>NC_079313.1:97341737-99841737 GCF_029931775.1 Euleptes europaea | reverse complement strand
TCCATCACAGACCCAACAACAGCTATGATGTCTTATGTCTGTTCAGTCCATATGTCCGCAAAACTGCTCCAGTTTCCAAGTGCAGAATTGATCCAGAATGCATCCATATGATATAAAGAAACCCTAAAATTATTATTGGAATGAGAGCAATCAAGCTCCAGTCCTCATGGCACTTGCTGTTGATTGTACTGGGAGTAGCCTAATTAACTCCATTAAAAATGTCTTGTACAGAATGAGGGCCTAGCTTAAATCTAGAAGTTTCCCCCCTGCTCAGATGGAGCAAGGGACTAAGGCACTGGCTTTGTTCCTTCAAAACAACAATTCATCACTTTCCCTTTCCCTTATACCTCAGAAGCTCCCTGATCCATTGATCTTGAGCAGCATAGTTTTTAATCTAATGTTTGGGGGATATAAAGACTGACATAAATTTTGCCACTGCCAATGTAGCCTTGGGGTCCCTATCACTTAATAAAAAAGGCATTATGTCAGACACAGAGGAATTGAATTTATGTATTAAAAGAGGAGATATATATATAGTGCTCTAAGGTCCTCATAGAAATGGCATTCCAAGAGCATTTGAGCTAATGAGCCAATGGAGCCAGAAGAGCACAGACAAGTCCTTTTCAAGTATGGTCAATTCAAAATTCTGCCTTGCATAATAATTGAAGGATTGGCATTTAATCTAGCTAGAAAGAAGGCTCTAGAGAGGCGAGGAATTGACAAAAAGTAGGTAAAGGCAGGCAAACCACGTGGTGTTGGTATTCCAAAAAAACTGAGATGAGCAAACGTGACAAGCACGAAAAGATGTGCTATCATAATCAATCTCTTTTATACACTTTTCTTTATTGTAGTGAGAGTTTCTGTTTTTCCAAGATCTGATAACACTTTCCCTTATAACTTTTTAACCAGTAGCTGTCCTTTCCAGCTTTCACTGGATCAGTCTTGTCTACTTTACACATCGGTGGTTTAAGCAAACAGATAATAGTGTAGAGTCCCTGTGTTGCTTCCTGGCCTCTGATGACTTGTCTGGAGCTCACGTGGCCCATATGCACTTGGGGTTTTGTGCTTACTGTTCATGGACCCCAACAAGCTTTTCAGAACCAGACTGGTGACTTCTAATTTCTTTATTAAGTTGCAATACTTTAGTACAATTGATACAATCCAATTTCCTCTGTCCCTTGTTTTTCTCAAGAACTCGCTGGAAAAATGTGTTCCTTGTTTTATTCAAAAATTAGCTGGAAAAACCAGTACCTACATGCTTGGGAAATAGGAAGAAGGGGATGAATGATGGCCGAAGTTTCCTGATGTTGCTCTCACCCAGACCTGAGGTTGTAAACCTGACTCTAGGCTTGTCTACTACTTAAGCTCTTGGTGGATTCCTATACTGGAATCTGAAGACTGGGCATGGGCACAGGTTGCCTTGCTGAGAAATGACTGTCTTTCTGGGCTGCCCAGCTGAGCATGGACTACTTTGCCTAGCAGCCTCTGTCCCTGAAGAATTTGCTGCCAGGATGGAGCTGAGCTGAACCAGTGGCTGCTTGGAAAACATATAGTGTTTCTAAGCAAGTGCTAGGAACTCAGAGCAGAATAACCAGATTCCTCCCCCTTATCTCCTAGTCTACTATGGGTGATGGCTTTCTTCCTGGTTTGCTCTCCATGCGCATTGTCTGGGAAGTGGCATTGCATGCATCTGTCACTAGCATGGCCTTAAGCATCCCTATCCCATTGCATGACATCCTGTGCCCATCCTGTTTTATTCCACAACCATATTGTCTGCTGAAGCATATTGTGGGTGAAAACGCATGGTTGCTTTAGCCTCCTTTATTCCCTGTTTCAGCCAGGATTCAGCCAGGATTGAATGCATGCGTTTCGCCGAACGTGTGTTCGATCCTGGCTGAATCCTGGCTGAAACGGAATAAAGGAGACTAAAGCAACCATGCGTTTTCGCCCTGTGTTTCTGCTTCTGTCACAGCCACCATAAAAGCAGTGCTTACACACAGCAGCTTTCTCCAGACAGCAGCTGGTTGGTCTAGTCCAGCTCCTCTCTTTTATTACAATGCAGCCATATTCCATGCCTACTTACTTCATAATAAATCCCACCAAATTAAGTGTGATTTACTTTGGAGTAAGTGTGTATATGAATGGGATGTAAATCTATAAGAACCTTGTGCAGGAAGTTGCTTTGGTGCCATCTGAGTTGGCCGAATTTTAACAAATATCACAAACTGTAGGGATCCATACCAATCCATAGTAGAGTAATATTTAGTCTTGCATAAGTGTGTGTATGTGAAATCTTTCCACTTCTGCAAGTGTTTGTGCACATCCCATCATTGCTAGCTGCAACAAGAAACTACCATGTGGCAGCCTCTGTCCATTCAGAAGGTCAGAAGCCTGGTGTTTGGGGGTCTGACTCTCTGGCCAAAACCAGTTGTGATTCCTGCACTTTTCTATGAAATTTTCCCACCATAAATGAGGTGATTTTCTGTAATGGATAAAGGATATTAGGTTACCCACCGACTCTGACCTCCAGATAAAGGGTCTTCAGGGTTCTCTGAGGAAACCCCATACAGGTAAGACTCTTCTTTCTGAATTGCATGGCTTCTCATAATCTTGGAATCCTACCTGTTATGAAGCTGGATGTTTACGGCCAGTTCATAGTCCCTGGTAGGTAGGGCCAAGTCAAGGTATTTGGACACTTCAAGCAAGATACACCCACCCCCTTCATGGGCCTGCACTATCACCAGCTTGGTCCAAGACAGGCCGCTTCAGCAGCACTCATGCAAGCCCATGTCTCTGATAGGTGGGAAGCTGCCAAACCCCAATACTATCCTCCTTGTTGTGCTTCCCCAAGCAAACATTTCAGTGGCTTGGTCAGAGAACTACCTTCTTGGTAGCCTATTCTATGATGATGTCATGTATGCTTATTGGGTGTGAAAAGCCAAAGTCATCTGCCTTCATTTTGTTTCTCCCCTTACTTTCATTGCCGTGTAGGGTTGCCAGGTGCCCACTGGTGGCGGGCAAACCCCCGGCAATTGCCCCCTCTGCCCGCCAACTACTTGAGGGTCAGCTGGCAAACGTGCACGACACTTCCAGTTTAGAACCAGAAATTCCGCCTCGTAAGGGGCCTTTACCTCTTAGTTTGAGTGCTAAAGGGTCGCTTTACCACTCAAACTAAGAGGTAAAGGCCCTTTGCGAGGCAGCACTTCCAATTCTAAACCGGAAGTGTCGTGCATGCGTCAGCGCATGCTTAAACAAGAAAGCCTCCTGCTGGAGGAAAAGAGGGACCTGGCAACCCTATTGCCATGCCATCCTGCTCAGGGTCACAAATATATCCAGGATGCAGAGAAAGACAAGCTCCAGCTATTCAGAATCTAGAACAGTCGAGTGGGTATTAAGAGGAGCTTGCTGGTCTTCTCCATCCCATCTTTAATCTCTGCATCCGTTGTTTGCCATTTGTTCCCAGCCTCTCCTCACTTTCCTAGGTTTAGTCCCTGGCATCTCCAGTTATAAATGGGTCTTGGGTAGAAGTGCTGATAAAAAGCCTTCCATAACATCTTGGGGAGACACTGTCAATCAGGGTAGATTTTACTGAGGGAGACTGATTGATGGAACAACTTGGTATAAGGCAGCACATTATACCCCTGCCCTGGGTTCATTCCTGTAACCCTCAGGTCACACCCAAAGCTGTGGAGCAGGTTGGTTTCCAGTTCCATGGAAACTGTTGTGCATTTGGAAACTCTTGAGATTCTTGTGGTATCAAAAAACATGAAGACCCTAGCGCTTTTTAGGCATTAAGTTTCTGACACTGGGATCACATGTCTGAGGAGAAGATGCTCCGTACCAGTGCTTCTCAACCTCTCATATCTTATGTGCCAGCAACCAACCTATCTAAGAAACTGGGTTCCACCATGACAGAATCAAACAAAACAACAAAATAAACTTTTTGAGAAGTACCTTTACATGTTTACAGGCATTCCATTGTGATATTTATCATTTACATTTTAAAAATTGCAGAAGCTCAATGGATTACCCCTGGCAGGTAAAGGTGGCAGGATGCGGCACATCAAAGGCATTTGCTGGTGGGAGGGGAAATGGGGGTTAAGAGAAACACCGAGTGTCCAAGGTTACTAGTAGCATGCCAAAAGGCAACCGAGGGATAATCTGTAGCAGGTAGGGTCAGCAGGAGATTGCACATCACGCTTGCAGGTGGATATGGGTATTAAGGAAGAGAGAATGTGACCCACCAGTGGTACATGTGTATGACTGGTTAAGAACTACTGTTCTACGCAATCCTCTACTGAGGGTGAAAATGAAGGCATTGTGGCACCAGAAACTGAACGCCTGAGAAGGGCCCTGGTGTGCTCTCAAAGAGGACCTCAGGTTCCTAGGATGCTTGCGGGAATAGTGTGAAATGATCCCATTCTCTTTTCATGATGGCACCACACTGGTCTAATGACCTATTGCCTTTTCACTACAGAAACTGATGATGCCATGCGCTCCTTTGCTGAGAAAGTCTTTGCTTCAGAGGTAAAGGATGAAGGCAATCGGCATGAAATCTCCCCCTTTGATGTGGAAGAGGTCTGCCCCATCTCTCACCATGAAATGCAGGAGCATCTGATCCAGCAGGAGACCACAATTGACACTGACAAACGGTAAAAATGGAGTCTGGGAGACATGGAAAATTAACACTGAATGACTAGGACCAATGAAAGGAACAGTTAGAGCCAGGAGAAGCCACAGTTGTATAACCAAGGTAATATGTGTAAAAGATAACTCCTCTCAAGATCCAAGCCAGAGGTAACTGAAGGCATTTTGATGTCTGAGACAGAACATCCAAGTCATTTTCTTCCCGCTCCATGGAGGTAAAAATAATTGACAAGTTTGTTGCTTGAGGGAAGAAACTACACCCTGCTCCAAACTCTTAAACTCTTATCAAGCCCTTCTGAGCTGAATGTTCACAAAATAGATGACACAGGCCCACTTTTCACAGAAGATTTTGATGCTCTCTTGCCGCGAAGCAAAAAAAAAAAACACAACGATTTAAATTTATTTTTCATGGGCGCGATTTAAATTCATGTTTTCATATCCCTGTCAATCCAGAAGTAGTTTTGGTTTTTCATGGGAACAAAGCAAGCAGTATTCTACAACGGTTTGGTCTGTGCCCTTCTGAAAAGCTCATGATTTATGCCCGCCCCCAACTCCGCCCCAACTCCCCCTAGCGGATTACCCAGTGCAGTTCACCTCTGTGGACACAGCCCCAGCCAAAAAAAGCACCAGTCCTTCCAGTTTCCTTATATAACTTTTCTATTTACCATGCTCCCCGCTTCCCCCCCCCCGGACTTGGCCACTCTCCCCCTTTCCCAGACTTTGACAGTCATCATTGTGCCCCCCCCCCCCCGTAGAGCTCCAGCCATCCATTGCCAGGAACTTCCATCCAGATAGAGAAGGGAGACCCAGAGCAGACTGGCTGCCCCTCTTCGGAAGGGTGATGGGAGTTTTGGCTTTGATTTGCCGCTCTCAGGATGCCCCCCCCAACACACACACACAGGATCGCACCGGCAGGAGGGAGACCCAGAGCAGACTGGCTGCCCCTCTTCAGAAGGGTGACGGGAGTTTTGGCTTGGATTTGCAGGAGGGAGATCTGTCCTGCCTTGGAGGGAGGCTGTCCCCCGGGCTTGAAACTCTCCCAGCCAATCGCGGTTCACAGGGGAGGAGAAATTAGCCGACATGGGCGGGGACAATTGGTCCGAACCCAGGAATGTTTTTCACGGAGTGAAAAAAAAACGCGTAGCAATCACAAAGAACGGACCAACACAGGTTTGAGAAGACGCGGAGTTGACGTGGTTTTTCTGCTAAAACTCGAAGCGTTCATGAAAAATCAAAAAATTGCCGCGGGGCAAAACAAAGGCGAAACCGTGCCAAACCTCCGTGAAAAAATGACCACAGTGTCAGAGGGAAGGCAGGCTAATCATGTTGCTTGGTCATGCTTCAGATGTGCTCTCACACAAGTGCATTGAGGTGGTTATGAACGTGCAAGTGACAAGCCACCAAACAAGTCACAGTAACGTACAGTACAGTAATATGGAGGAATGTGCAATATGATTAAGCCATGTCAGGGCAGCTTCCAGCACAAAGTGACCAGTCTGTTCTTGCATTGGTTAATCCCACTAGAGAAATACCAAGGAATCCAATATTTGAATACCCAGCCTAAAACTTAAACTAGCACTCCTGTAGCATTACTACCCTCCAGGTGGGGCCGGGAGATCTCCTCGAATTATAACTGATCTCCAGACTACAAAGATCAATTTCCCTGGAGAATATGGCTGCTTTGTAGGTTGCCAGGTCCCTCTTTGCAACCAGTGGGAGATTTTTGGGGGCAGAGCCTGAAGAGGGTGGGGTTTGGGGAGGGGAGGGACTTCAATGCCATAGAGTTCAATTGCCAAAGCGGCCATTTTTCTCCAGATGATCTGATCACTATCGGCTGTAGATCAGCTAAATTAGCAGGAGATCTCCTGCTACTACCTGGCAGTTGGCAACCCTACTGCTTTGGAGGGTGGACTCTATGGCAATATACCCCACTAAGGTCCCTCCCCTCCCCAAACCCCACCCTTTCAAGGCTGTACAAATTTCCAATAATTTCCCAACTCAGAGTTGGCAACCATACTGTCAGCACAGATTTTCAAAACCTAAAGCAAAGCATGTCTAGGAACAATAACTTTTGCCTTGCTTTTCTAGTAACTGAATAGCACACAATTGATTCAAAGCCTATTATTTCCTTTGGACTGCCAAGGAACGTTCCAATGTGATTGTAGAAATTACTGGTAGGGGGCTCTGTACTATAAGCCAATTTGAAAGTCATGGGATTTTATCCTATGCAGCATGGGGGGGGGGGGTAAATGGATTGTATCCTATGCATGGGATTGTATCCCATGCAGCGGGGGGCAGTAACTGGACCCACAGGAACATCGTTGGGGGAGCAACAGTGATCAAGGGGAATTGACAAAAAAATCACCCTCCAAATCTTCTGCAACCAGAGTTCCTGTCATCAATGAAAAGGGAGCTTAGTATTTAAGCCATGGTCTTATTGCTTTGCCTAATAATCGATCTAAACTCTGATGTCCAATATTAAACTATTGCCTTAAGCCCTCGGGCAGGCTTCAAATGTATTTAGAGGAAAGATATAAAAGCCATGGGAAGTAGATGATCACCAGTCTTGGTATGGTATGGGGGTCCCATTATTGCTTCCAAAGCATGTACCCAAACAGTGCTGGCCTATACTTACAGTTGCCTTTCTTCCCTTTTTGTTCGTCATTCATCACAGGAAGAAGAGGCTTTTGCGGCTGAAGACCATTGCCTTGGTTCTTCCAATTGCAGGAAAGTCTTCAACCAAACTGTCGACTATTGATGAGGTCATCTCTACCTCAACTCAATATCAAGCTGTGCCCAAATTCCAGCGTGTGCAGATCACGGGGGACTATGCAGCAGGGGTCAGTAGCTGGAGGAGCTGAGCCATCTCTTGCCAGGGCAGGATCAATTCTTTCATCACTTCTCCCTCCTTACTAGATCACTCAGATGTTTCAGACACTAAATTACTTGGTGATAATTGCATATGGACAGCCATGCTGCTCTGTAGCACCAACATAAAATGGGTGTCCGGTGGCACCATAAACACTAACAAAATTTATTGCGGCATAAGGATTCATCAGCTGAGAGCTCACTTGAATGTAACAGATGCGTTGGATAAAGGGAGCAAGCAACACAGTCAGCAAATGTGACTCACAAAAGCTTATAGAATCATAGAGTTGGAAGGGACCACCAGGGTAATCTAGCCCAACCCCCTGCCCAATGCAGGAAATTAACAACTACCTCCCCCCCACATCCCCAGTGACCCCAACCCTCCCCCCACCATGCAGTATCCCACAATCAAAGCACTCCCAACGGATGGCCATCCAGCCTCTGCTTAAAGACCTCCAAAGACGGGGACTCCACCACCCTCCGAGGCAGTGCATTCCACCATTGAACAGCCCTCACCGTCAGGAAGTTCTTCCTAATGTTTAGGTGGATTTGCTTTTCTATTAGTTTAAATCCATTACTCCGTGTCCTAGTCTCTGGAGCAACAGAGAACAAGCTAGTTCCCTCATCAACATGACATCCCTTCAAATATTTAAACATGGCTGTCATGTCTCCCCTCAACCTTCTCTTCTCCAAACTAAACAAACCCAACTCCCTAAGTCTCTCCTCATAGGATTCCAGACCTTTGACCATTCTGGCCACCCTCCTCTGGACATGCTCCAACTTGTCAACATCCTTCTTAAATTGTGGAGCCCAAAACTGGACACAGTATTCCAAGTGAGGTCTGACCAATGCAGAATACAGTGGTAGTATTACTTCCCTTGATCTAGACACAATACTCCTATTGATGCAGCCCAGAATTTCATTGGCCTTCTTAGCCACCATATCACACTGTTGACTCATGTTCAGTTTGTGGTCCACTATGCTGGAACAAATTTTGTTAGTCTTTAAGGTTCCCACAAGACTGGTTCTTGTAGGTTATCCAGGCTGTGTAACCGTGGTCTTGGTATTTTCTTTCCTGACGTTTCGCCAGCAGCTGTGGCAGGCATCTTCAGAGGAGTAACACTGAAGGACAGTGACCTTCAGTGTTACTCCTCTGAAGATGCCTGCCACAGCTGCTGGCAAAACGTCAGGAATGAAAATACCAAGACCACGGTTACACAGCCCGGATAACCTACAAGAACCAATGAACTCTGACCGTGAAAGCCTTCGACAATATTTCCTACAAGTCTCTTTGTCAAGAAATGCCTATGATACTCATGCAACCTCCCCCCCTGCGATCACATGGCTGCACTGTCTGAGGAAAGAATAGTTTTGCCCCAGGTATAAAATACTGTTGCTAGTAAAGTGAAGGTATGTTGACCACATGCAACAAAATGGAAGGAAAGACGCATTTATTGTGCAACAAACCCAGTCACACAGAAAAGTCCTTGATGAATCCTCATCCCCTGAAATCATCCTACACTTCTAGCCCGGAGGAATACAGCCGAGCCATGAAATTGGGGGAGTGGTTTCAAAATGCCCCAAAGGTTCTTCTCACTCTAACTGGATTGGTCTCCATGGCTAACTGCATCTGTAATTTGATTGACCTTACCTGAACCTGGGAGAAATAAACCCTGATATGGATTTGCTGGGTCAAGAGATATCAATGAAATAGAAGTGAAGCCATCTTGGGTCTTAAAATAGCTCTAGCATTTGGGACTGGAGGCAGCCCCTGATCACTTTTCATTGCTAGCCTTAGACAGCTTGAAGCATATTGCTGTATTCTGTCCTTTACGGAGCAATATTACTTCCTTGGTGCTCCATCTTCATCACTGTTGTTATCCTGCCCCCCTCCCCCAAATCAGTGTGAAACTGCAAGTAGAGATCACGCGAGAATAACACAATGACTGTTATGTTTAGCACATGTAGTTTTTGCATGTTCAGTTGTTTTGTGTTCTCTATGGGCCTACGCATTTTAGCAGATGTATCTTTCAGGTGACAGTGGAGGACTTTGAGCAGGTCTGCAGAGGTTTGTATCGTGCCCTGTGTATCCGGGAGAAGTACATGCGGAAATCATTGCAGCGTTTCCCCAGGACTCCCTCTCAGTTCATGTGCAGCATTGAGAATAAAGTGTGGAAGCCCACTGATAATCTACTGCCAGGTAATTCTAGGCAATTAGGAATGGCCATGGGGGCTGAGCAATGGTTTAAGAAGGCTGTCCTGCTTGCGGGTGTACTTTTGCGGGGGGTGGGGAACCTGCAGGTGTCTGGGAAAGTGGATTCACCGCCTTGGGCATTCAGTGGCTTCTTTATACAAGCAATAACCCTGTCCGCACAGAAACTGGGTGCTGAGGACCACTATGGAGTCTGCAATAGAGAGAGAAGCGTCCCACGAGTTCCTGGGAGAGCCAGGCTTGCCCAAATGATCTTGCCAGATGGAGCTGCAGAGGTTCAGCTCCGTCTTTGCCGATGCCTTTCTTTGGTATTTTATTATCAAATATAGCACTTAGTTGGGAGGGAAGGAATCAGAGTTTGAGAGGCATGCAGCCCTGAAGTTTGGGCTTGAATTCCCATGCTGGATCACTTCTCCATCCGTATACGCGACATGGTGTAGTCATGTGTTACAGGTGCAGCCTGGTCTAAATGTGAGCGCGAATGCTTCTATCACATACATTCAATCTTGCCCATAGTCTGAGTCAGACCATAATTTCCCAAACTCAACTGCTACCGGTTGTCAGTTCTATTTATACACAGATTAAAAAGGGAACTATAAATCAAAAGAGGATAGGACACAGCATATGAGAACTCAAACGCAAGGCATCCATCATCTTGAGCTAGACCAGAGTCCTTACATCTTTATTTAATGTCCACCTTGAGTCTCAGCAAGAAAGGCAGTCTATAAATGAAGAAAATAACAACTCATCCATTTTTCTGTACACTTTGGATTTTCATAGTGGATATGAAAGTTGTTTGAGAACAAGACAGTTTTCAAATTGCTGTGCAAACCAGAAATACTTTATCAGTAATATTTAATAAGGAAACAGTTCACTATATACACAAAACAAAAAAAGACTTGTGTGCTAAGTAAAACATATCCACATTAGATACTGGTCACTGGGACAGAAGGAAGGGGGGAAAGGTTGCCTTTCCTTGCTGGGAAACTCCCTTAGGGTTCCCTGGAAAGAACCGGATAACGGCTGCTGCCGCTCAGGGAACCCCCCGAGAACAACTAGACTGACCCACTAAGAAAGGTTCCCTCTAGCGCAGTACTAGTCCAATACAGAAATAACCTGGTGTAAACCATGGAGAATGTGTTATAGAAAATTTCGTAGCATCTGTGCAGTCTAGCACATAAGGAGGAGATTAAGAGAAATATCCCAAAGAAATACACCATACTGAAACAAAGGCCCCCCCTCCAAGCGTTTGTAGAAGAAAGTTTATTGTAAAAGGGGAAAAAAGAGAAAGGGTGGTTGGATTCAAAATGGGTGGGGGGGTGGGAAGCAAAGCGAGGTTGGCAGGACAAAGACAAAAATCTAGCAAAAGCTCCTAACTGCAGGAAACATACAATAATGTCATTGAACTTTGGGGATTTAAGCCGATGCCAACAGTCAGTTGGTTTTCTCACAGGTACAGAATGTCATCTAAATAGGCATAACATATACGCCTTCTCTTTTCCCACTGGGGTGGACTGGCCATTTCGGCTATAGTGTAAGTGCGCTCTGCCCTGGAAGTCTGCTAGCAGCATGGAACAAAGGGGAGTCAAGTCCTAGGAGCTCTGCCAGTAGGGTTGCCAGGTCCCTCTTCGCCACCGGCGGGAGATTTTGGGGGCGGAGCCTAAGGAGGGCAAGGTTTGGGGAGGGGAGGGAGTTCAATGCCATAGAGTTCAATTGCCAAAGCGGCCATTTTTCTTCAGGTGATCTGATCTCTATTGGCTGGAGATCAATTGAATTAGCAGGAGATCTCCTGCTACTACCTGGCAGTTGGCAACCCTATCTGCCAGCACTGCATGCACCACATGGTTCAGACCTGGCCAATAATGTCACTAGGCTCAGACATGGCCAATGAGAGGTATGATGCAGGAGGAGGCCACAGATGAGACAACACCCATTGTTGTTGATCCCTATAGCACTGGCTGGAAGTGCCACGGGGCCATTCAGCCTGGCTTCCTCCAGGGCCATTTTAACTTCCCAGATAGCCCCGTTTCCTGCCCATCACTATTGTGTTTCTTCTCTTGATTCAGTGTTCACTGCAGCTATGAAGGCTGGTGAGGATCCTTTCCAGTCTGACAATCTCCCTGAGAATCTGGGCTACCATGTGCAGATGAAGGAGGGTGTGGTGTACGTCTATGCTGACAAAGCGGCAGCAGCCCGGGGTGAGCCCAAGGACCTGCCTTACCCTGACCTGGAGGTCTTCATTGATGACATGAACTTCCTGCTGGCCCTTATAGCTCAGGGGCCTGTGTAAGTGTCCTAGAGAGCCTGATCTATGGTATGGCCTTCACTCACAAAAAACAGGGCAAGCCCGAGGCAGGACATCTAGAAGGCATCTTGCCCATGATGGGGAAAACTGTAAATGGCATAGCTATCAATTTGCAACCCTTTATTGACACTCTAGTTCTGCTGCCCAAGGTGGCTGCTGTATTCTTATGGCGGTAAGTCAATAGAAAAGAAGTAAGAACTGAGCAGTCCTAGAGAAGCATACCTGTCCCTGCTGCAGTGGATTCTTCTGTCTCTAGTCACCCTGGAATGTGGTCTTCAGTGGCAGGGGTAACTCTATCTGGCAAAGGATACAAGAGTGCTGGTGGTTCTGGTAGACACTATTTGCATTGGTGAGCCCCAGTGAACCTGCACTCTTTGGTTTATTCTGTGGAAGACTTGTGTGCGGCCATAATGTTTCCTTTGCTTCTTACAGTAAAACCTACACGCACCGTCGCCTCAAGTTCCTCTCCTCCAAATTCAACGTGCACGAGATGTTGAATGAGATGGAGGAGCTGAAGGAGCTGAAGAACAACCCTCATCGGGACTTCTATAATTGTCGGAAGGTGGGGAATCTAGGCAAGGATTTGTCCTCTTAGGGTAGAAGGTATATGCCCCACGATGCAGCATATGTGAAGAATTGCTCTAGCTACAAGCCATTACTGGAACAGACAGGAGAGCATAATGACAGAGAAGGTCGCCGTTATAATGGGGGAGAAAAGAACCTATGAATCAGGACAAGAACTTTATTTGAATTATAGGTCTCTTGAAGGTTTTGGAGCCTGATCCATTAAAAAACAACAACCCTGTCCTCTTCTTGATAGTTTTCATGATTTTTAGGAAATTTACTTTATGAAGGTATAAAACTGCTATTATAATAATATCATAAACGTGCATGGCACTTCACATAGTTCAAGAAGGCAGGTCCCTGCCCTAAGGAGCTTACAGGGATAGAGTTAAAAGAATCAAGTGATGTGAAAGACTTCTGGAGACCCAGGAGAGCTGCTGCCAATCTGAGCAGACTCTTTTAAACTGGAGATGCTGGGGATTCGACCTGAGACTGGCACATGCAAGAGAGTTAATTCCCCTACCAAAGCAACAGTGAAAGTCCAGTGTCAGCTGGCCACAACTATCTGAGACCATCATGTGGATATTTATATACTCCTATCACTGATCCAGGGGCATGACAATGTCCACCGTCTCCTATCCCTGAGACTAACGATGTCTTACCTGTCTTGCATTTCCCTCAGTGCCTGCTGTACAATGTGCCTTCTTCCAACCTCCCAAAAATTCCAAATACTTTTGATCTTTCAACAGAAAAAACAGAATACATCAAGTACATCTAAGCAAAATTTACATTTATACAAGTAACAGTGCAATCATATGTGGCATTTCTGCAGTTTGTTCATTAATTTCAAGTAGGCTTAGACTGTAGCAACTGCATACAATTTCACAGTTATTCTGATCACATAGTTTTCTAAATAGGATTATTGTGACCTTCCTGATCAGTGTCTCTCGCAATTGCTGTGATAGTTCTGGAGCAGGGAGAACATGGAAGTATTTGGCCGGATCCTGGCTTGACCGTTGTCTTCTCTGACAGGTGGACACACACATCCATGCTGCAGCTTGCATGAACCAGAAGCACTTGCTACGATTCATTAAGAAATCATACCGGACTGATGCTGAAAGGGTGGTGTACAAGTCCAAGGACAAGACGCTGACACTGAAGCAGCTCTTTGAGCAGCTGAAGCTTCACCCCTATGACCTGACTGTAGACTCCCTTGATGTGCATGCAGTGAGTCCCACTTTCCCTTACCCATGTTCTTTGCCCCTGGGTGTAGCTAACCTTTCTGCCAATCGCTGGTCCAGCAACTGTTTTTTGCACTTTCCCTGCACCCATTCATTTAGTATCTACCATGCTTGGGTGAAAACTTTTTTTTTTAAGTATCCAGGATTGTTTCTCTGCTACATTCTGATGGCGTTCCTGACTGATATTGATTTGTATTTGTTTCTATGGGTCTGTTTTCAGCTATTTTGCTATTTTATATTATGAGCAGGGGACCCTTGAGAATCTGCAAGAGGGAAATCCCGCCTCACCTCCCAAAATATGCCCCATTCACACGTTCTATGAAATCTCAGGTGCTTTAGGCTAATTTCCCTCCTCTCCCCTTTAACTTAATATTCCTTCTGGAGCATTTTCAGTCCTCATTAGGTTGTTTTTAAAAGAGTGAGAAGAGACACCTAGGAACATGAATTTTTTTTGGGGGGGGTATTTGGCCTACCACAGGAGGGGGAAATTAGAAAGCTGCCCTCTGCCAGGGGAAGTTCGTATTGTACTGGATTCAAACCTATATTTTTCTGCAAACCTGGGGAATCCCCTGAATATGTAGAGGGCCCCACCTTATCTGTGGGTGGCCCAATTCTGCAGCTTTTGGCATCCACACAGGGTCCAACTATTAGTTGACTTCTGTCTTGAGAACCTTTTAGGATATAAATATTTCAAATAATACACTAATGTGTTATTATGCACTCATTTATGCTACAGGGTCGCCAGACCTTCCAGCGCTTCGACAAGTTCAATGCCAAGTATAATCCAGTGGGTGCAAGTGAGCTGCGTGATCTCTACCTCAAGACTGAAAATGCCATCAATGGTGAATTCTTTGCCACAATCATCAAGGTTAGACAACATGGTAGGAGAGCATTTGTGTCTTCATGGACAGTAATTTGAGGATGAGGCCAGTTCCTCGAAGCACATCAGGTGCAAGTTATCCCTTTTCCCTCTGATTCCCAGGAGGTTGGCTCTGACCTGGAGGATGCCAGGTACCAGTATGCAGAGCCACGACTCTCCATCTATGGGCGTTCACCAGAAGAGTGGCCCAAATTAGCCAACTGGTTCAATCAACACCGTGTTTATTCTCCCAATATGAAATGGATGATCCAGGTGCCCAGGATCTAGTACGTACTGTGGAGAAAGAATGGGGACACTTAAAAGTAGCACATCAGAAGTACCAACTTAGCTGTATATTGATGGAGTCTGTATATCACATGTATTAAAAAGCCAACTGCCGGATTATATCTCTAGTGTGAACACTCTATTATGTGATCATAAAACAGGGCTGATGAAGGGATAGTGCTGTGCAGAAAGATAGACAGAGCTATGCAGATTCTCAATGGCTCACGTTGGTGCAATGGATATCAATCTGGAATGCAACTGCCCCTGGCCTATAGACTTAGTTATTTACTGTCCAGGGCAGAAAGCAAAGTTTGACTCCCCTAGCCAGCGTGGTGTAGTGGTTAAGAAAGGTGGTTTGAAGTGGTGGAGTCTGATCTGGAGAACCGGGTTTGATTCCCCACTCCTCCACATGAGCGGCGGACACTAATCTGGTGAACTGGATTTGTTTCCCCACTCCTACACACAATGCCAGCTGGGTGACCTTGGGCTAGTCACAGCTCTCTCAGCCTCACTTACCTCACAGGGTGTCTGTTGTGGGGAGGGGAAGGGAAGGTGATTGTAAGCTGGTTTGATTCTCCCTTAAGTGGTAGAGAAATCCAGCATATAAAAACCAATTCTTCTTTTCTTCTAGTCTGTATCTACAGTTGCGACATGCTTACTTTTTCTTTCTGTATTTGACTAAACTGTTTCTGTCTTTCCCTCAGTGATGTGTTCAGGTCTAAGAATTTCTTGCCACACTTTGGGAAGATGTTGGAGAACATCTTTTTGCCAGTGTTCGAGGCAACCATTAGCCCACAGAACAACAAGGAGCTGAGTGTGTTTCTGCGCCACGTGAGTTCTGCTGCCATGGAGGGAGAGAAGTAGCTCAGGTCCAATCCTCACCTCAGAAATAGGCCAAGTATTCGGAAAATGAATGGAAGGAAACACAGCTCTTGTGTCAGGAACTCAATCAGCTCCTAAGTGAGGTTCAGGCAAACATCTTTAATCAAAGGAGGTCAGTGACCCATCTCATCCAGTGTCCTGCCCCCAATAGTCCCCTGTAGCAGATGGTGCCCAAGAATGATAAAGAAAACCTAGGCTCAAATTGGATTCTAATCCTCTGTCCCAACAAGGAAGCCCCTTAGACAAAAGTGGACATCCCAGCCCAATCACAGTACAGAGCCATATTAATTCTAGAGAAATGGGAGTGGAGATGTTTTTAATGGTATTTGGTGACAAACAAATCAGTGGGTTATAGATCAAATCAAGCCTGAACTGACCCTAGAAGCTAAAATGACTAAACTGAGGTTATTGTATTTTGGTCACATTATGAGAAGACAAGAATCACTGGAAAAGACAGTCATGCTAGGAGAAGTTGAAGGCAGCAGGAAAAGAGGAAGACCCAACAAGAGATGGATGGACTCAATAAAGGAAGCCACAGCCCTCAGTTTGCAAGATCTGAGCAAGGCTGTTAAAGTAGGACATTTTGGAGGACTTTGATTCATAGGGTCGCCATGAGTCGGAAGCGACTTGACGGCACTTCACACACACACACACACACACACACACACACACACACACACACACACACACACACACACACTTGGTGAGGGAGAGGAATATACTCTGAATTTGTTTTGGACTGTTCCTTACAACAAATTGTATGATTTGCAGATTACTGGTTTTGATAGTGTCGATGATGAATCCAAGCACAGTGGACACATGTTCTGCACCAAGAGCCCCAAACCAGAGGAATGGAACTATGAGAAGAATCCATCCTACTCATATTACCTGTACTATATGTATGCCAACATTCAGGTGCTCAACCATCTCCGACAGTGAGTCCCAAGTCTTGGCAAGGGGGTTGCTTAGGGGAGGAAGACTGCGATGCTCAAATATTCCATACTAACCCTTGGTTGGTGGTAAGAGTTTCCCTATATGCTAGTTCTGCTATCTACTAACCCCAGAAGGATAATATGTTACTTCCCAAACTCATCTGCATCAGTCCCTTCTGTTTATTAGTCCTTCCCTTGCAAGCACTATTCCAGGCCCTGCTAGATTTATACTACAGACAAAATTGTTCTATGGATTCAGATGATAATTTATTTAGATATTGTTATACCCCAATTTTCTCCCCAATGGGGACCAAAGCAGCTTACAGCACCATTCTCCCCTCTTCTGTTTTATCCTCACAAAAATCCTGTGAGTAGGGTTGCCAGCTCTGGGTTGGGAAATACCTGGAGATTTTGGGGGCGAAGACTGAGGAGGGTGGGCTTTGGGGAGGGGCTTCAATGGAGTATAATACCATAGAGTCCAGCTTCCAAAGTAGCCATTTTCTCCAGGGGAACTGATCTCTGTTGCCTGGAGATCAGTGGTAATAGCAGGAGATCTCCAGCCACCACCTGGATGTTGGCAACCCTGCCTGTGAGGTAGGTTAGGCTGAGAATGTTGCTGAAGGTCACCCAGTAAGCTTCCAGATTAGAATGGATATTCAGACCTGGGCCTCCCAGATCCCAGTCCAACACTCTAACCTCTACACCACTCTGGCTCAGGTTAGAAGAGCTGAGATTATCCCCCTCAGATATTCATATATTTTAGTCCAGTAGTCGACTGTGGTGATTATACACCATAATAAAATCTTATATGTACCTCTTTTTTGAAATGTGAATGAGCTTAACTAAATATTACATATGGATGGATGCCCTGACCTGGATGGCTAGACTGTTCTCATCAGATCTCAGAAGCTAAGCAGGGTCAGCCCTGGTCAGTATTTGGGCGGGAGACCACCAAGAAAGTCCAGGGTTGCAGAGGCAGGCAATGGCAAACCACCTCTGTTAGTCTCTTGTCTTGAGAACCCTATGGAGTCGCCAGAAGTCAGCCGTAATTTGACTGCACTTTCCACCACTAGATGGATGCAACTGCAACCAGAGGGCTGCTTTCTAAAAGGAAAAAGCAGCATTTGGAGGGTGCAGTTCAGAGTGGTGAACCTGTGGGTGGAGAGAGTACTTAACTGTTCTAACCGCTGATGCTTTTCTGCCTCCCTTAGTTGTCCCCACTCCAGTGGCAGGAACCTGGTGAAGAGGGCAATTTGAGCAGCATATATGAAAATAACTTCAGGCCTTCCTCCACACTTCCTCATTCTAAATTGCTTCTCCCCAAACTGTATTTTTTTCCTTTTTGTAAAAGTGGCTGTTGGGATTTAGTTACATGCACCTGCAGGTAGTATTTAGTTAGCTTCTCAGTTTCTGTGGTTTCTCCACTTTTGAAGTCCTGACATATTTTTTATAGTTCGTTTGTCAGCTCCCTGAAACACAGGAAAAGCAGAAGACAACACAGAGGGTTACCGCACTTTGTATTCCCAGCGAAGTATTAAGAGTTTGAAAATGTTATAAAAAACATCACTTTAAAAGGGTTTTTGGATACCATGGCTAATAAATGGTTGGAAGACAAAAATGTTTGGAAGAAACAAAGTGCGAACAGTATTTTTTATAACATTTTCAAACTCTTAATACATTGGTGGGAATACATAGAAAGTGCGAACAGTATTTTTTATAACATTTTCAAACTCTTAATACATAGCTGGGAAAACAAAGTGCGGTAACCCCCACAGTCTCAATGAAGTTTTACCAATGCAAAGCAGAGAAGTGAAATAAGGTCTCTCTTCTGTTTGTTAATCCCTTGCGAATGTACTTGGAACTTACACTAGTCTGCTGGCTTCTTCCAGAGAAGCACCCTAGATAACATTAAGTGTATCCAACTATGGGGATCTGCATAAAGGCTGCCTTTTCCTCTTCAGGGAGCGTGGCATGAACACCTTCCTATTCCGCCCTCATTGTGGCGAAGCTGGTGCTATCACCCACCTGCTGGCTGCCTTCATGACTGCAGATAATATCTCCCATGGCCTGAACTTGAAGAAGGTGAGTTGAGCCTGGGAAAAAAACACACTCTCCTCTGGTGCCTTGATGAGACATGAAGATCTTGTCTCTTTATGTGTTATGGTTTCCCTTTATACTACCCTCTGATATCAGGCCAGGTTCTCATATGGAAATGCTTAGTGGGTTTTTTCGCTCCTCACAAAATGAAAAGTCACACGCTGACTCATCGGTGGAGTACCATACCACTGATCTGGCCAGTGCATTCTCTGAACGTCTGTTTATATCCCAAAAGATGGCAGAAGGCCTTGAGACCTGTCATATCTGGATGCATCGTTTCCCAGAAGGAACTCATCAGTTCTAAGATCTTGCCATGAATATTTACTTGGGGGCATTACTAGGAAAGCAGGGCTTGGTGCTTGCCGGTGGTGCTGACTAAGAATAAACTGACTAACGAAGAGTGCAAACAACTGTGGGATCTGTTTTGAACATGAAAACAATTAGATTCATCTCCCATTTAGAATGAATGTGGGAAACCACTGTGAAAGAGTGTAAGAGTTTTCTCCAGTTTGCATTTAATTCTTATGCTTAATGTTTAAAATGATGGGGTGGGGGTGATCAGTTTCAAGCAGAGAGTTGATAAAGTTATCCTTGGAAATATAGAGTTTAAAGAAAGGGTCTTCTTAGGGTTTGAAGAAATGAAACTAAAGAGTGCAGATTTTGGGAACTGAAACTTTGAGTTGTATTTAATGTTAAGTCAATAACTTGGAGGGAGTACCAGATCTAAGGTATATAACCAAGACCAAGTAGCAAGGAGAAAGAGGTTGAAATAGGTACAAATCAGAACACCAAAGAAGAGAGCTGAGGATAATTTTTTGCTGCTGCAAGAAGGAAGAAGCTGATCTGACTAAGAAACCTGGTTAAGCTAAAGAAATTAATTTGTTCTCGAATCTGCCACAGGATAAGTTAAGTTAGCTGAATGAGTTTTCTCTTGTTAATGTTATTATGATTTTTGTTAGCTGTTTAAAAAAATTAGTTAAAAAAATCTGTTATTCATGCTTGATAAAATTTTCAGTAAAAATGTGACTTTGTTACGTAAGTACCTTGGTATCTGAAGTTTTGCTTTCCACTGCATGGTTAAAAACCATCCCATTCTACCTGGTAAGAAAAGAAAGTTGGATGGAGGCAGCCAAGAGGAGAAAAAAGACTTCTGCCTGGTGGTGGTGGTGAAAGTCACCAGAAGAAAGGAATAGAAAGAGGACTAGAGAAAACTGTTTTTGTTCGTCTTCCTTCTATCTTGCGCAGTAGACTACCACCCAGACCGTGACTGGCAGGCTGGAAAGGATTCCGCCTACATTGCCATGAGCCTTTGTGTTTCTCTTTACAGACTCCTGTACTACAATATCTCTACTTCCTAGCCCAGATCCCCATAGCCATGTCCCCACTCAGCAACAACAGCCTCTTCCTAGAATATGCCAAGAACCCACTTCTTGATTTCCACCAGAAAGGCCTGATGGTGACATTGTCTACAGATGATCCCATGCAGTTCCACTACACCAAGGTAGGAAGTAGGGTTGCCAGGTCCCTCTTCGCCACTGGCGGGAGGTTTTTGGGGCAGAGCTTGAGGAGGGTGGGGTTTGGGGTGGGGAGGGACTTCAATGCCATTGAGTTCAATTGCCAAAGCAGCCGTTTTCTCCCGGTGAACTGACCTCTTATCAGCTGGAGATCAGCTGTAATAGCAGACTTCCAACTAGTACCTGGAGGTTGGCAACCCTAGTAGGAAGCTGAGTCCTCAACTACAGTACGTGTTGGCTCCCAGAGTTGGCGTGAGGGACAGGTTTTTCGTTTTTGCAGTATATTGCACCTATTTCCCTCTTTCTCTCTTGCTCTCGCTCCTTTTCTTCCCAGGAGCCTCTAATGGAAGAATATGCCATTGCTGCCCAAGTCTTCAAGCTCAGCACTTGTGACATGTGTGAGATTGCACGCAATAGTGTCCTGCAGTGTGGGATGTCTCATGAGGTATGGAATTCACATGCATATCTCGGAGAAGTACAGACTCTTAGTGGGCGAAGAAGGACTCAGGGCCAAACTAAATGATACTTTTTGGCAAGTCCAGTCCAGGTTCTGAAGTTATGCAAATAACTCCCAGCCAGGGATGTTTTGTCTCAGGAAAATGGTGCTGGGGAAAAGCAGGCACTCCTCCCACTCCACAGTACAGAATTGAGTTGGGCTCCCATAAGGCAGCTATATTCTTCTCAGAATCTTTTGATAAAAAGAGTATATTCTTCCCATGCACAGCCAACCTTTCTAACGTCACGGGTTGGCATAAGGAACATGCTTTCTGCCCATGATCAGAGGCACACACTCTTTGTGCTCACATCACTTGGCACTCTAAGTAGTAAGACACATGCACCCTGCACGTGCTCAGATGTGCTAGTTTGGTGTAAGGAATACACATACTTCCCATGATCAGAGGCAACTTTTAAAATTATTCAAACATGTGCAAGGGCAGAGGGTGACCACTAAAACAGGTTCAGGGGCTTATGCCTGGCCGAATGTTGGTAATTCCCCTCTTTCTCCCCTCCATCAAAGGGGGCTACAGCAGCAGAGGCACTCAGGGTGCTTTCCCGGTCACTCAGAAGTGTACACACAAGTTGTGGAGATTAAATGTTAGGGCGAAAATGCACGGTCACTTTAGCCTCCTTTCTTCCCTGTTCCAGCCAGGATTTAGCCAGGATCGAACGCATGTGCGTTCGATCCTGGCTGGAACAGGAAAGAAAGGAGGCTAAAGCGACCGTGCGTTTTCGCCCTTAAAGTACTTAAAAAAAAAATATTGGGGCTCCCTTTGATTTTTAAAATGACACTCCCTGCAGCTGTTGTGTGGCTGCTGGGGAAGTGAGTAGGGTCTGGGTTTCCAGGACCCCACTCACCCAAAAAAACATATTATGTAGTTTGGCTCTGAGCAAGGAAAGGAAATGGTGCAATAAGGTGTTCCGTGTATTAAACTGGGGGTTGGCCTAAGAGGGAAGCCGAGACACTGGGAGATATGCCTGTGAGGATCTGAGAGAGCTGACAGGAGCCCACAGTTTTGAGAATGGTTCCAAGAGGACTGGCTATCATTTTCTTCACTTCTACAGGAAAAGCTCCGTGCCCTGGGGGAGAATTACTTGGAAGAGGGGCCGCAGGGTAATGACATCCGCAAGACCAATGTGGCTCAGATCCGTATGGCCTACCGCTACGAGACGTGGTGCTATGAGCTTGACCTTATAGCGGAGGGGCTGAAAACGGCTGAATAGTTTCCCTTCAGTGCTGAAGCCTGCCATGCCTGATCCTTGCCAGAACCACAGAGCCGGACTGAAGAAGAGAAACCAGCAGCAGCTCCATTCAGCACCAGGCAATTGGGGTGGGGGTTAACCTCAGGGCTGTTGCTTCAGATTACACTGATGAGGAATCTAAATGGTGTAATGTCTTTACTGGGCTTTTCTGGGCTTTTCTACTGTGCAAAGAGAACTATATCCAACATCCTGGGGAACAGTTCACACTACACATCTTGATGCAAGTCTGACAGACATGCCCATCTAAAAAACAGCTCAGTAGCTCTATTCCTGCCTTGCCACCCTAATGTGACTTTGTTATGGCTTTTAGAAAATTGGAGAATACTTAGGGTTACAGTAATTCACATTGCGTCTTCATAGCAACACTTTGTACCAGTTTTTCTACATAAGCCCCCCAGAAGCACAGTATCTAGAGCAGGGGTGTCAAGCTCAATTGTTACGAGGGCCGGATATGACTTTAATGTCACTTGGTCGGGCCGGGCCATGCCTCTCCAGCCCATATTAAGAATGGAGAGGGGGGCTGCCTCGGCTGGCTCGCAGGCCAGATAGAAGAAGAGTTGGTTTTTATATGCCGGCTTTCTCTGCCACTAAGGGAGAATCAAACCGGCTTACAATCACCTTCCCTTCCCCTCCCCGCAACAGACACCCTGTGAGGTAGGTGAGGCTCAGAGAGAATGACTTGCCCAAGGTCACCCAGCTGGCTTCGTGTGGAGGAGTGGGGAAACAAATCCAGTTCACCAGATTAGCCTCTGCCGCTCATGTGGAGGAGTGGGGAATCAAACCTGGTTCTCCAGATCAGAGTCCATCGTTCTCAAGGGGCCGGATCCGTCCCCCGGGCCTTATGTTTGACACCCCTGATCTAGAGCGTCTCCAATGGGCAGCTCTAGGCTTGGATCCACTAGAGGATTTTCATGACTGGAAGGGAGGGTGGTTTTCACTGGTTCTGCTGCAGACCTCAGGCTTCACCCTCCTGCAGTTCCCGGGGGTTTCCTGTCCCCACAGGTGCAGAATTTAGGAGTCATTTGGGGCTGCAGCAGGAAGGGGAAGGAAAGAAGTTGCCCTCCAATGACAGAAATATCTTCTGTTGGCAGAAGTTACTAATGGAACAAGCCTTGCCCTGTATCCGAAGTGCTGTACTTGATATTGCATTGCAGTGTCCAGTGTAACATGATTTGACTAAGCAGATGTCAGAATGTGAGTCATTTCAATAGTGCAGAAGTTTAAAATTCCTCCAGAATATCTGAAGAAGAGAGCTGTGGCTCACGAAAGCTCGTACCCTGCCAGAAATTTTGTTAGTCTTTGAGGTGTTACTGGACTCTTGCTCTTTTCTACTGCTACAGAATTAAATATTTGCCTCAAGGCCACGTCTTGGCATCCTATGGCTATAGTCATTGCTCCTGTCAATACACCACTCCACCCCCTCAAATCAAACCACATATGGGCAACTATAACAGAACGTTTGTGCCTGGTATAAAAGAAAGACTGAATTGTGTGGGTTGTAGTAGGGGACTCAACAAGTCATGACCTGCTTGGTTTAAAAGCTGCTGTTGCTTACCTGTGGTGTAGCACACTCGCTTAAGTTCATCCTGGAGTACAGAGCAGCTAGGGTCGCCAGGTCCCTCTTCACCACTGGCAGGAGGTTTTTAGGGCAGAGCCCGTGGAGAGCGGGGTCTGGGGAGGGGAGGGACTTTAATGCCATAGAGTCCAATTGCCATAGCAGACATTTTCTCCAGGTAAACTGATCTCTACTGGCTGGAGATCAGTTGTAATAGCAGGAGATCTCCAGCCACCACCTGGAGGTTGGCAACCCTACTAAGTGGGGGAAAGCTGCCGGTCAAATGTAGTTGGTAAACAGCACTCTTGCCAAATACCAATAATTGCTCTCTATTCATTGGTCTAGGTCAGGGGTGGGGAACCTTTTTCCTGCCAAGGGCCATTTGCACATTTATAACATCATTCGGGGGCCAAAACTAGGTGTAGATCTCCCGGTGGGGGGGGGGGGAGGCTAGGGTTGCCAGGTCTCCAACCACCACCTGGCGGTTGGCAACCCCAGGGGAGGCCACGCAGAGAAGGCCTGGAGGGCACCCCCACTCTCGTCGTCCTCCCCCCCCAGGCGGGAGGGCAGCCAGCGGTGGGCCCGAGCAAACAAGGCACCAGGGGGGCGCAGCCCGCAGCCGATCCGCAAGGAAGGAAGGAAAGAAAACAGAGAAAGAGGAAAAAAGAGGGAGGGAAAAAGAGGGAGAAAGGGAGAAAGAAATGGAGGGAGGGGAAGAAAGAAAGAAAAGGACGGAGGGAGACAGACAAAGAGACAGAAAAGGGGAGAGAGGGAGAGAAAGGAGAGTGACAGAAAAAGAGGAACCGCGCACAACCGTGCACGCCTGCCCCACGCGACCAGGCCCCAGCCTCCACGCCTCCCACACACACACGCCCGGCCCCGGAGCTACTGAGGGCCACAGAAAATGTCCTCGGGGGCCACATACGGCCCCCGGGCCTGAGGTTCCCCATCCCTGGTCTAGGTCTAACACAAATCCTCTTTACTGTATTGGTCAGAGAAAACTGAACATGGAGAGTAACAGCGCATTCCTGAGCCTGAAGGGCAAAAGCCCTTAGGAGGCCAGGAAGGCGCTGCGCCGGCGTTTGATCCCCCTGCGCTTACACCAGTGTTAGTGGCCCCAACGCCGGCGGGAAGGCTTGGATGCTGGTTGCCGAGTGCTGCCATGGCAGCACCTCCCTGGAACACCAATGGGGCCTTCCGCCGGCGTCCCACCAGCGTAAAAGCCCGCGCCGGCATCCCGGGAGGCGTTCCAGCGTCCTGGAAGGCATTCCTGGGGTGGGCTGGGGGGAGAAGCTGTCACTAGGCAGCTTCCTGTCCCCTTTCTCCCCGTGAACGCTGGTGTGGAGAAGAGTGAGGCTTTTTTCCCCCTTCTTGGCGTATGGGGAATGGCTTTAGGAGGTGGCACAGCAGCACCTCCTCCCCACCATCCACCCACACCAAATCTCGGGAATGTGCAGTAAAAACCCCTCCAGTGCCTTGCTAACCAGTATCACCTTCCTCTTGTCAGGATTCATTGAAGGTTTATTCTCTGTCAGCCACTGGACCAGTGGAGTTAGGCACTGGCCCACAACAGATGGCAGCATTTGATTTAATTATATATAAAGCCTTTCTGTTCCCCTTATTGTTCTTCATTCCCTGATCTGAGAGGCAAGCTTTGAATTTTCTTTCCCCCTTCTCCACCATTATATGTTTTATTCACTAGAAGAGTCCTAGGGGTCACAGTGTAAAAAGATAGCACAAAATACAAAGCTTCCTTCCCTCTAACAGAGCTAAATCTTTTCTTGCAGGAGTATAAGGGGCAAGAGGAGAAAATAAATTTTAAAAATGATGAGCACTATACCATTCTGACAATTGAAAAAAAATAAAAAGAAGAGCTGGTTTTGATACCCTGCTTTTCTCCACTCCTTAGTCTCAAAGCGGCTTACGATCACATTCCCTTCCTCTCCTCACAACAGGCACCTTGTGAGGTAGGCAGGGCTGAGAGAGTTTGGAGAGAACTGTGACCAGCCCAAGGTCTCCCAGCAGGCTTCATGTGGAGGAGTGGGGAATCAAACAACGTTCTCCAGGTTAGAGTCTGCCACTCTTAACCACATTGGTTCTAAAAAAGTGATTCTGATATTCACTCTACCATGTTAGTTGTGAATTTAGTATCCCATTTTGCAGTGTGTAACCTGGAGTGAAAATGGGCTTAACTGGCACAGTTGAAAGGCCCATGCCCCAGCTCTGGATAGACTGTTAGATCATCCTATTGTTCAGGCAGCTGCTGCCTTCCCTCTGAGCTGTCAGCGCCACAAGCAGGCCGAGTATCACCTGATCCCTCAGATGCCTGTGCGTATATTCACTGTTCTCTTAATAGGCAGTTTCTCTCTTAATTTAAAAGTTGCTCCTCTAATAGGCAGTTTAAAGTGAACTTTGGTGGAAACTTTAAACCTCAGAGTCATGACAGTGGTGGTCTCCATAAGAGTGGCTCTATGCTAGCAAAATGTAGTGCAGTTACTATCATTGTACGGAATGGAAGTGCAACCCCTGTGGTGTGTGGGTGGCCTTTGTGCTACTATTGTGCCATGTTCTCAAGATGATGTGTGTCTTGCTGTGTGTTGAAAGCATAGTTCTGATTGTCAAGCTCTGAACTGCTTACTGTGGTCACCACTTTTGAAACTGGCACCATGATGCTGTTGTGAATTGGTACCATTTCTGTTTCTTCAATTTGATATTCCTGGTATAATGATGTAATAGCATTAATCAGCTCAAACACAATTATGGAGATCTATTTCCACCATGTCAGTAAATAGAGAGGGAAGAGGATTTATGATCAATATGTAGGGTTGCCAACCTCCAGGTAAGCAGAGTTTGTACCTTCTCCACTGTAACTCACCCTTTGTGGAAAGGGCTCCCTGTGGAGATGGGGGGCATCTTTGGCAATTTTCAGGAGACTCTACAAGGTCATTTTATTTGCCATAGCTCTTAATGGACTGTAGACTGCAGTTATCTCTGGGAGCAGGGAGGGGATCATTTTGAATTTTTATTTTGTTGGTGTTAATGTTATCCTTACATCTGCACTGTGAGAAGCAGCTGAGAGAAAGTGGCTGGCCTTGGTCACATGAAGCTGCCTTATACTGAATCAAACCCTTGGTCCATCGAAGTCAGTATTGTCTACTCAGACCGGTAGCGGCTCTCCAGGGTCTCAGGCAGAGGTCTTTCACATCACCTACATGTCTAGTGCCTTCAACTGGAGATGCTGAGGATTGAACCTGGGACCTTCTGCATACCAAGCAGATGCTCTACCACTGAGAGAAGAAGTGTTGGTTTCTATATGCCGACCCTCTCTACCACTTAAGGAAGAATCAAACCGGCCTACAATCACCTTCCCTTCCCCTCCCCACAACAGACACCCCATGGGGTAGGTGGGTCAGAGAGAGCCCCAAGAGAACTGAGACCAGCCCGAGGCCACCCAGTTGGCTTCTCGTGTAGGAGTGAAGAAACCAACACGTTTCACCAGATTAGCCTCCGCCACTCATGTGGAGGAGTGGGGAAACAAACCCCCACTTTGTGATAGAGTGGGGAGCTGAAGCCTAGCTCCTATTTCAATACTCTAACCATTATGCCACCTGGGTCTCAGAAGATGAAATAGCAATGCAAGAAGAAGAAGAGTAGGTTTTTATACCCCTATTTTCTCTACTGAAAGGAGTCTCAAATTGGCGTACCATCACCTTCCCTTCCCCTCGTCACAACAAACAAACACCTTGTGAGGTAGGCGGGGCTGAGAAAGTTCTGAGATAACTGTGACTGGCCCAAGGTGACCCAGCAGGCTTCATGTGGAGGGGTGGGAAATCAAACCTGGTTCTCCTGATTACAGTCAGCCACTCTTGACCACTACACCATGTTGGTAAGTTGATTTTGGTCTCCATTGGGGAGAAAGGTAGGGTATAAATGAAGTAAATAAGTACAAGATTCCTGGAAATTATGAAGAGTTCACTATGATAAAAAAACAGCTCGGTTCAAAAGGAAGACTGGTTTGTGGAAGACATTTTGTGAACACTGATCTTTTTTTCCAGGAAAGGAAAAGAAAGTGTACCAAAGATATATACGGTCACTTGTAAAATAATCAATTTGTTCCTGTTAATTCCTGATGTGAAGTTTGATGCGAAGCAGCCACGATGACTACACAGTTACATATTGCCACCTGCTGACTGCTGTGGCAGTTACTCACACAGGATTCTATGTTCACTTACTAAAAATGTCAGCACTTCAAACAGTGGAAAGCCAAGGATATTAGCAAATGCTGAAAAAAAAACAACTCTGAAACTCAGAGTTAAGATTAATGGCTTCAGGTAGCAAATAAAAAAGAAGATTTCAGGAGAGGGACCTTTCACTGCTGCCGGTGCTTGAAGAAAGATGTTCCTGTCTTCCTAGCTACCATTTCTAAAAAGCTTCTTCATTATGTAATTAAATCATAACCTGTTTGGGCATCTCTATGTGTCACCAAGACAAAACAAGGCCCAGCATACTTTAATGCAGGGCTGTGCATCTGTTGACCCACTTGGCACACCATGCTACATTAGGCTAAGTGCTCAGCATCTCCATATTACAGTCAGCATGGTGTAGTGGTTAAGAGCGATGGAGTCTAATCTGGTGAACCAGGTTTGTTTCCCCACTCCTCCACATGAAGCCTGCTGGGTGACCTCGGGCCAGTCACAGTTCTCTCCGAACTCTCTCAGCCCCACCTACCTCACAAGGTGTCTGTTTTGGGGAGAGGAAGGGAAGGTGATTGTATGCCAATTTGAGACTCCTTTCGGTAGAGAAAATTGGGGTATAAAAACCAACTCTTCTTCTTCCCCATTTTTTCAGTAGGCAGCAAAAGTAGGAGTTGTGCCACCACATATAACTGGTGGGCTCTGTTTTGGTCAAGAAGTCACAAGTTGTGCCAGCTGCTTTAAAGTCCATGGAAGATGTAATCCCAGGAAGCAAAACAATAGTGCAGCCAACCCAGGTGGTTGTCCTGTTGGCAAGAGCACTGAAAATCATTACGCCAAATTCCTGGCATACTCCTCAGTCATGTTGCACTATTTGGCTGGCTGGAGACAAATGATCACATCACTTTCAAAGCAAACTAAAACTGGTTTAGAAAGACCAGATCCAGAGAGGAGAAGACCCAAAGTACTGGAACAACTGAGAGACTTGATTGGCTTATAAGGCTTGGGCTTTTACTTTAGGTAAGTCTGAAACCTCTCTGCCTAACCTACCTCACAGGGTTGTGGAAAGCACAAAATGGATCAGGGGAGAACGATTTAAGCCATTTCAGGTCCCCATTGGGAAGAAAGGCGGGATAGTAATGAATCAAGTAAATAAATAAACTAATCAGGCATTGGGTTAATTTTAGTTAGTACCGGTAGGTAGATTTCATGATTGCCCCCTTTCCCCTTGTGCTGATACTCATGGAATGAGGCAGGTGGTGCTCATAGAAACTCATGGCTTAATAAACCACATATTTCTAATGCACCACACCAACGTTCTTCAGATTTAGGCAGGCTGGGACCAGTGGGTTTCCCCTAAGACTGTTGTTGCCAACAGGCAATCCTTTGTGAACCTTGGTTTTAGAAATGTTTTTGAGAGCTGTTATTCTAAAGAATGAGTAGTCTTGCTAGCTAGTCATATGTTTTGCATTACACTGTGACATCTCACACCTTTGCTCTAAATAGCCAGTCTCTTTTCACAACATCCACATGTAACAATAGCTTGGAGCCATTTGCTTCTAACTGGATTTCCCATTTGCTGACTTAATCTCTTAAGTCAAAATGACACCCTCTTTCTCTGTTCCCCGATGGACTCTTAACACGTTAGTGTTAAGACTATGAGCTTGAAAGTCTGCCAGTCCCAGTGACGTCCTCCTCTGCCATACCTACACACAGATGTGGGGCAGCTGATTCCTAGTAAAGAAACCACTGCCTGATATTTGTAGGTGGGAACTGTGCCATTTCAGCACCTGAAGATGAGTTTGCAATGGGTGAGTCCACAAGGTGTGTCAGCTCGTGGGTGTGGGGAAATGAGATTCTGTTTCTGTCAGTGGAAGTTTTATTTAGATAATCTCAGCTTTGGCAACAAATTCAAAATCCACCTTGTGTGTCTCCTGGAACTGCAGCCATTTATGTTGTGAATGAGATGATGCTGTAAAGAGCCATAGCTAGTATCTGTAGGTATCAATTCTACTTCTTCTCTGGACTGATCTCTTAAATGTTTTTTAAAACAATTTTTTAAAAAGGGGGGATATTTTTGATTTTTTGTCTGTATTCATATTATTTACCACCACACCAATAATATGTGTGTCGACGGAAGTCGGTTTCAGGTAGCCGGCTCAAGGTTGACTCAGCCTCCCATCCTCTCGAGATCGGTAAAATGAGTACCCAGCTTGCTGGGGGCAAAGTGTAGACGACTGGGGAAGGCAATGGCAAACCACCCCATAAAAAACAAAGTCTGCCTAGTAAACGTTGGGATGTGATGTCACCCCATGGGTCAGTAATGACCCAGTGCTTGCACAGGGGACTACCTTTACCATTAAAATATGAACCCACTTGAATGGTCTTGAGCTGTCTAGTTGTGTAAACTGCAATAAAATGGTTAGATTTGTTGGCGCTATTTGCATGAGGGCAGCAGGAAAAGAGGAAGACCCAACAAGAGATGGATTGACTCAATAAAGGAAGCCACAGCCTTCAATTTGCAAGATCTGAACAAGGCTGTCAAAGATAGGACATTTTGGAGGACTTTCATTCATAGGGTCGCCATGAGTCGGAAGCGACTTGGCGGCACTTAACAAACACACTCACACATTTGCATGCTGAGAGCAGTGTAATAGGAAATTGCTGGTTTGTTCTTGCCAGAATGCTATATGCTATATTTACTTCATCATACCGTGACCACATCATCATCACCTGGTGATGACTTATAGCTGTAGTCCTTTCCAGACAGCAATCTGGGAAGACTGAACACATGTGCCAGAGATGGGAGACACAATGCGCTACCTAGCCCCACCCTTGATTTGCATGTGTTCATTATCAGGAACCTTGAAAAAGCAGGTTTCCTGACTGCAGAATGAGCATCCCACGAGTGCAGGAATTTTATAAACCTTCACTTGAATGTAGGAAAATACTTTTCAGATGTTACAACAGGGATGTGTGCTACCTGTGATGCTCCTGCAATGTGTGGCTGCCATTTTGTCTGAACCAGGCAAAACAGACTTCATTTTATTAATTTTAGTTACTTCATTTGTATCCCATCTTTCTCCCCAATAAGGACCCAAAGTGGCTTCCATCGTTAACCTCTCCATTTGACTCTCACAACAACCCTGTGAGGTAGGTTAGGCTGAGTGTGAGTGGCTGGCCCAAGGTCATCCAACCAGCTTCCACAACCAAGTAGGGATGTGAATCTGGATCTCTCAGTTCCCAATTTGACACTATAACCACTTTACCACACTAGCTGTGTATACATTACCATGTGTAGATGGAGCATTTTGTGTAGCACATACTCCTGCTGTACAAGTGATTGTAATGTCTGAAAAGGAGTGAAGCGAAGGGCAGAGATTGCTGCTGCAGTTATGCCCCCCCAATGTGTGTTCAGTCTCCTTGCAGTGTAGGGTTGCCAACCTCCAGGTGCCAGCTGGAGATCTCCTGCTATTACAACTGATCCCCAGCCGATAGAGATCAGTTCACCTGGAGAAAATGGCCACTTTGGCAATTGGACTCTATGGCATTGAAGTTCCTCCCCAAACCCTGCCCACCTCAGGCTCCGCCCCAAAACCTCCCACCAATAGCAAAGAGGGACCTGGCAACCCTATTGGGATGTGATGGCCCAGTCACACATAAAAGACCAAAGAGAACTCCAACAGGTGTTGGTTGTGTAATGCAATGCTTCTCAATGGAGTCAGTTCACACATCTGGCTGTGAGCCGACAAGAGTGGAGAAGCCAGATAATATTCCTGCATGACTGAACAAGGCCTTCACCTCTCAATGCCTGAGCCTCTGGAAGAGTGCAAGGAAGATTCCTTCCCCCTCCCCACGGCATATTCTTGCCCTGAATCCGAGCACTCATAGACCATTTACCCATGGGAGGTTTTTCCTTGGATTTGTTGCTCTCTGGATGCACATTTTCCCCATCTGATTTCTCAAAACTCTGCATGGGGGCATATTTTTGAGTGTTGAGAATTTGGATGGGGAAAAGGTGCCTCTAGCGAGGAGCAAATCCAAGGCAAAACCTCCCATGCATAAATGGCCTATATATTATTCTGCCGGAGAAAAAATGGCATTACATATACCCTGTATTAAGGATTGCTGGGATCCATTAACTTTCAAATCGCCCGTACGATTGAGCTGGGGACGCCAGAGCCCCCTTCCCCACCCCACCCCGGCATGAGAGCGAGCTGGGATTGTCATGTGGGAAGCAGCCTGGAGCCTCTTTCTGCGGCTGGGACAGCCCGCCTTCCAGATCCCTCTGTCTCCGGGGATAAGAACATAAGAAAGGCCCTGCTGGATCAGACCAAGGCCCATCAGGCCCAGCAGTCTGTTCGCACAGTGGCCAACCAGGTGCCTCTAGGAAGCCACTAACAAGATGACTGCAGCAGCACCATCCTGCCTGTGTTCCACCGCACCCAAAACAATAGGCATGCTCCTCTGATACTAGAGAGAATAGGTAAGCAGCATGGCTAGTATCCATCCTAACTAACAGCCATGAATACCCCTCTCCTCCATGACTATGTCCACTCCCCTCGTAAAGCCCTCCAAGCTGGCAGCCATCACCACATCCTGGGGCAGGGAGTTCCACAATTTAACTACGCGTTGTGTGAATAAATACTTGTATCTGTTTTGAATCTCTCACCCTCCAGCTTTAGCAGATGACCCCTTGTTCTAGTATTATGGGAGAGGGAGGAAAAACTTCTCCCTGTCCACTCGCTCCAAACCATGCATCATTTTATCTATTTAATCTATTTTATCTATCTATTTTATCTATTTTATTTATAGATTTTATCTATCTATTTTATTCTATCATGTCTCCCAAGGGCGGGGAGCGCAGAGCCGCCAGGGGAGGAGGATCCGCGCCTCCCGCTGGGCGCTTCACGGGGTCCAGCTCCCACGTGTACCACGGGGGAGGGGGGGAGAAGAGTGGGCGGTGCGCGGGGGGGCGGGGCTTGATGACGGAGCGACGGAGGCGCCAGCCAATGGGGCCGGCCTCGGATGTGTCAACTGGGGAGAGCGCCTCTGCTCTCGCCTGGCTGGGCACAGGAGCGAGCGCGCGGAGGGCGCGCGGACTGGGAGTTTTGCCCGGGCGGAGCCGCGGCCGGGGCAGCCGGTGAGCGAGCGAGGGACGCGGCGACGGGGCTTCCCCACGGGGATCGCCGCTCGCCCAGCGCGGGGCGCGTTCGAGGCTGGCGCGGGGTCTCGTCTGGCGGAGAACGGGTTCTTGGTCGCTTTACGCACGGGAGGTTTTGCATTGGATTTGTCACTCTATAGATGCACCTTTTCCCCATCTGAATGCTCAAAGCTCTGCAGGGAGGCTTATGGTTGAGTTCTGAGCATTCAGATGGGGGTTGGGTTTGCCGCTCTCTCGATGCACCTTTCCCCCATCTGAATGCTCAAAACTCTGCACGGGGGCTCATGGTTGAGTTTTGGGCATTCACGTGGGGCAAAGGTGCATCGAGAGAAGGGCAAACCCGAGGCGAAACCTGCCATGAATAAATGAATAAATGAAGCTCGGGGTCGCCTTTGGGCCGAGATGCGGCGCTGGCTCTGGCGGCACCCAGATGCGCCTTCCGCGGATAAATCGTGGCTCCCAGTGGCCCAGCCGAAGAACCGAGGGGCTTCTGCGTCTGCTCTTTCTTGGCAAAAAGCTACCCCGAACGCGAGGATCATTCCCTGTGCTTTTGTTAAAATGCCAGAGGTCGGCTATGGAGCAGGTGAAGTAATAATAAAAAAAAAGCAGTGTAGGGGCATGTGCAGAGTGCCTGTTGCTAGTGCTGTGCAGAGTGCCTGTTCAGACTCGGAGAATGTGACGTCCAGGGCTGGTATGTCCAGAGAACCTGTTGCTCGGCATTTGGCCGGTTCTTTGCAAACCCAGGTAATGACCTGTGTTTAAATAATCTGTGTAAGGTGGTTCTGGCTTTATAGACAGCAAGACCGCTAATGATGATTCTAATCATCTGTTGGTATAGCTCAGGTTGGTGGTATTAATTTGGCCTCCAAGAGGCAGAAGAAACCTGCCCCAGCGAATTCAAATGCTTAACGGATCAGCTCCCAAGAAAATCAGGAGTTAAGTCGAGCATGTGAGGAAAGGCCTTGTGTTATTGAAGAAACCACGATGCTCTTCTTTAAGGTGTCTTGGCTGTCTCCCAGGGTCACCTGCCAATTTTGTAGGTTGTATCCATTTGTGTTTTTTACTTGAATCCTGAATTTGAACATACTTGGGGAATATGCTAGGCCTACATCCATCAGCACATCTGCGAAGTGATGCTTGCTGTCAGCCCAAGGTAGTGTCTGTGGTGGAAAAGGTATCTAATTAGTTCAGGGCCGCTGCCTGTACTTCAGGTTGTATTCTGTAATCCCAAACCAGAAATGCGGGCAGCTGTTTGTTCACCAAGCGTCAAATGAGTGGGGAATCATGCACACCAGTTGCTAGTTTCTTTTTGTTGCTTCTTGAGCCTATACTTGTTCCGATTTCCAATCCAAAATTGCAGGCATCCCCAGATCTGCATTTGATATTGAAAACTCAGGGAAGGGAGTTGGCTACTTTGGAAAGTACAATACAGTTTAATAATAATAATTACTTTTATCACCTTGTCGTTTTAAGATATGGAGACTGGATAAGGTTGCAGTTCCATGGGACATAATGAACAAATGGGGACATGAATGTGGTGATGCTCAGATTCTCCCCTACAAAGTTGCTTGCGACCCACAGGGAATACATGTCACCCTAGAAGGACGGGGGTGGCAGCGTTCTGGGTGAATATGAGGACAACACTGTGCACATTCTGCTGTCTGGAAAATATTTGGGTTGGGGGAGAGTCAAAGAGTCGGAACTGTAGATTTTTCCTCCTCTCCGTGTTTTGAAGCTGTTTCACAGTAAAACCAGGAAATGGAGTAATGGTGTCCTGTGACCTTTTATTATATTTAGGAGAGAATGACAATGGTACTTTTCCTAATAGAGAAAAAAGGGAAATGTTGGATAAAATTTTTTGAACAATGCCACAACAGTGTCCACAGTCAAAAGAGACGAGACTTGTATTAAATTGTCAGGTTCTTCTGCTTGCTGAGAGGGTAGCTGGGGCCTGAGCTCTAGGCTGCTGTCTTAAATCTCGCTAAGGAAGGCAAGGAAAGACAACTGGAAGCCATAGCAGCTCTTTATTTGTGGATGTGGAGATCAGAAAAGCTTGCTGCGTTTTAAGGAATCTTCCAATAACCTACATATCATTGCTGGTTTCCCTGGCACTAGTAGCTTTTTGCAGGAAAACTTGTGAAAGCTTTTTTTAAAAACTACAGATATAATGGGCTGGATCCAGCCAGCTTTTCACTCCATCTTGCCCAGCTCCCTTCTTTACTTCAGCTTCTGTCACTCATGGGTTTTGTCCATGCACATCCCATAATCCGCAGTGCAGCCTCCTCCCCTTGGGTTGGATCCAACCAGCGGAAAACCTGGTTGGCTCCAACCCAATATGCACATTTGGCAATTTAAAAAAATGAAAAAGTTGGAGCTTCTCCCATTTTGTTCACTTGGACTGTCAAATGCCCCCCTCACATTCCCGTAACCTGTTGACTATTCTCTTTCCTTTCTTACTGGGAATGGGGTAATGTATAATAAATATTACAGATATGATTTGTGTCAGAATCTGACCCAAGTATATGTATTTATCATGTAGACCACAATCTTATGCACATTTACTTGAGTGTAAGAGCCCATGGCGCAGAGTGGTAAGCTGTAGTACTGCAGTCAAAAGCGCTGCTCATGACCTGAGTTTGATCCTGACGGAAGGCGGTTTCAGGTAGTCGGCTCAAGATTGACTCAGCCTTCCATCCTACCGAGGTTGGTAAAATGAGTAAGGCAATGGCAAACCACCCCGTAAACATAGACTGCCTAGTAAACGTCAGGATGTGATGTCACCCCATGTGCTTGGGGGTCACCCCAGGGGACTACCTTTACCTTTTTAAGTCCAAAAGATCAACAGGCTGCAACTGTATCAAGTACTTTACAGCAATTAACTTTTTTTCTTCTGTTGAGAGACTGGTCAATATCATTGTTACATCCATACATGGAGACTAACACATGACAGAGTGGGTGCAACTTGTGCAAGGTTACACAGTGAGTTTGTAAAACAATCACTGTTTGAAGTGATTCTCCTGGGTCCAACACTTCTGCCAAAGCCCCAGTACAGGTTGGTTCCCTGTCTGTGCATGCTTTTGAAACAGCCCATGGAACATTCTTCATTATCACCCCTTGATTGCGGCTTTAGATGAAGAGTTTGTTTTTATATGCTGATTTTCTCCAGCTTTTAAGGAACTTGTAACTGGCTTACAATCTCCTTTCCATCCTCTCCCCACAACAGACACCTTGTGAGGTGGGTGAGGCTGAGAGAGTTCAAAGGGAACTGTGACTAGCCCAAGGTCACCCAGCTGGCTTCATGTGTAGGAGTGGGGAAACCAACCCGGTTCACCAGATTAGAGTCTGCCGCTCATGTGGAGGAGTGGAGAATCAAACCCAGTTCTCTAGATTAGAATCCATGGCTCTTAACCACTACACTACGCTGACTTTTATTTATGACACTATTTAGCAATATTGTATTTCTGCTGTGGGTGATGCCTGTATAGCTGGTTTCATCTCTCCCACAGGAGGGCTTATTTCTGTCTTCTGAGGAGGATACTGGACCGGCAAGGCTGTTTACTCTCCAAAATGTGTGTGAATAGCCATCTGATTACACCTCCATGTCTGTGTAGTGTTTTCCAGTTGAGTGGCTGAAGTTTTTCTCCTTTTGTTGTGAACAAAGGAGGCAGAGGTTTGCAGCACCTGGGCTGGAGAGACTGGTTTTCAGAGAGTGAATCTGAGCCAAAAAATTACATTTTAAGAAATTTGAAGTCTCCTTTCTACCACTGGCAGGAGGTGTAAGTCCTTTCTCTTTATCTCCCACAGCCTCAGTGTTAACTGCATTGAATTTTGTACCTACCCTACCCTTGGGAGTTGGCAGAGATTGTCATGGGTTCTGTCCCTGCCAGACATCCCTACAGTCCTTGTGGCTTGCTTCCCACTGTTTGCTGTGGTGGCATTTGGTAAACCCTAGCAGGGTCATTCCTCTGTTTGATAATCAAAGCTGACGATGTGTTTATTCCAGAAATGATGTTTATTCCAGTGGGATGTAAATCTTCAGGATAAATCACTGATTTTGTGTGTCTGTGTGTGTTTAGTGAAAGGGATCAACCTTGAGCCATTGAGGGCAATGGTTTTTTAAAAATTTGTGCTTGCAGTTTTAGGTTTGACTGATGCAGATCTGAAGAAGTCTTATTCTTTAATAGACACAGATCTGTCATGAAGGAATTAGAACCCACTCCTTTAAAAATAGGGGTTATGGACCTTTTCTCTCAAGACTTTTCTTAGAAATTTGGGGCCTTCAATACCAACTTGTTGCCAGTTTTTGGGATTAGAATATGTACATTGTCGGTATTGGATCACCTTTGAATACCAGGCCAATATTTATTTACTTCATTTATTAATCCATGGTTCTCATCAGTGGGGACCAAAAGTGGCTTACAGCATTCTTCCTTTCTCCATTTTATCTTCACACCAGCCTGTGAGAGAGGTTAGGCTGAGAGTAACTGATTGGTCCAAGGTCACCTGGCAAGCTTCTGTGGTGAAGTGGTGATTTGAACCTGGTTTCCCCACTCCAGTTACTACACTATACTGGCTTGCCTTGATCTGCCTCCTCCCAACCCTTTTGCCTTCCTGATTTGGTCTTTGGAGCTGTACTTTGCAGATTGCATTTCTTTTTGGTATTTGCTCCTGACTGCCACCACATCTGTTAGGATGATCAATGACTAAAGCTGGACAGGATCACTTTTGCTTTTCTGGCTGATGCAGCTGTCATCTCGTTTGTGACACATTCACTCCAACATGAGCATCCACAGATGCTTTTAGGGTGAAACAGTGCATGATATCCTTCGGATTTAAAAATAGGAGAGTCCACTTATACTTTGTCCACCAAAGAGCATGTACATTTACTTTCTGTCTTATGGAAAAACAGCTGTTCTGCCCACTAACAGCTATTCTTTCTTGCTAGAATTTTCTGGGCACTTAGTGCTTGATCAGACTGGAAAATAAGTACTACTGCGTTCACTGGGGTTTGCACGCAGGTTACTGTGGATAGAATTCCATGCCCTGAAGTAGGGATCTTTCTTAGTGTCCTTGCATGTGTGCAGAGAAAGCTATCTAGAAATCCATTAGCACAGTTAGCTGCCCCTTCCTTCTTACCTCTTTGGAAATATAATTCTGTAGAGCAAAAGGCATGCAGGCTTCAAAGTAAAAAGTTTGTATTGTACTGCAAAGTGTGAAGGCTTTATCAATTGTTATAGCAATCAAAAATAATGCACATTTTGTTCAAAAAATACCCAAATTACAAAATGGAAAATGTTATTTGAATTAGTATGGATCTTTGCAGCTGATCTTCACATTTCCTTGCAGCTTATCTTTAACCTATAAAGCTACTTTATTAGACCATTGGTCCATTTAGCCCAGTACTGTCTAACTATTCTCTTCAGCTCTGGGTCTCCAGGATCTCAGGCAAAGAATTATTTCCCCCCAGACGTAGCCTGTAATCTGTTTAACTAACGATGCCAGGGACTTAACCTGGGACTGTTTGCATGCAAAGTGTGTACTTTGCCACTGAGCTATGATCCCACTCCCGGCAAGGGCTTTTCAGATGTTCAGTGCGAGCGGACTAAATATGGGGAGGAGGGGTGGCATCACTGCAGCAAGCTCTGCCCATGACCTTCATGCATTCAGTGGAATGTATGCATAAAGTCTACATACACCCATGTATGGATCTCACTGCATGATCGAGAACCCGGGAAGAAAAGCAGTATTCCAGACCATATTCAGTGAGCCATGCTCACTGTACATGGTCTGGAACACTGCTTTTCTTCCAGGAGAGAAGCCCATAAGCTTAGAAGATGAGGGTAGGTAGCATTGATATCTGGTGCTCGGAAAGTGAGCAATGTAGCTTGCATAGAAAGCTTTCTTAATATCTTAAGCTATCCTTTTGTGTTCTCCTGGGGAGCCCAGCCCTTGAAGTCTATACCTATGTAGATACGGAACATATCCCCAACAATGTTCTTCCTTTCTGCTGCTCGGTATCAGCTGTCAATCTCTGGGCTCTTAGCCAGAGCCTTAACCTGAATCTGCCCTGGCCTACTGGCAAGGGGAAAAAAACTAGGCTTGTTTGTAGATTCCTCATTGTGGTAGACTGTGGAGTAGTTGGAAGCCAACTCTGCATGCTAGGAACTTCCAGCAGGCACATAATGGAGTTATGTTGGAAATGAAACCTCTCTTGCTTAGGTCCTTTGCTGCTTCTCAGAAAAATATCTATATTTTACATATGAGTTTGGTTAAAAAACAAATCACTTCTACTGATGCTTCTCTGGGATTTATTTAAGCGCCTTCCTGAATTAGAGTGGTCCATGCCCTAGAATCGGCTTTTCTCTTGTGCTAGTTCATGCTTCCTATGGGGTGGAAACAGGAATTCAGAATGCACCTACAGCGGAGTTTGTTTTGTTCAACTGCTGAAGCCATGGAAGAGGCCACTGCTGTGAAACGGTGTTGACGGTTTTGCGATTGTGGTTCCATGGTTACCTGTGAGACTCATGGCATTTCAGCAAAGAGCGCCCGGCTTTGTCCTCAGGCTGAGGAAATGTTGGAATTCCATGCATGAGCCAGTGTGGAGGACCCAGGTTTCGTTTCCTCTCTCCATGGCAGCTGCAGGCAGGTGTCCCTCCAGCTGTGGCCCCAGTCAGGCTTGCAGTTCCTGCCCCTGAGCCAGTGACCTACTTTATAGAGCAGGAGAGCTCCCTCAGAAGAAAGAGGAAACCCAGGCATGCAGTACATGCTCCTGGTCATTAAAGAATGCAGAGTTGCTGATTTCCTGGTTAAGATCAGGGACCCTCATCTTAAGGATTTGTGTTGTATCCATATTGTAACTGGGGTCAGGAAACTGCAGGCGGACTCAGGACTTCTTTGTGAGGACTGAGGGGCACTAATGTATCCTCTGGAAATCCAGGGCTTTCTCTCAAGGGCACTCTTCTTTGCAGTCTAACTACTCATGAGTGCACCAAAAGATTTTTGGTGTCATTTTTGGTCAACCTTTAAAAAATTGATTTGTTTTTTTGTTAAATTTGTTGTTGAAGCTGTTAGTTTTAATTATTCAGTTTGGTTTATGTTCCCGTTGGGCTCAATGTGAAATGCACTTCTGGCTGTACCTTTCTTCCTCCTCATCCAAGTGGAATGAAATTGTTTTCCTCAGCCAAGGGATTGCAGCATGACACATTTCCGTTAGGAACATGCACCCTCATTGTGTAGACAATTAAATTCGTTTGCAGGTCTAAAGTGGGGGTGGGGCAGTTCTATTTTTCAACAAACATGGAGGGCATGAGTGAAGGAAGTTAAGCCCTGCCCACTTCTGCACTTTACCTGGCAGTGTTTCGTTTTTGTAGCACTTTCAGCATTTTTTTCCTACTAGGACATGTCAAAAAGCATCTGCTGAAATTCCCTTTTTCTGCATAATAGTAAAAATGTCAGGGGGCCTACTTTCAGTGGTATTCTAACCCAGATTCAGTGGGTGCAGTGAATGGAGTGAAGAGATACATGGGGAGAGGTTTGAAAAAGAGGGAGAAGGGAAAAGAGAGATGGAAGTGGGTCAATGCTTAGAGGCATCAACTGTTAGTCCCTGGGAGGAAGAGAAGGTTTCTATATGAACACTTCTAAGTGGATTCATGCCTTTTTGCAGTTTCTGTATTTTGGGGCAGGGCTGTGGCTCAGTGGAAGAGCCTCTGATTGGCATGCAGAAGGTCCCAGGTTCAATCCCCAACATCTCTGGCTGAAAAGGACAAGGCAGTGGGTGATGGGAAAGACCTCTGCCAAGACCCTGGAAAGCCGCTGCCAATCTGAGTAGACAGTACTGACCTTGATGGACTGATGGTCTGATTCAGTATAAGGCAGCCTCATTTGTGTTCATGTGCAATACCTTTGGGAATTTTGGAATACTTTCCAAAGGACAGTTGTTTGTAAGACCATGCGGAGGAAACAACCATTGAGATGAAGAGAACAGGGTCCATGCAGTAAAAATGTTGGATGCAGTCTGAGAAAGTTAAATGCTTATGCCTTTTTGAAATCAATGAAATTGAAAGTGTGCCATTTTCATTGATTTTCTGGGGACGAGTGGTTCACATTGGCTTGTCCTAAGGAAAAGGCTGAACATTAAGTAAAGATACAATGTGCATTCTGGTTTCATCATCAGAGGCTCACTCTTATTTTCAGCTAGAAGAAGAAGAACAGTTGGTTTTTATATGCCGACTTTCTCTTCCACATAAGGGAGACTCAAACCGGCTTACAATCACCTTCCCTTCCCCTCCCCACAACAGACACCCTGTGAGGTAGGTGGGGCTGAGAGAATGTGACTTGCCCAAGGTCACCCAGCTGGATTCATGTGGAGGAATGGGGAATCAAACCCAATTCTTCAGATCAGAGTCTACCGCTCCAAGAGTTGGGACAGGGGACTATTCTGGGTGCTGAATCTACTGCATCTCTGGCTATATTCTACAAGCAAAAAATGAAAGCCAAATTCCAGAAGGGGGAACTAACAGGTGATGATATCTGGGGAAGGAATATTAGGATTGGAGCCGAAACCAGCTCCAGCCCAACTTGATGCCCTAGATGAGTCACTCTTCCTGCACACACACCTTTTCTGGGGATGAGTGAAACAGGGTGTTTCTGAAGGGCTGACTATTTACCAACAGTGAATGATATTTTTAGATAAAGCTAAAACTTTTATTGCCTCTGGCAAATCACCTATGAGGATGAGCAGTCATTGAGCTCTTGGCATCTTTAGTTGGTCTTACATATAATGAAAGCTTGGAATGTTCTTGAAAAATTTACTTGTTTTCTTTGGATACATTTTCAGGACTGGTTGGCACAGATTAGCGAACTCTTCAAGTGCTTAGTCTCTTGTTTTCCCACACTCAAAGTGCTGACAGCTAGTTAAAACGGGCAGATGTCTACCTCTCCTCTTTTTTTTTACAATATCTTTTGGGCAAATAAAGTTGGAATGGGATCAATACTGTGGATTAGGATCTCCTACTTTAAATCAGTGATCCCTACTGATATGCTCACGGGCACCGTGGTGGCGCCAAAGTGTTTCCTGGTGCACGCTTGTTTCTTTCCCAAAGCAAGAGCCAATGCTGGTTCCCCTCCACACACATACACTTCATTGGAGCATGAGGTGCTTCAGAAGAGCCCAGGGGGGCATCGCTTGTATGTATGGAGGGAGCACCCCTTTGGAAACGCCTGCCTTCATCATAGGAGCATGCTAGGCTTGGAAATTCCAAACATTTTGTAGAAGCTGCCAATGTTTTGTGACTGGGCTGATTGCCAAGGCAGCCATTTTGTGGTGGCCCCCACTCCCTGTTTTCAAAATTCCAAAAGTGCCCTCGAGTTCAACAAGGTTGAAAATCTCTGTTTTAAATGCTTCTTGGAAGAGTACTGAAAGTCCATCTTTGACTGCTTGTGTGTTTGTGTGAATGAGGAAAAGAGGTATTACAATATGCTAAGCTGTTATTTAAGATCCCCAGGGCGCAGAGTGGTAAGCTGCAGTACGCAGTCCAAGCTCTGCTCACGACCTGAGTTCGATCCCAACGGAAGTTGGTTTCAGGTAGCCGGCTCAAGGTTGACTCAGCCTTCCATCCTTCTGAGGTCGGTAAAATGAGTACCCAGCTTGCTGGGGGTAAAGGGAAGATGACTGGGAAAGGCACTGGCAAACCACCCCGTAAACAAAGTCTGCCTAGGAAACGTCGGGATGTGACATCACCCCATGGGTCAGGAATGACCCAGTGCTTGCACAGGGGACCTTTACCTTTAAGCTGTTACTACTTCACTTTCATTATCTAATGAACTCCTTTAAACAAAGTATATGTGAGGGTGGGGCTCACAGTGGTAGAACATGTGCTTTACAGGCAGAAGGTCCCAAGTGCAACCTCTGGCATCTCCAGTTGGACACTCTTGGGGCTGATTTACACATTACAAAGCCAATGTGGCAGTCACATGCCCCCACAAGTAATTTGGGTGAGACATGTGCTTGGAGTTCCATGCTGCGAACTCACAGCGCAGTTCTAAGTGGAGTCACATACTTCTAAGTCCGTATAGTCAACAGGCTTAGAAGAGTGTAACCCTGGTTAGAATTGCACTTAGTTCCCAGGTGAGCGGGGGCTTTATTTGGATTGGGACTGGAGAGGGTGCTTCAGCTGCTCCTACCCCATACTGTTTTCCCTGGGACCATTTCAGGTCAGGCAAATAGAGACACATTGCTAGTCAGAGTAGGTTATGCTGAGTCAGATGTACCAGTGGTCTCTCTATGTGATCAAGCAGCATCAGGTACATTATTTTTTTTTGTCCTTAGGTGAACAGCGGATGTTTAGCAGGACAAACACATTTTTGGAATGCCATGGGAAGAAAAGCTGCAGCAGTGTGGGGTAAAAAGTGGTGGATAGGTCAAGGACGAAGCACCCCATCTCTCCATGGCATCTATTTTCCACATTGCTTTTGGTTTTTTCCTAATAAAAGTCCAACTATTATACATGTCCACCCTGACCTGGATGGCCCAGGCTAGCCTGATCTCGTCAGACCTCAGAAGCTAAGCAGGGTCAGCCCTGGTTAGTATTTGGATGGGAGACCACCGAGGAATACCAGGGTTGCTGTGCAGAGGAAGGCAATGGCAAACCACCTCTGTTAGTCTCTTGCCATGAAAACCCCCAAAAAGGGGTCGCCATAAGTTGGCTGCTACTTGATGGCACTTTACACACACATTATACATGTCCAGTTTGAGTCTGGGTTTCTTGTTAATGACCTCTCTGTGTCTGGGGTTATGAAGGGAGCTCTTTCAAGAGGGCTCCCTCCCTCGTGTATTCCACTGCCTAAAGCAAAAAAGGTGGGTTGGTCAGGAAGGGCAGCTCCTGGAGATGTTTATAACTTAACAATGATGTTTTGCATTGCTTACCATCGTTTTTGTCATCATAAAAGAGGAAACAACTCAAGACAGTCACTAGAAGAAGGAATCCACAACTGTGACAATTCTCCTGAGGGAACTGGGAGGAGCAGGAAGACGGTTTTCCTGTATGTATACCCCCAACTTGTGTGTGGGGAGGGAAATCCCATATCCTTGATGGGTGGTGTCTAGTGGGGCAAGCGGTTTGCCATTTCAGTGAGAATCTGTAGATGTTATGTCATCTGTCTGCCTGTGGGGTTTGCCCCAAATGCTGTAAATATCTGTCTGCTTTGATTCTGTATTCAAGATACATCCTCTAGTCTAGTCATGTGTGCATAATATTTTATATTTATTTATATTTTATATTTTTATATCCCGCCCTTCCCTACTACAGTGAAGTTCGGGGCAGGTAGCAAGTCAAATGCACATTTAAAAACCAGAAACAATTGAAATAGATTAAAATCTATAAATCAATAAAAGAGAAAGTAGAGGACAATGGGGGGGTGGTGGTAAAAGGTAGTTGATCTTTGTTCCTATGAATGCGCACAGGGAAAGAGGCAATCCCTATGGTCCCAAGCAATGTACAGTGCTCTGTATTATTCTAAATTGTGACTTGCCAACCAACTAGCAGTTTAGACAGCCGTTGCAGAGCAAGTATAATGTGCTCTGTGTGTTCATTTACTTATTGGCAGAACTTGTTTTAATGCAGCAAATTTCTTTGTTGGAGATAAAGGAGAAAATAAGGTCTTGCTGAAATATATCTGTGTTTTATAATTGATCCAGTGCATATCTGGAACTTAATCCCAATATTTGCCAGGAAAGAAAAGGGAAAAGAGACACACCACATCCGTTCCTAATGAATATTCATCTAGGTAGCATAAGAAATAAGAGGCACAAGCTTAGATGGGCTTAGAACAGATACTTTTAATAAGCAAAGGAAGGGGGGGGGACAGCAGAAGGGGCCTTGTGCAGGAGGAAAACACCACCATTAGTAAAACCGATCTGTGGGTTTCAAGCCCCTCATCATTATTCTTGAAAGAAGACGCTTAATGTTGAGTATAGAGAATCCCAGGTTCCTCTTGTATGGGGGTGCTTCCCTGTTTTACTCTCATCACTGTTGCCAATGTAAAGGCTCTTACAGCAGCAACAGAGTCTCTGCATAGGGATTTCCTCCATGCTTTCCCCTCATATCTCTCACATGCCCAGTGGCTTTTTGCCTTTAAAAAATGGTGGTACGCTTGTCACCTGGTGGGGAAACCAACCCGGTTCACCAGATTAGGGTCCGCCGCTCATATGGAGGAGTGGGGAATCAAACCCGGTTCTCCTGATTAGAGTCCACCACTCCAAACCACCATTCTTAACCACCAGCATGGTGTAGTTGTTAAGAATGGTGGTTTGGAGCGGCGGACTGTAATCTGGAGAACCGGGTTGGTTTCCCCACTCCTATACATGAAGCCAGCTGGATGACCTTGGGCTAGTCACCCCTCTGTCAGAGCTCTCTCAGCCCCACCTACCTCACAGGGTGTCTGTTGTGGGGAAGGGAAGGTGATTGTAAGCCGGTTTGATTCTTCCTTAAGTGGTAGAGAAAGTCGGCATATAAAAACCAACTCTTCTTCTTCTTCTAAAGTATGCCGTCGAGTCACAATTGATTCATGGTGACGCCATGAAGTTCCACCTCTTGGGGTTTTCAAGGCGAGAGGAGGTCTCCCACCCAAGTACCACCCCTGCTTAGCTTCCATTCTCTGTTGAGATCAGGCTAGTCTGGGCTATTATGGCTGGTACAGTGCTTTATCTACTACCAATTTAAAAAAGAACAAACTGGCAAAAAGCCCACCAATGATGGAAGGGGTGCAGTGGCGGGTGCAGATGGGAGCAGGGAGGCGTGGAAAACTGTCCACATTTTTCCCAAATCTACTTTGGGTACAATCTTCCAGGAAAGGTAATACAAAAGCAGGTTTGGGAATCTGCAGAGTGGAGCCAGGGAAAGCCCAGTAGGTGGGTGATTGCATGACGAAGGGTGGAAGGCTACTTTAAAACCAATGCACTTATAGGGGGAATGCAGAGCGAGAGCCCTGTGTGGAAGGGACCCCAGAGATTACACCAGAGATTACACCAGAGATTACACCAACTTTAACTTGAAATGTCTTGACTTTTTTGTAAATACAGCCCCCACACAAAATTTCAGTTCTCGTTAGGAAAAGGTTCCTGCCTTCTTTTGAGAGAAGAGAGCGGGGCAAGAAGGAAGTCATATTTCCGAGCAGGTGAACATGAGAAAGCTTTAAAGTGACAGCAGCAGGGCTGGTCTTTCACTTGCAATGTCAGGTTTCACTTTCCATTGCTGCCTCCTCTCTCTTTTAACATCACTAATGATGACTAATTCCTTGCTCTGGAAAAAAAAGTTTCATTCTTGTATAAATAGTGGGGATCCAACTGAGTCTTGGTTATGTGTGTTCTAGTTCCTAAACCATGCCCAGCTCTACAGAGATATATTATGGGCAGGGAGGTATTTGTGTATGTAATTAGCATTTAAATGGGGCACTGACACATCAGAAGGCTTTTCCAAATGACGCTGCCAGAAATTTGCCAGTGGGTTTCATCCAGTCTTACGAATGTCAGGACAGGCGCTTGCTTAATTGCATTTCTGAGGGGAACTTGCTGTGAGAGAACTTGGTCGATACCCAACTCACTCTGTTCCTGTGGCTGCTCCGGCCCAGTTCTCCGGATTGATGAGACATGATAGTACTTCCTTCCTTCAGTGTGCCTCAGGCTGGGCGATTGTGCTCTAATTGAGTGTGAGTGATCCCTACGATCATTTCACTGCAACCGTGAGGCAAGCCTTAGTTCATTTAGCAATTTCTGCTACTTGCAACTTTGAAGACTCACCACAGGAAGTGCTGTTTGGTTCATGTCCTTGTCTGGACTGGCAGCGTTGAGCAAGCACTTCTGGAGTCAACTGGGAGACAGCATTTCTTCTCCCTGATTCATTCACATCCATTCATCTTTGGCATTTGATTTCACCCTTTTGTGTGACCACATGAGCAGCAAGCTTTCTGCTGAGAAGGGCTTTTTGAGTCATAACGCCTGGGATGAGGCTTATATACTGAAGAGATGGGGTGTTTGTACCTCGAAGAAGCAAACTGGGTTGACATAGGCAAGGAAAGTAGGCTCCTGTGTCTCTGGAGAATACATTGAACACGTGAAGCTGCTTTATACTGAATCAGATCAATGGTCCATCAAGGTCAGTATTGTCTACTCATACTGTTAGCAGCTGTCCATGGTCTCAGTAGAGGTCTTCTACATCACCTACTACCTTATCCTTTCAACTGGAGATGCCAGGGATTGAACCTTCTGCATGCAAAGCAGGTGCTCTACCAGTGAGCCATGGCCCCTCCCCCCGACACTGACTGTCAGGTGCCTCAGATGTGCTGGAATCTGATGAAATCTGCTTGTGTAGCAGTGCAGTCATAAGCCGAGTAACATCTTTCTAAGCCCATGGACTTCAGTGGACTTAGAAGGATGTAACTATTTTTAGGATTGCAATGTAGATCACTGTGGGCATTTAGATTATTGCATAGTTTTGGTGGGTAGCCATGTCGGTCCACAGTAGAAGAGCACAATTTTACTGTAGCGCCTTAAAACCAAGAAGCTTTCCAGGGTTTAAGCTTTCGAATGTCCCTTTTTCAGAATATTACATGATACCTTCTATGGCCCAGTCAGTGTTGTGAGACTACCCGGTACTGTCCCACTGAAGGTAGACAGGTGTGGACCTGAATGGTGTCTAGATGAGAGATCATTGCGAGTCCCAAGTAAGTTTATGTTTTTTAAATAAAGGATGAGAGATATATAAGTATAATTCATAAATAAATAGAGATGCTTTCTGCTTCATGTAGGAGACGAAATAAGTTGGAGCTGTAATTCTGACTGCTGACTCAACATTTCTGCTTGCTATGTTTTGTTGGAGTGGGACTTTGAAATCTGTGGCCAGACAGACAGAGGAGGGGAAGTTGCCCTGTACATATGAGTCATTCTGGTAAAGCTGAATTTTTTCAGTGTACTGCTGGAGCCTTAGCAGAGCTTACAGCCTGGAGGGAACTGTCAGGGTCCTATCAGCTGGTCAGGATAGGTGCTGTGCAGAGAGAGAGAGAAAGATTTCTGGCGTTTTTCTCCATTCAGAGCCCAGATAACAAACAACTGTGTCTATGTGCCTTGATTGACAGAGTTCTCGAGCATTCATTTGATTTTGCCAGAGGACATGGCCATAGTGTAGCTATCTGCCTCTTCTAATTTATTTTGTTTTCAATGAAATAGAATGGGATGTCAAAGATGGCATTGTTAGGGTCACCAGTGCCCTCTCCCTGTTGCCATCTCTTCTACCCTGCTATGAGCTGGCACGCAAGTATCCCACGGTGTGCAATAGCAACGTCAGCATCTTTCAGTTTCCTCTTGCCTATCATGCCATACTCCAGACTGGGCTGTTTATGTCGCAAGAAAATCTGTCTAAATATTTTTGGGGTGTTGTGTAAAATAGTCCAGGATAGCTCTTATGCCTCCTTGCACTCACTGCTGCACAGGTGAATTTAAAGTGCACGACATAATCCCCGGTGTCACTGCTGGGCATACTGATTGCTGAAGGTGGGACTAAGGCAGGAGTTGGAATGGACAGATCCACTGATAGTTCTGTGGTAAAGTCAATTTAAGGCCAGGGTCTGAACAGAGAAGACCAAGAGATGGGTGCTGGAATGAGGGTGTAAGAAAAGAGACAGGAAATGTGGAACTTGATCAAAACCTGGGAGTTATACAAGCAATGTTGGCATCTTGCTCTTGCCCTGAGGAAGACCCAGTCCTGACTTGAAAGCACTTACAGCCAGTTAACATTATGAAGAATCAGTGGATTTCCAGAGAAGGGAGCCTTCTGGAACTTGGGAGGACAATGCTACTCATTATTCTTCCACTCTAGTGCCTCACCACTTGCAGAGTGTCTTGGATGATCCTGATATCTAGAATCAGCATTTCCTGTATATTTCTGGTGGTATTTTCTTAAGAAAGATACCTAGAGGGCTCCCTATAAGATAAGCTCCGGTGATGAGGGAATTGCTGGCGGATACTTCCAGGGAGCTGTACTCTTCTCTGAGCAACAATAAACCATTGAGGAACTAGCTCGAGATTGCTGGTGACAGGAAGTGAAGTGGGAAGAGTAAAAGTTCAGTTTCTGTCTGGTTGTCTTTAAATGATAGAACCTGGAGCCAGCTCAGATGGTATTTCTCCTCTTGATGCAAACATTTCTGCTTTCTTCAGAGGCATCATCGTTGGGAGTGATGTTTTGTATACATTTATGGGTCGCATGTACAGTTGGCATGGTACCTGTAGTGACAGTGAGATGTGGTGTGTTTTCCCCTCATGCCAGCAATCTTTGGGTACACACTTGCATAGAAAAACCTGGGAGTAAACTGGGTGGTTTGTAGATAGATTCTTCAGCTATTGTTGTTGTGATCATAATAGCTGAGAAGTGTCTGTGGCTACTTTCAACATCCTTGCCAGTTGTATCTGAGTACAGCTTGAATCATAGCTAGCACTTGGCTGTTTGCACGTGAGAGGAAAATCCTGTGGGAAGGGAGATAAAGGGGTGTGTGAAGGGCCGTAATTGCTCTGGTGAGGAAAATCTGAAGTAAGATATCCATTTCCTAAAACTCCTGTTGGTCTCTAAGGTGCTGCTGGACTCAAATCTAACATTTCCTAAAGATATCTCTCAAGTGAAAATGAGCTTTGATCTTAAGGAGACACTTTGGCATTCTCTCTCCCACTGTTTTGCTGACAAATCCTGCATCTTAGTGTGAAACGGCCTCTCCTAGGGCTAATGGCCTGGCTATGAAGGATCGTTTGAAAGCATTTCATACCTTGTCTCTGAGCTTTCACTGTGTAGGAATGGTTACGAAAGGCATTGACGATGTCTTTAAACATTAATCCACATGTGACTGAAAAATGACAGTTGTGTAATACTTAAAAATTAGGACCACTAAAACATCACAAAACAGTGATCAAGTTTTTGAGTTCTTTGGAACTCTTCATTAGACTGGATTCTTTGTTTTAAAAAAAAGTGATGGGGGGAGAAGTTGCAGGGCATGTTGGAAGAATTTGTACTTTGTAGAGTCTTAGGGCCAATTCATGGGGGGGGGGGCTCCTTGCACTTTTGGAGAACCCACAAGTGTACTCGTGGGTTTCCTTACTAAGCCAAATTGCACACACCCCTTAGGGAAACAGCACAGAGGTGAAGGCTGAAGACCCTTCTCCGCAGTTGCATTCCACGTTGGGTACCACACGTGTGTGAATTGAGGAGAACACCCAACTCCTGTGACTTTTACAGAGGATGGAGACCCCAGATCCAACCTGAGTTCTCAAAAATATGTGAATGTGTGAATTAGGAATGCAAAATGTGTTGCAGATGAGATTAGGTGGTGATGGGTGGAAACAGGCATCAAAGGTTCAGGGAAGTGAAAGAAAGAAAGGTCACTGTCCCTTTGAGAACTTGAAAGCCAGCAGATAATTGCATTTCTGCCCATTACTGATTAGAGCACACAAGTCTCTAGTTAGGCACAGAGAAGAGTGAAGAAACCTACTCTGATCTGTTATTGCCTGTGTTCTCTACATTACCCTTTCTTTCCGTTATCTTTTTTCTTTATCTCACTTTGGAGAAAACATGAGGGTTTAGGATGTTGAAATGGCAGAAAGAAGCATTTCTGAAAAGTTTGTCTCACACCTCTATAAACATCTCATGGCTCAGCAGCAGAGCATCTGCTTGAATGCAGAAGGTCCCAGATTCAATTCCCAACAACTCCAATTAAAAGGATCAGGGAGCTGGTGGTGTGAAAGACCTCTCCCTGAGATTCGTTCTCCTGGAGGAAATGGCTGCTTTGAAATATGGACTCTATGGTATTATGCCCTGCGAAGGTCCCTCCCCAAAAGGGTTGCCAACCTCCAAGTAGTGGCTGGAAATCTCCCACTATTATAACTGATCTCCAGGTGACAGAGAATAGTTCTCTTGGAGAAAATGGCCACTTTGGAAGGCGGACTCTATGGCATTATATCCCATTGAAATTCATCCCCTCCCCAAACCCCACCCTCCTCAGGTTCCACCCCCAAGATCTCCAGGTTATTTCCCCACACAGAGCTGGCAACCCTACTCCCCAAACCCTGCCCACACACCCCAAATCTCCAGGAGTTGCCCGCCCCAGAGTTGGCATATCCTATCTCATAATCACATAACTACCATATCCCTAACCACAGCAGGAGAGAAAGTCTAATCAGTTACCCACACATTCCACCTATACACTTCTGAAGGAATCTTCCTTCAGTAAATATTAAAACCCACCTCCACCTAGATATTGGGCATTGAAATGAGACTTTCAGTCTTAAGTTGAAGGCACCTATCCAGGCCCTGGACTCCATGGAAACACTTCTTTACTTAACAAATGATTAAACTGAAATTCACTGACAGGGGAGGTAGTGATTGCCACAAGCAAATAGGTAGCTTTTAGATTTATGGAGGAGAGATGCATCAATGGCTACTAGCCATCGTGAGTGAATGGAGCTTCCATATCCAGAGGCAGCAAACCTTTGAATTCTAGTGCTGGGAGGCAGAAGCAGGGAAGGAGGGCCTCAGCCTCTGTCCCCTGCTGGCCCTCCAGAGCAACTGGCTGGCCACTGTGTGAAACAGGATGGTGACTATATGGACCGTTGGTGTGATCCATAAAATTGCCAACCTCCAGGTACTAGCTGGAGATGTCCTGCTATTACAACTGATCTCCAGCCAACGGAGATCAGTTCCTCTGGAGAAAATGGCCACTTTGGCAAATGGACTCTATGGTATAGAAGTCCTTCCCTTCCCCAAACCCTGCCCTCCTCAGGCTCCACCCCAAAAATCTCCAGGTATTTCCCAACCCAGAGCTGCCAACCCTACTGATCCAGCTGGCTCTTTTTAAATATAAGTTATAAGTCTTCCCTAGAATTGGATTTCCCAAACTGAGTCCTCAGACCACTTGTTTGTGAAGTTGAGAAATGCAAGTGTGAACAGGTTGTGGGGATAGGCAACATTCAGGGTGAGCAGGACAGAATGAGGGTTTACACAGATGTGAACCTCTGGAGTGTGTGTGTGTGTGGGGGGGCTGTTTGGCACAGAATAGCCTCTTTCATTCTGTTTTCTATAAAGAAACCCTCTGAGACAGGGGAAGGCAGACTTTTCTCTTGTCAAGCAATAATGAATCAAGAAGATCCCAATAGAAAGGGGGACTTGGAAAGCTGACACGGTCACAAGGAATCAATTTGTGAGTGTTCTGCTGGCTTCCGCAATTGCAGCCCGGTCATATGAGATGATGTGTACGTGTGCGAGTGCCTTTGTTCTACCAGTCCGCTGCGATAGCAGGACTGTGTCAAGAGAGGTTAGCGCAGATCCAGAAGTACTTTCATTGGGTGGGCTCAACCTCAACAATGAGGAGAGCAGTGATATCCAATAGTGTTGGCAGCACTCTCGTTTTGGAACTCGTGGCTTCAGGAAATCAAATCCTGTTGGGAATCTTTCATGGAAAATGCTTAAAATGTGTTCTGGCTCTCAGTGCTGGAAATATATTAAAACTGCCTGTCGCGTGGTCAAAACCCTTCTCAGCTGCCCTGACTCAGGCAAAGAGGTTAGGTGCTCTCTGAGCCCTGGCATTACACTATGCAGGATTACCCCTTGCCATTTTTAGTGTATTGTTGATCCCTCTCCAGATGTGCCTCTTGGGAATGTTTTCATTGTTGATACAGACCTTTTTCTGTATTAACTGCTGCTCAAAATCCAACAATGTGAGGCAACCTCCCCAAAAGTGCTGTTTATTGAAGGTCTCCGGAAAATTCATTTTACTTGACACATTCCATGTTTGCCACTCCTGATTGCTGTTGCCAGTAACACCACCTGCTTGCAACAGAAAAAAGGGCCAAAACCAGTCCTCATTTGCCATCACCTAGAATCCTAGAGTTGGAAGGGACCACCAGGGCCATCAAGTCCAACCCCCTGCACAATGCAGGAAATTCACAACTACCTCCCACCCACACCTAGTGACCAGAAGATGGCCAAGATGCCCTCCCTCTCATCATCTGCCTAAGGTCACAGAATCAGCATTGCTGACAGATGGCCATCTAACCTCTTCTTAAAAACCTCCAGGGAAGGAGCGCTTACCACCTCCCGAGGAAGCCTGTTCCACTGAGGAACCGCTCTAACTGTTAGAAAATTCTTTCTAATGTCTAGACGGAAATTCTTTTGATTTAATTTCAACCCGTTGGTTCTGGTCCGGCCTTCTGGGGCAACAGAAAACAACACGGCATCCTCCTCAATATGACAGCTCTTCAAGACCTTGAACGTGGTTATCATATCCCCTCTCAGTCTTCTCCTCTTCAGGCTAAACTGAAGGAAATGGAGTTTTTCTTAAGAATGATCCTGAGTCTGGTTAAGGACTAAACAAGGTGAGTTTATTCAGAAATCACAAACTTGGTAAACGACTGAGAGACAGGCTTATTTCTATCTAGGGTACATAACTATCAGGGCAACATGCGGCCTGTTGCTCCTCTCTTTCACTGTAACAAGAAGGAAGAGGAGGGGTGCATTATGGAAACAAACAAGAACACAGGAAGAGAAGGGTGAAGGATCAGAACCTTTCTATCTATCCAACTCTCACACTTGCTGCCCCTTGCTGATTTTCCTTTCTTTAATCAATCTTTGTGCACTAGACATTGTATTTCCAACATAAACATACCCAGCTCCTTCAACCTTTCCTCATAGGACTTGGTCTCCAGACCCCTCACCATCTTTGTTGCCCTCCTCTGGACACGTTCCAGCTTGTCTACATCTTTTTTAAATTGTGGTGCCCAAAACTGAACACAGTACTCTAGTTGAGGCCTAACCAGAGCGGAGTAAAGCGATACCATCACTTTGCGTGATCTGGACACTATACTTCTGTTGATGCAGCCTAAGACTGCATTTGCCTTTTTAGCTACCGCATCACACTGCTGACTCATGTTCAGTGTTTGGTCTGCTAAGACCTCAAGATCCTTTTCACACACACTACTGCTCAAACAAGTCTTCCCCATCCTATAATTATGCGTTTGATTTTTCCTACCTAAATGCAGAACTTTACATTTGTCTTTGTTGAAGTGCATTTTATTAGTTCTAGCCCATTTCTCCTGCCTGTCAAGATCATCCTGCATCTTGGCTCTGTCTTCTACCGTATTTGCTACCCCTCCCAATTTAGTATCATCTGCATATTTAATAAGCATCCCCTCTATTCCGTCATCCAAATCATTTATAAAGATGTTGAACAACACAGGGCCCAGCACAGATCCCTGAGGAACTCCATTAGTCACTTCTCTCCAAGTGGATGAGGAACCATTAACTAGCACTCTTTGGGTACGATCTGTCAACCAGTTGCAGATCCACCTAACAATAATAGGATCTAACCCACATTTTCCCAATTTGTCAACTAGAATACTATGTGGAACCTTATCAAAAGCCTTACTGAAATCTAGATAAACTATGTCTACAGCATTCCCCTGATCCAGCAAGGCAGTAACTTTCTCAAAACAGGAGATAAGATTAGCCTGACATGACTTATTCTTGAGAAACCCGTGCTGGCTCTTAGTGATCAGATCCATCCTTTCTAAATGCTCAAGGACTGTTTGATGATTTGTTCGAGCACTTTTCCTGGTATAGAAGTCAACCTGCTTCTCTTCTGTGCTAGTCTACTCAAAAGAAAGCATAAATGGCCACAAGCCAACTTATTCATAAACAATAAACTGTGTATTTCTTATTAACATATACTCATTAAAGTGTAATACCATACATGTACATAAAAATCACAACAAAAGATAATCAACAGGTAAATAGTGTCCATGTGGTAATTAGGCAACCAAAAGTCTAATTCTAGTCCCCATAAGAACAATGAAGGTTTTCTTTGATGGTCCCATGTGGTCATCCACTCATCAGGGAGCCAATATATGCATAGTCCAAAAAATCTTAAAAATGGTATTTCCAGAATCACACTGTTTCATATGAGATATACTTCATCAGCCCAATAAACCATTATCATCGCTTGTGAAGACCCACAGTAGGGTAGTCTCCAATTTATGAGCGATGTTATTGGTTTATTGGGCTGATGAAGTATATCTCATATGAAATAGTGTGATTCTGGAAATACCGTTCATAAAATTTTTTGGATTATGCATATATTGGCACCCTGATGACCATGTGGGACCATCAAGGAAAACCTTTGTTTTTCTTACAGAGACTGGAATTTGGCTTTTGGTTGCCTGATTACCACATGGACACTATTTGCCTGTTGATTATCTTTTGTTGTAATTTTTATGTACATGTATGGTATTACACTTTAATGAGTATATGTTAATAAGAAATACATAGTATATTGTTTATGAATAAGTTGGTTTGTGGCCATTTATGCTTTATTTTGAGTATATTTACTGTGGTTGCATAAGTGGTGAATTTTGCTGTTTGTTGTATACTGTGATAGGGCAGGAAGAGGCTGGAGCAGGAAAAAGGTTTCTCATCAGCAGGAACCAGGCAGCATCTGGGATGACAGGCAGATACGGATGCCAGCCTCCAGGTGGGACCGGGTATCCCCTGGAATTACAGCTCATCTCAAGACTACAGAGATCAGTTTCCCTAGAGAAAATGGATGTTTTGAAGGGTTGAGTAGGTGGCATTTTGCCCTGCTGAGGTCCCTGTCCTCCCCAGGCTCCATCCCCAAATCTCCAGGAGTTTCCCATCCTGGATCTGGCACCCCTACCCCCCCCTCCATCACCCGCCAGTGGCCACAGGGGACCTGGCAACCCTACAGGCGGACTGTGGCCTTTTATGCATGGCTGTTTCTCTTGCAGTCACCCCTCCAATGACTTGGGGTCTTTGTTTTGATTATGCATGCTGTTTCCAGCTGTCAGAGGTTGCCTCGCTCTTCCCCTGCGTTTCCCCATGTTTTGTTCACATTTTCAAATTTGAGATAAAACAGGTCCCTGAAAATGCGGGCAAAACATACGGAAAGGCAGGGGGTGAGCTAGTATTGAGCATTGCCACTCCTATTCTTACAGTTGTGAGAGGGGTCCGAAATTTAGGTTGCATGACCATAGTGTACGTTTGTGTGTGTAGGGAAGCAGGGGTGCAAATGCCTCACTGTGCACGTCAGTCTCAGCTTTGTGATTGTGGGCTAAAATTGTTGGTCAGCTGGCTTTCAGGAAACATTCATCATGTGAAAATTTGTCATATGAAAGTACAACCATGTACAATACGAAAAATAAATATGGATTGGGAAGGGTAAGAGAAAAAGGAATGTGCAAATGGTTTTCTGTGGGTGTGCTTTCTCTACCAGATCAAATTTCCAAAAGAGAAGGACTCATCGGAATTGTCCTATTCGTTCAGCAGATTCCCTATAGCTGCAGTGTTCTGAAAGTAAGGGTGTATTCTCTGGTGTCAAAATTTTCTTGATTAGCAATAATGCTACAACACCATAGATGTCAAACAGCTCTAACCTGAAAGTACATGGAAGAGAAATTCTTCTGTATTTTTTCAGGAGACCAGATGTATTGAAAATTGCAACTCTTAAAAACGCAAATGAGATTAAAACAGACTATAATTTAAAAAATCTGAACAAGAATTTCTCATTGCTGTCTTAACTGTACAGAATGGGAATGCTCATTTCTATGTGACTGAGCAATAGGACTAAGGGAGGGGTATATATGGCAAAAGTCCATCTTAATAAGGCAGTGGACGTGGAGTGTTCCTTTGGACACCTTGGATTAGTTTGAATTCTTTTTCCTTTGTGGCTGGAGAAGGCAATTCTAGATCAGTGGAGCTTGTTGCCAGCACAATCTTCACTTGGAAGGCCATAATTGACACTTTGCTTCTTACATTCCTGCTTGTTCTGAAACTGGATGAGTTGTTTTTCATCATAGTTGAAGGAACTTTGTAATTATGGCTGGGGCTTTCCCCCCATAGAAGCAAATGTAGGAAATACATGGTGAGAAAAGCTCTACGTTTGCTAGGAAAGAGTCAGAATGCTGATTCTTGTATTCCTTGCTTCTTTCATCTTAAATCCTGCATGAGCCTAAACAGTTGCTCTGATTCAGCTGCACCCCAGGTTGGAAAACCTTAGCTGGTTTCTGGAATAAAAGTTGTAGTCTGACTTTGTAAGTCTTTGGGAGCTTCCAGTGTTCTCAGTAGTTCCAAAGAACCTTCATAATGCTGATGTTGTTTGGTGTGTCCTAGTGAGGACATTTCAAGGAACCGTATTTCTGATGGTGTTTGGGAGACACTGAATTGCGTTATTTTGCAGAGGTTGTTTGCTAGTGTGTGTGCGGCCACATGTCATAAAAGCAGCTCTCCTTAAGATTTTGCCAGCAGCCCAGAGCCAACTCTTACTAAGCACCTTGCCAGAACCCAAAGGTAGATTTTGCCAGAGCTGTCAGTTGTCTTGATAGCAGTCACAGCCACCTGATCGGCAAGCCCATGCAAGTTACAACACTGACACGCTCTAGTCTTCCCATTGGGTGTGGAGGCTTAATAGACACCCAGTGCAGGGCTGTGCCTCCTCAGACAAGAAGAACAGCCAGCTTGTCCACTGGATTATTTGTAAGGAACAGAAAAGAATCTGACAGTATTTTAATGATAACAGGTTTCAAGAATAACATGTTAAAGACCGGGGGGAAGTTTGGACTGAGAAAGCAGCAAGAGGAGCTTTTGGGGGTTGGTGAATCAGGGAGAGGCCATAGCTCAGAGAGAGAGCATCTGCTGTGCTTACAGTAGGTCCTAGTCTCAATTCCTGGACCAAACTAGATATTAGGGTGTCCATGGTTCCAGCCTGTGGATGCTGATGCCATCTTCTAGCTAAGAACATAAGAAAGGCCATGCGGGATCAGACCAAGGTCCATCAAGTCCAGCAGTCTGTTCACAGTGGCCAACCAGATACCTCTAGGAAGACAGCTGCAGCAGCATTATCCTGCCTGTGTTCCATGGCACCTAATATAATAGGCATGCTCCTCTGATCCTGGAGAAAATAGGTATGCATCATGAAAAGCTCTGTCATTTAGAAATGCTGTGAAGGCTCAATACTGATCGGTCCTGCAGCATGGGGAGCGATGACAAGGTGATCTTGTTTCCCCTCCCTGTGCTTTTTCAAGTGCCAAAACAGCTGTGGCAGCCCTTGTGGCATTTTAAAATGGCCAGATTCAGCTCTAAAATGGCGTAAGTGGCTAACCTGCAGATGCTGTAAGCTCCAGGCTATGCCCCTGTCACCTCCAGTTAAAAGGATCCCATAGTAGGTGATTTGGAAGACCTATACCTGAGACCCTGAAGAGCTGCTACCAGTCTCAGTACTGACCTTGATGGATCATTGGTCTAAATCAACAAAAGGCAGCTTCATGTGTTCAAGTGAAAGCATCTGTCTCATAGCAGATTTTGACCTCAATGAAATGGGAATATATTGTCTCTTTAAAAAGCTGCTAGAGACTAAGGTAGTGATGGGATGCAAAAGAATATCCCAGGCAGCACTGGTCATGTGTATTGTGTGGTTTCCTAGAGTGGTTATTCTAGGATGGTGCTGGCTTTGAGTCCAAGAAGAAATACTCTGTTAAACTGATTTGTGATGTTCATGTCTGAAGATAACCTGGAAGCTTTCCTCCGCATCACTGCTAAGTCCCAAAGTAAAAGATGACCATGTCTGATGGGAGGAGTTGGGCATCAAGGGTGGGATGTGATACGTGATGTGCATGGCAAAATGCTAAAACTGCCTATCTGGGGCCTAATTTATGCTACAGCGTTCATCAAAGCGGAGTCCTGGAAACTGTGACAAAACTGCTTGTGAACATGTCGAAAGTTCCTTTCCCTCAACCTGTCTCCCCACACATTACTACCCATCCACCTACCTACATAATATGCATATTGTCTTTCAAAGGAATTTTTCAAGTGGCTGAATGTGTGCAGTCAGAGGAAAGGGAGGGAAGAAAAGTTATCCTAATTCTACAAAATTACTACTACGGGGCGGGGTTTCCAGGGCAGATGATAGGGCTTTTAGGCCTGCATCAGTCCTGGCAGCTCTTTTTTTCAGAAATTAATCACTGTGCGCATCGTCTGGGAAGCTGAAGATATAGTATTAATATGCTGAGTCACTCAGGAAAGATTTACCTCCCTATTTGGGAAGCGGCCCCATGCTGATTATCTAGTATGTCTTATCTGGTATTATCCATGCCTAGAGACTGCTATGAACCAGAGGAAGGATCGAAATCAGGCTATGACACTGCTAATGAATTACACATAGAGCTGCATATAGGGTTGCCAGGTCCCTCTTCGCCACCTGTGGGAGGTTTTTGGGGCAGAGCCTGAGGAGGGCGGGGTTTGGGGAGGGGAGGGACTTCAATGCCATATAGTCCAATGGCCAAAGCGACCATTTTCTCCAGGGAATCTCTATTGGCTGTAGATCAGTTGTAGTAGCAGGAGAACTCCAGCTAATGCCTGGAGGTCAGCAACCCTAGCTGCATACCTTGCTGAGGAGAGTGCTTGATGATGGGTTATTTCAGTTCCATTTGTCTGGCTGTGGCTTCCTACATGCAGTTGGTTAATGGAGAGGCTGGGTGCCTTGTTCCTCAACAGGGGGATGGGGAAGATATTTTAGATCTGTCTTTACCCTCACAGAGCATTCAGAACACAAATGCCAGTTTGTAGGTGTCAGACTTGAAACTGATGTAAGTAGGTGGCCATTGGTTGGTGGCAGCGGGAGGCTTGTGTGTCTTTTCAGCACTGTTCATTGTTTCCCAAGTATTTGAATTTTGATGATCTTCCTAATTTGCTGGTTTGGGCAACATCACCGGGGCCTTTGTTCATTCTGTCAATCAAAGGAACATGTGTTAGTGGAAGATCAAGTTCGTTCTATGAGTAAACTTCAAATATGAAAAAAAACTCCTTTCTGCAAGCTCAATACGGCTCATTCCTGAATGCAGCAAACTTGCAGAAGCTAAACTGGTTTTCGTTTGGTCACTGCCTGGATGGAAAGACTGTCTTGGAAATGTAATACTTTGAATTCCAAGACAGGATAGAGATGGAATCGTTTTATTGGATTATGGCCCATTTCCATTGAACCATGAATCAAATCAGCCTTGAAATTGCAAGGTGCATTAGAGAATCATTGTATATGAGTCACAGATTTCAAAGTTCTCGCCTGGCCTTGTTTTGATGCTCTGTTAGTATAGGACGTCTCACTTCATTGGGGGAAAAAAAAGCTGATCTCCTGATTGCTCTTGTTGGGTGCCATTAACAGTGTTATGTGTGAGTACCTGCAAGAGCTGAACCATTTTGCACAGAGCTGTTGCTTGACTCGGGGGGCTCATCTTGTTGGCCCACTGTTGAGATCAATTAGTTGGGACATCAGAAGGTCTTGAGGCTGCTGTGCCCTAGAAATGGGGCCATTGCTCCCCACACTGGAAGGGCTACTTGAGGCTGTGTGTCAGGGAAGCTGTGTTAGTCAGGGCTGCCTCTGAGCGCACGTACTGCCGTTTCCAACTGTTGGCATGGGAGCAGTGCCAGGATGGATGTTCTCCTGTTGCAAAGTCCCTCGCATTGAAGTCTGGCTGTCTCACAGCCGCCTTTGGGACCTGAGTTCCAATATCTGAGAGTGCTTGCTTGTGGCTTTTGTCACCCTGCTGCCATTTGTTCTTGTTGACTAAGGTTGTGCCACAAAATATTTCTCCTCAGCACCATCTGGAATGGGAAAGACTGCACTTTGCTCTATATGGGCTAGTGTAAGTTCTCTTGCGCTAGGTGTAAAGAGATGTCACTGTATTGTTTTCTAGTTCATTCTCATTTTCCAGCTTTATTCTCTCTGAGTGTGTGTGTTTAATTCTGCTTCAGAAAAGACAATTTCTCTTCTCTACAATTCTAGGTTACGTTCATCTATTTCAGGGATGGGGAACGTCTGGCCCGGGGGAGCTCCAGGGCCCAGCCGCGGAGGTGCAGCACAGCACGGCCCTCCCTGAGGGTGTTCCTGGGGCCTCCCTTCCCTGAGGATCAGCTGCGGGCTGCGCCCCCCTGGCGCCTTGTTTGCTTGGGGCCCACCGCTGGCTGCCCTCCCGCCTGGGATGGGGGATGGGGGAGCGGGATGCCCTCCAGGCCTTCTCTGCGTGGCCTCCCCTGTGGTTGCCAACCTCCAGGTGGTGGCTGGAGACCTGGCAACCCTAGCCTCTCCCCCCCACCCACCCCGCTCCGGGAGATCTACACCTGGTTGTGGCCCCCGAATGATGTTATAAATGCGCAAATGGCCCTTGGCAGGAAAAAGGTTCCCCACCCCTGATCTATTTAGTCCTTGCTTTCATTATCTTGTCTTAAATATGCCCCCACTGCTTCTCACTGGCTCCAGCCTCTGGCAGTGGTGATGCAAGGGCAAAAGATAGTAGCAGGGATTGCTCTAAGCTGTCTGTGTCCATTGAGGCATTGTGGAGACGCTTCTCCCCTCTAGAGCAGGAAGAAGAAGAGTTGATTTTCATAGCACAATTTTGTTTACCTTTTTAAGGAGGCTTAAACCTGCTTACAATTGCCTTCCTCTCCCCACAACAGACACCTTGTGAGGTAGTTGGGGGCTGAGAGAGTTTGGAGAGAACTGTGACTAGCCCAAGGTCACCCAGTAGGCTTAATGTGTAGGAGTGGGAAACCAACCCAGTTCTCCAGATTAGAGTCAGCCGCACATGTGGAGGAGTGGGGAATCAAACCCGGTTCTCCAGATTAGAGTCTGCTGTTCTTAACCACTACACCATGCTGGCTCTCTGGAAACAGGTGCCATTGAGAAAGGACAGAAGAGGAAAAGGTGGAAGAAGCTTACATGAGGGGATGGGAATAAAGAGGTTACATGGAAAGGATTAATATCCATGGAAAGTTACCATGAAAGTCCAAAAGATTAACATTTGATTTCAAAAGAGTGATCTTTAGAAAAATAAGGCGACTGGTTTGAAGGAAGCTGAAAGGAAAACTCAAGGGAGTCAGATCCCTAGATGATGCTTGGAAGTTATTTAAAACCACACTAATTGAAGCACAGATAGAATTCATTCCCTGTGTTAGGAACGATACTGCCCAGTCTAAAAGGAAGCCTGAGTGGTTAATAACCCAAGAACCCCTTTGGCAGGGGAGGGCAGCACAGAAATTTTAGAAAAGTCTTCGCAAACAGGCGAGGTACCAGAAGATTGGAGGCGGGCAAATGTTGTCCCCATCTTCAAGAAGGGGAAAAAGGAGGATCCGGGTAACTACCGAACCATCAGCTTGACTTCTATACCAGGAAAAGTGTTCGAACAAATCATCAGTCAGTCCTTGAGCATTTAGAAAGGATGGATCTGATCACTAAGAGCCAGCACGGGTTTCTCAAGAATAAGTCATGTCAGACTAATCTTATCTCCTTTTTTGAGAAAGCTACTACCTTGCTGGATCAGGGGAATGCTGTAGACATAGTTTATCTAGATTTCAGTAAGGCTTTTGATAAGGTTCCACATAGTATTCTAGTTGACAAATTGGGAAAATGTGGGTTAGATCCTATTATTGTTAGGTGGATCTGCAACTGGTTGACAGATCGTACCCAAAGAGTGCTAGTTAATGGTTCCTCATCCACTTGGAGAGAAGTGACTAATGGAGTTCCTCAGGGATCTGTGCTGGGCCCTGTGTTGTTCAACATCTTTATAAATGATTTGGATGACGGAATAGAGGGGATGCTTATTAAATATGCAGATGATACTAAATTGGGAGGGGTAGCAAATACGGTAGAAGACAGAGCCAAGATGCAGGATGATCTTGACAGGCAGGAGAAATGGGCTAGAACTAATAAAATGCACTTCAACAAAGACAAATGTAAAGTTCTGCATTTAGGTAGGAAAAATCAAACGCATAATTATAGGATGGGGAAGACTTGTTTGAGCAGTAGTGTGTGTGAAAAGGATCTTGAGGTCTTAGCAGACCAAACACTGAACATGAGTCAGCAGTGTGATGCGGTAGCTAAAAAGGCAAATGCAGTCTTAGGCTGCATCAACAGAAGTATAGTGTCCAGATCACGCAAAGTGATATCGCTTTACTACGCTCTGGTTAGACCTCAACTAGAGTACTGTGTTCAGTTTTGGGCACCACAATTTAAAAAAGATGTAGACAAGCTGGAACGTGTCCAGAGGAGGGCAACAAAGATGGTGAGGGGTCTGGAGACCAAGTCCTATGAGGAAAGGTTGAAGGAGCTGGGTATGTTTATGTTGGAAATACAATGTCTAGTGCACAAAGATTGATTAAAGAAAGGAAAATCAGCAAGGGGCAGCAAGTGTGAGAGTTGGATAGATAGAAAGGTTCTGATCCTTCACCCTTCTCTTCCTGTGTTCTTGTTTGTTTCCATAATGCACCCCTCCTCTTCCTTCTTGTTACAGTGAAAGAGAGGAGCAACAGGCCGCATGTTGCCCTGATAGTTATGTACCCTAGATAGAAATAAGCCTGTCTCTCAGTCGTTTACCAAGTTTGTGATTTCTGAATAAACTCACCTTGTTTAGTCCTTAACCAGACTCAGGATCATTCTTAAGAAAAACTCCATTTCCTTCAGTTTAGCCTGGAGCTGGGTATGTTTTGCCTGAAGAGGAGAAGACTGAGAGGGGATATGATAACCATGTTCAAGTACTTGAAGGGCTGTCATATTGAGGATGGTGCCGAGTTGTTTTCTGTTGCCCCAGATGGCCGGATCAGAACCAATGGGTTGAAATTAAATCAAAAGAGTTTCCGTCTAGACATTAGGAAGAATTTTCTAACAGTTAGAGCGGTTCCTCAGTGGAACAGGCTTCCTTGGGAGGTGGTAAGCTCTCCTTCCCTGGAGGTTTTTAAGCAGAGGCTAGATGGCCATCTGTCAGCAATGCTGATTCTGTGACCTTAGGCACTTGATGAGAGGGAGGGCATCTTGGCCATCTTCTGGTCACTAGGTGTGGGTGGGAGGTAGTTGTGAATTTCCTGCATTGTGCAGGGGGTTGGACTTGATGACCCTGGTGGTCCCTTCCATCTCTATGAAATGTAATAAATAATAATAATAATAATGTCAAGAAAGCCATAAAAGGAAAAAAGGCTTCTTTTTTAAAAAAGAGGAAGGCCTGCCCCAATTAAGTAAACAGAAGGGAGCACAGACTCTGGCAAAAGAAATGTAAGTTAATAATTATGCAAGCAAGAGGGGAATTTGAGGAGCGGATTGCTAAAAGCATCAAGAATGGCAATAAGCATTTCTCTATATTCCGAGAAGGAAATTGGTCAGAGGGGTCATTGGGCCTTTAGATGGCCAAGGAATAAATGGAGAGAGGGAGTCTGAAGAACTGTATCAAATTGAGGCAATGAGAGAAGTTTCCTACTGGGGAAATTAAAAATGTGCTAAAATCAGCCACTGTACCAGAAGACTGGAGAGCAGCAAATGTTACATCAGGTTTTTTTTAAAGGGGCCTACAGGGGAACCAGGGAACTACAAGCAGTCTAATGTCTATCCCAGGCAACTAATAGAAACAAATTGAAGATATAATTATTAGGTACATAGAGGAACAAAGCCTGCTGAGGGAAAATCGGCATGGCTTCTGCAAATGGAAGACCTGCCTCACTAGCCTTTTAGAGTGCTTTGAAAAAGAGAAGAGCCATGTAGATAATGGTGAGTTTCTAGATGTTATACAGTGGACTTTCAAAGGCTTGTTTGACGAGGTACCTCACAAAAGACTCCTGAGTCTCTCTCTCCCCCTGGCCTACTAGTTTTTGATGTGCAGTTTATAAAGGGGTGTGCTCATTCGTATGACATCCTGCATCTGCACTATGCAATGGCACAGCCCCTGGAAGACTGCATGGTTTTGCGGGGTGCGTGAATTAGCCAACCACTTTGATGTCTACTACGTAGCTTTGATAGGATAGAGGGAGATGTGCAGTGTCACAGCCACAGGGAAGCAAAGGAAAGGGGTCGGGGGTCTGCTCAAGCTCCAGGGCAGGCAGGCGAGAATGCGAGATTGTTTGTGTGTTGCAGAGAGCTTGGTGGTGTTCAGCAGGGAGCTAGAGGCTGGCCTAGTTCCTTTATGTCCTAGCTGCCCAGCCCCCGTAGCCTGCATGGATGTCCACAGCTGTTCCTTTGGGTGCATTATCACTCCATGCCAGCCTGTTACTTTGGGGAGGGGCCCTGCTGCTGTTGCTGCTAATCAAGGCTGCAGGCAGGGGGAGAGGAGGAAGGAATGTTTTCAGGCAGGCCTATTTATGGATTTCTGTGTGGGGCTGAGAAGGGGTCCCACCTGCACGAGGAAGCACAGCAGCCATACACAGGGAGGCTCTGCCTGTCAAATGCTGTGGGTGTGGAGCGTAAGGCTAGTCAGCAAGCACTGGGTTATGTTCGGGGAAGTGGGTGGTGTGGGGCACATGTAGAAACCTATGAGTAAATAACAGAGCAAGGAATGTGTACCCAGAATGGAGGGCTCCCACTCTGTGATGCTGCCATCCTTTGTCAGGAGTCCCGGGATTAACCCTGGAGCAGCCTTCGTCAGCTGTTCAGGGATCGTGTTGTTTCAAGTTCTTCATCTCAGCTTGTATTTATACCATTTTCTAACCGTGGTGTTTGCAGAGGGAAGTTTGCAAATGTTTGTCCTGTGTCTGAGGAAGTCTCTGAAAGTGGAGACTTTCTGACCTCACTATAGCCTTTGCTTGGTCCTTGTGCAAGTCCCTTTTCAGTCATAAAACCCTGATATCTTTGTGACTGGCAGCGTAAAAACCACTGTTGCTAGTCCCTGCAGCTTGTGAGTGAAGCAGTTGCTGTAGGTGAGCTATAGCAAACTCACTCTTTCTGGAGTTTCCATATCTTAAAGATCCCATAGGCGTCTTTGACAATGTTCAGAGCAGATGCCCTTGTAGCTGTGGTGGACTTTGAGGCAATGATTGGTTTGGGAAGATACCTGCACCCAAATGTATTGCTAATGGGAAAGTACAGCGTTGCACAGTGTAGGGTGTGGGGTGAATATATCTGAGCCAGCCCATTTGGGTTCCAGTCTTGTCTCCACCACCTCCGCCTGCAGTGGCTGTGGGTGGCTTGCATCACTGTCTCATCCTATTTTCCTGTTTGTGAAATGAAGACAGTATCAGCTCCAAGCATGGCCTTGAGGGACCTTGCTATTGCTAACCTTTTCAATAAATGTCCTGAATGTTACTCAACCAAAAGAGCCTCTGGAAGTGTGGCCATGGTAGCATTTTAACAATAAGAGCAATCCAGATCCACCCCAGGGGGCATCTTGCTTCTAGCACAATCAACTTTGAGACCAGCCTCCATTGGTTGTAGTTGAGTAATTTGTTGGTGCTGCTGAAATTCCCAGAAACTAATGGTGGTGGCCCTTGGAAACCTGTTTCATCTTCTTTCCTCCCACCATCTTGTAAGCATCTGTGTTGGCTTTGTAGGATACCACTTGCTATGGTGAACTGTACAACCAAATTTCCTAGAGTGATTGTGTGTGCATAGCACTTATTAAAAGGAGACATTGGGGTCCAGTGGAGAGAATATTGGTCTTGGTCGCAGTATGCCTAGATTAAAGTCTCTGCTTCTGAGGGAAATGTGTGTTTCTTCTATCTGTAAAATCATGGCCTACCTCACAGTGTTAAGACTTATTAATATTAATAGTGCTGCGTATGATTTTGTTTCAGCTCAGTGCTAAGTTTCTGGATCTGGGGGAGTTGAAGAGAAAGGTGACTCACACGAAGCCAGTCTCAGGTACAAGCTCAAGCAGTGTTGAGGTCCTCTGTTTCTCATTCTTGTTAGAATAATAAGATTCATTTATGTATTTAATTACAGCTGTAGACTTTTGAGGTGGCTTCCTGACAATATCCACATGAAAAACACAATAGTCAATTTAGAAACAGTAAAAATCAATAAAACAAGCCATTGTACAGCTTAATAAGTAAAATCCATAAAACCAGCCTTTAACATCTCAAACCAAGACCAACACATAACAAAACAAACATCCAGTAATTAACCAAAAAAGACAAAATCATGGGTCAACGGAAAGGCTTTGGCCTGGTGCCTAAAATTCAAATGATGAGTTGTAGGGAGGGAGTCACACAGTTAGGGTCCCAACACTATCTTGGGCCGCCCACCTCATCTTTGAAAGTGAGGGCACTTGAAGTAGGGTCTCCATAGGACCTCTCAGTTCTTGTGTAGATTCAGATGGGAAGAGGCAGTCCTGAAAGAATCTTGGTCGCAAACTGTTTGGTGGAGAAGCAGTACACAATATTTAAAACAAAGTGTTTGAATAAAAAGAAGCCCACATTTTAGAGGCAATCCATCAAAACGTAGCATTCCCTCCAGTATCTGTTGTCATAGAATCATAGAGTTGGAAGGGACCACTAGGGTCATCTAGTCCAACCCCCTGCACAATGCAGGAAATGCGTAACTACCTCCCCCCCACACCCCCAGTGACCCCCTACTCCATGCCCAGAAGATGGCCAAGATGCCCTCCCTCTCATGAACTGCCTAAGGTCATAGAATCAGCATTGCTGACCGATGGCCATCTTGCCTGCGCTTCAAAACCTCCAGGGAAGGAGCGCTTACCACCTCCTGAGGAAGCCTGTTCCACTGAGGAACCGCTCTAACTGTTAGAAAATTCTTCCTAATGTCTAGCCGAAAACTCTTTTGATTTAATTTCAACCCGTTGGTTTTGTTTACTGAACATTTTGGTGCCTTGCGCCTTTTCTGATACATGTTTTGTATCTCTTCTTCTTCAGAGTGGCATCAGGATGCATTTCCCCTTTCAGTACAGGAGTTGGTTTACTCTACAAACTGGATTTGATTGAAGACCAACCAACACTTGATTTGGAATTACAAATCTCAGACACTCTGTAAGGGGGTTGGGCAGCATGCTGTGATGGGGCAGTTGTGAATGAAGCTTGCCTGCCATGCACCCCACAGGGAGTGTAGATGCCAGCTTTTCCCGTTCGGCTGTGCAAACTCTGTCTCGTAGCCACTGCCGGAACATAAAACAGAAGATCTCTCAATGGGAAGGTCGGACAAAAGAGAGCTGCCAGGAGCAAAGCCAGAAACCCAAAGACTTTGGGGTCAAATATGGCCATGACTCCAAGGATCAGCCAGCAAATCCTGGGCATGGCAGGAAGGTAGAAGGTTTACTAAATGTCAAGAGTCTTGGCTTAGATTTCCGGGAAAACTCTCATCTCTGCTCTGTGACGGAGGAGGAGGAGGAAGAGAAACTACAAGAGGCTGATCTTTCAGTCAGCCTTGTGGTTAAGCCACTCTCCAATGGTGTGATACCTGAAGAAGAGGATGATGAGGACTGGGGAGGGGAGAGGCTTCCCCCAGGAAACTTTTACACCTCTCGGGACCTGTGGAAACAAATAGAAGCCCTTACCCCTGACAAAAAAGCTTTGGACTTGAAAAGGAAAAGGGAAAGCTGTGGCTCAACAGAGAAGGAGCTCAATGTTGTGCCAACAAAGAGCTTGGAGAACATATACTGTGACGTTGAAGGCCAGGAGGGGCAGCCGCCAGCCATTAACCCAGTACCCAAACCACGAAGGACTTTCCGTTACCATGCAGACTGTCCTAATGGAAGCCATGTTGAGCAGAAACCACCAGAACACCAGTGTAATGGCGGCTGCCCTGCAACCACCTCCCATGACCCTGAACAGAAAGTGGCCAGGAGAGGCCTCCGGGCCAGATCGAAGAGGTGGGTGTTCTCAGAGTGGTTTTCCTATGTTAGAAGCGTAGAGTCCTCTCATCTTCTTTCCCCACTATCAGTTATCCTTTGAGATTCCTTTGAGAGGGAAGCACAGTTGCCTTCCCTGTATGAAGATAGTCTAGCTGTGATTTGGCATCCCAGTAAATTGTATGTAAACACGAAACCTAAGTGTCAGAATCATAGTGTTGGAAGGGGTAGGGTTGCCAGGTCCCTTAGCTCCACTGGTGGGAGCTTTTTGGGGGCGTGGCTGGGGTGCACGATGCGTGTGTGCGCCTGGTGCAAAGTGTGTGCACACCCTGCACGCTGTGCCTATGTCACTTCTGGGTTTACCCGGAAGCAATATGGTCGCTCTAGCAATCTGTGCCGAAACTCTGTGGTTTTCATAGAGTTTTGGTGGAGGTTACTAGAGCATCTGCGTTGCTTCTGTGTAAACCCAGCGGTGTGTGGGCTCGCGTGCCCACATTGCCTGCTGACCCTCAGCTGGTCAGCGGGCAGCCGGGTGGATTGGTGGGATTTTGTCCACCACCACTGGGCACTTGGCAACCCTAGGAAGGGGCTGTATAGGCCATCTAGTCCAACCCCCTGCTTAATGAAAGCAAAGGAAATACATGGACCACTTGTAGATCCCACCCATGCTGCTCCTAATGCACCTGATATGCACAGATGTAACAAATTCTGGCCAGAGGAACGAGATGTGATAGGAGGTGCTCCTTATGAATTTAAATATGTTTCCACTTGTTTACATCGAAAGCCAGGTGAGGAGTCTATTCCTTAACCAAAACAGGGTGCAGAGCCAAGGGTCACTCCTGCACCCCAGTCTCACTGCTTTCTGTAGCTTCCAGCATTATTCCTCCAATCCAGCTCATTTCCATTACCAGAGCCAAGCTAGGAGGAAAATCCTTAAAATGAAAGTAGGGAGTGAGGGAGGGAGCCAGGATTTAGATCTCCGCAGCTGTACATCCCATTTTTGTTACAAAGGAGTCCTTCTTCCTCTCTCGTTCTTTAGATGTGAATGGGTAGACACCTGCATGTAGTTTAGCCTTGGGATGTGGACTTTGAGTTATGGGTGTGAAAATAAAAGGAGCTGGAACTCACATCTCTGTTCTCCATAATATATAAGTTACTTTCCATGCCTTACCTTGAGGGGGGGAAAGAGAAATGAAATTTGGATTTTAACACTTTTGGATGTTTAAATATTTTTCCCCTTCTTTGTCTTTGTACGTACAGATTGGTGAAAATGAAAGGCAGGACTTATCTAAAAAGTGCACATAATGTGACCTTTCTAAAAGGTCTGAAAAACTGGTCGGGGGAAAAAGATCTCTGAAAGTTCCAGCCAGTGAACACAAGGCAGTGGATAGGCAGGCTGTGTTGTGTTCTTCCTCTGTACGTGAGATATCTCTGAGGATAAAAGAAAACCTGTTTTCTTTTCAGAAAGTCCTTTGAATTTGAAGACATCCAAGGCTATCGAAACAGGATGGCCGCCATGGAGTACCAAAAGCTCCATGAAGAACTGAATGGCACCGCAGGTGTCCGCCTCTATTGCACACAGTCAGAGGACAACCTCTATGAGGACATTATCGGTATGTTTAGATAAAAGAGTGATGCTTAGTAGCTTGGATAAAATTCTTCTACTGTCTTTCTAGCACTGGAAGTCTTTAGTCACTGCTGGTGATCTGATGACCTTATTAATGAGTCCCTGGTGATCAAATGCTATGTTTTTTTCTGGGAGGCAGGTGACTGAGAGGAAGGGTTGTGGGGATTTGCCATGCACGTTGATGTTTCGCTCCCTCTGCCTGTCTAAGGTTGCTGGGAAGAGAGGCGCTGACCCGATTTGGGCTTCTCTTTGCACGCATGTGTGTGGTTGGCTGGTGGTTCTGATCACTTCCTTAAATAGACTTCTTTGCTCCAGATCCTGCTAAGGAGAATTTATATGAAGATATTAAAGTGAAGCCTCTGTGGAAGATCCCATCTGCTTGGAAGCTGCCTCCTGCCCGGAACACCTACAAGCCACCCAAGGTGAGGGCGATGTCTCTCTCTCCCTGCCCAGTATCCTCAGCTGATATTGGTCTCAGCTCCTGCTTCCCAGAGATCAGGCTCCATCCTGCCAAAAGCTCAGTGAAATGGAATACACACTTGCCCATTCAGCTGAATATGTGAACAATTCCAGTCAAGACGTTTTAAGGAGATATAATTGGTCAGTATGTTATGCTTGGTCTGTGATTAGGGTTGCCAGCCTCCAGGTACTAGCTGGAGATCTCCTGCTATGACAACTGATCTCCATCCGATAGAGATCAGTTCCCCTGGAGAAAGTGTCCGCTTTGGCCATTGAACTCTATGGCATTGAAGTTCCTCCCCAAACCCCACCCTCCTCAGGCTCCACTCCAGAAATCTCCAGACATTTCCCAACCCGGAGCTGGCAAGTTGCAACCCTATCTGTGATGGTGGTTTCACACATGGAAGCCGTCTCTTGATGTTGTGTGTGTGTGAATATGCCCTTAAAGAGGAGGTACAACTTGCAGCAGTACTCTGTACTATTGTCCAGGCCCCTGTTTTTTGGCAGGAACTTCTCTTCCCGCTGCTTTTTCCTCTCACAGTATTCCAGTTGTGTGTGTAGAGGACCCGCAGAGTTTATTGTAGTTGTGGGCTGTTGTGGTTTCTGTCGTTATGATACCAAGGAGAAATAAAAGGACCACACCACTCACAGGAGATAAAAAAATAAGCCCAAGGCCGATAATGCAAAATAGGTGAAAATGTATTTTATTACACAGATAAAATTTCCTACGTGTTTTGCCCAAGAGGCTTCTTCAGGGGAATCTGTTAGTCTTGCAGAGGCTGCTGAACTTATACTAGTCTTTGAAAAAGCACCGTAAAACTAACAGATTTTCATGAAGAAGCCTCTTGGGCAAAATTCATAGGGAATTTTATCTGAGTAATATATATTTTTACTTATTTTGCACTATCGGCCTTGGGTTTATTCTTTATCTTCTGTCTTATGTTGGCGGGAGAAGAATTTCCTCAGAGAAACAGATAGCCATATCCTTATTTACCAATGTCTCTGCTGAAGGTTTCTGCTATTCCAGCTCAAGGACAGTCGGTAGCAAATCTTGTGTTTAAAAAGGAAGGGAGCATAAAAAGGAAGGGAGCATCTAAGAGGACATTTCCCATTCCTCATTTGACTCTTGTTTCACTGTCACTGCCAGAAACATGACAACTCAGGACCAAAATACATGTTCCATTGGGGATCTGTGATCAGGTCACTCAAATTGTACTTTAGCTTTAAAAAAATGCCATGAGAATTTGCATTTGGGCCATGGTATGGGAAAATATCCTTTCCCCCATGCCATTCTCTGATAGAAATCCCTTACTGTCCAAGCTGCAATTTGCCCCAGTAGGGAAAAAAGACAGGCACCTATACTGTACAGTCTTTTTCCCTATAGCAGCTGGGCTCAGGGAAGTGGTTGTTTATCAAGGAAAGGGCACAGAGGGGAAAGATTTCACCACACTTCCCCGGCACCATGGCCCCAATTCAGATCAGCACTCTTCTCTAGGTGGATGCTTTTTAAGATTCAAGTACACAGTGGAAGATCTGGTCACTTTGTGAGCACATCAAGCAGGTCTCCAGGGAGGTGGCCTATATATTTATCAAATATATCACAGACCTTTCATGTAATGTATTGCAATTGGTCCCCATTAGCAAAACTCTTTGATTTTATTTGGCTGTCCTGATGAGGTGTGTTGGAATCAATTTCACAGTAAAGTTGTCATTCTCTTGTCTTCATTTCCTTTTGTGTAGCTTCCCCCCAAACCACACTTCCTTCATCGTAAAACCCTGGAGTTAAAGAGTACTCGGATCTGCCTGCGTGGGAAGCTGGCAAAAGACACAACTCTACCCGTTACACTGACCGAATGGAAGTTCTTCAAGGCAGGAGAGGCTGGAAACAGGAAGAGGAAAAATCTTCCACGGGTGAGGAAGGATTTTAAAAAATCCATCTTTTGTTGGTGGGAAAATGCAGTTCTTCTCCCAGTCGGCCTGCCACTAACATCACTAATTCCTAATGGATTGTGCCTGTCACTCTGCTGGTAGCAAGTGACACAAAATTTTCCTCTTCTGCAATGTCATTTTACAAACTTTTTAAAAAAGCATTTTATTTTTCAAGTTCTGAATTCTTTACTTATTCCACTCTGTCAGTATGGCTCAAAAGCCACAGCCCTTGAGAACATCAGCAAATCTATCCCCTCTTTCTGCCTTGCCATTTCATATAGTTTTCATTTATTTATTTATCAAGCATGTACCCCACCCACCCTTCATACACTCCAGGGCAGCGTACATGGGTTCCTCCTCTGCATTATCTTCATAACATCTCTATGAAGTAGGCTAGGCTAAAGCCTAACTATATGTTACATTATTATCCTTGCATCCTCTTGGGGTCTACCATGAGGAATTTTGATCAGATGTGCCATGTGAGTTCTGGGTTCGGAACTCAATTCCCAGGCATGTGTGGGCCCCATTCAAATCATTATTATGGTGCATGTAGAGAGGGGCCTTATGTATAGCCATCAGTACATGCAGGTTTCCTCAGTGGGGCAATTAGTGGTTCCCCAGGACCACTTCAGGTCAGAAGAACAGTGCTGGCGGGAAGGCTTAAGTCTCCTCTTCCTGTGTGCTGCAGCCCTATCTGAATTGCTTTCTAAGCACAGAATAAAAATAAATACATAAACTCATAAGGCACATCTGATTGAAAGCCCTCATGGTGGATCTGGGGAGGACAAGAGGGTAACGTTTTATAGTTAGGCCCTGAGAGAATGGCCCAAGGTGAACTGTTTGGCAAATAAGGGATTTGTACCTTAAGACCAGTACTGTATCCATTACTTCACTGCCCATGCTCTTTTATTTCATTTTTTGAAAGGGAAGCTTCTGTGTTCCTCTGTCCAAATTTTGTTTTCAAGCAAACAATAGTGTGGGTGTTCCATCTTTACCCCTCCCAATCACAGAAAGACTACTTTGACTTCCTTTATGTGGAAGCAGAAGATCTTCCTGTTGGTATTGATTGGATTTTGGAATTTGACACTGGATTGGCATTATTGAAGGGACTGTACACAAAATACAAGTACAGGATTTAGCACTTTGTAGCAAATTCTGACATTCAAAAAATAATTTTTTGGGGGAGGGGAGAACATACATGCAGGCTATGCCATATTATACAAACCATACCAGGGGGGAAAGCCAGCAACATGTGGATCATGTAGACATGAAAGAGGTGAATTTGGATTGCATAAGGAGCCAGTTGATTTTATAGTTTCGAGTCACAAAGGTAGATTTGGGAAAGCCAGGTGAGCGCTCTACTGTTTACATGAAAAGGTTCTACAGTTTAGCTTTTCATGATCAGTGAAATCAAAGTCAGACTCTTAGATTTTGAATAATCAACACATGTTTATTTAATCAAAAGATATTAATTACAAAACAGTATTAATGTAATTAGGTTTCAAATCGAGATGGGTAAAAGACTCTGGATGCTTCCAGATGGCAACAGTTCTCCGCATGGCTCTTGTTGCTGGCAATGGATAGGGAAATACCTGGAGTTGTTTTGGGTGGAGCCTGAGGAGGGTGGGGTTTGGGGAGGGGAGGGACTTCAATGCCATAGAGTCCAATTGCCAAAGCGGCCATTTTCTCCAGGGGAACTGATCTCTGTCGGCTGGAGATCAGTTGTAATAGGAGATCTCCAGCTAGTACCTGGAGGTTGGCACCCTAGCAATGGAGTGTCGACGTGGGAGTTCCCCCCTCCCACTTTCCTTGCCTCAGCTCCCTGTGGCTGCCATTTCCCACTATGCTGGGCATCTTCTGCCAAGCTTTTCTCTATTTTTCTTCTATAGCTACCAACTCTTCCTATTCAAGTTCATAGTTTGGGAGCATACTCTCGATTATCTCAGTTGTGCGCTGTCCTACATAGGCTTGATGTAGCATCAGTCAAGTGAATGTGCAGCAGGGATGCTGGCATAGGCTAAAGAAATGGTCACCAGATATGGAATAGGAGCTCACTGGAGTGCTCAATGCTGCACTGATTTCCTTTGTACTGTGTCTGGTTTACAAAGCTGGATACCACATTCATCCCACAATGCTCAGTAATTATAATCTAATTCTAGGTTGTAAATCTATACTATGTGGAACTATTTAATATACCTTTTTAGAATTCAAGACAATCTTGTTGTAAATAGAAAAGGGAGGTTTTAAAAACAAAAGACAAGAAGAATAGCTGAAATTGGGTTTCAGCTTGCATTCAGTCCTCCCCTTTGTTTATCTGAATGCTATATTTCTGCATTCATACTTATTGACAAGTAGGCAATATGTAGCAAGATGCAATTAATATACAATTAGTCCTCCTTCAGGCTGAAAATTAACCTCTGCCTTGGCACGAAGGTGCCTTAATGATATTTGCAGAGACTCGATGTGATCCTGAGGTGATTTAGTCTCCCTGGATTTGTGTAGCTTCTTTCACTGAATCTGCTAATTCTCAAGTGAACATTTAACCTCCAAACTGTTTTGTGCTTAATGCTGCTGAACAGCTCATTAGGAATGAGCCTGCTTCTTAAAACTTGAATATATTTTTCCTGATGCGTTTCCTGCCGCTCCCTCCCGTGGGTGAGTGAGTAACGGAGATGCATGCATGAGGTAGTCAGAGGAGCGAGAATTGGCTTTGTGCTCCCCATGTGTCGGAGGAATTGGACTCTAGGTGCCTTTGGGTCGACTTCTGCACGTTCAGATGAACGTCTAGCACCACGCAGATAAATGCACATATTCATGTACAGTTTCTAGAAGCAGTCCTACAATAAGAAAACAGCAACCACAATTTATATAGTAAGATGCACTGTTGTGTAGCTAAAAACTTAAGCGATAGGAACTCCCAGTTCTGTCACCTATTTGGATAGAGCTAGCCGGAGAGCTCCGCAAGAATTCTTTCTGCTGCTGCAAAGGGAATTGTGTGTATGTGTGTGTAGAGGGGAACGCAAGCATTTTGGCCTGGCTAACTGCCTCTCCAAATGTTACACATCAGCATTTCTCAAAAGTATGCAAAGATGATCATAAACACCCACCCAGCCAGGAGGAATGATGAAATGTCCCACTCTGAATGTCCTGCCTTAGACAAATGGATCTTGCCTCAAGACCCCCAAAGCACCTCCAGAAATGTGGGAGTAATTTACAGAGAGAGGAAGCGCATGTTATTCTCTCGCCCTGAACTCCTAAAACTTGGCTGCGATTGCTGGACGGAGGCCCAAATGAGGCAGGAATGTATCTTCATCAACCCCAGCTGAAAAGCCTGTGCTCTCCAGCATCTGTAGCTCCCGGCAACTTCTTCTGGAGCCTTGGAGCTGCTTTGTGCGGTGGCTGAATCCCACTACTGTTTGTTGCAGTTTATAGTGTAAAGTGTGAAGAGAAGATGCACATCTTCAGAGTCACCCTAGTCATTTTCTAAGAAGCTCCCTGGTCTGTGTTCCTGGCTGTTTGGGGGCCATGTTGTGACAAGTTTATCTCAGCAAACACTGATGTAGCTATTTAAAGTGCAAAGGGGCTCTCTGTTCAGCAGATCTTGGACCTGGGAAAGCACTGGGGGGCGCGGAAGACAGGCAGAAGGAAGCTCATGCAGGAAACTCAGCACTTCCTGCATAAGGGCCGTGGTGGCCTAAGGTCAAGCTGCACTCCCTTGTGTTCCTGCCTGACCTGAGGGTGGCGGATTGGATCTCTGCAAGCCCTTCTTCCTCTGTGAGCCGGCCTCTGCTGGGTTTGCTGAGGTCAGAGAAAGGGTTGGGACTGTGAACGGATTTACCTGGTGTCTCTAGTGTTTGCTTTTCTGCATTATTTGAGGTTGTGGGAACAAGCGGACCCCACCCTGTTGCCTTTGCTTGGAATGCTGAATGCATTCTTAAAGGCCGGGGCAAGAGGGAACATGGCCGGCATGCCGTGTCTAGAATAGGAAAGCAGTTCTGCAGGAGACCAGAGTGTCAGCAGGCTGGAACTTAACATGTTGAGGCAAAGAGCTCACAGCCTGCCTGTGGCTTGAGTTGCCTGACACTCTTGTGGGTTGGGCTGCTGATGGCACTCGCTTTGAGCATGTGGCTCTTTCTATGGAAACAACAGAAGCCGGTCAGCCAAAGCAAGGGGTATCCAGTAGCTGATTAGCCTGCCCAGGAATCTGGTACCCTGTTGTCCTTTTGATTGCTCTGCCCATCCGGTTCTCCAAGCATTAGAACTTTCCTTCCTTCTAGACCTGTGAGAACAAACTATTCCTCATTTTCTCTGGGACAGATCCATGAGCTCTCCCTTTAGACTGGTCTTGAGAATGTGGAAATCAACTGTGGGAGACGCTTGGGTATCCCTTGCTGCTGGTTTTCTTGCAAAGAGGCTCGTGATGCTGAGAACATTAAAATGACCCCTTTTTCATTAGTAGAGAGGGAATCAAGCAGTTGTCACACCAACTGGGTGCTACAACAGTCCCTACCTTGCCTTATACTAGGGTTGCCTGCTCCACTGGGAAATGTCTGGAAATCTGGGAAGAGTGAGGCTTGGGGAAGGGGGGGGACCTCAGCAGGGTATAATGCGATAGTGTTCACCCTCTGAAGCAGCCATTTTCTCCAGGGGAACTGATTTCTATAGTCTGAAGATGAGTTATAATTCCAGGAGATTTCCAGGCCCCACCTGAAGGATGGCAACCCTACCTTTAAAAGCCAAACCTGCTCAAAGCAAGTCCAGATTTGTCCCAAGGAAATGAATAATAATTCCCCCTGCATCACAAATGAATTAGTTTTTATAAATACACTATCACATTAAGGTTTCCACAGAAACTGGAATATTTGGCTCTGAATGCAAAGATAGACAAAGGAGAATTGGTATGACCTCTACTGAGCTGGTGGGGGCTTTCAAGCCTTGGGGTGACACACAAGTAGGGTTGCCGTCTCCAGGGAGGGACCTCAGTGGAGTATAATGACACAGAGTGTGTGTGTTAAGTGCCATCAAGTCGCTTCCGACTCATGGCGACCCTATGAATGAAAGTCCTCCAAAATGTCCTGGCTTTGACAGCCTTGCTCAGGTCTTGCAAACTGAAGGCTGTGGCTTCCTTTATTGAGTCAATCCATCTCTTGTTGGGTCTTCCTCTTTTCCTGCTGCCCTCAACTTTTCCTAGCATGACTGTCTTTTCCAGTTAATCTTGTCGTCTCATGACGTGACCAAAATACGATAGCCTCAGTGTAGGCCTCGCTTCTAGGGTCAGTTCAGGCTTGATTTGATCTATAACCCACTAATTTGTTTTTTTGGCAGTTCACGGAATCCGTAACACTCTCCCCCAACACCACATTTCAAAGGAATCTATTTTCTTCCTATCAGCTTTCTTCACTGTCCAGCTTTCACACCCATACATAGTAATAGGGAATACGATGACACAGAGACCATCCTCCAATGCAGCTGTTATCTTCAATGGTCCTGATCTCCACAGTCTGGAGATCAGTTGTAATTCTGGAACATCACCGGGGCCTGCTTGGAAGTCAGCAACCCTACACACACGTCCTGACGTGAACCATTGGGTGTTTTTGTATAAAGCCCTTCTTTGGTTTCTAAAAAGCTTTCCAGAAGGTGTCCTTTTCCCACAGGATCAATGCTTCTTTGCCTAAGCGCTTTGTTCATGTTAGACACATCTAGACATCCCAGTCCCCAGATAAGGATAGCTTGCTTCTACAAACTACCATGGCCCTCCTTTTATTTTGGCAGATATATGCATCAGTTCTGGAGGGATGGAGCTCACACATTTTCAAGATACAAGAAGTTAAAGAGAGAGAGAGAGAGAGAGAGAGAAATAATGGCACAGGCTAGCACTGGTTTGAGGAATGGAAATGTATACACAGGAGACCTAGGTTAAAAAATTTTTGCTTGTAGATTTCTTAAGATAGCTTTCAGAAACTCACTGTGTCAAAGGGTTGTTGTGAGAATAAGAGATAAGAATAGCAAAGCTGTACCCCCAAATGTATTTTAAGCAATAATAATAGTGGAGGTTTGATTGTTGCTTTTCCATGGAGATTTTTGTGGGTTTTTTGAGAGAAACTCAGTTTTGGAATACTGAACATGTTTTTGTTCCAAGGCACGGTTATATCCATGCAGATCCCTATACCCTTAAATTTGCACAGGTTTGCTTATGTCCAGTTAGAGAGCTAGGCCAAGTTCTGCTGTGAAACTCTACTTGGAGCCTAAGGAGGCTAGGAGTACCTCTACCAAGAGTTGTGGGTGCCTTTGGGCAGGTCTCTATAGTTGCAACCATCACATTATCCCCTATAATATTTGGAGAAGTGCTGTGTCCCCAATTTGTTTGGTAGTTCATAGTTCTCACTTCTGGCACTGAAATCCGACTTCTGTTTGGAGTGTATGTCCAGAGCACCCACTTGGTGTCTTTCAAATAGTGCTTTTGCATGCTGCTTCCAGAAACCAGATTATTCAAGGTTTGCTCTTTGGGTCAATTGGTACACCTGCACCATGGGGTTAATAATAACCCATATCATATTTCCTAGCTATAGTTCTTCATGAAACAGGTATATTAATTGCCTAGCAGGCTTTGTGGTTCTTGCTTGGACTTGTGAGGCTCTATTGATTTCCACTTTGTCATTTGGGTTTCAGCTTGTGTTGAAGATACAGGAGATCTTTGACTCCAAACGAGGGAAGAAGAAGGTGAAGTTGGTGGCTCAGACAGGAAAAGAAGCTTCTCCAGCCAAAGGTATAGATGTGTGTTACCAAGGTCCTTGTGTCCCCTGAGTGTCCACACCATTCCTGTCAAACAGATGTCTTCTGGGAGTTTCCTGTAGAGGAAACTTACATATATTGATGGGCTGTACATAAATTTCCCTAATTTGGCAAATAGCAGCTCCCTAGTTAATCTGTATGCTGCAAATCAGGGTTGTCAAATTACCTAATGGGATTAAACAATTACAGTGCTCTATCCTCCCTCAGTCCTTTGTATTGCACAATTGTGCAGATGCTTCACTGGAACTATAAGATGAACGTTACTCGCTTTATTGAATAGCTAGAGAGTATGTGCGTGTCGTAACCAACTGCTCGGCGAAAAGTGCTCTTGCTGGACGGTGCAGTTATGACCACCTGTTGGCGTCAAAGGCTCATGATAGGTCGCCAGCTGCCTTCTAGCACGCCCTTTTCCCACCCAGGTGGCAAATGCTGACGGAAACTTTCTGTTTCAGGTGAAACCAATGGGTATGACAGCGAACCAGAGAATCTGCCGAAAAGTGAGTGAGTGAGCGAGTGAGTCACAGGGGCTGAGCCCGTTCCTGGGACATAATTACGGGTGCCAAAGCACTTGCTGGCATACTTAATGCTGGGAATGGCTGGACTATGTGCAGCTTTGGCACCTGATGCTATATGGGGATTTCGAGGGTCTGTGAACCATTTGACCGATTGGCACAACTGCGGTTTGCTTGTGAACTCTCATTGAGTATTTAGAGACCGCCTGCCAGGCTCTAGGATGGTATAATTTGCTTGGTGGCCATCTGTGCTAAACATTTGGTGTGAGGATTGTATTCCTAGGATCCCAGTGAAGATCATACCCGACTTAGCTTTCCGTTGTTTTATTCCTCCCTTCTCTTGCTCTCTCCTCCTTCCCCCTTGGGCTTTCCTTAGTTTAATTTAATTCACCTTCTGTGTGTGGGTTTTTGTTTGTTTGTTTGCAAAATGAGGAGGGAGGCATATGGTTCACCTATGCCTCCTGTGGAAGCCATTTTTGTCAGTTCTGCATCCTGCACAAGCCTTTTGGGGGTTTATTTATTAAAATATTTCTATCCCGCCTTTCCTCATGGTTCAAGGAGGCTTACAATAAAATAGCAAACCTCAAACCTCTCCTCCCTCCTTCCCTTAAAAGATGCCTGCCATTCAGACCTCTTTAAAAGTCCTGGCAAACAGAGAGGACTTGCAGCGCCTCCTGAAGATCTCCAAGGAATGGCCCTCTCCCCCTCTTCAGGAAGCACATTCCACGGACGTGGAGCTCTGACGGAAAAGGCCCGGGCTCTGGTCAATGCTCGATGGACCACCCTAAGTAGTGGGATAGTTAACGGATGTCTCCCTGACAACCATAGTTGGTGCACAGGGACATATGGAAGGAGAGGGTCCTTCAAATATGTGGGTCCTAGGCTGTGAAGGGCTGTAAAGGTCATAGTTAGTTTATTTACAGTCGTTTGACCAGCAGATTTAAAGGTCATCATCAGCATCTTGAATTGAACTAGGAAATGGACTGGCAGCCAATGTAGCTGTTTTGAAAAAGGGCGACGTATGTGTCCAGTGGCTAGCCCCTGACAGCGGCCAGGATGCTGCATTCTGGGCCAGTTGTAGTTTCCAGGTTGCCTTCAAGGGCAGCCCCGCATAGAGGTTACAGAAGCATGGATCAGCGTGGCCGGATCAGCCGATTCTAGGTAATGAGAGAATTGGCTAATCGGACGCAGCTGATAGAAGGGGCCACCATGCCAGGCTGCTTTTCAAACAGCAAGCGGTATTCATGAGCACCCTTGAGCTTTTAACCTGCTCTTTAAAAAAAAGTCATTCCATTAAGGACCAGTGGATTCAATCCCTGTAGAATATCCGCCATCCCAACCAGCATTACCTCTGTCTTGGCTCCACCTCCTGTGGCAGCCATCTTGGAGTGGTGCTCACTATCCCCTCTCAAAATTCCAAGGCGCTCAAAAAAGTTGCCCCTCTCCCCGCATTCTAGAAAATTCTGGCACACACTGGAATTCCACGGCACACAGATCAATTCAGAAAGTTTCCCAAGGGCCAGAATTTTGAAAGCTACTCTCTTAGAATACACAGAATAGAAAGGATGCAGTGGCGTAGCGTGGGGGGTGCAGGGGGGGCCGGCCGCACCGGGCGCAACATCTGGGGGGGCGCACTCGCAGCTCTCTGCCCCTGCCTGGCTCACTCACTCACTCTCTCTCACTGCAGTGAAGACGTCTTCCAACCATTCATAAGCCGCGGTATCCAAAAAACCCTTTCAAAGCGGTGTTTTTTGTATAACATTTTCAAACTCTCAGCAGGCCTCCAGGGGGCGGGAAAGCCGCGGCCCCGCTCCCCAACTCACGGCAGGGCCGCCTCAGGCATTAATCTCCCTCCCCCTCGCCGCTGAGGCAGGGCCGCACGGCGGAGCCCACAGCGTCGGCCTCACCCGGCCCAGCCCACCTTGGGGGTGGGACTCAGCAGCTCCTCCCTGCCGGGCCAGCGGAAGGGGGGGGGGAGTTTCAGAGGAGGCTGGAGGGCGGCGGCCGTCTTGTTTGTGGCGAGCAGAGGCGGCGGGGAAGGAGGGGTGGGGGGCGAAGGCGAGACAAAGCTGAAGGGCGCGGGGCGGCGCTGGGCCCTGAGAGAGGCGCCGGTCCCGCGAGGGCCGTCCCACCGGCCCGGGAGCGCCGCCTGCAACAGGTTCCTGGGCACGCGAGGCCGCCGCACTCCTCCAGGCCTCGGCCGTTGGTCTCCGCCTCGGTCCCGGGTGGTGGGAGCCGGCGCCACCCGCCTCAATGCGGTTCGGGGCGAAGATGATGCCGGTAAGTGGCCTCTGGGTTGCCATAAGTCGGCTGCGACTTGACGGCACTTTACACACACACACACACATTGTTAGAGAAACCACTTGTGGATTAGAATTTGATGCTTAGTGAGAATTGCCTCCTGGACTTTTCTTTTTCAAACTCATCTTCCACTTATTACTAATTGGTGAATTTGAATTGTATACAGTTAATTTAGTTTTGCAGCATGGGCCAATTTACTATACATCTTTGCCTCCTGTGGCCAGGATGTGCACAGAGGTGTATAGCAAGCATCATATCAGTAAACAGTAAATATATGTTTTGGGCATATGAAAATGAATGGGGGGGGGGTACATGAAGTCCCAAAAGGAAGCCAGTGGCTGCTTTCCACCTAAACAACACAGGAGGAGTATGGCCCAAAGACAAGCAGGCATAAGGTTTGTATTGCATCTTCCAAACACCTCTTAAACACAAATTATTAAGTACAGAGGTATTTGCAAGTCCCACAGCTGCTTGGTATACCGAAGGCCCCAGGTTCAGTCATTTTACTTTAATTACATCAGCACAAACAATACATGTGCTTAGGGGGTAAGGGTTTCTTTAACTAATCTAGTGGAAGAGACTCGAGTGCTAAAATCCACGGGTTAGGGGGCGCAAATTACTTGCCTTGCCCCGGGTGCTGACAACCCACGCTACGCCACTGAAAGGATGGCATAAAAAAGAAAGCCGTGGGAGTCCATGCAGTACTTAGCTGCTTCTGCCAAGTGTTGGCCAAGGAGAGGGAGCAGTCCTGGTTCGCCTAGCTCAGGTGCTGCTGCTCTGTGCCTGTGACATCATCAGCCTGCACCGGCAACTATGGGCCTCTGTATAGGCATGGCAAGATAGCCCCTGCAATGCCCAAACTGAACCTACCCACTCATTCCCGGTTGGGCATTTTTGGCAGTGCTGGCCTGTGTGCACATCAACCCACCTACTCTGCTTGGCCACAGCTTGGCAGTGGGAGCTGGGAATTGAAAAGCATGTCCTAAAAGAAAACCAACAAGAGTTTTACCAGATTGCTGAAGGGAAAATGAGAGGGAGTGAGCTTGAGTACTTGGATGTAGCATTGGCAGTGGTGTGTGTGTGTATTAACCGTAAGAACAATGGAATCAATTTCTCAGGCCAGCTGTGGAACTCCTTCTCTGAAGGCTAAACTGTATGAACATCTGTCCAAGCAGAAAAGGGTCAGAGCTAGGCAATCTTTGAAGTTGGAATAGATTACTTTTGAGGTTTTCTCCAACTCCGTCATTCTGTGAAATAACTTATGAAGTTCTTCATAGGGTTGCCAACTTTTAAACAGGTCCCTCTAGCTGTCCCTTTAATAGCAGTTTGATCTGCAAGCAATCATCGGGTGAGGTTATTTAATTGCGTGCCATGAAAAGCTTCAGCTACCCGTTTCCACTCATTAAACCACTGTTAAAAAGACAGGGCACTGTATTCCCCTTGCCAGCTGGCAATCTTATTCTTGCAACAAAACGTGAAATCTGCCCTTTTGTTCCAGGTCACATTCCTGCTTAGACTATTTCCAGGGTTGCCCATTGAGAATTGCTTGCTAGGGCTGCAGCCCAGTCACTTCTGTAGTCCGTAGACTCCTGCAAGACTATGAAACGCCCTTAGCTGGGAAAAGGAGAAACTAGAGTGAGATTATACATAACGAGTTTTGGCCTTTTATCCTGGGTTTGCATGTAAACACTGGAGGAACAACGAGAGCAACAGGCTCCAAACTGGCTCTGTGCCATGACTCATCTGCTCTAGTTTGGCAGCCAGGGTTCTGGACACACCAGCATTTCCTGCTCTCCATGTCTGGGACCTGGCAGAGCAAAGAGTTGCTTGTAGCCTTTTGCAGTAATGCACTGGCGGTGCCCATTAGCATATGGCTAGCCATGCTGTTTCCTTGGCTTCCTTCCTGCACGCAGTGCTATACAGGCAGTTGGGAAAGCACCCTCTCTTGATGCTAGAGGTAGGAGAGGAGATGGTGCACTCCAGCCTAACGTAAAACCATGGATTTGCCTTACTTGGTATAAGGACGCTAAGCCTGTGACATTGCAGTTGCCACAATGTCGTTGCTGTTCTTTTGCAGCGCCGTGTGTGTTCAGATTGTGTTAATTCACTAGGGTGGGAGGGAGGAGACCAGCTCGGTCCCAGTTCTAGATATTCCAGCTTGCTGGCGCTGTCGTGTTTGTCTACTTAGGATGTATTGCTAAACATCTTCCCATATCTGTGGCTATTTCCACATGGAGATGATTCCGTTCTTTCCTCCATTTTCTGTCATGCCCTCAATTTCTGCTGTTGGGGTTTTTGCCTTTTTCTAAATCAGAAGTATCTATACTACTACCTTGGGGTATGTGGGGGAGACAATGGCAGGCACAGGGGAAAATGGTGTGGATGTAGGTGGCACATGTGGAAATCTGCACCTTCCTGTGCACCTGGTGGACAAACCTACTTTGAGTGTTACCTTTCTGGAAAGATTGTACTGAAGCTGGTTTGAGAAAGAATAGACCAAAGCAGGGGAAACCAACCCACATATATACTTCAGTTTTAAGGCCAAATTTCACTCTGGGTCTTTAACAAGTTGGGTCTGAGTTCCCAGTAGGGTTGAGGACCTCCAGGTGGTGGCTGGAGGTCTCCCGCTATTACAACTGATCACCAGGCAGCAGAGATCAGTTCACCTGGAGAAAATGGCCACTTGGGAAGGTGGACTCTATGGCATTATAAAGTCCCTCCCCAAACCCCATCCTCCTCAGGCTCCACCCCCAAAATCTCCAGATATTTCCCAACCTGGAGCTGGCAACCCTAATCCCAGCAGCCACACAACTGCTATGGGGAATGGCTTTTGAAAAGTAAAGAGCCCAAATGGGCTCAGAACTTTCTGCTGTTGGGGGAGGAAGGGCTCCTGCCTCGCCCCAAGCTGTTTTCCAGCATGGAAACAGTGCTGGGCGTCCCACCCCCCAATTTTTGCATCTCCATGTGGACTATTCTGTGTACATGGAGCAGCAGAAACAGGGAAATAACTCCCACACATGCAGGAAAACATTTTGGGATGAGGCAGGAGCCCTTCCTCTCCCCATGGCGGTGTTCCATGCCCATTTGGGCTCTCCTTAATTTTTTAAAAGCCATTCCCCACAGCTGCTGTGTGGCTGCCGAGAACCTGAGAAACCCGTACCTAACTCATTAAAAACCCGAAAGTGTCGTTTGGCCCTTAGAACCTAGCTGAAACAAAACACTTATGGAAGCAACCCATATAGCTCTGTTAAGCTTACTTTTTTGTTTTTTAGCTGTCACTGTGTTCACAACATAACCATGAGTTTCTATTGTGCAGGGCTGGGGTTGTCTGTCCTGCTCCACCACTGATCTGTAACGGACAAATCCTTAGCCTTTCCCACTGTCTTCCTGTTAAATGGAGGCCATGCTGTTTCCTGTGACTCTGTTTAATATGTGCTGTTAAAGTTAAATCCCTCACAGAGTGGTTTGTCTCCCATAGGTCGTCATAAGCGCCTGCTGCAAGTTCAGGCTCAGTCCAAGAGGAACCCCCATTACCAGACGCTGGAGCGAGACCTCATAGAGTTCCAGGAACAGCAGCTTTTTGAGCTTTTTGTAGTGGTGTCATTGCAGAAGAAGCCGTCAGAAGCCACATACACCCCACAGATTATACAGCAGTTTCCCAGCAAGGTATGTTGCTTGCAGCTGTTTAAATTCTCTACTGTTATATGGTTTGGTGTGCAGTGGGATGTGACAGGAGGAGGGAAGGGAGATTTCAATGGAATTCTGTCTTTTAATTGGTGAACAAGAAACATTGTGGAGCATCTTGTCTTTACTCGGCTCTTGGCGTGGTTTCTGAATTTTGTCTGTGGTCTTTCAGCCCTACAAAGATGAAGTGTCTGACTTTGGAGAGATGAGAGATTTGTTACAGATTTAGTATCAGGTTGAAAACCTGAAGAGGAATCATCTGGCCTTGCTCTGGGTGGATGACAGAACTAATTAGGATATGGGTTCTCCAGTGTGAGCCTGTGCACATGTTACTGGCAATCCTCATTCAAATGAAATGGTTTAAGCACCTGGGCTTTCCTTAGTCAGTGTGTGGCTCCATTCCTCCTTCAGGCTTTCCTTCTTTTTATTCCCCCTTTTCTTTATCCCTTTTCAGACTTGGATCTAGGAGATGCTTGCTTGAATTACCAGGGTGCTGTAGAAGCTCATTGGGTGACTTTGGGCCAGTCACTCATTCTCAGGCTAAACTACCTCACTGGGTTGTTGTGAGGATATAATGAAGGAGAGGAGAATGGTTTAAGCTACTTTGGGTCCTCATTCTGAAGAAAGGTGGGATATAAATACATAATAAATATAGCTGAAGGGGGCAGATACAAGGTAGGTTGATTGGTGGGTGTAAAGCAGAGAAGAAAGCAGGGAAAGGTGAGAATACTGGGGCTGCCATGAGGAGGGAAAGCAGAAATAATGTGGGGAGGGCATACAAAGGAAGTACCCCATGCAAGTCTTGCAGGTTCCCCACTGTGCTACTGGGCCCAACTTGCCCAGAGTTTTCCCAGGGAGACGCTGCTGGGGGAAGGAAGGAGGGAAAGCTGAGGATGGTGGGGGCAGATAAAGGTAAGCCAGCTGATGGGTGGGAAGAAAAAAAAGAAGCAGGAAAAGGGGAGAGGCAGTTGGAACTTTTAGGGAAGCAAAAGAGGAAATAGTGGGGAAGGGGAAAATGAACCCCCCCAGCAAATCCTTATGGGTCACCCACTTGTTTGTTTATTATGTGCAAGCAGGATTTTTGCAGCCTTGCCACTATTATGTCACAGCAGTATATGCATTAGGATTAATAGAAGCACAGGTGTAACTATCTGTCTAGTATACTTGTATCATGCCATTGCTCCATGGAGCTCAGGGCACTGTATTTGGTTCTTCCAACCTCCGTTTTACCCTCACAACAAACCTGTGAGGTAGATTATAAGCGAAGGGAGAGTGTCTAGCCTACGTTCTCCCAGTGAACAGATCACAGATTTGAACTAGGCTTCCCCCAGCCCTAAAATACTCCACGCTGGAGTAGGTGTACCTATCTGATGTATGGATCCTTTGGCGATGTTCTGTTTATCTCTGGTGCAATCCCAGTAATATGCAAGAGATTGAATTTAGTGGGACTGATATTTAGGGCCCATAGTGTGGGTGGTGTGAAGGGCAGGGACTGATTTTGTCCACACCTTTTAGGAGCATCTTCAAACGCAAATATATGTAACAAAAGCTCAGTGGCTGCTTTTCCAGTTTAGGAAGAAGGGTGTGTTTGTCGACATGCCGAACTATCTGTCTATCCATCTATCTAATCTTTTTTATTTAAATAGCAAAACCATACACAAACGTTTACATAAATACACTAAAAATACCCCCAAACTAATAAAAATTATAAAGTCCAAATCTTCTTCCTATATCCAGTTTATATTGCTCTGACGGAAAGTTTCTGTTCCAATATTCAGCAAAGGGAGACTACTGATGAATGAACAAATTCTGGGTGTGCATCTTCTTTAGCGGTTCTTGTTTCAGCATCAAGATCTTATTTATTAGTATGACAAACTACAGTTCGCAGAACCATATCTCCATCTTTGATAGCATCCGTGAGCTTATACCATTCTAGCTGTCACCGCTAGATGAAATACAAAACACTACTGATTTTGAGGAAGCTGATTTGTATTATTTCCTAACAAGGATATTAACGGAGATGGCAATATATCTATACTTACAGTGTCACGTATCCTGTTTGGTATGTTCTTCCAGTATTCTTTTACTAAACAGTAGTCCCACTGCATATGGAAAAAGGAACCATTTTGCTGTTCACATCTCCAGCACATACTCAGAACATTTGCAGATAACTAACATGAGGTATAATGCCATCTGTGGATAACTTTTAAATACCCTGCTCTAATCTACATTTTTTGGTAACTGTGGGCCAAACTAGATGATATGTTTGACATGATTGGGATAGAGTTTGCCCACATCTTGTATCAGCATCCTCAAGCACAAATATGAGTAACAAAAGCTTGGTTAGGCGCTTTTGTACTTTTTGTGTTTGTGCACATTCCATCTATCCCTTTATCCACCCTAACATTTTTACCCCATCCCAGAAACTCAGGCCAACATACGTGGTTCTCCTTTCTTGCAACAGTCCTGCGAGACAGATTACAATGAGAGAGAATGACTGGCCTAAGCTCATCTAGCAAACTTCATGGAGGAACTGGGATTTGAACCCAGGTCTCCTAGATCCTATACCACCGTGGCAGTTCCCACTGCATGTTGCTTTTCCAAATGTGCTTATTTCATCAAATACATATTTGGAGCCTCTGGTGTGGAAAAAGTATCTTCTAAGAAGAGGTAATTTGGAGAGGGGAGGTAAGGGTTAGAGAATAAGCATCCTCTCCCCCACCTCCAAATCCTGCTCCCAAAGTCTAATCGTCCAAGGAAAAGCAGCTATCAGTCTTTGGTTGTACACATTTATGTGTAATGTGTAATTGTGTCCACAGACTGAAGCAACTGCATCTGAACGATGGTATAGTCAGAGCCAGGAAAGAACCTTGGATTTGTTTCAGGAAAATACGCGCCAGTTTTTAGAGCTGCATGGCTGGGGGTGGAAGAGGAGAGGAAGTGCAGCTAACTTAACTGTAATCCCAGAGCTCTGCTGACTTCATCCAGGCTGCTGTTGATAACAAAAACAGGGAGGGGAATGTGTTGGCCTACATTACGCAGGAAACACCATGAGCAACGCCTCACGTGACTGTGTGCTCTTTGTATCATTGCTGACCAAGTGGATGGCAGTCTGCCAGTTGGTTTGCCTGGGAATGTTTTGCTGGATACTAACAGGATTTGCACAAGAGGGTCTTTCAGTAGGAAACAGCACCCCAGTAATTATGGAGCAACGATTCTACCGTGACCACAGTGATTACAGACTTTCACCAACTCCCAGAATAGTGCTGTTTCAAAACAACCTGCCAGTCACTTCCTTGTGCAGACTTTGCAGTGAATTCCAACTCTTGCAAAAAACGTCCTCTGGTTTCTATAGCAAATTGGGCTAGATGGGAGCAGGCAGTGTGGTCCACAATTAAGACGATGGTAGGAATGGAAGAGTGAGCCACAGCTGATGTGCATGCCCTTATGGTGAAGCTGAGATTATTGCACCAGGAAACAGTGACAGTCCTGCCTAGGGGCCTAGGCAGATGTGACATTTTCCATGTGTCCCTTTATAAGAACCTATAACTGTATACTTACATCTGATTAGACCCATTCAGTGGTCCAGATCCATGATCCAAGCTGAGAAAATGGTGTTGCCTTGCCTTAAAAGGTAAAGGTTCCCTGTGCAAGCACCGGGTCATTCCCGACCCATGGGGTGGCGTCACATCCCGACGTTTCCTAGGCAGACTTTGTTTTACGGGGTGGTTTGCCAGTGCCTTCCCCAGTCATCTTCCCTTTACTCCCAGCAAGCTGGGTAGTCATTTTACTGACCTTGGAAGGCTGGAAGGCTGATTCAGCCTTGAGCCAGCTACCTGAAACTGACTCCCGGGATAGAACTCAGGTCGTGAGCAGAGCTTGGACTACAGTACTGCAGCTTACCACTCTGCGCCACAGGGCTCATAGCCTTGCCTTACAGGGCAGCTTTTCCAGTGCAAATATTTGCTGCTGCTTCAGAAAAAGATGCACCTCTGACAACGTGTTCTGCCAGCTTGCCTCTGTGACCCACCAGGGCTTCCACTGGATCCCCCTCAATGTCCCTGGCACTGGGTCAGTGGATACTCAAGGAAGGAAGAGGGCCCCAGAGGGCCCCTCCATAGTAGGTTCACGTCCTTCCTGTTGCAGTGCAACTTTACAGGGGCTGGAATCCAGAGAGGCCATTGTGTTTCCATCTCTGAATGAACCACAGGGCACACAGTGGTGGACGGGGAGTCTTTTTCAAAGCAGCAGCCATTCAGGCTTGAAAGGATGCCCTGCAAAGCAGTTTTGTCAGAACATGAGTGGATCACAAATCTTGAGTGGGTCACAAATCTGGACTTCTGGAACGTCTACCCAGAGCCCCAGGTAGGAGAATTGTGTGGTGCACATATGAAAACAAGATCCTGACAAACACACACATACAAAATTATTGGAGGGTGAAACCTGATGAGGGTATGAAACTTTAGTTTAGCTAGAATGGACTGTACCATCTTGTCCTCTGCCTGGCTTGTTGAGCACACAGAGAGAGGACCTCCCTGTCTCCGCCAGTACCTTGACATGGCATATGTTCCGTTTGCAGCCTGACCACCCCTTTCGGCAGCCAAAGGACGCTGAGGAGAGGCTGAAGGTCATCCCCAAATTCTGTTTCCCTGACCCCAAAGACTGGTGTCCAACATCAGAGTCCAAGAGGTAGGTAACTTCCTCTGTCTTCTGAGGGGAAACAGGATGCCTGAGGGGCAGTTGCTAGCTATGAAGAGCAACTTTTCTGTTGAGGACTGAATGCTGAAGTTGTGGGGTAGGGATGACAAGCAGAGCTGCAGAAGGCTGCAGGGGCCGGTTACAAAGGGGTGGCTGTGTTAGTCCTTTATATCAAACTAAAACAAAGATGTAGTGGCACCTTAAAGACTACCAACATTCATTTCAATATGAGCAGGGGAAGGAAAACAGTTCTTCTGTGTCTAAGTAAAGGAACTATTTGTGTACCCGCCTAAGGAAGAAATTGCATGTCGCCCTTTTAACACAGTTTTGCAGCTCCCTGATCTCCAGGGAGTGGGGGTTGGATAGGGGGCGGTTTCGGCTAGCCTGAGAAATTGCATTTTTGAAACTTTGCTGAGAGTAAACTCCCCCCCCAAAAAACTCCACAGTTTTGATCTTTTAATTTGCTCTTTTACTTTTTGATCTTCCTGTCCCTTGGGTCCTGTTATGTCACCATGACTTAGGAGTTGCTGTGGCATAAACGCCCCATCCTGCCTCCTCCCCCAGTGGGACCCCTTGACAGGGTGTGGTAAGAAGGTCATTCCTTGGCTGTCAGAGGTTGTAATTTACAGCAGGGTGGAGAAGCTTGTGAGGCAGGGAGCTGATGAGATATCTGCTGTAAACATCCAGTCCTCTGAAAAATCCCCCCTGTGGGAATGGGAGAAGAGCAGAGTTGTCGGTGCCCAGCCCTGTCAAAGCCAGGGGGTAGGCCCCCCCTGCAAGATAGGCTAACTCCTGCCCCACCTGCTCAGCTAATCTGACAAATTATTTTTGGTGTCCAGTGAAACCTTTTCCTTCGTACTGACGGGTGAAGATGGCAGCCGCTGGTTTGGATATTGTAAGAAGCTTCTGGTAGGTGGCACCCTTGTCTTTTACACTGATGTGGAATTTGTACAGTTGTGGGTGAAGGGTGCCTGCCTGCTTGCCCACAATCCTGTGGGCTGACACAGTGATTAGCAGCTTGTTTTATTTATTCAGATAATTATACCCTGCTTTTCTCCCCAGTGGGGAGCCAAAGTGGCTTATAACATTGTTGTCCCCTCTTCCATTTTATTATAAAAAACAACTACATTGTGAGGTAGGGTGGGCTGAGAAAGTGTTACTGGCCTAAGGTCCCCCAGCAAGCTTCCATAGCAGAGCGGGGATTCGAACCTGGGTCTCTCAGATCCTAGTCCAACGTTAACCAGCATGCAGATACGAACAATGCTTCAGCCTGGCAAATGAAAGGCATGAAAAGGTCCAGTGTGGGAAGCTTTGGCCATACTGCTTGTTCCATGTGGTGAGCTAGGCTTGGTGGGTTACTGTCATTGTTTTTTGCCTTTCAGCCCGAAGGCAAAGGCAAACGGCTACCTGAGGTGTACTGCATGGTGAGCCGCCTGGGATGCTTCAACCTTTTCTCTAAGGTGAGTGAATTGCCCTTCACTTCATAGTAAATGTGACTCCTTTGGTCTTAAAATTCACATTTGACCTGGTGACAGTCTGAGGGATGTGGGAAATAGGACTGGCAGTTTTCAACTGGCAAGAAAAATCAACCTTCTATGACTGCAGAAGTTCACTGAGGGCAGACCTCACTCCCTCATTCTGCAGAGAGCGGGTGTGAGCAGTGACCTGATCAGATGTATTTTTAAAACCTGCTTTCACTTCTTCTCTTTCTAGAAGAAAGGGGTAGTATTTTGAGGAGGGCTGCAGGGAACACTGTCTTGTCTTCTGTATGTTCTGCAGACTGGGAATTGAGAATAAATTATGCTGTAATATTGTTGTAACCTATTCCAAAGTGATACCATGAATTAGCAGCCCAGCGGAAGATTTGTATGCAGTTGTAGTTCTAAGATGTATATCTGCACTGTCTCGCATTCCTACTTGTAAATAAGCTCAGCTCCTCTGCCAAACTGACACATGTGCATTGATTGAGCATTTACTACTTGTGGTAAAGGAGATCCGTAGTGTGGATTGTTGCAGTGCTGGCTGTTTCCTCCTAGGGATTTCCCCTCAAACAAAGAGCAGCATGCTCCTGTATTTTTGGGGAGCTTCCACATAACCCATGTAGGTCTCCCAAGGCTTCCCTGCTGGAATTGCCCAAAAGCCATATTCAGAGGCATGTTCTGCTAAGAGACTGATTAGTAATGAATTCCTGGGTGCGTGTGAGAGGCGTGGCTTGCTCTCCTTGCCCCAAATAGCAGTCTTCCAGTGGGTAATCATCTCTTTTAAGGTTGAGATCTCTCTGGCCTTTCCTTTGATAATCACAACTTATATGTGTGTGAAGAATGGTGCATAGAAATTCTGTTTTCAGTCTCTTTTGCCTCCTTGAATTTTGGCCAAGAAAAATCAACTCAGTAACAGCAAGCTCTTTTTGTGCAGATCTTGGATGAAGTGGAGAAACGGCGTGAGATGTCCCCGGCCCTGGTGCACCCATTCATGCGCAGTGTCATGGAGGCGCCATTCCCTGCTCCTGGGCGCACCATCACGGTGAAGAGCTTCCTGCCAGGTGCAGGAAATGAGGTAATAGCAAAGGCATGATTAGTTTGCATCATAACAAATGCTGGGTGATACCTTTTTAATCTGTCTTTTGGAACACAGATTTGAATTTGTCAAGTCTGTCTTGGGAGCGCCTACCAGATTCCCCCCCTCAAGAACACACCCCGCACACACACACACAAACTCCCAATTCAGGCAGTCCTTGTTATTGATTCTTTTTTATCCCTTTGCTGTTAGGTGATTGAACTTTGCCGTCCACTAGACTCCCGGCTGGAGCATGTGGACTTTGAATGTCTGTTTAAGTGCCTCAGTGTCTCTCACTTGATCCAAGTCTGTGCTTCTCTCCTGCTGGAAAGGAGAGTGATCTTTGTTGCTGACAATTTAAGGTGAGATAAATCTTTCAGTCCCTCATTCTGATTGATGAGAATCCTGATTTTCATTCATTTCTCAACCTGTGTACCACAATAACTTACGCATTCTGTGTGTAGTGACTTTTATGCTGATCCAGGTTTAGTACTCTCCAGTTTAAACTGCATCAAACCCAAGTGGCATTATCCATGTTAGGCTTTCAAATATGTTTTTACAAACTCATATTTGAAACTCTGTGGAGGAAGGGTAGAATACTGCAAGGAGGGAGCAGGGAAATGCTTGGTGAGGAAAGGGCTATGTCCCCTTCTTGAAGCAGTTTCTCAACCCAAGGGGCAACTGGGCTACTGTAACATGGATAACTCTTTGTAATGCTGGTGTGAGATGGTATTCTTAAACGCTGTTCCATATAAACTAAATTGCACCTAGAAGGCTAGCATGTTAGGGGGAAAAACCACCCATGCTGTTGCTACAGGCTGAGGATTCTCCATTTTGCATTAATGGACACGGCAAATGCAAAGGCATTTGCATTGGCAGTGTGGCATCCACACATGCAGTTTCTGCATGCTTTCCACCATCAGCTGCCATTTACCCTGTATTTTCTCTCTCAAGCACTTTAAAAAGCCAGTAGTTTCCATTGTATTATAGTGCAGGGGATTTAAGCTCTCAAAATGGCCTCTGGTGATGTGGTTAGTAAAATGGCAGCCGGGAGAAGCTGACTGAAGAAAAATGGCGCTGATGTGGGCAGGACCCTTAAAAATGGGTGCTTTCCCATACAGATAGCACTTTGGACTGCATTCTTTCAGAAAAGATTATAATAAAGTGAATTTAGGAAAAAAGCTTGCCAAGTACAGGGAAAATCTGGGAAGTGGACAATTACAGGATGACATTGTATGGATGTCCCCAAAAAGTACTGGAAGTAAAGTTGGAGAAAAATATCCATGTGGAAGCAACCTTAGATTAGATCCCTTATCCTTGACATGCTGGTTTTCCATGGTCAGGTATTTTTCGTATAAGAGAGGATTCATTCTTGCAATCCCTTGCCTTCATTATGTATTGTATAGCTGCAAGAAAGCTGTACCTTGTATTCTTTCAGAATGCACAGATCAACCTATACGTATAAGAACATAAGAAGAGCTCTGCTGGATCAGACCAGTGGTCCATCTAGTCCAGCATCCTGTCTCACACAGTGGCCGAACAGTAACTCTGGAGGACCCACAACAGGGCATGGAGGCTGAGGTTTTCCCTTGATATTGCCTCCTGGCACTAGATGTGGAGGTTCCCTTTAGTCACCTGTTTCCATGAGTCTGTCTGATTCCCATTTAAAGCTGTCTGTGCCTGTGGACATCAGTTCATCCTCTGGCAGTGAATTCCATTTTTAAATCACTTGTTGAGTAAATAAGTATTTCCTGTTGTCTGTCCTGAATGCCCATCACCTTCATTGGGTTTCCTTGAGTTCTAGTATTTTGGAAAACCAGAACTGCCCACTGTATTCCAAATAAGGCTGCACCATAGATCTATATGGGGGCATTATAATATTGGCTGTTTTATTTTCAATCAATTTCCTAATAATCTACAGTATATAATTTGCCTTTTTTTTTTACTGCTGTGGCACACTGGGTCGATGTTTTCATTGAGCTATCCACTACAACCCCAAGGTGTCATTCCCTGGCCTCTATATGGACTTCACATCTGTGGAGTATGTCTCAGAGTCAGGGTCACTTTATACATTATGTTTTTAGCATGTACTTCTTCTGTATATTCTGACAACATGATCCCAGGCATGTGTTTGGTATAGGCAGTTTAAAGGGAGCTCCACATTATGGCATATATCCATATTAAGAATATCTGCAGCTGCCCTTGGTTCCAGTAGGATTCAAAGTGAGGTTTGAATCCAACCCTGTTTGAGAGTTGGGCTATAGCTGAAGACATCGTCATACCTTTTAGCTGTGCTTAGCAGAAGAACTGTTCTTATCACGATATTTGTACATTCCATTGCTCTTCTTGTTTCTGAGAATGAAGAGGCATGTTCGAAAATACAAAGTGAGTTCTCTTCTATTTGGGACTTAGTCTGAATTACTTTCTCTAGGTTAGGGATGCTTTTGTTATCCGGGGATCTCGTATACTGACAAGCATCTTTTCTCCACACAGCACCTTGTCGAAATGTGGCCATTCAGTGGTTGCAACACTATACCCGTTTACCTGGCAACACACCTATATCCCAGTCCTGCCTGATTCCATGATAGACATTGTCTGCTCTCCCACCCCGTTCCTGATTGGCATCCTCTCCTGCTCCTTAACACAACTCCAGGATCTGCCTATAGAAGAGGTAAGATTTGGGAAAATGAGGGGAGAAATCAAGGAGAGGGGATGGTCCCACTGGACTACATTGGATTGGAAAAGAGGAAGCTGGTGGGTGGTGGTGGTGTTTGCAAGACTGGTTTGTTTTGAAGACTAATTAGCAGCCCTCATGCGGCTGCTTTGATGGTTGGGGAAAGGTTGCTGGAAGAGAGTGTGTGGAGCCTTTTTCTCTCATGCCTCTTCAGTGTTTTTAATGGCACCTTTAAAGCTGCAATTAGATTGAGTTAGGGGGTGGGGATAGGTACAGGGGCTGTGCCCGGCTTTTCCCTCCCATAAAGCTAATTGCAGTTTTGGGGGATGAGAGGTTTCAATCATGGAAGAGGCACAAGTGGAAAGGATTAAACACCCACTCCCCAGTTGCCTTCCCTGAGATTCAAAACAGCCACACAAGGCTTAAAAAACAACAACCCAAAACACTCCACAAGAGTGTAATATCTACTTGAACCTCTACACAGGCATGTTATTGAATTGTCAGTCACAAGTCAGTATCATGGGCAGGATTTATGTGGCTTTGACAGCTCCTTTTTTGGTATTGGAAGGTAATTTGAGCATTTCCAGTCTGTGGGCCATTGTTAGATATTGCACATTGTTAGATATTTCACTATTATTGTGTTGTACTGGTCATTTGCAACTGGGTGGGCTTGTCCACAAGGTTTGCAAAGGATTACTGTAGTGAAACAATAGCACACAGTCCAGTGATGCATGAATGCAATCTATACTATACTATTGTCTGTCCAAAAGCCCTATGCACTCAATCAGTGAAGTTATCATTCTGAAACAATAAATTTATCATAGCCCCTTCTAATAATGAGAACTGTATTTATTTGATAAGAGAGAATGTACTAGTGCCAAATGTGATAACATCGCTGTCAGGCTGCCATCCAATTTTTTGATCACCTGGAAAAATCTTAATCTTATGAATCAGCATGATGGGAAGCTTGAGGTAAAGGCCAGAGTATCAGCATTATGGAGCATATGAAACGTGTCTTTCCCCCTTTCCCTAGGTACTGATTGTTGATCTCTGTGCTGATGAGTTTTTGCAGCAGGTGAGTAAAATTGTTTTTCTGCCAGCTAGTTCCCTAAGCAAGCTGATCATAGGGTTTAAGGATGGAACTTTGCAGGGAGGAATAAATACATGAAAGGGATGAGTATCACTCTTGCCATTTATGTGATTGAAGTTGGGGCAGAGCATTGAACTGGTTGGTTGGTAAATGGTTTGATAAGGCTCAGCTTTAATGGGAGAGAAGACTCCCCTTGTTTTGTCTATACATTTGACTGGCCTAGGTGTCCACTGGTGTCTTCTAGTTGAAATGGTGCTTCTTCTTAAGCCAAGAGAGAGGCATCAGAGAGCTCTTTTCCTTTCCACCTCTCTCCTCTGTCTTCTGCATTTCCTCTCCACAAGAGTTCTTGTTGTCTAGACAGTCAGTTTCCTGTGGACTACTGTTCTTAAAATAAACTCTCACAATGCCATTTATTGCTGGTTTTCATTGTTCCCTATTGACAGAAGAGAGTTTTATAGACAAAAACATGTAGAGATTATCATTTCACTAAGTAGTAGTAAAAAAAAGTGTTTGTCAGTGGTTCTAATGTGTGTCCCCAACTCATTTTAGCGACTTGAAAGACTGATTGTTTCCTTTTCCAATATCTAGGATTTCAGTGTATCAGCTATCCATATGAATGCTGGAGGGAAGTTGTTGTTTACCCCTAGTTGTTATTTATATAGGCTAGCCTGATCTCGTCAGATCTCAGAAGCTAAGCAGGGTCAGCCCTGGCTAGTATTTGGATGGGAGACCACCAAGGAATATCAGTGTCATGATGTGGAGGCAGGCAATGGTGAACCACCTCTGAATGTTTGTTGCCTTGAAAACTTCACCAGGGGTCACCATAAGTCAGCTGTGACTTGACGTGTGTGTGTGTATGTGTGTGTGTGTATAGCATCCATATGCATGGCACTTTACCAAGTAATACTCAAATTATATCAAGACAGAGTAAACAAAAAAGGTCCTTGCCTTACAATATAAATTTATGGAATAGTGAAGGACCAAACTACATGTGATACTAGGGGTTTGGTGCTCAGATAGCAGATATGTAGTTTAGCTGCAAAAAGCAATCCTCAGGTTGGGAAGTGCGTGGAGAAAGCTTGATATTGAACGGGGCTGTGGCACTGAAGAGTACATTTTTTAAATTTCTTCCTCCCAAACACAAGCTGTTTCTCCAATCAAAAGTGACCTCAGGCTACTTTAAACCCAAGTAGGAAAAAAAGTCAGCATATAAAAAACAACTCTTCTTCTTCCGCTCCTCCCCATACCCCTCTTTCCCCTACCCCTCTAAGCCCCTCCGGGTTAGGATTGCACTGTTTGTGCAACGTTTTGGTGACATTGCTATCTTCAGTTTCTGGATATAACAAGCCAACTATCCCTTTGTTGTGTTTTCAAAGGTTTCAGATGAAAATGAGATTCTACCTCATAAGCTCCAGGCAGCACTTGTACAGATATTGGAGGAAAGGAACGAAATCTTATCTCAGGAGCAGAATTATACGCAAGGTAAGAGTCAGAACTGAGAACTCTATGGTCTAAAACACATGGTCAGTTAGCCCAGTTACAGCCCCGTTACAGCCCAGTTCCCTCCCAGGATCAAATCTTTGCAAACGGGCGGTACCTTATTTACTCTTCTTTCAGCCCTGAACCCGCCTTTTCCCATTCCTCTTCTGGGAGAAACAGAAACAGAAATAAGGGAAACACAGATGATTGGCATCACTCACAGCCAATCACGAGGCAGTTTGTGAAGAGGCAGGAATTCAAATGCTTCCTGCCTGCTGCTACTTGGGAGCTTTTTCTGAGAAAAAGAAAGTCTTTTTTAAAACGAGGCTTGGATTCCCCCCCCCCTTCTTTCAGGTAGCTCTGTTTTTTGTTTTTTTTAGTTCTTAAAATGCTTTTAAAATTACAAGCGGGGTGGGGGGGTGGGGAAGCCTCCATTAGTCAATTCGAAAGGACCAATCACCAGGAGCTGGGGTGGTGGGGGAGGGCTTACTCAGCAGGAACCCGCATTTTCTGTTTAAGTGGATCCATTGGCACATAGTTTAGTCCCTGCTCATTCCAGGTAATGCGAGTTCATTTGATCCTGGGTGGAACGGGGATGGAACTGGGCTGGAACTGTGCTAAGTGACCATGCGTTTTAGACTATGCCTCAGAGCCGAACTAGACATTTCACAGCCTTCACATCAGGGCCCAGTCTGCCATGGGGACTTTTTATCAGATGTAAGCTGCAAGTTTCCCATGGGGAACTCAGTTCCCAGGTGCATGGGGACCCAATTCAGATCAGGATCATGGTGTGTGAGAAGAAAGGGGCTTAGACTTTTCTCTCCGTGCCATTTTTCTGACCTGAACTGGCCACAGGTCTGCTACTTCCTCCACTGGGTAAACCTATGTGAACCCCATCAATGCATATGGAGCACTCAGTGGGGCAAATTGTAATATGCCAGGTCCTTTTCACATCAGGAAATTGATGCAAGGGGAGGTCCAAGTACCCTCTCCCCACATGCTGTGGTTACAATCCAAACTGAGACCCTGAATGCCAGAGAAGTGAGTTCCCAGTGAGGAGCGGAATTCACAGTACACAACTGATAGAAGGGCCTTGTGATAGATCTAAAATTTAAATTAAAAAACTTCCTAAGATTATGTGATTTTTCAATTGTGTTCTGGAGTACTAGTTTTAGGATGTAGGGCACACCTGAAAAGGTCACAGGAAAAGGCCCTTTCCCTCAAAAATAGCTCAAAGTGGAAAGCCAGCCGTTCATACTTGCTCTGGCCTGTAGCCGACATGAGGCCCATTTTCAGATCACCGGGTTTCACAGGAATGGAAACCCATCAGGATGAAATTTGATGTTCTGGTACAAACAGAGCCTGGAAATCTAGGCTGCCATTTCTCCATTGCCAGGTAGTGAAGGGGGAGAATCAGTTGGTGTGGGATGAATGACTGTGTGGGGGGGTTTCCTTTTATAAGATGTATCGGGGAACCCTGGCAGGTTGCCGGGAGGAGTTTCAAGGGGCAAACAGCAGGTGGGAAAAGGGTAAAGCATCAAACCCACACACAGCTTGTTGCTTTTCCTTGTAAATTGCACACATACCTTGCCACTTGGAATCAGAGGAGCAGTGGCCTGCATTCTCAAACCTGTATTTGCCACGAAAGATCTAGTGTTTACATAGTTGCTCTTTCTTTGTGACTTCAGAACGCAATTTCAGCACCTGCTCTAGCTACTGACATCCTGTGCCTGTGTCATTTTCATTGGCTTTCTGTTAGATAATTTAGACATGGTGACTCTGACCTATTCAGGGGGATGGGTGGGACTCTACATAGACATTGGGAAAGAGGTTACTCTCTCCAAAGGGGAGATGTGACTGTTCTGTTTGCCTTCTGATAGGTGATGTGACCCTGGCCTCCTTGGTGTCGGAAGCTTTTGTGCGTTTCTTCGTGGAGATTGTGGGACATTACTCCTTGCATATGCACGTCACAGAGAAAGGGGAACGGGTGTTCCAGCGGGAGCCTTTCCGGAAATCACACACCTCACGCAATGTGCGCCATTTCCTAGACATCTTCATGGAGACACAAATGTTTGCTGGTTTCATACAAGATCGAGAGCTTCGTAAGAGTGCGGTTAAAGGTGAGGACTGCTAAATCCAGCCCTGCTTTTCTCAGTGCACAGGCTTCCCTTTCATAGAAGAAAACTTGGTACAAATCCAGAACTTCTTTATGCCTGGAAACTGTCTGAATTCCTGCCAGGATCTGGAAGGTGCTTTTGGTGCAAGCCCTCACAGGTTCTGAGCCTGGAAATCTTGATGGTGCATTGCCATCAGCACAAAAAGCATTCTTTGTTAATTAATTCTCGAAAACTGAAACACGTCAGAGGTTTAATAGCTTCTCTAATGTGCCTAGGTAACTGTTACCTTTAAGGCATCTTTTACCCAGACAGCAAGTGTCAACAGACTTTTCAAAGATCCAACTCTTGCCTGCTGTGAGAGTGTCTGCATTATTATAGATAACTTATCTTTAAATTTAAATCAAGTTTAGACTGAAATTCAGATACATTCAAAGCCACATAGAATATGCTTGCCCAGCAGCTGCTTAGCTAGTTGTTTAATAAAACTAAAGCCAAAGAACAGAACAGCAGAAATTGCAGATTTTTTACTACGCAGTTCCAGAGGTTCTGTGTATAGGTCTGGTCATGGAGTATGAAATATATTGCGGCTAAAACGCCAGGCTATTTAAATAAAAAAATCTGAGTTTGCTTATTTCTGCAAAGAAGAGAATGTCTGAATTATGCTTCTTTTTTCTAGGCTTGTTTGAAGTCCGTGCTTTGGAGTATTTGGAGACCATTCCGGAGTCAGAGCCAAGTGGGATGAATAAAATCCTTCGTAGTCTGGGTAAATAAATGCTCAGTTTTGTTCTTGGCGTCCTTGGTTGTTCATCATTTGTATAACAGTCTACTCAAGAAGCAATCTCTGTCATAATAACAGTTCTCAATTACTGGGAATAGTATAATCTGATTTTATGAACTCTGTCTTTCCTCTGCAAATCTACCTTTTCCATATGTCTGTTCCATTCTAAGTTCTAGCAATTAATTTTTGCTTGTGTTAATTGCTTCATTTCAGGAAATGCATACAATAATACCCCACTCCCAACAGCAATTTTACAAAGGAGACCCCCCCATACAGTTTTGTATCTTGTTCTGTTCATCTCTCCCTTTGAATCTGGAAGCTCCATCAATCCTTTTGTTATACCCACCAGATGGATTTGGGACTTACTACTTTGCTAAGTAACTAGGTAGTGTTTAGGAGCAAATACTGAATCCACTCAAAATATGGACATAATTTAAGATATTGCTTCCATTTTGCAAAAAGATTTGCTCACTAAGAGCTAAACTGCACATGACACTGGGGTTCCATGACAGGAATTCCAAATGTGCTATTCCACCTTTTTTTAAAAAGACAGCCCCATATAGATCAGAACAATAGTGCTAGGGGGGATTAATACTTCCCTGGTGCTGTTTCCCAGTAAAAATCCTTATATCAGTTATTTTAAGGGGACCTGTATTGTACCTGTCATTTCCCCCTTTCCTAGGCTTAAAACCCAAGTGTGTGTATATGTGCGTTTCTGTTCACAGAAACCACACTTCCCTGTGCTACAGCAGCAACCCCAATCCATATGATCCCCCCTTCGTGGTTGTTTTTAAAGGGCCAAACAGGGCTGCAAGTCCAATGATAGAAATCCAGCACCTGCAGTTAAGTAACAGGGCTGTTTTTAGTAGTTGCACCCTACTACTAAAATGGACTTAGAAAGGTATAACTCTGCTCAGGATGGCACTATCAGTATATTTGATTCTGAGCTTTAAGACCAGGATCCAAAAGAACTAGGTATGCCCAAGAATTTGGGCTTGCTCCGTTGATTTCCCCCCCTCTTTGAATAGCAGGCATTCCAGCACTACTATAACGTCTTTTTAAAGCTCCCTCCATTTCAGAAGCGCTGTCATATGGCACAGACTTTGAGAAACACAAGGCCCGAATTTCTCTGGACCTCCAGAACCAGCTGTGGCTCTTGGATCCTGGTTGAAGAAGTTACATTTCCTTAATTTGCTTGCAGCCTGGTAAATGGCAAGAAGGCAAGATACACGTAAATCAACCTGTTAATCTCTTGTTTTATATATGTTTTTCTGCTAGGTAGTAAAATGAAGTTTCTACAAAAGAAATGAGAAGTTGCAGAATTGCTGCTAAAGGTGGTTCTAAGTTCTCAGTTGGTCATGACAAGATGTCACTCCATTGCCTGTTGCTATGGGACCAATGGGGTCACTGGAACTTGGGTCAGATGAGCTTCAGGAATCTGGAAGAAACTGCATGAAATCTGAGTGGAACTCTTGACCTTTACCCTGCCTGGTACAAGGGGAGTATTGCTAAGAGAAGGTGGACTTTTCTGATCTGCGAAGGTCAAACTCGATCAACTGAGTGAAATATCCCTGTTTATGCTGCTTGGCCTGTTCATAAAAGACTTCGGCTCGAAGCAATCCAAGGGCTAAATTGATACCTTTAAAAGAATGCATGAGCTAGGGAAGAACAACAAATCTAGGAAGTGGTCTATACCAATACTGCACTGCAGAGATTCTCTGCACAAGGGAACATCCTTTAAAACTGGAATGGCAAAGCCTTTTCATCTGTTCTTGTCTGTCACACCAGCCTTTCAGCTACTCTAGTGTTGGTCTGGATCCATCCATGTTCTCATGCTCATGGCTGATTGTACTTATATATTGCAAAGCTTTATATTTTGCAGCTGTTGCAAACAAAATGAGAACTTCTGCTTCTTGCTATTTTGGTTTTATATCAAAAGCCGTGGACTTCCATTGATATTGTAAAAATAGACATTCTTTGCCTTTTTACAAGACCATCTCTGCTATTGGGGGGGGGATATGCCTCACATAGGAATTTTGTACGTGCCAAGAAAATACCATTTGATCCTAACTGGGAGCATGGAGATTTTTTTTCTCAGATGGTAGAATTAAAATGAGCTAGTTTTTGTTTGGTATGGAGCTAGCATGAAAGATAAGGGTTTCCTAAAGACTATTTTGCTGTGAGTGTGGAGTCAGAGAGAAATTGGTCGTCTCTGAATGGATAGTTGCCTTCCTTTGCTACTGCTGAACATCCATCACAAATATTAACTTTCATTTCTTAAGTCTAGGTTTGTTGTGATCTGCTTTTAAGAAATATTGATTCCTTTTGTAGCCAGTTTTCCTCATGCATTTGCACATCTTGCGCAATAACTACCTAGATGTATAATGACCGATATCTGTGTCGCTTTTAACCAAATACAACAAATAATGACATTTGCTCAGTGGATTACTCAGGCTACTCTTGCCTTTACTCTTGCCTCTGTGGATCAGTCACTGTAGTCAGAGACCACTCTTCGATGGAGCTTTACTGTATGTTTACATGTAAAAAAAATGGGCTCAGGTTTAATACATGGGTCTGTGCAACCTTGGAGTGAAGAAGACACTTCTTATGAAATTTTTAAGCTTTAGGTGCTGCTGAAGTGGGTTGAACTGTCCGTGCCACATTAACCTTTGGGCTTGGATGAAATATTGGATTAAGGTTTTGCATGGCTTGACAGGCCAGTGAGAGATCCTGAATATTTCTTTCCCACAACCTGCAGTGTACCAGACCACGGTGGGGGAAAAATTGGAGAGAAAAAAATCCTGCAGAACTGGCCAACATTTTACTTCGGAATCTGTACCCAGAGAAGTTTCTCCATTTGCTCTGTACTGCCAGCTGTTTCAAGTTTTCACTCAGTGATTCCCCATTGGTGGAGTGTGAGGAAACCAGGAGAAAATATAATTTCCAACTCCAGTTGTGTGAGGCCAACAGCCCTTTTCTGCACATGCTTACTCAGCAGTAAGACCCATTGAATTAAGTAGTATTTACTCTTTAGAAAGTGCACTTAGGTTTCAGCTTTAGACAGTAATCTTAAATACACTTTTTCTTGACAAAAAGGTGCCTTTGAATGGTATAATACTTCTGTATAAATCTGATAGGACCCTGCTGCAAGGCTGTGGTCCTTTGTACCACTGTAGTCCAAACCTGTGCTTGTTTGAGCAGAACCAAGTCCCTTTGTGTTCATGGGTGCTTACTGTCAGTTAAATGTGTGCAGAATTTCAGCCTTAGATGGAAAGGTCCATTGAATTTACAGGGATTTATTTGTGAGCAAACATGTGTAGTATCACGGTGTAACAAATAAGTTCAAAACACAAGTAAAGGAAATAATTTTTCTTTGGTTCCCTTTGAGAAAAATGTTTGAGAACCACTGACTGGCTTAGATTGCTGCTGCAATTCTGTTTTGAATGTTACATGCTGTAGCATCTTACTGAACTATATGTTTGATAAGAGGAAGCAGAGCAAGATACTCATTTCTAATATGTTTCAGCACTTAAAATGATTGCACTTGGTTGGAAGAGCACGAAAAAACCTGCTTCGAGCTCCTGCGATTCCACTCTCCACCTCTATCTCTGGGACATGGTCTGGCTATAGGATGTCTCGTCCACCTTTATAATTCCAGTCACACCACTGCACACTCGCATAAGGGAAATAGGCTCCCTTCCTTCATCTCCATGGAAACAGAACCTGCCATTGCTGGTCTCTCTTCACTGTGGTGTTTCCATGTTTTGCAGCCTTCGTTACTCATTCTGGACAAAGCCATATTCTGTGATGTATAAATGAAACCAAAACTGTGTACATAACACAGCTGTAATAAACCAAGTTCCTTTGGGAACATGGTTCAAATAAAATGTGTTGTTTTTTTGTACTGAGTCATATGTACGTATGTCTATTTCTAACTGCTAGGAAAACCACACTGTTGCTGTCCCTTATGCTACTAGTTATCCCTGAAAGGAGAGTTCCTGAGATCAGGAAGTCACATTTTTAATGCTTCCTAACATAAAATCTCCTGGCAGATACAAAAGTAGCACATCAAGAAGGAAGATTCGCCTAATCTTACCAAAAAGAAAAAAAGGAAAGAAAGAAAAAGGGGAAGAGAGCCTTGCAAAGAGGAAAAAAGAAAACAAGGTCAGCACCTCGAACAAGCATTATGCAAGGAGAATATAAACAAATATACAGATAATCATGTGATTATGTCTAACATAATACTTGTGGCACACTTATCTGTATTAGTACAAAAAAACCCCGCTTGCTACTACATTTCAGAAAGTAAACATGTATTAGGTGATTTCTGTCATACATAATAAATGTGCACAACAAGCACAAATGTATCACAGTCTCTAGTCTACCCGTAACATGTTCTTCTAGTTTTAAATATAATGGGATGTAATGTAGACCGGGCCTAAATCCTGATTTAAATGTGACACTGACAGACAAAATGTTGTTTTCTTTAGGAGTTTGCACTTTGAGCTGCTGCCTACACAAAGCATCTATAGACTCCCAATTACCATACCTGTATAATATCCACCTCTAGTGTGTGTACTCATCAGAACTTAGTTCTAGCAAATTCTAGTTCTAGCTAGTTCTAGAGCCAGTGTGGTGTAATGGTTAAGACTGTCATGCTAGTACTGGGAAGACCCAGATTCAAATCCCCACCCATGCCATGGAAGCTCACCGGGTGACCTTGGGCCAGTCACATTCTCTCAGCCTGACCGATCTCGCAGGGTTGTGAGGACAAAATGGAGGAGAGGAAACTGATGTGAGCTGCTCGGGTCCCCATTGGGGGAAAAGGTGGGGTATGAATGAATTAAATATTTCCAATTAGAAACTCTCCTACTGTGAAAACTGCCAAATTTGTTTATCCAAATATATGGAACCCAGTTTAATAAAGGACACTGTCTCTTCCGTGTTACTCCTCTGAAGATGCCTGCCACAGCTGCTGGCGAAACGTCAGGAAAGAAAATACCAAGACCACGGTCACACAGCCTGGATAACCTACAAGAACAGATGGACTCTGACCGTGAAAGCCTTCGACAATATTCAGTATCATAAACCTTTTCTCAGGCTCCACCTCAGGAGATGAAATGTGCATTCAAGAGGAAATCATATTATTTGGAAAAGGGGGCGGGTTAATATATGCCTTTTTAATTTTATATTTGCAATCGAATGCTTTTAAAAAAATAATCATAATCCCATCGCTTTGTCCCAATCCATTTGCTCCAATGTAATGAGGGTCCCCCATTCTAGTCTGTAGGATTTGCAGCTTTGCAGGATGCTGTCTAGATTCCAGGACTCCAAGAGCATCGTGCGGTTATTGACACACGGACTTATTTATTTAAAATGTGTTTTTTTTTACTCGCTTTTCTTTCGAGGACGGGACTTAACCCATAGCAGCTGAATCGCGACGCCGACTCTGCACTCTTTCCCGGCACTACGGGAGATTGACCGACAGGGGGGGCTGCCGGCTTTGCCGGGCGGACCAATGTACGCAGGCGTCGTAGGCGTTGGAAACCGTTGGGAAAACCGTTGGGAAACGCGCGCACGCGCAGAGACGAGTTCCAAGGCGTTTCCGGGCGACAGCGCATGTGCTGCGGCGCCGCCAGAGGGCGGGGGGTGGGAGGCGGGCGGCGCGAGATGGCGGGGCCGGGGCTGGTGGCCGGCGAGGTGGCCGTGGACGCGCTCCCCTATTTCGACCAAGGCTACGAGGCGCCCGGCGTGCGGGAGGCGGTGAGTGGCGCGGCGGGTTGAAGGCGTCCCGCCCCCCCGTCGGAGAAGCTGGCCTAACCTCTCCGCTTGTTTGTCTGCCCAGGCCGCGGCGCTGGTGGAGGAGGAGACGCGGCGGTACCGGCCCACCAAGAACTACCTGAGCTACCTGCCTGCGCCGGACTACAGCGCCTTCGAGGTGAGGAAGGGTCCGTGTTCGGCTATCGAACGCGTCGTTTCCGGTGGAGGTTAAGAGCCGGTCAGCATGGAGCCGTGGCTCAGCGGTTGAGCCTCTGCTTGGCATACGGAAGGCCCCAGGTTCAATCCCCGGCATCTCCATTAAAGGGACTAGGCAAGTAATTGGTGTGAAAGACCTTTTCCTGAGACCCTGGAGAGCCGCTGCCGGTCTGAGTAGGCAATACTGACTTTGATGGACCAAGGGTCTGATTCAGTGTAAGGCAGCTTCATGTCCTTTCCTTTTTATATATATATAAATTTTTATTAATTTTTCTAACAAAACATAAAAAACAAACAAATACAATGAAATTAACATAAAAGAAATACAAAAAGAAAAAGCAAAATACAGAAGGGTATCTATATATCTTAATTATTACATTCATAATTGCTGGATTATAATATTCAAAAAGATACCCCTTCCCCCTCCACCCACCTAGAAAAGTGACCCTTCACCTGACTTCCGAAGAAGTGTCTAAACAGTATTTATTATACTTAATAACACAAAAATATATTATTAAAACTAGTTTCTATAACTTGTTAATTAATACTATAAAATCCATTTTTGCCAAATTATCCTTTTATCCCTTAGAAGCTCCTTGATCAGTTGATCTTGAGCAGCATATATCTGGTGTTGGAGGGATATAAGGATTGAAACAAATCTTGCCACTGACAATGTAGCCTTGGGGTCCCTATCGCTTAGTAAAAAAGGCATTATGTCAGTCACAGAGGCATTGGATTTGTATATTAAAAGGGGGAAATATAGTGCGATCGAAGTTCCTCGTAAAAGCGGCATTCCAAAAGGGCATGGGCTAATGAGTCAATAGAGCCAGAAGAGCAAGGGCAGATCCTGTCTGAGTATGGTATATTCAGAATTCTGCCCTGCATTACCATAGAAGGGTTAGAGCAGCTTCATGTGTTCATGTATGTGGTTGTGATCGAGCCAGGGAGGCCGGGTTTCGACATGGCCTGGTCTGCACGCGTGGCAGAGGGAGGTAGTAAAGTTGGAGTGATTGTTTAAAATCATTCTCTAAGTAGAGAAGTAATAACGCAGGGAAATATTTGGCCGCCTTATTCTGGAAGTTTCCCCAGAAGTATTGACTGCTTCATTAATGGGGAGGTGCTGTGGCTCAGCAGAAGAGTATCTGCTTGGCATGCAGAAGGTTCCAGGTTCAATCCCTGGCATCTCCAGTTAAAGGGACTAGGCGAGTAGGTGATGTGAAAGTCCTCAGCGTGAGATCCTGGAGAGCCACTGCTAGTCTGAGAAGACAATACAGATTGATGCACCAAAGGTCTTATTCAGTATAAGGCAGCTTCATGTGTATGTGTTCAATGAATGCTGGTTATACAGACGTCTGTCCCCCCCCACCCCCCAAGTATTAAAGCAATAGGTCTAAGAGTAAGTACCTGCTGAAAGCCAAAACTAAGTCACCAGTATTGTAGCAACACCAGTATTGTAGCAACAGATGCATAGAACTATTGTGGGCACACTCGTTCTTCCCATGTTCATTTCACGCAGTTGTTTTAATAGGTAAAGTGCATGTGGCAATCATAATCATTATTATTGCATTTCTCATGCAGTTTGATGACATGGTTTTACACCGTGTAATCTGCCTTGTGTCATAGTAAGAAATGCAGGCTGTAAATAAATGAAAATAAATTATGAAGCCCTTTCAGCAGAAAATAGTGTGAAAGAAATCTGTTCCCACAGCAGTGCCAAAGTATTTCAAAATGTAATTTTGTACAAAAAAAATCATCCCTGCTTCCAGCACTCTCAAGAAGCCTTTAAAATTCCTTAGGAGTTAGTTTTTAAGCTGGAGTACTTTTTTATTAATTTATTTACATTATTTATAGCACACCTTTTTCACTGAGGTTCAAGGTGACTTACATAGTGTAAGTTAAATATGATCAATAAGATTTAACATCCATTGAACAGTGCAATAGGTTTTGGACTGCAGAAATCTGAAAACAAACAACTCAAAGAGCTGAAACAGCATAATAATTTAAACAGGACATGTTAAGTGGTGTAGAAATTACATAGTTGGCGCATACTTATAGTGATAGGCAGCAGTGGGCCACAGTAGAATGGGTCACTTTACCAATGCAACTTTCTGAACCATTGCATTACCATATTTTTACCTGTGCAAAAAACCCCTCTTGAGTAATTCCATTTTGTATAGTCAGTGGAAAGCCAGGAGAGTGTGGGAGCCTTCCTTACCTCGTGAGGCAGGCCATTCCATAAGATGGGGGACTCAACAAAGAAAGAATACACAAGTATGGGTGGTTATTGATTTTAGCCATTAGTATCTTTTTTTAAATATGAGTATCTTGTCAATTTACTGTGCCTGAAGATCTGCCAATAGTGTTATTCAGAATATTGAATTTAATGGATGCAGAATTGGCATCCGCTAGGGATTTCAGTAGTTACCCTAGTGCTATGGAACATTCTTCATCAGAATACATATGTGGCTCATTCTTTGCTTCTTTTAGAAAACTTATAAAACGTAATGCCTTGTTTTGTTTTTGAGTGAGACCTCTGTTTGACTGCTACTTTCATATCTAGCTGGGGTTATTGTTAGGTTTGTTGTCTTATTTTCATGTAACAATTGACTCAAGTTTTTAAATGGTAACTTACTTTGAAAACTAATTAATTTTTTTTAAAAAAACACACTAAACAAATGTAATAATTAACAAGACCAAAAGTTGCTTGACTAATTTGGCTTGATTTTCATCTGCAGACTGAAATAATGCGGAATGAGTTTGAACGCCTAGCAGCCCGACAGCCTTTAGAACTGCTGAGTATGAAAAGGTAAATCTTGGTTGGTAAGGTATGCAGCATTTATGCTAAAGAAAAGTTTAGGAAAAAATCAGCACTGGTTTGTATGGCTTTTAAAAGTATTAAATTGTGGTGGTCCAGACCTTGCATGTTTTCCAGCAGCCATCATGATAATGTATCCTACTGGAACAACCATTCGTGTTTTTTTGTGCTTTCAAGAAATGTCTTGGTCTACCTATGTAATATTTATTCAGCAATTAAAAGCAAATGCTAAGATGCATCATGCTGATAATTATGGGGAAGTATGTGTTGGCTGATTCTGTTGCAGTTGGTGCTACAGGTGTCTAGCACTGTTACCTATGAACCAACATTGTGCTTTCAAAGTATTGAAAAGGTTGAGACTGTATAAAGTCATTTGTCAAAACCTTTTATGTTTGAATCTTTCACCAAAAACTAGATGAACACTACCTGTCATATTGCTTTAATCGCTATGTTTTCTGGTGCTTTAACAGGTATGAATTGCCTGCTCCCTCTTCTGGGCAGAAGAATGATATCACAGCATGGCAGGAATGTGTTAATAACTCAATGGCTCAGCTGGAACATCAGGCAGTTCGAATTGAGAACTTGGAGTTGATGTCTCAGTATGGCTGCAATGCCTGGAAAGTGTATAATGAGTAAGTAGTTTTTCTCTGCCTCCAGCAGCTCCACTGAAAAGACTTAGTTGAAAGGATTTATATTTTCAGTGTCCCGTTCTCCAGATTTTTACATTTCCTTTGTAGTAGTAGAATATGCGCTACGGGTACATTAAACAAATGATGAGGCCATTCCATGCTTTGTCAAACAAGATGGTGCTCTTTACACTGTCTTCATTGGTCATGTAATGAGATATGAAACACATATAATTATGGTTATAATTCTGATAAATTATTTTACTGTTGTAGAGTTGCAGGCTGGTATGTGGAACTGTCACTGCTGATTTGCAGGTGTGCTTTTATGCATAGCATGAGTGTGTTATTTAATTGAAAGTTTTTGAACAGATAGATAACCAAAAGCTTCACTGCCTGGTCAACAAGGTCATGTCTGTTTCTGTCAAAATTAAAATGCAAGCTCAGGCTTTCCTTTCTCACTGTGCTCTAATAATTTGAGCTAACAGAACTCCTCTGCTTCTAGGCATCTAGTTCATATGATTGAACAGGCACAAAAAGAGCTGCAAAGTTTGAGGTAAGTCCTGCTTTTTTTATTACCTTTGAACTGTAAAGAATTCTAAAAATGGGACCTAAATGTATGAGGATGCAGTCTTTGCAGATTGCTAGTAGAGAATCTTGGGATGCTTACAGCAAGACTTTCAAGTATCCATGCATACAACACTTCTATTGTCCATATAGTAGATGCAATAGACAGTATAGGATGCCAAATGTCTTGTTATTCCAACATTAGATAAGTAACATACACAACTAATTATACAGAAATTGCCAAACAGTCCAAGAAGTGCAATAATCAACTACCAACTCTTAGAGGGTTGGTTTTATTTGATTGACTGCTTGATGATATGTCAATAAAGGTATTGAAATTTGAATTACCAACTCTTGCAATGTAATCTTCAAGTGAACTTCTTGTAGAGACAAGGTGGATGGTTTTGTGAAACTGACTACCAACAGCACACAATAATTCATATTAGCACAGACGGTCTTCTAGAAAATACACCGTTTTGTTGTCAGACTTCGTTAGTGTGCCCGATGTAAGCTTCACAAACGCAACAGGCAAACATGAAATTACTAATTGAACAACAACATAAGCACCAGACTAGTATACAGGCTTACCTCATCATGTAACCATACATTTCATAGTAATTCATCATAGTAACGCTCTCATTTACATTCTTCAGGGATGCATAATAACATTCAAAAGGCAAATAACCACGCATCACTTAAATATTGTAACAAATAACATCCAATGCAAGTGTGTTCTCACTTAACAGAGAAGGTGCTGCTACCCGACAACACTTAGGTTTCACCTTAGCAGCTCTACTGCTTTCAGTGGCATTCACAAAAAGCAGAAGTCGATGTCGGCGTTCAACCCATTAGGGCTCATTGTATTTGAAAGATGAATGGGGAAAAAAACGCTTTTTGAAGAACGACACGTTCTACATCCACACGATGATATGGTTTGCTAATTAAATGCCAGAGAATGAACTTGACGGCACTTAACACATACAACCCCATATCAGTGAATAATTATGTGTTGAGATCTGGGTCCATTAGTATCTGAGAATGGTAAGACTGTCAAACTTCACAAAAGTGAAAATAGTGTCCAAAGATGGGGGTGTATTGGATGAGGGCCAACAGATACTCCAATGTGTGAGAAGCTTGTAATCACTATTTTTAAATAGGCTTTTTAATGGTTACAGGTAGCAAGAATGAACTATCAGTTTTTTATATACTTTGTATATTTTAAGAAGATTTTTTAAAAAATTCTAGACTAGATACGTTTGCACATTGTTTGAAGTTATAAGGTAATAAGCGAGAACCCACAAGAAACTTGCAGAGTCCAGGGGATGGTGGCCATAGAGGGCAGAGGCAGCAACATTGGGGAGCAGGAGCTTTGTGCCAGCTTGGCTCCATGCCGGCCACTGTTGCTGCAGCTGCCTCCCCCCCACTTGCAGTGGCAATGAGGCAGGAAGCTGTGGCAGGCCTCACCTGGCGGTGGCATTAATGGTGACTCACCCACCTGCCCCACAACTTCACTGTTGCACTGCTGCTGGTGGCAGCAACTCTCCTGGTTACCCCGCAGCTTTGCTGTTGCAGCAGCAATAATTCACCCATCTGCCCATGTCTTCCTCATTTGTAAGTGTCTCCCAGTCTCTCTTCTTCTCGCACCATCCTCGTTGCACACCTGCCGAGAACAGTTCGTCTGTTTTGGTCAATGTGGCCCTAATACACAGATTTAAGTATCTGCAGATTGGGCCACACTTGATTATTAGAATATGAGATTAGCCAGGAATGTGCACCCTTATCAAGTGGGACAGCTAGCTGTTAGGAGATAAGTTTTAAAACCTATAAATATGGGAAGCTGGATGGATTGGGAGCTGCTGCTTAGAAGGAGATCTTTGCTTGTGACCTGCTTATCTTCGGGTAAGCTATTTTTATGGACTCATTTAACTGCTCTCCTTTCATTATCTTTGTCGCAGTAATGGATGGTATAATCTTCCGCTGAGTTAGTCAGTGTTAAAGATGCATGTAGTTTTGTTGTAATAAAATGGAAGCAAAGATTCTCTAATAGTATTCATCGTCATTCCTTTATTGGCATAAAATCACAATACAAAAGGAATGGAAATATTAAAAGGTGCCCTTTACAATATGGTAGCATTACTTGTGTACTTATACCAATAACAGACCAAAATGTTGAGATGTACTTCATGCCAAGAATTAAATGATCTGATATAGGAATGCTAACTAGCAATCCCTATCTAAATCAGGTCTGACCAGAGTCATCCAGAATAAGCCACTGGTTCATGCCCAGTTTACTGCCCTTTCTTAACCCTGTCTTCACACTCAGTAAGAATACAGCCACATACATACATAATACAAATGTCCAACAGACCACTACCCTGTTTCATTCCACAATTGCCTGGAGGGTGCGAGAAGTGGCAAGCCAGGATTCCAAGTTCATATGTCATATGAAACCATAATTAAGAGTGACTGGTTAATGAACCAACTTCAGATCTGACTTTTACATAGCTAAACTAACTAGGATTAATGGGATGGACTGAATTCAGATAATGGGCTGATCATTCGTTGAATTAAACCATGGCTTTATATGTCTTCTGAACAAAGCCTGTATGGAGAAAATGGCTTACCGGTAGTTTACTTTAACATGCTCTTAATGTTCATGGTCAGACATATCTGAGTTTTCATGGAAACCAGATTTTAAATCTGCTATGCATGGCATCTTCAGTACAGGAGGCTATAGTGAAAACATCAGCCTGGAATATGAAGCAAGCTAGCATTGCTCACTGTAGAAATAATGTTTTTAAAAGGCCCAGAACAAATCCTGGAGTCCATGTAATGAGTTTCATCCTGCCTTTCCGTGTGTGTGTGTGTGCGTGATGTGCCATTTGGGGATGGTTCAGGGGTGCCATCAAACCATAGTCTGGTCCTGTATGACTGAGCCCTTTAGTTATTCCTCCTTCCCCTTTCTATGTTTTGCCATCCTAGTTTGAAGGGGAGGCACAGACCTTTTGTTTGCAGGTTCAGATATATAATGGCAAAGTAAGGTTTGTTCTAAAACAGAAACTGCTGATTGATCAAAAATGGTTGTCAGGCTTCTACTTTAGGCTTAAGCTTGTGGTTGTATAGGATCCTGTTCATTCCACTGGACCGTGTTCCAGGTAGTAGCAGAGAAAATGACTTAAGTGATTCAGTATGCCCTCCCTTTCTTTCAGAAAACATATTCAGGACCTCAACTGGCAGCGGAAGAATATGCAACTCACCGCTGGTGCTAAACTTAGGGAGATGGAATCTACGTAAGTATCTAGTACTTCTTTCCTGCATCTGCACTGTCCTTGAACTATGTATTCATCAACACTTTTTTATTTGTAGAAATAAAAGCTACAAGAACCAAAAAGCTAATATTATTGCAGAAAAGATATAAGAAGAAGAACAGTTGATTTTTATATGCCGACTGGCTTACAATCACCTTCCCTTCCCCTCCCCACAACAGACACCCTGTGAGGTGAATGAGGCTGAGAGAGTGACTTGCCAAAGGTCACCCAGCTGGCTTCGTGTGGAGGAGTGGGGAATCAAACCCGGTTCTCCAAATCAGACATTACCGCTCCAAACCACTGCTCATAACCACTACACCACACAGATTGAGTTATACTACATGTCAGGTTATCCCTTGGTGAAGGCACTGATGCAGACTGAAAAATCATAGAGATCTAATGTAGAAATTCTTATTTGAGCTGTCAGGAGTGACTAGAGTTCTTGAATAAAGTGTTTTTAACTCTTATGTTTTGTACACAAGTGGTGGAGTCTGATCTGGAGAACCGGGATTGATTCCCCACTCCTCCACATGAGTCGCGGGGGCTAATCTGGTGAACTGGATTTGTTTCTCCACTCCTACACACGAAGCCGGCTGGGTGACCTTGGGCAAGTTACAGCTCTGTTAGAGCTCTCTCAGCCCCACCTACCTCATAGGGTGTCTGTTGTGAGGAGGGGAAGGGAAGGTAATTGTAAGCCGGTTTGAGTGTCCCTTAAGTGGTAAAGAAAATCGGCATATAAAAACCAACTCTTTGTCTTCCTCTTCTTCACTGTACTGATCAGGCAGAGTTAGTTCAGTGTTGCACAGCATAGTTTTTCTTGGGATCTAGAATCCACAAGGGTACTACAGGCAGTCAAAAGTGATTTGTAAGGACAGATGGGTGAGCCCCTATAATGTGTATTCAGATAACATGAACACAGACCATTTTCTAGGAATGGGGGTGGAGGGTGTCCCCCTCAGAAGAAGGGGACCAAGTTGCCTTCCTGCTTTTACTTGAGGCGTGGGAGCTTGTACAGCCACTTGTCCTCCAGTTACCTTGCTTTTAGATTACTTCAGAACACTAGCTAGAAACCATGCTCATTGACTGCTGGCTTCAAGTAACTCAGCCTTTGGCATTCTAGTTGACTGAGTGGCTTCCTGGAGGTCAAGTCCTAATACAGGTGTCATAACCACTTCAGGTACAAAATTAGTCTGATTTGCACGCTGTTTTCTAATGCAAAGGGTTTCAACAGAGGGAGGGAGAGGGTGGGGAGAGAGAGGGAGATACCACTCTGCAGTCCACCTTTCTCAAAGGGACTCAAAGCGGATTACACAGAGTGAGTCAATACTCAACAAACTGAGACAATAAATAATGCATTGGGATTATAGAAGTCAAGCCAACCAGAAATTTTAAAATAGAGCTGAAGCATAGCATAAGTATTAACATGACACATTAAGCAGTATAAAAATTACATAGTAGGATCCTACTTACAGTAAACTATATACAGCAGTATAGACCACAGTCCCTAATAATTTATCCAAGTAAGTTTGTGAACCATTTTGTACATTGCTACCCTATTACCTATGCAGAAAAGCCCCCTTAAATAATTCAGTTTTACATAGTTTGTGGAAAGCCAGGAGAGTGGGAGCCTTCCTGACATCCTTGGGCAGGCCATTCCTTAAGGTGGGGGCCACAACAGAGAAAGCACATGTATGGGTGTTACGCCAAGCACCGGGGTCTCCTTTTATTGGGGGAAATTAGCTGGAGACTGATAGAGCTTTTGCAAGAGGGTGGCGTGGGGATCTTTAAACCAATTTATATACCAGATGAGCAAACCAGTGGAAAGAGTCCCAATAACAAAACGTTTTATGAATTTTAAGGATTTTATTAATAGTCAAATTAGTTGCTCATACATAATTCCCAACACATACAGAGCTATGAAAGCAAAGGTTTGAGGGGGTGGTCACAAGGATAAAAGGGTCCCAGGGGGGTTATAGATACCTTCCTGAAGAGCGAGGTCACAGGTAGAGGCAGCTGCGAGAAAGCAAGTAGCGACCAGCACTACTGGCAAGGAAAACGATAACACACAAGTATCGGGCTCACACTTTGGATCCAGGAAAAAGGTAGAACTGTGGGCAATTGGGCTATATTTATACCTCTAAATGTAGCTGGAGGCTATGCCTGGCAGTGTCTGCAAATGTCTGGTCATTGCCAGTGACAAAGGCATGGTTGCTTGAGATTGGATTAAGAGGGTGCAGTGAATAGAGCCAGGATGTAAGGTCATCAGAAATGATGTCTGGATACTTGAGAATTAAGTCCCCAAGCATTGAGTTACGAAATTGGAAATTAAGGTGGGATCTGAGAAGGTGAGTCAGAGAGGGCTTGGCTGGCCGCAGGATAGGATTAGGAGTTCTTCTGAATAGAGCTGATGAGATCTGGCAGGATGCTTGCTATCTACTGCAGGAAAACTATAGAAATGCTAAATGCTTGTCCATTGTCTCTTTGTTTGCCCTGCACCTCTGGTGTCTTGGGGGAAAGTATGGTAAAACAAGTCTTGACTTAGTCCAGTCAGCTCTCTGCAGCGTTGGCCCAAACAAGATGGATGCCAGGAGACCCCTTTAGTCTCTGGCTACACAGCACTGTTCCATCCTTTGCACACTAGCTCCAGTACTGAGCTAGGGTGTCCTAGGGTAGCCTAGGGCCTATTAGGATACCATAACATGGGCAGTTGTTGATTTTGCCCATTTGCACCTGCAGAAAGCCCTCCTCAGATGAGTGAAGATGTCATGGTGGAGCATAGGGGGAGAGATGGTCTTGCAGATAGGAAGGTCCAAGGCCATGAAGGGCTTTAGATATGATATCCAGTAAACTGAGCATGGTAACAAATGGGCAACCAATGGAGTCTGCAGAATAGGAGTAATGTGCATGCTCTGTGTGGCTCCCAGTAATAGTTGAGCTGTGGCATTCTGTACCCTACTGGACTTTGAAAGGAGACCAGTGTGCAGTGCATTACAGTATTCTAGTCTCAATGTATGTCTTGTCCCAAGCTTCAATTGTAACCACTAGTTACCTTGAAGAAATAACATGTTGAGAAACAGTGGTGCGTGCACACGCACACACACCACGCACACATATGGATAGAGGGTAGGCAAATTGAGACATGTGAAAATGTGTTTAGATGGGGAAAGTGCAGGGTGATAAAGAGAGGCACACAGAAGGCTAATTTTGGGAAGAAATTAAGACACAGTCACAGAAGCATATATATCCACATAGCTTTACTGAGCTTGTGGTGTTGTATAGCACCAGCTGGATCCTCCTTTTCGTTTGTGTTTCCTTGATATTTAAGCACTAAGGAATCTTAAATAGTTGTTTAAACCATGATTTTGTTTTCTTTTCAGATGGGTGTCTCTGGTCAGTAAAAATTATGAGATTGAACGAACCATTGTGCAGCTGGAAAATGAAATCTCTCAAATTAAACAACAACATGGAGAAGCAAACAAAGAAAATATTCAACAGGACTTCTGAGACGTTTCTTGGCCTTCTGTTGCCAGCACAGAAAACTTGCTTGTAATAAACACATGGTTTAGATATTCATTTCTGTGTCTCTAGCAATAGGTTGAATCTTATGTGTTAGCTGTTCCTTGGCCTTTACAAATCCGAATACAGAATTATTTCCTGGAAGAGTTAAAACGACTCATTTCCTCCACCTTCTGGCATAAACAAGTTGTTTTTTGGAACAGCCTTATTTAATTGTTGGATTTTTAAAAGATATCTGAAAATAAACATTTTGCAACTTCTGGTAAGAACAAAAAAGCATTATTACTAATTAAACTAGTGATGACATTGTATCTACTGCCAGCTTAGTTGATGGAAGAGAATGCAAGCTTTGACGTGTTACAAGGCTCACATCAAATCAGGTTTAAAAAGGGAAGATTCAGTAATAGATTTTAGTCAAGATGATGAACATAATTGATACACAAATCACTTGAGCAAATATTTATTGTGGGTGTCTGGGTAGCTGCATGAAATAAGAGTTGGCTGAAAATAATTTGGTGAGTTCATAAATTCTAACTGAATGAAGAGTCTTTGCTTTGGGTTCCGAAATCCAGGATATTTACAAACCTTAAGAGCCTATTTTCATGATCCTTTGCACATGATAGTTGCTTCATGCCTTCCTGACAAGCAACTGTAAGCACAGTTTGTTTTATTGGGAGTTGATGGATATAGTTTTGCTCTTTTTTGAGACCCCTTATATGTAACACCTGTAAAGGCACCCCTCTAGTGTTCTGAAGTGATGTGTTCTATGCTGCTTCCTTGCCTTCCTTAGTGTTTCCTTCTTAATTTTGCTGCCATCAAAAGGCTTTCACCTTTGAATTCTTACTTGGACCCAAAGAACTGGATGGCATAGTTACATTTGGTAGAATGACAGAACAGTCAGCATGTGGGGGGTGGCTCTGACGTAAAAGGGGATCCTTTACTCGAAATAAAACGGTTGTTTTCTCTTATAGAGTTTATTTAGAAGTATAATAGCGTAACTGTTACAGATGGGTATAGTTCTTTCTCCAACATTCCTTAAGTAGACCTAGCCACAAAGGCTTATTTTTTCACTTGCCACTTAGGCTAATAACTTGCAGAAAGAACAGATATTTCTCTCACAGCCCCCACTCTCCACTCACTCAACTCCTCCCTCTACTGAACACTTCCTGCAAACCAGTAGGGTACAGCTACCATCCAGTCATAACACACTTCAATCACCTGTCCAGCCCCCTCTTTCTTACTCTATATTTAAGTAACTGAGTAGGTTTAGGCAATCCTTTGCTACAGAAGTGGAGCTTGAAAAGGGACTAAAAGGTCACAAAGGTATCAGTTCTAAGTATTGGAAAACACTAAACAGGAGCAGAATTGTAGAAGACCTAGAAGTGGAGAGGTGTTGGGTGGTGTGGGGAGGTTCCGTCTAATGATCAGACGAAGTGAGAAGAAGCTAGAAGCGGAGATGCACTGGAATGCTTGGCGTGCTTGTCCTTGTTCACAGGATCCTTTCTGCTCTGTTACATGTAAAAGGTGGTGACCTGTCTATTTCATCCATTAAAATCCACTTAGCCACATGAGCAGCTTATCGCCTAATCAGTGACAAGCCATCTTTTCACAGTTCCTTTTGCAGAGCTTTCTTAAGGGCTTGAGGAATTTTAATTCTCCATCTGCACTGTCTGCGTCAACTGGAGATCTGGATTTAGCCCTCTTAAGGCTAATGCTTCCGCTGTCCAAGCTTCCAACCACACTTTCTTCTTTAAGCAGAACAGTATGTTGTAGAAGTCTGTGCATGTCCCATGTCATGCAAAATTAAGTTGTCAAATATTAAGGATTGTTCACTAATAGGTTTCAATTTCCCAAAGGCATGCGGGTGAAATTTAATAATTTGGAACCTGAGAGTCTGTGTGAGTTACCTAGGAGCCAGCATTATTCTGCCTTATACATTTTGAGCACTACTGATATTTGTTTTGCCCCAGTTGTGTTACTTTGCATTAATCTAGGTTCTGTTTGTAGGTATCTGTTCTACGTTGAAAATAAGAATCCCATATTAAAATATTGCAAATTAAAATCGTGTGTATGCTCAATTTTAAAAAGCCTGTGTAATAAACTTACTCTGGGCCTTGAATTGAGTTGTCTTGAACACAAACTGAATAGTCAGAGTACTTTTGGTACTGCCTGAGACTGATTTTCATACAGCATTGGCAAATTGGCAACGTAAAATTTCCCCTAGGATTAGTAGAAAGCCTATCCGCCTCCATCAATAGTGGGCTCAGATGCCAGAGAGGTCAGTCTTATTTTGGTAATCACTGAGCCAAGTAGGATGGCCAGTTGTGTTGTAGCACAACTCTTCTTGTAATCTGGCTTTAGTGCTATCCCTCCTTAGGTAATGCTATTTGGATTAACACTGTACTTTTTGTACAAAGTGGACAGTCTCCTACTCTCATACTATCATAGCTCTTTTTGGCCTTTCTGATTAGTCCCAGGGTTGTGGGACCTGTGTGGATTGGTAGGAGGGTGCTGGAGTTAGGAAGAACAAGCAGCTGAAATTGCTCTTCCATAAGGGCAGCTCTGCAGAAGGGACGGACTAATTTCATCCCATTCTTTTGCCTCACTAGAGCCCACCTGCTCTTACAGCTGTTCCTCTGCAAAGATTCTGCAAGCCCAGGAATCAGAAAGAGCTGCAGCAGTGTAGAGGAATGTGAGGAAACTCTATATGCCTTCTGTCCATGGAGGGTAGGAAATCGAGGAGTGGTTTGCCCAGGGCTGCTGATGGGGGAGGGGGGACTGTGGGTTCAAAATTCCTGGGGTCTAAGGCAGGTTGAGGGCCTGGTAGATCTAGAATAATTTCAGGTTTTTAAGTTTTAGTGCAGTTCTACACTGCAGCCATTAGGGGTGCAGGAAAGGCAGAGCAAACAGACAATGCTATTCCTAGTTGGTGCTGCTTGCTACCCTTTTTAGCAGCAATTTTAAAGAAAGTTTTCCATGGCTGCAAACTTCTTTAACAAGGTGAGGAAAAAAATTCCTATCTTGAGTTGTTCCTAAGCTTATCAACCAACCCAGTATGCCTTCATTCCCCCCATCAAATTCTTATGTGTTTGCTGCCCCCCACCACTTTCTATGCTCATTTTTTCTCATCTCTACCCTGGCAGGGGAGTTAAAACATACTTACTAGAATAGAAAATCTCTGTATCAAGTTAATATTTCTGTAGAACCTACCAAAGTAGGTTACCCTACTTTAACCTACAAAGTAGGTTACTATCAAAGTACACTTACCCCAAATGAACTCAAGAGCGAGGGAATTAGGGGTTCCAGAAATGGATAATGCAAGATCTTGTTTTCCATATATACCAGAGTGGATCAGAGTAATGATGCCTCAAAATAAAATTACTAAGAAAGGGCAGGATTGTAAACACATACAAATATCTTTAATTTGTAAATTATTTTATATACAATAAAGAACCTACACTAAGTATCTGAGAACTGATTCCCGTAAGCACACACACACACATTAGCGAAGGATTGCCCCTTATTGGAGGGAGGAAACTGAGACGTTTCAGGGAGGGTCATACAGCTTTAAATCAGAGGTCTTGAAGTCCGAAGAGGTCCAGCGATTGATACAGTGGAGGTCCAAGGACCAGAGTGAGGAGCTGGCAAAGCAAGGCCTGTAGGATGCAGCAGGGGTTCTCAAAGGGAAACCAGAGTTCTGACCAGCAAAAATCTGGACTAGAGATCTCTGAGGAACAGTTTCCTGGAACTTAGGGTCCTTTTATGGACAGAAGGTTCCGGTGGGTGTTTGGCCGTCCTGATTTAGGACTGGGTCAAGATAAGTTTGAATCTTGCAGGTTTAAAGTTAACTGCTGGCGTACTTTGGTGGGGAAAACTGGGAAAATGTTGGGGGGAAACCTTGATTAGGCTATTGTGAGCTAGATCTGCATGGGTGCAAAGGCCCAGAGAAAGGCAACACTGACTAATGGGATTAAGGGTGGAGGGCAATTTAATGACTGAAGTGCTTTCCTTGATTGAGTTGCTGACCTTGGACTGGGCAGACACCTCCAGGGTGTGTGAGGACATTGGGTAAAATTCTGAGTGTTGGAAAGTCTTTTGTTCTTGAGAAAGATACCCCATGGAACTGGGGGAGATTGCACTTAATCCGTTTTAATTCCAATAACAGCTTTCCTCTTCCCTGGGACTCTCCAATGTCGTGGATGAGCCCAGGTGCCTTTCTAAGACTCCCCAAGTTTCAGATCCTCTGGGAGTTAAAGCTCCAAAAGGGAGTGCCTATTAAAAAAAATAATTTAAAAAGTCCAAAAGAAAAAAAAAGGAAACCTTTTTTGAGGGGGTCTCAGCTGGAAAGCAAGAGCCCCATGGCACAGAGTGGTGTACTGCAGTCAAACGCTCTGCTCACGACCTGAGTTCAGTCCTGATGGGAGTCAGTTTTAGGTAGCCGGCTCAAGGTTGACTCAGCCTTCCATCCTTCTGAGGTAAAATGAGTACCCAGGTTGCTGGGGGTTAAGTGTAGATCACTGGGGAAGGAACTGGCAAACCACCCAATAAACAAAGTCTGCCTAGTAAACGTCGGGATGTGATGTCATCCCATGGGTCAGGAATGACCCGGTGCTTGCACAGGGGACTTCCTTTACCTTTTACCAGCTGGAGAAGGGGGTGGAGTCCTGCCATTACATGCAGTGTGATCTGTATTGAAGGTTATAAATGTGGAACAGTGGATGCCTTTGGTGAATGCCTTGTATATGTTATTTGCTGTCAAGTTGCTTCTGACCTATGGCGACCCTATGAATAAATTACCGGGAAAATGTCCTATCATTAACCAACTTGCTTGGGTCTTGCAGACTGAGGGCCACGTGGCTTTCTTTATAGTCTCAATCCATCTCATGTTAGGTCCTCCACTTTTCCTAGCATTACTGTATTTTCCAGTGAGTCTTGTCTTCTCATAATGTGACCAAAGTAAAATAGCCTCAGTTTAGTCATTTTAGCTTCTAGGGACAGTTCAGGCTTGATTTGATCTAGAACCCACTGATTTGCCTTTTTGGTGGTCCACAGAATTCATAAAACTCCTCCATCATTTCAAAGAATCAACTTTTTTCCTGTCAGCTTTCTTCATTGTCCAGCTTTCACACGCATACATAGTGAAGGAGAATACTATGGCATGAATTAACTTGATCTTGGTCGCCAGTGACACATCCTTACACTAAAGAATCTTTTCTAGCTCCGTTATGGCTGCCCTTCCCAGTCTCAATCTCCTTCTGATTTCTTGGTTGGAGTTCCCCTTTTGGTTGATGATGGAACCAAAGAACAAAAAATCTTGAAAATCTTAAATGTCTTAATCATCAACCTAAAATTTGTGTAATTCCCCAGTAGTCATTACTTTTGTCTTCTTGATGTTCAGCTGTAATCCTACTTTGGCACTTTCTGTTTTAACCTTCAGCAGTAGTAGTTTCAAGTCCACAATTTTCTACCAGTAATGTGGTATCATCTGCATATCTCAAATTGTTAATGTTCCTTCCATCCAATTTTCACTTAATCTAATCCAGTTTTATTTATGATATATTCTGCATACAGACTGAACACATTTTTTGGGGGGGGATGTCAAGTCACATTTGTGGCGATCCCATAGGGCTTTCAAGGGAAGAGATGTTCAGAGATGATTTGCCATTGCCTGCCTCCGCATCATAATCCTGGTATTCCTTGGAGGTCTTCCATCCAGATACTAACCAAGGTCAGGGCTGAGTGTGTGTGACTGGCCCAAGGTCATACAGCAAGAACCCCCCCCCACTAGTATCTCTAGTACCCCTGAGACTGCTGTAAATACTACAGTACTGTTAAAGGCATTCATTGGATAATATCTGTGATAATGAAAAGAATTCCAAACCCCCATCTCACCTAAAATGTAAGGTTGCCATCAAGCCTGGAGAAAAATATCCTGTCCTTTAACAGAAGCTTGATGTGTAGAAATAGGCAGCTGAAAATGTTCATGGTATAGAGCAGAAGTGTTGAACTCATTTGTTACGAGGGCTGGATATGACATCAATGCCACTTGGTCAGGCCGGGCTTTTCCAGCCCAGATCGGGACTGGGAGGCGGCGGCTGCCTTGCGATCCGGATAAGAGCTCTCGAGGGGCCGGATCTGGCCCGCAGGCCTTACGTTTGACACCCCTGGTATAGAGGTAAATCGCATCATCTGGTAAATAACATGCTATTAAGGCTTTAATAAAGAGACAGAGGATTTCCTCAAGCTTGTTGGAAACATGTCTACTCAGTGTATGGCATTTTAAAAATATTCTGCTTTTCTCCCCACCCCTCACAGAAGTTAAGTTGAATGAAGTTACCCCCCTCTCTAACTCAGTTAATGCTCCATATTTCAGGCCATTTTCAAGTATTTTTCTTTAAAAGTTCCTGTTCTTCTGTTTTCCCGCACTGCAGCGTTCATCTTCTACGTTTCATTGTTTAAAGGGGCAACTTCTCCACACCCCCCAACACGTTTATTTTATTGACTTCAATTTATACCTCCTTTTCTCCACAAGAGGGACCCAAAGCGGCTTAACAAGAGTGTCCTCTTCCATGTTACCCTTAACAACAGCCCTCTGAGGTTGATTCGACTTCGCCTCACACGCTTCGGACGCCGTCCGGCTTCTGCGCCTGCGCAGCTCCCCCTCCGAACCTGATGCCTACGTGCGCGCCCCCTACAGACCGTGCGCGACCTTTCACGGCCACACGGTCCCGCACCGCGCTTCGTCCCTTTTTGTCCCCCTCGACTCCCCCGCCCCTGCTCTTTTTTTAACTCCGAAGCGCGCGCAGGCCTGGCCCCGCCCCCCTCCCTCGCTTCCCTCTCCCCTCGCGCCAGATGTGTGTCGGCGGCGCGCGCGCAGGCTGATGCCGTGCGTGGGGACGCATGCGCGGACCTCTACGTAAGCCAAGCGGGGAGTCGGGTTCAAAGGAGGAAATATGGCGGAAAACAAAGGAGGAGGAGGAGGAGGCGGCGGTGGCGGTGGCGGCGGGGAGGGGGCCGCGGAGGCCGCGCCGTCCGGAGGGGGCCCAGAGCTCGCCGCCGCGGCAGCGGCTGCTGTTGTCACCTCCGCGGCGACAGTGGCGTCCCCGCCCCCTCCGGCCCCCGCCCCTCCCGACGAGAGGGAGAGCCCTGCCGCCGTGGTCCTGGCTGCGGACAAGGGCCCCGGGGAGGCGGAGGCCGCGGCGCCGGTGGTGGTGAGCGGCGGCGGCTCGGGCTCCGTGCCGGCGCCTCTGGGCCCCAGCCCCGCGCCCCCTGCTCTGTCCAGCGCCGCGCCGGGCCCGCTGTCGCTCCTGGACACCTGCGCAGTGTGCGCGCAGAGCCTGCAGAGCCGGGAGGCCGAGCCCAAGCTGCTGCCGTGCCTGCACTCCTTTTGCCGCCGCTGCTTGCCGGAGCCGGAACGCCAGCTGAACGTGCCCGTGCCCGGCGGCGCCAACGGGGACATTCAGCAGGGTGAGTGAGTGGGAAGCCTCGGGGCCTGGGCGGTGGGTGCGGAGGCCGGGGCTCTCGCAGAGGGGGGGGCGAGGAGTGGACCTGAGCAAGGGGCGCGGAGGGAGACAGGCAGGTTACTAAGTGTCGTTGGCACAGAGGTGAGTGGCGCTGGGCTTGGCCCGCTTGGAGGAGCGACAGTGAAGATGCATCGTAGAAGGTTGGTGCGCAGGGCTGGACGTGGTGCATCGCCAAGGTGCTTGCACAGCTTCGGAGAGGATGTTATCTTGGGCAATCTGTGTAGAATGTGCTGTGCTGCTAGGCATGCAACCCAGAGACTGTGGCTTTGGGCATCAGTGCCCGGTGTTGGAAATTTCATACATCTTGGATCACCTTGAGTTGACTAGGTTACTCAGTGCATAGGAAATCATTCATCTCATATCATGCTTTGTTGAGAACAAACATGACTGGTTTCAAGCTCTGTGTTAAAGAAGCGACTTAAGAGCATGCTGTATGAAGGCTGTTTTGCATGAGTAGCCAGTTGTAGAAGTAGTATCTTAGAAAAATTGGGGTGAGAGATGTGGATGTTTACTGACATGCTCAATATAAATTGTATGGGCATCTAGCAATGTTTGTCAGTTCTCTTGCCTGCCATGAGTGGAAAAAATAATATATATATATATATATATATATATATATATATATATATATATATATATATATATATATATATGTCTAATGTAGTCTTCAAAGATGAACTAATTTCCTAACACATATAACTGCTGCAACTCTAGCACAGCTATGGAAAAAGAAGAAAAGTTGGTTTTTATATGCCGAATTTCTCTTCCACTTAAGGAAGAATTAAACTGGCTTACAATCACCTTCCCTTTCCCTCCCCACAACAGACACCCTGTGAGGTAGGTGGAGCGGAGAGAGTGTGACTAGCCCAAGGTCACCCAGCTGGCTTCATGTGTAGGAGTGGGGAAACAAATCCAGTTCACCAGACTAGCGTCCGCTGTTCATGTAGAGGAATGGGGAATCAAACCTGATTCTAGGGCTGTTGGAAAAAAAATTCGGTAAAATTCAGATTCAGCAAAATTCGGCCCGTTTTTATTCAGGAAACGCCGAAGTCCGAACTCCCCTGCTTCGGGTCCGTGCAATTCGGCATGAGATCCGGAGTTCGGGGAAAAATTCGGTCGAATAAAGCCATTAAAAGCACAATTGCGCCTTTCTGCAGTTCGGGGGAGGCATTTTTGGGGGTAGAGGTCCCAAACTTCCAGCGTAGCCTGAGGGGACCCTTCTTGCAAGAACACCCAAGTTTTGTAAAGATTGGGTCAGGGGGGGCTGAGATATGGGCCCCGAAAGGGGTCCCCACTCCTTAATGTGCATCTCGGACAATGGGGGTTTGCAATTACCAAAGCTTGCCGCCCAGGCCCAAAGCTTCCAGTCCTGACAAACAGCTGAGCTGCGGGGAGCAAGGGTGGGATAGGTGCGAAGAAATTTGCAAACCATGCAAAGCAACATGTTTGCAACCATGCAAACCATGCAAAGCAACACGTTTGCAACCATGCAAAGCAATACCTGACACCTGGGAGTTTGCAAACCATGGAAAGGGACAGAGGCAGCTAGCTATGCATAAGGAGCAGGAGGGGGTGGAATTTCCCCTTTTGCATCGGACTCAGGACCAGCAAATGCATTCTTTAAGTCACAATTTGAAAACCAGTTTTGAGCAAGCATCAAAATAGACCTAACCGATCTTATGAATGAGGGAAAACCTGAGGACACACAACTGAAGCCCCCCCTCGGGGCACCCCCCCGCAAAACAGGCAAAAGCCCCCTTTGGCTTCCCCCCACCCACAGAAACTGCTCCCTCCCCACACACACACAGACTCTGCTTCCCCCCCACACACACACAGGAGAAAAATTATAGAGAAAAGCCCCAAAATGGGTCTTACTGTGGATGTCTTCTGTTCCATCAGGGGGCAACCCCCCCCCCCCCGCAGAACAGGCAAAAGCCCCTTTTGGCTTCTCCCCCACCCACAGAAACTGCTCCCTCCCCACACACACAGAGGATAAAAATTATAGAGAAAAGCCCCAAAATGGGTCTTACTGTGGATGTCTTCTGTTCCATCTTCTTCGCACCTGCCCCGCCCTTGCTCCCCGCAGCTCAGCTGTTTGTCGTGGCTGGGAGCTTTGGGCGTGGGTGGCAAGCTCTGCTAATTACAAACCTCCATTGTCAGAGATGCACATTAAGGGTGGGGAAGAAGACCCAGCTTGGCCACCGATTGGCCGCAGGAGAATGCTGCTTACTAACTGAAGGTTATGCTGCTGCGCCGAACCCTGAATTTGTCGAATTTATTCACCGAACACCCTGAACTTGCTGAATTCGGCTCCCCGTTTTCCCGCCTTTTTTGAGTTCGGTTCCATCCGAACTAAAAACTGCGGAATCAGGGGAAATTCGGCTGTTTTTCGGTTCGGGACAAACCAAATCGACAGCCCTACCTGATTCTTCAGATCAGAGTCCACCGCCATTAACCACTACACCACACTGGCTATAGGTCAGTCTCCTAGCTTGCCTACTTTCTTCTGTAGAATTCCCAGCCACTTCTACTTCAGTGCAGTTTGTTCTTGGGAGATGCTTGAATGGATTGGCTTTTTTGGCTACTGCTCCTGGCTTTGTTATTTTCCACAGATTCACTCTAGAGCAAGCAATTGGAGCTTAGAAATGAAAGCAAGATTGTTTATTACCAGCTGAAGGTTGGAAGGATGGGGAAAATGCAGTGGGTACATTTTGGGTGATGGTGACCAGACTGCCCTAGACCTATAGTTTGTGTTTCATCCAGTGATCTAAGTAATGCAGAAACTTAGCACAGCAATTCTTTGCTTCACAAGTTGTGGATGTTAAAGTTGTTATGAATGGGGGTTGCTTTGATGCTAATGTACAAGTTTTATTTGCTGGAAGGGGAATCATAGCCCCAGCTGTGCTACGGGGAAGATGTGGCATTTTTAGTGTGATGCATGACTTGGGAAAACCTCGCCAGGGGCTGTAAAGTATCTGCTTGCTGTCACCTTTCCTTTGATGGATCCTATTTGAGACAAATTGCCCCAACACCAAAATGGGGGTGTGGAGCTAGAAAGCATCTGATCTGTAACTAGGAAAATTATTGCTGAATTGTTTTATTTTTTAAAAGTTATATCATTATTTCCCACTGTGTCCAAGATGGCTTATACAATATAAACATATACAGTTAAAACAAACTTGAAATACTTATTATTAAAAGTGTATCACCTCAAAACTGCAGATCCTCAACAAATATCTCCGCCATCTGTCAGAGTAAATCATTAATTTCTTCCTCTGAAGGCTTTTCAGAATAATTCCACTTTGCACCTTGTATGGAAGAGTGAAAATGGGAACTTTCTATGTCATATCCAGCAGACTGTTCTGTGAGTGCAGCCGCTGAAAATAAACATGCCTGGGCTGTAGAGAAGTAGATCTCCTGAATATATAGGACCTCTGAAAGTGCCTGAATACCTTAGTTGGCACATGAGATCATATGGGGAAGAGCAATCCACTATATAATGCGGCCCCCAAGCCATTAAGGTATTTAAGGGTAACAATCATCACCTTGAATTATAATCGGCAACAAATAAGTAACCATTGAAAATGATGAAGCACAGGTGTAGTATGATCATTCCAATTAAACTGGTCAATAATCTAGCAGCAGCATTCTGTACTAGCTGCAGCTTCCAAACAGTATGCAAGGGCAGCTCCTCACATTACATATTGCATTAATCTAACATCAAAGTTACAGCGGCATGGATCAGCATAGTAAGGTCAGCATGATTAAGATAAGTGGACAGTTGTTGCACTCGGTATAGAAAGTGTTCCTAGTCACTTCCTCGGCTTGCTTTTATAAGACCAGTTTTGGATCCAGTATTATTCCCGGGCTGTTGTGCCATCAGTTTGTATTGGTGGGAACCCCAAGCAATTGGCCTTTCTCTTTCACCTTCATCTTTCTTGGATTCATTTTCAACTTTTTCTCACTTGACTACTGCTTCCAGGCATTGCTTAGCACCAAGAATGCCACTTCTGGTGGCTTAAAGAGATGTATAGTTGAGAGTCATCTACATATTAGTGACATCCAGCCCCCTGGCTCCAGTTGATGTCCACCAAAGAATGTACATAGATGTTAAAGATCATTGGTGAAAGGACTGATCTGTGAGGAACACTGCAGGTCATGTTCCACGGATATAATTACCACTAGCAGTAGAAAAGAGCAAGAGTCCAGTAGCACCTTAAAAGACTAACAAAATTTCTGGCAGGTTATGAGCTTTCACACTTCTTCAGATACAGCTAGAATGCGATTCCATCTATCCTTCAGTAGAGAAGAGTGAATTAGACAAACAATGGCAATGTAAATGTCAAAAGCAAGTAAACTACATTAGCAGGCATGATTGGATTAGGTGTGATATGCAGAGGGATAGTAGGCGTGGAGAAATTAGCATTGGTTTGTGATGGGAACTGGAGAGTAAGCACTTCAGTTGTCATTGACCAAACATGGGGTGATTCCTAGTCTGTAATCCATGATATATGGTTGTGTAACCATGTGCGCTTTGTCTACTCTTTATCTACCCGAACTCATGGGGTGATTCCTAGTCTGTAATCCATGATATATGGTTGCGTAACCATGTGCGCTTTGTCTACTGTTTATCTACCCCGGCTTGGACTATTCTTTGTCAGTCTAGTTGAGTCTTGGAACCTCAGGGGAATGAGCCTCAAAAATGGATAGAGGCTGACCCATCACTCAGATGCGGCAGCACGGGCGGGGGTGGGGGTGGGGGTGATGTTCAGCAGAGTGGAAGTTAACCCTAGCTAGCACTATGTTTTGTTTGCTTTCTCTAGCCACCTTTACTATAGTTCCCTTTTCTTATCATGCCAATAAAGGTGACTGAAACGGAAAAAAACAATTCCCTTTTCTGCAAGTTGCTTTCAGTTTTATTAGATGCTTAGTGGTATAAAGCTCTCGTTTAGAAACCAAAGTGTCAATCTTTGGAGGAGAGGGATTCCTTTAGGTAATGACTCCAGCCCACTTGCTCCAACCCACAGATTGCTCAGGCTATGCAAGGGCGCAAGTCCTAACAGACAGCTCCGTCTCTAGTTGAGAAGGAAATGCACAAGGAAGGGAGGAGGGGAGCAAGAGCCTGGAAGGATGAACTCAGCATCCTAAGAACATAAGAAAGGCCCTGCTGGATCAGACCAAGGCCCATCAAGTCCAGCAGTCTGTTCACACAGTGGCCAACCAGGTGCCCCTAGGAAGCCACGAACAAGACGAGTGCAGCAGCACCATCCTGCCTGTGTTCCACAGCACCCAAAATAATAGGCATGCTCCTCTGATACTAGAAAGAATAGGTATGCAGCATGACTAGCATGTGGCTGCTATTGGGTTTTGATCCAAGTTTGGATGAACAGTGACAAGAATGGTTGACATTTCCCCCATGAAGCCTTTCTCCTCTCTGTCTTAGTTGAGGTGCTGCAGGCGAAAGGGAGGGAGCTGAATGCTGGGGTGTGTGTGACAAGATTCCTGACTTTGCCTAGTTGTTATTTTCCCTTCATAAAGCAGGTGGGTCTCAAAGAGGGTTCATTCTGTTGTCATTTGTCTTTAGTTCAGTTGGTGAGGATGCCACTTGATGAGGCCTCTTCATCACCAATGACTTGGAAGTAGCCCTGTAGATAATCACGAAGAGAGATCACATTTGCTTTTTAGGCTGCTTTATGTGTGCTTGGAAACTGCAGTTGGTTGTCTCTTTCGTGTGTTTAGTATATTGCATGAAATGATGATCCATGTGGAACTGTCATGTGTTTTCCTAGTGTTTGTCATGAATAAAAAATTTCATGTGAGATACTTTTCATGCAGCCTGCTCATAAGCCATATTCTCATTACTTTGGCCTAGATTTTGAGCCTACTTGTACTTATTTTTTAAGAAAACATTGGCATCAAGTAAAGTGGTCCCTACTTGCTGAGTAATCTAGTCATTCAGGTTGATCCAAGTTCTTTGTTAAGCTGAAATGGATACTAATGTAATTTATATGTGTACCATATATTAGATATTAAACATTATGATCACTGTTATGATCATAATTAGTATTAAAAATATAAAACATTGAATGTTTGGATAAGGACTTGTTATATTGCTCTAAGCATTTCCCAAGTGTTGGAAAACTGTAGGGGTTATCCTTACAATAACCCTGTAAGGTTGGTCAGACTTATCCTCCTATTGTAGATGGGAGCAGAGAGAGAGAGTTGTTTGAGGTCGTCTAGCGAGTTCATGGCAGTGACAAGATTTGAACTGGGAACTTAATGGCTGGCAGAGTAAGCCACAAATTATGCTGATAACAACTGATAAGAGCATGTTTAGTGTGTGTTAAAATTTTTGATATGATTATTATGTTAGCAAATTGTAACCATGTGCACCAGAAAGCTGAGATTTTTAGAGGTTCCAACCAGTGTGTTTGGAATTCACTGTAAATTAATTCCATTTGGGCATAGTAGCCAGAAAAATATGCTATTATGGACTTGAGCCAGTTGCAATGCAGGTGCTTGATATGTTGCATCCTCTGATACCCATTAAGGGAAGCAAGTCACAGGAAAGGGCCCTCAGTGCAGACCAACAATTTGTCTATACTGAAATATAGAACTGGTATGGAGTGTCAGGTAGCCACTTTTTTATCCTACCTGGCAAAGGGCTCATGTCCCAAGAGCTGTGTAATGGGCAGAAACTCAACGTTTGATGCTTTTCCTGACATGGAGAGCATAAGAGCAGAAATGGAAGAGGCTGCTATTTTTAAATTTTATATGCCGTCTATCTGGAAAAAAGGTGCCAACCTTCTCATAGTAGTATTTGTAGCTCTTTGCAGTTGGCCTGCTGTGATGTGGAAGCTAAATGTAAGCACTGGAAAGGATGAGTACGAGGTTGTCTTTTTTCTATAATTAGGGTTCTGATAAAGTCAGGTATTGGAATGCTCTTATAATAATCAGCCTGGCAGATCACTAATGACTTGTATTTTCTAGTAACAAACTTGCCAATTCTTGACTTGAAGGAAAAAGTTTCCTACTAGTGGGGTAGAGGTAATTGCCTACTTGTGGATGGACAATAATGCAGCTGCCCTGCTGTGACACTTTGGGGAATAACATGTCTGCTTAGACTCACCCTTATGCAGAATTTATTGCAGATTTTCCCTTGTATTCTTTGTGGATTTGAAACACCTAGTCCAGTTCCTTGTTAGGGAGCTGGGCCTGATTAAGTCTAAAATGCAAACAGATCTTGGTGTTACTGATTAGGTATAATCTGATAATTGTTCAAGACAACTGAGTGTTGGAAAAACCTGATATAGGGGAATGTAAGACTTGATCTGAGCAAGGCTGTCAAAGATGGGACATTTTGGAGGACATTGATTCATAGGGTCGCCATGAGTCGGAGGCGACTTGATGGCACTTAACACACACATGCAAGACTTGAGGAAAGATGTAGTATATTTTATGAACAGATTATGCAGTTTGTCTTGAACAGTTCAGTTGCGCTGGAAGAAAATTTGATTCTAGTAAGTTTGTTAATTATTTCAAGAGTAATGTAAAGTGTTCTGCAGTGTTCCCCCCTTAAATTGTACCTGATTTATGGCGACCCCTTAGGGATTTCAAGACAAGAGATGTTCAGAGGTGGTTTGCCATTGCCTGCATCTGTGTAGTGAGCCTAGTATTGCTTGGTGGTTTCCCATCCAAATGCTGACCAGGGCCAACCCTGCTTAGCTTCTGTGATCTGATTGGGCTTGCTTGGGCTATCCAGGTCAAAGTGCAGTGTGTATATATGATGTAAAGCACTGTTTCCTGATCTGTGAGTTCGGACCCAAAATTGGGTCGCCAGGCCTCTGAAAGTTAGTTGCGGGCCATCCCTCCCTAATGGCCACCTCTGTGCTTTACATTGCTCTCTTTCATATTTAAGCTTATACCCTGGAAATCTTGTTGGTCTAAGCTACTGCTGGACTTGAATCTAACAGTATCTTCCATGTCATACATTAGTTGTGATTTTTTTCTTCACTGCAGGTACATGTTGATCAAACAAAATGTGTCCTGTTGATTACTAGAGTGAGTTTCTTAGTATTTGGGATTACAGGGAGTAATGGAGAAGGAGACAGTGGTCAAAGGCTGGAATGTAATCTCCATATGCAAAGGCTGGGTATGTCAGTATGCCCCTTGTGGGGAAAGCTGAGCCCTTTGTGCGATCCTTGTTTCTCAGAAACATCTGTTAGCCACTGTAGAAAATGGTGTGCTGAATTAGATGTGTGCCACGGTCATAGTTTGTCTAGGGCATCAAAAAACTTTGAGCCAGCCCTGGATGGGCCACCATACTAAGTAAGTTTGGACTTGTGGGTGACCATACCAAAAAGGCTGGGAGCCACTGAATGGTTCTGCTTGCAGGAATCAGAGTTTGTTGAGGCTGGCTCCTCATGTCCAATTTTGATGCTAGAATTTAAGCAATAGTAGTGAGTAGGGCTGTGTATATTGATATGCCGAGCTGCAAATAAACCCGAAAAAGCTATTTTGGCTTTTTTAGGTTTAATTTTGGCTAAACATCAAATCTGAGCAAAGCCGGATAGCCGATTCCCGAATTGCTAATTAGGTACTCGGCTTTGCTCAGATTACCTGTTATGTGCCTTAAAAAAAAATGTTGACATGGTCTCCCAATCCGGAGGCCATGTCTACCTGTTTTATTTTAAAACAGATTCCATGGGAAAACTTACTTTCCCATGATTGCTTGTTATGGGCCTGTGCAAAGCTACGGGGGCGGGGCAGATCTACCTTTTGCTTTGCACGGGCCCATTAAAAGCAATCATGGGAAAGTTAGTTTTTCTATGGAATCTCAGATGTGAATGCAGCCATTAAAGTCTATGGGGATTTTTTGAGGTAGAGTTACCAAATTTGCAGGGTAACTGCAAGGGTCTCTCCTTAGACAGACACTGAAGTTTGGTGAAGCTTGGGTCGGGGGTCCAATTTTATGGGCCCCAGAAGGGGTTGCTGCATCCTCCATAGGAAACTGTTGTAAACTTTCCAATAGTTTCCTATGGAGGATGGGGAATACAATTGGACCTGTTGACCTGAACTTTACCAAACTTCTGTGACCGTCTAAGGAGAGTCCCTTGTAGTTACCCTGCAAATTTGGTGACTCTGCCTCAAAAAATGCCCCCCCCAGCATAAAAAAATGCCCATAGACTATAATAGACCCATTTTTTTCGGGAAACCTGAAAAAAGCTGAAATACCCATTTACTAGTGTGGGTATTGGCTTATTTGGTATTCCCCCCCCCCAAAAAAAAATTGGGACCAATAAACCCGAACCTGAAATTTGCTGGTGGGGAAATTGTGCAGCCCTAGTAGTGAGGCTTGTCCCAAATGAGGCTATGTCTACAATAATAATTGGTAGTGATGTAGAAATATGAAATTACCTGTTTCAGGATATGAATTTGCTTAGCTCATAATTCTCAGATGTATTGTGAATTCTCAGATGTATTGTGAATGTATTGTGAATGTTACCTTGTTACAGCTTTTATAGCTGAAAACATGAAAAGTGCTTATAGTTTAATTTTTTGGTCTAATCTCAGTTTAGACCAGTGGTTTCCAAAGTGGGCAGTACCACTGCCTGGGGGGCGGTGGGATTACCTAGGGGGGCACTAGAGGTAGGCCCCTTCAACTGTGTTGTTCACTAATTTACAATGGATCAAGCTATTGCACCATGCTGGCAAATTTAGTGGAAACTTGTCAGAATTTTTTCCTAGACTTTGAAGAGCTGGTACCACTGGATCAAGTTCATCAGTTTTGTCGAATAAATTTCAGCTAAAAAGTTTTGATTTTGAATAGATGTTCAATTAATTGTTGCTGTTTTGAAATTTTACTGTTATTATCTTCTTTAGTGAGTCATGCAAACCCGTATTTTGAATAATGCTTTTTATTGGGTAGGAGGGCACTGGGGTTGAGTTTGTGGAACCAAAGGGGCGGTGGCCCGAAAAGTTTGGGAACCACTGGTTTAGATAGAGCTATACAAATGCACCTTCACCCGGTAAAATTTTGGGCTCCAAGGAAATGTGGGCACACCTAGGTATCTCCAAGAGTCTTGGTTTTCAAAAAAGGTGTGCAATTCCTGAACTTGTCTGACCAAACTGTGGGAAATGTCCCAACTCAGATAGTTTATAACTTTGTAAAAACTTTTTATTATGCTCTTTGTTGTCAGCATGGTGTAGGAGCCAGCATGGTGTAGTGGTTAAGAGCAGTGGTTTGAAGCAGTGGACTCTGATCTGGTGAACTAGCTTTGTTTCCCCACTCCTACACTCGAAGCCAGCTGGGTGACCTTGGGCAAGTCACACTCTCTCAGCCCCACCTACCGCACAGGGTGTCTGTTGTGGGGAGGGGAGGGGAAGGTGATTGTAAGCCGGTTTGATTCTACCTTAAGTGTTAGAGAAAGTTGGTATATAAAAACCAACTCTTCTTCTCTTCTGCCAGCCCCAAGTTTCTGTTGTTTCTTTTAAAAAATATATATGGTAAGGAAGCAAGAAAAGCATTCCTCCCATTAGCCTCCGTATTCAGTTTGAATTCATTTAAAGCCATTTTGTTGTTGCAATTTGATTTTTTGTATGTGAGCGATCCAAAGAATGTTGTAATTCTAGACTCTTCCATCCCTAATCAGCTTTTCATTGAGGTATTTAAAACTTTGTGCTCAAGTTGCCTGTCTTAGCATGATTCTAATGTGGATGGCATAACAAAGGGCAGTATTTATAGTTGGTTCATTCATTTCATTATGTATATTACAGATTTCACAAATGAAGCTCTTCTTGCTGTTCTTCTTAGTATTATATAGACCTTTTGTTAAATATACTATGAGTATGTTAACCATTTATTTAAAAGGCTATTGCGGTCTTGCAGGCAGATATTGTAATTGCAGTTTTCCAGCCCAGTACAGATCTGTTGGCTTTCTCCCCCATGCCATCACATGTGCTCCTCTCTCTGGCAGGGGTGAAGGGTGGGAAAAAGCATAGTTGAAGAGTCCCTCTGTTTTGGTCTGACCTAGGAAACATAGTGTGTGTGGGAGGGAGATCTTGCAGCTGTTATCCTCCATGTGTTTACCCCCAACCTACCATTGCCTTCTAGTGGGAGAAATACAGCCAACAGATAGAGAGCATGGCTATGTCTGCTCAGCCTGGGAAAGCACATGGATAGGTTATGGCAGTAGAAGTGGCAGTCTTATGCACCTCTGTCTTGGCCACACACATTTGCCTACAATGTGCAGCAAGTGGGTGAATGGCAGATGGCAAAATATAATCTGTTGTCTTAATTCACATCTGATTAATGGTAATCAACTGTACCAAAATGTTCAGATATTTTTGATCTTCTGAAATTTGCTCCTCGTTTATATATTTCTGGATCTTGGTCCAACACATTCATATTTTCCTCTACTGTGTACCTATTGGTAGTCTTGTCTTTCTGCTATTTGTCTCATTGTGTGGTTGTCATTGGTGACTGATGCATATCTTGATTTTATGCTGGAAGGTATTGTTGCATTTTTAGTATTGGTGGTTAGGAGAGATGCTTACATCCCTCCTCAGCTTCTAAAATCTAACAGCAAGAATGATTTCCCCTGTAACCATAATCTTTCATCATGCATCTTGTGTATGTGCCCTTGGTGTTAACCATTTAACAAGCCTGGGATTCCCTAGTCATTATAGATGTTAACTAGTGTAGCGTAAGTAATTAATGGTTAAATGTGTCTATTTTGATTATATTTGACTTTGTAATTATAACTCGCCCTGACCTGACCAGGCTAGTCTGATCTCGTCGAAACAGAGCTAGTCTGATCTCGTCGAAATACTGGCAAGTTTTGGATGGGAGACCTCCAAGGAATACCAGGGGTGTGACATGGAGGCAGGCAATGGAAAACCACTTCTGAATGTCTCTTGCTTTGAAAACCCCACTGGAGTCGCCATAAGTCAGATGTGACTTGACAGGGGGGAAAAAATTGCCCTGTACTACTTGCATGTCATGGCACCTGGCTCTGCTGTTTGCTTTTTCATACCACCTACATAAGCCTAGTGAGGATACACTTACTGCATCTAAAGAAGTGGGCTCTTGGCCATGAAAGCTTATGCTGGAATAAAATTTAATTAGTCTTTAATTTGCTATAAAAACTCCTGTTTACTGTGGCCTTCAGTAAGTCAACTCCTTTGATAATATGGAGGACATTATTCACCTTTTTCACTGATTGATGGCCAGGCAACCTGCATTAAGAAGGTATTTCAGGTATAAATCTAGGCTTGCAAATGAATAAAAAAGCTACCAGACCACACAATTGTTCACTGTTTCCTACATACCTAATAAAAAAAACTTCTTTAATTTAAGCCTTGATAAACTGTCAATCTAGCCCCAAAGTTCAGCCTTCAGGGTTTCATAATTGAATTATCACACTTCCTAATTATTGCTACCAGTAAACCTAATCCTACTGTTTCTTCAACACAGCGACAAAAAAGTTTTAGTATAAAAAAAGGGGTAACTGTGGTTGATGTCAGAATGAAAAGCAACATGTTAACCCAAACTTCAAGCATCAATTTTTTTGTGCAACGGGTTGGATGGTAACATATTTTATAACAAGAAGTTGTTTATAGCAGAAGCTTAGGTTTAAGGAGTGCCTCCTGTTCTTGTCCCTCCTCTGTAATTTAGTCCACTTTGGGAGGTAATTCCCAGAATCTATATTCATGGAGCCCAATTAACCTGGACCCTGCAATACAGCTTTGTTGTTCATATATGGATACTGAAATGTATTCTGTTCTATTCATCTGATAATCATTACCTATACCAGTAGAAATATTAATTCTCGAAGTATCAGATATGAACTTTTCTTACAATTAAAACTGTTCTTTAGTATTTCTAATACCTAGTTTATAATCTAGCTAGCCTATTAATACAATTAGCTGTGTACAATCGTTGTGCATATTTATTATAAAAAGGTTGACATTTGCGCCAAAAGTCATCTAAGTGGTTGGTTTTTTATCAAACAGGTTAGTTTTGACATCGAAGCAAAGTAAAATAGTTCACAGATCCATTCGTTCTTCATTGGAATCTTTGAGTTTTTCCAATATGAGGCATACAGGATTCTCGCTGCCGTGGTGGCATACTGAAAGAATTCTCTCTGAATTGAACTCAGTTGCAAAGGGATGATCCCCAATAGCATGAATTTGGGATTTAGTTCGAAATGCACTTGCAAAATGTCCACCATTCTTAACCACTACAGCACACTGGCTCTCAATCAACTATTCCTCGAATAAATAATCTGTCATTCAGTTTTGTGTTGGTTGTGCTTTTGGCAGTATGTTCAAATACACATGAACATCCTTTATACTGAGACCAACCATTATCAGGGACAAGTATTCTCTACTTTGACTGGCAACAGTATTCCAGGTTGTCACATAAAGGTCTCTCTATTTTCTCTTCTGGAAAACTGTAAAATCAATGAGAAGTACAAACTAAAATGATATAACAAGTTGCATCAATATTCAAACTTTGAATTGCTCAGAATTCTTCATTGGGTACAACGAAAAATTACATTGGGCAGTGATTCTGTATATGATGTAATTCTATGTATATGTTTTGCGCAATTTCCATTGTTGACAATGACTTAAGTGTTTATGAGAAAGATGGACTATAAATAGCATAGTAAATGGTACATAATCAAGACTTCCAGTGACTGGAACTCTATACACTCCTTACTGTGCAGAATCATGTGTGATGCAATGAGCATTTTGCCTAATATAATCTTTCCCTCTTTGATCTTTTGAAAGATCTGTGCAATACATTTGCATGCAGTCACACAGCAGTATCAGCTGGAAGTACAACATTAGGCAGTGTCAGTGGACTTCACAGCACTTTAAATTGAGCCAACAGGTTAGCATTGTTTGAACTTATTGTTGTTGAGAACCCGTAGTCGGAGCGATTCTCTTGAGGTGGGTCAGCAAAACACAAAAATACAAAACCCTGGGGTATGAATCATCACACCTCAGTCTTGGTAGTTGCCACTAGCTCCTTTTCACTACCCCAACAGCCAGAAGCCAAGGGGCAAGCTTCTAACCTTCCTGGGATCAAAGTTAAGAAAGTCACACCTGCAAGGTAGACCACTTGCAGAGTTTCACAAAACAACCTGGTAGGTGTAGCCACATTGGTCCAGGTACTGGAATTAGATTGAAGCCACCTGAAGACAAAACACCACAAGATACAATTAAAGTGATTTATTAAATTTGTGCAAGAATATTTCTAAAAAGAACAGTGAGCAGTGAGGAAGTAAAACAACAAAACTAGATCAAAAGAACTAAACACAAAGTAATAACATTAGTTTAGTCTACCAGATGTTACGCTTCCAGCGGAGATCCTCCAGCATTCAATGTCCCCTCTTTCCAGAGTCAACATGGACAGACAGGATGTCTGACCCATCAAGCAAGCACAAAATCAAGAGGTCCAAAGTCAGATTAAGGAGCCATGAATATAGCACCAAGAACAAAGGTCACGGCTTGCTAATTCCAAGCAACAGCACAATAATTTCCCAACAAACTTGTATACACTGAAGCCTGAACCACTGTTCAGGGACTCACAGCCCATTCCTGAGAATCGGGCCGAAAGTGGATAGGAGGTGGCATCACGTCGCCGCTGGCATAAATGCGTGTAATCACGCGATTACATGCATTCACACTGGGGGCAAGGCCAGTCCCGCCGGCGGCCGAGTGCCGTAGGACTGCGCCTTCCCCCTCCACCAGCTCGGCCTCTCTGTGGCGCCGGCAATGGCATGGAGAGGCCGCACCAGTGCAGGGGGGGCTTTCCGGGGGTGGGCTGGGGGGAGGAGCCGCTGCTTAGTTGGCTTCCTACCCACTTTTGGCCACTTGCGCTGGCGGCCGGAACAGCGTTGCTGCGCCTGCTATTTAGCAGGCACAGCCTCGCTGTTTTCAATGGGGCGAAAAGCCCCAGTTGAACAAAGAAAGCCGCGAAACGGCTTTTTTTGTTTGTTAAATGGCTTAGGAAGAAGCGCCGCTGCGTCCCTCTTTCCTGCCGTCCCCCTATTCCTCAGCTCAGGAATGGGCTGTCAGTTTCCTGACAATTGTGCTCAAATAAAATTTGATGCACTATTTTGTATCCAAAGTAAGTTTTGAACTAATAAAATTGTGTGGCACTTTGTGGTCCTGTCTTCAAACAGAGAGCCATCTTAAGCAGGTCTACTCAGAATCCTACTCAGACCTATTCATTGGGGTTTGCTCCTGGGTAAGTGTTCTTAGAATTGTGCAGTTAGTCCTGCCTTCCTGCTGCTTTTTCATTTTTAATCACTTATCATAGTGTAGCTTTTTCCAGTAAGAATGCCTAATTTGACATAAGAATAATTTGACACAATAGGAGTAAAGTTATCAGGTGATATTTGACATGAAATCCAAGGTGTGTAAGATCTGTAGTTTCAGAGGGTATAGCCTTGTTGACCTGCGGTAGAAGAGCTAGATTTGAGTCTAGTAGCACCTTAGAGACCAACAAGATTTTTGGGGTATGACCTTTTGTGAGTCAGAGCTCCCTTCATCAGATCTGTGGTGTAAATGGAATGGTCTTGGGAGAACATCTGAAATTATGACAGTAATTTGCCGTCACTTTGTCCGGTGTGGATCTTTTCAAAACTTCCAAAACTTACTGTGAAATGCTGTGCAGAATTATTACAACATAAAGTACAGAAAACATATGTGAGAATTGCACATAAGTCATGCTTTCCCTCAGTGTTAACAGTGGTGGGTTTTCTGGGAAATTTTCTGATGCTAAATCAGATATCAATTCTATTTGCATGTTCATTTGACTTATATTTCATAAGCAAAACCAGAAAGGTCTTCCATGCTAATTTCATGTGCTGTGTAAATACTTCAAAGTATTTTTCAATAGCTGAAAGCATTTCAACTTGAATATTAACAGAAAATTCTTTAAAGCACAAGATGTGATATGATGTAATTATAATATATAAGGTTTCTAGAGCTAATTGACTCAAAGTTCTAACTTTGTCAGAAACCAATTTGATTGGTAACTATATTCATCATGTTAATTTTCAAGAAACACAGTGTGAAATGTGGTCATTCAAAAAGACAAATCTAATTTAAAAAATTCAGGGACCATTTAAATTTGAATCCAGTAGGCCCTTAGAGACCAACAAAAATTTTAGGGTAAGAGCTTTTGAGAGTCAAAGCTCCCTTAGTCGGAAATCCAGTGAAGGGGGCTTTGACTCTTGAAAGTTCATACCCCGGAAATCTTGTTGGTCTCTAAGGTGCTACTGGACTTGAATCTAGCTTTTCTACTGCAGACCAACCCGGCCATCCTCTGAAACTTATCTTCAAGGGACCATTTAGTAGCTGTGCTAATCTAGCTAACAATAATGGATGGTGGTATATGGAGCCCCCCCCCACTCCTGTCTTTTTGAGTTCCTTTGGCCTTTTGCAGTCAGAGGTGGGGATGAAAGCCATCTGTTTTGCTATTAAAGCAGGGTTTCTGGATTAAGGTAGGAATTCCCCTAGGGGTTTTCAAGAGGAAGTAGCCTGGCTGCTCCAGGAGAACATTAATCAAGGCTCTGTTTTTGACCCTCCAGAGTTCCTCACACCCATAGCTATATATAAAAAAGAAAGGTAAAGTTCCCCTGTGCAAGCACCGGGTCATTCCTGACGCATGGGGTGACGTCACATCCCGGCGTTTTCTAGGCAGGCTTGGTTTACGGGGTGGTTTGCCAGTGCCTTCCCCAGTCATCTTCCCTTTACCCGCCAGCAAGCTGGGTACAACCCAACCGTGGAAGGATGGAAGGCTGAGTCAACCTTGAGCCGGCTACCTGAAACCGATTTCCGTTGGGATTGAACTCAGGTCGTGAGCAGAGCTTGGACTGCAGTACTGCAGCTTACCACTCTGTGCCACGGGGCTCCTATGGCTATAAACAAGGACCCAAATTTGCAGGATACTCACCAAGGCTCTCACAATCTCCTGCAGTACAAACTTCCCAGGTGATTATGAACCCTGGAGGCGTTATCAAGCCTCCACTTGTCCTTTGCTAATAATCTTTTAACCTAGATCATCCCCCCTCCCTCCTCTCCACATCCTTTGTCTCACCAGGTGACATCCTCCTCTTCTTCACGCCTGCTAATGTCATTTACTTACTTTTGATATTTACATTGCCACTGTTTGTCTAATTCACTCTTCTCTACTTAAGGATTGATGGAATCACATTCTAGCTGTATCTGAAGAAGTGAGCTGTGGCTCACGAAAGCTCATACCCTGCCAGAAATTTTGTTAGTCTTTAAGGTGCTGCTGGGCTCTTGCTCTTTTCTACCCCACTCCTCCATTAGTTTTCTTCCTAGGAAGTTGTGTAGGTTTACTGAGGAACTCTTCAGACAGGTGTTACCTTTTCCTCTTTTCTCCTCAGCTTATTTTCACTTCTCCATCTACTTCCATTTCTACTTTTTCCTCTCAAATTAGAGAGTGAGAGGAAACACTTTGCACTGCTTTGACTGGGGCTATGGCAAGACCATCTCAAGCCTCTGATTGACTATCCCCTGCAGAGGAATAGGGCCTGATCCTGCTTCCCAGAGCAGGGAGGCAGCTGGAGGAAACTCACTTCAGGAGGAAGCAGATGTGATGGCCATTCAGAGTCCTGGTAGGGAATGAGGACCCGGGGAAATGGCATGCATGGCTCAAAGGCTAGCTATTAGGGCAGGGCCAGGGAGGAGGAGAAATAGGATGCTGTCTATGAGGAAGCACCTTACTCTGTGGGAGGAACCCATGATGCTGCCATCAGTCTCACAGCAGCATTGGAATGTCTCAACTTTTAGTCCAGAGCACCGCAGAGCGCAGATTAATGGGGGGGGGGGGCTCACTGTGTTTACAGGCTTTCCCTGAAGTAACCTGGTGGCTATGTAGAGCCTTGGCTGAAGAATTTCATGCCTTTATAGAGCAGCATTCTGTTTACAGATCCCAGATGGTTAAAGAGAGTTGGATCAGGCTTTTCAGTACACTCTCTCTCTCTCTCTCTCTCTCTCTCTCTCTCTCTCTCTCCCCCCCCCCCCCCCCGGTTTGGAATCCTCATTTGTTTGTAGGGAGGCTCACATGGCGCCTACTTGACTTCTTTTAGGCACCAGGCTAAAACACATCTTTTTACCCAGGCTTTTAATATTGTGTAATTGTCTGCTCTGTTTTATGGATAGTTTTTATACTGCTGATGTCTAATGGCTTGTTTATGTTAATGTCTTGTGTTTTATACTGTGGTTTTTAATTGTAAGCTGCCTCGAGTAGGCCTCTGATGAAGCAGCATAGAACTATTCTAAATTAATAAATAATAAGTGAAGAAACCACAAAGTGTGGTTCAAATACGATTGCAAACTCTAGTTTTCTGCAAGAACAGAAATATTTCCTTATTGTGCTCTTTATGGATGGCTGAACCATGCCATAGGAATATCATGGTTTTGCATTGTTTGTGTGCTCAGCACTCCAGAATTTGTAGAGGCAGTGGTATACAGATGGGGCTGTGGCTATAGCTATGGTTTGTCAAACCATCGTTACTTCATTATTAAATATTTTACCTTGTACTCGTAATAGAGGTGTTCTACAAACCCTTAAAAACCCATAAAATGAAACAAGAAGCATAATTAAATATGAACAATAAATATACATTATAGCAACACAGTGGCAGAACAGTAGCAATAAAACCATTAAGCAGCAGCAAGATTAAAAGGCAGAGCCTGCACAGAGTTCGGGAAAGTAAAAAATATCTTAATCTAGTGCTTAAGATGTAGAAGAGTAGGCAGAAGGCAAAGAGATGTTGGGGGAGAGTTCCATGATCAAGACATTACAACAGAATGACAATGACTGACAAACAATGTGAACAATGTGAGCAAACTTTTCTCTAGATTCACAGACGCAGTAAACACATGAGAACATAAGAAAGGCCATGCTGGATCAGACCAAGGCCTTTCATGTCCAGCAGTCTGTTCCCACAGTGGCCAACCAGGTGCCTCCAGGAAGCCCAGCAGCAAGACCAGTGCAGCATCATTGTCCTGCCTGCGTTCTATAGCACCTGATATAATAGGCCTGCTCCTCTGATCCTGGAGAGAATAGGCATGCATCATGACTAGTATCCATTTTGATTAGTAGCCATGGATAGCCCTCTCCTCCATGAACAGGTCCACTCCCCTCTTAAAGCCCTCCAAGTTGGCAGCCATCACCACCTCCTGGGACAGGGAGTCCCACCATTTAACCACGCGTTGTATGAAGAAATACTTCCTTTTATCAGTTTTGAAACTCCCACCCTCCAACTTCAGCAGACGACCCCGAGTTGTACCATTACGTGTGACCCGGGTCGGGGCCCCCACCCCGCGCCCCGGGGCTTTCCCGCCACCCTCCACTTATCAGACAAGCCCCTGCTGGCTCCAAAGTGTGCCTCTTCCCTACAGGGACCCACAGTCCCAGAAGACGATGGGGGAACGGAGTCCGCGCCGCAGAAGACGGGGCGCCGCGGCCCAGCGCCGCTGCCGGGGATGCGCCGCCAAAGGAAGCCCACCCCGCCCAACAGCAATCGCGCGGCTAGAGGGGAGGGGAGGCTTTAGCCTCCCAACCATTGAGGGAAAGGGAAAGGGGGACCTGGCCATTCTCCATGGCGGGGGGGTGGGAGAGACAGCGCGCCCGCTCGCCTGCTCTCTCGCGCTCGCTCTCTCTCTCAGGCGCGCTGGCTCCGCAGCCCGGCTGCCGGCGCAAGCAGGCGCGAGAGCAGGGGCTCCGAACCAAGTTCGGAGAGCCGCACTCAACGGGCCAAAGAGCCGCATGCGGCTCGCGAGCCACGGTTTGCCGACCCCTGGCCTAGCCTCAGTGAGTCCTCCCTCAAAGGCTAAAACATCCCTGGAAAAGGACCCTGAACCCTCCCCCTGCCATTTTACTGATGGAAACTAATGCTTGAAGGCTGGCAATACTGTTGTGGTTGCCTATGACATCCATTGAGGTCACCAGTTTCTTATAAAAGGTGCTCCTTTTATCATTTTGAGGGATTTTAACCCCAGTCCCATTTTTTTTAGATTCCAGATTTTTCTACAAACCTGGGGTTTGTCTCAGATTTGAAAAAAAATCTGTCTTTAATCTGATTCAACTTTATGAATTTTTGTTGTTGTTATATTGCTTCTATGTTTGTTTGTTTTTAAATTTTTGTTATTGCTGTTTGTTTGGATGGTGGTTTTCTGTTTGGATTTTTTTTTTTAAATAAAGTAAAAAGATCTCTCTTTTCTTTCCAGGGCCTTAATCTCCAGATTTAAGTATCTACAGATGGGGCCACATTGAGAATTGGATACAGTGATATATTATAGCATTTTCTTTAAATACAGTTTGAGCTACAGGAATAATATTTGGTGGATGTAAATTATAATTTGACATTACACCTTGGTGTAATACGCATAAAATTATGTCCCTCTGTTCCATTGAAGGCCTATATACTCACCTTCCCCTGCTTCCTTTTCTCCTTTCATCCTACCCACCAACCTTTTATCTTCCCCTCCAATCCTCAACTATATTTATTATTTATTCACTTCCTTTATACCTGGGGTTCTCAGCTCTGGGTTGGGAAATACCTGGAGAATCGGGGTGGAGCCCGGAGGGGGAAGGGTTTGGGGAGGGAAGGGACCTCAGCAGCGTATAATGCCATGGAGTCTTCCATTCAAAGCAGCCTCTCTGGTAGCCATGGAGTAAGTACCACTGCAACCTCAAGGTGGATGGGGATAGTGTGTATGCTGATTTTAAATTAAGGCATTTAAAAAGGCTGATTAAAATAATTTATTTAAATTACATTTCCCATTTTTAATTCACATACCTTCTGAGCAAATGTGATTACAATTTGCTTGTACAACAATAGTGCTGGTTTTAAACAAAGTACTGTCTTTTTATTAACCATGATTCTAATCTAAAACTTGTAGCCCTTGCGCCTTTTACCCTGCCGAACTATATTTAGAGACAGAAGTGCACAGGGGAGGGCTGTCCTTGCAACAACAAAAGGCGCTGCACAAATGGTAGCAAGGCATTGGATCCAAGCCTTTATACTTCTTAAATTTCAACTTTTGTGTTTGATCTTAGTATTTTGATTTGTTAGCTTTGAGCAAGTTATAGTTGATATGAGTAATAGAATGGTGGAAGGATACTACACATTAGAAATAGTTATGCTGTAACAGTGTCCATTAGTCTCAGAAAATACTTACTGAAATACTTTAGTCAGACTCTAAAAACACCATTAGAAATAGTTATGCCTTAAGAGTATAGTTATGGCTGAGCTTTTTTGTCTGCAAAAGGAGCCTTCTGCCTGTGGAAGAGGTTCCTTAAACTAACAGAAGACTTAAGCGTGTGCTGAGCAAAATCCATAGTTCTCAACAGTAGCAAGATGGAAGGGGGTATGTTGAGGTGCCTTGGGATGGGGAATTAGTGAGGTCATACTCCACAGGCAGAAGTCTTAGCACCCATGGAAATGCTGCACTGGATCTAACCTATAACATTTTAAAGATTTAATTTTAATTGTTTTACTTTATTCCCTTTGACGAGTCACTTTTGAAACTTAAAAAGCTCTTAAACCAGCTGTGGGGGAAAAGCAAAACGTATTAACATTCTTTAACATCTTTGGGTGGAATGGGGAAGAAGAGAGAAGGCAGGAAGAGCAGCTTCACTTGTACAGGCTAAAATTATCTTCTAAGCAAGACTCTCAGTTTGGGCAATGACTCGTCTTTGTAGGATTGCATAATTTATCCTTTAAACAACTCCTGATATGTAGTAGCCTTTCTATCATACTTGTTACGAACCACTTAGCCTCATTATTAGCTCATTATCACTTAACATAGACGCTACCTGTCTTTGTGCCTTGCTATGACATATTCAGGATTGCCATCTTTGTCACTGTTGGTTTCCCAGCTCAGTAGACAAGTGTTCAAAGCAATGTGACAAGGGGGATGGGGGTAGTATGTGGACTGTTTACTGCAGCGGTAAACTGGTGACAGTAACTCAGTGGCTCGGAAGCCATAGTAGCTCTTTGACATGCCACCTGTGGCTCTTCTGAGCGCCATTCCTCAATGTGCCAGGAGAGTGGGCAAGCCATGGCCCCATAGGTCTTTTGGTTGATGGTAAATGTGAATGTGGCTTTCTGGGAGCTGCTGAGTAAGTACCACTGCAGTGAATAATCTACATCAGGGCCGGATTTAGGCCCTAAGCTATTGAAGGTAATGGGGCCCTTTATATGTCCAGCTGTCCTTTGTCAACAACAAATTGTCGCTGTTTTTTGTGTTGAATATATGCTATATGGTAATTTATGGACCTAATAGGTATCTAAAACCATTTGCACATAACAAAATATATATTTTATCAAAGTAATTGTTGAACTGAAATACAATTAAGATATTTTAGGGAGCAAACCAGTGATATTTTAGGGAGCAGGCTAGCAGGCGGGGCCCATTACTTACATCATAGGAGCCTACACAACACAAAACACTGTTGCTGTATGTAAGTTTTATTTTATTTGTTTTTTATCTTATATTTTGGAAATGTACATCCAGGTTTTTTTCTCCTTTACATTTTTTGGGGGGGCCCTTGGGCCCTAAGCTATAGCTTGTTTAGCTCATACGTAAATCTGGCACTGATCTACATACTACCCCCATCAACCTTAAGGCCGCAGTGGTACTCATTCTGTGGCTACCAGAGAGGCACATTCTCACTTACTGTCAACCAAAAGTCCTATTGGGCCATGGCCTTACCCACCCTCCTGACACATTGTAGAATGGTGCTCAGAAGAGCTACCAGTGGCATGTCAAAGAGCTGCTGCAGCACACAGTGGAATTCACCTCTTGCTCAACTTTGGCTGGGGCTTCTGTCCTGTACAGTGCTTTGTTTTCTTAACTGGGAAAATCCAATACTGTGCTATGACTGCTGCTGGTCGCTCGTGTTTCTTTCCCCTTTGCAGACATAGTACCATGACTTAACCCCCATCTTGAAAAGAAACTTGCATCGAATATCATCGTATTTAAGGCTTGGCAATCTCTTCTTTTTTGCCTGAAAAGAGGTTTTACTTAAATCAAAAGGTTACCTGCATCAACAACTTGATCTACTTTAAGAATACTTTTCTTATTTTGTAGCATTTGGCTGGGACCACTATGGTTATCCTTATCATATATAATTACCTCATATTGGTTCTAATTAGTCTTCCTGTGAGAACATTTTTGGTATTTTTTAAATTGTGTTTTGTTTTTAATGTGTGATTAGTCATAGCATCTAACTTGGCAGCCAGCACATTTTATTAGTTTAATGTTTTTGAGTTAGTTGTCTCCTCTTCACCTCTATATGAGCTTCCACAGGGGTTAATTATAGGAGTAGGATGACTTCTAAATTTACAATTATCGTAGGTCTCTGTAGCAGTTTAAAGTCAAGGTGCCCAGACAGTTTAAAGTCAAGGTGCTCATGATTATGGAGCCATAGGTATTCTATTTTCATCCTCCGGGGGCATAGATGCAAAACATTTCTCTTCCACTTGAGGTCAGAAAAAGAACAAATCAGGTATAACATTCTCTATTTCAGTGTATAGTTTTTAACGAAGGTCTTCTCACCCCCCTGGAGATGTTAGGTGTTGCTTAGAGAGTGACTAATACCCAAAGACAGTAGCTTTTTTTTTAATTAAAAAAATGGCTTCTTTCAAGCCTGGGTTAACTTTAGTCACCTGATATTGTGTCAGATATGACACTTTTCATTGGATGTATTTCACACATTGCGGTTGTATGATCTATCTGTGAATTAGCTGCGAGCCTGACATTCTGGAAGAAAAGAGCAAGAGTCCAGCAGCACCTTAAAGACTAACAAAATTTCTGGCAGGTTATGAACTTTCCTTAGCCACAGCTCACTTCTTCAGATACAGCTAGAATGTGATTCCATCTATCTTTAAAGAGAGCTGGGTGATTTAGACACAAAATGACAATTTAAATGTCAAAAGCAAGTAAATGGCATTAGCAGACGTGATTGGATTTGGGATTCCTGTCTTATTACCAATGCTGATTTCTCCATGCCTGCTACCCCTCTGCATATCACACCTAATCCAATCACGCCTGCTAATGCCATTTACTTCTTGTTGACATTTAGAAGAAGAAGAAAAAGAGTTAGTTTTTGTATGCCGACTTTCTCTACCACTTAAGGGAGACTCAAACCAGCTTACAGTCACCTTCCCTTCCCCTCCCCACAACAGACACCCTGTGAGGTAGATGGGGCTGAGAGCTCTAACAGAGCTGTAACTTGCCCAAGGTCACCCAGCTGGCTTCATGTGGAGGAGTGGGGAAACAAACCCGTTTTTCCAGATCAGAGTCCATCGCTCCAAACCACCGCTCTTAGCCACTACACCACTCTAGCATTGCCATTGTGTGTCTAATTCACTATTCTCTATTCAAGGATAGATGGAATCACATTCTAGCTGAATCTGAAGAAGTGAGCTGTGGCTCACGAAAGCTCATACCCTGCCAGAAATTTTGTTAGTCTTTAAAGTGCTACTGGGCTCTTGCTGTTTTCTACTGCTCGTGACAGACTAACACAGCTACTCATCGTGATCTATTCTGGAAGAAAACTGTGTTGTGCCTCCTGGGAAAATCTAGCGCTTAGAGGGACGCTACCTTCCCACTTAGTTGCTCTTGATATATGAGGACTTGGCAGCAGTCTGCTGAAACTAGGAAACAGATTACAACTGGCCAGCCACCATGTTGCTCATCAGAATGGCCCTTCAACAAAATTGGCTGCTGCCTAGCAGATTAATTGACTGAGTTGTGTACGTGTGTGTGAAAAAAATCGGGACTCTTTCCCAAGGACTAGAAAAATTGGAAAGTTTGGGGAGCAATGGCACGTACATAATAGTTTCTCTTTAGAAAGGAGTGAAATGCTTTTTAAGATGAGATTTTACTCAAAATACAGTCTTCATAAGACAGTTTTCTTAAGACAATTTACAGCGTTATGTAAAATTAAGATGCATTAACAAAAATTAAGATGCATGTGCTAAGGTAGCATAGTGTGCATCTGCCTCTCATAAATGTATTTATGGTTTCCCTTGTAGAAAACCAAGGACTTTATTCTCTTAAAATTGATAAATATGCTAACTAGTGCCATTTTATATGTTTCAAATGATACATTTTCTATTAAAGTGATAAAATAAATTTAGGTTTTATAAAATGGCATTTCATATATTTAGCTTCTCAACATTTCTGTGGTTGTCTGAAAAAGTCACCCCTCGCAGCTTCAACCTTTCCAGAAATCATACATCTCTACATGCGAAGGGTGGGCATCACAGAATTTATTAAGAAGGATTAAGTTACTTCATTTTGTGGATAGCAGAGGTTCCTTTGGCTAGTGGAATGAAATAATTAGATACAGCTTATTTTATTCTGTACAAAATCCATCTCACAGTCTCTGTCTCCCAGGTGAAATGGGATCATCTGGGAGGGCAACTCTTTCCAGTATGCTGCGCACCTCTCACACTGGGAATGTTTTCCTCGCTTGCCCCATTCTTCAGGGAAGCTAAGCAGAGGGGGAATAAGAATGTATTAAAGTTTAGAAGTTTTAACAACTGCCAGACTTTCTCTTATAACCATGAATTCCAAAAAGTACACTGCAGTCATTAAATACTTCATATGCAGCTGTGTGGCCATATATAATAACCTGTACAAACTGGGCAAAATGTTTCTGTACTTTAACACAGTGTAAAAATCTATTTCTATACAGCCATTTAAAAGAAACATCATGTGTTTAGATATTTCTTAGTAACTTTTAACCATCAGTTATTTCTGCATTTTTTCTTATTTTGGCATACTTCCATTTACATTTTTGAAAGCCAATAATGCCAATGGCTGTTGTAGGTAGAGTGCATCTCACTATAGACATAAGGATGAGCACAAACTTTTGGAAAGATATAGCTCTGCCCCCAATGGAATAATTTATTTTAAATTTTGGTATGGATATATTCCAGCATGTATAATGATTCTGCAACAATTCAGCAAAATCTGTAACACTTATGTGTTTTTTTTTATTTGGCATGGAATTCCCCTTATTATGTTTGAGTTTGTAGCTTTCTCTGTCTCTGAAAACCTACAAAGTCCTGATCTTTCTAAAAGCTTGTGGAATATTATCGGACTGGAAAGAAACCTACCCATCTAGCATATACAAAATATTGTGGCTCAGAGGAAATTAAAATATGCTTTTCTAGCTTTGGCTGCTACAAGATCATATTATTGGGAGTGCAAAGTGCTATCATGCTGTTGTTTGTCTGACATATTGCTAAAGGTTTAGGCAACAAAGGAACTGTTTATAATAAATGTTTATGATGCTTGAACTTGAGTTGTTTAAAAATCAAGCTGACAGCCTGGAGAAGTATAAGCAGTTTCCTCTTTTGGTTGCAGTTGGTGTAATCAGGTGTCCGATCTGTCGCCAGGAATGCAGACAAATAGATTTGGTAGATAATTACTTTGTGAAAGACACGTCTGAAGTGCCAAGCAGCTCTGATGAGAAATCTGAACAGGTATGACTTACTGTACTTTTTTACTTGGTGTGTACTTTGCACAGATCGTGAATTTTAGTAATCTCTAGACTGGTGTTCCATGGCAGAGTTATGGCATTTGAAAATAAGTCTTTATAATTATTTCCCCCCTGCTTTCAGGTGTGCACCAGCTGTGAAGATAATTCCAGCGCTGTTGGTTTCTGTGTAGAATGTGGAGAATGGCTATGCAAAACATGCATAGAAGCCCATCAGCGAGTAAAATTTACTAAGGATCACATGATCAGAAAGAAGGAAGACGTTTCTTCAGGTAAAATTTCTGCTGCTAACTTTGGAGTTACTATCTGTTTCAGTAAAGTTATAACCAAATTACTTTATAGAAAATTGATGATGCTATGTCAATTCTATGCTTTCTGATATAGCCAGAAAACTGAGTGCATCATTTCAGTAATGATTTTAGTTGCAGCTTTTATTCTGTTTGTGCTGATCTCATGTTTAGAAACATGGGTGAAAGCAACATTGTGCGGAATCAAGAAGCACTGAGGATTTCTAGAGCTGGTGTGGATCGGTGGGGTCTAATAATGTTGCTTAGCAAGATGACAGAGGGAAGAGAAGATGGAGAGTACAGGAAATAAATATTTAAATAAATAATGGGCAAAACCAACCTCCTTGCTGCTTGAGAGCATGAGCAGAGATACTGAGTATAGTGTGTGAATTTGTGGGGAGTAGAAAGTTGGGAGAACAGGACAAATAAGTGAGTTATGGACTGGGATAAGTGAATGGAGTAGGCAGAAGAGAGAGGAGGGGACAACATTTTTGTGAGAGCCACTGTACTAGAGCCACTAGGAGCTAGAAGCAGATTGTGAGTAGGTGTCGTGTTAAAAGAGGTAATATTAACAGTCAACAGTTTTGCTGAAAAAGAGGTGAAGTCCCTGAGGCATTGGCCCAAAAAAGATGGCTTTGGGAAGGAGAAGGCAGGCAGCTGGCTAACATAGATTATCAAATCAAGGAAGTGAGGAATCAAGGAATGTAGTCAGAGAAGAAGACAAGCCAGACATCAAAGTATGAGATGAAGGCGGGACAAGGGGCAAGCAGCATTTGAGATATAAATGGAAGTGTGCAGCTTTGCTAGAATTAAGGATGACAAGCAGCAGGATGGAGTGGGCAGGGGTTAGAATTGGCAGAATTTAGTAATAAGTCATTACCACCACTGCAGCCTTCAGGCTGTGTAGTGGGGCGGGGAGAGACCTGTAAAGGGGGTATCAATGGTGGCAGTGTCAGGGACAGGGGAGAGATGAGTTTTTGTGAGGATGAATTGCTGGAATGATTAAGAGGAAGAAAGGGCTGTGAAGAGTGGACCAAGGAACTTCTGTTGCTTCTGGCCAGCTGTCTGTGCCTCTGTAATGGGAACGAAATCATAAAATTGAGCTTCCTTGATCTTTTTACTCTATTGCTGCAATTTTGATGCAACTTGTGTCCTTTCCCCTTAATGCAGAGGCTGTTGGAGCATCCGGTCAACGTCCTGTGTTTTGTCCTGTCCACAAACAAGAGCAGTTAAAACTTTTTTGTGAAACCTGCGACAGATTGACATGCAGAGACTGTCAGTTATTGGAACACAAAGAACATAGGTACGCATATTCCCATCTTCTATGATTTCCTTTCTCAGAGCAGATGAATTTTAAAGATGTTATCCCTTTTTGTTTTACTACATGCAGTCAGAAAGACTTGGAAGTGGTATGTTGGGCTCTTTCTAAGTGCTCATTCTAATGGAGGTTAAGCAATAAATAAAACGAGTATCAGTTATCTCCTAATTAAACAAATCTTAGCCATAAGTTTCAGGAGATTATTCAGTTAAATCAGCATGTAAATGAATTGAAGAAAAACTGTGTTTTTGATGGTGCATCACTCTCTCCTGTGTGTGGCTTAGTTAGAGGTACCTCTAATAGCTCAAAAGTTTTTAAATCAGTTAACCAGTTACTTGACTGAAATGTTGTTGCACTAAAAATGAGGTATTTTTTACAATAGATTATTGCAATTCCAGTGGTGCCTAGTTGGCCAGGTCTGATAAACAGAGAGAAATAAGGGTAACAACAAATGAGAGTGGCAGATCGTCAGAACTCTTTCAGTAGATTAACTCCAGCCTGTTTCAGAAACTTTATTAATCAACTGATGTACTCAGCACTAGTGCTGTCATTTTAGCAAGAATTAGACTATTATATGAGCTTAGTCCATAGGTTGATGTAATGTTGAATAGTTTTGAAGTAGCAAAGTTTCCAAGATGGAGCATTGTTTGTGATATCTAATGCTTAGTTTAGGTTACTTCTGTATAAATCAGCATTCTATAGAACAGATGAAACATGTTCTTCTAACTTCCTTATAGACAAATGTGTACATAGACATGTATGAAAGTCATGGAAGGGTCAGTTATGTATATTTGGAAGCCACTTTACATGTGAATATATCATTTTGGCCTTGGCTTTCTGTTTTTTGTTCATGAACAAAAGAGATAAATTGCGGTATAAATATAGTGATCATGCTTTTTCTTACCCAGAAATCATAGGCATGTAAGAAAATAGTTAAATGTGAAGTTGTCACTGCAGAGGATAATATTGAAAACAGTATTTATATTGGTTTTGAGAACAACTTTATTCTGCTACAGTGGAAGAAATATCAAAGAACATGGGGTATTAAAATCTGAGGCTACACAGAGATAGGAACAGTAATATTTGAAAGCTGGGTGATCAGCTGAGTAGTGGTGTAGTTACTGTAATGAACAAGTGTATTTTGGCTGTTTAGTGATAGAAATGTGCATACTGCAATCTTTCAGTATATCGTTAAAGATTCTTGCTTTAGATGGTCTTCAGACTGCAGCGGAGCAAAAATACAGATGCTCTTGTAACATTGGTCATTTATGCATGGGAGTTTTACCTGAGGTTCATTGCTGGCTGGACCCACACTTTCCAGCTGGGAATCTCTGCACCAGCATCCTCCAAGCTCAAATCAAGTCCCACCCCTTTAAATGCTGCTTTGTAATTGGCTTACTTGTAGTGCTTACTGTGAGAGAAAATTCCCACCCCCAAAACCCAATTGCTGCATAAAAAAGCATTTTAAGAATAAAAACCAAAAAATGGAGTAATCTGAAAGAAAAGGGGGGCGGGGGAATCCAAGCCTTTCTTTTGCTCAGAAAATGCTCAGAGGAAGCAGGAAGAATTTGAATCCTTGCCTGTTTACACACAGCTTTGTGATTGGCTGTGAGAGAAAGCCAGCTTCCTGTGGCCCGTGCTTTGCCTTCTGCCCGGAGATTTCAGCCAGGCTGAGCTCAGGGGAGAAGGAAGAGTTGGGTTAACAAAGGAATGTAAAGACCTGGACATTGCGAGGGCTGGCAGCGAGGTCATTTCTAATGGACGGAAAACTCGTGCAGAACTCGAAGGAACGACTGAGTCAGACGGGGTGAACGTGAGTCCAAGTACTCATGCATAAATGACCATTAATACAGCTTTAAGAAGACGCTTAAGTTTGTCACCTAAGTTTCATAATGTAAGCACTTGACAACATTGACTTTGACAGTGTTGGACTTCCTCTCAATGGTGATATGAATAGGCTTCAGAGGGGAAGGGTATGCAGGGGGTTGCAGATGAGGGGGGGAAATTGGAAGGGGGTCTTTGAATTCTAACCATTAAGTTTGTGCCTTTTGGGGGGCATGCTGTGAAGATATTTTCTGAGTTTAAATACTCAAGATTTTTGGAGAGAGCTTCACAGTTGCAGTAATTCTGAAGTTCAGATCACTTTGTTACTGGTTTTAGAATACCATTTTGTAAATTCAGAAACATCAGTGGTCTAAAAGCTAGCAGATATGTGGATAGCTGAGATGTACTGTATTAAACCATTGAGCTGAGTCAAAGGTTAGGTACTTCCTTACTACTATTTCGGGTTTTTTAAAGTGACAGCAGATAGAGTCTTTCTGCCCTTTTGATAGCTCACTGGAGTACCTTAGTTTCTTATCCCTGGTAGAATCTGAAGAGTGCAGTGCATAAAGATGTAAATTGGTGATTTAAAAAGAAAAAAGCCTGAGAGGATGATGTCTTGTCAATTGCAATCCTAAATAGTTACATCCTTCTAAGTCCACTGCACTGTAAATATGTTAAAATTTTATCCGTTGTTCTCAACTGTGTAATCAAAATATCTGCTGCAAAAACAGGCAATGGTTCAGTACCCAGTCCATTACGCAGAAGTCTGACCACCTTGTAATCACACAGTAGGATCTGTTCAAGAGAGGGTGTGGATAAAGTTCTTGCATATGATGCAAATCAGTGCTTTTCACATTTCGTGTGTGGCCAGAGTTCTTAGCGATGGTTCATATTCAACATTAACCATGGCTTCTCTGTATATGAATAAGCTGTATGCTTGTGCATCCCTTCTTCCACAACCCTTATGGAGTTAGGTAGCAACTTCTGCTTTAAGTACAAACTACAGTTTGTTATTATCCTTGAACTGGCAAACTGTTTGTGGTTGCTCTCTAAGCCAGGATTGTATGCCATGAGCAAGGTATCTGCTGGGTAAATGCAAAGCTTTGTTGGCGAGGTTTTAAAAATATTCTACCTTTCTGCTTAAGGGGGTCTCCTTCTTCTTATATATATTTTTATACTCCATGTCCAACTTGCCAACATGTTTTTCTGGTCCAGCAATTCATTTGGAATTTGCGGAACCATCGCTGGAATCTTAAACTTGGGTTGCAACATTTAACTTTACATTTAAAATTCTTTATTCTTCAGAGGGGTGCTATTTGCATTTACTTGCTAAAGATGGCTTTCAGAGTTCATGGCAAGAATTAGTTGATGATAAATTGCAGAGACTGAATTTGACCTTTGAGGTTTCAAAGCAGATGGAATGTTCTTTTACATGTAAATTGGTTAGATCTAGAGTGGTGCACCTTGACAAATGGAGCATTGGCTGTAGAGCATAGGGCAGTGATGGCGAACCTTTTAGAGCCAAGTGCCCAAAATGCAACCCCAAACCCACTTATTTATTGCAAAGTGCCAACATGGCAATTTAATCTGAATACTGAGGTTTTAGTTTAGAAAAAACAACTCATACATTAACATATTTTGTCTTAAAAGAACACAATAACAAAGCTGTGGCAAGGAGTTCCACAGGTTAATTACATGCTGGGTAAGTGGGTGTTCCTCTTTTAGTAGAGGATTTCACTGAAAGGTGGGAGGCGCTGCAAAGCCCGCGCTGTGGCCCGGGCGCTCTGCTCCCCTCCAGGTATGCCACGCTGTCAGCTATGCTCCCCTCCAACCTAGCTCCTCTCCAACCCCACCACGGGAATCACCTTCGCCACAGACTCAACAGGCTGCCGTCTGCGCTGCACCCTCACGCCGCATGTGAGCTGCCCTGCCGCATGTGACAGGGGAGGGAGGAAGCGCTCCCATTGGGCTGCTGCGCAGAGGGGCGGGTGATGTGAGAAATGCCCTCAGGCGTGCGTGGAGAGGGGGAGGGGAGCAGCCCAGCCTCGCATCCCTCTGGCTTTCTAGTAACGAACACAGGCGAACTCTGTGCTGGGGCAACGGCGCGCGTGCCCACAGAGAGGGCTCTGAGTGCCCCCTCTGGCACGCGTGCCATAGGTTCGCCACCACTGGCATAGGGTATGCTCCCTGTACTGTTTGGCCTTCCCCATTCCAAGGATCCTACCTGCTTATTGTAAAATTTTAACTGTCCACAAATACAGAATACTTTTCTCCAAGGCCAGATTAAATGCACAACCATTGGGGGAGTTAGCAGGCAGGTTTTCAGGTATCCCCTTTTCTGAACAATTTTATGTTCGTAAATCAGGAAATCTGGACACTGTTTGGCATTTTGTATTAATTGTAAAAAGTATGCTCTCACCAGAGATAAATGGATCATAGTATATACATCCAGAAGTGGGGACCTGCCCTAAAGCAAGAGGTAGTTGCAAAGCTATTGGCTGATACTGTTTCAAATGTAATTCTTGCTGTGGCAAAAATTTTATCTATGGCTTTTAATGATACTTCCTTTTAACTGTATACCTTAGGTTTTGTATTTCTATATTTTTAGTTATTTTTGTATTATTGAATTTGTTTTGCTCATGACCTGTTGATCAGCGAGCATAAAGAACAGTAATAAAGGGGAGCTTTGTGCTCTGAAAACCTTAGGCAGTCAGTGAAGATGGTTCAACACAGTTGTGGTATGTGTCTGTTGACTAACCCCAAACATTTGGGAAGATAATTGTGCATAAATTGACATCTCTTTAGTGGCAACTCCATGCAGAATGCATTAAAGTAGCATGACTGTGTGGTTACAGAAACAAGGATTACTGTGGATAGGTCAGCTAAATTTGACGGGGAGATTTGACAAACAAAATATAATATATTAGTAACAGCACCAACCTGCTTTTCAAACAGTAATTCTGAAAGTAACCCCAAGCTCTTCACTTGATCTGCAAGTTTTACTCCATCAGCTTTTCTGACCCAGTATTTTATGTAATGACAAACTGAAGCAGAATTAAATTACTCTCAGCATGCAAGGGCATGCGTGTATTTGTGCGCACGCACATGCAAACTCTGCGTTCATGTGTAATGTCAAACTGAGAGTTTCATCTGAACTCTCCTTTAAACTTATGGAGACACGTGGATAGAAAAGGCTTAGATTTTGCTAATAACTATTTTATTTATCTACATGAACACTCAAACGGTTGTCGTGAGTTGCTGTATGTTGAGAAAAAGTTTTGCTAAAAATTATTGTACAGTGCCTGGTAGGTAGGCACTTTATTAATAAAATATGATGATGAGGTGCTGGAGCCGCCTGCAGTCAGTTATAGCAAATCTGGTTTAAAAGTGTTCCTTACTAGCGCTTTTGTGTAGTTACCTCTTTATAATTAACAAACATAAGTTTAAATTGAATTTTCTTGCTGCAGTGTGGCTACATTGTATTTTGTCTTCTCCTTTGGAAAGGTATCAGTTTTTGGAAGAAGCATTTCAGAATCAAAAAGGTGCTATTGAAAATCTGTTACTCAAACTCCTCGAGAAGAAGAATTATGTTAACTTTGCAGCTACTCAGGTGCAAAATAGGTAGGTGACGGTCAGTTTTCCATGATGTTTTTTTAAGACAAGTCAGTCAGTCTATAGCGCTATTCAAATGTCCTCCTTTGCAAGTAGAGCACCACATGTCAGTCACCTTGATCTTCTAGTAGGCAAAATTTGCTGTACCAGATGCACAAAGGCCTGCTATGTGAGTAACAACAGACTGCATCCAGTTCTGTGGAAATGCATGGGTTGCTGCAAAGTGCTGCACCATACAGATCATCATGTAGAAGAATCTGGGGATATTGCTGTTTTGACTGCAAGGAGCTGCAATCTGGAAATAGATGCCCGCATCCGCAGACAGTATTTGGCTGGGAATCATCCAGCACCTTGGTCTACCATGGGCAGCTGCTTTGTGCTGGCACCCACTACCCTTACTCAAAACTCCAGAAGAGCTTTGATATTTGCCAAAGTTTGGAACCTTTGGACTAAGTAGCAGGCCATCTGCTACTTCTCTGGCTTTTCTGTGGATTAGGTGTAATGAAATTTTACTGAGGTAGAATAGACAACATACACTCACCTTGCCTACATATAAGACAGCCTTCCATATACCTGTCCTGCTTCACTCACCCTGAGTTTCTCTCTTATTCTCCCCCAGTGCTGTAACAATACTGTGGCCATGGCAACTCAGCTGATACAACAGGTGGGCCTTATGCCCTTACACAGGGAACAGTCTGTACACTTTGGAAAGTGTACATGTCTGTACACTTTGGGAAGGGAAGTGAGGGCAGCTTTGGCAGGGAGTCCTGTCCTATGTCCTAAACAAGTATTGCTATTTCCAGGTGGTCTCATTGGCTGCCTAAAATTAAAGGCAGAAATGGAGAAAGCATCAGTGTACTAATCATGGTTCTGCATTCTGTTTTGACACCCACATTACTGTGGCAGGATATTAAGGTGCAATTGCTTCTTGCTTCAGGCAACTAGATGACCTGCAAATTGGCTGAAATATCAAGTTGTCACATGGATTAAATAAATCATTTCTCTTGGATTAAGGCTGCAATGCTGGGATGGGGGGGATCTCCTTAGGAGCCGGCGTGACCTCACACCAGCATAGATGCCACTTTATCGCAGGATAAACATGCCGGCGCAGATGCAAATACGCCGGAGTCTGGGAGCTACGGAGTTCTGCCAGGCCCCTCCGCCAGCGCAGCCACTTTGGGAACTAAATCCTGGAAGAGAACGGCTGTGCTGGCATGGGGGAGGTGTCCCCATAAACACCTCCCCCATGCCAGCACAGCCGTTCTCTTCAGATGCTTTTTAAAAAGAATGAATGGATTTTATGGTTTATTTTTATTTTAGTTGCAGAATTACATCATATATAGTATGTTGAATTTTTCTTCAGTGAAAACTAACAGGAAACGTGTTGTCAGCCAATAATATTACTTTTTTTCTTTTTCAGGATAAAAGAAGTAAACGAAACTAACAAACGAGTAGAACAGGAAATCAAAGTCGCTATTTTTACCCTCATTAATGAAATCAATAAAAAGGGAAAATCTCTCTTACAGCAGTTAGAGGTACAGCTAAATTCCAGCGAATGTACCCTTCTGTGAACTTTGCATGTCTATGACTTTTCTGTTTTGGATGTCCCATTAAGGCTTGATGTTGGCAGTCATGAGTTTGCTTCCCCTGTTATCAGTATTCCTGTTGTTACCCTAATCATATTTATGTGGATTGTAAAAATTCATGCAGTAATAGCAAATAGCAGAAGCCGCATGAAAATATGATTCTTAAGTATGCTGCTTTCTTTTACACTATATTAAAATTTCTGTTGAATGCAAGATTTTTGTTATAAGTATTTCTTATTGGTGGTTCTTTTGTTCTTCAGATTAACAGCTCATTTCTGAGACTTGCAGTGGCCAGGGATGGCGTGGCCACTGCACTGCCACAGCGCCTCCAAAGAGGTTTCCCAGGTGCTGCAAGTCTTAAAAACCTCTTCAAAAACCAAAAATTCAAAAATGTAGAAAAAAGCCCCAATGAAAAGAGTGATGCTGCTCCAGGAAAAACCTGGTGCAGCAACGCTGTTGCTGAAGGTGGTGTTCCCAGGCTGGAGGGGTTTTGGAAGCTGACTACCATCGGCCCCCGCCCCTAGGAATGCTCCCCCTCCACCGGCACTGTATTTCTGTTCCGGGATTTAGGTCCTGGAGAAACTTCAACATCAGAGGAGAGGCGTGTAGCTCCACGGCACCCAGGCGCCGACGGAACTGCCCCCGCCACCAGCGTACGTGCCTCTTATTCCGTGATAAGAGTCCATTTACGCTGGCGGTGGGGTCACGCCACCAGCTTGGGTAATATTTCTGAGTGTGATACAGATTAATTTCTGATGGTGCCACCTTCAGCACAGCTACACCCTTCTAAATAGAGTGAAGTCAGTAGGCCTAGAAGAATGTAATTCATTTTAGGATTGTATCGTGAGTGTGATACAGGTTGATTTCCTCAGTCTATAATATTCTGATCTCAAAATTAGTACAGCTTCCCATTGCAACATTTGATAATTCATGTAACATGTGGTCCTCTGTTCTAGGTGAAGTGGTTTGCTTGCCTTTAAGTTGTCACTTCTTTTGAAATTATTTGTAAAAAACAAACACAAAAAAGCACCATTAACAAGTGTAGCATAATTATCCCGGAAGTTACTGAAAAATATATTTCTATTTCATGTTGCTGTTCCTTGCAGTGCTCAAAGTGCAGTGCCACACTGTTGTCTTTGGTGCTACGATAAGTTGTTGAGGTGAAAGTAAAACTATGGAATCCCTAGTGGTGTTCTATGTAGTAACAAGCACCAAGCAAGAGTGGTTTTGAGCATCTTTTCAGTAGAAGAGTGATATATATATATTAAACAAAATAAGTTGGTAGCATATTTTATGGAATGATTGGGAAGTGAAAGGCAAGTATTTGTCACCAAGAAAAAAATAGCCTCTTTCTGTTACTGGGAACTTGACATTTCTATCTCAGTTGACTTGAAAAGCTGGGGACTAGTACTTTAAGAATTGCTGCCAGGGTGTGGGGATTAGGCAACTGTGAACCTTGTTGTGCCTGGGCCAGTGGTGCCTCATGCCACAAAGAAAATTGCTTTTGAAACTGCTTGGTTGTTCAGAATCAGTTTGTGGTAGGTGGTGGATCTACTACTGAGCACACTAAAAATAGGTGTTGGATCCCATTATTGCTTTTAAATGATTTATTTATTTATTTATTTTATTAGACTTCTAGCCCGCCCTCACCGACAAACGCTGGGCTCAGAATGGCTCACATAGTAATACAACATCATAAGCATATACATCCAATTAGTTAAAACAGCCCTATAAAATAATAATGTCAAATATTCCCCAATGGTGCTTGGCCTGTGACATAAGGCCACAGTAAGGCCTGCTGAGAGTTCGCATAAGAATGCAGCCCATAGATGAATTAGAAGCTTTCTGGGCAGGGTGAAGTAGGATAAGATAGGTAAGCCAGCATTAATAAAGAACCCGCAGCTGGCTTCAACCATAAGCCTGGCAGAATAGCTGTCTTGGAGGCCCTGCGGAACTCCATAAGATCCCTGGTCTCATTGGAGAGACTGTTCCACCAGGCAGAAGCCAGGGCGGAAAAAGCCCTGGCCCTGGTTGAGAACAGCCGTATGCTCTTTGGGCCAGTAGATTAGTGTTTGAAGAACATGATGAGAGCCAGTGTGGTACAGTGGTTAAGAGTGGCAGAGAACTGGGTTTGATTCCCCACTCCTACACATGAGCGGCAGATTCTAATCTGGTGAATCAGTTTTGTTTCCCCACTCTTCCACATGAAGCCTGCTGGATGACCTCGTGCTAGTTGTCGTCGCCTTCTTCCTCTTCTTCCTCTTCCTGTTCTTCAGAAAATGTTGAAGGGAAACCTTAAAAAGCATATCTAGTCATTGACAGTGCCTTAAGATTTTTATTAGAACACATTTGCGAACTTCAGTCTTGCAGATATCTTCCCCCCAGAATATACTGTCTGTAGCTTCCCACTAATAACGATAGAATACATTCGTTACTTCAGCATACCATTCAAGTATGGTTCACTAAATAGTAATTGTATGTATTCTTATAGATACACGTATGCCTCTCTTCTTCCTTATTGCATAGTTAGAAATTTAATTGTTATGAATAATGTTGGATGTTTTAAATGTTATTCAATGTATGCTCTTTCTTTTCAGAGTGTGACAAAAGAGAGACAGATGAAGCTAATACAACAGCAGAATGACATCAGCGGCCTCTCACGGCAGGTGAAACATGTAATGAACTTTACCAATTGGGCTATTGCAAGTGGCAGTAGCACTGCACTGCTTTACAGCAAGCGACTGGTAAGAAACATTCAAACTGTTAACACAGCATGGATTTTGAGTGCAATAAGATGTGGAAAAAAATGGGAACTCACCTTTTCTTTCAACTTATGTTTTGTAAAGATCACTGGAAATGTGCTTATTTTTAGAAAAAAGTTTTCCCTGTATGTTTTATTATGAAGTTGGTACCTGTGTCACTGTAGAATTTGACATCTGTTTGCAGGTGGAGTAGCATGATACTTTTTTTTTTTTAGCCATCGTGTCACATCTGACTTCTGCCGACCACTGGTGGGGTTTTCAAGGCAAAAGACGTTCAGAGGTGGTTTGCCATTGCCTGCCTCCATGTCACAACCTTGGTATTCCTTGGAGGTCTCCCATCCAAATATTTGCCAGGGTCGACCCTGCTTAGCTTCTGAGGTCTGACGAGATCAGGCTAGCCAGGTCAGGGCCTGATACATTTACATTTACATTGCTGAAAATAATATCACAAAAGCTCTTGCTTTTGAAATGCAATGCTGTGGTAGTCTGTCCCCACCTCCCTTTTGGCAGAAGTTGTGGGTCTTGATCTGTAACTCATTCTCATGTTTATACGAGAGTTGATATAGGTGGTAGTTTTTCTGGGGAGTGAACTGTTCCCTGTATTGGTCAGTTGCGTTGAGTTGCAGATTGTTGGTGCCTGTAAACAATTAATGGATTAGAAGTTTTTTGGATACCGAGTTCTTCTTGTGTATGCATGGGCTGAAACTGAAGGTCCTGTAGCTACTCTCTTTGTGGACTACCTTAGGTCACCATCAGCAGTTGCTGAACTGTTTGGTTTATGGAGCAGTCAGATAAGGATGCTCCCAACATCCCTGTCTCCTGACTTCACCCCTGAGAGCTTGAACACTGATGTTGGAGATTAGGAGACTTGCATAGACTAAAAGTCACATCTCATGTTGGAGGCTGCAGTGAGGAGGAGTAACCTTGCAAAACAACCCTCTCCTTCAGCAGTGCTTCTGTGAATGCAAGAAATTCCATTGGCTCAGGAGCCATGCTAGCCTGATTTCTCCTCCTCACTACAGCCCATCCCCCCCCCCCCGTCTACATAACTTTTTGTCCACAAGTCCTGCAACCTCCAGTGTCAGTGTTTTGGCGATCTTGGGTTCTCTGTTGAAAAGGGGAAGATGGGAAGGTACTGAGTCCATGCGTGTCCTTATACGTATGCTCCATAGGATCTAAGCCTCTGTGTTTAACTCCATCTTCTTCAGCAGATCTTGCATCTCCGTTTGAGTGCCTGGCAGGAAGTGCAGTATTTTACATTTTTAGCCAGGAGTTGGAGGTTACAGCAACAGCACTTTCTGTCGTGTTCCAGAAGAACTAATTATACCCCAAACCCAACTTCTTTATGTTCGTGGGTTTCTAGTGAGGAAATGATCCTGTGGTTTAAATGTCCTCCAGACAACTAATAAAAAGGTTTTCTAAGCACGGGAAATATCATCTCTTTATGCATGACAGTTCAGTAATTTTAAATTTTTAGTAAAATTTCAGTAACTTTGAAATTGCTAGGGTATCTGAATGTTCATATTTGCACAATTCCATGTGGGAAAGTTATGAAGCACCTATTTTCTCAAGGTATCTTTCTCACTTCTAGGGGCTTGCTCTTTCCTCGTTGTAAGCAAATCAAAGTTTGAAATGACTTCAGAAGCTGTACCTTGAGATAAGCCTTTTCAGATTGCATGGTTTGCTTTCTGTTATGGAATAGTTAAGTGTGATTTGTTGTTCTACATGTAATAATTTGAAAATATATACAGTTAATGTCTGGTGTAAATGACACGTTAATAGTGCTAAAATAAACTTTTGTCAAGAAGTTACCTTTCCTTGTATTTTAGGAAGAATGCTTTCTATTCATATGTGCCCTGATTGTGTTTTGACTGACCTTTGTATCCTGCTGTACCTCCAGGGGTCTCAAACTGGGGCAGTAGCTTTACCCCAAACATTTGAGATGGGTTAGGATAAAAGGTAGAGTGACTTGCCCAAACCCACTCCAGTTCCTGATTTATGTCAACTTTGTCTTGTTGACTTTTTGCACCATGTCATCACTAATCTTAGAGTGTTTGTCTTCTCACAGATCACGTTCCAGCTGCGACATATTTTAAAAGCACGATGTGATCCCGTCCCAGCTGCTAATGGAGCAATACGCTTCCATTGTGATCCCACATTCTGGGCAAAGAATGTAGTCAACTTAGGTGAGAGGGTGCTCCATTTCTCTGAAAGCTGAATGTAATATGTAAAAATTCTTTTCTATGAGCAGTGATATGAATAGAAGATATTTTCTGTACCAGATTTGTTGATAGTGGTTGGGCCCAAAAAAGTGTTAGGGACTTCTGTAGAATGACTTTTCTGCTCCACATTCCAGTGACACCCCACCCCCATCCACTTTCTAGAGCAGTTTTTTAAGGGACCTTCATGGGGTGGGTGGGGGAATGCCTTGCCATGTGCACAGGCAAATGCCTTCCACTCACACATGGAGGAACTGGATTCAGAGCAGTCGTTCTGATTCATATACAGCTACCACTTGGATGTTTTTCTCCTGTTTGTACTTTGCATGTGATCCTTAAAGTAGTTATATTTACTGTTTGGATATTCACTTGGAAACTGGTCCTTCTTAACAGGTGACAATGCACTGGTGTCTCTTGCTTAAAGGTAGCAGTGCTAGACTGTGGATTTTTTTTCAGGCTTTAGATGGCTGGCACAGATTTCTGGGTATGCAGTATGATGCTTGCAAGGGTGGTGGGTGGCTAGCAGAATGGGGGAGGATCATATGAGAGAGAAGAATGGATGGGGACTGATATTTCAGGACTCATCTGTATTAGTAAGTGGAGTTTCCATATGCTGTAATGGCTGTTACCTTTTCTTGCTTGTCTAGTAATAAGGAAATTAGAAAGTGGTGGTCTTGAGATGAAAATAATCTGGAGTCAGTTCCATATATCTCTATGAGTCACACTACAGTTCATGTGAGACCTCTGTTTTTCGTCTGTGAAGGAGAAAGGAGAAGGCATTGGAAATAAATGGAAAATGTAGCCTAGTGTTTGTGTTCCTAGCAATGTGGGTGCCTCCTTGAAATGGACTTGAAAGCTTTACAGGTCTTTAGTAAATAAGTACTAGCTGTTTTGCAAAGCTGATAATTGGGTGCCAGATTCCAAATGGTCCCCAAATAATGTTGCTAATTCTGTATATGGGCATAATGAGCTTTTAGTTTATAAAGATTTGCTATCCTTTCTTACAGCAGCAAATTTAAAATTAGCAAAAACATGGAAATCAGAAGATTCCTTCAGTGACGCAATGGAGAAACAAGGTGTGTGAGCTCCTTGGAGTAGAGAAGCTCTAGCACCAAATTAGAGGCACTAGTCTAGGGAAAATAAGAAATCTGACAATAACACACGCATCCCTGCAATTTAGCTTTGTATTTTTGTATTAAAGCCCTTGTGTTTAGTAAATGTATATACTTCACAGTAACAACAAACATAAAGGACTAGAGCAAAATGATGAGAGGCTAATTTAATATAGAACGCTGAACAAAAAACAGAGCCTTTAGGTACATATACATTCTGGGTGTCTCCTATGATTTCCCCCTGCAGCAACCTGCTTCTCTGTGTTATAGGGCACTTGAGGTTCGTCAAGCTTTGTGGCAGCTTGGTGAATGCCGTGAGAGAGCACTTCTGGAAATTACCTGTGCTACATAGGCAGAGCTCAGCTTGTTGTACTTTGGACTGGGGGTGTGCATTAGAAACTTAACAGGGTGTTAGAATTAGAAAATGGCAAAAGGAAACATTAAAAATCTTTAATTTGTGAAGAATTAATAGTGATGAGTGCAGACTTCAACCAATGCATGTAACTAGGACAAAACTTAGAATCATAGAATTGGAAGGGACCACCAGGGTCGTCTAGTCCAACCCCCTGCACAATGCAGGAAATTCACAAGTACCTCCCCCCGCCACACCCCCAGCGACCCATACTCCATGCCCAGAAGATGGCCAAGGTGCCCTCCCTCTCATCTTCTGCCTAAGGTCACAGAATTAGCATTGCTGACAGGTGGCCATCTAACCTCTTCTTAACAGTCTCCAGGGAAGGCGCGCTTACCACCTCCCGAGGAAGCCTGTTCCACTGAGGAACCGCTCTAACTGTTAGAAAGTTCATCCTAATGTTTAGCTGAAAACTCTTTTGATTTAATTTCAACCTGTTGGTTCTGGTTCAACATAAAACAACTCGGCACCCACCTCTATATTCCTGGAGAGTTTTGAAACTTGGAAAAGCTTGGAGTGCTGTGAAGGAGCAGATTCGCAAGCCCCTGTTCCTTCAGGTCCCTGGGAGGCTGGAAAGCCCTGTGGCTGTCCCAAGCCTTTGCTCCACCTCAATCCCTCCCTTACTCCCAAGGGGCCGGGGGAATGCCAAAATCCAACTGGTTAGTTACCACCACCATCAGCAGATCTTCTTGACAGATTTGCACATCTGGTGCTCTGTACCCATATTGCTGTTTAGAACCTCCACTTAGTTGTTGAGTCTCCTTCTTCACTCCTAGAAGTTAGCGTTGGGGCAGTCGATTGTGCTTTCCCATTTTTGAGCTGACCCGCTCAAGGAATGGCAAGCTTACTCACTGCTCTTCCCTGTTACCACACTACACGTAGCAAGACTGAATAGGTGTGCTGTGTTTGGAGATGAGGCTTCAAACATTCAAAAGATAAGAAAGTTTAATAAAATAAAGTGTACATGATCTGTTCAAGCATCAGGCTAAGCTAGGATACAAAGAACAGATGAAAACATGTGGTTCCCTCTCACTCTGCATTCAATACTTATCCTAAACAGTGTTTAATTAGGATGGGCTGTAGTAGTTCTTGGAGTTGCAGTAGTTTAAAGTTCAGCATTACCTTAGTTCAGGGGTGGGGAACCTTTTTTCTGCCAAGGGCCATTTAGATATTTATAACATCATTTGCGGGTCGCACATTCTGGCCTTTAACCCCTCCATTGTCGTCACTTCCGCCCCCAGCCCTCTTGTAGTACAGAAGGAATATGTTTCTCCACAGCCCAGGTGGGAAAGGGTTAACACAGTTTCTTGGGCAGTCCTAGCAGCTCCATAGCTAATGACTCTTCTGCAAGGGGGAAAGAAGGTTCCGCCTTGAATAGAGGCTATTTCTGTCTGCAGGAGGGGGCAGATTGCCAGTCTTAGATCCTTCTGAGCTAGAGATCTGCCAGGACCCATGAAGGGCCAGACCAAATGATTTCGTGGGCCTTAAATGGCCCCCGGGCCTGACGTTCCCCACCCCAGCCTTAGTTCTAAGAGTTGTGACTTCTCCCCATTGCCATTTGCCACTTGGGCAAGATCAAGTCCTTAAATACAAGTTTAGTTCTTCATGGCTTGTTCCTCTCTGGTCAGAAGCTGTAACGTAAAGGAGAACTTCCCTGTGTCTCCATTATCTCCCCTTGGAGAGCCTGTCCACCCCCACCCTGGGGTTCCTGCCTCAAGAGGAAGGGTAAACCATCTCATGGTTTGGCTGTCTAGTCTCTTTCTTGGATGTGGCATTCCAACAAGGGGTGAGATGGTCAGCCATTGTCCTACTTAGGCCAGAGGTATTAGCATATGTAAGCCCTAAAGTACTGTGTGCTTGGGTCTTGATTGGCTCCCTCCACTCTGCCAGCTATGAGCTTGCAGCTGGGTCTCAACTCTTAAACAGAGTTGAAATACTGGGATGAGTTCTTGGGTGGAGGGCTGTGACAGGTCTCATCTTCCTCACTGGAGGGACCCACACACTCCTATGACTTGGGGGGATCTAGGTTTGTTTTAAACGATAAACCTCCCCCCTCAATTACCAGGTGCTCTAAAGGTAGCAAGGGCTCTGGGCTCCCTGCTGTGAGATAAATTTTGTGGTGACAAGGAGATTATTGAGATCACTGAGGCAGGATTAGTATATAAGCAACTAAGAAGATTTATTTATTTACAGCTTGCTTTAAAGGAACAGATCAGCAGTACAGGTCTCCAGGTAGACACAGGAGAAACCTGGCTGAGGCATATATATTTAAAGTAGTTATGACTTCAGAGAGTAGTTAAACTTTTCTATAATGCTTTCAGGCACAAACAGGCGTTCGCTGACTAGCCTCTAGGTTGGATCCTCTCACCCTCACAGGATTCTACCAACACCAGACTGCCCTTTCCCAAGAGTCAGACTAAATGGTACAAGGTCTGCTCACTCCAAAGACAGGCCCGACAATCAGGTACCCCATTCTTTCCCAGCGATAGAGCTAAACCACTCTGCCACACTACCAGGCACAGCTACCCTTCGCTCTGCCTGGTCTTTTTCCTGAGTCAGACCTGAGCTGTCACTGCTCTCTTCTCAAAGGTGAAGGGATGCTGGAGTAGCCCTCCTATAGGCTGAGCGGAGTGGCTGTTTTTCTCTTCAGGGGCAGGACAGCCTCCTGTCTGTCACAAGGGCATTTCTCCACAAGTGCCATTGTCAAATTCCTTCGTAAAATAATCTACCGTTAGATCCCCCATCATGGTAACTGGTGATAACAGTACAAGTGCTGATTGGCCTCCAGTGCCACTTAAAAAAAAACCCTCATAATGAAGTTCAGACTTTTTTAATTCAATGAAAAATATGTTGATTTACTCTTTTCATAACACACCTAGGCTTGAAACCAACTCACTCATCCATTGAATCCTATCACTCCATTGAATCCTATCACTCATCCATTGCATGAGTGATAGGGCACTTCTGCTTAGGCAGATTCCCCTCTTCTCACTGCTTCCCATGCCATTTGGGGAATAGTGGTGCAGAGTGAAGCAGCAAGAAGAAGAGGGCAAAAAGGTCCGTGGTTCTCTGGATCCAAGGATATATTTTAGACTTGCTGCAAGTCTAGATCATGTGGTGTTACAAAAAAACCCATAAAAGTGTTGGTAAACAGTAGCTAACGGGCAAGCTATAATATCTGCATAAGCAGTTTGAAATAACTTGGATTAAATTATTGGATTCAAAAATGTAGAAGATGGTGTATCAAGGAAACAACAACCTGGAAAGTGTGTTGAGACACAAACTGGGTAAAAAGGGGGGAAAGACCCATTTTAGATCATAGATGTACACAGTCTAAAATGTGTCTGATATAGGTCAAGTTTTGAACAAATAACAGTTCCAGAAATTTTAGTGGAAGATAGAACAATCATGGATAGATCTGTTGAAATACCAGATGTTCTTAAAATGTGAAGGTAGTGAGCTTGGATGTTTTAATATATGAATCTTACTTCCTGACTGTTTAAAAAACTGCAAAAGTCCGAAAAGCACCCCACTGTAAATTCAAAATATCCTTCATAAAACAATGGTTATAGATGTTATGGGGTTTCGTGTTAATGTAAGGATTAACAAGTTATATTTAAGTGAGAGAACGAGAACAGAAAATCATTCTCTTCAGAATTAAACAAGGCTCCCTTTTATAACCATATGGAAGGATTAAAATTAAATAACAATATAACAATATAATTAAATCAGTTTACTTCATGCAAGAAATTAGTGTAAAGGTGTTGTTCTTAACTTATATATATATATAGTATATGTATATAGTATATGTATATATGTGAATGAATTTTTCATTAGAAATTGTTGTAAGGGATGCATATATCAGTACCAGTACCTTTTAATGTAAGCTCAGTGAGCAATTTTTAATATTATTTTTAAAGTTTCTTAACATTATATTTAAAATACATTTGGTGCCATATATGTTTTTAGGAGTTTATACCTTTACATTTGTGAAACCAGGGAATAGAAAATATAAAACTTTCTTTTCACAGAGATAAGGGCTTTTTAGTTAACCGGCTCTCTCTTCTGTTGTTTAGGTAATCTTGTTATTGAAAATAAACCAACCCAAGGTTACACTCCTAATGTAGTAGTGGGACAAGTTCCCCCAGGAACCAACCACATCAACAAACCTCCAGGGCAAATTAATCTTGCACAACTTCGGCTCCAGCATATGCAGCAGCAGGTGTACGCACAAAAACACCAGCAGTTACAACAGATGAGGATGGGGCAGCCGGCAGGGCAGCTCCCCCGCCAGGCAGGCCCACAGATGCTACAGCAACAGGCAAGTTTTCAGACTGTCTTAATTTTCAGCTCATTATAGACACTAAGACAGACCTCTGACGTAGACACTGAATACATCTAAAGATTAAGCAGGGGATTGTTTCATCGAAATGCAGTAAGTCAGTGAAATTCAAGGGTAGCTTATCTGGTTTTCATGTAAAATAAAAATGGCATTTATTTCTCTTGGGGGCAGGGAATCCTTTTTTTCCTCAACCGTGAGCAAGAATTTTAAAACGCGTAAATCTTTTGTAGCCTCCTAGATTGATAAGTATGCAGACCATGCAGCGGGGCATGAACTGCGGTGCTTTCCAAGCCCACCAGATGAGAATGGCTCAGAATGCTGCCCGTCTCCCAGGGATACCACGGCACAACGGGCCCCAGTACTCCATGATGCAGCCCCACTTACAGAGACAAGTATATGCTGTGTGCACACTTTGATTTCCCACCTTTCATGTAGACATGTGGTTTGAATTTTATATCAGTACATTTTAGCAGGGAAAGCTCTTTTTGAAAGAGTAGCTTGCATACCTTTCTCTGTTGCTTCCTCCTTGAAGAAACTGAATGACATTAGTTTTGTAAGACATCTTAAGTCTTGCTGGCAGCATGGTCAGGTTTCAGATTAATGGGAAATTTCACAAGGTACATTAAAACTTGTTTGCAACTTCATGTTGGTTGATGCATCAGCATGTTGACATGAGAATAATTTGTTTCACTATCTGGTTTCAGAAATTAAAATAGAAAGCTCAATTTGATTTTTCTTGAAATTGCCTTGAACCCTTGACCTCTTAAGAAATTTACCAAATGAAGTGCTTAAGTATCACTGTAATTATGAGCAACTGGAAACTACTTAAAGACAAAAGAACTGAATGATAGTAATGAACATGCTTTTTGAAAGCCTGCAGTTTGCAACTGAAAAAAGTACTTTGTTCCTTTTGTCCCTGTCATAATCTGTTCTTCCCCCCCTTCCCCCACTATGCTTTTTCCCAATAGCATTCAAACCCAGGACATGCTGGCCCTTTTCCAGTTGTTTCGGTGCACAATAATACTATCAATCCAACGAGCCCTACAACAGCCACCATGGCCAATGCTAACCGTGGCCCAACAAGCCCCTCCGTAGCAGCAATAGAGCTTATTCCTTCTGTAACAAACCCGGAAAACCTTCCTTCCCTGCCAGACATCCCTCCCATTCAGGTTAGTAAAATTATGTGAAAACTGACTTTTAGAGTTTGATTTTCTACTATTTTAACATGTTTTTAAAGGGCAGTTCGTTTTTGGTAATTATGAGAGAGCGAATCTATCTGCTGATGTCTGTGATTTATATTGTAGAGCTGCTTAATTTCACATTAATATTCTTTTTCATGAAATGGTTGAAAATGTTGGCAAGAAGCATACAGTACCAAAATCTAATATTTTTTTCAGATACCACCTTTTAATTATTTCTTTGAACACTAGAGTAGGTTGTACTACCCTATAGTTAAAGTGATGCAACACTTACAGTTCACTGTAGAATAAAATGTTCTTGTAAAATTATGTTAAGGTACATTCTGCATGATCAGACAAGGTGGGACCCACCTATCTTAATTTTTAGGAGGCTGAAGTTGGTTCCCAGTTCATTTCCAGTTCCTTATTCACATTTCCTAATTCCTGAATAATATTGAGGGCAATTTAAAAACTCTGCACTCCAAAATAAAGTTGGGATCACCACATACCACATACCATATATTCAGGGGACTGTGCCCTCTGAGGGGGCGCAATCTGTGTTCTAGTCCAAAGTCTGGTTCTTGTGCCAGCTGCTCCCAAGTGGGGTGCCCCCAGGACAAATGCACATACAGACACTGAGGCTCAGCTGTATTCCAAAACAATCTTTGGACCACCCCATATTACACATCCTCACACTCCAGAGAATGTCATCTGCAAGAAGATATACAGTGGTGCCCGGTCCAAACACTGGTTCTGGCACCACTGGCTTCTTTTTGGGTCGTCCCCCTAGAAACTTGTATTGCAAAGGAGATTTGAATAAGGAACCGGTACCGTTGTGTGCCCTCTGCACCCCAAAATAAAGTTTGGACCACCACATATCATACACCTCCACATTCAGGGGACTGTGCCCTCCAAGGGGGTGCATGCTGGGTCCTATTCCACAGTTCTTGTGCCAGCTGCTCTCAAGTGGGGTGCCCATTTCTGCTCATGCAGCAGGTTTTTGGGGTTCATATGGATTTGTGAATCTGGGCAGTTTTCATCTGGCAGTTTCTCTCCAACATAAGATACTTGTAACAACACTTACTGGTACACTTACCAGTATTGCCTACTGAGACTAGCAGCAGTTCTTTAGGATCCCAGGTAGAAGTCTAACATGAATGAATTCCTGATCCTTTAAACTGGAGATGACAGGGACTGAACATTCTGCAGGCCAAGCAAATCCTCTACCATTCAGCTGTGGCCCCTCCTCATCAATCACTATTTTAGAAAAGAATGACAGAGGAAAGTGAGTGATAATCCAAGGAACAGAAAGCAAATGCATTTGTTCCTCAAAATATCACATATTCATATTTCAAGCTTTGGCACAAATAGTTTTTTGACTGCTTAAAAAAGATCATGAAAGACATGATTTTTGGCAACTCAAAAGAGGCCATTTCCCTGAATAGTTCAGGAATGCCTAGACTTGATTTTACGAATAAGCTGCATATCTGAAAAATATTCTCTTGTGAAATTAATCTGAAGTTATTTTTTATGCTTATCAATTAGTCACAATGACCTTAGCTTCCTCTTTCCTGAGAATAGAGGTTTTATAGCTCATCTGAACCAAGCCTGCATTCCAGCTGCGTGATCTGAAAGCAGGACTGCCGATAGCCACAGTGGGCCCCCGGACAAAGATTTCATCTGCCCCCGCATAGACTACCCTGATTCAAACCACATGTCATAAACAAATCAGTTGGTGTGCTATCACACCTGGATGGTGGACTGCAGTGGGCTGCACGCTGCCTATCCGAGCAGACCACTGTGTATCAGATATATTCTGCAAAGAGCCCCCACTGTTACATGTATTATTTCCATCTCTGTGTACTGCAACTGAATAAGAAGCACGGGTACTGAACTATGCCAAAGAATGTAATTATATCTGGACCGCATTCAGCAGCTTGAACCTCACATACGTTAAGGCTGTGACCAGCACACGGTCCTGTAAAACGGAAGAAAAACAAGTCTGGGAGCCTTAAAATGCTGCCCCCAAATATTTCCAGATTTTTTTGGACCCAATTACCAATATTCCTGAATACCCAAATATCGCTCTGGATACCCACATTTATGGACCAGAAATGTCCGAATGCGCTTATCTAGTATAAATGCTTACAATCATCCTGTTTAGTTCTTGGATGAGTTCGAATAGTAACAATGTAAAATTGAGCATTCAGCTGTTTTTCCTCTATTACTAAATACAAGCTAGCCTCTATATGTTATTTCTAGCATGCTGTATTTAAAGTTGGCACAATCACTGTGTCATTGACCTTTATTTCAGCTGGAAGATGCTGGTTCCAGTAATTTAGATACTTTACTAAGCAGATATATCGCAGGTAGCCACCTGCCTCCCCAGCCCTTAAGCAGCATGAATCCCTCCCCTGGACCTTCAGCTCTATCTCCAGGCTCATCAGGTAAGTTGGAAAAGGTGGTATGTATTTTTAACATCCGCTTAACACAACCGCCAGTAGCGGTAATGAAATGTTCCAAGCTCCAGTGTGAGACTAAATTTAAGAAAATGGCATGTTTCCAGATGACTTTATAACCAACTTATGAGTCCTGTTATTAATTTTATCCATCTGCTTGTTATAACTCCCATAATAATGCCAATAAGCATTTCCTGCTTAGTGTATGTGTCCTTTTACATGGCCAGAATTAAGTCAAATTTAATAGATGTTTTTATGTATTAATAGATAGACAGTGAGGGAAAAAAGTATTTGATCCCCTGCTAAATTTGCCCGTTTGCCCTCTGACGAAGAAATGACCAGCCCATAATATTAATGGTAGGTTTATTGTAGCTGTGAGAGACAGAATAACAACAGGAAAACCCCCAGAAACCCAGAAGACAAAAGTCAGAGATTGATGTGCATTATAATGAGTGAAATAAGTATTTGATCCCCTATCAACCAGCCAGGTTAGGGTTAGGGTTCTGCTGTCGACAGAAGCAATCAATCCATCAAATTCCAAACTAGCCACCATGACCAAGACCAAAGAGCTGTCCAAGGATGTCAGGGACAAGATTGTAGACCTGCACAAGGTTGGACTGGGCTACAAGAGTATTGCCAAGCAGCTTGGTGAGAAGGTGACAACCCTAACCCTAACTGTCAACCTCCCTCGGTCTGGGGCTCCATGCAAGATCTCATCTCGTGGAGTTGCAATGATCATGAGAATGGTGATGAAGCAACCCAGAACTACACGGGGGGAACTTGTCAATGATCTCAGGGCATCTGGGACCATAGTCACCATGAAAACAGTTGGTAACACACTACGCCGTGAAGGACTGAGATCTTGCAGAGCCCGCAAGGTCCGCCCGCAAGGCGGCACATGTACAGGCCCGTCTGCAGTTTGCCAATGCACATCTGAATGACCCAGAGGAGAACTGGTTGAAAGTGTTGTGGTCAGATGAGACCAAAATCGAGCTCTTTGGCATCAACTTAACTCGCCGTGTTTGGAGGAGGAGAAATGCTGCCTACGACCCCAAGAACACCATCCCCACCGTCAAACATGGAGGGGGACATATTACGCTTTGGGGGTGTTTTTCTGCTAAGGGGACAGGACACCTTCACCACATCAAAGGGACGATGGACGGGACCATGCATCGTCAAATCTTGGGTGAGCACCTCCTTCCCTCAGCCAGGGCATTGAAAATGGGTCGAGGATGGGTATTCCAGCAGGACAATGACCCAAAACACATGGACAAGGCAACAAAGGAGTGGCTCAAGAAGAAGGACATTAAGGTCCTGGAGTAGCCTAGCCAGTCTCCAGACCTTAATCCCATTGAAAATCTGTGGAGGGAGCTGAAGGTTCGAGTAGCTACACATCAGCCTCGAAATCTTACTGACTTGGAGAGGATCTGCAAAGAGGAGTGGGACAAAATACCTCCTGAGATGTGTGCAAACCTGGTGGCCACCTACAAGAAACGTCTGACCTCTGTAATTGCCAACAAGGGTTTTGCCACCAAGTACTAAGTCATCTTTTGCAAAGGGATCAAATACTTATTTCACTCATTATAATGCACATCAATCTCTGACTTTTGTCTTCTGGGTTTCTGGGGTTTTTCCTGTTGTTATTCTGTCTCTCACAGCTACAATAGACCTACCATTAAAATTATGGACTGGTCATTTCTTCGTCAGAGGGCAAACGGGCAAATTTAGCAGGGGATCAAATACTTTTTTCCCTCACTGTATGTAAATAACATGTAAATAGCATATGATTTTAGCCCATGAAGAGTGGGCCAGTCTGCACTGTAAAGCAAGTAAGGCCAGTCTTCCTGGATACTACTTAACCTCCTGAGTTTCAGTAGCAAACATCTGTGTGGTGTCATAAATCATAGCCCTGTGTTTCCTGGCCAGAAAATTTAGGAGTCAAATAGCATCTTGGCTTTAGACCCATATAGGTAACATTACCTCCTAACTGCTGGCTCTAATCTGTGGCAAGCATACTATGAAAAAGTGTCTTGTATGGAGCTGATAGGGCTTATTTTGGCATCTGGTCCACCCTGATGCTTCTGTATTATATACAGCTTATAACAATGTAATAAACTTTGCCAAAGTGGACCTTCCCAAAATTGGATAGCCGCAAAAAACTTACAGAAATTCATTCTCTCATATTTGGCTAGTTGTGCTGTTATTCTGATGTCTTAAACTGAAAAATACAAGGAAGGGGAACTTTCAACATATAGGCCTTTCCCTATACATCTGGACAGGTGAGACTACTACAGTCACAGTGAATTCAGTTTACCATTGTTTGAATAGTCCCTTCAAAAACTATTGCTAGTAATTCATAAAATAGCTTTGAGTCCCACTTTAATGGCACCTGTCCAACTATTGTCCATCTCTCATTTTTGTTGTTGTCAGCATACATGAGTATGCATTCTCTTTTGAATGCATGCATATAAATTGAATGTGTCATGCATGCATATAAATTGCTTAAAACATAGCAATTATGTAGTCACTCTGGAATAAAATTAATTGGAAAATTAGAAAGGATTTATGGCTAGGAATGTTATAACTTCTACTAAATGAAGTAGTGGCTGTCGTTCATGGGGGGAGGGAAGATTTCCTTATCTGAAGGTAATTGATTTGGGGAAATCCTTGTTTCATTACCAGTGGTGGTACCATCTAGAGTATCATCTCCAAAGCTATAAATGAACAGTTATAAGCTGGTCATGGTGTAAACATAATTTCATCCTTCTTTTAGGTTTGTCGAATTCTCACATCCCTGTAAGGCCACCCAGTACCTCCAGTACAGGCAGTAGAGGCAGGTGAGTTGCATAGCTTGAAAACCAGTCACTGAGGTCTTGCTGAAGTTTACTGAGAAACAAATGCCTTTTCTATAGCTCAGAAAGCCTTCAATTTAACTACAAGGCTATTCAAAATAATGCATGCACCTAAAAAATATGGGAATTGTAAGTAATGGCTTGGATCCACTGGAGCATTTCCATGGGTGGAAGGATTTCTGCACATGAAGCATGACTTTCCCACTGCACCCCAAAATGCCTCTAAAATGCTATTCCTAGCACAGCATGTGGGCTGCAGCAGGAGCAGGGCGGGTGGGTCTGGAAACACTCCAGTGAATTCAAGTTTATGGTTCCCATGCTATCTTCTGTACTATGTAAGCAGGAAAGATGGCTTACAGTGTCTCATGGTATAGGTGAGTGTACGTTATGTTCTGTGCACCTTCACTTTTTCTTGGTCTTTCTTCTGCAAGTTAAAAACCCTGAAGCTGTGCAAGGGCAATATCCGTCTTCAGTAAGATAAACAACTCTTTCTAATAGTAAAGTGGCTGGCCACTATTGAGATTGTGAAAGTGTCAAAATCAAACCACAGTGGTTTTTATATATTTCCTCCATATGTAAAAATAAAAATGTGGTTTTGTAGATAAGAGAGAAACTACCAGTAAAGAAGGCCAGTGACAAATTGAACATTCTGCATGTGGCACGGAAGGCTAAGGACAATTGAGAGTCTCGGGGTGGGAAGGGGAGAGACTGGGATGAGTAGCTTGTTCAAGCCACTGAGCACTTACAGAATCTTGCGATGGGAGATATCGTGGTATAGATTTTCCAGATTGTTCTCTTTCCCCACCCCCCTGCAATTCCTCACAGCCCCCCCCGTTTAGTTTATAAATTCAAACTCTTTTGTCCTTTTTGTTTTGATCATGATATAAGTGAAAAATATACACAAGTCTGTATGCAGTCTGAGAAGCTTGAGTTTCAGTAGTCAAGGAATAAAATCCAGTTTTTCAGAAATTTGTTTAACAAGGCCTGTCTGCTTCCCTTTTATAAAAAGTTAATTTAGTCAGTGCCATTACCAACCATACCTTCTTACCAACCATACCCTAATTAAGATTGGTATTTTTGACTTACATGCTTTTGCTATGCACGTTCTAGCAACAGGGATCAAATTTACAGTTAATTCTACATCATTGTTTCTGATGTGATTGTTTACAAATCCCAATAAGAATATCTTGGATTCTAAAGGTATTTCGTAACTGATAATCTCTGAATGTATAATCTGAATTCGTTGAACAATCTGCAGTACCTAAATCATAGATATGTTTCAGCTGTAATGGTGCTAGATACTATCTTCAATGTAACTTACGATAGTTTTGTTTCATATGTCTATTGATTATATTCCTGGATGTGTTCTCCCATATCTGATCCCACTTGTGTAGCAGAATAGAGATCTCAGTATCTTTATCTGCTTTATATCTGTAATATTTCCTATTTTCTGACTACTAACCATCTGTAATATATGACCCACCTAGCCTTTATAAAGTCTCCCATCTAATAATAATTCCTAAGAACATAAGAAGAGCTCTATTGGATCAGACCAGTGGTCCATCAAGTCCAGCGTCCTGTCTTACACAGCGGTCAGCCAATTTTTCTGGCTGTCCTCTAGCTTCATAGAAGCTGAGGCCTTACCCAGTGTTGACTCCTGGCACTGGAATTCAGAGGTTAACTGCCTCTGAACGTGGAGGTTCCCTAGTAGCCATGAATCCTCCATGAATCTATCTAATCCCCTTTTAAAGGGTGTCTTTGCGGTCAGCCAATTTTTCTGGCTGTCCTCTAGCTTCATAGAAGCCGAGGCCTTACCCAGTGTTGACTCCTGGCACTGGAATTCAGAGGTTAACTGCCTCTGAACGTGGAGGTTGCCTAGTAGCCATGAATCCTCCATGAATCTATCTAATCCCCTTTTAAAGGGTGTCTTTGCTTGTGGCCATCACTTCATCCTCTGATAGCAGATTCCACGTTTTAATTACTAGCTGTGTAAAGCTTTTTCCGTTCTAAATCTGCTGCTCATCAACTTCATTGGCTGCCCTTGAGTTCTAGTATTTTGGAAGAGGCAGAGAAGTTTCTCTTTGCCAACTCTCTCCACCCCTGCATAATTTTATAAACCTCTATTATGTCCCCCCTTAGTAGTTTCTTTTCTAAGCTGAAAACCTCCAAACACTTCAGCCTTTCCTCATAGGGAAGGTGCTCCAGCCCCCTAATTATCTTGGTTGCCCTCTTCTGTACATTTTTCCAAATTCAGATTTATTCCGCTTATATAATTCTCTTGAAAGTATTATGTGAGTGATTGACCTTACCTGAAAGTTTCGAAACAAAGATGGACAAAACCCATTCACCTTTATAATACCACATAATCAGACCAAATCTGTTTGTCCTTCCAACCAATCACTAATTTGTGGTAAACCAGATTTGTGCCAATAACTTGCGTCTCCACATAGTTCAGAGGAAGAGAATTCTACATTATCAGTGACAAAGGTAACAATCCAGGGCTCAACGTGTCTTTGAACTTCCCCCAAACGAATAAAATGGACTGAGTAGATTGCAACCTGCTTTTATTTCTTTCATCTATGAAACCATATTATATCTCTTAGATCCATTCCAGCCGCCTCCTGTTCTGTCTTTGTCACCTGAGCCACCTTGCACTTGGTTGTTAAGTTTTATTTTTTAATTCATATGCATAACGGTATAAATATCTGGCAAGCTTATTCCCCTTTTTGTTTATCTTTAACAGTAACATTCTTTGAAACTTTTGGGAGTTTTACTTATCCAAATAAAATTATTTACTCATTTCTGCCACTCTAAGATTTTCATTAGTGAATATTAATGTTATATTCAAGAACAAAAACAAAGTATTTGGTAAAATAACCATCTTTATCAAAGCCACGCTCCTAGCTATGAAAGAGAGCTTTGTCCAGACCTTCAGTTGTTCTTTTATTGTTTAAAACTCCTAATCTAAACAAACATCATCTTTTATCTATATTCCTAGTCACCTTATTGCATGTTTTTTTTCCAGGAGAGTCCTCAGGAGGTCATTTTAATGTAAATTTGCATATTTAAGCCCAACCACTGTGATTTAGTTATATTTTTATAATCAGTTACAACACTAAATTCCTGCAATATCTGAAGCAAAACCCTACATCAGTTGGACAGATTTTATTTTGCCAACACAATATCATCTGCATAAAGATTTAATTTTCATTCTTGTTTGCCAGATTTTGTCCCAGAGATCCCTAGATGATTTGTGATGGCTATAGCCAAATGATTCTATGGCACAAATAACAGGTGTTACCAGGCATCCTTGCCTGGTGCTCTAGAATATGCCAGACTCCAGCAGAAGGAAGTCTTCATGTAAATGGCCACAATTTGCAGAATTCGCTTGAACCCAGTTTACCAAGTTTCCTCCACAGTTGAAAGACTCCAGAATCTTTTTAAAAAATAAACATTTCATCTGATTCAAGTCTTTTTCTGAATCTTAAAAAAAATTAAAGCGCTTGGCATTCCTTGTGTTTAATTTTACCTAATACATCAGTTAAACAGTGGGCATTAAGTGCCATACATCTATTTAGGAGGTAGCCAGTTCGATTTTCCTGTATGTATTCCTCCAAAATAGATCATCATCTCTTAGCCAAGATCTTTGTCCAAATTTAAACATCTGGTTCTAGTCAACCATCTTTAAAAGGATATCCTAGACCTGGGAAAAGGTGTATCTATAACAATGAAGAGGTTGGAGCACCATTCCTACAAAGGTAGATCATTGGGGCTTCACAGTTTGGAAAAAATACAACTAATAGAAATTTACAGACGTATACATGATGTAGAAGATAGTAGATGTAGAATTCCGGTTTTAAGAGAGGGTGAAAAAAATTATCTGAACTGTACAGCTATTCTTGCAATTCTTAAATAACAAACCTGGTTATGATGCCTCGCAAAGTTTATATCTTTATCTGCTTTTAACAAGAGCTTTTGCTCCCATAGGCAATTCTTAATTCTCACAGTTCTAGCATTTGGGTGTTTTGATCTGCAATTAAAATGTGCTTAACCTTTCCAGCTGTGGTTCATCAGGCAGAACAGTTGAGAAGAATAATATTAGTTTCAAGACTGACCATGTGAAAGTTAAGCAAGAGCCTGGCACAGAAGAAGAGGTATGCGGTTTCTCAGGACCGGTAAAGCAAGAAAAATCAGAGGATGGAAGAAGGAGTGCCTGCATGGTAAAACTCTTTTTTTTTTTGTCTTCTACGTTGTATCTTTCTGTGATGTAATAGGGAAAAAAACCGAGCAAGTTTTGGAAGAGGGGTCATTTTTTGTGAAGTCTCCCCTTCCCACTGCAGTAGACCACTGACTCCCCCCCCAAGCTATTCTTGGGGTCCCTCATTCTCCAGGAGTAGCATGGGGAGTATTTTGGGCTTCAGCAGGAGGCAGGCATGTAGCACATCATGAATGAGAATTCTTCCATCTAAGGAGATTTTAGGCAGGATGCAAGACTGTATGTTTTTCTGAGGATGTAAAGTTTGCACATTATCATTTTAACATGTTTTTCCCCCATCTGGGAGCAGCCTGAAGGTTTTCACATGGTAGCATGTGAAGCTGTTTTCAGTCATGACTTTGATTTACACATAGACTGCCACCTTGGAAATACATATGTATGCTTCCTGGATCTAAGGATTAATAGTATAGAGAAACACTAGCCTCCTCCCACAGACCTAGTGCTGCTGGAATGAATTGATAAATAGTGTAATTTATAGTCCACCTTTCTCACTGAGACTCAGTGCAGATTGCACAATGTAAGTCAATGCAATCAACAGGATAAGGTGTCGAATAAGCAGTGTAACAGGAGTAGGATTGCAGACATCTGAAACGAAGCATAAGTATTTTAAACATGGCATGTTAAACAATGCAGAAAATTTGCATTCCATTTATTGCCGTTCTTTTTTCTGCTTGGAACTGGATATCCAGATTGTAAGCTGGGATTGGTCCTGCTCCCAGGGGCTTTCTGTCTAGCCCATGGCATTTCCCAAGGGGTTTCCCCTCCACCTCTGTGCTTATGCATCACAGGCCACTTGTCAGTTAGTTACTTGACATAGGGCTGTCTAACACCATCCCCCCCAGCATGAATAAGCACCAAGGCTTTGGAAAAGTGACAACTTGGCTGTTGACGCATATGTACAAGTTAAGCCACAGGTAAGTAGCGGTGAGCAGAAGTGGCTAAGGAAGGATTTTGTCAAAGCCTCTATTGACCTGCATCATGGAAGAAAGGGTGGGAGGAAGGAGCCTTCTACCCATGTCTTGACTTGCATGAGAGTCAGTCAGAACAAATACTTGCTCGCTGTCTTGGCCAATGTTCCAAGTCCTTGTTACCAGTTAATTATCCAGCCAGGGGTGGGGGTGGGGGCGGAAAGTAAGAGATAGCAATAATACATGGCAGAGTGACTACCAAGAACTTTTTAAATTGTTTGTCATATAAAACATGGGGGAACAAAATAACTTTGACAAAAGCAGTGCTGGATGGGAAGAGGGCCAAGAAAAGGCGGGGAACCTAGGGGCAGGTTAGCTGAATCAAAATAAATAAAGTATATAGTAAGCAGGGGAGCAGGAGCCGGAAGCCAAAGTGGGTGCTAGAGGCAGGGAGTGAGGAGTAGGAGGCCTCACCCCCACACACACACCTGGTGGAACCCCTCTTACATTTTCATCTCATGCCTTTATTTCAGCTCAGCAGTCCTGAGAGCAGCTTGACGCCACCTCTTTCTACCAACTTGCATCTTGAAAGTGAATTAGAAGCACTGGGAAGTATGGAAAACCATGTTAAGACTGAACCAGCAGACCTAAGCGAAAGCTGCAAGCAGTCGGGGCACAGCCTTGTCAATGGCAAGTCTCCCGTTCGCAGCCTCATGCACCGATCAGCTAGGACTGGAGCAGAAGGCAACAACAAAGATGACGATCCCAACGAGGACTGGTGTGCTGTGTGCCAAAATGGAGGAGACCTGCTATGTTGTGAAAAGTGCCCCAAAGTTTTCCACCTCACATGTCACGTACCCACTCTCCTCAGCTTTCCAAGGTATTTAAAAATAAAATAAAAAAGCTGTTGATTTATGCAATAGTGGCTCAGTAGGGTTGGTCAGAATGTTCGGCTATAAGCAGCATCTACCTTTTATTAGCCCTTGGGCAACTGCATAGAGTTGATGTTATAGCAGTTATATTTTGCTCTTGTGATGGCCAGCAGCCACGTATTTTGTGCACAAATTTAATAGGCCCCTAGTGCCAAATTAAGTAGTACACAGAAAGCAAGCCAATGTATCTTGATCCTACTGTACACCAGGCAATCTCTGTCCTTGGGTGTATCAGATGCCTCTGAGGGGCTCTTGGGCAAGATGCCATTATCTGGTAGCTGAGGCTAATAAAAAAAATAGTGTTGTATACAATGATGCAGAAACTAAACAAAACAACACCAGGCTATGAAAACTCCATAATTTATATATAGATAAGAATGCCCATAGAAACAATATAAGGGTCTAGCATACCAATTATGAATGACACAAAATAAACGCAAATGCACCAACCCAACCCCACAAGAGAGGTAAAGAAGAATCAAGTCTAACAAAGATGTAACAAATTCCATGGTAAAGTGTCTTCTGCAGAGGGTAATCGCCAAAATGGTCTGGTAAGTGTTCTTTTATGGCAGACAGCCAGCTATATCCAAGGTAAATCAAGGGAGACGGAAGTTCCGGATAGAAGATTAAGTTCCATTTGCGCCAGTGGCTTCATCAGTCACTTGATCCCCATAAGGCCTAAACACAATACTCCTGCCCTTAACCATATCTTTAACATCTTCTAGCCAACCCATACAAAGAACATGAACCTCACAAGCATAGTCAAAATGTTGTAATAAAGTCATAATATATTTACCATTATGTATCTTAGTCTTCTTTCACGCTTCTTTCATATTGCTTTCAAATTCTTTCTGAGTCAGCTTCTAAAACATCGCTCTCATTGTAGGAAACTTAGCCAAGAAAGGTGTGACATGTCCTATTAAGTAGAAATCGCAAGTGCAGTCAATAAAGATTTCTAGTGAAATAATATTAAATATATTGGTTCTTGTAGGTTTTCCGGGCTGTGTAACCGTGGTCTTGGTATTTTCTTTCCTGACGTTTCGCCAGCAGCTGTGGCAGGCATCTTCAGAGGAGTAACACTGAAGGACACTGAAAGACTGGACAATTCTACCAACTATTTTGTCAGATTGCACAGAGAAGCCATTGAAATTCATAAACATCAGCACAACTTTAACAGAAAAGAAGAGAGTTTAAGAATGAATAAGGCTTGGCTTTCTGTCCTGAAAACTTCCAGACTAACAAAGACTACAGTCAACAATAGCCATGCAGATTAGCTTTTGGATTTCACACATTAACAGATCACTTCAGGATACAATGGTTCCATATTAACAATGATTAACACATTATCTTTGATACCTTTTGCAGGGCAATGATTCAGCTCAACCCAACCCCTTTCTGACTATATATTACTCTTCCTACACACTTGACACTGAGAGACACTGTCCTTCAGTGTTACTCCTCTGAAGATGCCTGCCACAGCTGCTGGCGAAACGCCAGGAAAGAAAATACCAAGACCACGGTTACACAGCCCGGAAAGCCTACAAGAACCAATGAACTCTGACCGTGAAAGCCTTCGACAGTATTAAATATAATTCCAGTCCTAAGAGCAAATTCAGTAGCTCTCGTAGTGAGGCAGGAACACCTCAACGTGTAAATAAAAGACTCTTTATCAGGCACTTATTAGACGAGTGGAATTTGTTCATTCCAGAGTTACTTGCATACGTAAGATCCCTGTGTTACATCTGCTCCTTCCAGGCCTTCTGGGAATCTCAAATATTTCAGCTTATTTGTTTTGGCTGCAGTTTTTTAAAGAGTACATAGCGCTAAGAACTCACCTGATTTTTTTTCCTTTTTAGTGGAGAGTGGATATGTACGTTTTGCCGAGATCTAATGAAACCTGAAGTAGAGTATGATTGTGACAATTTGCAGCACACTAAGAAGGGGAAAACTGCACAAGGTTTGAGTCCTGTGGACCAAAGGGTATGTTTCCTGTAATGCATCCGAAACCTAGTTCCTAGCAGTAGCATAGGCTCTTGGTTTATCTTCTGCTGTCTCCTCCCTCTCTTAGATTATTTTTAAAAATGTGCAACTATGCATTCTTCAGTCAGTGCTGCTAGATAGCAGATGATGTGATACATGTATTTATTGCGTATTTTAAATTCTGTTTTTGTTTCTGACAGGTGAACTTGTACTTAAATCAGTCATCTGGCAGTGTTTGGTTTTAAGATGTTTTCTATTTCCCTTCTGACTTGTGCCCTTCATATCCTGCACACTTTGACCTGATGATCAATTCTATTCTCTTTTGTCCCTTAAACAGTACCTTCCTCTTAAATTTCTGCATCTACTTCTGACTTCCACTTGTGGTGTGAATGTGAGATTGCCCATTGTGGTAAAAGACTATTAAAGGAAATGTTCTTAGAGAGTGACCTGTTTAAAATAACTGTTGATTTTAATCCTTCTTATTTTGATGAGGTCCATATTATTTCATGCTTTGAGATACTTTCAGAAATACTCTTAAATGTCCAAAAATGTATTTAAAATATAATTATATTTAGAGAAGTATTGCCTGACTGAATTGACATGAACCATCCTTGAGCTGGGGAAGGGATTTCCTCTGGCAGCCAGAATATAAACTGTGTTTACTACCCAAAGAATCCATTTTTATATATAGCTTTGACTATTGCCTGTCTCTAGAGTATCATCACAGTGGTCCTGTACGATTACTTTATCTTGTTACATGGCATATCTATGAAGGGACCAGCAAACAGTTCTTTGGAAGAAAATGGGAGGGGAATAATCTTGAATAGTTTAGTATCTAGCACTTTCACAATTTAATGGTGTAGTTTGTTATTCAGTTCCTCTGATGAGAAGCGGGCTGTGGCTCAGTAGTGGAGCATCTGCTTGGCATGCAGGAAGTGCCAGGTTCCATACCTGGCGCCTCCAGCTAAAAGGATCAGGTGGTAGGTGGTGTGAAAGACCTCTACCTGAGATGCTGGGGAGATGCTGCTAGTCTGAGTAGACAGTACTGACTTTGATGGACCAGTGTTCTGATTCAGTATAAAGTAGCTTCATGTGTGTGTGAATAGCAACCAATACTGACTTCTGGAATGTGTTGCCATAGAATTTTATGACCACTAGCATATGAAGTCTTTTAAAAAGATTGCAGAGAATAAGTCTCTCATGATAGAAAGGATACCATCATGTTCAGAGTTATCTTATTTCTGATTGCCAGGTGGTGGGGACAGTCTAACTTTCCATAATGCTTTGCTTTCCTGAGTCATCTGGCTGGCCACTGCTGGAGAAGGTGTACTGGACTGACTAGACAGATCTTTGGTCTGTCCATAAGTGCTTAATTTTTGGTGGTTCCTGGATGGAGCTCCATACACAAAGGACCTTGCCTTCAGGAGCATGTGTTCCACATGCTCTCAAGGGGATCTTTTTATTTTAAACTTGTCTTTGCTGCCTTTCTACTCTGTTCTGAGTCCCCAAGGCGGTAAATATCTAAAACACTGAAACCACATTTAAAATACAAACATATATATAAAAATATTTTAAAACATTAGAGAAGGAACTCCTTGCGCATATGCACAGACTTTGGCTCAGGTTCATAGTCTTTTGAAAGTGACTCTTAAAGGCAACAGCTGGAATTCAAAGAGCTATTTTGGTGAGCTCAAGGACTTGCTGTAGCCCGATGGGATGTTTTTTTTTTAACTTGGAACAACAGATTCTTTATGTTGTTTTTCAGACTGCTTTTGAGACTCCCCTTGATTCCAAAGGTTGTTTGGCCTGTGGCATGTAGGACTTCTGTTTTGAGAAACATGAGTCAAAATCCCTGTTGGCCTGAAACAGTAGGCTGTATGTTTCTTTGAATCCTGGCTGTAGGCTGCAAATAGCAAAACTTGGAAGTTGTCTTGTAACCCCAAGGGACTACAGCAGAATAAGAAGCTTATTTGTTTCAGGCTGAGTAAGACTTTGTTAAATCTTGTTTCTATGAAAATTGCAGTAGGTGTATGAAACTTTTAAACAAAAACATAAAAGAAAAAAAAATTCATTGGTTTTTTTCCCCCTCTAAGAAATGTGAACGCCTCCTCCTTTACCTGTATTGTCATGAGCTGAGCATTGAATTCCAGGAGCCCGTCCCAGCCTCGGTGAGTCAATTATTGCATGTTACCTTGAAGATGGTAAAAGGGAGATTGTACGTTGAGTAGGTCTGAATTTGGAATGAGTGGCATTTACCTGCTGCACTTGTTACACCTATAATGGCCATACATTGGAGTTGTTCATCTGTTCAGTGTTCTTTGAATAAGGGTAGCTGATTGAAGGAGTTCATAATGGGCTGCAAGGAGCCTTTTCCTAATGCAAGTGCCACTTCTAGCAGAAAGGATTCTGCAGAATCCAATGTCTACAGATAAAACAAAGAGGGTGACATTTTCTGTGTAGAAACACAAGTAGAAAAGAAGAATGAGCTTGGTTCTTGAAAGTGAATATTCCATTATGAGAGAGATGAGATTTCACAATACAAACACACCCTATAACTGTGCTGTCTTGTGACCCCAGTGCATGTTTTCTCAACAGATACCAAACTACTATAAAATAATAAAGAAACCAATGGATTTATCTACAGTAAAAAAGAAACTGCAAAAGAAACATTCCCAGCACTACCAGACACCTGAAGATTTTGTGGCAGATGTGCGGCTGATCTTCAAGAACTGTGAAAGGTTTAATGAAGTATGTTAACTTCCAACCAGCAGAATTGTTTTGTTTAATATTGGAATTTCATTCTGCACTTATTCTACACAGTTTCTTAGCTGAGACTGTTTCTGAGTTTTCTGCGTGAGTGAAACAGAGGCAGTTTTATGGCTGATACATGAGAGAACCACGGTGGTGTATTGGTTAGAGCTTCGGACTCGGATCCGGGAGATCTGTTCAGATCCCCACTCTGGCTTGGGAGCTCACTGGGTGACCTTGAGCCATTCCTTCCTTCCTGGCCTAACCTTCCTCATAGGCTAATTGGTGTGAGGATAAAACGGTGGAGAGGCGAATGATGGTGGAAGCCACTTTGGGTCCCCATTGGGGAGAAAAGTGGGTATAAATATCTAATTTTTAAAAAAGTCATAGTGAAGCCCCAATGTTTAGATCATCTACAATCTGTCCTCCCCCTACCCCCTTCCATGCGTAGGGCTGTGATCCTGTTCAAATTGCTGGGCACGATGAAGGTGGGCACATGTAACAATCACCCTCACATCCACTGATGTGCAGTCTACATGCCAGTCCATAGACAATTAGCAAACACGTACTTAATCGTAGTTCTTTCAGTTCAAATATACTGCATGTTATGATTAATGATATTGGATAGACTGTGGATGATACTGCCTAGGGGAAGAATCTATCTGTGTATATTGGGTATAAATCTTGGTTGGTGTGTGTGTGTGGGTTGACAGGTTGTTGTCTGATGAGACAAAACTGGCCTAGGCGACTTCTTTGTCAAGATGTCTCAAGTTGTATTAAAAAGCTGTGAGCAGCTGTATGACGTCATTAAATAAACCAGAAGTTACCTTATTTGTAAATAAAAGTATATTACAGTTCTGTTTATTACATATACAAGGTTTGTGCTTAAACACTCCAGTGAACTTATAAACCTGAGAAATGAGTTTGGGATACAACTCTTTTTCAAAAAATTGGGCAAAATTTATGGAGGATACCTTTATCAATAGCTGTCAGCTATAATAGTTAAACGGGGTTTCACATTCAAAGGGGATTGGGTTACTGCCTTCCTGCCCTCAGTCTGAGCTTCCTGGCCAACTACTGTTGGAAACAAGATGCTGGACTAGGTGAATCCTCAGTCTGATCCTGCAGAGCTCATTAGCTGCTCCCTGGTACGTAAATAAAATGCCAAACAAAATAGCTTGAAAATAACGAATCAAGGAAGTCTTATTGGATTTTGTTGCTTTTTGACATCTCGTGGTGCGCTTTCTTTTTGCAAGGCTCAAAAGCATTTCTTGTTACTCCACATAACATAGAGCCCTTAACATAAGACCCACCATCTATGGCTGTGTCGGGCAAGTAATGTCCGGAAAGGGGTTATAATGCATGGGTGTCCAACCACTGTGTAGAAGTCTGAATGCTTCAAATGCACACTTTCAGATGCACACCAGCGCACTTGCATCCTGCAAAAAGCTGCCTTGAACCCACGAGGAAAGGCAGGACACAAACCTGCTCATAAATAAACAAATTAATAAATAATATGTCTTATGAACTCAAATACTGGTAATGCCTTAAAGTAATATAATACTAGAAGAAAAATAGAGATGGATAGTGAGAAAGCTAGTATAGATGCTATAGAAGATTTAATCCATTCAGACATTGTAGATATGAAATAGTCTCCTTGTTTATTAATTGAAAAGTTGGCCTGGATCTATTAGTGGGAAAGCGGTTCTTTTTCTGCTGATAGCACCTTTCAACTATAGACGGCCATTTTGCCCCTTTTCTGTTCCTGGAATCTACTAAACCCCCCCCCCCCCATGAGCAGAGTGTCAGGAGGAGGAGCCATAGCAGGCGAGGTACAGAGCAATCCTGGGGACAGTGCAGCTGCGGCGCCTCCACAGAGGCTTCCCGGACAAAAAAGGGGTTAAAAAACAAAAAAGACCTTAAAATGGGGGGGGGGGTAGGGGGGAGGCCCCATTGGAAACAGTGATGCAGTGCCAGCAAAAATGGTGACACAGCAATGCCATTGCGTTGGGGGTGTTCCCAGGGCAAACGGGATTACGCAGCTCCCTAATGGCAGCTCTGCCCCCTGGAATGCCTACCGGGATGCTGGTGCGGGGACTTGCACCAGGAGAATGCCAGTGGGAGGCCACGCCAGTGTCCGAGGGCCTTGCTGCCACGGTGGTCCACAAGGGCCGGCCAAGTGGTCCTACATCGGCGTCCATGCTACTTTGCATGGGGTCATAGGGGTCACGCTGGCTCTTAAGAGCATCCCCCCCTTCCGGATTGCACAGGAAATGTCAAAAAAGTTTGCTTTTGCTAGTGCTTGCACTAAAGAGGATCCATTCTTCCACCTGCTCTGGACAATCTTGAACTGTTTGTAAATATGAAAGGAATAGGATGAAACATCAGCATATTCTTTATTTTCTCTTGAGGTGCTTTCAGACAGCTCTCACTTTCTCTTAAGTTTTTAAAACAGTGATATATTCTACTTATTATATTTTGGGTTCCTCTTTTGAGATGGTAAAGAACTAAAAGCTTTAACCCTCTCCCCAAATGAGTCACTATGCATTTATGACTTGTAACTTGACCTTACTAACTGAGCTTAACTGATGTGGAAAAGCTGCATTTCTCAGAGCTTATTGATTTAAGGAACAGAAAAGCATTCACTGTGGACGAGAAAGAACTTCTGTTGCTCTTAAGGGGAGCCATGCCAACTCTAGGAAACAACAATGTAGGAAATCTGGCTCTTTTGTTACATTTGTAGACCATAAGTCGCATCGATTTTCTCTGTGTTTTTTAACATGTTGGGATTAACACTATCAAAATCAGAAAAGACCCAACAGGAACACAACTGTTAGCCTTTTCTTTAGTAGACGTTTCCATAGGGGCCCTGAGGAAATAAATGGCTGCTGTGCACCAATGAGACAACTCTCACCTCAGTCTCCTGAGTAAGTGTGTTGTGAGTTTAACAATATTGGGCTTCTGTGATTGGGATCCACATCTGCACCGATTCCATTAAGGGTTGCATACTGTAAACTCAGTAACAGAGCCTCGTAGAGAGAGTCGCCTCTACGTCACTGCATTTTAAAAATAAATTGGTATAGCTGACTTCAGTCATCCGATCCTATGTGGTCTCATAACTTTAGAAGGGATTATAATTTCCTTTTTTTTGACTCTGGTATCCTTTTTAGATGATGAAAGTTGTTCAAGTTTATGCAGAAACACAAGAGATTAATTTGAAGGTAAGCTTTTCAGACCATGCACACTTGCTGAAGGGATGTGCATTACCCAATGGTGACTATTACTGTCTGTTTACTTTGCAGGCTGATTCAGAAGTAGCACAGGCAGGGAAGGCAGTTGCATTGTACTTTGAAGATAAACTTACAGAGATCTACCCAGACAGGACCTTCCAGCCATTACCTGAATTTGAGCAAGAAGAGGATGATGCTGAAATTACAGATGACTCCGATGAAGATTTTATACAGCCTCGTAGAAAACGTCTAAAATCAGATGAGAGACCGGTGCATATAAAGTAACCTGATTAAAAAAGACCTAAACTATTGTAAAAAGCAAAAACAAACATATTTAAGTGTTCCTGGGATATTATCACGCCTTCAGGGGCCATCTTGATGAAGCTGATAGTGTTCAGACAGTATTAGATTACAAAAAATTTGTGCAGAAACATTCTTGTCAAAAAGGGGGGGAAGCTTTTAACTTTTTTTTTTTTAGTGTTTGGATTTTCTTTTCCCTTTCCGCAGAGATTGCCCTCTCATTTCTCAGATACAGAGGTGCAGGATGAAGACAATGCAGGTTTTGTATGATACTTGTACAGACAGTGAATTCTTTCACTGCTTAGTAATTTCTGCAGGACTGGACCAAGGCAGTCGTGCTTCGCTTTTCATGCAGGTCTGCAGTCTTAAGCTGCAACAAGCCTTCCTCAAGATCATCTTCGTGCAGTCCCTAATTGTGAACTGGAATGTGTTTTAATCATCGTCTCACCTAAATGGTATTGCGGATACCATATTTCATGTTGGGTCAAATAGCTAGGTTCTGCTTTTCTTTACTGGCCTTGTGTAGAAGAAGTACTTCAACTTGATGATTAAACCATTTCGAATTGGAGAATGCAGGAGTGCGAGTTCTTCATATATGTAACATTTAAGTGTGGTTTAAATTAATGCTTTTCAGTAGGATTTGATGGTATTGAATGGAAGTCCTATGCACACAACACTTAAGCGAGTTTCCTCTTGGAATTTAATCCTAATTTTTCCCCTTTAGAGGCAAGATGTTGGCTGCAATACTGGTTACATAGTTTTTAGTATTTTAAGAATTAGATTGATGTTAATAACTGGTGACTATCCAGTCTTCCCTAATACCAGTTTCTGATAGATCACTATCAGCAAACAATAACTTTGTCAATTACCAAATGTGTAAAATTTTCCTGTATTCACTCTGTCTTATTTGTAAATAGTGGTACTGTAAATCCTTTCAGGACAGCAACATTTGCTGTGCTGTTTTTAAGCTAATGTGTATTCTTACTAATGTTCCTAATCAAGAACAGATTTGTAATATGTTGTCTATTTCTAAAACCGTGTTCATAGTTTGAAGTTATATATTGTTTTGTTAGAGCTACTCAGAGTTTTCTTCAGAAGCAGCTTAAGTGAAATGTCTAAGGGAGAAGAGAATGAGCCCGCTGAAAACAACGTGTCTTGTCCCTCCTTAGCATGAAATATTTGCATAGACAGTGCATCAGACAAGAGACCTGTCGGTAGATGGGCTAGCTCCAGTGGGAGATAACGTGTACATAAGCAGGCTCTTCAGTTCTGCCTTGAAGGGCAGGAATATCTCTGCATTATTGTAATTTAGCTCTGAACAGGTAAAATCCCTCATATGCTTGGCCTGGTCTTGATTGGACAGCAGCCCAGGTATTATTCGGTTTTAAGTCCTTGTACAGAATATTTTTGTTATGCCAGTTTGAATAAATGCAGACCATATTGAGGTGACCAAAATGTAAAGATTGCTGTGACACTGAGATTCTTTTGGGTAGCAAATGGCTAAATTTTTTACATGTGTAATGAGCATATAATTCATCATGACATGTAAATGTAATTCATCCCTACAGGAGAAATGAATAGCTATTATTGCACAATGTATTGACTCAGTTATGCTCTACAGAATTTTAATGTACGGTAAATGTCTGTCTTCATTTTCCATATCCAGACAAAGTAACAGTTCAAGACAGTATGTGGCTAAGATGTGAAAAATGGTTACGGAAGTGCATGGCTTTTGATTCAGTTTCTTGAACCATCTTTAAAAAAGCATTTCAATCAGAATCAAATTGATTCTGAATTCTAGAATTTGTAAAGTGTACTCAAAAGGCATTTGTCTAGCAAATGAAGTAATTTTAAAATTGTCTGTATTAAACCTAGTGGGTAGTTGCCCTATTTAATAGCCTGGTCAAATATTACTTTCCCTAATAGAAATTCAGTACAGTAATAATGGACATGAATCTCCAACTCTTGCCCCCTTTACTGTTTTCAGAATACCGAAAACAATATTCACCCTGGCCTGCATTATATTTTATTAATGGGATCTCTTGACATTAGAACCCACCGAATCCAGGTATGGGTTCATGACATTGGGGAATTCCCAAGGCCAGATAAATTCAGTATAATCCAGCATTAATGTTTCCTTCTGTGTGCACTTCAGGGCTGGGTGAGTGTGGACTTGAGACATCACCTCTTACTGTGTTGGATTTCCAGCCAGATCTTATGGAAGTTTTGTGTGTGTACTTAAAATTGACATTTTGGAACACCGCTGAGTGTCCATAGGGAAAACTAGAACAAAACACTGATAACTTCATTGGGAGAGAGTGTAACGTGATTGTGCATCATATATTCTGGTGTGACTCAGTGTGCATTCGAACATGTGCCATTAAACTTAAATTTTCTAGTTTCTCTGGCACCTAGAGTTTCTGTCTTTTGTACTTTAAAGAACGTTTTATCAGCTGGTTTTCCATATTGCCCGAAAGCTGCTATCTGATTGTCACAATTTTTAAACTATCCTCTCAGTATGTTGGGTTAATTCCATGTTTCTATGCTACTTATAAAAGTAGAAGATCTGCTCTTCTGGGGAGCTAACTATAACATCTGCTGTATCCCCTCCTGCAAACATCATTTGGCATTTGCCATGGTTTGATTTGTGCAACCTTGCAGAGTTTAGTACTGAGAGAAAACGATAGTGTTTTCAAATTGTAAGGATACTTCTATTTTGTACAAGACAATAAATAAATAGCCTTCTCAAACAAGTTAATTTTTGTTGCTTTTTCCATCTGGTATTTGAAAGACAGTAGATAATTGAAAAATTCTGTACAGCTACCACATTTTTGTTAGTGATGAAGGATGTCTGAGCTAGATGAATATGTCCATCTAGATTTCATACATGTTTCCAGAACTGATGATTCAGTCAGCCAAAGTAACTCTCCTGCCAGCCTGTTATGTCCAATCAACGGCAGCTCAGCACAATTTTTGTTCAAAATGTGTGCAGTCAGAGCAGCCTCCATTTGGCAGGATGCCTGTGCAATAATTCTGTTAGAGTGGGATTGAGAACACACCGGTTTGTAGTAGATAGTGGGGCTTCCCTGGCATGTGATAGGGGTTTACCTGTGCTGCATAATTACAATGTAATTTATGTATGATGTGGTTCCAAGATATTCTGTTGCTTAATTGGACTCTTAAGCTCTGGTTTTAAATGTTCGTGTAAAAACAAAACAAAAATCTCCAATATCTCAGTTGTGTGTGTTCCTAAAGTTTATGTTAATCCAAAGAAGAAAAAGGCAGTTTGCTTTGAAACAGGAAGGACAAGTGTACAGCGTGCTGACTGTGGACTTCTCAATTACCTCAGCAGGTCCCCTGCCATGTAATTACTAGTGATTAGTGTTAGTTTAACCAGCTAAGTATGTTCAGGTCTTAATTGTACCCTGGAATTAAGTGTCCTACCATATACTATTAAGGCTGAGTTACTATCCAAAAAAGGGTGTCCCCCAAGCTTTTAAGTAGAAATGCTGTTAAATGTAGATAGCCTTTTTCAAATGAAAAGATTCCCATTAATACTGTTTGGAGTGGTATTGACTGATAGCATATTCAGCACTGGAGAGATAATGTGGAATGTTTTATAAACATATCTGCAACCAACCAATATTTTTTGAACAAATCACTACCAATTTGCCATTCTGTTGTATAACCTAGTTTATTAGCCAGCCCTATTTAAGGTAATGGCAACGTTATGTTGAAGTTGAGTGTATAATGTGTTGGTTGTAGGCTTTTTTTCTTTTTCCTTCTCTTCCTTGGAAAAAGCAATAAAACTGCTTTGTCTGTTGCCTATTAGCATGGCAGGAATCCTTTCTTTTGGATAGTGGTTTTATAGGAAAGTTTTATGTGTATTGCCCAAGTCTAGCTTTTAAAAAAATAATAAAAGTGTGCAGTTATAGTGTGGCATTTTATTTTAAAAATTGGGGAAAGTTAACATATTTTTTTAAAAAGTAGGTGTTTGAGTAAATAACGGAGGTACTTTTCTAAAAACTTTATATGCCACAATTTACATAGACCTATTTCAGATTAATGCACAAGACCTGTGATGTCAGATATGGCTACCACGTTTTCCATTTTCTCAGTTGCACGCACAGAAACTCCATCTGTCATAGCTGTTTGTGTTCGCCTGCTTGTTTCCCCCCCTCTTCTTTTGGTGATGTGTCTGAATTGAAATAATTTTTTTAAATTGTAGTTGATTTGGTTCTTAATTTGGTAGCTGAGTTAACAATAACAAAATGCAGTTTGCCCCTTTCCTGTTGGAGTGCTTTTTGCAGTTGAGGAGCTGCTGCTTTCGTTTACCATGATTTGTGACTATGTACAAAGAAATGCAAAGAATTTTCTAGGTCTTTTCATTTGTTTCAGCATTCCCCTTAGTAGGAACATGAATTTCAAAATGGAAGATGATGCATGTTTGTTAAAGGCCTGCAGACGTGGACATTTCTTCAGTTCAAAATGCCATTAAACGTGTATATAACAGGTCTATAAAGATTTGTGCAATTTAAAAGCCTGTTTTAATTTTATATGTAAACATACAAATCAAAGGGTTCAGTTCCCAGCATTCTTAATCTCTTAACGGTAATTAAAACTGGTACTTTTTGCACATAGTTAACTTTACTGATTCTTCAAAAAAAGTGCTGTTTTTGTGGTATTGTATTCTCTGAATAATATTTAATTTTTTTTAACAAGTTAACGTTCCTAATTGTTCAGTTCCTGTGTTTTTGGCTGGTGTGTAATAAAGGCATTTTTTCCCCTTTTACGTGATTATTTAATACATTTAGCAGCCTGTAAATATTTCTTGTTAAATGCTCTGGAATGTGGTGTAGCAGTTGTACTAGAACAGTTTTAAGAAGCATTGTTTGAAAACCACTTTGTTTTGGTTATTTCTATTAAATTAGAAAAGGAAGAATCTTTCAAATGGAGTATTCATTTGTAACCTTCCATCCTGAAAAAATGGGTGACTGTTTTGGAGGGTAATTTGCATAATGATTACTGGTATGGGAAAGTGAAAATAAACAGTGGGAAGTATGTTCAAAAATTCTTGAGAGCAGAGATCCCCATGAGGCTGGTCATTGTTGTCATTGTCCTCAGTTTCAGTGTGCCTAATGTTTTCATTGTCATCAATTTCAGTTAGCCTAGTTTTTTGTTGCTGTTTCTATGCCATTGTTGTTGTATGCCATTTGTTGTATGCCATATGTGCAAATGATGCAAAAATAACTTTGAAAAATGCACATTTTTACTGGGCAGAATTCAGCACAGGGAAACAACTGAAACAGATTCAGAAGAAAGGAACAAAAATCCAAAATGGGTGGTGGTGGTGGTTGAACTGAACTACACAGCTCCCAAAATTAGTTTTCTTCTGTTTTTAAGAATAGCAATTTCTATAGCATGGGTTTGAGCTAAGTGGGGAAAGTTTTTACCATGGGATTGGATTTTTTTTTTTTTTAAAGGAAGGTCATTGTTTTTAGGCAAAATGCCTTTTAGCTTATGATTCCCAAAAGCCACTGGTTTTCAAACTATCTTTAGGGAATTCTCCTGATTTCTGCCTTGCTTGCTGAAGAGCTGGTCCATATTAGTTATGGTGTATTGCAGAAGATTCTGTTCTCATATGTATGTGCAATTCATGAACTGCATGTGAGGTATTAGCCAGGCCATCTTGGCAACCAGCACTCTTCAGCTGTGAGTTGCATGGAAACATCAGCAGCAGTCTGAGATGTGGGTGGAAATTAGTTCAGGGCTTTTATTTTTCCATGCATAATTTTCCATTTAAAAAGGTTCATAAAGTTAATAGTCACTGGATACCATTGCCAATAAAATATAAGGCAAGCATGGCAGTTTCAAAGTTGTAATTGTTTTTCAGGTGATTATACCTAGGAATTTGTGAGAGTACACTGTATGTTTCATTGACGTAAACGGGGTGTGGGTGGAGGGGGATTAAACTACAAATACATACATTAATCCAAATAAAAAATCAAGTTATGAATTCACCAGAAGAATAATCACACTGTCCCATCCACAGGGCAAGAGGAGACATATAAATAAGAATTTCAGGTATGATTTTTATTTGCTTTGCACAGCAAATCTGATGTGAAAGTAGCAAATAATGCAAGTAATGCTTCGAGGAGAGACTGAAACTGAGGTGCCCCAGTGACCTTGCTGGAGGAGTGAAATTCTGTTGAAATAGATGTGTAGACAGTCATGGCTATGGCACATCGTGCATAGCTCTTTCTATGTGCTTAATAACTTCTTTTAAAATTTAATTTTCCCTGCCTCCAGGTTTTTTCTTAAACTGCAAGGGAATGTACAGGCCATGTCATCTTTAAAGTATTCCAACACAAATAGTTTCTGTGTAGAGCAGGGGTCCCCAATCTTTTTGAGCCTGCGGGCACATTTGGAATTCTGACACAGTGTGGTGGGTGCAGCCACAAAACGGCTGCTGCAGGACATGGGGGGGGGGGGAATCACAAAATGGCTGCCCAGCTTACCTTCAGTTACACAGTGAAGATCCTTGTACTGTGATGGCAGATGTTGCCAAGCAATGTTTCTAAAAATCTGCGCAGCCAATCAGAAACCTTGCAGGGCAAAAGCCCCTCCTAGCCCCACCCACTTTCTTAAAACACTTGGCAGGCATGAGAAAAGGTGTCAGTGGATGCCATAGTGCCCATGGGTACCACATTGGGGACCCTAATGTAGATATTTAAGATTGAATATAACCTTTAGAAACATAGTGCTGTAGGGGACCAACAGGGCCATCTAGTCCAACCCCCTGCACAATGCAGGAAATTCCCAACTACTTCCCCCCCTCCCCCAGTGACCCCTACTCTATGCCCAGAGGAAGGCAACAAACCTCCAGGATTCCTGGGACAACCTGGCCGGGAGGAAAATTTCTAGGCCCCAAAGTGGTGATCAGCATTACCCATGGCATATAAGAAAGGACCATGAGAGCTGAGCACTGGCTCATACCCTCCTGCCCTCCCTCTCACAATCTGCCTAAATTTATAGAATCAGCGTTTCTGTTAGATGGTCAGCTAGCCTCTGCTTAAAAACCTCCAAAGAAGGAAGAGACCACCACCTCCCGAGAAAGCCTGTTCCACTGAGGAACTGTTCTGTCAAGAAGTTCTTCCTAATGTTTAGCTGAAAACTCTTTTGATTTAATTTAAATCCGTTGATTCTGGTCCAACCTTCTGGGGCAACAGAAAACAACTCCGCTCCATCCTCTATATGACAGCCCTTTAAATACTGGCTATCCTATCACCTCTCAGTCATCTCCTCTCCAGGCTAAACATACGCAGCCCTTCAACCTTTCCTCATAGTGTTTGGTCTCCAGACCCACCACCATCTTTCTGGCCCTCCTCTGGACACGTTTCAGCTTGTAAACATCCTCTTAAACTGTGGAGTCCAAAACTGAACACACTACTCCCAACTGAGGTCTTACCAGAGCAGAGCAAAGTGTTACCATCACTTTGTGTGATCTGGACATTATACTTCAATTGATGCAGCCCAAAATAGCATTTGCCTTTTTAGCTACCACATCACACTGCTGACTCATGTTCAGTGTATGGTCTACTATGACCCCAATATCATTTTCCCATGTACAACTGCCAAGACAAGTCTCCCCCATCCTATAATGCATTTGATTTTTTCCTGCTTAAATGCAGAACTTTACATTTATCTCTGTTGAAATTCATTTTGTTAGTTTTAGCCCAGTTTTTCAGCCTGTCATGATCATCCTGAATCTTCATTCTGTCTTCTACTGTATTTGCTACCCCTCCCAATTTAGTATCATCTTCAAATTTAATGAGCATTCCCTCTATTTCTTCAAGTCATTTATAAAGATGTTGAACACCATGAATTATTTTTTCCTAGTTGAATATTGCAGTTTACATATTGCGGCTGAGATATAAAATTAATGTGGCAGTACTACTTAAATTTTGCTTCCTAAATAGAATAAACATGTTAAATCAGATCACACTGTAATTAAGATCTTGGAAATTTTTCCTATTCAGATTTTTTCAGAAGACCCATATCACTGGTAGTAGGGGACAGAGTTTTGGAAAAGTTCACAGTTACTAGGCTTCTCATTGAGAAATCTCTGATAAACTTCTGGGGAATCTCAACATTCACTGGAAAGTTTGAAAACCTCTACCATAAATGTGTCCTCACAGCAGCTTCCTGTGGGCACATCTCAATGCTTCAATATTAAACCAAACCCATAAATGATTACTACTTCTATATATGTTTCCCACACTGTCATGATTGTGCAGAATGCTCAGTTTGTATTGATAGGACAGTTTTTACTGGGCAAAACTGGATTATGAATGACTAAGCACAATATGAAGAGCATGGCCCATGTTTGCTGAAGAAGTTGGATGTACAGAGATTCAGTAAACGGAGGCTTCTCAAAATCTTGATCTGGTTGGTTCTCGTTTTGCAAAAAGTTTCTTAGAGTAGAATAGTTGAAGCTGGAGGGTGAGAGGTTCAAAACTGATGAAGTATTTCTTCACACAACACATAGTTAAATTGTGGAACTCCCTGCCTCAGGATGTAGTGATGGCTGCCTACTTGGAAGGCTTTAAGAGGGGAGTGGACATGTTTATGGAGGAGAGGGTATTTGTGGCTACTAGTTAAAATAGATACTGGTCATGATGCATACCTATTCTCTCCAGGATCAGGGGAGCATGCTGAATATATTAGGTGCGGTGGAACACAGGCAGGATGGTGCTGCTGCAGTTGTCTTGTTTGTGGGCTTCCTAGAGGCACCTGGTTGGCCACTGTGTGAACAGACTGCTGGACTTGATGGACCTTGGTCTGATCCAGCAGGGCCTTTCTTATGTTCTTATGTAGAATCTCATTAAGTTTCAAGGCAGCCTACACAGTGTAAGTCAGGGTGTCCCAACATGGTGCCCACCAACACCTGACACCTGCAAAGTGTTTTTAGAAAGTGGACGGGTCCAGGTGAGACTTCTGCCCAGCAAGTCTTCTAATTGGCTGTGTAGGTTTTTTTAAAAGGCAGTTGCTACCAGTGCCCAAGGATCTTTGCTGTGTGAAGCTGAGCTGCAGCAGCCATTTTGTGGCTGGTTCTACCTGTGGCACCCATTTTGTGGCAGCTCTCACCATGGTATGCCAGAACTCTAATGGTGCCTGCAGTCTTTAAAAGGTTGGGGGCTCCTGTTATAACTCAATACAATGGGACATCCAATAACAATGCCATAGATTTAGGATTGCAGAAACTAAAACCAAGTAAAAATCTGGAACAAAGTTAAAACAAAGCGTTAAGTATTAACATGACAATTCAAATTAATGCAGATATCACATAATGCAACAATACATGCAGCAACAAATCATAGGTATTAGACACCGTGCAGTCCACAGTCCTTTTTTTAAAAGCATCTTCCTTATAACCATTCTGTTATGGTAAAGTTAATGACCATTGATAGGGCACTGAAGAGGCGACACTGAAAGAACAGTAAAATCTGTATGTTTCTTGTCAGTGTGCCCCTTTTATCCTGAACTCAACATTATGTTCTCCATGGCATTACTTCCCTCCATGCTTCCTTCACTGAACAGAGTAGTCAGGTGAGCTGATGCAGAAGGTATTGTATGGCAACAGTTGAAATAGTAGCTTTGCTAGTTCCATATTTACAATTACTGGCCTTAGAGGATTAAAAGAGTGGATGGCTGTGAGTAATTCTAAGCCATGCTGGTGTTTCTTTAATGAACTGTGAAAAGCATGATACGCAATGTAGGCATGTTCCTTGCCAATAGGCTCAGGTCTTTACAGGTGACAACTCTGTTTGGAACCTTGACTGTCATGCTGGTGTTTTCACAATGGGATGTGCATTTATCGGCTGTGAAAGGAGCACAGTGCTTGCCTTTGGAGACTGTTTGCCATTGTCTTTTAGCCATAAAAGGGCTAGTCAAACTCTGCTCTTGCAATTGACCTCCATGCTTACTTGCCTACTGCTGAAATGGGCTGTGGGCCAAATACATAATGCTGTGAGCAAGTGCAATGCATTCTCCTCTGCAAATGAAGGCAAGGCTTAGCCCTGCCAGCCCATCTGTTCCTACTACTGCCAACCCATCTGCTCCCTTCCCTGCCATGGAGTTTAGCCTGGTTGCCTTTGTGACTAGGCAGGTGAACTTCCCTTGTCCTGTTCAGATCTAGGCTAGTTTGTTTGCTCCATTTGCAATGCATTCCTAAGCAGGGTTACACCCTTCTAAGCCCATTGACTTCAATGGACTTGGAAAGGGTATAACTCTGCTTATGTGGTAGAACTGTAAATGTCCTAGGAAAGGCTTGTACCTCTTGTCATTGCACTGCTTTACTTGATATCTTTTGCAGAGGGAATGATCTGAATTTTTCAGCTGTTGAGGTTAAATGTAAATCTACACTCTCAACATTCCACGTCATCCCTTTTGGCTGCCCATGTAGAGAGTGACTAATATTTTGCACATGGACAGGTTTTTAGCCAGTGGTAGAACTGGACATGTTGACATCTGAGTCATCTGGTATGTCCTAATGATCAGGGCTATGTATAGCTGTTTTGGCAGAAAGACATAGACAGAACTCCTGAGGTGCTTTCTGACTGTACCCGACTTCTATTCCCATTTTCATTTTGCTCATGTGTCCAAAGATATGGCTCATTTTCTTAACTTGATAATTATGAAATACAGGGACATACTTTTTTGTGTTCCACTGTTCTGTGTCCATAGGGATTGGTGTGGTAGCCAGTGCTACTAAAGTTGTTCAGAAACGATCTGGAAATAAGGGGTGAACAGTATAATGGCCAAGTTTGTAGATGATACCAAATTATCCAGGATGATGAAAACTAAGAAGTATTGCGAAGAACTCCAAGAATGGACAAACAACACGGCAAATGAAGTTCAATGCAGGTAAAGGATGGGATGGTGCAAAAAATCCTAGCTTTAAGTATATTGTGATGAGGTTTGAAGTGGTGGTGGCTGAGAGGGAAAAGGATCTTGATGTTGCAGTGGACAGCTCAATGAAAACGTCAACTCTCCCTATATGGCAGAGGTGAAAAAAAGCAAACTCCTTGCCGGGTGTTATTAAGCAACGGATTGAAAATAAAATTACCAATATAGCCAATGCCTGCTGTATAGATATATGGTGAGGCCTCATTTGGAATACTGTGTACAGTTCAGGTAGCCAAATCTAAAATAAAATATTTCAGAGCTGAAACAAGTGCAGAAGAAGGCAACTAGGATGAATGAGCACCTTTCCTACAAGGAAATGTTAATGGGTCTGGGAATTTTCAGTTAAAAAAGACAATGACGGGGTATGATAAGAGATTTAAAACATGCAGGGGTGGAGAAAGCAGACAGGGAGATCTCCCTCTCGCATAATACTGTGACTGGTGCACCCAATTCAGTTGACAATAGATTAAGGTCAGCCAGCGCCGAAGACTTCAATGAACAGCAGTTACAGGTAAGTGCAACTCTGTTTTCAATTAGTAGTTTTAAATCTAATCCGTATGCTTATACCCTGCTTTTCTTCCAAATGGAGGTCTAAATCAGTTTACAATAATGTTCTTCCCTCTATTTACTCCTCACAACAATCCTATGAAGTAGGATAGGCTGAGAGAAGGACTAGCCCAAGGTCACCCAGCAAGCTTCTATGGTGGAATGGGTATTCAAACCTGGGTCTCCCAGACCCTAGTCCATCCCTTACTACACTGTCTTTCAGTGGTATTTACTGGATTTCACTGCCAGTGGATGTAGTGTTGGCCAGTAACACAGATGGCCTTAAAGGGGAGGGGGGGTAGATCAATGGAGGCTAGGTCCATCAATGGCTACTAGACAAGAAGATTGAAAGGAATCTCTGTACAGAGGCGGTAAACATTTGAACACCACTGCTAGGAGGTAACATCGGGGAAGGTCATAGTCCTGATGCCTTATCTGTTGGCCATCTAGAACAACTAGTTGGACACTCTGCTAGTCTGGCAGCCCAAATTCAATGTCATCATAAGCAGGGTTACAGCCCTTTGACTTCAATAGATTTAGAAGGGTGTAACTGCTGGAGAGGAATAACTGGTTTGATCTACAAAGGCACCGCCTAAACCAGGGTCTACATCCTCTTCCTCTTGTATAGCTCTGAAGATAGAAGGAAAGTCAACATTTTCTGGACTACAGTATCACGTAGCCTGATTCTGTGTATAACTACATCAAAGTGTGTCCTACTGAGTTCAACAGGACTCACTCCCAAGAAAATTTTGATAGGATTGCAGTCTAGAAGCCTTCTCCCAGTACTGCTTCCCATTTGTGTTTCTAAAGTGGAAGAATACGTGGCTGAAGTCCTCACAGAGGTCAGAGGTCAGACACTCAATATTTGTGGACCAGACTCTTCTTAAGTCATTTTGCAAATTTCTTGCTTCCTTAACTATTCAGTTGGGGGAAAAACATCAGAGCAACACCTGAACTGTAGTGGTATTGCTCTAGTTGGAATTAATGGACAAACAAACCTTGCTGGCAAGTGTTTTCTTCTTTTAATTCCTGGATTGCTCGCTGCATTGGTTTAAAAAAGATTTTCTGTTCGGATCATTTTCTTTTACAGCTGTATTGTGCTAGAAATGTGGTGTCTCTCTTTTATTTTTTTAAAAAGAGTTGCCATGCTGTAAAATAAGGAAGCCACAGCCCTCCATTTGCAAGATCTGAGCAAGGCTGTCAAAGATAGGACATTTTGGAGGACATTGAATTAATAGGGTTGCCATGAGTCGGAAGCGACTTGACAGCACTGAACACACACAAAATAAGGGTTATCCTTTGTTTATAAGAATGTGATATTCTGGCATGGGTGGGCGCAAGGGGTGGCTGGCAGCTTTATGGGAACTTTACACTTCTTTGTTTCAAAGGTGCCACACAGTTTTCCAGCTTTGGGAAACTGCTCGGAGTTAATACTGAGATTCCACTTGAACTTGGATTTAATAATCATTTTAAGACTTTAAGGCTGAGGGTTGTGCTACTGCATTATACTGAAAATTAAGAAAGACTGTTTTCTTCAGAGTATCCCATAATGTGCTTCAACCATCTTTCATTCTGGAGAAGGTGTAATACAGATGAATGTCAGTAGAGGGTGCCCAAAGCATTATATTTGACTGCAATCTACAGTTGGTCGGAGAAACCAACTGAGTTCTTCTAGTGTCTACTTTGAACACTTTTCAAAGGTGTTCGTTTCTATTGGGTATGAGTTGCTTTACAGGACTACTAGATTTATCCCATTAAGATCACAATGAATATAAGTTCTGGCCCACTAACCATTTTGATCTTCCAACATGCTTGCCTTTTCCTACAGGTATAGTACCCACAAATGTGAGGAGAAAAAAATCCTGCCCCTTTAACAGAGGCTCTATGAGTGTTATTAAACAAGTGATGGTCTTTACCTCCATGCCATGAAAAGCTTCAGCTACCTATTTCCACATATTAAGCCTCTGTTAAAGGCGCAAGACAATTTTTCTCCAGGTTGTTGGCACAATGGGAGGGGCTCACGTTTATTTCTGTTTACCTGTATAGCACAGCTTCATGGGAATTAAAGAACACTTTAGGGAAAAGTCAACAAATACTGAAACACAGAGAGACCCCAGGGCTGTAGGGTTGAAAAAATGCCAGACCTCTACTGAGTGGAAAGTTTTGTCAACGCAAATTAATGAATTCCTTCCATTGCACAATTTTCTGGGGAAATGTTACTTTGCTGTGGTCTCAGAAGATGAGTTTATGTAAATTGCGTTTGGAGAAGGCATTAATGCCATAAACATGCAGAGAAGGGTATTCTTTCAAATGAAGATGTTACCAACAAAAGAATTTTGTTGGGGAAGGCCCTCTTTTCAGCACTGATCGTAAAATGAGGGCTAGTTGTCCCAATCTTCTGCAGAGTTTCTGATTCTATCATGAGAATACAAGATAGAGTTGTGCATCTACTTCAGCAAACCAAAGAGAACTTTGGGCTTATGTTTCTCAAACTGTACCCCTCTGCAGTACATAGTAAGCTACTTTGGAAACCAATCTCAAAACCACTTGTGGCATAGACATCAGCTTTTTGCTTATTTTTTTCATTTCCAGCCAGTCCTGAGCATTTTGGATAAGGGATACTCAACCTGTAGTTTAAAACCTATAATATGGAAAAAGGAACCAAACTCTGGCTCCAACTTTAATTTTGCAATTCTGGATCATTTAATTCTTCTGAATAGGAATCACTCAAATTTCAGTGTAAACAAATTTTTGTAAGACAATTCATAATTCTCCCTTCAGGCGGCTGAGGGGAGACATGATAGAGGTCTATAAAATTATACATGGTTTGGAGAGAGTGGACAGGGAGAGGTTTTTCTTCCTCTCCCATAATACTAGCACGCGGGGTCATCTGCTGAAGCTGAAGGGTGAGAGATTCAAAACACATAAAAGGAAGTATTTTTCCACACAACACATAGTTAAATTGTGGAACTCCCTGCCCCAAAATGTGGTGATGGCTGCCAACTTGGAAGGCTTTAAGAAGGGAGTGGACATGTTCATGGAGGAAAGGGGTATTCATGGCTACTAGTTAAAATGGATACTAGTCATGAATGATGCATACCTATTCTCTCCAGGTTCAGTGGAGCAGGCCTATTATCTTAGGTGCTGTGGAACACAGGCAGGATGGTGCTGCTGCAGTCGTCTTGTTTGGGGGCTTCCTAGAGGCACCTGGTTGGCCGCTGTATGAACAGACTGCTGGACTTGATGGGCCTTGGTCTGATCCAGCAGGCCTTATCTTATGTTCTTATAAAGCTCCCCTGTAAGTTTTGCCTAAACAATGTGTAAAATGTAGGGTTGCCAAGTGCCAGGGCAAACCCCCGCCAATCCACCTGGCTGCCCGCTGACCAGTTGAAGGTCAGCGGGCAATGCGTGCACGTGCGCCTGCCCACCGCGCCACGTCACTTCCGGTTTACACACATCACAAGGGGCCTTTCACAACTCAAACTGCAATGTGTTTGAGTGGTAAAAGGCCCCTTGCGATGCGGCGCTTCCAGGTGTGAACCGGAAGTGACTCAATTGCGTTGCTGTGATTTTTGCCTCACCTCCACCCCAAAAAGCTCCCGCCAGAGGAGGGGGGGACCTGGCAACTCTACTCTGCCCCAAAAACCTCCAGGTATTTCCCAACCTGGAGCTGGCATCCCTAGGTCAACAGCCCCCATCCCTGTCTCCCTGCAACTTCCCTTGTGCCATCCAAATATTGTTTAGTCACACTGCCATATTAGTTTTTATGGCTGTAATGCTAAACCTTTCCTGGTGGGGATGGGGAACTGTCTGTGGCTCTTTTTACTGCAGGATCCATTCTCTCTCTCTGGCCTTTTGTAACTCCCCTGTTCCCTCCCCACCCAGCCCACAGTTCTAGAAGCCCTGACACACTACATGAATCAACCCTGCTCTTTAAGGATTGCAGTGTGTTTCTCATGAGAAGAGGCACATGAATCTACCTCGCAATGCTGCTCTAATGTCCTTCAGCTGTTAAGGCACTGTGTGCTCTTTCTTTCTTTGTGCCTTGGTAGGATAAAAGAGAATCTGCTACAACCACTTTGCAGCAGAACGTTGGCATTGCATAAATATACGGGTGTATATCCATCAAACTTGCTGGGAAAGAAAAAAAATTTCTCCGCTAGCAACAGAGAAAGTGAAGTGAAATTGCTCCCAATTGCTTCCCAAAGGTGCAGTATGTTGAAGAGAACGCAATGAAAGAGCATCCCCCAAACTGACTTGTATTGCAGTTGGGGGCTGGAGAAGGGCAGGGAGAATGAATGCAATAGACTAGCAATACAAGACTGTAATTATAACAATATTTGGATGGCAGCGTGGGCTTGAGGAAGACGGTTTGAAACATAATGTATGGACTCATGTTACCCAGTCTAATGACTAATCCTTCCCCCCTTTGCTAATCAGCAATGCTGGAAGCTTAATTATAGCATTGGCAAGTTAAAATATTTAAAAATTGCAAGTGAGACTCTTTTTTTTGTTAAAGGTCATTTTTCTGTTTGCTTTCTTGAAGGCATTGTCTGAAATTACATTTGGTTCTAGAGGAGTGTGTTTGTAACTACTTCCTGCATAGCTGCACATTTGCAAAGCATTACAGCCGGTCATCCACAGGGGATTCTCAGAACAGATCTGTGAAGAACCCATTGGGAGTCTACTAGCTGACTCATTTACAATTGCCTGAAAATTAGGATTGGCCAAAATAAGAGTTGGATTTGGGTCATTCATCATTTTAAAAACTTCAAGTTAATTGTCTCTATCCATCTTGTATCTGTCTCATCATGAGTCTATCAATGTTTTCCTAATGGACCACTCCTCAGTACAAAGAGGGGGAAGCAGAGTTGGGGCTTGTAGGGGAAGGAGTGTTTTTGCCTTCTTCCTCCATGAGGCTATTGGTCCTCATGGGTTCTCTGACACTTGGAATCAGCCCACAAAGGACTGCTGTGGGCAAAGAAGCATGGGAAAGATTGGCTACTGTTGGTATCTTTTGGTGATGGATCATGGGATCCAACCCCATCTTTTGGGATGTTGGTGGCTCTTTAGGTTTCTGCTGTCTGAGCAATAATCACTCGGTTGAGAGGAGTGTGACCATTTTGGAGCAAAATCTTTCACAGAGCTGCAGTGACTAAGACTGAGCATCTTACCAGCACACACTTTTCCTGCTGCTATTTAGCCAGTCACATCAACTCTTAGGCATGTTTGTATTACTAATTCAGAACCTCTCCGAATCCAATTTATTGTCTACAGCAAAGTCTGACTGAGGAAAGCAGACTTCAAAAAATCTAGAACAAGAAGAGGGAAAAATCTTTCTTAAGCTTTATTTAGGACTAATATCCTGCCCCTCCCCTGGGTCGCAGGGCTCGGGGCAGCTCACAACAGTTTAATAAGCAATATTCAACAATGATAAACCAAACAAAATATTTAAAATATATCAAAATAAAACAAACCAGTCGGCACCTGGCAACCTGCATCACAAGGGACACATTATCCTGTTATGTGGGTTCAATATCTTCCCCGTGGTATACCAAGCTATTGTATGTCAAACTGATTTCCTCTGAGTGCTGGTGAGAGATTTTGGGCCTGGAACAATGAAGGCCTGAGAGGTTAGTTAACGCAACATTGATTCTCTTCACAGTGAGTTGTTTGGCTCAAAGGTTGTTTTTTTTTAACCCACCTTCCAGTCCTGTTTTATTATCCATGAAGTGGTTTTCATCCATTATTGAAGGGTCCCAGTTTAATAAAGCATGGAGTTTTAAAGGATCAGACATGTGTGTGGCTTACCTTTTTGGCACAATAGGAATAATGTCTCCATTTAAAAAAAAACAGAAATGGGGTAGAGGACTGCTGAGATACAATCAGGTCACAGCTCCTGTGGGGAACAGTGCGGGCGCCTGTGGGATGAGCAAGATGCTGCATTCCCTGGAATTCTCTTCATAGGTATGTATATATGTGTCATCAAGTCCCAACTGATTTATGGCAGCTCCTACAGGGGGCTTTCAAGGCAAGTGAGAAGCAGGGGTGGTTTGCCGTTGCCTTCCTCTGCAGAACTTTCCTTGGTGGTCTCCCATCTAAGTCCCAACCCTGCTTAGCTTCTGAGATCTGATGATCAGGCTATATCATGCTGCCTCCCCTCTTCATAGGCACTAACATACAAAACTAGAATGGGGCTGGGTACCCCATGTTTAGGAGGTGGAGTTTGTGCTTTTTTGTCTCCACTGATAGATATTCTTGAATATCTTCTCATTCTCAGTGTCTCTGCCTTCTTCTTCTTCTTTTTTTTTTGGCCTTGTTATCCAAACTGTATACAACTCTGAATACTTCGTCAATTTGAATCTCAGGGCTGATTCACTTTACTCCATTAATGATGGAATGCATGTAATTAAGCCTCGCTGTGCCTGTACTGGCTCCCTTCCCTAGCAGCAAGTAGAAGAAGTGATAATTAGAGTTCCCAACCCTGCCTTGGAGCATTTTCTCTCCCCACTGATCAAGGAAAAGCTGCTGCCACTGAGAAGAACAGGTACCATGGAGCAAGATGGGAGCTGTATACCCCTATATGGAGACCAAGAATGGGGAAAGCACCTCAGAAAATATCACCCTTTCAAAGATAGTCTGGAACTTTTGACCTGAAGAGATGGCAGAAATGCAGAAAAAGGCAAGATGCAGCCCAAAACATTTGGTCAATTGATACCCGAGGTGAAGAGCAAGACATCCTTTTGTTCTACATCTCAAGGATCATAAGTACTGATTGATAAACAGGACCCTGGGCAGGAAAGGTCATTTGACACCTTGAAGGCAGCAGGAAGTTCCTTTGAAACCCCCCCTGAACTCACATCTTTAGCTCATATGCAATGACCTAGGTTAAGATTTGCAAGATAAAATAATCAAAGGCATTTGTGCCTCACTTGCAAATCCGGGCAAGGAGGGCCATTTGCTCATCTGCAAGGTACCATCAATCCAAAATGTAATACCTGCCCCAGATGGTCTCATTAATATTCAGGTACCCTTTACCTCAAAGGTTAGCTCACTCAGCTGCTCACAGCCTAGATCCTGACCCTCATTCCAATAATCTCTCAGGTCTTCATTTGCACCAGAGTTGCAGCCCTGAGCACCCCAATTTTACAACTTGTCCAATAGGGTCACAACTATCAAATTTGACCAATGCCAGGCTTTGCCATTGAAGCCCTAGTAAACTCAGGCCTATAAGAATGGCATACCATGTCATTCAAACTATAGATGGTCTTATCCAGCAATCTTCCACCCCTGCAGTCCCTGGATGCCTGCATTTTCCAAACAGTGTATGCCTCATTGTCTCCTGTTTTGCTTACTTTCCCCCTTTTAACCTATTTTTTCTTTGTTTTACCCTGAGCATGCCAATAGTCTCTCTTCTTCTTTACCTTCTTCCCCAGTTCAAGGGTAGTCTGCCCTCCTGCCAGCTGGTCTCACCCCATTGCCACCTGATCCTTCCCTTCTTACCAAAGCTCCATTCCATTTTCCCCACCACACCTTTTGGCCCCATCTTTGACAACCCATCACCTATATCCTTTCTCTGGTCTACCCAAGCAGGAAGAAAAACATAATTTTCTGCGAAGTAATATTAACTGGGTATTTTTATTCTAAAGAAACACACAAGGATTGGCTGAATTTGCTCATTTTATTGGCTTCATGATATTATTGCTCATTGCCTTGATTATCCTTCTAATAGTTTCTGATCTGTATCATTTAGGATAATAAAGTTACTTGCCAGCTGAGTGCTTGTCTCCCTTCCATCTTTCCTTGACTAAAAGATTTACTGTGTGAATCCAGGAGTCATGTAAAAACTAGACGGATGATTCCAGTCTTGCCCTAGAGCTTTGTACTCTCACTGTACATGCATAGGGGGCATAGTTTGATGTGACAGGCTTGGCACAGGGACTGATCTGGGTAACACCTTTACCTGTACTAGCTATTGGGGAAGGGATGTTGCTGAATTATTAAGAAGGTAACTTACAAACTGGTCATGAGAAATAGAATGTACATCAAACCGAGTTATGTCCACCTGTGATGTTTGCTTGGTTCATGAGCAAGTCTTGTGACAGCTAACAAGCTTAACTGGGCAGATATTAACGAGACAATATACTCTACCCATACCATTGGGATTGGCAGTTGCTTACCTAGGAAACAGCAATTGCTGTTTTAAAAATCCCAGGGAAGCAAGCCTGTATTCCTCCCTGCCTTTTCCTAGTGCTTCAATCAGTGCATCATCTGATTGCACGTCTGATCTGCCAGGGAGGAAAATACACATCCCCCTTGCTACAGCCAGCAAGATGGAAGGGGCGGGTGAACTGAGGAATTCAGGATGGGGATAGGAGCAGCTGCAACCCCACCGTGGCTCAGCCTCAGAGCTGGTAAAACAACAGGTGCTGTCTCCAGGTCAGCAGCTGGCAACTCTCTTCCCCATCTGTAATAGCTCTAATCAGATGAGTGCCTGTTAAGTAATTACAGCACAAGGCAAAGAGGTAACTAGTGACAGCTTATGGGATAATTACTCTAAGAGGCAGGCAATCGAATTGCTGATATGTAAAGCCCATTTTGCAGTTCCACAATTTGCAGTGGAAGGAAAGTAGTCCAGAAGTTCTTGTATTACTAGCATCCCTAACACTTTGGAGTGCCAGCTTGTTGGGAAAATGAGCTCTTGTAGAACTAAATGAAATAAAAAGCTCTTCGAGCTAATGGTCCCTGATTCGAGCACACTTGGCTCCTAACTGCCATGAATACATACATCAGCGACATTCCCAGGAAGCAAGAGACCAGCCTTACTTAACTCTGTGTATTCCCTTAAGCACACAGAAAACCAAGCCTCTCTGTGCTAGCTTGGTTGCATTTTCATGCCAAGTAATGAGACTGATTTCTACAGGCATGTGGTGAAGATATGCCGTAAATTATTCTGTCCATGTATAATCCACCATGTCCAGTATCTGTAGGGTTGCCAGCCTCCAGGTACTGGCTGGAGATCTGCTATTACAACTGATCTCCAGCCGATAGGGACAGTTCCCCTGGAGAAAATAGCGGCTTTGGCAATTGGACTCTATGGCACTGAAGTCCCTCCCCAAACCTCGCCCTCCTCAGACTCCGCCCCAAAAACCTCCCACCAGTTGCAAAGAGGGACCTGGCAACCCTAAGTATCTGAAATCATTTACAGTAGGTGTTTTCTCCAAAGAAGTCCTTCCCTGAACTCCTTGATTGTGCATGGCCTATGGAAGGAAGAGTGGAGGATAATGCTTGGCCAGGCTGCATACCAGCCCAGTAGCTGTTGAACTCTAAATCTTCATGTATGTGCTTTCCCCACAGTGGCGGAGAGCACTAAAGCCAGAAGTGCAGGGTCAAAGTTTGCTTAACTAAATTAGCCATTACTGCTATTGCCATTGGGCAAGAGAATGGTCTCGGGTGGATAATTGCTACTGCCTGACACCAGTGGACCACCAATGTGTGTCTCTCCATTGCTTGGGAATGGTTGTGCCCATATCACTTATACTGTTTCACAGGTTTGTACTTATGAAGAGGGGTAGTTGTGGGAACCTTGCACAACTCTGTGAAGCGTTCTTATCCTTTTATTTGCTGAAAGTGTCTTTCCTGCTGTGCAGCCCCAGTGTAGGAGCAACAGTCTTGCCAAATGTTCTTCTAAAAGGAGCAATCAGCTGCAGGGCCCCTTTGTTTCTCACCTGCAGGTGGGCTATCACACTGCTGACACATGAAAGGTACCTGTAGGTGTGTCTCGTGGGTCAAAAGCTGCTTGTAGGTTATTTTAAACAAATATGCTTCAAGGCAACGACACGCCTGGTTTGACAGTACATAATGTGACACAAGAGAAATCAGGTGCCCCTGCCACTCCCCTGAGCAATCAGTTGCTGGAAGAAATATTGCACTGTTGCTTGAGCATATACAATTCAACAGCTGTAGAGCTGCCTTAAAGGAAAGCATGTGTGACAAATGTCAAACTCATGCATGTGTGTGGTCTAGAAAGACCCAGATGTTTGCAGAGGCATTGTCTCCTGTATAATACTTGCTGGAGAGGTTATCAACACCTTCTGCATTGCGGGTTTTTGAAAATGGACCCCTGTTGGCTTGTAGAAGAGATGCCCTGTTAATAGCCTGGCATTGTAAGCAACATGGGGAAATTAATGGAAGGCTGAAAGTCATCAGCAAGTTTCAGTCTCTGTTGCTCTTTGGTGAGAGCTTTCATTACGTGAGGCTTAAGCCTGTCGAACCTGGAGACGGAGGCCATTTGTGCAGGGTCAATTTTGATGCTCGCTCAAAGCTCTTTTTAAAAATGCTATCTTTAAAATGCCTATTCACGATCCCGGTGCAAAAGGAGAAATTCCACGCCCACCCACTTGCCTGCTCCTTTGTTCCTTCCATTAGCCAACCGCCGTTTGCATAGCTAAAGCGTGGCTGTCGTTTTGCATGCTTCCTTGAGGGGATTCTTCAGTGAGGGGGGGAGCAAACACAAAAGGTCGTGTTAAAGGGGCCCTTAAGAAATGCGAAGCAGGTATGTGCTGGCTTTGCAGTCATTTCCTGAATGACAGTTCACTGTGAAAAACTTTAAAAAATATATGCAGGGCTCTTCAGCCTGGAACGTGCTGCTAATTACCAAACATAAATGGCCTTAGAGAAATGGAAAAATGACACTGGCCAGAATGTGTAGTCATAGGTATATATTTGTACCCTTTTCTCCCCCATTAACAGCATTTGTACATGGCACAAATAGTGAGCAAGCAGTTCAGATTTTTAAAGTGTCACGTGGGAAAATTTTCTCCTTTTTCTTATTTTTTTGAAAGCTAAACTAACTATATTTTTTTTCCTCCTGCCATTCCATGAAGGTTTGGAGTCCCAGTTCTTGAGGTTCAACAGCCATGCATTTTTGTGTATTCCGTGTCCTGTGAGTGAATCTGAAAGCCTGTACTATCCATGAGCCCCGTGTTTCCAAAGATCCAAAGGTTTCAAAAAGCACTGGCAAATACAAAATGCAACTTTGAGGGAATGAGCAACATGGGAAGCATGACAGGGTTGAATGGGACTTTGCAACATAAACACAGTTTTGCTGGTGGTTTAGTGCGCCGCCGCTGCTTCTGAGCCCTTTCAACCCCAGCAGCCATTTTCCTTCATGCTATACAAATAAAATGAATCAAGTGGTACTCATGGCTAATTAAAGATGCTTCTTTGCAAATAAACCATCCGGAGGCAACAGTCCCATTAAAAACAAGGCTTTTGCTTGGTGCCCTGTCAGTAATTAGCAGCTTGAGAGATACAGAGCGCTAATGTTATTTAAAACAAGTGCTTTCCATTATAAAAAAAGGGGAGGCTAATCTTCCAGATTTATTGCCTTAGTCAAAGAAAACAAACCAAGAATCCCAGAACAGCAGACTCAAAGTGAGGTTAGGAGTTTGCAATTTTTCTCAACAAGATTAAAGCCTGGCTTTTTAACTTCTGAACAAGGAGTGTATACATGAATGCATTTTTGTTTTAGTGGTTTAGCAGCCATTATAGGCCATGTTAATTTATCTGTAGACCATTTCAATGCTCTCTCTTTCGTACTTGCTTACTCTTTAGTAATTACTTCCTACCCCAGTGCTGCTCTGAAGGACTTTGAAATATGACTGGCTGGAGAAAAGTAATAAGAGTCTCAGGTAAAAAAAAAACAACTTAATTGTTGCTCCCACCCCCAAATAGGTTTGAGTAAGTTGTAGGAATGTAAGTGTTATCTGCTTCATCTTTACACAAGATGAAATTTCCTGCATACGAGTCACTGGTAGGAGCAGCAGATGTGTTTCCCCAGTGAGGCTGCTGCCAACTGGGGCTTCCTGCCACATGCACAAGTAGCATCTGCACATCTGTCAGACATGACAATCTGGAAAGCAGGATTGATGCAATTTCATGAAATACGTTTATTGTGAAGCAGTCAATCCTCAGTGGGTTTTCTGCAGTTGCCAAATGCAGTGAATGTTGCTTTTTCCGGTATCATCGAGTGTTCCACTGGCTTCTGCAGTTTGCCTTCTCATGGTAAAGCAATGATCTCTAAATATCCAAGGTTTTCAATTATCTCAGACCCCTTCTCAACAGCCCCTCTTGCATGACATGTTGTGTGTTTATGACTTTACACAAATTATCAAGATAAGTGTGTGTATGCGTGTGTGTAAAGAGCTGTCAAGTTGGTTTGGAGAGAGTGGACAGGGAGAAGTTTTTCTCCCTCTCCCATAATACTAGAACACAGGGTCATCTGCTAAAGCTGGAGGGTGAGAGATTAAAAACAGGTAAAAAGAAGTATTTTTTCACACAATGCATAGTTAAATTGTGGAACTCCCTGCCCCAGGATGTGGTGATGGCTGCCAGCTTGGAGGGCTTTAAGAGGGGAGTGGACATATTCATGGAGGAGAGGGGTATTCATGGCTGTTAGTTAGAATGGATACTAGTCATGCTGCATACCTATTCTCTCTAGTATCAGAGGAGCATGCCTATTATTTTGGGTGCGGTGGAACACAGGCAGGATGGTGCTGCTGCACTTGTCTTGTTAGTGGCTTCCTAGAGGCACCTGGTTGGTCACTGTGTGAACAGACTGCTGGACTTGATGGGCCCTGGTCTGATCCAGCAGGGCCTTTCTTATGTTCTTAAGTCATAGCTGACTTATAGCAACCCCAAAGGGTTTTCAAGGCAAGAGATGTTCAGAGGTGGTTTGCCATTGTCTCACTCTGCATAGCAACTCTGGACTTCCTTGGTCTCCAAGTACTAACCAGGGCCAACCCTGCTTAGCTTCTGAGATCTTACACGATTGGGCTAGCCTGCACCATCCAGGTCAAGATTGTCTAATACTGTCACTGCAGATATATAATGACTAACAAGTGCTGCAGATATATAATGACTAACATCTGCTGTAAGGCAGGGGAGATCACACACAGCTGTAATATGTCTGGACTGGATTTATAAACCTAGTGGAAGAAATGACCAAAATGTCAGGGTGAACCAACTGTTCCTCACTGAAAGCAGAGGCAGCTATTTGCAGATCTGAACACAAACCCTCTCATTTTTGATGATTAGCAAAGGTACAGCAGTTGTGGGATCTGATCATCCATGATTTCCAGCCAAAATAATTTGCCTGATTCAGAACATAAGCTAGAGCACTAAATATTGCTGTTTTTATTTAACCGGAACCGAGTTCTATGGATGTATTTCCATAAAAATATTATTCTGAACTAGTTATCCTTTGCTGTTGTTCCTTTCCCTTCAAATGCCCGTAATTTTAGATCAACCGAAGTTTTTACTCAGCTTCAAATTATACAGTTGCCTCAACCCCAGGATGGCTGGCCCTCTGTTCTGCTTCTGTGTGCACAACTGTTGAAAGAATCTAGTATAGTGTGTCTTTCATTTTGGAAAGCTATTAGACTAGGGGCAGAATTTTGAACTTTTTGTTGACATATAGGCTAAAGCCGAGAAATACTGAACTTTTGCTAGAAGAAACATTTTCCTTGTGATCTTTTTGTGTTTTACTGCCCTGTTCTACAGTAAAACAGATGATGGGCTGTGATAGTTTAGTATTTGGCACATTGATAACAGCTAGTGACTCATGTTTCTTTTAAGATTGTTTCTTTGAAGCTGTATTTTATTTATTGGAGACCCAACCAAAGTGTTTGTGGGGTGGGAAGAATAAAGACATTGCTGCAAAACCATTTTCCGTCTCCCACACAAAGCTCAGGATGGAGCTCACCGTTTATATTTCTTGGAGGCAACAGAAGAGTATGGTAGTTATATCTGTACACAATTCAAATAGCAACATGAACTGAAGAGTGCTTTAAAAAAAACATGATAGACCAGTTTCTTGATGGAAAGAGAAAGGGCATCCAAAGGATAAACAATTCAGGAAAATTAGGAACTGAAAGATAAATGTGGTAATGCACGAAAGAATATTACCGTGTCTAACAATGATCCAGGAATGCATGCCCATGAGCTTTTGCACATGGATTAGTTATCACAGAGATGCAATGGACAGGAATTTCATATCCACAAATGGGTAAATGTATGTAGAACAGCATGTGTTCACCTGTGTCGGAAGTGACTTGATGGCCCTTAACACACACACAGGGCAAAGGTATTGAGGTAACATGTTCCAAGTTGTGTAGCAGTGCCTGGAAAGGGAGTGGGATTACCTTGGCTGCTTTCCTTTCACCCTACCCTCATATTCTGAACCAAAGTACCAATATATTCCAAAATAAGTGTAGTGACATTTACAATAATGAAAAATAAGTACTTACTCCAACATAATAAGGGCGTAGCTATGTATGCCAGTGCAATGATGGGTTCATGTATCACTATACTTCTGAGATCTATCTTACTTGGTGAAGACATAACTCCATCAAGATCCATCAAGGTGTGGGGAGAAATAACAACCACTAAAATGACTTCACCAAAGTGACAGTGGCGTATGAATCTAAATAAACAAATATTAGGACCCTTTGATAGTTATAAAAATGCAATAAATTTACTGCTAATTAATATCAAATGTGTATGAAATAGTGTTTTGGCTCCAGCTGTGTGTGTGTAAAGTGCCCTCAAGTCGCAGCCGACTTATGGCGACCCCTTTTTGGGGTTTTCATGGCAAGAGACTAACAGAGGTGGTTTGCCAGTGCCTTCCTCTGCACAGCAACCCTGGACTTCCTTGGTGGTCTCCCATCCAAATACTAACCAGGGCTGACCCTGCTTAGCATCTGAGATCTGACGAGATCAGGCTAGCCTGGGCCATCCAGGCCAGGGCGGCTCCAGCTAGGCTATAATAATTTTTCTCTCTGTGTTTGCAAGATGATGATAACATAGGAATTAGTAGCGGGTTGCACAAGGCTGGTTGGTGGAATCCCAAGCTTCAAACGGGATTATCCTTTCATATATTTTGTCCCTAGTAACCTTAGTATTTATCAAAACGCAAAGAAGTCAGATTTACTCTATTCTCTGTTTTCCTTTATGAGAAGGATCAATTGCCCTTTGCATTCATTTGAAAATACTCCTGATCTGTCTGCATCAAAATTCTAAATCCACAGATATTCTGTGCTTGCCTTTAATGAAGGTGAAAAAAGCAGGTTTTTGATACTTTGCAAATTTGTACTACATTGAGGAAACTTTGCCAGTGTTCACTGGATATGTCTCAGAAAATTAGCTCAGCAATTGTACAGATAGCTACTGGGATTTAAAGGTTTTTTTTTTTTTTAACTATAATGACAGTTATGGAATGTTACAGCCTAACAAAGTACTGTAATGAAATTCCATCACTGGGGATTTTCTCTTGATAAATATGTGAACAAAATAGAAAAATCTACTTGTTTCAGAGAAAGCAGTATGAAAAGCTGTGGCTTGAGAATAGATGATTTGGTTATTAATGGGCCAGGGGTGGTAATGGTACACATTAAAGAATAGTTACTTTATACGATCATAAAATTTTGATCAAGGAGATTCATTAATGGAATCTTAGCTTGCTTCAGGCTATCTTCTGATCAGCCCCCCTCAATAGATCTAGAAAGCCTCTCTCCACCATATACCCCTCAAGAACATCTTCATACATGATGAGCTTTTCCTACAAAGGAGTCATTTCTCTGTTTAAAAGGGTCTAATCCTGCATATGGTTTGGGGAATATATGACCTGGTCCATGGGTTTCCTGAGGAGGTACCTATTCCCTGTTTGAGGCTTAATCATGGTTGCCACCTCTGGGTTGGGAAATAGCATTGGGGGGTTTGAGTGGTAAAGTGGCCCATCGCAGAGCTTCCAGTTGTAAACTGGAAGTGACATAATCATGTTGGTGCGGCTGTGTGTGCGATCCCCATTCCTGAGCCAGTCAATGGATCAGTGGGCAATTGCATGCCAGTCCAAGTGACCTACAAAATAGTGTACATCACTAACCAATACACATAAACAATCCTATAACATCATATATATATATCTAAATCAATCCAGCTAATAAAGTCCACATTGGAATATTATTATCAATCACTCAACTTCCTGTTTCCAAGCCTCAGGTAAGTTGAAAAAGGAAAGTTTTCATATGGTGCATTCATGGAGTAGTATCCTGACAGATGCACACAATTCTTCATGGACAGACTACAGGTCTCACAAACCAGCCAAGTCAGTGCTGCAAAGCCAGTGCTGCAAAGCTACAGGGGTCAGGGAATCACCCTGTTTTGACCCGTGTCTTCATCAGGAATCACTACAACATATATATCTATATAAACAGTACATTCATTTTATATTCATATCCATTTCTAAAGGGCATTTGTTATATGGGAGACTACCATACATTGACTACAACCTCTATAACCGTCCTACACCAATTTTATACATCAATCTTATGATGCTGTACATTTCATTTATATGAAATAATGTAAATGTTGTACATAATCTAATATACACATCTTAAAAACCATGAAAACCATCAAGAACACATCATTGTGTTTCATGCTCCCTACATCCATCTGGGGTTTGGGGATGGAGCTCTTTTGCAGCCAGCTGTGCTGTGAAGCAACAAAACATAAGCAACAAAGCCCTCTCACAACAGTTCAGCTTAGTTGCTCATTAGGAGGCTTGGTGGGGCTTAGAGCAACACTGATGGCCAATTTGCTATAATTAGAGCATCTCCAAGCTCTGGGATCAGGGTGCAGACGTTTCTCCCGCTCCGGAAAATCAATGTGGTTAGACAGAAAGTTGCACTTCTTGTTTGAGCCCTTCTGCCCTTTTATTGTAATCTCTGCAGTTTGTGTCTCTCAAGGCTGCAGCAGAGCCAAACCCTTCCCTGCCATTGCTTCATGTCCCGAGGAACTGAACTACTAATAAGTTTTGGAAATAACGGCCGGCTATTCAGTTTTCGCTGATCATTCAAGCACTTGCTAGTTGCAAATATTAATTGCATAGGCAAAATTTCCAAGTATCTCAGCAGTTCTTTGCAAGAATTAAACACCCAGAGGCCTCTTAGCAGCACGATAATGGAGAGATTTCTATTCGAACTGGCTGAATAATAGTGAACCATTTTGAATAAGTGAATTAAATTCTGGCAAGAAACTTGCAGGTCATTTTTTTGTCCATACAGAGAGTGGATGCAGATGATTATTTTCTGTCTTCCCGCCTGTCAGGCATGGCCTGAGAAAGGAATGTTGTGGTTTCTCCAGCTGCTGGCCAAGGCCAGCTATAGCCCTGCAAACAACGTGTTTAGACTGAACTCTGTGGGAATGCCGGTAGAATCCTACCTCCATGACAGCTCCTGGGAGGGGGGGTTCCCATGGCATCCAGATCTACCCCATTTGCCCTATGCTCTTCCATATATGCCCTGTACTGTGCTTGTAGTTTTCATTAGTGTCCATTTGATTCTCAGCTTCTGTTAACCTGTGGATTTCCCAATAAATCAACTCTCTTTGGACTGCTTGTCTGTGGATGTCTGTTTATAGGTTTATTATGGGACTAGAGCTCACCCCCCCCCCAATGGATTTTTACCTGCAGATTTCCCTCTTTCTTACACACAGTACAATTTGCCAGTTGTTGCTTTCCTGGTTTTTTCTTTTTAAAAGTTTTTCTGGTGTTTCTTTTCAGACCACCCAAAGTGGAAAAAAAACCTCTGGAAAAATGAAGAAAAAAAATCTGAACAATTACCAGCAGACAGTACTGTGTGTGAGGGAGGGGGAAAATGCTGTGTTTAATAATCCAAACTGCAACAAAAACCTGGTGCAGAAAACTCACAAGTGGTAGCTAGGCTTGAAATATCTGTGTCTCTGGAATTCTGAGAACTTGAAAACTGGAACTCCAGATGTATTATTTATTTGGGGAAGGTGTTTGTGCTTGTATGTGGTAACTCTTACCGCTGGTGCCATTTCCCTAATTAAAAATGCCCCCCACAAGTTACTATAAGCCCATTAGAGGGGAAAGACAGATACCAGGACTGCTAACTCTGGAAATTCCTGGAGATTGGTGGTGGTGCCTGGGGAGTAGGGTTGCCAACTGCCAGGTAGTAGCAGGAGATCTCCTGCTAATTCAACTGATTTCCAGCCGATAGAGATCAGATCACCTGGAGAAAAATGGCCGCTTTGGCAATTGAACTCTATGGCATTGAAGTCCCTCCCCTCCCCAAACCCCACCCTCCTCAGGCTCCGCCCCAAAAATATCCCGCCGGTGGCAAAGAGGGACCTGACAACCCTATTGGGGAGGGTGGCATTTGGGGAAGGGATGTCCCTCGAAGCTGCCATTTTTTTCAGGGATGCTGATTTCTGTAGTCTGGAGTTCAATTGCAATGCCAGGAGAACTCCAACCCCAATCTAGAGGTTGGCAGTCCTACCAGGTGCCCATATTATGCCTGTCTCTCCCCCCCACCGGGTTGCCAGGTCCCTCTTCGCCACTGACAGGAGGTTTTTGGGGCGGAGCCTGAGGAGGGCGGGGTTTGGGGAGGGGAGGGACTTCAATGCCATAGAGTCCAATTGCCGAAGCAGCCATTTTCTCCAGGGGAACTGATCTCTATCGGCTGGAGATCAGTTGTAAGAGCAGGAGATCTCCAGCTAGTACATGGAGGTTGCAAACCAAAGCCAGCAGTCAAATAGCCAGAATTACATTCTTGTGGTGACTATCCTCAAAGAATATGACAAATTATAATGTCTTTAAATTATGTATTCATAGTAAGTTACTTCAAGTATCCATTGTAAATACAAACAAGATTACAAAATAACGAATACAGTAGACTGTTAACATTCACGGTAACTACTCGCTTGAGGGCAGTCCTTAATTACGCGTTGAAGTCCCACTGAGGGCAGCTGAGCGAAGCACCCGTCTCCCCGGGGGCTCTGGGAGGGGGAACCAAGAAACGTCTTAAATAGGGGTGTCAATGCACCCCTCCCGATTCCTAAATAGTGGAACGGGTATCAGGAAATCTCTTGCAGCCAATGAAGAGCTGTTTGACTCCTGAACTCTGAGTTTTACGACTTCGGAGGTTCAGTAGTAGTCCCGTCAGCTTGAGAGGTAATAAATTGCCGCAGACATCTCTTTGGATTTAGGCTTCGCTCTCCCCTATCTATTACCATCTGGCAACTATACAGAAGCAAGAATACCTACTCTCCTAAAATCTGAGTAAGTTTAAAAGAACTCCTTTGTTTTACCTGGATTTGGAAGTCCCAGGAGACTGCTAAATACATCAGTCGAATCCGTATCTCCCCACTCATTGTTTAAATGACTCTTTAAAAACAAGAAAAGATCTCATAACCCGGCAGGGATCTTATCAATTTGATCAATGGGAAGACATAACAACTAAGATTTTTGTAAGACGCTTCAGTTGCCAATCAGGAACTACTACGTATAAAGGGGAGGGAGGAGTGGAAACCTCCCCCACCCCGAGGAGTAGTCTTTCTAACTAAACAAAGCCGTCCTGCCATGTCCTTCCGGGAAACAATCTATCATCGCGAGAGAGCCAGAGAACTTGGAATCGGAAGTGTGGTATTAGTGTGTAACTGGCAAATATTTCCCAAGTTCCTGACCACAAAGAAGATGGAAGGTCTATGACCCTGATTCCTGCAGCACCTCCTTGTTATTTACTACACTGGAATTTGCCTGGATCTTATTAACTGAGTTTCAACAGGAATTTTCAGAAGTAGCAACCATGGAATATCTGATTACACAGATGGAACAACTCTCTGCTTTGATGAACATTTCATTTCAATTTATTAATCAAAAACTGGACATCATCTCAGACGATCTTAAAGACATAAAAACCCAAATTATCACAATGAGATCAGAGGAGATACTAGAGGGCCCTCTAGTTGACAAGAGAGATGAAGAACAGAAGAACCCTGTAAAGGAAACGAGGAATTACAATAAACAATCTGCAATAGCCCATCTGACAACAATGGATTTGAATGTGAGTGATTTTGACTTCTGTCTCCTTAATCTGCTTGATGAACTTTTCAACACCTGCTTGGAGGATTTAATGAGTAGGAAAACTGGGGCTGTCAGGATCTTTTTCTTTGAATTTGGGATGGAAGATATTGCAACATGGATTTACTATTGAAATTATCTATCTGCACAAGAGACTTTACCAATAATCTCCGAGGATGCTCTTCGACGATTACTGCTAATGTGGAAAAGAAAGAAATGCTGGAAATTCCGGACAAAAGGACTAATTTAAAAGAGTCTAGTGTCTCTTCTGGATAAGATCGAAAAGGAACTGGTTAAAAGGATTGGTTATAATGGAAATAGAACTATATATGATATCAATTTATTAGAAAAACAATATGTATTAAATGAGAGTTAGGGAGAAATGGAGGACTTACAAAATAATTAATTTTTAATGGAAATAATCAAATGCTTTTTATTATACTAATCCATTTATTGTTAGTGAGATTTACTATTTCTCTTCTTTTTCCTTTTATTCTTCTTTCCTTTTTTCTTTCCTTTATATGATATTACTACTATTAATCTTTTTTTTCTTTGAAAAATATAAATGTCAAAGAGATCAATAAATATTAACAATAGTATCAGGATTAGAATTTTGTGCAAAAGATTACTAATTTATCACAAGATGAAGGGAGGTGTAGGGGAAGTCAACAATTCTTGATTATATATATATTTTTTAAACAATGTTACCTATTTGTTTTTACTTTTTACTGTTTATGTTATTGTTAAACTATGTGATTAATAATTTTGGAAAAATAATAAAAAAATTATTAAAAAAAAGTCCCACGTTCTGGTACGCGGAACTTCAACACGTAATTAAGGACTGCCCTCAAGTGAGTAGTTACCGTGAAGGTTAATGGTCTACTGTATTCGTTATTTTGTAATCTTGTTTGTATTTACAATGGATACTTGAAGTAACTTACTATGAATACTTAATTTAAAGACATTATAATTTGTCATATTCTTTGAGGATAGTCACCACAAGAATGTAATTCTGGCTATTTGACTGTTGGCTTTGGTTTGCAATTATCGTATAGCAGGCTAACTCCTGTTTGCAATAGTACCTGGAGGTTGGCAACCCTACCCGCCTCCCGAGGAGCTTTACAGCAATATGGGATAGGATTTTTGATGGGGGCTTACCATTGCATGACTTACAATTGCTCCCTTCTTAGCACTGGAGCCCTGATTCATATTGCCAAATAAAACTTGCTTGATATGCCTGTCACCTGCAGTGTCCTTCCAAATGGTGAGAAGAATCCCCCCTCTTACTTTTGCACCTGATCATAAATGCAGAGAAGCTTATACAAATAACAGAGCTACTTTAAGGAGAATTTTGTCATAATATATTTATTTAGGACATTTCTGTGCTGCTATTCTCTGCAAAGGGACCCAAAGTAACTTACAGAACATTCTCAAAAATACAGCCTCTAATTTCTACAACACTGCTTGAATAAACAAAACAAATCTGCATATTTTGAGCAAGGGCCAAGACCTCTGTGGCTTTTGCCCTTTGGTTCATGCCTCTAGCCATGTCCAGGCTAAATACCTGTAAACAGAGGAGAAAGGAACTCAGTTCTCATGGAATTCAGCAGCTAGCTAGCAAATTATACATATTCCAGGCTTCCTATAATGGCTTCTGATAACATGAACAAGAAAGTCCAGGTTGTTTGAGCACCAACCACTTTCTGATACATTATTGTTATCTATGAACATCAGATGAAAGAATAGCAGGTCAAAAGCCTTGGATTGGACTGGGATTTGTGGCCTTTTTCTTTTCAACCCCAATTTACAGCTAGTGTTGCTAACCCAGAGGCGAAACTAAGTCAACAAGCCCTTTCATGAAATCTGATTAAGTACTGGGCATGACAGAATGTGTCTATTTACTTGGTAAATTGTCTGTCTGGGCATACACAACTAAATATTTACCTCATGTTCTGCCATATATCTAAAATGTGAAGGGGAGAAATCTTCTTGCCATTTAGCAGGATGACAGAGATGGTCTAGTATGCCATGATGCCTGGCAGGGGCAGAGATCCTTCTGTTTCCATAATATCAGCCCAATAGAACTTCCTGAAATGGCTAATGGCAATAGCTTGGATCCTACAAAGTGAAATTTTGGCAGTATGAGCTTTTGAGAGTCAAAAGCTCCCTTTTTCAGATGAAGGGAACTTTGACTTTCAAAAGCTTATACTCTGAAAATCTTCTTGGCCTCTAAGATGCTACTGGACTCAAACCTAGCTTTTTTACTGCAGACCTCTGATCCAAATTGAAAGTGCAAGAAGCAGATCTTCCCTGCCTCCTTTTCCCCACAGCAGCTTTCTATGGCTAGGAGGCTGAAGTTGGTTCCCAGTTCCTCATTCACATTTTCTACTTCCTTATTTGTGAAACCAACCACAAATATTGATAGCGATTTCAAAGTTCTGCACAAGTTCTGGCACACCAAAATAAGCTTTGGACTGCCACGTATTTTATACCCCCACATTCAGGAGACTCTGCTCTCCAAGTGGACCTGTGCTGTTTCCTTGTCCAAAGCCCAGCTCTGGTGCTAACTCCTCCAAAGTGGCATGCCCCCAAGACAAATACGCAAAGAGAAACGGGGGAGGGAGCTGCACCCCAAAACAATCTTTGGACCACAGCAAAGCATACAGCCCCACAATTTGGGGACTCTCCTCCAGAAGGAGACGTGCACTGATGCCTGGTCCAAAAGCTGCTTCTGGTACCAAAAGCTCCTATTAGAACCTGGATGGTGCTGCTGCAGTCATCTTGTTTGTGGCTTCCTAGAGGCACCTGGTTGGCCACTGTGTGAACAGACTGCTGGACTTGATGGGCCTTGGTCTGATCCAGTAGGGACTTTCTTATGTTCTTATGTTCATCCAGATTCTTCACCATCATCATCATAATTATATTCAATTTATATCCCACCCTTCCCAGCTGAAGCCAGTCTCAGGGAGGGTAACAACAGTAAAATCAGCCTACAACAATATGCATTTTAAAAAGTTCCAATAACATTAAAAGTCTTCAATAGACATTTAAAAACTATAGAACATTTAAACAACAGACGGCACCAAAAAAAGGCCTTGGCTCTTGTTGAGGACAGCAGCACACTCTTAGGGCCAGGGACCATGAGTAAATTATCATCAGATGAATGTAATATTCTTTGGGGGGAGTACCAGAAGAGGCGGTCCCTAGACGGTGTAAGGCTTTAAAGGTCAAAACCAGCACCTTGAACCTGATCCGATACTCCAGCTGGAGTCAGGGCCTCCTTTGGTATCCCTAGGTATCTGAATTCTAATCATAAAAATATTAATGTTACTTATTCCTCAACACAAAACGCTATGCTAGCTGTAAGTTTGTATGCCACCTTTCTACCCAGTAAGGGCCACATATGTGGCTACCAGTTTAAACTAAACAATATAAAACATACAATGAAATCAATTCATAAAAACACTTAAGCCCAAAGGTACATATTAAAATCACATAAAACATTAATTACAACATAGGGCAGGAAGGAGTGATCATTGATGGAACACCGGGCATAACAAAAAAGTCTTCACCCAATGGCAGAAGACACTGATGGAAGCTGACAGAAGAATACCCCATGGGAAAGAGTTTCATGGATTTTGCTGCCATGGCCAAGATAGGCCTGTCTCACTTTGCCAAGTACCTAAATGCAGAAGGCAGGGCACCTGAAGCAGGGCCTTCAAGGATGACCTTCATGGTAGCGTAAGTTCATATGGGAGTAGATGGGCCCCAGAGCAAACTGGGAGCCACCATAGATGGGCCAGGAGTGAAGTGTTATGGTCCCTACTACCCACTCCATTTAGCAACCTGGCTGTAGCATTCTGTAACAATTGAATTTTCAAAGTAGTTATGATTCTACATCCTTTTCTAAAAAAATTATTATGCTGGGATCACAACTTTTGTGCATACTTGTGCAGTGATTTTAAATTGCCCTCAATACTTGTGGCTGGATTCACAAATAAGGAAGTAGGAAATGCGAATAAGGAACTGGGAACCTTCAGCCTCATCTTCTATGACCAGTGCAGTTAGGAGAGGAAACTGGGTAAAATTACCCCCAAAGGAAGCCTTACTGGAAGAAGTGGGAGGACTGGAATTTTGCCTGAGTCACCTGGTCACTGCAACCCTCTACCTATAGCTGGCAGCTTTTTGTTCACCGGAGACCCCTATCAATGCATTTTAAGGGTTTCACAGAGCAGAAAGTGGGAGAATTCCAGTCTTATTAACTCCTTGATCTCATAGTTTGTCGGAGCCAAACCAATATCGTACAGTTCTAGACACAGAGATAACTTGCTCCTGCCCCCTTGTTCAGAAAGCACTTGCAACTTGTGGCAAATGGATGCTACTACACAGTGAGTGATGTCCTCAGATAAATTTCTGCTCCTGATGTAGGTTAGTGATGGATGAGACTGAATCACCATGGTCTGATATTATTTTCTCTCTGCCCGTCACTGCTTGATGGATGGCGTTGCAACTCTTTTTTCCTTAACAGTATCTGTGCGTGTGAAGCAATTGACTCCAGGAGAGTTTGTGGCTTTAGGATGTCACACGAGTATCACAGATAATAATTTGAAACCTGCCACCTTCTAGGCAGAAGAGCGCTTGCTGAAACTCTGGCTGGATGGTGTTTCTCTCATTCCTGACAAATGGTCTGATTAAGAGGTCTTCTGCTGGCTTTATTTAAAAGAGAGGAATTTCAGCTCTTGGTTTGCTCCTGTTTCTGCCAGCTCCTTTAAGTGGAGAGAGACATTAATGTATGAAACCTGTGTCCTAAGACATCCATCTCTTACAATCAAGTAGGTAAAGGTTAGGTCAATTTCAATGCACCATGATCAGTGCATAATTACCTGGAAGTAAGCCCCTTGTCTCAGTGTAGCCAGTTTAGGCAAGTATATTTAGCGTTCCTTCCCAATGCAATTCAATTGTTGGGTATTCATTTAATTAAGGAGACTATGTTGGGATCAAAATATATATGTGTGAGGGGATCTCTTTTTCCAAAAAAGATATGGAGCAGTGGAGAAAGGCTTGTAGTGCGGTCCTGATTTCAATGGACTTAAAGGGTATAAACTGCTGAGGTCAAGGGTGAGAAATCTTGAGTGTGTTAGCACTACATTCCGCGCTAGGCGCGTATGTTCTACCCTTGCACTGGGGATTCCCCCTCCTGAGTTTGTGCCCTCTTATGTGAGCTTGCTGACAATCCCAAGCCATAGACGTGCCTTTATGCTTGCCAGATTAAATGCTTACCCAACTGCAGAGATGTCAGGTCGTTTTGCGAAAACTCCATACTCAGATCGAGTTTGTGAATGTAAATCTGGAGATATTGGGACTTTACACCATCTCTTATTGTTTTGTCAGCACTGGTCAGCTCCTCGGTTGCGTTGGATCACCCCAATATTGTCTAAATACAAACTTCCCTTGGAGTCCTGGGTGATAGCCCACATAATGGGAGATATTCATCCTGATATCACTAGTTCTGTTGCAAGATTTTTGGCGGAGGTGATGTCGCTCAAACGTCAAAACAAAACAAGCACGTAAACTACGAGTTGAATGTTGAAACAGATTTTGTGATTTCAATGAGACTGGTTCAGGGGGAATATATTGTTATGGTATTAGTGATGCTATGTTTAGTAATTGTTTCTACTGTGTTTTAACCTTAAGTATACGTTGGGTGTTGTAAATTGATTATGTGTTGTATTATGTATTATTGTTATGGTTAAGCTCAAGACCTTTGGTCAAAGGAGCTAGTAAATAAATGGAATGGATTTCACTGTGAGAAATTTACCACAAAAGGATAAGATCACCTGCTGCTGATGACTTAGTTCCTTTTCTGTCTCTCACCCATATTATCCTGTTTATGGCAAATGTCTCATATTTTAGGAGGTTTAATAGCTGTTTCCTCTCCATCTCTTGGATTTCCTTAGCTGTCCTTACAAAAATACAGCTCTAAAATACTCCGGCTAGAGGCAACGACTGTTATACAATTTTGTAATGCATATATGCTATGAAACCACTGCAGACGAAACCCTGAAAATACCCACTTCAGTATACATCCTCATGAAAAGTTGAATGGTTCAGGCAGCTTGTGCTCCTTTTTAAAAATGATCTTGAGCCATGCTTTTGATTTTGTAGATCTTTCAAATTTGAGAGCTTATACATATCAAGTTCACTCTCATGTAGACATCTGCCCTACTGAATATAATGCAGTCTGTACTGCTGATGGTACACACCAGATGGCACTATTTACTTGTATTTATTACTTGTGTACACATGTATTTTTAATGTGACAACAATTACTGGAATTTTCAGTCTGCATTAGGCTGGGTTTTTTTTATCCGCTGGGTCTTGGACCGCATGAAATTTGTGAGTTCTCTGCTTTGTTTCACTTCCTTTTACTGTTGCTTGATGAAAAGGATAAACCTCTGCTACTGCCTACAAAACTTACTTGTCACACTACGTATATGGTTTCTTAGCACAGCCTCTGATTGGCACATACTTTCCAAAAACATATCAGGATGTGAAGCTACCTTATACCGAGTCAGACAATTAGTCTATCCAAGCTAGTATTATATGCCCTGACAGGCAGTGGCTCTTCAGGCAGAGGTCACATATTACCAGATTCTTTTAGCTAGAGGATTGAACCTGGGACCTTCTGGTTTCAAAGCATATGCTCGGCCACTAAACCAATGTGTTATGGTGCAGTTCAGGAGCACAGTTCCAAGTGTTTAGAAAGACCAAAGTTTCTAGAACCACAAGGGGGTGGGGGTGGAATCAGCATCAAATAACAGGTCTAGATTTCATGGCTGACAATTTTATGAGTAAAAGTACATGGAGTCAAAGAAGTTACAAAATTCCAGACTTTAAGTCTGACCTGGATAGCCCAGGCTAGCCTGATCTCATCAGAGCTCAGAAGCTAAGCAGACCTCCAAAACATACCAGGGTTGTGGCTTGGAAGCAAGCAATAGCAAACCACCTGTGAACATCTCTTGCCTTGAAAACCCCACCAGAGGTCACCGTAAGCCACATGCGACTTGATGGCCAAAACAAAACAAAAAACACCAAACAACCACACATATCAAGTGTCGCAAGATGATATTGTTGTAATTCCTAAACTTGGACAAAAGCTTTAGCCACAAGACTCTAGCCAAAGTCTTCTGCTACAGAAGACCACCAACTGTCAGCAGCAGAGGGAAAGGTAAAAACACTAAAAGTACTTCAATTGACAATTAGCTTAGGGAGTGGCCAAAATCACCTCTACAAGCTTCAATCTATTGGATGAACTTTGGATTTACTATGATTTTGTTCTGGATTTTAATGGTTTTATAGCTGCTTCCACATTTTTCCCCTCATCGAGAAGCGCATGCCCCCATATTTTCTGGGAGCTTCCACAAGACACTGTACTCTTTCTGAGCATGACTGAGGCTTTCCTGATTCAAACAGGGAAATGAGGGTGGCTGTGGGCAGACCGTCTGGGAAGCTGTATCCATGGCCAATCTGGAGAGGGGGATAGAGCTAAGCTCTCCCTTCAGCCTTTAATCCCCCCCCCCCAGCTAAGCCCATGGTGCTTTGAACTGTGAAGGAAAGGTTCAGCTGTGGAGGGGGAAAGGGGGGGGTTTGCCATGCTGTGTGGTGGCTAGGGTTGCCAGCCTCCAGGTACTAGCTGGAGATCTCCCACTATTACAACTGATCTCCAGCCGATAGAGATCAGTTCACCTGGAGAAAATGGCCGCTTTGGCAATTGGACTCTATGGCATTGAAGTCCCTCCCCAAACCCTGCCTTCCTCAGGCTCCACCCCAAAAACCTCCTGCCGGTGGCGAAGAGGGACCTGCCAACCCTAGCAGTGGTCTAGTGCAGGGGTAGGGAACGTCAGTCCTGGGGGCCGTATAAGGCCCGCGAAATCATTTGAGCTGGCCCTTCGTGGGACCTGGCACATCTCTAGCTCAGAAGGATATAAGTCTGGTGATCTGTCCCCTCCCGCAGACAGGAATTGCCTCTATTCAAGGCAGATGTGAGGTTGTTTTGCCAAGAAATGGAACATTTTCTCCCCCTTGCAGAAGAGTCGAGCTATGCAGAAGAGAAGAGCTATGGAGCTGCTAGGACCGCCCAAGAAACTGTGTTAACCCTTTCCCACCCAGACTGTGGAGAAACATATTCCCTCTGTACTACAAGAGGGCTGGGGGCGGAAGTGGCGACAATGGAGGGGTTAAAGGGGGCAGGGCAAGAATGCGCGGGAGGGGGGGAGTTCTTAGCCAGTGTGTCCTCATTTCATCCCTGCAGGCAGAGGTAGCAGGAGCCGGCTGTAGAATCCGGCCCCAACCAGGCAGAGCAGGAGCAACTCCAGCGTGTGGCTGGACAGCTACGCCCTGCTGGTGCAACAGACCATCCTGTGCCACCAGTTGGATGCTTGCCCACGTGGGGGGGGGGTCATCTAGAGCAGCTGCCTGCTTGGGGCTTGGTTGGCTAATTTTTAAGTTGATAATTTTGTATGGCCCGCGAATGATGTTATAAATATCCAAACGGCCCTTGGCGGAAAAAAGGTTCCCCACCCCTGGTCTAGTGGGAGATTGTTCTTGCTGGTGCTTCTGTGCCAATATGTCAAAGGGAAAGGGGGAAGGGTGGTGGTGTCAGTAATGAGTGGGGCAGGGATGGGGTGTGTGGATGCCACATGACCCACTCCCACTCTGCTTCCTTCTGCTTTCACAGTGGCGCACTTTCCACATCTGTGTGTGGAAGTAGCTGCTATGTTTGTTAGCTTCCTGGCATATGCTACTGTGAAGGTGGGATACAAATCTAACAAAAAACAAATGCACACACGAGGGATTTTTTAATTTCTCCATGCATGTGGGATGGTGTTTCTCAAACATGTGGAACTGTTGCCCCCTGTTGTTCCCAATCTAGCACATATAACATCTTCCTGCTGTCTTTGCAGGCACATTTGTGTGCATGGAGTTAAGGACGGGGGGGGGGGGACTAATCCTAACAATGGCTTTAGAAGATAAATAGAACAGAATCTCCCTGATTCTGTCCTAAAGGGAAACATGAGAACAAAGCAGCAGCATTATGAACCCCCCTTATTCCCAAATGACACTGGGATGACGGAACAGACTGGCTACGAAATGGCCACTTTGGCAATTGGACTCTATAGTGTACTTTTTGCCCAATCACAGCAACTGGATAGTTTTGTTTCAAATTCTTCTGACCATGGCAAAGAGCATAAAAGCAGCCCCTTACTGCAACTAGACTCCATTACAGTGAGAGACCTCTGGAGTGTGTGCTTCTGCTGCCGCCAGAGGATTCCAGAACCACAAGGAGACTTCTCTGCCTGCCTGGAGAAGACTGTCACCTGGTTTGCAAACATATTTCAACTTTTCTTTGTTGTGTTTTGGGCCTGGTGGTGGGTTGGTGGTGGTGGGGAAGGTCTTTGGTTTCCTGTCATTCCTTTGCTGTTGGCTTTTGCGTTTGTGTTGCATTTCTGCTGTGTTGTGTTTCTGTTTTTCAACTTTTGGGGGCCTGTGTGTGTTTGTGCGCGCACGTGTGTGTGTGTGTGGGGGGGCTTTGCTTTTTTCTTTTAAAAGCTAGTTATCTTTAGTTTATTTTTTCCTTAGCATTCCAATCTTGGGCAGGTTTTCTTCTCTTTGCTTGGTCAAGGGGCTTTATTTTCCTGGTTTACTTCCTGGTTCTTTTGCACATTGTTTATATTTACCTTTATTTTCTGCTGTTTTATATATTGAAAGGCTTGCTCTGTGTTCTGTTGCTTTAGTGTTGGGATGGGGACTTTGGGTCGGTCCTTTTCATTGCCCTTTTTTTGCACTTGAATTTTTAGAGGGCTAGTTGGGGGGTGTTCTTTTCCTTTAAGAAGTTTATCCTTTCTTATTGAACACTGGTTTATTTACAGTGTTTCTTGGGTGACACACACTGGATAGTGGAGTTTTTGTTGTGTTCCTGTTGGTTCGAGCAATTTAATTGTTGTAAAATAATTTCATGTCATGTTTTAATAAGAGGTGACTTTTAAGAACATGTGTTAGGAATTGTTAAAAAGCACAAAATAAATCTCAGCATAGTGCTAGTTCCTCCCTAATTAGTCTAGTGCTAGGCAATTAAGAAGAGCCCAGGTTGTTTGTCAAACAATAATTGTAGCATAGATTAAGGGTAAAAAATTATTAGTGTCTGCTCTGGGCTTCAAAACAACTGAAGGTAGCCGGTTTTAGAAAATAGAAAGGTCTGAGAGTCTGGTAGGTTGTAGTGCAGCTACCTAACTTTGCTGAAGTAGTTAGGCAGAGTTTGGCCCAGGAGCAGAATGAGTGGCAGGAAGGGAGTGCAGTGGGGCCCCAGGGGCAAGGCTAAGGAGACTAGGGGGCGGAGGGGAGGGCTATGGATTCCCCCACCTGTGTGGAGGCCTGCCCTCCACATCCGCCTTCCACCACCCCGACCTCTGGCTGCATAATTTTATAGACCTCTATCATGTCTCCCCTTAACCATCTTATTTCCAAGCTAAATAGCTCTAAGCGTTTTAACCGTTCCTCATAGGGCAGTTGCTCTAGTCCGCTGATCATTTTGGTTCCTCTTTTCTGCACCTTCTCAAGCTCTTCAATATCCTTTTTTAGGTGTGGTGACCAGAACTATACACAGTATTCCAAGTGTGGTCTCACCATAGATTTGTACAAGGGCAGTGTGATAGCAGCAGTTTTATTCTGTGTTCCTCATCTAATTTTGTCCAGCCTTTTTTACAGCAGCTGTACTCTGGGTCAACATCTTCCTCGAGCGATCCACTACCATCCCTTTCTAGGTCTGTCACTGCCAGCACAGATCCCATCAGTGCATATGTGAAGTTGGGATTTTTTGCCCCAATATGCATCACTTTACACTTGCTCACATTGAAACTCATTTGCCATTTTAATGTCCATTCTTCCAGTTTGTTCCACTGGGATTCTCTGGTTTGACATTGGTTCCATGGTGCTTGCACTGCCACCTTGACTTGTGGTTCTGTTGGGCTTTTGTGGTTTGTTATTGGTTCTTTTGGGCATTCAGAAGACCCCCCCCCAAATTGCTTAAGTTTGGTTTGCTTGTAATTCCCTTGTTTGACATTGGTTCTATTAGGCTTGGCTTGTGATTCTGCTGGGATTCCCTGTTTCTGCATTTGTTGTGTTGGGCTTGTTGTTGTTTATGTTTGCATGGGTGGCATAGGAGTGGTTGCATGCTTAAGTATGTCTGGCTGTTGCCTTTTTGTCCTGGAGAAAGCATAAAATCCCCCCATTGGAAATAATGGAGGATGGTTGGGGGCAGCTTGTTTTGGGGCCCACAGAATTGGATCCCTTGGCCCAATCTACTGCAAACTTGGGGGTCCTTCTGGGATCAGGCACCAGCAGCTGTGGAGCAATGTTGGTGCCTTTACTTAAAAAGCAGCCCCTTCAGCCCTCCTTGATAGAATACCAATAGTTTTTGGCAGCCCAGTATCTGAAACTGGGGGGAAAACGTTTTTTTCCAAAGCTGCACATCCCTAGTGGTAACTTTCTGCCCTTTTTTTTCTTCATGTATGTGCTATTGCCCTATAACAGCTCTATTAAAAATTGAAATGGAAAGCAATGCAGCAATAAATTGTCTTAGCTCTGTAGGAATTACAGATTATTTTTAAAGAAGCCCCCAAAAGACCCTATGGTTGCATGGCAGAAAAATGCATGGGGAAATGTTGCCCACAAGGGTCTGATGACAGGAAAATGCCACAGATGTTGACAGAACCTTTGCTAGGCAAGAAAATGTGCACCATTCTTTCCAGGAGGCATGGTAATGCACTTGGATAACGTTCTTTTCAAAAAGATCAGAGTAAAGAAGATTTACTAATGAGGGTGGGGAAAACCTGGAATCAGGACAATTACAGTGCAGAGTTGTATGGACCCTTCCCCCCAAGCCACAAGCACTCCAGTTTGAAAGCTAAGGCAGAGAAAAAAACCCTGTGTGACAATAGCAGCAAAATATTTAATAGAAAATGTACCTCTTTTTCACAGCCACTGTTGTTGGTTTTATGTTGCTATATCCCTCCTCCTTCTGTTCCTCTGTGCTAATCATGTCTAGTTCATTTGGACGAGCAGTAATAAGCATGTGATTAGAACAGTTGCTGAGCATTATTGAAGAGTATATATTTTATTTATCTAGTTAAAAAAAAAAAGTACAGTTGAAATCCGGCTTGCTGGTATCTGGCAGGTTAACATGTCAGTCACCCGCAAAAGCACCAGAGAAAGCATTGGATTGCTGGAGGAAGTCAATATCCCAAAGCACCTTACTCCTCCAGTTCAAGTTCTAATCCTTGGATGATGGCAACAAGATTCCCTGAGCCAACAATATTTTATTCAGCCTGTCCTCTACCTTGTCCATGGCTGTTCCCCGTTGAACCTTAATATCCTCATCATAGCCATAATGAGTGATTGAGAACATCTGGCTAGCTGTGAAATTGCTTTACCCATTTGCTCCCCTCGCGGACTCTGCAGCAGAAAAAGCGCTTCTCCTGCAAAGGGTGCTCTTGAAATTCTGGATCAAGGATATGGCATGAATAATGGATTGGGATGATGTGTATGCTTGCCCATCGCGAGCACATTAGCAGATGCTTGGCATTTACTTGCATATTGCTTTCCCCTTACTTCTTTGGAAATGAATATTTTACAAAAGTATTTGATCATTTGTTAAATTGGCTGTTTGCAGATTTGCTCATAACAAACTCCAGCTGGAGTCCAGCAGCAGAACAAGTTGTTCCTGCTGCAACCCTGCACCAGTTTGGTACCCTGTTCTAACCTAATAGCCAACGGCTGGTCAGCCCCTCTTCTGCCCCTCCCATTTTGGCCACTTTTCAGTAAATGAATGTCTTAAAATAGAAGACTATGATCATATGCATAAGTATGAGTTTTACTTGCTTTTGGAGGGACAATGGATGTGTCCACATTTGGATGAGAGGTTTGCTGCTAGGAGGGTCAGCTTTCTTGACAAAAGCCTAGAACAGAGGCCTGAAAGGCAGAAATTCAGTAGGTGTAGTTTTTCCTGACAAGGCATTCTTGAACAACCAGCAGAAAACTAAAGGCCAAGAGAGCCCCTGCTAGTTTTATATCCTCTTCCTCTCTGCTTTTTAAAAAGTGATCAATGGCAATGCAAGCAATTGCATTTGTGGCTGGTGATTCTATTGATTTTTTAAAAATCTGACTTGATGTTTATCATGAAGGCTGCTAAGATATATAAGAACATAAGAAAGGCCATGCTGGATCAGATCAAGGGCCATCAAGTCCAGCAGTCTGTTCACACAGTGGCCAACCAGGTGCCTTTAGGAAGCCCACAAACAGGACAACTGCAGCAGCACCATCCTGCCTGTGTTCCACAGCACCTATTATATTCGGCATGCTCCTCTGATAATGGAGATAATAGGTAGGCTTCATGACTAGTATCCATTTTTACTAGTAGCCATGAATAGCCCTCTTCTCCACGAACATGTCCACTCCCCTCTTAAAGCCTTCCAAGTTGTCAGCCATCACCACATCCTGGGGAGTTCCACAATTTAACTATGCATTGTGTGAAGATGTACAATTTATTTATTATATGAGTCAGTTATACTCTGCCTTTCTTGCCCGAGGGGACCCGAAGCAGCTTGCACTGTTCACCTCTCCTCTGTTTTATCCTCACAACAACCTTGTGAGATAGGCTGGACTAACTGTGTGTGATTGGCCCAAGGTCACCCAGCAAACTTCCATAGTAAAGTGGGGACCTGGATCTCTCAGATCCTAGTCTGGCTATCTAACCACTGCACACTGGCTTTCAATATGTGCAAAGGTATGCAATGAAACCAAGTGCCCTCAGCATGCACACGTGCCTCTAAGGCACACAAATGGCTGTCATTCCTGGCACCCTTTCACTGACTGTCAAGTTCTAGCATGTGCCCTTCTAGGTTACCCAAACCAGGTAACCCATCATCCCTTAGAGGTGAGTCACATGAACCCCATACTCTCCAGCTTGTGCTGATTTCTTCCAGGAGTTAAAGAGCTGCTCTGCAATCTTTTTTTGAGATAGTTAATAGTCTGGTTCCATTTCAGTTCAAGTGGAGCCCATGGCTTTTGTATAGGGTAAGCATGTCCCAGAACCCTCACTCCAGGAGATTCAATCTCACTCTTGAATTTCCATTTCAAATTTCACTTCATTAGTTATTGCCTTACAGCTGAAATTGGTATGTGTGTGTGCACACACACGCACACACATACCCTTTCCCCTCTTCTCTCATTCAGCTTAGCTTCCTTTTCAAATACAGCTCCATTCTTTTTCCATCCCTCCAAAGCCCCTACTAGCTCACCTACTGTTCCCTTTCTGTCCCAGTTGTCTTTTATTTCTCTCTTCCTCAAGGGCACTATACACATACATACACAGATATGTTTTTAGACTGAATTGTGGGTGGATTAAATATTCTTGGATAATGTATAGGCACTATTGAGACAGAAAATTGCTTTCCCAAAGTCTGCAAAATATGAATTGCTTCTAAGGAATTATATATACTAAATAAGAGAATTCCTATGTTTTTTGTCTCTTCCTCTCTCTCCCATTTCCTGTTCACTTTTGAGTAGTCAATAAGATCAATGTTTCATGAAAAACATTTCACCAGTCATGTAATTGTGTTTGTGTGTGTAAAGTGCCATCAAGTCACAGCCAACTTAGGGCGATCCATTATGGGGTTTTCAAGGCAAGAGCCTAACAGAGGTGGTTTCCCAGTGTCTTCCTCTGCATAGAAACCCTGATAGATAGATGCCTTTATTTACAGCCATCGACCAGCATACATAGCAACCCTGGTATTCCTTGGTCATCTCTGACCCTGCTTAGCTGGAATTTGGTAAGTTCATTGATGAAATTGTGTATTCTGCCCCTTTTTTTAGAATTAGTGAAGTTGTGTAGACATATGGTAAGCTTCAAGATGGCCAAATCCAGGTCCACCTTTGTTTTGAGTTGACCCGGACAAGGAAACAGTACAAAATGGTACTATGAATTTTAAAGCTTTAATTTCTAGTCCATATCATCTGAATCTCCTATACTTCCTGTTGAGATAGGAATGCTTATGATTTATTGCCTGCAATTGCCTCTTATTATTTGCCGTCTAAATATGTACTATTTATTATTTTGATGCAGTGTTAAACTTCAACAGTGTAGAAGTCACAGTGTGTTTCTTATTTTACTGTGTGTTTCTCTTAGTTATGGGTTTAATAAAGATGTTTTTGTGGGGTCAGATTCTACCTTCTTGTGAACTATATATTGCCATATGAAGCGTGGTGAGCCAGTGTGGTGTAGTGATTAAGAGCGGTGGACTCTAATTTGGAGAACTGGGCTTGATTCCCCACTCCTACACATGAAGCCTGCTGGGTGACCTTGGGCAAGTCACAGTTCTCTCCGAACTCTCTCAGCCCCACCTAACTCACAAGGTATCTGTTGTGGGGAGGGGAAGGGAAGGAGATTGTAAGCCGGTTTGATACTCCGTAAAGGTAGAGAAAATCAGGGTATAAAAACCAACTCTTCTTCTTCTTCATGGGTCAATGAGAGGGAAGAGTGCTCCAATAGAGGAGACTATGTCTCAGATGCAAGGAGAGTCAGTGCCTATCATGAATAATCAGTAGACAATGCAGGTGTGTGAACAGGGCAGAGAGACCATACCAGAACTTCGTAACAATGGGGATCTGGTAGTGATGGGTGAGGTATTGGACCACAGGGTGTGTATACTACTTTTATTTTGAGAACCTATGGTTCTGTTCTAATATTATAGCTACTTATTTTCCGACCTTTCTGAAAGATAAAAAGATTGGGGTAGGGTAAAAGGAAATCGGGTAGCCATGCATTTAAAGGAGAGACATCACAGAGCAGAATGCATAGCTTCAAATAAACTCACATTACTTACAGGAATAGACTTAAAGGTGTTCAGTGATTTCTTGAAAAAGTTAAACAGAAATGGTACAATGGAGGAATGTGTAACCTTTATACCTTTACAGTTAGATAATACCTGTAAAATATCAACTGCATGTGTCTGGGTGTGGTAAGGGAAAATTTGCTTTCTAGTATGTCACAAGTGCCATTTAATGACTCTTGAACAGCCTGAATGATCATTGACTGCTCCAGTTCCAGGAATCTTCCCTCCGTTGCAAATTGGGAATCAAAATAAGGGAAGAGCCCTGTAGTTTGAGCAATTAATCTACAGCAATGCACAATTTTCAAATTATGTTCAAGGGAAGCCTACCGTTACTTGGATTCCTCAGTATTAAAAGATCAGTAATGGTCAATCAGCTTCCTTGCAAGATAGCTTGCATACCACTACCAACTTTCCTCTCTAATGTGCAGATGCAAAGACTGTTGGATGTTCTGTTGGCCCTATTCTTATCTTGTTGTTGCTTGTCACCTGGATCTTTAGTGATACTATCCAGGTCCGACCAGGAGCAGATTGAGCCATTGAAACAGCCCAGAAGCACCTCATCTTTGGAATGCCCTTCCCCTTGAGGCTTGCCTGACACTTTCCTTTAGGTGCCAGACCAAAACATTTCTCTTTACCCAGCTTTTTAACTAAGGGGTTCCATCTTTCCTAGCAGTTTTATGGTATGTTTCTAGCCTGAGGACTGTCAGTTTAGACTGCTCTGGTTTATGTGCTCTTACACCCCATGGCTTACTTTCAGTGGTGAATTTTATAGGTAAGTTTTCAAAGTAGTGACTGAAATTGCTTTATTATATTTTTATTGTTATTATTTGTTTATATTGTATGTTTGGTTTTGGTTTATTGTTGTGAAGCACCTTGAGCAGGTCTAGAGAAGCGGCATACAATTTTTTCTAAATCAATAAATCTTGTACTGTGGGGCTGAGTGAGAAAACTATTGACCCAAAGTCACACGGTGAACTGTACAGCTGAGTGGAAATTTGAGTTCAGGTGTCCCCAGTCCTTGTCTGAAAGGTAACCACTGCTCCCCCCCCCCCCCGGAGCAAAACATTTTGAAAATGCTGTTTTAAAGGATACTGTGATGACCTTTTTCACTCACACAGAGTACCTACCACCCTCCACAACCTCAGTCCCACAGTCCCACAACCTCATGGTTACAGCTAGGTGAGGCAGTCAAAGTCGCTACCTTTCTTATATCTTATTTCTTATTTTATATCTCAGGTCCTCTCTCTCATTCATAGAGACATCATAAGACAGGGTAGCCCAGCCCCCTTTCGTAATTGCTGCTCACTCAGACACTGCACAGAGCTGTTGGGGTTGGGGACTTAAATATTGCTTCATTCATGTGCTGCCCCCATTTATTCATATCCTAAAATATATGTAGGCAGAGATCTTAGCTTGTGTGTGCGCGTGCTTCTTTCCCTGAGACAACCAGCCCACAAGGTTATACAACAAGGAATTAACTTTTATTTCTTGTTTGAGCATCACATTGGAGTAGATCAGGTAGAGGTTAACAAGGTTTCTTTTGAACTGTTCCCCTTTCCCAGCATTTGGGATCCTTCCTTACAAATCAACCCTTTTCAGACAGCTTTAAGCTGCTCTTTTCCACAGCTTCACTTAGACAGCCTCACTCCCCGTTGAACTCACCACTCATTTCAATTGTCTCCCTCATCAAAGTTCCATAAGCTCCCTTTGGCCACTCTTAGGGAGAGGCAGAACCTAACTAGTCTCAGATATCTATGGGTTTCTTAATATAAATTCTATAAATGGCTTTTTTTCTTTTCAAGAATTTGGGGGATAGGAGGCTAAATAAACACTTTACAGCCATTCTCCCACTGTTGATGCCCATGTGTGAAAAATGGAAAGGCAATTTTTAAATGGACATCTATCAAATTTTGGATGGGTGAAAGACAAGAAAGGCTATTTTAAACATGATTGTATTAGGTTTCTGTATCTACGTTCTCCACGAAGGTTGACTTACAGTCACATTTCAGACTTTCTCTGCTTTACAAAGCATGTTTGATTTCATTCTAAGTCCCTCTTCCAAACCATTTTTCTTTCTTACTAGTCCCTGGACTTCTGGAAGCACTCGAGTGCTTTTGTTAACCTCTTGGGGGTAAAATTCAGTCTTGACAAGATATGTGGTTTCTTTCTTTCCTTCTTTTTACTGCCTGGCTTAAATCAAATACAATCCCAGTTCTGCAAGGAGCCCACAACCATTAGTCTTTGAGAGGTGTATTTAAAGGCTGCTTGGATAATGTGGTGAAATATATTCTGTTAAAATATGAAACAGTGGCCGTGAGCGAGAATTGTTTTCCCTAATCTCTTCTGCTTTGTTTGAACAGCCAACGTAGTAGCTCCTGAAAATTGAGCCCTTTGAGCTGCTGGAACTTTGATTAATGGAAAGCAATTTTCTGGTATCTTTGCTGAACAGCCTAAACTCCATACATATGGGATATGCTCGGAGTTCTGAATGCAAAAGAAACTGCCACCTGGTCCCATGTATCTAAGACCTTCCTTTGGTTTGGGGCCTCACAGTTATTTTAACATCGACCAAGCATTTATATAGCACTTCCAACATTTAAAATTCTCCACAGGCACATTATCTTATTGCAGTTCTTGTGGCAGCCCTGGGAGTTTGACCATATTATTTCCACGTTGCAAATGGGAGGGTGAGAGACAGTGGCATGTCTAAAGCCACCTAGCAAGTTCATGGCAGAGGTAAGATTGGAACTCACAGCTCATTAATTAACAGCCAGTGTTCTACACCAGTACTATAGTGGGTCTATTTTATGACATGGTTAGGGTTGTCAGGTCCTTCTTGACAATCAGGAGGAGATTTTTTTGGGGTGTGTGTGTGTGCCTGAGTAGGGCAAGGTTTGGGGAGGGGAGAGACTTTTGCCATAGAGTCCAATTGCCAAAGCAGCCATTTTCTCTGGGTGAATTGATTTCTATCTGCTGGAGATCAGTTGTAATAGCAAGAGATCTCCAGCTAGTACCTGGAGGTTGGCAACCCTAGACACGGCTCAGGGATTACTAAGACTACTACTATGAGGCAGAGCCTGGATAAGTATCATTTAGGGACTATATACTACATAGGCAAATATAAGAGGACACCAAGCCATGCACTTGCTTTTGTAGAGGAGACCAGTTTTTGAGACCTGTTCCATTTTCTAGGTAATATCTGCTCACTGGATTTGAGCATCTCTCTCTGTATCTGGTCTTTCTTGGCCTCCTTTCAGTGTTCAAGAGAAGGAAGCAGATTCCAAATTGGAGTTGGAAAGGTCTGAAAGGCTTTCTTTTGACACCATCAGAAGCACTCTCAGGCCTAGAAACTTCAGAGTTTGCTGTATCCAGGCATGTGGGATATTCTTGGAGTTCTGAATGCAAGAGAAACTGCCCCAAATACACCCCCCAAAGAGCGCTTTGTGCAGCTGTAGAAAATCTACTGGTTATCCCTGGCCCATAGAGCACCCGACTGTCCTCGACCAGGGCCAGGGCCTTTTCGGCTCCAACCCAGGCCAGTGGAACCTATGCCCAGTGAGATTCGGGCCTTTTAGGATTTAAAGCAATTCTTCAGGGCCTGTAAAACTGAACTGTTCCACCAGGCATATGGTAGAGGACAATTACTGTTTTCCATCTGGCTGCCCCCCCTTCTCCTTGGCCCCCTGGTCGCTCAGCTGGTGGGCCTCGTCCTCGTCACTGGAGTTCACGTCGCTGGCACTCTTGTGGTGGACGGAAGCCGGTGCACGGGGAGGCGGTGCAGCCCAGTCACCCAAACGACCGGGCCGTGAAGAGGACTCAGCCGCCGTGGCTTCTTCGATGGCCACGGTCAGAGTAAGGTCCTTCTTGGCCACGAGCCGGCGGTGCAACTTCTCGCTCCGTAGGCCAAACACGAAGCGGTCGCACAGCCGGTCGTTGAGGTCCGGGACCTCGCAGGAACGGGCGGCAGTTCAGAGCGCGGCGATATATCCAGCGGTGGACTCCCCGGGTTCCTGGTCCCGCAGATGAAATGCCAAGCGGCGGGTGGCCCAAGTTGGCTGGGGGTTGAAATGGTTCTCCAGCGCCCCCATGATCGCAGGAAATGGCGTCGTGCTCAGTTCGGTGGGGGCCAGCAGGGACTGAGCGAGCTCAAAGGACTGAGCGAGCTCAAAGCTGGACCCCCCACCATGTTTGGCTCTCCCCCATCCCACTCGTCCTCCTGAGCTGGTGGCCTTGGCTCCTTAGGCCCTTCCCCTGAGGACTCTGAGTTGCTGAGCTGGTCTGAGAGGGTCATGACAGTTCAGCAGTGTAGTTACTAGTTGAGAAGTATTTCCTTTTGTCCATCCCAGACCTATTTCCCAACACTTTCACTGAGTGCCCTTGAGTTCTAGTATTATGGAAGTGGGAGTAAAAGCTCCCTGTATCTACTTTCTCCACCCCATGTATAATATTATAAACCTCCATCATGTCTCCCCTTAGCTGTTTTTTTTTCTAGACTGAAAAGTCCCAGTCTCTCCAGCCTTCCCTCATAGGAAAGTTGCTCCAACCCACTAATAATCTTTGTGCCCTCTTTTGTACTTTTTCCAGCTCTGCAGTGTCCTTTTTGAGATACCAGAATCCAGAAAATATGAGCAAAACATGCGGGAAATGCGCAGGGAGAGTGAGGTGACCTCTGATGGTTGAAAAATGCAAGTATAATCAAAGCAAAGCCCCAAAGTAGTTGGCAAGGTGACCGCAAGCAAACAACCAGGCATAAATGGCCAAAGGGACAGCAGCAGGAGTGGACATAGGAAAGGTCATAAAGCATCTTATCTACCCCATACTAACTTTCTACTGCCCTCTCCTGAGACTCCAAAGTGCTAGCATTAAGCAACATTGCACAGTCTGTTCATTCCAACAGATATGGACGTGTGCATACATGGATAGGGTTGCCAACCTCCAGGTGGTGGCAGGAGATCTCCCGCTATTACAACTGATCTCCAGCTGATAGAGATCAGTTCCCCTGGAGAAAATGGCTGCTTTGGCAATTGGACTCTATGGAGTCCCCCCCCTCTACAAACCCCGCCCTCCTCAGGCTCTGCCCCCAACTCCTCTCATTGGTGGTGAAGAGGGACCTGGCAACCCTATACATGGCGGTCAGCCCGGCTGTCCCTTCTGACTGTCATCCCACCATCATGGACAGTCTGTCTGGCTTTGACTAGAAATCAGACTTCTGCTGTGGTTGCCTCCTTCTTTGGTATAGCCTTCCTAAGACTATATGCCAGACAGCCACCATCTTAACTTACAAAAAAAAACCTTGCAAAATTGGACTACATCAGAAGGTCTTTTACTAACTGATTGGCTTTTGTTTGAGTCAAAGTTGGCTAGAATGATAGTTTTAATGACGTCATTTGGAGGTAAATTTCTGTGTTTTTCCCCTACCTTTCCATGCTTGTACTATTTTACGACCTTTTCAAAACTTGTATGTCTTTTTTGTTGTTATTTCTTTCAAGGCTGACCAGCTGCCCTGCTGTACATCTCAAGTGTGGGAACACTCATATAACCCTTCAGAAAAAAAAGTGGTGAACCAGCACAGTTACATTGGCCCCTGTAGCAATGTCATTTTGTTAACCTTTTAATTCCTGTTTTTTCCCCCCTCTATGTGTGTGCTCTCTCTTCCCAGTGCTGGAACATACATCTCCATTTTGTTTGTTTGAAAGGGGTGGGGGGATGAAGAGAGAGAAAAGCAATGAGCAGGTGATCTATAGAGCTGAAATTAAATAAATTTTCCTAGCTTAAAATGTTCTGATATGTTTTCAAATTTATAATCTTCAAATGTGAACTTTGCTGAATATTCCCAATTACAGATGGCATTGGATGTAGAGATGCACAGGAAAAAATGCAGTAGAAATAAAGGCAGATATTTGAACTCAATTGTCTGAAAATCCATCAGCGTAATAGCTACAGTCCTATTCTAGTTGGATATAAAAATCTCCTTTATTTGTGCCGGGCTGTGCTTCTGTTGAAGAGGAAGAAACTGAAAGCTTTTATGCAAGTGTCCAGGAAGAAATTGATCACACACCTAAACAAGATGTACTGATAATCATAGGTGACTGGAATGGAAAGTGGGAAACAAAGTGGAAACAAATATTGTCAGAAAAATTAGGCTAGGAGTATGAAACCAAGCAGGACAGCGACTCAGAAATCTGCGAGGACAAGTTGTTTTTTGTGAACACGTGTTTCAAGTAACCAAACAGACAACTGTACATGTGGACATGACTGGATGGCTAATACAGAAATCAAATAGGTTACATAATTGGGAGCTGAAAATGGAGAAGCTCTATTCTCTCTGCCAAAACAAGACCAGGAGCTGATTGTGGTACAGACCACAATCTGTTAATATTGAAAATTAGAATAAAGTTGAAGAAAAACACCAAAACATTCATGGTGTCAAAGTGCAATCTAAACAACATTCATGAAGAGTTTAAAGACCATGTAAAAAACAGATTTGCATTACTAAGTTCAAGTGAATTGGAATCGGAAGAACTATGGGTTGAAATAAGGGATATTATCAAGGAAGAATGCACAATGAGTATTGGATGTAAGGAAGACCGACGAGTAGGAGAAAGATACTTAACCCTTTCCATGCCAGGTGATGATCTGCTGCAAATTCTCTTCCCACTGCCATTTTCTTCCAGCTGGACTTACTTTTGGTTTGGGAAGTCCCCTGAAGAAGAAAAAATGTACAAATGACCAACATAGTATTTTCAAGGGACAATATGTGGACAAGGAAATTATTGTCCCCCCTGCACCTGCTAATTCCTCCCAGCAAATGTCTCCATTAGTTTTACTAGCATATACTACTTATAGTTTGTCTCAGCAGGTTGGTTGGCTCTGATAATATTTCAGCTGTGGGACCTATTTGTATGTGGTTCCTATGGTAAATAAAATATGCTGTTTGCTTGTCGAGGATTCAGCAGGATTAGGGACCAGGTGGGTGCCTTTGCTGGAAGGTCAAACGTCTTGGGGAGCCAAGTATTAATTTCCAGATCCTGGTTTGTCACAACTGGGTTGTCAGGCCAGCTTGCCTAGAAAGGCTGCCTCTCTTCCTGATCCATGCCCAAAGAGAAATCCATGTATGTCTGATGAAAGTGGAACCACAAGGTTCCAAGCTACCCCCTCCTAAAGACCTGGTGAGCTCCGGAACACTAATTGAACTCAGAAAGGGCGGGCATCTATAATTCATGAGAAACCCCTCCAGATAATCCCATTGGCTGAACAGCAGAGTCCTTGATGCTTAAAGGAAGCAGACTGCATAAACCTGTGATGCTCAGGTGATTTATTCTCAGTAGCATCTGGTTTTTCATTAAATGCCATTCGATTTCTGGCACCCACAGCAGCTAAGTAGAAGGAGACAGAAGTAAAGCAAAAGGCTATCCAACATGAAACTTCAAGAATAGTGATGCTGCAATCATTGCAAACAATGTGTTTGCAAAATTGAACTTACCCTACTGGTGATGCCTTCCCCCCCTTCATTAAGAGGTCCATATACTTTGATTGATGATTTGTTTCAAATTAAAAACTAATATTTAAAGTGTATTTCTGTACAGTTGATGGTATTCATCATCACATAAACATCAGACCTGCAGCAGGAGGCCCAAACTTAGCAGTTGGCTCAAATTTAGAACTACTGGATTACTTTAGATGGATGGGAATTGTAATTTTCTTTTCCTTCTGACTCAATTCAGGAAGCTATGACCGCTATAATTCTATTCACCCTATTGGGAAGGCATTCTGGGGGAAATTGAATGGTAATTCTTGCTCAGAGCTTATCCTGAATGAAAAAAGCCATCCCCCAGGACAGGTGACTTCCTTCCTCCTTGGAAAGGTAAGTTTCATGACTTGGAGAGGTGGGAAACTGCCAGGGAGGGAGATGGTCACAAACATCTCTGTGCACATTCATGCATTTTAAGTGTTCCTTGAAAATAAACGCCTATCAAACATTTTTGAATGTCCAACAGAGAAGCTTGCAAAACTTTGAGTAAATTTGGGTCTGCCGAGGATGGCAAAGGGACATGTGTGCATGTGAGAGGATTTGCCCTACTTGCTCCCCCTCCTTCCTGCTATATGGGGTACTTGTCACCACTCAAGCTCTGCCCTTTTACTTGAGCTCTGCCTATTACTTGTCTACCTGTGCCTTGAGGCACAGATTGGGCTCAGTGCACATGTGTTTGGGGGTGCCACTTCTCACTCCTTTGTTCAAATCTTGTCTCGGCCATAATCCCAACTTATGGTGGAAAGTGCCGTCAAGTCACAGATATCTTGTGGTGACCCTGTAGGGTTTTCAAGGCAAGAGGGCGATCAGAAGTGGGTTGCCATTGCCTGCCTGTGTATGGGAACCCTCGACTTCCTTGGTGGTCTCCCATTCAAGTACTCACCAGGGTTGACCCTGCTTAGCTTCTGACTTTTGACAAGATCAGTCTAGCATTGGCCATCCAGGCCAGGGCTCAAACATAACTGTGTGTGTGTGTGTTAAGTGCCGTCAAGTCGCTTCCGACTCATGGCGACCCTATGAATGAAAGTCCTCCAAAATGTCCTATCTTTGACAGCCTTGCTCAGATCTTGCAAATTGAAGGCTGTGGCTTCCTTTATTGAGTCAATCCATCTCTTGTTGGGTCTTCCTCTTTTCCTGCTGCCCTCAACTTTTCCTATCATGACAGTCTTTTCCAGTGACTCTTGTCGTCTCATGACGTGACCAAAATACGACAGCCTCAGTTTAGTCATTTTAGCTTCTAGGGTCAGTTCAGGCTTGATTTGATCTATAACCCACTGATTTGTTTTTTTGGCAGTCCACGGAATCCGCAACACTCTCCTCCAACACCACATTTCAAAGGAATCTATTTTCTTCCTATCAGCTTTCTTCATTGTCCAGCTTTCACACCCATACAAAGTAATAGGGAATATGATGGCATGAATTAATCTAGTCTTGGTGGCCAGAGTCACATCCTTACACTTCAAAATCTTTTCTAGCTCCTTCATGGCTGCCCTTCCCAGTCTCAATCTCCTTCTAATTTCTTGGCTGCAGTCTCCCTTTTGGTTGATGGTGGAGCCAAGGAATAGAAAGTCTTGAACAATTTCAATTTCCTCATTGTCAACCTTAAAGTTGTGTAATTCTCCTGTAGTCATTACTTTTGTTTTCTTGATGTTCAGCTGCAGTCCTGCTTTGGCACTTTCTCTTTTAACGTTCAGCAGTAGTTGTTTCAAATCTTCACTATTTTCTGCCAATAATGTAGTGTCATCAGCATATCTCAAATTATTAATGTTCCTCCCTCCAATTTTCACTCCACCTTCATCTAAATCTAATCCTGCTTTCCTAATTGTATGTTCTGCATATAGATTGAAGAGATAGGGAGATAAAATACATCCTTGTCTGACACCTTTGCCAATTGGAAACCATTCCGTTTCTCCATATTCTGTTCTAACTGTGGCCTCTTGTCCAGAGTACAGGTTGCGCATCAAAACAATCAGATGTAGTGGCACACCCATTTCCTTTAAAACCAGCCATAGTTTCATGATCCACACAGTCAAAAGCTTTGCTGTAATCTATGAAACACAAGCTGATTTTCTTCTGAAATTCTCTCGTATGCTCCAGTAACCAGCGTATATTTGCAATATGATCTCTAGTGCCTCTTCCTTTTCTGAAACCAGCTTGAACATCAGGCATTTCTCGTTCCATATATGGTAACAGTCTTTGCTGTAAGATTTTGAGCATCACTTTACTTGCGTGAGAAATTAATGCAATGGTCCGATAGTTGTTGCAATCTTTGATGTCTCCTTTCTTGGGAATTGGAATGTAAATGGATCGTTTCCAGTCTGTGGGCCATTGTTTTGTTTTCCATATCTGTTGGCATATTCTTGTCAAGATTTTGATGGACTACGTTTCTGTGGCTTGAAATAGCTCTATTGATATCCCATCTGCTCCTGGTGATTTGTTTCTCCCAATTGCTCTCAATGCAGCTTTCACTTCACTTTCTAAAACTGTAGGTTCTTCTTCAAAAGATTCTTCTTGGAAAGAATCTTTTATCCTTTCATCTCTTCTGTATAGTTCTTCAGTGTATTGTTCCCACCTTTTCTTTATTTTGTCCTGTTCAGTTAATGTATTTCCATGCTGATCTTTCAGCATGCCTAGCCGTGTTTAAATTTCCCTTTGATTTCTTGGATCTTGTGGAACAGATTTCTTGTTCTTCCTTTTTTGTTGTTCTCTTCTATTTCTTTACACTGGTTATTATAATAGGTCTCTTTGTCTCTACGTGCTAGTCGCTGGAACGTTGCACTTAGACTTTTGATTCTATTTCTGTCACCTTCTACTTTTGCTTCTCGTCTATCTTTGGCAATTTTAAGAGTTTCCTCAGACATCCATCGAGGTTTTTCTTTTCTTTTGGCTACAGGAATAGTTTTTGCACATTCTTCCTTGATAATATCTCTAGTTTCTACCCATAGTTCTTCAGGTTTACATTCACTTGAAACATAACTAGAAGGCCTTAACTAGAAACATAACTAGAAGGCCTTAAACAAGACATTCTTCCTCACCCCCACCCCGCCCTGGACAGAGGGATAATATTGCCCAGGGATTACAAGGTAATGTATGTGTGAATTGCTCTGAACACTGCGAGAACTATATATTGATAGTCTATATTTATCATGGCATACATTGACTGCTTTATTTCTGTACTTGGTCTTTACTGCAGCATGGATACTATGGTTCAAAGGGCTTACACTGTTGAGATCTTTGTTTATCACAAATTATGGAGGCACAGCCTGTGGAGAACAGTTATAAGACAACACTTTGGCTTCCAGTAAAAAAACATTCAGGCACTTTGGAATATTGTTTTTAAGACTATTACTGCACTGCAGCTCATGAAACATTTTGCATCTCAGCTTGTGCAGCAATAAAAAGTCTTCTCTTTCTCTCCTGCAACAGTTGACAAGGTCTTGTTTCAAGCAATAGTAGTTTACATTTCTGCTGTTCCAGGACCTGAATAGTTGCTCATATGAAATGCGGGCTGAATTTCTGTTAAAGTTATTTATTCATAGTGTACAACTCAAGTATCTTCGCTTGAAGGCTGTTCATTATTTAAATGTCATTTAAAGTATGTCCTGACTCACAGATACTCTGAGTGGGAAAAAGAAATGGCTAGATCGTTTTCTTCAAAGTGTTTATTAAAAGTAACGGGTGACTAAGCCTGATCTACCTCAAGAAAGGGAGTTTCTGCTGTTGCTGTCTGTTGCTATGGGATTATGGTTGCCAGGCTGGAACCCAGAGACTTGCCCTGTACCTTTAAATTTCCCGATGAAGTAAAAGATGAGGCAATTTTCACTTCTCCTGCCTATTCACCCCTCAATCATTTGCCTACCCTTCCCCTTTTTGCTGTGCAGCCTATCTGGAGCCCTGCTCAACAGAGCAGGCAGAAGAAAGAAGTGGACAGTTTCTAGGCTGCCTCATCTCTCAGTGGAAACTGTAGATCTAGCATAGGTCTCCTGGTTGCAAACTGGCAACCCGATGTAGGATTATGGTTGGAAGAAAGGATCATGATGAGCCCCTTGCATGTCACGCCTGTGCAGTTAGAAAATGGGAGTGTTAAAACTGAAGCAAATATTTGAAATTCAGCGGATTTTCCAATTTTATCATTCAAAGTTTTGACAGAAAAAAAAATTCAAAGCAGAATCTGAATTTATATTTTGAATAGGCTACTCAAAATTGCAAACTCAAAATTCAAATGGATACGTCTTGTTGACAACTCATGACTATTTTGGTCTGAGCTGGCTTCAAATACAAAATCTCATGAACTGTCAGTGGTCAGCCAATTACCACTGTATATTATTTGCAATCCTAATAACACTTTCCTGAGAGCAAGACCCACTGAATAAAATGGGATTTAGTCCTGTGTAGATCTGTTCAGGATTGCTTCATCTGTTAAATGCTGTCTAATGCTAAATACAGGATGTCGAATGGTTTGGTATATCCCAATTTAATTAGTTCTCAGAAGCTAAGCAGGGTTTGTACTTGGTCAGGGGATCACCAAGGAAGACTGCAGGTGAAGGCAATGGTAAACCACCTCTGCTTCTCACTTGCCTTGAAAGCCCTTTCTGGGGTTGTCATAAGTTGGTTGCGACTTAATGGCACATACATAATGCTAAATATACTGTATGCTATCTATCAAATACTATAAAGTACCACTACATTTCAGCTATCAAATTCTGCCTAATGACAAAGATTAATGCATTTATTTATTTGTTATTTATAGTCTGCCTTTCTCACAGGGAGTCAAGGCAGATTACCCATAGTGAGTCAGTACAATTAATAAAATGGGACATTCAATAACCAATGCACTAAGATTGTAGACATCTGGGACCAACCAGAAATCTAAAAGTTAGAACTGAAGCATAGTACAAGTATTAACATTACATATTAAGTGGTGCAAAAATTACATAATAGAATCCTACTTACAGTAAGGTGTATGCAGGAGTATAGACCACAGTCCCTTTTTCCAAGTAAGTTTGTAAACCATTTTGTACAGTGCAACTCTATTAAAGGTAAAGGTAGTTCCCTGTGCAAACACCGGGTCATTACTGACCCATGGGGTGATGCCACACCCCGACGTTTACTAGGCAGACTTTGTTTACGGGGTGGTTTGCCATCGCCTTCCCCAGTCGTCTACACTTTTCCCTCAGCAACCCTATTACCTGTGCAGAAAAGCTTTCTTGAATAATTCAGTTTTGTGTAGTTTGGGGGAAAGCCCGGAGAGTGGGAGCCTTCCTGACCTCCTCGGGCAGACTGTTCCATAAGGTGGGAGCCACAATGGAGAAGGCGCATGTATGGGCAGTTGTTGATTTTGCACATTTGCAGGTTGGCACTAGCAGAAGGCCCTGGTAAGATGAATGAAGCCGTTGTGGTGGAGCATAGAGGGAGAGGTGGTCCTGCAGATAATGGGGATGTATGCCATGAAGGGCTTTGTATGGGATAGCCAACACCTTAAATTGAGTCCAGTAACAAATGGGCAGCCAATGGAATGTCTGCAAAATCGGAGTAATATGCATGCATATCAGCTCATGGCAAATATATATGCACTTTTCAAACAAAGTTCTGAAATCTTATCAGGGATTCCTCAGTGACAACATAAGCTAAAAGTCAGTCTGAACAATCCTACAGATCTTCAATGTACAGCCCTGGGGGAGAATTGGATATATTCCAGGACACACTTGTAGTTAACAGTAGGCCAGGGTATACTCAGCAGGTGCTCTAGAACATTCATTAATTTATTTAAAACACTTATATTCCACTTTTCCACTTAGTCTATAGCTTGGATGACAGGAAATGTCAAAGAGCCCCTTAAAAACTCCAAGAATCAAGAATGTCAAGAATCAAACTATAAAATCCAGATTAAAAGAGAAGCAGCAATAAGAGAGCAGCAAGAATCCATCTGTTAAATGCATGGAAAAATAAAACAAGTTATCTTGCCGTCTGAAGGATAGAATCATAGAGTTGGAAGGGACCACCAGGGTCATCTAGTCCAACCCCCGGCACAATGCAGGAAATTAACAACTACCTCCCCCAACATCCTCGGTGACCCCAAACCTCCCCCCGCCATGCAGGATCCCACAATCAAAGCACTCCTGACAGATGGCCATCTAGCCTCTGCTTAAAGACCCCCAAAGACGGGGACTCCTCCATCCTCCGAGGCAGCACATTCCATTGTCGAACAGCCCTCACCATCAGAAAGTTCTTCCTAATGTTTAGGTGGAATTGCTTTTCTATTAGTTTAAATCCATTACTCCGTGTCCTAGTCTCTGGAGCAACAGAGAACAAGCTAGTTCCCTCATCAACATGACATCCCTTCAAATATTTAAACATGGCTATAATGTCTCCCCTCAACCTTCTCTTCTTCAAACTAAACAAACCTAACTGCCTAAGTCTCTCTTCATAGGGCATGGATTCCAGACCTTTGACCATTCTGGTTGCCCTCCTCTGGACACACTCCAACTTGTCAACATCCTTCTTAAATTGTGGAGCCCAAAACTAGACACAGTATTCCAAGTGAGGTCTGACCAATGCAGAATACAGTGGTAGTATTACTTCCCTTGATCTAGACACAATACTCCTATTGATGCAGCCCAGAATTGCATTGGCCTTCTTAGCCGCCATATCACACTGTTGACTCATGTTCAGTTTGTGGTCCACTAAGACTCCCAGATCTCTTTCACATGTACTGTTGTCAAGCCAACCATCTCCCATCCTGTACCTGTGCCTTATGTTGTTCTGCCTAGGTGAAATACTTTACACTTCTCCCTATTGAAATCCATTTTATTGCTTATGGCCCAGCTCTCCAGTCTACTCATGTGGAGGAGTGGGGAATCAATCCTGGTTCTCCAGATCAGAGTCCACCGCTCCAAACCACTGCTCTTAACCACTACACCATGCTGGCTCCCTTGGCACCTTGAAGACTTACCATGGCCTAAGCTTTTGTGGAACAGAGATTTCTGCATCAGCAGACATATATGAGGAAGCATATAAGAGTTTATGCCACAATAATTATATTAGGGCTGGATCCCACAGATTAATTCTTGGGATGGAATGGGGAAGGTGATTAGTTTCCATAGATTTCCTTCTCCCACAGCAGACCTCCAAATTCTCTTCATGCTGTTCCAGGATATGAATGTGCCCACTGTCCACTAGTTCCATGGAGTATTTTGGGCTGCAGCAGAATGGAAAAGACAAGGAAAATCTGTTCTGCTGAAGACAGGAGCTTCCATCAACAGAGACAATCCTTGGAATCGAAGTATTAGTCTTTAAGATGCCATTGGGCTCATTTTTGGAAAACTAGAGAGGACAAAAAGTGAAAAGATGCTTTTGTGACAAGTCTGACATTAAGAAGAGCACCCATAAAACACCTCCAATGATTTTTCTAAATCACCATGCAAATGAAGAAATCTGGAACTCCTGTCCAAGAACCCAAAACTTGCCCAGATCTGATTTCACTATTAGGAGTAAAAGGAAAACAAGATAGTTTGTAGTTTTGGGATCATAGGAATATGGCTTGTAGAGACACGGGTTAAAAGACTCTGGGGAGATATTTTGTGTCTTATTGTCCTTGTTGGTTTTTAAATGTCTCTAAAAATTATCTACTGAGCCTTCACTTAGGCTACTGACATACCCAAAAAATCCCCAAACCTCTGTGCAGGGTGGTGGTGGGTGGGAGCTGAATTAAATGATTTTGTGATGTTTCTTACTAGGGCCACACTGTTATGTAATTACTGTATTTTTTGCTCCATAAGACGCACCTTTTTCCTCCTCAAAAGTGAGGGGAAATGTCTGTGCGTCTTATGGAGCGAATGCCGGCTGGGTGCGTGCCCAGCCGGCTCTGTGCTGCCCCGCCCGCCTCCCAGCTGGCTGTCAGGGAGGGGAACGCCGTCTCGCGCCGTCCCAACGTGCACGTGCCCCGCCGGCTCTGACTGCCCCGCCAGCCTCCCAGCTGGCCGTCGGGGCGGGGAACGCCGGCTTGCGCCGTCCCGACGAGCACGCGCCCAGCCGGCATTAGCTCCATAAGACAAGTTTTTAGAAGAGGAAAACAAGATTTTTTCTTGTTTTCCTCCTCTAAAAAATAGGTGTGTCTTATGGAAAGGTGCGTCCTATGGAGCGAAAAATACGGTAATTAGTACTCGTACAACTTACTTAGAACATTGCTTATTTCCAGTGTTTGACCCCAAGAATTAATCTGCAAAGATAGGTTGTGATTTGAGAATGAAAGACGTAATTGTGTATCTATTGCACTGAAGTGTGCGTATTATGTTAGCCCAGGGCTTTAGAGGCAGGGCCTCAGGAGGCAAGGATACTATTTGCAAGATGCTCCAGGAAGCAACAACATTCAGAATTGTGCTAACATTTTGGTTAGAAGACAGAAACTGTGGTTTTGTAGACTTCAGATAGAAACAAATTAATCTGGTTTGTTAAGAAGGCTAAATAATCGACCGGGTTGTCTATACTCTACCACTCCACTAAGCAAGTCTGAAGCCTTCTTCCAGCCTAACAGTGCATTCCTAAGGAGAGTTACTCCAGTCTAAGCCCATTCATTTCAATTAACTTAGACTGGAGTAACTCTCCTTAGGAATGCGCTGTAAGATGCCTTCCTCCTGCTATTTCTGCTTTTGAAAATCTCCTCCTTCCCACTTCTCCTATAACTTTGTGCTTGGTTTCTGAAATATCTCACATAAAAAAAGCTTAAGAGAAGATGGATCTTGATGACCAAAGCCAACTTTGTGAAGTTCTGTCTGGGAAGCTATCACTAGTTTTGTACTCTTGTTCCTTTTCTTCTTCTCTCTGCCAGTTTTTCTTTAACACTTCCATATCCTCTAAAAGTCCTAGTTCTTTATTTTGGATAGATTTCTCACATGTCAACCTTTGCTCTTGACTCGAACTATTCCAGCATGCTATAATACCGCATATATCAAACACCTCAGTAATTGATGGCTGACTTCAATTTTCATTTGCTATTTCCTCTTATCCTTTGGCATAATTATGTATCATTTTTATGTGACAGCGTAAAATGTATATGCCTATCTGGACAGTTTTATTGGTCAGCCTCTTAAATCAAATGGTTCAGCTTTGGGTCCCTTACTGGAACTATTTAATTGGGAAATTAAGGTAAAGTGACACATTCGGGAAAATTGTGGTTAGCAACTATAAAGTTTCCTTAACATCATATAACTATCTCAAATTCTTCCCTCCCGCTTGAGGACAGAATTGCTCCCATCCAATTTCATGATTTCTCATGTGATTTTCCCTGTTTCTTGCCTTCAGTGAGAGTGGGAAGGGCAGGAAATTGAATCCTAAATAAGATTCAGTTCCTTAGTGCCATGCACCTTGATAAAATCACTCCTTCCTAGAACATGATGGACTTGATTTTGAGATCTACTTTGCTGCCATGTTTGTATAGAAGGTAAGGCTTTTAATTAAACATGCATGTTTTTCATTATAGTTTCCAATACAATGGGATATCCCATGGATTTTGAATGAAGCTACATTATACATAGGGAATATGGGTGCATATGGTAAGACACAGGCATTGGTGTAAGGTACTGCAAAGTATTCCCTACTATTATGTATGGGTGTGAAAGCTGGACATTGAAGAAAGCGGATAGGAAGAAAGTAGGTTCTTTTGAAATGTGGTGTTGGAGGAAAGTGTTAAGGATACCGTGGACGGCCAAAAAACCAAATCAATGGGTTATAGATTAAATCAAGCCTGAACTGACCCTAGAAGCTAAAATAACTAAACTATCGTATTTTGGTCACATTATGAGAAGACAAGAGTCACTGGAGAAGACAATCATGCTAGTTGAGGCAGCAGGAAAAGAGGAAGACCCAACAAGAGATGGATTGACTCAATAAAGGAAACCACAGCACTCAATTTGCAAGTTCTGAGCAAGGCTGTCAAAGATAGGACATTTTGGAGGAAATTGATTTATAGGGTCGCCATGAGTCAAAAGCAACTTGACGGCACTTAACACACACACACACACATATGAGAGTCATCCCCTACTTGTCTGCTTTCAGGTTTCCCCCCTGCTTTGCTCCAATCTTCCCCAAACTTGGTTTGATATGATCTTTTTGGAATGATCACAATCAAAGTGAGTTTGAATACTAAGGGACTAGCTGCTAGTCAGTGCTGAACTAGATCTACCAACGGTCTGACTCACTATGAGGCAGTTTCATATTTATTTATTGAGGGAATTTATATGCTGCCTCTCCAGAGACCTTCTTGAGGTGGCTGACAAATAAATACAATATAAAATCATAAAAACTTTGAGGCTGTAATATGTCCATGCTTCTGTACCGCAAGGTTTTCTGTGGCTCTTGCAGAATATGTTAGAATCTATGTTTGCCAAATTATAGTGCTATATTTATGGACATTAATAATACTTAGCATTTAAGTGGTACTTTCAGTATTTGATACACATACATCATCACAGTAACGTTTACAATATCCCCATAAGATACGGCCATATTGACCCCATTTTGCAGATGATGGACTGAGGCTGAGAGAGAATAGAGTTCCTTAGGCCCCTTTGTAAGTTTAGTATTTATTTATCTTAAAGGTTTATATCCCACCTTTTCTCGTGGCTCAAGGCAGCTTACAAATCATGATTAAAAACACCCTGATTTAAAACTTACAAAATAAAACACCCGTATAACACTCCCTCTCCAAATGCCCGCAGTCTATAACACCCCGGCAAATAAAATGGTCTTGCAGTTGTTGCAGTCTCTGTCATAAACTATGATGGTTTGTTGTACATGTGCAGAATTCTTCTCTACATAACTAAAGCTACACATACATAACGATTGAATTATTATATAACTAAAGATTTAGTTACTGTTAAAAAGAAGAAACTAAAACCTCTGGTTTCATTAAGCTTATGTTTCTGAAATACTGTAACAGATGACAGGAGAAAAGCTTTTCTACCTTCTTGGTACAGGATAAATGTTTTTCAGCCCTTTTAGTACAGAAGAAAAGCTTTTTCACCTTTTTAGTGCAGAAAAGCTCCTCTTCGTATGTTATCAGCTCTAAACTGTAATTTATGGAAATGTTTTCCCATATAAGGTTATTCAATGCTAGCTAATGCAATGTAAGCTATAAATTGTGTTTTATGATTTAACTGTGTAGACATTATACTATTGATACACAAATGACAATAATGAATACATCATGTGCTGGAGATGAGAATGATGTTAAAATTGAGTATGTGGAGTGATTATGAAGCCCTCAATCAGAGTGTCTCAGAAGAAAGGCTACTGGTTTGTATGGCTTTAAATATTATTCTAGATATTGTGAATTAGATACTTTGAACTAAATCAGATTTATTTGACTATTATATTTGAAACGTTGGATTTTAAAACTGAATAGTATGTAAGACTTGCTTGCTTTTACTGCATACATTGTAACAGAGTGTGAAGACTTTGTAACTTGCATTTACACATTTTTTACTAGAAGTATATCAATAAAAAGACTTGCTTTTTAAAAGTAAGTAAAGTCCTTGAGTCCTGCTTTGGTGACTGGCTGAATAAGATAACATATCACTTCTCAGGAAGTGGTCCCTTCTAAGAGCCTAGTCACTTCAACAGCATGACCCGCTTCACAGTGGCTCCTATAAAATTCTTCAGACTGGACTCCCCTCCCCCCTCCCCCGGAATCCCATTCCAGAAAGTGGGAGCTACAACAGAAAAGGTGAGGGCTCTGGTTGATGTTAGGAGGGGTACCTTTGTTGGAGTAACAGCCAGTGGGTGGCAGCCTGAGGACTGTAGTTGGCACATGGGGTCATCTAGGAGGAGATGGTAAGTTTATGGCTGGGATACTGTTGGTTGTACTGGAAACCTCCCACATCACAGCTCCTCATTAGCCACCATGCTCCACTCGCTCACCTTGCCCTTGTATATGTGCTGAGATATTGCCCTGAACTTCACACTTCCAGTGGTTCCCTCCCCCCCTCCTAGTCTGCCTTATGAGCTGTTGCAATGGGTGGTATTCTATCACTCTGACACATGCTGCTGGAGGCAGCTTGATACATTCAAGGGACATCTTTCCTGCTGTGCCGGGCAGCTGCTTTGCCTTCAAGTGTTTGCAACTCCACTGAAATCGGCAATTAAGACTTCAGTGCCCAGATGGGGCCTTCCCAGTTTTGCCATTGTAATTAATGCTGGCACTTGAGCCACTTACCTTTTTGTCAGGGAAATGGTGCGAAGCCTCAATAGGCAGCGAAAAGCTCTTTTGAGCCGGATCTGAAAGGAGAGCCGCAGGCTGGACTGTGCAGAAAGGCAATAAGTGAGGATGATGAACCTGGGCGTCGGGAGCCTTTTGGTTTCTAACATTGCCCCGACACCCATATTTCCTGTGGATCTTGGAAAAGCAACTTGAGGATGGAGGTGACTAATGCAGAGCTGTCACACACAGAGTTGTGAAAAAAAAAACACAGTTACTGGAGGGAGAAAGATGTAGGGACTTTATAAAATATTTTCCATTCTGAATGTCTCCACAAGGACACATTTTGATTTAAAAAGAAAAGACAATTTATTTCTTTTATAATGTCACAGTGTAGGTAGAGTGATAGGGGGGGACACACATGTCCCTTAAAATGTTAAGTAGGATAGGCTAGACCCAATTAATTAATTAAACTCTAACCAGACATCTGAATGGTTAAGTATTGCCGGGCTCACTGATATAACAGGGCATAAAGGTTGAGGCCTTTCCCTGATGTTGCCTCCTGGCACTAGGGTTCAGAGGCCGGCTGCCTCCAAACATGGAGGTTCCAGTTAGTCACCATGGCTAGTAACTACTGATAGACTTATCCTCCATGAAACTATCAAACCTCCTTTCAAAGCTGTCTGCCTGTGGCCATCACTACATCCTCTGGCAGTGAATTCCAGTGAGTAAATGAGTGATAATCCTTGTATGCAAATTATCCTGGTGAACTGGCAGAAATGTAAATCTAAATTAAGTCCAGGACTGTCTCCATTCACATTTTGCTGCTATAATTGACAAAGAGGGAGATTCTTTGTAACAAATGGGAAGAAAAAGGACTGATAATATTGAAGGACCATGTGGAAAACAATGGGGTGCCATGCTAAAATGAGCTCACATGTGCCATTTAACTATTATTATTTTCAAATCAAACACTGCAACCTTACCCTAATCAGAAAGTATGGTCCCATATTTGAGATCCAATGTCATAAGAAGAGCAGAGGATTCATAAACTGTATCTATTTGATGTTAAATTGTGGAAATGATAGATGAATTTCTTCTGACATTAAAAAAATCCTGCTGCATCAGACCAGTGGTCCATCTAGCCTAGCATCCTGTATCATACTGTGGCCAAACGGTTGCTCTGGAGAGTCAATAAACAGGGTGTAGAGGCCAAGGCCTTCTCCAATGTTGTCTCCTAGCGCTGGTATTTCAGAGGTTAACATCCCCTGGATGAGGAGGTTTTCTTTAGTCATCATGGTTCGCATCCACTGATGGACCTATCCTCCATAAATCTGCCTAATCCATTTTTAAAGCCTTCTTAGATGAAATGGGAAAGGGCCCTGGGAGTCATGTTTCTGCCAGATATATAGCACAGCATACGGAACAATATGCCTAAGAAACTGACCAAAATTAAGGGAAATTTTCTTTTAAAATGATTACCAAAAGGGTCTTAGACCCTTTTAATTGCAATCCCTCTAATTCAGTTAGTGATCTCTGCTACTGATATTGGGAATCTCATGTCGATTTCCTGTCTTTTTTTTTTTTTTTTGAAGTCTAATATGGTACCATTGAAAGATTTTGGACTACTACTATATGCAAAATAAATTACTTGTTATAACATGTTAGCAGATCATTTACATGTACTGTTAAATTATTTATATCAGTTTATCGAAAACAATGATTTAGAAACCGTAGCCAACATAAACTGCTGCAATGATTACTATAGCTCATTACTGGAAGAAATCCATTGCACCATCTTTATTGGAGTGGTTCTATAAAAATTGGGCATATTGGCATAAAATTAACCTACTACATCCAAGTCCAGGAAGGACATATTATGTGATAATCCCTGTATGCAGAAACAATCCACATTTATAATGTTCTGGAGTGATATTTCTCTGGAACGAGCCAAAAAGACACAAGGACAGAATGAGTAATACTTCAGAAATAGTAACACATAGAAAGTGATCTCAGGCATTCTGCATCTGCACATTATGTGAGTTACAGATTTGAGATGGGGGCACTATGTTGACCCTCTCCTATATTACCCTCTCTTCCCCCTTGGGGGTTCCCACATGGTGGGATTCACTTCTTGTGCCAATATTTGCCCATCCCTTGTAGGGAATTGCATTGGAACTGTCTGTAGTTTAAATTTTAGTAGCTCCATGGGGCTCTGATCCTGCAGTTAAAAAAGGGCCATGAGTATTTGGCTAGCAGTAGTAGTCAGAATGGCTGGTAATCAATCACAAATATGGTTGTGCTCCCCATGTCCCCCACTTGCACATTGGGTTACACCAGCAGGACCTTGCAGTGATATTCTGCCAGCAATGTTTTCTATTTTCTCAATGTGGAGGACATGTGACCAGAGTGAAGTAATCACGTGCCCTCTCTTCTCTGCATACATTTATTATGGTTTGTTTAGTGATTTTGGGAATTGTGATGTGCTGCAGACAATCCTTTGTTTTGTAAGTATAGTGGAAGGCAGGCAAGGAGATTTTTTTCATTCCAATTAGAAGAAGAAGATTTGGTTTTTATATGCCGACTTTCTCTACCACTTAAGGAAGAATCAAACCGGCTTACAATCACTTTCCCTTCCTCTCCCCACCAGACACCCTGTGAGGTAGGTGGGGCTGAGAGAGCTCTAAGAGAGCTGTGACTAGCCCAAGGTCTCCCAGCTGGCTTCATATGTAGGAGTGGGGAAACCAACCTGGTTCACCACATTAGAGTGAACCGCTCATGTGGAGGAGTGGGGAATCAAACCCGGCTCTCCAGATTAGAGACCACTGCTCCAAACTACCGCTCTTAACCACTACACTACAGTGGCTCTCCAGGGATTGTTCAAAGAGATTGTTTATACTTATGCCAGCATTTTTGCTGGTGTAACATTATGCCAGCATTAAGGGCAGGGCATAGACTGAGGGGCTTTAGGAGACCAACCAAGTCACATTCCTCCCTTGGTATGCAGTCCATTTCTAACTCTTTCACCAGCGCAGCTGTGCTAGGCTAGCTTCAGCATGGCATGTTGGTATATTTCCAGTTTATTCCAGCATGGATCTTAGTTGCTATCCTAAGAAATTTGTAGGCTGACTTTAGGATTGCTCCCTTAATCCAATGATGTGTGGTCAATTTGTGTAACATATTGGTTAAGAATGTATGTAAGGAAGGAAATGCCATGTTCAGATTTTACCTTGATTATGATCTTTACCTTTCAGGGTTATTGCAAGAATTATTGAAATCAATTGTGTAGAGTAGGTTGAATGCTCAAAAAGAGTTACAGATATAATTGTTATTTAGAAGAACAACAGTTTGGAAAGAAGCTTAGTAATTATAAGCCAGGAATATATCTCAGGATGGGCATTAGAGGACTATCACCTGGAAAAAAAATTCTTATGCTTGGTGTCTTTCACCTCAGAGAGACTTTTCTATTCGGCCCCAGGATCTCCTGCCACCCCTTTTCTGCATCAAATCAGACTATCTTCTTCATGCTGCCTCCTGATCATGTTCCTGTCAAATCAGCTTAATCTCCTGCCCAATTATAATCAATCTAATTCTCCTCTGGATATCCACTGAGTTGGCATCCTTTCAGGTTCAAGCAGTGCTGTGAACGTGTCATGGCATCAGCAGGGAGAAAAACCGAAGTCTATATTTGATAACTCAATTCCACAGTAGCCAGTACCACAAAGTCACTGCTAATCAGAAGGTAAAGTTGGAGCTAGCTGCAGTTTGGGACCTAATTAAAAAAAAAATCTTTCTAAAATGTAATGCAGACTCTAATGAGTTATAGGCAGATTTTCTGTCTCACTTGAGCTTCTTTTCACACTCTGGAGCTTTGAATTATTTAGACTAAAGGGGCGTCTCAGATGGTTTCTAGTAAGTAATAGAAACAATGGAAAACAGGATAAAATCATAACGTAACAATCAAATGGTAACAAGCTATAAAACCAGATGGAGTAAAAATAGCATTTTAAAACACCACAACAAATCTGGAAAACAATTAAAACCAGCATAATAAAACAAACATTAAAACAGTGGAATGCAACTCAGAATTACTCTTTCTAAAGCATTGTCACTGATGTGTCCTTCATATATAAACATATATGCTTAAGGTTGCCAGGTCACTGTTAATGGCAGGCAATTGCCCACCACTTACCAGGCCTGCCCACCGCCCCTTAACTGGCCAGTGGAGGAAGCAGGCAAGCTGAAGGGGGGGGGGCAATCTGCCTGCGCACAAGACAGTATGTGGTGAAATAATGTCCCTTCCAGGTTTACCCTGGAAGTGACAGGGATGCTCTAGCACGTACCTAAAAAAAACCTCTATAGAAACCATAGAGTTTTTGGAGGAATGTGCTAGAGCATCCCCATCACTTACAGGGTAAACCAGGAGTGATGGGGACACTCTAGCACATCCCTCCAAAAACTCTATGGTTTCCATAGAGTTTTTGGAGGGATGTGCTTGAGCGTCCCTGTCATTTCCAGGGTAAACCTGGAAAGGACATGTTTGCTCCCCACTGAAGCTCCTGCCAGTGGCAAGGTGGGCCTGACAACCATATATATACTTCATACATATGAGTGCTGGTGTTTCCCAGTTACATGAACATCATGGGTTATTTGTGAATAACATGATAATATATGCAACTGAAAAATGGCAAAGATCACAACTGAGTGTATTCGTATGGAACCATCATACACATAGTTGTATGGAGAGCATCACAGAAAATCAGATCTCACATTGCTGCAGCTTTGTGAGACCATTGGTCCAAATAGACCAGAATGGTCTTTTCTTTGGCTTGTAGCAGCTGCTATCCAAGGGGAAAGTGTTGGTTTTTATACCCCACTATTCTCTATAAGCACCTTCCCTCCCCCTCCCACCCCAACAAGTACCTTGTGAGGTAGGTGTCACATTTCTTGCTAAGACATATTATAGGAATTATTCTCCCTGTTTTATGATCTGAGGCAGCCAAAATCTCATTTTTGGTGCAGAGGCCAAAGTCCTGTTTCCTTATTCATGCTGCACCTGTTCTGCTGACCTGAAAAAAAGAACTCAATCTCTAGGCAGTATATTTTCCCTTGATAAACTGTGTTTTGTGCTACCGCATAAGAACTGAGCTACACCACCACCTCCTTTTCAGCACAGAAAACAAGTCAAGTTAGGAATGTTGCAAAAATGAACGTTCCACAATGTATGGCTTCATATACACAGAAAGAGGCTCCACAATTTTATTGCAGAGCAGGGACTTTAAACTCAATTTGTTTTTTTGTTTTTTTTGTATTTTGTATTTTTGTACTGTATTTTATCTTTACAATCCCCACTGTTTAGAAAACCCAAAAGTTCTATTCAAAACTACTGCAAGGTTTGTGACGCCATGGGATGAGCAGAGGGGCAGACCCCCCCGCAACCTGTTCAACTGCAGCCAGGTCACTAAAAACCCTGAGAAAACAAACATATCAATTGCCCAGGTCTGATTAAATTAATTCCTCATTGTACAGAGCCTCTCAGTGCTATAGACTGCATTCCAGGCATCAGACCCTACACAGCTGAGCTTGCTGTTAAAATTTAGCAGCAAGCATTTCAGCTGGCTGGCTGCCAGTCGCCACAGTGATGGTCTATCAGGTAAAAGAAAATGTCGAACAGGCACCCTTTCAAGCTGTAATCAATCCTATGCCATGTTCATTTCTATGGAAACCAGAATTTGAAGTCAGGAAAGGGGAGTCCAGCCAGTGTTATAACCCTAAAGGGCCAAGATCCAAATATAATTAGTGTACAAGCTGACAGGATTTCCATCTGGAGCTTTGGTTGACATGCCCAGCTTAATGTTTTTTGCATGCAAGTCCTGAAGATTAGTATGGCTTGAAAAGGGGGCTTAGGCTAATTCCTGTCAGTCTTTCAGTGATTATTAACCAGGATAGCTAGCTGGAATATCCATATTCAGTTGAAGGGGAAACAGTGAAGGAGGGTATCTGATTTTGTGTCCTGCTTGTAGACTTCTCTTTTGCTACCTAATTACATGGCAGTAGTCACTCAACATCAGTTGCCATCATGCTAAGTTATCATAAACCACTGGTTATGGCTACTTCTTGTTACTATTCCCAAATGCTTGCCAAGCCAAGAAGCAATGGTCTGTGGGGACTCACTGTATGATTGTTGATATTTGTATATTTAAATATTTTCACCCCACTTTTGTCCCACTCTGGGATTCAAAACAGTTTAAAATAAGAAGTGCACAAAACAAATTATATTTTAAATAAGCCATACAACCCAGTAGACTCCCAATACAACTTTAAAGCAGATGATAAGCCACAAGGTCATCCAGGGCTGGTGCTGATTCTACCACCATGTCACACAAAAGACCATAACTGGGGGGTCATGGGCTAAGAGCCAAGGTCCAAGAGCTTTTTGGATCTTGCCTTTTGGCTTGCATCAAAGGCTAACACTTGTGGCCATGCCCAGGCTTTAAACTACCTGTAGAAATGTTGGGGTGGGATACTCATCCTTGGTCTTCTTCAGCTGACTTCTGTGTTTCTGGTCCTCTCTCCATGATAGCCACTTAAAGTCTAAATTTTCTCTAAGAGTGGGACACATACAGGTGACTGATAGAATGTACACTTAATTAAGCTGTTCCAATATGGCTCTGAAGCAGAGACCAGGGAGAACATGAGCCACCAGGGAAAGGTTTTCTGGGCACGTAGATTCCTGCCTTGCTCATAAAGAGAAAGCTATGGGGACTTCATCTTAATCAAATGGAGCAGGGCAGGAAGATGAAACTACAGTTATTTTTAGGGCCTGTCTTTTGAACACTCATGTAGCAGCGGGAGAAGTTTTCTTGTTCAGAAAAGAGAGGACCGAAACAGTCCCAAATAGGTGAAAATGCAGTGATGTGCACATCTTGTAACTGCTAGATCAACTGTAACTGGCTGCTTTGCACTAACCATAAATCAGTGGTGTTCCCAAAGGAAGCCAAACAAGAGTTTACTTATTTTATTTTGAATTTTTAAAACTAATATAGTTACCCCCTTGGGCTCTTGCAGAAACTTACATCCTGTAAACAACTCTAGGATGAAAACAAATAACACAGGTTGAAATAGTCATTCCTAAAATTGGCAAACCAAACAAATCAAGTATTATGATAAAACCATGCTTATTATTAACCTCAGTGAACTAAAATAATTAGAAATAAGGATGTCTTTACATGTTTTCTGAAAGTTCAGTGGGCCTCCACAGGGAAGGTGTTCCAAGACATCACAGTAGAGAAGGCCTCTTAGAATGATAATCAGCTAACGTTTTAGTTTTTTTTTTAGCAAATTATTTCCCAAACCTTTATGCCGTTCTTCTTGCAATAAACAAATCCCTTTTTTTAAAGCATGAACATTCTGCCCTGGAATTATTCTGAAGTTGGTTTACTTTCAGTTCTTTAATGCCTAACCTGCTTCCAGGAGCTAAAAAAATGATGTGTGGAATCAAACATTTTCCTCGGAAACCCTATAATTTCAGATATCCCTGGAAAATTTTGGATTTTCCTTGCATTTGGGAGACGTGGGTATTAATTTGATGTGCATTGGAATGCACATCAGAATGTGCATCTACATGTGGATGTTGTCTAGTGATTGCATTGCTTTGAATGGAAGGTACATTTGGATGTGCCTCCATATGTGCATTCCACGATGATTCTTAAAGACACCCAAGTAACTTGGTAGCAAGACCCTAAGCCACAGCTTCCACACTCAGTGGTTTTCCTCTTCCACTTAGTTTGCATAAGAATTTGCACCACTGGCTTCTGCTAGTTTGGTTCCTGATGGAGCATAAGGAAGTTCCAGCATAATAGTTCATGCCAATAAAATGAGAATTCAGAAATAAAACATCTCAGATTATTGTGCATTCCTAGAAATATAATAATTAAGGAACAGCAAGACAAAAGTTGGACATGCTCAAGTTAAAAAATGTGAGGAACAGATTTTTCTAATCAGAATGAGCAATCTTGTCCAGGCCTCTGCTCAGACAGAGTATGTAGCTGGGATTCAGCTAGGGTAGCAGCCAACCCCCAGAACTAAAGACTTAATTCCTGTCTGCATGTGGTCATCAGTCTCCTCACATTCTGTGATTGTGACTAACAGAAGCAAAATTCCATTCAATTCATGACAGGCTGCAAAAAGACAAATGCTTTCTATTAAAAGAAATTTCTAACAGAAGGAATTTCTAACATTTATTCCACCTTCACAGTGTGATTATTAAAACGGCCCAGCATCCCCTATCAGAACAGAGTTAGTGCAATATTACTCACATCTCAGCAGCTATGCCACTGTCAGTTCTTAGACAAAAGCCCCAAAGGACTATTAAGAGCTTTCAGTGAGCGCTTTCATGAAGGATTTCTTTCCTGACAACTCCCTGGATTCTTTTTACGGGAACATCCTATTTCATAAGTTCATTGAAAAACATAATAGATTGGCAGGGATGTAAAATTTTATATCTGCTTCCTAGGCATCAAAATTAAATTTAAAGATACTTACAGAACCACGTCCCTTTGATTTCCCCAGCCCTGTACTGCCCTGAACCAAGACTGCCCCTTTCAAATGCCACACAGATCTATAAGCACGAATCTCATCAGGTTGAATGGAATAATACTTTGATTTGTTCACCCAAGATCTGTAATGGGCCCATGTACAAAGACGTAGGTGACAGAAACTGGTCAGTGGCCTACTAGGGATGTGCATACCAAAATTCCCAAGCCTAAAATATGCTTGAAAACTGCCTTTTTGGGGTTGTTCTGTGCATTTTAGGAATGAAAAATGAAATGGTATAATTTTTCAGCATGATGTAAAAATATGCTGTCAAGTTGCAGCTGACTTAGGGTGACCAAATGAGGGGCTTTCAAGGCAAGTGAGAAGCAGAGGTGGTTTGCCATTATCTTCCTCCACAGAACTTACCTGCTATGCTTAAAAACTTCTATCAAAGTGACCTCCAGTTGCTGTCAAAGCAACCTCCCACAAAAGCACCCCAAAATGCCACCAGCAAACAACAAAACAGCACAAAGAACAAAAAACTCCTCCCCTCGAAACAAAGATCACTTCCCACAGAAAAGACTAAATCCCCAAAACACCTAACATTTGCATATAATCCAAACCAAAACTCAAAGCAGACAGCAAAAAAACCTCAGTACAGCTAAACAGGGAAAAACATGAAAAAGTCAGGTAAATTCAACCCCTCACAAGAAAACAAAAACAGACACTAATCAGGAAAATAAAACACTAAATATAGAACCTCAATTTAACCCTCACAACTCCAAACACCCAGCAATAAAATGCAATAAAAAAAAACACCAAGCCTTGCTAATAACAATGAAACAATTAATCAGTAACAAAACCCCAACCAGAAATGTCAAATCAGTCCTAAAAAAGGCTCCCACTAGAGTTGTGCAAAAAAAAAAAAAAAAAGTTGTTCAAAAAAAGGCAAATTTCGGGTTTGGGTTTCTTCAGCCCAATTTTTTTCAGGAAACCTGAAATAAGCCGAATACCCATACTGGTAAATATGGGTATTTGACTTATTTTTGGGTTTCCCAAAAAAATTGGGCCCATTATAGTCAATGGGGATTTTTTTTAAAGCTCCTGGGGGTCATTTTTGGAGGTGGAGTCCCCAAATTTGCAGTGTGGTTGCAAGGGACTCTCCTTCGATGGTCCAAAGTTTGGTGAACTTTGGGACAGGGGGTCCAATTTTATGGGCCTGCAAAGGGGTCGCCCCCATCTTGCAGGCATTTGAGATCCAAGCTGTCCACCAAGTTCAACAGTTCAGCATTGCTGAGGACTGGCAGAAAGAGGCGATTCCAGGCTGGTGCCTCAAAGTTTGGGGTCTGTCTTCGTTTCTGGGTCACTTTGCATGATGTCCATGCAAATAAGCTTCCAAATAGAGGAAAAGGGCTTAAATGCAAGAGAAATAAGGCATGGAAAACATTCTTTTTTGTGGCAAATGGCATCCTGTGAGCAGTCCTTTATTGTGCTCATGAAAAATCAGTTTCCAAGAGATGGTCACCAGGCAGGGAAATGATATCAGAGCCTGCCAAAGTTATGACCAAGGCAGCTCATGTTAAGGAGCTTGCTCATCCACATGGGAGAGGGAGTCTTCTTCAGAAGGGCCATGAGCAGCTGACAGAAACTAACGTTCTCTGGACTGGGTGAGCCCCGTCTTTTAAAGCACAGATCAGGTCAGCTCACTGCTGTCAGTTGGTCAGACCAAGTTGGCTCCGATTACACGACCCCCTATCTCAAAAGTGCCCCAACTATGGAGCCCTAACAAAACCAGTCAAAAAAAAAAAAAGAAGAAGAAGAAGAAAGAAAAAGGGGAGAAAGCACAAAGCAGTGTTTCTGAGCAAAGGCGAATAGGCGAACCCGAAAAGCCAAATACCTATTTGGCTTTTTTGGGAATCGCCTATTCAGCTTCAGCTTTATCCCCAGGCTTTTGCGGTCGGTAAACCTGAATCCTGAAAATTACTGAAACAGCTAATTATGGGTTTATTTTGATTCAGGTTTATCAATAGGCACAACTCGAGCTCCCACATTGTCTCAGCACAGTGGAGCCAGGCGCTGTCATCTCCCACTCCATAGAAGGGACATAGCCAGAAGTGACGTTGCTGCATTGCTGACTACAGAGAAGTAGGTTTAAGTTTGCTGCCGGTAAGTTTCCCCACCCATCCCATATCCCTCCGGTTGCCAGGGGGACCTGGCAACCCTAACCCCCAGCAGCTGTTGCCTTAGGGCTGCCAGCCTCTAGATGAGGCTTGAAGATCTCTCTTAGCTGATAACACTTGTGTATTCTTAGTTTTGGGTTAATTCATGCACTTTCGGGGAGTGATTTCTAACTTCAGTATGCTTGTTTGTTTCAAAACACATTCTTTCCTCCTCCGCGTACATGTGTGCATATGTATGTATATATGAAGCTTTAAATGTGGGGCTGTCCGTGAAGAGCATCTTGAAGCTACGGTTAATGGAAAGTAGAGAATGAAGATGGGAACATATTATTCTCCTCTTGGAACAGCTACAATATATGTCCAGATCCTATTTAAGTTGCTGATTTTGATTTTGAAGCCCCCATGCAATCTGAGTTCAGCTTACTTGTCAGGTAACGACTCCTATTGTGATCCTATTGGTCAACTCAGATCCTTGCAGGGTGCCTTCTAGTTGAGCCCTCCCTTCAAGATGTCATATCAGTCACAGTGTAGGTTAAATTTTTTGGGGGGTGGCTCTGGCATTTTGGAATACCCTCCTCAAGAACATGTGGAAATCCCTCCCACACACTGTTTTCCATAAGAAATGCAAAACCATTCTTTTCAGATGAGTATTTGGCAGCTAATCTATAAGGAGGATATTATTTTGAGGGCAAGTTGTGTAGCTTTGTAATTGTATGTGTGTGGTTTTTTTTTTTTTTTAGAAGAAGAGTTGGTTTTTATATGCCGACTTTCTCTACCACTTAAGGGAGACTCAAACTGGCTTACAATCACCTTCCCTTCCCCTCCTCACAACAGACACTCTGTGGGGCAGGTAAGGCTGAGAAAGTGTGACTTGCCCAAGGTCACCCAGCTGGCTTCGTGTGTAGGAGTGGGGAAACGAATCCAGTTCACCAGATTAGCCTCTGCCGCTCATGTGGAAGAGTGGGGAATCAAACCCGGTTCTCCAGATCAGAGTCCACCTCTCCAAACCACCGCTCTTAACCACTACACCAAGCTGGCTTTTAGAAGAAGAAGAAGAAGAGTTGGTTTTTTATATGCCTACTTTCTCTGCCACTTAAGGGAGTTTCAAACCGGCTTACAATTGCCTTCCCCACAACAGAGACCCCATGAGGTAGAAGGGCCTGAGAGAGAGTGACTTGCCCAAGATCACCCAGCTGGCTTTGTGTGTAGGAGTGGGGAAACAAATCCAGTTCACCAGATTACCATCCGCTAATCAATCCCGGTTCTCCAGATCAGAGTCCACCGCTCCAAACCACTGCTCTTAACCACTGCACCATGCTGGCTCCCTTGGCACCTTGAAGACTAACCATGGCCTAAGCTTTTGTGGAACAGAGATTTCTGCATCAGCAGACACATATGAGGAAGCTTATAAGAGTTCTTAAACACTACACCACGCTGGCTCTCTATTGTTTGTTGCCTGTAGATTAGGGTTTTTTTGTAAGCCATCTTGAACTGCTATGATGGGTGGAAAGATGGCATATAAATACTGTCATTAATTAATGCTTCAAACTAAAAGTCATTGTAGATTTTAAATAATCCTAAATTTACTGAAGTGACTTTGTTATCAATGGAATATGACTCCAATGTGTCTTGGATTCTTACAATTAAAATTACGATATTTATATTTGGTTTACATAAAACTAGAACTCCATTTGTAAAATTCTTTAAAAAAAAAGAAGAAAAAGAAAGAAGTTTCCCAAGCATCTTCAGAGACACCAACCTATAAGGAGAGAGGTATGTATTTCCCTTACTGTGCTGGTGTTTGCCTAATCACATTGATTTCAGTGGGATTAGACTAGAGTGACTATACATAGGATTGCACAGCAAGAACATCAGATGTCATCTTGCCAGTGAGAATGCACAGATTGTGATGAGAGGTCATCTTCCTATCCTTATGCCAACAACTATCCTAAAGAACAACAGACAACTACAAGAGTATCTGTCATCTGGAATTAGCTCTCTTTGATGCTATGTCCTTAGGAAGGACGTACGAAAGCGTTTATGACTAATCACATTATTACAAGTATCACTTCAGCTCATGGAAAGTATCTCTATAGATAAGATTACACTGAATAGCCAGATGAGTGGTAAATACATGCTCCATTTTGATAGCTTATCCCTATCTCCTCCTCAGAGGCCTAAGTCTTTAGCAGCTGTGAATACTACTTTAACTTCTTTGTAATCACAACACTTATCTTTATCCACTCAGCATTTATCAGCCTTTCCAGCAGTTAGTAAAAATCAAATGATGCAAAGATTTTATTAATAAAACACAGAAGAAGAAAATAACATCTGTCCCCATCTACTTGCACCTTGCTGAGGAGTCTGATTAAACACGTTCCATTTGTGCTTTCTGTCTGACGGAAAAGGATTATAGTTTGAAGTCCAAACTAATCCCACACGGATGTCGCATCTTCATCTTCCAACCTTTTCTGCCTGGTGCTGTTTCCTGTAAGGATGTATAAAATGAGCCATGCACAGATGGAGAAGCTTTGCCTGGCTGCCCCATGTACAAGGAGACATCTGGTGTCTTTAAAAGTAGCCAGGTTTCTGGCGTGAAAAGTCTCAGTTAGTACTAAGCGTTCCTAAAAAAGGATTCAGCACCATGGATAGCACACATGGCACAAGGAATAGGAAGCAGTGGCAAACTATTCATCTGAGGAAGGGGAGGCTCCTTCACCTGCCAGAAGATGGTGGTGAATGGTAAAAAGCAGTCTGCACTACACCTTGGTACATTTCCCTGGATGCCTTTGAGGAGGGCCCCCTGAGCTAGATGGACCATTAATTGTGACCTTGGGTTGTATTCAACCAAGTGTTAGGCTGATGAAGAAGGGGGGTTCCCGTTGATCACCAAAAAGGCTATGCTGGGGACCATGGGGACTGCATGCATAAAAGACTTGTGGGAGGGGAACTGGGCAACATTGAGTGAAAAAAATGGGCGGGATGTAATTACCTATGTTGTATGATCAAACTGTTGTTCTTGTTTTATCTTATTCATTTGGTGCATAATGCTGTAACCAGGATGTTGACTGTAATAGTTTGTAGGGACCATAATACTCTAGTCTTGACCCATCTACACTGGCTTCTGATCGATTTCTGGGAACAATGAAAGGTGCTGCTGTTGACATTTAAAGTCCTACATGGCATGGGACCAGCATAACTGAAGAAATACCTACTCCCTTACAAACCTACCCAACGACTAGACAATCACCTTCCAAAGCCCTGCTTCAGGTGCACCTTCTGAAATTAGGCAGGTGGCAACACAGGAGAGGGCCTTCTCAGTTGTGGCTCCAAAACACTGGAACTTTCTCTCCAGGGAAACTCATCTGTCCCCTTCTGTTGTCATATTCCACCAGCAGGTGAAGACTTTTAAAAAATTTCATTTGGCATCCCCGCAGTGATCCCTCCTTCCTTCCTTGCTGTTTTTAAATTTTATCATTTTAATTTAATTTTTATTTATTTTTGCATTTCTATCCCGCCCTATCCTGACCAACTTTTATCTTGTTTTTAAGCATTTTAATGACTTGCTCTTTTTAGTTTTAATTGTTTTTATTATGTATGTTTTTAATCAAGCTGCCTTGGTGGCAGCTTGGTGGCCCTGATCAGGGCAGAGAAGTGGGGTATAAATCTTGTAAATAAAATAAAATAAAATATGTTATTGGTCTAGGAGTTGTGAGACTGGAGTGCAAATCCATACTTTGTCATGGGAGTGCATTGGATGACCCAGGGCCAGTCACTCTCTCTCAGTCTGATCTACTCCGCAGGGTTGTTGTAAGCATAAAATGAAGACCACATATGCCACCCTAAGCTCCTCAGAGTAAGGGATGGATAAAAAGCCTTTGCGGGGTATTTGAAACAAAGTTAAAGATCTCCGCATTTCTGTGTGAATATATGCTCTCTTTTTGCTGGGCAATACCAACTGAGGCAAAAAGCAGCCTTTGCCTGTAAATGTTTCAAATTTGCGCCTAGTAATAAAACCCACAATCCATTTTTCATTGTTCTGACACCAGCATTTTTCAGCTTTTGCAAAAACGCTACCTTGTTAAAACAAACGATGCTATAATGCTAGGACATTGTCTGGTGTGCGCAAGATGGAGGATTGGAATGAGCACATAAAGTTGTTTAGCAATATGTTTTTGGAGGAAGAAAACCATTTACATTTTGCTTTATTATTGATGCTGAACTTTGCTCAAGCTAACCAACCACCGAAAACCAAATCGCAGCCACATTTTGAGCCTCCTTTTTTTGGTCATAAAAAGCATGCTCTTGACAAGGAAGGAATGACAGCAATTAATTTCATTAATTCAGTTCAGCAGAATAAATAGCTCTCAGCTAACAGCAATTTCAATATGATTTTCACAAGGATAAATGATGTGGTGGTGGTGGGGAACATGTTGAATGAGATATAGTTTAAAGTTCTTGCAGTTCTTCCTATTCACTGAACTCATCTAATCAGCTGTCTTTTTTTTTCTTTTGCAGGGCCTGATGGAATGTTAGAATCTTTCTTAAAGGTTTGTTCCCCGAAAAGCCAGTTTCTATGTACATTTTCCATTACTATAATACATGGACTTGTAAGCTTCAACTGCTATATCTCAATTGATGCAAAGACAGAACAAAGATGGATCAGAAGGTGAAGCCTTCACAGTTCCTGACTTAGCATGCTAAATGCAGTCCGCCAGTTACTCATGTGTCCCATCTTCAAAGGTGAATTCTTTTAAGGGAGGGGGTGTGGCTGAGTGCTTTGCATGCAGAAGGTCCCAGGTTCAATCCTTGCCATCTCTAGTTCAAAACTGCAGGTAGTAGGTGATGGGAAATGCCTTTACCAGAGAGCCACTGCCAGTCAGAGTAGACACACCACTGCCCTTGCTAAACCATATACTGACTCAGTATAAGGCAGCTTTATGTGTTTTGTGCAGATACTGTTGCTAGTTAATTGACAATATCAGGTTTTAACTTTTGTTCTTTTAAATTTAGCTTAGTGTGGTAGTTTGCAAGATTTCCTTAGCAATACTTCAGTACTTTCTAGATTGGTTTATTCGCCTTTCTTTGTGAGAAAATCTCAATTAATTATTCATTTTTTGTATGTTTATGTCTTGTCTTGAAAATTCCTAATAAAAACATTTTAGGAGGAAAAAATCCTCCTCAGTTTACAAAAAGAGAGTAAGCTCATAGTATGCAGATTTGGCCTCAAAAGCCACAAATCTGTGTCAGACAAAACCTGCTTCATTCCTAGGCACAGAACCTAGCATTTTAATGACTTGCTTTTGTTTGGTGTTAGTGGTTTTTAAGATGTGTCTTCATTATGAATGTTTTTAATCTAACTGCTGTGGTGGCAGACCTAGCAGCAGGTGTGATCCACAGGAGCAATCTATGGGATGCTTGACAAAAAAAGAAAAATGCCCAAACAAACCTTGGCTAGGTTGGTGGGATTTGGTAGACGCTCCTATAGCAAAGTGCCTCACCAGTGTGCATTTTCCAGAGAAAGGGTCACCTCACCCAGTAAGAATTTTGAATGTAGGAGGCTGTTGTTTATGGTCCCTTCAAAGGAGTCTGGGAGCTGCAGAAAGCCACTGAACAGTTCCTGGAAAGGGGGGGGGGCAGATGGTCTGTGTATGTGTGTGACAGAGAGAATGAAACTCTCACAGCTTCCTGAAATAAGATGCAACGTTTTCTCAGTACGTTCAAGGCAGGCAGCCAGCAAATCTCTTGCCTCACCATCTCCCATTTTTATTGTATCCAGTTTTCCCCTTACTGACAAGTAAGTGAAATGCAGGCACATGGGTGATGGAGGGATGCCATTCTGAAAGCTTTTAGTCTAGATTGTCTAGACTAGTGTCCCTGAAGTGGGGGGCAAATGATGAGGAACACCATTTTTTAAAAAGTCACCTGCATCTGTAGATGAGGGGAAGGCAAAGCAGCACAGATAGTACAGAACTGCTTGAAGACAGAGACGCAGGACATTATGGTGGGCTCTTAGAAGATGTAAGAACCACATTCTTTAATGTTAAAGACCTTGCTGAGAAATAGAAGCTCTTGATAAGTACTGTGTTATGAAGGGCAGTATACTGATGGTTGCCATAATCACCATCGCCATGTTCATTTCTTACGAGCATCATGCTGATAGATCATGGCCGTGGATTTCTTAGGTCATGTCTAAGTGGCCTTGACAGTAATGGGTTCTTTGGCTCCAAATGAAGATTGTATCAAATTGCACTCATACAAGCATGTTCTTAGGTACAGAGAAGCAGGAAACCAAACCTGTGCAGTGCCCTCATCTTCACCTGAAATTGCATCCCTCCTGCAAAATATCACATCAATATATCTAATTTTCAACATGGCCAAATCTGCAGATACTTAAATCTGTGGGCTGGGGCCATGTACAGACTACAGGCATTTTCCTACAGATTTGGGGGAGCCCCCAGGTTTTCAGGAAAAAAAATCAAACCTGTGGGAAAATAGAGGGATGGTGATGAAATCATCCAAAACAGAGGAGCATTTGCATGCGTATGCACATACACTCACACCTCCCTGTGTTGGAGCCGCCTCTGTCTCTGTCTCTGTCTCTGTCTCTCCCTTTTTTTGAAAGGGAAAAAGCTGCTCACCATGAGGCCAAGAGCCAAGCATCATCTGGGTCAGGTGCAAAAGAGATAACATTGTGATTTCTCTCTCTCTTTCTTCTCCACTGGTGGGCCAGGATTTGAGTGACTGCAGGTCATGCTGAAATGCCAAGTACCTCTGCAGAGTTTGATGGTGCTGTGCCACAATGATGGGCATAGGGGGAAGGAGGGCGTGATGAGGAACAAGTGAGGAGGGTTGCCTGCCTTTGTGGAGCCCTCAGTTAGGAGAGGGGTGGGTGGGCAGAATGTCAAGGAGGTAGCCAGGGATGAGTTCACCAGTACCATGACCGAGAGAAATATCTACATTATTCTATATTGGAATATGGAAATAGGGTTTTATGCAAAACAAGGGCAGGTGCCCACTGATGCTATCAAGAAGATTGTTTTCCTTCTTTGGAGAAATGAAAGGGCTTTTGCAAAATGAAAGAGCTGGAAGCTCTGGCCCCAGATCTGTTGGGGCTGATTACAGCAATGGCACTGAAAATAGGTGTTGAGGTTAAATTCTAACCCTTTGAACAAAGTACTGAGTTTTTGACTTTTATCACTCCCCAAATTCTCTCCATGGTTCTTAAATGAAAGCAGCAGCAATAATTTTCGTCTGATATTAAATGTAAATCTCTGCTGTAAGAAATCTGTTATCACTGCTCCAGCTTTTACGGCTGCAGCAAGGTTGTGACCTGCTGTGCTAAGGAGATGAATGAGATGTTTATCTATAAACATAGCATCCAACTGTTTGTTTCCAACACACTCCAAATGCTGTAGCTTCAGGGATAAGCTGTCAGGAATAAGCCAAACATTCTCCCTTCACTGTCAATGTCATTCTTAGTCTGAGTGAAGGTGCTGATGCAGTGCAGAGGTAGACATAGGTCATAGGGAGGGCTCTAAGGAAAGCCATAAAGTAGAAGGGAAAAAAAAACAGATTCTGAAAGGCCTATGGAGCAGTGGTGGGCTTGGATGCTGCTGGCTGTCTGGCGGAAACAAAAATGGATGACCATAGGTATTCTTCCACCCTTCTCTCAGCCTAGGTCTGAAGGATGGAAGGACTCCACAACATGTAATGTGAAAGAGGTACCAAAAACCTTTGAGTATCAAATGCTAGGAACTCCTCCTACAACTGCCCACCAGGATAGGAATGGGACTACCAGAATACCATGTCTCTGATCCCCATCTCCGTCCATCAAGAAGGATGCCAAGGTAGAAAGAAGCCAAGAGGTCCAAAACAATTAAAAGGACCTTTTCTTCCTGCTATGTTCGGTTTTTTAAACATACTTGGGGCAACATTCTGAAATGATGTTCACTTAAAGTTTGTAGTGGTACTGCCCACCCTACCATCCCAGGATTCCACAACACAATTCTACTAGTAGCACTACTGAAGGTATTTCACACAAATAGCTTCCAATGATGTTTTGCTCCCATACTGTTTAGGACCTTGATGGCAACCATGCTGTTCATTTGACCTGTGAATAAACCCAGTCCCCTTAGTAAATCCTCAAATGGATTAAAGAAATGCAGTAGTGGTAAGGATCAAACAGGCAGATGAGAAGAATGACTACAAAACAAAAGTGGTTGTATCCAACAATTCCATTGATGGTGGTACTTTTCATTGCTGTTAAGGGGCTTTTCACCCAGCACAAGGAGCTTTCCATTACTATAAGAAGCCTGTTCTACCAGTGCAAAGCCCTTTGGCCTGGAACGATGTCATTGGATACAATCCAGCGTTGCTCACTTATTTCACCTTAAACTAAATGCAGTATAAAATGTTAATGTTCAAATGATTTGATTAATTAATTAATTACATTCTCCTTCCTTCCTTCCCTGAGGTTAGAGTCAGAGAGCCACAGCTGGTGCCACAGCTAAGGGCCTGATGCAAGCTGGCAGACATAGACTCTTCTACTCCATCTCTCACAGCACCTCCAGTGCTCTTTTTGATGTGCTCAAAGTGCCCAGGAGAATGGTTTGCTCAGGGTGTCTGACATGATGCTAGGAAAAGTATCCTCAGCAAGAGGGTAGGTGGGTGGCAGCAGTGGCAACAGATCCCAGACTCAGCAGACAGAATATTGGGGAAGAAGAGGAAGCCTCCATGCTAGCTACATTATCTTGAGAGCCAGCATAGTGTACTAGTTAAGAGTGGTAGTTTGGAGTGGTGGATTCTGATCTGGAGAACCGGGTTTGGTTCCCCAGTCCTCCACATGAGCGGCAGACCCTAATCTGGTGAACTGGATTTGTTTCCCCACTCCTACACTTGAAGCCAGCTGAACGACCATGGGCTAGTCACATACTCTCAGCCTCACCCACCTCACAGGGTGTTTGTTGTGGGGAGGGGAAGGGAAGATGATTGTAAGCCAGTTTGATTCTTCCTTAAGTGGCAGAGAAAGTTGGCATATAAAAAACTCTTCTTCTTCTTCTTCTCTCTCTCCTTTGCACTGGTCTTAGCGGACTCTAAGCCAGATGACCCAAATAACAAAGACATCCAGAATATTAACAAATATCAATTTAAAGTCCTTTTCATTATCCTAAAACATTAACGAATATTGCTTTTTAGCTGAATTAGCTAACATCTGAATTAATTTTCTTAGTGTTCCTTCCCCCCCCCCCGCAAGGTAATGATTACTTGTCAGCTGTGATACATCATAACATCATTCCATATTAGCAAATCAAAGGGGAAAATGTTTATACCTTATCATTACTTTCTTTCTAAAAACACAAAAGGGAAAATATTTGACGCAACCCTAATAAAATATAAATGTACATACAACTCTACCTTTAAATATTAAGAGAGGCACGAGGGCCCTAGGAACAATCACTATGCTATGGGTAAATCATGTACTGATTGACTGTACAATCCTGCTGAAGGTAGGCAGGGATGAGTCTGTTTGTTGCTTGAATAGGGGACTTCCTGGGACCTTTATCAATTAGATAAATTTCCATGATAGAAGACTGGTGGGGTATCAGTGGTATAAACAAGCAAACCTAGGAACTGTTGAAATCGAAAAATCCTAGGAATTGAAATTATTCTGCCTTTTCTTCATGAATGGTCAGTGTCTATCAATGGAAATCTGCACATCAAAAGCAGATTTCAGTAGGTACATAACATTTCTTATTAAATAGATAAACAGCTGGAACATTGATGTTGCAAAAAAACCCCAGATCATAATGGTTTTTCCTTCATAAAAGGCTAGGAATTATTTGAGCCATTTCCAATTACCATATTAATTGCAAGGATAAACCAAATGATAGTACTTGTTAGTATAGGCATAAACAAGTCCTGCCTTTTCAGACATTAAAGGCTGAGCTTCAAAGAAAACCACCTCCAGAACCATTTAAAGCAGAAAGTGCTGCTTAAAAGGCTAAGATCTGTGAATGATAATATATGGGTCCACGTGAACTACAGTATATGCAAAAGCAACTTGGTGGCAAATGGAAATGTGCTGCACAACATCAGATATTGCTTAAATGTATGTTGTTTTTAATTTCTCTGCACAGAATAATGAAGAAAATCTACAACTGCATTCTCTAAAGACAACCTCAGAGAGAATTTCCTACCCCTGTTTCATTTTTGGCACAAGTGGCTCTACATTTTCCCCCTCTTAGGGCATTGAAACCTGCACATTCATAAACTACATTACCAAAGCACCATCACTTACTGCTTTACTTTTGGGGTGCTTTTCTTACCCCATGAGTTTTTTTTAAACAGGAAACACTGGTCCAGGGACGTATTTAAAATGCTCTGGAGAAATAGAGCCCCTCCTGACAACCTGATGACTCTCCTGATAATTTAGAGAACATTTATACATTTATGTATGTATGTATGTATTTATCATTTAAATTTATATGCTCCCCCCCCCCATCTAGCAGGGCTCAGAGCAGCTCACAACAAAATATATAATGAAAACAATAATGAAAACTATTAAAACCACAATAGATAAATTTAGTATCTTACATCTGACCCGTAAAAAGATGGCACATTAAAATCAGCATCCCGGATTAAAATCAGTAATGACTCTACAGAAAAACCAGGGGGTACAACAGCCAGTGGCAGCCCAGGTGATAACTGGGAGGGCTGATAGGTGGAGGGACCATGTGGCAAACAACAGAAGGATGTCCCACAATACAGGCTGGCATACGATGTTAGTCATATAAACTGTTGCTGTCCTCAACACAGAGAGGTATGTGCTATGGACATAAAATACACCAAGAAATTATTGTTAGAATGTTAGAAATTATTGATTTTTGGATATTTGCTTTAAAATGTATGAAAGTTTATGTTAGCTTTCACACATCATTGGTTCAAGACATAGTTGCCCACATTTTCTTTTTAAAAAGACTTTATAAATCAACAGCACTGGTATAAGTTGTTCAGTTTGCAGAATCTGCCCAAAAGAAACATTCTGCCCTGTGAAAGTATGTTGTCAGGCTTCAGGTGTTTGGGTACTGTGAAGCACAATAATTTTTGTCACCACAAAAACATTTTCGTGGGATATTTTTTAAACCTCAAGATATATAAAGAATTTGTCTTGGGGTAGAATATAATCTATGTATTTTAATGAACTCCTCTTTGGTGGAGTCCACCTTAAGCACTTCCTTCCTTCAGTGAAGTCCAATAGGCTTCTTCTCTTCAGTTCAAAACAGTGCAATTCTAGTAACACTTTCCGGGGAGTAAAAGCCCAAGTGAGCACCCCCTGTTGCAAGGGCGCCTCCCACTCTTTCTGTCATCTTGCCTCCCACAATGGATCTCCTGGGGCCTCAGAATTGGGGAAGGTAGGATGCTAACTGAGCCCCCCAGGTTCCTCTTTTCCTCCCCAGAAACAGCACTCTGCCTCCCTCTCCAACATTGTGCTGCTTCCTTCCTCCCAGGCCTGTCTATGAAGCCTGCCTTGTATTCCCCTCTCCGGTTTTACTCCCTCCTCGGTCATTTATGCATGGTCGCTTTAACCTCCTTTATTCCCTGTTTCAGCCAGGATCTTTTTTTCCCCCCTGTATGCACGTTAGCTCATGCCTTGTCGGCTCAACCCTGTTTCAACGCAAAATGAACCCAGCTTTTCTCATTCCTCTTCTGGCCCAAATTAAACCATTCCTCCTGGCTCATTCTGGAATCAATGAGTGAGGGTACAGCTTTCTGGGGTTGAGCTTGGCCCCACTCTTTTCCAAACCCCTCCTCAAGGCAGCATACAGATAGCCAAACAGGAGAAGCACAGAAGATTGGCTTCTCTCACAGCCAATCACGAAGCAGTGTGTAAAGAGGCAGGGATTCAAGTGCTTCCTGCTACCTCGGAGGTCTTTCTGAGCCAAAGAAAGGCTTTTTAAAAATGAGACTTGGATTTCTCCCCCCCCCTTCTTTCAGATTGCTCCATTTTTTGTTTTTTGTTCTTAAAATGCTTTTTTATGCGGCAGTTGGGTTTGGGGGGAAAGAAATCTTCTCTCGCAAGGTAAGCCAATTACAGAGCAGCATTTAAAGGGGTGGGACTTGATTTGACCTTAGGAGACTGCTTTTCTGTATTCATGCCTCCATTAGCACACAGTTTCGTCCCTGATCATTCCAGCCAATGCATACAGTTTCCCCCAACCCGGGTTACTTTGATCCTGGCTGAAACGGTGAATAAAGGAGGTTAAAGCGACCATGCATAAATGACCCTCCTCTGTCCTTGAGGAGCCAATCAGCCACCCCTCCTAGGGTTGCCAACCTCCAGGTGGTGGCTGGACATCTCTCGTGATTGCAACTGATCTCCAGCCGATAGAGATCAGTTCCCCTGGAGAAAATGGCTGCTTTGGCAATTGGACTCTGTGGCATTGAAGTCCCCCCCCTCCAAACTCCACTGTCCTCAGGCTCCACCCCCAAAATCCACAGGTATTTCCCAACCTGGAGCTGGCAACCCTAGCCCCTCTCCATTCACCCAATAGCCCCTATACCTGGCCCGGCCTTGCCTGTTTAAGTGGTCCAGGTGTCCCTCTTCAACCCTCTGCTGGCTGGCTCCTGTAGCTTTTCTCATCTGCCTTAGGCAAACAGCCTGTTCCCTGGCACCCTTACTTCCCTCCAATGGCCACAGACTGGGTAAGTATCCTGGCTCTGGGGGGAGGTGAATCCAGGTGCAGGCTTGCATCTGGACACCCCCATTGAATAGACCTGGATTCTGAGTACACCTAGTTAGGATGAACTGGTTAGAAGGTCAGTTCTTGGGGATATGCAGCAGTGCTTATTTTTTTTAGCAGTTATGTTGTTATTGTGATTATAGTGTTGGTTGTTTTATTTTCTAATGGTATGCTATGATTTGAATAGAATGGCTTATACACATTTCATATGAAGTTTTCCTAGGGCTTGGCAATGTAGCAGAAGGGATGCTAAAGCACTTCAAACAATCAGATCTATATTTTTTTCAGCAAAGTTAGATGACAGGCATCATGTTTGAGTTAGAAGCTCACGGATGAATCCATGCTAACTCATATGGTTTCACTGAGGGAAGAATTAACTGACTGCAGTTTCATGTCTTCCACAGCAAAGGATGTGAGATATCACGTTTGGGACTGGAGCTACCTCTCTGGTCTCGCTTATTAATAGGCCTCATCTTGTCCCAGAAGAGGCTGCTCTTCTCTAAAGATTTATTCTCTCTCTCCCTCCCTCACTTCCCTGTATAGATATTTGTCTATAACAGTGGTTCCCAACCTTTTTTTGACCAGGGACCACTAGGACTTTTTTGTTCGGTGCAGGGACCCCAAGGTTCAAAATAAAAATTCTGAGAATTTGAAAATAAACTTTAATCATAACTGTTAGTTAAACATTAAACTTAGAATAATATTTGAATATATATTTTTATAATAGAGAACTTTTAATTGAAAATATTAATTTATTATGGGTTTATAACTTTGTTTCGCAGACCTTAATTTAGTTCTCGCGGACCCCTGGGGGTCCACGGACCCCTGGTTGGGAACCAGTGGTCTATAACCTAGTAAGCTACTTGAAGCAATTTAGGTCTTGCAATGGAATTTCATCTGATTGTAAGGTAGGTTGCTAGAGAGGCTATGGTTTCTGGGCTCTTCTAATCAAGGCTATGTAATCTTAAAAATCCCTAAGAAAATTAATTTTAAGTAAACAAATGTGATTTTTCCAGGGATGTGCTCTGAGATATATTAGGTCTGAGTATATATATCTGAAAAACACCTTTCTGGTATTTTCCAGGTATATTCTAGTATCTGGGCAGGATTTGAATTTTTTTGGGATACTGATGAATTGAAAATATTTCAGTATTTCACAGAATATTCAGGGCTGCCAGTTTAAGGCACACAGGACTGTTTTTTTCTTATGTTTTTCTTCATGTTTACAGGACTCCTGGGCAACAGGAAGGAGGGGGAAGAAGGCAGCTTTCCCAGGCCTATGGGATCAGAACTTAGATGGAGCACAAACTGTCTGGCCAATCGTGATGCTTCTGTCATCTCTGCATGGCTTTCTGAGCATACGCAAAGAGGATAAAAGGCACAAGCTGGACTGTTTGGGAGTACCGCTTCCACATTTTGCTTCTGCTGCTCTGGTCTCTGCTTTGGAGTGCTGCCTGCCTGGGAAGATCTTTGTGTTTTGTGCCTGCCTGCTTGATAGCTTCAGGACGGTTTTCTAATTTGTTTGCTTTAAAACGTTATTTCAAATGTTTATGTGTTTTTGCTTTCCTTTTTTTATATATATATAAAATTTTATTATTTTTATAATAAGACAAACAAAAGAAAAAAAAGAAATACAAAACTTAACATAAAAAATACAAAAAGTACCAAAAGAGCACATTAAACAACAAGCATTACATCAAATAATATAAAATGTAAAATACATGGTGCTCTAATACCCACCACCCACCTTAACAATGTGTCCCATCACTAGTAGACTTCCGAAGTGTTTTGACAGTATTTAAAATAATTATGCTATTATTATAATAAAAACATTACCTTTTTATCTATAATTCATTAACTATGCTTGTAAAATTCATTTTCGCCAGTTTATCCCAATATGCGACGGCCTTTAACCATGTTTTTTTAAACTCTTCCATATCTTTACCATGTAAAGAATCTGTAATTTTGGCCATCTGCATGTACATCCACAATTTCTCTCTCCAGTCCTTAATTGAAGGTTTATTTACTTGCTTCCAGTTTTTTGCTATTATAATTATTGTTGCCGCAAAACTACATTGACATATAACTCTATCAGATCTAGCCGTATTGTCTTTAGGGATTCCCAATAAACAAAAAGCAGGATCTTTTTTTACTTTTATATTAATCAAATTATTAGTTTCCTTTACTATTAATCTCCAAAATCCCTTAATTTTTTTACAAAACCACCATACATGCATAAACGTACCTCTTTCAGTTCCACATTTCCAACATAATCCCATATCACCTTTTTTCATTTTACTTAACAGTGCCGGGGTTATATACCATCTATAAAACATTTTATATAGGTTTTCTCTTATTTCATGAGTAATTGTAAATTTATATTCCCTTTTCCACAAATTTTCCCATATTTCCAAATCAATATTATAACCTAACTCCCTCATCCATTTCACCATCACTGGTTTAATCCTTTCTTGTTCTAAATTCACTTCGATTAATAACTTATAAATTCTTCCTATCAATCCTTTATTTCCCTTAGTTAATATAATTTCTAGTTTAGATTTATTTTGATTAAATCCCCTCAAATTATCTTTATTAAATATATCCTTTAATTTATAATACATAAACCAGTCTTTAATTTTTTAATATAAATATTTTTTTATTGGTTTTCGATAATAAGTAGGGGTACAGAAGGAAAAAAGGGAAAGGGATAAAAGAGGAAAAGAAAAAAAAATTACATAATTATTACTGCCCCCTTATGAAGTATCGTATTGTATTAGCATGCTAACAGAATTGATTTGATCTCCTATTTAAGTCTGCTGTATCTCATGGGGTTTATTTGTTGTTTTTGGTTTTAATATATTCATAGAAGGATTTCCATTTGTCTCTATTTTGTTCTTGAGTATCCTTTTGTAACATTTCAGTTAGTTGTGCCATTGTTATGTATTCGTAAGCTTTATCAATCCAGGTAGAAATGTTTGGTATTCTGTTTGTTTTCCATAGAGATGCTAATACTACTCTTGCAGCTGTAGTTAAATACTTTAATATATCCTGTTGGTCCTTGTCAATGGTATCTGGAGTTTTACTCAGTAGGAATAGTTTAGGGTCATATGTTATATTTTGACCGATAATGCCTTCTATGTTCTTGTGTAATTTCTTCCAAAATTTCTGGACGGATTTACATGTCCACAAGCAATGATAAAATGGGCCTCGGGCTTTGCCACATTTCCAACATAAACCAGATGTCGAGCTATTCATATTTTGAATATCGCTGGGCGTAAGGTACCACCTATGTAGCATTTTCAACCAATTTTCATGTATTCCTTGGCATAAAGTGAATTTAAGATTTCTACGAAATAGCTGTTCCCACTCATCAATTGTTACGATCTCGTTTAGATTTTCCAGCCATTTGACTTGGCATGATTTCACTTCTTCTTCTTCTGTATCATAAGTCACCAAAAGCTTATAGATTTTACCTAGTAGATGTTGAAATGGTTTGCTTATCATTTGTTCAAATTCTGTTTTTACCTTCATTACTCCCCGGACTTGGCAGTCTTCCTTAAATCTTGAGATTAGCTGGTAATAGGTTAGCCATGGCATCTGTTGATGATTATCTTGCACCTCCGATAGTGTCTTAAGTGTGCCATCTGTTTTCACCAGGTTCTGATATTGTATTGTCCCATATTTTTTCCTATCCATTACAGTACTGAAGGCATTAAAGGGCGCTGTCAGTAGTGATCCATTAGGGCTTAATCTTGGTTTAAGTTTCTGCCATATAGCCACCATGTTATCTACAGTTACATGGTCCCCGATTTCTTCTAGATTTTTCTTCCAGTTTCCCCCCATAATAAATGGTGCACTCCACATTGTAAACCTGCCAATTCCAATTTAGTATTTCTTTCATTAGTCTGCATTATCCAATCTTTAATCCATACCAAAGTTGCCGCCTGGTGATATATTTTTAGATTTGGCAGCGACATGCCTCCTCTTTTCTTTTCATCCGTTATGATTTTAAATTTTATTCGGGGGCGTTTTTTGTCCCAAACAAATCTGTTAACTTTTCGTTGCCATGATGAAAATATCTTATCCGAGATTTTAATAGGGATCGTTTGAAATAGGAAGTTTAATCTTGGGAGAATGTTCATTTTGACTATGGCTATTCTACCTAGCCAGGACACTTTTAATTTAGCCCAAGTTTGAAGGTCACTTTCAATCTTATTCCATACTATTTGGTAGTTATGCATAAATAAGTCTTGATTTTCTTTTGGAAAGGTTATGCCAAGATACTTTATTGGTTTAGTAGATATTGTACATCCTGAGAGAGCAATTATATTTGATTCTTCTTCTTTGGTTGTGTGCTCAAGAAAGATTTTTGTTTTAACTTTATTAAGTTTGTAACCTGTCAACTCTCCATATTTTTGAATGTCTTTCATAAGTTCTTTAATACCTGATTCTGGTTGTGCGATTGTGAATAGTACGTCGTCTGCGTAGGCCCTTATTTTGAATTCCTCTCCTTGTGTTTGTAAACCAACTATATTCTGATTTGTTCTGATTTTATTTGCTAGAATTTCCAGTGTTAGATTAAATAGCAATGGTGACAAAGGACACCCTTGTCTGGTTCCTTTCTCTATTGTTATGTCTTTTGTTAGCATTCCATTTATTATCAGCTTAGCCCGTTGATCTGTATATATGCTGGAGATCCAATGAAAGAGATTGCCTTCATTACTTATACTATAAATTACATGTCTTATAGATTGCCATGAGACATTATCAAAGGCTTTTTCCGCATCTAGGAATATAAATGCTAATTTTTCTTTTCTACATTTTACCAGTTCTCTCGCATTGATCAGAAATCTAATATTATCTGCCATATATCTTTTAGGAATGAATCCTGTCTGGTCTGGATTAATCAGGGTGTCTATATTAACTAGCAGTCTCTGTGCGATGATTGTTGTGAATATTTTATAGTCTGTATTAAGAAGGGATATTGGCCTATATGAAGCAGGTAACATTGGGTCCGTTCCTTCCTTTGGAATAAGCGTTATATATGCTTCTTTCCAAGTATCAGGGACTTTGTCGTTCTTGTATATTTCATTCATAACCTTTACTAAAGTCTTTAATTTTCAGTTCTTCTCTACTCTTCAACAGCCAAACCCCTTCTTAACATTCCGTAATTTCTCTATAAATATCAATATCCAAATTTAGTTGTGTACCTCTTTTCATAAAAGCTTCTACAGGGTTAATCCAACCAGGGGTTTTACATTCCAAAAAACCTTTATATTTCTTCCAAATTTGCAGTAGACCAACTCTAATAATATGGGAATTAAATTCCTTATTTACCTTCTCCTTTTCATACCATAAAAGTGCCACCCAAAACGTAAATTAAACCCCTCTAGTTCTAATATTTTAGGATTCTCTAATAGAATCCAGTTTTTTAACCTGGTAAAGCAAGCTGCTTGATAGTACATTCTCAAATCTGGTAATCCCAAGCCTCCTGTTTCTTTTAAGTCGACTAGGTTAATTTATGCTATCCTATGTCTTTCCTTACCCCATAAAAAAATTAAAATATCTTTCTTCCAAATTTTAAATATCTGTGTTCCTTTCAAAACTGGTAGGTTTTGAAATAGAAAAAACATTTTAGGCAATACCATCATTTTAATAACTGAAATTCTACCCCATAATGATAATGGTATTTTTCCCCAGTTTTTGAGGTCTATTACTATCTGTTGCTATTGTTTAATATAATTATTCTGAAATAAATTAAGATTATTCGGTGATAACCATATGCCCAAATATTTTATTTTGTGTTCAATATTAAACCCTGTCTTTTTGGTTAATACTTGTTGTTGTGAAATTCATATTTTTGACTAATAGCTTAGTTTTATTTTTATTTATTTTAAAACCTGCAAGCTTTCCATAAACCTCCAAAATTCTATTCCAATTATCAATTTGCTCAATAGGATCCATCAAAAAACATACAAGGTCATCTGCATATGCTTTAATTTTATAATGATTTCTCCCAATTCGAAATCTATTTAATTCAGTAGATTGTCTAATCTTTTTTAGTAGGACTTCTAATACTAAAATAAATAACAAAGGAGAAAGAGGACAACCTTGTCTTGTTCCCTTTTGAATTTCAAATTGTGATGATAATATTCCACAAACTAGCCGTCTGATGAGTATATACTTTTTCTATAGCTGTCGTAAAATTTACTCCAAAACCCATACAATCTAATATTTTTTTCATAAACTTCCAATTCACATTGTCAAACGCTTTTTCAGCATCTAAAAATATCATGGCTACTGGAGTTGTAGTCTGTTCAGCATATTCTAAAAGATCTATTACCACTCTTACATTTTGGCTAATTAATCTTCCTGTTAAAAACCCTGCTTGATCTTCATGTATAGTTTGATTTAATACCCTTTTTAATCTAGTTGCTAAAATCGCCACAAATAATTTATAATCATTATTCAATAATGAAATAGGTCTGTAGTTTTTTACTCCCAATAAATCCGAGTTCGTTTTTGGTATTAATACTATATTCGCTTGTTTCCAAGTTTGAGGGATAAATCCATTTTGCAAACAGGAATTCATCACATCTAATAGATAAGGGGCTAATTGTTCTTGAAATGTTTTATAATAAAATGCTGTAAACCCATCCACTCTAGGTGATTTGTTTAATTTACTTTCCCCTATTGCCTCTTTAAGTTCTTCCCTAGTTATTAGAAAATCCAATGATTCCCTATTTTCTTGTGATAATTTTCCCCAGTCAAATTGACTGAGATATACATCCATTTCCTTCTCTGATACTAAAGTCTTTCTGTATAAATTTGTATAATATTCTACAAATGTTTCCATAATTTTTTGTTTATCATTTGTTATCTTACCCTTCCTTTTAATTTTTAGTATTGGTAATTTTTTCTCTTTATGTTTAAGCTGCCATGCTAACATTTTACCCGGTTTGAGGGCGTGTTCAAAAAATCTTTGTCTATTAAAAATAATTTTCTTTTCAGTTTCATCAGATATTAAAAATTCATACTGATGTTGCCATTTCTTCAAATTATTAAGCTGTTCCTGTTTCAATGATTTATCTTGTGATTTTCTGAGTTGTCTCTCTCCTTGTCTAAATTCCTCTAAAATATTTTCTTCTGTGCATCTCTCTCTTTAAACCATCTTGTATTTTGTTGTATTAGCAATCCTCTAATTACTGCTTTACCAGCATCCCATACTATATCTTCCCGAGTGCCCTTATCTGTGTTTTCAACAAAATAATTTTGTATATCTACCTTTAATGTATCCACAATCTTTTTATTTTTTAATAAAAATTCATTTAATACCCAAGGCTTGTTTCTTCTATCTCCTATTTTAACTCTTATTGAAACAGCATTATCATCTGACAATACCCTGGGTAAAATTTCTGGATTCTCTGAAACATTTATCAACCCTTTGGATAACCATAATATATCTATTCTAGAATGTGTAAGATGTCTAGATGAAAAAAATGTATATCCCTTTTTGTTGCCATAGGCCAATCTCCAAACATCAAACATATCCCATTGATCTGTAAGGGCGTTAAAAATACCCGGTAACTTACCCTCACATTTCCCCCTTTTTTTTTCTTTGCAGACCTGTCTATCTTGGGTTCTATTACCCTGTTAAAATCCCCCATCCAGTGTTTTTGCTTTCCTAGGGAGGTTGTAGTTGTAAGGGGGGTGAGGGAGCCTTTACTCCATTCTGGTTCTTTTAAACAGTTTTCCATGGTTTTATTTTTGGGCTGTATTTGTGCTGTTCTCTTGTCTTGTTTTAGAATTAATTTGCGTTTTCTCTGTTTCTTAAAGATTTGTATTTTTGAAAGGTTTGTGCTTTTGGGAAGGGGGGATTTTCCAAGTTGTTACTGTTTTTAAAAAGTTTGTCTTTTTGCATTCTTCCAGTTCTAGTTTTACAGTTGTTGTTCTATAGATGTTTTAAATGTCTTTCTGTGTTGTCTTTTTGGAGGAGTGGTTTGTGGAGTTTTGAGGTGTTCCTGTTGTTGTTGTTAAATGTAATTGTTGCAGGAGGTTCTGAAGAAAATTTCTGGTTAGGTTTTAATATCAGGTAACTGTAGGTGAGGGTTTAGGATTTTTTTAAAAAAAGATTTGTTTGGTGTGGATTCTCTGGTTTGACATTGGTTCTGTTGGACTTGCCATGTTGGCCTGTGGTTCTGCTGAGATTCTCTGGCTTGACATTAGTTTTGTTGGACTAAATGCTCTGTTTGCATTTGGAGGCTTTGGGCCAGTCTTTGCTCTTGTGTGCTCAGCTGTTGGGCTCTGTGAATCCTCACAGGAAACAATAGTGACAAGCAGGATGGGGACTTGTTCAGGGTCACATAGAATTGGGCCCCTTGGTCCAATTTGCCTGAAACCTGGGGGCAGCATAAGATCACCTGCAAGTTTGGTGTCATTTGGTTAAAAAATAGCCAGTGCTCCATACAGAGTAATGGAACCCAAATAATTCTGAAATCCCCCCTCCCGCCCAAAAAACTCTGTGGATTCGAATGGGTATTGGATGTCATAAATACCCCTGAATACCCAGAATATAAATCTAAAAAATATTCTCTCTTTTTTTAAGTGCACTTCCCCATATTTTTCCGGTAATGGCCACACCCTTTGAAATAGGCTGAAAATGCAACTCTCAAGTCTTCTGCTGCATAAACTCCTGGATACAGAGCTTCTCTGGAGTCACACATGACATGGGAATGCTTCCCTTCAGACTACCTCTTCTTTGTCACCTGTCACCCATGGTTATTGGCAAACCAGAAACTTATGGGCTGGCCCATTTTGTCTCAACTCCTGTTATGCTATTTTGGGTTCTTGCTTCCTTGCTACTAATATTTCCCCATTTTCATGGCCAATTTGTTATATGGACGGTGTTGTAAGAGAACACTCACAGCTGACCAAATGGGATGTGATTATATGTTGTATCTAGAAATTCCCAGATGTCTTAGATCTCTTGTATCTGGAAATCATTTGATTTAAGCTGACCTGCCAAATTACAACATTCTTGCTTTTGCTTGAACCATGCCATTTCTTTTTTTGTGGGCTTGATCTGCCTTCTTGAGAAAGGTAGACTACAAATGCAGCAAAAGAAACACATATATAAACATTTTATTTCATTGGTGCCCACATGCTCCTTCAGTGCAAAGTGACTTGCAGCTGTAGAAAGCACCTTGTGCTGGAGCCGCCTGAGGTCACCAATGGAACTAAATGGTAGGGTCCAACCTTGTAAGTGTGTGTATGTCCTAGCCAGTGTGATGGTTGGATTAGAATGAAAGTTGTAATCTTCTTCAGTTTTTAGCTTAGTAGCTGGGATCTGACAGCCATGTCCCAACTTTAGAAAAAAGAACCACGCCCCAACCTGAAGTAATTTTTAGACAACTGGCATTTTCTTAGTCACTGATTACCTCCCTGTGATCTCACGACATGGTCTTTTGATCTGCACTTTAAATTTCTCCCAGCAAAGGTTAATTCAAAATATAACAGAATAGGACAGTGGCTGTCAAGGAAAACTGAAGGGCACAAGCCTTCAGGGTTAGATAACGATGCATCATGCAGGGTTCTGGATAAACAACAAGTTTCTATCTGCCAACCAAGAGTGACATCTGCCAAAAACATACTGGCTAAAATTCTCCTCTGTTAATATTCCAGACACAACAGGTGACAGGAAAGAGGGGACCAAGAAGCAAAGACATTTTTCTTGTGCGAGATGTCACAGGGAACATAGCTACTTATTAGGGGCATGCAGTAAAAAGAGTTGCATTCAGAGTGCTATTGTATATCGTTTTAAAAACACGAGTTGTACTCTTGAATATCAAAAGTAAGGTTAAGAAACCAATCTCAGGGATTGTAGATCTTACACAAGGAAGTCTCTCTCCTTAATTTAGGACAGATAGGAGAAAATGCGGGAGGGAAGGCATGGTACAGCCTGATCTCATCAGATCTCAGAGGCTAACCAGGGTCGGTACTTGCTTGGGAAACCACAAAGAAGAACTCTGCAGAAGAAGAAGGCGATAGCAAATCACCTCTGCCTCCTTGCTGGAATCACTATGGGGCATTTTTCACGGTAGATTTTGCTTCTCTTTTGCCGTGGAGCAAAAACACCCCCCAATTTAAATTATTCTTTCATGGCAGCGGACCTTCCCCCCCAATTCTTAAGTGGTTTTGTTTTTTCACGGGGAAAACTGCACAGTATTCTGCACCGCTTATCTCTGTCCCCTTGTCCTTCCCCTTTCATTCCGCTCATGACTCACCGCCCCCCCGCCCAATCCCGCCACTTTGCCCATTATGCTGCTTTGCTCCATCTGGCATCTAGATGTCGCTCTCTCGCTGGTGATGTGACAACACTCTCCCGGACATGCACGGGCACTGACTCGTAATTGTCGCATCCCCCCCCCCAATTCCGTTAGTATAGCAGTCGGTACTTTAGACCAGAGCTTCCCACTTCCTTGATCAGGGCTTCAACACCAGTGATGGATTTGTAGTGCATAGACTGATCTGTGATTCCGACAGTTACCACGTCAAGTTCTGGACACGTTCATCCAACCAGCTTGCGCGAAGAAGTTCTTCCCTTCCCCAGCACTCCCTTAAGTGAACCAGGATTAAATCCTGCGGCTGCAAGATTTTCTTAATGAATTAAAGCCCAGCTCCATTCCTCCAACTCCCTGGTTTTGGCATCACATCCCGCTGGAAAAGGCTCCCGTTTGCGGGCGCCGGTGCACTCAGATTGAACCCCTCAACTACTGCAACAATTTACTGCGCCACAGCAGTTTAAAAAAAAGCTTGATGGCTTCGTTGGGGAGTAAGGCAGGCGACCCTTTCCGAGACACAGGTTTGTGAATGAAGTGGGCATTACACAGAAAAAGGAAATGCTCCCTGTGTGCGTAGCACAGCAAACCGCAAATGATGTGTGGCCATGCAGATGTTGAATGGGTTTTGTCCCGTCGCTTTCCTGTTGCACCGGTGGACCACCATGCTTTGCAGTTGTTATGCAAAACGCACCACGCCTACCCGGCCTTGCCCTCCCTTGCCTGGAACCCGATGGGAGCAGGGGGGACAATTAGTGCAACCGAAAAGGCACGAAGAGCAGAAGAGCACAGCAAGATACCCAGCAGGAGAGTCAGGGAAACTTTGATTAACCCTTCATCGCCTTTGCTGTTGATCTCTTGAGGAAGTGACATTTTCTTTTAAATCCACAAGTCGTTTCTATATTTGCCTTCACCCTGACATTATGGGTTTTTTTTCTTTTAAAATGTTCAAAAAACTTCATGCAAACCAGCGATCTAGACATGCCAAGCAGCGGTCTCTATCACTTTTTCCTTTCTTGCTATGACTGTTTAAAAGGTGCAAACTTTTTTTTTAACATCTGCCACTCACTTCCAAAGGATTTTCACTGTACCCTGTGTTTAACTTACACGTTACTGTACTAAGATATACACATAAATGTTTCTGTTTAAATTAGAATGTTACTTTACACATACATGTGTTTGTGCATATATGTTCATATTTTCACATACCCATATACATTCTTATACAGGTGTGTGCATGGGTGTATACATACATTCACATATTCACTTATTTCTACAGACTTTCATATGGATGCTGTTTGGTTTATGATTGATGAACTCCGCATTTACAAACTCAGATTTTCCAATAATGCATGTATTGGGGGATTGCACATGATGTGTTGACCCATTCAATGCAGCTAAACTCAATAATGTTTTGCCTATGAAAACACAGGTCAGTCCCGTCCTCTCCTTAAAGCCCGCTCTACCCCCAAAGCTTAAGGCATTGCATTGCATTGGAAATTGTCTCAATCCCCACCCCCCGGAATTGACTAGTTTGATATGATCAGGGCTTTTGGGATAAGACAGCTGTGGATATGGCTGTGCTTGTTGTACTTGTACATTACTGTGTATGTATTTATCTGTCTAAATGTATGCATATCTATATCTAAATACATTCTTAGATGTGTGTGGATAAACATGCTTTTGTAGATACATATCTTGCTTAACCTTTTAATATATGTACAGATGATTATTTGACTGCAGAATCACAGATCAGTAATGCATTTTGCATTGACATATTTTGGTGATTCATTCCTGTGTGCCTTTAACCTAGTAGATTGACCCATTCAATGGAACTGATCACTTCAACAAAATTTTGAGATTTAGAAAACTTTACTATTCCCCCCTTTCTGTGTACATGGTTTGCCATTAACATATGGTAAGGGCTTCGACAGTATTGCTTTTGGACAGTACATGTTGAACACCTACTTGGAATTTCTGTTCTTAAAATCTATGTAACAAAATTAACATCCCATCTTACATTCCTCTGTCTCCACATCAAACAGGACAACACAGGTTGACAATTACATTCCATCACTTCAGTTGAGCTGCATTTACGAGAGGTGTTTTACCTGTACTCGCCCCCCCATCGCCATACCAACACCTCAGTGTCCATTGACATTCACAACAGTTACAGTCCCCTTTTGTCTTGGCTAAGTAATCCGAGCTTCGAACAAGAGCGACCCCTCCCAGTATTGCACGAAGCATTGGAATTAGAATAGATTGCCAAATTGCCCAACCTTCCCGTCCCGGCAGCCGGTCATTAATCACTTGTCACCTTTATGTTTTACAATGGGAACCTCCCCAGGTAGTTCATTACCCAGCACCACTAGAAGGTATATCTGGGCCCCACCAAACAATAGTACATAAGGACATAATATACATAAGGACTATTGAAGATATATACAGTATAAAACATACTGCGTACATCTTCAATAGTCCTTATGTATATTTGTCACTCTGTTCTGTTATTGTCAATTTTGTGTAAGCACCAATAAATTTTTTTTGCTACTTTTGTATTTGGAGACTCCATTGCAGTTTTTTCTAACCACCTGGAGCAGTGGTTCCCAACCTTTTTTTGACCAGGGACCACTAGGACTTTTTAGTTCGGTGCAGGGACCCCAAGGTTCAAAATAAAAATTCAGAGAATTTTAAAATAAACTTTAATCATAACTGTTAGTTAAACATTAAACTTAGAATAATATTTGAATATATATATTTTTATAATAGAGAACTTTTAATTGAAAATATTAATTTATTATGGGTTTATAACTTTCTTTCGCGGACCTTAATTTAGTTCTCGTGGACCCCTGGGGGTCCACGGACCCCTGGTTGGGAACCAGTGACCTGGAGGGTGGCAACCACTCCACCTTGAGGGTAGCAACCCCTAGGAGAGGTTATGCAGAGGAAATGAAGTTGGTGTGTCTCTGCAGGCTGGAGCCTTGTGGCTTCTCAGAGGCCTGGTTGCCAGCTCTGGGTAGGGAAAACCCGGGTAATTTGGGGGGTGGAACCTGAAGAGGCCAGGGCCGCCAACCTCCATGTACTAGCAGGAGTTCTCCTGCTACTACAACTGATCTCCACCCAAATCCTGCCCTCCTAAGGTTTCCCCCTACAAAAATCTCCAGGCATTTCCCAACCTGGCACAGGCAACACGACCCACAAATAGAGTTGCCAATCTCCAGGCACTAGCTGGAGATCTCCTGCTATTACAAGCAGGTGTGTGTGGCCGGGTGCATGTGTGTGGGGATGCCAGAAAGGCTTCACCCCAATCAGCCCGGCGCTTGCCTGTGCCCGTTTGTGCACGAGAGGTTCTGCCTTGGGTTTGCTGCACAATAGATGCACATTTTCCCCATCTGAACTATCAAAACACAAAAAGAAGCCCCCATGCAGTTTGGAGAATTCGGATGGGGGAAATGTGCATCTATTGAGCAGCAAATCCAAAGCAAAACGTCCTATGCATAAACGTCCTATACATCAACGGCTGGCAACTTGGCTGGCCATGCATGCATGGAGAATCCACTAGAGAGCCCGCCCCCCTCCACACTTTTACACACACCTCCAGCTCTGCCACGCTGCCCGGCTCCAAGAAGCCATTATGGCTCTCTTGGTGCTTCTCCATGCTGCCGGACCGGGAAGGAAGGAGGAGGGAAGGAGGGAAGAGGGCAGGGAGGAAGGGGGAAGGCGGTCATGTGACCTGATTGCTTGATGCTATTGGCTAGACTTCCCCAGCAATCAAGCAGGTCTTTTGAAACAAAGGAAAGAAATGATGATAATCGCCCAACGCTGACCAAGCCCGATGCAGTGGAACGCAGTCAGAAGACTGAGTAAGGAAGCGCCACCTGTTGGCCGCCACAAAAATCGCCTCAAAAGGGGCGGTGTCCTCAACAAAGCACGAAACTCCCCCAGCCAATCGCCATTCTTAGGGGAGGAGAAAGTAGACGTCACGGGCAGGGGCAGCAGAACTGAAGCAAACAATTCTTCATGGGCCTCTGAGCCTCAAAACGCGCACCAACAGGAAAGAACGGCTCAAAAATGGTTTGATTTGCCGCAGTTATAACGAAGCTTTTATTGCTCAATCTGGAAAAATTCGGAGCTGCCGTGAATAATCCAAAATTTGCACCGATGCAAATCAGATTTTAAACTGCAGCAAAGCTCCGTGAAAAATGCCCCTATAAGTCAGTTGCAACTTGACGGCACTTATGTATGTATGAGAAAGTGTCCCCATAAGCAACTAAAATTTTCATTTGCCAGGTGGGCACAGCCAGGTGTGAATTGGCAAGCATTTGTTTCCTTTGAATCCTGACTGGTCAAACATCTGGTACCAGGAAGTGTAAAAAGTTTATATTCTATTTTTATCCTCGCCATTTTTATAATGTTCCTGCTTTCTGCCTTTTAAAAAATGTCATGCAAATACTTAATTTGTTTTTTTATTATAAATAGGTCCTTAAAAATGTGCTTCCACTTTCTGCATACTTGCATAATGTTCTGGTTAACTGGTTAACTTTATAACGTTACTGAACAGGCTCCTTTGACAGAGATAGGTCTTAGGTATCCTCAATCCCCAGTTGAAATGACTGAGTTGCTGGCATCTCTTGTTGCCTTTTTTTTTTTTTACAGGTTTTAGGCCTTTGGTTGGGTACAGGAGGGATGATCCCCCTGAAAGTGTAGGAATCTGGTGATATAAGCAATCTGTGCACCCAGAGTCTGCCTCTTTGTCACAGTGTATTTACTTTGGGGACAGTGAAGATGTAGCCTCTATCTTTTATTTCTCCTCCCTGCCAGTCTATCTGCAGTCTGTCTACTCACCTATCTGTCTGCCAGTTGATGCAAACAAAAAATTTACTTCTGTCCCATGCATGGCTGATGGGCTGTGTAGTGCTGCCTGCCTATCATGTGTTTGTGGGGGAAGTAAATTGTAGCTTTTGTGCCACTGTCCACCCATCTGCCCTGTCTGTCTGCCAGTAGACTCAAGCAAAGCCTTTCCTCCGCTTTGCCTAGCATGCATACAACCTCAGATAATAGGCAGCAAAAACACATGCTTCTATAAATCAGACAGTCATTTCAAAGTCAGTGATATGGCTTTGATTAGATTGATAGGAAATGGAAACTGAGCACAAAAATTTCTATTTGGTAAAGAGTATTCTGGTGGGATGATGTCCCTGTCGTGGACATATCTGCTGATGTTGATGCTGAGTCACTACTTCCCTCATTGCTCCAGTCCCTCCTGTCTCCCACTGCTCAGTAAATCAAAGCCAGTTAGTGAGATGCCAGAATGATTGTCAAACTGGAAAGCTTCTGCTCTCCCAAATGTCAAAAACAATTCTGTTCAGATGTGAAATATTTACAATATTTCCAAATGGGGCATTGTTCAGGTTGGATTGCAGTAAGTCAGATTCTGATAGCACATCCCTACTAATGATGCAGGAATTATTTAAGGCTACTTTATATATGCAGTTAAGTTACTTGATAACTTTCAGCTGCCTATGTGGACTGCCACCACGGAAAATTTTTAATTTTAAGGTGGCGTAGGATGTTTGGGAGGTGAAGGGTATGATTGAAAGAGCTTAAATTAATAAATAAACTGTCTCTGATGTTTGATCTGTGATGACTGATATGTATGCACAAATAATAATTTAGTTTCTCCAGTCATTGCTCACATATGCAGATTTGTCAATTCTTGTTTGGCATAGTTAGCTTTGGAGATCTTGAGGATTTTATTGGCTCTGTATTTTCAGAATCAATAAGTGAGAATATCCACATAGGACACTCTAGTGCAAAATGCAAGAATTACCAGTTGGAATTACTAGGTCAACATGCAATAAGCCTGCCTGTGCTGCATCACCTCTGCATGGTCCATGTTTTTCTATGTCTACTGCTTGTACAGGCAGGGAGTGCATGCAGATTGTGTATTAGCTGCTTTAGGACTTGTGTGTAACCCCTGGGTAACAAGATCAAGTGTGCTAGATGAGCACAGTCAGCCTTTCACCCAGTCCCACAGGAGGTGCATTCTGTGTCTGAATACATAAGTGAAAAAGGCAGAGAGAGGGCAGCGCATGATAGATCTGTGTTTAAATTCTTTTACCAATAACCTCAATAACAGAGACATCAAGACAAGGACCTTTTCCGCACGGATGGTTCACAATGTTTCATGCCATCAAAAGCTACATTTTATTTTTTCATTTCTGCATGTTTTTTCCTCTGTTTGGTGTTGGAAAAGTTTTCCTGTTGTTTATTCTCTGTTGTTTTCCCAGGTACTTTTACCACGATTTCCCCCCTTCATTTGTGAGCCAGCTTGCCTTGAGCATGCAAACTTCTTGAAATTGTCTTTATTTATCCATCCCACCAAACACACTTCCCTTGTTCATTCCCACACTTTTGTTCATCTCCTCTCCCTTCTCCTCCCTCCACCCATTTCCATCCCTAATTTTTTTAAAAAATTTGATGAGAAGATTAGCTATCTAACACTGGATCGAATGGATGTATGAAACAAGAATAACCTCCCCTACCACGTTTCTGCACCCCCCTGGGCTATTACAGATCTGCTACACTTAGCTTCTCATTACACACTGGGGAAGCCAGAAAGTTCAGAAATTAGCTTGGTACATTCTGTTACAGCCAAAACCATCTTAAACTGGCTCATTCAATTGGAGATCTGACTGGCTGTGCATATATTTTTCTTTTAAATGTTGCTTGGGCAGCAGCTGCCACCACAGCACAAGGATCTACACAAGGGGAGGGGCCGTGGCTCAGTGGTATAGCATCTGCTTGGCCTGCAGAAGGTCCCAGGTTCAATCCCTGGCATCTCCAGTTAAAGGGACTAGGTGAGTAGGTGATGTGAAAGACCTCAGCCTGAGACCCTGGAGAGCCACTGCCGGTCTGAGTAGACAATACTGACTTTGATGGACCAAGGGTCTGATTCAGTATGAGGCAGCTTCGTGTGTGTCTAAAACTCTTCAAGTGAAACAGTAAATTAATGAATTGAACTACGTTGTTAAGTGTGTGATAGTTCGATGGTGCTTGATTACAAAGCAAAGTGGACAAACACACTGGACTGGGTTGCTAGTTTTTTTGGGGGTGTATACAGATGTACCAGGTGGATTGTGCTTAGGTTTGGGGCATCCATTTTGAGTGCAAACTTTCCCAAATTGATACAATGGTGAATGAGACGTGTGTGTTTTCTCGTCTAATGTTAGTGTGCATCATGCTAGAGCGCATGTGCAAAAACACACAAAAAGTTAGGAGGAAGTGGGGGGAGAATCCAACATGATCGTCCATGATGTCACAAATCATGTGACACCCCCACCAAAAAACATCACCTTTTGGGAAAACCAGTGATTTAGGAGTGAACAGGAAAACAGAAAACAATGTTGCAAAAGAAGGCATGCAGACAGAAATCTTGGAATGCAATTCCAAGCATTGCATATTGTCCATGTGGAAAATCCGGGGTAAGCGATGCATGCGGAAAAGGTCAAGAAGAGAACAAATTTTTCTCTTTCTCACTCTCTCTTTAACCAAGGAAATAAATCCTTGCACCTAGGAACTTGAAAAGCTTTGCAGTGTCTGTCATATGGAAATGAAGAGGAGTAATTAACCCAAGGTGACTTTATAAATTCTTGATATCACACTTGATGAAATCAAATTAGCGTCTCAAATTTCCAAAAGAATAAACTTGGATATTGATCAGTCGGCTCTTATAAGCTCTCATTTAGACTTTCTATGGCCTTTTATACATGGCTGTTTCTCTTGCAGTCACCCCTCTGATTACTGTGTTTTGATTATGCATGCAATTTCTGACTGTCAGAGGTCACCTTGCTCTCCCCCTGCGTTTCCCCATATTTTGCCCACATTCTCATTCTTTAGGGATAAGATTCTGAATGATTGTATTCCCCATTAAACAGATCCTCCCTGCAAAATTTCAGGCTGATATGAGAAAGACATTGTTATTCAGGCAATTAAAATACCTCCTTGTAGAATTAGTAGGCATTTGGCAACCCCAGAAAGCAGGCGAGTATAAAAATATTACACAATAGGAGGAACCTCACATCCACCTATTCACATTTAAAGTGGGGAAATATTTTAATACAAAAATTGAGCATACAGGCAAGAGGAATTAAACATGCCCTCTCTCACATCTTACTGGCTGCACTGCAGAACTTGAAGTAATTTCTCCCAGTAGGGTGGCCATCTCCAGTTTGGGAAACCCCTGGAGATTTGGAAGTAGAGCTTGGGGAGGACAGGAACCTCACTGGGATATAGCGCCAGAAGAATAACATGCAAATTGCAAGATGTCATAGTCCCACTGTAAACTGCATTAGCTACCCAGAAGTGTATCCCCCATCCAGCATGTAGAACTCAGCACTTATCTTTGTTGAACTGCAGCTTGTTCGCATCCACCCACTTTTCCATATCTCATCGAATTCTATATCTTCTGGGGTGTTCACTACTCTTCCCAATTTGGTATCATCTGCAAATTTAATGAGTAGTCCCTCCACCTCCTTATTCAAATCATTTACCGGTATATATAAAAAAGAAAAGCACCGGGCCCAGAACCGAGCCCTGTGGCACCCCAATGGACATCTCCGTCCAATCAGATGAAATGCCATTGACAAGCTACTCTGAGTGCAGTTCTCCAACCAGTTCTCTATCCACCTAACTATCCTAGAGTCTTGTCCAAATTCCTCTAGTTTACTCATCAAAGCATCTTGGGGAACCCTGTCAAAAGCTTTACTGAAATCCAGGTAAACAACATTGATGGCATTGTCACGATCCAGTAAGCTCGTCACTTAATCAAAGAAGGAAACGAGGTTGGGGACAAATCCATGCTGACTTCCCAGGATCACCAAGTTGTCCTTCAGATGCTTGCAGACTGACCCCTTTAAAATCTGCTCCAGTATCTTCCCTGAGACAGAGGTCAGACTGACTGGCCTGTAGTTTTCTAGGTGATCCTTCCTCCCTTTTTGGAAAATTGGGATAACATTCACCCTCCTCCACTCTTGTGGCACATTTCCCATCCTCCAAGAGGTCTTGAAGAACTAACTTTCCAAATGATTTCAATTTATGTTCTCATGGCATAGCAAATTCTGAGCAAAAGGAACACAATAGGAAACTTAATAGAGATGTCTTATTGAAAAGCTGAAATTGTTCTCTGAAACAGGCAAAGTTGAATTCATATTTCTCAATTCTTCAGCTTGGCAAATACAGGATTTCATTGTCTTTTACAAGCAACTTAATCAGCATAAAATCACTGTGCATACATAAATTTAGGAAGCTGCCTTATATAGTGACAGACCTAGTCTCTTACACTCCACTCTCTATCAGTGGCATCTCGCCAGGCTCAAATCTCTCCCAGTCTTGTGAGCTGAAATCCATCATTTTATAACTAGAAATGTCACGGATTTAACCTAGGACCTTATGCATGCAAAGCATGTGTTCGACCACTGAGCTATGGCCCTCACTCGTGTATAAAATGGCATTCAGCAGTTTTTGTAGCTATAATGCTTGTTACATTTTCATGAGATACCTTTGGGGCACGCAGGAGCATTTTGTTGTAAGCTTGCAATTCCAACAGCTTCATACATGAGACACAAATTGCTTTTGTTTACATTAACCTTGGGATTGAGATGGTTCATCTTTACTGATGTGTAAACCTGTCATGATGGATGTTGAAACAACAATGCTTGATTGATATGTTCCTTCTTGCACACTGTCTGTATCTTAGATGGCTTTATAGATTTCCCTGGACTCTGTAGTGTTCAAGAATAAGACAGAAAGCATAAGACATTAAGTAACAAGTGGATAAGAAGGAGCATTTAGCTATAGCTGCTATACAACCCAATGTTCCAGCAGCTGTTGCAAGAAGCTGTGTGGACCTTGCTTTGTAGTTGAGGCATAGCAGTGATACCCATTTATTACATTGTTTTATAATGCGATGCAGAGCAGTCCACCTCCTCCTGTTCGCCAGAACACAGTAGGCCCCTGACTACCCAGATCCCCGCTTTGCCATGAATATACCTTGGGCCATCCTAAATTAACAGGGTTGTTGTGAGGGTGAAATGGAGGAAGGAAGCCTGATGTAAGCTGCCCTGAGTGTCCTGGGGGAAGGGTACTAAAATTGCACTAAATACATTTGGACTAAAATGTACTAAACAAATAAATAGTTCACTGTCTGTACTGACTCTGAAAGTCAAGGGGAGAGTCACCACCTGCCTTACTTCAGAAGGCAGTGTAATAGATAGCAGATGTTAGATTCTAACAGATAACTTAAAAAAAAACATTCATATAATAGCTTACTCCTGGCCCTGACCCCAGCAGTCCCAATTTCCTTATATATCTTTTTTTTTATTTAGTCCCTGTCCCCCTTTGTACTTTATCTTTTTTTCTTTGGTATTGTGATGGCTTGGTCAGATTTTGTCGTATTAAGAGAAGAAAGAAGTGGAGAGCAAACGTTTGTAATAGAAATTTCAGTAATAAACAAATAAAGGTAAGGACAGTAAAGCTATCTAAAAACTTAAAAGATATTATTTCCCATAAAAAAAAACTTATTAAAATGACTCCGCAGATGCACAAGGCTGGCTGTTAAAAGCTAACCCAAGCAAAAAATATTTCTGAGCTTTCCAAAAACTTTGATGAACATCTAAGAGATGAAAGCTCCACAGCTTTGGAACATTTGTGAAGAATGTTGCTTCCCATTTTTGCAAACTGGCTGCTCAGGATGATTGAAAGCCATCCTTATAGTTCTTAGGAGCTTCTGTATGTGACAAATTTGGATTAGAGCATCAAAGGGGGTTTCCACACAGGGGCAGGCTAGTGTGGTTCTCCTGTTGCTGGGGCTGATGCCAGTACATCATAGGGTTGCCAACCTCCAGGTGGCACCTGGCGATCTCCTGCTATTACAATTGACCTTCAGACAACCAAGAACAGTTTCCTGGAGAAAATGGCTGCTTTGGAGGATGGATTCTATGGCATTATATTCTGCTGAGGTCCCTCCTCTCCATAAACCCCACCTGCCCCAGGCTCCACCCCAAAAATTTCCAGGTATTTCCCAACTTAGAGCTGGCAACTCTAATACAGCATATGATGGATCTCCTTTTGTTTTATTTATTTTTTATTTTTCCTCACCAAACATTATTATCTTTCCAGAGACTTAGGAATTGTCTTTTGTTGTTTTCCTGTCCCACACCTTTGATTGATGAGGGATCCACCAAAAACTCTTTTTTATATATAAGTTAGAATATGGCATAAGAGAGGCTTAATAAAATAAAAACTCAAAGCTGTTTTATTTGTCTCTTTTTGGGGAAAAGGTAAAATCAGGTTTGCAGGGAGGTTTCAGGAAATAAACTTGGCAGGTAACAAAACAACAGGGATGAGGAAACTTAGGATATTTGTAAACAATAGTTATTTTGTAACCAGGAAATATCTGATATATTTCATAGGTGTTGATACGTTTGATATAGACTGATATAGAGAACCCTTGGCAGTCACTGCTTAGTCAAATACACTTAAGCTTCTTGAAACAATATTTCAAATGTTAGTGGAGTCAGGAACATGACGCAGTTTACCAGTTTTCTTCCTTAAAATGGGTTAGGGATCACCCCTTTTACTTAGGAGCTATTTCCCATAGGGAAGGACACTTCCCTCACACACAGGATTCTTCTTGATCCTACACAACTGTGTTCCTCACACTCTGGCTGCCAGCCTCAACTGTCTGCTTCAACAGTCCGTTTCCAACTGTCTCTCTCAACTGCCAACTGTAGAATCCTCAGTTTTTTTTCTTTTCAAACCTCCTGTCACTCAAGCTTCCATGACCAGGACAACTCATCATTATGCAAATGTCCATCACACAGCACAGCAGCCACAGAGCTTCCACATGGCAGGTTTCTCTGCAGTTCCTATGCCCCATACTGTAGCAGTGGCCATCTCTGCTCTCCTAGGCCAGGGGTCGGCAAACTCATTAGTCAAAAGAGCCAAATATCAACAGTGCAACGCTTGAGATTTCTTTTGAGAGCCAAATTTCTTAAACTTAAACTATATAGGTAGGTACACTGTTTATTAACTTAATAAACTTTAATTAAAGTTTTAAGTCTTAATTAAACTATAGGTACACTGAATAAAACTTGATATCATACTTAATAGTGATCTTATTTATTGATAAAAAATAAATTGTAAGTCCCTGCCATTTCCCCCTCCCCGTCTGGAGTCCTCGTCTGGAGGCCTGGCCTACCGCCATAAAAGCCTATTGGTAGACCTGGCCTCCGGCTGAGTCCCATTGGGAGGCCAGGTCTACCTATTGGCTTTCTTGGCAGTAGACCTGGCCTCCGGAGGCCTATAGAAGCCAATTGGTAGACCTGGCCTCTGAAGGGGGACTTTTTCCCCTCTTTCTTGGCAGTAGACCTGGCCTCCGGAGGCCTATAGAAGCCAATTGGTAGACCTGGCCTCTGAAGGGGGACTTTTTCCCCTCCTCGGAGTCCAGGTCTACTGCCAAGAAAGCCAGTGGGTAGACATGGCCTCCCAATGGGACTCAGCCGGAAGCCAGGTCTACCAAAGGAAGCCCACCCCGCCCAACAGCTGATAGGCGGGGGGGCCAGGAACCGCCGAGCTGCCCGCCCAGCAATCGCACGGCTAGAGGGGAGGGGAGGCTTTAGCCTCCCAACCATTGAGGGCAAGGAAAAGGGGGACCCGGCCATTCTCCATGGTGGGGGGGGGGGAAGACAGAGCGCCCACTCTCTCTCTCTCTCAGGCGCGCCGGCTCCGCAGCCCGGCTGCCGGCGCGAGCGGGCGCAAGAGCAGGGTCTCCGTACCAAGTTCGGAGAGCCGCACTCAACGGGCCAAAGAGCTGCATGTGGCTCTGGAGCCGCAGTTTTGAGACCCCTGTCCTAGGCTACTGGTGCTTTTTCAATTTTTCTTTAAAAACCAGCAATTGAATTTTGTTATATTAATACAGCATTATAATGTTATAACAATCTGTATAACAGATTCTCTGAATGCCTAGCTTTCACTTTTTAAAAAACCAGTAGGTTTCTAGCCTCTTTCACTGAGGAGGTATACCTTTCTGCTTATATTTCTACAGTGGAAGGGGCTAGAGACTTACTTTAAAAAAATGAAAGCTGGGAATTTGTTATACCTACACAACAATTACAACAATCTGTATAACAGGTTCTCCTAATGCCTAGCTTTCACTTTTTTAAAACAGTAGGTTTCTAGCCTCTTTCGCTGAGGAGGTATACCTTTCTTCTTATATCTCTGCAGTGGAAGGTTCTAGAGACATACTTAAAAAAAATGAAAACTGGGAATTTAGAGAACCTCATGCACATATTTTAATAACATTATAGCGACATACCAATATTGAATTGCCAATTTAAATGGGAGGAAGGCTCCCTCGCTGGCAGGGGGAGGAAATGGCTGCCATGGTGACAGTGTCAGGGGAAAATGGCTGCCATGTGAGCAGGAAAATCTGCACTTTCCCTTCCATGTGCAGGCTTTCCTGCTATTTCTTCCAAAACTTCCCAGCAATGCAAGTTTGAGAAAGATCAATGAAAAGATGGTGAAGCTTCAGTAGGTGGACAAATGTACCATAATGCTATGGCGAAGCAGAAACAAAACCTGCAGTGAACTCAGGGCAGTTCTTCCATATAGAAATGGCCAATGTGTCTGAGGAGCCTGAGCTTACTTGGGCTAACTTGCTGTCATTGGAAAGTCCCTTTGGATGCTATGCATTTATTATCCTGCATAGTGTAACTATTAGGAGCTATTTAATAAAACACTTGCAAATTTGTTTAATAAAACACTTGCAAATAAAACACTTGAAAACAGCCACATGTTCTGCATGTTGGTGTATTGGAAGAAATAGGAAACCACCTACTGTTAGAGAGACATCAATTGCATGGCGAAATAAGAAGCCACAGCCTCAGTGGCTGAGCATTGTCGGTTAAGTAAAAAATTAAAGCTTCAGTCTCTCCTCTCCTGTTTTCAAAACATCTCCAGGCTCAAAAACAGATGAGGTGCTGGGAGATTTGTGATTAGAACCTCACCTATACTGTAAAAAAAAGGGCCAATTACAGCCGTATGGTAGCACAATACAATCAAGGCATTATAATAATTATTGAGATAATTATACCCCACTTTTCTCCCCAATGGGGATTCAAAGCTGCTAACATCATTCTCCCCTCTTTCATCCTCACAACAACAAATCTGTGAGATAAGTTAAACAGAGACAGAGTGTGACTGATTCAATGGTCACCTAGTGAGCTTGCATGACAGAGTGAAGATTTGAACCTGGGTCTCCCAGATTCTGCTGCAACACTGTAATTGTTACATCATTCTGGCCACATAGGAAGGGAACAATGGGTTTCTCCTTTTGCCACGTACATTTTTGCTAATTGAAATATGCTGCAATTAGCCCTAAAATGGAAAAGCAGACAGGCAGTCTCCATTAAACAAAGAGTTACTGATAATTTCCCCCAAACACCAGAACTCGTGGTAAGAGGAAAAATCTAAGAGTGTTTGCACCCTTGCATGTTTCCGCTCAGTCATGTCTGTAATGTTAATTGTCAAATGTACTGAATCTATCATATTGGTTTTAATGCAAATTCAAGAAACCTTGTGGTTGTTTGCTGATTCTTTGAGTAAGAATGCTACACACATACAAGGCATATGAGGTGCAAGCGGGCTGTTGACGTCGTGCTGTGGTGAATTTGGGGGATCTGTGTCGGAGACGGCAAATGCTATTATATGAAGCAATGCACTAATATTATTTAGCAATGCATGGGATCCTAGTAAATCACTGTGACTTCTTAAGATTGGACTTTCACTTTTCTCTATTTGCAAAGCCTGCTGAGCTGCACACTAGCAGACTGTCAAAGCTGATAATATCCCTTTAGTGCCTGGTGAACTATTCCAGCTCTGATTCCACACTTACCCGTAAGCGGTTGCCACTGTAGCTTATATTGCATGGCCAGTACAGTCTAAAGCTAATTAAAAAGTTGAGTTGTTTTAAGTCTAATCACAGGGCATTGCCTTCTTAATAAGGGGATTCAATCACATTGTCATGGCAACTGAAATTTTAGAAAGAGAAATGCTTAGCAAGGCATTTGCTTCATACTGCAAAAATTGCTCTGTAGCTCCCTAGCAAGTAGAGGATGTGGGGAAATGTGCATCCCACACCCCTTAAATGTTAAACCACCAGAAAGGGAACATAGGGATAGGGCAGTGGCAGAGTGATAGCATATCCTCCATACCGTGATAAACAGGGACAACTCCTGTTGGTCAGACAAGGATGTATATGACCTCCCTATTGGTACAATTGATATGCAGAACATATCATAAAGAAAGTTGGATTAGATTTAGATGAAAGTGGAATGAAAATTGGTGGGAGGAACATTAACAATTTGAGAAGTGCAAATGACACCATATTACTGGCAGAAAATAGGAAAGACTTGAAACGACTACTGATGAAGGTTAAAGAGAAAGCGCCAAACCAGGATTACAGCTGAACATCAAGAAGTCAAAAGTAATGATTCCTGAAGAATTACACAACTTTAAGGATGACAATGAAGAAACTAAAATTGTTGAAGATTGTCTGTTCCTTGGATCAATCATCAACCAAAAGAGACTGCAACCCAAAAATTAGAAGGAGATTGAGACTTGGAAGCGTAGCCATGAAGGAACTAGAAGTGTCTTTGTAGACCAAGATCAAGATGTCATACTATAGTATTCCCCATTACTATGTATGGATGTGAAAGTTGGACAGTGAAGAAAGCTGACAGGAAGAAAATTGATTAATTTGAAATGTGGTGTTGGAGGAGAGTTTTATGGGTACCATGGACCACCAAAAAGACTAATAAGTGAGTCCTGGATCAAATTAACCCTGACTTCTTCCTAGAAGCTAAAATGACCAAACTGAGGCTATCGTACTTTGGTCACATCATGAGAAGACGAGGCTCGCTGGAAAAGACAATAATGCTAGGGAAAGTTGAAGGCACTAAAAAGAGGAAGTTTGCAACACCTGAGCAAGGCTGTTTGCAACACCTGAGCAAGAATGTTAATGATAGGAGGTCATTAATTCACAGGGTCACCATAAATTGGTAAATCACTGTCCCTATCTTTCCCTTTTGGGAATAGCTTATTCAAATGTTAGTGTGAGTTGCTAGAATTGTCTTCTTCATGGTTCAGCTCCCTCCCAGGATCTTCCAGATTTTAATGTCTGGCTGGATGCATCTTGTCTCTATTGTACATGCATGTCAGTACATGAACACTAAGGCACTATTCAGATTTCACACACTGCAGTTGCTGGCATGATGACAACATATGTTGACAATTCCGTTTTTTCTATTGTATCTTAAAGCTAAAGAACTAAGGCTGTACTGGCTTCTAATTCAGGACAGGCTATTTCAGGTAAACTATTGCAGCACACAGTAGGTCTTCAGTAGTGTGTAATAATGGGGTAAGTGGGGGCCTCAAGCAGTTATGAAAATAAAAATATTGAGATCTACCCCCGTCTATCTTCCCACGTTTGAGGGCTCTGTTGGTGCTATGTGCCACTGTTAATTCTGTCCCATACTTTTAATGTATACTTAGGTGTGTACTACTACCCTGGAAAGCCTAGCGCCCTGTGGATGGCAGCAATGGTCCATTTGGCATCTAAGGAGTGGGTTGTTTACAAAAGAAATAACATTTTACAAACCTTTGGAGGGAAAATCTAAAACTCATTCCCAGAAAGCTTTGACTATTCCTATTCCGCCATTGGAATCTGAAGCCCTCTACACACATGCCTTCCTGTTTATGGGAACCAGAAGTCTGCCAGCTGTGCATATCAGGCACTACACCTGAACCTTATCTGCATGCTCATCATCTTGTATGACTAGGACATGTGGATTTTCCATCTTACAATTACATTCATGCTAACCAGAACCCTGGAAAAATCAAGGTTCTAGTTCACATGAATGGAAGCTGTACATGCATGGAAAATACATATTGCCCAATTCTCATGAGATGCTGACTTTGTAGATAACCAGTCAGTCACACCCCTGTTATGCATGGTTGGCAGGCTCCCAGTTCACGTGAACAGAATATAAAGGTGTTTGCCCAGCTCTTGAGCCTCTTGTCTTTCTGGTGAAATTGTCCCTTTTGCATGCCTTTATGCCTGTATGTATTTCCACCTTTCCCCTAAATTGTGCATCGTGTTCCTAGCTCTGCAGTTGTTGTGATAGCTAAAGACAAATGACTTCTGCATATACAGCTAGACACATGTAAATGGTATTTATAGTTCTTGGAAATAGGGAAGTAAGCTTTTTAATGGGGCGGGAAGAGGATTGTTATTGAAAGATTATCTTTCGTACCTACGCTGATGTATTTTTTAATATCCTTACTAAGTCAAAATAATCAATATTTATTTGCTTGAAATATTTATTTCAAGCCTTTCTAGTTAATAAGTTTTGAAGGTGTCTCATAGTTACACTCAACATCCAAACCCTGCCAAAAAGGATATGAACTCCATCCTTGGGCTGTGGCTTGTGCCCTGTGACCTTGGACAAGATGTCCTACTATGTTTTGGACCACCACAAAATACAGGTGGTTATTCTGATGGTTTCTGTATTGTACTTGGGACAATATTGGTGTCAACTGCTTTGGGTCTCTTTGGGGAGAAAAGATGTAAATAAATATTCTGACTCTTATCTCTATCTAACTAACTAACCTGGGCTGCAAAGTGTTATTTTAATTTTTTTAATTTATATTTCTCTTTTCTCCCTGATCAGGGACCCAAAGTGGCTTTTCCATCATTCCTCTTTCCTCCACTTGATCCTCATAACAACAACCAAAAGGGTAGGTTAGGCTGGGAGATTGTGACGGGGCCAAGTTCAACAGGTGGGTTTCCAGAGCAGAGCAGAGCTTCGAACACAGTCAACTCCTGTCCTAGCCTGACACTCTCTAACCACTATGTCACACAAGCCCTCAAAGCAAAGTAAGTTATTCATGAAGTCCTAATTAGAGCTCCTCACCTGACAGATGATAGTGGCTCCTCACTGCACTTCACATATTTCCTGCAAAAACTCAGCAGTGCCTGCTCCCACAGGCAAGACCCTACTATACACTTACATGGAAGGAAATGATCTACGGCAGCAACTGTCTCATTATCTTTCTTGGTTTAATGAGTTGCTTCACTCTCAGTGGCCACAGGATCCTAGATACAGCCTTAGTCTGCCCTTTCCTCAGTGTGCTCCATTGCTTTCAGCTTTTTCTCCCAGGCTACCTTCGATAGATGAAGTGAGCTGTGCTAGGAGGAAACGTTGAAAGCATTAGAGCATTGCAAAGAAAGACATGGGAGGGGACAGGGTTAATCATAACCCTAGCCCTTATCTACGAGCTCCTTTATATAAAAAATAGACTCCCAATGTCCCACTTTCTTTATGTGTGAAAAAGTGGACTCATATAAATATACAAGAATCCCCCTCTTGTTATCTTGATTTAATTATCTAGAGATGCCATCAAATTTCTCATTCTTACTGGTTCAACTGAAATCATCCTTATTTCAATTTTGCTTCTCCCCTGTTCCAATGGCACCCATGAGTCTTTCTGACTGCACCATTTTCCATTTCCATTTTCCACACAAGGACTCTTTCCTGGAAATAGTAGATCACGATGGGTAGCCATGTTAATCTGTCACTAGCAGTCGAAAAGAGCAAGAGTCCAGTAGCACCTTAAAGACTAACAAAATCTCTGGAATCACATTCTAGCAGTATCTGAAGAAGTGAGCTATGGCTCACAAAAGCTCATACCTTGCCAAAAATTTTGCTAGACTTTAAGGTGCTACTGGACTCTTGCTCTTTTCTACTAGTAAAAGAAGACCATCTTTAATGTTATTTGTGCATCATTCATGTATAAATAGAGTATAATGTATAACTGGTGTATAAAAATGGCATCAAATAACCAAATGAATTGGGAACATGAGAAACAAAAGTGAGACTGAAAAGCCTTGTCATGATAACGTACAGAAACCAAAAGGGCATATTTATACATTGTAGTAACTAACTAAAAGGTTGCTTGCTCTTTTCCCCCTACTGGGAAAGGGCTTCTGCTGATCTCCACCCAGCATGGTGTAGTGGTTAAGAGCAGTGGACTCTAATCTGGAGAACTGCGTTTGATTCCCCACTCCTCCACATAAGCGGAGGATGCTAATCTGATGAACCGGGTTGGTTTCCCCACTCCTACACATGAAGCCAGTTGGATTACCTTGGGCTAGTCACAGTTCTCTTTGAACTCTCTCAGCCCCTCCTACCTCACAGGGTGTCTGTTGTGGGGAGGGGAAGGGAAGGTGATTGTAAGCCTGTTTGATTCTTCCTTAAGTGCTGGAGAAAGTTGGCATATAAAAACCAACTCTTCTTCTTCAGTGTTGGTCCAAAGGAAAACCAGAGACATCGTAACCCCAACTAATCATCAGCCTCTCTGACCCAAAATCTCTCTCTCCCCCCTCCCTCAATGTTGCAGTCACTGATTGCAGTGCACATACACAAAGGTCAGAAAATGACATAGCAGATGCTGCCTGACACCCAGAGATGCCAGTGTAGCATTTGCCACCCACTGCTTGCATGCTAGCATGTGCAACCAAATGTTTGCCTGTTAGTCCACCTCAATGATAGCACTGCCTAGCACCAGGGGGCAAGTTGATCATTTGCCTGCCTGTACTGACCTGCTCCGCAGTTGTGCTTGCCTGTATGCCAGGCTTTGTAAGCAAAACCTTTGTCCTTGTGACTAGCAGGTGCAGCACCAGAGAGATGAGAGCCCCAGAGCCCTGCAAAGATTCCCCATAGGCTTCAACGAACCTATGTCAGATTGGAGAATTTCATCAAGAAACGATTTCCCACCATAGGCAGAGGGGGTGGGGAAAATTTTCAGCTCCATTATACTCTATTGGGAATTCTTGCAGGGCTCTGGGGGGCTGTTTTTTAAGGTAGAGGCACCAAATCTGCAGCATAGCTGCTGGAGTCTCTCCTTACATGAACCCCTGGGTTTGGTACAGATCGGGTCAGGGGGTCCAATTTTATTGGCCCCCATTTCCCCCCAGATTCTCCATAGGGTTTAATGGAGACACGCTCTTTAAATTTTAAAGTGCAGCCGAACCCAGTGGCGGCATGTTCGGCAGCTCTTTAAAATTTAAAGAGATTTAAGGAGCCCTTTGACAGCAGCCGAAAAAGTCAAACATTTTCAGCTTTTTCGGCTTCAGTCAAAATGCATTTTTTCGGGTTGGCATATCTGAATGCACACCCCTAGATGAGAGTGGTAAGTAAATAGGAACCACTGCTTATATAGAAGAAAATCCCTCCCCAAAGCAAGCAAGCAAGCAATGTGATTGGGATAAACAATGCTTTGGAAAAACCGACTTATCAGGGCAATCCTCTTCAGTGGCAAGATCTGTGGGTGGGTAGCTCTGCTGATTTGAAAGCATCCCTGTCAGTGTCAAAACTAGATCTGGGGCCCACTGAACTCCAAAAAGCAATAAAGAGTCATTGTGACATCAAAGTCACACTCCAGGAATAGGGAGAGCCTGAGTTATGACTTTGCCTGTGTCACGGCTGGGATTGTGGGCAGCAGACCAAGAGAGCCAGGAATGGGATGTGTAAGCAGAGTACCAGGAGATGAAGTATACTGAACATCAAGCCAAGGGCCAGAGCCACAGAAGAATCCACCACTGGGCGACTTCACCTTGTCATACTGCTGCTCCTCTCAGTATGCATACAAAGAGAGGCAGGAGGCATGGTCCTCTTGGTCCTTAAACATGTGCAATGGCAGCAGGTGCTTCTGAAAGGCAGGAAAAAAAGGGGGACTCATCACTCACCAGAAGCTCCTGACCCATGGATTAAAGACCACTGTTTTAAAGTCTGTTTGGCATTCTGTTCCCAAACAATCTTTCTTCACCTTACATCTACTCGCATTGGGAGCTCCTGACCCTATACTATACAGCCATTCACAACCACATGTTCAGGATACCCAATGGAAAGGCATTTGAAAAATCCATCGCTACCTTCACTGTCAAATTCTGCAGCAGTTGCACTTATGTTCAGAATCAGCTGACACACATGTAGAGATGCAAACATTAATTGGAGCAAAAGAAAAAAAAGGAATACCTTTTGAATTTCTTGGCACTGGGATTGTTTAGTGTGGGGTACATGTGTGCATGCATGCCTATGAGTATAACTTTCCCTAGATTCCATCTTTGTTTTCTGCTACTGTGAGCTTTTCTTTACTGCCACTCGTCTACCTGAGACTAAAATGTAAAATGACCCACTAGAGTAAAAGAATAGCATATGTTTTTTGTCATTTTACATTGGAAGATGCACACTTATGGGATTTTTATGGACTTATAAGAACCTCTCCTCCTTCTGATCCCTGGTGCTAACTCAAAGGACCAGGAGTTCTTCATGGGCATGGCTTTACTTTTCTGTTTGTTTGTTTGTTTTGCTTTAAGATGAAGAGCTGTGCTGCTTCTCCCTGCACGCTTGACCTGGGGGCTTGTGTTTCCTATCCAAACCACTTGGAAGTGAAGTGAAGAATAAGCCTTCAGGCTCAGTACTGTCCCCTTCAGCAACTGAGGAAGATGGGAATGCCTCTAAATCTATGTGTGCATTAACCTAGCAACTCCAGAAACGCTGGTGTATTCCATGCTCCTAAGAAAGGTTAAGTGAGTCAAGTGAAACCACTCATTATATTTTTCTTATTGTGGAGTTCTTAGCACAAACTGGGGAGGCTGGGTGAAGGCAAACCTATGGTCATTTATGCAGGGTGAATTTTGATGCTGGCTCAAAGCTCTTTTTTTAAATGCGACCTTTAAAATGCCTATTCAGGGTCCTAACACAAAAGGAGAAATTCCACCCCCCACTCGCCTGCTCCTTTGTTCTTTCCATTAGCAACTGCCATTTGCATAGCTAACGCGCAGCTGTGATTTTGCATGCTTCCTTCAGGGGATTCTTCGAGGCGGGGGTGGAGCAAACACAAAAGGTCGCGTTAAAGGGGCTCTTAAGAAATGCAAAGCAGGTATGGGCTGGCTTTGCAGTCACTTCCTGAATGACAGTTCAGCATGAAAAACTCAAAAAAATATGCGGGGCACTTCAGCCTGGAACGCACTGCTAATTACCAAGCGTATATGGAGAAGTGAAATCCCAAAGGAATTCTACAGAAATAAAGGTAGCCAGTGTGGTGTAGTGGTAAGAGTGCTTGACTAGGATCTAGGAGATCTAGGTTCAAACCCCCATTCTGCCATGACCTTGGGCCACTCATTGTCTCTCAGCCTCATTTACCTTGCAGGGTTGTTGTGAGGATAAAATGGAGGATGGAAGGCACAATGTATGCTGCCTCAAGCTCCTTGAAGGGAGGGCTGGATTAAAACATACTAAATAATTACATGATGTGATATCACAATGGACACAGTATTATGCAGTGTCATTGGGAGTAGAAAAGGGCTCGTAAATAAATAAAAACAGGGAGAGATCAAGAGATAATAAAATGAAACTAAATGAAAAGTGAGAGAGTGTGACCAAACTTGCTTCATCAGTCTATGGCTCTGATTAGGCAAAAAGGGGGTACCATTTCCTTCCATCTGGAATTTGAGAAAAATATTGCAGGACATTATGCTGGATCATGGGCAGAGTTTTGTATTGTACTTCAGCTCTGTAGAGCTGTATGAGCCGGTATTCCTCTGATACCATAAATGTAGCAGAATATCTCCAGGGGCACATGTTCCTAGGACCCACAAGAGCAGGGCTGCTACAAACTACTTTGCTGACCCTCTGTTGCTGGCTATCCGTCCCCTTCTCTTAGCTTTGCTTCTCTCTACTCTTCCACACCAGAGTTTCTTTCCACAGAGTATCCTTTTAATTGCCCATTATGTGATCATTACTCATGCCTGAGAATTGGCGCAATGTCTGTGTGTGGATTGGTTGCCTGAACTGACTGTGGGAACCCTGACGTGGTACAGTAAATTAAAACAATGATCTAATTACCGAACACAAAACGGGTCTGGCACCCTATTAGCAATCTGCAGTTTAGCATGTTCGGGCTGGGAAGAGCCAATAAATAAAACCTGTTCCCTCCCTTGTGCTGGAAGCAGCGTGCGCAGGAGCCAATCGTGTTGCTCAGCTTCAGCTCTGTGTTGTGACAAGCTGTTTCGCACAGTAAGGAAGACTGTAATGCTCTTTTTAGCCGTGTGCACTGGCTACTGGGCTCCAGTCCTTCGTACACTTCACTGGAAATGCCTCTTCTGCCACCTGGAAAAGAAGGTAGAGCAATAACGGGGTTAAGAAATTCTCTGAAATGAGGCTCTGCAACTATGAAAGGAGAGCATGAAAATGAATTGGGGAGGAGGATCCTTGTGCAGAGCACGCCTTGGCAGTAAATAACAGCTCTCTTGATAATCGGATGCAACAAGACAATCAGAAGGCACTGGCCGGTTTGCAGCAAGCTGTGGTTTGGGGAAAGTGACCAGAGGTTGTCAAGCCCCGAACCCTGACAACAGCCTCCATCCCTGGGGTGCCTCTTGGGCAGAGAGGCAGCAAGATGGCATGAATGCACTAGTGGAGTCCTGGGGTGTGTGACACTGTTGCTGTGATCCTGTCCTCCCCTGTTTGGTCTTTCCTAGTCAGCCCAGGTAGGCGGCAAAGGGAGATGAACTTTGGGAAATGAGTGCTGCTAAAGCGGACAGCCAGTGTCAGACAGCAGCTCGGATTGTCACCGACCTGTGCCGCAAGAAGAGCCTGCCCAAATTGGACTTAGACACCTGCAAGGAGTTTCTCCTCTTCTCTCCAGACCTCAGTGTCCCTGAGCCAGGTACAGTGCCCCCTGTTCTGCAGGGATGGGCTTTCCTACTATTCCTGTTCACATGGTGCCCAAGGGGAAGGGGCTCGCACAAATGCCCCACTTGCCACCTTGTGCCAGGCATCTCTCCCCATCTCATTTGGTCTCTTGCAGACTTGTGCTGTCAGAGAGTCCTGACTCACAAGAAACCTGTTGAAAACAGCAAGTTCTGCAGGGAAAGCTACAAGACTAGATCTGGAAAAGGAGACTATAGTGTGATGCTGAGTTCAGGAAGAGGAAAAGGTGCTTCCTGGCACTGAAATGGCAAGTGGCAAGTTGCCTGCTCTAAACGAAATAGTAATCCAAGGAACTGGGGGGGCATGGGGAGTAGAAGCACATTCTCCCTAAATATAGGAAGGGAATTGTAATGAAGGTATTTAGAAATGCATGTAGCAAAATCAAGATCTATTTTACAAACCTTAAAGATAAATTTTCAGTGGTTTGTGCTCGGTGCAAGCAAGAAAAGGTGTATTTCTCTCATTCACTGAGCTTAGTTTCTCTAGAAGAAGTGAATGAGGTGCAGTGCTGTAGCTTCCAGATGGTTATTTTCAGAGTTTTATAGCTCTGAGATTGGGGTTGGGCTTGACTACCCCAGCCTTAAAAGCAGCATGTCTCCTTTTAACACAAAACTAGACTGCTCTAATATATGGGGGGTGGGGGCATTGTTCCCTTTCCCCAAGTGCAGAACCCTTTTTAATGAATGTACTTACATTGGAAGATACGGAGGTATTGAGATATTGGCTATGGAACCCCCCTGTATCTGGGCTTTATTCCTCAGGGAACAAACTAAGGAGGGTTGTTTTCTTCATGCCCTTCTTGTAAGCTGTGCAAAAATATTGGCTGGCCACTATTTGAAAAAGAATGCTGTTGGTTCCTCTAGGTTTGTCATTACATTCTTAATGGGATGTTTTCTTTACTGTTTTGCAAGTAGCCATGCACTCAGCAGGACAAGGGAGAATTTCTATACAGAGAATTCCTACCTATTGCAGTGAAAACTACATCTAATTCATAGCTGCTGAATCTGAGTTTTCTTGGTTGTTTAAAGGTTTACTTAACAATCAACAATCCTTGAACAGGCATTCCCTGCAAAAGCAATAGATATGTCTTCGTGGACAGGAACTGTTTGTGTTACTTTCTGGCTTATGGTGACTTTCCTTGTGTGTCAACAAATCACTTCAGGTTTGAATAGTAGCCGACTACCTGTAATTTTATGATTACAGATGAATTTTGAAAGAGTGAGAGAGTATGTGTGTCATAGCCCGGATGGCCATCCAGTTGCAACTTGAGACCCCAGGTACCAGATACCAAGTGTCCTCCATTGGTGAGGGCTCTGTACTTTGCAGACGTTCACTGGCTTTGGTTCTTAGGTGCGCATAAAATCATAACAGGCATGAACTTTGCATTCAGAAACAGGTTGCAGGGCTAAGTCCAGTTTATGAAACACCTGGATGTGTTGTGGTACATAGCAAGGGAAATATCTGAAAGAATACAGCTTCCTGGGCAAGAAGTGGGACATTCACCAACTTTACACTTCAGATGGCTTACTGGAACCCATCTTCTCATTGATTGCTCTGTATCTCTGTGAACTGCTGGCAGTTGGGACAGATGCTGTGATTTCAGCAGGGGTATCTTGATTGCTGAGGGTTATGCCTGAGGTAGCTCTTCTCTTGCTTTAGAGCAGTTAAATGACCTGCTGTTCCCAGCATACTACAAACAATGCCCTGATTTAGACAAGTAGCTGCCTACAAGCTCCATGTGGTATTTGCTGCTTGTTAGAGTTGGGCCAACCTCTCAAGCCTTGCATGACTCCAAGGTGTTGCAAGTGCCTCTGAAGGAGCTGGAATGATCCAGAACCTGGTAGACAGCAGAGCACAGATGGAGCCTGATTATGCTGGACAAGTGCCAGGTCTGCAGTGAAAAGAGTTACAGGTAGCGTAAATAGGGAAAGGGGAATTTGCAGAGAACAGGTGCAATGAAGAGTTGTCCAGGGCTTGTTGCCTTGTACAACTTAAGCATTTCCCACAGCCACATGAGAGGTGTGCAGCTGGAGTATGGATTGGTATGAACTGGTTGGACTGTGGTTATACTATGGAACTACTTGATTGCCAGAAGTTTGGCATTTTTATGAAGAATATGGATTATATGCTACAGAACCAAGGTTCTATGCATTCCCAAGGAATAAGATCTTCTCCACTGAGCATGTCTTCTCTCCCTACTGGACTTGAATCTTGCTCTTCTACTGGAGACCAGCATGGCTACCCACCTGAAACGTCTCTCTCAGACATTCTTGCATGTAGGAGCTGTCTATCCCTTCCCAGGGTAAAGATCATATGGCATGTTCCTTAGAGATCTGGAATCTCTTTCTCCCTTGTGGCTGAGAATGAATTGAAGAGGTGTTTCCACCAGTGTGAAGTTGCTTAGGGGAGCACTTGCAGCTTGTGAATAGTTGTGGACAGTCACTACCCCATGAAGACTGCCAAGTGCACATAGAGGTGGGCCATCTGGGTTGTTCTGCATGAGCAAAAAAACCATTTATTATGCCACCAATCAACTCATAACACGATGGTTAGTGATGGCATGAAAAATCAAGTTTGCGCTCTGTCTTGACCATAATAGTTTTAATGTCCGTATATTGTATATAAAGTCTGGTGCTTATGTCGTTGGGAGGGAGAGAAATCAACTACCCTTTTTGAAAACATTTCATCTGCATCTTACGGTTCATCACATCTAAAGTGTTGGTGCATAATTTATAGAGCAATGAAGCCTTTCTGCCTTTTGTACAGAAGGCCAATATGTATTTATTCACAGCCTCATATGCCGCCTCTTCAGAGACCTGCTTGAGGCAGTTCACAAAAACAATACCATAAAATCATAAAAACAACAGCACAAATTGTCAGTATTGTGTGTGTGTGTGTGTGTGTGTGTGTGAGGGGGGAAGCTTGGGGCATAAAAATGGCACAGAACAACCATTAAGCAGACCTAACAAAAAATCTATAAAACAGTCCCCGGACTTGAAGCTGAGTATAAAACAGCTAAAAAAAGAAAATCCCCAAGTTAAAAGCCTGAATAACAAGAAATGTTTCAGCCTGGCACTTAAAAGACAGTAAGACAGGCACCAGGTGAGCTGCAAGGGCATTTCAAAGGCAAGGCGCCACCATTGCAAAAACCCTGTCTATAGCTGCTGCCCACCTTACTTATGCAGGCTGGGGGACAGAGAGCAGGGCTTGGGAGGTGGACCTTAACTGGCGAGCTTGACAGTATAGGAGGAGGCCGACCTTCAAGTACTCTGGCCCAAACCACTTATGACCTTAAAGATAAAGGCCAGCAATTTAGAATGTTTTCAGAAACAGGCAAGTAGCCAGTACAGATCTTTCAGCAGATGGGTCTTTCTGGACAAAATCCCTGTACCCAGCCTCAATCAATAGCCTGGCCATTGTACTTTGGACCAATTTGTTTCCAAAAAGTTTTCAGAGGAAACACGCACTAGTGTACTATAAAGTTGGAGATCTCTGTGAGATGTTACTCCTGTGTGGTCCTTGATAATCTGCCCTAAAACAAAGCACAAAGGAAAGATTTGCATAGGCCAGTATTGGTGACATCAGGATGCCTGGCTACATGAATGGGCCAGCAGGGCAGAAAGAGAGTATTTACATAACAAGTGGAATGCATCCAACCAAAAGTTGCCTGGCAGTTTTGTATTAGGATAAGAGACTTCGTTCCACCATGCCCTGGTGCACCCCTGTGTTATCTCAACCTGCATGCAGCATATTTGCTTTTGTTGACATGCCACACAGAAGAACCTGCATGGGATCCGTGATGACTTCACACCCTGTGCCAATCACACTGTCTGCATAAGATGAGACAGAAAGTGAAGTGAATTGGAGTGAGGCAAGTTTCGACGCACAGAGCTGTTCCGGAATCGCAAAGAATGATGCTCAGGTGATTGCCAAGTTGAGGTTGGCCACCCAGTACTGGCCTGAAACATTTATACTGAAGGCCTGAAACATTTATACTGAAGGTCTGCAAACTACTATCAGGGACAAGCCATACCTTTTTGAAAAGGGGCAAACATTCCTGCTAAATCTAACATGACGAGGGTGAGCACAAAAACTCACCTGTTTTCATGTTGGTGGTGGTGTTGTTGTTTTGCCAATGGGGAGAATATGAGGCTGCCCCAGTGGGCAGAAAAAGACAAAGGAAAGCAGGTTGCAAGGTTGAGAGTAAACTCGGAAGTGACGTTAATCACCCCTGCTTCTGCCTGTTGACCAGCTGAGGGGTGGTGGGCAGCCCCCTTAATCGGCAAGCAATTGCCCTCCATTACCTGGTATCTGGCAACCCTACCAATTTATAGCTTGGGCGAGGTGGGGGGGGGCAGCCCTCAAATTTTAATCTGCATTTGTATGAAGTTGGTGAATATGACGAGTGGTGGCAAAATCACATGACAAGGGTCTGATTGTGTAATCACATGGAGTTTGGATGTTCCCTGATTTGTGATGTAATCCTAAACAGAGATATATCCTTTGAAGTCCTTGCACGTAGAAGGGTGTAATTCTGCTTAGGACTGCACTATTGGAATCTTGGCTCATGTGATTCTTTTTCACTGCATGTGATTCTTTTTCACTTGTTCACATGGCTAATGTGACTCTTTCACTGCGTGTGAAAACGTTACTGCATAGTATCGTTTAATATTACGTATGGAATTTGTTACTCAGCCATGGAAACTATTTGCTTTATAGGAATTGTAATGCAAAAAATAAAAATAAAATAAAAAGTGGTGATGGAAAGTGCCATCAAATCACAGCTGACTTATGGTAACCCCACAAGGTTTTCAAGGCAAGACACCAATGGAGGTGGTTTGCCATTGCCTGTCTCTCTGTAGCAACCCTGGACTTCCTTGATGGTCTCCCATGCAAGTACTAACCAGGGCTGACCCTGCTTAACTTCCAAGATCTGATGAGATTGGGCTAACCTGGGACATCCAAGTCAGGAAAAAATCAAGTGTAGCCGTGTCAAAATGAAATTCAGTTTTCAAAAGATAGCAGTAGCCAGTCACTGGAAAATTTGGCCTCTTCACAAAAAGGATTATTGTTATATATATAAAAAATAAAACTTCACAAAAACTTTAGTAGAGCACTAAACAAGCTATAAAGATGTGTAAAATACAAAAATGAAATCCACACTCTGCCATTGTGGTTGCTTCCCTTACCTTCTGCCTTTTGTTGATTTTCCTTGCAAAAATGTTAATTGCATATCCAACCGTGTCTATTTTCTAGATGGTTTGCTTTTATTATTTGTCAGTGATGGATATCTACATATTAACAGCTATATATACATCTTGGTGAGAGGAAGAAAAAAATCTAGGAAATAAAAGGGGTAGAAACCCCATTGACTTACATTTATTATTTGGCATGGGATAACCTAGTGTTGTGTCCTCTGGAGGACTTGTTTTTAATTTGTGTGCACTGCAGACAACTTCGAGAATGCCAGCATCAGGGAGAAAGCCAGGGCATGAGTGACATCTATGTGTCTAACCATTGTATCCTGTTCCTCCACTGAAGAGTTCAGGCAGCATACATGGGTTTCTTCTCCCCCACTCTGTCTACCTTGTGAGGTAGGTCAGCTGAGAGAGAATGACTGGCGCAGGGTCACCACTTGAACATCATGGTTGAAGAGGAATTTGAACATGGGTCTCCCTGGTCCCAGTACAACACTCTAACCTTTAATCCACTACCAACACCAGAAGTGCATTACCTTATCATTGAATCATCAATTAATTTATTAAAATAGTTTTATGCTGCCTTTCCCCACTGACTGGTGGCTCAAGGTTGCTAACAAACAACAACCTGCAGATAACAGGTAAGTCAAATCAAATTTATTACAGTCATGGACCATCAAATAAAACAATGTTACACAGTATATGATAAAAACACAAATATCATGATGAAACAAAATTCAAATATTTAAAAGAAACACAGACATTACTGAAATAATCAATACACAGAAATGCATAGGGTTGATATATAATAACAATCTATAAGGTTCCAAACAATATTCATCCCATATTTCCATAGCTATTGTATAGATTTAGTCCAGCGCTGCCTTTTTTTATTGCTAACCAAGCAAATAACAGGTAAGTCTTCCCTCTGGCAAGGGGGGGGGGAAAGGGGGAAATCCTGCAAGCTTGCTAGCAGCAACTGATAAATATCAGGGCTGATAATATTTCTCCTCTGCTTGCAGGTACTTCGCCTGGGCATGGGCAAGAGCCAAAGGGTTCTTGGCTGCTAGCCTGTGGCTCTCATCATGGGCCTGCATTAGGCAGCCTGTTGGATCAGGAACAGCTGAGGATGTGTTTGTTTTACCCCAGAAGTGCTGGCACTGGCGGGATACTCTAGTGATTCCCTTCAAAAACTCTATGAAAACTATATAATTTTTGGGGGGATGGCTAGAGCATCACTGGCACTTCTGGGTTTACCCCGGAAGTGACAGAATCATGCCCTGAAAGTGAATCACCACCACCCCTCAGCTGGTCTACTTCCACCTGCCGGCCAGCTGAGGAGCAGTGGGCAGTCCAGTGAGTTAGTGGGCAATTGCCCACCATCACTGGGCAGTTGGGATGGCAAGGGGTCTGAAAGAGGGGCCTCTGAAGATGACCACAACCACCAGGTAGGGAATATGCTGGCCCCAAGCTGTATAGGGCTATAAAGGTCACCTAGAATTGGACCTGAAAGCTAATTAGGAGCCAGTGTAGGTGGAACAAGCCTGGAGTGATGTGGTCCATACAATCCACTTGGACACCCTTCAAAGGCAGCCTATCATATAGCACATTGCAGTAGTCTGATCTAGATGTTACCAGGCATGCATCAAAGTGGCAGGAATTTTTCTTTTCGCCTGGGAAAGGCTGCAGTTGGCTTACCAGCCAAAGCACTCATAGCCACTGCCACCACCTTCTTATTTAAGAGGAAGCCTGGGTCCAGCATCGCCCCCGCTTCCAAGTTACAAACCTGCTCTTTTAGAGAGAGTGCAGTCCCATCCAGAATAGAAGATACTTCAGTTCCAGGGTCAGTCCTTCCTCCATCAGTAGTACCTCCATTTTGTTGGGGAAAAATTCAGTTTATTAGCCTCATCCATCCAAAGACTGCCTCCAGGAACTGGTTCACAGTTTCCATAGCATCCTTGAGATCTGTTAGAAGTGTGAGATGGAGCTCAACCTCATATTGGTGACAGCTAAAATCTCCAGATGACATCTCCAAGCAACCTCATGTAAATGTTAAAAGGTATGGGTGACAAGATGGCCCCCTGCAGGGCCCCATAGGACAGAGTCCAAGGGGCTGAGCAGCAGTTCCCCAGCACCATCTTTGGAAACCCACCTTCCAGGTAGGTTTAGAAGCTTTAGACCAGGTAGGTCTAGAAGGAAACCATGATCAATGGGATCAAAAGAAACTGAGAGGTCCAAGAGAATCAACAGGGTCACACTCCATCCATTTCCATGCATAGATCATCCACCAGGGTGACCAAGATTATTTCATTCTCATACCCAGGCCTTGAACCCAACTGGAAAGGATTCAAACAATCTGCTTTGTCCAGGAATTCTTGGGAGTTGCCTATCCACCACTCATTCAATCACTTGGCTCAAATCCCCTGGGTCCAGAGTAGCTTTTTTTCCAACAGCACTGCCTGATTCAAGGGAGGCATTTACTGTCTCCTGGGCCCAGTCAGCTAGCCATCCCTCTGGCAGATTTAAGCAACCAGGATGGCCAAGGTTCATAAAAGGACCTTGGTAGGTAGACTTCCAAGAATCCTGTCCACATCTTCAGACTGAATAAAGGAAAAAGTATCCAATACCAGTACAAACCAGTGACCTGACACCATCTGATCCTATTAGGGTGGTTGCCCTGGCTCCAAAAGTGGCAGAAAAATTTGGGGGATGGTGATGGGCTAAACAGTGTAGCGCAGTACTGCTATGTCACTTCTGGCTAGGAACTCACGTTCTGGCTAGAAACCCAGAAATGTTGTGTGATGTTGATTCCAGGTTCCTAGTCAGAGTGATGTTGCAGCATTGCACAATGCTATTTTCCCCTCCCCCCATTTCCTTCCACTGCTCCACTGAACACCACTGGAAGACAGGAAGCCCCACCAGGTGTTTGGAGGGCATATGTCAATTCTAGATCCTATCACAGTGAGTGACTCCATATTGGTACGGACACGAGATATTTTATCCTCTATGTTGAACAAACTGGTCACAGCAGGACCAGGGGGAAAAATCTGGAATTTTATCCTCTGAATGTGGTGAGCAGAATAAACCAACTATCCCCCACTGACAAATGGGGGAGAAGGGGCTGCCTAAAATTCCCAGTGACCCCTGGAGTTCTGAATCATTTCCCAGATTTGTAGAATGCCTCCATTAAGAATTGCTGCTCTATACCACACTGGATCAGGAGAATGGAGAAAAATATGAGAAGGATCATGAACAAGAAAACTCAGTGCAGAGAGGCAGGAAACAAGCAGAAGTTAGTGAATGGCAGACAAGGAAACAGCAGGCTTGGGAAAGAAGCAAACTGAAAGGCCAGGGCAAGGCAAAGAAACAAAACATGCCAGTTCAGGGGTACAGAAAGGAAGACACACAATTCCCATCTGTGCTTCCAAGTGTAAGCTGTGTCACCAGTTTAGCAGCCCTTTCCTGTTTCCTTCCACTGGGGCATCTGGGAGGGGGTGAAATTAAATGAGAGTGGGGAAACTCAAAGTGATGTCAGGTGATCATGCATCCCAAGCAGTGGTGCCCTTGGGGCTGGTCTTTGGGGCCCCGGTTCACAAGCTCAGCGGGAGGGCCCCAGGATAGGGTTGCCAAGTCCCTCTTCACCACCAGTGGGAGGTTTTGGGGGCAGAGCCTGGGGAGGGCAGGGTTTGGAGAGGGACTTCAATGCCATAGAGTCCAATTGCCAAAGCGGCCATTTTCTCCAGGTGAACTGATCTCTATTGGCTGGACTTGTAATAGTGGGAGATCTCTAGCTAGTACCTGGAGGTTGGCAACCCTACCCCAAGAGCAGCCTGTCACTTAATCTTTGAAATATGAATTAGCTTGGGGGGGGGGGTAAGAGCATCAACATTTGTTAATTTGCCATCAAGTTAGAGCTGACGTATGGCAACCCCATAGGGTTTTCAAGGCAAGAGACATTCAGAGGTAGTTTGCTGTTGCCTACCTCTGGTAACAACCATAGCTTTCCTATCCAAATACTAGCCAGGGCTGATCCTGGTAAGCTTATGAGACATGACTAGAACGGGCTATCCTGGGCTATCCAGGTCATGTTAGCATTAAGTTTACATCGGGACCACACAACACAGCATACAAACAAGGATAAAAGAACATGAAAGATACTGCAGACTTGGCCAACCTGAGAAATCAGCAGTGGCTGAACATGGACTGACCCAAACAGGACACAGGGTCTTATTCCAAGAAACTGAAATACTGAACAATTCTACCAACTATTTTGTCAGATTGCACAGAGAAGCCATTGAAATTCATAAACATCAGCGCAACTTTAACAGAAAAGAAGAGAGTTTAAGACTGAATAAGGCTTGGCTTCCTGTCCTGAAAACTTCCAGACTAACAAAGACTACAGTCCACAATAGCCATGCGGATTAGCCTTGGATTCCACATGTTAACAGATCACTTCAGGATACAATGGTTCCACATTTACATACCACACCCTCATTAGCACATTATCTTTATTCTTACAGGACAATGATTTGCACATTACCTTTAATACTTTGCAGGACAATGATTCAGCTCAAGCCCAACCCCCTTCTGACTATATATTACTCTTATACACTTGACACTGAGAGACACTGTCCTTCAGTGTTACTCCTCTGAAAATGCCTGCCACAGCTGCTGGCGAAACGTCAGGAAAGAAAATACCAAGACCATGGTTACACAGCCTGGATAACCTACAAGAACCAATGAACTCTGACCGTGAAAGCCTTCGACAATATTAAGGTTACAGTCTAAAATTTCTTAAGGGCACCAATGATTTGTAAAGGAGTGTGGGCTTGAGGGATTTCTGACAGTCTGGGCAGTTTAATGGGGGGCAGAGATGAAAGAGGGGAAGGTCTGGTGCAATGCAGACAAAAAATGAGAGCTCAGTGTGCCATTTGTCAAAATATAAAAGCAAAAAACACTCAAAGCAATGGTGAGCTAAGTAGTTCTGAGCAAAATGCAGCACACTCACACACTGGCAGCTTATAAGGGAGCCCAAGAATTTGGGGTGGGATTTTTAATGTGGACTTGCCACACCCAAGCTGTTGCTGTTCTGCAGCAACTGCAAGATGCCTCTGATAACAGTCTGCCAAAAAGACAAATGAGAGCTGTGTTCCAGTGGTCTGTTATCAGATGTATGTGATCAATGATGCAATTGGATGTGCACATCAGTGAATGATTGGGCTGGGCTGACAGATGCCTTCTTGTGTATGCAGGGGAAGAAAACATGGCTTATGCATCAGTGAAGATTTCAACCTAGATCCCCACCCCCAAATATGCTATCATATAATATATGATATGATTTTTTAAAAAATGGGCAGCCTTTGCTTTTCAGGAGGCATGGCAAGCACTGGCTGAGAAGAGAGTAAATTTTTCTTAAGCTTATAGTGAATAATAATAAAAACCATATATTTGTTTATTGTGGTATATTAACTGCCAAGGCTGGTACACAACAAGTAAAATAATGTAACACAATCTAAAGAAAGAGTATGCGCATGTGCAGAACCAGATAAGCACAGCGAAATACCCAAACCAGCAACATTTTTAAAAGTCTGGAGAAAAGAAATACCTTAACGTAGCATTAAAAACACATTAATTAATATTGCCTTAAAAATGTGTTTGATTGTGACAATGCTTCATAATTCTGTAATTCCTTCTTCATCCCCCATGTAACATAGGTTACTATTCCTTCCTCCAGTTTTACAGATGGGGGAACTAAAGCAAAAGTTGCCCGAACACACAGTCATTGAATTCAGTGATGTATTCATTAACAATGTTTAGCCCACTCTTCAATGCTGTACAGGATGCCTCACAATAGAGATTAAATCAATATAATGCAAGAACAATGAATAAAAAGATTGAAGAAAATCAGCAGATTAAAGCGGCAATATTGATTTTTTTAAACCCAAACCTGGCAGCATTATAAATCAATCATTCAGTCAGTAATAATAGTGAGTAGCCAAATGTTAAAACTCCAGAAGCTTGACAGAATGAGGGAAGGGTTCACCAGTTTGTAAAACCACAGCAAGGATAGGCAAGAAGAACCTTCTTCAGCTGGGTATTCCAGGTTCATAGCACTTCTGTTGAAGATGCCCCTTGTATTGTCTATCCACTGTAGTTCTGAAGGTTGAAGCACAAAGAGAAGGACCTCCACAGATGGTCTCAGTGTCCAGTAGGGTTGCCAGCTCTGGTTTGGGAAATACCTGGAGATTTGGGTGACAGAGCCTGAGGATTGTGGGGTTTGGGGAGGGACTTCAATGGGGTGGAATGCCATAGAGTCCACCTTCCAAAGTGGCCATTTTCTCCAGGTAAACTAATCTCTGTCTCCTGGATAGGGTTGCCAGGTCCCTCTTCACTACCACCAGGAGGTTTTTGGGGAGGAGCCTGAGGAGGGCAAGGTTTGGGGAAGGGAGGGACTTCAATGCAAGAGAGTCAAATTGCCAAAGTAGCCATTTTCTCCATTAGGGAGAATAGCTGGAGATCTCCTGTTATTACAACTGATCTCCAGCCGATAGAGATCAGTTCCCCTGGAGAAAATGACTGCTTTGGCAATTGGACTCTATGGCATTGAAGTCCCTCCCCAAACCTCACCCTCCTCAGGCTCCGCCCCCAAATTCTCCTGCTGGTGGAGGTTGGCAACCCTAGTGTCCAGATAGGCCTTTAGGGGTGAAGGCAGCCCTTCAGATGTTCAGATCCAAACTACTGAGAACCCAAGGAAGTGCTTGCGCCTCTGTCCTCCCACCCAAGCCTTTGTCTTTATGAGGCTATGAGGTTTTGTCTTTGGTTCTGTGGATATCTGAGAGTGTTCAGTATTTCAGACAAACTTTGCAGGACTCTCATTCTCTCCTACTTGAAGCGTTCTGCAGCAGTTCATACTTGCATGTTTTTACAGCTTCCCGTTGGTGTTTGCCATGGAAGTAGCATGGTGTTCTGCTCGTTTAACTGTGCATGTAGCCATTTGTCATTGCCGCTCAGGACTGGGAAACTGAGAGGCCATTTATGCATGTCTGTTTCCTTGCGGTCACCCCACTGACTACTTTGGGGCTTTGCTTTGATTATGCATGCATTTTCTGACCATCAGGGGTCACCTCACTCTCCCCGCATGTTTCTGCATGCTTTCCTGGCATTTTCTGGATGCTGGCTAAACACAAATCCAGAAAACGTGGGCAAAATGTGGGGAGAGTGAGGCGACCTCTGACAGTCAGAAAATGCAAGTGTAATCAAAGCAAAGCCCCGAAGTAGTCGATGGGGTGATCGCGAGGAATAGGGTTGCCAGCTCTGGGTTGGGAAATGCTTGGAGAGGGTGAGGAGGGTGGGGTTTGGGGAGGGACTTCAATGCCATAGAGTCCAGTTGCCAAAGCAGTTATTTTCTCCAGATGAACTGATCTCTATTGGCTGGAGATCAGTTGTAATAGCAGGCAACAGTTCTCAAGCAGCCTACTGGGCGCAGAGGAGAATGAGACTGGATAAGCTGTGAAATATTACTGCCTGAGACTGAATAAGCTGTGAAAAATTACTGCTGGATGAAGACAAGTGTATGAGTGAGGCTCTTGGCTGAAGAAGCTGTCGTGCAACAGCGAAAGCGTTGATTTCATCCGGAAGGACACTCCCGATCCGTTTCAGCCTCCACAGCACTTCAACATTTCTACCTGCAAAAAAGAACAAATGTTAAGAGAAATACGTTTTTGTACTTACCTTGTAAAGCTTGTGCCTATCAAGATTGACTTCCTTTTGGAAGACTTACGTATATAAGTGTGAGTTCGGCATATCATTGTAACTTTGCATGTTTTTGCACTTTTTGAATAACATCACTATTTTGCATACATTGCAAGAGCTTGTCACTATTCCTTCGCACAAAGTACCTGGAGGTTGGCAACCCTAGCGAGGAAACAGCCATGCATAAATGGCCAGAGAGAAGCAACTTGGTGTGTAAAGTGAATTGGGCTTTGCTGCTGTAAAACATACAGCAAAGATGATAAACTCCAGCCTGTAATTAAAAAAATGGTTGGTGCTGTAATGGAGCAGCAGCAGCTGGCAGGTCTGTGTCTAATGGGCTACCTGTTGTTGTGGAGATAAGATTGACTGTCTCTCTAATAACAATGGGTATTGAGCCATTTATCTCCTGCAGTTTGATATATGTGGAGCAAATCTATTAAGAAAAGAATAAATCAAAAAGTGTTTTCAGTTTCTGAATGTATTGATCTATCTGTTTTAGCAGTTTACAAGCCTCATCAGACGCATCACTGCAATTTTAAGTGCTGAATTGGCACTTTGCAAATGAGCGAACTGAGTGCAATGTACCAAATTCAAGGTGACTTGGAAGTAGTGTGCTGTACTTTGGGACTGGTGTGTTCCAACACAGTGGAAGACTGGCAGGGGTGAGGCTTACTTTAATGGCAAACTTCTGAGGCTGGAACATCACTTCCACAATGTCACTTCTGGAAATGGGATCACTGTATTGTATTACCCAAAAACAAATTGTAGAGTTTGGGGTAAATCCTAGAGCATCCCATAACACAGTGATGTCACTTCTAGCTACATTACTGGAAGTGATGTTGTGGCATCACACGATTATAATTTTGCTCCCTCACCACCACCCCCAGCAATGGGAAAATGGCAAACCTAGATAGTTGTTATTCCAGTTCTAAAGGAATTACTTGGTTATTGTAAAAGTTGCCTCATTTGTGGTGCCCAATTGAGACTGTGACTGTGGTGTGCATGGAGAAGGGACTTCAGCTTCCCCCACCCGCTCTTGAAATGGCTCCAGGGGAAACTGTTTGGCCCATTGTAAAACCCCATGTATACATTTGTGGGCCAAATAGTGCCCCCAGAACATTTTATGTCACAAAAATGGTATGGGGGAGTGAAGTCCTTTCTCCGTGTACACCACAGACACAATCTGAGTAGGGAAGGTGAGAACCACAACTTACATCTGTTGCACAGGATGTAACCCTGGACCTAATTTGTGTACTCCATAATGTACAAAGAGGCTATGGATGTGCACTTAAAAGAAAAACTGGTATTATTTGAATTCAGATTTCAGGAACAGGTTCCAAATCAGTGTTCTGGAGTATTTGGGTCTCCGCACATCATTTTGGAATTCTGATTTTGGTGTTGTTGTTGTTTTGAATTGTGAAATTTTTCTGGTTTATTATTACCGATAGCAGGACTCTTTCCAAGGGACTGGAGTGGCTGTTTTTCAACCAAATTACACCAAAACTGTGGAGAACCTAGTCATGTCTGTTCACTAACCCCCTCCCCCAGAATCAACAAAATTGGATCAAGGGCCCTGAACAGGGTGTCCCTAGCTTATCTTATTTGTCTGCATTGTTTCCTATGGGGAAAACCCATGCTTTCTCCAGGGCAAAGAAGCCAATATCCAAACAAGAGCTTGTAATAGGCTTCTTCTTTCAGTTTAAAAACGACCAGGCCTCGGGCTCTGTAACCTACCAAGGTTACAGTGAACAAACTAGCTACATACATTCCTCCCAACATGGAAATAGTTGCGTTGTTCCACTTGACAGCCTATATTCTCAAAGCTCAACACATCACCATAGACTTCTCAGGAGTGGTCACAAGGGCCCCTGCCCAGAAGGGAAGAGGTTAGTGTTGCCAACCTCCAGGTACTATCCAAAGTGACACTTCTGTGTGTATCAATATGTAGTGCAAAGTCATACACAGAGACCAATATACACAATGAGTATAAGAAAATGCAACAATGTATTACTTAACAAAGGGCAAAAATATTGCCAACTATATATAAAAGATGAGACACAATAATTATGAAAGTCCCATGTCTGACACTCTCTCTTGAATATTCTTGTTTTTACAGGTGAAGATCAGAGACCTTTCAATTAGATATATTCAGATGTGGTCCCAAAGTCAGGGAAGAAGAGGAAGACGGGCGGCCATTTTCAGTCCCTCTTCATATCCATTCTGTATCTCTTATTGTAAATTCTAAAGCCTTTTTAGGACACCTTGCAAAGGTTCCCAGCTGGATACAGTAAAACTTGCAAAGGTTCCAAGATGGTATCTTCCTCTTCTTCTCTGACTTTGGGATTACATCTGAATGTTATGTAACACATTGTTGCATTTATTATACTCATTGGCCAACTTTTCATGGATGATTTTGCTGCTCTCGTGCCGTGGAGCAAAAAAACACAAAACAACAACAACACGATTTAATTTTTTTTTCATGGCCGCGGATTATCCCCGTCAATCCCAAAGTAGTTTTGGTTTTTCATGGGAACAAAGCAGGCAGTATTCTACAACGGTTTGGTCTGCCCCTTTGCTGGAGCCCTCCCCTTCTGATAAGCTCATTGATTATGCCCGCTCCCAACTCCACCCAGCAGATTACCTTGTGCGGTTCACCTCTGTGGACACGGCCCCAGCACAGAAAAACAAGCACCAGTCCCTCTGGTTTCCTTAATTTTTCTATTTACCATGCTCCCCGTTTCCCCCCACTCCCATACTTGGTGACATTCCCCCCCCTTTCCCAGACTTTGACAGATGGTCATTGTTGTGCCCCCCTCCCCAGTAGAGCTCCGGCCATCCAGTGCCAGGAATTTCCATCCAAGAGGGCTGGCAGCCTTGGGGGCGAGCCTTGGTGGCAAGCGCTCAGGAGACCAAACCGCTCGACTCCACTTTCATGCAACCGATTGTATGGGGAGTTTTTCCTTGGATTTGCCGCTCTCTGGATGCTCTCTGGATGCACACTCTCCCTTCCCTTCCCTTTGCAGCATGCCGATCCGCATACTTTCCCAAGATTTCCATAGTTACTTTGTTCTGTTCTTTTACCAGGTTGGGGATGCACAGGATGCATGGGGGGGAGGGGAGAGGAGGGAGACCCAGAGCAGACTGGCCGCTCCTCCTCAGAAGGGTGACAAGAGGGAGTTTTGCCTTGGATTTGCCACTCTCAGGATGCCTTGATGCCTTCTTGCAGGTGTTTTAAAATAGCTAAACTTTCCCCTGCAGTTAACTGTTATTGAAAACTAACCAGGAATTTCTTTCAAAACAATAAAAAATTTCAAAAACACACCAGAATTCCATGAAACCACTCCCGCAAAAAACAACTGTAATACCAGAACCAGAAGATATGCAAAAAGATAACATTTAAAAATAGAAATTAAAATGCCCCCCAAAGCCCAAATCTTTTAAAATTAAAATGCAAAGCAGTAAAAGAATTCTAAAACAAGCCAAGAGAAGAGAACCTGACTAAACAGCACAAGCCAGGCTGTTCTAGTACTCCCCCGCCATAGGGTTGCCAACCTCCAAAAACCTCCTGCTGGTGGCAAAGAGGGACCTGGCAACCCTATGATCCCATTTGCTTGGGAGAGCTACCTCCCTTCTTCCATCCCTCCTATTGCCTAGGAAACCTGTGAAATGGGGGGAAACAGGCCCAGGTTCCTTCAAATGCTGGCACCAGATATTTCTGAATATACCAGAAATATTCAGGACCCGGATACTGGTATTCCCAAGAATCCCAAATACTGCTCTGGATACCTGGATATATCAGAAAAATAATGATATGGTATTTTTCAGACTGCAAATATCCAAATGCACATCCCTAAAAGAAGTAATTTATGGAATGCATATATACTGTGAATACCTATTTTCTATGGTAGTGGGGCAAGTACCAGATCCCTACTCTTTTGCTATTAAAAGTCAGGCTTCATCATGAATTTCCTGAGCATATAAAAAAGTGACACTGCAGATCCTGTCTTGTTTGCCTGTTTTACCTTATGTTTGCTGCAGCATTTTTGAGTGGATTCTACTGCAGCAATGTTTACATTAGGTATGCACCAAGCTGTTGCTACTTTCTTCTAAATAGATAATTAAGTCAATTAACAAAATAAGGCACTTAATGGGAGAATCTTGTTGATATAAACATCTCGGTAAGTATGCAGTCAAGGGGGATTAACTCCTTGACTGATGCTGAAATGTATTCCACAAGTTACTTAATGCAATGTGGTCCCAGCTTACTAGCTGGCAGCTAGCTAGTAGGTTTCTTCTTCCTAGTTAAATTGCAGAAATGATTAAATCATTCTTTGTAGAGTGTGATCATACACAATTTAGTGGATCAATGTTAAGGGATAGCATGTCTCTTCAGTATCATATGAAAATTGTTAGAAAGTTTTAGGGCACAAACAGAGGGGATGAAGATCATATAACTCCATTCATCTGTAACAGGCAATTTGCACATGCACAGAGCCCCAATTTGGATCAAGGCCATGCAAGGAGGGGAAAACAAGGTTTTGTTAAATGAAACCAAGTTTTTCATCTTGTATTAGCATTTTAAGGGGGGGGGGTTAAGGATCTACGGTTTCCCTAGGTTTGCCAGGTCCCTCTTCACAACCGGAGGGAGGTTTTTGGAGCAGAGCCTGAGGAGGGCGGGGTTTGGGAAGGGGCTTCAATGCCATTGAGTCTAATTGCCAAAGTGGCCATTTTCTCCAGGTGAACTGATCTCTATCAGCTGGAGATCAGTTATAATAGCAGGAGATCTCCAGCTAGTACCTGGTGGTTGGCAACCCTAGGTTTCCCCTTTAAAATGCTGATATCATTACCAGTGTGCCATGCCTGGTTTAGAACAGCAGAACTGAATGGGAATTTCCCCACATGGCCCTGATCTGAATTTGGGCAGTGCATGAGCACAATGTAGTCAGAGACCTGTGATCTTCATCATGTCTACTTGTGTTCTTATACACATATTTTCTTGGCCATCATAGACAGAACCCAAAAATTTCCAAGGTGGTTCTATTGCCAGGCTCCATTTTTGCAGTTCATTTTGTTTTTCTTTGGTCTAGGAGCAGATGTCCTGAAATGGATATCTCTTCAAGTCCATGGCAATGTCTTTCCTCAAAATCTATCCCAGTTTCAAATCAGCTGAACTATTTGGATTAGGGCTGTTGAAAAAAAAATTCGGTATAGTTCGGCTTCGGCAAAATTTGGCCCGTTTTTATTCGGGCTGTGCCGAAGTCCGAACTCCCCCGCTTCGGATCCCTGGAAATTCGGGGGGATCCGGAGTTTGGGGGAAAATTCGGCCTCCAGGGGGATTCCCTGAAGGTGCGCGGGGGCCCTTTAAACAGATCTGTGCCTCCCAGCTGGGAGGCGCAGATCTGTTTGAAGCGTGGTAAATTGTGGTAAATTCGGCTGTTTTTCAGTTCGGGCCAAACCGAATCAACAGCCCTAATTTGGATTCCCTGGAAAATATCTGTATACAAAGGAAATTGGTGTGACTTTTTTAAAAAAATGATAGTACCTTCAGAAAACAACAATTACCATGGTTGTTTGGATGCGACTCTGACAGCTAACCCAGCTTAAAAACTGACATAAATATGCAGTGTAGATGTGGCCCTTTTTCTCATAGAATTGTTTAAATTTGAACTTCTGTTGCATAATACTGTATCTCCACACAGGTTGGATCCAGTGACCTGTGGTTGGAAGAATTGGGGATCTCTTCTACATCCCCTTCCCCAGCTGTCCTTTCCATCCCTGGGAAATTTCACTGAGGAGAAAGTGAGGGGGCAAAACTGTCTTCTCCTCCCTCTTGTATCAGCAGAGCTGTACTGACAAAACACTGCAATAGCTGTTATCTCCCATCTTGAATACATATAGTTTCCGAGTTAAAATAGTATGTTTCCTAGTTGTACCTCGTCTGAACTTGCATGAACCTTGGATACCAGCAGCCTAGTGATCTGTCTGGTTGATTCATGTCTACCGGACCTAAAGAGATAATGCCGAAGGATATTTCAGATAGGCTCTTCTTAATGTCTAGACAGTGTAATTTACGCTAGAGGCAGAAATTAATTTCACTTTTGTACAGCCTTTCCTGTTCTTTATTTTGTCTTCAAAGGGTAAGGCTCTTTAAAAAAACAAAAAACAAACAAGGTTAGATTGTATTTCTATTCTGAAAAGCCCAGGTGATCAAGTGAAATAGCATCTGAAAGCCAATGCATGTGCATGACCAATGGAGGTCAAGTGAGATGCTGTTCCCAGGTCTAGACTGCAGATTGCCCATGGCAATGAAGTTGTCTATAACTTCTAGTTAATGGGGAATATGTATGGAAACCTTCCAAAATGAATATGTGATAACATGCCTGGCAACAATCACTACTTGTGATGGAGCTTCCATTTTCCGCTTTCTCTCTTCTGTTATAGCCTTATGAACAGCCAGATCTCAACACACCCTGTAAATCTTCAGGTGTTGAGCACAATAGAGGATGTTACAGTAATGTCTATAAGCCCAGAGCTGTGTGGATCCTGTGCAGCTAATCACTCTTCCAGTTGTTAGGGAAGTCAGTATTTGGGTGGGAAGGACCCAGTTGGCTCTGCCCATGTGGCTTCGACTTTCTCCCACTGCTGTGGCGACTCTTCTCTGGTGCTGTGTGGGTGACCCCCAAGGCTGAAATTATAACAAAAAAAGGAGGGTGTTTGATGTAAAATGACTGCTGATCTGCAGAGCAGAATGAAGGCCAAAAAGCCGCTCTGAGCCCTGAAAGAACTCTTGCGGGGCACGTGATGCAGCCACCACATGGCGGTCACTTTAAATGGCTCCTCATGGTGGCTGCCTCCACATGGGAAGTTCGTTAGCACACAGCTGCCCATCACATGGATGATTCCTCTAACATTTCAGAAGGGAAAAATATCAGCCATCCATTTAGTGATGCAATATATGTAAATAGCCAATGGCATGCAAGCAGCTGCCCTGGAGGGGGGAACCCCAGTAGCCTGAATGAAATAGCTCTCCGTGATAGCCCCATTTTACACAGGGAAGAGAGCTAACTCTTTACTTTGGTTCTCCAGGTCTATGCCTGCAGCTCAGCTTTGCTGCTGTTAAATCGGGAGCGCTGAATGACGCATTTGGTCTACTTGAATTTCCTCAGATTTCTCTGTGACACTGGGGTCATAAACAAGGTGTGACAAGGCCTGAGGTCTTTATAAAGGCTGAATAAAGATGTGTTTGCTTCTGGTTTAAGATTGCCAGACATCTGTAGTGCCAACATGTTGCCGTCTTTGGCTTGGTGAGTCCCAAGTTGTGCCTGTTTTAAGATGGCTGTGAAGAAAGCAAAGAATAAATCCACAGTGTGCATCACAGTGACAGTTGTGTGATCAGCTTTCGGTGTTTTCCAAATGCATATCTTTGCAATGAAACAAACATGCATGTAACTTGTTGAGTGAGGTTTACATGCATCTTAAGAGACAGGAGTAATAATGTAAGTGTTTTAAAAAGTAATATCGGGAGCATCCACAGCAGAGAAAATAATAGTAAGCATGTGTTGGTGTGTGGTGTAGCAGAATTCAACAAGGCCTTTTCTATGTCAGACTTAACAACATTTTTCTTGTGTGCTTTTACCCTGTCAGCTGTTATTTGTTTTAAGCTGTTTAATTATTTATGTTTTATGCTTCCTGGGTTTTAATCCTGGGTTTTAATTAGCAAAGTTTAATGTTTTATATTTTTATTATGTTTTATTTCTTAAGCCGCCTTGAGCAGGTTCTCCTGGAGAGACAGCATAACAGGTTTCTAAATAAGTAAATATTTTGAGGCATAGTTTTCTGGATGACCTGATTCAGGCATGATTCAGATATTGGTGTGCACTTAAGAAGCCCTAGTTAGCTTTCCTATATCATATCATTTAATTCTTGGCAAGAGGTATACCTCAACAATGTTTTTGGTTTGTTATGGGTCTAACATACAAGTAATGCTATGAGAGAATCTTTGCTTCCATTTTATCCTTTATTACAACATAACTTAATGCATCTTTGACATTGACTAACTCAAATGAAAATTATACCATCCATTGCTATTGCACAGGTAATTAAAGAAGAGAAATTACATGAGTCCATAAAAGTATCTTACCCCAAAGATAAGCAAGGAGACCCCTCTAAGAAGCTCCTAATTAATTCACTTTCCCATGTTTTTAAAATCATCTTGTAACAATATCTAGCTGTCCCACTTGATAAGGGCACACATTCTTGGCTAACTTCAGACACTATGCCTGAATAGCTTCTTAAAATATATGAAAAATGTTAGTTCTTGAGACCAGGATATCTGAAGGACCATCTTCTCCCATATATTCCTGCCCAGGATTTAAGATCACAGGGAGAGGCCCTCCTGATTGTTCTGTCAACCAAAGAAGCTAATTTGGTGGGACCCTTTTGCTGCTAGCCCCACAATTCTGTAACAACCTCTTCATGGAGATGTGTCTGGCCACCTTACTTTTGAACTTTAGGAGGCAGTTGAAGATAGTTTTATTTATACCTGCATTTGATTATTTGGTGGCAGTCCTAAATTGTGGCTTTAAATTCTGGGTTTTACTATTTTATTTTATTTATATTGTAATCCTTCTTAGAATCATAGAATAATAGAGTTGTAAAGGACCACCAGGGTCATCTAGTCCAACCCCCTACACAATGGAGGAAATTCACAAATACCTCCCCCCCTCACGCCCCCAGTGACCCCTACTCCATGCCCAGAAGATGGCAAAAAAGCCTCCATGATCCCTGGTCAATCTGGCCTGGAAGAAAATTGCTTCCTGACCCCAAAGCAGAGATCGGCACTACCCTGGGCATGCAAGAAAGGGCCATGAGAGCCAAACACTGATGTAAACTTTTCTGCCCTTCCTCTCATTATCTGCCTAAGGCCATAGAATCAGCATTGCTGACAGATGGCCATCTAGTCTCTGCTTAAAAACCTCCAGGGAAGGAGATCCCACCACCTCCTGAGGAAGCATGTTCCACTGAGGAACTGCTCTAACTGTTAGAAAGTTGTTCCTGATGTTTAGCCAGAAACTCTTTTGATTTGATTTCAACCCGTTGGTTCTGGTCCAACATTCTAGGGCAACAGAAAACAACTCAGCACCATCCTGTATATGACAGCCCTTGAAATACCTGGTTATCATATCACCTCTCAGTCATCGTCTCTCCAGGTTAAACATACAAAGCTCCTTCAACCTTTCCTCATAGGACTTGGTCTCCAGATCCCTCCCCATCTTCATTGCCCTCTTCTGAACATGTTCCAGCTTGTCTACATCCTTCTTAAATTGTGGTGCCCAAAACTGAACACAATACTCCAAGTGAGGTCTAATCAGAGAAGAGTAAAATGATACCATCACTTTGCATGATCTGAACACTATACTTCTGTTGATACAGCCCAAGATCAAGTTTGCCTTTTACTGCATCACACTGCTGACTCATGTTCAGTGATGGAAAGGTGGATAAGAAACATTTTAAATAAATAAAAAATAAAAAAGTTCATTCTTGCTACTTTTTAAAATAATGATTACAAGTTTCTCATACATATGAATATCTGTTGACCCTTAACCAATATGCCCCATCTTTGAACTGTGTCTTCATTCCTGTGAAGCTCTTGCCATTCTCAGATGCTACTGCACCTGGGCCTCAACACAAATATTCATTGATATGGGTTAAACTGTTTCTAATCTACAAAATGCCATGTTATTGTGCTACTCTTTTGTTTCTTACCCCTCTCCAAGGCTATTTTATTCTATACCTCTAAATTCCCCATTTTGCATGTTTAACTGAGAAAGCAGTCCAGTTCTGTTTGTGGTAGGTTGCCAACACTGGATTGGGTAATTCCTAGAGATTTGGGGGTGGAGCATGGTTTATCGGGTTACGTTTGCTTATGAAAACAGTACAGTACAATTCAGGAAGCAGCATTTCACACATGTCTGTTGTAATGCAGCCCAATGGGAGTCCCGGTTTTCCTTCTCCTCCACAGAAATATAAACAGTAAGAAAATTAATTGGTCAGCCAATCAATATAAATAAGCCAATCAATATAAATATTTTAAAATCAGTCTTATCATTTGATGTTCATTTAAGTCTGTATTAATGTCAAGATTATTTGGAGCATGCGTGTTCTTTTCAAACAGGGGTTGTAGTCATTTAATGACCTGACCCAACCATCTATTTAATTATAGGGGTTGTAGTCATTTAATGACCTGACCCAACCATCTATGATACTGGGGGGGGGGGGCATAGACTTAGCCTACTACACAGAAGTTAAAGTAATTTGCTAGGCAGAAAGATATGAAATGGAAACACTACTGACAAGGTGAACAGAGCTGAGGCTCAGCTCATGAATGATTGTGCTGTTGAACATGATATATTTGCTTATTGAACTTTTCCACCATGAGGTTCACAGTATTCACAATGCAGAAACAAAGAAGAGACATTCAGGGGCCTGTGCTGCCCCCCCTCCCCCGCAGTCAGCTGCCCCAGCCACTCTTACTACTCTTAATCTTTACCCAGGCAGCTGTAGAGTGAGCCAGCCACCCAGGCCAGCCGCTGCTGAGGCAGTGGGGGGTGAGGAAGCCATCTGGCTGGATCAGCAGCTGCCTCTGCAGTTGTCAGTGAAGCGAGATGCCTGGCAGGGCCAGCAGCCATTGCCATGGTGGTGGAAAGAGTTGGCCAGTTGGGCCAGCAGCCACAGCACTGGCACATGAACCAAGTGGGAGAGCAGCTGCTATGAAGGCAAGCCTGCTTTTCTTCCTTTCCACCCTCCTTTGGGGAGCAAGTGTCTGGGTTTGGGCAGGCATCTAAGGCAACAGGCAGCAAGCATGGTCCAAGGCACAGTCTAGGGTCAAAAGACAAGTAGTTATAAGTCTAAGCACTAAAACAGATGGGCAAATCCAGAAAGCACAATCCAGGTCACAGTCCCAGGTCAGGGGTAAATCCAAGAAACAAAGTCCAAATCCAGTCCAAGGTCAAACACAAAGCAACCTATGGTGCAGCTGCCCAGCACATACACAAGGTTATGGACAGATTGCTTCCACGCTGGTTCACCCTTCTCTGGTTGCTTTTATATGGGAAACCCTGATCAGGAGCAGGTGCAACTCCTCAACCTACTGAGTCATCCATGGACAGGTGCCACATCACTGGCTGAGCTGCTGCTATGGCTGATCCTGTGGTAACTCAAACTCACAGGGAGAGGTAGACCGATGCTGGCTGCCAACTGTGCACTATGGCACCACTTCTGGGCCTCTCTCCAAACCCACCTTCTCCAGTGTTCCAAGGGCTCTGGTGACCATGGGAGCGAGGCTGGTGGTTGCATTGCTTCTGTTTCAGTCTCAGAGACTGAAGGCGTGGCACACTGACTTCCACCTGAGGTTCCCCTTCTGCATCAGACAGAGTCTCTACCTTGTCTGGTTGGTCTTCCTACAGCATCCAAGGGCTGGGGCTGGCTTCTTCTGCCTCATCCAAGGAGGTATTGGTGGGTAGACTCATGACACCAGGATGGGCCCATTTCCATGGGAGGCTTGGGGGGGGGAGAACCAGCCCCCCCAAGTGAGCACCCTGCATCTGGCTCTTTGCCACCACCACTTCCAATGGCACCTTGATATGGTGGAGATGAAACCCAAGGCCAGTGGGAATGCCTCCTTCTCCAGCCCACAAAGCCTGCAGCACTGGTCAGGGGCCTGGGGGAGTAGGAAGTGGTTTCCAGAGTGCAGCCTCCTTCTAGTGGCTTCAGCTGCGTAGGCAAGCAGAATTGGGTAAAGTACTGCAGGTTTATGCACTTAATTAGATGCGCAACAGATGAAGCATTAAGCAATTGTTCTCAACTCCACCCCTTTGGGGTGGATACTTTTGCTAATGTAGCAAAGATGAGACTGCTTTCCTTTTCATACTTTGGGGGACTTCCACTCAGAGACTAGGTCACTTTCCTATACTCACCTAACCTCTATAATTGCTTCCACAAGTGATGTCTTTTATTTGTTTGGATATTAATGCCTCACTTTTCTCCCCAACGGGGAACCAAAGCACCTTACAACATTGTTCTCCCCTCCTTCATTTAATCTCCACAACAACGCTATGAGGAAGGTGGAGCCCGAGAGAGTGACTGGCCCAAGATCACCCAGCAAGCCTCCATGGTAATCTGAGGATTCAAATATGGACTTCCAGGTCCTAGTCCAGCATCCTAACCACCTCACCACATTGGCTCTTAAGGAAAGCCTGTCCAAATAGCCAACTCTGAGCTACAAAGCTTTGCTAAAGTGAGGCAGACCTGCTCCAAGCTGGACTGTGTCCCAGATCTCTTGGCCATGAAGTCCTGGGAGACTCTTCTGAAGCATGCCACATTCAGTTGAATTCTATAATTATGAATAAAAAGTAACTTGGTGTACAGTCCTATGGGGATTCCTATATCCTGTCAGAATGGAACAAATAAGGGGAATAAACTGTATACCAAAAGAGTTTTAGGATAAAAGCAGAAAAAAAATCCTGCTCCACCCTGAAAAAAACCACAATCAGGTGGGTGGGTGTCTTGCAAAGTCTGCATAAAGGCAGGCTTAAATAGCACCCCCTGTGCCAGTTACCTTGTGGCAACTGAGAAACTTCCAGAAGCATCTTGGTCGTCCAGTTCCCCCTCACCAGCCCCATACAATGGCTGCCCACTGCCTGTTCTGCAGGTGGGGTGGGGTGGGGTGGGAAAAAGCTTGTTTTTTCTGTCCTCTGTCCCACAGGCAGGGTTTGGTGTGCAGCTGCAGCAATGTGTGAGGCCCAGAAATGTTGCATTGCCAGTGGTGGGGAATGTTGATGGATTTGAATACCAGCGTTTACATTCTGATGAGGTCCCTGCTGCCATTACAGATAATGAACGACTCCCTGGGGGGCTTGGTATATGCAGACATGGTCATGCTGTCAAGTAGCCCAGAATGGAGCTGTTAGATTGTTCTGTGGTCATTCAGGTTCCTTTGTACTTCTACTGCTATGCTCATTGGCCAAAGTGGTGATACTGTGGATTGATAGGCAGCTTCTGTACTGACAATAATTGTCTATTGATTTCACATTTTATTGTTGCATCTCCTTTTGCGACTGGGATGCCTCATAAGAAGCTGGAGTCGCTGTGAGCGGCAACGAATCAGACAAGTAAGGGTCTACCAGATTACTCAATGCACGGGCAATTCTGCCATGGCATGAAATGTTATGGGTTGCAAAGCCTCTGTCTTCCTAGGTCCTCAGTGAGTACAAATGAATTCAATTTTCTGCATGCATTTTCCAGGGATTTGTGGGTATTCTGGCACATCTGAACGTTATACTGAACTGAATATTTATTTAAGGCAATTATATAGCACATCAGGGAGCAATGGGTAAACTTGAGGCAAGCTGGTAATATGAGAAACTCTGCTTTGGAAATTGACTATATCCTAAGTGGTCATGCACAGAGTTGGGATGGTGTATTTAATGTGGGTTGTGTTGTGAATTAAGAGCACATTGATTCCTTTACCATGCACTGAATTATTATGCACTTGACCAATATTCTCAACAAGCCAGTTTGCTTCTGGCTTGAATAGGCCCTAAATACACTAGTTTTTTCTTGTTGGCTGGTATCCAAATGGCTGGTATCCAAGTCTTAACATTAAAATGTTGCACTCGAGGGCTGCTTAGCAATGTGGATTAAACCTGCCCCCTACTTCTGTGTGGTCAATCCTCCACTGATACAGTCCCACAAAGACACACAATGCTGTCCATCCTCATCACAATGACAGGCCTTCATTAGTGTGACTATAAAACCTACATTGGCTTGAATGCAATAAATTTGATTTGTAAATGGCTCTCTTCCACTTGCTATTTGACAACAACGATATCCACAGATGGCATAAATAGTGCACAAGAGGCACAGTGATGGTGTGTAATGTCATGTGAGAAAACCCAATTAGTGTAGTAAGCCCTTCACCATTTCTTCTTTCTAGAAGAACTGGCTCTATCATGCGCACCTGTGACAGGCTGACTGAGCACCCCCAGTAACTCAACCAAATGCCGCAATTAGGCCATCTGACCTGTTCAAGAGGCTGTGCCATTCTTTTGCCCTCTCTAGCCATGTATGTGTCAGTTAAGACTAGAAGAATGTGGAATCTCTTGGCCTGTGTCCGGCTGACCCTCGTGCAAGCCCCTTGGGGCTGCAAAGAAAAGGCTGAAACTAGTTTCACCTGATCTGGCTGTGCGAACCCCATGTTCCATCACAGCTGTACCCAACAAAGGAGTCTACTGATGCTCTGGCCTGGCTGCCAATGTTTCTAGGTCTGGCCTGGGTCTTTGCCAAGGCAATGGCCAAATTCTGCCTTTGGGTAGCAAGGTGCCTTCTGAGTACTGGCACTTCTCAGCATTCCTAGTAATTGCTGAGTCAGTCTGGTCTTTCTGTCTGCCCTTCCCATCGTATCTGGCCAGCCTCTTGCAAATTCAAGCGCTGCAGTTGCCTCTGTGTTCCACTCTGCTGGGACTCGTGCCTTCAACACCTGGCACTGCTGGCTGCCCATTGCGCCGTAATGATAGTATCTTACCATATAAGAGGCAATGGGAAGGAACCACGAAGGAGAAAAGGTCCTAAATAAACTTAGTGAATCTCATTTTACAGCACACACTGGCTGCCGTATTTCATTAACAGTGCCACCCTAAGCAGAGGTGCACCCGTCTAAGTCCACTGAAGTCATTGCGCTGTAGCTAAGTGCTTCAAGGATGCTTTTTCAGTCTTAAACCAGCGCTTGGATACATGATGCTGGTTGGTAAAGCTAATGCTCTTGAGGGGATTGAATTGCCTTTCTCTGATGGACTTAACACTTTTTATTTTGAGATGCTTCTGGCTTTGTGCTCTGCTTTTTGAGAAACCATATGGGGTAATAGCAAGGAATGCCTTCTGTCAGTTACATCTTATGTGAAAGCTGTTCTCCCTTCTAAACTCAGCTGGCCATACTAACCCATGACACTGTAACCTCTCAGTTAGACTACTAACAAATGCTATATACCCTTGGAGACCTTAGATGCTTCTTCGACTCCAAGTGCAAAATGTGGCAGATCGCGTAATGACAGTTAGGTAAAGGTAGACCCCTGTGCAAGCACCGGGTCATTCCTGACTCATGGGGTGGCGTCACATCCCAAAGTTTACTAGGCAGCCTATGTTTATGGGGTGGTTTGCCATTGCCTCCCCCAGTCATCTACACTTTACCCCCAGCAAGCTGGGTACTCATTTTACTGACCTCGGAAGGATGGAAGGCTGAGTCAACCTTGAGCTGGCTACCTGAAACCGACTTCCATCGGGATTGAACTCAGGTCGTGAGTAGAGCTTTTGACTGCAGTACTGCAGCTTACCACTCTGCGCCACGGGGCTCCTAATGACAGTTACCAAGGAGTATAAGCGCAATTCTCCAGTGCTGAAACAGCTGCACTGGATGCCATTTCGTTCTCAGGTTCCATTCAAGATAATGACTGTAACCTTTAAAGCCCTTCTTGTCCTGGGGCCCACCTAACTGAAGGTCTGCTTCCCCTGGTATGAACCCATGTGCCAGTTGAGACAATTTCAGAAAGACTTCTTCTCTGTCTGTTTCCTGTTGACTCACTAGGCATCTATGTAAAATTACATTCTCCCCCCCCCCCCCCGCCCATTGCTGCCTTTTCCCTGGACTTGGAGAGGCTCAGTCCCACCATTCATGGCACTCAGAAGGGCCTGTTAAACTGATTTATTTCTAAGGGCTTTTTCTAATTGCTGATGGTGGCAGTTGCAGTGATAATTTCTGTGTAATTTATGCAATGGCAATTGGTAGCTTTATACTATTTGTTTTTACTGGTGTTGTCATAATCCTCCTTGGATAGATGCTGGAAATGTGTTTTACATTGTAATCCTGATTAGGGCTCTACTTTGTGTTTTATTCCAGGCAGAGGAATTTAAAGAGACACCCTTCCTCCACCTTTCCCCTCTCCCCTGAAAGGGTGCTAATGTGGCTCATGACACAAACATATCACACTGGATCTAGACTAAATTGGCAATTTCCACCGATTCCCCCTTTCCTGCTACAGAGCCCCCCCCCCTTATGTCAAGATCCGTGGAGTGCAATGGGAGGGGGTGGAAGGAAAGTACTATTCTTCCATTGGAAAATAAAAATTATTTAGTATGGCTCCAACTCTTCATAAGGTATATAAAAGCATTAAAATTATATAAGTAAAAGCATTCAAATCCAAACACTAAGAGTCAGAGACTCTCTATCTACCATATTCAGAATGGGTGTAGAGAATCCTCTTTAGGCAGCCTTACAAGATTTTCTAAAGGCAGACTGGGAAGGTATCTTTCAGTACTATCCTAAGCAGAGTTGCCCCTTCTAAGCCCTCTGACTTCAATTGACTTAGTGCTTAGGTTGGGACTGTTTCTCACCTTTACACTTGGATAACTTCTCTACTTAATTCTTAAGAGTTTGCTGAACTTTTAATCTACACATATGTGTTTTAATCTACACCTATGTGTTTGCTGAACTTTTAATCTACACCTATGTAAATAAAATAGTTTATTTACCGTTCCCACCAGTTTGTGAAGCTATCTCACCTGGGTTGAGCCAAATGCTTTAGCTCATATTTATTGATTTCATGTTGCTACTCTGAAATCTGTTCTTCTGGAAAGTTTTGGATGGAGAGTGGCCCTTTGCAGATTATGTCATTTAAACAAACTTTTTCATAAAAGGAGTAGAACAATCGAACAAAGCCACTATGAGAGCTCATGGGGTTAGTGGCAGGGTATTAAATTTTAGAAGTAGAAGAAAAAAAGTGGCATGTTACCAGCAGGCACTTTTGTGTTTGTGCAATGTTAAACACTATGCATAACAAATAACATGGCTTTTAATGTGTTCACTACATGGCTGCTAAAGGTGCTTTCACAGGGCAGTCCTAAGCAGAGTTACTCCCTTCTGAACAAACTGAAGTCAAATGGGCTTAGCAGGGTGTAACTCTGCTTAGGACTGAACTGTGTACAATGTAGAAAAGCTATCTACCAAGTCTCTCAAAGGAATGTTAAAGAGGTTTCGCCTAACCCCGCATCCCATCTTTGGCTGCAGCAGTTATTGTCTCTCACTTGCCTGAATGTCTGTATGGATATCAGAAGAAAACAGAAACCTCTAGCTGAAAACAGGTGAAAGGCTAGTGCAAATCATTTGCACACAACAGTACATGTGTATGTGTTTGTGTGTGCATGTACATGAATACTCTATGCCCAGATGTAGGCTGAAGACTGGCTGGCTGGCTGGCTGGCTGGCTAGCTAGCTGGCTGGCTGCATCACTCTCTAAGCAGTATACAGAGGCTGAGCAGATTTGTAGACTTTTTGTGCATGTGGACCTCCGAGGCGATTCCAGTGTAGCTGCAGTCACCTCATGCATAGTCAAGCAAGAGAATCGCCAAACTCCATAGAAACACGCAGCCCCCATCTCTGCTGCTAATTGTATGTGTGGAGCGGACTGAGGAACGTGCAGGGCAGCTGGGCTCAGGAACAGAAGCCTGCCTGGTAAGCAAATGCTCACAAAGTTGCTTTCTTCATTTCTGTTTCCCTTGAATAGTGATAAGAATTTTCTCCTTCGCTTTGCCGACTGTGATTCAGGTTTATGCGGTTTTGGGACAGAGATGTGGATTTTGCTTGGAGATATTTGGTGCTGGGAGAGTCAGCATGTGCTCGGAGCTACTTTGAACAAGAGAAAAGGCTTTCTCCTTTGTTTTGCAGAATACAACTGGCAAGCTGCTTTTTTCTCTTCCTCTTGCAGATGTTACATCTTTTTGCAGATGTTTGTTCTTAGCATTTTTTGTTTTGCTAAACTCCTGCCAGAGCAGCCTGTGCAATCCTTGCTGTAGATACATTCATGTGCACATGTGAGCCTGTTAATCTCATTTTTCGATACTATTCCTCATTTAACTTTCTGTCTTAGTCCAGATTCCCTTTAATCATTTTCTCATTTTCTCACTGCTTACATTTCCGTGTGTAATTCCATAGTTCTCCGTTTGCCTTCTCTTTAAGAGCAGGCTGCTTTGATTGCCTGGGCTGATATTTTCCCTGCGAATCCATGTAAGACACTGAGATCGGTGTCATTTCTATTTAGGAACCGTGGAAGCCCTCCGCTTGCCTGTATAGAAAGATCTAATCATTTTGTTTTGTTGAACTCAGGGATATAATCACGAACAATCATAACAATCATCAGGGTTGCGGAAAGGTAGGGCTGTTCTCTGTGTCGTGCCTGACTGTTTAATTATACTTAAATACCGCAAAATAGGATCCTGTTGGGAGTGAGAATGGTGTGTGTGTGTGTGTGTGTTTGAGGGGGGTGGTTTGGAGCTATTGTGAAAAGATTTCACACGGGCTGAACAGAACTCTCCTGGGAGCACTAAGCACATCGAAACTGGGGATGCTAATTGGTGCTACCTTGAAATTGAGTTCCATTTGTTATGCTACAGCGTGTTAGTGTTTGACAACATCGCAGAAAACTGAGCAGCTTGCACTGCAGGCTGAGCGCCAGGAGCACAGCTCTTAGTAGAACTGGTCTCCAGAAAGATGCTTTGGACGGAATCCAGGGTGTTTGTTCCTCTGGGTGAAGTGCAAAAAACCCACTAAAGTCCTAAGTGCTTCAGAACCCAACCATGTAAAATCATGCTCACCCCCATTCTTCGCAAACTTGGAAGAAGAAGCCAGTCTGCTATTTAAGCCAAATCAATAGGCCAGTCCATCAAAGGCTTTCTTAAATTGACTCCTCTCCCCACCCGCCATCATCCCCCACTGAGTGGTGCGGCTCTTCTGTCAAATGCATGACCCCGGATTGCCCGACCTAAGCGCTGAACCTGATCGCTATGGCTGTTTGCTTTAATGGCATTTTATGGTGCATGGTATTGCTTGACTTGGGTCACCAGGGGTGGGAGGAAGAGGCTTGCCACTTGCCTGTGAAATCTCTAGGATCAGAGACTCATGCTTCCCTGTGAGAATGGTTGCTGTGCATTACATTTGAAGGGTGAGACCTCTTCTTCTTCTTCTTCTTTTCTTACAAGCTAATGGAGACAACAGCAGTAATCTAACAACACAGGAGCAGAGGCTCCTCGCTCATCTAGCTGAGCATAAGTATCAGCTCTAGCTTCACTTTGCAGACAAAGGGCAAAAACGCATGGCAGGTTTTGCCTTGGAGTTGCCACTCTCTAAATGCCCATTTTCCCCAGCCAAATTCTCAGAACTCAAAAATAAGCCCCTATGCAGAGTTTTGAGAATTCAGATGGGGAAAATGTGCATCTACAGAGTGGCAAATCCAAGGCAAAACCTCCCATGCGTTTTTGCCCAAAGCGTGTTGCCAGAACACACCACACTGGGACTTCATGCAAGGGGGTGAGGTACTACAAGGCATTAAGAAAAGCACTGCCCATGCAGAAGCCTGAAGGGCAGAGGGGAAAGCTCTCTTTTTTCAAGGGACTGCAAAAAGCTACGTTTAAATAATTCCAGAACTGATCTCTAGACTGGGCAGACCCTGTGGAGAGCAAAGCTCCTGCTGTACCTTGAATAGTTGTGTGGATTGAAGGTGGGATTTTGGCAGATCCCGTCTGCCATTCAAAGATGAACAGTGCTGCAGCAAATGAAATGTGTACTTCTGTACAATTCAGGCACAGAAGTCCTGTCTTTCTTTGTCCACTGGCACTCTGATGGCCCCATATTTGCTTAATGCTGCTTAGGACCTTGGTGATTCCAGCATTTGATAGAGTAGGCAAGAGGTCAGTTCAATCCCAAGGCATCCCCTGGATGCCTTATTCTTGGAAACAAACATGTTGTTCATACAATACCATCCAAGTTCTATTGCGTTAACATTCAGTTCAAATCTTCTTTTAATGTGTATTTTACGTTAGTGTGTAATTTATTTTGGGAAAGGATACATAAACCCAACAGTTACATGGTAGCTCCAGGCAATTGAATGGATGATCCTGTTATCCCAGTAGTGCCTGATTTGGGCCACCGATTCTTTAATTTCTCTCTTACTTGACACTGGGGTGTAACCATGATTTGTGCTTCCAGGAGAAGGCATATTCAGGAGGCAGTTACATCAATAGCCTAGATCGCTGGCACTAAGAACTAGGGGAATTGAGAGAGGGGTGGTGGTGTTTGGTCTGTCAACATGACCTGGAGAAAAAGAAGGGTATATGTTGGTTAAATTCTTTCCTCAAACTGCTCTGAATCACCAGAAACTGCTTCTAGGCCTTCCCCACCCTTGTTCAGGATTCTTCATGAACTAATAGCGGAGCCAGACTGGTTCTCCCCCCCCCCCTTATGTCTACCCAAGAGTCATTTCTATTCCTGTGGGTCATCTTCCTCTGATGCCTGGCCTGTCTGTTCCATGTTCACACTAGGAAGGCAAAGCGTATTAAATTAATCATTTTAATCACTCACTTAAGTGGGTGCACCAGTTAATCAGATTTATAAAGAAATTAGACACTAGATTTTCCTTTTCCTGGCCAGACTTCAGTGTCTTGCGCATCTCCATGTCAAGAAAAGTTTTACTTTTACTGTGGTCTTTCTTCTGGCCATATAGCTATTAAAGACATGCCAAGAGGGAAAATGTGGCAATCTTTGTGGGGATATTCAATGAAGTACTCTCCATTTTCATATGGTGTAGGATCAGAATTAACGCCCATTCCTGAGCTTTTGGCATCTGGGGATGGCAGGGAGGGGGCGCTGCTGCGGCGCCTCCTAAGCCATTCCATGGCTGCTGAAAGCTCGAAAAAAGACTTTTAAAGGCTTTTTTCTTTTAAAATGGGTTTTTTTACCCCATTGAGAATAGCGAGGCTGCGCCTGCTAAAAAGCAGGTGCAGCCTCGTTCTTCACCCTTCCAGCGTACCTGGGGCGAAAGGGGACAGGAGGCTGCCTACAGGCAGCCCCGCCCCCTGGAATGCCCCAGGATGCTGGAACACCCCCCGGAACGCTGGCGCGGGACTTTACACCGGTGGGATGCCGGCGGAAGGCCCCGTTGGCATCCCAGGGTGGCGCTGCCATGGCAGTGCCAGGAGACCGGTGTCCGGGCCTCCCCACCAGTGTGGGGGCCACTTACGACAGCATAAGTAGCCCGAACACCGGCACAGGGGGTCCAATGCCAGCGCAGCCCCTTCTTGGCCTCCTGAGGACTTTTGTCCTCAGAAGTCAGGAATGCGCTGTTAGATTCCCATGAGTGATACTGAGAATTAAAGGGAGAAAGACTGGCAGTTAACTTCAGTCAGATCTTGTACTGAGGTAAAGCAGTAGAAAAGCTGAGATAAATTGTTCTGTGTAACCTACAATGTGTTCTTAAGGTACAAAGGAGTGCATAATAATCTGTACAGTATTGAACAGTAAACTTGGTGACCCTATGCTGAACAGCAGGGCAATGAAACAGGTTCCCCTAAGACATGGGAGAGGTTTCTGCATAATTGGGGGAATAATTGGGGTATGCGGGAAAAGTTTTTTTTTTTTAAAGGAGATCCTCTTGACTACAGCTGAAAATGCACAAATCCTCTTGACTACAGCTGAAAATGCACAAAGCCTTCCAATAGGAAGGGATTGAGTGCATGGGGGAGGGGGGTCCTCAAACCTGAACATTCCTGGGGGGGTATTTCCACAGTGGCCGGAGCAGCTCACCCACACCTCCTCCTCAGAGGCTTCCCAGATGATGGGGAGGTTAAAAAGGCATTTAAAAATTTTAAAAAAAATAGAAAAAAGGAAAAGATGTCCCCTTGAGAACAGCGAGGCTATGACACCAAAAAAGGTGTCATAGCTACGTCACTGTGCGAGGGGGTGTTCCTGGGGTGAAAGGGGTTAGGAAGCTGACTAGCATCAGCGCTGCCCCGGGAATGCCCCAGGAATGCCTCACCTGTGCCAGTGCAGGCGTTCTCTACCAGGATTTAGTTCCTGGAATGACTGCGCTGGCGGGGGAGGCTGGTGCAGCCCTGTGGCGCCCAAGCACTATTGTATATGCCCTCCATGATGGTCTAAGTGCCCGTTATAATGGGATAACTGGGCACTTACACCGCCACAGGGTCACACTGGCTCCTAATGAGATCCCCCCCCTCTGGCGTGCGTGGTTGGAGTACTTACATTTAAGGAGTCCAAATTCTTCCTTCCTGGATTTTTTAGAATCTGCATTTGTTATTCTGCTGAATTGTGGTGGTGAAAAGTGGTATCAAGTTGCAGTAGACTTAGTAGAGTTTCCAAGGCAAGAGATGAACAGAGGTGATTTGCCGTTGTCTGCCTCTGCGTAGCGTCTTGGACTTCCCTGTTGGTCTCCCATTCAAGTACTAACCAGGGCTGACCCTGCTTAGCAGCCAGGATCTGGTGAGATCAGGCTAGCCTGAGCCATCTAAGTCAGCAGTCAAATATTTTACACCAATTTCAAACCTGTCATTGTTAGTGGTTAGCACTTTGCAATTGATCAAAATGAGTTAATTATCGCAATGCCCTCTACATTCAGAAAGGTGCATTTATTACTGCAGGGGATTGTCTCTACCTAATTTTAATCATTAACATCAGCAGGAATAACAAAGGATTTTCAGCCAGCATCTGCAGATTAGGAAAAAAGACACCTGAACACGCATCACTATATTCTTGCTTTTTGATGGTTCAAAGAATTCTAAATTGATAGTGAGGTCAAAATTACCCTTAACAAGGGGGAAGAAGAAAGAAAGAAAAAAAAGAAAGAAAATGTTGTAATTGTAGGATAAGAGAATAAGCAGAGTGAAACTCAAAACTTAAAACTCAAGAAGATAGAATAAATGGGTAGCGTTCACACTGGAGGGAAATCAGTAGGGGATGTCATAAGTATTTATACTGGAATCAGTGACAGCTGATCTTTTCCTAAATGAACAGGAGTTGGGTGTGAGAGCAAGACAGCAAATAATAATTTAGTTAACTACAAAATGCTTCCCTTTAAAACCAACGTTTCCAAACGTTGAATCCTTTCCCTTCCTGTAGCCGCGAACATTAATTTTCAAATTTACCACCTCCGAGGAGATATTATCCAATCATTCAGAGCCATCAATTTAACAAAAGCATAATGAGCTGGCAGAACAGCAGATTAGAAAAAAAGATATACAGTTGATCCCCAAACAGGCATCATTATTGACATGTATTTTTTCTGCCCAGGTTCATCTGTAGGTCAAACATGTTTTGCAGCTGTGATTCCGCCCCTCAGGTCCAAACAATCCCCTTAGATCATCAAAGTTTGAATATAACCAGTGAAATACAAAATCCTTTCACATCCCTAGTCAGAAGCCGTGTAAAGCTGTGTCAGTGGCAAATGCAAGAGGAGAAGGAAAGTAGCTCCTTCAACAAAAGAGAAAGAAAGGAACTCTGGCTGGTAAACAAGGAGGGCAGTAAAAAAAAAAATCCTTTCTCCCACTGTACTGCACAGCTGGACCCACATTGGGTTCTGGGATGCCCAGGAGAAAGGTGGGTAAACAAACAATCAAATATGTGGCATGCTGTTTTTTAGCCGTGCTCAGCTTGCTGTGAATCTGGCCTTTCCACACGGCTCAGTTTTTACCTTCGCTAGCCTTCCTCATAACCTTTCCTTCTCCCCAGCTTGTAGTACATTTTGGTATTCTTCCTGAGTGTTCAAAGCACTTCACATGCATTAGCTCAATGGCCCTGCCAACAGTCCTGCCAGGTACACCACTATTATCCCCAAGTTACTGATTGGCCGTGGCTGTGAAAATAATGGCTTGCTGAATGGTGAGGCCATTTGGACCAAGGGCTTCTCATCTGTAGCAGTTTTCCAGATTTCTATGAGGAGCCGAAGGCCGAGAAATAGAACTGCATGCAAATATTTTGAAAAGAGTGCCACCCTTACCTGAAACAAAACTTTAGGGGCAACACAGATGTGATCCTGAGAGATCCATAAATGGCATTTCCCAGTGATTTTTAAAAGGCAAAGTCATGGTGTGTGGGGGGAGAGGATCTGACCCTTGTTCCTCCCACTCTGGTTTCATTGATTGAACCTGACTACCCTTTCTGTTAGTTCTTGAAAGAAAAAAAAGACAAGAACCCTCTCTTTGTCTTTCCCCCCACTTCCAGGGCTAATCACGGCACATGGAGCTATGGTGAAATCATGTGGATACAGAATAGTTAAATCCCACGCCTGGTCCCAATCCTAATCAAGAGCAGTGTTCAGCTGTGATTACCTTTCCCCCCAATGCTGGAAATGTTCCTTCATAGATCTCTGGGCCTCATGTCTGTTCTGCCCATAGATAAACACTAGAGGATTGAAGGAAAATTCCCTTGTGCCTGCCTGCTTGAATCAGTCCAAGGAGCTTTCTTTTCAATGAAAAACTGGTCCCAGGGGACTCAGCGGTATATGGATCTGTTTAGCATAAATATGGCAGCAGGACCATTGTTATGCATCTGTATTCAGAGATGGACAGCTTGCTAGAAGTTTGCCACACTGGCCATACTGCTGGGCAATTCAGGAGCAGCTGTTTCACTCCAGTATAGGGACTGAGCCATGTGTAGTCAGCATTATTGAGTCATTTACAGATGTTGCTATAATGCATTATGGTGAAATGTCAAGAGGTTAGCACACAGCCACACACTATAATTATACACAGCATGGCTTATAATAGCTTATTAGATTGTCATCTGTTAAGCGCAAAGCATCGACAACTGTTACTGCCACGTTCATGATGCCCCAAGAGAGCTGCTGATTAAAGCACAAAGCATCCTGATTATTACTAAGGGAAATTTCTGTTCTCATGGGAAACAGATTTCTGTCTTCTCTAGAGAACTAGTTCTTTCCTTGCACATGGGCACTTGGAGGAAAAGGCAGAAGCCCATCACAGGTTTTGTAAGCATATGTCCTTAATCTAAGTTCATTCCCCACTGGTCCCATTGATTGGCCTGTTTGTGAGACAGCCCCTGTTAAAAAGACCTCCGAAAAGGGCCCTCAGCAGATAAAACACTCACAAAAAGACATCACTGCCCAGTGGGCAAAGGCATGCATCAGAACTTTATACAAAAAGAAAGAGAAAATTGGCTCTCTGCCTTATGAGCAAGATACCCACCATTATGATGGGTGGAGTGCACATGGGGAGAGAACGTGGTGCAATACAAAGACCCCAGGAGGGATGTAGTATGTAGACAGGACTTCACTAGATGTGATGCTTGCTGTTCTGAGGTCGGAGTTCCTGAGCTTCCCCCTCTCCCCCACTAAATAGCAGCCATGTGTAGCCCCAGTTTGGCTAAAGATTGCAGCTCAGGGAGGAGAGTGGGTGAACAATTTCCCTTTGCACCATTTTCCTGACCTGACAGCATGAGAAACAGAGGGTAAAACTTGTCTGTTTTACAGCCCTGAGGTGAATCAGGGACCTGCATACCGTAACTGTCATTTACAAAGAAAAAATGCTGCAAAGATGAATTTTCCAGCATCTCACCCAGTTGGGCTCTGAGACGCAGGTGGCTCAGAGGTAAAGAATCCACTTTGCATGAAGAAGGCCCCAGGTTCAGTTCCTGGAATCTCTAATTAAAAGGATCTGATTCACAGTGGGTAGCCATGTTAGTCTGTCTGCAGTAGTAGAAAAGGGCAAGAGTCCAGTAGCACCTTAAAGACTAACAAAAATATTTTCTGGTAGGGTATGAGGATCTGGTTGTAGGTGATGTGAAAGATTTAGATGCCTGACAGTGAGCTTTATGTGCATATGTGTATGTGACACATTGTCCCACTCTATGAGATCTGTGTCAGTGAGGGACAGGCCATCCGCTGTCAAGGGTAGAGAGAAGGTTTGGGGTGGAGGTTACTGCAGTGCTTTACTTTTCTCAGAGGAAAGAATGAAAAACATTCACATGTGGAATAGGATAAAAAGGTGCACTTATAGCACCATTCAGCTGGAGGGCCAAACCTGTTCTCTGCCCTGATGACCTCAACTATTAAAAGTCTGATTTGCTTTTCTCTGCATAGTCCTATCCAGGGTTCTGTTCTTGGATGCTTCTGAAGTGTGATGGAGTGTTGGATGAGTGGGCTGGAAGATTGGCACCTGGCTTTAATAGATCAATACATCAATAGTCAGAAGCATACTCATGCTCTGTTCTTCCGAGCACTGAATTGGTGCTCTCATCCAGGGAGTAAGCAACTCTTCACTCACTTAGTTTCATCTATGCTGCTGCATCAAGTGCCCACTGGGTTATATTGTGGGTGGTAACTTGCTTAAATCTAAATTTTTTCAGGCAGTGTCCACAACTATGCATGGTGAGTAATTGTTCCCCAGTCATTGCAGAAGCAATGGATGTATTATGCCTATAACTTGCAGTGACTAATAGTCTATCTTAATGGAAATCTGTAGTGAAAGGAAGAACCAGGAACTACTACTATTGAGCTACCTGGTTCCGAAGGGAACTTAGATCTCATTAAGATTTAATTGGATGCAAAGGACAATCATAGACTGATGAATCTTGACTATTTCTTTTCAATAGTCTCTGCTGCCAAGCTAATAAATGATTTATTTTATCTTGCCAACTGTGCTGAACTTTGCTTCTTTGCTGGTTTTTAGCCTGAAGCTTCTTTCTCTAGCAAATCTTAGAGTGCTTTCTTTTTTTCTTATTCTTTCCTTCTGAGCTGTGATCTGATGCTGAGTTTATAGAAACACATTAAGACCGTCCGACCTCTCAGTCATTGTTTGGTTAGCTACAGTAAAGGCACAAAAGTACAATCCTGCCTTGCAATAATCTTCTGCATCAGAATACCAGTTGATTCTTGGAAGTGGGACTGCTGGAATCCAAATACACTTGAATCAAATCCTTTCCTGATAAAAATGAGTGTGATTTCAACTTTCTATGTCAGGGAGAAATTCAACATAGGTTGAGCCAGTGGTTGGGAGCAGTGGACTCTAATCTAGAGAACGGAGTTGGTTTCCCCACTCCTACTCATGACGCCTGCTGGGTGACCTAGGGCTAGTAACAGTTTTCTCCAAACGCTCTCAGCCCCACCTACCTCACAAGGTGTCTGTTGTGGGGAGAGGAAGGGCAGGTAATTGTAAGCTGGTTTGAGATTCCTTAAAGGAAGAGAAAATCTTGGTATAAACCCCCTCCCCAACTCTTCTTCTTCATCATGTGGACTAGCCACAATCAGAAAAGGTAAAAGCAACCTTCAGATGTGAGCGGCAGAAATAGAAACACCAGTTCTCTCTATAGATCTACCCCACTTTTGTGGAGGTACTCCTTAACAAAACCCAGAGCCTATTCCCTTTCAGTGACCTGAGAAAGGGTCCCTTTCTTCCCAATCTCTGCCTGTCACTCCACAGGAGTTGTTTCACAACCGCTTAGGCAAATCTGAACCCTCAGGTTCCCAGAGTCGAAAACAGCTACTGAACTCGCAGGTTACCAAAAACAGACTCCCCCCCCTTTTTTCCCAGAAAAGAGAGAGTGAGCTCCTTACCTCCAACCACTCCCTGCCAGTGTTTTTTCTCAGCTTCTATCCCTTGTACAGTGTTTAATAAATCTCTGTGACTTGTTTGCTAACTTGAAAAAACCTCTGGTGTCTCATTTCTTCTGAGGTAAACTAAGTAAAGGGACTAAGAAGGATCAAAATTAAAAACCCCAAATAAAACATTTTGGCAAACAAGCAAAGATCTTTCTCTCCCTCAGTGTACCCAAGAGGGAACGTGATAGCTTCTCTCAAAGATTAACTCTTTGTTCATCACAGGGTGGGTAGATAGACGGCAGCCAGGAGCAGCGCAGCCATGCCCGCTGCCACAGAGGCTTCCTGGCCGCAAAAGAAAACTTTAAAAAGGGGGAAATAGGAAAAGACTAAAAATCCCCCATTAACAGGGTCACGCCACCAAAAAAAGTCACATAACAACGCCACTGTGAGAAGGGGTGTTCCAAGGGTGAAACAGGTTAGGAAGCTTCTGGGGATGGAGTAGGGGTCACTGGGCAGGGGGTGGGGGGAAGGTAGTTGTGAATTTCTTGCATTGTTCAGGGAGTTGGACTAGATGACCCTGGTGGTCCCTTCCAACTCTATGATTCCATGATTCTAAGCTGACTAATGCCAGCTCTGCCCATGGAAGCCCCCAGCCCCCATGCCAGCATGGGCCTCCACTTCTGGGATTTTGCTGCTGGTGCGGTAGCACCGGTGGCAGAGCCCCACACAGCTCTTTGGCTTCCCCAGCACCAGCATAGATGCCACCCATGATGGCGTATGTGCCCCTTACCATGGGTTAAATGGGCACTTATGCCACCACAGGGTCACGACGGCTCCTATTGAGTCCCCCACCCACCCAGGATTGCAGCCTTGATTTTTTAAAATCTTTTCCATATCCTCATGGATCTCTATCCAATATTTTCTTGCTTTCTTGCGTGACCACTACATGACAGAAGGATGTGTCCATGCTTTGACATTTCCAACAGTTCTCACTATAACTGCTATTAGTTTTCACTATATCTTTGGGTGAAATATACCATCTATAAAACATGTTATACCAAGTCTCTCTTAGCATTTGACATTCTGTAAACTTGATTTCTTTAGTCCATAGATCCTCTCATTGCTTCATATATATGTTTCCCCCAAAATTTTGCATCCATTTTATCATACAATCTTTCACCTGCTCTGTTTCAGTATCATATTGCTATATGTGTGTTAAGTGCCGTCAAGTCCCTTCTGACTCATGGCGACCCTATGAATCAATGTCCTCCAAAGTGTCCTATCCTTAACAGCCTTGCTCAAGTCTTGCAAATTGAGGGCTGTGGCTTGCTTTATAGAGTCAATCCATCTCATGTCGGGTCTTCCTCTTTTCCTGCTGCCCTCAACTTTTCCTAGCATGATTGTCTTTTCCAGTGACTCTTGTCTTCTCATAATTTGACCAAAGTACTATAGCCTCAGTTTAGTCATTTTAGCTTCTAGGGGCAGTTCAGGCTTGATTTGATCTATAACCCACTGATTTGGGTTTTTTTGGCAGGCCATGGTATCCGTAACACTCTCCTCCAACACCACATTTCAAAGGAAATCATATTGCAACAAGATTTTATAATATTGTCGAAGGCTTTCACGGTCAGAGTTCATTGGTTCTTGTAGGTCAGTGATGGCGAACCTTTTAGAGACCGAGTGCCCAAACTGCAACCAAAAACCCACTTATTTATCGCCGAGTGCCAATGTGGCAATTTAACCTGAATACCACCCCCAGAGGGGGCCCAGAGGGAGAGGCTAGGGTTGCCAAGTTCCTCTTCGCCATGAGTGGGAGGTTTTTGGGGTGGCGCCTGAGGAGGGCGGGGTTTGGGGAAGGACTTCAGTGCCATAGAGTCCAATTGCCAAAGTGGCAATTTTTTCCAGGGGAACTGATCTCTATTGGTTGGAGATCACTTGTAATAGCAGGAGATCTCCAGCTAGTACCTGGAGATTGGCAACCAGTTCCTTAGTGTTTTCTCTCTACATATCAAGACAAATGGAAAGGTGTTTGAAGGATGGCTTGTGGGCACTTCAAAGGTGGAATAGGACTGCACACCCCTCCGCCCGCACAGACCCAGAGGGCGCTGGAGAAGCCGCTGGAGGGAAAGAAGGAAGGAAGGAAAGAAGGGAAGGGAGAAGGAAAGGGAAGGAAGGGAGGGAGAGAAAGAAAGAAAAAGAGAGAGAAAGGGAGAAGGAAATGGAGCAAGGGAGAGAAAGAAAAGTAGGGAAAGAAAAGGACAGAGGGAGACAAAAAGAAAGAGGCCATTTATGCATGGGAGGTTTTGCCTTGGATTTGCCACTCAGTGGGGCGTGGCAGCGGCGGCAGGCTTGTGAGAGGCGAGCAGGGTAGGGCAGAGGACGCCTCCTTCGCACCCACCGGCCAGCCACGCCCCTCCACCCGCACAGAGGGCGCCAGAGAAGCCGCCGGCCATGCCGAGTGTGGGCGCTCGGCTTCTGTTCCCCCTCTCCCACCCACCTGGCCGGCCACGCACGCTCCAGTGGCAGCAATGGCGGCAGCTTCTGTGGGAGAGTCCGGGGGCCACCGCCAATGATGTCGGAGGTTCCCCACCCCTGGGCTACAGCCTCCCCCATCCGGGGCAGGGCAGAGCCGGAAAGGCCAGCGGCTTGGAGGAACCGCGCGTGCCGGCAGAGAGGGCTACGAGTGCCGGAAGTGGCACCCGTGCCATAGGTTCGCCAACACGGTTATCCGGGCTGTGTAACCGTGGTCTTGGAATTTTCTTTCCTGACGTTTCGCCAGCAACTGTGGCAGGCATCTTCAGAGGAGTAACACTGAAGGACAGTGTCCTTCAGTGTTACTACTCTGAAGATGCCTGCCACAGTTGCTGGCGAAACGTCAGGAAAGAAAATTCCAAGACCACGGTTACACAGCCCGGATAACCTACAAGAACCAAAGATTTTATAAATTTTGCCTAATAAATAACCTGTATTTGTGACTATTAATTGTTCAAAAACTGTCTTCCTTCTTAGTTGGCTTCCCCCTGCAGCTAACAGTTCCTTTAATCTTGTCACCATTTGATGGTAAAAGATCCATTGAATATTCTTTCCTTCTTCTTTGATTTTTTTTGCCAAGTTTTTATTTTCCCTTGATTATTATATTCTCGCAAGTTATGAGGTCAGTTATTCTTCTTATGCTTCATTTATAATAAAGAAGCTTCTTGTGCTTCTTTCAACTGGAGATGTCAGTAGCAAAGTTGTTATGTTGTTGTTGTTGTTGTTAAGATTTGTATCCTGCCCTCTATCCTGGCCACGGTCAGGCTCAGGGTAACAACACAATATATCACAAACATAATAAAACACCGATATGTACAACTTAATTAAAATCAACAATCCAAAATTAAATAGCCTGGCGGAACATCTTGGTCTTACAGGCCCTGCAGAACTGTATTAGGTCCCACAGGGCCCTGGTCTCCTCAGAGAGGGAGTTCCACCAGGCTGGGGCCAGGGCCGAGAAAGCCCTGTCCCTGTCTGAGGACAGCTGGACACTCTTCGGGCTAGAGAAAACTAGTAGATTGGTTTCTGTCGAGCATAATGAGAGCCAGCATGCTGTAGTGGTTAAGAGCTGTGGTCTGGAGTGGTGGACTCTGGAGAACCGGGTTCAACTCCCCACTTCTCCCCATGAGCAGCAGAGGCGAATCTGGTGAACTGGATTTGCTTCCCCACTCCTACCTACGAAGCCATCTGGGTGACCTTGGGCAAGTTACAGCTCTGTTAGAGCTCTCTCAGCCCCCACCTACCTCACAGGGTGTCTTTTGTTGGGAGGGGAAGGGAAGGTGATTGTAAGCTGGATTGAGTCTCCCTTAAGTGGTAGAGAAAGTCGGCATATAAAAACCAACTCTTCTTCTTCTCTCTGGGGAGTGCCACAGATTTGAGGGTCCCAGAATTTTTAGGGCTTTAAAGGTTAAAACCAGCACCTTGAACCTGATCCAATATTCCAGCTGGAGACAGTGCAATTGTCGGAGCACTGGCTGGATGTGAGTAATCAGCGGGGTCCCCATAAGGACCCTCGCTACTGCATTCTGAACCAGCTAGAGCTTACACATCAGTCTCGAGGGTGGCCCTACAAAGAGTGAGCTACTGTAATCTTGCCTGGAGGTGACTGTCACATGGATCACTGTGCTTAAGTTGGGGTGGCAGCGGTATGGCACAGCTGCCTAACCTGGCGGAGATGATAAGAATCAGACTGCGGTGCAGCTGTGAGCTGAGCCTCCATGGATAAGGAGGCATCAAGGATAACACCCAGACTCTTTACAGTGAGAGCAGGTGTTGATTGCACACTGTCAAGAGCCAGGAGATGGAGCATGTTCTCTAAGCCGCTCTGACTCAGCCACAGGACCTCCATTGTCGATGGATATAGTTGGTGGGCTTAGTTTACTTCTGCACTGATACCATATTCTTAACAGCCTATCTCTCAAAACATTTTTCCCATACCAAGTAAATTTGGACATGGGCCACCATAATGAAGTTGTTGGGAACGGCTGTGCTAGAGAGAAAGAAAGAAAGTTGGTGCTGAAAGGACAGTTCCAACAGACATGGAGAGGGGAAAACTAACATCCTTTTTGCTCCTACACAGGGACACACACACCCTTGGCAGTTCAGAGGTGGCAATAAGGGAGAAAGGGGGACAGATCAGAATAAGCAGGAGATCCTGAGGATCCCTCCCCCCCAACCTCTGATAGTAGCCGCTACCCGAGATTATTCTTAGGGAAAAGAGTATTGTAGTTGATATTTTCCCTTTGCCCTTGGCTGACTCGCACCCTGAACTGAGACCCTGTACAGTGGGGGAAGGTTAGTAGCTGATGGAAGCAGAGAGCAGGAGGGCCTGGGACAGAGCTAAGGAATGAAAAGGAGGAGCCATGTTCCTTTGTGCCACACACCCATAGACTAAACATGTTCAAAAGTTAAAGTTGATCCCCAAACCAAGAGAAAGGTGCGTGTGTTTTAAAAGAAAAACTCCCCGATTTTAAAAGAGAAACTCTCATAAACTGTGAGGTGGTATATAGCCTGCCGTCACCATAGGTATCATAAAACTAACCTAGCAGTATTCTTACAGACTCAGGAGTCCAATTATAGAGTTAGTCATAGCCAGTAAGAGTCATCTCCTCCTGAGAGTCATGAAGGCAGGTAATTATGTATATTGCACATCATTGGGAGGATAGAAGATAATCAATGGCACCTCCCACCTGTGGAGAATGGCTCCCAAGAAGCTCAGGAGGCACTTATTAAGGATTAGCTTGCTTCCCATTCCAGGACAAAATGTGTAAACTAGACATATCACCAAAGTTCAAAATGGACCCTCCATGCCCTTACTACAGCTAAAAGACTTATATTACAAGACTGGAAAGATAAAAGCCCACCTCTGATAAATCAATGGACTGAGGCCCATAGAACTCTATCAATATTTGAACACATGTCATATAGAGGGCAATTGCGCATGTACATATTTTTAGATATTTGCAAACCATTTATAGAAACTTATGTCTTGGTCCCCCATGCCATTATTGTATTTTTGTCTTTGCTTTATGTATATTCTTCTTAATATTTTTTTCTTTTGTTTTTTTCTGTTGTTTTTTTGAAGGAAAGAAAAAAAAAGAAAAATATTTTTTTTAATCACCAAAGTTAATAAAAATAGTAGGCTTTCAAGGTTTCTAGAATCTTTCTAGGTTCACAATACCCAATTGTATTGCAAGCCAAGTAAGAAATTCTTACTCTATTCATAATTAAAGTACAGATACATTGCAAGCATACATGCCTAATTTGCATCTGTGTGGTCAATGATTCATCACATCAGGTGCCCAACTTAGGAGCTACTGACTATTGAAATCGCACAACACTTCTTGTCCATAATCCTTGGGAGTACCCCAAGTTTGAAGAAACATCTGTTTGGGGTAAGTGTGCCCCCTATTTGTGGATTCAAGTATCCACAGATAAGGGGCCCAATTGGGAATTAGATATAATAGATATTAATTTATATTGGAAGGTGAGAGTTGAAATGTACTCTGCTGATGAGATAGCCAGGTGGACTTCTGGAGTATGCAAATGCAGATTTTCTCAGCTGCTGATCTGGAATTCCTTTTTGAAATAACAGGAATATAGAACTAAAATGCAGAACATTCCTATACTAATACATTTTGCTCAAGACAATGATAACTCGGATCTGGTGCTGCTTCTCTAGATCTCATTAGCCATTGAGGCTATAATGTGCCCATATGGAGTCTAATAAGGCCAGGACAGTGTTTCATACTAATTTGCAAGCCTGCCTAACAATTAAATCCTTCCATGGAGTGGTCAGAAACCAGAGTAGGATGCTGCTACCTGACTCTCCTGCTGTGTCATTGACTGAATTATTAATTCCTCATTATCATGAGTTAGTCTTCCACTGTTCCTACACCACCTTTATGCCTGCTTGAGGTCTTTCCTTCTGAACTGTGCTTTTGGAAATATTTTGTTTGCTCTTTCTGAAAAGCTTCCATACAAAAGAGCTGACTGGCAAGGAGCCTCCTCGGGTGCTGGTGTGCTTACAGTGTCTCAATAGCCTCAGTCAGACAGTTGAGATGGCTTACTGTTCTATTTTTCTTATGACAATAGCATAAAATTCATCCCAAACAGAATGCAGCAGACGGGAAGCCCCTTCTTTCTTTGACTTGGGGAGGGGCAGGAGGAGGGAGGAGGTGACCAAGCAGGCACATTGGAGGCAGCCAGAAATGAGATGGAAGAGCTTAGCAAGGAAGTAATGACCTGGTGCTAGGATCATTGGGGATGCTGCAGTTCAGGTCCTTAGATGGAATAATGCATGCACTAGAGGGAATCATTCGGACCAGGAAGGTTTATACAGGAAAATACAAAAGGCTAGAACACACTGGAAATTGCTGCAGGGATACTCTTTTTTGCCCTTTTAAAATTGCCTTGATGCGGACTGTAATTCCCCTTTTCCCATTTCATATTTAATGGTGGTTGGCACACCCTGTGCACCGAGCCTGCTGTCTTTTTATTTCGTAGGGCAAATAACTTGCTTCATTCAAACCAGTTTCACTAGATGAATATTAGAGAGTTTGCTACATCTTATTCCATTCTTTCTGGAACACTTACCCATCTTCTGAACAAGAGACACAATCAGAGGTACAATCATATGATCACTCTAACTCACACATACACATCATACAACTCACACTGACACATACACATGTTGCAGAATATCTGCATAAGCCACATGATATGTAAACAAAAATGTAGTGGGTTAGATTAAGAGCACATCTGGTGCACCCTTCATACAAATGCATCTAACAGGGACTAAAGACAGTGCTACATGGCAAGGGGAAAATGTGTAAGAGCACAAAAGAATCTATGCCACACTTTCTAAGACCCCTGTGAACAGAAGGAGAGCATACATCTTGACCTGCTTGCTTCACTAAAAGCCACTGATGACCCAAGCCTCCATGGACTTTAAAAGAGTTACTATTTACCATTATCACGTCCTGTGATACTTGGTTTCATAAATCAATTGTGTGACTGAGAAAAAAATAAAACTCCTTTTGGCTGATTTATTCCCTGATTTGACAAATTTCTCCAGTGGTCTGATGTCCTGATGAAATACCAAATTAAACTATTTTTGCTTCCTTGCTAAGGTTGTGGCCCCAATTCTCAATTTCAGCAGACTTTTCATCTCTTCAAAATTAAATCCCCAAAGCATTTCAAGCACACCATAAACTAGGGTTTGAAAGAAAGTATGAGATTTTTTCTTGGGAGTTTCACAAATGGCCCAAATGAGCAAAATCTGTTGTACGCCTAAGGGTTATGCTGTCATCACCACATTAATTACAGCCAGATGACCTTGCAGACTTGGTAAATAATATGCAGAGGGTATGGATTACTTGAGTATGTCTTAGAGACATCATCAATATTTGAGCTTGGAACTTTTTGGCAACTCAGCTCCCTATTACTGTAAGTCTTTCAACCATGAAAGTTAATCTCAAACCAGCCACTAAAATCACAGCATTTTGTTACTGGGAAAAATATTTATTTTTATTTAGTAAATTTGTATCATAAGAACTTAAGAAAGGCCATGCTGGATCAGACCAAGGTCCATCAAGTCCAACAGTCTGTTTACACAGTGGCCAACCAGGTGCCTCTAGGAAGTCCCCAAACAAGACGACTGCAGCAGCACCATCCTGCCTGTGTTCCACCGCACCCAAAACAATAGGCATGCTCCTCTGATCCTGCATCATGACTAGTATCCATTTTAACTAGTAGCCATGAATAGCCCTCTCCTCCATGAACATGTCCACTCCCCTCTTAAAGCCTTCGCAGCCATCACCACATCCTGGGACAGGGAGTTCCACAATTTAACAATGCGTTTTGTGAAGAAATACCCTTTCTTCAAGAAGCTCAGGATATGTACAAAATTTCTTCTCAACCATATTATTGTCACAACTATCCTGTGAGGCAGATTAGGTTGAGAGAGAGGTAATCCACTAAGTGTAATGGCAGAGTGGGGATTTGAGCCTGGGTCTCCCAGGCCCTAGTTCAGTACTCACATTTGGTTTTCATATGATAGCTTATTCTGATTTACTGAGATTGCTTTGTGGAAATGGATATGGAAAGATCATGAGCCCATGTTGTGTGGCATGATACTGATAAATGGCACATACATATGCCACATAGCCTATATTGTTTTGATCCATTTTAGTTTTTAAAATGCATCTTATTTGGAAGCTGTGTACTGCCATGCTATTCCAACAAGCTTGTGATGAAATGGATGGTGTCTTAAACCAAAGTTTGGAGAAGCACCTTGTTAGATTCACTTGGGGTGAGAATCAGACTAAGGAGCTTCTCCTTGTCACCGTGACTCAATATACAAGAACCAGAAAAGAGCACCATTTGGAGAACAGAGATCATGCCTTGCTGCTACCTAGCCAGTGTTGGCGTCCACAGCTCCCTCATTTATTCTTTCCTGAATACAATAGGGGTTGCCAAAGCATCCTACGTAAGGGTAAGATGCATGCCTTGCTTGATCTTGTATGAAAGCCCCAATCAAGTTTTAACAAAGGAGGTCAATATTTAACACAGGTGATCAATTTAACACAAAAACCAATAAACAAAACAAAAACAAGAAGGCGGAATTAGCATTTGGCGGACACTATTTTCTATCCTTGACTGAACTGCTTGGCTAGTGTGTTCGGTTTCTTGATCCTCTTCCTTTATATTTTTCCCCCTAAGTGTGTTCATTGCAAGCTCCTTTGGGTATCGGGGTTTACACATATTTCCATTCAGCTGCTCCACTTTATCTTTTATTTCTTTTTTTGTTCACAGCTGCAGCATCTGCTTTGTTCTGGATCTTCATTGTTACTTCACAAACCTAAGATTTCTTCATTTATTTCTCACTTTCCTCTTCTTCGAAGTTCTCCCCCTTTTTGCATCCTCATTGTTTCCTGTATTTTAAAGTGCTGGAAATGTCTCCATTTCCTTAGGCCTTTCCATCTTAACCAGTCTCTCCTCCAGCCATCTTCCTTTCCCATTTTCTTTCCCTTCCTTATTTGTCTATCATAATTAGGTTTAATTCGTGTGGACAGGGCTTGTCTTTTAACAGAATTTTTGTATAGCTCTGAGTTACAGACACGACAACAGTAGTAATAACTAGTGTGGACGCTAACAAAAGTGCGTATTTCAAAAGTGGATTACTAAGGACTATTTTAAACTGCATATACATCTCATTTTAAAAATATATGCAGGGTTCATGCATCACAGAGGACTTCTTCAGAATGTGTTGGTAGTCTGGTATTCTAGGGGATTTTACTGGATCTTGCTAGGCAGAAGCTCAGACAAGTGAAATGTGCAAGATGTCCTGACTATTGTATTCATGCCGAGCTGGCTTTTTCAGTGGCTCATGCACGTCTTGCACGTCATGCACGTTTTTTGTTTTGTTTTTTAGTATAAGGCATCTCATGCTAAATTCAAAATTCCCTGCCCACAATAGAGACTTATTCAGGTCTTTTCTGTCTCCCGAACAAATGCATCCAGACATAGATTCTGACCTGGGGGGTCACACTATGGTCTTAGAAATGTAGGGAGGCTTGCTTGATGCATGACAGTTTCCAAAGACATTAATCCTAAAACCTGAAAAAGGAAGTAATAAGAACAGCAACCCCGAGAACAAAGCAGCATTTCAGACACAGCTGTTGGCCATGATCCACAGAGTATGGACCCAGAGGTCCAACTCTGAACAGCAGTATGCACTTACACCATTATCAAAATGTGACTTCCCGTTTAGCAGAAGGTGGCAAGGGCTATTCTATACTAAAAGATTAGCCTCTAACTTCCCCATGGGTGCACTGAGCTAATTGTACAACTCTTTGGACATTGGCCAAGTTCTTAAAAAGCTTTCCTGGATGCCTGTGTTCTCAAAGCCAGGCTGCTTACGGAGTAAAGCGAGCAATTGCTTTGGCTAATAACTCGAAGTAGGGGGCTGAACAAGCAACTATTGGGTGCTGTTATGGAGGGAAAAGGTGAGCTGGTCTCAGGCTGGTTTGAGTTGTGGGCTTAGAGCTGAAAATCCTGTGCTGCTCAGTTATAATAATAGTGAGTTAAGATCGAAAAGAACTTTGGAGAAAGGCAGAATCTTATCAGCTAGGAGGGGGACAAGCTTGGAGAAAGGAAGGAGGAGGAGATTTACAAAACTGCTGATGAAAAGTTTTGAAACTTTCATCTTTTGAACAGAAGGCTATAGGCTGATGTACTCAGCCAACCATGCTGCTTATAGTGGGCTGCTCTTGTGTGTGAGTTTGTCGTGTCTTTTTCTCACTTCAGGGTGATGGTAGTTGGGCTGCTGGTGTCATTGCCAAAACCTAGTATTCTATATGCTCTCACATAAACTGTATTCTTTAATTGGAATATCTGCTTGGTGTTGAACACATGAACACATGAAGCTGCCTTCTACTGAATCAGACCCTTGGTCCATCAAAGTCAGTATTGTCTACTCAGACCGGCAGCGGCTCTCCAAGGTCTCAGGTAGAGGTCTTTCACATCACCTACTTGCCTGGTCCCTTTAACTGGAGATGCCAGGATTCAACCTGGGACCTTCTGCATGCCGAGCAGATGCTCTACCACTGAGCCACAGCCCCTCCCCAAGGAATATCAAGGAATAGATACCAGGAATCCAAGGGGGGGGGGAAACACCACCACCAGTCTATAGGCTGGTCGGATTACAGTGTTCATCAATTACGTGTGGCGCACATCACGTTTATCACAGCATCTGATCCAATGTACACACAAAACATGTTGTGTCTCCTACACAAAAAAACCTAGAGTAAAATGCCAACAATCAAGACAGTTTCATTGAGCCCAAGTAACAGTTGAAGAAATGAATTTCTCGGCATGCGCCAACAGCAGCTACTAGTCTGATGCGTGCTGGGTATGCAGAAGCGCATCAGCTTGAATTGCAAAGGGAGTAATATTTTCAGAGCAAAAGTACTCACCTTGAAATAAATCTATACAAACCAGGAAAATTCATGTTACAGACCTATTATAGTCAAGCAGGAGTGGCAACACTATGCAGATTGCAGTGCAGCTGCAGAAAAGTGCAACATCCACCTACTTAACATTTCTACAGGTATGCATTACATCTGATGGACCCATATTGATAAAGAGCACCACCCTGAATTTTTTCAGGTTGTTTAAAATGGACTGAATGCAGGACATAAAGCATATAAATGGTTTGCCCAGAAGTTATATTTCTGGCAATTGATAGAGGATTGCTAAACTGCTAATATGTAACTATACATTGCAAAGAATGTGTAAAAACACCCTAGCTTTTGGCAAGCCAGAGCCGTCTGTTGTGGCAAAGTCAATGAGAGTAAAAGGGATTCGGCAGCTTCAGCTGCCAGGGAAGTGCTGAAGGAAAACTGTGTATAATGAGGCATGAAACATCAATTTGGGTGAATCCTATGCATTATTTTGCACAGGAACTATCACTGAGGATACACTTATCCCCTTGTCACACAGCTTTATTAATTGCCTTCTTTTAAGAAACATTTTTTTTAAAAAAAATCACATTTCTTGTTTATTTTAATGTCTGCTTTCCCTAGGCATGCTATTATAGGTGTGTTATCAAGACTGTTACACTCTGCTCTGTACCTTTAATGCATATATGGGTAAATTACACTCTGCTCTGTACCTTTAATGCATATATGGGTAAATTTTGCCAAATGCACAGGGGGGGAAATTACACAGTGCATCCCTGAAATGAATCAAACTGGAATTTTTTTTTTTTTTGAAAGACATTCAGTTTTTTCTGATGGAAAGGGTGTTTAGTTTTTGAATGACCGGACAGTGATTTCTATTCATCCCCCTTTCCCACCTCTATGTTGCTCCCTGTGTTATTCCTGGAGGTCTGCTGAACCCTAGAAACAAAACTGAGGAGGGGGGTGGGCTCAGTGGGCTGCAGCAGGACTCTACAAAGTCCACCGATGATTGGATATGCACCAGAGGCTCGAATCCTGCATTGCAAGGAAATTTCTATATAGAACATCTGACACAAACTTAGGGCAGGTAATGTAAACTCCAAAACCTGAGAGAGCTGGATTATCACTATTTATTTGTTTGTTGTATACTGTTATTTACATTCCACTAATTCTGCCTCACAGTACTAAGGACTGGATCAAGACAATTGGATTAGATGCGGAAAGGCCTTTATGTTCATGTGTGCAGAAGATTCCTGGGAGTGGAAAAGCACTTTTTAAAAAATATGCACTTCTACACGTGAGAGAAAGAGAAAGGCTCGCCTTTTTCTGGAATTACACGTTGTGATCCTACATAATTAGAAATCAGACAGTGAATGGGATGACTTGACTGTGGTAAACAGCCAATCAAATCTTATCTTTCAGATAAGGTCATGGAGAACAAGTGAAAGCAATTGTGAATGCAAGTGGTATCATTGTAAATGAAGAAGTGAAATTTTTTTTTGCAAAGAATTCAGAAAAGGGGAGATACTTTTCAGCACCGCTGAAAATATTTGCAATCTAATGTGACTAATTTCACCTCCCTTCATCAAGTAACACAGTTTCAATATATATTGGTGCTTCGTAATACCAGTCACCACTGGGTTCACTAAGTTGCTCCTCTGAAAAATTGATCTTGTGAATCCTGTGAATTAGTCCTGTTCTGGGCTTCCATAATATTTTAAAGTTTTCACTAGTGTTTTGACTGTAGATAATATAATGTGATAGCATAATAAGGATGTTGTTATTACGGTGTTGCAAGAAACGCTTATACTCTGAGGTGAATTCAACCCTCCAAGTAGCCTTCCTCCAGCCTTCCTCCATCTTAAATGGCTCTTCCTGCAGTCGAAGAGCCATTTAATTTGGATGAAGGTCCTTAGACTGGAGGAAGGCTTCTAATTTGAGCCAATAGGAAAGGTATGGTGGAAATATTTTAGAAAATAAATAAATAAACTATGCTCAGTGGAGTGGTAGGACAGGGCTAGGATCCATCTCATTGGTAGCCTGAACAGCATGGTTAGTAGAATTAACATTTTTGCTTAAGTACTACCGATTTGAAAATGCTATGTCTTTGATTACTGCTGGTTTTTCCTACTAATGTACATAAAATTTAAAGCAACTGCCATGCCTATTTCATTTTCTTATGGGGAAATGCAGATGAGGGCATGACCCTGCCTGTTGCAGAAATTCATTATCTGGGTTTACTTCTTTGAAATTCACTGGGTCTGACTAGGATATGCCAGGAACTGTCTGTTGTATATCGGATGATCTATGGATGATATTGGCTAGGCTGCTAATTGTCTGTGATAGTCTCCATATGCTAGGCTAGAAGTGTCCTCCAAATGCCACCTGTTTGCCAATTTCCCTTGTTGGGGATCAGCTCTAAAACAATGCTGTCTCTTGCCAAGAGCTACTTGAGTGAAGAGAGGACAGATGTTTCACTCTGCCTGCTCCAGCTGCTAAGTACCCATGTGTTCCATTTCCAGTTGTCATAGGTATTACTTAGCGACAGTCTTTGGGCTCACCTCTAAAGTTACAAATTGGTACCTGCAGGTATGCTACGTAACTTCATATACAAATACAGAATATCTTTCTGTCCCTTTCATAAAAATAGGATATGAATAATTGTTGGTCCCGGGGCCAAATTTAGGAGAACACCTTGCCCATAGTTGACAATCCCAAGAGGGAATGGTAGTTGTGCCCATGGAACTGGCCAGAACTGTATTTCAGCAAAAGGGATCATCCAGTGACTCACCTTCTCTACTTTGAATAATGTTTCAATCCCTTGAGACCACTAGTCTCCAATTGGTCCTATTATATTTTTAAAAATCATTTGTGAGTATAGGCTGGTAAAACTGCTGATTCAAGAACAATGGCTGCATTCGAGCATCACAAACACAAGTTTGCGAGAGGGATTAATTCAGCTTGTTGCCATGCTTGCACACTCCCACCCTCCCCTCACAGTTACATCTGACTTATGGTGATCCCTGGTTTTCAAGGCAAGAGACATTCAGAGATGGGTTGCCATTGCCTGCCTCTGCATCACAACTCTGATATTCCTTGGAGGTCTCCCATGATCCAAATACTTGTCAGGGCCTGCTTAGCTTTTGAGATCTGACGAGTTGAGGCTAGCCTGGGCTATCCAGGTCAGGGTCCCTTCACATACAGAGTGTAATTGAAGGCTTCCTGGTTTCAGAAATACTGAATCCCTTCTTGTGGTTCCCTAGTGTATGTGCCTGTGCAAATTGGGGTTTGCTTCTTCCTCACAAACTGGGATTCAAAACCAGAATTAAACTGTGGTTTAAAATCCAGATTTGTAGAGAGGAAACAAAGTCTAATTTGCCTAGACATTGCACATCATGGCAAACTGGAGAGTTGGTTCTAAGCTGAACAAACCAAGAAGCCCGTTGTGTTCTATGTGTGAAAGGAGGAATGTGGGGAAAGAGAATGTACAACACGTGCATTTGTGATTATCACAAAAGAAGTTGGCTTGTGAAGCTTGAATACTGCAAATAGTTCTTTGACAATGTGTCTGAGTGTGCTGTGACATGGGTTATTTGCCCCAGTGCTGTTGGGATGTAGCCCCCTCCCTGCTTCCACACAGCATGCAAGAAGAGGGGCTAGAGACTTACTTTGCTTCTACCAGGCAAACCTGCTGTGTGGAAGCCCCATTGCTGCTGCGCTGTATTAGCAGCCGCCACCGCAATCAGGAAACTATACATGCCTGTCCCCGTGTGGATAACATCTGAGATATTCACGTATTTTGCTTCTATCATTTAATGGCAGACTCATAAATCTGAGTGTCAGAGAATTTGATTAGGAGCAGCACTAGATTGAAAATATGAACAAATAGTAATCCTCAAATAGACTAAATAGGACAGGAATGGGCCAAAAGAGAGTAAGAATGCCTCATGAGCCCCTCTTTGTGGTGGGAGGATGAGTTATAAATTTAAATAAATAAAGCAAGCAAGCAAGCACCTATGTATTTCTCTCCATGGTCTTGTTTGCAACGTGAACAATGCCTTGTACCATCCTTGCAGACAAACAATAAGAAGTCAGTCAGTGTGAAACAGCACTGAGCCTTAAGACAGACTTCTGAAACAGAGCTGCCCTTAGGCCTTTTGGACCCAGAGACATATTTAAATCCCAAGCTTGGCACCCAGTAAGGCTCTGAAGCTTGTCCCACTCTGAACTGGCTGAACTGGCCCTCCCATCATTCCCATAATGGCCAGTACAAACAACCCCTTGACTTTAACAGATGGAGAGCCTAACTAGACCTTACAAACTGCAGATGGTCATCACAGAGATTTGCAGCTATACTGTAGCTGCTAGTTCCCAGTGGCATCTCATGAGTAGCAGAGACCAATCTGGATCAGGACCACTGCATGGGAGAGGGAGGAATTCCAGCCTTCTCTCCTGTGCTGTGTTCGGTGGGTGAAATACCCTGGGGACTGTGGAGCAGAGCGTTATTTGTTCTGTTGGGAGCCATGTGCAGTGAATGCGTGCACGTGATGGTTCCTCACAGAGAAAATAATGCCCCTGGGCTGTTTCAGCTGCCAGAAATATCACAGGGGAGAAGGCAGTATTGCAGGCATTAACGAAAAAAGGCGATACCTTCAGGCTGAAGCTATGGGTCTGCAAAAAAATCTGTTTTTCAGACCCTGGCACATCGTGTCTAATCTGTGTATGTCTGAACTGGAGTACATGTGTTTACAGCAGGACTTCTCCAGTGCAGCAGTTTTAAACCAAATCAAGTCCCTCTGCATGATTACTCATGAATTGCCACCAAGAACTAACAGCTATAGTATACAACCCATAGTACAAGTCCCTGTGGTGCACTTGTGCCGTTTGTAACATATGAACAGGCTCTTAGAAGGGCGAAACTTGTAGGATTGTACTGTGCCACCAAACTGCCCTGCCCTAGGGTTGCCAGGTCCCTCTTCGGCACCGGCGGGAGATTTTGGGGGCAGAGCCTGAGGAGGGCAGGGTTTGGGGAGGGGAGGGACTTCAATGCATAGAGTTCAATTGCCAAAGTGGCCATTTTCTCCAGGTGAGCTGATCTCTATCGGCTGGAGATCAGTTGTAATAGCAGGAGATCGTCTGCTATTACCTGGAGGTTGGCAACCCTACCCTGCCCCCTTCCTCACACCGTTTCTCTCAATCCTCTTCCAATAAAGCCAGACCCCAGTATCCTGACCATTTTTTCCATTCACCCACCTATCCCTTGCACTGGTCTTCATCCCTAAGGAACTCCTGTCTCATTTCTGGCCAGTCCTGTTCGATCCCCTTGCTGTTGCCAGTCCCTCCCCTTTAGCACTGGGTCTTTTGTCCTCCTTTCATTTTATACAGCTGCAAAATCGTGAACAATTTCCTTATGCTTGATCACTATTCAAGGTATGGTAAATGTCTGGGTCACCATGAATTTATCTCAAAGAGGTGACACTGCTGCAGTTCCTTTCTATGGAAACTCAATTATATGTGTGTACATAAGGACTTCTCCAGGCACCAAGGATTTTCTGAAGAACACTACTGTTTATTGCTTTTAAGGTACTCAATTAGTGAAGCACTGTTAGAGGAGCTGCATTAACCTTTTGCTAGGGCAGCCATCTTTGGAGAAAATACAGCACAATAAAGGGGCTTTTGGGCAACGGGAGACAATTTTGAAGGTTTTTCAGACCTATCCCTTAGCACTAATACATTGGCAAGAATCAATACACTGTATTTCTGTTAGTGGGGATGTCTCCTGTATTTGGAGTTTCTCTACTGATGGAGGCTTTCCATATTCTTGGAATAAGACAATAAATGTTTATATGGCAGAAGTGTATTGATTGTATCCTTGCTATCTGTTATGTTTGCAAAGAGTCAGTTTTGAATCTCTCTTTAGGGGTATCCAGGGGTCTTTCATATCCAGCACATCTGTTTTGCAGATGTGTAAGCTTTAAACATGTGTAGAGTTGAATTGTTGTTGAAGTTGCCCCTGCTGGCCTGAAAATTTGTGGTGGCTGGACCTCAGCATTGTTTTGCAGTACACAAATATGAGTCTAATTTTGAGTCTAAAATATGATGCAGGCAAATGTTCCCAAAGCTAATCTAGGCAGTGCATGTTTCAGGTTCCTATTGTGGCCTTTTATGTGCAGCTGTTTTCTTTAAAATTGGAACAGGAAGGTTATATGGGATTATTGCTATGAGTGTTTCTATACAGTTTTCCATTGAGGGTCTTGCATGGCACTCCCACTAGTCTCCCATCCACATGCTGATTGGGCATGGCATTGGTGCTTCCAGGCCATTCACTCTCTACTCCTCCTCCCTGACCTAACAGGGCTGTGGCTCAGTGGCAGAGCATCAATTTGGCATGCAGAAGGTCCCAGGTTCAACCTTTGGCATCCCCAGTTAAAATCAGACAGTATGTGACATGAAAGATGTCTGCTGTGAACCCTGGAAAACCCCTGTCAGTTTGCCATTCTGAGTAGACAGTACTGACCTGAGACTTTAATAGTCTGATTCACTTTAGGGCATGTTCATGTGTGTTCATGTGGCCATGGATAGGCCCTTAGCCAAGGGGTTATGACAGTCCCGTTTTAGCAGCCTGTAATCTTAAAGCTAAGATTTAGCACCCTCTGTTGCTAAATGTAAGCATGCTGCAGACTTTGTCGGCTCAGTGTTTAGACCCTTAATTGTACAATGTGTCAGTTTGGGTTCCTGGCTTGCATTTACAATGAAATAATTAATTGTGTTACTGCTTGCAAATACTCAGAGACCAGTACCATATGGTAAAGTCAAGAAAGAAACAATATTTTGCTTAATTTAATATTAAGGGCCAGAACTGGCTGGCGCTACCAGATACGGCATAGGTTCACAGAAGATTGAAGAACAGGCTGTTAGTATTGTCTGATTTCACAGGATAATGTATGTGTGTTAAGGCGCTTCTGACTTATGGCATGAATTAATGACCTCCAAAACATCCTGTCATTAACAATCTTGCTTGGGTCTTGTAAACTGAGGGCTGTGGCTTCCTTTAGAGAGTCAATAGCATAATTTAGGGTCCATCCCAAACTTAACTTTTAAAATCTTTTGTATTTCATCATGGATCTCTATCCAATATTTTCTTGCTTTCTTGCATATGATAGAAGGATGCATCCATATTTTGGCATTTCCAACAATTCCCACTGTATTTGTTATTGGTTTTTGCTATATTTTTGGGCAAAATATGTCATCTATAAGACATTTTATACCAATTCTCTCTTAGTGTTTGACATTTTGTAGACTTGATTTCTTTAGTCCATATATCTACCCATTGCTTCATATTTTTTTCTCTCCAAAGTTTTGCATCCATTTTATCATACAATCTTTTACCTGCTCTGTTTCAGTATCATATTGCAATAGCATTTTGTAAATTTTCCTAACAAATGTCCTGTGTTTGTGGCTATTGTTCAAAATCTGTTTTCTTTCTTGGAGCGCATCACCCCCTTCCTAGGGGAGGGGGGTGATGCTCGATAGGAGCCAGTGTGACCCTAAGACGGCATAAGTGCCTTTTTAATCTGGGATAACAGGCACTTATGCCATCCCAGATGGCACACTTGCCGGCACCTGGGCAAGCCTCCGCCACCGCAGCTGCCACACCAGGACCTAAATCCCGGAAGCAGCAGGCTGTGCTGGCATTGGGGGGGGGGCATTCCCGGGGCATTCCAAGGGGTGGAGCAGACATTAATCAGCTTACTAACCCCTTTTGCCCCAGGAACGCCCCCTTTAGCTGCAGTGGGGCTGTGCCACCTTTTTCAGTGGCACAGCCTTTCTTTTTCAATGGGGCATTTTCCTTTTTTTTCTTTTTGTTATTTTTTAACAAGCTTTTTTTCCCTGAGGAGGCACCGTAGGTGCGCCACTCCTGGCTGCCACGGATCTATCCCCCCCCGCTCAGGAATCGGCTGCCCGTTGTCCTCCCTCTATATGGTCTTTTAATCTTGTCACCATTTGACAATACAAGAGCCATTGGATATTCTTTCCTTCTTTAATTTTTTGCCATTTTTTTTTATTTTTCCTTGATTATCAGTCATGTTCTCATAGGTTATAAGGTCAATTATCCTTCTTATGATTCTTTCACAGTCAGCATCAACTGGAAATATCAATGGCAGTATTGAAGGACTTATTTTACTTCTGCATTAATACCTCAGTATAGATTTTCAAGATCATCATCTCCTTTACCACACTTAAGTGAACCGGGGGGGGGGGTTAATTATCACTGAGCATATCAAGGTGCTTAAAGGGTTAGGGTTTACTTAGGGAATGTATTGTTTATTTAAGGAAAGTGTTTGTTATAAGTAGGAGAAAATCTCTAAACTTAAACATAAAATGTTCTTTAGTTTGTACATTTCTGATACTACTTATTAATACGCTGTTACAATAGACATAGGCTGAAATCTATACTTTGTTGGTTATTACACTAATTGAATTAAAACAGAGGGAGGCAACCTGTGGCACACATGCCAACAGTGGCCAGATCATTCATTTTACTTTACTTTACTTTACTTTACTTTAGACTTATATCTCACCCATCCTCTGGGTCGCAAGGCTTGGGGCGGCTCACAACAGTTCAATAAACAATAATTCAACAATGATAAAGCATACAAAATCTTTAAAATTCAAGATAGTAAAAACATCACCAGTGGACACCCGGCAACCTGCATTGCAAGGGGGACATTTATTTATTTATTTATTTATTTATTTATTTATTACATTTATAGCCCGCCCTCATTCCCAGCCAGGGAATGAGTGGGTAACATTTAAAACCATAAAACATAAGCTAAAACCACAATACCCTAACATGACAGAGGTAAAAACAAGATGGCATTCTTTTAATAGGGAATAGGAGTAGGGTTCCCAGGTCCCTCTTTGCCACTGGCAGAAGATTTTTGGGGCGGAGGCTGAGGAGGGCAGGGGTTTGGGAGGGGAGTGACTTCAATGCCATAGAGTTCAATTGCCAAAGCGGCCATTTTCTCCAGGTGAGCTGATCTCTAACGGCTGGAGATCAGTTGTAATAGCAGGAAATCTTTTGCTATTACCTGGAGGTTGGCAACCCTAAATAGGAGCCACTGAAGACCCTGTCAGGCTGCGTAATCCCCACAAGATCAAAAGTGCGGGGAGGATAGGGAGGCCAGCAATGATGTAAAAAACTTGCGGCTGTCCTCAGTTATAGGCCTGGCAGAACAGTTCCATTTTGCGGGCCCTGCAGAACTCATTATGGTCCCGCAGGGCCCTGATGTTACTAGGGCGACTGTTATGACATCATCATGTTATGTGGGTTCAGTATCTTCCTCATGGTACACCAAGCTATTATATGACAAAAAAAAAAAGACTTGAACTTGATGGCCTAAACTCTGCATGCATCTCTTAAATGGCCATTCGGATGATAACTAAGAAGCCTGCCTAATGTATCGAGTGAAGTGAAGATGCTGCCCCTACTATTGATGACAATATTTTGTGGTGGAAATAACACGTCTAATTATGGAAGGGTTGACATGAGTGCATTTCACTAACACTGCTCACTTTCTCTTTCTGTTGTGCTACTTCAATTGAATAGCCGGATATATGCCTGTGGATTGGATGAATAGGCTTAATTAAGTGGAATAATTGTAAATAATAAATTATGCACCTGGACAAATAGCCAGTAGAATGAATCAATTAACATTCAGCCAGTAGCGGTGAGCAATGTAAAATGAAAACCCTTTTTATACCACATACTGAGGAAGGATTCTGAAATGTCGCATGAAGTTATTCAAGAGTCACTTTGATTTTACCATTATCCTATGGACAGAACTTCAAGGTGGATTCCATGAACCATGCATGCCACTTAGGTAATGAGAGGGTGGTGAGACCTGCAGCTTCCTATATGGGCTGTTGGGCAAATTTCTACTGAGAGGGTATCTCTCCTATGCTCCCTGGGAGTGTTCCATTACATACAGGCAGTCTCCTTGATCAGTCTGCAATAGACATTTTGATTTCATAATCTTATATAATTACTCTCAAAATATCCTCCGATTCATCCCTGCTTTTGAAGTTGAAGCTATGTATTCCAGGAAGCACCATCACTGAAGGGTCCCCTGCCCCCTTAGGGGCAAATTAAAATTTTAAGAGATCACTTTTTAATTGGCCTTGGCAAGTGCCAGGTTCATAACTGTACAGCTGATGGTAACATTCTGTTGGAAGGAGTTCAGGAATGCAGTGCATTTGGCATCCAGTGTAAATAGATTTCACATTTTGCTTAGCTATTTATCACCCGGGGTTTGGTAAATAGGATTCAGACCATGCTTCTGACTAGTTTAGAAGGAAAACCCAAATGCTTTGTGGTTCTTGTTTCCATGTGAAAGTGAATTTTTTTGAAACTGCAGAATAATTTATTTTTAGTTATTTGCAAAATTTATAACCTTTCTGCCCTCATTGGGGACACCAAAGCAGCTAATGGATTAAAAACATACTACTAAAATTGTAGACAAATAGGCTTAAATTAGTGATTAATCAAAGAAATATTTATAAAGAAAGTATTAAAAGAGTAATATTAGACTATATAGTAAGAAACAGGTCCGCCTATATTCGACATTTGAAGGAGATCTTGTTCCTAACAAGAAGTATTGTAAGAGGACTGTAAGTCGTGTGTGTGATGTATTTGTGTTTTGTTGTATTTGTGCTTCAAAAACAATAAAATGTTTTTTTAAACATACTACTAAAAACATGTCTTAAAAACCATTAAAACCAAACAAAAATATATCAATAAAACTATTAAAAACAAGCTAAAATACACACAAAACTTAAAAACAACAATTAAAACATAGGGTGGGAAGGAGGGAGCACTGAGGGGTGCCAGACAAAACAGATCAAAAGTGTTCACCTGCTGGCAGAAGATGGCAACAGAAAGGGAGAGGTGAGGTTTTCTGGAGAGAGAGTTCCAGAGTTTTGGTGCCTTGACTCAGAAGGTCCTCTCCTAGTTTGCCACCCACCTAATCTTAGAAGACAGGAGTACCTGAAGTGGGGCCTCAGAAGATGACTTACCAACCTCCAGATACTAGCTGGAGATCTGCTATTACAACCTCCTGGTATATGCAGTTGCCATATTGTCTGAAATGGCAACACGAAGATTTACAAATTCTGTACACATGAATCAGTTCACCTGGAGAAAATGGCTGCTTTGGCAATTGGACTCTATGGAATTGTAGTCCCTCCCCTCCCTAAACCCCACCCTCCTCAGGCTCCACCCCAAAAACCTCCTGCCGGTGGCGAAGAGGGACGTGGCAACCCTAAGATGACTACGGTGGTCAAGTAGGTCCACAAGGGTGGTTCTTCAGGTGTGCTGGTCCCAAGCCATAATTACGTGATTGAGAGCTACAGAAATTACATTTTGAGCAGGGATTTTCTGGAGGGAAAGGGGCTGATTGTCTGTGATCCTGCAGGTGTGAATGCCGATCCCAGTCCCCCAGGTTGAAGGGACTCAGGAGCACAGAGAGGGTTGCTTGAATGTTCAAGAATGGCAATAATAATGTGTCACTGGGAGGTTATTTCCTCCTTTGGGAAGCACTTGGAACAAAGCAATTGGTTTCCTATGCAGATCCTCCAATAAGAAAATATTGCTGTAGTGAAGATGGTGGGAACTCTGTCTAGGATACAGAAGCAAGGAGAGGATAAACTTACTAGGTGGATGGAAACTTGTCTACTATTGATGAAGCCTTTTGCCTTGTGTTGCTCCTGCTCTTCCTGTAGGTTGTTCCTTAAATTGGTGTTGCTGGGGAGTTTTCATATTTCATGCCAGAAGTTTAGGGCAGTTTCTCTGATTGCAGTGGAGTATGAATGAGAAAGCTTGTTTCATTCACAGAAGGTATATAGCATATATGCAGCTACAAGTTATTGGTATTCCCATAGATGACAGTAGATGCCTGTGCCTACTTGGTGCTAGAGCTATGATATCTTACTATGCAGTAATACTTCTGACTCTAATTAGCATTCCTTCTCCTTTTGGTGGCTATAAGTTTTAGGAGCCTTGTAGCGCAGAGTGGTAAGCTGCAGTGCTGCCGTCAAAAGCTCTGCTCACAACCTGAGTTCGATCCCAACGGAAGTCAGTTTCAGGTAGCCACCTCAAGGTTGACTCACTTTCACACATCGGTCTAAAACGCACGGTCACTTACTCCGGTTTCTGCCAGGTTTCCTCCCTGTTTATTCCCTGTTTCACCCAGCATCAAATCCTCGCAAACAAACGGCACCTAATTTGCTGCTGGCTGAGTGATGTGTCAACGCAAAACGAACCCGGTTTTGCAATCGAGGACCCAAACCGTTATCCCTGGCTTGTCTCAGATAAACACGAGCCGAGTCTTCACTGCCCGCCCGTCTCCAAACCCCTCCCCTCGCAAGGCTGTCATTGGTCAGTGTGAATCGACCAATCACCAGGGGGAGGGGCCATTGCTGAACAACCAGGAAGTACGTGTCTCCTGCATTTTCTGTTTTCACGGATGGATCAGCACACAGTTTCGCCACGGATCAACAAGGGTAATGTGTACAGATTCTCCCCCAGCCCGGGTTCATTTAATCCTGGCTGGAACGGGGAGGAAACTGGGCAGAAACCGGAGTAAGTGACCGTGCGTTTTAGACCATCCTGAATAATGCACTTTCAATCCACTATCAATGCACTTTAATTGTCATTTGTAAGTGGATTTTGTCATTTCACACAGTAAAATCCATCTGCAAAGTGCATTGAAAGTAGATTGAAAGTGCATTATTCAGCATGTGGGAAAGCACCTTCAGCCTTCCATCCTTCTGAGGTTGGTACAATGAGTACCCAGCTTGCTGGGGATAAAGTGTAGATGACTGGGGAAGGCACTGGCAAACCACCCCATAAAAAATAGTCTGCTAGTAAACGTGATGTGACATCATCCCATGGGTTAATAATGACTCGGTGCTTGCACAGGGGACTACCTTTACCTTTACGTTTTGACAGCTTGTCCCACACATGCTTGGAATGTGGAAGTCACTTCCGGCTGTTGCTCCACTGTGGCCATTTTGCATGATCTAACAGACTCCGATGTTAGCTGTCTAGTTAAAGAACACAGTCTGCACCATTAGAATAAGAAGCTGGTAAGATGGGGCAGAGGTTGTAGACAGGGGGAAAGAAGCTCAGTTCCTGGCAATATTGAAGGAAAACAGGTCAGGAAGTAATTAGGAAAGGGATGGAGCTTCCTCAATCGGACATTATCTCATTTTTGTGTGCAGTATTGGAGGCATACATAATAGTTGTTTCATTTTTCTGTGGCTGCTGTGCAGCAGCATCTCACTCGACAGGCATATATTTTACACCAAGACACAAACCTTGCAAGTTCATGGCTACCACGTTGCCTGTGTTTGACTTGTAGAATGAACTCTCTACATCAAAGGCACTCACATAGCCAACGCTGACTTTCCTAGAAAACCTTATAGAGAAGAGCTTCTTGTAGCATATAGTGGATACTGTATACCTGGATGGAGTCTTCATTTCTGTGGATAATTTTTAAAGATGAGCACCAATCCAGCACACAGAATATCACTTACAGTTCAATCCTATGCAGCGTTTGCTCATTAGTTTCAGTGGGTTTTAGACTTAGGGTTGCCAGGTCCCTCTTCGCCACTGGTGAAAGGTTTTTTGGGCGGAGCCTGAGGAGGACGGGGTTTGGGGAGGGGAGGGACTTCAATGCCATAGAGTCCAATTGCCAAAGCAGCCATTTTCTCCAGGTGAGATCAGTTGTAATAGCAGAAGATCTCCAGCTAGTACCTGGAGGTTGGCAGCCCTATTTAGACTGCAGAAGTGATACTCGTACAACGGCTGGGGACCCACATTTCCACCTTGCAACAGACACCACTGGATAGGGTTGCCAACCTCCAGGTACTAGCAGAAAATCTCCTGCTATTACAACTGATCTCCAGCAGATAGAGATCAGTTCACCTGGAGAAAATGGCCGCTTTGGCAATTGGACTCTATGTAGGGTTACCAGGTCCCTCTTCGCCACCGGCAGGAGATTTTTGGGGTGGAGCCTGAGGAGGGCGGGGTTTGGGGAGGGGAGGGACTTCAATGTCATAGAGTTCAATTGCCAAAGCGGCCATTTTTCTCCAGGTGATCTGATCTCTATCGGCAGGAGATCAGTTGTAATAGCAGAAGATCTCCAGCTACTACCTGGCAGTTGGCAACCCTAACTCTATGGCATTGAAGTCCCTCCCCTCCCCCAAACCCTGCCCTCCTCAGGCTCCACCCCAAAAACCTCCTGCCGGTGACAAAGAGGGACCTGGCAACCATACTGCTAGAGCAACAGGTAAGCTGCAAGCCTCCCTGAGGTGAAGTCCTCAGGCCAAGGATGGAAGTAAATGTGGGTTTTTTGGTTTATGGTAAATTGTGAATATGGCTGTCCATGAGCTACAGAGCAAGTACCACTGGACTAGAGTAACTCTGCCTGGGACTGCACTCTTGGGCTGCAATCCAAAGAACAAATAAAAAAGGGATTTATTTCTCAGCAGAACTTGGATTGGACATTTTCGTACATGAACTGGAAAATCTAACATGCAGTACTGCAAATGGCTTGAATACGAGCAGAAACGTATTGACTCCTAACTTTACATGGATAGCTATGAACACAACGATAGATTTCTAAACAAACAGAGAGCCTTGGAGGTGGAGGCAATATGAATATGCCATCCTATATAATCACCCAGGGGAGAGAAGGCAGAAGGGTATAGCCCGATCTCATCAGATCTCGGAAGCTATGCAGGGTCAGTAATTGGAAGGAAGACCTCCAAGGAAGACTCTGCAGAGGAAGGCAATGGCAAACCACCTCTGCTTAATCACTTGACTTGAAAGCCTCTTGCTGGGGTTACTGTAAGTCAGCTGCAACTTGACGGCACTTTACACACACACACACAATCACCAGAGAGTGTCTTCAGGGAGGACAGCAGTTTTAATTTTACTCCAGGAAAATACCAATGCTGTGATCCTCACAAATGATATATTTGAACATGGAACTTTTCATCTTCTATCAAATTGAATACCCATATGCTCATATTGATGACTTGCTTGCAATTTAAAATGAATGGCCTTTTCGATGTATTTGTGACTGCACAATTCATTACATTTGTCATTACATAGGCAGTCAGCTAGTAGCTGATGCTGATGCACACTTAGAATTTACTGAATTGCTAAGGTTGGTAAGAACTGTAGTTTTCTCAGCCTTCTAAAGTAATTTGGAAAGCTACGAAACCTACATTTCCCATCATTCCCGGTAGGAAATCACAAAAAGGAAGATTAGGGAGAGTTGATCACAGGAAAGCTGGGGTATATCCTCTTTTAGATAGCTGTCTCCCATACTTCCCTATTTTGTGGCTTAGAAAAGAACTGAAAGAATAGATTAAAATTTCATAAATAGCGATAAAATAGATAATGTTTAGATTTTATAGATACAGGATTTATTAAGTATATTGTATTACACTGAAATAATCTTATAAGAGGAATTAGATGTTAAGAAGAAATTTTATTTCCCGAAGGAATAGAATCTGTGTGATTGTAAATGTATGTATGTGTTGTTGTTGTTGTTGTTGTTTTCTTGTTAAAAAATTAATAAAATATCTTGGGTGGGGGGAAGAACTGAAAGGGGGAGAGAGAGAGAGAGCATCAGTGTGTACACACATGTCCATTTTGCATGTGAATGAATCTTTTCAAGTGTTTCACAAGATGTTCAGAAAAATGCAAGTGGTTTTGGCCTCAGCATGGAGGCGCTCATTCATCTTTACTGAGAATCTGGAAAGGATGATTTTAAATAGTAAAGATGACTAAAAACAGTCCACCAATAGCCACAAGGCAGGTGTGCAAGCTGACTGCCCATCCATGGCACTATCTTTGAACAAAGATGGACCTCATAAGCAGATAATTGTCATAGGCAAATTTCTCCTTATTACCTTGTTATCCAAAACTCTTTCACCTGTATATAGAAAATAGATGAGAGAAATGCCTAATATGTATATAAGACATGCCTGCTACCATTTCCTGCTATATTCTGATTAATTCTTCCTGCTATATTCCATTTCCTGCTATAATGTGATGAATTCGCTCCCCGGAACGGTAAATATATTTTCCCCTGGGAACCATTAATTTTTGTGTCCTCCCCCTCATACCTTTGCTTTCTTAGCTCTGTATGTATCGAGTTTTGTGTGTTTTCTGTGAATGTGTAAATGAATTTGACTATTTTTTAATAAAACCTTTAAAATTCATAAAAAGCTTTTTTATTGGGAACCTTTTCCACTGCTGCATTCATCCCCATAAAATTTGGTTCAAAGATCCCCACACCAACCTCTTGCAAAGCTGTACCAGTCTCCAGCTAATTTTCCCCAATAAGAGGAGATCCCTCTATTTGGCGTAACATCTGGTCCCTCTAGAATGTAAAAGTTACAACAGAAAGGCCATTTCCACACAGGTTATTTGCCCTGGGCTCAATGCTATTGGGAAGTATTTTTTCCTGCTTCCCTAAGCATGGTGGTACATTCACTTAGCTCCAAGCAGAGGCGGATCTACTGTGAAACTAATGAAGCTTAAGCTTCAGGGCCCCCAATCCTGGAGGGCCCCCGGAGCAACTTTTTTTTAATGAGTGAATTTCTCTACAAAATCGATGGAGTTTTTTAGTGATAGAATCATAAGCCAATGGGTTGAAGTACTTAATATTGACTTTAGAATATGCTCATACCCATTTCACATGGCCTCAAAATGTCCCTGTAATTGGTCAAATTTCAAAATTTTCTTGGGGGCTTGCAGTGCTCGAACCCCCAGCTGTAAGGGCTCACTGAGCTCACCAGAATCTATTCATAGCCTACATTTTGGCAGCTGAATCCTCAAATCCTTCGTTGGTGCACGGCTTAATAGTTCTGTGGCTCTAGCCTATTAGACCTTTGTAATAAACTCTTGGTTACTCTGCCCTGGGTCCTCATGCCTCATTTGGTCACCTAGAAAGTATACGCTGTCGGGAGAAGAAGCAGCCAGGGGCAGGGAGGGTGCTCTGGGCTTTCTTGAGCTAGGCTCACACCAGAGAGGTGTCAGCTACTGAAGATCCCCTTCCTCTCTCTTACCTGACAGCAGGTAACAACAATCATAATAAAATCATATATATCTAAAATTCATAAGTAATCAATAAAATTCATAAAACCATTCAATACAGTTAACAAGATGGTACTCATATAATTACAGGGGCATTGGAGGCCCGGCCAAGCAGCCAAATCCTCATATCAGAAGCCCCGAGGGAGAGGAGAGGGAGGCCACTAACGATGACAACCTGTGGTTGCCCTCCATTGTAGGCCTGGTGGAAAAGCTCTGTTTTACAGGCCCTGCAGAACTTCTGAAGGCCCCATAGGGCCCTGATGTTACTTGGAAGAACATTCCACCAGGCTAGGGCCAGGGCCGAAAAAGCCCTGGCCCTTGTTGAGGACAACCGCACACTTTTAGAGAATGAACCAATACTTTTTTCCACACATTGATGTTGGGTGGTGTGACTTTCATTCCTCCAAATTTTCTTCTTCTTTTTTGGTAAGTTTTTGATTATATCTTTGCTAGTGTTTAGTATTAAAGATGTATAGGTCAAGGTGTGCTTATAAGCTTGGTCCACAGCATGGATGATATTTTTATATGTATATTTCTACAGGTTTCATTAACTAGCAACTAGTCCTTTAGTACCTATATTTACCGAGATATTTCTGTTTCCTAGCATAATTTTTTAAATATTTCGCTTATTCAATTGAGTTTTTTGGAAGAGGCAGACCTGGATTATTTCTCATTTACTGAATTTCTAGTGGTAGAATTCTTTTTAGACAGTTCAACATAAATATTCATGTGGGTCATGTTGAGGGTAAGGCCTTTACAATGGTTAACCCGAGTCTTTCTTCCTCATGGCATCTTTGGTCCTCCCCAGTGCCGTCACAGCAGCCTTTTGCAACTAAATGACACAGCTGGGGGCTGAAAGAACTCCCAAATACCTCAAGCAGTTTACAGCTTTTGGAAACATGTGAATTTCTTAAGCCAATTTTTTAAAATCCTAGAACCACTGACAGGTTTTATAATTTGCAGCTGAACTTTCACATATAGAGGTGTAGGTTTTTGAAGGCATCAACCTCTCATCTTTCAGCTTCCTTCACAATAAAAAAGCTGTAGTATATATTGGTTTTCCATAGAGCTTACAGTGGTCTGGGTCTATTTCTGCACATGAATATGGATCTTAAATCAAGCTACCAAGCACATCATTTTTAAAAATCCTACATTAGCCCACTTGTAAAGCAGGCAATGATTTTTCCTAAAAGATAATTTCTCTCTCTGCATAGTGAAATTAGAAAGACAGCGTGAAGAATTTTGCTTTCTTGCTCCCTTAAAACATTATGTAGAGCTCTCTGTGGCTTTGTTTAAATTCAGCACATGAGTGGCATGACCCCTAGGATTCTCCAATATTGTGAGAGCTGCCAAATTTATTTCCCTTTTTGCTATCCAGAGGAAAGAACCTGCTAATATATTAAGCTGAACTCTCCACAGTGGGTCGGATTTATCTTTGAATCTTCTTAATGACTCTCAACATGGCCACTGAGTAAAAAAAAATGTTAAAATAATTAGCATAGTATTGTCTGTTGGCAAATAGCGCATAAAATAAAGCTTTGTCAGTGGCATTAATTCATTCTCTGTTTATATTCTGCTAATTATTTCTATTGGTAACTCAAACCTGGGTAGCTGCATCAAGTCACCAGGGAAGGAAACACTGAATTTTAATTACACCATCTCCTACTCATGCATTTCTACCCAAGATGAAACAAAATGGAGACTTTCATTAATGAGCTGCTCTCATAAGCTTTGGAGCACACCATAATAAGACAGGACATCTTGACAGACTGAACAAAGGCTTCTCCTTTCCCTGGCCACAGTATCAAACTGCTTCTTGTTTTAGAGCAATATGCCTCCAGACTACTCTCTCCTGTCCCTTCTCCTCCTCTTGTTTCAACAGTTCTCAGCATCTTACAAGCTGTAGAGCTCTAGCATGCAATTTATGTGATGGTGACAGTCATTTTTAATAGTAGTATCTCAAACACAGAGTAGAAAGCTTCGTTGTACAAATACCAGAAAAAGAAGAAGTTGCGTTGAGTCCTTCTCTTCAGCTTCTCATCTTAAAACATAACTGCAGAACTGATCTGGGGGAAGGGTCATGGCTCAGTGGTAGAGCATCTGTCTTTCATACAGAAGGTCCCAAGTTCAGTCCCTGGCATCTCCAGTTAAAAGGCTCTGGTCGTTCATGACGTTGACAAACTTCTGCCTGAGACTATGGCCAGCTGCTACCAGTCAGAGTAGACAGTACTAATCTTGATAAACCAGTGGTCTGGAGCATCACATGTCTCCATGTGATTGGTGTACATGTTGGTGTTCATGGAGGTTAGCTTGGCGCTTAGTCAGGCGTTCCCTGATTCAAACAGAACCACGCTGAAAACTTGTAGAACTGCTTTGTCAAAGCATGCCTTCAACCTGTTCACATTACACATATGCCATTTTTGCATGGTCAGTTTTGATGTTCGCTCAAAGCTTTTTTAAAATGCAACTTTAAAAATGCCTTTTCTCGGTCCTGATGCAAAAGGAGAAGTTCCATTCCCCCCACTCGCCTGCTCCTTTGTTCCTGTTTGCATAGCCATTAGCATATGCATAGCTAACGTGCCTCTGTTGTTTTGCATTGTTCCTTGAGGGGGATTCTTCGGGGCAAACCCCAAAGGTCACTTTAAATGGGCTCTTTTGTAAAGTGAAGCTGGAATGCGCCAGCTTCGCAGTCACTTCCGGAACGACGTTCAGCGTGCAAAATTTTAAAAAAATATGTGGGGCAATTCAGCCTGGAATGTGCTGCTAATTACCATGCAAAAATGGCCATAGTGAGGATGCTTTCAGAACCTTCGCTCTACTCTTAATGTTACATCCATCTTTGCTCTGAAAACTTTCTGCTCCAAAGCATTTGAGCCCAGCAATTATGAACTGTTTGTCCTTTGTTCTGTAGAATGGCAGAGTTCAGAACCAGAGATTAGAGCTCTGCAGTGCCTCTCTTGCTCTTAAACGGCCATATCACCCATTCAAGTATTCCCTTTTGGGCTCTGCCATCCTCTTGTACTATTCTAAAATGGCCATTACATCTGCAAGAAAATAAAGGAAGCCAGCAGACTGTCTGAAGGAGTGTGGCAAGATCGGCTACCAAGGTTCCTCCTCGGAGCGTGTGATTTATTATGTCAACATAAAGGTGTTTTGAGTTCAGAAACAAAATTAACTCTGTTTCAGTGATGATTTAACTACGACTCCTGCTGCACAATGGTGCTAAACATTCACTTAGCAGAAGCCTTGGGATATTACCTGTGTCTGCCAGTGTAAAGGAGCCCCGTGGCGCAGAGTGGTGAGCTGCAGTACTGCAGTCCAAGCTCTGCTCACGACCTGAGTTTGATCCCAACAGAAGTCAGTTTCAGGTAGCTGGATCAAGGTTGACTCAGCCTTCCATCCTTCCGAGGTCGGTTAAAATGAGTTCCCAGCTTGCTAGGGGTAAAGGGAAGATGACTGGGGAAGGCACTGGCAAACCACCCTGCAAACAAAGTCTGCCTAGGAAACTTCAGGATGTGATGTCACCCCATGGGTCAGGAATGACCTGGTGCTTGCACAGGGGACCTTTACCTTTTTACCTGCCAGTGAAGAATTTTTTTCCCCTTCCTGGGTGCAGAAATGAGAGAGAATTAAAACTTGGAAAATACATACTTAATTGCAACAAAATGAGCTGCTGCAGTATAAAAATCCATCTCTAAAGCACAGGGATGCATCTGACAGCCAATGATTAAAGCAATGGTTCTCTGTAAATAAACAGTACATTGAAATTGGCATAATATTTATGATTATGATTAACACACTGTCTCTCAGCGGAGGGCAACCTGAATGGAGCTGTCTCGGTTTACTCCTAATTTGTTTGTTTGATGGCGTTTTTACCCCGCCCTCCCCAGCCCAAAGGCCGGCCTCAGGGCAGTTTACATAATCCAGAATATAATAAAAATCAATAAAACATTAAAAACATAATTTAAATATACTTTAAAATAACTCAAATCAATTCAATAAATATAGAGGCAATAATCCCCCCCCCGATGGCGCTAAAATCACAGAATAGCAGTCTGCAGCCAGGTAGATGAATCTAACTGCCCGCCAGAATGGGGGAAGGGGCTCAGCAGCGGGGGAAGGGAAGAGATTAGGGAGGCCAGTATTTATAGGGAGGACCCTTGCTGGCCTCAACCATAAGCCTGGCGGAATAGCTCCGTCTTGCAGGCCCTGCAGAATTCTTGAAGATCCCACAGGGCCCTGATCTCATTAGGGAGGCTATTCCACCTGACAGGGGCCAAAGCAGAGAAAGCCCTGGCCCTGACTGAAGCCAGCTGGACACTCCTTGGGCGGGGGACCACCAGTAAGTTATTTTGTAATCATAAGTTTCTCTGGGAAACATACCAGGAGAGGCGGTCCCAAAGATATGAAGGTCCCAGACTGTGTAAGGCTTTAAAGGTCATAACCAGCACCTTGAACCTGACCCGATATTCCAGCTGGAGCCAGTGCAGTTGACGGAGCACTGGGATAATATGTGCTCGCAGCAAGGTACCGGTAAGCAACCTCGCCGCGGCATTCTGTACCAGCTGGAGTCTCTGAGTCAATCTCAGGGGCAGCCCTACCGTGTTTCCCCAAAAATAAGACACTGTCTTATATTTATTTTTCCTCAAGAAGACACACTATGGCTTATTTTCAGGGGATGTCTTATTTTTACTAAGTATGGTACAACAATCTACATTTATTCAAAGATAGTTAAGTCATCTTCTTAACTAAACCTGCTCGATGGGAAACGAACCCCGCCGCAGTAGACACCTGAGCTGACTCCGCCAAGCCGAATCTGCCCCGACTCTGGGGTAAGCGGCTTCGGGATCGCAGGCTACTTTCTCACAGATAGCCTGGAGAGTTTCCCCAGGTCCCCCTCTCCCGTTTTACAGTCACACAGAACCGAACCTGCACGCATCTGGTCCCCCCCCCTGAAACTGAATACTGAGAGACAGAAATGCCCCCGGTTCTCCCCCCACCCCGTACACAATCCCCCCCTTCTAAACAGATGGTGAAGGGAAGCATCTGCAGATGGAGAAAAGAAGCCGTTTTTATCTGATGAGGCAGTCCTCGCTCTTCTTCCTTTGGATCTCACCCAAACCCCACTGGGTCAGGAAGGTGGAGAGGGAAGCTGCCTGATTCCTGCATTGTACTGATTTAAGGATCGCCGCCAAGATCTGGCTTTGTTTCATCGTTGGCGAATGCCCCGATCCTCCTCATAATCCCCACCTTCCCCTGACAATACGATTCTCTCCCGGAGGGCGGGCGGGCGAGCAAGGGGGGTCTTCCAGAGCCTCTGTCCAGCCGGTCATTCAACCTAGATGTGCCAAGAGCGGAGGTGATTTCCAAAGCCTCTTTTGTTTGGGGGGTGCACAGGGAATCAAACCTCTCCCCACCCCCACCCCCGCCAAAGATCCTGAACGGTGAAGGGGCTGAGTCAGTGCAAGGCACGGCCCACAGACCCCGAGGTTCCCATCCCCCCAAAGCGCGAGCTGTTGGATTTCAACCTGGGGGCTGCGGCGACGGCGGCAGTGCGCAGCGTCGCCCGTCTCAAACAGCGCCTTACCGCTCCGCGCAGGTACGCTGCATATCACCATGTCTTATTTCCGGGGTATGGCTTATATTGCACAAATGCTTAGAAATCCTGCTATGGCTTATTTTATGGGTATGTCTTATTTTCGGGGAAACAGGGTAGGTAGAGTGAGTTGCAGTAGTCTAGCCTGGCGTTGACTGTCGCATGGATCACCGTGGCTAAGTCAGGGTGGGAGAGGTAAGGCACCAACTGCCGGACCCGGCAGAGGTGGTAAAAAGCCATCCAGTCCATGGCTGTGACCTGTGCCTCCATTAATAAGGAGGCATGTAAGGTCATACCCAGTTTCCTGACAGCACGCATAGGTGTCAACTGCACACCATCAAAATCCGGGAGTCGGCACCCCACCCCCAAGTCACCCCGGCTGAGCCGCAAGACCTCCGTCTCCAGTAGAGGTCTTTCACATCACCTACAACTTGATCTTTAACTGGAGATGGCGACCTGGGACCTTCTGCATGCAAAGCACAGGTTCTTCCACTGAGCCACAGCCCCGCCACATTAGTAATGCTGGTGATAGTTGGTAAAGTTGATGTAAATACAGGAAGACTGTAGGTTCCATCTGACTCACATTTTTCGCAAGAGTTGGCCCTTACTTGACACAGCTTAAGAAATTTTGGAAGATCTCTAAATCTCTAAATCCTTGAGCGGCAATTCCTGTTTGGAAATAATAATTGAGTAAATAATAATTTATATTTGCATCTACTGTGTATACTTTTTCTGTGTTTACCTTTTCAAGTAGGACTTGGTGAAATATATTTCTCATTTTATGAATCAGAGAGGGGCTTCTCCCCCTGCCCCTGCTGTCTGAAAAATGACATAATGCTAACCAACAGAGATAAGGTGCTGATGATGAATGGCTGAGACTAGCTTGGAGTCTGCAAATTCCAGCTTCCTTGATTATAAAATGCCAATGAGGCAGATAAGATGCTTGCCTTTAATTAATAATTCATCATCATTGCAAAGGGAAAAATATGAAGTAAGCTATGATTTTTCATGTAGAAATCTCCTTAGATAGCAAACAAAAACCCCAACACCTCCCCCCTCTCCTCCATAGGAAATGATGACATCTAGGAGGCAAGAAATATACTTGCTGTGCATCAAGGATTTAGGGATTCAAATTGCATTGCTTGAACAATTTCTGGATTCCTGTAATTAGCGTATGTTCTTCTGCCAGGAGGAGTCCTGTGTCATTAGTGACAGATTTTCTAACTTTCCTATTCTGCAATCCACAGTTCTGACAGCACTGTATGAGTCAGGGTGCCACTGTCACCTTGACTGTGAACCTTAGGCTTATTATTCCATAGTGCAAGAAAGGTCACTGGAACCACATTAGTGGATATTTGAAAACTGTCACTCTGGAAGCAATCCCTCCCAGTGAGTAATGTAACTGATCAGGCATCTACCTAGCACTGAGGTTGTGAAGCTATTCACAGGCCTCACTGCAATGAACTGTGGTTCTGTAGTGGCAGGGGGTTTCAGGCACTGTGACCATAGTCATGTTCCGGATAGCTGTCTCACACAATCTTAAAATAAGTAGGGTATTGGACCAAATTTCACAAGCTTGCCTGTTAAGTTCAATTTTACTTTCCTCTTGTGAGAAACAAACCTGAGACGCCATTTTCTGTTTCCTCATGTTGAATCTCTCCTGTGTCGGTGGCTCATGGTCTGTGGCAGGGTCTAGAGCATCTGCTTTGCTGCAGAAGGCCCCAGGTCCAGTCCTAAGCATCTCCAGTTCAAAGAACCAAGCACTAGGTGATTGGACAGACTTCTAACTGAAATCCTGGAGACTGTTGCCGGAGTAGACAAAACTGGCCTTGATAGACCAATGACTCATTATAAGGCAACTTTATATGTTGATGCACTTTCCAGTGTTATTCGTATAGTAACTGTATATCAATGGTCCTGAAATGGCATGTATAAATTGAATACAAATGGCACATGAGTGGCAGCAAAAATGCCAAAGAAACATCCATTTCAGTAATGAAATGTGGTAAACCAAAACTAATAATCATGCCAGCATCCAGCATAAAAAAGAAACAATTAAGGCCCAATCACCTCATCCCTAGAAACAAGAGCGCTAACTATTCACATGTTACAGTGAACACATGAACCTGCATGTCCATGGGTACACATGTTTGTGACAGAGCGCTAATACACGTTCACTTTACAAATTAACACAGGGACTAGTACTTAGGTACTTATGATCTGTTTATTATAATGACATCTCCACTTTCACAGGTAAACATGAAGTCTAGCTTGCTCTGGGATTTTCAGATAAGGGCTTCCACTTGGGGAGAACTGACTAGATCGACAGCTTTCCTCAGTGCATTGAGCATAAGATAAGGATCTGGGTCTTTTAGCTGAGGTTGCCTTGGTTTTTATGAGGACATCTGAAAGCAGCTATACATTTGATATGACATGATAGGTGCTAGATAATTCAGCATCATCTTATCATAAATGAGTGTTCTTCTTAGGCAAACACTTTTTCTGCTAACTCCCGCTCCCTTGCTCTCATGTTTTATGGGGACTGCCAGATGGGGAATTACGAGTTCATGCATAAGAGTGTCCCTAAATCCTGTCAAGAATGCTGTTGGTTGGTGCCAGCTCAGCAATGGGCAGCATCTGCTGAGAGCCATTGCACACCGGCATCATAGTTTACTGGGGCATCTATCGATTCTGAAGGTTTTTCATTAAAGATATGATGTGGTAGTTCACACCTTCAGCCATGCTACAGAATTCTGTAGAATAAATTCAAAGTCTTAACAAATGCTTCCTGCAACACAGCAGCTTCTGTTGCAGTGATGGATTCTTCATTCATTCAGACTGCCTACTTTACACATTTACAAACCAAGCTGATCAGAGAGCTTTAGATACTTTCCTTTTCATGCCAGCAAACTGGCTTGGGTCCATGCAAAAGCAGATCATCAGGCTCCATGTAGCAAAAAGATTGCAGTATGAATGCTTTACTATATATTTAACTACTGGTGGATGTTTATACTAATTAGAGTTCATCATGAAAGTAACAAGGATATCCTGCAAACATGCCATGAAAGCTTTTTGCACAGAGACTTTTCTCAACCCTGTAATCCCCGTCCATTAGGGTTGCCAACCTCCAGGTAGTAGCTGGAGATCTCCTCCTATTACAACTGATCTCCAGACGAAAGAGATCAGTTCACCTGGAGAAAATGGCCACTTTGGCAATTGGACTCTATGGTATTGAAGTCCTTCCCCTCCCCAAACCCCGCCCTCCTCAGGCTCCGCCCCAAAATGTCCAGGTATTTCCCAAACCCAGAGCTGGCAACCCTACCCTCCATGGAAATTACTCATTTTGTTACAACATGGGAACGACAAAACCCCTGGCAAAACTTTGTAGGTAAAACTGGCTCTTTCCTAGAGCAAAGTATGTTTTTTAAAAGGAAGGATTTTCCTTACCAGAATGAGAGGTTTAAAATTCATTACTAGCATATTGCTTTGCTTTTTTTCCAAGACTTTATTAGGACACACTATGCTCAGCTTGATTAGTCATATTATTCACTGGTAGGGGTGAGTACACAGTTTCTGTTTCTGGCTAATTTTCCTTTTTAAAAAAACCTTGTAGGGTTTTGTTGTTATTAAAGCTATTAGTTATTCACAGTTTGCTTTCTGTTTCCATTGGTTCCAATGGGAAACACATTTCTGGCTGTAAGTGTGGCCCTTTTCAGACATTACAGGCCAAGCACCAGGAAGCCAGGAAGCACACCTAGATCCTCCTGGTATATGCAGTTGCCATATTGTCTGAAATGGCAACACGAAGATTTACAAATTCTGTACACATGAATCAGAACCCTGAACAATCAAGGTTTGTCTAGCATGTTATACAAAGGCTGTTGAAGCACGCAAAGTCTGCACATTTCCCCTTCCAGACAACATGGCAACAACAAATATTGGGTTGATACTGGTGATGCACACTCCCTATATGTGTGATTGGCAGTTTCCCAGTATGCAAAATTATGACAACTCAAAAGCACTGTTCTCCTTAGAGAGCCAGCGTGGTGTAGTGGTTAAGAGCGGTGGTTTGGAGCAGTGGACTCTGATCTGGAGAGCTGGGTTTGATTCCCCACTCCTCCACATGAGCGGTGGAGGCTAATCTGGTGAACTGGATTTGTTTCCCCACTCTTACACATGAAGTCAGCTGGGTGACCTTGGGCTAGTCATAGCTCTTAGAGCTCTTTCAGCCCCACCTACCTCACAGGGTGTCTGTTGCGGGGAGGGGAAGGGAAGGTGATTGTAAGCCGGTTTGATTCTTCCTTAAGTGGTAGAGAAAGTCGGCATATAAAAACCAATTCTTCTTCTTTTGCTTCTGCTTCTGCTGTTTCTTCTGCTTCCCCTCCTCCTCCAATTGAGATGAAATTCCCAGGGAGTGTGCTCCTTGCCCAAGTGATGCTCCTTGCCAAATTCAGTTAGAACAACACATCCCTGTCTTTACTTACTTACTTCCTGATAAGAGCAAAAGTCCAGTAGCACCTTAAAGACTAACAAAAATATTTTCTGGCAGGGTATGAGCTTTCATGAGCCACAGCTCACTTCTTCAGGTATCTGAAGAAGTGAGCTGTGCCTCACGAAAGCTTATGCCCTGCCAGAAAATATTTTTGTTAGTCTTTAAGGTGCTACTGGACTCTTGCTCTTTTCTGCTACTGCAGACAGACTAACACCGCTACCCACTGTGAATTTACTTCCTGATATAATTTATACCTCAGCTTTTTCCCCATGGGGACCCAAAGCGGCTTACACTATTCTCTTCTCCTTCATTTTATCCCCACAACAGTCCTGTCAGGTGGGATTAGGCTGAGAGTGTGTGACTGATGAAGGTCACCCAGCAAGCTTCCATGGCAGAGTGGTGGTTTGAACCTGGGTTTCCCAGATCCCAGTCTGACACTCTAACCCAGGGGTGTCAAACATAAGGCCCAAGGGCCGGATCCAGCCCTTTGAGAGCTCTTATCTGGCCCGCAAGCCAGCTGAGGCAGCCACCCCCTTCGCCAGTCCTGACATTCATGTCATATCCGGCCCTCGTATCAATTGAGTTTGACTCCCCTGCTCTAACCGCTACACCACACTTGTGAACGCAACTAAAGTTCTTACCTGTGCAGTAGTCACAGGGGAGGTGATTGGCAGCTCAGGAGAGCATGGCAAATAGGGCACAAATAATATATGAATAATATGAGAAATGTCATCATTGGGTATCACATTTATCAGGAATATGGGGCCATTTCTGTTCCATGCTTGCAGGGATCAGAGGATGGTGAGATGCAGCTCGCCCCACCCAACTTTCCACCCTGCTCTGCATCACTGGCGAATGGGTTGTTCCTCCAGGATTCTTGTGTTGTTTATAGACAAATTCATCTGTTCAGATTTATAGCAGGGCCTTGGGAGGGGTCTGTTTTTTCAATACAGATGGAAAATGCCGGCAATGGGAGTGAAAGCTTGGCCCCTCATGGGTCTTATCTTGCTGTGCTCCAGTGCTCTCAGTATTTTTCTCTCATCCCAGCTGATTTCTAGTATTTGTGCCAGGTCAGAAGAAACAGACTTCAAACAGCACCCTATAGTGAGATAAGTAGGGTTTCCAACCTCCAGGTTGTAGCTGGCTTTCTCCCACTATTACATCTGCTCCCCAGGCAACAGAGATCTGGTCATGTGGAGAAAATGGCTGCTTTGGAAGGTGGACTCTATGGTGCCATACCCCATTGAAGTTCCTCCCCTCCCCAAACCCCGCCCTTCTCAGGCTCCACCCTCAAAATCCTCAGGTATTTCCCAACCCAGAGCTGGCAACCCTAGAGATAAGGCATTGAAAGGGCCAGAATTTAGCTTCTCTCAGCTGTGGACTCCGTTTTTGTTTAAAAAGAGATCTCAGATGCCATTTTAGACATGAATAGGTACTCTTGGGTTTCCCTCTCAGGTCAAGGCAGATTAAGCTAAGCAGTTTTAAAAGGTTGCCTGTCTTTTTTTCTCTACCAGAGCTAATAGGAGGTGGCATAGGGAGCATGTTACCCCTAACCCAGAACTAATCCAAACTGGGGCCCCTTGTGGCTGCTTTTTGGGGAAAAAATTATGCTGTTGAGTCTACCTTTCTTAGAGTGACAATATACATAGAACCAGCCTGGTAACCACCTTACTAAACTGGTACTGTTTGGCACTGTAGTATACATTCACGCCTAAGAATGCAGTGGTATGAAATACAAGCATAATTAGAGCTGAATTGTTAGTGCTATCAAGTTATTATGAATTATTCAGATAGTACCATCAATGTCCATGGTACTTTACAAGATTAAATAAAAAGAGCCTTGCTGAGAACATGCGATGTGATCTAAACGCTAAACAAAGGAAAAGAAAGGGAGTGGTAGAAAAGATAAAGCACGAACGTGATAAAGTGCAATTATGTACAAATTTAAAACTAACAGAATTACAGCCTGCAGTCATCCAAAATTATAGTGTGTCACTGAGAGAGGACAGGGTGGGTAAACCTCAGTATCCCTGTGGGATCATACATGTGTTTACTAAGATTCGCTGAAGTGACTCAGGAAAGTGGGCTGGTCTTCATGTTGCGGGAGAAGGCAAAGAAGCCTCTAGAGGAGGTCTGTTCTTAGGATCAAACTGAGGTCAGGTTTGCATATGCAGCAGAATGAGGTGGTAGGATTCTGGGATGATGGTAGGGTTGCCAACCTCCATGTACTAGCTGGAGATCTCCTGCTATTAAAATGATCTACAGCCGATAGAGATCCATTCATCTGGAGAAAACGGCCGCTTTGGCCATTGGACTCTATGGCATTGAAGTCCCTCCCCTTCCCAAACCCCGCCCCTGAGGCTCTGCCCCCAAAACCTCCCACTGGTGGTGAAGAGGGACCTGGTAACCCTAGGTGGTGGAGAGGACTGTACCACTTCAGACTGATGGTGGAGGGTTGTCTTTTTGAGCTCCCTCATCCTGAAGCTCTCTGCAAATAAATAACAGCACTTCTGGGAGAAAAGATCTTCCCTAACCCTTCACTTGCTGTGCTCTTTTTGCATTTTCAGGCAATTGTCAGGAATTTTGAAAAATATAATCCCTCGCCTCCAGATTGAAGTGGCAATCTTTTCCCAGAATGATGTTTCCGAAACAAATTGTACCCCCCGATGGCTGCTGTTAAATAGATGAGGGATCAGTAGGGTTGCCAGGTCCCTCTGGACACAGGCAGGGAATGGGGAAGGTAGGACTGCCAGGTCCAGTTTGGGAAACTCCTGGAGATTTGGAAATGGAGCCTGGGGAGGACAGGGACCATAGAGTCCACCCTCCAAAGCATCCATTTCCTCCAGAAAAAATGATCTCTGTAGTCTGGAGTTGAGCTGTAATTCCGGGGAATCCCTGGATCCCACCTGGAGGCTGGCATCCTTAGAGATCCAGATGCCAGTATTTCATCTAGTTTGGATCTCAGAGCACAATTTGGTTCTTCAGTCTAGGAGTGCCGACACAATTTCTCTGGATCCAGTAAAATCCGGGGCCACCAGAAGCCCCACCCTGATTCCCCTGGGAGCCACGTTTGCAGTGCAGGGTGGGAGAAGGGCATGGCAAAGAGCTCTTCCAGCTGGTGGTGGCCGGCAGCGTTGGCTCAAGGGCAGGTCTTTTGGCTGCCCCACCAGGGTGCTGACCAGAAGGGACAAGGCCATGTGGACCTCCAGCATGGGCACGCTGCTCCTGGCTACCCTCTCCCTTTATAGAGGGGAGCCACTGAGGGAGCCCCCTCTTTCCAGCAACAGCAAATACAGTTTCATGAAAGAAACTGCTGAAGTGACATAAATAGTCCACATCATGTTAATGCACTTGCAGCACAACCCAGTTCCCCCACAAGAGCTGGGCCTTTGTAAGTGTGTCTGATTTTACCCTCATACTTGGCCCAGGAGGAGGAACAATCCAATCTCTTTATAAATGGTCAGATTCTATAATAAACTTGTTGATAAGGTTTCACAGATATTAAAGCAAGAATACTCTGATGGTATGAATTTCACTGAGAGCTGGGGGATTAATGTGCTTCCTGCCAGATCCTCTTACATGCCAAATAGGCTGTGGGCCATGAGATGTCAATGCAATACTTGTTAGAAGTATATTTGGCATCTCATTTCTCTTTTTCCCCTTTCAAGTGAAATGATGAGAAATATTTTTAAACGACACTTTGATTAAACCTTAGTAAAGCCACTGAAGTCTAAACAAAGTTGCTTAGGGCAGGGCCATAACTGGGGGGGGGGAGGAGGGCACCCGCCACCCCTGTGACATGCAGAGAAGGCGGCAGAACTGCCTTTAGGGTTGCCAGGTCCCTCTTTGCCACCGGCAGGAGGTTTTTTGGGCAAAGCCTGAGGTGGGCAGGGTTTGGGGAGGGGAGGGACTTCAATGCCATAGAGTCCAATTGCAAAAGCGGCCATTTTCTCCAAGGGAACTGATCTCTATAGGCTGGAGATCAGTTGTAATAGCAGGAGATCTCCAGTTAGTACCTGGAGGTTGGCAACCCTAACTGCCTCTCCTGTAGGCACCTCTGTGCTGGGTAGGAGAGGCAGTTCTACCACCCTCTCTGAATGCCACAGGGACGGCGGCTGCCCTCCTTGCCCCCCCCCGGCCAGTTACAACCCTGGCTTAGGGCCAGGTGCAGCACACAGCCAGCAGTTAATCATTGCTGACTAGAGTCTGTGGTAGGACCTTTGCTATAGAGTGCCTTTCTCAGCTGCATATGTCTTGTACTTAGTTTTGCATCTTTTAAGGAAGCATCTGTGCGGTATTAATAGTAGGAGGTTCTCCCATGAAGACATTTCCATTGTATTACAGCAGATTTTCATATGCTGTCAATTCAGAGAGAAAATTGCACATTAGAATGACCCCAAGAGAGAGATATTCCAGATGCTTCTAACTTGTGCTGACTTGGATAGTAAGCTGGTATTGCATAAACCTCATGATGGATGTTTTTGCTTTCAGTTCACTGATCGAGACGATAAAGTATTTTGAGAACTGCTTGTGTTACATTGACTTTTATGGAAGTGGTTAAACAATCATGTAATTAATGCAACCTGTGTAGATAAGCCTGGGCAAATCTGGTTGCCCCCTTTTGTTCCCTTCAAGACTAATTTGGCCACTGAGCTTCAGCTACTGATGTCCACACCGTCTACAAATGTCCACTGGCTACTCCTTCAGATGGCTGAGTTTTTGTCACTATTCACATTGATATTTATGCTTCCAGGGTACACTCAGTGGCGGGAGGGGGGGGGAGAGAGGAATTCCTTGTGTCACTAATACTAATGTACAGATATTTCCCCTGCTATTACAAATTACAGCCATACACATTTGACAGAGGAAAGCATTTTAGCATTCCAAAGACCATTTGTAAAGGAAGCTAGAGGAAGAACAGGGCTGATTTTCCATGTAAGCCAAGTTCTTATGAGGCAGTATTCTAATACTGAGAATGCTGGGAAACTTTCCAGGGTTTAGCTCTCCATATACCAAAGTGGCATTTTTGCTATGCAGAGAATGCAATTAGTCAGGTCGCTCAGGGACCTCCCCCTGTTTATCTTGTGCAGTCTTATTCATTATTAAATAAGACAACAAAACACATTCTCTTATTGAGCTGCAATATACACGCCCCAGGCTGTGGTGTATATGAAGAGGTTTTGATTCTTAAGCTGGCTTTTGATATGGGACTAGTGGAAGAGGGGAACAGCTGATGCAAGTTTTCAGCCATGCAGGAACCCATCAATGTCTATCTTTTCATTCTTAGCTAGTCACCAAATCAGCTAACAAACGCTTGGCCCCCCGGCTGTTTAACTGTGCAGTTAGAATTCATGTTATGTATCTGAAGATTTTGAGAGCCTGGCACAGAGCTTAATCTGACAAGGACAAATTACTGTTATCTCTTTTCTGCAAATGACAAAAAATGTCATCCAAGGCAGGGTCACACCCTGAGTGCGTTTGGAGCCTGGGCAGGGTGCAGGGGTTAGGTCAACCAGCCTTGAGAGATCAAATGGCTAAAGCCAAGCAGTTCTATGAAATCCCTTTGCCAACTTGCTATAGAAATACAGCAGTTTGGGTTTTTACATTCGTCAGGATGAAAAATTAAGTTCACATGTTTTATGTCCTGTTCTTCAGTCCTCAATGTTAATGTTTTAATCATTCTAGATCCAAAGTGAAATCTGTGATCAAATGGAATAGTCTTGGTAGAAAGGACTTGCATTGAAAGGTGAGACATATTTGAAGGTTTATTTTCATAGCAGTTCTAATGAAGAACAGATGCGAGCTGCCCAGAGAGTCTGAGACAAGCTCACTTCCCTAATAAAGATAGATTTGGAGTGGTTCCTTTAAAAAAATGCTGCTGGGAAGAGAGTATTTGTGTGTGTGTGTGTGTGTGTGCGCGCGCGCGCGCACGTATGTTCAAGAAAGCAGAAAGCTGTTGTCATGAGTTAAATCCATGAACTGTGCAAACTATTCTGATAGGATTATCCATATTTGTAGTTTGAGTTGTAAGAAAAAAGTCATTGTCATATGTCAGATCATTACAACCATACAGTTGTTACTTTACTGTTATTGCCATATGGCTATATATGAACTGGCAGTTCAAAATTCATCAGAAGAATTCACCTTCTCTTTTAATTTAAGTCAACCTTAGTGTACAGGTTTTGTGAGAGTTGTACCATACATTACCTTTTCAATGTGTAGTCATGCGAAATATGTAACAAAGCCCATGATATTAACTAGTTTGTATTATAATTTATTTAGACTCTTTCACACTATCCCAAGGAAATAAGTAGAGCACACGCTACATTCATATTTCCTCTGAACAATCCTGGAAGGCGAGAAAAAAAAATTAAGGGCTAGTTAGGTACATACATGTACCTCACTTGCGTTCTCTAGGTTTGATTACTATAGTCTTGATGAATGTATGAACTGTCTCAAAAAGCATTTGTGCCTGAGGTGATATGGGGAGATATAAGCATTCTTTCTGGGGTATTTATATCTGTGATGACCCATTCAAACACACTTGAATGTTATAGTTATCAAGTGAAAAAATGCATGACCCAACCATGAGATATTATGATGGGACCATGAAAATCCATTCTTCTTATCTTCTTATCCAAAGCCAGCATTTTCACCACTGTACTAGACTCAGGCCTGGTCTATACATGAAGCAGAAGGCAAAGAGAGCAGAAGGATGCTTGCATGTACAGCCACCTGATGGAACAAATCACACACCAATGGGTGGGAGACAGGTGCCCCTCCTTGCCCCTCCTTCCCTCACACCACAGTCTTGATTAGAACTAAGGGTCCATGGCCTTGTTGGAGGGGGTTCTCCATGAGACCAGCAGCTGGTGTATGGCTGCCAGTCTCCAGGGAGAACACGTGACTCATGCCATGCCTAGTTTTGCCTGTAGACCCTTTAACTCATGAAGTGGGATAATACAAATGATGCCCCCTGGTACTAAAGTGCAACAGTACATTAAAGTACTGACAGTTTGCTGCCTCTTAATGATGACCCACACCTTCTTCCTGAAACAACTGCCTCACACTGACCTCAAACAATACCCAAAATGGCTTCTGTCAGGACAACATAGCTATATCTTCCTAACTGAGCATCAGCCCTTCTGTTGCTGTTAGGCTTGCCAGGCCCCACAGCTCCAACGGCGGGAGCTTCGCGGGGCCGCGGCGTTAGCGCACAATGCGCGCGACGAGCCTACGTCACTTCTGGTTTAACCCGGAAGTGACGTGGAAGCTCTAGCGATCCCGGCCAAAACTCTATGGTTTCCATAGAGTTTCCATAGAATTTTAGCCGAGGGTGCTAGAGCGTCCGAGTCACTTTTGGGCTTACCCAAAAGTGACGCATGTGATGCGTCTGCTTGGGCGTGTGCCGCATCTGCACGTGTGTGCCCGCAGTGCCTGCTGGCCCTCAGCTGGCCGGCAGGCAGCCCGGTGGATGGGCAGTAGTTTACCCATCACCACCAGGCAATTGGCAAACCGAGTTTCTGTACACCAGGGCAACTTCAAATTGTATGGCAATAATCAATCTCTTCCAACAAGATTTTTTTTCTCTTCTGTGGAGAAGTTAAGAAGTTAATGTTTTCACATTTGAGCTTTTTCTATTGTTTATATGATGGCAGCTTTAGAACTAGTTGTATTTCGTTTTTAGAAAACAGGAAACAAAATTTGCCATCAAAGTACCGACAGCCTTCCTTTCACATATTTCTCAGTGGCAACGTTGCAATTTTTATTTTGACATTTTCAAAGGGAGGCATCTTGTTTCCATGACATGTTGATTTTTATGGTTTCCCAGTTCACAACTGAATAATTTAAATTTTGAGCCTGCCCTTTCTACTAGACAAACAGCCCATTCCTGAAACCTGCAGCAACTGGGGATGGCGTGGCTGTGGCGCTGCTCCTGCACCGCCACAGAGGTTTCGCAACCGCTGCAAGGGGGGGAAGGGCATTTTTCCCAAAAATTTTTTTAAAGGGGGAGAAAAGCCCCATAGAGAACAGTGATGCTGTGCCAACAGTAAGTTGGCACATCACTGCTGTTGCAAAAGGGGGCGTTCCTGGGCTGAAAGGGGTTAGAAAGTTGCCTACTGGCAGCTCCGCCCCCCAGAATGCCCCAAGAACGCCACCAAGGAGGCCAGTGTGAGGACTTGCACCAGCAGGATGCCAGTGGGAGGCCGAGCCAGCGTCTGAGGGCCGTGCTGCCACGGCTGTCCAGGAGGGCCATTGGAAGTAGCACTATACCGGCACCCATGCCAGTTTGCACGGTGCAAGTGGCACGGACGCTGGCTTTACGGTTACATCATCTCCTCAGGTGATTCGGCCCCCTACCGCAGGAATGCACTCTAAAGTTATTCAAGCAACTAAAGGTGCACAAGAAAGGCACTAAACTCTAGTCAGGTAATAATACACACAAATACACATGCCACTCCATAGTTCAATGTAGAAATGTACAATTATGCCCCTTTTCATTTTTTAAAATCTGTTGTCTTTATCAGCCCTTCCATTCCACCTGTTTTCACTGTTTGTGTTCTTGATTAACTTGTTTCTTTAACTGCTTTCATGCTCTTTATATGCTATATGCCAGTGATGGCGAACCTTTTAGAGACCGAGTGCCCAAACTGCAACCCAAAGCCCACTTATTTATTGCAAAGTGCCAACACGGCAATTTAACCTGAATACTGAGGTTTTGGTTTAGAACAGGGGTGGGGAACCTTTTTTTTTGCCAAGGGCCATTTGGATATCTTTAACATCATTCGGGGGCCATACAATAAATAAATAAATAAATAAATAAAATCATTATTAGATATTTGTGCATCTTATGCAGGTCTACTCTAAATCCTACTCAAGTCCAGTCAGTGGGCTTACTCATTGGAAAGTGTCAGTAAGTTTGTCCTGCAGATGTCTAGTATCTACCCATTTTGGCCCAGAGAAACTATGAAGTATACTTTATTTATTGAGAAATTTTATATGCTGCCTGGATCTTGACTTGGATGGCCCAGCCCAGCCTGATCTCATCAGATCTCAAAAGCTAAGCAAGGTTGGCCCTGGTTAGTACTTGGATATGAGACCACCAAGGAATACCAGAGTCGTTATGCAGAGAAAGGCAATGGCAACCCACCTCTGTTCATTTCTTGCCCGAGCCAGCAATGCATTGGATTGAGCTTAGAAGGGTACAGATTTGGGAGGGGCACAGAGTACACACAGAGAGATGCTGCACGTTTGGTAGCCCATCCTGCACCTGGGACCTTCTGCATGCCAAACAGATGCTCTACCCCTGATCCACAACCCCTGCCAAGTGGAGGCTCTACCCCAGATCCACAGCCCCTCCCAAGCAGATGCTCTCCCCCTGATCCACAGCCTTTCCCAAGGAGATGCTCTCCCCCTGATCCACAGCCCCTGCCAAGGAGATGCTGTACCACTGATCCACAGCCCCTGCCAAGCAGAGGCTCTAACTCTGTTCCACAGCCCCTCCCAAGCAGATGCTCTCCCCCGATCCACAGCCCCTCCCAAGCAGATGCTCTCCCCCTGATCCACAGCACCTCCCAAGCAGATGTTCTCCCTCTGATCCACAGCCCCTGCCAAGGAGATGCTCGCCCCCTGATCCACAGCCCCTGCCAAGGCGATGCTCTCCCCCTGATCCACAGCCCCTGCCAAGGAGATGCTCTCCCCGTGATCCACAGCACCTCCCAAGCAGATGCTCTACCACTGATCCACAGCCCCTGCCAAGACGCTCTACTGAAGAGCGCCAGCCGGGAGATCCAGCAGGGAGGGGCTGGCCAGTCATTCTTCAGAGAAAGGCAATGGCAACCCACCTCTGTTCATTTCTTGCCTGACCCAGCAATGCCCTGGATTAAATTTGCAAGGGACTAGATTGGGGAGGGGCACACAGAGATGCTGCACATTTGGTAGTCCATCCTGCACCTGGGACCTTCTGCATGCCAAGCCGATGCTCTGCCACTGAGCTACAGCCCCTGCCAAGCAGATGCTGTACCTCTCAGCCACAGCCTCTGCCAAGTAGACTCTCTACCTCTGAGCTATAGCCCCTGCCAAGCAGATACTCCGCGGCACGTCCAGGGCGCAGGCCCAGGGATCAAGCAGGGAGGAGGGCTGGAAACAGGCCCCCCGGTGGCAGCGCGTCCAGCATGCAGGCCGGGGAATCGAGGCGGGGGAGGGCTGGAAAGTGCGACCCACGGAGCCGGCAGTGCGGCCAACGTGCACGCTGGTGCGGGGGGAGATGGTGGCACAAGTTTTGGGCGCCCCAGTGGCGTTTGGCCGCTGCGTGTCCATCGCGCAGGCCGGGGGATCGAGCAGGGGGGAGGGCTGGAAAGGGGCCCTCCTGCGGCGGTGTGGCCAGCGGGATTGAGCAGGGGGGAGGGCTGGAAAGGGGCCCTCGGCAGGCGGGCCGCGGTCCAGATAAAATGACCCTGTGGGCCGTTTACGGTTCCCCACCCCTAGAGATTCCCCACCCCTGGTTTAGAAAAAAAAACTTCGCTGGACTCCCAGCTGGGCGGCGGGGAGTCCAGGGAAGGGGGGGCTTTGAACTGCTCGGAGCGGTTCAAAGCCCCTGCCGCCCAGCTGGGTGGTGGAGAATGCAGGGAAGGGGGCGGGGGCTTTGAACTGCTTCGCACTGCCGCAGAGCGGTTCAAAGCCCCCCTCCCCGCCCAGCTGAGCAACGCGTGCCGGCAGAGAGGGCTACGCGTGCCGGAGTTGACAGGCGTGCCATAGGTTTGCCAACACGGCTATATGCCATTTATATGTTAAGGTAAAAGGTAAAGGTCCCCTGTGCAAGCACTGGGTCATTCCTGACCCATGGGGTGACGTCACATCCCAGTTTTTACTAGGCAGACTTTTGTTTACAGGGTGGTTTGCCAGTGCCTTCCCCAGTCATCTTCCCTTTACCCCCAGCAAGCTGGGTACTCATTTTACTGACCTTGGAAGGATGGAAGGCTGAGTCAACCTTGAGCCGGCTACCTGAAGCTGACTTCCGTCGGGATCGAACTCAGGTCGTGAGCAGAGCAGAGCTTGGACTGCAGTACTGCAGCTTACCACTCTGTGCCACGGCGCTCCTTTTATATATTATTCACCATTTATTCTGCAAATAACACAGGAACAAATTTAAAATATGAACATTTTATGAGGAAAAATTCAACGGGGGGAAAAACAAGATAGCCTGAAAATAAAGATGTATGGGTTTGATTGGTACAAAAGAGGAACAAAATTGAAATGGATTTTTTTCTGAGTTGAAACTATGAAACAGAAATGTGGAAGTTCTGTAATGTGTCTGTTAAGAGGCTCCATAAAGTGACAAATTCTCTAGAGTTAGAAGTTATTGGATGCTTTTTAAAAATCAGCTATGGCCATGGGTACGCTGCAAATTAGAAAAGCCACAAACTCAGCTTCCTAAGAATCCCAGTGTTCAGTTCTGGAAAGCAGGTTTCATGAGTGCTGAGGTTTGCTTCATCATGCGTGGGCAATGTCTGGTGAAATTTATTAGTTTTTAAGGGGAGGTGGCTTTTTAAAGGACATTTCTGCCCTTTGAAATTCGAATTCACACCGTGGGCACATTTTGCCTTTTATACAGGGATAGTAGTTCCATGATCTCTGTCATGACCATCTGGGCCTTCAGTTCATTCCTGAGGGAGGCACAGAGAGCCCTTAGAAGAGGGAGGATCAAGTGATCTTATTGCAAAGTTGCTGGAAAGGAAAGGTATCTTCGGAATTAAAAGAGAGGGCATGCCCTCTTACCTGTCCTCATTTCCCAAACCAAAGCACTCACTTAAGACTTTGATATCATTTAATCACCTTGGTTTATTCAGAGTTTGAGTGAGATTAATAGGCTGATTTAATATATGGAGTTAATGACACAGACCCTGTGGTAATGGAAGGCCAGTTTTCCTCTCCTATTGCAGATCCCCAAGTTGCCCCTCATGCTGTTCCTGAAGGTCCCCTCAAGAACAGCCTTCTGGGGAGCATTTCAGGATATAGTGGGAATGAGAGTCAAGGGAATTTCATCCTGCTAACACATATCCTTTCAATTAATGGACATTTACCAAAGACTGACCCACTGGGAAGGCCCTTTTCCAGCTCAGTACTAGAACAATAACAAAATAACTTATCACCAACCTGGTAGCATCTATGCAGTCTAGCACATGGTGAAGAGATTAAAGGAAATATCCCAGAGAAATAGATTGTACTAAGTGAAGCCAAAAAAATGTCTCGATAAAAAGGTTTATTGTAAAAAAAGAGAAAAAAAGGGAAAGGGTGGTTGGATTCAAAAGGGCATGGGGGGAAAGCAAACAAACTACAGGGAAAAGCACACCGCAACAACAACAACAACAACAACAACACAGAGATTCAAATGAAATCCATTTTATGCTATTGTAATTTTATTGTATTATTATGCAATGGGTTGTTAACCGCCCTGAGCCCATTCTTGGCTGGGAAGTGAGGGAGGTATACAAATGGAAACAATAAAATAAATAAATAATAAAAAGCAATACAGTTGAACTAACTAAGCGAAACATGTTACCTATGCTGTAGCTGGTTCCGCAGGGCCTGTGCAGGGTTCCTTGTGGTAACAAAAAGTTGAAGGAGTCCTTAACCCCTATCCAACTTCCTGTGGACCCAGTTTCCACTGAAGACTGAAAAATGAAGACAAGGGAAAATCCCAGTTGTACAGATATTTATGCTAAATGGAGTTGTACTTAAGCCAGCCTCCTTTCTAAGACTGACAAGCGGATTTCTCCAATCCCATGCAAATCCCCATCTCTGATGTCAGAGGCTACTTTTACCAATCAGAGCCATATCCCACCTCCATCAAGCACCAGGTAATGGCTTTGAACTTCCATGACAAATACCTGGTTCTGGTCTAAACCAGCTCGTCCATTGTCCAAAAGGGATTAAGTCTGCCAGGGTGGTCCAATGTGGGACGGATGTGAATATCTGTATTGGTCCCAGATGCTCGAGGGGGCCTGCCTGAGCCTTAGCAAGTTTTAGGATTTCTGTCACATCTCCCCCTTTGAGGTTCAGTTCGGGTGGGCTTGTTTTGCAGAACTGCTGGTCCGAACTGGATAGTGATGGATACAACCAAGGGGTGATGGATACAAGCAAGGAGACAACTTATTATACACTAAACAAGAGAAATTTCAACAAAGAAAAACAAAATTACAACAATAAACAGAATATATAATTCCTGATATATAGTCTATACCTGATGATGCCTGATGAGGCACTTCAGGAAGGACCTGGATAGCGCACCAGCAGTTACATTGTTCTTGCTTTTAATGTGTTTGATCTCAAATTCATAGTCCTGCAGGGCTAAGCTCCAAAGCAGAAGTTTGGTGTTAGTTCTGTTGGCCTTGGTGAGCCAACAGAGTGGGGAGTGATCAGTGCACAGGGTGAACTTGCTCCGCCAAAGGTATGGGCATAGTGTAGACAAAGTCCAAACTCTTGACAGGCATTCTTTTTCCATAGTGGCCAGGCTTTGTTCTTGTGGAAGGAGTTTGTGACTGAGTTAGACAATTGGATGCAGGTTTCCTGTGTCGTCAGCTTGGAACAAAGAAGCTCCCAGTCCTCTTTCAGCATAATCTCATGCACTTTTGGAAAGGGACCATTGCCTCGAGAGACAGCATGTCCTGCACTTCCTGTTCCAGGTCCTCTGTGCTCTTTCCCACAACATTAGGGCAGAGGACTGATTGGGAAGTGATCTGCAGTGTGAATAGAAATGTCACTGGTTTGGGTGTTTTTTTTTAATTGAATAATGGTAGGAACAAGAAGACACTATTGTGTAAGGTGTAATCTCACTAGGCCAGCATTTATTATATGTTTGAATTTGGGCCCCACTTTAAAACTTGTTTTTCAGCCCCTCCAACTTAGCATCTCTTTGATGCATGAGCACACACCTATTTTCATCTTGTCCATATATGTGCCATTTGTTTCTGTTCATGAAGGGCTACCCTGTAGTCTACTTTGCTAATGTCTTTACTATTTCAGACACAAAGGGAGTACTTGACAGTTTGAAAACTTAAATATTAGGATAAAGAGGTCATCATATATTCCAGCATTTTGGAAAATGCCAGATATGATCAATTAGTGTATGTATGTAAGGTAATTTCAGTTGGCCCAAAATACTTAAATCAAAGAAAAAAAATGTCGAAATCTGTAGGGAAAGAGATGTAGGATTTAGCAGAGACAGAACATTTTTAGGCTTCAAAAATCCCTGACATTTTCTATGTATCATTATCAGTTACTCTTTTTACAGTTTCATGAATAGGACATTTGAGGGGAATGGACACCATTTTGGACAGCTCTGTGCCAAAGACATGAAATCCAGGGATAATCAATGCATGAATGGGGGAGCTGGACTATGCCCTCTGGATTTACTCCCAAATTCCAACCTCCACAGAGCCCTGTTCACGTGCTACAGTGAATGCACTGTATGTGTGTGTGTACATTTGTAAGAAAGAGCCAACGTGTGTTCACTTTACAAATGAAACTAAGGACCAATACCTGAATAAATGTGTGGTTTCAATCACACATTCAGCTGTACATGCATTCACTGTAACATGAGAATAACTGAATGCACATATAAAGAAAAACCAAGTGTTCACAGTACATGGATTGTCCGTGGGTAACTTGTGAACAGGGCTGTATTGATTTAGGTTTCAGGAATGCTGGTTGCAATGCTGGTTGTATGCATGCAGCTCCCACTAGGCAATCAGAGTACAAATTACCTGGAGAGAACATATGTATATTCAGCTTGTCCACATGTACATTTTCTTCAGAAGCCCTAGTTAGCATGAGGGGTTCAAAAAGAGGTCCAGCTAGCATGATCCTGCTTTCTTCTCTGCACATTGATTTCCCCGGGATTCCATGTAATCTGTGCAAGGCTTCTGTTCTTGTCCTTCTGGGTTTCTCACAGACATTCTTTTCTTTTCTCCTTCCCTTTCCTGCTTTCCTACCTGTTTCTGACATCTCCTCCCCACTCTTCCCAATCTTGTTCACCACTGTCACTTTCTCCTGCCCTCTAGAGCTCTCCATCAGCCTCCTTGCAGTGATAGTTATTGTATGTGGACTGGCCCTGGTGGCAGTTTTTCTCTTTCTCTTTTGGAAGCTGTGTTGGGTGCCCTGGAGGAATAAGGCTATTTCAACTAACACCCCCACCTCCCAGTTTTCGGCAGAACACGAGAAAGAGATCATGGCTGACAAGCTAAAGGACACAGGCACCCTTGGTTTCTTGGAGGCAGCTGTGAAAATCAGTCACACATCACCAGATATTCCAGCAGAGGTCCAGATGTCCATGAAAGACCACCTCATGAGGCGCACACGGATGCAGAGGCAAACAACAGAACCTGCATCTTCCACCAGGTGAGTGCTGAGTGATCCTTTGGTTGCTGCCTAATGGATTAGACAATTCAGGCATTTTTATCTGTGATGCGGAAGATGGAGAAGGCCTTTAGGGTTGGAGACAAGAGATCAGTAATGCCTACCTTCTTGCCCTAGCCAGCTCTACAGTACTGCCATTTACTGGTGAGAATCTGTCCCTTAGGCCCAAGCACAGAGGCATTTTCCCAACAACCAAATTTGGAACATCCCCATGGCTTAGTGAGTGCTGAAACAAAAACTTAGATTTTTGTTATTTAATTATGATTTCCCCCTGTTACTCTGTCCTGTCCCTGGCAATCTTGCCACCCCATGCATTGATTGAGGTGTTATCAGTTTGCTTAGATTTGTTTAAATAATTGTGGAAGCATTTGTAAAATTCAGATTCATCTGAATGTTATGTCACTCAAAGCAATAGTTTTCAAATGACTGCTAGTTTAGCTTGATACTTCAGCTTGAGATGGAGCCCTTCCAAATACAGGCCGTTATAAAGCAATATTTCCCCCCACTGGTGGAAAGGACAAAGGGGAAGGAATAAACCATAAATGGAATTAGTAGTTGTAGTTACTGCTAGGGTTCCTGGATGATCAAGGAACCATACTTTCCCATCGTTCCTTAGCCTGAATTTATGGGCATTCCTGTCATTCCAACGCAAGACTGATAAACAGTAGAAAAACCCAAGGGTCAGGTGTGATAGTAAGTATTCAACAATCTGGAGTAAAGAATGCCTTCTGCATAACAAAGGTAGTTTTTATCTGTATTTGCAATGTTTCCACAGCACTATTCCTGATGAAGCCATTCTTGGAGGTGTTTGATACAAAAACACCACTTTGGAACTAAAATAGTAGTGAAAAGCTGGCTAAAAGTTCTAGAGAGGAGCTGTAAAGAATAGTAAACAAAGTTTTTTCTGAGGGACCTCTGCTTCCCTTAAGCTTAGATATATTCCTCCCAGATCTTACTTCTCTCCAGTTGTACAAAGTACTGGATGGAAGACAAAAGAGATCTCCAAAGAGATCACTTTTTGAAATGTAAATGAAGTTAACCTGATTTGGAAGATCTGTAGGATTGTCAAAGAAATCTAGTTGCTAAGGAAGTCTAAGGCTGTGGAAAATTGGCATCTCCACTGGGACACTCATCAAATATGTGTGATCTCTGTTCATTGCTACATTTATATTTCAGCATAAAGAAAAGGTATCTACACCTCTCTCTTTCTATAGCACTTATTCAACCCCATGGGAACATCACATAACCCCTAATATTCATTCTCATAAGAAAAATGGAACATTGATCTGTGTTACACATATAAGAAACTTAAGTCCAGGGTCATGGATGGCTATAACCAGAAATTTGACCTCTGTAAGAGGTGAGCTAAGTGTGGTTTGCTATGCAGTTAAATGATCAATTGATTGCTCCATCATGTAATGAGAAGAGTGTTGAAGAATGCAATCATTACCTCCATAGGGACCATAGAAAAAACAACATAGAGTCTTGTGGCATGTAGAAGACTAATAAATTTATTGTGGTATAAGCGCTGGTCATATTACTGTTTAACATTTATTGAGTTTTCAGCCATGTACTCTACAGCAGCTGTGTAATGGAGCAATCAGACTAATGTTGTAGCTAGTGTATATTCAATTTATTGTCATCTGGGGACCCATTTCTGATTATGTTTTTAGTAAAATAAGCCCTCAAGGTTTTGACCATACTCACATAGGGAGTATGTGGCATAAGAAGCTCAAGTTATTGTTTGATGTAATGGGCCACCTCTGCTATAGATGCCTGAGTCAATTTTTTCTTCCAAAAATGATGGCACTTGTAAACCATTAAGCAGCTGTACTGAAGGGCTTTTACACCAAATCTTTGGCTGACCCACATCTCCTGGCACTGGAAGACACTCCCATGACTACATGTTGGTCCCTGCCAAAGGCTGGCTTGTTGGTGAACCAGCAGGCTTCACATACCAGTCTCCCTGTGGGTTCTTGATCTTAACCAAAGAGGATTCAGCCCCTGTTACTGTTATTTGACCTCATTGTGTCAAGCTGTCAATATGCTTGTGGCCACTTTAATTTTGTTTGGACTCAGGGAGGCAGGGAGACATATCAGTGACACTGTGTACTGTCAAATGGAATTACAGCCTTTTGCTCTCTTTCTTGCTTATGTGGCTCAAAGCAGGCATAATTAGATAAATGGAATTGACGTATCACTCACTGGACTGGCTGAGAGGAAGCTGCATCTCGGTGTTCTCGGTGCCTTGGGGGTCACTATAGCCTCAGACGGAGAAATGAAGTGTGAGGGTTTGTTACAATGGAAAAGGGGGGCTACAAGGATCTGGACACAGAGGAAAGCATGGGATTTAAAAAATCCTTTCCCATAATCACTGGTGTTTCATATCTAACCCAGAGAATCCTTTCAGTGGCTGTGGAGTGACTTTATCCATTGCTGGAGCTGGGTGCTGTGGTGACATATGCCCAGATGTCAGTCACTTTGTGATGAGCAGAGTGAAGACCAGTGTGTTGGCTGCTAAGGGCAAACGTTGCTCTTTTTTTTATTATTCTATTGCTTTCGGGAAGAGGAAGATAAGATGAGCCCAGTTGTATTGGACCACTAATTCCTCCAGTCCAGTGTTTTGTTTCCAAACCAGGTAGCCCATAAGGAAGGCAAGAGATCTATATCGCTCACTTGTGTTTGTTTGTTTTTTGTCACTCACAATAGGCATTCAAAGGTATATTGCCTTTTCACAAAAAAAGATTTCATTTTTGACATCATAGCTAATGGCCATTGGTAAACTTTACTCCATGAATGTATCTCTTAAAAAAAAAAACTATCTGAGATAGTGACCATCACCACATGTTGTAGTAGTGAATGTCATAGTTATTCATGCATTGTGTGCAACAGTGCTTCTTTTTGTTTGCTCTGAATCAACTGCTGATCAATTTCACTGGGTGATCCCAAATCACAGTGTCAATTCATTTATTGTATTTTTATCCCACCTTTCCTCCAAGGAGCTTTAGGGCAATCGATCTCATTTTCATCCCCTCCATTTTACCCTCACAACAACTCTGTGAGGCAGGTTAAGCTGAGAGAGTGACTGGGTCAAGGTCACCCAATGAGCTTCAGTGGCAGAGTAGGTTCAAACCTGAGTCTCCCCAGTCCTAGTCTGACACTGCAACCACTGTACCACACTGGGTGCCCCCAGTTTTACCCAAGATAGAGGTAAGGCAGAAAAAGGTATAATTTTCTGGATCTTTTTTTTAGTGGTGACATGGACTACAAAGATCAGCAATTTCTCATTTGACTTCTTTAAGAACTGTGAACACTATTCAATCCCAGTGATTTGTTAATCTGTCAGTTCAACATTCTTTGTCATGTCTACTTGACATAGTCCCTCAGATTTTCCCAGTGTAATGACCCCAATACTCATTTTCTGTGACAGCCAAAAAGCTCTTGCCAAAGGAACACTGAAGATGTTATCTGCATGCTTCTCTCAGTCTCTCCAAGGCAGCCTCAGGAGAATAAATTTGAACTCTAAAAACTAGAACTTTTTGCACTGGTGCTAATTTTATGCTTTAATGCCACACTTAAAGGAGTGTTTCCCTCTGAATCTGAACCAGTGGCCTGAGATAGCTTCAAAACAGCAAACTGTGATCCAGAACAAGGCAAGTGCACAATATAAATTGAGTGTACTGCCTGTCCTTCAACCCTCTAGGCAGTGTGGTATACTGGGTAGACTTGCGCGTTTCTTTTGCATATGATAATTAGAACTTTAAATAGCATAATTAATAGGAAAATGAAACAAATTCCCCATCTAAATAGCCTATAAGGGGAATTTTTTCTCTTTTTTTCTGGTGTCTTTAGTAATTGCAATCTATGCCTCTATTCATTTCACTTTTACAAGGCAGGCAGAATTGTACTAATGACAGCAAAGAGAGAGCCCTGTGTTCCTTAGGCGGAGGGGAGAAAAGATTGTGGGCTTTCATGATCGCCTGCAAACTGTAGCCACTAGGATTATATACATGTGTGAGATATTCCAACCCTGAGGGATACAGGGTAGGGCTTTCCTTTCGTCTCTCCTTCCAGTGTTTTCCCTGCTGTGCCAAATTTTCTTGCACTCTACACTCTCCTGTTTGCCTGCTACTCTCTAAATCTTTTCCCTATCCAAGCAAATCTAGCTCAAGGTCCTCCTGCTGCTGCCTGCTTGTGCAGATGCCTTACCCTCCTAGGGTTGCCAGGCTCCCACAGCTAGTGGGGGATCCCCCAGTTTGCCGCCCCACCTCCCGGAGCCATTCAGCCAGCCAGCAGAGGAACTTAACGGCAGTAAACTTATGCCAAAGCCTCTAGTGTCCACAACATGGCAACACCATTTCTGGTGTGCCCCAGAAGTGGCAGCACGGCTTCGCCAACAACTGCGGGGACACGCTGGTATTTTGGTTAAACTCTATGGTAAAAATGGCTTCTACCATAAAGTTTTGCCCAAATACCAGATCATCCCCATGGTCGTTGGTGACGCACTGACATTACTTCCAGTGCAGTCGATGCATTGCAGACGCCAGAGGCCTCAGCCTAAGCTTACTGTTGGTAAGTTCCCCCCACCCCCACCGGTTGCCAGGAAGTACCTGGCAACCATATACCCTCCTTGTGCCACCAAATGCTTTTGCTGTATCAGTCTGCCTCTTTCTCATGATACTCTTCTTCAAGCTACGTGGCTGCAGTACCGTATGTGTTACTGTTTGGAATCTTTCCTATCAATTCTCCAATAGACTATAGTGTTAAACATGGGTGCCTTTCATTGCTTCAAAATAGGGCCCATTTATTCTGTCTGTCTGTAATTTGGCAGTTTGGGGTCTCCTTTGGGAATACTACAATACCCTCTGAGGTTCTTTCCCCTGATTTGGATGAATCATGGGGGTTCTTCCATTGAAACCACTGGACAATATTAACAAAATATAATTGTGAAAATGAAACAACAATAAAAGAAACAATAATAAAACAAAGCCATAAGAAACAACCCAATAATGAAACAGCCTTTTTGGGAATTAGTAACAAAAATGAAAGAAACCCCCATGGACAAGTCTGACACTAGCTAGAGCAGCATTTTCCAGTGTGGTGCCCATGGGCACCTCGGCACCTGACAGTACTTCCCTTGGTACCTGCCAAGTTTTTGAGAAAGTGGGCAGAGCCATTGTAAGGTGGGGTTTGTTAGGGGCTGCCATCACTCAAATGAAAGGGTTTCCAATGGCTGCAGCAGTGGAGATAAGCACCAGAGCTCCTGGTTCCATTCCCCCATCAGGCTTTCCTTCTTGTTATTCCCTCTTCTCTTCCTCCCTCCCTCCCTCCCTCTGGGCTTTCATTCATATCTTTTAATTCCTCTTCTGTGATTCTTTGCAAAGTGAGAAGGTGGGTATTGTGTTAGGCTCTGCCTCCTTCAGCAGGCATTTTGAGTTTAGCTCCTCCTCCTTGCCAGCAGTTTGAGGTTGGTGTTCACCACTCCCTCTCAAAATTCCAAAGGTTCCCACAGGCTGAGAAAGGTTGGGGAGCCCTAAGGCTTTAGGTATGGATAGGGTTGCCAACCTCCAGGTACTCCTGCTATTACAACTGATCTCCAGCCAATAGAGATCAGTACACCTGGAGAAAATGGCCGCTTTGGCCATTGGACTTTATGGCATTGAAGTCCCTCCCCTCCCCAAACCCCGCCCTCCTCAGGCTCTGCCCCAAAAACCTAGCAACCCTAGGACTTGGCAACCCTAGATATGGAGAAATACAGGCTTAAATGTTCACTGACAGTGCAATCCCACTAACAGTTACACCCTCTAAGACCACTGAATGGATTTGGGTGTAACTCTAATTAGCATTTTCTTTAGTCAAGTGAATACCCTATCCTGAATCAACAAAGTTGTCATTATATTGTCGAAGGCTTTCATGGTCAGAGTTCATTGGTTCTTGTAGGTTATCTGGGCTGTGTGACCGTGGTCTTATTATTTTCTTTCCTGACGTTTCGCCAGCAGCTGTGGCAGGCATCTTCAGAGGAGTAACACTGAAGTTGTCATTGATTTGCTGCTCAGAGCTCACTGGGAGATGATAAATATAATCCACATACAAAGTGGTGGAAAGCAGGATGGCTATAATACCCAGCCCTGATATAGTCCAGTTGTTAGAGGGAGCTGCACACACACAGACAAAGAGAACTATATAGACGTATAATGTGACATTGAGCTCAGACTGCTCTTTAGGGATACCAATCAAAGCACTATTCACAGTTTCTGCTTACAACTGGCCATTAAGGCTGCAAATCACTTCTAAAGGGTCTTATAATAAAATTCGCCAAAACAACAGAGTTCCACTGGCAGATGTATACCTGCCTTTCTCCATTCCCATTTTCCTTAGTCATTCACATCCATTAAGCTCACTCACTGAAGTCACGGGAGGGGGGGACATAAAATGGTGTCAAACACAATTTAAAAAGTTCTCCCATGAATTATAGAGAAGCCCTACTGTTATTAGGACTGCGGAGAGGGGCTTTTGTAATACATTTTCCCTCCATCAGGCACATGTTAAGGATGGCAGTGAAACAGGAAGCTAAGGACATGTTCAGCATCTCGGGTATGTTTGTCATATTGTCCTCAGAGTGAGTGCTTGCATATTGAATCCAAGCCCTTGGGGAGACAGCTCAAGTCTTGAACAGGCTCCCTGGTTCCCATGTCACATCACAATGAACTATTTCAAAGTCAGAGGTTAGGTTTGTTCTTCTCCTTCTGCCCTGACACTTTCTCCCTAAGCAATACAACATAACCCAGTGTTTTCTCAGACTTCAAAGTAAATATACAGCAGTAAGTCAAGCATGCTAGACTTTTCTGTACTGGGAAATGCATGCCACTCTGAAATCAAAATCAGTCGTGTGGAAAAGGAGAGAGCATGTTAAAGTAGTAAATACAACATGCATGTCTTGTTCCCTGGGACTATTTCAATTTGATTAATTTCTTTTAGGTATGTAGTACTCTCTTGCAAACAAGCAAATATATAGGAAAGGAATTTGGTATCAAACAGTAGAGACAGATTGCCAGGCATAGCCTGGCAACCCCTGGGGAACTTACTGGGGAAGGGCCTAATCAGAGATGTAATGATGTCGCTGGCAATGCAGTGAAATCACCCTCCACCACCAGTGGGCAGTTCCTGTCACCATTTAGCTGGTTGGCTGGGAGGAAATGGGCGGGAAAATCAGGGGCGATCCAACATGCTGATGTCACTCCCAATGTGCCTGAAAGTGACGTCAGCATGTTGCTGGGGACACTCTAGGATTTGGACAAAACTCTATGGTTTAACATAGAGATTTGCCCAAACGCTAGACCATCCCCAATGATGTGCTGTTGTCATTTTCAGGTGCATGGGGAGTGATGTCTGCATAAAGCAGTGGTTCCCAAAGTGGGCAGTACCACCCTCTGGGAGGCGGTGGGATTACCTAGGGGGGCACTTAGAGGCATGGGGGCAGCAGAGGGGCACTAGAGGTGGACCCCTTCAACTGTGTTGTTCACTAATTTACAACAGATCAAGCTATGGCACCATGCTGGCAAATTTGGTGGAAACTATTAGAATTTTTTACAGACTTTGAAGAGCTGGTACAACTGGATCAATTTCATCAGTTTTGTTGAATGAATTTCAACTAAAAAGTTTTAATTTGATTTTGAATAGAGTGCAATTAATTGTTACTGTTTTGAAATTTTATTTTTTATTATCTTCTTTAGTGAGTCATGCAAACCCCTATTTTGAATAATGCTTTTTATAGGAAAGGATAAGCTGGGGTTGAGTTTGTGGAACCAAGGGGGCAGTGGTCTGAAAGGTTTGGGAACCACTGGCATAAAGGATAATTTCCCCCCTGTTCCCCATGTGAATGGTGGCAAGATCCACCCATTGGTGGTGGGATCCCCTCCCCCACTAGGAGGATGACAGCCCTAACTAAGATAGGTATATACTGTGTCAATATTGGGGATAAAACTGTTCACGGTATCGTGATGGTACATGGGTATTGTGCTATGACTTGGAGCTCATGCAACAATGCACATTTTTGCAAGATGGAACTTTGTACAAATACTTTGCTCCTAACAGTAAACACTGACATTGGTATTCTGTTGTCATGGTTCTAATTCCTAGAGCAAGAAGGGACCATAAATACTGTAGCTGAATACAAGAATGTTCCACTGCAGCACTTTCCTACTATAGGAAGTAAATCCATGCCAACCAGAATAAAGTAATCACCATCTGTTGTTAAGAGCAAGAATATTTGTAGAGATGGAGAGACTCTCTCTAGCTGAATGGGATGCACATGATTATTTTTCTGTTGCATTCCATTCAGTTTCAATAGAACTTCATTTTCAAATATCTTAGCTACCTTGTGAACCAAACTTGGTTAAGCAGTCCGGGGCATAAATGTTACAAGCAAACATATAAATTTCAGACAAATCCTCAAGCAGACCAATCCTTCATCAAGCAGGGGAGAGATATTCCAGGCCGTGATCATATAGTCACATGTATGCCTCCTATGTTGAATACCAGGCAGTCTTGAATAGATTGGGTGGTGCTGGGCAGAGCTGATATCACATTACACAGTCAGCCTTCTGAAGAAGAAGCTTTCTGTGAACTAGATTAGAGTGAGAGATGACTAGCCCAATGCCACCAAATGAATTTCACAAGTGAGTGGGCATTTGAACCCAGCTCTCCTCCAATTTGACACACTAACCACTACTCCACACAGGGCCTGAATTGACTCCTATTTCAAGGTATAGCTTGAAAAAAAATTATTTTTATGTGTTAACATAGCATAGTCTGGATCCATGGAAGAAAAACAAGGCAGTCAGGTCATCAAATCATGATCTTTGATATCTTCACTAAGGAGAGAGAGAGGCATCTTTGAGGGTTCTTGGGCTTTCCATATTCCTTTGATTTAGGATGTGGATTTAATCAGCATCAATCCCTCTACCAAATATACACTCAGAGAGAATTAGAATGAATTTTAAGTCAAGCAGCACCTTAAAGATTAACCAAATTCCTCAGGGTATAAGCTTTCCTGAATCAAAGCTCACTTTGTCAGATACAACTGAGAATGAAGCTCCGTCAGCCCTTAATCCAGGTCAGAAGATGGGAGCGATGTTACAAAGAAATTAAGGGTTACAGAAAGGGTGTTACACAGAAATACAAAGAATTAGGTTCCCTTGTTCATCTGTTTCCACTTGGCACTCTAGTTCTCACTGGACAGGCACTCAGCAAGGCAACCTCCAGCAAGTACAGCATATGATCTTCTTCTTTTATCTTGCAGGCACATTTCTTTCAAGAGGCACCTGCCCAGGCAAATGCATGTCTCCAGTGTGGATTACGGCACAGAACCACCACCAGTGGCAGAGCAGCCAACTTGCATTGGTCGGATCAAGCCAGAACTGTACAAGCAGAAATCTGTAGACTCTGAGGACCCCAAGAAAGAGGAAGAAAAAACCTGTGGGAAAATAAATTTTGCTTTGAAATATGATTATGAGAATGAGACACTGATTGTGCGGATCCTCAAAGCTTTTGACTTGCCGGCCAAGGACCTCTGCGGCAGCTCTGATCCTTATGTCAAGATCTACCTCCTGCCTGACAGGAAGCGCAAATTCCAGACGCGTGTACATAGGAAAACTCTCAATCCCACGTTTGATGAGTACTTTCAGTTTCCTGTCCCCTACGAGGAGTTAACCAATAGGAAGCTCCACCTTAGTGTCTTTGACTTTGACAGGTTTTCCCGGCATGACATGATTGGGGAGGTGATCTTAGAGAACCTCTTTGAGGCCTCGGATCTTTCTCGGGAGACCTCCATCTGGAAAGATATTCAGTACGCCACAACTGTGAGTATCAGCTGTTGCTGTTGCTGTGAAGAAGGAATAGCAGGGCACAGCGGTAAATAGTTTGCTGTGTGGCAGTGCCATGACTCCAGAGGCCATGGTGCACATTAAACTGAGTGTTGTGGTAGATCATCATCAGGAGTGTCGGGGTGAAACACAATTAGACCGTAAGGGCACACAGTCATCAGCAGGGGTCTAAACCCAGGCCTTCATTATCTTGCATATTAAGAAAAACTGTCGACTCACATTTAGTATTGCAACCCTGAAAACTAGACATTTACTTTATTTAAAAAATAATGCTGAAGCTCTACATTATTAGATGCCAAATTTTGAGCTCCAAATTACAGAGTCCCAAAGCTCCCTGTTAATGGTAAACAAATGGGCAGTTGAAGCAAACCAACCTTAACAGAGAATGGACTATTAAGGAGATTTAAGCTGGAAGTTTGATTTGCTGATTCAGCTTTTCAAACTTTTTTGTTTCCCAAAGGCTCACATCTTGAGAATCTTTCTTCACACAAATGCTACTATTGTGATGGGCCCACATCTTGCTCCAAGCAGCACCGAGGCCAGATAGCATCTGGAATACATCTCCTTGTCATCTCCTTGTTATCAATAGCACTTCAACTCTACCTCAGACAAGAAGTAGTTCTGCTTGTTGTTGAGAGGAAGCCAAACACTACAACTGCCCACTCCTATTTCATTCTCCCCAGAGTGGTAAGAGGAAAACATGGCAGATGGCTTTGTCTGCATATCAATGACAAGCACTGATGTTTCTCAAGATGAAAGCAGTTTTCCTTCTGAGTATCTAAGGTCACCTTGCACTCTTATTGAGGTAGATCATTCAGCACTTCATCATGACAGGAGAAGGGTTATCCTTTTGCAGAGGGGGAGAGAAAAAAAGACACAAATATTTGGTACAGCTAGCTTGCTGACAAGTTGAGGATAGTGCTAAGACATTGTCCTTTCCTAGTTTTGGCTTGGATGGGCCTGATATTTAGATATGGCAGATTGGTCTTGATAGCACGAGACAAGGTAATAGGCTATACACCTTTGGTCTGCCTGTGCGAAATAGCAGGAATGCATTGGCATTCTTGTGACTCTGGGCCATAAGAACAGTGCAACGCAAGTGCCTACAGCATCAAAAAGAAAGATATGACATGAGAGCAGAAGAAGGAATTAGTTTTGAAAGTCACAAGGAAAAACAAGGACGTATCTGTGCTGTTCAACTTTCAGTAACCCGATTTGTATTGTCCCAGCTGGTCAGCTGAAAGGAACAGGAGAGAGGAAGAGTTGGGGAGGAAAGAAGGTAGGAAGCAAAATCTGTGTGAATGTATTCTCTTTCACAAAAAAGTATGAGGAAACTTTCCCCAAACTAAGGAAGACATATCTTTGCTTTATTATGGACTTCTTCCTTATTATTCAGTAGACAGCCCAGTCAGTGGGAAAGGCAAGGAAAATTAATGAAGCTGGAGGGGCTGTGGATCAGTGTTAGAGCATCTTCTTCGCATGCTGAAGGTCCCAGGTTCTATCCTCAGCATCTCCATTTGAAAGGACCAGGTAGTAGGTCTTCTGAGATCCTGGAGAGCCACTACCAGTCTGGGTAGACAATACTGACCTTGATAGACCAAGAGTCTGATTCAGTATAAGGCAGCTGTATGTGTTCATGTGTGGAGGTTTAAAACAAAAGCCCTGACAGCTGGATGAAAATACCTGTAGACATTCAACTATGGATCTTTTCAATGCTAGTTTCTAGTTTCACTTGTGTGGGAGTCTGACCCACAGCCTGAGAAAGTCCTCTTCCTTCCTTTGCTCTCTGACCCTATCCTGCTTTGTTCCCTTACTTTTGGTGACTGTTTTTCTGGTCCCTTCTGTTGCTATTCATTCCTTACTGTTTTGCTAGAGGGAGAAGAGCTCAATGCAGTCATCCCTCAGTTTGCATGAAATGTTCTCCATTCGCTTCTATGTTGACTTGGAGAAGATTGGGAAGTATGCCCTTTACTAAGCATTCTCTGCTTCATCTATGTCTTGGACAAAATGGCAGGCCACCTGAGATCAAAACACAACTGGCCGAGTGCTGCTGCTTTAGGGCTTTTTGCACTCTGGCCAGTTGGCAATATCTTCATTCTGAATCTCAACTTCAGAAACATAAAAGATTCCTTTCTGCATTAAGTTTATGCCCCTGAAATGAGTGTTACAACATTCTTAAAACCAGTGTGGTTAAGTCATGGTAGTGTTGGATTAGGATTTATGAAGAATCAGGTTCAAATCATCACAGCCATGAAGCTCTCTCTCAGCCAATCTGTTCATGTTTTCAATTAAAATGCTAATAGCACAGTAGGGGAGTATGTTTCTAATTCCAAAACCAAAAGGGGGGTTGAAGGTTTAAACCCGCTCTCCCTTTCCTGCATAGGCCTGATGCAAATCAAGGCCACAGAAGCCTGGAATTTGCACCTCCTAGACAGAGTGCATGTGATTTTCATTTTGACTGTTTGAGCCCTTAGTGTACATTCAGCTAGCTGTGGGTACTTCATTGCTTTGAGGTTTTTTTACTTAATTACTTACTTAATTATTTACTTACTTCATTTATACCCCACCTCTCTCCTCAGTGAGGATCCAGAGTAATTTCCATTGTTCTCTTCTCCTCACAATAACCCTATGGAGGTAGGTCAGGCTGAGAATGTGTGACTGTTCTAAGGTCACCCAGCAAGTTGCCATGGCAGAATGTGGATTTGAACATGGACCTCCCAGGACCTTGCTTGACATTCTAATCACTATATAGGATTGCCAACCTCCAGGTTGTGGCTGGAGGTCTCCCGCTATTACATCTGATCTCCAGGTTACAGAGATCAGTTCACCTGGAGAAAATGGCCGCTTTGGAAGGTGGGCTCTGTGGCATTATACCCCGTTGAAGTCCCTCCCCTCCCCAAATCCCACTCTCCTCAAGTTCCACCCCCAAAATCTCCAGGTATTTCCCAACCCAGAGCTGGCAACCCTAACACTATACCACACTGGCTGTTGGCTTTTAGATGATGAAAACCAATGTGGTATAGTTAGGGTTGCCAGGTGCCCAGTGTTGGCGGGCAAACCCCCGGCAATTTGCCCCTTTGCCCGTTGACCAGATGAAGGTCGGCAGGCAAACGTGCACGCGCGCACACGCCGCTGCTGGTCACTTCCGGTTTGCCTCGTGAGAGGCCTTATGCCATCAAACTCTTAGTTTGAGTGGCATAAGGCCCCTCGAGAGGCGGGACTTCCGGTTGTAAACCGGAAGTGGCGCGCACGCGCGTCGGCGGGTCCATGTGTTGCTGTGCCATCCTGAGCTGTGCCTTAAAAGTCTACCTCCGGAGAAGAGGTAGGACCTGGCAACCCTAGGTATAGTGGTTAAACTAGGATATGGCGGCATGGCTCAAATACCCAGTCAGTTCACTGGATGATCCAGGCCAGTAGGTTGCCAACTATGGGTTGGGAAATATCTGGAGATTTTGGTGTTGGAGGTTGGGTAGGTCAGGATTTGGAGATGGGAGGGACCTCAGCAGGGTATAATACCATAGAGTCCACCCGCCAAAGCAGCCATTTTCTCCAGGGGATCTGATCGAGATCATCTAGAGATGAACTGTAATAGTGGGAGATCTCCCAGTGCCACCTGGAGTTTTGCAAGCCTACATGCCAGTCCTTTTCTCAGTTTGCTTAATCTTCCTCACAGTGTTGTTGTGATGATAAAATGAGGAATGGAAGAACCATGTACATCATTGTGAGTGCCTTGGAGGAAAGATGGAATAAAAATGTAATATCTAGATAAAAGCGTAAGAAGGGCCTGGCTGGATCACAACAACATCTTGCTTGCAACAGGAGCCAGTCAGATGCCACAGGAGTTCTGAGAGTAAGGGCACAGATGCCAAAATGTCCTCCAAGCAACGAATATTCAGAGGTGTAATCATTCTGAACACAGAGATTCTGTTTAGCCATCATGGCTAGTAGCCACTGATAGACATAATTTCGGAAGTTTTGTGAACAAGTACTTCCTTTTGTCTATCCTAAATCTACTATACTTGGGTGCCCTCAAATTCTAGTGTTTTGGGAAATGGAGACAAAGTTTTCTCTATTTACTTTCTCCATATCATGCACAATACATCATGTTTTATGTCTGTATTTGTCCCATCACATTTGTAAGAAATTGGGATATAAATTTGTAAAATAAAATAAAGGTTATTTATTTTGTGTCATTGGTAGATGCAACAATGACTGATGTGTCACAAAAATGAAAAGTGGTTAACATAAATTTCAGTCTTAGCTGCATCCACTCGTCATGGGATAATCATTTTTCCATAGCAATCATTCACAACTGGATTTCCAGTATGAACAAGACAATCAAAATGAGAATGGCTGCTACAGTACAATGAGAGTGCAATATCCATCGCTGTGCGAGTGCAGCTCTTGATTAAGCATATATAATAAAATGAATTCTGGTGTAGATGGATCTGTGGACGACTCTACACATTATACCGCAAACACAATTACATCAAGTCTCCTGAAGATATGTGGACAGCATATACACATGTATTTTTTAAAACCCTATGTTTGGGAAACCTGATTAGGGCAGACTGCTGTGGGATATAAATACAGCTATCCTGATTGCAAATTCTGTTTTATACCACTTCATATTTTATATTTTACCAGTATCCAGATGTATGAGTAATTCTTGCATGACCTGCAAAATCTGTGATGTGTGAGCCAGTCATTATTCTGCTCATTTCATCACCTCTCAAAGTGCAAGAGGGACTGTGGAACTGAAAATAATTAAGAACTTTCTTGGGAGGTGTGTAATTTGGATGACTAACACAGTGTGGTCCCATGGGGTTAGATTGGAGTAACACTACGTAGGGTTGTACTGTATACTTCCCAGAAGTGTATTTTAATTTCTTTGCATCTTCTTTCATTTTCGAGTGGGCTGTATTTTTCTAAAAAAGAATTCTGTGTCTGTCTCCTTCACTGCAATGCTCTGTTTGAGTCAGTTTGCACAAATTAGAAACATTGTACACATGGTTAGGCAGAAAGCATGCTCACATCTCTTCTGCCTGCATCATACATTGCAAATGATACATATCATTTAGGATTTCCCCTGAGAAAACATAGAAACAGTGGCAAAAGATCAGGCATGAGATGGCAGGTTTAGAGACAAATGGGGGCTAGTGTAGACTGATCGGATGGTTGTTGCCAATAGAATAAGAGGCATGGGAAGTAGCAGAATCATGGTTACAAGCTTTGCCCTGACCAATGCATGTACATTGAAAGGTACATATGGCACCTACGTGCATATATCTTTCCATCCATCTGAGAACCTTGCTTTATTTAGGGTTCTGATTGTACAGAGACAGCCCTGTGTGCATACATGTACGGTATATGGAATTTATAAGGTTGGGAAGGAGATTACTGCCACAAGCGGCTCCTCTACTTATGTACATTCATTCTACCCATACTGAACATCTTGAAGGGCTTCGTCCAGTGGTTTTCAAACTGTGTGACCCAACAGTGGGTCTTTATTCTCTTGCAGGTGGGTCACAAGCCCAGGAGAGAAAAGAAGGAACTGGTAGAGGAGGCTTTGGGAATCTCAGTGGAATATTTGGTTTTCTTCTGTGTAATGCATGGAATGACCATGAAATACAGGCTGATCTATGCTATGTGTATTTTAAATACAAAACATGAAAAATTCATCATAGGCTTGCTCAGTTTTAACTGATGTGAGATTCCCGAGTTTCTTTTGGGAAGGAGGAAAGTAGCATAGCATTCCTTTGCAAGTGGATCCCGAAAACTATAGGAAGTTTAGAAGTGTGTTTCTAAAAGTGCAACTTGTTTAGAACTGGCTCCTACTTAAAAAAGCCTCAGTGGCTTATTATATGACAGGTTGAGGGTACTTGGAACTCAACAGAACTGGGTTCAGACTACCTGCAGTTCGTCGTCAGCCCTTCTAGTTTAGCACCAGTCTTCATCTTGGGATGTTAACAATTTCTCCTGCTGCTCTCATATTTCCCACCTCTGATGAATTATTCACTGTTTTGGAATCCCATTGCTGAGGTTAAACCCCAGCCATTACCATGAAATAGATTTCTTTCCTTACCTTAATAAGACAGTTTGATTTCCTTCCAGCCTCACCTGGATTCCTCTATCTAATCTTTACACACTGTCCTAGAAAAGAGTTGATTAGCTTTCTTCATTGCCTGTTTTCACCCTCTTTTATCCTGGGCAGACTGATTTTCTGAATGCAATAGATTTTTTAAAATGGATCTTTCCTATCAAAATCTTTATTTTAACCAAGAGTTTGAGCAAAAATTGCTTTCAATGAGGAATTGCAGAATTTGCCAAATTGATTTTTCTCTTGAAGGTGCCCAACTTGGGAAATGACGTGAGGAGTTTTATTCAGCAGCCTGGGGAAAAAATAAGTGTTAGTACTTTGGGTGGAAGAAAATGATCATGGAGGGATGGGGTATTATAGCCTGGTGCTGAACATGTAATTAGTCTCGAAAGGATCATTGCCTGAAGACTTTTCTTACAGTCCTGCCCTTTAAACTCTCAGAGCTATACTTACCCCGGCAGCAGCAGGCTGTGTCGTTTCTATGCTTCGGGAGCACAGTCTCATTATTCCTATGTAAGGCTCCACATTTGTCATTCTAACAGCATAACTGTCTCACAGGTTTGCAAACACTTCTGCGTTATTGTAGTGATTGCTAACAGCCCAGGAAACAGTCAGATCCTTAGCAGATGCTGCTAATTTAACCGAGCCCAGCTTGTTTCAAGAAGTGGTCCTCCTAATCGGCATCATAAATATGCATTAAGTTCTAGCCAGACCTCGCCCAAGGATACTAATGATTGCCTGTAATGAAGTTCTTAATCACTTCTCCTTAGAATGGAGTGCTCACAAAAAAAGAGGTAAATCTGATTTGGCTATCTCTGAATCTTGAAAAAGGTATAATCATATATATAGAATGACTAAGGCTGGATATAGAGGGAAGTGGTTTGAAAGCGAGATGGATTTATTTTTGTGACATGTACCTCCTTCTGCCTTGGCCTCTGACTAACAGGGTCTGCAGATTTTTGTTGCAAATCCCTACAAAGCTTGTTTCCTCTGAGGCGATAGTGGGATACTAAATATATATGTACACCATGGAAAGTGAAACTTCTTTCCAATGACTAGTTCTCTTTTAACTGATCAACAGGTTTAGAGGTAGGCTTTTAAAATTGATTATTTCTTGAAATGAGCACTCGACAGACTTTTTGAGGATACAATTCATAGGGCTGGAGCCAGATCTTTCCTGCCTCCCTCTCCCACTGAAGCTCACTGATCTCCCAAACATGCTGCTCCTGGGAAAGAAGGGACCCTGAGGATCAACTGGAGGGGTGGGGTATGTAGCAGGAAGGGGGAATCAGTGGAAATTGGTATTTAGTCTGGATCCAACCCATTGTTCAAGGAAAGACCTATAGAAATGACCAAGCCCAGGAAAGAGCCTGAGATGGATTTTAAAACACTGAAGATTTTTCAGTCTCTTTCAAGAGTGGGGAAATGACGGGGGGGGGGGGGAGTTACAGTTGACATAATGCCTGTAGTAGGAGCCAGCATGGTGAAATGGGTGGAATGTTGGAGTAGGGCCTGGGAGATCCAGGTTCCAGTCCCACCTTGGGTCAGTCATTCTGTCTCAGCATAAGCTACCTCATATTGTGAGGGCAAAATGGAGAAGGGGGGGGACCACTGCATACTGCCCTGAATTCTTTGGTGGAAGAAGAAACTAAAAATAACAAACAAACAAATATATCTTCTACAGGTTTAAAAAGTAGATTTAAAAAAAAATAGACCTATTTAGCAGGATGGCTAAATGCTTAGAGATTCCATAGCATTTACTAATATGTAGTTCCACTGCGGTTTCCTAGGACTCCCAATTTAACCATTGTTTTAGAAATCATTACAGGGTAGAAATCCATGTCAGGCATATAAGAAAGGGCTTTGTTTCCTTGAGAGAAAATGTGAATGACTTCAAGTCTCTTACCGGTATCTACTCACCAATGTCACATTTGTTCTCTCATGAATTGTCAATCAGCCATGACAGCCCCAAATGGAGTAAAACCCTAGGAGCAGAATTTGAAAGGTCCGAATTGTGTGCTGTGTGCAGGCAGGAAACAGTGTGAAAAAGGATGCTGACCTAGAAAGACTACAGGTTTTATCCAACTGACCATATAATAAGCCTTCTTGTGCCCATGACTCAGGCTTCAGGTACTGCAAAATGCTGTGCCCAGCAGTACAGATGAAGCAGCAGCAAGTGTCCTCTCGAGAAAGAGCATGCCTTCTGTCATTTATGTCCAAGGTCTTTTGTAAGAGTGATCTCTGGCCACTGCACTCTGCATAATGCATGGAATGTGTAAATCCCGGCTCAGGGTACTGTTCAGATGAGCAAAGGCAGGCACAAATACTCCGCTCTGTCAGACTCAAGCCTTCCCCCCCCCCTTTCATTATTGACTGAGATGGCCACTTGGTAGGATAACAAATCTCATCTGTGAGTGAGCTCAGCGTTCATTTGCAAGCTATTCACACTACACTTGGCATGTGTGTGTGTAAAGTGCCATCAAGTCGCAGCCGACTTACGACGACCCCTTTTTGAGGTTTTCATGGCAAGAGACTAACAGAGGTGGTTTGCCTGTGCCTTCCTCTGCACAGCAACCCTGGTATTCCTTGGTGGTCTCCCATCCAAATACTAAACAGGGCTGACCCTGCTTAGCTTCTGAGATCTGATGAGATCAGGCTAGCCTGGGCCATCCAGGCATAGTAAATCCTTATTCCTTCACTCACCAAGGCTGGCTCTGCTACAGAATCAGTGCAATAAGTCTAGTGCATGACAATTGGGGGCGGGGAGCTTTTGCTGAAGAACATATGAAATATCTTCCTAACTTTTCATTGCTACTCTGAAACCCATCTTTAATTTAAAAATAAAAAGTGATCCCCCCTGATGTCGGTATGTAAGGACCTGAAATACAGGGAGTTCTGTGATAATATCTTTGCTTGGGTGGTTTTTTTCTTTCTTTTTGCAGTCCTTCTAGTTTGGATCAGGGCAGCTGCATTTCTGGGAAAGGGGTTTGTAACTCCCCCCCTCCCTTGTCATTTTTCCTGATGTGGACCACTCCACTCCTCAAGCTGCTATTTGCTTCACAAGGAATTACGGGCACATACAGAAAAGAGCCCTGTGGCACAGAGTGGTAAGCTGCAGTCCAAGCTCTGCTCACGACCTGAGTTCGATCCCAATGGAAGTCGGTTTCAGGTAGCCGGCTCAAGGTTGACTCAGCCTTCCATCCTTCCAAGGTCGGTAAAATGAGTACCCAGCTTGCTTGGGGGTAAAGGGAAGATGACTGGGGAAGGCACTGGCAAACCACCCCGTAAACAAAGTCTGCCTAGTAAACGTCAGGATGTGATGTCACCCCATGCGTCAGGAATGACCCTGTGCTTGCACAGGGGACTACCCTTACCTTTTACAGTAAAGATGCATATGAAGCTGAGGATATAAAGCAGCCTAATATTGAGTCAGACCATTGGTCCATGTTGGTGTAGTAGATAGAGCGATGCACTAGGACTCTGGGAGCCTTGGGTTGGAATCCCCACTTCTACCATGGAAGCCTGCTGGGTGACCTTGGGCCTGTCACAAGCTCTCAGCCTGGCCTACCTCACAGGTAGGGTTGCCAACCTCCAGGTACTGAAAATCCCTAAGGGAAAAATTATCAGTACACAGCCACTAAATTGCTAATTGATTTACTACTCTTGAGGTACTTTCTTATTTATACAAACCAATTATGCCAACATACAAAATAATAATACAGTGAGCTATTTCTCATACAATTTAAATATTATATAACAAACGGGTGTTGATTGTATACAGTACGCACAGAGTCCCCTGAGAGCAATGTGATCCTATGCCGTTGTAGTCCCATGCCGTTTGCAGATCAAGATCTAAACTAATATTGTAATCCACTATATAGTAATGTGGTTCGCCAGGGATTTTTTAATATTGAATTCAAACATGCGTATGCAGCTGCAGACACCATTATCTTCAATGCATTGCCAATTCTAGGGTGTGGGGCAATAGTTATTGAAGATAATGCCAAAGGAGCATCACAAAGGGGCATATTCTTAGTGGCTGCTCCAAAGCAAAACAATCAATGTTCCCTTGACATTATCCAGTGTGCAAGTCTGAGTATTTTCAAAAGTTTTCTGCCTTTCCTGTTTTTCATGGCTGTGAATTCAATGAACAGGAAGTTAATTTACTATTTCTTCCTGCACTAAGCCTTCAGGACAAGACAGAAAGAACCTCATGTTTCTAATGTAGAGCCCCCAAGAAGGAGAAAAATTGCATTGCTGATCCTCTGTTAGCCTACCCAATCACAGTTTCATATTGCTGCTGTTGGATAACCAGCCACTGCAATTAGACTTTGCTCCTTCGAGGTAAACTCACCAGTGACCCTTGTTCCTACTATGATAAGCACATATGGATTGTGCCAAACTGGAGCTTTCTTGTAATCTGCCTGGCATGGTGGCTGTTTTAATCAGATTCTGTTTTGTGTTTCTTCGTTGTCAGCTGGGCTGTGCAATGGTGAATCACTCAGATAACTGGGGATTAATTGATGGCAGTATTACTACTACAGGAAGTAAATTGCTGCAGAAGAGCTTAGCCTCCTCTCTGTCCACAGCATGGGAAACTGCCCAGAATACATTACACAAACTGCCTATTCAGCACGCACAAGGATGGAGAGCTTCCTCCCTAGATGTCAGCACAAGACAATGAGTCACCACACTTTGTATTCCCAGGGATGTATTAAGAGTTTAAAAATGTTGTAAAAAACATCGCTTTAAAAGGGTTTTTGGATACCACGGCTTATAAATGGTTGGAAGATGTCTTCACAGCTAAAGGGGCCAAACAAAGTGCGAATAGTATTTTTTATAATGTTTTCAAACTCTTAATACATCCCTGGGAATACCTAGAAAGTGCGAACAGTATTTTTTATAACATTTTCAAACTCTTAATACATCGCTGGGAATACAAGTGCGGTAGCCAATATTTCTGCTATTTCACAAAATGAGAGACTTTTGTCTTTTGGCATTTATGCCTTTTTAGCTGTCTTGGTGCTTTCCACTCACTTTAAGTGAGTCACACATGCTTTGCTTTATGTTCCTACCTCAAAAGTCCAAAAGCCCGTGGACCTCCCAGCTAACAGCTAACAAGGTTTGCTTGAGGGCACAGAATCCGGTAACCTTGCTGAAACTAAGCAGGTATGGGTCTTGTCTTCAGTGCCTTGATAGGAAGCTTGTGTAAGTTGCTGTGAGTTCCATAATGGCAGACAGGCAGGATATAAATTAAATGAAGGAATTATATTGCTGTGGCTATTACTTTTTTACCCATCCTAGATATTCCTGGCTTGCGTCCCTGGTTTTATGTGATTGTAGACAAGATTTTGATCTCACTGCAAGGGGTTACAAAGGAATACAATATTCTACCACGGGGCATGCTGATGGGAGCACTGTAAACCCCCCATCCTCACTTCCAGTCCCCTTTGCCACAGTCTGGCACCAGAAATGGGGTGAGTCCACCATACCACTTCATTCCCATTTACAACCACCATCCCAGATAATAACCAGTCAGATAATAATCACTCGGTCTCAGCCTTTATCTCTTGTGGACACATCAGAGCTGTATCACTTGTCTCAGTGCGTGGCTGCCCATGAATGGTCTCGCCCATTGGCTTGTAGATTATTTCAGACAGGCTGCTGCTAGCCCCTCCAGGTTCTGCTGCCTGCCATTCTTAAGCAACATATTCAGAAAAGCAGGATCAACTTGGCAGTTGGCCTTCGTGGTAGTTGCCACCATACCATGCACGTTTGCATTACTTGGTCATTTTTATTTATTTATTTATTATTTCCATTTATTGCCCTGCCTCCCCCTGGCCAAAACTGGGCTCACAGTGGCTTACAAATTATAAAAGTCCTATTAAATCAATAAAAGCATAAAAAACGTTTTAAAATAGCCCTAAGACTATTAATGTAAATGATGAATCGGACTGCCTTGTATTTTATAGGGATGCCTTATAATTCTTACTCTCTTGAATTTGGAAGCTTGACCTCTGTTGCCCTTTGTCAGCTTCTACTGTCCACCAGGCGAGCGTGGTGCAGGAGGCAATGGACCCTCTCCATTTTGTTTTCGGTTGCAGTGAAGTGGCTGGCTAGGCTTTGATTTGCCATGCAAGCTCAGGGAAAATAAAATTTGGCTTGAGTGTTGTGGATATGTTGCTTCTGAGTTTGGCAGACATTCTAAAACCTGCCATACTTTCACTAAACCTACTTATGAGTCACACTTGTGAGATTACATGATGCTCATTTGTATAATACCTACATTCTTGCCATAATTTAACTTTGTTGCATGAAACTTTCTATACTGTCATGCTGAACCTTTCAGAAGGAAATCATCTCCATTCTCACAAGTAAAATGTCCCCATGGAAGAACAACAGGCTGTTTTGTAGCACCACCGTAAGCACATCACGCATGTGCAAAAACATTTGGGGCTTTGTAATTGAAATGAGCAATTGATAATATGGAAGAAATGGATCTGGCTGAGATTCAGAGAGGCAGATGGATGTTCCACAGAAATCTGCTGCTCAAGGCTGAGAAAACAAAATTCTGTCTGTGGGTTTTTCACAAACCTAGTTAAACTTACAGAAGTGTAGTTTGTGGGCTGTATACACAAGGAAGAGTCATGCTGTGGTGCAAAGATGTGGGAATGAATATTGAGAGGAGCATTCTGATAACTCTTTATCCCCACAATTTATCACCAGTATACTGGTCTTGTCCATTCTATTGCTAGGATTGCCAGGTCCCACTTAGCCACCGGTGGGAGGTTTTTGGGGTAGAGCCTGATGAGGGCGGGGTTTGGGGAGGGGAGGGACTTCAATGCCATAGAGTCCAATTGCCAAAGCGGCCATTTTCTCCAGGTGAACTGATCTCCATTGGCTGGAAATCAGTTGTAATAGCAGGAGATCTCCAGTACTACCTTGAGGTTGGCAACCCCATCTATTGCCCAGTATTAACAAAGATGCATTAAAACTGTCCTTGTGATCCAGGTGTCTCACTTCAGTTCAACTTGTTAGCAATAATGGAAACTCCAGACACCTTTGACAGGTTTACGACTTATCGTTAGTGTGTTAATGGCCTGTTTCCTTGCGAGGTAGTATTGCTTTCAGTTGTTCAGCAGTGTGTTTATTATGATCTAGGCCCCTTGGCTTCTTTGCCAGGGAGCAGCTGTTTCCATATACACTAAACTGAAATGAGGAATAAGATTTTTGCAGTGCCGAGCTGTGCTAGGCTGGCACAATCGCTCGTATTTTGATCTAGTGGAGCAGAAATGAAAGTTCGGCATTATTAGTCAAAGATACTGTATGCTGTATCCATCTTCCTTAAATCATCCTGTCATTGCAGCTTCTTTCCACAGAGCTTTAAAACATATCATAGATTTGCTTTTCTGTGGATTCTTATTATTGTGCATCACAAGCAAAATTATCAGGATGAGTGAGGGTAGGTGGAGGGAGGGGTGTGCGCTGTAGGGACCAATTAAGGGACACAGTGAATCCCCAAATTCTGCCTTCAAAGATGTGTTGCATCCTCCTGCAGGAGCCTTGTCACTGAGGATCAAGTGGGGAAGATTTCCCCCCTCCTTATAACATTGTCCCTGAGTGCAGCAATTTACTTTCCCCCAAAAGAATAACTCATAGCCATTTGCTTATATGGAAAAAAGCACTGGGTGAGAGGACTCAATCAGCTGAGGTGATAGACTGGTTTCACCCATGTGTAGCTGAATCAAGCCCCTTCACTTTGTCTCAAAGAACCTAAAGAGAGTTGATTCCTATCTTATTTGTTAATAATTCCAGAGGGGTTAGTGAGTGACAGTAACAATAAACAGGAGTCTTGTGGCATGTTAGACTAACACAATTTTATTCCAGCAAAAGCTCTCATGGAAGAAGAAGAAAAAGAGTTGGTTTTTATATGCCGATTTTTCTCTACCACTTAAGGGAGAATGAAACTGGCTTACAATCACCTCCCCCTGCCCACAACAGACACCCTGTGAGGTAGGTGAGAGAGTTCTAAGAGAACTGTGACTAGCCCAAGGTCACCCAGCTGGCTTCATGTGGAGGAGTGAGGAAACCAACCTGATTCACCAGATTAGCGTCTGCTGCTCATGTGGAGGAGTGGGGAATCAAACCCGGTTCTCCAGATTAAAGTTCACCACTCCAAACCACCGCTCTTAACCACTACACCATGCTGGCTCTCTGGAGTAGAGTCCAGTTCCACCGATACTATGAGTGGACCTTTATGATACAGGCATTTTATATAGGTGCCTCCTACATAAAATGTCTGCATAGTGAGGGTCTTCTCACAGCATGAAGAAGTGGGCTCTAGCCAACAAAAGCTTATGCTGGAATAAAAATGTGCTACTCTTTAAGATATCACAAGTTGATTGTCTATTCTGTCTTCCCTGTGTTCCATATCTTGATCACCACAGACTGTGACACTTAGAGCATAAGTCAGGAACTAGCTTTTATATGTACAATGTGAAACACACATTTAAAGTGCAAACAGTGCAATCCTAAAGAGAGTTATACCAGTTTAAACCCATTGGGCTTAAACTTGTGTGACTCTGTTTAGGATTGCACTGAATGTGCTTTGTTGACTCATTTCTCCTAACACTAACATTAGACAAATTAATTCACCCATAACTCTAATTTAGGGAAGCTTACCCACAGACGGCTGCCCAAGAGTGGACTGGCAGTGAACATTGCATGTACTCTCATGAACAGAAGAAGTGCCTTGCTGGATCAGATGAAGCTATCCAGTCTAGCCTGCTTTTTATACAGTAGTCAACCAGTTGTTCTCAAGGGTCAACAAACAGGGCATAGAGGCCAAGGCCTTCACCTGAAGTTGCCCCCTAAAACTGGTATCCAAAAGTTCACTGCCTCTGGACATGGATATTTCCTTTATCAATCATGTCTCTCATATCCTCCATTAATCTGTCAAACTCCCTTTTAAAGCCATCTATCCTTATGGCTATGTCCGCTGGCACATCTTTCCCTCAGCCAGTCAGAGCTTCACTTGTCCTCAGGTAATTTATTTTTGAATAAGTGTAGAATGGAATCTGCCCCTATCTTTCTGGTGAGCAGAGACCACACAGAGCTCTCAGGCACTGATGATTCCACAGTGACGCACCCCTGAATGGAGCCAACATCCATATTCTGATTTGATTCAGAAGGTTCTGTAGCTCGTTAATAATGAAAAAGGAGCTAAGAAAATCTCTGAGCGTAGATTATCAGACTGTTATATCCCCATGAATCAGAAGAGATCAGCGTAATGAGTAATTCCTTCAAAATGTGACTACTGCAGAATTCAAAAAGGGCAAGAGTCCAGTAGCACCTTAAAGACTAACAAAAATATTTTCTGGTAGGGTATGAGCTTTCGTGAGCCACAGCTCACTTCTTCAGATTACTGCAGAATTGTAACCCAAAAGATCAGTCAACCTAGTAGGGCACAGTACAAGGCCATTACAATGGTAGAAACTCTGAAGGTTGGAAAGAAGAGAGCTTAATCCCAATGTTGGCTCAGCTGCCTGAATACAGATGGTGCCATTGCACGGGATATCTGGAATAGGAATGATCGACACATCTTTGAGCACCCGAGCGCTTATGCTGCAATCTCATCCATTCAAATTCTGTCTCAGGAACCAGCAGCCTGACTAAAAAGCAACTATTATTTCTAAGCTATCCTACAGGTTCATCTTGCCAAATAGGATTAGTTTGAATTCACTCAGGGCTCAGAGATTGCAAAGACTCTGCATGATAGGCAGAGTCTTTTGGATACTTTAGTGGACTCTTATTGTTATTCATTGAAGCAAAACATTACCTCTTCTAAGAGACTCATCAGCAAGTGCTAAGGATGGGGCGCTAAAAAAAATGAGTCATGCTGCTGTTTTTACCTATCTTGCTGCTGAATATTGGCAAAGGTTTTCAGCTATTATATCCTGGATCCACAGAAAGAAAGTTGGTTGAGGTTGTTTGTACTTGTCAGGGAGAGAAACTAAGGACATTTCACACATACCAAATAAAGCACTTTCAGTCCACTTCCAATGCACTTTGCAGATAGATTTTATTGTGTGAATCAGCATAATCCATTTGCACATGTTCATTAGAGTGAATTGAAAGCGGATTGAAAGTAGGGTTGCCAACTTCCTGGTAATAGCAGAAGATCTCCTGCTATTACAACTGATCTCCAGCCGATAGAGATCAGTTCACCTGGAGAAAATGGCCACTTTGGCAATTGAACTCTATGGCATTTAAGTCCCTCTCCTCCCCAAACCCTGTCCTCCTCAGGCTCGGCCCCAAAAATCTCCCGCCAATAGCAAAGAGGGACCTGGCAACCCTAATTGAAAGTGCTTTATTTGGCATGTGTGACACAGAGGCCGTTCATGCTTGGTAATTAGCAGCGTGTTCCAGCCTGAAGTGCCCCACATATTTTTTAAAATTTCTTCACGCTGAACCGTCATTCCAGCCATCACTGCGAAGCCAGCGCATACCTGCTTCGCATTTCTTAAGAGCCCCTTTAACGGGACATTTTGTATTTGCTCTGTCCCCTCTCAAAGCATTTACTGAAGGAACCATGAAAAATCACAGCCTCATCTTAGCTATGCAAACGACCATTGCTAATGGCTGTGCAAACGAAGGAACGAAGGAGCAGGTGAGTGGTGGGGGGGTGGAATTTCTCCTCTTGCATCAGGACCCTGAATAGTCATATTAAAGGGTGGATTTAAAAAAGCAGCTTTGAGCGAGCATCAAAATCAACCCTGCATAAATGGCCAGAGGTTGGGGGGGAGGGGGCTCTTTGGATTCATATTAAAGCTACACTGAATTTTTGTGAGATTTGAAATTTGATGTGGAACTTTGTGATTTTTCACATTCCCCCACCCCCCACATCACACAGCTGCTTTGGCTACATTATAAAGCCTTCTTTCTTTTGCATATCATGATCCCAAATAAAGAAAAACCGTAGAGCGAACAAATGATGTCTGAGCACCATATAACCAATCAGATTTGGCTAGCAGACGATGTCAGTGATGACAAACTAAGACATCCCTTTGGGAGAAACATTATTCCATTTGTGGACAATGTTGTGGGTGTGAGTGGGGGGGTCTGCCTATTATCTCTAATGGTAGGTGGTCCAGCTGGCCTCCTAAGGGAGGGGGCAAATGTCTCTCCTGAAAGCAGCTCCAGAGGCAATTTGATTGCAACAGGGATGTGTGCATTCCATTGTCTTTCCATTTAGGTATTGCATTCATGCACTATTTGTATTTATTTCCTATTAGTTTCACTGGAAATATATTTCTAGCTGTATGCTTTTTTGGTTTTCCATTCAGCTGAGGTAAAACTGTGAAACATTATATTCTGTACTGAAAGAGTCCTCCTTATGAAATTTCACATAGCTAGACAAAAGGGTCCAAGTTTTATAGGCAACTAAAAATCTTGCATGTAGTGTGGGTAGCACCAAATATCTGACACTACGAGAATTCAGGTAGAATCATAGAGAGGGAGAAATCTGGCACACAAAGCAGGCAAAGTACATAGCAGGCAGTGACACATTGCATTTAGTGCTCAAACTGTCTGGGACACAAACAGATGTGACAAGGATCATAGATCTCCATCAGTAAATTATGCACACACAGCCACAATTCAGATCAGGGCATGAATGAAAGGAAAGGAGGATCTAATCATTCAACCCCCTTCCCTTGGTTTTGCCAGCTGATACCCTGTTCCTTGTGTTTTGATTTACATTTAAAAGGGGCAAAGAGGTGTTCTTTATGCTAATCCCAGAAAAAAATCCCTAGTTATAATCACAGATAGTGATTAAAGTGTTGGATAAGGACTTAAAATATCCAGGGACAAATCCCTACTTAGCCATTAAGTCATGGGTGTTGAACTCAATTGTGACGAGGGCTGGATATGACATAAATGTTGCTTGGTCATGCCTTGCCAGCCCAGATTGAGATTGGGGGTGCCTCTGCTGGTTTGTGGGCTGGATAAGAGCTCTCAAGGGTCCAGATCCAGCCCTCAGGTCTTATATTTGACACTCCTGCATTAAGTCCACTGGATGATGTTGGGCCAATCACTCTGCCAGCCAAGCCTATTTCACAGGATTGTTGTAGCAGATGGTAGAAAAATGGACCACTGAGTTCTTTAAAACAAAGGCAAGATAAAATATGTGTAGACAGTTTGATTCCATATTTATCTTTTTAGCATTGTAGATATCATTTGGGAAAGCATTCCATCAAGAAACAGAGTTTGCTGTTATGTACTGCTGTTGCAGTCTCCTCTAGCCACAATTCCCCATCTTATTTCCCGCATCTAATGCAGTACAAAATGCATCACTGAATCTTAATAAATGTCAGTTACAGCTTATAACCATAACAACAAGTGGCCTTGGCATTGGTGTTCATTTGCTGATTCACATACATTCACCTCCTGTTGCTTTTTCGCTGTGAAATGGTGTTCCTGCCTTTGGCAGCTTCTGTACTTAACGACTTGCACTACATTTTTATTCCATTTGCTGTAAAAGGGAAAAAAATAACAACCCTGAATCTTAAGTAGATCTTTGATATGCTCAATGGTGGGGCCCTGGGAATACGTAATTCATAACATAAAGCTACGGAGAGATGGAGTGAGGGGAAGAAAGTTCCTTTGCTTGCGGTTTTTGCATATGCCAGAATGGTACATAATCCTATTGTGTATGCAATGAACTCCTGATTCAAAAAGAAAAATTGAGGGCACAGCAGGATACAAGACAATAAGTCTGTGCTGATGTTATAACAATGCACAGAATGAGAGAAGTATGACTAAAAAAATTTCATCATCTCCAGTGCGGAATGGATAAAGTCTTATATTTATGACTTGTGGTGCATCTGTTCTTTTAATCTAAAACAATACCAGAGACACTAAGTTTGCTATCGAGTCCACTTTGGGAAGCATGAAAGAATGAAAGGATGAAAAAAAAAATACAGCATCCTTTCACTATGGCATATCTCTGGGAGAGCACTTGGTGGGTTTCTTACATGCCCCTTAAAGGGCCCATGAGTCTCTCTCCTGGTGCAAACCGTGAGATATAAATGCAGCTTGAAATATGTTTGTGTGAAATCATTCTCATGTCCATGCAGGATGCCAGATTTACAATTGCATGTCATCCTGGGTGTGTTTGCTGTATCTCCTGTGGACAGTTGCTTTATCTGGGCCATAGTTTTAATTTTCCTCTCACCATTTTCCCATAGAGCTGTACATGTGTGGGAACGGCTTGGAGTACCATTTAATCACTCTTCCCTGGATGGGAGGGAGGGAGGAGTAGGGTTGCCAGCTCTGGGTGGGGAAATAACCTGGAGATTTTTGGAGTGGAGCCTGAGGAGGGCGGGGTTTGGGGAGGGGAGGGATTTCAATGCAACAGAGTCCAATTGCCAAAATGGCCATTTTCTCCAGGTGAACTGATCTCTATCAGCTGGAGATCAGCTGAAATAGCAGGAGAGCTCCAGCTAGTACCTGGAGGTTGGCAACCCTAGGGATAGGGTTGCCAGGTCCCTCTTTGCCACTGGTGGGAGGTTTTTGGGGCGGAGCCTTAGGAGGGTGGGGTTTGGGGACAGGAGGGACTTCAGTGCCATAGAGTCCAGTTGCCAAAGCAGCCATTTTCTCCAGGTGAACTGATCTCTATCGGCTGGAGATCAGTTGTAATAGCGGGAGATCTCCAGTACTACCTGGAGATTAGCAGCCCTACCTGGGGAGGAGCCTTTTCACTGCTTTCATTCCTACATATTTCCTTTGACACCCTACTTCTGCAGTGTAGTGAAAGGGACAAAACCAGAGAACGACTGCCCCTGCCTTCCCTTGTCCCACCCACCATTGTGGCAACTGCTCCAGGGAAAGAGGAGGGAGTTTTTCGGGAGGCCTGTACTTCTACAAAAAATATAGTGCACCAGGCCTAGCACGCATAGGAGTGTTTTGTGTTTTCTTTTCCTTTTTAAATAAACTAATAAGACATTTCTTAATAAGACATGTCAGTGCCATACAAAAGTAGGGCAATAGGGAGAGAAAGGCAATGGGCAGGTAGTGCCTAGTGGAGTAGCTATTGGTTGCCTTTGCAAAATCATGTTACTTACTGGGCTACACATACGTTTTCCAATGGAGCCAACAGGTGCTCCACAGGGGTGCTTTAAGGAGGAGAAAACAGCACAGAAGGAAAGGCTGTAGCTGATTCTGCCTTTCCTGCTCGGTTGTGAGGGGGAAAAGGGACACATGAGTCTAAGGCCATTTATGCTTGGTAATTAGCAGCGTGTTCCAGGCTGAAGTGCCCCGCATATTTTTTTTTAGTTTTTCAGCTAAACCGTCATTCAGGAAGTGACTGCGAAGCCGGCTCATACCTGCTTCGCCTTTCTTAAGAGCCCCTTTACCACGACCTTTTGTGTTTGCTCCCTCCCTGCCTTGAAGAATCCCCTCAAGGAAGCATGCAAAATCACAGCCGCCCGTTAGCTATGCAAACAGTGGTTGCTGATGGAAGGAATGAAGGACCGTGAATAGGCATTTTAAAGGTTGCATTTAAACAAAGAGCTTTGAGCGAGCATCAAAATTGACCCTGCATAAATGGCCTAGGAGACACAAAACTCCCATGGAATGTCTGTTTGAAAATCCTGCTGTTGTCACTAAACAAACATGAAGACATCACAGAATGTGAGTTTAACAATAATCTAGCAGGATAATAGGGGCCAGCACCCAGGTTAAGGGGAGGCAGTGGGGGGGCAGTATCTTCTCTGACACTAGCTGGAGGGGAATGCAGTGACACTTAAAGCAGAAAAGCATGCATGTGAACTGAATCAGCAGAAAGTATCTAAAAGATCGCTAAAGCACTTTACATGATTCCAGCCTTACTCTGCTGGCCCTGTTGTTCTGATGTGGTACCCCACTTTCAGAAGTGAAGGCATTGCTCCCATTCATGGCTCCTGTGCATCTCCCTTCCCATGGATTTTGTAGCTTCTGGCTAACATTCCACACCCTTATGAACTATCATGTGGAACGGAGATTTGTTATTACTGAGCGATATAATTAGTGCTGCTGCACAGAAGGAGCCATCACCTGGGTGGCTGCTCTCTGTACCTCTCTGACTTCTGCTGTGAGAAATGCAATTGCTCAATTTCATTTTTAACAAGGGGAAAACAATATGAGTGGAATAGCACTGGGGAATATTTTCAGATGATTAAAAAAAAAGTTGGTTTCCTCTGAGCTCCAAGGCAGGCTTTTCGTTTCAGAAAAAAATGCAGATCTGTCTATTCACACATCTAATTCAGAAGAAACCTATGGTTGTGGTTGGCTTTGGCAGTGTATTGATGACTGACGTACAGAACAGCAAACAGCCTTCTAAAAGTGGGTACATTAAAGACTTATAGTAACATTATAAGCATCATTCCCCTTCCTCACCCTGATGTCCCTTTCCCCCCACCCTGCCATAGCAGAAGTTTTCTGTGAGCTTTCACTATTACTTGAATAGCCTTTTTCCTGGCTATCTTTTGCCAGTTCAAGCCCCATCAAGAAATATGGCGTTCAGATTTTGTTGTGGTCCTATTTATACTGCTTTGCTTATAATTAAAGATAGAATTGTCAAGCATATAGAAGGGCAAGCCCAGCTGAACAAAACCCAACAGGGCTTCTGTAAAGGGAGGTCCTGTCTCACTGACCTATTAGAGTTTTTTGGAAGTGTCAGTAAACATGTAGACAGGAATGAGCCTGTGGACACTGTGTATTTAGATTTCCAAAAGGCTATGGACAAAGTCCCCCACCAAAGACTGCTAAGCAAACTTCATAGTCATGGGATAAGAGGACAAGTCCTCTTATGGATTGAGAGCTGGCTGAAAAATAGGAAGCAGAGCATAGGAATCAATGGTCAGTTCTCACAATGGAGGGATGTGAGCAGCGGGGTCCTTCAGGGATCTTTGTTGGGACTGGTGCTTTTCAACCTGTTCATCAGTGACCTGGAGCTGGGAGTGAACAGCAAGGTGGCCAAGTTTGCAGATGATACCAAATTATTTCGGGTGTTTAAAACAAAATCGGACTGTGAAGAGCTCCAAAAGGATCTCTTCAATCTGGAGGAATGGGCATTAAAATGGCAAATGAGATTCAATGTGAGCAAGTGTAAAGTGATGCATATTGGGGCAAAAAATCCCAACTTCACATATACTCTTATGGGATCTGTGCTGGCAGCGACAGACCAAGAAAGGTATCTTGGGGTGGTAGTGGATAGCTCAATGAAGAAGTCAACCCAGTGTGCGGCTGCTGTGAAAAAGGTGAATTCCATGCTGGGCATAATTAGACAAGGAATACAGAAAATTATCAGAGGACTAGAACAACGACCCTATGAGGTGCGGTTAAAACACTTAGGGCTGTTTAGATTGGAAAGAAGGCGGTTAAGGGGAGACATGATAGAGGGCTATAAAATTATGCATGGTATGGAGTGGACAGGGAGAAGCTTTTCTCCCTCTTCCATAATACTAGAGCACGGGGTCATCTGCTGAAGCTGGAGGCTGAGAGATTCAAAACAGATAAAAGGAAGTATTTCTTCACACATCGCATAGTTAAACTGTGGAACTCCTTGCCCCAGGATGTGGTGATGGCTGCCAACTTGGAAGGCTTTAAGAGGGGAGTGGATATGTTCATGGAGGAGAGGGGTATTCATGGATACTAGTTAAAATGGATACTAGTCATGATACACCTATTCTCTCCAGGATCAGAGGAGCATGCCTATTATACACAGGCAGGATAATGCTGCTGCAGCAGCCTTGTTTGTGGGCTTCCTAGAGGCACCTGGTTGGCCACTGTGTGAACAGACTGCTGGATTTGATGGAACTTGGTCTGATCCAGCATGGCCTTTCTTATGTTCTCATATTTTGCTGTCTAGACTCCCTATTTGGACATGTCTTTGCAGGATTGATTCCAAAGGATAGCAAGAGGTAGTGGGCCATTCCCTACAATAGTTCCTGCTGCCGGTTTTGTGCCCTCAGTTTTCAATCACCATATATTAATAACATACAGTATGGATTAAAATTTCTAAATTCACTTCATCTTCTGAACACTCCCCATGGTGTACAGATTTGTTTAGTGCATATGTGGGTGATGTTTATGTGCCACCTCCCTACATAATCATTAGGGGGGGAAATACGGAGGAGTTTGACTCCTCTGTCAACATATTTACAAGTCAACTAGGTATTACAGGTACAGAATTCAACTGGCAGATTTATAGAAGCACCAGCCCAGTTTCCCCAAATCAAAACACAAAAAAAGGCATTAACCAAACTGCCAGCCAATTCTACGATGCTTCCTTCCTATGTTTCTTATATACCTCGTTTCTGTTTCTACATACCTTCCACTTAGAAAAAGTAAATCACTATTCAGCTCTTTTCTGACTTGTAGATGTGCATTTATTTATTCATTTTAAAATGTATAGATCACCCTCTATATATTTAGGGCAGCTTACAATTTGACCAATCTATAAAAATTCAGCCATGACATACAATGAAATACAGCAGAACAGTCCACAGTTTGTCAGCTCTCAGGAGACACAGATAAATCAGGCCAAAAGAGTCATTTTCGGTAAGCCCTATGAAGCAGGAGAGTTTTTCAGGCTTTACAAGATTTCCATATGTCTCCTAAGGAGCTATTCCACAGTGTGGCCACCAAGAAAAAAACATTGCGTCTGATGTACGTATCTGTCAGGGGAAGGGAAGGCATAACTAACAAAGACGGCTTGGCTGACATAAGGTGGCACATGGGTTCCACCTCCAAATACAAACTAGTGGTTTTAAAAAGCAGCCTGATGGGCCTTTCATGTCTCATCAGATAATAATGGCTGAAGGGAGCATTTAGGGTTGCCAGCTCCAGGTTGGGAAATACCTGGAGGTTTTGGGAGTGGAGCCTGAGGAGGGCAGGGTTTGAGGGGGGGGACTTCAATGGGGTACAATGACAGCTTCCAAAGCAGTTATTTTATCCAGGTGAACTGATCTCTGTTGCCTGAAGATCAGTTGCAATCCCAGATGATCTCCATCTACCAACTAGAGGCTGGCAACCCTAAGAGTGTTGGTCATTGTAAGAGGGCTGCATGTCCCATTAAACAGCACTCTCTCGGGCACTTCAGTGATCTTTTGTTTTGGCTGGAGGGAGAATTAGAGGACAAAAACAGAGAGACCCTGCTTGACATGAAAATAATAGAATCATAGAGTTGGAAGGGACCACCAGGGTCATCTAGTCCAACCCCCTGCACAATGCAGGAAATTCAAAACTACCTCCCCCACGCACACCCAGTGACCCACACTCCATGCCTAGAAGATGGCCAAGATGCCCTCCCTCTCATCATCTGCCTAAGGTCATAGAATCAGCATTGCTGACAGATGGCCATCTAGCCTCTGCTTAAAAACCTCCAGGGAAGGAGAGCTTACCACCTCCCGAGGGAAGCCTGTTCCACTGAGGAACCATGCTAACAGTTAGAAAATTCTTCCTAATGTCTAGAAAGAAACTCTTTTGATTTAATTTCAACCCGTTGGTTCTGGTCCGACCTTCTGGGGCAACAGAAAACAACTAGGCACCATCCTCTATATGACAGCCCTTCAAGTACTTGAAGATGGTTATCATATCCCCTCTCAGTCTTCTCCTTTTCAGGCTAAACATACCCAGCTCCTTCAAGCTTTCCTCATAGGACTTGGTCTCCAGACCCCTCACCATCTTTGTTGCCCTCCTATGGACACGTTCCAGCTACCGGTAAATCCTTCTTAAATTATGGTGCCCAAAACTGAACACAATACTCTAGGTGAGGTCTAACCAGAGCAGAGTAAAGTGATACGATCACTTCATGTGATCTGGGCACTCTGCTTCTGTTGATACAGCCCAAGATCCCATTTGCCTTTTTAGCAAATCATGTTCAGTGTTTGATCTAATAAAACCCCAAGATCCTTTTCGCACACACTACTGCTAAGACAAGTCTCCCCCATCCTATAACTATGCATTTGATTTTTCCTACCTAAATGCAGAACTTTACATTTATCTTTGTTGAAGTGCATTTTATTAGTTTTAGCCCAATTCTCCAGCCTATCAAGATCATCCTGTATCCTGGCTCTGTCTTCTACCGTATTTGCTATCCCTCCCAATTTAGTATCATCTGCAAATTTAATAAGCATCCCCTCTATTCCTTCATCCAAATCATTTATAAAGATGTTGAACAGCACAGGGCCCAGGACAGATTCCTGAGGCACTCCACTAGTCACTTCTCTCCAAGTGGATGAGGAACCATTACAGATCCACCTAACAGTAATAGGATCTAAACCAATTTGTCAACAAGAATATTATGTAAAACCTTATCAAAAGGTTTCTGTCAATACCTGGTGGTCTCCAAAGTCAAATCTTCGGAAACCTGCAAGTGAGATGGTAGCCAACAATTTTCAAGATGCTAGAAAAAAACATGTTAGCAACTCAACTGTTAGTCCTCAGTATAACCATCCATTTGATATTGAATCAAATGATTTTCTGGCATCAGGCTAAAGCTCAGCTTTTTCCCTCAGCTTTTCTTTTAATTGATGGGGATTATTTTATTTATCTGTGCTGGGTTTTTTGGACTGTTCTTTATGGCGCTGCTTTCTTCAGCTCTTACTGCACTGCTTTTTGTCTTCTTATGGTACCATGTTATCAATTAGACTTTATTGCATTTTATTATTTTGGAATGTTTTCATCTATTTAGCCATCTCAGAACCTCATGGTAAGGTGGTATATAAATAAATTCAATAACAAGGAATACTGTGGAAGCAATTATAGCAGGCCAAAGTTCCTCAGTCTACAGGGTTTAATGATCTCTTACAGCCTTACTGTGTGTGTACTACTAGTAAAAATGGATACTAGTCATGATGCTTACCTATTCTGTCCAGGATCAGAAGAACATGCCTATTATATTAGATGCTTTGGAACACAGGCAGGATAATGCTGCTGCAGTTGTTTGTGGGCTTTGTAGAGAACCCTGGTTGGCCACTGTGTGAACAGACTGCTGGACTTGATGGGCCTTGGTCTGATCCAGCATGGCTTTTTTATGTTCTTATGTACACACACACACACACACACACACACAAAGTGCTGCATTATTGTCTTCCATAGGAACCCTTCAGGCACACTCTTCCTTAACTTGGAGATTCCCTTAAGCTTCTTTCTTTGGCAGCTTTCTTCCGGGCATCCTAAACTCTTCTTGCAGCCTGGACTGCAGCAAGACCCCAGGCCTTCAAACCCCCAGCAGGGCAGAGCTTGCTTGCTTTCATGTCAATCCATGTTTCACAACCATTCCGAAGAGACATAATAAGGCACAAGATTGCCACAAGAGCTCTTTTATCCCCATCTTCCCTGTTTTCCCTTGTTGAACTGCATTAAGATCTAAAAAGTTGATTGAATTCTGTGCTGTAACCAGAGGGGAAATCTGGTTGTTTAATATTCCTGGGTAAACAGGCAGTTGCGTTTCTATTAAGAGCTTTGTCTATTGACTTTCTGTTGCCGGCATACAAAGGCTGTTGCTGCCTGCTGCCATGCCATGTCGGCTAGGTTTACAGTCTGGCTTTAAGAATGCACAAAGAGGAAAAGCACCAGCTGGGACCAGGTGAGGCTCAGTCCTCCAAATAAAATAAAAAAGTCACCGTCTGTGTACTGAAGCTTCTTTATGACTTATTCATTCACAGTTGATTCATTGCTGTGGATTTGTTACATTTACATTTTGCACTGAAGCTTATGAATTTTGATTTTCTCTTTCAGATGGTACAGATATTTAAAATATTTACCAACATTTTCCCTCTAGTTTTTGCCCTTAGCAAAGATGGACGTTCAGGTGGACGCAGGTGGCTGAATTAGATTAAAAATGTGGCAGGTCATAGTTGCCCAAGAGGTCAGGAAGCCCTTAGGCGAGCCTGCTAGACTGCATGCTAATAGTTCATATCCCCGGTGTGCCTATAGTCTTGGAATGGGAAGAAATAAATTTGTATTCCCACCAGGTGTGAAATCAAAGGTTTTATGTTCAAACGCAAACTAAGCAGCCAAGATACAAAATTCTCATTCAAGACATGATGTGTTACCATGGGTTTGGGGGGAAAGGGACTGAATTTTAACATCAGTCATGAGAAATGATTTTTCATTATTGGTGCATTATTGAGGTTTTCTTCCATTTCTTTCTAAAATTAATCTCCACTTTGGCTAGGAGTCCTCGGCTTTCTTTTACCTCTCACAAGGAACATGAAAGTTCTGTTCAGTAGTACAGACAAGATGTGATTAACCACCAGTTTTTACATTTCCAAAGAGAGCTCCTCTGTTGTTTCTTTGTGGCAGCATACTTCTGTATAACCTGAAATTTAAAATACATAGCACAACTCTAAAGAAGTCTGCAAGAACTTAATCCCGTCTCCCAACAATATCTTCCCCCTCTTTTTTAAAAAATTGGTACATACAATCTCAACTCAAAAATGTGCATGATTCATTGTGAACTATGATATTTGTTGTTGTTATTATTGTACACTTTTGCATCTGAAAGAGTTTTCTGAAGAGGGAGCAATCCTACGCAGGTCTACTCAGAGTTCTACTCTGGTCTCTTCAATGGGGTTTATCCCCAAGGATGTGGTTTCTGGATTGCACTGTTGATTGTGGTGTTTTGATAACTCTATTCCATTAATCTGGGCGAGTGTTTTAGACTGCCCCACTCCACTCCACGACTTGTTATGAGCAGGTACAGGGAGAAAGGAAGTTGTTCTCACTGCAGCTCCAGACAGAGAAAGGACTGGACTTATTAAACTGTGCTCTTGTTTGAAATTGTGCTGCCTCCTTATTTTGATGCCTAGCATTAAGGAAACAACATTAATTACTTTGAAAAGAGGAGCCAAGGATCTAGTCCTCTTACAGTCCATTCCTGAGAGGGGGGGCGAAACCTCTTAGGAGGCGGCCTGACCCCGCCGCCGGCGTAAGTGTGTGTAATCACGAGATGACACTCATTTATGCCGGCAGGGAGGGTGGCTCCACAGGTGCCCAAGCGCCGCGGAGCCATGCCCCTCCCCTCCACTGGCGCGACCTCTCTGTGGTGCCGGCAACGGCACAGAGAGGCCGCGCCGGCACAGGGGGGCAGGCCTGGGGCGGGGCGGGGAGCTGCCGGTTAGGCGGCTTCCTACCCCCTTTCGGCCACTTGCGCCGGCGGCCGGAATGGCGTTGCTGCGCCTGCTATTTTGCAGGCACAGCCTCGCTGTTTTCAATGGGGCAAAAAGCACCAGTTAAACAAACAAACAAAAAAAGCAATGAAACGGCTTTTTTTGTTTGTTTGTTTAACGGCGTGCACAATTTGGCTTAGGCGGCGCCTCTTCCCCGCCGACTCCGCACGCCGTATTTTCAGGAATGGGCTGTTAGAGCCTTATCATTTCCCCCTGAAGTCCCTCTTTCTTCATCCCAAAGATATAGGGACAGACCACAGTGGCTCATGGTTGAAAGGTAGGGGTTGGCAAACTCCAGGTACTAGCTGGAGATCTCCTGCTATTACAACTGATCTCCAGCCGATAGAGATCAGTTCACCTGGAGAAGATGGCTGCTTTGGCAATTGGACTCTATGGCATTGAAATCCCTCCCCTACCCAAACCCCACCCTCCTCAGGCTCAATCCCCAAAATCTCCAGGTATTTCCCAGCCCGGATCTGGCAGCTATATCAAGGGGTGGTCCACTTCACAAGATTTTCTTCTTTGCTGGTAACTTTACATATTTCTTCACTGAGCACAAGCACAGTATGCAAATTAAGTCCTGCCCCTGAGTACCAGAGATGATTCAATGTTTGCAAAACAGGCATCCAAAGCCTGTATTTTTCTCTGTGATTATTTTCTGCTGAGATGAGTACCTTATACAATTGTAACGATGATTTACTCACATTTCAAAATTAATAACATTTCAAGCTCAGTGCCAGCATTCAACACAGTAGCTTATTGGGCAACTGGTTCTAGAACATGTTCATATGTCCCAGGGTCACCATGGCCAAACTGTACGACAGTTCCAGTGCAGTGCTAAGCTCCCTTTTAAGTCTAGTTAAGTGGACTTAAATCCTGTTTTGGATTGCACTGTTAGAATCAGCTTTTTCCTTCTTCTTTTTTGCTGTCAAGTCACAACTGACATATGGCAACCCAGTACGGTTTTCAAGGCAAGACTCATTTGGAAGTGGTTTGCCATTGCCTGCCCCCGCATCACAACCCTGGTATTCCTTGGAGGTCTCCCATTCAAATACTAGCCAGGGTCAAGGCTGAGAGTGACTGGCCCAAGTTCACCCTTCGCCCAGCAAGCTCCCATGGCACCAGAGGGGATTTGAACCTGGGTTTCCCAGGCCCTAGTCTTAACCACTACACCACACTAGCTCTCTGAGTCAGCTACATTTTGAATGTGCTGCTTTTACACTTGTAAATTTAGTGGCACTCAGTTCATGGCATTCATCATGCTACCGTATGCTCAGAATTTACTGGGCTGAAATACAGTTCCCATGTGGCATAGTGAGATTATGTACAATATTTGTGATCTAATTAATTCAAACGAACCATGTTCATCTTTGCAAGTCAGGCAAGCCTGCAGAATGGACGAGGCTGGGATGACAGGATTGAGTCAACCAAGGAAAGTACCTTGTTTAAAGTTAATATTTTTATCTTGTGGGTATCTTGGGCAGATGCATGAGGAAGGGGAAGGGGGAGAGCAGTGACAAAGCCAAAGTGTGTTTGTGGTCCAGAACTGAATGCTCCCATGAATGAATATTGAATCAACCAAGCAAAAGGAGTGAGGCTAGAGTAGAAAGAGAAGCGAGGATGCCAGATGAAGAATGGAGGATGGGAAAAGCAGTGTGGAAATGTGCCTGCACAAACTGTTTATAATCGAAAGTGAACATCGTCCCCCCTATTTTCAAGGGGGCTACTCATACTTCATAAGCAAATTATGCTCTGAACAGAGAGGTGATCAAGCATCCCTGCTGAAGATATTATTTTTTCCTTTACATTGTTATAGGAGCTTCCAAAGGTGTGACTGGTTTAACGAAGTAATTAACAGCTTACACTAGCCCACAGTTTTGTCTGCTTTTCATTGTTACAAGTTTAAACAAACTGTCAGTTACCCAGAAGTGGCCATGGAGTATGGAAAAGTAGTCCATAGGATGAACAGCAGAGCCTCTTCCTTCCCCTCCCAAAATCTGTTCTTGACTTAAAGGGGAAATGACAAGTGCTTAGTAAAGAAAACACAGTAGCTGCCCCTGCATTGATGGGCTGCATATAATTTCTCTAATAGCTTTCATTTGGCATTTTATGCTGTGTCATTTCTGGGCAAGCAACAGCCCGGAAAAAACCCAAGTGCGCTAGAAGAAAAGAACCCAACCGTGAGATCTGAGTGTTCTGCTGTGCAAAGGTTGCTTATTCACTTGAAGACACAGAATACTTTAGACCTCAGGTGGAAATTTTTACCCTTGTCCAGGATTCGGGCTTTTTGTGTGAACTGACCCTAAGAGCTGATTCTATTATCACAGGAATAGAGTGGTCATCACATGACATTAGGATGACAGAATCACATGATGTAGGTGTGCCCTGTAGGCAAGGTTGCTAAAGGCGTTACTTCCCATATGATTCCCTCATCCAATAATTACTGATGCAAAATGGAACACAATCACAGTAGGGTTGCCAACCTCCAGGTATTAGCTGGAGATCTCCTGCTATTACAACTGATCTCCAGCTGATAGAGATCAGTTCCCCTGGAGAAAATGGCTGCCTTGGCCATTGGACTCTATGGCATTGAAGTCCCTCCCCTCCCCAAACTCCGCCCTCCCCAGGCTCTGCCCTAAAAATCTCCCGCTTGTAGCAAAGAGGGACCTGGCAACCCTAAATCACAGTGAAGTAGAAATCATGATGCCCTAGTAATGTACAGATTGAGTTACAGAGGAAAGGACAATGGTCATTCAAGAATACCATTTATACCATATGGTTCTTATTTTCCTTCATATTTTTATGTGCAAAAAAGAATAATGGGCAGTTTTAGCACAAACAAATATCCAAATATCCACTCTATAACACTAGAAATTTAAACAAAAATCTTTTTGAAATTAATTGCTTACACAGTAGTATATTTTCTACAATGAACCACATTGTCAGAATGTACACAGATGGCCATTTTTTATTTTTTGTTCCATAAATGCAGTTTGGTGGGGGCTCTAGACATCTTCTCTCCAAGCAGCATTTCTTTTGTTGGAATATTGCCTTTCCCCAGCTCTAAATGGGCAACATATTATTGTTGAGGAAAATAGGACTTTTAAAAATGCCAGCTATTTATTATTATTTTAAATGCAATTGTCTGGAGGAAAGTGATTGCATGTCACAGGCACCTAAGAGATAGCGCCTATAATGTTACTGATAAGGGACACAATTTTACACACATATACATGTGCTGTGGTCCTTCTCTTGTCCTTCTGGGCTTTTGTTTTAAATTAACCAGTGAATGCTCATTTCTTCACTTAACAATACAAGCACTAAAGCCCTCCTGTAACTGTACTAAACAAAAATGGTAAAAGCCAGCAAGGCTTTCCCCCTTTGACAACATCCCATGAATATTATGAGAATATTATAGACTGCCTTGCCATTGTAGCTCAAGGTGGCTTACAATTCCAGGATTAAAAACCATACAAAATCAATCAAAATCCAAACGCCCCCCCCCCAATGCCCACAGTTTAAACACAATTAAAAGCCCTCGCATATAAAGCAACCTTACAATGCCTCCTAAAAATTTCTAAATATGGCAGCCTCCTCAGGCAGCCCATTTCACAAAGTGGAGCTACTATTGAAAAGGAACTGGCTCTAGCAGATGCCAAGATGGCTGTCTTAAAGGTAGGGTTTCCAACCTCCAAATACTAATGGTTAGAAAATCTGCAACGGAGTCTTAAGTACAAAAGTAGCAAAAAATCTTATTGGTGCTTACACATATGACATCAACAATACAAGAGTGAAAGATACACATAAGAACAGTCAAAGTTATATACAGTATGTACAATATATATAGGATGCAGTCTCAGTGCTGTTGAAAAGTCAGCTCGCCTGTTTTAAATTGCATGCTTAGTGGCAAAACCTTGTACTTGGCTTCACTTTAGAGTATCCCTCGGGGAACTGAGAACAGAGTGAAAGATTTGACTATTGGGTACGATTTGGATATATACAGTTTACTGTAAGTATTGCATAGTGTATTGATATATAAACAGCTTACTTTTGAGATGTATACTAGATGCAACACTGTATGCTTTATTTAATTTAGGTTTGGGGCTGAAGAAAAGATTTGAAACGGCCATCCCAAAAAGTGTGCTTTTGGGATAGTACCTACTATTGGACTTTTTGAAGAAAATACAACATTTACTGAAAGAACATGGCAATTGGTGCACTGAGACTGCATCCTATTTATATTGTACATACTGTATATAACTTTGACTGTTCTTATATGTATCTTTCACTCTTGTATTGTTGATGTCATATGTGTAAGTACCAATAAGATTTTTTGCTACTTTTGTACTGAAGACTCCGTTGCAGATTTTCTAACCATTGGTACTGACACGGAGGTGCCTATTTTGTATTTTAACCTCCAAGTACTAGCAGGAGATCTCCTGCTATTACAACTGATCTCCAGCCGACAGAGATCAGTTCCCCTGGAGAAAATGGCCGCTTTGGCAATTGGAGTCTATGGCATTGAAGCCCCTCCCCAAGCCCCGCCTTCCTCAGGCTCTGCCCCAAAAACCTCCCGCCAGTGGCAAAGAGGGGCCTAGCAACCCTACTTAAAGGGAACAACATGGCGATTTATTTGGTTTAGTGCCTTGTTAAAGCAAGTGGTAAAGCTGCTGCAGTGGTCTCTGCAGAGGCCAACACAAGCTTGTTCATGCTGGAATAAATATTGTTAATCTTTAAACTGCTATTTAGAGTTGCCAGACCTGTGCCAATCTTGGGAACTTTGGGGGGGGGGCTTGGAGAGGGGGAGCATCATGCGACACAATGACATGACTTGGAAGGGACATCACCTCATCTTGTGATGCTCTTGGGAGTTCCCCCAGTCTCTATGGTGAAGATCTTAGAGGCTGGGGAAATTCCTAGAGTGGTGTGGATAAAGCTACTGGAAGTGATATTGCTGTACCCACAACAGCATCTCCCCATTTTCTTCTTCTGCAAGAGGAGAGATGGTAGGAGGTTGTCTGACATAGCAAGCAACCTGATATGCCTAGTACCACTGGACTTCTGTTTTATTTTGCTACAATAAACTGACATGGCTACCCCTCTGGAATTGCACAGTGTAAGACCTGTGGGTCAAATATGTCAATTCCTAACCATTTGACACACCCTCCAATATTTCATGGATGAAAAAAATGGTAATTGTGATGGGGTATAAAGAGAGAGGGAGCAAGAGAGAGGGAGCAAGAGAAAGAGAGAGGGAGCAAGAGAGTGCAGAGAACAGAACATTTGCTAAGAGGAACAGAAAGTGAGAGCACTATAGGGTGGAAAGAGAAAAACAAGGAGGACTTACAGAAGTGGAAGTATAGATGGAATGTTATATAGTAGGTTATGTTATTTACATCTATGCCACAGAAAGCTTCAGCTGCCCATTTCCACACATTAAGCCTCTGTTAAAGGGGAGGACTTTTTTCCCTCCAGGTTGTTGGCAGCCCTTTCATGTGCTATGATCCAGAGAGAAAGGGGGAGTTAACAGACGTAAAAGCCCCATAGCAAAGGTTCATGTAGTCCAGTATCGTGTTTCTCAGAATGACTAACTAGATAGGGTTTTTTATGAACTGCACAAACATAAGAGGAAAGCAACGGCCTCCCACTAGCGACCGGTGGTACTCTGCCTCTGAACAGAGAGTGGGCTAAAGAAGAGAAAACACTGAGCTGAAATGTGACAAACATGCTTTCATGCAGCTGTGGAGCCCTCTTGAATGAATAGAAATGTAAAGTGGCCCTCAGAGTGATTTGAGCTGTGCCCTCCTATTCTGTAATGACAGTTCTCATAAATCACAGTAATGGCTACTCATTCTGAAACACCCACATCAGTACTGGTTTGCTTTATGCCTAACATTATCAGCTCAGTACTGGGTTGCTTTATGCCTAACATTTTTGAGTATGCTCAATACTTATGTTTACCTTCCTATTGCTGGGGTTGCCAACCTACAGGTAATAGCTGGAGATGTCCTGCTATTACAACTGATCTCCGGCCAATACAGATCTGTTCACCTGGAGATAATGGTCGCTTTGGCAATTGGCCTCTATGGCATTGAAGTCCTTCCCCTCTCCAAACCCCGCCCTCCTCAGGCTCTGCCCCAAAAACGTCCCACCAATGGCAGGGAAGGACCTGGCAATCCCACCTATTGCACACCTAGGAAATTGTGGTTTCTAGCACAGTGAATATTACAGGATTGTCTCTACTTCTTTCTTCCCATTCCCAAAAGTCATCTTATAATTAATTTTAAGGAGATGGGTTGCCCATTCTGATTTCTAGTTTGACTAAAAGGACTGCTATAGACTATGCCAAAGGATCTTTCATATACACATTTAAACAGAGAATTATAGCAAGGAAGGGCCAGTACCCAAGACTGACCTTTGACCTGTCATGTGCTCTCAGATTAACCTAACTGGCAGGGTTGTTGTGAGGATAAAATGGAGGAGAGGCAAATGCTGCAAACTGCTTTAGGTTCCCTATGGGAAGAAAGAAATGAAGTAATAAATTTCTGTAAAAAAAGCAATGGGCACAAATCAGGCTTCCTGCAGCCCAGGTGAAAAATGTTCTAATGCTTTAGGAATACTGAGAATAAGGCAAATCATTCCATACCAGCAATGATCACTGTTCCCAAACACCCTATAAGGGTGTCAGATCTTACTGAGCAACTTATGAAGACCTAACTAATCCTTCCAGTACTGACAGCGGCATTCTGGAATCAGGACTTGAGAACAAAGGGCATGCTAATGCTTTCACAACCTAATTCTCCCTGGCACCATCAGTTTGTCTCATTTAGAGTTTCTTCCCCAAACAATGTTTTCTCCTTCAGTGATATGAAATGTCTCAAATGTGAAATCTTAAGCTGAAATGCCCGACTTGCTCCCGCATTAAGGCAGTCTCAACTGCAAATCACTTTTAGCATTCCTAATTAAGCAAAAAGAGCAGTGTTGTGGTTAATGTGAATGATCTGGCTCCCATCTCTGTTAACATTCTCTCTCTCTTTCCCTCTCTTAACACCTGTGCACATTTCCATATATCCTGATGATGTCCAAAGACTGATTAGGTCAATATCTGCTTAGCTTAAGCAATGCTGAAGCCTCAGATACTCCCAGGTCATTTACACATGGTCGCTTTACCCTCCTTTATTCGCTGTATCAGCCAGGATCAAATTTTTCAGTATGCACATTACCTCATTCCTTGGAAGATCAACACTGTTTCAATGCAAAACAAACGCAGCTTTTCCCCTTCCTCTTCTGGCCTGAATTAAATCATTCATCCTGGCTCATTCCGGAGTCACAGAGCATGTATACTCTGTTCTTGGGTTGAGCTTCGCCCCACCTTTTTCCAAACCCCTCTTCAAGGCAGCAAGCAGATAGCCAAACAGGGGGAGCACAGAAGATTGGCTTCTCTCACAGCCAATCATGAAGCAGTGTGTAAAGAGGCAGTGTGTAAACGAGGCTTGAATTTCTCCCCCCCCCTTCTTTCAGATTGCTCCGTTTTTTGTTTTTTTTTTGTTCTTAAAATGCTTTTTTATGCGGCAGTTGGGTCTGGGGGGAAGGAAATCTTCTCTCAGGGTGAGTACTGCGAAGTCAGCCAATTATAGAGCAGCATTTAAAGGGGTGGGACTTGATTTGAACTTGGGAGACTGCTTTTCTGTATTCATGCCTCCATTAGCACACAGTTTCATCCCTGATCATTCCAGCCAATGCATACAGTTTTCCCCAACCCAGGTTACTTTGATCCTGGCTGAAACGGGGAGTAAAGAAGGTTAAAACAACCATGCATAAATGACCCCAGACTACTCACTTGGCCTCTTAAAAATTCTCTAAAATACTACATGAATTTTATTTATTGATAGAATTATATGTTTTAAAGAAAGGTATGAACATTTGACGCTGCCTGAATCAGAGTCAAGGTCTTAGGCTGCGATCTTTCTCATCAGTTGTATGCAAGATATTTATACAGGAGATGCAAAGGATTAACAATGCAGCCCTAAACAGGGTTATACCCTTCTAAAGCCATTGAAGTCAGTGTGACCCTTCCATATTTATAAAACACTTTAAAGACAAGTGCACAAATGCTCTGGAACTGGACAAGGCACCACACTGATTTCATGGGCACTGGCAAGCAGAACCACTTTTTCCCCAAAGCTCCGCTCTAGAAAAACGTTTGTACTAAACTTGGTGAGGGTGCTTCCAAACTAGAAAAAGAAAGGGGTTTCATATCCTCTGAGGTGTTTCACAGGTCCCCACTTGTGAGATCATTAAACAAGATTCACAGCCAGAATATACAAACATCACAAGCCCATTGCCAACCCAATCAATCTAAGCCAGAAAGACAAAGAGTGGAACATCAGCTGAGAACCAAAGTATATGTTGCATCTACCACATAATCCCCACAGCCTGGGGACCTGCAGCAAGACACCAGCTGTGAACTCCCCATGGGAACTCAATTCAGAAAGGCCACAGGGGTCTACAGTACCTACAATGCTTCTGAACTGAGTTCCCATGGGAATCCCACAGCTATCGTATGGCTGTGGTGACCACGAGGCAGATGGAACGTAGTTAGAAACATAGAATCATATAAGGACCACTAGGGTCATTTAGTCCAACCCCCTGCCCAATGCAGGAAATTAGCAATAACCCCCCCACATCCCCAGTGACCCCAACCCTCCCCCCACCATGCAGGATCCCACAATCAAAGCACTCCCGACAGATGGCCATCCAGCCTCTGCTTAATGACCTCCAAAGACGGGGACTCCACCACCCTCCAAGGCAGTGCATTCCACCATCGAACAGCCCTCTCCATCAGGAACTTCTTCCTAATGTTTAGGTGGAATCGCTTTTCTCTTAGTTTAAATCCATTACTCCGTATCCTAGTCTCTGAAGCAACAGAGAACAAGCTAGTTCCCTCATCAACATGACATCCCTTCAAATATTTAAACATGGCTACCTCAACTTTCTCTTCTCCAAACTAAACAAACCCAACTCCCTAAGTCTCTCCTCTCTAGGGCATGGATTCCAGACCTTTGACCATTCTGGTCGCCCTACTCTGGACACGCTCCAACTTGCCAACATCCTTCTTAAATTGTGGAGCCCAAAAGTAGACACAGTATTCCATGTGAGGTCTGACCAATGCAGAATACAGTGGTAGTATTACTTCCCTTGATCTAGACACAATACTCCCATTGATGCAATACTCCTATTGAGACTTACAGCCCAGTCCTGAAGGGGGGGGCAAATCCATGGTGGCCAGGAACAGCGCAACCATGCCACCTCTTCAGAGGGTTCCCAGCCGCCCCAAAGGCAAAATGAGAAGTTTAAAAATCAAAAAACTAAAAACAGACGGATCCCCCATTGCCTACAACTGGGCTGCGCCATCCAAAAAGGTAGTGCAGTACCACCGCAGTGCAAGGGGGCATTCCTGGGGCAAAAGGGCTGAGGAGGGTGCCTCATGGCAGCTCCTCCCCCAGCAACACCCTGGGAATGCCACACACACACACACACACACCAGTGCGGGCTTTCCCTTATGGGCTGTGCTGGCGGGGGGGGGGGCTGGCAGCTCTCGGATGCCGGCGGGTTTGCCCCACAAGCACGTTGGCTCCTTAGGAGCTTCGCCCCCGCCCTTCAGGAATGCGCTTAAAGGGTGGCAAAGTAGAGAACAGCTACAAGACAGAGCAAAGGAACAATAAATGTAGTACTAAGAATTAACTTTCAAATTATCATCAGGATCATATTATTTGTTTATAAATGCCTAAAACTGCTAAATAATGTACGATATTTTTTTAAAAACACAACCTGCCCACACACTTACGATCTACACAATCAGTTTCCTCATTTCCTTTTTAAATTGTGTGCTCATGGGAGGTTTATTTTAATTTACTCAAAGACAGCCAAAGGTAAGTAAATAAGGCTATTTGCCAAGGAATTGATACAATTGCTGAACAATGCAAGCTTCATGGTTCTGCTCTTTAAAGTTTAGGCTACAATAAATCTGTTAGTCTTTAAGGTATCACAGGAGTCTTCTATTGTTTTTGCTGCAATAGACTAACAGTACAATCTTAAGAACACTTCCCTGGGAGTAAGCCCCATTGAATAGACTTGACCATGATTCTGAGTAGACCTGTTTAGGATTGCTCTCTACCTCAGTTGCCTTGCTGTAATTTGTTTTTATAAAGCTTGTGATAGCAAGGCACAAACTCCTGACTTGTGTGTTTTGAGAGATTCCCATTGTTTCTGATTATCCTTGGCTTTCATTCCTAGCATCATAATTTATGTATTGTTTATAAAAGAATCTAAAATAGTTTATGAATAAAATTCCCTGGGCCTTTCCCACAGGCTCACAGTCTATAACAAAACAACGCAACAATGTAAAAACAAAAGAGGACCTCGAATTACTTACAATAATTAACCTGACAATAAGTTTAGAGTCTAAGACATTAAATAGAGCACCAAGAAGGAAATGGAAGAAGTGAAAGAGGTGTTAATTAGTTTATTACTATGGTCACTGACCAGCAGAAAAAACAACAATATCCACACCAGATAATAAGAAAACCACAACAGCAGCTACAACTGCTACTACTCCTACTACAAATAATCTAAGCCTAAAGATTACATATTGCATGTATGAATAAAATTTATAAACATCGTGAGAGAGGTGTTTTTCACATTCTTCTAGAACAGGACAATGAGGTCAGCTGATTCTCTGAAAGGAGATAGTTGCATGAATTCAGGGGCTGTGAGTGAGAACAGAAGCTTATGGGGGGAAGAATTTGATCAACAGGGATGAAAACAGAAAGAAAACAAGAGTTGGGGTAAAGATGGTGTGTGTAAAAGCTTACCCTTCACCCAAGGCACTTCTCCCCTTTGGTTTGAATTAATTAATGTCCAATTACACTTCCTATTTGTGACTGCCTTTCTGATTCTTCAGTTAAACTATTGGTTATAGCTTGATGATCAGACATCGCCCATTTTGATAAGAGCTTCAGTTACAAATTAGATTTTAAAAAACTAACTTCATGAGGCAGTGCAGTTTTATGGTATTCCCTCTCCTATGTAAAATATCTGACTTTACATAAAGCATTTCCATCAATATTGTGAGCACATGATTTCTCACTTAATGAAAGTTCAAGAATCATAAATATGAATATGTAGCAGAGAAATAATATAGTTTGCAAACTGAAATTGCTAGGCTTTTGATAACTTTGGGCTTACATGAAGAAGTCTGCAGTGATTTAATCTCTGGTGGCTGTATATAGAATATTTTGGCACCTATTGACTTGTGTACATATATGCTTCCCATGTTGTGTACCTAGTTCACAAAAGACAGGCAAAAGACTGCAGCTGTGGAGTCTATCTCTTTAGCCTATAGGGTAAAGACTCAATTTCCTGTACAAATTACAATTACCAATTTGAGCACTGTGTAAAGGCAGATGTTTACGAAGCCTGAATCTTTTCAAGTGGAAAACATCATTAAAAGTAGATACTCTGTAGACCTGAGCAACCAACTTCAGCTTTCTGCCTCTGCAGAGACTTTTAAAAGAAACATGTGAGGTAGCATAAAAAGCGACAGAATATATTCTACATAAACTGGCAATCATTTGCAATAGGAACAACCACAGACCCCAATGCTTATCAGGGCAGTCCTAAGCAGAGAAGGGTGTAACTCTGTGTAGGATTGTTCTGTTTGTCCCAATGGGGACCCTAAGCAGCTTACCAAAATACAGTAAACAATCTAAACAAAGGAAATAAAATGTAAAACAAGAAATCCCATATGGATCGCCCCTCCCATACATAATATATAAACTGCAGGTTTCTAAATTTGTATTTTTATCTGTTTCCTCTTTAGGATTGCCAGGTCCCTCTGCACCATCAGTGGGAGGTTTTTGGGGCAGAGCCTGAGGAGGGCAGGGTTTGGGGAGGAGAGGGACTTCAGTGCCATAGAGTCCAATAGCCAAAGCGGTCATTTTCTCCAGGTGAACTGAACTCTATCGGCTGGAGATCAGTTGTAATAGCAGGAGATCTCCAGCTAGTACCTGGAGGTTGGCAACACTATTCCTCTTTATAAAGGGCCGCAGGCTACTGATACAGACATCAGAGTATGATGTTTAGTTTGGCCCGATGTTTACCCAATTAAGAGACATGTAATTGTTTGTTTGCTTACACCCAATTTTTCTCCCCAATGGGGACCCAATGTGGTTTGCAACTTCTCCCCTCCTCCATTTTATACTCACAACAACCCAGGGAGGTAGATTAGGCTGTGAGAAAATGACTGGCCCAAGATTACCTAGCAAACTTCCATTCCAGAATAGGGATTCATAATTGGGTCTCCAAGATCCAAGTCCAACATTCTAACCACTGTACCACACTGGCATCAGCACGCTATAGTAATTTTGCAAGGATGGTGAAGTGGTCCAAAGCTCAGCCAAGGCTAAGCACCGTCTATAATATTAATATGTATAATATCAATATGGTTGTCCATCAGCCAAGAGTCTTTGCTGTCCCAGGGCTATTAGGGCTTCCGTCATCAGGGAACTACAACTTTATTTTAACAATAACTGTGAAGCACACCAATGAACATTAAACAGAGTTTTATTTTATTTTTTGGATTGGAGAAGGTAGGCCACAACTCTTTACTGGCAAACAGTTGAAACCGAAGCACATTGGCGTGGCATGAGGAGGTAGATTGGAACATCAGCCGGCCCGCTTGCGAACTGATGTTACAGCCTGCTGGGAGTAGCAAGGTATGGAGGAGCCGGGAATTTACCAGGGCATGTGCCACTTGGTAGTTCCCCCGCCACTCCAGAAGAGGCCAACCACGCTGACCCCAAGTCAGGCGTTTTGAAACCCGCAGCCTCCCCCAAAACCCCTTATGGGGGTCACCCAACAGAGACCGACTGAACCAGCCCCAGCCCCTCTTCATATGCAGAGCAGGAGGACCAGAGTGAAAACTCCCCTCCTGCTCTGCTTCGGCCACACCCAGCCAGCAACTGCCCCCCAAGACTGATAGGCTCGTTTGAGCCTTCAGCTTTCAAACTGATTGGCCGGGAGCTCCCTTGCTCCCAGACCTAATCAGGCCACCATTCTTTTTGGGCATCGGCCGGCAGACTTGCTGACAGCCGGTCCCTCACTTCCCTCCTTCTGCCTCCTGCCTCCCACACAGGACACCAAATCTGGCTCCGGTAAGTCCGGAACCATTGCTTATCTCAGGACTCTTAAGGGCCTTCTTCTCTACATGCTTCTCAGGGCCATATTAAATGTCATGGCCACCACAGGTTCGATCCATGGCTGCTGACTCTATTTTACAGAAGAATTTGACCATTTAAAAATGCTGTGAGGGTCAGGCTTGCAGCACAGGGGAACCAGGAGATCCCCCGCCCCGGGACCTTTTCAAGTACCAAAACTGTTTCAGCACTTAAAAGGGGGGGCAACATGGCCTGGTCCCACCACACCAGGCCCCTCACGGCATTTTTTAAATGGCCAGATTCTTCCCTAAAATGGAAGTGGCAGCCACGGGTCAAACCTGTAGCTACCATTACATCTAATTTGGTGCTCAGGCATCCTGGTAAAAAAACTTTTTTCTTCTTACAGTGAATAGTAAGTAACCTTTGCTGTTTAAATTATAAATTATCACTCAAGGTGGTCATTGCCCTCTTCATTGCTCCTTTCCCCCAGATGTTTGGCAAAATATATCAATTTACTTGATTGATCTCTTCAGAGCTAGAAAGTTAATATATATTTTTAAATCTGCTATCAGTTGACAGTCCTAAGCACAACAAATGGCTCCTGTTGAAACAATGAAGATGTGGCTGAGGAAAGAAGCTACTATAACTACTTGTGTTCAAAAGCGTTGTCATGACCAACCTATCATGACTGTAGTACAAAAGGGTGCCTAAAAACACAGAGCAGATTGGATGCTGGATCTGTGTAGGGACTCTTGAAATTTGTGTCAAACTATGTATCAAACTAAATGGAGGCTGGATTAACATTATTATGCAGATGTGCATCTATATCCAGATGTGCATCTGCATCACTTGCGTTGATGACCCATGCTGCATTGGAGTAAGCGCCTACTGCTAAATTATTCTTGATTTATTTGTCAGTATTACCATTGTGATTGTATTTGGCTCAACAACAGTCTTGTGAGGTAGGTCACCTTTATTCGGGATTTATAGAGAGGAGTTGATTATGGTTCTTAATCTAAAGCTGCACAATGGGTAAATTGTAGAAGTGCAACTTGTCTTCACAGAATTCTGTTTGTCACTCTCCTGTTTCATTTTGTGCTCCTAGCCCAAATCTTCTAATAGTATTTAATTCTGCTTTGTTTCCTACTTTTGCATTCCAGTCAGCTATGCTTATCAGCACATCTTGTTTCGGTATGTGATCAATTTCTTCCTGGACAACTGCATAAAAGCTTTCAATTTCTTCCTCATCAGCATCTGTAGTTGGGGCATAAACCTGAATGATGCTTATACTGATCTTTCCATGAAGTCTGATTGATATTATTCGGTCAGACTTTATATTATAGTCCCTGACTGCCTATGCTACATCTTGCTTCATTATTAGTACAACTCTGTTTCTTCTGTGTTTGTCATTCCCCAGGTAAAACACTTCGTAAATTTCTGATTGAAATTGTCCTAATCCAGTCCACTTTAGTTCATTCACTGCCAGGATTGCAATGTTTAAATGTTCCATTTCTCATTTCATGATTTCCAGCTTACTTTGATTCATACTTCTCATGTTCCATGTTCCTATTATATATAGTGAACAGCTTTGGACTTTTGCATCCATTCTTGTCAACAACTGAACATCCTTTTGGCTTTAATCCAGTTGTGTTATTAAGAATAGTACCACTCATCATCAGCTTTTCCCCAGTAGCTGATTGAGTGCCATCCAATCTGGGAGTTCCATCTTCTAGCACTATATCTTTTTCATTTTGGACTGTCTCATCATAGGGTTTTCAGAAGTTGTTTCAGAAGTAGTTTGCCATTGCCTTCTTCTGTGCAGTACTAACCAGGGTTAGCTGAAGTGGCACTGCCATTGTCTAGGAAAGATCCTCTGCTGGTAGGGTTGCCAACCTCCAGGTACTAGCAGGAGATCTCCTGCTATTACAACTGGTCTCCAGCCGATAGAGATCGGTTCACCTGGAGAAAATCGCTACTTTGGCAATTGGACTCTATGGCACTGAAGTCCCTCCCCTCCCCAAACCCTGCCCTCCTCAGGCTCCGTCCCAAAAACCTCCTGCCAGTGGCAAAGAGGGACCTGGCAACCCTATCTGCTGGTGTCATCTTCCAATACTGCTATTGCCCAGTAGCTACCCTTCTAAGATTCTTCCAGCCACATCAGCAGAAAAGACAAGACAGAGAACCCTTCCTTAATACCAGTTTCAAAATCCCAGGGAGCCAGGTGGCCTGCAGAGAGTAATATGACTCACAGTAGTCCTCTTCCTAGGCTTCTGGCTCAATTTTTATTCTGGGGGGGGGGGGAAGCAAAGAAATTTATTTGATGGAGCTGCAAATAACATAGGCTTGATTGTCTGGCAACAGTTCTGTTTACAGCTAACTGCCTATGAACATGGGTCCTTTTTTTTTAAACACAGGGAAGTTTTCTTGGAGGCCTAACAAGGAAGTTCTTGCGTGTGCTCAGCCTGCTTCCAGAATATCTAGTACCTTTCTGCTTTAGCTGGTGTGATACAGCAGTGTGACCAAATTTGAAAGAAAAAAAATTGTTTTGTCTGAACACTGATGTGTTTATATCAAATATTTTATTGAAGTCTCTATAGAAGAGCATCAATACATTGATCCTCTATTTTAACAGGCAGGTGTCAGCCTGGCGCAACCTCATAAGAGTATCTTCAACTAGCAAAGACATAACTTGAGGGCCAAAGTAAGTGAGATGGCAGGAGATCCATAATTGGATCTGCCAGGGATTCTTTTTTAATTAAAAGCAGCTGCAGGGAGCAGGGGTGGGGACTAAATGAAGTTTCTGTCACATTGGAACTACAGTGCTGGGAAAGGGGGTATCTCCCCCCCCCATAATTTTTTCCTGATCTAAATTACTGTGCTATCTGCCCCTTAACCGACAACATATAAGTGCAAATTGATTACATATTTCCCTGCAGACACATACACAGTTGAGAATTTCCACAGCAGCGGCCCTAGAAGACAATTCCCTTTTGAAATCAGTCAGAATTCTGAGCGGGACTTCCAAGTCTCTGGCTGTATCATGTCTGTTTCTGCCACAGTTCACCTCCTGTGTTGTCTTGGGCAGTTACATTATGCATTCATACAAGCAGTGGTTGAGCACAAAAATCTTGAGCACAAAGCTCTGCCACTTGAGCAGTGGGGACAACTGCATATCTGGAGAAAGCAGATGCTTTACAGAATTGCAAGGCAAATAACCCTACTAGCTGTGGCGAATGAAGGGAGCCTCCATATCCAGAAGCAGAAACACCAGTGCTGGGAGGCAACCTTAGGGGAAGGCCTCAGCCTCTATGCCCTGTCTGTTTGTCCCCTCAGGGCAACTGGTTGGCCACTGCGTGAAAAAGTATGCTGGACTAGATGGACTGCTGTTCTGATCCAGCAGGACCTGTTTATATCCTTATGGTACCCTGAACAGAGCAAGCAAGCATGATGGCAGCAAAGACTGGCTTAGTGCAAGCATGCTGTGGTACTGTTCTTCACAGCAACTGTAGCAGTGTTTTTTTTCTGCCTCTAGCAGAAAGGTGCCAAATGGGGCTTTTACGACAGGTTACCAGGCTCCAGTTGCACATTGCATGAGAAAACGGAGACTGGATCCCTTGATACTTTAACATTAACAGACAGCCATGGGTGAGGCTTAACTGGGAGGGGTTAACTCTTACAGTACACACACATACATATAGTATTCCCTTGATAGAAGAACTCTCCCTTCCTGCCCAAGCTGCTATTAGCCTGGGGGCAGGGGGGGCGTTAGGGTTGCCAGCTCTGGGTTGGGAAATACTTGGAGGTTTTTGGGCAGAGTCTGAGGAGCGCAGGGTTTGGGGAAGGGAGGGACTTCAATGCCATAGAGTCCAATTGCCCAAGTAGCCATTTTCTCCAGGTGAACTGATTTCTATTTCTGGAGATGAGTTGTAATAGCGGGAGATCTCCAGCTAGTACCTGGAGGATGGCAACCCTGGGAGGGGGGAGCAGGTACCTATGTCAAAATTAATCTTCCCTATTGATACCACATCTACAGCTAAACTCTCCATCGTGAGTCGCTCTTGGTTAGAAATGCCTTCTAATCGTAAGTCCTCTTGGGTGTCTGTTTTCCTAAATGTACAGATACCGGTAAATGAGTGAAGTCTCTCCTGGCCTAGTTTGGGAAAAGAAAAACATCCATTCAGAAGGCAGGGGCACACTGTGGTCAAATTATGATTGTGCCATTTTAGCAGAGCTTCTGAAGGGTTATCTGGAAATGACTAGGCATTAATAACACAGCCTGATTGCTGCGCTGATTAGAACGAATTGCTCCGGCAGCTATCACCACTGGGCTTATGGAATGCATTGCAGGAATGCTCTTTCCAATTAAGCTCAAGTATTTCTCATCAGGTTTTGATAGAACTCTGTAGTTGGTGGTTCTGCCCAGCAGCAGATTCAAAGCATCTGGTCCCCTAAATTAGGGCTATCTAGGCATGCTGTAACACACACAGTATTACCAGGGCAATCCAGCTTTCTGAAAAGAACGCTCAGGTTTGGAGAATGAGAACTTTTTTGCTGCTCTGTAGCATGTTTGTTTATTTATTTGCAAAATTTCTATACCACCTCTCCAGAGAACCTATTTGAGTCAGTTTACAAAGAAAAACGGGATATAAGCATAAGCCAGTATAAAAATCATTTAAAACTAACAAAAACTCAGCATTTTCTGAAGTTTTTTCCCCATATGCAAGCGTTAAATCTGCTTGGAGCCTCTCTCCTGCTTTATATAAACGTTGGAGCATTGTTAAGGCAGAGGAGAAGATTTGTAACTCAGAGGCATTTGTAACTCAGATTAATACTCTAAAAGCAGTGTCATTCACAGGTCTCCCAAGCACTTGTACATTAGACCAACAAGCCTCTTTGCCTCCAACTAGTGAGTGTGGGAAGCTGGGCCAGGCCGCTTCCTCTGCTTCTGCCCTCCCTTCTGTGTATGGGCAACCAGGCTTCCAACAACTGGGACTGTTCCATTGGGAGTCTCTCTTTCCTTTGCACCAGGTGTAGCAAACCCCCAAACCATCCCTATATTGCAATTGATGCCCAGTTGCGTTTAGTAGCCTTCCACAGTTGCAGTGATAGTGACAAATAGATCTGGCAATATTTAGGGAGTCTATGATGCAGTGAATAACATCCAGGATTGCACACTGGGAGGGAAGGGCTCATGTCAGTGGGTTGTTTTGCCACTGATATGCAGCATAGTGTTTCCATCCCTGTTTCCCCCCTCCCAATTCCACATGCCTTTAATGGGTACCTTAGAGTTTGGAAAGGCTTTGACTCTTTCCTCATTTGCATAGCGTGGTCATCTTCTGTTCCTTTGGATGCAACTGCAATGTAAATCAATATTAATGTGTCTGTCAATCTGCATATCTAAGAGTGGATTTAAGAGGCTTTAAGAGGGGAGTGGACGTGTTCATGGAGGAGAGGGGTATTCATGGCTAGAAGTAAAAATGGATATTAGTGATGATGCTTACCTATTATCTCCAGGATCAGAGGAGCATGCCTATTATATTAGGGGCTTTGGAACACAGGCAGGATAATGCTGCCTCACTTTCTTGCTTGTGGGCTTCCTAGAGGCACCTGGTTGGCCACTGTGAGAACAGACTGCTGGATAGGGCTGTCAATTCGGTTCGGCCCGAACTGAAAATCAGCCGAATTTCCCTTGATTCGGCGGTTTTTAGTTCGGGAGGAACCGAACTCAAAACTGGCGGGCAACCGGGGGGGCCGAATTCAGCGAGTTCGGGAGTTGGCGAATAAATTCGGCCAATTCGGGGCGTCAGTAAGCAGCATAACCTTCAGTAAGCAGCATTCTCCTCCCCCGGCCAATCGGTGGCCAAGCTGGGTCTTCTTCTGGCCAATCAGTCAGGATTGAGTACTGGAGGAATCAGCTGATGTGCGGCCCGGCCGGGGAAAGAGAGAGAGAGAGGGAAATCCTCGTGTGTGTGTGTGTGTGGGGGTGCTTGTGCACATTCGCTCCTTTCTGTGGCTGCAGGGGGCATATTTTTTGGGGTACAGACACAAAACTTTCACTGGAGCTTCAGATGAAGCTTCTTAAGATACCCTCCAAGTTTTGTAAACATTGGGTCAGGGGGTCCCGAGATATGGGCTCCCCCCTTTTTCTTTTCATGGCTGCAGGGGGTGCATTTTTGGGGGTACAGACCCCAAACTTTGAGCGGAGTTTCAGACCAGTGTTCTTAAGATACCCCCCAAGTTTTGTAAACATTGGGTCAGGGGGTCTCGAGATATGGGCTCTCCCCCTTTTCCCTCCCCCCTTTTTCCATTTATGTGGCTGCAGGGGGCACTTTTTTGGGGATATAGCCCCCAAACTTTTAGCATAGCTTCTGACAATTATTCTTAAGATACTACCCAAGTTTTGTAAAGATGGGTTCAGTGGGGGCAGAAATATCGCCTCCCCCCTTTTCTCTTTCCATGGCTGCAGGGGGCGCATTTTTGGGGGTGCAGATCCCAAACTTTGAGCGGAGCTTCAGTCAAGGCTTTTTAAGAGACCACCCAAGTTTTGTAAACATTGGGTCAGGGCCCCCCGAGATATGGGCTTTCCCCTTTTCCCTATTGGGATGAATGGATCACCCTCGAGAGATGCATACATATGGATCTTATATTGGATACAAATGGAATCATATTGGATTACCCAGCCTCCCAGCCCCTCCTGCTGGAACAGAAGACAGCCACAGTAAGACCCCTTTGGGGGCTTTAATCTATAATTTTTCTTTTCTGTGTGTGTGTGGGGGGGAAAGCAGAGTCTGTGTGTGTGTGTGGGGAGGGAGCAGTTTCTGTGGGTGGGGGGGGGAAGCCAAAGGGGGCTTTTGCCGGTTCTGCCTGGGGTGTGTGTTCCCCCTCCAGTCTCTCTCTCCCTGGTTTGAGGGGGGGCTTCATTTTTATTCTTCAGGTTTTTCCTCCTCTCTCTCCCTGGTTTGAGGGGGGGCTTCATTTTTATTCTTCAGGTTTTTCCTCATTCATAAGATCAGTTAGGTTATTTTGATGCTTGCTCAAAACTGGTTTTCAAATGGTGACTTAAAGAATGCATCTGCCTGGTCCCAAGTCCAATGCAAAAGGAGAAATTCCACCCCCTCCTGCTCATTATGCATAGCTAGCTGCCTCTGTCCCTTTCCATGGTATGCAAACTCCCAGGTGTCAGGTGTTGCTTTGCACTGTTGCAAAGGTGTTGCATTGCGTATTTGTGTTGCTTTGCAGTTGTATTGTTTTGCAAAATTCTTCACACCTGCCCCGCCCTTTGCATGTTTGCAAAGGTGTTGCTTTTCAGTTGTGTTGCTTTGCAAAGTTCTTAGCACCTGCCCCGCCCTTGCTCTCATCAGCTGTTTGTCGGGGCTGGGAGCTTTGTGCGTGGGCGGCAAGCTCAGCTGAGAGATACACATTAAGGGTGGGGGGACCCCTTTCAGGGCCCATATCTCAGCCCCCCCTGACCCAATCTTTACAAAACTTGGGGAGTCTTTCAATATACGTCCTTTGAAGCTCTGCTGAAAGTTTGGGACCTCTAAGCCAAAAAATGCCCCCCCCCCAGAGCCGCGGAAAGGCGCGATTGTGTTTTTAATGGCTTTATTCGGCCGAATTTTTTTTCCGAACTTTGAATTCCCACCGAATTGAACGGATCCGAAGTGAGGGAGTTCGGACTTCAGCACGTACCGAACCCACAAGGGCCAAATTCAGCCGAATCCGAACTGTACCGAATTTTTTTTTTTTTGACAGCCCTACTGCTGGACTTGATGGACCTTGATCTGATCCAGCATGGCCTTTCTTATGTTCTTATCTACCTATCTGCCCAGCTTGTTAGAACTGAGAGTTAATGTGGGCTCATGGTTACTGAGCTCTGACATTGGGACACCTACTAAGGTAAAATATTTTCAGCTCAAGCAAGTAACTTTGTCAAGCAGGCTTTGTTTCAACCAAAGTTAAGCCTAGGAGCCTGTTTTCAGTGCCAAGATTCAACACTTTGAAGACTGTGAAGTAATAATACTGAAGATTACTGTGTATGTGCAAAGCATGAATGAATTTTCACAGCTATCCCCAGTATACTTGGGTTGAGATTTCAAGGGCGGAAGAGGAAGGTTCAGGCAAATTTGAGATCCAGCACATCTTTTTGAAAACCAGCACTGCAGTCAAGTCAATAGTTCTCAGGGTGTTCTTGTGCATGAAGCTTAAATACTCCTTTGAGCTTATGCGCACAATGTGAATGTAGTTAATATGAAGCATATAAGCTGTACATTTTTGCTGTGGATCCTTTAAAATCAGAAGTATCAAATGTGAAGCACCTTCAGACTGATAATGCTTACCACTTAAATGGTTGTGAGTTGAATTAAATTATGGTGAAGTGTTTAAAAGTAAAGCTGCCACACAAATGTATATATTCCTATCAATATCCAGCTCCTCGCCACCCGTTACGGGGAGTAAAATATGCACATAATCTCGGCTGTGTTATCTTGCTCAGCTATCTCCAAGGCCTGTTTAGAAGGGTAGAATAAAAAGAACTGAAGCAGATGTTTGAGGTTTCTGAGCAAACCAGTCAGTGAAGGATTCATAAGGAACAGCAGCAGAAAAGGTGATCTGCTTGTTGCCTCAGCATCTCACCAGGTTGTAAATCGAGGGAGTTTCAGTCTTCACTTTCCCCCAGGACTGACTCAACAAGTTTGTGGGAAAGGTACAGCATATCTGACAAAGTTATGGTGCCACCTAGAGGTGTGTAGAAGATCTCATTTCAGTGTTTCTTTGCAATAATCACAGTATTATTAATCACCAGTTAGTTATTTTGATACAATTTAAGCTTTGAGGATGAGTATAAGGTTTGAGGCAACTGATGGTTCATCCTGTTACACAGCAAGTAATGAAAACGAAATGGTGGCTGTTTTTAAAAAAACCCTGTTAGGTTTACAAAGGAGTTGAAGAAATGTTTATTTTATTATTTATTTACTACTTCGTCTTTCTCCCCAGTGGGGAACCAGTGTCTTCTCTTCCATTTTACCCTCCGAATAATCCTGAGGAGTAGATTTGGCTGAGAGTGTGTGAGAGGCCAAATGTCACCCAGCAAGCTTCCATGGCAGAGTGCAGATTTTAACCTGTGTCTCCCAGATCTTAGTCCAACACTCTAACCACTACACCATACTAGATCTCTTGGTCAATAACCTTGGTCAGATATTTTTCTCAGTATTCAAAAGGGATGACCTGTTCTTGCTCTTGTTCTTGAAATAACTTTGTGGTGAAGAAGTCACCTCAAATAATTGTCCAATTTTGCAGGGAAACAGCCCTTTAACATGAAAAGTAAAGTTTGTAGGAAAACATTGCAAAGCCCAGTTTGGATGCATTGCCTGTTAACTTCTGAGAAGCTGAGTTGCTACACTGCTCATTAATTCTGTTTTTGTTAGTAATCTGCAGAAAGAAAAGGCAGAGTACTGGCCTGATCCAAGACTGGTGTATATTGCCATTATGAAGAACCTACATTTAGTTCATCCCAGTTAATTGAGGTCACATTTCACATGGGCCAGGCATTTCCCAATATTCCATTGTTCAATGATGTACTTGTAAAATTAAAGAGTTGAGGAGGGCAGAGCACCTGCAAAAGACATTGTTGCGAGGATTCCTACCTGCTAAAGGTTTGACAGGTTAATAGATATGTGAACATACTGAGGATAAAGGAGATTGTTTTAGAACTGGAATTGGGCCCTGCTGGCTGGAAAATATACATGTGTTGCACTTTTTAATTATACAATAGATTGTGCTCCTTCTACAAGGAGCACAAACAACTGGCAAGATGCTGTGATTTGCTGGTCCACATCTGCATTTAGTATGGTTGTTTAGTGGGGTTTTTTTCTGTACACTGATATCCTGCTTTTCTTCCATCATGGATTAGACCTTTTCATCAATGTTGCTGCATCATTTGCCTTCATACCTGGGGGATGCAGTCTTTAGCCCATAGTCTACCTGAACCACAAAGCCCATAGTCTACTGAGTTGCCAAAAGAGCCCTGGAAAGGGGCCCTGTCCCACCTCCTCACCTGATGGAGGACTGGGGCCAGCATCCTTACATCCTTGTTTGGCATTTTGCATTTCCATGTTTTCCTCACAATTTCTCCAGGCTTTCTCAAACCACCTTTGATCAGATTTGAGAAAACATGAAGAAACAACCAAGAAACCATGGAAGGACAGCAAATGGAAAATGAGGACATGAGGAAGCTAGAATAAAAACCACTGCATATCAGCACACAAACTATAGGAAAACCTCTGAGAAGACCCACTGTCTCCATTTGTGAAACACTTTCAGAGTGGTCTTCTATTATATGCAATTTGTCCTGCCTTGGTACAGAGAGCGGAGATGGGCAGTAAAGCAGGAAATCTGGTAGAAAAGATACAGTTGATGCAAAGCAGAGGAGTTGGGAGGTGACATTGTGCTATCCGTTTCTAATTCTCCATGTTCTCTCTTTTATTAAAGGAAAGTGTGGACCTGGGAGAGATCATGTTTTCCCTTTGTTATCTGCCAACTGCAGGTCGTCTCACTTTAACAGTCATTAAATGCAGGAATCTTAAAGCAATGGATATCACTGGCTACTCAGGTAGGTTTTGGCCATCTTAGAATAAGGCTGTTGCATTTATATTTCTTTGGGCTTGCTTGCTTCATAAGCAGTTGAGAAGCTTTCCTACTCATTCTTCTGTATGTGGATGCCATAGGAGCAAAACTGTCTTTATAACGGAATAGCTGAAATATTTCTCTCACACCCATAGAGAATACAGTGTCATGTGTAAACCAACTAGTCACTTAATACATTTTTGTTTGTGGTCAGAAGAAGTGAAGTGTTGTTGGCATAGTCATCTGAAACGCCCATTAGAGTTATGATATAAGCCAAGAACCTACTTTATTTTAAGTGATGTAGATTAATGTTTAAAAAATGAGTTATATTATTGGAAGTTACATATGGGCATCAAGATGTATTCTTTCCATCCCTCCCACTACCAAGATTCTGTTTTATGCCTTTGCCTTCCTGCTACGTCAGAGGTCACTGTAAGCCTGGATACAAAATAATGTCCCCCCCTCCTTTTTGGAAAACATCTGTATAGAAACTGAAAAACAACATGGATTTTTTAAAAGGAAAAACCATGAATAGGAAACCAAACTCTTGCCATCCATGCATACAGACCATTTTGGTGGTGGTGGTGTGTGTGTGTGTGTGGGGATTCAATTCTAACGTAACATTTCCATATGCATTGTTCTGTGGAAATTGTTCCTCTAGAGAAGAATATTATATCAGAAGAAGACCAAAAATTGGTTATTGGATATTTCCTGCTTCATTTTGGTAGCTTATTCTACTCGACCAAACTGCACCATCAAGGCAAACACATTTTAGGTGCTACACTGTGAAAATTAATCTAATTAGTAAAAATTAGCTTAATTTTTTCAACTCCCAAACAAAACAGTGGCCCTAAGTGAATATATTAAATCACACTGATCTGTGATTTCTGTAAGATGTGCCAATTTTTTGCTGGATTGGATGTTCTAGGATTTTATAGTTTATTTTTCATAGGCTTCTTCCACACAGAGGTTTTTCTCTGTCTTGGCTTCCAAAATGGAGTGATTTTTAATTGGGGGGGGGGGCTTCTACACAATGCTGTGCTGTAATTGTCCTGCTTCCATGTTTTCTTGTCTTCAGTAATCTCTTTCACGAATCTTTTTTTACTCTAATATTGTTTTGAAATAACACAGTCCAAGCTCATTGTGGTAGTTCTCCTAGAGGACTACTGTACATTTTCCTGCCCTTCAAAGATCCCACTCACGTTGGCACCATTTTCCAGTGTTCAGCCCCAGTAAATAAAAAACCATTTCCCACCATTTTTTTACTGTACCACCAGAATACTTTATGGGCGTTTTTTAAAAACCAATAATTGCTATAGCACTATTGCTCTATACCACTACAGTAATGTAGCCTGTAAGAATCTATTGCTACTTATCCATTTAAAATTTTAATGGAATTGTTAGAATGCGATATTGCAAGTATAAATAAAAGAAGGGGGACAATAAGTGGCCACAGAAGCAATGGGTTAGCACACTCCAAGAGCCAATATGAAGTTGCTGTGGAGCACATTTGGAAGAAAAGGGTTAAGAAAAAGACAGGAAAGTGCATGGAAGCTCCAGCGGTCTGCATGTGGATGCTCCAGTGCCAACACATCCACATCTCTGCATTTGCAGTGGCAAGGAAAACAATGTGGAGAACCCTTGCCTAGTGGAAGTAGCCAGAGTCCCACAGAGAATTAGATTTGGAAGAAACTGTGCCACCTATGCCCATCTATCCACCAACCCTTTCCCTTGCAGAAAGAGGCAGTTTGTAAATCTGATTGAAGAGTTCTCAGTTCAAAGTTAAATTCAAGAAACCTGGAACTGAGAGTGTGTCAGTTAGATTTACTGATTGTATCTTCATTTCCTTGTAGATGTGCCCCATGGTTTGCTAGGAAAGCAAGAGGTGACCGGTATGCATATATAATTCAGCAAATACTTTGTCATTACACCTATTTTTTTGATGGCCTACAGACTTCCACATGTCAGTGTCTGTGTTTTGCTGACAAATATTTTAATCTACAGGAGCGATAACTGTAGGCTGTTCGGGTAGACACGTATTTCAACTCAGTTGGCATTTGATACAGCTGGAATCATTGAGAACTGAAGGTTCAGAGGGAAAACAGCTCAGCAGTTCTGCAGTGATGTCCTATATAGTTACTGGAACTTCAAAATACTCAGTGGTTTTCTCCAGCAGCCTACAGAGCATATTCATGCTATGTTGGAAACGTAGAGGCAATTTGCCAAAGTCAGTCTCTGGGGCAGCTAGTGAGATACTGCTGTTCTATTTTTCCCCCTTCTCTTTTCATTAACAAAAAAAATAACAACCCCATGCTCTTAAAACCTCTTAAATGACTTGGTTGCTTGAAAAATACTTCACATATGTTTAGCTTACACAACAAAACTGCCACTGAAAGTTATACACACAATCTGAGGGCTAGGGAGATGCTCGAAGACGAAGGGCATCTGCATCATATTAAGGGACAGGAAATGGACCACGTGGGCCAACAAAGACGTCTTTTCAGGCACAGGAAACACGTCCAGAATACATTGTTTTAAAAGACAGCAATCTGCTTGGGATGTATACATAGGATTAAAAGCCCTGCCTCCAAAGGAAAAGAGTACAGATGATCAGCATATGTACAGATGGTTCCTGGGCTGACAGACAGCAAATTCGGCTTCTCACAGAAAACTAATTCAGAGCTCACAATGGAGTGAACTTGTTCCACTGAATTTATTGGGGAAAGGGAAAGGTTTGGCAATAAAACGAGAAGAGAAGAGTTTTTTGGGGGAGCATACAATGCTATCCCCAAATACTGGGAACAACAGTTGTGTCTGCTTGATAACAATATGTTTAGAATTATGGAATGTTTGAGGAAATGTTATATTCTGACCCATTTCCTTTCCCCCCTCAAATGTACATTTCATGTTTAACAACTGTATAAACCAGGGATCCTCAATGTGGTGCCAGTGGACATCATGGTGCCCACCAACACTTCCTTTTGTTGTTGGGCCAAGTAGGGCTTTTGCCCAGCAAAGCCTCTGATTGGCTATTGGAGATTTGGTTGGCTGTGCAGATTTTTTTAGACATTGCTTTGGCAGCAGTTGCCAGCACAGGACCAGGATCCACACTGTGTTACTGAAGTTAAGCTGTGGCAATCATTTTGTGGCTGGCTCCGCCTCCTGTGGCAGCCATTTTGTAGCAGCCATTTTGTTGCTGCGCCTACCATGCCGTGTCAGAATTCCAAATGTGCCCACAGACTCAAAATGCTTGGGGACCCCTGGTATAAATATTGGAAAAGGGTCTTTTATCAAATCTTCTCCCCGCCCCTTTTGCCTGCTCTCCAGATCCTTATGTCAAAGTGTCTTTGCTCTGTGATGGGAGGAGACTGAAGAAGAAGAAAACCACCATAAAGAGAAACACACTTAACCCTACATACAATGAGGCAATAATCTTTGACATCCCTCCAGAGAGCATGGATCAAGTCAGCCTGCTTATCTCTGTTATGGATTATGACCGGTAGGTGGGAGTCCCTGCAATGTTTTAATTCATCTGGAGATCATGTTCTCCCCCACCCCTCACAATTGCTTGGTTTGACTCACTGTCTTGTGCTTGAGACGGCGTCCCTCTATTTTGTCCAATACCACATTGTGAAGTACCATGCATTTTAATTTAGTGATAAACCATGCTGCTAAAACATTAACAAATTAAACTGTACTCTTTGTGTGAGTAGGGCATAATCCTGAGCTTCCATTGTCTCTGAGAAGGGCATGGTTGTCTTCCTCTGAAGACGTGAAATCCTTTGATGAATGGAGCAAAAGATTGTGCTTGAAAGATTCACATTGCAGGCCAGCTTGAATGCCTCCACACCAGCATTACCAACCTCAGTGGGGTCTGGAGTTCTCCTGGAATCACAACTGATCTCCAGTTCCACCAGAGAAAATGGCAGCCTTGGAACATAGATTCTATGGCATCACATCTCTGCTGAGCTCTCTCGTCATCCCCAAACTCTGCGCTTTCTGGGCATCACTTTCAAACGTCCACTCAATTTCCAAACTACTCTTTTAAGTCCTACTATGAAGTGGCACTTGTGTTATAACAGCTCAAGTCAAAGCTAGATGTGACAAATGGCTGCCACTGATCCATCTCTTCTCCCCAGATCTTCTCAGCAATGTCAGATAAAGAAAATGGGTTGGATCTATCTGGCTTTCCTGCTGGTGAAAAAAGCAGGAAGGCTTCCAAAAAAGACTATGCTAGGGATCATGGGACTGGCATACACAAAGCTATATGAAATGGGGGCTATAGCATGAAGAGTTAGCTGGATCCGCAATACTACACATCATCATGCTTAGAGTGTCTGTGCTCTCACTGTCCTTCACTGGCACCCACTTGCAGGGATATGAGGAAACTGTGAGTGTGACGACATCACATCCAAGTGTCTTGAAAAACTAAATGTTAACAGGAAGGTGTGAGGAGGAGACACAAAACATCAATACTCACATAGTTTTCCCAAGGATGGAAGGGGACATTTCACTGGCTGAATGTCTGCCTATCATACAGATGTTAATAGCATAGAATCTCAGTCAGGAAAAGATAGTGGCAACCCTGGGTATGTATGAGAACTTTGTTGTAGAAATGTGAGGACTAGAGATATGTCATGAGCTTGGATAGGGAAAGCAGAAAAAGTGTTGCAGAGCTGAAAGTAACAGGATAACAGCTCAAAACAAAGTTGCAAAGGCTTCAGCAACATGGATAAGAAGGTGTAGGGGGCCCAGGCATACATGGGACAACAACAACAGAAAAAGAGAGTTTAAACATGTGTTGTATGTGGTTGTTGCCTTTCAGAGTTGGCCATAATGAGATTATTGGGGTTTGTCGTGTGGCAAATAGTGCTGAGGGCCTAGGCCGGGACCACTGGAATGAAATGCTGGCTTATCCACGCAAACCCATTGCACACTGGCACCCTTTGGTGGAAGTGAAGAAGTCCTTCAAGGAGGTAGGTAAAGTAATTTATAAAATCTCCTTCAGATTATTGTGCAGTTGGCTGAAGAACTTCTATTTGCAGATTGTAACGAAAGCTTATCTCCAGACATGGTTGCCAGGTATCCCTGGCAACCGGTGCGGGGTGTCTTACCAAGCTCAAATTGAGGACTAGGCCTCGATGCCATTGGTGCTTTGATGTCACGTCCATAAGTGACGTCATCATGTCACTGATGACATGGGAGACTCTCTGGTATTTAGGCAAAAACTCTATGGTAGAAGCTGTTTTTACCTTAGAGTTTTGCCCAAATACCAGAAGGGACATCAGTGTGCTGACAGTGTCGAGGTCGAGGTCTCAATTTTCACCTGGCAAGACCCCTGGCTGCCAGCTGAATGGTACCAGGGGGAGGGGGCCCAAAGCAGGGCATCCCCTGCCCTTGATAGGGGTCTGGCAACCCTATCTCCAGCCAAACAAGAATTGCAGCTCAACTTTGAAATCATGAAAAATATTTTACCAATGCAGTATTGCTGGATTCAGGGCCATCTTAACGCATGGGCCCTATGGGCACTTGCCCGGGGGCCCCACGAGCATAGGGGCCCTATGCTAATCTGTGTATGTTAAGTGACTTGCCATAAATAAATACTACTACACAGTAGTCTAGACTATACTAAACTATAAAATAATATTTGCTGCAATGTTATTGTTAATCATGTTGATTAGTTGCTGCTGTACAGCATGTTTTTAATGTTTTAACACCAGTTTTGTTGAAGTGCCAATAAAATAAATATATGTTTAATATTATCGACCATTTACTTTTTATTCCTGTGAGTGGTTGTCGTAGGGGCCCCAGCACACTGGTTTGCCCAGGGGCCCATAATGCTGTTAAGACGGCCCTGGCTGGATTCCTGCATAGTGAATGAACTGTGTGCTATCCCCTTAAGTGCAAGCAAGTCGCAGACTTCATCTCTCCCCACTCAATTTAACTCAGGCAACCTGCAGTAGTCTGTAAAATGTATGTCCTAGCTGGGGAGCTGGGCAAAGCCCTGTTAATAGAGCAGCGTAGCTTAAATAGGGAAGCTCATGTGTAGAGCCTTAATTCTTTTAAAGATCCAGCAGATAAGATGTGAGGTAAGAATGGGATAGGCCATGGCCTCCACACACAGCACTCTAAAAATGTCCCATTCATGGACTTTGAAGCTTAGCTGAGAACTGGATAACATGGAAGGAGACTTGTTAGTTTATTTAACATATCTCTAAACCAATCTCTGTAGTCTGGAGATCAGCTGAAATTCTGGGAAATCTCCAGGCCTTACCTGGAGGTTGACAACCCTAGGATATCTATGGAGTGTTGGCCACTTATGGCAAGTCAACAGAGGTAGAAAGAAAAGGCCACGCCTACCAATCATGCATGCTGTGTATTGCCTTTTCTCAAGTCTTTGGGTATCCTCTACATATGCAATATTGAGTAGGGTTGTGCAAAAAACAAAAAAAAATTGGTAAATTTTGGGTTCAGGTGTATTGGGCCCAATTTTTTCAGTAAACCTGGAATAAGCCAAATATCCAAACCTGTAAATTTCAGTATTTGGCTTATTTCTGGGTTTACCAAAAAATTCAGGCCCATTTTAGTCGATGGGGATTTTTTTGAAGCTCCTCTGAGGGCATTTTTGGAGGGCATGGCTGCAAGGGACTTGCCTTGTACATTCACCAGCATTTGATCCAATTTTATGGGCTGGTAAAGGGGTCACCCCTATCCTCCAGGCATTTGTGAGCTGAGCTGTCCATCGGTTTTCAGGTTCAGAAGTTCTGCGTTGCCAAGGACCAGCAGAAAAACCCAATAGACAGGCTGATGCCTCAAAGTCTGGGGGCTCAGTTCGTATCTAGGGTGCAAAGAATAATGTCCATGCAGATTAACTTCCAAATTGAGGGAAATGGCTTAAATGCAAGAAAAATAAGGCATGGAAAACATTTCTTTTGGTGGCAAATGACATCCTGTGAACACTCCTTTATTATGGTAATCAAAAATCTGATTTAAAGAGATGATCACGGTGCAGGGAAACGAAGCCTCTAGTTGGGATGACCTTCAGTTTCAGAGCAGGTTTTCAGGGGCGGGTGGTGATATCGGAGCCAGCCAAAGTCTTGACCATGGGGGCTGTCTGAAGGAGAGTGTTCATCTGCACAGCTGAGAAGTCTCCTTCGGAAGCCTGGTGGTAGCAGCAGTCGAAGCTGGCACTTTTTAATTGGAGGGTATATCCCTCCAGACGGGACTGGGTGAGCCCCATTTTTTAAAAAAAACCTTATGCTTTATCCAAATTAACCCACTGCATGGTGATGGATGGCTGGCTGTGTAGTTGGATGTTGGCCAGATTATATGACCCCTACCTCAAAAGGTCCCCAACTATGGGGCCCTAATAAAACCAGTCAAAAAAAAAAGCAAGAAAAGGGGGAGAAAGCACAGAGCCATGCCTCTAAGCAAAGGTGAATAGCTGAACCCGAAAAAGCCGGATAATTATTCAACTTTTCCGGGAATTGCCTATTTGGCTTTGGGGAGATCCCCAGGTTTCGGTGTTTGGTAAACCCGAAAATTACAGAAATGGCTAATTTTGGGTTTATTTTCGGTTCGGGTTTATCGATATGCACAACCCTAATATTGAGTCCTCCTCCATATGGAAAATAGAGCAAATAATCCCCCTTGCCTCCTGGCCCAACATGCTTTGAAAACAGCACAAGTGACAGATGTCCTATAGGACATTCTGAACTCTTGTAAGTTTTCTTCCTCTTGCGAGAGCTCAATCATAGTTTATGTCACCCTGGCAACCGCACCAATCACAATGGTTTGAGAATTCTTATAAGGCATGTGTGGTTTGCTGCACTGTTTTTAAAGAGTGCTGGAGAAGAGAGAGCCAGGGAGGATTAGCTGTTCCAACTTCCAGGTAGTGGTGGTAACAGAGGCAGAAGTGATAGGTGGGATGGGAAGCAGTTTGCCACCCCCTAAAACACTGTCAAGACAACGGTCTCAGTTTGTCTAACCTGCTTACAACAATCAAAAATGTGGGTGTGATACAACAAACAGACAAGGTCTCATTTGCTAATTGCCTCTTGCAGATTATTAGAAATGAAACCCACTGCTAAAACTCTGTCCCTTTGCAATGTTGTGCACTACAATATGCAAAGGGAGATCTATACCGAGTGCTAGGGGAAATAGGCATGGATTGCCTCAAAGCAATCCAATTTGTGTGAGCATACTGCTGGAACATATAAAAGCATCAAGACAGGATGGTTCCCTTCATTCTCCCAGTCACTTCAGTCAACTTCAGGGAACAGAGCCCTGTTACTTGTTATGCAGGTGGGTTGACCCTTCTGGCTTGCCTGCTATGAGGCAAGGGACAGGGAGCAAGCCTCAACTGGTCTTCTTCAGCTTCCTCCTTATTCTCTAGGTGACTTTCCTTTCCCTCTTAGTCTGTAGTCCTCCTTTCTGCCTCTTCAAAAAAATCCACCATCTCTTGTGCTAAGGTCCTCCCACTTTTATGCTCCTAGCCCCACCTCCACTTCCTGAACCAACCCTCTTACTCCTGCTCTGCCTCCACATTTTCCATCCACTTCTCTTCCCTTGCTTCCTCCTCCTGTATGCCCTGCCTTGGCTGGGGTTGCATAGGGCCAGCCTGCATCTCTCTTGCCCCATCTATTGCCAGGACACAGAGGTGAACTTGTGCTTCCATCAGTCAGGCACTGGCTCTTGTTGCTTCGGGGACAGCACCTCCAGGGCAGCTAGTGTTTCCCACCTTTCCATCCAGTCGCTTGTCTGCCTCTTGCCTGCCTCAGTCCATGTGGCCATTCCCTACTGGGGCTATCTCCTTCTGACAACAGGCTCTCTCCTGTTCTCCTTGTCCAGGTGAGTCCCATTTGCGGTCACCATTACCACTGAATCCTCCAACATGGAAGAACGTTAAAATGCTATGATCAAAATAAAGATTTGATATATTACAAAGTGCCTCACAAGTAGCAGCTGAAGCATTCCTTCTGTACGAAGGGGCTTCTGAAACATATGCATCAAAGTGATTATTACAGTCCCTACTTTGAAATGACACAACTACAGCAGCAGAACACACTTGGAAGCACTGCAACAAATCACAAAAACAAATTCCCAGCCATGACATTGTGATGTGTTAATATTAGATAACAGGCTTCAGTACACCAGTAATACACCATTCCAAAGGTTTGCGCAGTAAACTACTATGATATAACCTACATAGTTTTTAAGTTACTTTCTGAAATATCTTTGTATCGTTTGTTTTAACTTTCTATTGGCGAAACACTGCAATCAATTTTTACTACTGCTACTAGGGTTGCTGTTCCACAATCACCAACCCATATAATCAAATGGACAAAACAAAATATGTGATCACAGAACCAAAAAAAATCTAACAAAGACAGCTGAAGAAGGGCACAACCCATACCTTAGGGTATCAAATTATTGGGGAAAAAACCTATGGAACTGGGAACTTTTCTTGAACAAATATTTAAATGAAGAAGTCTGAATATGCATTGCAGTGAGGAACCAGGTTTGCCACTGAGAGGGCTTTGGTGGAATGACAGGTTTACTTTCTAATACGTGGTGCAGGGATCTGTTATACCAGCCTAGGAATCATTTCTAAGGCCCAAAGGGATTGTGTTTTTTACAGGCAAATTTAGAACTAATGGATGAGAAGAGCTAAGCTCCACCTCCTCCCCAATGTTAGCTTACTATACTTCATCTCTGGAAGCAATTGTCTCCCAGCTTTGATACTTGAAGTGAGCTGGGCTGAAAGAAAAACACATAAAACTTTGGGACACAGCATGGCAAGCAGGGCATAAGGGCACAGCTTAGCCCTGCTCACCCATGCACCCCATTTTCTATACCACATACACATGAACAGGCAGACACATGAAAAGATCTCCTCATCATGCCTACTTAGGCTCTTAAGTACAGAAAAGGCATCCGGATTCATCCCTCATCCCCATTCACTGTTAATCAGCTAGTTCAGTTTAACTTGTTCAAGTGTAGAACCTTAATCTGTTTAAAGGTTTGGCAGAAAACTGGTGAATCTTCCTCCCTCTACCAGAGAAGCCAATTAGGGAGTAGAAGCTGCTGTGATTCCAGAACAAACTTCTTGAGTACATATACGGTGTGCATCCAGCCATAATTTTTGTCCCTTGTTGTTTTGTTCTTTGGATTCGGAAGAAGATCAAATATAGCAAAAGAAATTGATGTAAACGTCTTCTGGGGGGGAAAGCTCACTGAAGCAGAAACTCATTTAGAGCAATATCCCAAAACTCCCAATAAACAAGATACACAAACATCATGCTACCTTATTGCCCAGGGAACCAAAGATTCTCTCCAGTGAAGAAAAGTTTGTTTCTTTTGGGAAGGGGAAATCTAAGATGTCATGGGGGTTTCTTTTAAGGAGTTGCCAAATATGCTGTAAGCAAATTTTTCAAAGCTGCCACTCCTACTCTGTACAACACTAAGCACAATATAGTCTACCAGTGGGAAGGCAGGACAGAAATAGAACAAATTTTCAAATCACATGCAGTCCCCTGTTACTGCTATGGCAGCCACAGTGCAATAAAGAGACTAACGTACAAGACAAATGGATCGGCACAGCCCAAACTCTAGGTGAGGAAAAGATTACCTAGAAAAAGAAGAAGAGTTTGTTTTTATATGCCGACTTTCTCTACCACTTAAGGAAGAATCAAACCAGCTTACAATCACCTTCCCTTCCCCTCCACACAACTGACACCCTATGAGGTAGGTGAGGCTCAGAGAGCTCTAAGAGAGCTGTGACTAGCCCAAAGTCACCCAGCAGGCTTCATGGATTTTGGAGAGGCAGATTGGTTAGAGAGATTGACCAGGACTAAGGAGATCTGGGTTTAAATTCTTGAGCGCCCATTATTCTCACTGAGTAACCGTGAGCCAATTACTGTACATCAGCCTAATCACAGGATTGCTGTGAGGATAATATGGCGGAGGAAACAGTCACGTATGCCACTCTGAGCTCATATAAAGAAGTACAGGATAAAAAAGGTAATGGCTAAGAGATTTTAAGGCATGGGAACAAGGCTGGCTATGAGCACACTGAAACTTAAAGTCAAATCTACAATGATGTTAAGAGTATCTGTTGTAACTGTATCAATAAGTAAAACTTTTATCACAGGGCAGTCACCTTAAACTGTATCAATAAGTAAAACTTTTATCACAGGGCAGTTAAACTTTACATATGCTTATTCAGCTCCTAGTAATCACATGAAGTAGGTGGCCGCTGACCACTTCCTGCACTCCCTAGCAGTGCAATCCTAAACAGAGTTATGCCCTTCTAAGCCCATTCACTTCAATGGGCTTAAAAAGGTAGAACTTCTCTTAGTATGGTACTGTAAGTAGTGCTCCTATGTATATATGTATGTATGTATGTATGTATTGGATTTATAGCCCGTTCTCTTCCTGGTCGTAAATGGGCTCAGACCAGCTAACAGTCACCAAGCAAGTCAGTATTATACATAAAAATTCAATAAAACACAACAGCTTAAAACCCACTAAAATTCACAAATTTGCATATTTCTAACACACCAGGCCGCATTGAGCAGGAGAAAAGATCAGGGGAGCCCGCACCGCATCCCCACTGGCCTTCACCGGCCAGGATGGGCACAGGTCCTGGGGGCATGTGGTGGGCCTCACAGCTCACAAGATCCTGTCAACATCTGCCTGGGAGAGCTGGCTGAAGTGGTCCAATATTGGACCAGAAGATGGGCAAGGGGCCTCCAGCTCATTAACTGTATCAAGATTGGCAGGGAGGTCGTGACGGAGTGACAAGACTTTATCCGCAGAATAGCTCGCAAAAACCTCACAGCTAATGGCCAACTTAGAATTTGATTGTCTCTCCTCGAGGGATGTAAGTGATCTAATTATCCTAAACAGTTGTGCCAGGCTAGAGCAAGCGGACGCAATGGAGGTTGCATAGTACTGTTTCTTAGCAGCCTTCACTGCCACCTCATTGGCTTTCATAAGCATCCTATAAGATAAGGTTGAAAAGAGACTGAATATGAGACCTGCATATCTACAAGATGTTTGCTCAGAAATTGAGAATAGGTGGCTGAGCACATGAAAAGCAGGTATACAGACTGAAAAGGATGGGGAGGGGTCCAGAACCCAATTTTATTACAGGGTCTCTATGCAACAGGCTGCACTAAATGGAAAGGCTATCCATGAAGGAGTAGCACAGCCAGCATATAGCCTGGTACAGATTAATGCATTACTAAACTTCATTTAAATGTGATCATTTACAGGTGCTAATTCAGTTCGCCAACCTTCATTTTTATCTCCAAATATGATGTACTTCTTTGATCTGCTTTTTGGGCAAACTCTTAGCAACATGGAGGGGTGGGAAATAAATCCATGAATGAATGAGTATCCCACACCACTAAACCAAACACTGCAGAACCTACAGATCCTCCAAGGATAGGAAAAAGAATTTAAACCAGATGTTACAGATGTTAGACATTGTACCCCAGTGCACTATCGGTGGTTGCTCAACTATAACACTGACGAGGGCCAATTAAAAATCTGTACAAAACAGACAAGATGAACAAAGTACTACAGTCCCGTGAGTTTAGTATATGCCATTAATGCCATTATGTTCAGAAAACATCTTCAGTTTTGCCCAAAATAAATAACTCTATATTATCCTCAGATATGCAACACAGGTGAACATCTGGCCATTGATATGGGTATGTGCAAGGCAGCTGTTGTTAAAATGTATCATCATTTTCAGTATCTTATACAGGAAGAGAACCCTGGATTGCTATATGAAAGTCCCAGTTTTCTTCACTAGCTGAGAGGCAGGTCAAAACTGTGCATTTCAATACATGTAAGATTGAGGGAAGAATACTTGATTGGCAGAAGAAGCAGACAGCTTGTCTTCCAGGAGAGGCAGTCTTTCCTTCTTCCCTGCACTAGAGTCTTTCACAAGCTTCTTCTGGCCTTGATGCATGGTAGCCCTAGCAAAGTCAGAGGAGCCAGAAAGTAGTTTCTTAGGGTATGCCCAAGCTGCAGCTTCTTAGTCGTATAGTTCTGTGATCCTTTCCTCCAAGGTTATTTTTAGACTGCACTGTTTGGAGTAAAATCAGTTTTGGATTTCCGTGTAGTTCTGCCCTCTTTGCTGTCTATGAATTAACTGTTCAGTATGGGAAGTATGCAATGGTGGTAAGTACTTGTGCATGTTCATTGCATGTCACCTGTTCCATACATTGCAAGTGCCATGCTGGTCTCACAAGTGCTCTGCTAATAATGAGACCTGGCAAGAATGGGACCAGTGCAAGACTGCAGAGACTAGAATCATGCCGGGACACTTTTAAAGTGATAGCTTTCTACTGGCTATACTTTACCACAACATGCTGTACAAATCATTAGAATGCACAAACAAGAGGAGGCCTGACTCTTCTGCATCCCACCAATGGCCTGCACTGCATCCAGGTTTAGGATGGGGTTTGGCCTGTGGGCACCGCAGATCCCCTTTGATCGATGTAAATACATGAAAGAAATAAACTTGGCCCTTTTCATTGCCCAACTGAAGGTGTCAGCTGCTCTCTTTATTCCATGTCAGTATGCAAGACAGCTCCTGAACCCTTGACTCAAAGAAGCATTGGCATAGGGGTGTGATTTGCCTCAGCAGGCAGAGGGGAGAGCTGGATAGCAAGACGCTGCCTTCTTTGTGATGAAGTTGGGGGTGGGAGGATGAAGGCTATATAAGGGTAGGCATCTGCCCTATCCCCTTCTCTTTTTGACCACCAACGGGGGAGACACCATCCCTCCTTCCCTTTATTTCAGAGTGAATGCAAACTGGTCACCCATTTGGGGGCCAAGTAGGATTTTTTTCCCCTTTGGCAAACTGACAGTAGCCTGGGTGGAGTTTTTTGCATACTCTACTTTGAAAGTGGTTACAGGAAATCCACTGGTTTTAGTACTGACTAGGTGTATGATACTCCATGATGGTGGTAGCAGTGTGGGTCAAGTTTCTTAAAAGGTATATAGTAAATTTAGGTGAGCTCCCTGGGGGACCCTTTGGATGGAGAAGTAGGGTTGCCAACCTCTATGTACTAGCTGAAGATCTCCTGCTATTACAACTGATCTCCAGCTGATAGAGATCAGTTCACCTGGAGAAAATGGCCACTTCGGCAATTGGCCTCTATGGCATTGAAGTCCCTCCCCTCCCCAAACCCTGCCCTCCTCAGGCTCTGCCCCAAAAACCTCCTCCCAGTGGTGAAGAGGGACCTGGCAACCCTATGGAGAAGGGTTATGAAGGCACCAAGGCCTCAGATGAGGCCGGGGGCCTCAATGCTTTTATGGGCCTGGGGCTGGAAGCCCTTGAGGGGTGTGATTATCCTTGAGCCATAGATTCTGTGGCTAGGGGAACAGCAAGTAGCTCACCTCCCTCAAGCATCATGAAGGATTGGCAAGGAGGAGCCTGAACCACACATACGTGACGGCTCAAGGCTTAGAGCCAGGGTGGCCTCACCCATAAATCCAGTAAGCCACAAACAAGAGGAGGCCTGTCTCTCCTGCATCCCACCAATGGCCTGCACTGCATCTAGGTTTGAAATGGGGTTTGGCCAGAGGGTGCTGCAGATCCCCTTTGATCGAAATAAATAAATAGATAAATGTAGTCCTTTTACTACCCAGCTGAAGGTTGGGTGGTAAGGTTCTCCTTATTCCATGTCTGCATGCAAATGACCCTTTATCTATTTTTGCCAACAGCAAAATCCAGCACCTGTTGGGAGTGTCCCCAAGGCAGTGATCCCAGTAGCAGAGTCATTCCACTCCTTTTCTCCTCTGATGTCTCATTCGAAACATTCCAAGGTATTAATCACATAAGAGACATATTTACAAAAACGTTATTTTTTTCCCAATAGTCTGTTTTCTACAACCACCAAAGGGAAAGGGGTATAGCAGAGCTTTCTGTAGGATGTGCTTGGCAGTATCTGGCATCACAAAATCATATCGTCATCAGTTTGTTACTAGAAAACAGGTCTTAAATTTAAGAAGGTAATTTCAGTCATTTGGGCCCTTGACATTTATTTAAAATAATACATCTGTCGCTTATGAATCCTAGAGGGCTTCTTCAAGACCATTACCATCTGTGTATTTAAAGCAATGACACATCTCTAGAGAAAGTTCATCTCAATCAGAATCAAATCTTTTGTTAGTGTCTCAGTTTATGGCTAAGCGAAACAAAAATGATAAAATTGGTTCTCAGGTGTTTTTAAAGGATTTTATTGTTTCTTTAAGATGATCATATTTGAGTATCAAACGCCCAAGTAATCATATTTGCAACTTTGGGCTGTGTTAAAAAATTCATTTTCTAATAGCAAATCATCAAGAAACTGAATTTTCTTCAATTTAACCACAGCAGGCAAAATTGTGAATTACTGCTTAAAATTGCCCCACAACAGAATAAGCCATGCAAATATAGGCTGGAGAGAGTGACTGATTATGTATTTTTGCAACTAACTTGGCCTTGTTTTTCTGTTTTGAACAATCTGATTGTGTGAAAATTGAGTTTCTATTTTTCATTACTTTGGCTCAGGGACCCCTAACTGTTTCACATACCATATTAATATTTAGAAGTCTGCTCCCCTGAAGTGCTTGGTGCTGTTAGGTGAACTTTTTTCCTAGGGAAATGTCCTACAAAATTCAGTTTCATTTTGTAGTCTGTTCAAGCACACTGCCCAGTTAGGCAATGTCAATGGTGAAGGGAGTTTTACTATTTTGTAAAATAATAATTTATCTTTGAAAGCATACAAAGCCAAACAGCTCCTGTCTCTGTCTCTCTGCAAATAGGAAAATCCCTGGAAAATAATGCTGGATTATATCTTTGAATAAAGGGAAGAAGTAGTTCCCAGTTCTTCATACCCTACATACACATAGCCAGTTAATTCTAGTGCCATTGAACTTCATCAATGTTTTATAGTTACACATGTGTACCATTCTTTTCTTTTTTTTACTGTTAGTTTATGGTCATACAAAAGGAGTTAAGAACATCTCTGCTGATGCATCCCTTTTAAACAGAAGGCTGTGGTGGAAGTTGCTTGATGATCACTTCACACACTATGTTTTTAGGCACACACATAAGTATCATGTAAAGTACGATGGTAACCACTCAGGTATATACAATCAACAATGCGATAAACAGGATCACAGAAATAGAGTGCAGCACACTAAGAACAGTATCCTACATACAATAAAACCATATATTTGAATTAATGCAGCATTCAATCTCCTTTTCCTCCATTGTCTGTCAATGCTAGAGGATAACAGAATTAATCCTTGAGAACCACAATTACACTAGTGCGGAGGAGTGGAATGGGCCATTTGACATTGCTAAACTGTGAGTGGGGTGGAATTAGAGGCCAGTGTTCTTATTGGTAGGTACCACTGGGAGGTGGCAGAGGAAGGGAAGAGCTGGGGCTAGCATGGTACAAACACCACAACCTGGCACCTGAAGAGTAGCCAACAATAGGACTCATGCTGATTATGCCATTTACCCTGCTTTGGCTGCTATTGGATATGGTAATCATCTTCATTCTTCATTTTCCACCAGCACTCAGTCCCCCATTCCCCTTCACTTTAGTCGACTTGCCTTCCCTTCTCAAGACGCTTTAGTGCCCAGTAAGGTCATCCAGAAAAGGATTTTCAGAATACCAGATACAGTCGCCAACTGCCTGGAGACAAAAAAATGTCCTGTGTGTTTAATGGGATATTATTTACCAGGTGAGGTTATTTACCAGCATGCTGTGAAAAGCTCCAACTGCCCATTACACCTTATATAAGGTAAAGGTCCCCTGTGCAAGCACCGGGTCATTCCTGACCCATGGGGTGACTTCACATCCTGACGTTTACTAGGTAGACTTTGTTTGCGGGGTGGTTTGCCAGTGCCTTCCCCAGTCATCTTCTCTTTACCCCCAGCAAGCTGGGGACTCATTTTACCGATCTCGGAAGGATGGAAGGCTGAGTCAACCTTGAGCCGGCTACCTGAAACCAACTTCCATTGGGATCGAACTCAGGTCGTAAGCAGAGCTTGGACTGCAGTACTGCAGCTTACCACTCACATTAAGCCTCTGTTCAACAGTCAGGGCATTTTGCCCACTGGCAACCTTAAAATCAGGCTGTGGCAGGGAGCGGGGGAGAGAAGGATATGATGAAGATCTGAATGCCTCGGAAGGCAGAACCCTGATCACAGAATAGTGCACGTTAAGTAAACAAAAGGAGCCAATAGCCAGGTCCAGTAGCCATCTGTCACACTGAATAAGCCACTACAACTGCTCAGTGTTTCAAAAATGCAGTCCAAGCTGGGAGCTGCTCTGTTTGTTGATTCCCCCATATCTATAGAAAATTAATGAGTAGGTTTTCTCTCATTTGCCTGAAGTGCAGCAGAATTTTTTTATTATTATTATTAAATTTATATCCCGCCCTTCCCTGACCAAGGTCAGGCTCAGGGCAGTTTACATTCCAATATAACCAAGCATTCAGATTCAACTGTTTGAAAAGCATACAGAAGTGGAGGACATCTTTGAAGTACCCATCAGACAAAAGCAGAACAGGCCCCATAATAAACCCAGCTGTGGACTCGTTTGTAGGTGGCAGAGCTTGTCAGTTGCATATATGTGACTAAATCCTTGGGCAAAGACTCAGAAACTTCAGTAACATTTGCTTGAAATTATACTCATGGCCTCAAGACAGATTGCGCATGATTTATGTTCTCGAGGCTCTAAAAATGTGTATCTCCTGTATGCTATACCATTTACTTCCAGCTTGATCTGATTTTCAATTTGAACAATTACATCATCCTTGGGGAAGTAGGTCCTGCTGAACCGCATTAGCTAATTTTTAGTAGAATTATTGAATTAACTTTGATGTTGTTCAGTATTTTTTTTTAAAAAAAAGAGCTGCATGCTAAAATGAGAAGCACTGCTGAGGCCAAATTAAGGGCAACTTTTTTTCTGAATAAGATAAGGGCCTGGCTGGGCCTAAATGCTATATTTCTTTTTTCCTGAAATATCTAATGATCACAGGCTCAACAGTTGGGTGCTAGTTTGCAAAACAAGAAAAAATTACACTGGCAATGGTTGACATTAAAGAGGCAGCTGGGCGTCCCTGTAGTGATAGCATCTTTGTATGGAAAGGCAGCATTATCATTGCTATGCATTCTTTTTATAGTATTCCAATTAATTAAAGAGACAATAACTGCGCTCCCTTTAATGGTTAGACCCAAGTGTGTTACTTTTAATTTTCTGTAATTGTAATACCTGAGAGTGCATGTATGTGTTTAAAAGCAAATTATAATAAACTTGTAGAAAGCATAGCATTAACGCAGCATGCAGTGTTCTGCATGGTCTATTATTTAGGAGAATGACTGAATTAACTTTGACATTGTTCTGTATTTTAAAAAAGAAATGCATTTTAAAATGGGAAGCACTGCCATTGCTAAGTATATTCTCAAGGTCATATCATATCAGCTGCCTCCACATGGATCTTTCTGATAGCTCTCTTTGCTGTGACAAACGGAGAGACATTTGCAGGGGCAATGGAACATCCATGTGGAAGTTCTCCCTACGCTTTCCTTGCCTTAGCTCTATGTCTGCCATACTCCACCACCATTGTGTGTGTGTGTTAAGTGCCATCAAGTCACTTCCGACTCATGGCAACTCTATGAATGAAAGTCCTCCAAAATGTCCTATCTTTGACAGCCTTGCTCAGATCTGCAAATTGAGGGCTGTGGCTTCCTTTATTGAGTCAGTCCATCTCTTGTTGGGTCTTCCTCTTTTCCTGCTGCCCTCAACTTTTCCTAGCATGACTTTCTTTTCCAGTGACTCTTGTCTTCTCATGATGTGACTAAAATACGATAGCATCAGTTTAGTCATTTTAGCTTCTAGGGTCAGTTCAGGCTTGATTTGATCTAGAACTCCCTGATTATTATTTTTTTGGGCAGTCCACGGTATCCGTAACACTCTTCTCCAACACCACATTTCAAAGGAATCTATTTTCTTCCTATCAGCTTTCTTCACTGTCCAGCTTTCACACCCATACACACCCACCACCATTACAGGGCTTTCATCTTGCTTTTAAAAAAAATCATAGTAGCAGATAGGGTTGCCAACCTCAAGGTATTAGCTGGAGGTCTCCTGCTATTACATCAGTTCACCTGGAGAAAAGTTCACCTGAAGAAAATGGCCACTTTGACAATTGGACACTATGGCATTTAAGTCCATCCCCTTACCAAACCCCGCCCTCCTTAGGCTCCTCCGCAAAAACCTCCCGCCGGTTGCGAAGAGGGACCTGGCAACCCTAGTAGCAGATATATCACTTATAGCATTGTAACAATCTATTGCAACAATGTTCTAGTTCCCAGCTTTATTTTTTTAAAGTAAGGGCTTCTCTCCATGCTCAACTTATTCCTGATTTTCTTGGCAGTCAATCCACAAGCATTGGAATTTGTTTGGGCATGATTCTACCACACGTCTGCCTTCTCTCTACATTTTCACAGTTGTGTCAGTTTATTTTTCCCCCACACGTGCCTTAAAAAATCAGGATTTTTAAGGGAGGGTGTTGTCATCATTAGTATCATCATCGGTGGTGTCACAGCACCTCCATCCTTTTTATTTTTTGTGCATGCTTATATCCTTGTAGGATTCTTGTTCAGATTTTTACTAGAACTTAAACCTCCAACTTAGGCCTCCATTTTGAATACCTTACATCTAGCAATATCTGATTTAACTATTGGGTATTAGCTTTCTATTAGCTGTCGTGCCACAGTCAACAGTATTTGTGGCTCATTAGTACAGCACCTGCTTTACATACAGAAGGCCTTAGGTTCAGTCCTCGGGTAGCAGATCTTGACAAAGACCCTGGAGAGCTGCTGCTGATCAAGGTCGACAGTAGTGAGCTAGATTGACCAAGGCCTGATTTGTTATCAGACAGTATAGTATGTTCATAAGTGACCAAAACTCTTGGATGAACCATTACCCTTATGAATTATTAATCATTTATTGGAATTCTGGCAGTATTTGACACCTGACAAAAGCACTAAAATGCTCACTGAGGCGAAATAATTCTGTCACAATTGAAATTTTGAGGTCAGTGTTCAGAGACAAAATCTGAAATTTGATATATTTTGAAATTATTAAAAATCTGTTTCAACGTTGCCCTTGACCAGATATTCTTCTCTGAAACGCTTCCAACTTGTCAACACCCTTTTTGAATAATGTTCAGAAAGAAAGCAAGCACAGCTCATTGACAGAAAATGTATTCTTGCTCCAACTTTGCTCCCTATAAACTTGTTTTCATCTTGTTGTCAGCATATTTTTCTGCTAAGTAAACATATTTTGCTCATCTAATGTATTCATCTTCTGCTTATTCTCCATCTCCTCCTCTTCTTTTATCTCTTTCTCGTAATACATTTGCTGAATATTCGGGTGATGAGGGGACTACAGAATGTAACTGTATAATTACCACTGTTGCTCCTACCAACTTTCCTCCTCCACCTCATCTGGTCTCTCATTACATCTCTTACACTTATCACTTGCCCAATTGACCTAGTTTCTTCCCACCCTTTCTTTTCTACTGCTGCTTCTCTTTTACCATCTCTTATACAAGCACACACATGTGCAATGAGCTCTGTTACAACTGTTCTCTTGGTCCCAAGCTGCCCTGAAAGGAAGTTTTCTTGTTCATCCAGCAATGCCATACATTTTATTTCTTCCTTCTCTCCCTTCTTTATTCTCCTTATTAGACCGTGAGCCTGCAGACAGGGATTGTTTTGATTTTAATATCTATTGTATGTGCTAAATGTTAGAGGAAATGAATTCATCATAATCATCACTCTTAATTTTTCAACACTCCAAATGTGGTGTCAATGGTTCTAAGCAGTTTGCTGCTAAAATCTATAACTGGCCTACTGATCCACAAAGAAGTCCAGGGGCACCTATCGAACTACACAAAAACTAAACTAGACACCAAACTACGCAATGAGACCAGTGTAACTGAAGTCACATAGAAATGGCCACAAACAGCTCATACAATATCAAAAATATATTCCACATACAGACGATATCTATGAACAATCCACTATTATCCTAAGTGTGCACAACTGCTAATCTAACTGATTAGCAGTTGTGCACACTTAGGATAATAGTGGATTGTTCATAGATATCGTCTGTATGTGGAATATATTTTTTGATATTGTATGAGCTGTTTGTGGCCATTTCTATGTGACTTCAGTTACACTTTTGAACTACAGCATCAGGGTTGGGTTTGGTATCTATTCTGCTTCTTGATCTACCCCAACATTCATCTGTAATTTTAAATGTTTTTTTTTATTTTTACAGATTCAGTAAAATGGGAATGATATTGATTTATTCTTACAGCATTAAGTAGAAAAAGCAGTATGTTTATAAAGGGATCTGCGTTCACTTTCACTGGAAGCATTAATATTTGGTCAAGCATTATTGCATTGCTCTGAATCAAAACCACACTGAAGATTTAACTTGATAAAATCAAGAAGCCTTGGCCAGCTCAAAAGGCAACTGCTTCTTACCATCCAAAGCCATCCTGAGATTCCCATGTATACTTCTATATCATGTTTCCTTGTCGCTCATAGCTATCTACACTTACAGCCCATTCCTGAAACAACGGTGTGCGGATCCCCGCCGACTCTGCACGCCATTAAAAAAAAAAAAAGCCGTTTCGCACCTTTTTTTTTGTTTTATCGGGGCTAAAAGCCCCATTGAAAACAGCGAGGCTGCGCCTGCTCAAAAGCAGGCACACCACTGCTGTTCCCGGCGCTGGCGTATCCAGCTGAACCAGGATAGGAAGCCGCCTAGCCTGCGGCTCCTTCCCCCAGTCCGCCCCCAGAATGCCCCCTGCGCTGGCTCGGCCTCTCTACTCCGTTGCCGGTGCCCTGGAGAGGCCACACCGGTGGAGGGGGGAGGCGTGGTCCTGCGGTGCTCTGCAGCTGGGAGGCCTGGCCTCGCCGCCAGCATAAGTGGGGAGGTCATGCCGCCTCCTATGGACTTTCAGCTCATTTTTCAGGAATGGGCTGTAACAGTGTTAAACTGAAACATTAACACAATTAAACAACATTAAAACCAAACCAGGAAAAAGCCAGCCTAAACAATACAGTCTGTATTGGATGAGAGAAGAGACAGTTCTCAATTCAACTGGTATAACAATGGGGTGGCCATAGAAAATGTTCTTGTCCTGGCAGTCAAAGGTCTCCCTTTCTTTGGGAGGGGAAAAGGGAAGAAAGAACAAACCTTGTTATGAGAATCTTATGGTCTGTTAGATTTCATATGTGGAGAGATGGAAGCAATTAGCTAAAGTAATAATTTTAAATGATGACATTTTTATTTTCAGCCATATGTCACAAGAAGTATTCAAAACACAGCCACTCCAGTCCAGTGATACTTTTGAGTGTATCCACATGGAGGCTGTATCTTCATATCAATAGAAATGACCACTGGAGCGAGATGCAGTCATAGGGCTCTTCCCCCCTCCACCACTTACATAAATGGGACAACCTACTTGCGTAGAAGTCTATGTCCAAGCTCACACAGACCTCTGAATTAGAGGTGCAAATTAAATTTTTTGCTCAGTTTATATCTTTGTATTTCATCTTTTTTTTTCTTTCCACAGTGGCATGGCCGAGCAGCCAGCTTTGACAGCCAAGGCTCCTGTCCCTCTCCCAAGCCCCCTTCAACACCGTGATACATCAAGTGGTGACTCCATCTAGACTCAACCATGTTCTTTCATTTTGTTTTGGGTTTTTTCGCACGTGACCTGAATTCTAAGCAACCTGTTGCTGAATAACCGCAGAACTGGACAGCCAACACTGAGACGACTTGTTTCTGCAGTGGCAAAGGCAGCAAAACTGTTTTGTGGTCCGATATATCTTTGTTATTTATGTCTCTCAAGGTGATATTCTCTGTGGTTTTCACTTTATGGACAAGGTTGCCTGGACCAATGAAGGACAAATGAGGCATAGGCTGGAACTGTGGTCTGTAAAATAACATGTAAAATAGCTATTTGCGTAAGTATGGACAAGTAGCAGGGAAGCCCTGACCTTCTGCCCCTAACCACACAGATTTAAGAAGCAAAACATGGAAAAGATGAGAATTAAAAACAAGTTGGCCTTGATTAGACTCCTTGTGACATGTGAAGAACACCCTTTTGTTATTGTGATCAGTGACACGTTACAGAGTTTCTTACTCATACTGTGTTGTTCATGGAGTCTGTGCAGTGTGTATCCCAGCCTGCCCTTTGCTGTCTTTTAAAGAGTTGCTGATTCCTCAGGGAAAAAAATAATTAACCATTTTCTGTATTTACGTTCTCCAGAGAATCTTTTGCATGAGCTCGGTTGCTTAAGGCCCTGCCCACTCCTGCTGCAGTTCTAAAGCTGGTCACAGCTTTCAGATAAAATATCATTGTCTTTTTAAAAATTAAAATACGAACAGAGTGATTTCCCACCCATTTTTTCTTCTTGAGAGTGGTGAAAAATTCTGTATTTATTAAGATGTTGTTACCTCCTAAACTGCTTTGTCTTGATTTTCTAAACCATTTTTGTTTTAGTCTGGCTTTTTGGCAAAGAAAAAAAATTAGCACTTGCCATGGTTAGGTGAAAGCCAGAATGTTGTGCCTGTTTATAACTTTTTCCTCCTTCATTTGGGGAATGGGAAAAAATCCTCCTATTGGAAAAAAATGTGCTACAGAATTTCTGGAAATGTTCAGAAAAGATTTAATTTCTGTTGGTTCACATTGCATTTGTGGAATCTCAAGGTGGTCACATGGCATTAATATTGATCTGATCTGAAGGGTATTATACTGGCATGTCTACAATGCAGGTTGACTCATTTTGATGCCGTTTGGCTTGCATAGCTTCCAGCGTATTTGCCTTGGGCAGTTTGCTCCTGTCTTGCTCTTGTATCCGACTCTCCTTTCCTTATGCTGCACTGTCTACATGCCTTAGGTTAGGTAACATAGGCTGCTTTCACATGAAGACACTTTTGCACTGCTCAGTTGTTCCTTTCCCACAATCAACTGCAAGTGGAATTGCAACTGGGATTCCGTGCTGCACTTAATATAGGGCTGGATCCAGCAAGGTTTTTCACTCAACCTCACCTAATCCCTCTTTTTACTATAGCCCTTGTCACACATGGTTTTGTCCCTGCATATCCTTTTTGGTGGTCAAAGGGTATACCCTCTTTCCCTTTTTACCAGTAGAAAAAGCTGGTTGGATCCAACCCAAAGTGCTGTCTTCTCTTAAGAATCCTGTAATGGCTCTCCCAATAAGCAGGATCCTGTTTACTCCAGAGTAAATCCCATCCAGGAACTTCCCTTCTCCCTGCAATTTTCCTTTTGTTCTTTGGTTGATAGGCTGGCTGGATCCAACCTTTTTTTTTACTTCCCATAACCTGATTCATGGATTAATTATTCACTCTTGTTCCCCAGAGGAAAGACAGGGCTTAAGTACTGCTCTTCAACTTGCAGTCAAATCTATTGCTCAGAATTTTTTCTCTCTTATTTTTCTAATAACATAATTTTTGTAATATTGCTATAGTAAAATAAAAAAATATTGAGTATTACTTTGGCTACAAAGTAAAAAGCAATACTTAACCCTCTCTTTACAAAAACAAGACAAAGATTAATTAATAACTGATTTATGAATGCTTTACATCCTAAGTCAGCTAAGAGAAGAGGAAATAAAGTCAGACAAATAAAGGAGGAAAATTTAAAGGAATAGTAGACATAAGAATCTTCAGTAGTGCTTTGATTGTCTACATTGGACAGCTTAGAGGTGCAATGATGTTTTAAGTTTTGTTTTTTTAATCACCACAAATCAGGTCAGATTCAGATTTATTATTAATACGGCAAAGCCATTAAACCCAAATCAGATCTGAATTAAGAACAGTGGGGAAATACTGAAATGCAATGGATTGTCAACAGTTCTGACTAGATATTCCATTAAAACTGACTGAACGAATGATAGCAATTTCAGGTCAGATGGGTAGTATGGAAGAAACTATAATTGTCTCTATGATTTTTATTGCATATGATTTATATCTCTGACTCTTGCCCTTTTAAAACTTTTTTTGTTTAATGCTCAGGAGACAGGTGCAACTGCATGGTTTGACAGTACCCAGACAGCATGATTGCAATAAGCTCATGCTGTAGACCTTAGAAAACGCTACTTCAGGTCAAGCCTGCCACATATATTACATTCAGTGGTGTGAGAGTGCTGTGACATAACTTTCCCCATGCCCTTCTGGGCAATGTGGGTGGGGTCTATGATGCAATTACTATTCACACCAGCATCATAAGCCCCCAAGTAATATATGTCCCATGGTGTAGCACTGACCCATGACAAACTGCTAATGTGTACAATGGTAGAACTAGAGAATCGTGAAGTTCTGGCCTTGTTACTCCATATATGGAACCAAAAATAAAACTAGATATAAAAATTGTAACACTAATCCAAATCAATCCAAATTAAAAAACCTTTTCCATTAACTTTTTGTAGCAAAAAAAAAAAATCTCTATTCTTTACGCAGCGATTAATGTTGAATTTAAACCCAGTGAACACAATCTTTTAAAAGTTTGGCACATCTAAGGCTTCCATGAAATCAGTAGAACTAAACTGTACAGGTAAGCTGTCTTTCTGATTAATTTTAAAGGGAATTAAGTGATGTGCCAATGTCTAGCTTCCTTTGGTTTTCAATCAGTATAATCCTCAAAAGGTGATCCATGCCTGCAATATCTTTCACCCAGTGGTGTACTTACTGGGCACTAGCAAATAGATTATCAGTGCTATCAACTCTGATACTGCTAGTCACTTGTTCAGGGGTAGGAGCCAAAATCCAGGTGCAGTCAGGTTGAGGGTCTCTGTAGACTACAATCATGGTTACATTGCCACTGATTTCCATAGGCCATAATAAGCCAATATGCTTACTGATCCTCTTGCCTATCGGATTTCTTATGTTTTTCATCTCATACTTTTTAAAAAAATCAAAAAGCATTTCATTGTTTCTTTACGGTATTATTTAAAAGATTTTGAGACAATGTGACATGGGAATGGCTGAAGTATCCACACATTGCCACTGTACATGTCCTTTCAACCAGGTTAGTTGGGAACTGAGCCAAACCATTAAAAAAAAACACCTTAAATTCAATGTCACTCATTACCAACACTCGCTGATCTACACTTTCCAGACCTATGTATATATCTTTGCAGGGGACTATTGTTCAGTGAAAGACCATCCTGTTTTAGCTCCTCACCAAACCTTGTGTCTTAATTTTCTTTGTATGTGCCACACGCTACAGGAGCATCGGTCCAATAAAATGATTTTTTTTGGAACCTCTTGTCTGGTGAAGTAGTGTATTTTTGTCCCTTGTATAATGTGATAGGGATATTTATTTATTTATTTAAAAGCATGATGTTAACTGAAGAGAGGAGAAATGGAAAGAAGGATGAATTGCATATGAAATCAAAGTTGCTACACTAAACAATTGCCAGCTCTTTGGAAGAGAAGTTTATTAACATAATTCTAGTTAGATCACGAGGTAAGGCAGCATGGCATAGACTGATCTCATCAGATCTCGGAAGCTAAGCAGGGTCGGTACTTGGAAGGGAGACCTCAAAGGAAGACTCTGCAGAGGAAGGCAATGGCAAACCACCTCTGAGTCTCACTTGTCTTGAAAGCCCCTTGCTGAGGACGCCACAAGTCGGCTGTGACTTGATGGCACTTTACACACACACACTAGTCAGATCTGTATAGAGGCTGTAGGAACAGGGTTTCTGTGGCAGACTCTTGAACACAGAACACTTAAGGTGTGATAAAGAGAGGAAGCTTTCATGAACCCAGGTAACTCAAGTTGCCTAGAATTTCTGAAAACTACCCACATCCAGCTCTTTAGACATGTCCGTTTTTCTATGCTAAAATTTTTGAACAATGGTAAAAAGCTGGTAATTTTTTTCCAAAAAGTTTGAGTCATTACCCTGGCATTTTAATGCAATCCTCTTTAACAGCCAACCCTGAATGACATTAAAAAATCAGTTATTTGTGCCTCAAATGCAGTTTTGAACAGGGTGTAGAAGCACCCCTGGATTCCTCATGCGCAAAGTGAATAGGATTGCCAACTTCATTTTCTGCAGAGCAGAGCTCCTTCCTGGCATACAGATATGCAGCAGCTGTCATGGAACTGGAAGCAAGGTGTCATCTGCTAGCTATTTTCTAAAGCAAGTAAATTTTACCACAGGCATCCTCCCAGGAAAAAGAAAGATGACAATACTAAGACTGCAGGTTTGAATGGAAAATGTGATTCTTCCCCCCCCCCCGCCACCCAAAAAAATGTTTCTTTAAGAATTTTGTTCCCCACCCTGCATGTGAGAGGGAGAAAGCTTAGGCATGCCTCCCATTGGAAGGAATGGAGGATGAGGTAAGTTGGGGACAGCATGGCAATTTAGTAATGCACGCACCAATGGGTGAGGGCCTGGGGAGCAGATATTTAAGGTGGCTACACCTGTTGCAGCCATGCTTTTGTTTGGAAACTTTCACCAACCTCTTGCCCTTGGTTTTGGCAATATGGAATTAGCTATTCACATCAGTTCTGAGGAGAGATTTTTTGGGACATAAACAGCAAAGAAGTCCCAGTGGTCATGGTTGTTTCATCATTTTGCAGGGACCTCTGGCTTGTATAGTTCCTCAGCCTTGGGGACTTGGGGGCAGTACTTGGTAGGATGATCTTGTCTCTGGTAATTTTGTAAAAAGCCAAGACTTGGGTGATTACTAAACCTATCAAGCTGCCAGCCCCTATAGAAGATTTGTGTCTAATCTTAGTGATATGTTTAGATTCTGTCAACTAGAATGATTAATTACACTCACAAATCTCTCCCCTTCCTTAATCTCACTTCAGGGTTGTTGGGACGGTTCCTTTTCTCTGCCTTTTTAGCCATTTCTCTTGTAATCTGAGATTTCGTAAAAACACACATGGGACTCTGCAAAAAGCTTCCGTTTTTAATCTGTGCCTCACAGGAATGAATTCAATAGTCAGCTATAAACATCTTTTTTTCAGGTCCAAATGGAAGCCAATGCCAAATTCCTCCTTTCTGTTTTAGAAGTCACATGTGGAATCCAAAATTAACGTGTCCCTTTCCTTCCTGTAATGGGCCAGCATAATGAGTATTAGGCCTTATTTTTTCCCCCAGACATATCAGTTTCCTAATTCTTAAGCAAAACACACATCCTTCTGAAAATTTCCTGATAAAGTGACGGCACAGTGTGAACTGCTGCCTCGGGAAGTTACGACGTGAACTGTAATATTTTCATTGGAAGTGAGCTCTCTGAAATATGCTAGCCCAAAATGATCTAAGCTTGCATTTTAATATATGAAGCTGCCTTGTATCAAGTCAGACTATTGGTCCATTTACTTCTGCATTGCGCCTTCTCCGATTTGTGGTGGCTCTCCAGGGTCAGATACAAAGGATAATGTTTTCCAACACCTTTTAACTGGTGATATCAGCAACTGAACATGCAAAGCCTGTGCTGTACCACTGAGACACACTCAGATTACCCAATGGCAAGAAATCTCCCAAACCCAAATTTAGTCACATGAAAATGCCATGCCAGAGCATTCCACCACTGAGTTTTGGAGTAACTTGAAGAGTAGAAACACTGCAAATGTTGCAGCGAACATGTTTGACACTCAAACTTACCATGTTCAACTGTGTTAATAAGATATGAGTCAATCCCTGACTGTTTGGTTCAGCACCAAAACCCACTAAACAGGTTTACATTGGGTTTTTGTAAAACTGTACTTGCACAAAAATGCTGCCTAAACAGTTAACATTGCTAAGGACTACTAAGACAAAAACTAAAACTGTAGGCGTTTTAAACATTTTATTTAATTTATTTATGACTGATTTTACTGACCCTGCTGAGTGGAGCACTGGTACCACAAAGGTGGGAAGAAAAAGTACAACTCGGTTGTGCTGTGTGAGAATGCACATCATGAAAAGTTGATTGTACCATACTGTACTGTTAGGAAGGGAAGTTGAAGCAACTAGCCAAACTTCTATGAAAGCGTTAATTTATTTTTATTTTTTATTACAAAATTTGTATCCCGCCTTTCTGCCCTCACAAGGCCCACCAAGGTGGCTAACAATTTAAAATATACATGATAAAATCACATTTTAAAACCATTAAAATCAACCCCCCAAACAAACATCAATAAAACAATTAAAACATAGTTAAAATACAAGACATAAAAACAGCAATAAAACATTCATTAGGGAGGAGGGATCACTGAGGGAATGCCAAACAAAATCCCTGGGGAGAGAGTTCCAGAGATTTGGTGCCATGACTGAGAAGGCCCTCTCCTGGGTTGCCACTCACCTAATCTCAGGAAGCAGGGACACCTAAAGCAAGGCAGTGGTCAGGCAGGTTCATAAGCGAGTAAGCAGTCCTTCAGGTATGTTGGTCCCAAACCATATAGGGCTTTGCAGGTCAAGACCAGCAGCTTGAATTGTGCCCAGAAACCAATTAGGAGCCAGTGTAGATGGGCCAAGACTGGAAGATTATGGTCCCTACAACACACTCCAGGCAATATACTGGCTGCAACATTATGTACCAATTGAAGTTTCCAAACACTTCTCAAGGGCAGCCCTGCATAAAGCACATTGCAAGAATCTAATTCAGATGTAACCAGGACATGCACCACAGTGGCTAGATCTGTTCTAACCAGAAAAGGCCACTGCTGGCTAACCAATAAGAGCTGGTAAAAAGCACTCCTGGCCACAGCTGCCACCTACTTATCCAACAGTAGACCTGGGTCCAAATGCACCCCCAGACTACAGACCTGTTTCTTCAAGGGACATGCAGCCCTATCCAGAACAGGTGACACCTTAAATCCCGCATCAGACCTTCTGCCCACCAGTAGCACTTCCATCTTGTCAGGATTAAGCTTCAGTTTATTATCCTGCATCCACTCCAAAACTGCCTCCAGACATCAGTTCAGGTTTTGTACAGCCTACCTTGGATCAGCTGGAAGTGCAAGACAAACCTAAGTATCATTGACAGCCTAAGTCTCCATATGATCTCACCTAGCAGTTTCATGTAGAAGTTAAAGAGCATGGGGGATAAGATGGAACCTTGCAGGACCCCATAGCTCAAAGCAACGGCCAAGGGGCTGAGCAGCAGTCCCCGAGCACCACCTTCTGAAAACTATTTGCCAGGTAGGACCAGAACCACAGTATGAGTCAAAAGCCGAAACAGCACCAGGTACTGCTGATGTATCCTTGTTAGTGTTGCCAGGTCCCTCTTCGCCAATAGTGGGAGGTTTGGGGGGCAGAGCCTGAGGAGGGTGGGGTTTGGGGAGGGGATGGACTTCAATGCCATAGAGTCCAGTTGCCAAAGCAGCCATTTTCTCCAGGTGAACTGATCTCTATTGCCTGGAGATCAGTTGTAATAGCAGGAGATCTCCAGTTAGTACCTGGAGGTTGGCAACCCTAATCCTTGTGCAGATATAGAATCATAGAGTTGGAAGGGACCACCAGGGTCATCAAATCCAACCCCCTGCACAAAGCTCTTCTGACCAGTGCTGTAGTCTGTAGCTCCTTTTAGATATTCTGAATGTGGGTAGAATCACTACATGGGAGAGAGATCAAGAATTATGATGGGCAGGTCCAACCCTCTACCTCCACAGGTGGATGAACTGTGTGCACAGAGCCTACGTGTGACCATAAATGCATATGTTCCTTCTGTGCAGTCTAGAACCAGGACCCCTGTGTTGTTTATTCCCCTGTAGGGAAAATATCTGGGGGCAGTGACAGCACAGTGAAAAGGTTAACTCTCCTTCCCCTTCTGCCACTGCTTCAATCAAAACTGAAGTCTCCAAGCAGCTGCTTTAAAGTTTTTTTTTTTAAGCCTTGGAATATCCAAAGTGATGTGTCTGTTCTCAGGTGCAAGGGGGCTGATTCGGATTGGAACCCTAGTGCATAAGGAGAGAGGATTTAAGCATTCCCCCCACTGCACAATTATCTAAACCCTGGGGGGATAACCCTTTGCACCATTGGGGATAGAATCATAGAATCATAGAGTTTGAAGGGATCACCAGGGCCATCAAGCCCAACCCCCTGCACAATGCAGGAAATTCACAACTACCTCCCCCCTCCACACCCCTGGTGACCAGAAGATGGCCAAGATGCCCTTCCTCTCATCATCTGCCTAAGGTTACAGAATCAGCATTGCTGACAGATGGCCATCTAACCTCTTTTTAAAAACCTCCAGGGAAGGAGAGCTTGCCACCTCCCGAGGAAGCCTGTTCCACTGAGGAACCACTCTAATGGTTAGAAAATTCTTCCTAATGTCTAGACGGAAATTCTTTTGATTTAATTTCAACCAGTTTGTTCTGGTCCAACCTTCTTGAGCAATAGAAAACAACTCAGCACCCTCCTCTATATGACAGCCCTTCAAGTACTTGAACATGGTTATCATATCCCCTCTCAGTCTTCTCCTCTTCAGGCTAAACATACCCAGCTCCTTCAACCTTTCCTCATAGGACTTGGCCTCCAGATCCCTCACCATCTTTGTTGCCCTTCTCTGGACCCGTTCCAGCTTGTCTACATCTTTCTTAAATTGTGGTGCCCAAAACTGAACACAGTACTCTAGTTGAGGTCTAACCAGAGCAGAGTAAAGTGATACCATCACTTCGCGGGATCTGGACACTATACTTCTGTTGATGCAGCCCAAGACTACATTTGCCTTTTTAGTTACAGCATCACACTGCTAACTCATGTTCCATGTTTGGTCTACTAAGACCCCAAGATCCTTTTCACACACACTACTGCTCAGACAAGTCTCCCCCATCCTATAATTATGCATTTGATTTTTCCTACCTAAATGCAGAACTTTACATTTGTCTTTGTTGAAGTGCATTTTATTAGTTCTAGCCCACTTCTCCAGCCTGTCAAGATCATCCTGCATCTTGGCTCTGTCTTCTACCGTATTTGCTACCCCTCCCAATTTAGTATCATCTGCAAATTTAATAAGCATCCCCTCTATTCCTTCATCCAAATCATTTATAAAGATGTTGAACAACACAGGGCCCAGTACAGATCCCTGAGGAACTCCACTAGTCACTTCTCTCCAAGTGGATGAGGAACCATTAACTAGCACTCTTTGGGTATGATCTGTCAACCAGTTGTAGATCCACCTAACAATAATAGGATCTAACCCACATTTTCCCAATTTGTCAACTAGAATACTATGTGGAACCTTATCAAAAACCTTACTGAAATCTAGATAAACTATGTCTACATCATTCCCCTGATCCAGCAAGGTAGTAACTTTCTCAAAAAAGGAGATAAGATTAGTCTGACATGACTTATTCTTGAGCAACCCGTGCTGGCTCTTAGTGATCAGATCCATCCTTTCTAAATGCTCAAGGACTGACTGATGATTTGTTCGAACACTTTTCCTGGTATAGAAGTCAAGTTACCCGGATCCTCCTTTTATACTTGAAACTGATATTTTCTGCTCTGTGCTTCCATACATACCTCTCAATACATGCTGTTATTAGACAACCTGTTTGCAATGTCAACTACAGGTGGGGAAATTCCTGGAGATTTGGGGGTGGATCCCGAGGATGGTGGAGTTTGGGGAGGGGAGAGAGCTCAGCAGAGATGTGAGTCCATAGAGTCCAGCCTCTGAAGCTGCCATTGCCAGGGCAATTGATCTCTGTGGTCTGGAGATCATTGTCAGGGCAATTGATCTCTGTGGTCTGGAGATCAGTCAGAACTCCAGGCTCCACCTGGAAGTCACCAACTGTCCAATCTGTAAAGAAGACAGCTTTTTCGCTCTAAGGCCACTCAGCTGAAGTGTAAATTGAGCCAACCTCAATAACAAAGATGTGACAGCTTTAAAAATGAGCTGACTGTGGCTTGACAAATGTACGGTGTTAAAAGGCCAATCTTGAACACATTAAACTTCCTAGCCCTCTTATGCTGCAGGGCTGCTACAGTTCCCATTTCAAAATACCTTTCATTTAGATCCAGAAAGTCTTCCATCTGTATAACCAATGAATCACCCAAAAGAAATCCTGAGAGTAGACTTAACTTCTTGCAACAGTATAAATTTTCCAACCTTTAATCCCTACTCATAGAAGGGGAAATTAGTAGAACATGAGAGAGCAGTCCCCAAAAGGGGGGGGGGAATCTGTCAGAAATAAGTTAAAGGACTGTGCAATTATCTTTTAAATGCACAATAAAGAGATACAATGGAGAAATAATAGCAATAACATTTACCAAGGATCTAACAAGATGAGACACTCTTGGAGATCTGTGACCGGATTTTCCCAGTGTTTTTTTAAACAGCGATAGCAGCTGCATGGGGATCCGAATTCAAGCTGTGGTCGTGTGATTGGGAGCAGATTTAACTCTTCCACTCCCACATGATTTTGCCAATCAAAGTGCTGGAACACTCACTCAAACTGTTCTGAGGCTATCAGAAGGCTAAGACTGCCTACAATTTCCCCCCTGCCTCAATTAATCAAGCCTCGACTGGATCACTTACACTTTTACAGATGTTAGGACTGGCACTTGTACACTGCTCAGCAGGACAGTAGAGGAAATAAAGCCCTGGCATCCATATCTGGATGTTCAAACTCCATCCACAGAGCTGCTTAGTTAGGGCAGTGCTATCCCCCCTTCTGCGACCATGGAGCTCTTCTCGATCTTTTGCCCATTATAATTAGGTGTGATTTCAATATGACAGTAACTGAGGCAAATAATTCACCTGCGAACTTTGCACTCACACAATAGCTCATTTAAATTGGGCTGCTACCCCTGAAATTTTTTAACAAGATGTTGGGTGAATGCAAAGTTGCACAGATAGATTCAGCCAGAATTGTGTTTAAATCAAGTCTTAGGGCTATGGTCAGAGACAGAAAAATGAAGTGCCAGCACGTCCTGGGTAAATCAGGTGATAGTAGAGAGTGGAGGGAGAATACTGCCTCAGCCAATCCACCTGCCTTTTTAATCTTGCCTCTCTGACCTTCAGAGTGGGTTATAAAGACCAAGCTGGATCAAATCAATAGTCCATTTGGGCAAGCATTTCATTTCCAACAGTGGACAGTCACATGGTAGAGTCATGCATTTGAGTATTAACTTAATCAGAACCCAAACATTCATTAATATTGTTATTACATAACTAATTCAACTTGCAAAAGTAATAACAAACAGTAATACATGGAACTCTTGGAATCAGTTCATTATTCTAATGATTTGCTGTAAGTTTGTAGCACAGCAAAGTCAGAGGTAGAGAAAGCAACTCAGCAAATACATAGCTAACAGGGATTATTACCAACCAGCAAAGTCATACAGAAGCTGCCATAAGCGGACTGTGCAGATAGATCTGTTTTTCTGAAGAGTTTATCCAAGGCACTTATTGGCTTGGAGACAGTTGTAAGTCTATATAAGCAGTGGCTCTTGATTACCTAAGTTATTCTGTTCATTAGTGCTATGTCTGCTAGGCTGAGGAACAAATGTTTTGCTTGTACATCCTAGCATATGGATAGTAGTGCAGACTAGGGGTGGATGAAAGAAGGAAATGCTATATTTATTCTCCCCCTCCCTCCCCATGCACACAGAGCAACAGATACTGCTGCTTCTGGGCCAGAGTCAAACTTTTTTCCGTGTGTTCCAGTCAGTGTTGTAGACTGGAGAGGGGAATTAGGGGTCAAACTAGACATTACATCTTCCACAAGTTAGGTCAGGATTTCCTGACATGTTTTACAGACAGATGTGATGTTTGGGAACTAATATCCCCAAGCACTCCAAGGCCTGATTGGGCTTGGGAGTATGTCACAGGAGGAGGAGAAGTTTTAGCCTCCCACACACCTGTTTGTCCTGCTCTATCTGCATTTCCTACAGCGGGGCAAATAGGCCCCCCTAGGCCATTTTGGCTTGGGAAAACACTGTTGGGGGGGGGCTGAAGCTCCTCCTCCTGCTGTGCGACACTGCCAGGCCATACCAGGGCCCAGAGTGTTGTGTGTGTGTGTGTGTGAAGTGCCATCAAGTCGCAGCCAACTTATGGCAACCCCTTTTGGGGTCTTCATGGCAAGAGACTAACAGAGGTGGTTTTCCAGTGCCTTCCTCTGCACAGCAACCCTGGTATTCCTTGGTGGTCGCCCGTCCAAATACTAACCAGGGCTGACCCTGCTTAGCTTCTGAGATCTGACGAGTTCAGGCTAGCCTGGGCCATCCAGGTCAGGGCCCCGGAGTGTTAGGGAACATTAATTCCCTGACATCGCACGTGTCTGTAAAATGGATCGGGGAACCCCAACTTGACTCATTGCAGTCCTAACGGGCAGTTTGACATTTCAGGATTATGCATACACTACAATCAATAACATAGAGAGAGAAGGGATGACTGACCAGCTGCCTGTATGAATGTTTTACCCAGCATGAGTGTCAGGCTATGTCAGCACTGGGGACAGAGTCCAGCGCTGTAGCGCCCTCCAGACTTTCCTTTGATGGACCTCAATCCAGGAAGAGCCTCAGAACAGGGGGGTTGCCTTTCCCTGGCAAGCTTCTGAGGAGTGAAGGTAATCTGTGCCAATGTCCTACCTGACTGGACCCTCCCTTCTCTTGCAAGACCTCTCCTGAGGTTTTAATGAGTCCAGACTGGAGATTCTTTCAAGAAGTAAAACCTTTACTTAACTTTGAAACACACAGAACAGACTACTAACAGGTACAGTGCAGACCTCTCTCCTGGTCTGCAGCAGATCCAGCAAGAAACAGAAGAAGGAACAAACAAAACAGAAAATAGAAGAAGAAGCTTCTTGGCCCCAATTAGTTACTTGGCAGCATCACCCCTCTATCTATTGAATAACTTAGCAAGTAAATCAACTCTCTAAATACTTCCCCACTTCTGCAGTGTGGGTAGGGTTGCCAGCTCCAGGTTGGGAAATACATGGAGATTTTTGGAGTGGAACCTGAGAAGGGTGGAGTTTGGAGAGGGGAGGGACTTCAATACCATAGAGTCCAGTTGCCAAAGTGGCCATTTTCTCCAGGAGAGAAAATCACCCGGAGATCGGTTGTAATAGCAGGAGATCTCCAGCCACCACTTGGAAATTGGCAACCCTAAGTGTGTGATCCATTGCTATTGCCATCCTAACATTTAAGAGGCTTATCTGCCTGCATGCCTTAGCCCCAGGAGGCCCCAGCTCAGGGTGGGGTTTGGGGAGAGGAGGGACTTCAATGCTATAGAGTCCAATTGCCAAGGCGGCCATTTTCTCCAGGGGAACTGATCTCTGTCACCTGGAGATCGGTTGTAATAGCAGGAGATCTCCAGCTAGTACCTGGAGGTTGGCAACCCTAACTCTGAGGCCTTCACCTCACAAAACTAGTCACCTCTCGGAAGTGATAAAAGTGAAATAAATATTTTGCAGGAGCTGCTGAATTCAGAGTCAGCTTCTTTGAAGAGACTGGGGGGAGGGGGGGACAATGTCCACAACAGACAGAATTGAAAATTCAAGCAAAGATGAATGAGCAAAAAAATTCTGTTTGAAAAAGATAAAACTGGCTTCTTACCAACAGCTAACAAATAGAAAAGTAAATAAAATCATACAAGCACTGGAATTAAAAATTAAATTTGCAACTTATAAAAAACAGCTGACAAAAAGCCAAATTCCTGCCATGTGAAGTCAGCAAGCAATTAAAATCATCAGCAATCAAATCATCAGCAGAAATGAAGTGTAACTAAAATCCATATTAAAACTAGCAAACAATTGTAAGAGAAAATAATCTTTTATATATAGGCAGGCTTGGGATCCTCTTTCTCTAATGGCACAGTTCCTAGCCAATATTCTGTGAACTAACCACACTGAACTGCTAAACAGAATTTTCTCATTTTAATTATTTTATTTTATATAATTTATTTGATCATATTTAAGTTCTTTAAATTCTCGTCATGCCTCTTAAATTCAAACAAACCCAAACATTCACCAAATTCCCCATGAGATAATTTCTAGATTGGGATAAGGTCAGAAACAAAGCTAAATTAGATTCGTAAAGAAAACTGTATGTACATACTCTGGAATAAGAGAATAATACTGCTGAACACAGACAAAATGCCATTGGCAGAGGGTCTCATCTTTACACATTTGGAAAACCACCAAAACTACTGCAAATAACTGAAACCAAAGCTAAATATCCAAAACTAGAGGGCTAAGATTTCCTGGCAGTAATGAAACCATATGCAATTTATATATTTGACATTTTTAGGTTTTTGGTTCAAGAAAGCTTATGCCATATCACAGTTTTCAAGGAGCCACCAATACTTTTTGCTGTTTCCCAATATAAAACGTTAACTTGCTTATTTTCTCCCAGCCAACCAGCCAGGCCTGGGGCAAATAGGCCATAAAGGGGACCAAAGCAGTATAATCCAGGAGCTGAAAGGTAAATGAGCTGAAAGGTAAAATTGGCTTCTCCATCACCTATGCTGCAACTAATATGCTATCTATTCAGCTGGTCTTCTGTACTAAACACCTTGAGGATACAGGACACAACAAAGACAGACAAGTCACAAATCTACTGGAATCAACTTGATTGGGACAACAGAATGATCACCTGCCAAAGGGCAAAGATGTGTATGGCTACACCTGAGACTGGGACTTATGTTCTTGGCAGCCCATGTGCGGTGTTTGGAGGGCAGACAGGACCATTTCCAACATACATATCAATGACTCTGCTTTTCAATCAAGCAGAAAGACAGGCAGGTCAGAAGACAAAATTATTTGGCTCAGAGCAACTGCAACCCAGAAACTGAAGCAGTGTGCAACTGGAAAGTTTCCTTTTGCATTCAGCACAGAATGCATTCTGTGTTAGAATGCTGTACAACTGATGTGATAGCACCTCTCCACCCCCACCCCATGACTGCTCACAGTCAAAGAGAAACAATTCTGGCTTGATTCCCCATTTTGTGAAATGTTTCGAAGTCCTATTAAATCCTAGTGCCGTCTATCCATCATGGTATCTGTTGGACTGGTTTTTCCTTTGGCAAGGACAACGGAATATATGGATCAGCGATCTGCTCTGGCAAGATATCATGTTTGCCTAGAGCGGCGGGAGTTAGAACTTCACAAAGTCAAGGAAGCCTGGAACAGCCATTATAATAGTAGTTGGCAACACTAGCTGGGTGAGTTGCTGGTACTATCCGCTGCTGCAAATCTTGTGCTCCAAAACAAAGGGAAAATATATGAGGGTCAATGTGAATTCTGTTTAGCTGTTGCAGAGCCTATCAGAGTGCCATGGCATGATGCGTTTTAATCCAACAGCAAAAAAAAAAAAAATTAGAAATTCCAGAGTGGCTCTCATCTCAAATCAGCAAGAACAAACAGTGCTGTAAGACATCCAAAGGACACGCTTCAGGTCGCCTCCACGAAGCATGAAACATACTAATGACCAAGGAAACAAAGAACGCTTAATAATGCTGGTGAACAAAATACAAAGAGATGGAAGCGTCTCTCCAAGAGCACGAAAAAGGGCCACACTCAGGGCAGCGCTTAGCTGCAAAAAGGTACGAAGATCCAAGCTTCATTTCTGCTCTGAGCTGTTTTCTAAATCACATACCCAAATGATTGTTTCACCTATTGCCTCTATAAGCCTTTTCAATAAGTCCTGGAAATGGGAGCTCTCTGTGAGGCCAAACAGTACATTAAAGAGGCTGCACTGGGGTCTAAGCCAAGGGACACTAAATGAGTATTCCAGTTGCTGCCTCTGATTTTTAAAAGATTATATTTCAAATGAAAGCAGGGCTATATAACCTTCGGGCTCATCATTGCCCTGTCCCTAGTAACTATGCCCTGACTTTCACCTAAAGTTGCCTAGTTTTTTTCTTATTTTCCTAGAATCCTGCTTTAATAACTGCTTGATGGGCAGCAGGTAAGGCTTCCCTGGCATGGAGATAAAATGATTAGAGAAGCTTTAACTACTAACAAGTCAATCCTAAGCAGAGATACACGCTTTGGAACCCATTGACTTCAATAGACTCAGAAGAGTATAAACTCTGCTGAGGAGTGCACTGTATGTTAAATGCACAGGAGGAGACTTTCAAAGAGATAAGGCTGGCATCCATACTCTTTGTCACAAACTAATTGGATTGGATATTGTGCTACTGTTGCAGTACAGCAGTCTGTGCTGACAGGTCAACCCAGTTGCAAATGACCGCTATAGCACAGTGAGATCTCAATGTCCAATGAAGTGTGGACGTAGCCAGGTACTCTTCATCTCCTCTGAAGTAGATCAGCATAAGTGCTTCTCCCCCCCCCTTTCCACCACATGTGGCAGCCATCATATTCCAAAACAGGCTCTCCAATTACAAGTCTGCTGCTGCACAGAAACTCCCTGCCATATTTCTTTCCTCCATTCCATTCCAAAAGTGACAACTTGGGCCTGTGCCAATGCCCAGTGACCTGTTTCCAAGATGGCAGTATTGGCACAGGTATCTAACAGGATGTCAAGAGTGGCCACCTAAAAAATCCAAGACAAGCTCAAATGCCCCATCTATCCTACAGATAGGCTTGTGCTGTTTTGCTCTCGGTGGAAGGGCCTGGGGTTAAGTGGCAGGGCACATACAGAAGCTCTCAGGTTCCATCTCCAGATCCTTCAATAGGGTTGCCAACCTCCAGGTACTAGCTGGAGACCTCCTGCTATTAAAACTGATCTCCAGCTGCTAGAGATCAGTTCACCTAGAGGAAATGGCTGCTTTGGCAATTGGACTCTATGGCATTGAAGTCCCTCCGCCCCCCTCCTCAGGCTCCACCCCAAAAACCTCCCGCTGGTGGCAACCCTATCCTTCAAGGATCCGAGAGAGCAGATGATGGGAAAGACCTTTCTGTGCCTGAGGCTTTAAAGACCTCTTGGCAGTCAGAGTTGATTATATTGAAATACAGCACACTGTCAATGGTCTGACACAGTTAAGGCTGCTTCGTAAAACTGCTTTAATATTCTTGTCCTCCAAGAATCCATTTATTAGGTTAAAAGTAAAAAAGAAAAACTCTGTCATACTATTAGCCATTACTTATCCTGGTGATTTCTGTAGCCCAACTGTGTGAAACAACCTCTGCATATGAATTTCATGCACACTGTAGTTATTATAATTTTCAAAGCAGTGCTTATGCATCATAGCAGCTATGTGGCAGTCAAACATCCCATAAGTGTAGCCTTTTCCTCAGTATAATGCTGTCCTGGAAAATTATTAATTTCATTTCTCACTGAGACTCAAGGTGGATTACAAATATGAAAAACAATTCAAGCAAACAACAAAGATTTCTACTAAAACAATGCAGTGGGGTTAGATAGGGTTGCCAAGTCCAGGTTGGGAAATTTCTGGAGATGTTGGGGTTGGAGTGTAGGGGTGGCAGGATTTAGGGAGAGGAGGGACCTTAGGAGGGTATAATGCCACAGAGTTCACCCTCCAAGCTGGCATTTTCTCCAGGGGAACTGATCTCTGTAATTCTGGGAGATCTCCAGGCCCCACCTAGAGATTAGCAGCCCTAGATTAGGAATTTTGTTTTTTGCCAGCATGTCACAGCTGATTTACAGCAACCTTGTTTTCAAAACAAGAGATATTATGAGGTGGTTTGCAATTGCCAGCCTCTGCATCATGATCCTGGTATTTTTTTGAGGTCTCCCATGCAAATACTAGCTGGCAGGGTTGCCAGGTCCCCCCTCTTGATTAGTGGGAGGTTTTACAGGGTGGGGAGCCCGTGTATGCGCATGACTGTGCGCATGTGATGATGTCACCTCCGGTTTTACTTCCGGAAACGCCACATCACTTTGCCCAATTTAGCACTCAAACCCCAAATTCCACACAATTGCCACTCCAGAGCAGCTGGGTGGATTGGTGGGCAATTGCCTGCCAAAACCAGCCAACTGGCAACCCTACTAGCTAGGGTCAGGGCTGAGAGTGTGTGACTGGCCCAGTGTCACCCAGCAAGCTTCCATGGGTTACAGAACCGGAAATAATGCTATCAAAACAAAATAACTAAGGCACAACATTGTCAATGTAGGCAAAAAACTGGGGGAAACCACACAAGCCTGCTCCTATGTGGAAACCACATAAGGTAAACAAACCTGAGTTGGGCAACAAAAGTGTCAGTGTAGGCAAACAAAATTGTCTAATGCTTGACATACAAATGTGGCATCAGTTGCATTTCTTCTGGTCTTGCAAGGGTTAAAGATATAGCACCTAAATCAGGAAAAAGGGGATCATCCCCCTGCCTCCTCTTCATCTGTGCCCTCTTGAAGACAGTTGTTTTTGAGACTCTCATGCTAATCTATCTGCTAGCAAATGTTTTCCACAAGAAGCCTTTTTATCAGAGGCAAATATTTAAGCAGCAGTTAGGCTGCAGTAGTTCAAATCCCTACTGATTCACTTCCAACAATGGCAGCTATAACCAGGGCTGTTCTGTTTAATTAGGGATCTAAAGCTGAGTATTAAAGCCAGAGCAGGGAGTCCTTTTATCCTGTTAATGAGGTGGATTGGGAGACCTTCCCGTGTAAATAGATGGGGACTGGGGGGGGATTAAGAAGCAGAAGATGTCAACTGGTAGGACATAACTTTGTTGGCAAAGAACATAAAACAATGGGTACAGAGAAGTTCTGGTTCTTGGAAATTGGAGGCAGGAAGACAAAGGGGTGAGATGCAGTCTCTTGGTGTATGCAGAGGCAAGGAAAGGGTTAAAGGTTTCACAAGCATTACAGAATCATAGAAAGAGAATGCAGGGCTGTATCCATATATTGTTGGATTACCATTGTGCTGTTTCCTTGTGCTCCTAACACATTTCCTCCATCATCATACCTGTACTGAATTTGCACATCATAGGATACTGCACTATAGCAATCATTAGCAACTGGATGGCCTTTTGCATACAGGAAAACCCCTTTGTGAATCACTGCTAGTTTGTGTGTGTGTGTGTGTGTGTGTGTGTGCTGTCAAGTCACAGCTGACTTATGGCAACCCCATATGATTTTCAAGGCAAGAGACATTTGGAGGTGGTTTGCCACTGCCTGCCTCCACGTCACAACCTTGGTGTTCCTTGGAAATCTCCCATCCAAATACTAGCCAGGACCGACCCTACTTAACTTCTGAGATCTGAAGGGGTCAAGCTAGCCTGGGGCTATCCACATCAGGGCAGGAAATGTGTCAGGAGGAATTAAGGGAAGAGAAGAAGCTATCGGCTACTTTAAAAGCTCTTCTGACCAGTGCTGTAATCTGTAGCTCCTTTTAGATATTCTGAATGTGGGTAGAATCACTACATGGGAGATCAAGAATTATGATGGGCAGGTCCAACCCTCTACCTCCACAGGTGGATGAACTGTGTGCACAGAGCCTACATGTGACCGTATATGCATATGTTCCTTCTGTGCAGTCTAGAACCAGGACCCCTGTGTTGTTTATTCCCCTGCAGGGAAAATATCTGGGGGCAGTGACAGCACAGTAGAAAGGTTAACTCTCCTTCCCCTTCTGCCACTGCTTCAATCAAAACTGAAGTCTCCAAGCAGCTGCTGTAAAGTTTTTTTTAAAAGCCTTGGAATATCCAAAGTGATGTGTCTGTTCTCAGGTGCAAGGGGGCTGATTTGGATTGGAACCCTAGTGCATAAGGAGAGAGGATTTAAGCATTCCCCCCACTGCACAATTATCTAAACCCTGGGGGGATAACCCTTTGCCCCATTGAGGAAACATACATGTAGCCCATCAGTACATGTAAGATTCATTGGGGGCTATTCTGATGCCTCCAGGAAATCCAGAAGTACAACATGAATGGATAATCCAATAATTTGTCAACAGCATCTCCTGACAGTCCCATCAATCAAAGAAGCTCGTTTGGTGAGTACACGAGAGAGAGCCTCTTTGGTGGCAGGCCCAAGATTATACAACAACAACAAGAAGAAGAAGAGTTGATTTTTATGTGCCAACTTTCTCTATCACTTAAGGGAGACTCAAACCAGCTTACAATCACATTCCCTTCCCCTCCCCACAACAGGCACCCTGTGAGGTAGGTGAGGCGGAGACAGCTGTGACTAGCCCAAGGTCACTCAACTGGCTTCATGTGGAGGAGTGGGGAAACCAACCCAGTTCACCAGATTGGAGTCTGCTGCTCATGTGGAGGAGTGGGGAATCAAACCCGGTTCTCCAGGTCAGAGTCCACCGCTCCAAACCACAGCTCTTAACCACTACACCACGTCGCTGGCTCTCAACCTCCCTGGGGAGGTGTACCCTGGCCCCCTCACTTTTGATCTTTAAGAGGCAGTTTTATTTAGTTTTATTTAGGACTGCATTTTATTAATTTACTAGCAATCCAGCCAGCCAGTTACTGCTGATTGGACAGCAGTACCCAGCAAAGTGGGTGTTGGGGGGGTGGGGGGGTTTGGACCACAGTTTCCAAGTTGATTCATTATAGAGCATTGTGCAGCAGTCTATGATGCAAAGAGAATTTCAGCAGCAAAACATAACAATTCACAGCTCACCTCAGATGTTTTCAGTCATTCACCACAGGGATCAATACTCATGTCAGATTGGTGCCAGGACCTTTAAATACCCCAAGATGCCAAGTGAGCCTCTTCTTCTTCTGCTAAATCGCCCACCCGTTCCTCCATCTGCTTGTTGTGAGTATTCCTTCTCTGAGTTTGCTCCACCAGACAGTCAGAAGTACTTATATTTCTTACATTCAGGAAGAGAGCAGATTCCTCCTTACAGCAACCTGCATTATTTACAGAATCTCCCTGGCCAGGTATTACTTATTGGTTTATTTGAAAATGTTTGTGTTAAAAGAGGCTCTTGAGAAAGCTTTCAGTTTGTTTTTTCATAACACAACAATCATTAGTTAAAAAATAAAATACAAAACCACCCTTACAATAAAGCAGCTGCCTAAAATATCACTTGCTGTTAAGAAATACCAAACATTTTCATTTATTGCTTCAACAAAGTAATCTAGGCACCAGTAAACAACATAAACCAGGCAAATATCTGTAGGGAAAGAATTCTGAAGAGTGGGTGCTGCTACAGAAAAGGCCCTGTCTTTGGAAGCCCCCACCCCAACCGGCCGCACCTAATTTCTGAAGGTTGAGATGAGAACGTAAGACTCGCTGTGCTGGATCAGCCCAATGGTCCATAAAATCCAACGAGACATCCTCAAAAACAAAACTTCTCTCCTGTTGTTGCCCCCTAGCTCTGGTATTTAGTTGTAGGGTTGCCTGCCCCATGCTTCGGAATCCTGGGCGTTTTTGGAAGGTGGAGCTTCTGAAGGGGGCAGCATTGCAAACACTCTGATTTGACCCCCTAATTTTTTTCTCCTATTGGTCAACTGACTGCATGTGGGCAACTGGGGGTGAGCAACTGGTAAGCCTACTTCCCCACCTTCCATTGGAGACCTTTGCCTTGAGAGATGTAGTTCCCAGAGTGTCTGCTGTTCATGATTACCAGATCCCCTAGAAACTTTGCTTCTCAGGGAATAAGTGCATGGGATCTTTCTGGACTTTCACTAGGCTGGGGGGTGGGGGCAGACAGATATGCCTTCTTCCTTCCCTCTTTTCTGTAATAGTGAAGGTTGCCAATTTTGGCTTGGGAAATTACTGAAGATTTTGGGACAGTGCTTGAGAAAGAGTTTGAGAAGGGGAAGGAGCAGGGATGTTATGCCATAGAATTCTCCCTTCAAAGCTGCCATTTTCTCCAGGGGGACTAATCTCTGTGGTCTAGAGAGCATTTTTAATTCCAGGAGAATTCCAGACTCCACTTGGAGGTTGGTAACCCTGGGAGTTACTGTCCTTGGACATGGAAGCTGCAGTCAGTCACTGGGACTAGGAGCCATTGATAGCCATGAATTTGTCAATTCCTCTTTTAAAGCCAACTGAACTACTGGTCACCACAATGTCCTGTAGCAATCAATTCCACGAGTGAATTACTCTTTCAATGAAAAAGTACGTCTTTCAGTCTATCCTAAATCCACCACAAAAATTTCATTCAGTGCCTCCAAATTCTAATATCATGGGTGAGGTAGAAAAGATTGTCTCCATTCACTTTCTCTACACCAGGCATAACAGAATGAACCTCTGTTTTGTCCCCCTTAGCCATCTTTCCTCTACTCTAAAAAGTCCCAAGTACCTTAACTTTTACTCATATGAAAGGGACTCCAACTCCTCGATTCATTTTGGTTTCCCTCTTCTACTTTTTGTCCAGTGCTACAATATCCCTTTTTTCAATATGAACACAATATTCTAAATGTTGCCTCACTACAGATCTATACAAGGGCATTGTGATACAGTCCGTAAGTGTTTTCAATCCCTTCCTAATAATCCCTAGCATAGAATTAGCCTTTTTCGACCCAGCAACACACTCAGTTAACACTTTCATCAAGATGTGAACAATGACTCCAAGTTCTCTTTCCTAAGCAGTTACCACCAGGCCTTATCATTAGTGTTTGGATTTTTTGTCCCAGTGTGCATCACTTATGCTGAATTTCATCTGACATCTCTTAAGAGAGCCAGCGTAGTATAGTGGTTGAAAGCTGTGTTTGGAGCAGTGGACTCTGATCTGGAGAACCAGCTTCGATTCCCCGCTCCTCCAAATGAGCAGTGGACGCTAATCTGGTGAACTGGATTTGTTTCCCCACTCCTACATATGAAGCCAGCTGGGTGACCTTGGGCTAGTCACACTCTCTCAGCCTCACCTACCTCACAGGGTGTTTGTTGTGGGAAGGGGAAGGGGATCGTAAGCCGTTTGATTCTTCTTAAGTGGTAGAGAAAGTCAGCATATAAAAACCAACTCTTCTTAATTAATGGCAATTAATATATGATCCTTTGAATAATATAATATGAGAGACTATTTAGGGCTTCAGAAAAGATGACCAGCACTTTGAATTGTGCCTGGAATTAAACAGGTAGCCAGTGAGGCATATTTTTAAATATAGTTTAAATTTTATACAGCATGCCTATTATTTTAGGGGCTGTGGAACACAGGCAGGATAATGCTGCTGCAGTCGTCTTGTTTGTGGGCTTCCTAGAGGCACCTGGTTGGCCACTGTGTGAACACACTGCTGGACTTTATGGACCTTTGTCTGATCCAGCATGGCCTTTCTTATGTTCTTATGAGTCACTGAGCTGCTATATAAAAGGGAAAGCCCAGCACCGTAGGAAAGGGGCTTCTTTCACCTTTGACCTTGGGCCATTTTCTCACTGCAAATTGCCACTCCTGAGGTGTTTTTACAAGAAATCTTGCAGAAATTCAGCAGTGTGGGAGGTGAACTTGTCCCAGCATCCTGAAGGCATATATTCTAGCTAGTACTATATGCTGTGAGCCCATGCACACACCTACTATAAGAAACTTCTAGGAATTCAGTCTAGTAATCAGTTCACAGATGTAAATACCTTGTGGATTGTTAATTATTATCACAGCAGAGGTGATTTGCTTAATCTCCCATTAGTACTCTCACATTTTGCCATTTCAAAAAATAAATTTTACTACCACCAGGGATAGCAAGGAAAAGAGATCAAGAGAGGAGAAGATTACTAATGACCCCTTTCTAATTAAATTCGTGGCTGGTTTTCTGCTCAGAGATGAGGCTTCTCTTTTTTGCGTAAATTGTGCTAGATCAATTTATTGAAGACTTGCTCTTTTTACCCAGCCAGTTAGAGCACCGTTTTTCACTGCTTAAAGGGCTATGTCCTGAATCCTAATCTGTAGAATAGGTCTCGTCTGTCTTCTGTCTTGAGGCTACTGCTTATTGATCTTATTGATGAGCTGGGCAATACACATATCTTGAACCTTCTTCATACATGGCTTCTGTAACAACATTTAGAATCCTGTAGACCAGTGGCATGGGTCTTTTCTACACAACCATCACATGGTTGAGAGTAGGGTTGCCAGATCTGACTTTTGAAATTCCTGGAGATTTGGGGGCTCAGGGAGGTGAAGGAGCTCAGCAGGGATGTAATACCATACTGTCTGCCCAGGCTGCCATTTCTTCCAGGGAAACTGATCTCTTGCCTGGAAGGAGGAGGAGAAGAGTTGGTTTTTATATGCCAACTTTCTCTACCACTTAAAGAAGAATCAAACCAACTTACAATCACCTTCTCTTCCCCTCCCCACAACAGACACCCTGTGAGGTAGGTGGGGCTGAGAGAGCTCTGAGAGAGCTGTGAGTAGCCCAAGGTTGTCCAGCTGGCTTCATTTGTAGGCGCGGGGAACCCGGTTCACCAGATTAGCATTCGCCGCTCATGTGGAGGAGTGGGGAATCAAACCTGGTTCTCCAGGTTAGAGTCCACTGCTCCAAACCACCGCTCTTAACGATATGAGCATATGAAGCTGCCTTATACTGAATCAGACCCTTGGTCCATCAAAGTCAGTATTGTCTACTCTGACCGGCAGTGGCACTCCAGGGTCTCAGGCTGAGGTCTTTCACATCACCTACTTGCCTAGTCCCTTTAACTGGAGATGCCGGGGATTGAACCTGGGATCTTCTGCATGCCAACCAGATGTTCTACCACTGAGCTACTGCCCTTCCCACTACACCACTGCTCTTAACCACTACACCATGCTGGCTCACCATGCTGGAGATCAGTAATAATTCCAGAAGAACTCCAGGCCCCACCTTGTGGCTCAACAGCCCTGGTTGAGCAGGAGGCTGTTGGTCAGCTGGGAAGGACCAGGACAATTGGCCCTAGCTTTCCAATGTTTCTATAGCAACCTGGGAAAAAGCAGGGCAAGCTCAACCATAAGAGCAACTAGGCAATGACACGGGATGCCTAAAATTCCAGAAGCACCTGTCTCTGCTTTAGAAATGTCTTAGACAGAGAAAGCTGCTACCTGTCAATTTAAAGTAAGAGCACAGAGACAATTTAGCAGCTTACTGGATGATTGGTTTCTTATGCATTCTACAGGACATGATAAATAAGGCTCCTGATCTACACTAGCTTCCTAGGACACAGACAGCTATAAAGGAGAAGAAGTACAGAAAAGACATACAGTGGAAATGAGAAAACCCAAGACTAATCCAGCAGGAAAGATTGATTTAAATCACCTGCAAGAACTGCTGGTGTAAATAATTAATTAAAGCTTCCAGCTTCATTCTTTTCCCAAACAAATAAAAACATGGCCATCTGTAAGGCCTGTATACTACCCAGGAGCACAAACAAAAATGTTGCAGCCCATGCTCCTTTTGCTCCAGCAAATTCATATGTATTTAGCAAGTATAACATTAAAGATTGTTTTAAGGCTCTTGTTATACCCGTGATCCCTAATGCGGTGCTTACAGATGATCTTGCTGATGTACTTTCTGGTGTCCATTTCATCTTCCACCTCACTGGAGCAGAAGATGCTTCAGAAGTGTTCAGGAGACATCGCCTGCCAGTGGTCTGCAAGGAGCAGCCATTCAGGAACAGCTGCCTCCATCCCAACATTTTGTAATTGGTCCTGACAGTGATTTTTTGAGGAAACCCTCTACATGTCCTCAAAACTCTAAAAGTGCTCACCGACCCCAACAAGGTCAGGGACCTCTGTTCTATAAACAGAAGAGGGGGCACTAAACAAGGTCACAGGACAAAGTACTTTGAACTTTCCATGAGCAATGGCTGGCCATCACTGTGCAAACCAGTGTTTTTCCATGACATTGAAACTATCATGCTTTTTTGTTGATAGTTTAAATACTCATAATTTGAAAAATAAACACAACACACAACTTATTGTGTCATATTATGCTTGAACTCAAAGACTCTCTGTCTCTCTATGGGCCCTTGGATTGTTCTTTGTCTTAGAAAAGCAAAGTTTTGACCTAACATATGTAGAAGGTCATGATGTTAGTTTTAAGGGATTATGAGTGTAGATTTTAATAGGCCTGTTTGTGTTACAGTCAGATATCATTTTAACCCAGATTATTTTTTAAAGGATGCTTAATATAGCAGGGTTTCAAATAAAGCAGATCTAAAGAAAGAGATTTAGATTTAAAAGTCTTTTAAAATTATTATTTATGACCTTTATTCTTATGCTCAAAGTCGCTTACATAGAAATATTTAAAGTATTGTTTTCATCTTATCTACCCAGCTATGTCAGACAACTCTCAATCATTTGGCCTCAATATTAAGAATACTTTCCTGGGAATGTCTCATTGGCTAAAGTAGGCCTTATTTCCGAGTAGATCCACTTCATATTACCCTGTTAACATATTATTATGCTGTTCATCGAAAGACTGGGGGGAGTGGATTTTAATGAGAATGGAGCCAGCGTGGTGTAGCAGCACATGGTATAGCACTTAAGGTGTCGGACTAGGACCTGGGAAACCCAGGTTCAAGTCCCCACTCACGCCATGGAAGCTTAATGGGTGACCTTGGGGCAGTCACACACTCTCAGCCCTGACCCTGGCTAGTATTTTGATGGGAGGCCTCCAAGGAATACCAGGGTCGTGATGTGGAGGCAGGCAATGGCAAACCACCTCTGAACTTCTCTTGCCTTGAAAACCCTATGAGGTCGCCATAAATCTGACAGCAAAAAAAAGCAGCTACAACTCAAATCCTATTTCATTATCCATTGAATTTCCCAGGTTGTTGATTATATCGACTCACTCTGTGTAATTTGTCTCAAGTCCCAGTGAGAAAGGTGGACTATAAAGAATGTAAATAAATGAAACCTTGCCCTAGTCTAGGGAGGAAGACAAGAGAAGCTCCCACATTGCTGTAGTAATGTATGAAGAAGCTTTTGATAATCTTCAGATCTGATTTAATGATATGCATGTTTAGGATTCCTTCCTGCACTGTCTCCACAAAGAGAGCATAAAATTAGATTTAGCTTTGACTTTCTTATTGGTATTTATTTTGGTAATTTCATTAATTTAGTGTTTCTGGTAATTTGGAGAGCCAGTGTGGTACAGCAGTTTGCAAGTTGGGCTACAATCTGGGAGAACCAGGTTTGAATCCTCACTCTTCCATGGAAGCTTGCAGTGTGACCTTGGGCCTGTTATACCCTCTCAGCCCAACCTTTCTAGGCTTGCCAGCCCCCACCCCCAAGGGGACAGGTGATCACCTATCTCTAGTTCCTTTTTTTCTGCTGCTGCTCTGGACAGCAGTGGAGGAGTTTTTTTTAAAATATGGCTGCCGGCCTGACAATGTGATGTCACTGTCAGGAAACACTCAGATGTTAGTCATGCCTCTGTAGGAATCTCCAGAACCTCTAAGGCAAAACCATAGGGTTTTTGCCAATTTCTAGAGAGGACTATCATCACTTCTGGGGAAAATCCAGCTGTGATGTCAGTCATCCCTAGGAATTGCTGAAAACTCTATAGGTTTATCATACAGTTTCTGGCATTTTCCTTGGAAGTATTGCCATGTCATGGCTGAAGGCGCCCCCCTCCCTCTTTGGCTGGCAGCCTTAAACCTACCTCACAGAGTTGTTGCGAGGATAAAATGGAGGAGAGGAGAACAATGTAAGATATTTTGGGCTCCCATTGGGAAGGAAGGTGGAATATAAATGAAATAAATAAATAATATATTAGCAAATAAGAGTTTTTCATGGGGGGGTTAAGCAGTTACTTTATGTCACCTTTTGTAGTAGTCTACAACACTATGAGTTAGCAGAGACATACTGCTTTCAGGTGCCAACTAGTTTGCTACAATGATCTGAAGGAATTCTGCAAGAAGCTAGGCATGTGCTAGGAAAGTGCATACTGTAAGTGTTTGCCTGGACCATATAGGTAGTTTAAGCACAGAAGAGCCTTCTGTTGTGCTGGGCCTCTACCACATCATAGTGGCAATCTTGTCCATACATAACACACATACATGCCCACAAACGTATATCTTCTCCATATACATAAAGGGATTAATTTCTTGGGGTAGAAACTATCCAGGTCTGACTAAGAAATCCATCACTGTTTAGGTATAGCTGCTTGTTACTAGATGTGCAAGAGTAGTAGGCCAAGATAACTGTGGGAGCCAGGGGCTCTATAAGATTGCTGTGTAATCTCAATATCTCTAATGATGACTTTAATTAGTATGCACTTTGCCTTTTCTCAGCAGGGCTTCTGGAATTGCTCTGTATCTGGAGTTGGGATAATTGCATTCCTGCTGACTGGCTGTAGGTAGAAAAGCGATTATGTCCCTTCTTGGACCTTGTAAAGAGGACCAACGAGAGCTATGTTTCCAGCTCATTAAAGTAATGTTTTGTTTTGAGAGAATTTGAAGGAAGAAGCCCAGATCCTTAACATTAATCAGATGTACTAATCAGATGTGGGCTCCAGACTGCAGTGGGTTTGTCAGGAGCATCCACACAACATTGTTCTCTTAACACTTTCTAGGGTTTCTCCATCTTTCTCAAACCAGGTTTCGTACAATTGTTCAGGAAAGAATTCAATTCAAGCACATTAGCAAGCAATCCAGATGGGAAGGTGTGCATTTTTACCACATTAATACCATTGTCCTTATGCCAGCCCCTCACAGGCACTATTTTCCTTGCCATGCCACCAGAGTGCTTTTTGAAGGCTTAAAAAAAAAAAAGCAGTATGTCTCTGGTCTTCAAGGACAGCCCCATGTAGAACACATTGCAGCAGTTCAGTTTGTATGTTACCAAGGCATGTGTGACAGAGGCCTCATATCAGCTTTCTGCAGGGATGGTCAAAGCTGAAAAAGACATGCCTAGCAACCTCTGCATTTTCAGGAGCAGTGGCATATCCAAGAATACCCCTAGACATCCATCCAGGTTCTTCAGCCCACCCAGAACAGTCTAACCTGTACTCATCCGAAGCAGAGCAATCTTAACATCATCTAACACTTTACAGAGCTGGATGTTATTGAATGGAATATGCACAGCAGCTTGTAAGAAAAAGTTCCATGGGTTTTCATCACATCAGGTCAGCAGTCTGTTTCCCTAAAACTTTCTCTGAGTTCATTTTACTGGTTCTGTGACACAGCATTAATGAGTCTACTTCATAGTCCGGCACTTTGATCTGTGGAACACATAGGAAATGTTTCTTTGCTACTTACATCTCTACATCTCCAAAGTATGTGATTTTGTGGAGAAGTGTTAAGACCTGGGAGAACAGTAAAAGGGAGGACAGCTACATATTCACTGATTCATTGCTGGTCTTCCTACAATATATTTCCATTGATGGGGGGGTGGGGGTGGGCGCAGGCTAAACAATTGGTTATCTGATCCGACTGGTGTGGATTTGATTTCTCCAACCAGCAGTGGCTGATTCTTTCTGTGCAGCAATTTCCACAGACTCCATCATGGAGCACCAAAGTTACCATAGCTGACACCTGTGAGCTTCCTATTAGTCATGAAGATCTCCAGTGAAATACAAGTGCCCCCAGATTATTTATTTATGTATGTATTGATTTGCTGATTGATTGATTTGATTTGGAGCCTGTCCCTACCTGCCAATGCCAGGCTCAGCACGGCTCACAACATAGTGTACAATTTAAAACATACATATTCCAGTTAAGATAATTCAACATCTAAGAATCCTAATGATGCCCTTAATTGTTCCAGTGGCAAGTGGGGATCAAGGTTAGGGTAGGCAGAACTAATAATATAACTAGGAAGGCAGAGTAGGAGAGAAAAAGAAGACGAGGGGGAAAGGGGGAGAGGGGAGGAGTCCAGCTAAGATGGAAAGCCATCGCTGCCCTCAACCATAGGCCTGGCGGAACATCTCAGTCTTGCAGCCCCTTCAGAATTGCATCAGATCCCGCATGCGATTACCATGTGAATCAGCTCTCAGTCTAACCTTTGAAGGATACACAGATGTCCCAGACAGAGGAGAACACAATTCCAGCTGAATCCTGAAGTCTTTAAATAAGACATGCTGACATTGACCCAGAATCTGTCAAAAAAAAAAAAGATGCCATTAATATGGATAGCAAAGCATGAAGTGCCTTGAAGTGGGACTGTCTCACGTTGTTCTTCTGAATATGATGTTCAGCTTTCCCTACTTCTTTAATTCTTCACATCTTCATTTCATGATCAGCAGCATTCCCAACCCTCAGTGCCTGAATACAAAATAACTCTGTTCTCACCGCCTGCTTCAACCAGGACTATTGAATCATCACTGACACTCATGGAGATGGCCAGACAACTGCCAGGTTGAGGGGGAAAGATCATGAAACATTATCAAGCCGAGAGAGCATGGTTACAAATTACAGTTTCTATGAATTAATCTTTAGGTGGGAGACTAGGATGGAAAGAAATCATTAAGATGCCTGTAGCCTTCCTTTTTCCTTCATCAACAGGATATAGCAATTAACTCAAAGTGACATTTGTCACTGAAGGAGAAGCTCTAACTCTCTGGAGGAAGATGGCAAACAAGAATATTTGAATGACACCCAAATCTATAAAGGGACTCAAACAGCTTTCCAGAGTATGTTAATAACTGTAATAACCATTAGAGAATCTCCAAAGAATAACAGATAAAAATCTAAGTCGTTGCCTGGTTCATAAGACATATTGCAGGCTGATTTAAAATAGTACAGTCCCACTGGGCAATCATTAATGAAACAACAACTGCAATGACATGTTATCCTATGCGATATCAAAATGCCAGCAGCATAGTTGAAATCCTGAACACTAGAAGTTTTTTTTCACCTTTGTGTCATTTTTATTTCTTCCATAAACAACATTTTCGATCAGTTGTTCGGGCACTGCAGAGTTTATCATATATATGCAAATGAGCTAAATCAGGTTGGGAAGCAACTCAAATCCTGGACCATAACCTTTTTGAATGGAGGCAGCTGATTTATTCTATTTAACCAGAAGACCAAAGAAATGTCATATGAACTCTGTGTGCAGAATTAATATCAATTGTCCTGCAGAGGGTAGGGAAGAATAAAAACCTCCCATCCCCTCAGGATCATATAATAAATCACAGAATGTCTAGAGCAACTGAGGATTGAAATGTCACTGGCATTTCTATATTTACTCAGAAGTAAGTTCCAGTAAATTCAACAAGGCTTCCTTCCAAGTGAAAACAGAAGAGAATCTTGTGTCACTTTCAAGAGTAACAGATTTATTGTGGCATAAACGTTCGTGGAGTAAAGCCCACTTTACCAGATGCATAAAGTATATCCTCTGTTAGATTTTGTACACACATGCACTTTAGATAGAACATGATTCTGTTTCCATTTAACTTTAAGAGACTTTGGAGCAATAACCAATACAATTGCTAGCCACATGACAAAAACAGTTAATTTGGTTGCTTTTACACAGGGAAGGGAGAGGGAAGAGGTATGGATGGGGGGGTGACATCATGCCAATGGTGTGACATCACTTCTGGAACAAAATTGGAGAAGGATCCCTCAAGGGGGGTTACCAGAGTATGGGGGGATCCTAGAGTATCACGCCAATGAGGTGACATGACTTCCAGTTTTGGCCTGGATGTGATGTCACACTACTGGTGCAATAACCATTCCCCCCTCATTTCCCCCCCGCCACCCTCTCAAGCAGTGGTGGGAACAGCAGGCAAAGGGTGGTAGATCTCCTGCCAGAGCTGTAGGCCTTGTAAGTCTTACACAGAGAGTTTTTCCCAAATGAATAACAGATGAAAAACAGAATGCCTGGACTTTTGGGGGGACCTTCCACATGATGTGCTCTTTCTGAGCATGACAAGCATCCCAAGGCTTTCCTCTTTAAAAAGGAAACACCACAGCAGCTGCAAGCACCACATCTGTGTGGAAGCTCTGGCCACGGCCAATTTGGAGGGGGGGACCAATCAAAGGCCCTAGAGCATCTTCAAAATGGCAGAGTTAAGATTAGTTTCCATCCCCAGCCCCTCAAGAGGCTTTTTAAAAGTTCACCGGTGAGCCACAGCTGAACTGTGGGCCATAACTCAGCTGTGAATAGGGATGCCAGCCTCCAGGTGGCAGCTCAGCAAGGCGGATCTAGAGGGCGAAGGGGGCGCCTGCCCTGGGCAGCACTTAGACAGAGGTGGGAGACCATGCTGTCCCCAGTCCTTCCCCTTACCCACTCCCTTACCGCTCAGAACTACATATCCCAGCTGCCCCAGCATGCCTTTTCTTTATGCTCCTTATGTTCAGTGTTGATTCTCCAGGCTCTGAACCTTCTTCTCTATGAGCCCTATATATGACATGTTTACATTATTTTATCTATTATCTATGAATAATTACACTTTTAAAAGGTAAAGGTCCCCTGTGCAAGCACCGGGTCATTCCTGACCAATGGGGTGATGTCACATTCCGAAGTTTACTAGGCAGACTTTGTTTGCGGGGTTGTTGGCCAGTGCCTTCCCCAGTCATCTTCCCTTAACCCCCAGCAAGCTGGGTACTCATTTCACCGACCTCGGAAGGATGGAAGGCTGAGTCAACCTTGAGCCAGCTACCTGAAACCGACTTTCGTTGGGATCGAACTCAGGTCGTGAGCAGAACTTGGACAACAGTACTGCAGCTCACCACTCTGTGCCACATTAATTCACAAAGGTCAACACAATTTATTATAGAATTTAAAAGAGTTGATGATTATATATGTATATTATATGGGTTGATTACATATGTATATATCATGAAAAAATGTATATAATATGTGGTGCATCACTTTGTACTTTTTTCCCCCTTTAAAAAAATGTAGATCCAGCCCTGGACCTGGGGATTACAGCCCATCTCCAGACTGTAGAGATCAGTTGCCCTGGAGAAAATGGATGCTTTGGAGGGTAGACTGTATGGCGTTATACCCCACTGAGGTCCCTGTTCTCCTTAGGCTCCATCCCCAAATCTCCAGGTGTTTCCCACCCTGGATCTGGCAACCCTACCCTTCATCCCGCACCAGTGGCCAGGGGGGACTTGTTGGCAACCCTAGCTGTGAAAGAGGGGATGGGGTTGCCAGGCTGTGGGGAGCCCAGAAAGATTCTTGTATCATTGGCATTTCTGTGATGGTTGGGCAGGGTGTGCCATCCCCACCCACAGCTACCCTAGCTACAGCTGTTTCTACAGCAGCAGTGACTTTTCCTGTCTCTATGTGGAAACAGCTTCTGAAAGTGACCTAAAGTATTCACAGTGGGTAGCCGTGTTAGTCTGTTTGTAGTAGTCAAAAAGGGCAAGAGTCCAGTAGCACCTTAAAGACTAACAAAAATATTGGTCTGAAGAAGTGAGCTGTGGCTCACGAAAGCTCATACCCTACCAGAAAATATTTTTGTTAGTCTTTAAGGTGCTACTGGACTCTTGCCCTTTTTGACTACTAAAGTATTCAGTAAATCTCCTCACTGACTGCTATTTTTAATATATGGAAGCAATCCACAGTTGACTCCAGTGTAATTATATGAATTTAAAGCCAAAATAATTGAATCCTTCTAGTAGTTACTTACTAAAGGCAGGGAGGTGGGGAAGTGGCAGATAGAGAGATTGTACTCATCATTCACATAAGAAAGAAATCACAGTGTTTGATACAGAGAACACGTTCAAGAGTCAAAACAGTTCAAAATAGAGTTGCCAAATATGGGTTGGGAAATTCATGGAGAATTGGGGGTGGAGCCTGGAAAGGCAGGGTTTGAAGAGGGGATGTGATGCCATAGAGTTCATCCATCTGAAGCTGCCATTATCTCCAGGGGAACTGATCTATTTATTCTGGAAATCAGTTGTAATTTTGGGAGAACTCCAGAGCCTACTTGGAGGTTGGCAAAAATGTAGTATTTGTAGCCTGGTTTTGTACGCAGGTACAAACAAGACTCCTAGAGCATCACTAAACTTTTAAAAACCCTACTTGATAGTGTCTGTGTAGCCTGGAATACTGGACTGAAGACCAGGGTTAAGGCCTTGGTTATGATATGATCACTATCTGCCTAAGGCTGAAGTAGAATAAGCACCCTCCCCTCTGAAGAAATGGTAGATATATTAAGATGTTCCATCTCAGTGCAATCCTAAACAGAGTTACACCCTTCTAAATCCACAGAAGTCAATGGGCTTACAAGAGTGTAATTCTGTTCAGGATTGCACTGTCAAGGATCTAATGCTTGGGCAGGGGGTTGTTGAAAGCCTCAGTGGTGAGACTTGTATTTTTGCACATTTTTGGTTTTTTGTTTGATAAACAATGTTCTGCTTTAAATCTTTTTAATTGTTTTGTGTAAGCCACCTGCATGGCGTTAGAGTTGGGATACAAATTGTAATCTTGGGATATATCTGCCAGTAGAGGCATTTTTTTCTGAATTTCCCTAAATCTGGTATGGTTGTTTCACACATGCAAGTCATCCTAAGGGAATGATGACCACACTGGCAAGAATGCAGGTCATTGTTCTAAGTTGGCACAATGGTGGTAATAATAGGGTTGCCAGGCTGTATAGTTTATGGAAATTCCTAGAGAGGACAGGTGTCACTTTTAGGTAGGGTTCCCAGGTCCCTCTTCACCACTGGGGGGAGGTTTTTGGGGTGGAGCCTTAGGAGGGCGGGGTTTGGGGAGGGGATCTCAATGCCATAGAGTCCAATTGCCAAAGCATCCATTTTCTCCAGGTGATCTGATCTCTATCGGCTGGAGATCAGTTGTAAGAGCAGGAGATCTCCAGCTAGTACCTGGAGGTTGGCAACCATATTTTAGGGAAAACCACAGAAAATGCACTGGGGGACTGGCAACCCTAAATACTAAGTGAATACCTTCGATTGATCTGAGATCTGGCAAGAGGCTCATTGCCATAACTTGTTTGCAAAAGAAAATTATATTAGGGATCCTTTCCAGAATCATCCTCCTGTGTGAAGGAAATCATACTGCATTTTCATACTATATTGTGTTAACAGACTTGAAGCTCTTAGGTAGGTTACTCCAAAGGACTGGTAGTGTTTAAAATATTAGGCAATGCACAAAAGCCCAGCCACAAAGACAGATGGGAGCCATATGAGCTTTAAAACTTCAGCTGCAATCATTTGATATGTCTGAAGAAGACAGGTTTAAAGTAAGGCTATTCATGAAGCAAAACATGGAAATAATTTCAAAAGCCTTCCTAACAAAAAATCTGCTACTTTGAGAGATGATGAGAGCAAAATAAATGAAGAATACACAAGAGAGGTTATAGATGTTGCAAGAAGTTGAAAACAGAATGACATGTCATACATACTGCAGAATAAAAAGTATAGATATCCGGGACACACAAAAAACAATAATGTCTTATAGCTGTCAGTGGTTTTTGCTTTACTTTTCTGTTCTGGAACTAAAAGCTGTTTGTGTCAGGGGAATTTTGGGAATGAAATGCTAGAGCTGCAACCAAACTTTGCCTTCATGATGATTATGACATTTCTGCTCCAATAAAATATTTGTTGAAAGTTCATGACAAATGGGGGGAAAAAGAGTAAGATCTAATAAGTTTCAGTTTGCATTGTCAAGAGCATTGGAAACCAAACATAGATCTTTTATGAATGGGAGTTTTACCTGGAGTTTGAGGCTCTCTTGACCCACACTTTTCTGTTCTGAATCCTTAAAATGCTATGCTTGCTGTGGTTTGCCCTGGAGAAATTCCTGGGGTTTCTGGGGTACTGCAGAATAACCAGCAGAAATCCGGAAGCATCTGAGTCCCCACCCCTTGAAAACACTGCTTTGTAATTGGCTGTAGTGCTTACTGTGAGAAAACAGATCTAGAATAAACAGATCAGTTCCCCTGGAGAAAATGGCAGCTTCAGATGGGTGAGCTCTATGGCATCACATCCCCTCTTCAAACTGCCTTTCCAGGCTCCACCCCCAATTCTTCATGAATTTCCCATATTTGGCAACCCTATTTTGAACTGATTTGTTTTGACTCTTGACCAACAAAAATGGGTCAGGCTAGACGTGTTCTCTGTATCAAACACTGTGATTTCTTTCTTATATGAATGATGAATACAATCTCTCCATCTGCCACCTCCCTCTCTCCCTGCCTTTAATAAGTAATTACTAGAAGGATTCCATTATTTTGGCTTTAAATTCATATAATTACATTGGAGACAACTGTGGATTTCTTCCTTCCATATATTAGAAATGGCAGTCAGTGAGGAGATTTATTGAATACTTTGTTTTTTATTGTTTTAAATTTAGATTTTGTGGTTAATTTTATTATTGATGCATTCATGTAGCTTGTATGTTGTTACCCGCCCCGAGCCAGGTTCAAACAAACAAACAAACAAACAAACAAAGTAAATATGAGAAGGAAAAGAAGAGATATGGGGAAAGGAGGAGAAGGACAGTTTACGGTCCACATGCTCAGACAGGTAAGTTCACCACATGGGCCTGGTATCGGACTTATCCAGAATACGTCCATACATTCTAAATACGACCCAACAAAGACTTGTAGGTGGTAACTATACCACCCACCATAGTTTATTTCAGTTGGATCAATTTTAGTAAGCACACACAATTTAAAGTAGTACCTGAAAGTTTTATTGCCCCTTCAAAATCTAAAAACTTTCTGATGTGCCCCCCTCCCCATGGCAACCCCTGCTGGTAGGGAAGGATGTGGGGGAAGACCCTACTAGCTGCTAGCAGTATCTGAATAACATCCAGCTGAGTATGTTTGTTCACAGGTACATATGAGGTTCATATGGCTTGGACATAGGTGCATTTCTGTTAGGGGAAGAAGTGGGAGGAAGTTTGGAGGAAGATTTGCTAAGAGGGCAAGAAGAAGAATCTATGGTTAAGGTTTGTTTTATTGCATATCCAGCTTAAGTTCAGCATAGCATGACTGGAGCCCGTTGATACTGAACCCAGCCAAAACAGATATAAAGGCAGCTTCTAATAGAATTTCCTCTTTCCACTTCATACATTCCCTGATATAGCTGGTATCAGGTAAGCAGTGTGATAAGAAACTATTCATGCCTCATAAAAACTGTTTTTAATTTTGATAACCTAACTGGTTAAAAAAAAAGTTCATTTGTCCCACTTCTTTGCCTTTGTATAATTCATGGAACAGTCAAGAGCCCATAGTCCTTCCTCCCTGAAGCAACTGCATTGTTTCTTGGAGCATCACCATTTGAATGCAGTCGTTTGAATGCAGAGTTAATTAGTCAAAATCCAACAAATCATGACAGCAGCTGCCATTCCCACAGGTCTCTCTTCTATCCCTTTTTGATGCTTAAACTTTGTCTCTGAGTGCTTTTCTAAAGAAATCTATTCTAAATCATCCCACAAAGGTGCAACGGCTTGTGGCCTTCTCGAGGGGGAAGTGCAGGGAATCTTCTATGAGATGGTTCAAAGGAAACATTATGACGAGGCGATTTCATTCAAAACCACATTGAGAATGCACTCACAAACACAACAAAAGAGAAGATGGGGCAGACAATCTATCCAGGCTACAAAGAACAGCTGTTATTGTATCCCCAGCCAGTTGAAAAAATTAACTGGCTGCTTTTCTGGATTTCCCAGAGAAAGAAACCCAGCGTTTATTTTTAATGATTCGATCTAAGTTGGTTACCAAATGAACAACCATAAATTTGACACTGACTATTCATCTTTTGTTATGAGCTAGAATATGATCGTTGAAGAGGTTCCCATTTGCACTAAATGTGACTTCGATAACAATAACTGAGATTAGTGAGAAAGAGCGGGGGGTGGGTAAAAGACATACCTACTGGTGAAGTGCTTGTATTTTAAGTACCGTATTTTTCGCTCTATAGGACGCACCGCTCCATAAGACACACCTAGTTTTTAGAGGAGGAAAACAAGAAAAAATCTTGCTTTCCTCCTCTAAAAACTTGTCTTATGGAGCGAATGCCGGCTGGGCAAGTGCGCGTCGGGATGGCGCGAGCCGGCGTTCCCCGCCCCGACTGCCAGCTGGGAGGCGGGTGGGGCCACACAGAGCCGGCTGGGCGCGTGCGCGTTGGGACCAGCTGGCCGTCGGGGCGGGGAAAGCCGGCTCGCGTCGTTCCAGCGTGCCCAGTTGGCTCTGTGAGCCCTGTCCGCCTGCCAGCTGGCCGTCGGGGCGGGGAAAGCCGGCTCGTGCTGGAACGACACAAGCCGGCTCTGTGCGCCCCGCCCACCTCTCAGCTGGGAGGCGGGTAGGGCACACAGAGCCGGCTGGGTGCGCTAAAACGACGCGAGCCGGCTTTCCCCGCCCCAACAGCCAGCTGGGAGGAGGGCGGGGCGCACACAGCCGGCTGGGCGCGCTGGAACGGGGCGCACAGAGCCGGCTCGTGTCATTCCAGCGCGCTCAGCAGGCTCTGTGCGCACATTCACTCCATAAGACGCACAGACATTTCCCCTCGCTTTTGAGGAAGAAAAAAGTGTGTCTTATGGACCGAAAAATACGGTACATTAAATCTGCAACACTATGTTTTTTATTCATTTAAAACAAGAATATCCCTATATTAGCCTCTCTACATAGGAGGCCATTTATGGCCTTGCATACACTTTGCTTGAGAATAATCTCTATCAAACACAGAGGGTTGGATCCAACCAGCTTTTCTGCTGGTGAAAAAAGGTGGGATCCACTCTGCCCCATGGCACAGAGTGTTAAGCTGCAGTACTTCAGTCAAAAGCTCTGCTCACACCCTGAGTTTGATCCCGACGGAAGTCGGTTTCAGGTAGCCTGCTCAAGGTTGACTCAGCCTTCCATCCTTCTGAGGTTGGTGAAATGAGTACCCAGCTTGCTGGGGGTAAAGGGAAGATGACTGGGGAATGCACTGGCAAACCACCCCGCAAACAAAGTCTGCCTTGGAAATGTGGGGATGTGATGTCACCCCATGGGTCAGGAATGACCCGGTGCTTGCACAGGGGTCCTTTACCTTTACCTTTTACCACTCTGACAATTCACCCAAAATGACTATGCTGAGGAGCAATGGACCTGCGTACACAATCCCATGGAGGATTGGGGCTGTAGAATGGCAAAAAAAAACCCACTGTAATATGAGCAAAAAGTATGTAGTATGAATAAAAAAGCTGGCTGGAGCCAACCCAGGGGGATTTCTGAGCATAGAATTAGGAATCAAAGCTTTATTCCCGTGCACACACATCATAGCAAATGAGTCCTATTAGGCTTCATAAATATTACACTGTTAAAAATATTGTCGAAGGCTTTCACGGTCAGAGTTCATTGGTTCTTGTAGGTTATCCGGGCTGTGTAACCGTGGTCTTGGAATTTTCTTTCCTGACGTTTCGCCAGCAACTGTGGCAGGCATCTTCAGAGTAGTAACACTGAAGGACAGTGTCTCTCAGTGTCAAGGGTGTAGGAAGAGTAATATATAGTCAGAAAGGGGTTGGGTTTGAGCTGAGTATTGTCCTGCAAAAGTATTGTCCTGTAAGTATCAAGATAATGTGCTAATGAGGGTATGGTATGTTAATATGGAACCATTGTATCCTGAAGTGATCTGTTAATGTGTGTAATCCAAAGCTAATCTGTATGGCTATTGTTGAATGCTGTCTTTGTCTGGAGGTTTTTCAGGGCAGGAAGCCAAGCCTTATTCATTCTTAAACTCTCCTCTTTTCTGTTAAAGTTGTGCTGATGTTTATGAATTTCAATGGCTTCTCTGTGCAATCTGACAAAATAGTTGGTAGAATTGTCCAGTCTTTCAGTGTCTTGGAATAAGACCCTGTGTCCTGTTTGTGTCAGTCCATGTTCAGCCACTGCTGATTTCTCAGGTTGGCCAAGTCTGCAGTATCTTTCATGTTCTTTTATCCTTGTTTGTATGCTGCGTTTTGTGGTCCCGATGTAAACTTCTCCACAGCTGCAAGGTATACGATATACTCCTGCAGAGGTGAGGGGGTCTCTTTTGTCTTTTGCTGATCGTAGCATTTGTTGTATTTTCTTGGTGGGTTTAAACACTGTTTGTAGGTTATGTTTTTTCAAAAGTTTCTCCATCCTATCAGTGACTCCTTTAATAAATGGCAGGACAATACTCAGCTCAAACCCAACCCCTTTCTGACTATATATTACTCTTCCTACACCCTTGACACTGAGAGACACTGTCCTTCAGTGTTACTACTCTGAAGATGCCTGCCACAGTTGCTGGCGAAATGTCAGGAAAGAAAATTCCAAGACCACGGTTACACAGCCCGGATAACCTACAAGAACCAATGAACTCTGACCGTGAAAGCCTTCGACAATATTTTGAACGCCTCTACGGGGAGGAAATATTTCAACAGACCCGGAGATTGGAAACACTTCGGAACAAGAAAGCACATCTACTTTGTTCTTTAACTTTTCTACTGCGATGCAGAGACACTGGAACCATTCCATCTTTTCTCACAAGTAAAAGAATCTTTAAAACTTCACGAGCTAACCGCATTTATGATCATCTAGAACGGGCTCTCTTACGAGAGAGAATTCACACTACCCGCAGAGAACTTGCTGCCACAGACAAGGAGTTGTTTTCCTTACATATCAATACTAGCCACAAAATGAGAAGCCATGATTGGGACAAGATTGATAATCTCACCTACAGAAAAATGGAACAGGGGTTAACCAGCCATACTTCCAGACAGAAGCAAAAGTTTAACAAATTACAGGAAAGAAGACAGAACAGTCCAAAACTTGACAACAAACGGATTATCTTCAATCTGACAGACCGACAACTCTCACCTGAAGAAACTTCCATCTTAGCTAAGGGAGGAAACTTTGCAGTCACTCCCACCCAAATTCCAGTGGAAGACATCATTGCAAATGTAGAATCTGCCATTCGTAATCTACCTGAAGAAGATGCTGAGGAAATAAGAGGAGAGACAGCAAGAATTCTACGAAAAGCAAAGCCCCCTGCTAGCAATATAACACGCAAGGAGAGAAACGCCATCAAGACCCTCAATGCAGATCCAGAAATCATTATTCTACCAGCTGACAAAGGCAATGCCACAGTGATCATGAAAACAGAAGAATACAAAAAGAAGATTGAGGAACTTCTGGACCCTGCCACATACAAAAAACTAAAACGAGATCCAACTTGCAAAATTACCAGGAAAACTAGCATTCTGATCAAGAATTCCACTCTTCATCCCGACACACACAGAAAACTATGCAAGACTGAAGCACAACCACCACGATTATATGGACTACCTAAAATTCATAAGGATTCCGTTCCACTCCGACCCATCGTGAGTGCCATTGGTTCCCCAACATATGAATTAGCTAAATATTTGACCACCCTCCTACAGGACCACATTGGAAAAACCACCTCTTACATCAAAGATTCAACTCACTTCATCAACAAAATCAGTCCGTTAAGACTCAATCCAAAGGATATATTAATCAGTTTTGATGTTGTATCCCTCTTTACCAAGGTTCCAGTAAAAGACACAATCTCATTGATTAACCAGATTTTTCCAGAAGATATAACAGCCTTATTTCACCATTGTTTGACAACAAGTTATTTCCTATGGGATCAAGAATTTTATGAACAGATTGATGGAGTAGCTATGGGAAGTCCACTCAGTCCAGTAATAGCAAACTTTTACATGGAATATTTTGAAAAGACAGCATTAGAATCAGCACCTTACAAACCTACAGTCTGGTTCAGGTTCGTAGATGATACATTTACCATTTGGAGCCATGGTGAAGAAAAATTAATGGACTTTCTAAACCATCTTAATAATATCCATCCAAACATTCAGTTTACCATGGAAAAGGAAATTGAGGGTAAACTCCCATTTCTTGATACCCTTGTCATCCGTAAAACAAACCTTCAGTTAGGTCACAAGGTCTACCGGAAACCAACTCACACAGATCGCTACTTACACAAAAACTCCAACCACCACCCCTGACAGAAAAGAGGAATAATCAAAACATTAATGGACCGTGCAAGACGGATCTGTGAACCACAGTTTCTCAAGGAAGAAACTAATCATCTAAATCACGCACTGCTAGCAAACGGCTACTCCAAGAATGAAATCAGAAGGGCCATTAAACCAAACAAAAATCAGAAAACTCAAGAAAAACAGTCTCCCATAGGAAAGGTATTCTTGCCATTTATTAAAGGAGTCACTGATAGGATGGAGAAACTCTTGAAAAAACATAACCTACAAACAGTGTTTAAACCCACCAAGAAAATACAACAAATGCTACGATCAGCAAAAGACAAAAGAGACCCCCTCACCTCTGCAGGAGTATATCGTATACCTTGCAGCTGTGGAGAAGTTTACATCGGGACCACAAAACGCAGCATACAAACAAGGATAAAAGAACATGAAAGATACTGCAGACTTGGCCAACCTGAGAAATCAGCAGGGCTGAACATGGACTGACACAAACAGGACACAGGGTCTTATTCCAAGACACTGAAAGACTGGACAATTCTACCAACTATTTTGTCAGATTGCACAGAGAAGCCATTGAAATTCATAAACATCAGCACAACTTTAACAGAAAAGAGGAGAGTTTAAGAATGAATAAGGCTTGGCTTCCTGCCCTGAAAAACCTCCAGACAAAGACAACATTCAACAATAGCCATACAGATTAGCTTTGGATTACACACATTAACAGATCACTTCAGGATACAATGGTTCCATATTAACATACCATACCCTCATTAGCACATTATCTTGATACTTACAGGACAATACTTTTGCAGGACAATACTCAGCTCAAACCCAACCCTTTCTGACTATACTCTTCCTACACCCTTGACACTGAGAGACACTGTCCTTCAGTGTTACTACTCTGAAGATGCCTGCCACAGTTGCTGGCGAAACGTCAGGAAAGAAAATTCCAAGACCACGGTTACACAACCCGGATAACCTACAAGAACCAATAGCCATACAGATTAGCTTTGGATTACACTCATTAACAGATCACTTCAGGATACAATGGTTCCATATTAACATACCATACCCTCATTAGCACATTATCTTGATACTTACAGGACAATACTTTTGCAGGACAATACTCAGCTCAAACCCAACCCTTTCTGACTATATATTACTCTTCCTACACCCTTGACACTGAGAGACACTGTCCTTCAGTGTTACTACTCTGAAGATGCCTGCCACAGTTGCTGGCGAAACGTCAGGAAAGAAAATTCCAAGACCACGGTTACACAACCCGGATAACCTACAAGAACCAATAGCCATACAGATTAGCTTTGGATTACACTCATTAACAGATCACTTCAGGATACAATGGTTCCATATTAACATACCATACCCTCATTAGCACATTATCTTGATACTTACAGGACAATACTTTTGCAGGACAATACTCAGCTCAAACCCAACCCCTTTCTGACTATATATTACTCTTCCTACACCCTTGACACTGAGAGACACTGTCCTTCAGTGTTACTACTCTGAAGATGCCTGCCACAGTTGCTGGCGAAACGTCAGGAAAGAAAATTCCAAGACCACGGTTACACAGCCCGGATAACCTACAAGAACCAATTACACTGTTACTTTTCTTATATCAAAAATTTCACCTCCAAATGTTAGTCATTAGATTTGCCAGATGCAATTAAATATCCTAATAAGTATTCACCCATGATTGTGCTCCAAACCAGCATGGTGTAGTGGTTAAGAGCAGTGGTTTAGAGCAGTGGACTCTGATCTGGAGAACTGGGTTTGATCCTCCACTCCTCCACATGAGCAGTGGAGGCTAATCTGGTGAACTGGGTTTGTTTCCACACTCCTGCATATGAAGCCAGCTTGGTGACCTTGGGCTAGTCACACTCTCTCAGCCCCACCTACCTCACAGGGTGTCTGTTGTGGGGAGGGGAAGGGAAACTGGTTGTAAGCCGGTTTGACTCTTCCTTAAGTGGTAGAGAAAGTTGGCATATAAAAACCAACTCTTCTTCTTCTTCTTCATTTGATGTTTAGTTTGGGTCTGGCTAATATGTGGAGGTGCAGACTAGAAGGAATCCTTGTCTGGGGGGCTGTGGTGGCTTTTGCAGGCCCTATCATATCCAACGTTTCTATCTTTAATAGTGTGATCCTAAACACAGTTATACCTTTCTAAGTCTATTGAACTCAGTGTGCTTAGAAGAGTATAATTCTTCTTAGGAGTCAACTGCAAAGAACTGCCAATTTTGCTTTCCCACCCACCCACCTCCCCACTAGCTTCAGCATAAAACCCACTGCTATCTTGTTTTCTGGAACCTTGGAATGAACTTCAAATAATGGCACATCACAAAGAAGGGGCCACCTTAGACAGGTTCTCCAACCATGTTACGCATACTGTAGCCATGATAATCAAGGGTGAGATTATGCCATTTCCTCCTCCACATATTTCGCATGTTTAAGTGTGGGACTTGAATTTAGTAGGGTAGTATGGGCACAAATGCCCTGACCTGAATAGCCCTGGCTAGCCTGATTTTGTCAGATCTCAGAAACTAAGCAGGGTTGACCCTGGCAAGTATTTGGATGGGAGACCTCCAAGAAATACCAGGGTCATGACTTGGAGGCAGGCAATGGCAAACCACCTCCCAATGTCTCTTGCCTTGATAAACTTACAGAGGTCACAATAAGTCAGATGTGGCTTGATGGCAAAAAAGGGGGCCTGATCAGAGCTGATGAGATAGTTGCTAATCCCACACATCTCACTAGTTCCTGTCCATGAAACATTTTCTGGGTACTCCATGAGCCTTTTTCACTTCCAAAAAGAACCTCCCCCACCCACCCCCCACCCCCGGGAAACTTTTCAAACAGATTTCTGCTGATCTCTACTGCAGATCGTTCAACAGCATGACTATAAGGTCACAGGACATAAATCTAGGTCTTTTTCAAATAAAGTGCTTCTTTTTTTAGAATGCTATTTGAAATAGTAGAGCAGGTCTCTAAATTAAATCACCTCCTTTACAGCATGCAGTAGACAGATATAATTAATATTTTCCTTATGTTTGCTATAGCTCATTAATTATCTGTAAGTGTTCCCAGGCTCCGATCTGAAATGAAGTCCTTATTATATTTAAATGATAAGCTAGCAAGAATGATAATTTCTAATCTTCCCTTGCAATGCAAGAGAGCTTTGGATACTTGCCGGGGCAATATGGCCCATGCAGCATCCATATGCCATTGTTCATGCAGGATTTTACAAAACAGTATAAAAGCTTCTTATCCCTGAGGGGTTGCAAGACACGAACCAAGCGTGCTCAGTGACCTTCTCTCCATTTCCCCTTTTGTTTCCAGTTTCTTTGCTCGGTGAGTTATGTACTTATGTCTTGTTACTCTGTTTAGAATTAGTCATCCCCCCCACCATCCCCCCCCCAAAAAAACGGAGACACTTTTATGATAGGCCACGGTGGAGGGTGGTTAATAGGGGAGCTCCAAGGGAAAGAAATGTAGTTGGCTTTGAAATGGGGGAGATTTGTTACAAGAACATAAACCGTGAGACAGATTTGTCCTGAGCGGAAGCTTTTTGAGTTGCGTGCGATTATGGAAAAAGGGAAGCGACAGCACCTCCCACACGCACTTAGCAAGAAGAGTTTGGAATGATCTTTTGAGCACAACTGTTCTTCTCTTGCAAATAATGAATCTGAATTATCCAAATGTAAGAGCTGAAAAGCTTTCAAAGGAGTCTTTCCTCACATTGTGTATGGCACAATGTTCTTGTCATTTTGGAGGACTGGGTGCCCTGCGATCAGCTCTTCCCCATCTGCCTTAAAGGAGCTTCTGGCCCTTTAAAAACCATTGTTTCCAGCTGCTCCCACTTCATTGTAATGATAGGAAGTGCTATTACAGATACTAGATGGGGATGGTAAGTGGAGCATGTGCAGTCCATTTAGAGAAATTAAGATTACCTGAAGTGGCTGCGTGTGTAAGTCAGTTGTTACCTTATAGTTAGCATCCAGAGATCTTACTGTGAGCTAGAATTGTGTAGCATTGCACCCACCATACACCCAGACAGTCTATGTCTAGAAGCAGTTTCTTCAGGCAATGAAGGGAATTGTGATAATGTGCTTGTTGTAAGCTACTGTCAAACTGTTTAAACCAGGTTGTATAGGGTACATATATAAACATAGTCAGACATCATCTGTAGTTTGCTGCAACTTGCGAGGGAAGCTTTTCAGCTTCCAAAGTAACCAAGTGGCTGTCTAAAATATGTATCTTGGGTCTGCGCCTCACAAACAGTACAGTCCTAGTGTCTGCTCTCTTACAGGATGTCTTGTGGGCATGCTGCAATGCCTAGAGTTTTAACGTAGTGATTTGGCACATGGAGACAACACAAAATGAAAAAAAGGATAACTGTATTGTAGCAGACGGCCCACCCCTGCAAGCTCCGACTGGCATTTGGCAGGCTCTGGCAGCACAGTCAGAAGTAAACAAGGTAGGGCCTAGGGTTGCCAGGTCCCTTTTTGCCACCGGTGGGAGGTTTTTGGGGCAGAGCCTGAGGAGGGCAGGGTTTTGAGGAGGAGAGGGACTTCAATGCCATAGAGTCCAATTGCCAAAGCAGCCATTTTCTTCAGATGAACTGATCTCTGTTGGCTGGGGATCAGATGTAATATCAGGAGATCTCCAGTTAGTACCTGGTGGTTGGCAACCCTAGTAGGGCTGGAAGAGGCAGACTAATGACAGAAGGAGGGCAGGGAGAGGGCAGATGAGAATAAAGTTTAAAAAGGAGAGTGGGTGAAAGAGGAAGGGGGCTTGAAAAGGAGAGGTGAGATAGCAGCCAGAAAAAATGGTGTCAGGAGAGGGAGAGAGACAAGAGGCAGCTGGAGCAGCTAAAGATGCCCACCCAGGAGCAGGGCAGGAGTGTCTGGAGGCTTTCCCTGTCCATTTCCTGGGTACCATCAAGCTAGTAAGCTAATACTTAACACCTGCCCCAGTGGTCACCTCAGAAATGTTCCTCTATAGGTCATCCCATTTGGCCACTCAGAGCCTGAATCCTGGTCTCCACACCAATAGTGTTTCAGACTCTCAGTTGCAGCAAACAGAGTGCAGCCCTAAATCTACCAGTGGGCACCCCAATTTTACTCCCTTGGTCCAAAGGAAACACAATGGCTAGTTTTGTGCCCAATTTTACCAGTGGCCAAACTTCACTCTTGAAGCCCAAGCAAACTGAGGTCAATATGAAGGGTACACCATGCCCCTTGAACTTTGCAGATACTCTCATCCAGCCATCTTCCATAGCAATCCTGGATCCTCACATCTTAAGGACAGGCAGAGTATGACTTATTCTCTCCCATTTTGCCTTTTTATCCAGGACACCCTTTGATTAGCTTCTCTTTCCCCAGTTCAGGATTGGTCTGCCCTCTAGCCATCTGGTCTCTCCCCCTAGCTACCTCATCAGGGAATGTTTCCCTTGTTGCTGAAGCTCCATCCCATTTTCCCCACCATGCCTTTTGGTCCCAACTTGGGCAATCCATCACTCATCTCCTTCTCTGGACTGGACTGCTCTGGACTAGCCAAAGGGTAGAAACACATTTGATTAGGCAGCATTAACTGTGTATCAGTATATCTATTTCTGATGATACCATAGAGAATATTGTTGCCAGAGCCACAAAACAGAGCTAGAGACAGACCAGTGGTGTTTCTTTAAAAGGCTGAAGGATATCCCAGGGTTGCAGAAAAAATTGAATTCCATCCATCCATCCATCTATCTATCTATCTATCTATCTATCTATCTATCTATCTATCTATCTATCTATCTATCTATCTATCTATCTATCTACCAACCAACCAACCAACCAACCAACCAACCAACCAACCAACCAGAGAAGGGGGTTATTCTTAGAAAGAAAGAGCCCATGGGGGGAGGAGAGCTAAAAAATGTATGCCAGCTTATGGAAGCAAAGCATTTACCTCTGCCTGGCTAGTGGCTGGGGATGGGGGGTTAAGTTGTGTTGCCAGGACTGGACTTTAGAGTGCAAGTCCAGGATCCTTCTCACAAATTTAGCAGTGATCCCCAAAAGAGGCAGTAGCATTGCATTTAAAATATACAGTACCAATGGGGGGGGGGTCAAAGACCATTAAATCCAGAGAAATTCTGGCCCTACAACACTGTGTGTGTGTAAAGTGCCTTCAAGTCGCAGCCGACTTATGGCAACCCCTTTTGGGGTTTACATGGCAAGAGACTAACAGAGGTGGTTTGCCAGTGCCTTCCTCTCTGCACAGCAACCCTGGTATTCCTTGGTGGTCTCCCATCTAAATACTAACCAGGGCTGACCCTGCTTAGCTTCTGAGATCTGACGAGATCAGGGTAGCCTGGGCCATCCAGGTCAAGGCCCTACATCATTAGTCTACATAAAAGTAATTCTTGCTGTAAATTTTCTGATGATTTGTACCATTAGTGAACATGGATTTCAATTGTAGCTATCAATTTGCATGCAAATTGACAGCAGATGGAGATTAGTCTTGCTCCATGTAAAATTAAAGTATGTGAAGAAGGTGGGGAATAGGGAGCTTTCGGGCTTTCTCGTTTAAGTCCCTTTTATGCAGAGCTGAGATGATCAGCCAGGTTTTGCTTTAGAAAGGAAGAGTTTTCTTGATTCCTTGTCTCTGTACTGTTGTCACAGACATGGAAAGTGATTTGCAATAAGCCTTAGATTAGGAGGAAATGTTTTTAGCTTTCCGTTGCAGAAGCTGAGATGTTTGCAGTTTAAGTAATCACTTTAACGTATGTTTATATACTTCGGAGATGGAAAAGAGTTAAAAAAGAAAAAAAGAAAGTGAAATATGCAGAAAAGAGGATTTGCAGATTGTGCTCAGCTCTCTAGCACTGAACCATGTAGAAAACAAGAGGGTGGGAGATTTGGCAGATGTGGAATATGGTAATAACACAAGCCTATGAATAGCCCCCAGGATACAGGAGGCTATGTTGCTTTTTAACAGCTGCTGCTAGACTGGATCTGTTTGAATTTCTTTGCACAAATTCAAAAGAAGAAAGAGCACAAGCAGCGAAGTGGTTCCTGTGGAAATACCCTGTTGGCCTGGGAGGCAAAAGGACCTTGAAATGAGGGACACAATAGGAGATAGCAAAGGTTCCATAAAGCATGACAGGAAATTTCCCAGAGAGGTGTGGGTCAGCTCAGCTGTGAGGAAAAGTCTTGATCATTAGAAGGGCTGAGGTTATATAAGACTTTGAATGTCCGTTCCATGCAGCTTTGATGGGAGCTGCACAGTCTGTTGCAGGGTAGTGGATATTTCCAAATTGGATACATTTTCTTCCCATTTATGCAATGCCAAAGATATTTTAGGTTGTCTAAAGTTATTTTGCTAAACTTGGTAAGCATCACAACACAATAGATATGATGAAGCCAATGAACAAGAAGAAGAAGAGCTGGTTTTTATATGCTGACTTTCTCTACCACTCAAGAATCAAACCAGTGTACAATCACCTTCCCCTCCCCACAACAGACACCCTGTGAGGTAGGTGAGGCTGAGAGAGCTCTAAGAGAGCTGTGACTAGCCCAAGGTCACCCAGCTGGCTTCATGTGTAGGAGCAAGGAAACCAACCCAGCTCACCAGATTAGCGTCCACTTCTCATGTGGAGGAGTGGGGAATCAAACCCAGTTCTCCAGATTAGAGTCCACCACTCCAAACCACCACTCTTAACCACTACACCACGCTGGCCAAGCCAATGCAAGACAACAAGCAGATGAATTGTAAAGGTAAGGTAGGAGGGACAGATTGCTTAACTGCCTGAGCTATATTGATACAGAGAGGCATCGTCTGAACATTTTAATTAAAAATATGAACCTTGAAAGGAATGCCTTACATGGCACAGAATACAAGCACAGGCTTCAGCTAGCACCTGCATGGATGATCTGGTACCTATTTTTTAAAGGTCTTTGGCTCAAGGATGACAGCACCCTCCAAAGGGTTTCAGTTCCAGTTCCACAAAGGAGGAAGAAATACAGCCTTGAGGTGTTGGTCTGGAAAATGGCTCTTCTATCATTCAAATAAACTCTAGAAGGTGGTGCTGGGAGACTGCTGCTCAGCCCCATGGCATTTATGCTATGGGGTCCCCCGCAGGATTCCCTATGCTGTTTAATATCTATATGAAACTGCTAGGAGAGATTATCAAGGGATTTGGAGCAGGGTGTCATCAATATGCAGAGCCCTCTCTCCCTCAGGAATCACTGCCACCAGTCCGTCAGCCACAGACCAAGGAACCAAGCCTCTAGCCCCCCTGGGGCTAAGAACAAGGAAGTCAACATTTCAAGGTAGGATGTTTACAAGGTGAGTTCCACAAAACGATTAATCTGGTAACTATAGCCAATATAGGTTAAAGTACTGAATTCAGATTGAAGCCCCCAAACCCCAAAACAGCAGAAGATATATTTAAAGTGATTTATTAAAATTCCAAGACTACGGTTACACAGCCCGGATAACCTACAAGAACCAATGATTTATTAAAAGATTATGCAGGAATATACAAAAAAGAGCAGTGAACTGTGAGGATAATTCCAAGGGATCCCCAGGTCTCACCTGGAGGCTGGCATTCCTAAGAGGGCACCCTCAGGCCATCAGCCGCCCGGACATTTCCTGGTGGCCATAATGGCCAATCCACCCCAGCTCCTCACCCACCTAAAATTGTTGTTGCTTCCCCATCCCAGTCATTGTTGCTATCCCATTTTGCCTGCCCCCTCCTCCTCACCCTTGCCCTGACCACCGCCTCAGAGACCCTGGCCCAAATATCCAGACAGATGCCTCAGCTAAGCCTGCATTGTGGCTGCTAAAGAAACCCACACTGATGGCTGAATTTCTGCCAAGGTTTTTTTTCCCAATTTTGTGTGCAAAGACATTACAACTGACCATGCATTCCTGAGCCGCACTGGCGGCCAGGACAAAAGTCTTCAGGAGTCCGTCGAAGGCCTCCACCGGTGCAAGCACCCACAGTGCCGGCGTGCAGGGCCGGATGCTGGTCACTGGCCACTGCCACGGCAGCACCAGGCCTGGACGCCGATGGAGCCTGCTGACAGCGTCCAGACTCCGGCAAAGGCCATGTTGTCATCCTGGGAGGCGTTCCCGGGGCGTCCTGGTGTCAAGGGAGGCGTTCCTTGGGTGTCATGGCACCTGCCCCCTTTTATTTTTGAAGAGACACGCCACCTTTTAGGTGGCATATCTCCTGTGCAACCCTAAGCAGGTTGCACGAATTTTTGGCGCCTGGCAGAGGTTTCGGCTGAGCTGAAACCTCCTTAGGAAGCAGCGCCGCTGCGTTGCCTCCTAAGCCCGGCATAGGCATTCTACTCGTAAGTTTTTCAAAGGGGAGAATTATCTCCAGGTTTTTTTTTTTTTACAATGACAGATTTTTCTTCAGGTCTAGGGGTTGCTCGATATTTGCTGAACCCTGACTGATATTTATGGCTGGCCCAGTTGCACAGGTTCCGTTATCCAAATGGGGGCCAGCCTTTCTATTAGATATAATGATTTAAAAACTTGTTCCCATTATGTTCTTTGAAAACCTTTCCTGTATACACCTCCTGAAGGTTTTCTGTGTTCAGTTTTACATGAAATATTACACAAAAACATTTATAAACACATTAACACATACAGAAATCTGAAGCTGAAAGTCGAGATAAAACACCTTGCATGATCAAGAAAACTTATTTGCAGGGCCCAAAGACTCAGGGGCATCAATTCCAGAATTTTTATAAAGTAATTTCATCATGACTGATGTGGTAGCAATTAAATTCCAATTTAAATGGTATGTCTCTATGGTAAGCAGCTCTCACCTCATAATGCTCTTCATGCCTGAGCCAATTGCTCAGAGTTTGTCAAGAGTATTCCAGAAACACAAACCTCAACTAGGTTAGATTTTATCGAACTATGATATGTAAGGAAGAGAACAAGAACCTGTCAAGTTCCACAGAGTTCTTCCACAGACTGAAGTGTGCATTCAGTTTAAGCACATCTGAGATAGTGTAATGAATGGCAATCATTCTACCGCTGCCTACATGAGAGGAAAGGACAGAGAAGATGCTATGTGTAGGAGGCTCAACGTTCAATATTCCACCTTTCTTTATATTCTTAACATCCTTCGAAATGGCCGGCCAGAAAAACTTCTCTTGGAGCCTAAGCAATGTGTTTTTCACCCCTTGGTGCCCCGCCCATGAGTGATCATGACTCAATCGCAACAATTGACCCTGATATTTTCGGGGTATCAATAATTGGGGTCGTTCGCCCCCCGCGTCTTTCACCACCCTATACCACAAGCCCCGCTTGTGTATCACCTGTGGCCACCTTTGTGCCCTGCGTTCATTACAAACCCTCCCGTCCCGCACGGCGGTCATACCTCGCAGTACGTTTAGAGACGGGTCCTGTTGCTGCTCTCGCTGAAACACGGGATCTCCTTCCCAGGCCTCAGGACTGTCGGAGCCCCTCTCGGCAGCCTGCTGGGGGAGGGCCTGTCGGGACGTACTAGGCGGGTCCTCGTCTTCCTCGGCCGCCTGGGCCAACTCAGGGGTTGGAGCGGTACTGGTTAGCATTTGCCGCATCATATCCGGGAAACAGGGGGCGTCCCGTCCAATCAGGGCCTGATAGGGTAATTGTTGGACTCGCGCCATGAAGATTTCATAGGTTTGTTGCTGCCACTGTACCCGTACCTTTACCACTGGCAGCTGGTCAACGTGTTGATGGAAGCAGGACACCGATGCCACCCGTGCTACGGGCAGGTCAGGGGGTAAGAGAGAGCTTAGTATCATTGAAATAGAGGACCCGCTGTCTACGAGAGCTTGAAGGGACCGTCCCAGCACCTGTAGGTGGACCAGCAGTGGTGGAGGGCGTGGGCCCCAGGATTCTGCTTGCATAGCTTGCTCCCACCCGAGGTCGCACTCCATCAATGGGCAGTCGCGTCGGAAGTGACCCCATTGCCCACACGTGTAACAGGGACCTCTACTGGTAACTTCGCCCGCCGATCCATCCTTCTGTGAACCCCCTTTTGGGCTTTCGCGAGATGTAGGGCCTGCTGGGACGGCCTGGAGAGGGGGGGGTCCCCGGAACCCGCCTACGGGACTAGGCATGGCCCGGGGAAGTAAACGAGCACGGCCGCCCCTAGTCCCTATTCCCGGTGGGGCTTTATAGTCCCCTTTGTGGGGTTCACTACTACCGACTCGAGGTTCTAGCGCGGATACATTTTCTAATAAAGTCATCGCCTCTTCCAGAGTTTTTGGCCTGTTGCATATGAGCCACTCTTTGGCACGTAAGGGTACCACCTGGACCAAGTGCTCTAATACCACCCGTTCCACTACGGCATGGTTGTTTAAGACTTCGGGTTGTAACCAACGATCGGCCATGTCCTTCAAGGCTGTAACAAAGGCCCGTGGTGGGTCCCCTTTTCGCCATGTCATGTGGCGGAACTTCTGCCTATATGTCTCTTCTGATATAGCATAGCGGGCCAGGATGGCCTGTTTCAGTTTTACATAGTTAGCGCTGTCGGCTTTCGGGAGTGATTTCAGGGCCACCTGTGCAGGCCCGGTCAAATAGGGACCTATAATGAAGGACCAGCGGTCTTTGGGCCACCCGGAAGCCTCGGCGGTTCTCTCGAAGGCCTCCAAGTACCCATCTATTTCATCGTCGGCCCCCAGTTTTGTGAGCGGGATAGACGGCGTTTTGGGACTGCCACCCCCGGAGCTGTCTCCTCCTACCCCTCGGCCGCTTTCCAAGGCCCTACAGAAGTCCCTCACGAGGCCGGCCTGGGCCTCTTGGTGTTGCAAGGTCATTTCTCTCACTAACCTTTGCTGGGCGTCCTGTTGTTGCTGCCAAAGCTCCTTCATCCTCTTGTTTTGTTGCTCCGTCATCCATTGGCTGAGTTGCCCGACATCCATGGTCGGGGTAGCGGCCTTCTCAGACGGTTCCATGGGGCTGCGGCTTGTCCGGGGCACTTGGAACACCGGGGGTCGCAGCCACGCTTTTCCGGGTTTCCAGCCGGCCGGGGTTGGGATATGAGGTGGGGGTCTCTTGGCCCCTCCCCCTAGGCCCGCATTCTCCACCACTGTGATGGGACCGGGCTCGGACCGTCCCACCTGCTGTTCCTCAAAGACCTGTAGAGGGCGAGCCAAGGGAGCCTCCTCGGCCTCAGACCAGTCAGAGGGGGAGTCTGAGTCGGCCCCCTCCTCTGACGAAGCCAGGGTCTCGCCGCTGACAGCCGCCAGTCCGGAGACTCCTGGACTTCCTCTCCTCACAGGCCTCGGCTTCCCCACCTTATATGCAGGTGGGACCTGGCTCCGCCCCCTGCAGGTCCCACCCTTGCCAGAACTTCCGGCCCGCCGGCCCTCCCCCGGAAGCTCCTTGTCCCGGGCGGGCCAGCCTCCCCCCTCCCATTCCCCAGCTGAGCGGCGGCCGGCCCGGCCCGACCCCGCCCTCCGCGCGCCCTGCCCGGGGCTCCGGTCGTGGCCGGGGCGGAGCGCCGGGGGTCCTCCGGCGCTGCAAGACGGCGGCCCTCCCTGCCATCTGGCCGTGTGCTTCCCCCGGGCCCCTCCCCCGGGCCCCCGCCCGACCCACGTTCTGGTGGGTCGTGAGGGTCGTCGCAGCTGGCTCCTTCCTCCGGTCGCCGGTCCCTGTCAGCAGCCCCAGCTGGAACGGCAGCACCTGCGGGCGAGAGAGGCTTGCCAGCTGTGGCGGCAGCTCCAGGACTGCTGCCAGGTCTGTGGGGGTTTTCTCCGGGGCTTTGGGTAGGTTCCGGGTGGGGAGAGACGGTCAAGTCCTGTCGGGCCCATCCAGGGGCCGTCTCAGGACACTTGGCTTCTCAGTTCATTGAATATGTTTGATTCATTCTATAGTTTCAATTTGGGGATCTTGAAGAAGAGACACTTGAGATAGCTGCATTGAGTTTGCAAGCTCTGAAGCTCTGGGAAGATCATTAGTTGCTAAAAGACCACTACTTGTTGAATTTACATTCATCAAAAAGTTTAACAGTAGCTCTCTGCCAGATTTCATATTCACTATAGGTACCTATATCTTGCATATTCTACTCCTTGCAAATGTTAATCACTTTAGCTATTATCTCTGTAACTTCGTATTATATCTTCTTATCTCATTTAATCCTACACAAGATTTTATGAGTTGCACTGTTGCCAATCTAGCAGTAGTTGGGAGTGTCTCACGCCCACTCTGATTACTTTTTGGAATGGATCTTGTTTCGAACCAGCCTTTCTTTATAACACTCCCAGCCTGGTTCCCTTTGAGTATATAAATTGGCCTGGTGGATTTACACTCCAATGCATCTGACAACGTGAGTTCTGACTCATGAAAACTTATGCTGAAATAAATTTTGTTAATCTTTAAGGCACCACTGCACAGGACTTCTCTTTTTATTTTGAAAGACAAATAACCATTCCTTTCTGCACCATGATCCCAAGTGAGAACTGAAAGAGGGAGTTGTTCCTGTCCTCCTGATTGTGCCTAAAACTGCCAGATGGATAGGGTTGCCAGCTCAGCGTTGGAGCACATGAGAGTTTCTGTTTCTTACTAGCTATGAAATGTTTTCCTTATTAATGAAATTGTGAACAAAATTTTTACCAGAACTGGGGTCCTTTATTTCTGTTCTTTATGCTCGCAGACCAACAGATCATGAGCAAAACAAATTCAATAAGCTCAGTAATAGAAAGATAATCAAACATACATAAATACAAATTCCAGAATATACAGTTTGAAGGAAGTATAATTAAAAGCCATAGATAATAATTTTGCCACTGCGAGGGTTACTTTTGGTTCAGTATCAGCCAATAACTTTGCTACTATCACTTGCTTTAGGTCAGGTCCCCACTTCTGAATGTACTGTAATCCATTTATCTCTGGCGAGATCATACTTTTTACAAGGGTCAAATGTGGTAGGGCTACCACACTCCAGATATCAATGACACCATAAGATAATAAACAACACATAGAAATCAAAAAGGGCAAGAGTCCAGTAGCACCTTAAAGACTAACAAAAATATTTTCTGGTAGAGTATGAGCTTTCGTGAGCCACAGCTCACTTCTTCAGACAGATAGAAAAGCACTCAAGTGCAATCATGCCATATAGTTGTTATGGTTTTGTTAGTTCCCACCATTCTTTTATCTTGCTGCTCTATGTCAGAACCAGTATTAAGGGCTGTTGTGGTTCATTCAGCCTTTCTATGAATGAGCTGTACTCTCAGTCATGCGCAACAGCAGCCATCTCTGTGCAACTCTTCCCTGTTTTTGTAGTGGAGAAGATATACAAGAAGGCCTCAAAGGAACAACAGCCTTGTTTAATCACATTCATGAGTTCCATTTGGCCAGCGCTTTTTCCATCAAAGTAACTGAACCGCAAGGGATGTATGCTTCCTTAGATCCACTTTGTCCATGTGAATTTTGATGCTCGGATCAATATATCACTGTTTATTTCCCTGTGATTAGCACAGAGGATGACATTCACTGCTACAAATACCAACAATTCCTAGAAGGAAACAAATGAAGAAAAGCAGTGACATTTGTCTAAATGCCAATCCAAAGCATGCCTGAGCAGGCCAGTTTTGTGACTTGAAAGGCAGAACAGGCTGCAAGGCTAAAAAGACCACTTTCTAGGGAGGAAACAGCACTGTCAACATTTACATAAGCAGACTAAATGCCAACCTATTTGATTCCATTAACTGATTCCTTTGACCTTTCAATGTCTTTAGAATGATCACTTTTGCCATCATTGTAATTAGGGGGAAGAGTGGGGAGAAGAACTAGAACACAGAGAAGGATTTAAAGATGCAGAATTATACATCTTAAATTTAGACCACCTCCAAGTATCCTGGCAATTCCCTGCATTACAGAGCACAAGGAAAGCTCACAGGTGTAATCCTGGGTTTGCACCAGAGGGCATTGGGTCCTAAAGCCACAGGAGCTGAGGTTACTTATTAATCTGATACTTAGGGTAACTTCTAACTTTCCATCCTTGTTATCTGCATCTTGGAAAGTGTCCTGAAAATGGCCAAAGACCTACACTATTGTAAAGTTGGGATAAACATTGAACATAAGAACATAAAAAGTTGGGATCAGACCAGTGGTCCATCTAGTCTAGTGTCATGTTTTACACAGCAGCCAACCAGTTGCCTTGGAGGGCCAATAAACAATATAGAAAGGCCAAGCCTTCCCTTGATGTTGTTTCCTAGCTCTAGGTTTCAGAGGTTTACGGCCTCTTATTACAAAATCGTAAAGGGAACCTTTACTAACCATGGCTGGTAGCCATTGATGGACCTCATGAATATGCCTAACCCCCTTTTAAAGCTATCTATGCTTGTGGCCATCACTACCTCCAATGGCAGGGAATTCTACAATTTAATTACTTGTTGAGTAAAGAAATGTTTCTCTTTGTCCTATTGCCCATCAGCTTCATTGGGTACCACCAAGTTCTAGTATTATGGGAGAGGGAGAAAAAGCTCCTTCTATCTACTTTGTCCACCCCATGCAAAATTTTATAAACCTCTATCATGTCCCCTATTTAGCTTCCTTTTTTCTAAACTTTTTTCTGACTCTCCAACCTTTCCTCATAGACTTCCTTATCATCTTGGTTGCCCTCTTCTGTACATTTTCCAGCTCTGCAATATCCTTTTGAGATATGGTGAACAGAACTGTAGACAGTATTCCAAATGAGAACACACCATGGCTCTATACAAGGGCATGACAATATCTGCTATTTTACTCTCAATCTCTTTCCTAATTATCCCCATCATAGCATTCACCTTTTTCACTGCTGCCACGTTTTTATTGTAAAGTTCATTTTTATTTTAGTTTGTTGCTATCTACTCTCCAAGTCTTTGCATAAAGCTGGAGTATGCATGAACTTTCAAAAGGCTGTAGTTCCCACAAACAAACTATGCTAACTATAAACAAGCATATGACCATAATTACAGAGGATGTGGGATTGTTGTGTGGACATAGCTGTGTACATGATGATTCCTGTGTGGGCTGTCCTGTTTATTACAAAGAGCCTTTTCACTAAATACCGTGAACGATTCCGCTGGATGGAATTGCTGTATTTAGGGCATATCTTCCCCCAGAACACAAGAGAGCTCTTTGTTATGACATCTTTAATATATAGCCAAAGTTAAAATTAGGCCCCCAGTATTATTCAGTGCATCATGTTTGTGAACCACGTCTCCTTCATTGTCCTCACCGAATGCAAGGAATGTCAAAGGTTTTGCAAGCCACTTGTTTTCAGTTAGTAATAAATATATATTTGCTCTTTCTCTTTCCAGTTGGATAATAGCAATCAGACCAGCATAGCATGCACAGAACACAGCAGACTCCCCGGCCACTCACAGAGAGAGAAGGAGTTGTAGAATTGTAGAATTACACAGCAGGAGTGAGAAGATGTAATTTAGGGGTCCGATTGAGAGAAAAGCTCCCTGAACAGGAAAATGTTGTGTTTATATATAGAACCACACCTATAATTTTGCAAACTCCACAACTAATCTATGGAGTGCAATCACAAACTTAACTCTGAAGTGGGTTTTGAAGGAAGTCGTTTTTCAGAGATATGTATTTTAAACTCTGATACCCTTACCCTTCTGTTTCTTTTAAACATGGTTTTAAAATCCATTACTGCAATGAAATTAATGCAGTAATGAGGAGGAGGGGAGTCTTAATGGAATAAGGGAGTGAACTCTGAAGAATTGAATTTACTCAAAACCAGCAAAGGCATATGAAAACCTTCAGGTTAAATAAAGTTTAATATTTCCCTTGTGGCTTCCAGATATCAGTTTAGAACTTCCACCTCCTTATCTAGGTGTGAACATAAACACTAATGACGCTTTGCCCCAAATTTCTAGACAAGCTCCCATGATGGTTTTAGAACAGTATGGGGGAGAGGTTTAAACTATAGGGGTTCCCACAGGACAAATACTACAGGATGGAACAACACTCCTCCAACACCATAATCTGTAGATAGTTTCAGGTAGATTTGAGTCCAGTAGCACCTTAGAGATCAACAAGATTTTTGGGGTATAAGCTTTCGAGAGTCAAAGCTCCCTTCTGACAAAGGGAACCTTGACTCTCGGAAGCTCATACCCCGAAAATCTTGTTGGCCTCTAAGGTGCTATTGGAGCTGAGTCTTATTAGGGATTCAATGCGAGTTCCATTTCTGTCAGGGCAGTTAAAGAGTTAACTTGTTTATATCAACAGTTTAGATAGTCTCAAGGTGATGATGAAATGACAAGATGTAAGTATTCTATTGGCTAGGGAATCGCCACTGCAAACGTGCAGAAAGGCACGGAGTCAGAATCGTTTATTACCCTGTTCCTTTGTTAAAGGTGTGAAACTTTGGAGCAGGATGAGTTAGTTACTTTTGAATCTCACAGAAGCAAGATGCGTGTTCTTAGCTCTCCTGAGCTGGGACAAAGGGGTTTAAGCCTTAGTACCTGCTAGCATTCCTAGCAAGATTTATAGGGAACTAGTAGATTGTTATTTGTTTTTACTCCATGTAACCCTCCCTATTTTTAGGAAAGTAAAGGATTTTTGTTTGATTGAGAGAAAAGTCTTTGACTCTGTTTTATTGTGTGCTTGACCTGATTCTCTCTAACCACAATCACGATCCATTGGGCCTGGATTAAACCCAAGTCTAGCTGATTGTCTGTACAGTACATTCTATTTGAGCTGTATTAGTTTTGAATAACCTCCAAGCATACAGAAGAGATGTGACTTCTAAAACTCTCCCTTTCAATCCACAGCTTTAGAAGGCTCCTGTTTTGAAAATGTACGTGACTCACATATATGCTAAGTTGTATAGCACTCTGCCCACACACTTTAGCTACACTTGTATTTTGTATCAGGTCCCAAGCACAGTTCAAAATTCTGCCTTCCTTCTTGTCAGTTCCATGACCAAGTGTTCTGAGGCACAGATATTTAGTGTATCTAGAAAGGTTGTCTTTCGTAGTGCTTCAAACTTATGCTTTCCTAGTCAGTACCACTGAGACTGTTGAATACAAAACACTGGTCTGAGGTACTTGAAACTGACAAACTGGAAATGTCCTTTCCTGGCACATCCCAGTTATTCTGTTACATAAAAATATTGTCCATTTCTGATTTCTCTGTCAAATGAAGGCTCCTTTCCCCGTAGGTGTTCAGTCAGACTTCGCATCTTTCCCTCGAATGAGCTATTCACAGAACAATGTCAATCAAAAGTCACCCAATTTACATTTTGAGGACTTAGCTGGCTATCATCTGTTTAAGTGGCCAATTAAGAGAGTTAATAATAAGTTTCTCTGTTTCATCAGAAAGATAATAATTGGTAATTTCTGTTTATTTTGACCCCCATCTTTGTGGTAATAGCAGTAATTTTCCTCCATCACTTAATTGTTACCATGGCTATAGCATCTTATTCTAGGTCGCTAGGTACCTGTCAAAGAGATAAAAGCATATTTATTTCAGTGCTTTGTGTTTCTGCGTTTATAGGTTCACACAAATGATGGGGAGTCAGGCTACCTTGTTATGGTTCTGCCACCTTCCCTTTATCAAACAAATAATTTGATTTTTAGGTGGCACAATTATCTCCTTGATTACATTTGCAATTCCTTTCTGTCTCCCAGGGTAAACCTGATGTGTGAACATTGGCCTCCATTACCATATTCAAGCTATGGATGAAGATGCTTGTTTCCCAAGCATTTGCCTCTAGACCATTGGTATTCAGTCTGCAGCTTGCAAAGAGCCACTTGCACAGTTACGGAGCCACATGTACTTCCTGACATAAGGCCTGCACCTCATGGAGGCTCACAGTTTACCTCTTCCTCCGGTGGTGCCTGTTTCAAGGTGGGAATTGCCTGCCAACCACAACCTCCACCAGGCAAGGGCTTCATCCACTTTCCTGAAGCATAGGGTGGGGCCACATGGAGAAATGGTGCTCAGAAGGGGCACATGTGGCATGTCAAAGAGCCACACGTGGCCCCCAACACATTGCATATCACTGGTCTAGACTATTCCTTTTCCATTTTCTCCTCCCTTTCTTATGGCATTCCTTTGGTTTTGGTGTATTTCATATTGTAAGTCTGCAAGCAGAGGCTGTCTACTTTATATTCTATACCATGCTTAGGATTCTTGGGCAGTATATAAACAAGAAAAAAAGTATCAGCCTCAGTCCAGCACTAGTCATGCACAAAACCTGTAGTTGCCCAGAACAGAAACATGGATTCTCAGCCATAACAAAAGGACATATTCAGCCAGCCCAGTAGACCTGAAGGATCACTGTAATATGCATTAGCATTAATCTGTTTTACATGTGAAACTGCACCAGCCTTCCTACATAAATCTCCCTTATTCTATCACAGTTATTGTTATTGTTGTGGTTATACCCATCTGACAAGAAATTCTCCTGACAATGCCATTATGAAACTAAGAACCATTTCACAGTTTTTCAGAATATGGCCAAGCCAAGGCAGAGATTTTGTAACTGACCTTTGCCATCTCGTCCAGTGAGTAAAAGATCTGAAGACAGCCCAGTCTCATTCTGGGATCGATATGGTTCTTTATGGGCCTTGTTCTCTTGTGAGAATCTGGGTTTGTCCACATGACCCTGCAACTCACACACCAGTTTCTTCCCTTGAGTCATTCTCCTGCATTTCCTTTATAGCATTCTGCAGACCTACCAGGAAAGGGGGGGGGGACAAGTTTTGAAATTTTCATTTTCATAAAATCAGTGAAGTGAAACTGACCAGACATAGTTTAATTTTCAGGAAGTCACAAACTATATTGTTCGAGATCAAATGGGACAGCATTTCATCGAACTAAGTATAGAGCTTTTACTAATTATCCTGGCTTCTCCACAGGAAATGCTGAAATGCAGGATTCAGCAGTTCAGCCCATAACAAAATGAGAGTCTCAGGTTTCTCAGATCAGGGTTAACCCTTACCCCTGCACTGTTCCTGACCTGAAGTGGCCCTTGGGAGACAGTATTTGCCCATCTGGGGCCATCATGCCAGTACCCAGATCTTCCCCAGTGGGACATATAGAGGTTCCCTGGAGCCATTTTAGGCCAGGAAAATGGCTTAAACTATCACCTGCCCCTTGTATACAAATCTGAAGTTCATAGCTGAAAGGAAAAAGGCTACAGACTTGGTCCAGAATGGCAATTTTTTAGTTCTTAAATTGCTGGCATACCTGGAGGACATGCATTAATTTATTATAAATGTTTGAGCATACAGCAAATTTTGTTTCAATGCAGAGGGCTTGTCTGGAGAAACTTCCAGTGTCCTCTAACATTACAATGATAGGATAATCAGGTAACGAATATCTCCTGCTACAAATATATGTCAAAACATTTCCCCATGTGTCTCAATTATTGTGCCCTCCCATGCCATCCTTAACCAAGTTGTGCCATGACCTGTAAAGAACTCAACCATATTAAACCAGGGGTGCCTTGGGGGAACATGACAAACATAACACTGCTTCCCTACTAGGAAACAGCAGTTTTGCCGGTTTCATCATAGCGGATCTTTTGTGATTTAAGCACTAACGTTGTTTCCAAAGAGGGAAGACTTCTCATTTTCTTTTTTTTAAAGGATTATAGTGTTTACTGGAGATAAGCCACTTCACTGCCAATATGAGGACATGGATATTTCTTGTCAAGCTTCAAGATTTGTCTGCTATTTGCCAGATACTTGGGCATTTACATAAGAAATGTAATCTAATGTAAATTCTACCTCCAAGTAGCCCCAGGCTAGTTGTTCAGAAAAATACACCCTGCATCAAAGGCAGCCAAGATTTTTTAAAAATCCAGGCCTAGAAAGATGCTGAAAATAGCAGAATAGAGCAATTGTGTATGTGAAATGTCTTGAATACTCAAACATGTCATATCCAAATGCTATGCATTATGTTTTATTATTAATCAGCAGATGTACTTCAGTCTATGAAGCTGTATTCAACTGAGTCAATTGGTCCTCCTTGCCAATGTTGTCTGTTCTGAGTTTTTCCAGTCCTCCTATCAAAGATCATTTATGGCATGTGTGTGTGTGTGTGTGTGTGTGTTCAGTAATATCAAGTTGCTTCCAACTTATGGCAACCCTATGAATTAATGACTTTCAAAACTTCCTATCGTTGACAGCCTTGCTCCGGTCTTGCAAACTGAAGTCCATGGCTTCCTTGATTGAGTCAATCCATCTCATTTTGGGCCTTCCTCTTTTCCTGTTGCCTTCAGCTTTTTCTAGCATTATTGTCTTTTCCAGTGACTCTTGTCTTCTCATAATGTGATCAAAGTAGGACAGCCTCAGTTTAGTCATTTTATCTTCTAGGGAGAATTATGTAGCTATATTGGATAGACAGGCCAGTCCCTATGCAAACCAATAAATAGACATACATCTGACATTAAAAATCACAATACTCAGAAACCAGAAACTTCCAGGACATTCCATTGCTGACCTAAGAGTGGTAGTTCTCCTACAGAGAAGCTCCAAAGAGAAATTACAACTCAAGATTGCCAAACTAGAATTAATTAACAAGTTCAGGACAATGAACTCCCCCCCCAGCGGAATAGGGACACAGGATTTGTATCTCATTTCAGATGCTAATTTTCTGCACTACCCACCTTTAAGCATAATTCCTAGCTCTAATCAAGCTAACTGCATTTTGCATAGTGCCTCTGTATCCGGACTTCAACTATCCCTTCTTTGCAACACCCCTCCCACCTTCTGACCTGGATATAAGAGATGGTGGAACGTCATTTTATTTGTATCTGATGAAGTGAATTTTTAACTCACGAAAGCTTATACCTGGAAAATTTTGTTGATCTTAAGGTGCTACTGTACTTCAATTTTGCTCTATAGCTAACTAAAATTCGCCTATGCAGAGAGGAGGGAAAATATATCTGCATACCAGATGCTGGGTACCAATAATGTTGATGAGCTGCTTGTAAATTTTGGATACCATCAGAAACAAAATGCTAGACAGGTATGGATGTTTGCTTTCTCCCTATTTTTATTTGTTATGTAGTCTTTTGCTGGAGAGACTGTAGCAACAACAAAGAATAAGCTTAGAAATAAATGGCAATTTTATATTGGGGAATCCATCCCTTTTTGTCCAAAGAAATTTGTGTGAAGCCAATTCCTCTGTAAAGAGGTTACTGTACATGAGACCGCTTTGACTTTCTCAGTGGTGTCTTTGTAAAATTCCCCTTTTATTGTATGTGTGTTTTGAGATAGCAAGAATTCTACGGCTATCATCTTTACAGCCTGACCATGTAACCTTGTCAAAAAAACTTTGTAGTGCACTGAATGAAACAAGGTTTCATTACTTTTCTGGGCAGTTTCAATTACTGACTTGGAATTTGCAATTATTCCCATGCTTTGATCAAGATGGATTATGTTGCAGAAACTAATTCTAATTTGCAATAACATAATTGCATCTCAAGTCAGCAAGGATCTCATGGCCACAAAGAGGAAATCTTTGCCACACAGCTTGAATTTGATCCTGGGGGGAAGGTTTCAAGCAGTTTACAGTCTCTGCATCTGACTGTGCTTCTAAGCTGCAGCTTAAAAGATGCTTGGGAGACTAAAGTATAATATCTAGCAAGCTGCACAGAGTAATTTCAATATTTTAAATTTTTTAATTATAGCTACCAGTAGCACAGACAACTGTTCTGGGTATCAGTGAAGCCTTTATACCTAAACAGATATTTTAAATTACTGAGATACTGTTTCAATTACCTTTATTGGCATGATGATAATAATAATAACAAGAGTGCATACATGTACTCCATCTCGCTCAGAAGGGTCTCACATACAACAATATAACTAAAACATGGCTATCAAATTAAAACTCTTCAGTTTAAGCGCTGTAATAATACATTCTTCCGGACAACAGATAAGAACCACAGCTAACACCAATTAACAACAGCGCCTTTTTATTTATTGGTACCCAGTATCTATAAATTGACTCCGTTGGTTTTATTTATTTATTTCCTTACCCTCTTGTTTTTGTTTTTGTTTTTTTACTGAGATACTGAAACAACATGAATTCTTCCTCCTAGTATGGTTGCAAGTTTCTCTGGGGGTGTTTAAGAATTAACCTTATCCCCCTGTCTTGTCCCAGCACATCAGGGCATCTTTGTGAGCAGCATGTGTGTCCAGAGGAGGGCAACAAATATGGTGAGGGGTCTGGAGACCAAATCCTATGAGGAAAGGTTGAAGGAGCTGGGTATGTTTCGCCTGAAGAGGAGAAGACTGAGAGGGGATATGATAATCATCTTCAAGTACTTGAAGGGCTGTCATATAGAAGATGGTGCAGAGTTGTTTTCTGTTGCCCCAGAAGGTCGGACCAGAACCAATGAGTTGAAATTAAAAGAGTTTCCGTCTAGACATTAGGCAGAATTTTCTAACAGTTAGAGCGGTTCCTCAGTGGAACAGGCTTCCTTGGGAGGTGGTAAACTCTCCTTCCCTGGAGGTTTTTAAGCAGAGGCTAGATGGCCATCTGTCAGCAATGCTGATTCTATGACCTTATGCAGATCATGAGAGGGAGGAGGGCATCTTGGGATGAGGTAGTTGTGAATTTCCTGCATTGTGCAGGGGGCTGGACTAGATGACCCTGGTGGTCCCTTCCAACTCTATGATTCTATGCCTTGAAAAGCCTCATTATGGTTTTGGTTTCCCACACACATTTTGGGTTAACAAGTCAAATTCACACAATAATTGTTTGAAAGGACAAGCACATTTGTGTTTTATGGAGTGTTTTAAGTCCCAGATAACTTTAAAAGGTATGGATTTATTTCAGGGTCTAGCCTGCCAGCTCCTCAGGGCTTTGGGCAAGTCACAAGAATACAGCCAATAAAAAAAGAAAGGGATTCGACATTTATATCATTATCTGTGGACCCTTTGCCTTGTGGCTCAAATAGTTTCCCCCATAAAACAAAACCTAGAGATAAAAACAACAACTCCAGTAAATAAGGCATCAAAATGATTTAAGAACAAGCTAAGCTCTGACTGGCAAGTTTTTCTAAAAAGTGTCAGCAATGTCACACTTCCCTGGGCGGTCCATTCCATAGGGATGGGGCTGTCACTGAGAAATCCCTTGTTCAAGTTGACAACCTCCTGGGGGTGGCTGGAGATTACAACAGATCTCCAGGGAACAGAGATCAGTTCACCTGGAGAAAATGGCTGCTTTAGAAGATGGACTCTATGGCATTGTACCCCATTGAAGTCCCTCCCTCTAAATCCCACCCTTCTCAGGCTCCACCCCCAAAATATCCAGATATTTCCCAACCCAGAGCTGGTTACCCTATGGCAATGCCAGACGGAAGAGGAGGGTGGGGCTAAGCCTTTGGTGGCCTCAATACATCCTCAAAACAAGTGGACCCAAAAAAACAAAAACAAGTGGCCCGCAAAGGGGTCACCCCCATTCTCCAGGCATTTGTGAGAGTTCAGAGCCAAGCTGTCAGGTTCAGAAGGTTCAGAAGGTCAGCGTTGCGGAGGACTGGTGAAAAAAGCCGATTGGCAGGCTGGTGACACAAACTGTGGGGGCTCTGTTCATATTTGGGGCGCATAGCATGATGTCCTTGCAAATTAGCTTCCACGTTGAGGAAAACAGCTTAAATGCAAGAAAAACAAGGCACAGAAAATATTTATTTCGGTGCCAAATGACATCCTGTGAACAGTCCTTTATTATAGTCATCGAAAATCTAATTTCAAGAGGGAGGGAAAGAGGAACTGCATTTTACCCTTTTCTTTTGAATCCCTTGCTCAATCTGAGAGTATGCTTGTGGACATTTTCTTTTTAATAAATGCTTTATAACTTTTGGTGCTGGTTGTGGTTCTCTGTGCCACCTCCACTGTCTTGAACACACTATTTTAAAAGGAGTGCCAGCAGGAAGGGGAGGGGCCTTCAGTTGGCAAGTGGCTACTCCCCAGTGGCAAGCAAGGGACTAAACTGTCCCCATGATAATAAGATGCTGGAAAGCAGGAAACACAGAGGTGAGGCTTCAGAACTGAGAAGGGAAGCCTGGGAGGTCCTGGCCCTCCCAGTGGGCATTTCCTACAAAGGCCAGGTGGCGGCGGCAGTTGAGCAGTGAGACAGAAACGCCCCTCTTGGTATTGGGAAGACTTTGGAAAGCATGGTGGTATAAGGCCTGCAGGTCAGAGCAGGACTCTTCCACCACAGAAGGTTATATACCATTTTATATCATTATGCCAGACCCTATTATACAGATTACATTATCCACAGTGAGGCCAGCAATTTGCAATTAGTTGCTGTGATGTGGCTTATTATGCCCTTTATGGATTCAATCATAACATTTCTACATGATTGAAAAACCCAATGGCTGGCTGCATGTCAGCTCTGCACCAGATCACAATTGGCACATGCGATCTATGCCATGATATGGGTTTACTGCATGCACATTAAACCAAAGGATTCAAATAAAAGTTTGTCTTCAGTTTACCTTATCACACAGTTTGATCCGTGTAGCATTTGGCACAGTGTTTGTGCCTGGGAATTTTGTGCTGTGACATTCCGGTTGTATGCAGTCCAATGCTCCTTGAGGCCTCTCTTCTAGCTTCCTGCCATTTTTGAGCAGAGGTAGCAAGAGGTGTAGACATAGCTTTGGTGGCATTTTGAAATATGTTCCCTCACTTCATGTAGGCAAGTCCAAAGGCCTTTTCATAAACATAAACTCAATTTTCCAGCCCCAGAAATTTGCCCAGGAAGGATGATCAGGCATGTAGCTTTGTAGCTATCTGGTGCATGAAAAAGATGCAGTGTGTGCTTATGAGCTCCATTTCCCTGTAGCGCCCCTCACACGATCCAGCTGCTTTTTCTGTTTTTGTAGCAATTGCTGTGCTGGCATCAGAACAATACTTTAAAAACTATTTTCTGCCTTCCTTTTTGCTGCTATGCTAAAAATAATGCCTGACAAAAGCCTTCTTCTGGAGAAAAATATTTGTACATAACCAGTCTTGTTAAAACTGAGAATTTAAGCAAAGCCTTCTGGGTAAGAATGTAGTCAGATGGGACAGCTCTCAAGTCTACTCTTTTCCTAATTTGCCCAACATAATTGCATATTAGCCCCGTGCAGTGGCAGAGCAAGCTCTCATGTGGAAAAATCCAAACTAGAAGGAAAGGAAAATCTTCACCACTGGTGTGATTAATCACTAGAACACTAATCCCGTGGGACTGATGGATTTTCCATTACTTGAACCATGTAAACCCAAGTTGTTTTATTTTCTTATCTGTGATTAAACTTTTGAAAAGAAAAACAGCCAATGGAAAATAGTCAATGGAAAATAACTTTCATTTTATATATGTCCTTGAACAACCAAGCTAGGATCTCAAGTGAATTGTAAAATTAAATTACAGCATTCTATTAAAGTTACAAAAACACATCATATTGCTACATAAATACATTAGGGGAAAGGTTAACAATAAATGATAAACATGAATAGAGGAGAAAGGAATGGAAGACAACAAGGAAGAAAGAGATAATTGGTGATGGTGGGAGGCAGAAAATAGGCAGGGCTGGACTTTCCTCTTTTAACAAAGAAAATATCTCTGTAACCTGAAAAGTGGTGTGGTTTCACCCAGTGCTGCAAAAATGTTTCAGACTTGAATATGCCAGTGTCCCAGTTTTAAGTGCTGGGTGACTGTTTTTACAAATACTGTTCTAGCCATGCCCATTGAGAAGATGTCCACTTCCCTAGGATTTTACATTTTAGCCTGTCTCTCTTCCATCATGGAAGATATAGAGAGAGCCAATGATTTATAGAGAGCCTGTTTGTTGGGACCCAGCATGACATAGTAGTTGAGTGTTGGACTTGGGTCCTGGATTCAAACACCTGCCCATCGATGGAGTTCACCATGTGATCTTTAGTCAGTCACTCTCAGCCTACCTCACAGAATTGTTGTAAGGACAGATAATTGCATAAAGGTCAAGGGTGCTGGATCCTAAGATTTCTGAGCTCAACTCGACTTGCATAAGAAAGGGAAATGTGAAGGACTTCCTATCCACTGCTACCCAATGTGCCATCCAGAAAACTGTTCCATGCATGATCTGAAAAACTGCATGGATCAAGAGGGACCACTGGAAATGGGCCACCTCTCTGCCCATGCAGAAGTGCTTCCCACGTACCCAAGGGCCAGTCCAGGTTCCCAAGGCATTGAGCAGGCCCAGGCATGCTTAGCTTCACCAAGATGCCCATCAGAATATTCTCCTCCCCACTAAGTCTAGAAAGGTCTTATGCAATTTAATTAAAGAAACATTATTAAACTAGAAAAGTTTCAAAGATAGTTCATTATCTGGTATGAGGATCTATTGTCCAACAAGGCAAAAAAAAAGACAAAAATCCCAGTAGGCATATCCTGGGCTTGAGTGTGGCCAGATTGACTCTTTGAATCCTGTCCTTTGAACATATTTGGTTCAAAATCATGGATAAATCTGATAGTCTTTAATGTTCCACAAGACTTCCAATTGTTTTGCTATAACAGCACAGCTCACCCCTCTGGAATATATTACATGAACATATGACAAGACAGTTCTAAAAAAAAACTTTCCCAGAGAATCTGATTCTTGTGATTATTCCTGTTCTTTGCTGCATCCAGAAAGGACAAAGGGAGCGCATGCAAAGGGCTTCTGCGCACTTCCGTTTTCCTTCTGACACCTGCCTGATCCTGGAGAACAGGAGCTCTCCTCCTACTGCTGTTGTACGAATCCCTTGATAGGCGTTGTTGTTGCTTTGTAATTCAAGTAAGATGAGATAGAAATCATCCAGATGTTACGTGGGCAGAAATACCTATCTGAAACTTAAAAGCCTGTGATTATACTTGCCAACCAGCCATTAAGGAAGAATTAAACGGAGAAATTATCCCCCATTCTTGTTTCACTACAATAGCAGCTTTGTAATACGCTTGTTTAAATTGCCTGGCTTTCAGTTTGCTTTCCTTGCTCTTAATGCAGAGTACAAGTTTGGTTGGTTCCATCAGTAAGACCGTCAGAACTGTCAGGCAAAAAGCCAAGCAAGTTGAAAACTAGGCACAGGCAAGAAAATAAACAAGACCCGGGCAAAGAAAAGCTTGTCCTCACTTTCCCTGCTGTTCAAATGTATGTTTGTGTGTCTCGTTTAGCAGTCTCTACTTCTGTAAATGGTGAGAAATTGAGCAGAAGAGCTACAGTATTTGGTTTCCTTTGATGAAACAGAACACTGGAAATATACTGTCACTTAATATGATTATTTATAAGCAAGTGGGGGCCCACCAGGATTTATGGGTGCAGTCTCATTTTACCATCCCCTACTCTTTCCCTTCCCTGAAGGCCCCCATATCCTCTCCCCTTTTCCTGCCTCCTCCTCTCCTTTCCACCCACCAGTCAACCTACCTTTATCTCCCCCTCCCCACCTTCAGTTTTTATTCCCTCCCTACTCCTGGCAGCCTCTCTCTGGGAAAAGTCTATCTGAACTGCACAGTGCCAGCCACCAAGCCAGGCCCAGTTGAGGAACCCACAAAGACTTGCAAAGGACAAGTTAGCTTCCCTGGATCCACCTCCACACATTATTTCCATTTCCCCTTCACTTCTCCCCATATCCTAACCTTCCCTTGCTCCCTATCCTCCTTCTCACTCACTAACCAATTTATATTTTAACTGGCCTCCATCTTCAGCTGTATTTATTAAATTTATTTCCTATATTTGTACCCCAGCGTCTCCACGCTTCGAACCCAAAGAAGCTTTCATAATTCCCTTCTATTTTATCTTCACAACAACCCTTTAAGGTAGGTTAGGTTGAGATTGTGTGAACTAGACTGATGTCACCCACCAAACTTCCATGGCAAAGTAGGGATTCAAACCAGGGTCCCCCAGATCCTAGTCTGACACTGTAACCACTGCACCCTACTGGCTTTTATGTGGGTGAGGCATGGAACTTGTGTGGTATCAAATCACCCAGTGGTTGCTGCTGGGTCTGCCCTTGATGAGTCATCCCTCAAAGTCCAAAACAGCCCTGGAAAAGGCCCTGCCCCCTGCCCCTGCCTTTAAGTGACATAATCTAAGGCTTGAACTGGCAGTATTGTCATGGTTGCCTAGCAACAGCCACCAGGACATTCATTTCATAAAGCTACAGGCTCTACTTCCATTTGTTTTTGGAGGGGGTTAATGCCTCCGTGTTTTTGTTTGGTTGTTTGTTTTAGATTTCAGTTTGTTTTTTTGTTTTTTGTGTGTGCAAACCTGGGGCTTTTCTCAGATTTGTAGAAAGATCTGTCTTGTTGTTTCATGGCTCCAGTGTCCAGATTTAAGTATCCATAGATCTGGCCATGTTGATAAATATATTGATAAAAATATTTGAAGTAAACCAGCTTCTTAAAACAAGCAGCAAAATCACTGATCTTGTACTGAATTCCCAACTCATTAGTCAGGAACCCCCATATATTTTCCTCCACACTGATTCCAGTACAGCTAAACTCACAAATATCTCATACAAACTGAATCAAAATATAAACTTTTACAATCTATTTTATGCCCCTTCCAATAGCTGAAGGGTGTAATTTTCCAAAGGCAGGGGAGAGAGACTTCCAGCCATCAAGGAACATTAAAGCTCATTGACCAAAGGCTGGTTGTTCTGTGATAGACCCAAGGAAGCCAAATACATTACAATATAAAATCTCTGTTTGTTTTGTTGGAAAGTCTTCCCAAAGGGAACCATTTTCAGAAGGGTCAAAAAGCAAAGGGAATTACATTTAGATTACATCTATTAAAGTGATAAAATATTTTGCAATTACACTAGTAGCAATTACAACAACCAAGCCTGAACTGACCCGAGAAGCTAAAATGACTAAACTGAGGCTATCGTAATTTGGTCACATTATGAGAAGGCAAGAGTCACTAGAAAAGACAGTCATGCTAGGAAAAGTTGAGGGTAGCAGGAAAAGAGGAAGACCCAACAAGACATGGATTGACTCAATAAAGGAAGCCACAGACCTCAATTTGCAAGACCTGAGCAAGGCTGTCAAAGATAGGACATTTTGGAGGACATTGATTCATAGGGTCACCATGAGTCGGAAGAGACTTGACAGCATTTCACACACACACACACACACACGGAAAACAGAAATCTAGCAGGGGCACCAACAGAACAGATTTTCTGCTAACCTTTCACCTAGTATATTCTAGTAACATTCAAGTGGTTAACAGAACTATGTGCAGAAAAGAGAATCTTTGTGAATATTCCTTGATATCACACAGCCAATGGATGGAAAAGGTTGATCACAACAGGAAAAAAACAGAAAATACAGACAGAAACCACAATGATTGTCAACTACTGAAGAACTAGGTCTCCTGCACATTTAAAGCTGGTGTTGATCTTCAGGGGCAGAATACAAGATGAAAGAAGAGTTTCATCTAAAAAGCTGTATTAAATAGAGGAAGGCCTTGTAGCAATTCTATATGGTCTTTCCTAGTCTAGCCAAAAGAGTGCCTTGCCTTCTCACAAAGTTTAGAGTGAAGTCAGTGGCTGGAAGGAGTAGGTAACAAGCAAGCTAGAACCAGTTTTTAGTCTATGGCAGTCAGTTAATTATTTGATTCCCCAGAAGACCCAGAGTATTCTCATTCTTAGCCCATGTCATTCTTTAGTCTTACTACACTGCCAGTGGAAGAAAATAACTAACCAAGAATAGTGGTATGGTCCACTCATGTGAAACCCTATGCTACATCGTACTTTTCCCTGGATTTCTTTTTTAGCACAAATGTGCCAGATCAGAAGTAGGATCAGAAGTAGGATACTGCACAGAAATGCCCTTAGACTCAAGTTACTGCTGTTCACCCTCGAGCAATTAGGAGGAAAATATGATCAGCAGTCACACAGTAAAAACATCCTAAGCTGGATACTATGGAGCTATTCTACTAATGGTAGAGCTTTCTTTCGGTGCAAAGAGCGTTCTGCTGGTACAAGAGGGTTCTTCTGCTGAATGAAGGCCCCATGTTAGTTCCATAAAGGAAATTACAGATTCCTAATACAGAATTTCCAGCATATCACCAAACTACAATTCCTAGGCCTCTTTGTGAGAGGCCATAATAATTTAATTACTATAAAACTAATACAAGCCTGTAGCATAAATAGGTTGCACTTCAGATGCAACTCCATTGTTGCTAATTTCTGGTGGGTTTGGTAATTTTTCAATTATTTTTTCCAGCTTTCAGTTCTGTGGTCCAGAGTGAAAGAGGTTCCATGTTCCATTGATTCTGAGACTCAGTTCACTTTTTCCCCTCTCTGTGACCCTTAATAATATTTAAAGTAGAGGTGAGAAAAACCCCTTAAAGAAGTAATTAATTGTTTTACAATCTGGAAACCTAGCCATGTTAGCCTCTAGAAGGAAAATAAGTAATCTTGTGGCATAAAAACTAACAGATTTATTGTGGTCGGAAGTCAGATAAATGGGAAATCTACTCTTCGTGGAGTTTATTGAAAAAAGGGAGATGCCATGTTTCTACTGATGAAAAGCAAATGCATCTGAAAGTAAATCACAGATGATATGAGAGTTATTGATAGGTCTGCCAGGGAGCAAACAGCATGCTGCTGCTAGAAATTGCTACATGTTTAGATCCTGTTTTAGACAGGAACATGCTCTCTCTCTCTCTCTCTCTCTCGCTCGCTCGCTCGCTCGCTCACTCTTAACTCTTAACATTTGCCTTATTCTCCCCAGAAAGGTAATTCACATACAGTTGATCTATGATCTCCCACCTTTTTCCAGTGTTCTGTCAAACTAAATTATGGTGAGTGGGGGGGAAAAATCACTGCAGCTGTATCTGTAGCTCTGTGCCTGCATTTTCTCTCAGACTACCCCAACTGCAGATAAACATTAGATAACTTTAGATGCTGGACTCTAAAAGACTGTTAGCATTCATATTTTATGAGGAAATTGTTCTCTCTCCTTTTTGTCATTCAAATCACACGAAGATATAGATCTAAGAATACCACCGTTCTTGACATGGCTTCCGAGAATGCTGTTAGTCACATTGATTCAAAGAAAAATCCAGACCCAGAAGCCACATGGTACCTTTAACTGAGACCAAAGAAAATAACTCCAAACAACATGCAGGTTTTCAAGCTCTCCAAAAGTGTTCATCAGGCTGGGATGTTAAAAAGACGGGAGGGAGAATCATAGAATCATAGAGTTGGAGGGGACCACCAGGGTCATCTAGTTTAACCCCCTACACAATGCAGGAAATTAACAACTACCTCCCCCCACATCCCCAGTGACCCCAACCCTCCCCCCGCAATAGATGTTTCAGGCCCTAACCTTCAGGTCTCTTGCATGCATTCTGTGTAGGTGGTGCTGCAGAATTAAATAAATTAGGTGATGGAGGGTGGAGCTGGTATCAAATTTGTTTATTTATTTTGAATATGCATATCCCACTATTCAGAAGGTACCCAAAGCAGCATAGAAGTTGTATATCAGCTTCTGGGAAGAAGCAAAAATGGCAGTCTTCAATTGAAAACATGAAAACTTGATCAAATGACTCTCAAGCACCCAATGGAAAGCCCAGAATCCTTAAAAGGCCTTAAACAGAAGAAAGTTATTATAGTAACAAAACTGGGGATTAATTTAGACGATGCAATAGATTTAAAAAATCAATGGAAGACATATTGCATGACGTCATCTAATAGTGGGGGATAAGAAAGTCCACAAGATTGTGTCTCATCCGTTATTTTGAAGAATCCCCATTTTAATAGCCAAATTAAACACGTCCCAAATAGACTGACAGCCCATTCCTGAGCTTTCAGCAGCCGGGGATGAGAGGTGCCACTATGGCGCCTTCTAAACTATTCCATGGCCGCCAAAAGCTCAAAAAAAGCCTTTTAAATGCTTTTTTCTTTTAAAATGGGTGTTTTCACCCCATTGGGAATAGTGAGGCTGTGCCTGCTAAAAACCAGGCGCAACCTCGCTCTTCTCACTGCGGCAACGCCCCCAAGAATGCCAGCATGGGCCTTTACGATGATGGGATGAGGTGGAAGGCCCTGTTGGTGCCCCAGGGTGGCGCTGCCATGGCAGCGTTGGTATACCGGCGTCTGGGCCTACCCACCAGTGACATGGCTTTACACCTATATTTGCTACATCCCATTCTGTTGAATGTTGGATGCAGCATGGGATTCACCGCCACACCTTAAGCATGCAAACTCACTCCTTTCCAAGAACACGTTTCAAGATGAACAGCAGATTTTTCATTGGCATTCATGGCAGGTAATACCATAGCAGGAGGCAGATGATTTTTTCCCCCCACTGTGCAGAGGCAGGTACAGTTAAAGGTATAATTGCCCACTGAGTATGTGTGTGATCAGCCTACTGTCGCCTCTGGTAAAGGAGTGTTGCGGGGTTTTGTAGCATTTCAAAAGTTTGCCAAACCTGTCTGATCAAAGACAGTAGCAGAGCAAAAGAACTGTGCCGGTATGCAAAGGGAAACAATGCCTTTCAACTCTTTACACTTTCATCTGCCTTTAGCCCATGTACATCACTGTAGACTTTACACATCATATCTTCCCAACCAGATCTCCCAGATTCTGGCTATATCAAGGAAATGGCCAGTTCCTGGATAACTGTGCTATATGCCTTTAAAATTCACTAGAGTGGTTTCTTTAGTTATATAACAAAGACGCAGTGACTCTCTTCTTAGCTGCAGCAAAAGTTAACAGTCCAGCAGCCTGCTCAACATATCATGTGATTCCATAACACTGTTTGCATTATAAAGCTACGTAGGCAATACAAGGTAATCCAAAGACACCCCATAGACAGAACTGGTCACCGTGCCACATGTTGAGTTCCTGCCAATGATCATTCAGGGGCATAGAAAGGAAAGGGCTCCATTGTGCCCTGTGCCAGTGATTTTCAACCCATAGGTCAGGAGGCCTCAGGCAGATTCCTCTACAGATGCTAGTCCAGTCCTTATCACTCTTCTTTCAGAGTTAAATGCTGCCATTGCAAACAGGTAATGAAACTGGGCTCAGATTATGTCCTTGTTAAACTAGAGCCTCAAATGGCTTTCTTCCCCCACCCCCCACCCCCTTAGACTACTAGATACTTGTGAAGTTCATTTGTTCTCTTCATTTCCCAGCTCATCCACCCAGCTGCTTTTATTTTTAGAGCCTGGAGCTCCAGCCAAAAGGGGTGAGTGTTATGACAAAGAAGCAGAGGTTGTTAAGTTTGATTGATGTCTAGCTTTTAACACTAGGAATTTCCACTGCCCCAACAACCTGAAAAGACATAAATTACCAGAAATAGGTTAGGACAGATTACTCTAAGCCTGGAGTTCACTGCTTACCGAGTGCCAAGTTCTTGTCTTGCTTACTGGCCTCATTAAGCAGACCTACCCTGCTGCCGAAATGATGGGAAGAGGACATGTCCAGTCCCCCCCCACACACACACACACACACTTTTTCAGGCCCTAGGCAGGACATTTCAACCCATCCAGCTTTTAACTCCAGCCAGCTGAAAACTTGTGTACATAAGTTAACTTCTGTTAGTTCCAATGGGACTGCCATTTTAGTCTATTGCAGCAAAACAAATAAGGTCCAGCGGCACCATGTACACAGACTAACAACATTGATTTCGGTATGAGTTTTTGTGACACAGAGCTCACTTCTTCAGAAACCGTGGGAAGCAAGAAACTCCTTTTTTATTTCATTTTTACAGAAAATTACAGGAGAGGGGGGAAGAGGGAGGAATTGAGCAGAGAGGTGCCTGGTATAATAAATCAGGTGAGATTATCTATGTGGGTACTTAAACTGCTTGGGTAGTTTAATGGATGATGGGAGAGGTCAAAGGTTCTGGCCTCTCTCACATTCACGTTTATCTTGACAGTATATGAGAGAGGTCAGAACCTCTAAATGTCATCCATTAAACTTCCCTAGCAGTTCAAGTCCCCACACAGACAATCTCAGCAGATTTATTATACTAGGCCTCTCTCTACTCAACTCCTTCCTCTTCTCCCTTCCCTTCCTGTAATTTTCTGTAAAAAAAGGAGGCAAAAGAGTTTCTTCTCATTGTTTCTGAAGAAGGGTGTTCTGCCTCACAAAAGCTCCTACTGGAATAAATGCTTGTTAGTCTTTAAGGTGCCACTGGACTTCCGCTTTGTTTGACTTCTTTTGCCAAGGTCCCATGCAGCATGAGGGCAGTGCACATGTGTAACCCCTGGTCCCAGCCAGTTTTGGAGGTTTGGGTGGAAGGGAAGGGGTGACATTTTTCTGCAAAAGTTTGGAATCTCCTATACTTTCTTCAGTCCCCCTCAATTTAGGCTCTTGGGTTGTCTGCAGAGAGGTTCCCTAATTTACAAACAGCAGGAGTGATACTCAGTTCCAACATGAATTCTCTTAACCTGGTGCCGTACCTCATATAGAGGCAGAAAACCGTATCTCATGCTTCAGAGAACAGTAACTAGGTCCTACAATGGGCAGATGGAGAACAATCTCTTCCCATGTGAAAACTTCTGTTGCCCTTAATGAGGAGAGACTGGCTTTCAGCCCTGAAGCAGGAGGGTTTTTCTAAACTCCCCCACAACTTGACTGTTCTAAAGCTGGTTACTCTTATCCAAGCCGACAGCAGAACCCAGAAATCTTGTCTTCCAGGATCCCGCTATAAATAGGAGAAGACACTTTATCCCCTTTGTTGCACAGAACTCCAAGGGCTGTTGTCGCCAAAGATCTTCCCACACAGGGTGAGATCCATTCTGGAAAGAGCAGTGAGGAAGCTCCTAGCCCTGCTGCGCACTAAGCATTCATGCTGATGAACAGTCCAGCATAGTCAAGCCGCAGGCGCTGAACATGTGACTCTTTCTGGTGATGGTTACCTGCTGGTTCCAGTCCATATGTGATGCTCACATGATCCATGAGTGCAACCAACAGTGATAACCATAAAAGGAGATGGATTTTGGCATGGCCTGATTGTTTTTTGTCTTCATGTGCTCTGTCAGTGAGACGCTAACAAAATATTTTGCCATTTAACATGTCATGCATCTTCCCAAGTGCCTTTTTAGCTGATTAAGTAATGCTTATGTAAATTAATATTGCCATCCCTACTCTACAGTTTAATTTTGATGTACGGTAGTCTATAGTGACTGAAGTACATTGGTATTCACTCTCCTCTTTCCAATGATTCAGTGTTCACTAAATCACAGACTTGGCAAAAGGTGATTGAACACAACCCATTGGTGCAAGGTTAGACCATCAATTCACCAGCTTCCTACCGAATGACCCATGTCAGCAATGGCCAGCTTCCTCAATTTGGCATCTAGGTATTTTCTTGCCCAGTTGCCCAGAAGTGAGAGTTTTCCTGAAGCCATGATATCAGTCCATTTCAGATATTATAGTGATGCATATTGGGAGCCCACCAACTGCACATGTATTACTTTTTAAAAAACATTTCATGCCACCTTTCCACCCAATCAGGACCCATAGGGAGGCAAACATAAAAACATGAAAACCTTTAAACAATTAAAAATACTGTTAAAGTTATAAAATTCAGTTAAAAGCACATAAACACACTGCACTAGAAGGAGAGCCAATGCCATTATTGGAGGTATGCCAGAAGAAGAAAAAAAGGCCTTCACCTGCTAGCAAAAGTCACTGATAGAGGGAGACAGCCAAATCACCCTAGGGAGGGAGTTCCAAAGGCTGTGGGTGGCACAAGCTTCCATTATGTATGGTTGGTGGCCTTTCAGTATGTGTGATTGTAACAAATAAAAAATGCTATCAGAAGTGTATGTGGCAAACAACTGAGAGCATTCTTGGACATTTTTGGGGGGAGAGAAGATGCCCCTGGCTCTATCAAAAAAGCATGTGGGTTCCCCCCCCCCTTGTTTGCTTAGGACCTGCCGGTTTCTGAGGGCAGAGGAAATGGCTGCATACAATCAGATCACCAATCAGACCACAACTTTTCCATTTCTGACCTATGCAGTCCTGGCCAAACATTGAAACAGTAAAACCTTTATTAAGACAGCATTTAAAATAGATTAGAATTAAAATATTTAAACAATTCAGTAAAAACCATATAAACGCACAACCAGGGAGGAAGGCCAATAACAGTTAGTAAGGATATGGCCATCTTTTCCTGCACTCCCAAGCGAGTACTTCAGCTTGGTTTGTGACTGGAATGCATTCGCCGTGCATTATAGAGCACCTCTTTAATGAAAGGGGTTTTATATCTTTTAGCAGTTTTATGGTATGCTTCTGGCCTGAGGACTGTTTCAGTATTGGCTGCCTGATGTATGTGTTATACTGTTTTTACCCCTGGCTTGTTTTTAGTGGCCTGTTTAAAGGACTCTGCTTTTAACAACTTGTTTTTAATGGTTCTGTTTGTGCTTGATGGCAGTAGTTGAACATTTTTGTTTTATTATTTTAATTGTAACCCGCCTGGAGCAGGTCTCTAGAGAAGCAGCATATAAATTTTCCAAATCAATCAATAAATATATTCAGATGTGCTGAGTTCTACTTCTCTGTGCACTAATCTCCTCTGTATATAACCAAGGATGACTTCCCAGTTATAAAACAAAAATGGTAAGTTTTTCCTACTCCCACCTTATAGGCTGTAATTTTTATTTTTTTTGCTATCGAGTCGCAGCCGACTTATGGTGACTCCAAGGCAAGAGACGTTCAGGGGTTTGGCATTAGGGTTGCCAGCTCCAGGTTGGGAAATATCTGGAGATTTTGGGGGCGGAGTTGGGTGGGGTTTGGGAGGGGAGGGTCTTCAATGGAGTATAATGCAATAGAGTCCACCGTCTAAAGCGGCCATTTTCTCCAGGTGACCTGATCTCTGTTATCTGGAAATCAGTTGTAGTCCCAGGAGATCTCCAGCCACCACCTGGAAGTTTATAATAGTAACAACAGCACGAGGGCTCCTAGTATAAATATCAATTTACTGTGATAGAATATGATGGAAACATGTCATAAAAGATTAACCAAACGTCCAAGAATGGTATATTTCAAACATACAAGTAAAATCTTGAGTGGCTGAACATCAGAAACATAAATATACAGGTTACCTCACCATAAACACAATTATACAGGTTAATTCACCAATAAACAACAACGTGTTCTTCCACAGTAAGTATTCTTCCACAGTCAACAACAAAAAGAAGTATTCTTCCACAGCAACAACAAAAATATTCTTCCACAGCAACAACAAGACGACACATCTAGATTGGTGATCGTTACGCTAAATAATGGCTTCTTCAGTTGTGTGCTAAGGGCATACATGCCTCTCTAAGTAATATGTTACAAACATTTAGTATAACAATTCTAAAAATTAAAGAACAATTATGGTGTCAAATATTAATTAAAGTCTTACCAGCTTCATGAGTCTAAATAATTTAAGTTCAATTCAATAAAGATTCAACAGTCCGCAGGGCAAAATTGCCTCTAATCATTTCAGCATAGGTTTTTGTTTGGGTAGTACCACCTGGAAGTTGGCAACCCTATTTGCCATTATCTGCCTCTGCGTAGCAATCCGGTAATGCCTGGGTGATCTCCCATCTGAATGCTGTCCAATGCCGACCCTGCTTAACTTCTGAGAGCTGATGAGATCGGGCTAGATTGGGCTATTCAGGTAAGGGCAGACTGAAATCTAGTACTTGGCAAAACCTAGTTGCCAAGGAGCCACTGTAAACAGTGGAGAGAATGCTGGTGGTTGATTATCTGGATCAGTACTATCCTTTTATTTGTTCGTTTTTAAGAGCTATTGCTACAACAGCCAAGACTATGTGATTTACACTGTAATCCTAAACAGAGTAAAATCCTTCTAAATCAGCTGAGGTCCATGGATTTAGAAGAAATAAATCTATTTAGGATTGCATTGTTAGGGGTACAGTTACTGCTTTCAGTAGCTGGCTTCTATGGCATCTATCTACACCATAAATCTGTAGATGTTTTAAGGAAACTAATAAACTCCCTGGCAATGACAATGAAGTAAACAACCTTATTTTGCTGACAGTGTTTTCCTTTGCTGACAGTGTTTTCCTTTAACCTTACTAAAGTGTGAACTTGAAGGGGAAACGGTTACATATGTTTTCCTGCCTCCATTAAATTCCCCTTAATTTCTAATCCTAAATTTGTACTTCACACTTCCCCTCATGTAATAAGTCATTAACAGTGCAGTCCTACAAACACTTTCCTGTGACTAAACCCCACTGAATAGACTTGAGTGGGATTCTGAGCAAACCCGCATAAGATTGCTCTCTATAACTAATGGTAAGAACTCAAGTCTGTCAGGACTAGTTGTAATCCTTGGCATGGCTGAATACTCTTTTCTAAGAGATGGGCTTTGGGGCCCAGAAAGGCAAGGCCTGGCATTTTCACAAACCGTGTACTTTTTATGCTCCAGTGCATCACTTCTCTGAAAGTTGTCAAGGCCATTTTAAAATCAAATACACTTTATGATCAACATGTCCCTTACATTCAGATTAAAAATGGGGCAAATTCAAATCACATTCATGTGACCTCTAGGCTGCTTAGCCCCTGTTAGTTTACAAAGAGGTGAAAATAACTCAAATTTATTACCAGTACTCTCACTCTTAGGGGGTTCAAAACAGAAGAGAGGAGGTACCAACCAGCCACTTTATTACCAGTACTCTGTTCCAGCTTACTTTCACGCTTAAAAGCAACCAATGGAAAAAAGTAGTATGAAGCCTGTCCAGTTTAAAGGGGATTTTAGGGTCAGGAGTAGGGTTGCCAGGCCCCTCTTCGCCACCGGCGGGAGGTTTTGGGGGTGGAGCCTGAGGAGGGCAGAGTTTGGGGAGGGGAGGGACTTCAATGCCATAGAGTCCAATTGCCAGTGCCCGGCTTGGAAGCGGGGATCACGGGCGTGCATGGCTGCTCCGACGTGATCGCATCACTTCCAGTTTACACCCAGAAGTGCCACATCGCAACAGGCCTTTTACCACTCAAACCAGTTTGAGTGGTAAAAGGCCCGTTGCAATGTGGCGCATCCAGGTGTAAACCGGAAGTGATGCAATCACTTCAGCGCGGCCATGCGCATGCGATCCCTGCCTCAGCTCTCTGCCCCAAAAACCAAGGGGGGACCAGGCAACTCTACCACTGAGCCAGAATGGTGTAGTGGTTAAAAACCAATAATAATAATAATAATAATTCTCCAAACCCCACCCTCTCCAGGCTTCATCCCCAAATCTCTAGGTACTTTCCAACTCAGAGTTGGCAACCCTCTTTTATTATAAGGATGTGGATGAGAAGATGCAAGATGGGGTGTTATGAAACCACAACTGTCCATGTTATGGCCCCACTGGCATCCAAGCAGCCCTTAGAGGTTTCTCAATATGCCTAAGGTCGCTAGACTCAGTACAGAAGGGTGGTTCTTCTGTGCCTTTAATAGTTGTATAGAAGTCCAGTTTCTCCCCCTAAGATAGACTTAAGTCACCCATGCTGCTTTGACAGGCCTGTTGAGTCCCCAGATAATTGCATAGATTGATTCTTATGAATCTCTGCCAATTAAATTGCAATTTATTTCCTGCCAAGGGGACTGGGTCTTCAGGGTGCCAGGAAGTTCAATTAATAGACTTCTGTGTTTAATGAAACACTCCTTTTTTCTTATTTTTTTAATACATGAAGAATTGATTTAGAAGACAAACAGTTAATAAGTTTTGCTTAGTAAATGAACCAGTGACTCCTTGGGGCACATTGGTCTTTTCTGGAATAAATGTGGTGGAGAAATTTGCACTCATTTGTTCTGCACATCTTTTTCTCCAAGTGTGATTAAACTGCAGAATTTATGTGTAGCTAAGTAGGCAGCAGGTATCCAAAATACATGTAAAATCTGGAGATCAAACCAGCAGTTCCAAAGGGGCCGTGGCCTAGTTGTGGGGCTGTGGGCGGATTGACTATGCTGCATATACGTTCTAAGCAGGTGGCTTTTAAGGCAAGTTCAGTGCAGCCTATTTGTTCTTAGTACTGGCCTTTCTGCCCAAAGTCCTCTGTACTGTTTCCACCTTTACCAATCAGGAATTGGGTGCTTCATAGGGTTGCCAACCTCGAGGCAGTGGCTGGAGATCTCCCGCTATTACAACTGATCTTCACGTGACAGAGATCAGTTCCCCTGGAGAAAATGCCTGCTTTGGAAATTGGACTCTGTGGCACTGAAGTTCCTCCCCCTCCAAATCCCGCCCTCCTTAGGCTCCACCCCCAAAATCTCCAGGTATTTCTCAACCCAGAGCTGGCAACCCTAGTGCTTCATGGCACTTCAGCAATGCTTATTTTAGCCAGAAGACTTCTCTTTTCATTCCCCAAAAAGGCAAGACATCCCTGTAACAAACGGGGATCTTGTGCCCAATCAATACAATGCTGGGGCATGGGGGCATTCCAGCCATGATAACTGAATACACTTTTACAGGCAGCAGTCACACATTTGTACTATATGCAGAGTCTTTCTGATTCTGGACAAAAATCCAGGATAAGGTCCCAGAATCACTGCCACCTAGGGTTGCCAACCTCCAGGTACCAGCTGGAGATATCCCGCTATTACAACTGATCTCCAGTTGACAGAGATCGGTTCACCCGGAGAAAATGGCTGCTTTGGCCATTGGTCTCTATGGCAGTGAAGTCCCTCCCCTCCCCAAACCCCGTCCTCCTCAGGCTCCGCCCCAAAAACCTTCCGCCGATGGCGAAGAGGGACCTGGCAATCCTACTGCCACCCCACCACCACTACGCCAGGGCCACCACTGCCAGGGCCAAACAACGAGTGATGCTCAGCGCATGCAAGGTGGGAGGGAGCCACCACTGGCTCTATGATCCTATACTGTGATTCTATGATTCTAAGTGGAAGTAGAAGGCTGCTCTTCTTCTTTTCTTCTCTCCTTGGGGGGGGGGGGTCAAGGCCATGGGCAGTTGGAGCTCCCCCAAGTGCAAGGCTCGGGCCAGCTGCCCTGTTGCCCATTAGCTAAGACTGCCCCTGACTTTATCTCATAGATTCTCTAAAGTCATGTCTGCACTGTACATTGTAATTTTGGAATGTTTACAGCTGTAGGAGGGCTCCATATCCACTGGTCATCATTATTACCAACACCGCCCTGTTAGCATTGGCCTGCTGCTGAAATTTCATGCTGGCTATCTAAAAACATGATGGCCAGGATTACCCCCACCTAGGACACGATCAGGGCCGTCACATAAGTAGTCATCTTTGGCAGACAATGGCTGAGGTCCTAAGAAACTTTCTGTTGACTAAGGCCCACTTACTTCTGAGCAGAACTACATAGGATTTCTCCCTTAGTGGCCATGCAAATGTGAACCATCATACATGACACGTCCTCCTTCCACAGAAGATTAGAAATTGTATGAGGAGGAGAACAGGGATCGCTAACAGAAATTGGACTCCCATATTTTTAGGGTTGCCAACCTCCAGGTAGTTAGCAAACATACAAAAAGTCACAAAACTGCAAAAACATTTAGCTTTATAATTGTAAAGCATAAAACAAAGCAAAGATACACCCAGTATCTGCTGCTAACATGGACAATGTCCAAAAATAATGCTAATAATGTTTAGCAATAATGTATACAATCCTAGAATAATAGCTAGGAAAACGTCCTTCTCTCAAAGAGGTTTGACGACCATTCAAGAGGTAAGGTGATGTATAATTCAGTTTTCAACAGACTTCTGGTTCTTTTTCTGTTTCGGCTTAAACCCAGCCTTCCTCAGGGGCCACTATATTTATAACATAAAATAACATTATGCAGTACACCGGCATAAAAAAGTGAATATAGTCATAATACACTACAAGAGAATACAAGAGAATACAACAAAATTCTTACTTACACGCTTGCTGTTAATTAGTCATCTTTGGCAAACAATGGCTGCGGTCCTAAGAAACTTTCTGTTGAGTAAGGCCCACTTAACTTCTGAGCAGAACTACATAGGATTGCTCCCTTAGTGGCCATGCAAATGTGAACCATCATACATGACACGTCCTCCTTCCACAGAAGATTAGAAATTGTATGAGGAGGAGAACAGGGATCGCTAACGGAAATTGGACTCCCATATTTTTAGGGTTGCCAACCTCCAGGTAGTAGCAAAAATAGACACTTCTGGGTACATAAGAGTTAAATCCCAAAACACACAGAGATTCACCAAATAGAAAGAACCCAAAAATATATTGGGAATCAAATCACAAATTAACTCCAGTAAATATCTATGCTACAAAATGGTGTAATACAACTTTGTACAGTCAAATATTTTACACAGGTAAGTATACAGCAGTTCTTATACTAATACATTCTGTTTTTTCAGGGATAATCTCCCTTGTATTCAACACATGTCAGGTTGAAGAGGACATGTGTTGAATACAAGGGAGATTGTTCCGGAAAAAAACAGAATTGTATTAGTATAAAAACTGTTGTATACTTACCTGTGTAAAATATTTGACTGTACAAAGTTGTATTACACCATTTTGTAGCATAGATATTTACTGGAGTTAATTTGTGATTTGATTCCCCATATATTTTTGGGTTCTTTCTGTTTGGTGAATCTCTGTGTGTTTTGGGATTTAACCTCCAGGTAGCAGCTGGAGATCTCCTGCTATTGCAACTGCTCTCCAGCCAATATAGATCAGTTCCCTTGGCGCAAATGGCTGCTTTGGCAATTGAACTCTATGGCATTGAAGTCCCTCCCCTCCCCAAACTCCACCTTCCTCAGGCTCTGCTCCAAAAACCTCCCACCGGTGGCGAAGAGTGACCTGGCAACCCTACATATTTTAGAGGCCATCTTTTGCTATATAAACACCCCTTACCTACTTTGTTCATTACACCAGGTCCTGTTTTATATGATTATCTGCTGCTAAAAGCAGGGCCTTTAAAGCTGTGGACCCAAAGCTGTGGGATGATCTCCCTTTGGGATGAAGGAATTGTTCCTTTGTAATACTTGGGCATCATGTAGATCAGGCATTTAATCTCATACTGTCATTTTCTCGATTCCCCTGCAATGTTGGGGGCTTTCCTCTTTTCACTGGTCAAATTTTATAACTGAGAAATATTTCCCGACTTTATGGTGGGGAGGGAGTTTCAACAACCCCTTATGAAGGATTACAATTGATGAGGGTTAAAAGTTCAGCATACCCTAAGAGGCAAGTAGAGAAATTATCTAAGTGTGCAGAGAGCTGCGTGAGCCGTCAAGTGAATTTGCAAGTCCCTTTTCAAGATCAATAATTTTACACTGGGGGAGTTGTTTTTTAAGAAAGCTGTGTGAATGTAAATAATTAGGACAATTGATGCTTCTCCTGTGGGAGGGAGGTCAATATTTTGTACAACTAAATACCAGCTAGCCTGAACCAGAACCTAGAAAATATCTTCTTAAAACTAGATGGAGAAGGAAGATGTTTCACTATTTTGGAACAGAAGGAGACCAGCCAGAATGCTGTCATTTAGGGGTATTCTTCACAGAGATTTGCTGCTGTTTCAACGCTGATTTGCGTCGGAGTCAAATTTTGGTTATTCACTGCAGATCCGGCTTTTCCCCCACTGAGCAAAATAAGCTGCGTTAAAAGAGAGGCAATCCAAACCACTTTTGAGACGATCTTTCCTGTGGACGCGTGTTTTGTTACTCGGATGCCCATGAAAAAATGTTTGCTTCGTTCCCCGAGACGTCTCCTTTCTCCTCCCCTAAGAACGGTGATTGGCTGGGGGAGTTTCGCGCTCAGACAAGAATACCGCCCCTTTTGCTGCCTGCCTGCCTGCCTAAAATCCTGGCACTTCTCTCCCTCCGTCCCCGCATGCCTTCCCCGCCCCTCGCCCGGGATGGGCCTTGGAGCTGGGCCCACACCTCCAAGCCCAGAGGGACGTCAGACGGACGGCTCCAGGGGAAGACCGGCGGGGCACGCCGGTGGTGGTGGCAGCTCAGTCTAGGGCAGCTGGACCCGTGGGGGAATGTTCAAGGGAAGGGGCTGTTGGCCCCTCTACCCCAGAGGGGAGGGGGGATTTTTGAGAATTCGGATGGGAAAAATGTGCATCCTGAGAGCGGAAAACCCAAGGCAAAACTCCCTCCCATCACTCTTCTGAAGAGTGGCGGCCAGCCTGCTCTTATCTCACTCCTCTCTCGCTGCACTGTGGCTGGATCATGGCCGGCGCGCAATCCAGGGGCCTTCTTTCCTCTCCCCCCCCCACCATGCACACTGGCTGGATCGGGGCTGGTGCGCAAGCTAGGAGCCCTCCTGTCTCTCACGATGCCATGTGGCCGGATCATGGCCGGCGTGCAATCCAGGGGCCTTCTTTCCTGTCCCCCCCCCCCGCCATTCCCACTTTCAGCTAAACACTTCTCTGGGCACATGGATTCCCTGCCCCCCCCCAATCCTGTCTTTCATTAAAGGGCAATGGGTTCCACACCTATAGAAAATAGAGGGAAGCTTTGAGGAAAGCGCTGCCTTGCCCCCCCCAATTTGGAATCTGACTGTTCCAAGAGCAGAACAGAGCAAGGGTGGAAGAAAAATGGAGGAGACCAGAGGGACTGGTGCTTGTTTTTTGCACTGGGGCTGGTGAACCGCACGAGGTAATCTGCTGGGCGGAGTTGGGGCGGAGCTGGAGGCAGGCATAAACAATGAGCCTGTTGAAAGGGGAGGCCTCCTACAAAAGGGACAGACCAAACCATTGTCAAATACAGCGTACTTTGTTCCCATGAAAAACCAAAACTACAGATAATTGACGGGGATAAATCACTGCCATGAAAAAAACATTTAAATCGTGTTGGGTTTTTTTAGTCCGTGGCAAAACAGAAGCAAAATCTACCGTGAAAAATGCCCCTTAGGGTTGCCAGTAGGGCTGTCGATTCGGTTTGTCCCAAACCGAAAAACAGCCAAATTTCCCCTGATTCTATGGTTTTTAGTTCGGGACGAACCGAACTCAAAAAAGGCGGGAAAACAGGGAGCCGAATTCAGCGAGTTCGGGGTGTTTGCGAATAAATTCGGCAAATTCGGGGCTCAGGGCAGCAGCAGAGGGGCGGGGGGTCTTTAAACCCCTCTGCGCTGCCTGTGCAGACAGCGCAGAGGGGCTTGGCAACCCACCACCCACCTTCCCGGGAGTCCCGGGAAAAGGGATGGGGGTCTTTAAACCCCTCTGCGCTGCCTGCGCAGACAGCGCAGAGGGGCTTGACAACCCACCGCCCGCCTTCCCAGGAGTCCCGGGAAAAGGGATGGGGGTCTTTAAACCCCTCTGCGCTGCCTGCGCAGACAGCGCAGAGGGGCTTGACAACCCACCGCCCGCCTTCCCAGGAGTCCCGGGAAGAGGGGCGGGGGTCTTTAAACCCCTCTGCCCCCTGCACCTTTACGGGGCTTCCATGAAGGCGTGCGGGGGGGCTCTTTAAACAGATCTGCGCCTTCCAGCTGGGAGGCGCAGATCTGTCCCCCTCCCCGCGCGCGCGCCTTCACGGGGCTTCCATGAAGGCGCGCGGGGGCTCTTTAAGCAGATCTACGCCTTCCAGCTGGAAGGCGCAGATCTGTTTAAAGAGCCCCCCGCACGCCTTCATGGAAGCCCCGTGAAGACCCATGGGGGGGCTCTTTAAAGACCCCGCCCCTTCCCAACTCTTTGAAGTGGCGGGCGCCGCCTAAGCAGGCGGCGCTCAGCACTTCAAAGACCCGGCTGAATTTTCCCCCGAACTCCAGATCTCGCACCGAATTTTGCGGATCCAAAGTGGGGGAGTTCAGACTTCGGCACATCCCGAATTAAAAAGGGGCGAATTTTGCCGAAGCTGAACTTTACCCAGTTTTTTTTCCCAACAGTCCTAGCTGCCAGGTGCTCGGTGGTGGCTGGCAAAACCCCTGCCAATCCACTCCCCCTCTGCCCGCCGACCAGCTGAGGGTTGGCGGGCAAACATGCACATGCTCCTACACACCACAGCATGTCACTTTCGGTTTACTCCTGGAAGTGCCACATTGCAACGCGCCTGTGAGTAGGGTTGCCAGGTGGTGCAGGCAAACCCCAGCCAATCCACCTGGCCACCCACTGACCAGCTGAGGGTCGGCGGGCAATCTGTGCAGGGACAGGTCACTTCTGGTTCACATCCGGAAGTGCTGCATTGCAAAGGGCCGGTTTCCACTCAAACTACCAGTTTGAGTGGAAACCAGCCCTTTGCAATGCAAAGGAGCGCACAACCCCCGCCCCACCTCCACTCCAAAAACCTCCCACCGAAGAAGAAGAGGGACCTGGTAAGCCTACCTGTGAGTTTGAGTGGTAAAAGGCCCCTTGCAATGCGTTTACACCCAGAAGTGCCACATCGCAAGGGTCCTTTACCACTCAAACTGTGGTAAAAAGCCCCTCATGATGTGGCACTTCTGGGTGTAAACTGGAAGTGACGCACATGCCCATTAGCATGGACGCACATGTGTGATCCCCTCAGCTCTGCCCCCAAATCCTCCCACTGGAGGAGAGGGGAGACCTGGCAGCCCTACGGTCATTTGTTGTAAAGAATATCCCCCTTATACATGAAGACTGTTTGTTTTGCACTGATTATGTTGGCCTGGGAGATTTTCTACATGATTCCATTGGATTTGAGAATTAATTTTGCTGGTTCCATCTATAAACTCCAACAGGCTTTCCATTGGCACCAGGACTGAGATACACAAAACACTTCTATCAATGTTTTAATATTATTCAAGTATACTATTCAGTGGTTTATTGCTGCTTATACTTCATAAAAAAATTAACTGTTGCTGCTATTTTGACTATGTGAGTTGTTGTTTTTTAATTGCTGATGGTGTCATAATTGGTTTCTGGAATGGATAAGTCTTCCCAGGAACCAGTTCAGTAGCGATTACAGTATAAAACTATTCTAAATGCAAATTAAATAGAACACATACCTTTCCTGCCTGTCTCAGAGCCTCAAGAGCATACTAGATGGGAAACTGACATAGAGTAATGCGGTATGCAAATAAAAGCAGAGCAGACATTTTTGGAAATTGGTGCCAAGAGACAAGTGCCAAAGCCTAATAAAGGGATATAAAGATTTCTCCCTCCCCTTCTGTTGTTCTTATTTGATAGGTTTCTAGGGGAAGAGGTACCATCAAAGGTTTCTTCTGATGTTTCATTTTAAGAAGATGCACTTCTACTACTTAAGATATATGCAAAGGTAATATAGGAACGGAGAGCCAGCATAGTGTAGTGAGTGGTTAAGAGCGGCAGACTCTAATCTGGAGAACCAGGCTCGATTCCCCACTCCTCCACATGAAGCCTGCTGGGTGACCTTGGGTCAGTCACAGTTCTGTCAGAACTCTCTCAGCCTATGCAGAGGCATGCAATGGCAAACCACCACCGAACCAGACCTGGTTGTTTGCTGCCTACCTAAAAGCTGATTTTCCAAGTATCAGTTACTCATAACCCCTTTTCTCTCTTTCCTTCTCTCTTTCCTCTCTCTCTCTCTCTCTCTCTCTCTCTCTCTCTCTCTCTCTCTCTCTCTCTCTCTCTCTCTCTCTCTCTCTCTCTCTCTCTCTCTCTCTCTCTCTCTCTCTCTCTCTCTCTGTGTGTGTGTGTGTGTGTGTGTGTGTGTGTGTGTGTGTAAAACTAACGGAGTAAGTAAATAACGTAAGAAAATACCTGCAGGAGGAAATGTTCTCTGAAGGGCCATTTGGTTTGAAAAATCCAGGAATGCCCAAAACACATCATGCAGGTGTGTTTTGCCATTCTCTGTCACTGAATGCTTCTCCCTCCTGCGGTGTATCCTTCCCACCTCTCTCTAAGTAATGCTATTAATGAGCTTTCGCACATATCAAAAGACATCCATCCACTCCCACGTGTATGAAGAAACTAACATCAAGCAGCTTGTTTATAAGTCACCTTTGATATTCTGCTTGTGTTTGTACTGACACATTAAGATCCATGATGTTATAAAACACACATAGGTTAATGGAATAGTTAGCTCTGGTGCATCAGCTACACCAAACGCTTCATTAATGCTAATTTTATCTCAGTTCAGAACGTAAACTCATAAATATTTACGCAGAGTTCAATAACTTTCGTTTCATATAGGGTTGTTTTTTTTAAAACAACAACAACAATGGATTCCAAGATGCTCTATTATACAGACTGTAGCTTGATAGTGCTAGGAACAAGTTCTGTCTGATCTCCACTGTCTAGCTGGGATGAAGAAGAAGAGGGGAGAAGGAAGGTGATTGTAAGCCGCTTTGAGATTCCTTACAGTACAGAAAAGCAGGGTATAAAAAACAACTCTTCTTCTAGTGGTACAAAAATTCTTGCAGACTGTCCCCCCTGGGTTTACTATTAGGGAAGGGATGTTTTCAGGGCTTTTCCTGATCAAAAGAAATCTTAGTCAATGTATTCTGTCAATTTATTCCGTGATGTTAATCAGTTTAATCAATCACTTAAACATGCACAAGCAATTGCTCTGAAGGAAAAAAACCCAGACTTTATGGTTAGATTATGCATCCGTATGACACATGTAGACACATTCCTTCTGTGGGAAAGAGCGGAAGCCTCTCCCAAAATGTCACCTGCTATTCACACTTACAAGTGTGTATATTAAAAATAGTTTAGAAAAAATAATCCGCCCTGGTGAATCAGCAAGCACCTTTTGAAATTCATCAAATAGTTTATCAAATAATATTATTTACTTTATTTAGAATCTGTCTGCCTTTCTCACTGAGGCTCAAGGCGGATTACATACCAATACAATTAATAGGATGAGACATCTAATGTGTAACATAATAAGTCTAGGATTACAGCTGTCTGAACAAAGCATAAGGTATTAGAGTTGATTTGTTACACAATACAGAAAATGGTATTACATAAATAGAAAACACAGTGAGACCAGGATAATGCATACAGCAAACAGATAATATGTACTAAATACAGCGTTATAGTTCACAGTACCATTCCCTTTATAAATACCTAGCTGAACCATTTCAATATAATATAGACCCACTACCTTTATAGACATGCCTTCTTTAACATTTCTGTTTCACAGTTTGTGGAATTGAACCCAGTACCTGATGGGCAGCCAGTGGAGCGACTGCAGAATAATCAACTAAATTCTGCAGCTCTAATTACTTTAAATATTCTGAACATGTTCTTTGGTTTTTCTGACAGCGAAACCTCTTCAGCATACAGATCACAGCCATTGCATGAATAGAAAATTGCAGGGAAATAAACGAATGATGATCTGTTGTCTTGAAGTGGTCTGTTTAGCTTGGGCAGCCTTTTTAATTATGGGCAAGGAAAACAAATGACCCCCACGCACACACCTTCACCCATATTTCCATATGTGGGAATTTGCCTGGATTGGAGGGGATGCATCTTCATATCCAGGGTAAAATGCATAAAAGGTAAAAAGACGGAAAAGCAATATTCCCAGTATGTCTCCAGGTGCTCTACCTGTCCTGTTGCCATGCCAACATAGCAGGGCTAGATTACTCTTTCTGACTACCTGGAACACAACAGACATTGCATTAAAGGGAAATTATAGAAAATTGTTGTTTGCCAAATGAAAAATAAGATTAAACGAAATTTGGAGGGAGAGAATAGAAATATACTTACGGATAAAAACTCTCTCGTGGGGAAAAATAATTTCCCTTTCCTTTTAGAAGAGAAGGGGGAGTCAAGAGCCATAATCACTTCTCTGAGATGACTGGCCTATACTGCAAGGGGACCTTCAGGGCTGCACTACCCTATTCAAGACTACCTTGAACAGAATCTAATGGCAGTGTGCTATAGATAAACAAGAGCGTACTAGGATTACCTTGAAGCAAGGACTCTACACAGGTCAGCCCCAAATATTATCAGGGCCACAGCCACTACTCTGCTTTGGAACATGTAAAGAAACCTGGAAAAGTCCTGGTAGGGTTGCCAACCTCCATGTTGGGCCTGGAGATCTCCCAGCACTACAACTGATCTCCAGACTACAGAGATCAATTCCCCTAGAGCTAATGGCTGCGTTGGAGGGTAGACTTTATGGCATTACACCTGTTGAGGTCCCTATCTACCCCACCCTTCACAGTCTCCACCCCTAAATCTCCAGGAATTTCCAGACCCAGAGTTGACAACCTGGGTATCTTAAAGACTACCATTTCACATTTGTTTTTGAAAAGTAAAATCAAAGCAAGCTAACAAAGGAATTTGTCATACAAGAATGAAAACAGGGCTATGGATTGAGCTGTTGATGGAGTGAGGGGTGGCAGTTGGGTCAGGCAGGCCTCCCTCTCCACCACCACCACTTTCCGTTAAACAGCATTTTCTGTTCTTTGTCTTTATAACTGCATACCAGTTTGGTAGAACACATCATGCATCTGACAGACCGGACTTCTGCCACAATAAAAGTGTTATTCTTTAAGGAGCCACAGGTCTCTGATAGGTAACAACTGCCCTGGGACAAAATGACCTTTACTCCAAAGGAAGGAGAGGTCAGTAGTTCAGGCAGGCAGGCCTCACCCTCACAGCCCAAACTGTTTTCTGACCCCTAGGAGCAGCATTGCAGGGGGCATTTGGGGCTGCAGCGGAAGAAAATCATGTTCCATGCACAGAAATGGTTTCATCTTTGTGGATCCAGGCCAATGATGGATTACTCCTATGGATCCAAGCCAGTGCCAGACTATACTGATCCATCAGAACACCTGCGGTCATCCTTCTTTGACAATTACATAGTGCTCTGGGAAACTCTCCTCCCACATTCTTGATCCTCGAAAGATACAAAGACAACCTGTGATATTTTATTGCAGTTATAAAAATCTCTTGCGGGCTCTGAGGCTCATCATCAGGACCACTGCTTATTTCTGTGCATTCGCTCATTTAAATTACATTCCGCTTTAAAATCATCCACTGCATTTGTACTTGATGGGATTGGATGCAAGCGGGAGGTTTGGTGATAAGGAAAGCTGTTTCCTGCTGCTGTAGGTCCAGTTATTTTACATGTTACCACCATGTGACTCGTCCCAAATTCCCCTGCTGCGTTTTGAGATATTCATGAGCAAAATCCAAGTAGGCAGCAATTCCCTCTCTAATCATACCCGCATGCACCCACTACTCAGGTCTTTGATCACTAAGCTGGGACATGGATGAAAGTGTGAACAATTTCCTAAGCAAAGACTCCTTTTGAAGCTGCTGCCAAGTTCCAACCCTACTTTTCCTCCCCCACCCCTTCTGCATTTCCGCTGTCCTGCCCATAAACACTCTTTGTATGATGTTTTGGAGGTGGATAGGAGAATGTTTCAAAAACACCATGACTGATCCATTAGGGCCTGACCTTAGTGTGGTTGCAGTCCTGCAGTAGAAAAGTTTTCAGCGTCAGGGGGCATAGCTTGGGGGCTTGCTTTGCCTGAAGGTCTCAGGTTCAATCTGTGGCATCTCTAGTTAAAAGGAACAAGTAATAGGTGATGCGAAAGGCCTCTGCCAGTCAGAGCAGACAATACTGACCTCACTACACCAGTGGTCTGACTCGGTATAAGACAGCAGCATATGTGTTCATGCAAATTCTCATCTGAACAGCTGCATTTGTTCTCACCTGAATGGGCACACCCAGAATTATTAGTACCTGCTACAGTTACGTCATTCAGCAGAGTTATAGGGAAAATTCAGAGGGTGATATACCTCCAAGGAGCCTAGGGCAGCATACATGGTTCTTTCATCCTTCATTTTATCCTTTTAACAACTCTGTGAGGTAGCTTTGGCAAACAGGGATCGATAAGGTCACTCAGTGAATTTCATGGCAGGGGAGGGCTCCTCAGACCAAATTAGGGTTGCCAACCCCAGGTACTAGCTGGAGATGTCCTGCTATTACAACTGATCTCCAGCCGATAGAGATCAGTTCCCCTGGAGAAAATGGCTGCTTTGGCAATTGGAGTCTATGGCATTGAAGTCCCTCCCCTCCCCAAACCCCGCCCTGCTCAGGCTCTACCCCAAAAAACTTCCCACCAGTGGTGAAGAGGGATCTGGCAACTCTAGACCGAATCCAACCCTAACCACCACACCGCACTGGTTCTCATACCACACCACACTGGTTCTCTGCACATTCTTCTTGCAGTTCAAATTCAGGCTTACAGATCTGCCACATTCATAAGCAGTTTGAAATGCACTGTATGAGGATATTATGATTTGTTAAAACAAATAAACAAATAATACCAGGTCATTTTCAAATCACCTTTAGGCTACAATCCTGAGAATAAATAAAAGGGGTCTTACTCCCAAGAAGATCTGCTTAAAATCTTTCTCTTGAAGCCCTACAGATTCTGGAGAAAGGGCTTTTGAAGGACCACTTGCTTCCATATCAACCTGCCCAATGCCTAGATCAACTTAGCATGCTCTGTGTAGCACTGTTGTTTGATGTACAAGCCTTTAATTGAACTAGTGAAGGTTATTCGCCTTGCTGCTATCATTTTATTTTGCAGGAACTGTTAAGAAAACGTTTTTAGATTGCTGCTATTACTTTCTGTCATTCTTTTAAAACCTTTTCTATTTAGTTTCCAGCAGTCAGAACAATCAAAGCATTCTGTTTTACTGTTTTTAATGGCTTTATGTTGCTGCTGCCTGCCTGTTCTATTTGAGCACTATTCAAACAGTAAATAAAGAGACCGTGTGGTGTAGTGGATAGAGTGTCTGGTTAGGATATGGCAGACCGTGGTTCAAATCCTCACTGTGCCATGGCAGCTTGCTGGGTGACGTTGGGCCAGTCACATGCTCTCAGGTTCTGCAGGTCATGTACAGAATAAAATTGTACTGTACTGTACTGCTCTCAGTCTATGTACTTCACAGGGTTGTTGTGAGAATAAAATGGAGCAGAGGAGAATGCTATAAACCACTTTAGTTCCCCAGTTCAGAGAAAAATGGGGTATAAATAAAGTAAATAAATAAAATATTAATTGCTGCTACTTTCGTATATTCAATTTTGCAATTGTTTTAATTATTTTAATGCTGGTATTTTAATTGCTTTGATATTTGTGATGTACTTTTTTTTGTAAATTGCTTCAAACGTCTTGGGGCTGTGAAAGCCACGTAGAAGTAGGTTAAACAAATAAAGCATAGCCACTATTGGACTAGTAGCTATGAACCTTACGTCTGAGTACCTGAAATCCAGGCAAGTAAGATGAGTTGCAATACACGTTGTCCACAAAGCTGGCTTCTCAAAAAAAGCAAAACCAAAAAAAAATTCAGATTAATACATTCACCCCATTTTACATTTTCTCTCTCATTAAATTATTTTTTCTCTTGGCATTGAAAAACAAAGTTCTAGCTGTATGTATCTGTAATTTTATATCCAGAGAGCTCAATTAACAGTTCTCCCTATTAGGTATCTTTAAGGGTCTCTAAGATCAATTATTGCCATTATGATGGATCACAAGCACCTTGTAAGTGGGGCACTCAGTAGTACACTCTAGGGCTGTTGAAAAAAAAATTCGGTAAAATTCGGATTCAGCAAAATTCGGCCTGTTTTAATTCGGGAAATGCCAAAGTCCAAACTCCCCCAATTAGGATCCGTGGAATTCGGTGCCAAGTTCCGAGTTTGGGGAAAAATTCAGCCGAATAAAGCCATTAAAAACGTATTCGAGCCTTTCCGCAGCTCCGTGGGGGGCATTTTGGGGGGTAGAGGTCCCAAACTTAGTAAGCTTTGGATTTCACACATTAACTGATCACTTCAGGATACAATGGTTCCATATTAACATACCACACCCTCATTAGTACATTATCTTGATACTTACAGGACAATGATTAGCACATTACTTCTGCAGGACAGTACTCAGCTCAAACCCAACCCCTCTCTGACTCTTCCTACACACTTGACACTGAGAGACACTGTCCTTCAGTGTTACCACTCTGAAGATGCCTGCCACAGCTGCTGGCGAAACGTCAGGAAAGAAAATTCCAAGACCACGGTTACACAGCCCGGATAACCTACAAGAACCAATAGTTCTCTCCAGTTGACAAAATGTTGAGTTCAGCAATTAGAAAGCTCTGAGGTTAGAGGGGGAAATGCAGCTCTTCCCTTCCCCCTCCCTTTAAGAATTCCCAGCCAAACTCAGGAGAGAAGCTAAGAAGCTATTTGGCTGGGATCCAGTTGACAGCATTGTTTTTGTTTACAATGGGAGCAATATCAAAGAGTCATCTGGAGCCTTTGAGGAACAGAGAAATGTTCCTATCACCAGAAAGCCAGGCCACAACTCAGAACTTATGCCTATCTCTCTAGCAGCCCTGTAGTTGCAAGGGAGAATACAGTGACACCTTCTCCCACAATCCCAGAATATTATTTATTTAGTATATGTGTGTGTGTGTATACTTTTATCCTGTTTATTTTATCCCATTTATATATACACACACACACACACACACACACACATTTTTATCCCAGTCTTCTTCCATGAGGTTCAGGGAAGCTTACATGAGTCTCCCTTTCCCCCATTTCATCCTCACAACAACCCTGTGGGGTAGGTTAGGCTGAGAGTGAGTAACTGGCCCGAAGTCACCCAGTGAGCTTCATGGCAGTGTGGGGCTTTGAACCTGGGTCACCCCAATTCTAGCCCAACTAACCACATGGGCTCTCATTCCATGACTCTCACTGCCAAACTAGATGAGAAAGTGTAGAATCAACAGGTGGACCCCTCTGTCATTTTACTGAGAAGCAGCAAGTGAAAGAGTTGCAGCTGCAAATATTGCAATTAACATTCAAGCTTATGCTGTTCAAAATGTCAGGGGTTTTTTTTGTCTAGTATCTCTTTTGATCATTTCAAAGATTTGCCTGCAAGTGTCACTGAAAACAGTTTTGCACCTGCACAGTGATAGCATTTAGCATGATCACTGGGCAACTACAGATCATATGCCCCACATGGTGTAGTGGTTAAGAGCTGTGGTTTGGAGCGGTGGAGTCTGATCTGGAGAACCACGTTTGATTCCCCACTCCTCCTCATGAGCGGCAGACGCTAATCTGGTGAACTGGATTTGTTTCCCCCACTCCTACACACGAAGCCAGCTGGGTGACCTTGGGCAAGTCACTCTCTCTCAGCCTCACCTACCTCACATGGTGTCTGTTGTGGGGAGGGGAAGGAAAGGTGATTGTAAGCCGGTTTGAGGCTCCCTTAAGTGGTAGAGAAAGTTGGCATATAAAACCAACTCTTCTTCTTCTTCATCATCATCACAGACTGCTTCTTTTACAAGCATTTGAGTTAGGCCCTGTGTGCTGCTTCTGGACTTGTGGAGTTGACAGCATTCCTCTCTCTCTCTCTCTCTCTCCCCTCCTCCTTTCTTTGTTCTTCACAGCCAAGAATTTTTCCTTTCCTTTCTCTCTCTCTTTTTTTTTTTTGGTCTGTGTCCCAAAGATGTGCACTTGCATAGCTAAGAAAGCCTTGGTTAATTTCAAGCCCCTAAAAGCTTTGCTCCTCCAGGCTAATATGCTGGGAACCCTCACCCCAAGGCTAAGACATTGGTCAATTTCCGTTCAAGTACCATACCTAGCCTATGGGGCAGATATTCTACAAAAATGGGATCCTCCAAATTAAAATATTAACAATGTTCACCCAGTGTACTAAAATAGAGCAAGCCTTTCTTAGCTGCTGAAAGTCTTGGTAAATGTCAGCTTCAGTACCCTGGGTTTTGCATTGAATTCGAAGAAGAGGAATTCCAAACCTAAAAATCTGAAATTAAATTGACCACAAAAGAGAAACATAAGAGCTGTGGGAGGTGGGGATTCCTGGCTGTGGACAGCTCAGCCCTAATGGAAACAACCTGCTGAGAGTTTATTTTTCTTCTTGGGGCTGAAAATGATTTTGGAGAAGGGATAGCCGTGGCAAAACATTGTGAGAACACACACACACACACACACACACACAAATTATTCCCAATCCAGACAGTTTGTCTGCCTTTCCAATCAATTAACACCAAGTCAGGAAGCCATAAGAGACAGGGGAAACATCTCACATCTGTGAATCACACCCTATGAGATGTAAATGTTTTAGGTACTTAAAGAATGTAATGGTAATGGCGGCAGATGGGAAAGGCTGGATGAAAGCGGAGCATACACTGATTTTTTTTCACAATTAAGATCATATGCAAACTACTCCAAAACAAATGGATGATCAGACTTGCTCCCATTTTGCAACCCCAAGTGGAATTTCTTCTTCCCACATGGCTGCTACTTACCAATTTTAAAACACGTCATTCATAATTTTTCCCCATTCTCCCTAAATTGTGACTCTCAGTGTGGCAGGCTCGCCACACCTGGAGATGGGGCCTATACTTGCAAATGCTCCAGGGCACCAAAACAAGCTACAGCAGCTATGCTTGTGTCCTGATTTTGCTCCAGGCCTCTTGGTAGGGTTGCCAGGTCTTCTTCACCACCGGCAAGAGGTTTTGGGGACAGGGCCTGAGGAGGGTGGGGTTTGGGGAGGGACTTCAATGCCATAGAGTCCAATTGCCAAAGCAGCCATTTTCTCCAGGTGTACTGATCTGTATTGGCTGGAGATCAGTTGTAATAGCAGGAGATCTCCAGCTAGTACCTGGAGGTTGGCAACCCTACCTCTCGCTCACCATTGGTCAGCACCTGCTACGCCCAACCAATCTTTAACTTGCCCCACAGTAGGCAAGAGAAGAGACTGGTGGAGGAAAGGGGTAGAAAGTGCAGTACTCAGTAGATGTACACATGCATCTGGGCAAGGACTCAGCAACCTTGTAGAGATTTCTGTAGAGCTAAACAAAACAACTAAATAGCTGCACAAAGATTCCAGCCTGCTTTTGGCACTAGTTCTGTTGCAAGGGTTGAATTATCTGGTTCATGAAAAGGTCATAGCTCTAAGTTACCAGGAACAGAGGGGGAGAGGATAACAAAGGAAAAGAGAGAAAGAGAGAGTTTTGTGTGCCATGTGAATTGGATCCATCAGCTCCCCTTTTTGGCCAGAGCTCAGACAGGTCTCAGAGCTCAGAAAAGAGAACATCATGAGGACTGTGTTACTCAAATGGGTCTTGCAATATTGCTTGGGCTACAGATGCAGCATGATCACCACCGTTGCATAGGTTACTCAGAACTTCTCAGCAGTTTAGTAAGACTGAAATGGGCTGTTGCAAAAGCAGTCTGTGTGGGGTTTTGCTGTTGTCGCTGCTGGTTTTTCCCCCCAACCGACTTGTTTTAAAGAGCAACTTCTCAGCAAATGCTTAGGTTATTAAAACTGCATACATTGATGCAAACTAGCAAATGACCAGCAGGCATACTGAAAGATTTCTGGATCATTAGTGAACATAAATTGTACAGCTTGCCCGTATTGTGTAGCCCACCAATATTGTTCTTGGCCCATATCTGGCCTGTTGCCTGCTCTGTGTTGCTTGGATGCCCCTGGTGACCTCCTCACAGCAGTACTCCCACATGTACTCCCACCACCTCCAGGTGGTGGCTGGCTGGAGATATCCCACTATTACAACTGATCTCCAGGCGACAGAAATCAGTCCCCCTGGAGAAAACGGCCGCTTTGGTAATCGGACTCTATAGCATTGAAGTCCATCCCCTCTCCAAACCTCACCCTCCTCAGACTCCACCTCCAAAATCTCCAGGTATTTCTCAACCCAGAGCTGGCAACCCTATAGGTCACACTTCTAACTGATTTTCATCTACCTGTTGCAGGGATTAATTTGAACTAAGTCTCATAAAAAGGAATCCCCAGATCTGTTTTTTGATGCCAAGCCCCAGCCATAGGACACAAAAAGCATGTGCAGAGTACCTTTCTATCACCACTGGGCAATCACAGTCAGCTCTCACAAAAACTGGAACAAAGGGCAGAATTTCAAAGTTCTGCAATTTAGATCCTAGACAATACTGAGCTCCCAGACAGCTTCGTAAGTAGTGTTGCCAACCTCAAGATAGTAGCTGGAGATCTCCCGCTATTACAACTGATCTCCAGCCGATAGAGATCAGTTCACCTGGAGAAAATGGCCGCTTTGGCAATTGGACTCTATGGCTTTGAAGTCCCTCCCCTCCCCAAACCCCGTCCTCCTCAGGCTCCACCCCAAAAACCTCCCGACAGTGGTGAAGAGGGACCAGGCAACCCTATGTTTAAGGGTGCCACCACCTTTTCTGGAGCTCTTCATTTTTCTAAAGGCATCATCCGCTGTTTCCCTCACAGCTAGTATCTCCTAGACTAAAAGGGAATTAATTGCTTATATTCATTAATCTTATAGTCCTCTTTAGGGAAGAACAATTAATTTCCCACCACACCCCAGAATCTGGGGCAAACCAAGGAAGTAATCCACTTCTCTGTCTCCCTACTTGCGGGGAATTTCCTGGGACTGAGTCAGCCAGCCACCAGCTGTTACATAAATTTCCACTTATGAATTTCCAGTCAGACTTGGAATCCGGTATAACTTGGAGAAGATGACGGGCCATCTGGCCAAGAAACCCCAGAAACTTCTGCTGGGGTTTTGTCTAAAGTGTACAAAATGTGTGTGTGTGTTTTTTTTTTTAAACAGTTCTTCCAGCTGCAAGGCAACAAATCCATTTTTATCATACATACACCACTACCTTTTCTTTAAATCCAATCAACATTTTAACTGGACATCAATCATTTCTAGTTCAGGTGTGTGTGTTCAGTCACACCATTCCATTCCATCTCTTATTTGCATTGGATTTTCTGAACTGGCGGTTTCTGCTTTTCTGACTTATGCAAACTGACATCATACAAGATTTGTGAAGGGACTGTTCACCCCTCAATCTTCTATTTAAGGAGCTAGTCTGTTTTGCCTCTCTGTCTCATCCCTGTCAGGATTAGACAAGCAAAAGTAGAGCTGGCAGAAGATTGTCTTCCATTTATGTTTGTGTTTTGAAGACAATGGAGAGATTCGAGCCAAGACTTGGTAGACGTGAGCAGGCATTTCTCAAAAATCCTTTCTGTTGGGGAGGGGTGGTGGCATGCCGTGGCGGCTTCATTTCTTCACAAAAGCAAAGAAAAATACGTTGTAACACAAAGCCTGCAAGAAAAGCCTCTGTATTCTTTGAATGGTTCAGTGCAACACAAATACAAAGAAAGTGATATTAAAATCTTGGGAGGCTACGAAAAAACAGCGACAACTATTTTCTAGGGCTAATTTACCATGATGTGCTTGACTTATCATGTTGTGCATGCTTCTTGTCTTAAGCACATGTGGAGGGAAAGATTTACCACACTCAGAGCTTCACTCTGTTTCTGTACATTTCTGGGGGGGGGGGTTGCTCACCCCCCTCAACTGATCATGGGCACACCACGGCAAGTGGCTGATGGTCATATGCGACCACCTTCTGGATGCACTACATACAACCATATACATTTGGAGAAGCTGGTGCATTTTTCCCAGCCTTGCATAATCTGTGATTTCACAGCCTGTGCAACATGCTTACCTTTGAGCCACTGTGAAGTCATTTTCAATCTGTTACCACCATTCATACTAGTGAGTTGGGCACTGGAGCACCATGTTCCTCCCCTCTTTTTTCTATGTGCTCCAGCTTTGTTAATGGAAGGATCACCCCATTCTTATTCTTATTGTTCTTTGTGTATCCCATTTAGAGCTGGAGTTAACTGCTGGCTTTTATATAGTCCAAGGGGGAATGCCTGGGGGAGGCATGTCTTGCTTCAGGTAGTTTTTAGTACAACTTGAAAAATGTTTTGCAGCATTGCCACCTAAACTAATTATGCCATTTATGCATGGGACGTTTTCCCTTGGATTTGCCTCTCTCTAAATGCACATTTTCCCCATCCGAATTCTCAAAACTCCAAAATAAGCCCTTGAGCAGAGTTTTGAGAATTCAGATGGGGGGAAATGTGCAGTATATTTAGACAGCGGCAAATCCAAGGCAAAACCTCCCATGCATAAATTGCCAAACTGTACTCCATTCTAAGACTCTACAAGCTGCCAGAGGGCCAGTGTCATGCAGTGCTTAGAGTGGCAGATTAGGATCATGGAGACCCAGGTTTGAATCCCCACTCTGCCATGGAAAGCTCACTAGGTAACGTTTGGCCCGTCATGCTCTCTCTCTCTCTCAGCCTAAACTACATCACAGAATGTTGTGAGGATAGGATTGAGAAGGGGAGACTGATGCTGTGGGTTGTTTTGAGGCCCTACTAGGAGAAATGCAGGAGTAGAATAACAGAACCATAGAGTTGGAAGAGACCACCAAGTTCAAACAAATAAGCCAGGTATAAATAAATAAGACAGGAAGATAGAGTAGGGAGGAGGGAGTGAAGGCTGGAGGCGTCCCATAGGCAGGACAAGGAAAACCCACATTTGGTGAAAGTATGGCCAATTTACTTTCCCATGAAATTACCTGGGGGGAATGGTTTTCTATGAAAGGCTGTGTCACTACCAGATCAAAGTATATCAGCACCAAGAAGGATGAACATGCCTTGGCATAGTACTAATGTACAAAATATAGTGTTTCTGTATACCCCCTCTCTAAAGATTTCTTGCCAAGTGATAACATGGTAACACCTCTAGAGCCAGAAAATCAATCCATCAGCTATCAGGTGACTTTTTATGACAGCATATTAAAAGTATGTTTCTGGGGATTGATAAAATTAAAACACACACACACACAGTTTGTGGGCTCTCCCAAAGAAATGTTCTTAGTAAATGTTAGTGCATGACTAGATGGAAAGCAGTGATGCATCTATAGCATGTTTTACAGATAAGCCTAGCAGACATAGAGGACCATCTTGACCCACAGATGTTAAAAAGAGCAATCCTAAGTACATCTACTCAAATTCCTACTCAGCAAAGTAAGATGTGGGACTTACTCCCCTGGTAAGTGTTTTTAGGATTGCACTGTCAATGGGGTGGACTCTCATGTCACCTACAGCTCAGGATGATCAGAGGAAGTACAGTCTGTTTCCAAACTGGCAGAGTCTGTTGTGAAGTCAGAATATGACCCTTTGGCCACATCACTACCTCTATCCCTCAGAGTATGCCACTCAAGCACGCATATAACACACACATAACCTAAGACAGTTCTGAGGGTCTCCTTGCCCAAGAACCTACAGAAACATGAAGCCAGTCATCAGCATTCACAATATTCCTTGCAGAAATTAAGAAACAGGGAGAGAAGTACTGACAAAATGAGAGAGTGAAGCTGGGACTAAAAAACTATTTTGTACTGTAATGAGTATGTAATATAGATGAAGAAACAGGTCTACCCAAAGCATGAATGTATAGGATTCCACCAGCTCAAAATTACAGTCCATTGTCATTGACCTTCAAGGGAGGGGAGGAGAGACCAATAGATACTGCATCCTGGGGACTGAAGAAAGATGACAGTGTCATTGGGAGGGGTTGTGGCTCAGTGGTAGAGCATCTGCTTGGCATGCAGAAGGTCTCAGATTCAATCCTCGGCATCTCTAGTTAAAGGATCTGGCAGCAGATGATGTGAAAGACCTCTGCCTGATACTCTGGAGAGTAGCTGCCAGTCTGAATAGACAATGCTGACTTTGATGGACCATGGTAGTTGTGAATTTCCTGCATTGTGCAGGGGGTTGGACTTGATGACCCTGGTGGTCCCTTCCAACTCTATGATTCTATGATTCTAAGGATATAATTCAGTAAAAGGCAGATTCATGTGTTCATTTCCAGAAATCTTGTTTTTTCATGACTGGTATGAACATTACATGTCTTCATGTTTATGCAGTCCTCACTCCTCTCTGCTCTTTTCCCACATGAAATTTGATTGATAGCTTCCTGGTTTGGGAAGCCTTCAGTTAAACTCCAGTTTGCTGGTGAGGTCCAAATGTGGCCTTGATTTCCTTTTGAGAGAGATTCTTCCTGTAAGGCCTCACACAAATCTATCTCAATAGCTGTGCTAAGGCACATTCTAAGATCTTTGCCTAGACTGATCACAGGATTAGTCCCTCTTCAATAAGGAACAAAGTTTTGTGAAAAGAAAAGCACAAGCAAACTGCAATTCAGGGGCAGATCTCACAATGAGGAGTGGACCACACCAACTACTTTTTCATATGCATGCAAAAAAAAAAACGTCTGGCACAATTATGCTTGGATTCACTGAGAGGAGACATTTAAAAATAACAAGAGAAATAATAAGGTACAACAAATAAGTAGGAAGCTGCCACCTGGACTACCCAATTATAGCATCTGAGTTCCCAAAAACACAAGTTCCTTTGGAAGGGCAGGAAAAATAAGAAGTACAATATGTCTCACACTCTTGTTAAATTAACAGAAGCCTCTGGGAGCATCTTTTATAGCAGTGCAAACTCTAGTTGCCTGGCCTTGGGGTCATGAGTGCCTGCCCACTCACCCATATGAGCAATGAACTGAAAATCCTGCCAGGCTGTGTTTTTGGAGAAGGGAAAGTCTGTAGAATGGCAGTTCTAGTTGGGAGATGCCAGCTTGATTTCTAAGTTATAGGGCAATGGAAAAAATTGGGAATATGTATCCCTCTCTAGAAACTAAGTTTGATTTAAAGTGTTCTGCAAATTATTGGATAGAACGTGTGTGTGTGTTTCCAGTAGATGAGAAATTTTAATTCTAAAAGGCTATTTCAGTTTTAACTGCTTAAGCTAAAAATAAGAAAAGAATGACAGTTGTAATACAAGATAAAGATAATTTCTGTCTTACTTAAATGTCTTTTTTTACAAGATAAATTATCTGCACTTTTATTGCAAAATGTCATTCTTTTGTTGTTGCCGTTCAGTTGTTTTTCTCTTTAGCTAGTTGAAACTGAACTAGTCTTTTTTTAAAAGAAAGTAAATATCTTCCATTTTATATAGATGTATATTATACGTTCAATAATTTGCAGAATAGTTGTAATCAAGCCTAATCTGTGTATGAACAGTTCACCCTAATAATTGAGGAATGTGAAAACATCTCTCTCTCTCTCTCTTTTAATACTCCAGCTGCTACTTTCAGTGGCTGCTAATGTTCTCAGGAGCTGAACATGCCACAGCGCCCCTTGGTATGAGTGGGTGGCTGAGTCACAGGAACATGTCCCTGATGCTGTCTCCGACAGAGCCCTTCTCAGACCTCAGTCTTCTTCTTCATCTCCATACGGTAGATGATCTGATAGCCATCATCCCAGGCATAGATCTGTCTCTCTTTGGGGTTGTATTTCATACTGGAGTGAGAACCATACCGCTTGGGGAAATAGACCAGGGCAGCATCTTCAGACGCCATAGAGCCACTGACATCAAAGACACACTGGATACGGGACCGACTGGGCAGCCGGGTATTGTACACCACATAGAGGGCTCCACAGATGACAAAGGCACTCTCCGCGTTCTCCCGGGGGCACGGTGTGTCCCACATTTGCTCTATGTCTAGTGATGCAGGGTCTAGTTTGGCCAGTGCAATATTCTTCTCATTCTCTTGTGTGGCATAGATGGCCCAGAGTCCTTCTTCATCAGCTACCAGATCAATGTAGTTGTAAAATGAAAGACCAAAGACAGGGATCTGCTCCTCAGCAGGGAAGACAGAGCTGTCAACAATAGTCTTGTTGGCCAAACTGAATTTGATGACCTGGAATGTGCCATGTCGCCGGATATAATAAAGGTGGCCCCCATATACCAAGTGTCCCGTGCCCACCCATGGATAGGGTAGCCTGATACGTGCTGCCTTTCGGGTAGCAGAAAAGAGTGTGAATTCCCTCATCCTGGGAAAAACATATACCGTATCATTGCTGGTGCCATCAAACACATAGATCTTCTCTGAATTCCCTAATGGGTCTTTGGTCCACAGTCCAGCAGTGCTGCCAAAACGCTTTAGAATCTTCATGGATTTCACTTGGGAGATAGTATCACTGCAATCTGGAAAGAATAGTTACAGAAGGTTTAAGCTTTGTTCTCTAACACAAACTTGTAGCTCAGAATTTCAAAAAAAAGGATACTAAAACACAACATAGAATCATAGAATCATAAAGTTGGAAGGGACCACCAGAGTCATCTAGTCCAACCCCCTGCCCAATGCAGGAAATTAACAACTCCCTCCCTCCCACATCCCCAGTGACCCCAACCCTCCCCCTGCCATGCAGGATCCCACAATCAAAGCACTCCCGACAGATGGCCATCCAGCCTCTGCTTAAAGATCTCCAAAGACGGGGACTCCACCACCCTCTGAGGCAGTGCATTCCACCATCGAACAGCCCTCACCATCAGAAAGTTCTTCCTAATGTTTAGGTGGAACCACTTTTCTATTAGTTTAAATCCATTACTCCGTGTCCTAGTCACTGGAGCAACAGAGAACAAGCTAGTTCCCTCATCAACATGACATCCCTTCAAATATTTAAACATGGCTATCATGTCTCCCCTCAACCTTCTCTTCTCCAAACTAAACAAACCCAACTCCCTAAGTCTCTCCTCATAGGGATTCCAGACCTTTGACCATTCTGGTCGCCCTCCTCTGGACATGCTCCAACTTGTCAACATCCTTCTTAAATTGTGGAGCCCAAAACTGGACACTGTATTCCAAGTGAGTGACCAATGCAAAATACAGTGGTAGTATTACTTCCCTTGATCTAGACACAATACTCCTATTACTCAATACCCAATACATTATTATTATGTCATGATAAACCATAGTTGTTTAAGTTACAGTTTGTTGCACAAACCCTAGTTAGTCTACCAGACATACATAACAGACTACATACAGTTTGTTTGTAAACCCCAGTTAGTCTGCTGCTTGACTCCTTTGCTTCCCCTAAGCAGAATCACAGAATACTGTCCTGATCTCTGTTGTACTATGTGGCAAAGCATTACTTCATATGCGGTCTGCTCGCTAACATCCCAAACCAATGGGCAGGCAACAGGCAGAGAAATCTAGGGGAAACCCTGGAGATCTTTGGATCCCCTCAGAGATCTTCTGCTCTCAGCTAAGCTAATTATCAGCCAGCCTCCTCTCTCTCTCTCGCCTTTTCAGTCTTCTCTGCATTCCCTAAACATTTTTGCTCTGAACGAAAATAGAGCTTTTACAGCCTTTCTCTCTTGCTATTTTACTACATTCCTTTAATTTGTTTTTCTCTCAGAAATAAAATAAACTCTTGAGAAGAAACAGATGGTCATGGCCAGGCCACTCACTCACTTGCTATCTCCTTGGATCCAAAGGTGGCTTTTGAACTGACATTTTTCTTTATGGGGAGGAAGATATGGCTGTTGGTGAGTGAAGGGAGTGTGGAACTCTCAGGGGTAGTAGAATATCATACCAGGGGTGCATTCATGAAAGCAGCCTCAGAAGAAGTCTGCCCTGTATGTTTATGCTGCCCTGCATGTTTATCGGGGACACACCAGAGATCTAGCAATGGTTAATATCACCTGCTTAGCTTTTACAGCCCCTCAGCAGTGCAGGGCCCAAGCTGTTCAAGCCTGGCTATGGTCCCTATGGCTTCTAGTAGGTCTCTTCCCCTCCTTCTTCCTCTAGGCTGAACTTTCTCTCCTTCTCAGTCCCCCCAACTCCATCTACTAGTCTCCACTGGCCTGGAGACCACAATACCGCACTTCCATAGCAGCCCTCTAAAACCCATCCATCATCACTCTGCCTGGGTGCAAGATTTGACCACCTCCTTTCACAGCAGCTCTCCTGCCCAGCTTCCTCCAGGTAAGGCCAGACATTTGGGCTGAATTCCAGTGACCCATGTATTGGTGGTTGTGGGGAAAGGGACACAGAGCAGGGAGGGTAGGCCCTGAGAAAACGCTAGCGTAGCCAAATGCCACTGGAGCAGTTACGTTGTTGTGCTGTTCTGACCAACATTAGCCAAACAAACAGAACTCGATCTTCTTAATTTGGATGTCAGCATCTCTTCTTCTACTAACCATTAGTTAGCTAAAGAAGTCAGAATGCCAGCTGAGCTTCCACCAACAAGCCATTGCTTCTTGGGAAGCCTGCGCTCCAACACTGTACTAAACTGGAGTTTAATCAAATGGTAGTCTATAACCGATCGTTTATCATGAAGTCTGAATGCAGTACAGTCAGGTGAGCAAATCACAGAGTTGGATTCACATTATATTTTCCATCAGTGAAATGGAAATTTTCTGCCTCCCCCCACCCACCCACTGCGACCCACTTATTTCCACAGAATTCTGCTCTTGGGAGGGATAAGAGAATCCACAGGTACACCAAGAGGGGGGCTTGAGCTGGGAAGGGGGAATAAGTGGAAATCGCCAATCTAGTTTGGATGTAACCTATAAATGCCTGCATGTCTGCTTTGTTCAGAATCTGGTGGGTTTTCCCCCTCCAGATTTCTGGGACTCTCAGAAATGCTTGTCATGAGTATGTTTGCACCTAGACTTTCAAAGAGCTGTCGTTTACACCCACATTAGCTCCAGCAGTAAAGTGTTCCACTTTATGTTCTATTTGCATGGCCACCTCAGTGAGGATTAAACTACTGATGTTCCTCTTTTAATTTGCACCCATGCTGAGAAAAAAGGTAATGTTTATCCTACATTCCCTTACTTTGAGTGATGACTTTGAAAAGTGTGCTCCAACCAATTATGTTAATTCAAGAGGAAAGAAATGGTTACACATTCCTCCAGAACTCTCCCCACAGTCTTTAAGACTGCTCACCTTCAACACAAAGCTGTGCTGGGTACCCAAGAAGGTACAGTTGGCTGCAGGGTTTAAATTTTCCCTCATCGCCATCATCATTTATTAGTTATAAAAGTACTTACGATAGTCAATGTATTATACAGGATTAAAATCATACAGGCCCCTTCCTTAAGGTTCACCATTTAGGAGGGGAAAATAGGAAATTGTGCTTCCCTTACAATAGTCCCGTGTATGGAACTCTGTCACTGGATCAAGATAATGCGCGATAGGTCTCTCCATGGCTATCAGTCATTATAGCTAAGAATGAAGGCTCCATGTTCTCATGGAGAAGCCCAAAATAACTAATACCACCATCTGTACTCTGAGCTATCTGTAAACATCTGACTAGCTGCTGTTGCTGGATCAGGCCAAAGATCTGCCCTCCAAGGCCTCTGGTGAGCAAAGCTATATAGAGAGATTGGTGATCATGCTATGTATATTCACAGTGGGGTGGGGATGCATTCAGAAGATTTCAATTTTTGTTGATTTCTGCAGACTGGTCCCTCATTAAAGGGAATCATGAGCCTTAGGGGAGGAGCTTGGCTCAGTGGTAGAGCATCCGCTTTGCATGCAGAAGGTCTCTGATTCAATCCCTGGCATCTCTGATTACAACAGGATCTGGGGTAACTGGGGTTCTCAAAGATCTGTTCTCTGTTTGAGGCCCTGGAGAGCTATTGCCAGTGAGAGTAGACAATACTGAGGCAAATGGACCAATGGTATAAGGCAGCTTCATATGTTCATTATTCATTTACCTCAGAAACGGAAAATGCACCATTTGGACAGCTTAAATGAGATTCCAAATCTCGTTGAATAGCTGAGACCAAACTTGCTTGTTTACAGAGCGTCCTAAACAACAATAAGTTGTTTCTGATTTATTTCTGGCAAACTTGTTGTTTTTTTCTTGGCAATGCGCAGATTAGCTTCAGTGATTTATATCTAAGCTTTTATTAATATATATAGTCCTGCCATTCCCTATTTCAATAGCTGACAGGACAGGAAAGCAATGCAGAGGACATTGAAATGTTTTGTTGAGTGCATTTCTTGCCCAGTTCTCCTCAGACGCTAGTGTGCAAAGGAAGACTCAGTCCATTTTCCCAACCGCAAATGGCCTGGGGGTGTTATTTGCCTCATGGTGGGGCTGCAAGTGCAAACATTCAGTGCAAAAGCAGACCTCTGATGGGGCAAATAATGACCCCCTGGGGACCCTTTGAGTTAGGAAAAGGGTGTGAGGGGACAAAGCTGATCGAGCCACACTGAACCATGCTATTGTAACACTGAGGGTAGATCACTATAATGACCTTTGTCTGGGACTGCCCTTGAAGATGATGCCGACACTCCATCTGGACCAGAACGTAGCAGCTCATCTACTGACAGGAGTCAGGAGGACAACTCATATGACAGCAATATTATATCATCTACAGTTTGTTTCCAAACTCAGTTGAAGGTGGTGGTTTTGACCTTTAAAGCCCGTTACTGTCTGTGTCTCACATACTTGAGGGACCATCTCTCCCCAAATGAGGCAGGATGGATTTTAAGATCCTCCCTAAAAGAGATAAGAACTGCGGCTGCCCAGGTAAGATTGTTCTCAGGACCAAACTAGATGTTATGACATCTTGGGCCACCACCATTTTAGAAGTGACTTCAAACCATTTCAGAATGCTGTGAGGACCCAATCCTGATTGGGCCCACAGGGCAGTGGGACAAGGCAATCTTGTGTCCCCACTCCAACAGGGAGCTGTTTCGGCACTTATAGAATCATAGAATCATAGAGCTGGAAGGTACCAGGGTCATCTAGTCCAACCCCCAGCACAATGCAGGAAATTCTGAACTACTTCAAAAGCTGCAGGGAGACAAGTCACCTGGTCCTGCACTCTGTAGGCCATTGCAGCATTTTTAAATGGTTCAAGTTCACCTCTAAAATGATGGCAGTGTCTACGGGTTGTGGACATTGTAATGTCTGGTTTGGCCCTCAGTAGCTGCCCTGTCAGTTGAGGTAAAGTTGCCTCTTCTCTCTGACTGTTCAGACAGCAGCGTAAGGCAATGCTGTTTACTCGGGCTCAGACTTGAACTAATCATGCTTATTAAGTTTAATGTCTAATGATCGCTTAGAGTTTTTAAATTTGTTTAAAACTAGTTTATATTTGGAAACCACTTTAAGAATGATGAAAAGTGTATAAAACATGTTAAATAAATATTATGGGGCTTTGAGCTATCTTGCTCTCATTTGGTAACTGGCCCTCTTTAATTTCGTATTGCCAATTTTAGTAACCTTGCCAGTTCTCAGTCACTAACCTTTAGGTCAACAAATAAAGCGTCCAGTATGCTTTTCCCCAGTCTAGTGCTAGACTTCACATTTAACCCTTTAACACAAGGCACATAACTGCATGGCACTCCCCCTACCACCACCAACAAGCAAGGCAACTGCATTTGCAGCTAGGCCTATACACACACATTTGTCTCATGAAGACCAGACATAGAACATGTGGTCCATGTCAGGGACTTGTGGGAGATCACTGCATGTCTGCGTTGGCAGAATGTATTACAAGTATAAGCTGTGAGGACTTCTTCTCACCTGTCAGTATCTCGTACTTCTCATTCTTGCGCTTTTTGCCTGTGGAGACCTGATTTTCCACAAGCTTCTCATCTACCTCCACACAAGGTGGAGCAGGATTTTGGGTTTCAAGGTAGTCCACCTCACGCTCCAGCCGATCCACCCTCACTGCTGTGTTCTCTACCTCCACCCGGATGGTCTCCCGTTCTTTCTCCACGGATTCCAGCATGGACAGCACCTTGTTTTTAAAATCCCTCAGCTCAGTGGAGTAACGACTGCTCTGATCGTGCCACTGGGAGATCCGCTCCTGTGGAAAGAAAGGGAAACAAAAACTTTAGGGATGAAAGATATGAAGCTCTACGACAAGCAAGTATTCATTCAGGAGAGGGTAAAAGTACCCAATCCTGACACGTTGAAAAAAATCACCAGCCTGAAACTCTAACCCTGTTCACACCACCAGGTACAGCGGATATAATAAGACTATAGGAGTATCAGTACTGCAGGCTAAAAAAACCAAGTGTCTCACAATCATGTTTGCCTTTTGGAAATAAGCAAGAGGCGTTCATTTCTCACTGTGCACTATGCATTACACTCTCAAGATTCTCTGCAAACTTTTCTTCTTATATGATTGTAGAAATCAGCAAGTCTTAACAGCCTTTCTTATCCTCCCAGTCAGTGCTTTGGATCCAGCTGCTAAAATTCAGTAGCCACTGCAGGGTTATCAAATAAAGATATAATGGCAAATGTTTTAAGTAGAATAGAAAGCTATGCACCCTTTGGGTTCTAAAATGAGGGATTCTACGGAGCTATGAAATGCCAAAGTAGAGAACAAGGTTGGAAAATTATCTCAGAACATCTTGAACTTCCTATAAAGAGAAACTACCCCAACAGGGCAGCCTGAGACTTCCCCATATCTACCCAACCCTCTCAACTTGCCAACACTTGTGGGTGAAGGGTGGGTATGGCTCTCTGTTGTAGCTCAGCTCCTTAGCTTAAATTGTAGTTCAAGAATCATTTTCAAACCTTGAAGTCAGTCCCCAGTTAGGCATTGATTTCTTCTATCTGGCTGCGGCAAGTAACTCCAGAGCCAATGTCCATAACTGCATAATGGAACTCTCCTAGCCCTGTGTGTATCAAATCCAGAGCGGGGTGCCTCGTTTGCCATTCTGGTCTCATGTTCTCACCTCTAAGACGGCCAGCCTTCTTTCCATGTACTCCATCAACTGTTGTTGTTGTTGCCCGTGGATGGTATCAGCCAGGATAACCAGCAGAAGAAAGGCATTTTGGGGAGCCATGACTGTACCTGGGGTCTTGCGCTTTGCCAGCGATCTCTGCACCGGATTCTAGCTCACACCATTGGAATGTTTTGACAGTTTCTCCGTAAAAAGAGGGGAGGGAACACAGACTCTCATTTGCTAGTTTTTTATTGAATCCAGATGGCTACATTTGGAGGAAAGAGATTGCTCCAATGAGGCTCACTTTGAGTGTTAACTCCTTTCCTGCCAGAATCGTTTGAGCACCAAAGGAGAGAGAAGGTTCTGCAGTTCCACAATTAGCAAGGCAATTGGAATAACCTCTAGGTTAGGCGCTGCAACCTAATGGCAGTGAGAAGCAGGCTAATCTTTGCTGGGGCCTCAATGCTGGAACGCTTATCCTAGGATAATAACTCCTGAATTAACTTTAGCAGTCATAACAGAAATTTTTGCTTATGTGGACAATGTGCCATTGTTTAATCCTTCTGGGTTGTCCCTTGGGTGAGAATACCCAGTGGCTGTGAGGTATTGTCTAATTATATTATATTAATTATATATGCAGGGGGTTGGACTAGATGACCCTGGTGGTCCCTTCCAACTCTATGATTCTATGATTTTATATCAGCGTGATTTGGATCTGGGGAGGGGAGAGAGACCATCGTGATATGTGACTTGGCTGGCCCAAGTAACTGTGGTTACCTGCATGCTGGTTTTAGGAGACAAAAGAACTTAGCTGCTAAAGAGGTCAAAAGAAATACTTAGGCCCTAAGCATTCATTGTAGAGCATTCTACAATGCATTCATTACTTTATGTATAGCAAAGGGGAAAGTTGGTTCTTGTAGGTTATCCGGGCTGTGTAACCGTGGTCTTGGAATTTTCTTTCCTGACGTTTCGCCAGCAACTGTGGCAGGCATCTTCAGAGTAGTAACACTGAAGGACAGTGTCTCTCAGTGTCAAGGGTGTAGGAAGAGTAATATATAGTCAGAAAGGGGTTGGGTTTGAGCTGAGTATTGTCCTGCAAAAGTATTGTCCTGTAAGTATCAAGATAATGTGCTAATGAGGGTATGGTATGTTAATATGGAACCATTGTATCCTGAAGTGATCTGTTAATGTGTGTAATCCTAAACTAATCTGTATGGCTATTGTTGAATGTTGTCTTTGTCTGGAGGTTTTTCAGGGCAGGAAGCCAAGCCTTATTCATTCTTAAACTCTCCTCTTTTCTGTTAAAGTTGTGCTGATGTTTATGAATTTCATAAAGGGGAAAGTTGTTTCTGACTTTACTATGCTGAAATGTCTACACAGTGAATATTACCACATAATTACTGTATGCAGCAATCTGTTCTGGGGCCTCCACAACATGTTCTGCCTGGGCCTTTTGATATCCCTTGGTGGGAGGGCAGATGTCATGAAGCACATTATTATATTGATTTGCCTTCTTTCCACATAGGGTTGCCAATCTCGAGGTGGTGGCTGGAGATCTTCCACTATTACAATAAATCTCCCGGCAACAGACAGTTCACCTGGAGAAAATGGCAGCTTTAGAAGGTGGACTCTATGGCATTATGGCCCATTGAAGTCCCTCCCCAAATCCTGCCCTGCTCAAGCTCCACATTCAAAATCTCCAGGTATTTCCCAACCTTATTTCCATATGAAGCTGCCTGATACTTTGTCAGACCACTGATCCTCAAAACAGAGTCTTGGATTCTAAACCCAACCCAGGAAGTGTCAGGAGAATTCCCCTTAACTCAAACCAGGGTTCTTTCATTATTTAAATATTCATACCCCACTTGTAGCTTACAACATTGTTCTCCAACCCCCTCCATTTTATCCTCACAACTACAGCTCTGTGAGGTATGTTATGCTGAGAGAGTGTAACTGGCCCAAGGTCACCCAGCAAGTGTTCATGGCCCAGTAAGGATTCAAGCCAGGGTCTCCCAAATCCTATCCAGGCACTCTAAGCATGATTACACCAAATTGGCTGTCCTTGGATGCTAATCAGGAATCTTCATTAAGATCAGTAATGGCGGAGTAGCTTTCACTGAAGGCAGTTAGTTTGCCACTGCTCATGTTCCTTTGCAATATGTAATTGCAGGGAATATCTAATAGCAGGAAAACAATTATTGTGTTCTGGACTGTGCTTTCACTTCACATCGGTGAAGCCCAACCATTCTGGCCCAGTGACCTAAGTAAGAGTATATTCTAGATAGCGTTGCCAGGTGGCTTGAAATCCATCAGCCAGATCACAGCAAGGATTGCACATGCAGGGCCGCGAGCAATGTGATCATTTCACTTCCGGACACTTCTGGAAGTGCCACAGTGCGACCGGACAATATACCAGTCAAATGGGAGTTTGAGTGGCAAATTGTCTCGTTGCGCTGTGGCGGTTTTCAAAGTAAACCAGAAGTTACAAGATCGCATCGCTCGTGGCCACGCGCATGCGATCCCTGCCCCCAAAATTTTCCACTGGAAGAGAGGGGGCATCTGGCAACCCTAGTCCCAGAAAACCCGCCAGAATTCTCTACAAAATACTGGTGCTCTTCAGAAGACAAAATCTGCCCCAGAAATTGCTGCCCTAAGACGAAGGTTGTTTCTCAGAATAAAAAGACTATGACAGAAAACTAGATTTTAAATCAAACACACCATCATTGATATTCTAAAACAGCTGTGGACAGGGAAGAGCTCATAGAACAGGACTCCCCCCTCCCACTGTAGCCCATTGAACCCCCGAAATGTTGTTCCTATGAGTCAGAAGACACTCCTGAACAGCACAGGAGGCAAAGAGGGAATGATGAGAGGGAGGAATCAGCAGAAATCACCCCTCGCACACGCACATGAGGGAAATGCCCTTTCATCATTGGAAACAGACTGTAATATACAAACCCATGATTTTCAAGCAATTTCCTGCATATATATCCGTTGTATTTTTATACAGAAATTGTTTAGCGGAAGCAGACGTGGAAAATCAGTACAGTTTTGTAACATGATGGCAGAATGCAAATGGTTTCTGATGAATTTCAGGCAAGAACAACAGTCTTTCTCCAGTCCTCCAAGACTGCACGCCCTACTATTAGACAGAATATTTTCACGATGATGGCCTTCAGGGGACATCTGATCAGCATCCCTATTATAAGGCTGAAGAGCGGCAGAAGCCTGGAAAGGGAGGGGCCTCCTGACTCGATCAACCTGTTCCTCACTTTCACCTGCTGCCCACTGCCTCACTGTCCAGTCCTGTGGACCCTGCTCATTTCAATTCCATTTTGTTTAATAGTAAGAGAAGGGGGGGGGGACTTCCAAAATTCATTCTCATGCTAGAAAAAAATGTGTATCAAATGTGAGATGAGCTGTGTGAGCATCTATTTTTTTGTGCCCCAAATACAGACCAGTTACTGCTCTTTAGATTTATATGATCTACATATTGTTATTTCCATGGGTCATCAGTCATTAAAACTGCATGAGAATTAGACTGAAGGTCTATTGGGTACAGAAAACAGCGCCGCTTTCTGCTTCGAGGGGGTTTGGGGTTGCACGAAATTCCTTTCTACGCAAAGCCTTGTGGTGCCATCTGGAGGCTGCACCGAAATCTGCAGTAGCAAATAAAAGCAAATTCCATTAAAGAATCTGTAGCAGCTTTCCAGAGAATTTCAATTGATGGCTCTCTCTTTGTTCTGTGTTCCTATACATGACTTTTGGATGCTCTGACACTTTTCTGGTTTACTTTGCTGTAAAACAAAGAGAGCTCAGACTTTCAGTCCACTAATGAAGTCTAGTGACTCAGTCTCAGCCTCTGAAAATGTCTTTTCCATACCCTGCTACTTCAGCTCTACAGGTATATAGAACACAACAACAGACAGGATGGGAGTACATAGATTGAACAGGGAGGGAACAATGCACCCTTCAACTAAATTAATGTGGCCATGTTGTATAATTAATAAACTGATGTTGCTGTTCAGTTTTCACCTATGCTGTCATCTGTTTAAGAAGCAGGTGCAAAATTGTGGAATTTTAGTAACTTTAAGAAGTCTGAAAATGAGGGTGCTTCTGAGTACATTCAGAACACACTCACCATTCTTACAATTAAATTTCTACAGCAAATCCTTATTATTGAGGTTGATGATGGGGTGGTTATTTGAAGTTAAAGAATGTAGGGTAGCCATGTCGGTCCATAGCAAAATCAAAACCAAAAGTAATGTAATACGTTTATTAAGACCAACCAAAATAACACAAGATAATGTGTAAGCCTTCCAGTGCTCCAAAACTCTTATAGTGCATTCCTGACCTTCAAGGGTGAAAGCCCTTAGGAAGCCAGGAAGGGGCCACACTGGCATTCGGGGGGCTCACGCCAGCACCCAGGCTACTTAAGCCAGCATTAGTGGCCCCAGCATCATTGTAGAGGCCTGGATGCCGGTCTCCAGACACCGCCACATGTGTCACCACTAAATCAGATTAACATGCCATGACCATGCATGTAAGGGGGGGAGCATCCTTCTACTATTTTGGATGATCATGGGGAAATATTAACTCCACCCCTCGGGCTTCTGTTCATAATATTGACAAGGGTTTGCCGCTATACTACTATTAAATACTGTTAAAGAGCCAGTGTGCTGTATTGGTTAGGAGCGGTGGACTATATTAGACAAGGGTTTTCTGTTATACTACTGTTAAATAATATTAGAGAGTCAGTGTGGTGTAGTAGTTAGGAGCGGTAGATTCAAATCTGGATAAATGGGTTTGATTCTCCACTCCTCCACATGAGCGGCGGACTCTAATCTGGTGAACTGGGTTGGTTTCCCTACTCCTACACATGAAGTCTGCTGGGTGACCTTGGGCTAGTCACAGCTAGGGGGAAGGGAAGGTGATTGTAAGCCGGTTTGATTCTTGCTTAAGTGGTAGAGAAAGTCAGCATATAAAAACCAATTCATCATCATCATCATCATCATCCTAAACAGTCAAAAAGGATAATTAAGAGAAGAGGAAGGTTGTTTTATTTTCTACAATGCACTAATAGGAAAAATCCGGCAGAGCAGACATTATGGAACTGGGTGGAAGGAAGAGAAAAACAGACTGCTAGAAACCATGTTAGGAGTCTACAGCCTGACAATGACTGTAGCAGCCATGAGCTGTGCTAGCTTGTCTTGCCTTTCTCCAGAGCTGGCTTGGTTGATGAGTTTAGCAGGATAGGCACGTTTTGCCTCCTTGTAATAACCTTTGCAGAGAGCAGACGGGCTATTTACTGTGCTCTGCCTTCCATGTGCCCCTAGTGGTGGCAGTAAAGAACTACATTACAAGGTGTTTTTTTTAAGTACATGCATGCCATGACTGTAGAATGACGCTGGTTTCAGGGGCCCTCCAACTATGCGGGCTACGTTTTGTTGTTCTTACTGGGTGGCTTACAAAAATCTGTCTCAGCCACACCTCCCACACAGGGTTGTGAGGATAAAATGGGATAATCCCTTGGCATTGCCGAGTTTGAGGGAAACATTATCTCTGCATACTTGCAGAACATACATTGCAAAATGGATCACGTTCAAACCCATTCAGTATTCATTTCACCTCTAAACACTCTCAGTTTGATTGCTTGGTGACCTGAAAAAACAATGTCTTGGTATGCAGACAGAAGCAGGGCCTTATTTCTATTGTAGCCTTCTTTTAGCTACAAGGTAGGGATGCATGAACCTGTCCATTCTGAGTTATGTTTTCTATGATAATAGGAATGTGATGTGGGGGAGAGGCTCTTACACACAATAATCAGTGGGTGGAAGTGAAAGGCTCTTAATGCCTCCTGCCCCTGGTAATTTTCCCATGACAATTCTTCCTCCTCCATTTTTCACTCAACTGGTTTTTATTCCTGGTTTGGGAACCTAGCAAAGGAAATAAACTAATTAAAACTTTATAGACAACTGCAAAGGAAAAACCAATGAGCAAGGAAGGTGGGGAATTAAGCATCCCTGCCCTTCCAGATTCTTCCTGGCAAATGCCTCCACTCAGAATAACAGAGGAACCACAGTGTTGGGAATCATGTTTCCAGGTAACATCTAATTCCATGCTAATAGGTTTGGAAATGTGTGGCCAATACGAGGCTGGAAACCAGAAAGGATGTTACTTTACACTTTGCTGCATGCTCATGTCCTCCTAACACCAACCCATCTGTCTCTGGTGCTTGGAATATTGGTACTGCCTCCTAATGCTTACGCCTGCCAGCCTTTTACCACTCCCTACCCACTAAAATATCTCCTGGAGCCAGGGTGGTGTAGTGGTTAAGAGCAGTGGTTTGGAGCGGTGGAGTCTGATCTGGAGAACTGGGTTTGATTCCCCAGTCCTCCACATGAGCAGCAGATGCTAATCTGGTGAACTAGATTTGTTTCCCCACTACTCCACACGAAGCCAGCTGGGTGACCTTGAGCAAATCACATTCTCTCAGCTTCACCTACCTCACAGGGTGTCTATTGTGGGGAAGGGAAGGTGATTGTAAGCCGGTTTGAGTCTCCCTTAAGTGGTAGAGAAAGTCGGTTTTTATATGCCAACTCTTCTTCTTCTACTCTAAAAAGCTCTGGAGTCTCTTGCAAGGCATTTTCTTCAAGTGAAAAGATACAGGATTCAGTAGCTGAGGAAAGAGGGGAAGAACTGACACATCATAGGGTCTATCTCAAGACTGGCTCAAGCAAGGAACTAACTCTGAAACTAGCACTTTCAAGCCCCCTAATGTCTTCCAAACCAATGAGAAGGGGGACAGATCTGGAGCTCCTTTCCTCTGGTGTGATACAAGTGTTTCAGCATTCAGTTCTGATTCATTTAGTCTAAACAGATTTTTTTTTACATACTGAGTACCCAGTGGTTCCCCCAAGCTTTCTTCTAAAATATAGTTCAAAGAAATCCCTTTTCGGAAAGAAAAGGTGAAGTTGTTTCCCAAATTATTAAGCCTAGGAGGCCTTTTACTATGTTACGAGGAGTCAGAAACCACCAAATATATAGAGTACAGAAAATTAACCCTTTTTTATTGATGCATTGCAATTGTTCTACATTTTACCATATTATGTAGAAAATACTTAAAATACAAGCTACTTTGTAAAACCAAAGACAAACATTGAATCCAAAGATAAACTATGTTTTCACAATGGACCCTTTCCCCATATAGTTAGTACTAAATTTTTTAAATATCTGTATTTCCTTTTGTTAAAATGATTTTTACATTACCCCCTAAGTACATTGGCAATACAAACATAGATCAGTAATTGTCAGAAACTACCTTTATCTAGCGGCTTGTAAAAAGGAAGAGCACAACCAGAAAAAAGTTAAATTCTACACAATAAACTAGCATATCAAATACATTTAATAAAGTAGGAATTCCATTGCAATATCAAGGATTCAAGCAGAAATACTAACATTACATATAATGCACTGCTACATGTAGTGAGTTAGATAATAGTTCAAGCTGAATCTGAAATCACATATTATATAAAGTTTAGCAACAAACAAACAACTATGTCAACATGCGGCACCATTCATAAGTTAAAAATTAAAATGAGAAAGCAGGGCTGTGCCAATCCGATCACCTAGAAGCAATTTATTTTCATGTACTTAAAAAATATTGAGTCAGAGGTAAAGTACTGAGCTGATCAACTATGTGCAAGCAGTAAAGCTCGGGAGTTGTTTTTTGCAGTGGAATAACACAGCTGTGTGGCGAGAGTTCAGCTATTAGAAACATCAGATAATTGGCTTAACTAATCACAAGAGTGAATCTAAGTGAAACACGTCTTTTCTCGTCATTACAATAGGAAAATTTACTGCAATCTCCAGCTGCAGAACTGCAGTCACACACGTGCAAGTCCCTCAGATTTCAAACAGGAAATGTGCACACATACAACTGTGTGACCAAATGCAGCCTCAGCATAGATATTCCAAATTGTTCTGAAAAGGGGTTCAATTTCTGACACATATCTGCATGTGTGTTTTTGTGCACAAAATATTAATTTGCACATAGGCTGCACAGCTGTGAGGCTACCAGTCACCTTATCTCCCTCCATCCACAATGAGATAAGATTGGTTTGCACTGGGGGGGAAAGGAATGCAATTAGGCCTCCTTCTCACAGATGAAACAGTAAACCCATGTCTGGACTGTACCATGCAGCTGGGATCTCTCATGATTGAATGCTCCACCATACCAAAACAAACAATCACCCCCACACACAAAAAAAAACACCCCCATTCTGAACACACAAAAACTACTTGGCAGGGGAAAAGGTTCTCGGTCAGCCTTCTCCGTGACCTCTTAGTTTTCTGCAAGTAGAGACTTTTTGTTTTCTATGCAGAAGCATTCCATCATGTGAGGCCATGTAGAGTAAAAGGGTTGGAAATGTGCTGCTGAAGCTGTGTTGTCCAAACACAGGTTTCCTATCCTGTCTGCTCTTTGTAAAAACTAGGCCTTGGTAAAGTAGATTAAAACATGGTGGTTTCAAAATATCTGATCTCTGGACGAACAATTAAGGCCATAATTCAGCCCTGTAGGGATACATCTTTTTAGAAAACATTTTTAACACTGATGGTGTCCAAATCACATTTTGCACCTCCTGAAAACTGAGGGATACTTGACTCAGTGGAGGTGAATGGACTTTGAGGGTCAAAATGTAAGATATATATCCCTCAGGATTTAAGGACTTACACAATTTGCATTTCTCACCCAATTAACTGGTCGGAAGTCCTGGCTACTTTCCTTGATTCCTACTACTTTTGAAATTCTGTGGGATAGGCTTGGAATTTTTGTCTTGGGTGGAAAAGCATAACTCCATCCTTAAATGATCTTGCGAGGGAAGGTATGGCATACCTGCCATAAAAAGGGGAGGGTGATTAAGAATGGGCTTGGCACGAAGAAGAAAATCATTTTGATAATGTTACAGCAACAGAAAGCATTGTTGACACTCAATGGTGTAAAGAACTTAAATTCCTTGGTTATCCTTACACTAATACAGAGGAAGAGATTGAACAACTTGAGAGCAAGAGTACAGCTCATTGTGGTGTTAACCAACCACCCTCTTCTTTTGCCAAAAACAACACGTTCCTCACAATAAAGGAAATTGCAAGGCTTATGGTCCACAAACGTCTTACTCCTAATTGAGTAAGTGGCTTGAAGATCACCAAAATCTTGGCCTCACTGAAATTATTGGCAAACCCCCTCGGACTTCAGTGGGGTCAGGCTTGATGCCTTATATCATTCTACAAGCTGTTCACATTTGGGCTAGGCTATAGCATGCATTTCAGAAATGGGTTTTACATTTCTGAATTCTTTGTAATGTACCAAAACTAACCTATAATCCAAACTGGACGGACTACAAACTGGGTTTCAAGGCTGTCAAAGCCTCTTATTGCTGTAGCAATACCACTCTCCAAGCCAGTTTATTCTCCGTTTGGCCAAGATTCTTCATTGTATTCTGGCAGTGGTTGAGTGAATGATAGTTTGAAGGAACCCAGGAAATCAAGTGTGGTTTATAAGCACACCACTGGTTGACCAGTTTGGGCGTGCATTTTTCTCACAACACAAGTGCTACAGGTCTCAAACCTTCCCAAAAGTTCAACATTACTAGTGGTGTTAAATAAATTTCTGAATATTATGTGCTTTCCAGCAGGCTCTCTTTGGTATAAAAGTTCTAACACCAAGCTAGTAATATTTTACAAGGAACATCTGCTGCACACACAGGAGAAAAAGATAACATCACAATACAATCTAAGGAAAAGTAATTGCACGTGCTTAAATCACCTCTGCAACATCAGATAAATTTCCCAATGCATTCCCAGCACAATACCCTATTACAAATGCATCAACAGCTAATAGTACAGGTAACATTTTGAGGGGGGGGAAGCTTTACTCCAAATAAAATACTTAGGACACAATCCAGCCAAATTCAAGTACTTTTACAATTTATTAGCTAAATTCAGACGTCATGCCAAACCATGACTAGAGAAATTTAACTATGGTTTGAAGTATGAACTGTCAAATCATGGCTTGCAACTGGTTGGCAAAACAGGATCAAACGCCATTCAAATTAAGTTTGTACACCACGATTTGTGCTAACTATGATTTTGCATGATGAATCTGAGATACCACAGGTTTGCCCATTATCCTACCTACCCAAGACTACTGCACACTGAGACAGGAAATCAGCTTATAAATCTGAACATTCAGAGGACAGAAAGTAAAAGCAGCCAAGTAACTTTTAACTATAGCTTGCCTGTTATACTTTTGGAAGCTCAAACCATGATATACATTCTAAATTATAGTTAGCGCAAATCATGGTTTGCTGTGATATTTGGATTGAACCACTGATTACGGTGGGAGCTGGGTAACTGCACAGCTGGCTGGAATTTATGGGACTTAAGTGCTTAAACTTTGACAGGATTGCGCCCACAGCTTTTTAAGTTGGCGTTGAAACTTAAAGAAACGTATTTTTGCCACTTATATCTATCCTCAGTTGGATATGCTCAATGAATTGCTTCAGTTTGACGGAGAGCAGAGGGGCTTGCTGGTCCATCATAAGGCAAGCTCACTGTAAACTCTAGTCACACTACATAATCATTTAAGGCACTACAATATGGGGGGAAACACACCAGTCACACATACCTGTGCAAAACAAATCAGAAGGTAACCTTGTCTCTCATGCAGCTCCATTTTTTCTTCTCTCTCAGTGCTACAGTGATGAGCTCTAGACGATTGCATTATTTCACATACATTCCAACATGTATTAACTCATTTTGGTTTAAATACAAAGGAACAGGTCAATTTCATCCCCAGAAACGTTTAAGAGTTAGACAAACACTAAATACAGAGTTCAAGTATAATCACTACACATTTTGATTACAAAGACATTTGGGATTAGCAGGAAATTTTGCTTGTTATATTTTGTTCTGATCAATATGTACAATATTTCATTTTCTGTAAAATATTAAAACACCACCATTACAAAACTTCTAAAATAGTTTTAAATTCAGTAATAAACTTTTAAAATCTGGAATTTGTGTGTCGTATTTTTGCAATTCCCACATGCATTTACTGTATACAAGTCTTATTAAGAGCGCTTTAAAGTTTGTTGCCAACAAGATCCCAGAAGGATATGCCTGTAGGAGTATAAAAAATTGTACACGCCAGCAGGTTGACGTTTCGGCAAATTTTGGATACCTTAGCTAAATTGACCAGGCAAGAAGAGACATGAAGGGAAGGAGATCCCTGCATTTTTGAAAAAAAGGAATCCAGCGGCAACTATCATTAAAAAAACAAAACAAAACCTGAAAGGATATGACCCAGGGGGCTCTTCCTCCTCATTGTCCATTGAAATGAATGGCCAATACACAACTCCTACTCATTTCAATAATCAGGAGCCACTCCCAGTGGGTTTTGCTTGCAAAAAACAACAGAGGCCTATGCATTTTTGGCTGAGGATACGGCAAAAGAATCAAACCATATTATAGACTGTTTTCTTGCATACAACTGAAAGGAAATTCATAGCATCTGCAATTAAAAAAGCAAAAACAACCCTCAAATTCATTTTGGAGACAGATATTATAAGAAAGAAAGTTTTACGGTTGAACTGGGATCTACAAACATAAAATTAACTAGTATGATAACTATTCCTGCTCTAGCCTTAAACGAACAAAGAAAATAATTAAAACCAAGAAACTGGGGGGCAAGGTATACGTATATACTTACAGGGGAGGGGAGGGGGAAATAACTGCTTTTGCAGAATTCAGCTATTGCCTATCAAAAATGTGAATTACAAAATGAACTATAAAATACTAACTCAAGTTTATAAATCTGCCCTAGCTACCTAGAGTTAAATGTGCATTTTTAGTGGCAATATGGATTTGTGCAAGCTGCTAAAATAATAATTTAAACAAATACTAGTTACGTATAAGAGTTACGGAAAGAAACCCAGCCTTTTCAAAGAGTCCTTGATTTCTTTTTCCCCTCTGATTAATATAAACATAGCTTTAAGTGAATGGGGGTTCAGGCCTCTGATGTTGTTTATTAAAGCATCCATTAAAATTAACTGTAAATTTTTAATCAGAATATAATCCAAAAGGTTCTGCCCAGTCAGTACCTGAGCTTCCCCCAAAACAGCAGGGCATGACCAACTGTACTGACTCTGACGACCATAAAGAGCACAGTCAACGAGAGGGAAAGTGACCCCCTGTTCTCCTTCTCTGGTTACACAGTGGTACTGTAGAGGAGCTGACAGGATATTTCAAAACCCACTGCAGATTTCTGCGTTTCTAATGATCAAGATGCAAAACAGCTACCACTGATCTCTGCCCCAAAAGCTACAAGTAGGAGTACTGGTTAATCTTGGTAGGGCTCAGTGGGTATCCAGTGTAAATAGCAGATCCTCTGGAAGCACCAATGTAGGACTGGGTGGCAAACTGATGTTGATACTGAGCCGGTGCTACGTTGGCAGAGGTCAGCAAGCTAGGTCCCACGCTGACTGGGACCTGGTGCACAAGAGTGCTTGGGTGTGCCGCGTAGGTGGTGTGCCTGGAGGAGCCCTGAGGGGAGAAGAGATGCGCAATGGAGTTGGTGGAGCCCAGCGTGGCAGCCGTGGTCGGTGCGTAGGTGTACATGTGAGGCTGGCTTGCTGTTGCTGCTGCCAAGTGGGGATGCACTGGGCTGCTATGCTGGAAGGTGTAGGGAGCCTGAGCGATCGTCGTGGGCAGAGGAGCAACATACGCCTGCTGTCTGCGTGGAGCTGGGTTTCCGCTTCTCTCCTGTGAGGCCAGTACAGTTGCTTGCTGGTTCTGCAAAGCAGAGAGGACAGACATTGAGAAAGCATTCAGAAAGGTGCTGTCCTAAGAACTCTTATTAGGAGCTGCTTATCCGGACCAATATTGTTGAGAATTCACCCAGAAACAAACAAATAGAGAAAGATGACAGTAGTCTCAATCCTAAAATTATAAAGGGGAGGAAAAGACTCCTTAGATTGCTGAAACAGCACCAGTTGTAACAAAAATGCTGTGTTGGAAAGAGAAATAGGAAGGAAGTGCAACAGGTAAGCTTGCTATCAAGCCACGCTGACACTGTAGACTCTCAGTAATTAGTCTGGATGGCTTAAAAGCTAGAAGTCATCACAGCCACCCAAAACATTTTCATGTAGCCGAAGGCAGCAAAAGAATCCCTCCCAGCATGTAATGGTGGGAGAGAAGTCTAGCATGTCTGATGTACAACATGTGTGGATTACAAGTCACCTCACAGATCTAGAGAGATGAAGCAGAAACAGAATCAATCTAGATCAAAATCTGCACCCAGTACTTCTGCTCCACAAATCTATCTCAGATTCCTCTTGCCCCAACATGATTTGGGAGTCTTTTTCACATGCTGTTTCACAACTGCTTATGTCCAAATGCAACAGCAGGATCCTCAGCAGTGGCCATCCGACAGTACATCTCTGCTTACCTGACTAAGGTTGAGCGGCTGTACACCATTTGTCACCACCCGGTGCTGCCGATATCCTGTTGGCGTGATACAGCACCCTGAAGATTGCCCACTTACAGATGCCACTGGCTTGGTCTTGCTCAGGCTGCTCAGGACGCCTGCAACGTTAACGACAAAGTTCAGCACACTTTTTAAAGTGCAAAAAATATGATTCTGTGGCCAAGACAGAAAGTGCTACTTTAAGCCCAAAGGTCTGGTATACCCAGTGGAATTTTGAAACTTTTTTTTGCACCACAACCAGCCACTTCGTTTCAAAAGTGGACTTCCATGCAGCATAAGAGGCTTTTAGAACACATCCCAACACCCTCCTGAGTGCAGTTCTTCATATCCCAGTCCTTGTTCTTAATTATAAAAGCTATGCTGAAACTATTCACCAGAGAGGGAGTGGGGGTGGCATGCAAAACCTTTTGGCAATTTTCCCTTTTGGTGATTTTTTAAAAAAAGAACTGAAAATGTTTGTCTGTCGCCTCACTTTCAGAAATGTCCCAATTGTCGTCAAAGGCATCATCACACACCTGCTGTTGGCACTGTACATATGTATGTATGTGTGTGATATATACATATACAAACACGCACAATATACTGATGACTATTCTGCCACTGGTTAATGTGCTTGTTGCACTACGGAAATGCATTTGTATAGCAGGACCGACTATTTCAACCAATGTGCAATTCAGGATATTTCTTGGAAATTTTTATTGTAGATGTTCTACACTGTTGAAGAATATATACAGGGCTAGCTTTAGTAAATACTGGAGGTTCAATGCTAAGGATGCTGGACTTTGTACATCTGTAGGTATGTATTTTTGGTGCCAGGAAGAAATATTCCTCCAGGCCAGATTGGCCAGGGATCCCAGAGGGTTTTAAAAATTTTTTGTCCATCTTCTGGGCATGGAGTAGGGGTCACTGGGTGTGTGTGTGTGTGTGGAGGTGAGGAAGTTGTGAATTTCCTGCATTGTGCAGGGGGTTGGACTAGATGACCCTGGAGTTACCTTCCAACTCTATGATTCTATGATGTCATTGCAAAGATGTACACAGATATTTTTAAGTCATTAAAGAAATAAAGATCCACATATATGCGTGGGGGGGGGGTAATTTTTGTAATTCTCCCCTCTCAGGGGGAATATTCGCTAAGAGGCATTTTGGGCTGCTGCGGATGGTGGGAAATGGGGAAGACTCACTTCCACACACAAATCTTTTCAACAGGACCCAACCCATTGTAATGTATGCACAGTTTGCAGACCTGTTGAATCATCTGAAATTGTATAAAAAAGCAGCACAAGATTCTAATCACTAATTTAGTAGGAAGTGTTAAGAAAGCATATCTGTAAAAAATTAGAAGCATGATAAAAATACTCTATAAAGAACAGTGTAGAAATATATGGAATGATGATAAGCAACTACATCTATCCTTAAGTCACAAATGGATAATGAAAGATCAACATCCAGCTCCACCAATGACTGGGGAAAATAATTTATAACAGTAAGACTAACCCTTGAGAAAAGATGCTAACACTGAAGTAAACTGAAATCTTCAGCACCACAAATCTGTTGTATTCATGAACTGTCAAATGTATCCCTTTGGCAAATATCCATCATCCTACAAGACCCTGAAACTGACGACTGTACTTGTGCTTGCCCGCTTCAACCTTTGAAATGGGCATGACAACTGTGGAGACTAATGTTCACTGAAAGCACAGTGACATTTTAAAACACAAAATTCCATCATGATAGTTATGTAGATGATCAACCATACCTGAGGCTTGGGTGGCTACGATACAGTCACTGAGCTGCGTTTTCAGAGGCACAATAATGGTTCGGGAGCTAGAGCTTTCAGCTGCCCCTCTGTTCTGCTCCATTGCTGCCCCAGAGCTCCTAAGTGTGGAAAGTGCATCTGATGCGTAGGGGCTGTTCAACGAGGAGTCTGAGTCAGGGGAATCGTTAACTGTCACGTAGCTGATGACGTTGGATCTCTGCTTCATACCCAAGCTAAGATACAAAACAATTAAGGATTTAGCCATTTTAGGACAACATTTATCCAAATACATATTCATAGCATTCATGGCACAATCTTAAATTCGGTCTCGGAACAGCTTAGGATTTTGACTAAGCCCTCCTCCACTGACGTAACACTGACCACACTTTGGAACTCCCTCCCCAAGAAGATTCGTCTGTCTCCCTCTTATCGGTGTCTTCTGCCAAAGGGTGAAGACCTTTTTGTTTCGTCTGGCATATGCCCAACAATGGTACTGGCCCTCCTTCTAGTGCTGTGTCTTTATGTATTTTTAACTGGATTTTATCATTTTAACTGTATTTTCAATTGTTTAAATGTTTTAATGTTTGCCGCCTTGTGGATCCTGATTGAGTGAAAAGGTGGCATAAAAGTGTTTTAAGTAAAAATAAATAAAATACACCAGTATATCACCAGGCCAGTGTAGTCTGGTGCCTGGGTAGAATTGGGTGGTGTTGCGGCATGTCCAGGGAGCAGCAGGGCTCACTTGGCATATTAAGCCTCTCCAACCTGGGTCAAAACGGTCACTTAAGCTGTTGGTTGTATTATGAAAATTTTTCCATAGGAGGCCATGGAGAGTGAAAATACAACTGCCTCCACCCTCATCCACAGCCACCCACCCCAAGCCACAGTGCATCTTGGGATATCAACTAAGTTTGCTGCCTACTGCACCTCTCCCTAGCACTATATAAACCACTGCCAGGACACCTACAGCTCAGGTGACAGGCGTATGGCATGGGGATACATCTCTCTAGCCTCAAGCCAGGTAGACTGGTTGGGTGTTTCCATCTCTGCCTATTGTGGAGGCATCATCATCATACCAAGTCATGACTGGCAAGTAGCAGGGGGTTGCTGAGGACTCTGCACCTTGGATGGTGTTTTTTCTTTCAAATATTCACCGGCTGCTGCGTGAGCAAGCAGTGCTGGCACCACACGGGTGGAGATCGTCCCATTTCATTCTCACACCAACTCTATCAGGTATGCGAGGCTGGCAGTGTGCAACTAGCCAAAGGGAATCCAGTGAGCTTCTCAGCTCAGCAGGAATTAAAAGCCAGGTATCCCACTAGAAGTACAACATCCTCTCTACTATAGCATGTGGGCTCTTAACACTTTCTAAGTATTCATAAGAAGCATAATGAGATTAAAAACATTTTCTACTAAATTCTATACTAAATTTTCTACAGCTTCTATTACTGGAATAATGATAACAGTCCATCTTCCTGCTTAATGACAAGAGATTTGAAGGCGTAAGTTTGCACTATTCAGTTTTTTAAATGTGACCAACATTACTGTGAACGTTAGACTGGATTCAGTTTAAGAAAAAGTACCATTTTGACACCCACTTATTGCATGTGTTGTCACTTATAAGATAGGCCACAAAACTGTAAGGCATGATCCATATGTTCCATGGTTGCCAGAAGGAAGTTGTATATTAGTCCATAACTAACACTTTATGTCAGATACCCAGAACTTCTAGAACTGTGGAAAAAAAGTCCTGTTTCACTCTAGGGCCTCAAAAGGAAAAATTCATCAAGCCTCTAGTTAGCCATTCAACGGCATAGCCTGCTCAAGAACTCTGAATGATAGGCCAACTCTTCCCCTCTCACTGGAATTCTCTTAAAAACTGCATTAGTGAAGCTACCTTCCAGGCTTGTATTTACTGTCTTCCTCTTCATCGGTGTCGCTGCGGATGGTGATTACACTGACCGGGGGACTAGGAGTGTCTGGAATAACAATGGGCTGGTGCTGTTCCTGCCCTGGAAGGAGAGCACTGGAGGAAGAAGATGCGGCACGTAGCGGGCTGCTCCCTATAAGTGAGTAGACTTGAGTTGGAACGGCCTCCAGAGTAGATGCAGGCCTACAGGAAAATACAATGAAAGTTACCATGAATCAATCTATCATGGAATGGATTACAGAGTTTAGGTTCAGAAAGGATCTGTTCTGGAGATAAATGACTACTCCCTTGGACATTTGTTGTTGTTCATGTACTGTCAACTTGTTGTTTACATATTGTGACACTGATTATCTGTTTGCTTCTTTTTGTTGTTTTTTACATATTTTATAGAGGCTTGGATACTATACATTACTTCTGCTTGCATGTATAATGCAGGTCTAATGATGCACAAATAATGTGGGAAAATGTGTGCACTTTACAGGGCAAATTAGGTGTGCAAACAGAAATTGGTATGAAAATATTCATGGGCTCACCTGGCAGAAGGGAGAAGCAAAATCAAAGCAATGGCATTTAAATAGAATAAGCAAGCTTGTTCAGTTCAATACCATTCCTAATTTGAACACAGTTGACTGGTTAAAGGATGAACACATGAAGCTGCCTTAGCCTGAATCAGATCATCAAGGTCAGTATTGTCTACTCAGACTGGCAGCTTCTCTCCAGGGTCTCAGGTTGAGGTCTTTCACATCACCTACTACCTGATACTTTTTTAAAAAAATGGAGATGGCAGGGATTGAACATGGGACCTTCTGCATGCTATGCAGATCATCTAGCACTGAACCATGGTCTCTCACTAACAAGATAATGGTCAATAAGCACAGATGTGCATCAAAGCATCTCAAATCAAAAGTAAAGCTTTTTCATATTCAAGAGGCATCTAGTATAACATCTTGGGTTTTATTTGATTCCTTAAAGTTCTTACAACAGCAAAACTGACTGGACTGAGAACTAAGGATTTGGCTGGCTTTTGCATAGGTCTGCATACTATATAAATACAGTAAATAAATACATATTTGAGGCAATCCCTCGGTTCTGTCTAATATGGGTCTCAACACATTTCCCATTTACTTTGAACTATAATGTATCTCAGTGTCAACTGAAAAAAAGCTCTTACTTTGTGGCAGTATGGGTTGGCTGTTTGTTCTTTTTTGCCGGCACTGCATTACTTTGCTGCTGCCTCACAACATGAGCCACTCCAACATTCAAAGGCTGAGTTGTAGCCAGAGTGACATGGTTGGTCAGCAAAGATGGCTGCTGCATGATCGTGCTGTACTGATTTCCATGTGAATGGGCATTTCTTTAGAAAAACAAAAACAAAAACAAGAAGATAATCTGAAAATGCTAAATTTAGGCGCTATAGAAAAGACAGCAATTCCCATATATCAGCACTGACTTTGATCCACGTCTATCTGAACACCCCAGCATGATATACTCCCTAAAAGTGTATAACCTGAAAACATCACATTCTTGCTCCTAATATGTTTGTATTCAGTTTTTTTAAGTGCCTTGAACCCTCTCACTGAAAGCTACTCAGATCCCAGACACAAAACCCCACTCCAAACAGATGTGTCTTCAATTGCTGCTAAAAGATACACAGACTTGACAGATCTTCAAGGGAAAGGAGTTTTGTACCTGCTCCACCAACCTTTATAGGTGGTTGGATAATACTGCCCAGCACAGGTCAGACAGGAAAGTCTCATACAACACCATCCTATACACCCTCCTAAATCCACTGACTTAAATGGACTTAGAAAGGTGAAACTCTACTTGGAATAGTATTATTGGTGCCAAATTTGCACATCAAAGTAGGATGTTTAACACTCTTTTCATAATTATAATTACTGTAACTGTGGAAAGCCTTGTCAGCTAGAGATACTCAGACCTCCCTGGAATATTACTAAACCCCTGAGTCAATTCACTGCCTTCCCATTCCAGAAGACTAATGTACTAGAAAATTACTTGCTGCCAAGTTTTTCAGAAGCTCAAATACTTGTAACTTTCCACAGTGTCCAAACGGTTCACAGCAGCCCATCTTTGGCCCACTGATCCACCTGAACATCCCAGTACATCATATCCCAAAAGTTTAAACTAAAACGCTTGCTTTCTTCCCAACAAATGTTGTTCCATATGCTAACTTCAGAGAAGCCTTACCTCCAGTCAGCTAACTGCTGGTTGCTTCCAATGGTCTCTGGAATCACAGCTGTAGGCTGGACAGAGTTGTGCAGTGCAACCCCGGGAAGCTGTTGCCAGGTAGATGGCAACAGGATCTGTTGGGTCCCACCAGGCCAGGCCTGCTGCAAAACAGCAAACAGAAAGATAAAAAGATTCACTGATTAGTTATAGTTTAAAATCAGGGAAGAAAAAATAATTGTTGAAAGTATAAGAAATGAGTAGACTGCTCACTTGCAGATAAAGGCACATGACTGCATTTCTGCAAGCAATTTCACAATGGGAAGTGAACAAATTCAGCAGAGAAACAAGTGCTCCCTGCCACACTCTTCACCTTTTATACCACAGGGGAAACCTGTGAAGGACTTTTGGTGCTTATATTGTACTGCAGAAAATGTATTTTTAAAAAGTTGACATCTGAAATCATCTCTCCAAAGAACCCACTCAGCTGATCAGTATCAGAATTTACAAATTGGGGATGGTTTAAAGACAGTGATTTTCACGGAGGTTTGGCCCCTTCTTGGAAGGCATGAGACAACTGGAGAGCAGATATGGTCCATGAAGGGGAAACATATATTTGTCCTACAACCAAGACTTGGGTGGTTTGAATACTCCATAAGGTTGCCAGGCGGCTGCCTGGCACCCAGGGAGCTTTTGGGGACAAGGCAAGTGGCAAACATGGCATCGCACAACACACTGATATCACATACGGGCAAAAACCCAGACATGATATCAGCTGACACTTGGCAAGGAAGACCACCCCACCTCCTCTGAAAGGGTTTGGGCAGACACCTTTAGGGAATTGGGAACAGGAAACTAAGCTTGTTTAAATAAATTATCAGACTGCTAGGATCATGAGCCAGTAAATGGAAGAATTATGATACCTTCCACACACATTTATTAGCTTAAAGACTCCAGATTATGAATGAAACTTTACTACCTTAAAAACACAGGAGTGTTTTACTACCTTAAAAACACAGGCAATCAATATTATGGACATTATTGTATACTACCTTTACTACCTTAGAAACACAGGAGTTCACTGGTATTTAGTCTGCTCCATAACGATGAAATAAGAGCATTCCTTCTGTATCCACTGTCTCCCCATCCCTCAACACTAATGATGCATCCCAGCAAAAAAACACAGCCTACCATTATTATTTTTAAACTGCCCTTTCTGCCTTCTTGTGTGCCAACACCGTCTGAAGCACTCATTACTCCTACGTTGGAATACAGTATTTAACTTCCGGTAACCATAATTAAATTTATAGTCACCACTAGTGACCCAGAGATTTACTCTGCTCTGTCACTGATTTAACAGGACTTCCCTTATTTATTTTCAAACTCCTAATAACAACTGTTTCCCTATACATAAATATCAGTATACAATAATGATTGCCTGTCCATTGCCAGGCAAATTCAAAGTGCTGCTTCTTACCTCCGAGGCCCTAAATGGCTTGGAGGCAGGGTCCTTAACGAACACCTCCTTTCATATTGTCCAGCCCCCCCACCCCAGTTAAGATCTGCCTCCCAAACCCTGCTCTTTGTACACCCCCTGCCTGCAGAGATGATGTGGGTGGCAACTAGTCTGGGCTTTTTCAGTAGTGGCATCTTACCTTTGGAATGCCCTGCCCTCTGAGCTTGCCAGGTGCCTATCTTACCATCTTTCAGGCACCAGGCCTTTTGTCCAGGCTTTGAATTAAGGGGCCTCATCTTTTGGACAAACTTATTTTATGGTCTGCCCCTAACCTGAGGACTGTTATATGGATTTATTTATTCATTTTAGACTGCTCAGTGCCTGTTGTTTTTATGCCCCTGGCTTGTTTTTGATATAATTGATGTGGTTTTTTTTAAAAGAAATGATTTTATGGTAGTTTTTACTTGTGAGTCACCATGAGCAGGTCTCTGGAGAGCCAGGATATAAATTATCCAAATAAGTAATAACGAATAAGTTCTGCAGTAAAATATTTCTAGAATAAACCACATAGGGTCACATAGTTCGGATGCCAAATCAATGAACACATGCTGTTTTAAGTGACATATTTCTGCAAGTAACAGATCCACTTATTACAAATACTGGTTCCAAACAAGAAGCCTTCAAGCAGAGAACTGCTAACCCCTCTGCCAACACAAGCGGAATAATTAAAAAAAAAGAGAATTATGTTAAAAGTCACACCATGCCTCTTTCCAAAAGCCAACACCTGCACAAGACAAAGCAGAGAGTTTAATACAGTGCGAGATCTAATGTCCCGACGAGAGGCAGAAATCGGGCCTTCCAAGCGACGAACTGTTTTGACAGAGGAGGGACAAAAATATGCAAAGCTTAGCAAATGGCTAATGCAAACTGAGATGAAGCAGCAGCAAAAGGGAGAAGTGTTGAAAGCACTAAAGGTGAGCACTTCGGGCAAAAAGCTATTAGAAGCCAAATTCACAGACAGATTAGGATCCAGGTAAGCAGGGGGGTTTAGTCTGGGGTATCAATATTCTTGTAACTGCACCACACAAGTGCAGAAATTAGTACGGGGTGAATAACTCATTTTTTAAGAAGCACATTTCTACGCCTTTAGGCGGCAAGGATAGGGTTGAAGAAAGCAATTGCCCAGCAGAATCTCAGAAGATTGCACGGAGCGGGGGGGGGGAGCAGGAAAGGGAGGGACTGGGGCTTCAGTGCCTTGCAGAGCTCTTTTCCCCTTCCCATGAACAGAATTATGCAGTGTAAGCAAATAGTTGCAATTTGCTTAATTTGCATAATGTGTACTAGGATCTCTGAATTCTGTTTTCCTTGGCAATTAATTTGTATTATTTTTCTAGTGTAGAATATATACAGCTCTCTCCCTTAGCAGTTTCCAAAAAGGGACTAATCGGAGTAGTTTGGTGAGTGAAGAAGCCAGCTTGGCCTTCTGATAGTAACGAATCACAGAACAGCCCTTTAGGATCTATTATACACACGCTTGATATTTCAACAATTGTCTTTCAACTTTAAATGGGTCAGACTAAATATGGGAGGGGGGAGAAGGGAGACCTGTGAGATCTTAGTGGTCCCGACCATACAGAGCCATAATCTTCCTCTCATCTCCTGCCTGCTTTCTTGCGCTGGGGTAAAAGTGCCAATTCCACTGTTATTCATTTTGGTAAGACCCTTGTTTTGACTAGAGCCAACAGCGCCCCAGAATTTATCTCTGTTGAAGAGAACGATGCTCACGAATTATCACTTTAAAAGCCACAAAAGACAATGATGTACGTAACGAATGAAGTGTGCTTTGCAAGACATGTGAGGACACCAGGATTTCAAGTGCACTTAGCTTCACTGATCTGATTCTGGAGTTTCTGATTGACTGTTTTGTGGCACCTACAATGTAAATTCCAATGCAGGGACCAGATAAATCCAGAACAGGAGGGGAAATTTTGAAAAAATGCATCGCACTTCTTTTAATATCCCCACTGGGTTTAAGAAGAAACTAGCCTAAGAAATAGTTTAGAAGATAAGAGCTCACCTTTAATCTCAACCAAGAAAATGCAAAAGGAAGTAAAAGCATTGGTGGGGAGCAACATCTCTCTGAGGATGATGCACACTGCCAATGATTGGTCAGAGTTAATGAAAGGCCAGGGAGAATTAGGGTCATCATTGTTCAAGGGAGGTTAAGAAATCTGGATTGTAAAAGCCATAAATTAATAAAGCATTTGCTGGTATTAGAGGTTTTCAGTGCCTGAAACATTTCTACATGCGAAGAAGCTAAAAAAATTATAGCAGCTAAACTTGTCAAGTTCAGGCAACCCAATTACCTGAGCAGAGTCAACCAAATGGTAATCCCCTTTGTTCTCAATCAATAAACATAAAAAGATAGGAGAGTAAAGCAAAGAAGAAGTACGATTACCACTCTTCTCCGATTAGGAGAAGAGCATTATCAGCATACTAGACTAGTAAAGAACAACAGTCAATGGATCTGGATTCTTTACAGAGCAACACTAAACATCAGAGTCAGACAGTGCTTCAGCAATGTTGGGGAGGAAAAACAACAAGACATTAAGATGTAGCAAGAACACAGCCACAAGATGGCACATGCTTCCATGCCCTCTGCAAGTCTAAGTTAAAACAAAAACTCCGTTAGTGAACACAATCAAGGGAGGCAATTACCAGTACTGCAGCCGTCTGTTCTACTAGCGCTGGCCGGCCGGCTGCGCAGTTCAGAGTAAAGGGCACCGCATACTGCGGCGTGATGGTGGCTACTTGAGGATGAAGAGTTGCTACCATTAGTGGTGTACAGCTTCCCTGAAATGTAGATTAGGCAGTGAGTGAAACAAATGTACGGAGGCAACAGGGCCAGAAAGGCTTTCACCCCAAGGACAGACTAGTGGTGCTTTTGAGTGGCTTGCAGAACTCATAAGTATGCACAGAAATCTATATGCTCTTAACTTAATATCACTAAAATACCAGAGATACTAAGTAATCCTGTATATCAATAGACTGTGTTTAGTGCACTTGGGTCAAATTGTAATCATGAGTATGTGTCTAAACGAGTGCAAGGAAGACCTGGAAACATAAGCCAGCTCCTAAAATCAATGTATGCTATTCTACCATCATGGACATGCCTGATTTTTAAACCAGAGTTTTATTATTTTAACATAAACATGACAATCATTGCCATCCCTGTGGCTACTTTTAATCATTTCTTTGAAAATAACGGGATTATTCACTTATCGGTGTAATTGCATATCACCAACCACAGCATTTTTTTTAAACTTTGCATTTGCCAGTAGATAGGAACAATCTGTTTGTTGCATCAATACAGAACATGGAAAGAAGTTTGTGTAGACTAGCTGGAGAGCTTCCCAATGTCTTCCACAACACAAATAAAGAAGGGACAACTTACAACGCATCTTTAGTTGAATCACACCTGACCTGGACCTTGCTCACAATGATGTAATTCTAGTCCCATGGCAAAAACCATGACTTTATGTTAGTAAGCAATCTGTGCAACTATTAGGATTCCAGACTCTTCTGTTCTGGAACAACCATCCCCCATTATAAAAATGAATTAAGAAAAATATAAGCATTTCTGGAAGCAGGCTGCCCTTTCCTCCTGAGTAAAATACAAAAAGGATTTAAAGTATCAAAATAATAAGCAATCTCTTCACCAATTTCACAAAAAATAAACTGTACCGACTTTTCTCCTGTTGTGAGTGTGGGGCATTTGAAAGAGAAATTTAACTAAAAAAGAGAATATAAAACCTTTTCACTGTGTTCTGACATTTTCTTATAAATTATTCATTGTAGCCATACTCTGCCACAATGACAGATCTGTGCTAATATAGTACCTTGTGAATGAAAACTGCCTAAGATTTAGGACTGGGACACTCTATGGGTCAAAGCTGAAGGTAAAAGCACAGGGGAGGGGTGTTCTAGATAAAGAAACAGACTACAGCCAACCTTTCGTTGCTTTTTTCATCAGAGTTACTAGGCAGGATTCTACCAGCGAATGCAGGAGGACCAAGGATTTCTGGTTCGCGTCCACAACCCAGAATATACCAACGGTATCATTTAAAGACATGCAAGACTCACTTTTACCTGTGTGAGAACTCCTGACTGGATCTGAAGTGGCTGAGCTGCCGGTGCCTGTGGCACAATTGGAACAGCATTGTCCATCCTGACGGGGAATCCAGAATGCTTTGTGGTTGCCTGAAGACCGGCTGTTTCAAACAAAGGACAGGCGCTGGTTAATTTACTTCTCTTAACTATCCCAGCAGTTTTTTCAAAGCCCAATTTCCAAGAACTGAAACATGAGGAAGAAGCAGGAAGGATGCAAATGCTAATGCACTGAAAATTTAATTCCACCGACTATGAATGAACTGATTTGTCTTTAGAAAATTAAAAATGTGCCTAGCTGATGGTGTATCTAACCATGTTACTTTCCATGATGCTCAATTTTATCTACACGTATGTATGTGAAGGCCTGGCAGAAAATGGGGGGGGGGGCTCCTCCTTTTCCCCTGCTGACCATTTCCTAATTTTTGCAACAGCTATCTACTAGTTGATAACAAATTAATTTAGCAGTTTAGGATAGGAAGTAGGAGCCATAAATATGGAAACAGGTTACGAAGCATCAAAATACCAGTGGGAAACTGTGCAAGTGCTACTGCTAAAGCCCACTGGGGAATGCATAATCTTGTACTTCCTGCCATCTGCAGAGTATTGAGGCTGAATTATTCAGCTGCATGTAGAATGCATGAAGGCTGAGCAAGGGACCCATCATGAACCCGCTTGAACAGAGGTAACAATGTATCAACAAGAAGAGATTCTTTTTAATACCCATGGAAGAAACAGTAGACCACTACTTCATCACACTGTTCTACTAGTACCAGAAGCAACACAATGCCTGCATTGCCTAGAAGTCAGCTCAGTGTGACACAACAGACCCAGCTTTGTCCTTGTCGTCTTCCCAATTCATCCCAAGATCCGTGGAAGTATTTAATAGATCCCAAAATGAGCAAAATGGTTGCTCAGTTGCATATTTAACCAAAATGCCATCTCATCCTATTTTTACCCACTCCGTCAGTTTCAAAACATATAGAAGAGGATGAGAGATCTGAAATTTATATCTTCGCAACTACTAAGAGAAAATGTATACAAAATGATGTATAAATGGTATTTAACACCAAAGAAATTAGCAAAATCATATGCTTCAATGTCACCAAACAGTTGGAAATGCAATAAAGAAATAGGATCTTTTCATCCTATGTGGTGGACTTGTGAAAAAGCTAAGAAATTTTGGGAGATGATATATAATGAAATAAGGTTGATTTTACAACAAAATATCCCTAAAACACCTGAAGTGATTGCTATTAAGTATGATACCGGATACCATTTTTACTCACATAACTTTTTTGATTTATGCCACCATGGCTGCACGATTGATATATGCAGCTAAATGGAAGACAGTTGAGATACCAGATAAAAAAGACTGGATAAAAAAGATGCTGGAACTGACCGAGATGGCGAAGCTTACAGCTTTGATAAACCAGAATGATAATGTACAATTTTGGGGGGAATGGTAGGCTTGGAGAATGTACTGTGAAAATCATTTTTTAACGGGACCATTTAAAGGATACTCTTTGATCTAATCCCTTATTTATACTTTGTATTAATTTTTATATTAGGTATTGATTTAATAATGTTGGACACGATGAGAACAGGTTAATTAAAATAATATTGGGATTAGTTCCGTTAGCAAAAGTTTATACAATTTATTTTTAGATGGAAGAGGGAGAGGGGGAAGTCATTTTATTGTTAAATTAGAGATTTTACTTGTTTTTCTTTTTATTATTACTATTATTGTTTCTGTTGATATATTACATGAAGAAAAATAAAAAAGTATTATAAAAAAAATAAAAAAAACCATATAGAAGAGGAGTTGGTTTTTATATGCCAACTTTCTCTACCACTTAAGGCAGAATCAACCCGGCTTACAATCACCTTCCCTTCCCCTCCCCACAACACCCTGTGAGGTAGTTGGAGCTGGGAGAGCTCTATCAGAGCTGTGACTAGCCCAAGGTCACCCAGCTGGCTTCGTGTGTAGGAGTGGGGAAACAAATCCAGTTCACCAGATTAGCCTCCGCCGCTCATGTGGAGGAGGGGGAAATCAAACACGGTTCTCTAGATCAGAGTCCACCGCTCCAAACCACCGCTCTTAACCACTACACCGGCTCTCATAGAATGGTTTTAATATTTCAATTGGTATAAAGTACAGGACACCTCACCTCCATGCTGAGTTTTACTGTTGTCTTTAAAGACATACATGCAAACACACAACATTTTCACATTACATCTCATAGAATCATAGAGTTGGAAGGGACCACCAGGGTCATCTAGTCCAACCCCCTGCACAGTGCAGGAAATTCTGAACTACCTCCCCCCCACACCCCCAGTGACCCATACTTCATGCCCAGAAGATGGCCACGGTGCCCTCCCTCTCATGATCTGCCTAAGGTTATAGAATCAGCACTGCTGACAGGTGGCCAGCTAGCCTCTTCTTAAAAACCTCCAGGGAAGGAGAGCTTACCACCTCCCGAGGAAGCCTGTTCAGGCAGCAGCATATGTCACAACATCCTTTAACTACTGTATCTCCTTTGTGCAAACAGCCTGAAAGATCTCCAATACATATTCACTTACTTTGAAAGGCAGGTGGACACACAATGAAAGTTTGTTGGAATGGGTCTGTCTGGGTGCAGATCTGTGTGGTTCCAGGCTGTAAAGAAACACTTTGCTGTGCCACACCAGCAACTGGTGCAGCAGATGATGGGTACAGAGCAGACTGATAATTGAGCAGAGAAACATCTGAATTTGCCAGAGACAGAGTAGCAGCAGCTGTAGAATTGGAAGCCAAAACACTAGCCTGAAAAAAACCAAGAATATGAAGTATTATAATATTGCAAGTTTTGGCTCAACCAACGTTTTTGTCAAATACCTCTGCCAAGCATTTGTAAAGTAACAAAACCAATACACTATCTAGGTTAGAAAAGCTTCAGGCTTGCCTATAACAAAGTAACTACTTTGTCTATATTTTCAATAACGTGATATCTTTTACAAGCCAACATGTTTCCAAAAGCTGGCTAGCAATTTACACCTAAGTTGCTAGTGGCTAGCTTTGGCTTTTAGGGTGCACAGGAGGTTGCTGGGGGGCAGGGAAGATGGTAAAACTGAGACTAACTCACTTAGTGCTCAGAATCCTTGAATCCAGGTTGTGTTAAATAATCCTTAGAATGCATTCTTGCAGCAAAACATCAGAAATAGCTTGCTGGATCAGAACATTCCACTCCTACATTCTTTACAAGCACATGGTAAGCCGCCAGAAATAGGTCACTAGCCCATCATGATGTGCCTGCTCAAGATGCCAAGGTTTTTATTATATCAAAGATATGCTCATGCTATATCAAAAGCACATGCTTTATCAAACCCATGCAATGTGATCGAAATTAATGCCTGAGTGCCCCGGTGCTCATAAAAACCACTGAGCTACTTGCAAGCCTATGAGGCTTTGTGGGACTTTCAACAGATTGCCCCAGGAGTGATAAATGATGGCTAGGCATATGATCTTGAATTCACCCAACCAAGTTTCTTCTGCTTCCTCTCTGGGAAGGATTGCCATCTAGGGTTCCCCCCACCCCTCAGCCTGCTCTACTTTTCAGTACCTTTTCCAGGCATTCCTTCCTTTCTGCCCTACCTACCAGAACAGGGCTGTCATAGCACTAGTCTGTCAAACAGGGAATAAAGGAGCACCTGATTTGGATGTGTACGAACAGCCCTTCTTGCCAAACAGATGTTCAGTGCTGAGACTGTGGTGATAAGTGTGGTGAGAAAAAGTTCCTAAATTCAGTCTAGGTGCTTCTCCTCCACCACTTCCCAAAGGATTGTTAGTACTGTACTGTGAATGCACAGCCCCGACTGAAAAGCGAAACCCTGGGGCAGCACTATTACAGCACCAATCACCAGTTAAGTACAAGGAATCCCAAGAGCATAACGAGCATGGTTTTTTTTACAAGTTATAGTAACCCTACCTACAGATCCTTCCCCCCTCCAACTTACCCCCACCCCAGATGTTCTCATACCTATGAAAACACTATTTCTTCCTCCCAAACTGACAACCCCAACCCATTTTCCTCCTCTTAGTTCTTTACCAAAGATCACATCCTTGTGATCAAGTTATTTTATTTTTAAAAATTTATCTGCTACCTTTCCAAACACTCATGGTGCTAACAGTAAAAGAGTAGTTGAAAGAATTACAATTAAAGAACAAACACACACAAAAACCCAAAGTCAACAACAGAATGATTAAGTTTTAAAGATGTGCTTTGCGTTTTTTCTAAAATGAGAGATGTGCATAAACAGAACTTGAAGTATTCCAGGTAACCTCTACGAAAGCCATGCTTTCCCTCACAGATGTCCTTATCTCCTTCAGTGCAGAGACTGTCAGGATATATCAATATATCTAATTCTCAACATGGTCAAATCAGTGGATACTTAGATTCAAAGGCTGGAGCCATGGACAGACAAGACAGTTCTTTCTAAAAACCTGAAAACCACCCTAGGTTTACAGAAAAATCTGAAATCTTAGAAAAAAATACTCTGGGGTTAATAACAGAAACAGTGCCTGTAGCTTTCAGAAACAAATGTTCTATGCAGTGGGCGTTGTGGGGGTTTCTAAGCAACCACAACAGTATTGCCAGGCATCAAGCCTTGGTTTCTGTTAGTAAAAAGCAGGGGGAGAGAGCAGGCCATTTCCAAGGTATATATGAAGTGAATAAATAATAAATATAGCTGAATATGAGGTGCAGAAAAAGGTAGGTTGACTGGTGGGTAGTAAGGAGAGAAGGAAGCAGGGAATAGTGAGGATATGGGGGTGCCCAGAAGGAGGGAAAGAAGAAATAGTGTATCTGGAAGTTTACAGGCAGCTGTCTATTAAATATTATACTGACCAAGATCAAGTACGTACAGCTACTGAAAACAAGATCTGGGTTTCTAAGGATAATCACTCCTGGAATCTAAACGTTTTCAGTCTTTCAAAAAGAGACAACAGAACTGGTTACCTGATGGTGCACAGTATTGAGCTGGTTGTTGAAACTCATCGTGAGATTTGTACTTGTGTTTGGTGCCACATGTGTTGTGAAAGGGCTCTTGATTTGATTAACTGTGTCATACATGTTAACCCTTCGCTTGCAAATCTCCATGTTCTGAAAGCATGATTTCACACTGCAACAGAGCAAACATTAAAAGAAACATTAGCCAGACATGTCAATCTGTTTGCAGAAAATGATGTATCTGTGGCTGTGAAACTATAGCTATCAAACATCTGATCTTCATATGTGCTCATGTGCAACATCCTTTCTCTGTCACAAAACCATATGCATCCACCTCCTACCATCACAACCCCCAAACTGAAGTAGCACTAATAACCAGCTCCAAAAGTACATAAGAATGGTCCCGCTGGTTTAAACCATGAGTACATTTAATCCAGCATCCTGTTTCCCCAAATGGCAGACCTGATGCTCCCAGCAGGGGCCCAAAGGCTACTGCATTAAAATCTGCATTAAAATCCCTATAGCTGGAGGAGGCCTATAGCTGGAGGAGGGATTTTAATGCAGATTTTAATGCAGTAGCCTCTGTGTGTGTGTGTTAAGTGCCGTCAAGTCGCTTCCGACTCATGGCGACACTATGAATGAAAGTCCTCCAAAATGTCCTATCTTTGACAGCCCTGCTCAGATCCTGCAAATTGAAGGCCGTGGCTTCCTTTATTGAGTCAATCCATCTCTTGTTGGGTCTTCCTCCTTTCCTGCTGCCCTCAACTTTTCCTAGCATGACTGTCTTTTCCAGTGACTCTTATCGTCTCATGACGTGACCAAAATACGACAGCCTCAGTTTAGTCATTAAAATCCCTATCAGCAGACACTAAAAAAATATTTAATGTCAAGTGTCCATTAACACCAACCTTCCTTTCTCCGTCATGCCCCTGCTCTATACCTGACTGTCATATATTTCAAAACGGAAGGTTGCCTATGACAAATTCTGCATGATGGTGGAAGACTGAGATTGAAAGGAGAGTAATCAGTCACAATAACACATTTTTTCTTCTGACTGTCTTTGTTTTTCTAGTATGATTTTATATGAGGGCTTTTGCTTTTTGTTTTATTAATGGCCCTGCAGCTTCAGGACTGGGTAGGTTACAAATCTGAACGAACACTATTTCATGCAACCGTATCACAAACTCACTGGTTGCTGTGTGGGAAGTCCAATAGATGGTTCATTGTCACAAACTGATGGTTCAAAGTCTTCAGTGGAGTAATCCTCTTATCCGCATCAATTGTCAACATTTTCTTTAACAAATCAATATATTCTCTTCGGTCAGCTTTCTCTGCCAACATATCTGTTCCTTCCAAGTCTGTAGACATATTTACCTTGGAAGAAAAGAAGTGCACTTAAATTTTCACAATTGCATAAACCATTAATTTTATAAGTAAATAACTAACTGGATTCACCAAACAGCTTTATACTAATCACCCTGAAAATACAGTTTTAATTCAGTTTTCTATTCTGTACTTGTTTCCCCCCCATCCATTTTTTAATATATGGATGTTGGAATCAAAGTCACATAAAACACATTATTTAAGAGGCATGTTTAAGAGAAGACTACTGAGCATAATCCCCCGTTTATGTTGTAGCCCTCATCATTATAGAATTAAGTTGAGTGTATAGCAAATGAAAAATACTTCTGCTTTGAATCATTACCCAAGCACTTTAAAAGGTAGCATTCTCTCCCCCCCCCCTTGCAATTCTCTACTCTCACCTGCGCCATGTCATCCAAACAGTTGAAAATATATTTCCGAGCCTCCTTTGATTTTATTCCCGTTTCCAACTCATGTTCTTCTGGAGTCTACCAAATAAAATACAGATTATAAGCAGCTGGAACGGGTTTTAACATTTTACTGAAATAACAATAATGCTAAGACAACAAGCAATCAGCCATTTATAAGTGGGATACCCTATGAAGCAGAAATGATGGGCCATCATAACCTTGCTACCTAAGCTTGTGAAAAATGACTCAATGCCAAATTTTTGTTTCCAATGACAGAATACCAACAAACTTGAGAAAAGAATCAAGTATTGCACAAAGCAGTACTAAGGCAAGTCTCAAAGAATTTCTGAGGCGACAGAAGATGATGTCACCAGCATAGACATTACCTGTCTGCAAAGAAAGATTAGTTCCTTGCTAATTTTCATGAACTAAGTTTTGATGGCCTTGATTCTTATAACATAAAAAGTTAACTCATCTTCATTTTTGTTGGTGACATAAAGAAAATCCTTTCATCTTAGATGGGCCTGAAAATCCCCCAAAAAAAGTGTTACCAAAGGAAAAAGATCGGGGTGGGGTGGGAGGTTAAAACATTTTGCTCCTGTGCAAAGGATAGTTTTTCCTGCTAAAATCCTTTAAACCAGAAAAACCTTTCATCTTTGATTGCTCAGAAGGCATGTCCTTCATCTATTTATCTAATAGCGAAGTTTGGCCCCATCTGTAGATATCTAAATCTGCAGATTGGGGCCACAATGACACTGAACAGATTTTTCTTCACACTTGGAGACCCCCCAGGTTTGCAGAAAAATTTGAACTCTTAAAAAATACATTGGGAGGTTAAATTCCCCCCAAAATATGCAAGTGCAGCAGATCCCAGGAACCATGTTGGGCCTGGGAGCTGCAACAAGCCCAGCAATGGCTGCGGAGGAGCCTGGCAGCTGCAGAAGAACCTGGGAGTCACAGTGGGCCCGGTGAGAATATGGGGATCCCATCCCCCCCACGAATCTTGTGAGCCCACATTTGTACTAGCTATAACACTCAGTTACTGCAGTTACACCGTTACCTCTGTTAGTTTCAAAAGGAAAGCAAAGTAACTATCATCATCTGAATGGGCATTCAAGACCTTGCTGTTTACAAAAGCTCTGCAACCTTCACCTCATGATTTTAACATGCTACAATGGGGAATTTTTCTTAAGTGAGTTGCAAATGCTAATGTCAAGCAACAAAGTTCCACATAAAAAGAGAAACCTTCAGTCTCCACAGTGGGTATCCCAAGTTTGGATCTCTGTTAAAAAACCTGCTTGTTTTCGTTCCTGCACTCAGAAGATACTCTGCTGGAAGGCCTTGAGTTTGTGAAATATAGCGAATCTGCAACAGAAAAGAGATATCTTTGATGAGGTCAACAACCTGTGGCAGTTAAATGTACTTCAGAAAAAGAAATATGCACGGGGAGAAGAGCTTTTTAAATCAGCAGCAACAGAAAATATTCACAGAATAAATTTTAACCCTGAAGCAAAGGAGCTCATCTGCTTGACAAATCTATTCATTTTGTTCTCAAATATATTTTTACACCAATGACAGTTCCAAATATATCTCACTTGCAAGTATATAAATTCTCTATTTACCTGTCAAATTCCCAGCTCGTTGAATGTGTTATACCAATTAGACCAGAGCCAGAATATTTTTGTGACTATTTTCACACCCCTCAAAAAACAGCCCCTGCTTTCAGAGATGTTTTAGGAGGGAGGCTCAAAAGTGTGTGAAAATGCCCACAGGCCATCCCTCTCAAGGCAACTTGAATGACACTCCCTGTTTTGTCATGTATGAAACAGCAGTTTCAGCACTACATCTAGTGAAAATATCTCTTCCCTATGAAAAAAGGCTGCTGCTGAATTCCACTTCAACCAGATTTGGGGCCAGATTTCTGGTTTGGGAGTAGGTTAAAGATATGTCTTGACTAGAGGCCTGCAGTGAAGTGTCAATGCCACAAAACCCACATCACACCCTAAGTTTGGTGATACTCAGCAGAGCCTGGGTACATCATGTTTATAACCAAACACCACAAATTCTAATCCCACTGTTCAGCAGTAGTCACTTAAAGTATCTCAGCATTGTGGTCTTTCAAAGATTTGGCTGCCCTGTTGCAATAAGGGTACCAAAAGCAATTATGGGGTCTAGAAAAACCTATATACTATCACTCTCACGTGCATCAAATGTACTAGGATGGTTCAGGTGTAACACCAAACCACGGTCTGGCACTGTGTAAACAAGCTATGTGCTTGCTCGCTCCTTCTCTCCCCTTGAGCAAGCAAACTGTGACTTCTAACCTGGCGTAAATCACCGTTTGTTGCTACATATGAAATGGCAAAGTATGGCATGTGCTTCTCCCCTCTAAACGAGGACTGCAAACCACAAACAAATGCTAGCTTGAAATCACAGTTTGCAGTACAAGCACAAATCACAGTTTGTGGTTCCAATGTAATGCCAAACCCTGGCTTGTGCTAAAGCAGAAGTCATTTACCCTATGTGTGTGATGAAACACCTGAGCAGAGCGGCTGGCATTACACTTGAATCGTGTCATAGTGTTCATTTACACCGTCTCTGAATAGTCATTAAGATTTAAACAAAAATGAAGAAACACCACCACACACATACCTGATCATATTCTGAAGCTCCCGGATACAGAGGCCAACCAAGAAACAGCTCAGCTATCACACAGCCCAGCGACCACATATCAATAGCTTCACAAAACGGTAAACCCAAAATGATTTCAGGGGCTCTACAAAACAGAAAGGATGCCACATTTCATTTGTTTATTGTTCAATGAGTTCCATAGCCATGAATTAGGTAAGAATGTCATAAATTTCACTGTCCGGTCCAAATTTTAGCCTTCAGGATTGTGTATTGACTACTTTAAGAATTTTCTATAATAACGTAGCATTTCACACCCAAAACATACATAAAACCTTTAGCAATTCCATTTTACTGATGTAGCATTATCCCAGAGTACCTCATTATCTTAAGAAATGCACACTTTTTATAATATCAATCATCCATTCATTTAAGCAGTTCAGCTAAGCAACACACGTAGTCTAATCATGTTTACAAGCAGGTTACACCTACTTTAGCATAACAGGTTGGTACTGCAACCCTGGCAGCTGCTTGGGAATAAATACAATTGAGTTTAGTGGGAATTGCTTCTAAACAAAATGAACAGAACTGAAGGTTAACAATGCAATCCTTAACATAGTTACATATGTCTAAAAACAGAAATTACTTCTGAGTAGACTTTCTTAGGATTGCTCCCTTGACAGTACAGTCCTAACCATAAGTAAATCAAAATGAGTTCAATAAAGTGTGCTTAGATCAGGGCTCAACAAATCCCAGGCATCAGGTCACCATGGCACTTAGAAATTTCATTGTTACATTTACACCTAGTATTTTTAGCAATTATTTTACTGCAGCACCTCTCAGCAGAAACACAAACCAGCCCTTCCTCTGCTGAAAAAGGGAGGAACAGATCCCCTTTCACAACCAAAAGTGCTGTTTGGGATAAAGGGACCTACATGGACAAAAGCCATATGGAATGTGGGCTGTAATAAAGAGGGGATAGAGCAAAAAAGAGAGCTTGATCCAATCCAGAATGTATCTATCATTTAACATCAAAGCACTTTGTTGCTTGACATAAAAAATAACCATGTGTGAAGTTTCTGTCACTGTTCATTTATATGTAAACTTAACTTTCCATTGTTCATTGGTGATGGATGAATTCATTTCTTAAGTAGTTGAACATATAAGAACATAAGAAAGGCCTTGCTGGATCAGACCAAGGCCCATCAAGTCCAGCAATCTGTTCACACAGTGGCCAACCAGGTGTCATTAGGAAGCCAAAAACAAGACGACTGCAGCAGCACCATCCGGCCTGTGTTCCACCACACCCAAACTAATAGGCATGCTCCTCTGATACTAGAGAGAATAGGTATGCAGCATGACCAGTATCCATTCTAACTAATAGCCATGAATACCCCTCTCCTCCTTGAATATGTCCACTCCCCTCTTAAAGCCCTCCAAGCTGGCAGCCATCACATCCTGGGGCAGGGAGTTCCACAATTTATGCGTTGTGTGAAAATAGTTGCTTTCTATACTGGCTCCAATATTCAAATAAATGGAGCTTTTTAACGCAATAATGGAATTATGAGAAATTGGATAGGAGTTAGACTAGGGTTAGCTTTCTGTTGTTGTGGTGACAACCAAGGGTTACTCCTATATTTATTTATTCATATACTACAACACTTCTGTCATAGCCCAGTATTACTCCATGGGGCTTACTCACAGGAAAGTGTTCTTAAGACTGCAACCTTAGTGTAGTAAAATCATTATGGCAAGAATATTTTTTACTAATCTGACACAATTCACTACAGCATGTGGCCCCTTAAGAGTCCAGTAGGTGGGGTTATTAAAATGGCCTCAGCTTCACCTCTACCCATAATCATCAGAATATCAGACTAAGATCTGGGAGACTCATGTCTGAAAAACCCCACTTTGCCTCGCAAGATCACTGGTTGACTTCAAGCCACTTACACTCTCTCAGTCTAACACTCACTGTGAAGATAACACAGAGGAGAACCATATACATCACCCTGAACTCCTTAGAGAAAAGGTGGGATAAAGTTGCATTAATTAATTTGTTATTATTCAGTTCTGTTTCTCTCTCGATTCTGGCTTCCAGGCTTATTAAGCTTTGCCCCTTTCCTTTTTGCAAGAGATGTTAGTTGCTAGACATGAATAGAACTGAGAGGAAGGTGTAATCACTACAGCTATAAAGGCACCAAGATCTTCCTGAAACAGGTAAAGCAAGGTTTTGGTGTCAACCTTTAAAGCCCCTAGTGGCCTGGGACCCTCATACCTACAGGACCACCTGTCCCATTGCAACCCCGTGTTCCCTCAGGTCACCCTCTAGGAGCCTCTTGCAAGTTGGTTGTTAGCTGTGATCAGGAGAAGGGACTTCTCAGGTGTGCCCCCTACCCTACAGAATGCACTCTTGGATGACACCCATGCCCTGCCAGACTTGTTTAGTTTCCACAGGGCATGCAAGGCCAAATTGTTTAGATTGGCCTTCAGAGTGTAATCCACATGTTTGTGTAGTTTTGTTAGCGGTACAGTGCTAGTCACATATTTAATAGTTTAACATTTTAATGTTAATATTTTATATTTGCTTCCTGCCCGTATGTTTTTTTAACACGTTTACATGGTTTTAATGTTGTAAGTCACTGAGAGATGATGACTAAAAAAAAAAATCTAAATAAATAAAGCAGTACTATTGCCTATGCAGCTTCAGGTGAAAGAGGTATTTGATTGATGGGGACTCTCTCCTACATGGAAGCTGGCAGTATCTTCAATGGCCTGTTTACAGGAGTAGACAACCCTCAGCACACAAGCCAAACTGCAGCACCCTAAACCATTTTGCTCAGCATGCAGGGCTGGATCCCCTCCCAAGGAACCAAGATTAGCCCTTGAAGTGCTGGCTCAGCTTCATCCCAGTGTGCCAGGCCAAGCACAACTTTCATCTCTCCGCTTCTCTTGTGTTAGCTGGCATACCAACATCATCATACGTCGGGGGGTTCAGTACTCAGGAAAAGGCTGCCTGTCCTTGCACTGCCCAGGGGAAAGGAGATGAAATCACCCTTTCTGCTTCTTCCATTAGTGAAACTGCCTCCACAGAAAATGGAGAAAGCAATGATGCCCCCTCCCCCCTTCCCAATGCAACCCCCAACTTATATACCTATTACTCCAACACAAGTCTTGTAACCCAGGAAATTAACATTCCTAACGGTCAGAAAGGACTGGCTGGGGAACACAGGCAAAATCCATGATCCTTGAACATATCTAGATCTTCAGGTGTCACTGGATCCAACAAACTAAAGTTCCCACAAAATATCTTATAATTATATGAACACAAAGGTGATTAACAAATGAACTATTTGTTGATACAGTGCCCAGACTGATGAGATGCAATAGCAGAAAAGAGAGAAGTGCTCCTCTTTCAAGCACCAATCCAACTGAAGAAGGGATTAAAGCCCTCTAATTGTCCTAAATTAATCTTACCCAAATGACCAGCTGCATTTATTATTTTCAAGGGTTTAAAGAAAGAATGAAGAGATATGAATGAAATTTGCAAAGCAAAGAGACAGTGAGCGGAGAAGACAGAAATTTGTTCTGTTACGTTAGGAGCTGGTGTTTCTGGATAAATGGAACAGAGACATTGACTGTAATGTCTTGTGTTCTACACCACCGTCCCAGATGATTTTGCTTATGAAGTGTGCCACCCCTATACAGGAAAAACCAGTAGTCAAAATGATTCACATAAAAAGTTGATTTAATCTTAAACCACAGATTGGGGGGGGGGGAATCATTTACTGAGGGTGGGGTGGGGGATTGGACAGACTGTGAGCTTAACAGCTTAATTGTTTGTGTGTTTATGCTTCATTAAATTATTGTATATATACTTTATGTTAAATGTTTTTAATGTTGAAAAATGCTTTATTTGTGCCCCCTTGGGGACCCTATTTGGGTGGAAAGGCAGCACAGAAATGTTTTAAATAAATAAAAATAAATAAACTGCTGTTTTGGGCACAGTAGTTCCCACAGCTATAGGGGCAAGGAGCTGTGCAGACTAGAAAGCAGCCTGCTTGCTCAGCTACAGGACACACAGGACCAAATATTGTGCTTAATACTCCAGCTGTGATTAAGTTTTCTCTCCTGCATATGCCTCTTTGGATCTCTGCCATTATTGAGAAAACATGCTATACTTTCTGTCCAAGGGCAAGTACATTTTGTCACAGCCTCTGCATTGACCACCTGAACGTACGGTTACATATGACGTATGATTTAATGGACTAACTTGGGTCCATGGAGTAGTTTTTTTAAAAATTAAGAATCCTACTTCCTCAGCGTGCAGTATAAGGAAATAGAATAGGGACAAGAGCAGGACTAATTAAACCTGTAAGAAACTGTAGCAAGTAAACAAAAAGGGCAAGAGTCCAGTAGCACCTTAAAGACTAACAAAAATATTTTCTGGTAGGGTATGAGCTTTCCTGAGCCACAGCTCACTTCTTCAGAACTTCTTCTGAAGAAGTGAGCTGTGGCTCACAAAAGCTCATACCCTACCAGAAAATATTTTTGTTAGTCTTTAAGATGCTACTGGACTCTTGCCCTTTTTTGACTACTGCAAACAGACTAACACGGCTACCCACTGTGTAGCAAGTAAAAGAACAGAAGCAATAATGGTTAGCTCTTATGCCAAAAAGGTGAGCGTAAATATACCTACCAGTAGCCAAGCCTACCTACACTTTCTTTATAAACATCTTAGACATAACCTTTATATGGGATACAACACTGACTACAGACTTTTCAGGCATATTAATGTATCCTAATATTGATATGTAGTCTCTTAATCATAGCCAAGTATAGACACTTGCCATATGCTAACAATGATAAGGTTTATTTTGTACAAAGAGGAATGTACATATGATACCAGAGTTACATGCCATTTCTAGAATCCCCTTACCAGGAAAGATAATCCTTCAGGGCTATAGGTTCAATAATAAAAAGACTGAAATGGCAAAAAGATTAGAAATTGTATTTAGGACAATTTACTTCTACAGCACTGTTGTTTTCCTGACTTGGTTTGGCGTCAATGAATCATTCTGAACCAGCAGCTTGCAACACACAGTGAACTTACTTGAGCAGAATAAATTATATTGCACCTAATATAGAAGTGGCACCAAGCCGTTCTCTTAAGAACACAAGAAAAGCCATGCTGGATCAGACCAGTGGCCAACCATGGGCCTCTAGGAAGCCCACAAACAAGACAACTGCAGCAGCATTATCCTGCCTGCGTTCCAAAGCACCTAATATAATAGGCATGCTCCTCTAATCCTGGAAAGAATAGGTATGCATCATTACTACTATCCATTTTTACTAGTAGCCATGAATACCCCCTCCTCCATGAACATCTCCACTCCAGTCTTAAAGCCTTCCATGTTGGCAGCAATCACCTCATCCTGGGGCAGGGAGTTCCACAATTTAACTATGTATTGTGTGAATACTTCCTTTTATCTGTTTTGAATCTCTCAGCCTCCAGCTTCAGCAGATGACCCCATGTTCTAGTATTATGAGCGAGGGAGAAAAGCTTCTCCCTGTCCACTCTCCCCATACCATGCATAATTTTATAGACCTCTATCATGTCTCCCCTTAACCGCCTTCTTTCCAAGCTAAACAGCCATAAGCGTTTTAACTGCTCCTCATAGGACAGTTGCTCTAGTCCCCTGATCATCTTGGGTGCTCTTTTCTGCACCTTCTCAAGCTCTGCAATATCCTTTTTGAGGTGTGGTGACCACAACTGTATACAGTATTCCAAGTGTGGTCTCACCATAGATTTCTACAAGGGCAGTACGATAGCAGCAGTTTTATTCTCTATTCCTTGTCTAATTATGGCCAGCATGGAATTCACCTTTTTCACAGCAGCCGCACACTGCGCTGACATCTTCATCGAGCTATCCACTACCACCCCAAGATCCCTTTCTTGGTCTGTCGCTGCCAGCACAGATCCCATCAGTATATATGTGAAGTTGGGATTTTTTGCCCCAATATGCATCACTTTATACTTGCTCACATTGAATCTCATTTGCCATTTTAATGCCCATTCCTCCAGTTTGAAGAGATCCTTTTGGAGCTCTTCACAGTCCATTTTTGTTTTAACCACCCTAAATAATTTGGTGTCATCAGCAAACTTGGCTGCCTCGCTGTTCATCCCCAGCTCCAGCTCATTGATGAACAGGTTGAAAAGCACCGGTCTCAAAACAGATCCCTGAGGGACCCCACTGCTCATATCCCTCCATTGTGAGAACTGACCATTGATTCCTACTCTCGGCTTCCTATTTTTCAGCCAGCTCTCAATCCATAAGAGGACTTGTCCTCTTATCCCATGACTATGAAGTCTGCTTAGCAATCTTCAGTGGGGGACTTTGTCAAAAGCCTTTTGGAAATCCAAATACACAGTGTCCACAGGCTCATTCCTGTCCATATGTTTATTGACACTTTCAAAAAAAAGGTTAATGAGACAGGACCTCCCTTTACAGAAGCAATGCTGGGTTTTGCACAGCAGGCCTTGCCCTTCTATATGCTTGACAATTCTATCTTTAATAATGTTTTCCATCAATTTACGTGGAACAGACATTAAGCTAACTGGCCTGCAATTTCCTGGGTGCCCCCTGGAACTGTTTTTATAAATGGGTGCTACACTGGCCATTCTGCAGTCCTCTGATATAGAGGCTGATCTAAGGGACATGTTACATATCATTGTTAGAAGTTCAGCAATTTCCCATTTCAGTTCTTGAAGAACTCTAGGATGAATATCATCTGGTCCCTGTGACCTGCGTTTGCAGTTTGTTTAGACATTCTAGGACTTCTTGCCTTGTTACCACTATTTGCCCCAGTTCCTCATTCTCCCCTCCCCAAAACCTCTGTTCAGGAGAAGGAATCTGCCCTAAGTCTTCAACAGAGAAGACAGATGAGAAGAATTCATTTAGTTTCTCAACAATCACTTTATCCTCCCTTATGGTTCCTTTATTCCCATTGCCATCCAATGGTCCAACAGCTTCCTAGCTGGTTTCCTACTCCTAATGTACTTAAAGAATTTCTTATTGTTGGCCTTGATATGTTTAGCGATATGTTCCTCTTCTGCAGAAATTGCTAGAGCAGCAGCTTTTCAGCATGGTTTCTTCTGAATTGTCTTTTACATACTGAGCAATCGGTAGGGTTGACACTACTTAGCAGTCTGTCTAATGGTTCACTGATTGTAGCTCAAGGTTCTTCCCATAAATGCTTGCTGCTGCAAAATAAACTCTGGTCTGATGCAGACTTCAGAAAGCTACCTGAGGCAGTACGTAGGACAAAATTTCTGATTATTTTTCATACAACATGATTGCCATTCTGTGCAACCATGAACTCAAAATTCTGAAGTTATTGTGTTATTTTGATTGATGGCAGTGTTCAGAGCCAAATAAACAATTATTCTACTGAAATATCTTGACTCCACTCCTGTGGTTTAATTGTAGGACCCTCTTTTTTAGCGATGTTCAACCGCTTCAGTTTCATCCCTAAAAGCAACGAGCAGGTTTCTCACTTTGAATGTGTTATTGTACAAAACGGAGGGGGGGGGGGAATCCCCATCTTGCATTTCACCTCACATTTATTTTGCTTTCTCACCTGCTAGAATTAGATGTTACACTTTATTATGGGCTTGTTACATGCTTGCATTTAATTTGCCTACAGAAAAGCCGAAACTAAGCAGTGTAATCCTCCCTCTTGGAACTAGCTTTTATCCAGATCTTGCCGGGCACAGAGAGCAAGCCAGGTTTTGGAGAAAGACTACACCAACAGGGAGCAGGCAAAAGAAAAACAAGAATGCTGTCCTGGCCTCTAGCATGCAGTTAACAGTGGAGAAATAACTATACTCCAAATGGATACGGAGTGTCCTCAGGCCACAAATAATTTTTTTTTGCTTTTGTACATCCACTACATGCATACTCTATGCTGCTGCAGCAATTAACAATGATTTTCCTTTTAAAGGATAAGTAACTCCAAAGTGTGCATCAGATTGTTTTTAATTTTATTTATTCATTTATACCCAGCCTTTCTCCTTAATGGGGACCCAAAGCCGCTTGCATCAATCTCATCTCCTCCATTTTATCCTCACAAAAACCCTATGAGGAAGGCTGAGTGTGCGACTGGCCCAAGGTCACCCAGCTAGCTTCCATGGCATGAGTGGGGATTCAAACCTTGGACTTCCAGAGGCTAGTCCAACACTCTTAACCACTATACCACACTGGCACTCCAATTAGCAAAATGAATCTTCGCAAACAGCCTGGCCAAACATGAACCCTAACAGTATCATCAATTCAAGAGAGACATGTAAAATAGAGACAGATGGAGGCATGGGGGTGGGGGGTGGAAAAATTGGGAAGAAAATAAGTCCAAATCCCTGTGTGACCCTACCCTCCCATATATGGACTTTCTAACACACCTTGACTAGTATACAGAACTAAGGGACTATGTAGGAATCCTACAACTGCAGCACCAAGTATGGAAGCCACCCAGACAATACCCCAGACCCAGCTGCACAGAGCCAGCAGGACTCTGCACGAATGCAAGCAGCAAAATGGATCCTGACAAGGAAGTGAACTGGAATCTATCTTGGAGGTGGTTGCACAGCTAGAGGAAATGTGGACTTGCTTGCTACCCCACCTTGAGCTCACCCTCTGAAGATCCAATCATCCAGACAATAGACAGCACATTGGGACGTTCTGCATAACCATCAATGTAGCTAACCTATCAAGATCTACCTGGCAACTCAATCAAAGGACAATGGTGCTCCCCTGTCACTCCCTGTATTCTTTCCCCAGGTTATTCTGGGGCCAGGCTAATCCCATCTTCTGAATTCCCCCTCTTCCTCTCTCACACCCTCCAGTCACTGACAGACCAATAATCCCATCATAGTCTAATCAAATCAGCACCCTTCCTCTCTCCCTAAGCCACCCCCTCCTCCTGAGGAGCAATCTTACCTTTGTGCTCCAAGACCACCTGGTGAGTCACACTGCTTTAGGGCAGATTTTTACTATAAGTACTGGAACCCATGCTGTAGCCATTTGCTTCTCATTCACCTTGGATTCAGGCGGGATTGCCCCGTACGGCTCCTTGACTGCAAAGTGCTGGTTCTCCCCCTTTTCTTCAGCCACAGCCTCTATCGCTGACATCTTCACGTTGGAAGGTAGCTATAGAGTTTCATTGTGCTATCCCTTTTGGACTCTTTTTGTGTGTTTGCCTTGGTTTTCTTGCATTTTGTGTGTGACTGTACCCCCTTAATTTCCCCAAATAAATTTTGTTTGTTTTTACTTTAATTGGCTTCTCAGAACGTTTGTTCCTTTGGTTCGCTCACCCTTTCTATACATAGGTCAAAGACCCCGCTAAAATCCTCTCGTTAGAGCTCTCAATTCGTCTCCAATTGACTAATTCCCCCATTTAATATTGGAGACCCCAGCATTCCCTGTAACACCTGATCAGTTCTGGGTTTTTTTTTTGGATCCCAGCCATAACATCCAACATTTTAAATCCAAGTTTAAAGAAAATATAGACCAGTTCCACTTCACCATTACATCAGGGATTGATAAATCCTAGGCACCAGGTCCCCATGAGACCCACAAATCTCACTGTGATTTCTAGCATTTTCAACAATTCTCAGTGGGACTAGAAAGGATTGGATCCAATCAGTTTTAACACTGGTGAAAAAAGGAGGAATGGGTTTCCTTTTGACCACTGAAAGGGCTATGTTTGGGATAATGGAACTGCATAAACAAAAGCCATGCAGAATGGAAGCTGTAATAAGGAGAGACATTCACCAAGATTGAACGAAAAAGTTGGCTGGATCCAACCCAAAAGTTCATCTTTTCACCTCAGAATATTTTCTTGTATGACAAAAATAAGTATGAATGAAGGTCTTGTTACAGCTTGTTTGTAAGTAAGCTTAGCACCAATCGTGGCAGATGTATTTATTTCTTAAGCAGCTGCTTTCTGACATTTTTATCCAACATTTCCTTCAAGGAGTTCAGGGCAGCACATATGGTTCTCCCCTCCTCCACTTCATAGTCACAATAACCCTGCAAGGTAGATTAGGCTGACAATGAGACAAGGTCACTCACTAAACTATGGACATGAAGGGATTTAAACCCAGGTTTCCTGTTGTCCTATGACACTAACTACTATACCACATTTGTGCTAGCTTAATGTCTCACATCTCCCTGAAGTTTATGGCAAATTTGCATCAATCAGATGTCTGAACTCCTATTCCATTGTAGTGACCAGTTTTGCTTTCGAAATGTTAATCTTTCACAGAGTTTCAAAGATAAGAATGTTCTCATTAAAATAGAAAATGCTGAACTACAGACAGAAAATACAGAGGAAAAACACTGAAGGCCATCATGACTTCAGAGAAAAGAACTTCTGTATGAACTGGCTCAGGGCGCATGACATGCAAATGTTGTATGAAGACATGAAAATGATACTTACCTGTAATAACGTGATTGCAAATAAGTGGAACACACAGCTTTCGAAACATGACTAGCAGAGCCAAAGTCTATAACCTTCACCCTGTATGGCTGGCGCACAGGATCGACCAACATGATGTTTTCAGGCTTCAGGTCAGCATGTATCAGACCCAGGCTTTTAAGCTTCATCAAGGCAGTGGCCACCTGTTGCAAAATGGGCCGGATGTATTTCAGAGGCAGAGGGCTAAACTTGTTCTGTTTTAAGAAGTCGTACAAGTTTTGTTCCAGCATCTCAAACACCAGGCATGTGTGGTTTTTATGTTGAAAACACTCGTATGAGCGGACAAAGTTATATTCATCAGCATTCTCACTGCTGAGCCGAGAGAGGATACTCACTTCAATCTGCCCCTGCCTGGCATAGGAAGGATGGTTCTTCAGGATTTTGATAGCTACAATCTCCTTAGTGCTGCGCTTCCAACATTTTGCCACCTGTCCAAAGGTCCCTCGGCCCAAGAACTCCAAAACTTCATAGCTGTTTGTCATGGAACAAAGGATTTCATGCTGGACCAGCTGGTAATCCCCCTCACCACTGGAACTGCTACTTTTAGTCGTCACAGTGGTGGTTGTGGCCGCAGCACCCACCGCAGGTCTGTTTTGCAGCATGAGAGGTGGATGTTCCTCAATTATCTGGACGCTACCGTTGCTGTCAACTTCCTCACTTTTCCTTTTTAATCCACATTTTTGATACGGTTCCAGCAAAGAAATGTTGCCCCTGTGTGTTAGGGCCTGGCTGTTTTGGAAAGATGTTGTTCCACCGCTGCCTGTGCTGTCTGCTGCTGTGACCACAATGTGCTCAACTGAAGGAGCAGGGAGAAGGAGGCTCTGGTCATAAGCAGGGATGCTGAAGTTTGCTACCTGATGAGAGGAGCTTGTTGGCCCTTGTGCACCTGGGAGATTTTTGCTGTGACTGTAATACTCGTCACTGTTGCTTGGTCCTGAAACATCCCAGCTAGAGGGCTCCACTTTCAGTTTCTTGGCACTGCAGAAGGCACTCGAAGATACTGATGGAGGGGAGAACACCTGCAGCTGTGAGGCCATACCTGAACAGGAGAGAAAAGCAGATGAACAATCGAGCAACGATGCAACACAGTGACATCATACTTAGCAGAGAGAACTACAACAGCAGATCTTGTTTGTACCAACTGACTAGCAAAAGGAAGTTTTGTAACCTCACTAAAACTCCTGAACCCACATCTCTAACCACAGCTTGAATACAACAGTCCAAGCATTATACTGCACTGTTCTCAAGTTGCACATAACAATACCTGGTTCATGGTTCATGGTGGACACACACATACAAAGATGGAGAGATGAAACATGAAGTATGGGTGACAATTACAGATCCACTTTCTGTTGCAGGGAAGAGGAAATGCACACCACTTTCCTTTTAGACGAGGCTTGTAAATAGTCAGATGCATAGTTGCAAGTAATAACTTGTACTACATGAGATTCATGAAGACAATATTTCCTTTTAAGTACAATCTCTCAAAAATCTACCCTTTGTGGGAAGATGAAAAATGCTGCTTTAGCTCATTTCCCACATATTGGGCACGCTACCATATTGTGAAAGGGACACTGGCATTACATTCAACCAAGCAACATCAGTTTCAATTGGCAGTAGCCCATGTTGAAGGGGCTAATCTTCTCTGACTGGAGATTTTATTTTGACTTTAGTTATCTGCATAGTAATTTCTATATTGTGTGCTATTAGAAGGAAATCATCATTCTGTCATGGAAGACAGTCTGCTGTCTTTGGATACAAACTGGAAATCAACCATCTACAACTATCCTAGAAAGGAGGAAGGCAACATGAATACAGCCCCCCTTCTTGCCCCTTAATGTTCACATATTTGCTTGTTCTATGCACCTTTAATGGGGGGGGGGGAGGGTAACATAGTTGTGCTATCAAAAAAGCCTGGCAGTATAAAACTAAGAATTCAATGGAAGGAAGGGGACTGGTTTAAGAACTCACATATGAAAACCTGAATTTTAAAAATTCAGATTACAAACTATTCCTACTTTTGAATGACACCACACTATCATCAGTTCACACAGGACTGACTACCATTTTACAGGGCATGTTCTTATCTTTGTGGTTAACTTTGCTTTTTAAATGGTGTCCCATTCTTCGTTCAGAGTCCTGTTGACAGTAATTATATTAAAGACTGCAGACGTCTGAATTCTTTCTACCCCAACAATGTCTTTGAAGTAATCTGAACAATATTTATGTATCCTGTTGCTTCCAGAGGCTGATGACAAGCTTCTACTTATGTCATCTCTGATATTGCCCTGTAAAAGTTTGTCCTCATTTTCCCAGAATAAAGAATGGAGCGGGGGAGCATCAGATTACCAGAAGCCAACGTGTGAGTAAAGGGGCACTTCACATTTTTCCCCAGGCCTAGAACAGGATACACAGCATACACAGATATTTGAGGAAGATGGCAACAAATTGACATACTAAAACTTGCCCTCAAGTCTAAAAGAAATTGCTGATGACACCACCACATGTGATGAAAGAAGGGATGTTTCTGCCAATGTAGCACCCTTGTAGGATTCCAAAGGACCTACTTTTAACCAGCGATGATCCAGAGAAAGTTATGCACACTTTGAATAGCAAATTGCAGCCATGGAGTTTCCTGGACTGGGTGTCCCAAAATTGTGGCTTGTATAGCAAGAGAAGACAAAAAACAGCAATTGGTGCAGAAAACAATTGTTGTTTTCTGTCTTCGTTTGGTTTGGTGCGGCACACATAATCCCTTTAAGTGAATGTTCCCCTAATGAGTTCACTGAAAAACAAGGCATTTCTTAAAACCTTCCAGGGTATGACTGAAATTCAAGATGGCCAGGAAAGAAGAAAGCATGTTACAGGATGAAAGTGTGTTTGATCCAACAGCAACCATCAAAATGCTGTGCACAACTGACAACTACCGTGAGAAACGCTTTACAAAATAGGAAACGGCCTATTGCTGAAAAAAGATGAACGCTGGTACTCCTGTGTCCAGCTGGCTAATCCAATATCAACATCACACCAAGAATGCTGACCCTTGTTTTTCCAACACTGTCACATTTAACATTTGATTAGTGCTCAAACAAGGGCTCTTCCTATATACTACATTCCTTCCCAAATCAAACAGAACACTAGTATGTCTAATCTACTATTAATCCATTTGTTCAAGCTGTCTCAACAGTCTCAGCCTAAATGCCAACCTCTAGGGTAAAATTTCAACAACTTCCCACCACTCATAACCACCCAATGCAAGTCTTTCAACTCTTGACAAAACTCACAGAATCATAGAGTTGGAAGGGACCACCAGGGTTATCTAGTCCAACCCTCTGCACAATGCAGGAAATTCACAACTACCTCCTCCACACACACCCAGTGACCCCTACTCCATGCCCAGAAGATGGCCAAGATGCCTCCCTCTCATGATCTGTTTAAGCTCATAGAATCAGCAAATGTATATAAACCAGCTGAATGTTTAGAAAACTCTTCTTAAACATGTACTAGAACTACTCTAATTATAAACTAAGCAAAAACCAAATAGCAAGGCTTCATCTTAACTACATATTTGAAGCCAGACTAGAACAGCAGTAGCATGTAAGGGTTTTCTCTGTGTTGTTGGCAAAGGCTCAAATATTTAATATTGTTTCCAACAGTCTACTCCAACTTTATGCCTGTGATAGTAAAAACCAGTAATTGGAGGGGGGATTAAGCCTCTAAGATCTGTTACCTGAAAGTGAGAACATGAAGGGACATCTGTCCCCAAGAATAAACACTTTACTAAAGAACATGATATCAAGTTTCAAAGCACAGCCACTGCACAAGTTTCAGTAAAGAACTTTTATCAGCATCCAGGAAACTGCCATAACTCTCCATCTTGCAAGTGAAGTCAGATGCCACATCATCAGAATTTATTCTTTGTAAAACTGATCTAAGTACAAAATGCTTTTAGTACACATGAACAGGGATTATTTGCTGTGACCAATTTTTTCAGCCATGTCAATGCCAGTTCACACTCGCCTCTCATCTAGTTTCAATGAATCTGAGGGTATGATCTCAACAGTGGCAAGCTCTGAATTTCCGGATGTAGTGACCTAGATAGTGTCACAGCTAGAATTGCACCACCATGGCTGATTTTGGGAAGGCCCAGTCACAACATTAACATGAAGAGCTGGTAACCATTGCATACTGAATGCTACGTTTTTTGTTTGTTCCAGCAAGGCATATCTGCTCATAAGTAGGCAGCATAATTAACACACTTAACTACTACCTAACAGTGCAATTCTAAGCAAAGTTACACTTTCTAATCCCACTGACTTCACTGAACTCAGAAAGGTGAAATTCTACTTAGGACTACACTTTTTTTATCCAACTGCAGTTTACTTTAAGAGCCAACCACTATGCTATGACAAGCTGTAAACTGGATAGTCTCTCATTATAATTTCATCCTTGCTAAACTTTATAAAGTGGACGTATCACTCAGCCCCAGTTCTGCCCACACACAGCCTGTAATACTGGCCTACTTCTCAAAGGGATTGTTGTAAAGCAGGGGTGTTCAATCTTTTGGCTTCCCTGGGCCACACTGGAAAAAGAAGAACTGTCTTAGGCCACACATAAAATACTTAAAACATTATGAATCGGCTATTGTTAGTGTAAGTTTATGATTTTGTGTCGGGCCACATTCATAGCCATCCTCGGCCGCAAATTGGACAAGCCTGCTGTAAAGCGTACTGAACATATATGTCAAATAATCGGAACACTGAAAGTGCTATATAAATTCCAAGAATCATCAATGATACAAAGTGTGTAGGTCTCCATGCACATCCCTCAGATGTTGCTGGGGACCAAGAGGAACAGGAGTTTGAGATCAGTAAATTTCAGGGCTGTGTTTAATCTGCTAGATCTCACCCATCAGAATATGCTATATTTCAGAAAAATATTCATTAATAATAAGACCTCATCTTAATTATTCCAGGTAAGGATTTCAGGAATGAACCAAGTCCTGTTCTTTCAACAGCAAAAGGCAGCCTTAAGAATAATTACAGACTTTGGATTTACTTTAGTAATAGACCAACTGCTTACCCTAATTCACAGTGGGTAGCCGTGTTAGTCTGTCTGCAGTAGTAGAAAAGGGCAAGAGTCCAGTAGCACCTTAAAGACTAACAAAAATATTTTCTGGTAGGGTAGGAGCTTTCGTGAGCCACAGCTCGTGGCTCACGAAAGCTCCTACCCTACCAGAAAATATTTTTGTTAGTCTTTAAGGTGCTACTGGACTCTTGCCCTTTTCTACTACTGCTTACCCTAATGTCCTTCTGCTCACGCTAAAGGAGATTCTTGAATTATTACTCAACATATGGTTTAAATCAAATCAATTGAACATGTGAGCCAACGAAACACTCTAACCATACAAAAGCCTAATAAGCAAAAATCCTAACTGTAAACCAAGGGTTTACTCATGGGGCTTCGAAGAAAAATTACGGCAGCACCAAGCACCTCATCCGTTCACGTTTTGTGCAGTGTCACACTACTTCTGAAAGATTACACATTTCTAACTAAATGTAAACGCCAGAAATGTCTTTCGTGCACTGTGGTTTTAAAAGGAACGTCAAACACACAACGGCACAACTCTCTAGTGCAGGTCCACAAAAAAACACACACACGGTCACGAAGCTGTGTGTATGTGTTTGAAGGAAGCCCAATTAGCCTTAGCCACTCACGCACGAGACCACTCACCGCAGCGACGTGTAAAGGGATTAGATAGCGGAAATCCTGTTTCTCCCCAAAAAATGGAGGGGAGGGACGCAAGAACCTAGAGCGCGATCCACGACAACCACCCACTCCCACGCACCCACCCAGAATTGCTGGCGACGACAGTTCGCCTGGCCGCCCCCCTCCCCCTCCCCCTCCCCCTCCCCCTCCCCCTCCCTCCCCCCAACAGGCCTCACTCGCCGCGCAGCCCGATGGCGGCCATAGAGACGGAGGCGACCGACCTGCTCAGGCAGGGGCCGCAAAGCTCTGCCGGCCTGTCCCTCGCCAAGGGCGCCCCGACAGGGCGGAGGCTCCGCCCCGGTACTCACTCGCCACCGTCGGGGGGTGTCTCAGCCGCGGGCCGGGCCGGGAGCTGCCTGCCGGGGGACTAGCGGGCGCATCCTAGCCCCCCGGCCCGGGCGACGGGGGAGCGCGGCCGCGGCCCTCTCCGGCCGGCCAGCCCAGGGCCAGCCCGCAGCCGCTCCCGCCAGGCTTCGGCCCCCTTCGCGAGCCGGCCCGGCCCGGCCCGACCCCCGCTTCTCTCCCAACCGCCGCCGCCGCGCCCTCCGCGCGCCCCCCTCCCTCCCCCTCAGCTGAGCTGCTCCCGCTCCGTTCCGCGCCCCTCGACTGCGCCAGGCTGAGCCAGCCGAGCCTCGAACGCGAGGGACGCCTCGCAGTGGAGGCGGGGAGGGAGGCGGAAGCAGCCGAGCGCCGAAGCAGCGATTGGGGCAGGTCGTGGAGGGAGGCGTGGGCACGTGACCGCAGGCCGCGCGCGGATTCCGGGCCGGTCGCCAAGACCCAAGCGGAGGAGGAGGAAGGGGGGGGGAGGTCTCTCCGCGAGGGTCGAGGCCGCAGCGACGACCCTGCTCGCGCTTTATCCTCCTCCTTGCAAACTAAAACATCCACAGCGCAGTCCGACAAACGTCGACGGCAAAGTCGCACGCCCCGCTTTACTCGACCGGGCCGCGTCCCCGGGAAGTGCGGGTCAGGTGGAGGGCGGCAAAACACGGAAGGAGGGGAGTCCCCTCTGGGACCTTCTCGCGCCTAACGGGCAGCTGCTTAAGATCCGCGGGGACCTATGGAAGGGCGAAAGACGGCTCTTCCCAGGCCGCTTAAACAGCCTCGAGAGGAGGGAGAAGTCGAGAGGGAGGCCGGTGTTAAAGACTGGCCCTGCACCCATCCCATGCGGCACAAGCCTAGACTCAGGAATCACGCCTGTTCGGTTAAATGGGACTTGCGCCGATGGGGACAAGCTTAGGCATGCACCCCTAACCTCACTTCCTTGTGTGGCTCAAGGGCCACCCTCCCTTCCTTGCGAGAAAGTATCCGATGGCCCTGGGCTCCCTTCCGGCCAAAGCAGCAGCGAGCGCTTCTTACCTCTTTTCCCCATAGTTGCTGCCAGTTGCTGGCCCGCGCCGTGGAGGTCCTGTGCGAGCCTTAAGCCGGACAGGCAAGGGAAACCAAAGCAGTGTTTTAAAAAATCCTCCCTTCTGGCTCTCCTGGAGTACGAGGGTCTGGGGGCGAAGGAAGCTTCTGCCGGTTTGCCGCCAAGGGCCTAACGTCCTGCGAAGGGAGCAGAAATACACACCTGGGACACGCTGGAATTGGCCGCGCTCAGGTTACCCGCCCAAGTGGAAACCTGACTTTAGAAAGCTTAACTGGGCACAAATTTCCCTTTTAACAGTTGCCCTATTACCACGCCTTGTTCACCATTACAATAGTGGAAATGCTGTCATGGGGGGGGGGCGCTTGAGTCACAATTTAATCAATCCCCCCCTTTTTCACTGGGTCACTTTAATCAGTTTTGATGATATCAAGCAACTGTGGCTAGGAGAGCCAAAGTGAATCACATTGTAGCTTTAAAACCTCCAACTTTATTTACATTAAGTCCCCATTTCTCTATAAAGCAAATTCCTGCAAAGGTTTTAGCTAGATCTTCAGTAGCTGAACAGATATTAGTAATGCACAGTGGGTAGCCGTGTTAGTCTGTCTGCAGTAGTAGAAAAGGGCAAGAGTCCAGTAGCACCTTAAAGACTAACAAGAATATTTTCTGGTAGGGTAGGAGCTTTCGTGAGCCACTATTTTTGTTAGTCTTTAAGGTGCTACTGGACTCTTGCCCTTTTCTACAGCTATTGTAATGGTTATACAGCCCCCACTTACTACAACATACAAGCCCCTCCATCATCAGTGTATTGATCTATAAACTCACCTGAGAAGATGACCAAGTTATTTCAACTTTAAGAGTGGGCTTAAGGCTGAGCACTAAGAACCCAAAACAGGGATACATAGACAACTGAATTAAAGTAAACTAAATTAAAGTAATCTTTATTCTCTAATGAACTTGTCTCCATTAAATTAATACATGCACTAAGAGCTATCTAAAATGTCAGCTAAAAAGAAATTGTTTAATCCAGGAACCTCTGTACTGGCTTTGGAGAAATCATCTCCCCATTAGAACCACCTGCCACATTTATGTAAACATCAACAGGGAACAAGGTTCCCTTTACTTTGCATGCACAGCTTGAAAGATATTAAGACCAGTTTCAAGCAGTTTTGAGTATCCATAACCATAAACTGATTCCACAAACTAAAAGTGTGCATGCCCATCATACTGGAACGTTTCCAGAATCTAACTACAGTAGAGCAATTCTGAAATGACCCATTCTAGACACTATCTTCCCAAGTCCAAACAGAAACACTTCCTATTTCCCTGAAGCCCTTTTATTCTCACAGCACAGCTCTTCTTTATAGACTCTCAGGAATTCCAGGGGGAGTCAGTTAGGCACAGAGATAGCAGAGCTTCTAAATCATAACCCACTTCACAGACTGGTTTAGACATGACAGAGATGAAAAGGGAGAAATGTGAATGGCTTGTGCTTACTGTTTCCACTCTTGTTCAACATGATCTTTAAAACAGCCCCTTGTGGTGAGATGGACAAGCCACATTAGGACTCTGTACATTTTTTCCATAGGGAGAGATGGTAAAGGTTTGGTTTTTACATGCAGGGGTGAACTCTGGAATAAGGCACTTGTATTTCTACTTCTTTCTACTTCTAAGAATATATGAATATCCTTGCAGAGGAAACCTCAGTAGATTCATTTAGAAGTAAACTGCACTGAGGTTAATAGAACTTATTCCCAGATAAATTACACAGGATTTCAGCCTTGCCTATCACTACTAATACGCCAATTGAATGTATATCTCCCATATAACTGTTACAGGAGTAGAATCGGATGGGAGGGGGAATCAAGCTATGAAAAGCATTTGCCATTGCAAACACTAAAATATTTGAAAACTGGAGAAGGGCTTATGTTTCATCCTAAAGTTTCCACATAGCTAGAGCTCTCAGCAGCAGATAAATGATTGGAAAACCTGTCTACACCAACAATCTTTAAATTTATTGAGAAAATAAAGCTGTTAATTCATATTACCTTCCTTGATGTAAACACTGATTATTAACCTTAAATCCTCTGTAAGACCTTAGAGTCTAGAATTCAGTTACTGCATGATAAACACTTTCCTTGGAGTAAGCCCCATTGAATGGACCTCCTTAGGATGGCTCTGTATAATAACAAAGGTGTTAATGTAAAGATAATAAATTTATAGAGGAATGTTTTCATAAGCCAGAGCATCCTATCAGATATATGATGTGTTAAACTCAGAATCAGAATATATACCTTCATGTATTGAATGTCTTCCTGCCATGCAGTTAGTAAAGATGCTAGATCCTTTCCAGGAATTAAAGTTGGCAGGACTATTTACTGATATATTTGGTATTTGCTCAAATGTAAGACTAGTATTTTTCCAGGTATGCCATCAAAAAGAGGGTTTGTCTTAAAATTTGCAGTTACACTTATGTTGAATAACTTTTTAAAAACCCTTTTAAAGAACATTTTTAGAGGGCATCTTCTTACATTAAGGGTCATGTTCCTTTTGAGTAAATATGATGTGTGTATCATTACACAAATATCTTGTAAATGAATGATTGCTGGCATACATACTGTATTGGTAAGTGGGCCTTAAAGAAAGAGCAAAGTTCCATGATAGATCTCTATGAAAAGGAATTGTTTTTTTAACCATCTGTACTGTAAGAAAGGTTGCTATAACTACAATGTGCAGGGGAGGATAGCTAAAAGATAAAAGATAAACCTTTAACAAGCACCACTCCTCCAGCTGGAATGTGGGGATTGCAAAGAGAAGGAAAGCAAATAGGGAATCTCCTGCACCAGTTTACTATTTACCTTGTGTCATAAATGAGTGAACTTCTTCCCAAAAATGCAGAATTGCTATATACTTCTGTAAACTTTTATGGCAACTCCACGTCAGTGACTGAAGGATAATAATAGGTCTGTATCCCAAGATTTTATCTATAAAGTCCTACTGGCTAGGATAGAAAAGAGCAAAAGTCCAGTAGCACCTTAAAGACTAACACAATTTCTGGTAGGGCATGAGCTTTCGTGAGCCACAGTTCACTTCTTCAGATACAACTAGAATGTGAGTCCATCTGTCCTTAAGTAGAGAAGAGTGAATTAGATACACAATGGCAATGTAAGTATCAAAAGCATGTAAATGACATTAGCAGGCATGATTGGATTAGGTGTGATATGCAAAGGGTAGTAGGCATGGAGAAATTAGCATTGGTAATGAGATAGAAATCCCAGATCTCTGTTCAATCCAGAAGAATGCATTGTCTTGAACTTCATTATTACCGTATTTTCCGGCGTACAAGACGACTGGGCGTATAAGACGACCCCCCCATTTTTACAGTTAAAATTTAGAGTTTGGGATTGTCCCGAGTCCGCGGCCTAGGGTTGGCCCTCAGGACTGCGCCCCAACCCCGCGGCCGCCCCCAGACCTCCTGGAGTGGCCCAACCCGAGTCCGCGGCCTGGGGCCAGCCACCGGTCCTCCTGGGGCGGCTCAACCCCCGGGGACATGGACAGAGCGGAGGCGGCTCCCCAGGGAGATTCTCCAGTCCGGCTCGGAATTCAGCATCCGGCGTATAAGACGACACCCGGCGTATAAGACGACCCCCGACTTTTGAGAAGATTTTCTTGGGTTAAAAAGTAGTCTTATACGCCAGAAAATACAGTAGTTGTAATTCAGCAGTCTCTCTAATCTCCCTTTGAAATCCTTTTGTAAGAGAGCTGCTACTCTTAGATCAGCAACTGAATGTCCTAGAAGGTTAAAATGTTTCCCCACTGGTTTCTGAATGTTGTGGTTTCTGATAAATCATGATGGGGAGCCATGCTAGTCTGTCACCAGCAGTAGAAAAGATCAAGAGTCCAGTAGCACCTTAAAGACTAACAACATTTCTGGCAGGGTATAAGCTTTCATGAGCCACAACTCACTTCTTCAGATGTCAGATGGTTTCTGATGTCAGATTTATGTCCAATCTTTGTCACAGTGACTGGCATGTTTGTCCAATATAGAGGGTGGAAGGGCACTGCTGGCATGTGCTGGCATAAATCACTTTAGAAGATGAACAGGAGTATGAACCTGAGACAGTATGGCTGACATTGCTGGGCCCAGTGATGGTGTTGCTAGGATCTATATGAGAGCAATGTTGGCACCTTCATTTGTTGCAGGCCTTGGTACCAGAGTCCATGCTACTGTTAAGTAGTTTATCATTGCAGGTGAGAAGTTGTTTTAGGTTGGCAGGCAGTATGTGTGCAAGAAAGAAGTGCCCCTTCTGTGCCTTAGCGAGGGAAGTGTAACAATCCAGCATTGGTTTTAGGTTGTTAATAATACGTTGGACTGTCTTGCGTTATTGTTTGATATGGCTGGGATAGTGAGATAGGACTTGCAAAATAAGATCAGCCCCATCTAGCCTGGCCGTGTGTCTCAGGTAGCAAGGGAGATTTTTCAGAGGAAGGTGCAAAACCCTTGAAACAGGTTTTATTCAATATTCAATTATGAACGCCATAACCCCTCAAAAAGTATTATGACTTTGGTTTAGCTTTGGAAAGGGGTTATATTACCCACTGATCTAAAGCACAACATACAAAGCTACCTGATATTTTATCTTGAGGAATTCTGTATGAACCAGGATCATTTTGTTGTGCTGGCATAAGGATACAATTAGGAGGGAGGAGGGATTATTACAAGGACAGGCCAGATGACCCAGCATTCCAAGACATATATGTGTGTTACATTGTACCATAGAGCACAGATGAAAACACAGTCCAGTTAAAGGAATACATCATCCAAGAGAGTGGGTGTGGGCCATTCCCAATTGCTGATCAACTGGTGAAGTAAAATGAATAGAGAACAGGCTCAACTTTGGGTGGGGGCCATGTAGGCGTTTTGATGTATCTGATGAGACAGGCATGAAGAGCTGATTTTACAACTGAATTCATTCCCATGTCTCTGAAGTGTCCTCAGTTGTCATGTTTGCCTAATATTTGTTTAATTTGCTTCTCTGGCCCTTATTATCTCTATATAGTCTATAATTTTCACCTGATATTTCTGAAATGATTATTTAAATTATTTAAAAAACAGCTCAATTGTGTAGCAGTGACAATCAAACTCCTTGCTGAGCTATATCACGGAACACAGAACTAGAGTCTGTATGCCAGCACAACAGCATTAGCCTGGTTGTGCATTAGCTTTGTACTATTTGACTTTATGTCCTTATGCCAGTGAATTGGCTGGCTCTGATTTAAACAAAGGCATTATACCTGAGAGTATGTTGCCTTCCTAAGCAATTGAAAACTATTGGGGGAGGGGGAAGAGGGAGTTGGACATTCTAGTATCAGCAACAAAACATTCCTGTGTCTCTGAGAATTTCCCCAGCCTGTTTTCCCCCTTCAGGGATGTGTTGCAGGGATGCTGATTTGTAGTTCAGCTGCTTTGTGGCTTTCTACTCTTATGGAACAAGAGCTGAGAAATCTGACTCTTTCAAGCTACCGGTAGTCTGATGCTGACAATTCTGGAAATTCTGTTCACCTTTTAAGCAAACTTGTTAACACGGCAGTAAATAGGAACCGATAACATGGATCCTATATTCATTACTTAGACCCTGGAAATCTGCCATGGTTCTCTCAATAAGTTGCATATCATTTGTTCGCTGATGTAACTTGAGGTATAGAATTGCTACCTTTTTCCTGTCAGGGCTGCAAGATATTTTTTTAAAAAATCACACTCCTATAAAGGGATTGGAGACACATAAAACAACACTTTGTAAATGTTCCTGACAAAATAATTCTAAAAACAGTGTTTAAACCCACCAAGAAAATACAACAAATGCTACAATCAGCAAAAGACAAAAGAGACCCCCTCACCTCTGCAGGAGTATATCGTATACCTTGCAGCTGCGGAGAAGTTTACATCGGGACCACAAAACGCAGCATACAAACAAGGATAAAAGAACATGAAAGATACTGCAGACTTGGCCAACCTGAGAAATCAGCAGTGGCTGAACATGGACTGACACAAACAGGACACAGGGTCTTATTCCAAGACACTGAAAGACTGGACAATTCTACCAACTATTTTGTCAGATTGCACAGAGAAGCCATTCAAATTCATAAACATCAGCACAACTTTAACAGAAAAGAGGAGAGTTTAAGAATGAATAAGGCTTGGCTTCCTGTTCTGAAAACCTCCAGACCAGGGGTTGGCAAACTCATTAGTCAAAAGAGCCAAATATCAACAGTACAACGATTGAGATTTCTTTTGAGAGCCAAATTTCTTAAACTTAAACTATATAGGTAGGTACACTGTTTATTAACTTAATAAACTTTAAAGTTTTAAGTCTTAATTAAACTATAGGTACAATGAATAAAACTTGATATATTTAATAGTGATCTTATTTATTGATAAAAATTAAATTGTAAGTCCCTGCCATTTTCCCCTCCCCGTCCGGAGTCCTCGTCTGGAGGCCTGGTCTACCGCCATAAAAGCCTATTGGTAGACCTGGCCTCCGGCTGAGTCCCATTGGGAGGCCAGGTCTACCCATTGGCTTTCTTGGCAGTAGACCTGGCCTCCGGAGGCCCATAGAAGCCAATTGGTAGAACTGGCCTCTGAAGGGGGACTTTTTCCCCTCCTCAGAGTCCAGGTCTACCGCCAAGAAAGCCAGTGGGTAGACATGGCCTCCCAATAGGACTCAGCCGGAGGCCAGGTCTACCAAAGGGAGCCCGCACCGCCCAACAGCTGATAGGTGGGGGGGGCAGGAACCGCTGAGCCGCCTGCCCAGCAATCGCGCGGCTAGAAGGGAGGGGAGGCTTTAGCCTCCCAACCATTGAAGGCAAGGGAAAGGGGGACCCGGCCATTCTCCACGGTGGGGGGGGGAGACAGAGCACGCCCGCTCGCCAGCTCTCTCAGGTGCGCCGGCTCCGCAGCCTGGCTGCCGGCGCGAGCGGGTGCAAGAGCAGGGGCTCCGAACCAAGTTCGGAGAGCCGCACTCAATGGGCCAAAGAGCCGCATGCGGCTCTGGAGCCGCAGTTTTGAGACCCCTGCTCCAGACTAACAAAGACAACATTCAACAATAGCCATGCAGATTAGCTTTGGATTACACACATTAACAGATCACTTCAGGATACAATGGTTCCATATTAACATACCATACCCTCATTACCACATTATCTTGATACTTACAGGACAATGATTAGCACATTACTTTTGCAGGACAATACTCAGCTCAAACCCAACCCCTTTCTGACTATATATTACTCTTCCTACACCCTTGACACTGAGAGACACTGTCCTTCAGTGTTACTACTCTGAAGATGCCTGCCACAGTTGCTGGCGAAACGTCAGGAAAGAAAATTCCAAGACCACGGTTACACAGCCCGGATAACCTACAAGAACCAAAATAATTCTAAAATAGGCAAATGTTTTTTTCTGAACAAAAATTCTTTGCTTTTCTGAACTCTTGAAAGAGAGAAGTTACGAGCAAGGCAGCTCTTGTTAAGAGCCTGGTCAAAAGCCTATTTAAGCCACTAGATACCTGTTTTTCCATTAATTTCAAGGAGAGGTTTTTTTAAAAAAAAAACAACAAGCTTTTTGATACAGGCTTTTCCTTTAGGAAAATCAGTCAAAAGAAACCTGCTTTTCCTGCTGTTCCCTATGTTAGTGTGACACTCCTAATTCTCCTGACAAAGAACAGTGTGCACCCACCTCATCTTTCCAACATATAAATACAATAAAAAGTAGTCCTCTTTTTCCTCCAGTTAACCCCCCTCCCATTGTATGCCAGTACAAACAACTGGAAAACTACATGCTGTCATGCATATGACCTTGTTATTAACAGAGTCTGTGCATGAAAGGAAAAATACACTTCTTATCATCTTTGTCAGATGTTCACATAGCCATGGACTTTCTGGGCAGTGCCCACATATGGCTCTCCATCATTAGATATGCTTACATGAATTAGGTAAACATAATCTCACTAGTTACAACTGATGACAGACTTCATTGTGGACCAACCTGAATTTGGTATCTGATCTAATAAGAATAAAGAATCAGACTTAACACTGGAGAAAGTATTGTCATAAAATGTTCCACTCTTCTGTAAATATATGTAATTTTGACTGCTGCTTTTTGAGTGAGGATGATATGGAGATCACATATACCAAGGAATGATGCAAAATTATCTTTAATTATGTACCCTGCATGCAATAGCTTGAACTAAACTCATTTGTTTAGAAGTGTGTTCCTCTGGAGTATTTTAAAAACACAGTGAGGAACTTTAGTAGGGGGGATTAGCTGCAGAGGCAGAGCAAGAGGGGTTGACTGGAATCAATAACCTGTGTATACCAGCATTGTCCTGGGGAAAACTCTCCAATGAGCAGGCGATAGAGAAAAGTTATTTTATTACAGAATAAAGTAGTAAAACAAGGAATACCGGTATATCTCACTCAAGGAACATACACACACAAGGCATACAAGAGCTAATCAAGAGAAAAGGGTGGAAGTTGGCTAGGAATGCAGGGATGGGCGATATTTACCAGTCTTGAAAGGACATCCAGGGAAAGCAGAACTGAAGAGTGAAAACAACCAGTGTTTCTGGGAGTAAAAAAAAAAGAGAGAGAGAAAGGCGCACACGCAAGTGGGGATGCATGCATTGGTACAGAACATACACATACTATGAATGACCAAAGGACCAATATTTATATCCCAAAATGGTTCCTGAGATGGTATGAGTTAAGATGGCAGGAAAGCCAGAGACAAAGAATTGATTGCTTTTCCGGGCTCTGAACAAAAAAGATTGGAAAGGAGAAGATCCAAGAAAATGCCCAGGCTGTTCTCCTGAATACTGATTGATTGCTGGGATAGGTGCAGATAGGGTAATTAATGGTCTGCTTGGAGCACTTTAGGGTGAGGAAATGATAAGTACAGCTGCCAACTGCCTTCCTGCCCAAATTTTATACACAAGATGGATCCCAAAACTCCCTGAGAGGCATCCATTTTGTGGGGAGCAGTGTCTTGTTCTTAAGCCAGTTTTTGCTCCCCTTGCCATCATGGCACCCCTTAGGGGGAGGAAGGGTACGACTGTTTACATTTTGTAATCAACAGAAATTTATAATAAACTGAAGATAGGTATTCATTACATCTTTTCAGTTTTCATGTTTTGGAACATATGCAAACTTGCTGGCTAAGGAACATCACTGCCTGGGGCTGAAGTGTTTAAAATACTTGCAAGCTTTTAAAAATATTTGTTGAATCAAACAATTCTCTGCAACAAGAGGTTATCTACAATAGTGACTTTTCACCAAATTGAAGACTATTTGTTCAGTGAAAATGAGAGCTACTGCTTTGGATTGCCATCCCCCCAAAAGAGGTCAAAACCCTTAGCTGAATGTGAGCTCACACTCAGAATAAAATGCGTAGGAAATTTTGTAAACAGTTCAGATCAGTTTCCTTTGCTATTAGGTGGGGGAGCATAGGTCTTCCTGTTGCACAATGTTTATGTCAGCAGCAGGAAAACATGAAGCTGCTTGACGGCAACAGCCAGCAATGAAGCAGTCACAAACAACATCTCCATACAAGTGTCGAAAGAACTTCACTTGCTGTTGTAGGGCGATGTGCAACGATTGCTCTAATGATGACTACGAACAGGGCTAGAAACTTTTAAAAGAGGGGTTGTGTGGTATCAACCTACAAAATTAGCACTGTGTATTTTTTTCATCCTGCAAGTAAAACTGCTTCCAGTGCAAATTAAGAGAAGCAGGGTGGAGATTGCTGAGAAAATGCTTCTGAGTTATTCCAGCTCCTGAGAACAGCCCCAGGGGGAGGCTGTTAATCCTTTGCCTATCTCCAATTTACAATCACCAAATAAGGGATACACTGAAAACAAAACTTTCAACTATGATCTCAGAGATTCTCTTTATTAGTTGATAAAGGTAAGCAGGCAATATAATTGAGCACTTTGCTGTTCTTGTATAATAATGAACTGCCAACATTCAAACCAGTCTAGGACTTTTAAAACTTCGGACCCCCGTATTTGTAGGGTTGTCATGTGATGAGGAGAGGGGGGAAATGACCTAGCAGGCTCCGGTGCTTTTAGCAGCAGTGTTGTTTCCAGGGCTGGGGGCGAGGAAGAGTAGTCAAAACTTTTCATGGGATGAAGATGAACATCAGTAGCTGCTAACGGGGCTCTTGTGAGGCAAGCAGAAATGAATAAGGTACAGCTTGCACAAGTGTTTAGGAGAGAAAATGTGAAGTCCACCTGTCCCACAGCTTTTAATGGCACCTGCCAGAGTAAACAACAACTATTGAACTATGCCTATGTTATACAACACCATTTTGGGGGAGGAGTATCTTTTGTTCTGACTCATAAGGACTGAGCTGTCGGTGGTAAGATTCCCATACAGAACGTCTCTGAAGAGTGTAGCATAGGCAGTTTGATGGGTGGGTGGGGCTGACCTTGTTCCTGGGCTCCAACAATGCTGATTAATACCAAGTGAGGTCTACAGCACCCAGCCACATTTCATGTCTCCAGCCCTGCAGTAAGCTCCACTTGTGGAAAGCCATGCCAATTAAATAACACTTCTAAATGTGGCAGACAAGTAGGGAAATACAGCAAGGAGCCAGGAAGATTCTAAACATGTCTGAGCCAGCTCTTCCCATGGTTACTCCCTAAAGTAGGTGGATCTGAAAGGCCTTGTAATTTACCAGGCTTGGTTGCAGTGCTGAAAAATCTTGTGCTCTTCAGAGAAAGGTAATCATTTTCTTTTGTCTTTATAGAATAGAGGAAGAAATGTGGGTGTCCTAACATGTTGTGTTTTCTTAGAAACGAAAGCAGAACAAAGTTGTCTAGGATAATCCTTTCTTTAGCTCAACACACCGGTTTTCAGCCTTTGCCTTGGGTACTCCAACTTTCCAACCTGTAAGCACTGTGTTATGTGGCTTGGTACCAGCTGGCTCTTTGTGAAAAAGTTAAACAAAGAAATGTGTACTGATTTGCTGGAACTAGTGTTGTCTAACACAGCCAGATTACTTGTAAGGAAACGGGTTGCAAATCTCCTGGACTGGTCATGACAACCCAAACAGATGCGTGCCACCACTGTTTCAGACACGTGCCAAGCCCCAAATGCAATGGGGAAGGCTCCCGCGCCTGCCAGTGAAAAACTGATAAGGAGGAACCACGGGCAGAGAAGCCTCTCGGAGAGAACCAGAGGAAATCCATTTTTCTCCTCCTGATCCAGCCTCAAGAAGGCTGTCATTTTGTGAGACATGTCCAGGTACGCACACAGTCCTTTCCCCCCCCTCTCGCCTCCTTCATCAGCATGATTAATAGCCCATCAGAAGACATCCTGATACCAATGATGAGTCATTCCTCTGGCAATGCAAAATAACGAGCCCCGGAGATAGCTAAGAGCGCCTTTGTGTTTGAGTAATAATCCCTGTGAAAGAGCTCCCCAACCAGTCTCCACCAGTTGGAGGCTGCTTTGGTTTGGTCAAAAGTTTCCCAAAAAGACAAAACATTAAACTCTGGACCAAAAGTTAAGCCTCCAGGCACGGTGTCCAGAGTAACCCCTGCCAAGCTTCAAAAGTTAAGTGCAACACTTGCCCTGCAAGGTAGAGGCCTGCCAGGGAAAGATTACACTCCCAAAATATCTTAGGTTCTTTTGGTAGGTGGTTTTTACACACAAAAAAGGCACTTAGAATTTAGGCTTGGAATCCCAAAATCAAAAGACAATCCATTTAAAGGCTAACAATTTATTATAAGATTCAGGCTGGTTTACAGGAAAGAAAAGGTTCATGAAGTTTCAAGCAAGAAAATAATAAACTATTTAGCATAGCTAACTAGTACATTCAAAAGCCTTTTTGGTTCAAAAGGATTGGCAAAGGTTTCTTGCATCAGATTTATAGTTACCAAGTTCCAAAGATGCTTCCAGCATTCAAAAGTTTCAAAAGGTTGTCCAAAGTTTTCTCCAAGCAGGTCAGCTTGACCAGAGATTCCCCCTCAAGGGCCAAAATCAAATGGGTTGTGATGCCACCAGCACAGCTCTCCTGCTGTACCCCAAAGCGTGCATAGTTTGCTTGGGGCTGGTTTGTCCTTATATCCGTTTTCTCAAAAGGATGAGCTCATAGAAGCCAATTGAGAAAACGAAAGCAATTAGCTGGTAATTAATCACTTGGTCAGAAATGCTGACTCACTAAGAGATGTTCAGGTCAGGAAGCTTACAGAACTACCTGCACCTGGACATTGTCATGATGGCTGACCAATTTGTTACTATGGCAATGCATGGCATTGCATTCCAGAAAGGGGAGAGAAGGCTTTAACAAGCACCAGCTGGGGCTTACCTTACTCCCTCCACAGAAGCAGTTTTCAAAAGGAAACTTATTTTGCTGGTCTAAAATCCCAACAACACAGAATTCATAGGCTTCTAGGTCTGAACCCAAAAGAGATAATACAATCCAAGAAATTGAGGGACCTCAACTTCTTGACAATCCCATCTTCAAGCAAGTCTTGACCCTTTCAGTATTGCACAAATCACTACTGTCACTCTGTCAGAGTGGGAAGCTATGCTCAAACACGAAGGGGACCCCCCCCTGCCCCCTTTTTATTCCTCTTAGCCTACGGAACTCAGGACAACTCCACTCCAAGACAGGTGAAGTTTTTCCCATCATCGTAAGCCTGCCACCTTGGCAAGTCTCTTCCTACCACCTTTTGCTCCTAGACTCTTTGTATGTTTGTATTGCCACACTGAATGCTTGAATTACATAACTTTCTTAATTGGAATTCCTTGCCTCTGTCATTATTCTAAGGTCACAGATTCCGGCTCCGGTATACATTATTTGCAATCCCGCTATATAAATATTGTAATTGCCATAGGCGCACTAATTCCCCAATCAAAGCACATTTTGGCTAACATACTGGTAGCATTTTAAAAGAAAGAATGACACAAACACATTTAAAGAAACCAAAGTATTTTATATTGCTAAATTTGAAATTCTAGACCAGATACTTGCTTTGCTGATCCTTTGTAATCCTTAGTTTACTATTCCCATTCTAAAGAGGAAGGAACTTAGACTGAAAAGTTTGTTCCACACTCCCAGGTGGAATTAGATGACACAAAGACATCCTGAGCTTTTAAGACTGCATGTGAACCCCTCATCCACCTACCATTGTGATATTCACCAGAATGAGTTCTGGATCAAACTATGCACTGCCGTGTTTGTTAGCCTTTTCTCCTGCTTTTGTGGGGCCTGTGTAAAAGACAGAATTTTAAGTGCATATGTATTTTTAAACCAATTCATGCCATTGTGTAAGCAGTTGGACCCCTCTTCCTGCTAAGAGGTGCCATGGAAGCACGGGGATCAAAGACTGGCATAAGAGCAAGACACTGCTCCGCAAAAAATGGATGCCTCTAACAGAAGGATCCATCTTGTGTGTCAAACTTGGGCAGGAAGGCGGTTGGCAGCTGTACTTTCCCCCTGGCCCCCAGGGTATGCCTAGCTGGACAATGGGTTTAGCTAATCTCCATTTCCTCACCCTAAAGTGCTCCAAGCAGACCATTAATTACCCTATCTGCACCCATCCCAGCATTCTCTGGATCTTGACAACTCATCAAGCCTCTCCTATCTTTTTGTCCAGGCCCCAGAAAAGCAATCTATTCTTTTTCTCTGACTTTCCTGCCAACTTACCTCATATTACCCCAGGACCCATTTTGTGGTATAAATACTGGTCCTTTGGATTTTCAAGGCAAGAGTTTGGTTGCCATAAGTCGGCTGTGACCTGACAGCAAAAAAGGGGGGAAAGCACATAGAGGAACATATACTTGATCTGGTTTTCTCTGAGGACAAAATACATGTCTTGATAATGGGGGAATTTTCCAGACTGTACTTGTCGTGGACTAACCATTATCTGGCGTGATTTAGATTCACAAGCACTGAGAACCTCTGCAAGGGGGGGTGTCTGCCCCAGGAGGTTGATGGATCCAGGTGGTTTCCTGACATTCCTTCGGGGTTTTCTGGTCAGCAAGGTTTGTGCTCCTGATGCAGCCCTGATCAGTCAATGGAATATGGAGATGACCTGGGCTGTGGAGATGATCACTCTGGAACATATCCTGCCCCCCTGCAGAGCTCAAAATACTCCTTAGTTTATGGAGGAGCTTGGAGCAATGAAGTGGTTGGGCATACAAAGCACAAGCAGAGGGAAAAAACCTTAAAGTTAATGTGACTAACTCAGATGAGAGCACATTATTGTGCTTACTCTGTGGTGGTGATGGTACAAAGTGAGCTCACTTCTCCACCACCATTGTGTCTACAAAATGCTACCCAGTGGAGCTTTTTCAGGTTGTGAAGGGGCTGTAATCCCAGGCCCCTGAAAATGTAAACCTGGAAAACAGAAAATTGCTGTCACACATTTCCCCATAAAATCATCCGCGTCCTCCATGACTTAGATTTCACAGTTGGTATAGTTCTATTTCAGGATGCCATTGGAGCGTAGTATGGTCCTAGCTGTATGGATAACTTCAGTTGGTGAGGCCTGATGAAGTGGACACACTGCTCAGAAGTATGTGGGCCATCATATCTAGACTCTATCATTGTCCTTCATGTCTGTTAGTATCAAGCTGGGCTGGATTGGTTGAACAGGTCCAGGAGTTAATAAACTCCTCTCTGCAGGAGGGTGTAGTTCCAACTGCCTTGAAAGAGGTGCTTGTACAACCCATCCTAAAAAGGCATCTCTGGACCCCACTGACCTGAACAATTACCAGCTGGTGACTAACATTCAATTTTTGGACAAGGTTCTTCAGTAGGTGGTGGTCATGCAGCTTAAGGTGGTCTTGAAGGAGATGGATAGCTAGTTCAATCTGGATTCAGGGCTAGGGTTGGGATGGACATGGTTGAACTATCTTGGTTGGCCTGATGAACTATCTTCACTGGTTTAGTGATAGGGGGAGTACATCCCTGTTGATTCTCCTGGCTCTTTTTGCGGCGTTCAACCATGGAATTATTCTGGTGAGGCTGATTGAGTTGGTTGTGGGACATATCATGCCTTGGTGGTTCCATTCTTTCTTGATTGGCTGATTTCAAATGGTGGTGCTGGGGGAGTGCTGCTTGGCCTCATGGCATTTATGCTATGGGGTCCTGTAGAGTTCGTTCTTATCCCCCATGCTGTTTAACATGGTGGATAAGAGGGAACCGCTGGGAGATATCATCAAGGAATTTGAGTAAGGTGCCACAATATGCAGATGATACCAAGCTCCCCCCCCCCCCATCAAGTCACATCTGACTTATGGTGACCCCGTAGGGTTTTCAAGGCTAGAGAGGTTCAGAGGTGGTTTGCCATTGCCTGCCTCCATGTCACAACCCTGGTATTCCTTGGAGTTCTCCCATCCAAATACTAGCCAGGGTCAGTGAGGCTGAGAATGTGTAACTGGCACAAAATCACCCAGCAAACTTTCATGGAGGGGGTAGGGATTTGAACCTGGGTTTCCCAGGTCCTAGTCTGACACCTTAACCACTATACACACAGCTCTACTTCTCCTTAACCTCTGAGTCAGGTGGGTCTGAGAAAGTCCTGAACAGGTGCCTGGAAATAATGAGATGGATGATGGCCAATAAACTGAAGCTCAATCCAAACAAGACTGCTCAGTCACAAAGGGGCTTGAGGACTGAGGAGTCACCCTGTCCTGGAGGAGATTGCACTCTTCCTGAAGGAATACATTTGCAGCTTCTACAGTTGGGGGCCCAGATCTCCTCTGTGGGATGTAGTGCCTTTTATCAGCATCAATTGATATGCCAGCTTTGGCCACTCTTTGAAAAGTATGATCTGGCCACAGTGATTCATGCTCTGATTACATCCAGGTTAGATTACTGTAATGCACTTTATATGATGCTGCCTTTGAAAACAGTCCAGCAACTTCAGCTTGTCCAAAATGGAACAGGCAGACTATTTTCAGGAGCAGGATACAGGGGTCATATTGCCCTAGTACTGAAAGATCTGTACTGGCTGCCCATTTATTTCCAGGCACAATTCAGAGTGCTGGTTCTTACCTTTAAAGTACTGGGTTTCAGCCAGGGTACTTGAAGAACTGCCCCCCAGATATGATCTGCTTCACAAGCCCTGTGCCCCGTATACAGAAGTGAAGTACCTTGCTTGCGGAATGCCTTTTCCCTTGAGGCTCGCCTGGCTCCTACATTGCGTTCTTTTGGGCACCAGGCCAAAATGTTTCTGTTCACCCAGGCTTTTAATTAAGAAGTTGGTTTTTTAAAAACTATTTTAGCCTGGAAACTGTTATTTTAAGCTGTCTGTGTTTTTATTATCCTTTTTTTTTTTTTTTTTTTTTGCTGCTGGGCTGGAGCTTTCTTTAGTGCTGGATTTTAATGTTTTGTTTTTATTGTTTTGTAAATTGCCTCGGGCAGGTTCCTGGAGAGGCAGCATAAAAATGTTCTAAATAAATAAAAGGCCTATCAACGCATGGTAGTATTTTAATTAAGAAGGCGTGATTGTGGGTGTCTATGTAGTGACAGCACCAGTGAGACTTCAGCCTAAGCCTTCTTCTCTGCGGCTACCTTGCTTGCCTGCCCACACCCAGGGCCAAGTTCAGTGACCACTATGCATCTTCCCAGGCAAGGAGAGGGCAGCAACAGCCAGGGCAGGTGTGTGAGGGAGTGCCTTCTCTCATACTAGGTGGAGGGCTGTCTGGTGATATTTAAAGTGTGAAAGGCTTAAATTGTGAATGGCGGCAATACCCATTATGTAAGCTTTCTGAGCAATAATTGAGGGAAGCTTTCTGAGCAATAATTGAAATGCTCATGTGTTTTTTGGCCTTCGTGTTGCTGACAGCATGAAACTGCTTTAGGCTGAGCGATGTAGCTGCCTGCTCTTGGCATAGCAGGCGGTATCATCGCCCTTTGTTTCTTGTTTTATCGTGAGTTCCAAAGGCAGGGATCTGTGCCTGTACAGCCATCTTACAACACCATGGCCATCACCCTATGAATCCTAAATTTACCAGTTTCAAGAGCCAGAAGAAAGCCTAAATTGCTTTAGATGGAATTATAACTAAAGGCATCAACGGTCCAAAACACACTTTTAAGTGGAGGAAATCAGTGGGACGCTTCAAAATAAAAGGCTTGAAGATTGTGCTACTAGTCAATTTGTGGCGCCTTCAGAGATTTTAGTACTATGTCCATTAAACTTTAAAAAACATTTCTGCCTACCATTATCTGTCTCTAAATTCTCTCTTGGACGGAACCAGAAACAAAAAGTTGAAGGCACACTTCCTCCATATGCTAGAAAAGTTGAGTAAGAATTGTCCACCCTCAGAGGATTCTACCTTCTGCATTTCTAAATAACCTGCAGGTGAGTGTACCTTTGACTGGAAACAGCCAGCCCAGAGCAGTGACTCATGCAGAAACACAGGGAGAGATTTCCTCTGGAGGAAGAATGAGAAAAGAGGACTGGAGAAAACTCTATTCAGGACTGGGGGTATGAGCCAGGGTGCAGGAGGGATTATTAATCTCCCCCCCCACCCCGCTTTATTTTTGTAATGCCAGCTGCTCCCAAGTGGGGTGTCCCCAGGACAAATGCACATACAGACACTGGGGCTCAGCTACACCCCAAAACAATTTTTCGACCACCCCACATTATACATCCCCATACTCCAGAGACTGTCCCCTGCAAGAAGACATACAGTGGTGCCTGTCCAAACACCGGTTCTGGCACCACTGGCTTCTTTTTGGGTCACTCCCTTAGAAACCTGGCTTGCAAAGTAGATTTGAATAAGGAACTGGAACAGTTGTATGCCCTCTGCACCCAAAAATACAGTTTGGACCATGACATATCATACACCCCCACATTCTGAGGAGGTGCATTCTGGGTCCTGGTCCAAAGTCTACTTCTTGTGCCAGCTGCTCTCATATGGGGTGCCCCAGGACCAATGCCCAGACACTGGGGCTCAGCTGCACCCCAAAACAATCTTTGGACCACCCCAAATTACACATCCCCACACTCCAGAGATTGTCCCCTGCAAGAAGATATACAGTGGTGCCCGATCCAAACACTGGTTTGGGCATCACCGGTTTCTATTTGCGGCGGCCCACAAGAAGCCTGAATTGCGACGTGTTGAATAAGGAACTAGAACAGTTGTGTGCCTTCTGCACCCCAAAATAAAGGTTGGACCACCACATATCAACCCCCCCATTCAGAGGACTGTGCCCTCTGAGAGGGCACATGCTGGGTCCTGGTCCAAAGTCTGGTTCTTTTGCCAGCTGCTCCCAAGTGGGGTGGACAAATGCACATAGAGACACTAGGGCTCAGCTACACCCCAAAACAATCTTTGGACCACCCCAGTGGTTACTGAACAGTGCTTTACAATCCTTCTTTAGGCAGTAAGGCCTAATCCAATTGTCTGCTAATGTCATTTACTTGCTTTTCACATTTACATTGGCATTATGTGTCTAATTCACTCTTCTCTACTTAAGGATAGATGGACTCCACATTCTAGCTGTAACTGAAGAAATGAGCTGTGGCTCATATCCTGCCAGAAATTTTGTTAGACTTTAAGGTGCTGCTAGGCTTTTTCCTTTCCATGTGACATATTCACAAGAACCTTTTATAGGGTGCATTTACAGTCCCACCTACCTTGTACAGTATTTCACCCCCCCTCATTTCCTGCTTGTGGTTTTGTATTCAGCACAGAAAGCTTCCTCATTTGCTTTACTGTGAAATTAGCAACAAGAGAGGTGAGATTTTGCAGCAGCTACCCTGCTGTAGTAAGTCCACCCTGAGCTGGGGATGGGCAACCTCCCCTAGAACTTGACAAGGAACCATAGCAGCACTGGATGTAAAAGCTCCTACATAACATACATACAGCCCCCAGAAAAGGCTTTTTACAAATGCCACGTAGTATAATTAGATGGGCCCACCCAGACTGGCTTTCATTTCATTGAAATCTTTCATTTCAGAGCTGCCATCACTCAAAAAAGCAGTGATTACTTCAATACCATTGCTGATTACATAACAGATAGCACGTACCCAGGTGTGGTGTAGTTGGAAAGAACCACATGTGCTAGGAAACAAGCAGTCACAAGCATTGCTATCTTCCAGAAACTTTAGGACCTTATTCTTCTTACAGAGCACATGTGATTTTGCAAATGATGGTAGTGTCTTACTGTTCTGGGATATGGGGTGGAAACTATGTCAAGAAACTGGTTCCTTTAATCAATTTCTTGTTCAATTCAAACATAGTTCAGGCTGAGGCCTAATTTCTTTTTCTGAAAACTTAGGTCAATCTGCTTGTAGCTTCAAAGGCTCAGATAAGGGAGATGGGAAAACCCATGCGCGGGTCACACCAGTAGGCCTAGTAGTTTCAAGGCCACAAGAACCCAGGAAGGTACATTTTATTTTATATTTTCTTATTTATAACTTTGGTCTAATTGGCAAACTCATCTGATTGGTTAGATCACCTGGTTAGCAACATATTTCATTGGTAAAGTTGCATCATTTGCTGTACATTTGACTGGTTGACTAGAATCAGGCCAGCGTGGGTCATTGAGCATATACAGATCTTTCATTCTGAGCCGTGTCAGGATTACATTTGACTTTGGGACACTTTTTGATTTTGTATGGGTCATACTGACCAGAAACCTTGTCTTGGACTTTGAAACCCTATTAGACTCAATCTTATGGGTAACGCCTGGATCTTGAACCAATGCTTATAAATGTGCTTAGTTTGGACTTATAGCTTTATTGTTTCTATCTTCACTATTCACTGCTCTTTTATTGAATATTCCTGCACAATTTTATAATAAAACACTATATTTTGTGGTCTTCTTCAATCAAAATTCAGTACTATCATGACTCTTTCTTGGGAAACCCTTCCATTTACTTTTGAACAATCCTGGCTTCTCTCCATTTGGCTGAACTCCCTAAGAGTACATTATGGCTGAGCATTGCTACAGCAGTTCAGTTCCAGAGTACAAAACTGTATTAAGTTATCACAGCATGATTCAGTCCAAAGTCCAAGATTAATTTATTGTTCTTCAGCAACATCCCCCATACCCCCCTTCTCCTAAGACCAGACAAACAAGACAATGGCTGGGAGCCTATGCCATCTACCTGCTTGTGCTCGTCTTCGTTCATTGCAGAGATGGAATTCCACTGCAGCGTGCTTCCTCTGGTGCTAGGCACTTTCCATTTATGCAAGACCAGTGTTTTTCAAGGAGGTGAAAAGTATCTAGTGTGAGAAAATCATCCTCTGCAGCAGAGGCTCACCTCTGCAGTGGATAAAGAAAGGTACACGGAGAAAGAAAGTACAGGAACCAAGCCATGGTTTTTATACCTTCTGATCTTCCATGCTGTGTCAAGGACATGGAAGACAGCCCGTGCCTAGAGAAAATGTACCATTTTTGTGATCTTTTTTAGCCCTACAAATGGCTCCTACAGATGTTTTACTTGTTGTTCAAAGAGACTTACTTCCATTGAAAGGGTCACAGCCTTAAAGCACAAGTCCCTTGAACCAGTTTATGTGGGAGTTGTTCTGTTTGAAGGCCAAGATGCAGTGAAGACCCTGAAGTAATCGCTACCTTGCTCTAAAGTAGGTGTGCTTAGTACTCATTGTGCAAGGAGAAGCAGAATATAATAATGGCAAAATCTCAAAGCCTGGAGGACTTTAATGGGATTTCTTCAATGCAGGCTGATGCAACATCAGCTGAACAGCAATACTGCCTATCAGTTTCAAAAATATCAGTATGGTGTGACATTGAACCACACACACGCTTTGTTCTGTTTTCTGTTTCACCATTAACAGCACTACTATCAGGGGTGTGAGAAACAGCACCTTCTACTGGACAGTGAATCCAAGTAAAGCACATTTGTAAGAACCAATGAGACCAATGAACGTCTCAATCAGCTCATTTACAGCACGATTAGGAATTATGTCTACCATCAAAATGCAGCAACATCACTACTGCCAAAGGCCAAAATGATTTTTAAAACACCATACATAAGCAATTGTTACTCACTTGTGTTGGATCAGACACTTTCTTTGAAGGTACTGCTTCTATTGTAGAAATATCAGTTTCCTAGTATGTACTCTAGAAAAAAAATGCAGTTTTTACTCCAGCCAGTGCACTGTTGCCCTTTGCAATCAGTACACGAAACACAACTGCTCAAATGTCATAGATACTTACTGGACAATGACTGTGACATCACTAGTGTCTAGCAACACAACTCAAGCTCATGGTCTGCACCGTTTCACTGTTGTTTAGTTTTATTTATTACTTCTTTAGAAGCTGAACCCTTTCTTCCTATGCCTTATGGGAGCGCTCATGTTGCCCTTTGGAAAATTAAAAATAAAAAACCCTTGTAATGCCCTGCCATTTTCTTTTCTTTTTTTAATTAACGATACAAGGACATGCTCTCCACTTCAGCCCTGGAAGACCTCTTTCCTTCTCCCTCCAATATTTACTTTTGTGTTGATAAAGCCTATAGGACCTCCATATGTGTAGAATGTGCTACTACCCCTGGACTGGAGATAAAATAAGAATAGCTCTAGAAGGAAAAGTCCCAGATTTTTTTAATCATTGTTTGGAAAAAACCCAAGAGTCCACAGCACAGTCTCAAACATGCAGTATACAAGTTCAATGCTGATTTTATGTCTGCTAGGAGTAGTCAAATCTCTTTAACAAGGTAATATCCAACTTCCCCAAACTGTATACAAGACAGAACTATTTTACAATGTTAAATTTGCACTCCTAAACACACCATTGAAATAAACAGAATTTCCTTCTGAGTATGTGTGCTTAATCATGCTAAGAAAAGTTGAAGGCAGCAGGAAGAGGAAGACCCAACAAGAGATGGATTGACTCTATAAAGGAAGCCCTCAATTTGCAAGACCTGAGAAAGGCTGTTAAAGAAAGAAAGTCTTGGAGGACGTTAATTCATAGGGTTGCCCTGAGTCAGAAGCAACTTGACGGCATTTCACACATGTGTGTGCTTAAGATTGTATTGCTAGTCACCTTTCTGTCTCACAGAGACTCCCTAAGTGACTCTCAATTAAAAAATAATAAAATACAGTGAACACTTTAAAATACACCAGATTAAATTAACCAAAGGGAGAAAAACCCATACAAAAACAATCTGATGATGACTAAAGCTGATCCAGAAGGAAGGGAATGTTGAGAGCAGCTGAGTGTCAGTTCAAGGACAAGATGGTGGGGAGAGAAACCTAGGTCAGTAATACAGCTATAGGCAGTGACCAAATCACAGCCCTGAGATTACAGGCAATACTTTATTGTGTTTCATAAACCAAGTCAATGATGGGGAAATGGCTCCATCTCAATAAATGAAAAGCGTCATGTTGTGTTACTTTATCTAGGCCTCTCTGGCACACGAACGTCACAAAAAACACAGAAAACTTTATCACAAAAACTATTTGCTAGCAGTTTTGGTTCCACTCTGAGTTCTCAGCCTGGCTGCAAGTTTGTTCTGCTTTGTGCATTTGGGCTTTCCCTTTTTTTATGTAGTTTTCCACTTGCTGGTCAAAGGTTTGGAGGGACCAACGCTTTGAGCTGCTCAACGGAGAAAAGTCATACTTCTGAAGAAGACCCCCTGGAGCGCTGGCAGGCTGGATTGCCATGTCCTTTTGGGAGCCACGTGTATAATCAATGTCATTCTGAAACGGGTGCAATGTTGCTGAGGGGACACAGTCTTCCAAGCCCACCTGGCAAAGATTAATGTCACTACCTGAGCTGGAACAAGGAGTCCTGACAACCACTTCCAAACTGGGCATAGTGTGCTTTGATGTCTGATGTTTTTGGAAATGATCAGCAATATTGTCCTTTAACTGATGTTTGGTGGATGTCACATCAGGCAGCACTGGAGAATGCCCACTCTGGTCCTCAAGGTTTTGAGGTTTTTCCATCATTATTTTCTGCTTCCCTCTACACGGCGAGTACCCAGAACACTTTCCTTGAGAATAAGGCAAAGATTTCTTCAGTGGCTCTGGGCAGCTTTCCTGGGAAGCCTCTGCATCCAGGCTATCTTCAAACAAAACCCCCCTTGGAACATGGCAACAGGAAACCAGTTTTATTATCTTTGAAGGCCTTTCCTGCTTCTTGCTTGGCAGCTGCATGAATCTTTTCACCGATTCAGGCAGTTTGGACTCCTCAAGCAATTGATTTTCAGATCTCAAGTACTGCTTGAAATATTTCTGACATTCAGCAGTCTTCACTATTGGAATTATGGAGCAGGGCTTCAGCCAAGCCACAAACTCCAGCAACTCTTGGAAAGACGAGTGGTCTGAGTAAGGAACAATGTGGGCATCAGGGTGATTGATCTTCACTGGTCGACTGGTTGGGAGGATAGCTATGGTTGGATGCCGTTGGTTCCAGCTGATCATATTTGCTTGGCAGATTTCTGAAAAATCCACAACATGAATCCAACCAGCCTCTTCCTCAGTTGTGAACACATTCTCTAGCCTCAAAAGCTTCATCAATTCCATCTTCCTAGGACTCACCACAATCCAAGTGCCAAATTCTTGGGCTATTTGTACTAAGAGGGACTCCTTTCCCAAAGTGTAGGTACCTGGAAAGGATAAGTAATAATTTCAATGTTTCAAAGGCTATAGGAAATGATCCTGTTAATTCAACCTGCGTAGATCACTTCAGAGAAATGTTGTAATACATTACTCCCAGGCTTTAGATATAGGTACACTTAACTACTTCTGAAACCAAGACTTCAAGGAACTGAAACACCACATCTTCTTTTGGAAAGATAGTTCACACTTTAAAATAGATGTAAACTTGTCATTCTGAATACCTATCCAGACTCTGATTTTCCATATTCTGCAGTTATAAATTAGATGAGATTTTTTTTCACAAATGACACTGGAAAAGCATTCCTATAAACTGAAAAAGACATACTTTTGGTCCTCAAACATTAAATCGGTTTCACCTTTATGCTCTGCTTGTTTGGATCGTCACAATAAACTGGTCCGCTACCTACTCTGTTCGAAGAGGCCAGCAGCTTGCCTCAACCACCATTTTGAAATTTCGTCCCAATCTGTTAGGACTGCTCACCAATTTTAACCAGGTGACAGGGGTGGGCCCTGATCAGCTCTTTGATTTTCTCAGTGGCCTTCTGCTGGGATGGCAAGATAAGCTTGGGGTGGCAGTTGGTAGTGTCCAGATAGAGGACGTTGATCAGTTTTGAGTTCTTCAGAGCTGGCTCCTGCTGCATGTTGGGACTGTAACGAAAATCACCTGTTAAGAAAGATATCACAGGCTGTCAGACTAACACAGCTACCCGTCTGTCAAGGGAAACTGCCACTTAGAAGCCCATATGATTTCAGTTTAAATGTCTTCATTTATCCTTGCAACACCTTCGGGGAGTTAGCGTGTGTAAAAGAAGGTTACTTACCCAGGACCAACACGTGAGTGTTGGAGATGAAGGGAGATTTAAATTTGTTCTCTCAAATCCAAGACAAAACCCCAACCAATGTACTATTATTGCTACTAATAGCCTGTCACAGTGAGCACTGTGCAATTTTGCAGAAATGGAAAGCTATTTACTTCATGTATACCTCACCTCTCTCCCCAATGAGGACCAAAAGCAGCTTGCATTGTTGTAATCTCCTCCAGTTTATCCTCACAATAGCTTTGGGAGGTAAGTTAGGTGAGAATGTGTGCCTGGCCTAATGTCACCCAGCAGGTTTCCAAGACAGAGTCAGGATTCAAACCTGAGTCTCCCAGAACTACACTTTTAGTATTGGGAGAAAAATTAAGAGGCAGTAAAGTTGGGCAATGGAGGAAAATGTTAAGAGTTCAAAATATGAAATGCCCATCTCTCATAAGCAAAGAATTCGTACCAGTGTAGAGGATGACACCAAAGTAGCCTTCAAAGAGGAACATGACAGAACCAGGACAATGATTAGCATCTATCAAGGTCACAGTCATAGTTTCTTTGCCGATCTCATCCATGGGCACAACATGGCTCTCTCCCACTTCAAGGGGGCAGATCCAGCGCTCAGCAACCTGGAATCAAGATGAATGCATGTTACAGTCAACTGTAGGCTTTCCTTAAGGCAGTAGTTCTCAAACTTTAAAAACCCAAAAGCCCCCATTTTGACATGAAAATTTTTAAAAGACCAACAAGCCTTCCCCTCCTCCCTCACTGTGGCACCCACAGTATGTCACAAAGCCCCCTTTCAAAGTGTGTAGCAAGCTGTATGTGCCCCATGCAGGCCTCCTTCCTCTAGTGCCTGCTAAATATTTCAGTAAGAACCACACCAGTGGCATTTTAAAAGCAAATGTTGCCTGTCCCTGGCCTACAAGGTCAGGTCTCAGAGGCTAACAAATTCTATAAGGCTAAAATTCAAAAGGCCCTCACCCACATTCTAATCAATCTCCCCCACCTTGATTGGAAGGGATTTTGCTCTTGGAACGACAAAAACAAATCCTTATTGATTAATAGCTTCCAGCCAGATGCTTGGTAAACAGAGGTGAAAACAGGCCTGGAAAAACTTTCACAGATGCTCACAGAAATAGAAAAGCAATACCAGCGTCACATAAAAGAAGAAAAAGAGTTGGTTTTTATATGCCGACTTTCTCTGCCATTTAAGGGAGAATCAAACCGGCTTACAATCACCTTCCCTTCCCCTCCCCACAACAGATACTCTGTGAGGTAGGTGGGGCTGAGAGTGGGACCAGCCCAAGGCTTTGTGTGTAGGAGCAGGAAAACAAATCCAGTTCACCAGATTAGCCTCTGCCACTCATGTGGAGGAGTGGGAAAATCAAACCCGGTTCTACAGATCAGACTCCACCGCTTAGTTGTTAGTTAACAAACTTCCAGCATTCAGTTGAAAATCCATATTGTCTATAGACAGAGTGGTCTCTCGCGTGGTATCTTTTGCATTGAAAAATGAAAAAAATACCTATTTTATTTCTGAAGCCACTATGATAACTGTATTAGCTCTATACTTAATTAGTACTACTCAGCCAAGTAGGTCTAAACTGCAGGTATTAGATCCTGGCAGATTTTCTGGCTAGTGATCAGGAAACTAGGGGCCTACAAGGTGGTGGCGGGCCTGAGAAAACTGAGATGACTCCATTTTCATTTTAATTAGATGTGTGAGGGGATAAACCTTTTTGTCATTACAAATGATTTACAGATTGTGAAGTTTGAGAGTCTCCAGTTTGAAAAAACACTGCCTTAAGAAAAATGGTAGAAAACTGGACAGATCTAGATCTACCTTCAATTTCAAATGCAAGATATGACCAGTAATAGGAGAACAATAGATGGGTTGGTTCCAGGTGCTAGAAAGCCCCACTGTATGGTCACTATGCATGTGAGAAAGGAAGAATAAGCGAGCTTGGCTGGCCTTTCTTATATTCCAGAAATCCACCGCAATGGGCGTGCCTGCAATCAGAGCCCCGTTCATCAATCCAACTCTTTCAGACACCTGTAAAACCAACAGAAAGTTGTAATGTCACCAAAAAGGAGGTTTTGGAGAAATAACTTAACAAGACATAGACTGAGATATTTGATGTTCAGAATGGGATGGTCTGCCATCAAGGGTACAAACTGGTCCAAGACAATAGAGCATTTTGACACCCATATGCACAGGAATGTATTAATTATTCCCAATTAAAGGGACTGAGATTGTGGCAGTAGTGCATTTTCACACTCTTACAGCTCAAGCACTGTCTTGGAAGTAAATCCCACTGAGTTTAATGTTAATGTAATCCAACTCCATTTACCTGGAAGTAAATCCCATAAAATTAAGACTTGCGTAAACATGTCAAGGACTGGGTTGTTACAGAACTACCGATTCTTCACTAAGATAGCTAATAAAATTTGGAGCAATTCAGATTCTATTGTAGATTTCTGAGAACAGTTTGAACATTGGAGACACTGCCCTACTCTCTCAGTAACGAAAGGATTAGTTGTTAGTTAATGTTGTATATCCTGTGCAGTAGGATCCCAGCCACACTAGTCGTTTATGCAATATAATTTAGCTGTAGGAGTAGCACTCTTCTCCCTTACCTGAGATCTTTGAATGTTCTCTACAAGTCAGAATGCACTGTCCACAATGGGAGTAACACACACACACATTGTCACTTGTTATAATAGCCATGTGAAGAAGTGGGTTCTACTCAGTCATGAACCATGACAGGTGAGCCTACAACCATTAGAGGGAGGGAAGGCAAAACAGCTTCTCAGTCCCCTTCCAACTTTGCCCCTCTAACTTCACTACTACCAACAGACAGAAGTCTTTTTTCCTTTCAGCTGCCCTCACCCAACAGCCTTTTCTTTGTAGCCTTACGGCTTTCTTACAGGAACCAATTAACTCATAATTACCATATACAGCATGGTGGCTTTTAGCTGCGGCTTGAAAACAAAGCTTCAGGGACTGTGCATTTATGAAACAAAGTCAAGCTATTACTGAAGATTTTTTAAAGCATCAATAATACACACAAAAGAATTTTTAAACAGTTTACACAAAAGACTATAAGAGTATTTCAAGTAAGATATTAACAGAAAACAGATCCACCCAAACCTGACTAGACAGATCCATCTTCTGGTAGGATCTAGAAGAAAGCAATTTCTTTTCATTCAACCTGGTTCCTTTCACAGGTCAGCTCCTTACCTTCTTGTGCAGCCAATTTCTCCCTAGTGCTTTGACTTGCCCTTCTTTCTGCTTGCTCTACTCCCTAGGGAGGCTCCTCTTGTTGACATAAGTTTGATCTGGCACTCTGTCACATATTTTGACAGATCAGTATGGGACACTGTTTTTGCCCCAAAGCCAACTATTTCACAAATTAAGTACAACAAACCCAAATTACAAAATAATGGTAACTTCCCTTTCTTCACATAACCCACCCAAGTTTATGTTGGAATAAAATTACATGTCTTTAAATTGCCACTAGACTCTTTTTTCCCTCACTGGTCAGGAAGGCTCACTACAATAAGAAAAGCTTCCTCATATATGTGAGGAGCAAATGCAAGGTCAAAGAGGCAATAGGCCCACTATTGGGTGAAAATGGAAAAACTCTGACAGAAGACAGAGAGAAAGCAGAGACTCAATGCCTCTTTTGCCTCAGTTTTTCCCCTGAAGAAAAGAACAGGCTCATCTAGATATGGTGATAGGCATGGCATCCGGCTTACAATCTCCTTCCCTTCCTCTCCCCACAACAGAGACCTTGTGAGGTAGGTGAGGCTGAGAGAGCTCAAAGAGAACTGTGACTAGCCCAAGGTCACCCAGCTGGCTTCATGTTTAGGAGTAGGAAATCCAACCTGGTTCACCAGATTAGTCAGCCGCTCATGTGGAGGAGTGGGGAATCAAACCCAGATTCTCCATATTAGAGTCCACCACTCTTAACCACTACACCACATTGGGTAACAAAAATGATCACCCCACATAGTAGATAGGCGATACATTTCTGGGTAGCAGTGTATGTGATCAAAACCTTGGGGTACGGATGGACTGTAAGCTAAATATGAGCAGTCGGTGTGATAAAGCGGCAAAAAAGGCTAATGTGGTCTTGGGGTGTATCAACAGAGGCATAACATCCAAATTACAAGATGTCATAGACCCACTGTTCACTGCATTGGTGAGGCCGCACCTGGAGCACTGTGTGCAGTTCTGGAGGCCTCACTTCAAAAAGGATGCAGACATAATGGAGCGGGTGCAGAGGAGAGCGACATGGATTATTATGGGGCTGGAGACCAAGCCTTATGAGGAAAGGCTGAGGGACATGAGAATGTTCAGTCTGGAAAAGAGAAGGTTGAGAGGAAATATGATTGCTCTCTTTAAGTATTTGAAAGGCTGTCACTCAGAGGAGGGTAGGGAGCTGTTCCTGTTGGCAGAAGAGGATACGACATGGAATAATGGGTGTAAATTACAGGCGGAGAGGTACTGGTTGGATATTACGATTTTTTTTAACAGTATGACTAGTTCAGCAGTGGAATCGACTGCCTAAGGAGGTGGTGAGCTCCCCCTCACTGGCAGTCTGCAAGTAGTGGCTTGATGAACAGTTGTCAGAGTTGCCCGTGGGCTGGATCTGGCCCCTTGAGAGTTCTTATCCAGCCCGCGAGCCAGCCAAGGCAGCCACTCCCTCCCCCCCCCTCTCAATCTGGGCTGGCAAGGCATGGCCCAGCCAAGTGACACTTATATCATATCCGGCCCTTGTAACAATTGAGTTTGACACCCCTGCTTCAGGCTGATCCTCCATTGAACTAGATAACCTGTATTGCCCCTTCCAACTATATGGTTCTGATTCTCAGCTGGTGTCTGGAAAGCCAGCACATACATTTTCTAAACAAACAGACCAAGGAGAATGTGGCATATGGATCGGAGGCAGGGGCTGCTAGAATGATTTACCAGAGATCTTTTCGGTCACTTAAACTGCAGCCATTTCTCCTTGATTAATGGGAATGTTTAAAGCTTGGACAACATGGAACTCAGGAAGGATCCAACTAACTTCAATGAACATTATCTGGCAAGAGTTAAAGTATCTACTTAGTTGTGTGATATTGTGCACCACTGCAAATTTTCACATGGTGGGTTTTATTTTATGTAAAATGACTGCAGTGTTAAACAGTAGACAGTTCCACACAGGATATTTGTCTGGGCTTTATACTATCAGGGAGGTTTTTTGCCATCTCCCAATGGCATCATGGGTGCATTCATGCACCTCCAGAGGTTTCCTCCAGCTTTTTCCTATCTCTTCCAATCCTCCTTTGCTCTGAATTTTTGGGAAACATCTCAGCAAAACCTGAATGGCTGTTGTGAGAAAGGGCATTTTCCTGGTTCCCTCCAAACAGAAACCATTTTTATCCACAGAAGCTATTTCCTCCCCCACCAGTGTGGGGCTTTTAAAAAACATCAGCTGAATATTGTTACATCAATACACTGAATTGTTAACTTTGAATAACCGCTTTCATTGTTTTAAAGAAATTAAGTCTCTAGCTACTCTTGTTGTGGAGATAAAGTTATATCATTACAACAAAGAGAATTAAAGACTCATTTTTTTAGCAAAAGCTACAAATTTAGAGAACCTGTTTCAACTCCTGTTATAACACTAATATAACAATATTCAGGTACCAATTTTTTAAAAAGACAATTGGAAAAACCCTGGTGGCGCAGAGGAGGCCGCTCCCATGCAACTGGGTCAGGGAAAATATGGGGAAACCTGCCCTGTCCATGCCTTGTTGCAGACAGCCACAGCAGCAAGGGTGAAACTACACATGACCATCCTGTGTAAAAAAAAACGGTTTAAGTTAAGGGATTCTGTTATAGCCAAACTAAAGGACTGTTGGAAATCTTACAATAAGGGGGCAAATAAACAGAGTCAGAGGGTTAATTAGGATTCATAGACCATTCTTAAATTTTCAAATGTACAGTTCTGCCAGCATAGTGTAGTGGTTAAGAGTGGTGGACTCTATAATCTGGAGAACCTGGTTAGATTCCCCACTCCTCCACATGAAGCCAGCTGGGTGACCTTGGGCTACTCACAGTTCTCTCAGAACTCTCTCAGCCCCAGCTACCTCACAAAGTGTCTATTGTGGGGAGGAGAATGGAAGGAGATTGCAAGCCAGTTTGATTCTCCTAAAAAGGTAGAGAAAATCGGCATATAAAAACCAATTCTTCTTCCGAAAACGTCATCCAACCAAACCGAGCTCATTTCAAACAATTAGGGCTGAGAATTACCAGTAGATCTGTAGAGAATGGGCAGAACGGCTCTGAGGAGGTCCTGACTGATGCAAGAATCAACTGAAGTGACTGGAAGAAGCAGGCAGAGAACAGCAGATTGGAAGGACCGGCAAGGATCTTATACAAAATTAGATTCGACTCCTTGCACAAAACCTCTTTGTATACCTCGTGTACTTAACACTGCGGCCAGACACCGTGGTTTTATGCATAGAATCATAGAGTTGGAAGGGACCACCAGGATCATCTAGTCCAACCCCCTGCACAATGCAGGAAATTCACAACAACCTTCCCCCACACACCCCAGTGACCCATACTCCATGCCCAGAAGATAGCCAAGATGCCTAAGTTCATAGAATCAGCACTGCTGACAGATTGCTGTCAGTGCCTTTCGTGTGACTATACTCTTAGAAATGACCCCTTCCTGAGAAGTGGTATGTTATCTTATTCAGATAGTCACCTACTAAGCAGGATTCAACTACTTTACCCACTTTAAAAAGTAAGTCTTTTTATTGATGTACTCAAATGTAATTATGCATATATATGTGTATATGCAAGTATTACAAAGTCTTAACATTCAGTAACAATGTATACTAACAAAGTATAGTAACAATGTATACAGTAAAGCAAGCAAGTTCTACATACTATTCAGTTTTAAAATCCAACACTTAAAATATATGTTAAAGAAGTCTGATTTAGTTCAAAGTATCTAATTCACAATATCTAGAATAATATATTTGTAGAGCCATACACACCAATACCAACACCTTCTTCTGAGACCCTCTGAGAGAGGTCTGAAGTTCTAGCCCTTTCTCTGCCCTATTTATACTGTTTCAAGCCGTAATTTCACCATTAAATACTGTCATCGTATTCCAGGGCTAGTTTTAGACCATATATGGACATTTTCTCTGTATTTCTGCCGACTTGGAAGTTCCTCCTTTTGTTTCCATAGGCTACTTTATAATGATTTCCTCCTTGTATTCCGTCAGATTCCTCTTCGTGTTCCGACAGATTACCATATACGGGCTTTCCTCCTCTAACTGGCCATTTGCCTATGTCTTACACAGTCACTTTTTAGCTTTAATATACCTTCATGACACCCAATATTACCAGCAAATACATCTCTTAAAGAATACGGTAAAAATGAATCTATTCTATAGTAATACTTTCATATTTAAACCTTAAAACACAATATTATACAATACTATGTCATTAACAGTCATTGTTCATGGCATACTGAGTTTTACAAGCTTTGCTGGATTCCGGAAAATTCAGTTAAATTCCAAAAGCTTATCTTTCAAGATATTGCCGAAGGCTTTCACGGTCAGAGTTCATCGGTTCTTGTAGGTTATCCGGGCTGTGTGACCGTGGTCTTGGTATTTTCTTTCCTGACTTTTCGCCAGCAGCTGTGGCCGGCATCTTCAGAGTGGTAACACTGAAGGACAGTGTCTCTCAGTGTCAAGTGTGTAGGAAGAGTAATATATAGTCAGAAAGGGGTGGGTTTGAGCTGAATCGCTGTCCTGCAAAATCTTTCAAGGTTTTTAAGCAGTAGAGGAGTTTTCTAAAAGTGGTCTTAGCCAGGCATGCTCATTTTAAATGTCCTTTATGAAGAATAAGGTTTCATATTGAATAATTCTGCATATGTACACACTAATTCCATGTTCATGTGCTCTAATATGTCAAAGCCTGTAACATGGCCATCTAGCCTCTTCTTAAAAACCTCCAGGAAAGGAGCGCTTACCATCTTCTGAGGAAGCCTGTTCCACCGAGGAACCGCTCTAACTGTTAGAAAATTCTTCCTAATGCCTGGACGGAAACTCTTTTGATTTAATTTCAACCTGTTGGTTCTGGTCCGGCCCTCTGGGGCAACAGAAAACAACTCGGCACCCTCCTCTATGTGACAACCCTTCATATCGAGGAGGGTGCCGGGTGCAAGCTTACTCTGAAGTAAACAGAACCGATTATAAGAGGACTTACAGATTGCAGTCAAGAGGACTTACGTTATAAGAGGACTTACAGATTGCAGTCAAGTCACATCACCGAAACGGGTGCTCCTTCCGAGCCAAGATGCATCGCCTCGGGCGGCACGGTGCCGGGAGCAGTCGGGAGGCCAGCAGAGCACCCCGCTTTGCAGCCAGAGTCCGGTCCCAAAAGGTTTGCAGAGGGGCCGGCTCGATCCCCTCTGCTCTCCCCAAACCAGGAGGCGGCGAGGAACAGAGTCGCTTACCGCGGTTCACAGCAGGGTCACAGGGGCAGCAAACGAAACAAACGGGTGCTTGGTTTGTGAAGGTGGGGAAACGCTGTGAAGGGGGACGCCAATGCTCGAGCCTAAGGGAGAGCAGGAGTCGCGGCTGTCCAGTGGCCAGCCCCTCGAGCCTCCCTCCCTCCCTCCGGTGCAAATCTCGCGCACTACTAGGGGACTATAAATTAAAGCGCGCTTCCCGCCAAAGGACAGGAAGAAAAGTTCACTCGCGCACAAAACTGTTACTTGCGCATGCGCTATTCTTCCAGCGATGGGGGGGGGCGTGCACCACTTGAGACGGACTAGCGGAAGCCGGCTCGACATTCGCTGGGCTTGGGCTAAACGAAAGGGGGCGGGGCATGCAGGTTCTCATTTCCGGTTCCGATAACAGTCCTCGTTGTGCGGACTAAGCGTGTTTGCAGTACGCAAGATTCTTTTTCGTCGCAGTGGTTTCAGATTCGTTCTGAGTTTCTGGTTTGACTGTGTCGGAGAGGGAGTGCTCATCAGTGCGAGTGAGAAACATGTTTGCTGCTCCTGTCAGTATCTTTTCAAGTCACACCAGACTGACAACGTTCAAAACAGTAGTAGTAGAAAAGAGCAAGAGTCCAGGAGCACTTTCAAGACTAACAAAAATATTTTCTGGCAGCGTAGGAGCTTTCGTGAGCCACTCCTACCCTGCCAGAAAATATTTTTGTTAGTCTTTAAGGTGCTACTGTACTCTTGCTCTTTCTACTACTGCAGACAGACTAACACGGCGACCCACTGAAAACAGTAGTAGAAAAGGGCAAGAGTCCAGTAGCACCTTCAAGACTAACAAAAATATTTTCTGGCAGGGTAGGAGCTTTTTGAAGAAGTGAGCTGTGGCTCAGTTCTCAAAACAGTAGTAGAAAAGGGCAAGAGTCCAGTAGCACCTGACTAACAAAAATATTTTCTGGCAGGGTAGGAGCTTTCGTGAGCCACAGCTCACTTCTTCAGATACAGCTAGAATTTGAATCCATCTGTCTTTAAGTAGAGGAGAGTGAATCCAGACAAGCGTTAGTATGTAAATGTTAACAGTATGTAAATGTGAATAGCAGGCGTGATGGGATTAGGTGTGGCAGGCAGAAGAGTCTGCGATGTCCAGGGGAGAGATGGGTGTGGAGAAATCAGCATTGGTAATGAGCCATGAATGCAAGGTCTTTATTCAGCCCAGGGAAATGCATTGACAGTATCTCATTCCGTATTCAATAATATTCTTTATCGGGCAGACAAAAATAAAAGAGATTGTTAATGAAAACAGTCCTGAAGGTATGTGAGTTCTGGGGCGTAAAGTGCCAGTTGTGGTGGCTAACCCAGAAAATAAACGAACAAGCCGCAGCATTTGACATGAGCGGAGGTTTCCAGAGCTCAGTTTTTAAAGGCACACGACACGAGGCATAAAGAGCCCCGTGGCGCAGAGTGGTGAGCTGCAGTACTGCAGTCATAAAGCTCGGCTCAAGGTTGACTCAGCTTTCCATCCTTCCGAGGTCGGTGAAATGAGTACCCAGCTTGCTGGGGGTAAAGGGAAGACGACTGGGGGAGGCACTGGCAAACCACCCCGCAAACAAAGTCTGCCTTGGAAACGTCGGGATGTGACATCACCCCATGGGTCAGGAATGACCCGGTGCTTGCACAGGGGACCTTTACCTTTTTTAACACGATGCATGCCAATCTGACGAAGTGAGTTGTGGCCTTCGACAGCTCATATCGAAATCAATGTTAACCCTTAAGGTGCCACTGGATTTTTTTTTTTTGCTTTAAATAACAAAAGCCTCTTCCGTTCTTTTTGTGTTTTTGACTCTATGGCCCGTCTTCTACTTTTGGGGAGGCTAGAATACATCGTGCTTGCCAACTGCGGTTGCCATTCATGTGGTGGGGCCCTCAAAAAGCACCGGAGGGAGGGGGGGGGGCGGAGAAATGCGATGCTATGGAGGGGCGGGTGGTTCGAGAACCACGTATACCGAAGTGACATGTTTTCTAGCCTCGCGGACGGCGCCTGCGTTTTGACGCCCGTTCCGATAACATTTCTACCACTCTTACCCCGCGAGCGGAGGATTCGACCAAAGGCGCCGGAAGTTGAACCGGAACACTTCCGGTTGGGGTCAGATGCGTGGGTGGAACGAGCGAAGGTCTCGCAGGGGTGTGTGTGAGTGTGTGGAAGAGAAGCAAGGTTTTGATAACGCCCCCCCCCCCCACTCTCCCGCTTAGGGGTTTCTGTGCCAATGGCCTTTCCCCACTTTTCCGGAGGCTTACGGGGTTTTTCTAGCTAAGGTTGCTTGTTATGGGGGTCTGTAGCTAATCGCCGTATTTCCTGTCCTTAAGCTTTTAAAGGGGTCTGAAGCTAGGGGTTTTTTCCCCCCCTCACTGCACGCTCCTGCCTTTCCTGGCATTGGGGCTCTACATGGCAGGGATTGGGCAGGGTACAGGGAGGCCTAATTATGGGGAGGGGCCGTGGCTCAATGATAGAGCATCTGCTTGGCATGCAAGAAGGCCCCAGGTTCAACCCCCGGCATCTCCAGTTCAAGGGACTAGGCAGGTAGGTGATGTGAAAGCTCCCTGCCTCGGTCCCTGGAGAGCCGCTGCCGGTCTGAGTAGACAGTACTGACTTTGATGGACTTTGATGGTCTGATTCAGTATTAGGCAGCTTCATGTGTTCATGTGTATGGGCGAAGCTGCTGTTTTGGTCCTAGGCTTTGGGTGAGTAGTAGAAGTTTAATGGTGCATTAATCATTTTTCTGTTGGATGATATTCCAAGATTAAGCCCGAACCTGTAAAACCCTTAGAAGTTTCAATCCTGGGTGTATTTTGATCATGTTCAGTAGTGAAGTGGGTGGCTTATGCCAGTTATTAAAGCAGCAAAATAGGGGTTTTCTGCCTACGTGCTGCGACACCTAAGGTATGCTGAAAAAGGTGACACTGCAAATTAGCCAACAGGGAAAGACTCTATAAAATGGCCTGTTGAGGTCTGAGTGTACTTCATGAGGTATGAATATAGGGAGTGACTGATGGGGAGGAGCCTGCTTAATTCCCTTGGGAATTTATAGAATCTGGAGGGGAGGATTGTGGTGATGGTGGTGTGTGTAAGGGGGAAGTCTGCAAATTGTTTTCTCTTTTTCTTTGCAGGCCACCAGCCTATCAGTAGGGTTGTGAGGTAATACTGATAACTTTCATACTTGTGAGGTAATACTGATAACTTTCATACCTCTAGAATTCCCTGTCTCCAGTTATGCAGAAAAATATAACTTTGTATGTTTCAAAAGACATATGCTTTTCCCCAAAGGCTGGATAAAGATTAAACATTGGCATTGTCTTCCCGAAGGCACTCCCGTTGAGTGTCTGATAAGGGGTGGAGGTGGAAGAGACCCACTTAAGCCTCTAAGAACTTGCAGGATTCTGGATGGGGTCTGAAGCTACATATTTCTTTCCACAGTTTTTGTGGCCCCTCGTCTTTGAATCTGTTCTGAAGAAACCCAGTGCTAGTATAATCCCTTTCACTCCCTGTGAATACTAATGTATTCTTCCATTGTTGCTACCTACAGTGTTCAGACCCAGTCTGGTGTCTGCAGGATGCCATACCTAGGCTCAGAGGATACAGTGAAGGAACTGAAGAAAGTGTTGTGTAACCCTCACATCCAAGCCGACCCACTGCGCTACAGGAATGTTATCCAGCGAGTGATCAGGTGCATGGCCTGGACTACTTATTCCTCAGTACAGTGTCATCATTTTTGGAGGGTTGTAATTGGGCTTATGAAGTGCTAGAGGTTCTTGATCAATGAGTGACGTATGTGCTGATTTTCTTGTAGAGAGGCAGTGTTTTGTAGTGGTTAGAGATACTTAGTTTTAAATCCTTAGTTAACCATGAAGGCTTTGGGTTGATCTTCGGCCAGTCTTATACTCACAACCGGTATCATCAGGTTGTTGTGAAGGTGAGATTGGGAAGCTTCTTGGAGAAAGGGTCAAATAAAAGAAATACCCTGTTATGGAACTGCCATAACTGAGGGGATAATTTGAAGTAGGAAAATTCTTACCTGATGAAGCAAGATTTGACTCATGTAAACTTTTGCTGGAATAAATTTTATTTGTTTAGAGGATTTATAATCCGCCATATCTCCTCAGACGCTAGGGATCTAAAAGTTCAACACAAGTATTGGATCATGCAAGGGGTTGGCCTTTATGGAAAGCAGTTTCTTAGTTCTCGTAAAAATATGACTTCTAAAAAATGGAAAATTCAGAAGTGCTGTCTGTGATTTCCTGGGTCATCTTCAGAAACCTTAACTCAGAGAGTAGAAACAATACAATGTGTAGCTTCCTGTCAGTCTTCTCGTGGTTTTGGTTCCCTGTGTTGGTTCCCTTATTCACACTGAAAAAGTTGTAGCCCATGCTTGAAGAAAGAAAACTGCAAAAAGCTGAGCTTTGAGATATAGATATAGATTATGTTGGTATATATGCTTCCTTTTGTATAATTTAAAAGGGCAAGAGGCGAGGCAGCATGTGTAACTTATTCCTTAAAATAGAATTTAGATTAATGCAGATACTAGAGTATGGATTATAAATAGACTTGTTGCACTGAGGCGAAATGCAGGTGAACCTTCTCTTCTTGAATGTTGTGGATAGATAGTGAATTTGTCACCCCCTTCTAGTGTGAACAAGAATAACGTAATTTTTATCCTAATGCAGGCAATGCTTCCTTTTAGGCTTTTTAATGATTTTAAAGTAAATTTAATTTGTAATGCATCTTTTAAATAAGTTACATCTTGTTTGCAGGCATATGACACAAGGCGTAGACGTATCCAGTGTCTTTATGGAAATGGTTAAAGCTAGTGCTACAACTGATATTGTTCAAAAGAAGCTAGTATACTTGTACATGTGTACATATGCTCCGCTGAAGCCAGATCTAGCTCTTTTAGCTGTCAACACTCTGTGCAAAGACTGTTCAGACCCCAACCCCATGGTTAGAGGCCTGGCCCTACGCAGCATGTGCAGTCTCAGGTAAGGTGACGGTTTGATTTGGGAATAAAGTGGTTCTGCTTTTTATGGATCCCTGTGAGCAAAGATCTTGTTTCATTAGCCCCGTACAGATTTTATTGGTTAACACCTGATGACCTGATCCATGAGTTACTGCACTGGCATGGCAGTTCATAGAACTGGATTCAAGTGTCAGCAGTTAAGAACAGTACAAGAGTGGAAGCTGTCCCTTTATGCTGGTTCAGGGTCCTAGACCCAACTCAGAATCAACGTAAAGCACGTGCATGCTTTGTACTGTTCTCTGCATAGCAATGATTCTGAGTTTCTAGTTTCACTTCAAGACCTAGTTGCCCTGTGTTCCTTGAATTGAGTATCACTTAAACTATAACAGTGTAAGTTGTCTTTGCAGCTAAAACCAGACACATGGAACTGTACTGCCAATAATCTAGCACCACCCTATAAGGTGACAAGGGCCACCACAAGTGTAAATGTTTAAAGCACTGTAAAGAAAGCATGGGGGAAGGAACAGAGTGAAGATTAGAGAAGTGTTTGGGATACCCCTTTTTTTTAAAAAATGGCTTGACGATACTTTACAGCAGGGGTGGGGAACCTTTTTTCCGCCGCAAGGGCCATTTGGATATTTATAACATCATTCACGGGCCATACAAAATTATTAACTTAAAAATTAGCCGACCATGCCCCAAGCAGGCAGCTGCCCCAGATGACCCCCCCACGTGGCAAGCAGGCAGGCATCCAACCGGTGGCGCACTCGCCCACCTGGTGGCACAGAATGGTCTGTTGAACCAGCTGGGCATAGCCGTCCAGCCGCATGCCGGAGTTGCTCCTGCTCCTCACGGTCGGGGCCAGATTCTACAGCCGGCTCCTGCTACCTCTGCCTGCAGGGATGAAATGAGGACACACTGGCTAAGAACCCCCCCCCACACACACACACACATTCTGGCCCTGCCCCCTTTAACCCCTCCATTGTTGCCACTTCCGCCCCCAGCCCTCTTGTAGTACAGAGGGAATACATTTCTCCATGGCCCAGGTGGGAAAGGGTTAACACAGTTTCTTGGGCAGTCCTAGCAGCTCCATAGCTAACAACTCTTCTGCAAGGGGGAAAAAAGATTCCTTTTCTCGGCAAAACAATTTCAGATCTGCCTTGAATGGAGGCTATTTCTGTCCGCTGGAGCGGGAGGATCACCAGTCTTAGATCCTTCTGAGCTAGAGATCTGCCAGGACCCACAAAGGGCCAGACCAAATGATTTTGTGGGCCTTAAACATAGCACACCTTAAACGGCCCCTGGGCCTGATGTTCCCCACCCCTGCTTTTCAGTGAAGTTTGCATGAATTGGAAGGTGATTCCCTGTTTGCATGCTGGGAGTTTCATTCAAAGTAGTGGAGTTAAGGAGGTCTGGGTTGGTCAGTGTACTATGTGGCAGGCTGAGGGGCTGCACAGAACATATGAAGGGGAATTTAGAAGGACTCCAAACATGACAGCCTACAATATTCCTAGGATGCCTGGCATACAGGAGTATCTCCAACAGCCAATCCTGAATGGTCTGCGAGACACAGCCTCCTATGTAAGGAGAGTAGCTGTCCTTGGATGTGCAAAGATGCAGAAGCTCCACGGGGACAGTGAAGTGGGTAAATAAGCATTTTTTTGACCTTTCTAGTCATTTTCCAAACACACTGTTCCTAAGTAAAGGTAGTTCCCTGTGCAAGCACGAGGTCATTACTGACCTATGGGGTGACATCACATCGCAATGTTTACTAGGCAGACTATGTTTATGGGGTGGTTTGCCATTGCCCTCCCCAGTCGTCTACACTTTACTGCCAGCAAGCTGGATACTCATTTTATCATCTTTGGAAGGATGGGCCAACCTTGAGCCGGCTACCTGAAACCGACTTCTGTCGGGATGGAACTCGGGTCATGAGCAGAGCTTTGACTGCAGTACTGCAGTTTACCACTCAGTGCCATGGGGCTCTTCCACACTTCCTATTGTTACAGTAAGTATAGAAAAGGAAGTTATTTGCATTTCACTTAGATGCTGTGGCATAGTTTTTCAGAGCTGGTTGTTCTGTTGAAGTCTCTTGAAAAGGGGCAGTCTTTTAGTAAAAAGACTTTCCTGGATCTGGTCTACCAAGCGAAAAATCTTCTCTACCTCTCCTCCCAGTCATTCCACAGTTATACTTTGCAGTCAGCCCACATGTTATTGTGATTGAATGGTGTTGATGATTTTTTCTACATCCACATACTCTCACATACAAATATAATTTGATTGCTACCTGCAGGAGTACCTTTCCTGGGCAAATGTTTATTGAGTTGAAATTCAGGCAGCCATTAACTCCCATGCTTTTTATAGATGGTGCCCTAGTTAATGAGCTGTATAGTTTGCTTCGTGATCAAGATCCTATTGTGGTAGTGAATTGTCTGAGGGCACTCGAGGAGATCTTGGCATGTGAGGGCGGAGTTGTTATCAACAAACCCATAGCACACCATCTTCTTAACAGGTATGTTCTCCGTAAGACAAAAATTTGAATTGGAATCATCCTTTGTGTTCATTTTGTGGGTTTGCAGAAACCAACTGCTCAGCTAATTAAACTCTTGATATTGGTATCCTCGCTGATAATTAATCAACTCTCATTCTATTTTGGACCCTCTGTTTTTGGGAAGTTTTGTAGTATTACTGTGGTTGTGCGCTGATCAGAACAGGTTATTTGTTATAAGCCACTTTGGGGATCAAAAGACAGCAAGTATATTTTTAAGGTAAATAAAACAGATACCATGGAAGTTTGCTGGTTACCTGGGACCAGCCACACACTGTCAACCTGCCTTACAAGGTTGTTTTGAGGATAAAATAGCGGAGAACGATGTAATCCACTTTGGGCCCTCAGTGGGGAGAAAGGCTGGATATAACAAGTATTTATTATAAATACAGCTTGCAGAGTCAAGTGCCCATGGCTAATGCTGAACAAGTTCCAGTCCAAATAAAAATGCATATTTGGAGATCAGATGGGGAAAAGGCATGCTTTTGAATCTACTAGGTGTTGCCATTAACTATGTGATGCTCATGCAATTGTTGGGCATCTTTGGAGTAGTTTTGCTTATTGTTGCTAGGATGCTTCAGAGGATAGCAGTCAGAGATTTAGTTTAGTTTGGATACTGCCCTTTGCAGAGTTTCCTACCCTTAAATATATAATACAAATCTACTGAGCAGAGGTTTTCAGCCTCTCCCATTTCATCTACAAATTTGAAGGCATGTAGATAAGCATTTTCATTTTTCAGTTACACGGTTTTGCTCCTTCCAAATTAATCAAATCTCATTCTTTCTGCAGTAATGAGGCAGAGTTTGGTACATATATTATTGTTGTGGATATTTGTCAAGATATTTCAAGGTCTCCTGGGACAATTAAAAATTGATTAAATGATATTTAAAGTAGTCTAGCAGAATGTGTCTTATGCTTCCTATCCCAGCTCAGGCTATGCTTCTTGTGATTCCTAGATGCCAGAGATCACTTCTTGAATAAAAGTTTAAATACAAGAGAATTTTCACATATCACTCCTATGTTCAAGAAGACCTTGTTAGAATTAATATATGTCTAGTTCAGAAAAAAAACCTTGATTTCAGGACTTAAGAAACATCTGGCCTGCTGTGGCTGCAGGGGTAATACCAATGCCGTGAAGAATTAGCTTTCTTTCAGACACTGGTTGATTGGCCAGTCCTAAACAGAGTTACACCCTTCTAAATCCATTTGATTGGCTTAGAAGGGTGTAACTTTTCATTTGGATCGCACTGCATGTCTCTATTCAGTTCTTGTTGTATGTGTTTGGGTCTGATGCAATGATTGGGTCTAATGCAATGATTGGCCTTCAGCTCAGAGACGCTGTACTGAGGCCTTGTGAGTTTATTTTAAGTAAAACATGTGGCGGTTGTAGCCACTGCAGTGATTTTGGTTTCCTCTTTTTGGCAGGATGCCTGACCTAGATCAGTGGGGCCAGAGTGAGGTGTTGACTTTTCTGTTGCGCTACACACCCCGCTGTGAAGAAGAACTCTTTGACATCTTGAATTTACTGGATGGGTATCTCAAGAGCAGCAGCCCTAGTGTGGTGATGGCCGCCACAAAACTCTTCTTAGTGTTGGCCAGAGATTTTCCACATGTGCAAACAGATGTGCTGGTGAGAATTAAGGGTCCACTCCTGGCTGCTTGCACCTCTGAGAGTAGGGAACTCTGTTTCACTGCCCTGTGCCACGTGCGTCAGATCTTAGAAAGCCTTCCTGACCATTTCAGCAGCCATTACAAGAAGTTCTTCTGCTCATACTCAGAACCACATTACATCAAATGCCAGAAGATGGAGGTGCTGTGCAAACTGGTGAATGATGAAAACATGCAGCAAATACTGGAGGAGTTGAGAGGCTACTGCACTGATGTGTCAGCAGAGCTTGCACAAGGAGCAATTTTTGCTATAGGTAAATGAACCAGCAGTATTGGTGTGAAAGATCCTTCTCTATGCAAACAAACGTATGCCTGCGTGGAAAATGTAATTTTTTCTCTAAAGCAGGGTGACAGCAGTGCCCCCCCCCCAAGGATTCTGAGGACTGATTCTTTGTTTCTCAGGGACAGAAAGAGAATAGGACTCCCTCCTAGAAGGTGTGGGTGGGTGAGTCTCCTCAACAGTACCAATTGGTTTTAGTCTTAAAGCATGAAGTTTGATCATACCTCAGAATTTTTGTGTCCAGAATGGTTTATTAACCTTTTCTAGTAGTGTTAGCACTTCCATTGAAGCCACCATATACAGTTCTTGACCACCCTGGTTGGTCTAGGTTAGCCCCATCTCATAGATCTTGGAAGCTAAGCTGGGTTGGCCCTGGTTAGTATTTAGAGGGCAGATCACCAAGGACATCCCAGGTGGCTCCACAGAGGCAGGAAATGGCAAGCTACCTCTTTGTCTTTTGCCTTGAAAACCCTGTGGGGTCACCATAAGTCGGATGTGACTTGATGGCACTTTCCATCACGTCATTGGGGAGAATGTGATTGTTATGGTACTTACCGTATATACTCACGTATCAGCCGAGTTTTTCAGCCCAAAAAAAGGGCTGAAAAAGCCCTTTTCCTGGCCGGGAGCCTTTTCCCGGCTGGGAGCGGCCTCTAGAGGCCCCCTGTGGCCGCAGGGAGGCCGCGCCGCCGGGCTCGCGCCACTTCCCGCCGCCAGGAGCGGCCTGGGGGGGCCTCCTGCAGCTGCAGGAAGACCGCCCCCGCCGGATCTGCCACTTCCCGCCGCCAGGAGCCCGGTCAGGTAAGCCTGCGGGGGGGGGGGGGGGTTATAAGCCGACCCTCGGCTTATACGCCGGTGCCTAATTTTTCCCCATTTTGGGGGAGAAATTAGGCACCTCGGCTTATACACGGGTATATACGGTAAGTATACATTTTGTGTGTCAAACTAAAATTTGAGTCATCTTGTCGCTTTTTCCAGGCAACATTGCTAGGACATACACAGAGCAATGTATCAGGATACTAACAGAGCTCCTTGAGCTGAAACAGGAGCATATAACTTCAGGTAACTATCCTAACCATTCTTATTTAAACAGTGAGCCAAAGTTTCACCTTAGATGATCCAAGAAATCACAGTGTACAAGACAAATACAGAAAGACAATAAAGTGTAAAAAAAATTCACAATTTGTGGTCAATTAGTATGCAACGACAATGGTGTAATATGTACAATATTTTTTATAAACTGTTTACAGTGACAAAAGCATCATGTATACAATAGATAGGACAGGGATCCAGATGTTTTCCTGTTTTGGCAGCCTTCTTCAGCTTGAGCCAATTAACAATTCATTGCATTACACTAATAAATTATATAAACCCAGTGAGTGACAGCATAGTTGGGTAGAATAAAAGCTCGTCTCCCCAAGCCAACACTTATAACTTGTCTATTGTAAAACGGGAGCTCTACCAGACTTCAGTTTTTTTAATTTTTAAATGCAGGCAGGAACACCTAAAAATGTGTGAGATATTACTGCACATACAATTTAAAGAGATATTCCTAAAACCACTAATGTTATACAGTGTAACATGTGTAACATGTGCTAATTATAGCATTACAGTGCAACACCACAAATTTGTATTCCCCATTCCTCCACATGAGTGGCAGACTCTAATCTGGAGAACCGGGTTTGTTTCCCCACTATTCCACATGAAGCCTGCTGGGTGACATGTATTTCATCTATATATCCATGCTGTCTCCTGATATTGTAAAGACTTCTACGTATCAGCACGATTAAAAGCATGTGATACATATTTGTAAATGACAAAAAAGTAAATCATCATATGTATGCCCCCTTTCCACAAAATGGGCCTCAAGCTGTGCTTCCATATTTTTATTGCGTACGTGGGACCGTTGTTCAATTAATGGAGTCCTAATAGTATGCAAACTCAGACCCACATATAATAATTTACAGGGACATTTGATAACATAGGTCACCATTTTAGTGTTGCAATTAGAGAAATGGAGATGTTCCACAGTACATAAATATAAAATAAAGAAGATTTTATTCCATCCAGCTGTGCCATAACTCATTGGGTTTATATAATTTATTACAGTGTCATGCAATATATCGTTAATTGGCTCATGCTGAAGGAGGCTGCCGAAACAGGAAAACATCCGGATTCCTATTGTATACATTACATCTTTGTCGCGGTAAACAACAGTTTATAAAAAAGTATTGTATATAATACATCATTGCCATTGCATACTAACTGATCATGAATTGTGAATCTTTCACAGTGTATTGTCTTTCTATATAAGACTATTTCAGTCATTCTTTAGTTTGTGCATTTTTCATGTAATTGTTCTTCATGTTCAAAATTTTGTGGGTTTACAGATGCTGAATAAATTAGATTTCAGCCCCCACTTGCATGCATATATATTATAAGCAATTCCAGCAGGTGGTTTGGGAAACCCGCACTCTTTTGCTTCAAGCAAGTATCCCAAACTATCTGAATGAAGCATATCTATTCCTCGCTAGCTCAGCATCTGTGTTTGTCACACTGAGTGTTGTGTTTCATTGTAGCAGTGGTGCAAGTGTTCCGGGACCTGGTGTGGTTGTGTCCACAGTGTACAGAGAATGTGTCTCAGGCTTTGCATGGTTGTGAAGAGGCTATCCAGGACAGTGAGGTAAGAGAGTGTTGGGTTTGGAGGGGTGGTAATTGGGGAGCTCACGACCTGAGTTTGATCCCGACGGAAGTTGGTTTCAGGTAGCCGGCTCAAGGTTGACTCAGCCTTCCATCCTCCCGAGGTCAGTAAAATGAGTACCCAGCTTGCTGGGGGTAAAGGGAAGATGACTGGGGAAGGCACTGGCAAACCCCCCTGCAAACAAAGTCTGCCTAGTAAACGTCGGGATGTGACGTCACCCCATGGGTCAGGAATGACCTGGTGCTTGCACAGGGGACCTTTACCTTTTTAATTGGGGAGCTCGGGTTGATTGGATGGCTCAGTTAGTTCCTTCATCAGACACCAGAGGTACAAATGGGAATATAGAGTTCTGTATGGAAACAAACCGCTATGGTCCCATAAAACCAGAATTATTTAAGAATACATTTTGTAACTTCATGAAGCTGTCCTCCAGGGTGTTTGAGTTCATTTCTGGGTAGCCTATTAGGGCTCTGTTGGGAAGATGTGGGTGAATACCACACCAAATTTTTTGTTACGCCATCTAATTGCATATAGGAGAACCATTTGGAAAAATCAGAGGTATTTCAGTAGCACAGCTCTGCTGAGATGAAAGCTGGAGTGTGGCTGTATCTGCCTCTTCTCGGGAATGCTTCTATCCCCAGATTTACACCAGCAGTAAATAATGTTTTTCCAACTAGAGAACTACTCTGTTGATTACTTCAGGTCTTTCTATAGTAATATTAACATGTTTCAAAGTGGAAAAGAAACTAAACAGTTTTGTTGCTAAGGGCAGCCATGACTACTACTTCAGTGATCCCTTATGAATCAGATGAAATAATAACAATATGACTTAAAACAGCAGTACGTTTTAACATTGTATTTATTTAAAATATTTCCAAACTTAATAGATCCCCAAGGAAAGAGACATGTCTGCAACCCTGGGTGTGTGGGTAGTCTTACAATATTAAGTGGTCATGTACTCCACTATGAAATTAAAAGATGGTGGCACTTAATATGGAGTAATACATTCCAAATGGCCTGCTCCTAAGCACAAGCTGGCAGCCATGTTTTTGAATAAATGTAGGTTTCTGAACGTTTTTCAAAGACAGCCTCATATAAGCAAATCTGGACTGTGTGACTGTGGCCAAGTCTTACATGTTAAAGAAAGGATGCAGTTGACAGACAGACCATAGCTGATGAAAACCATTCTTGGTCATCACTGTCAACTATGAAAACAGTTCTGGGTCCAGAAGCACACCCAAACTGCAGGTCTTTAGTGGGAGTGCCACCTCTAGTCATAGATCGGCTGTTTCCCAGTCAACAGTGCCTCTGTCTTGTTTGGATGAAGATGTAGAAGCAGTTTGAGGCTCTCCATGTTGAATTGCTGCAGAAAGAACTGAATTGTGACGTACACATGTTGAGGAAGTGGCCATTTCTGCACTGGTCATCTGCCCCAAAGTTCAGTGCTTTGGGAAATGTTCCCCCCCCCCCCGCCCACTTCCCCATAGCATTGTGATGCATTTGTGCACTTCTGGGGGTTTCTCCAGCTTTTCTCTGATCTTTCTCAAACATTCTTCGCTCTGAAGTTTTGGGAACGAGCATGATAAAACCTGGATGGCTGCTGTGTGGTTGGGAAAACTCAGATTTTCTAGCCCACGTGGCAGCCATTTTCCCTGTCTCTATCCATGCGATTTCCTCCCCCACTACTTGGGGGCCTTTTTATTGTTAAAAAATCAGTACTAGACTACCATATCAATATACCATTGTAACAATAGGTATAGCAGGTTCTCTGAATTCTCAGCTTTTGTGTGTGTGTGTGTAAGTCTCTAGCTTCTTCCCTTGCAGAGATTTAAGGGGAAAGGCATATTTTTGCAAGGAGGGGGATAGAGATTAATTTTTTTTAAAAAAAGCTGGGAATTTAGAGCGCCTGCACCTCAGTTACAAAGGTATATTGATATAATAATATATATATTTTTTAATTCCAAAACTTGGTGGTACAGGGGGTAGCCACTTTTAGGGGAGTGGGGCAGGGAAACGGGGGGAACCTACCATGTGGAAGTCCTGTTGCTGCTGTGCTTTAATTTGCAGTTGCATCAGCAATGGGGAAACCACAAAACCCCATCCTGGCATGGAAGCCACTAGTATCAATACCTGCCATACCATGTTCTGTACTTTACACATTCTGTTCAGCCTTCATTCTCAGCATGGTAGCTTTGCCAGAGAGGTAAAGTTCTGTGATTGGCATAAATCAGCCTTGAATGTGATGTGCTCTGCTTTAATTCTTCAGGGTAAGCAAGCTCTAATCTGGCTACTGGGGATACATGGGGAGAGAGTTCCCAATGCTCCATACGTGTTAGAAGATTTTGTGGAGAATGTGAAATCAGAGGCATCCTCAGTCGTGAAGGTTGAACTGCTGACTGCTTTGGTGCGGCTCTTCTTGGCACGTCCAGCTGAGTGTCAGGATATGCTGGGTCGATTGCTATATTACTGCATTGGTAGGTACATCAGATTCAGATTCAGACACCTTTATTGGCATAATAAAATAGCAACAAGGGAGCATAAATACAGGCACCCACAAGGATTCACAAACAACAACTGACCAAAACTCAGCCATCGAGTTGAAATACTTCAATCTAAAAACCATAACAATACATTCATCCAGCCAGCAGATATGAATTGCAGCAAACACCGGCACCCTTCCAGTTGATGTTGCCCAGTGCCTACAAATTACCTTGGTTGGTTTTAAACTGTTTGTTTATTCTTTACCCTCTTATTTTTATTTTTGCTGACAATCATCAGAAACTCTGCCACATGTTCGGTGACCAAGCCAAAAACAACACCTCTGCACTAATATCAAGGTAAAGAAAAGTAGTGCAGGAATCTTAGGCTATAATAAATACAATACAATTGGGTGAAACATCAAAGTGTAATCAGTGCATATAAAAGTGGAGAAGGACAAACAAAGATACAGCTATATACAAAAGTATTTCAATATTCCACAAAGGTATGTATAAATATATTTCAAAAGTCCACAAAGGTACACTGATCCAAGATGACTCTAATAGCTGGTCACAAGAACTCAGCAATTGTGTAGAAGGTTGTTACAAAAAGGAAGATGTTCGTTTCATTCTTCATCAGTTCCATTCCTATGTCAAAAATTATTACATTAAAATATTGCAGCTGTGCATAATGGATCAATAAATATCAATATCAAAAATGTCCACATACTTACAATTCATGAAGTTCAATAGACGTTACGTCCCTTTACACCAATGTGCCATTAAAAGAAACTTTCAACATTATTCAGTCTCTACTCAATTCCAGACTGGATCAAAATCCCCCCACCAATTTTCTTTTACAACTCATTGACTTGATTTTCTTCAATAATTTTTTTAGGTTTGAAGGTAACATTTACTTGCAGAAATACGGTATTGCGATGGGTTCTGCTGTCGCACCGACCATAGCCAATATTTATATGGCTGAATTTGAAAGATCATATATTTATCACAACAATCCATACTCTGACCAGATACTCGGGTACAGACGTTACATCGACAACATGATTTATATTGTAACCTTTGACTTTAATATGGATGGGTTCATTGAATGGTTAAACACACGAACCCCTATGCGATTCACAGGATCCTGTGATCCTTTCCAACTGTCTTTTTTAGATACCACAGTGTATTGTGACTCCTTTAACAAACTGAGAGTCAAATCGTATAAAAAACCTTCTGACCATAGTGCTTTGTTACACTATAATTCATATCATCCGAAACATCTTTGAGACAACCTGCCATATAGTCAATTCATTAGATTAAAAAGAAATAATACTACAGACAAGGACTATTCCATAGCAGCTCAGGCACGGACGTCATCTTTAAGGGACCGTGGTTATCCAACCCGTACAGTACAACAAGCTAGAATCAGAGCTAATATGAAAAACGGAAGAAATTCTTTATTGTAACGATCAAAAACAACATGTTACAAACAAACCACTCACCTTTGCTTTCCGTTTCAATCATCTCTCCAGCCATATCACTGCAATCATTCGCAAACACTGGCACCTTCTTTCCAATATACCCAGGTGCCAACAGATCCCCAAAATTGGCTACAGCAGAACCATGTCCATTCGAGATAAATTGGTTCATGCCGACCTAATTTGTGATTACAATGAGAAAACTAATATTAAGGGCCATTTTCGCTGTAATAAATGTCTCGCATGTAACTTGGCCTTGGAAGTCCAAGAGTTTAAAAGTACAGACAGCAATTTTACTTTCAAACTTAACAGCTTTTCTAATTGTAACACTAAATTCTGTGTTTATTGTTTACTCTGCCTTTGCCAATTGATTTATGTTGGTTCCAGTATTCGACCCATAAAAACCAGGATTTTAGAACACAAATCCAGAATCAGGGCAGGGATCTGCTCTGCGCCCATTGTAGATCACTTCCTCAGAGCTCGCCATAATGAAAATGAACTTCGCTTTTTTGTAGTCTGGCGACTCAAAGACAAACTTTTTGACAAAAGAAACAACGAACGACTTTTAAGGCAGAAGGAGGCTTATTTTATCAATTTATTTCATTCTCTAGAACCCCAAGGATTAAACGTTGAAAATGATCTTTCTTGCTTTATTTGATACTGCTCCTTTAAGAAACTACATAGTACATGCGCCACCTGCAACTGATTTAAGCTCTTGCAACCAGCGGCTGATCATTCAATTTTTTTTATCCCTTGTGGAACGATTACTTGTGTAATTCTGTTCACTCCAGCTATATCCTTTATAGATTTTAAGTCATGGACTATTCCAATTGCTAATGGATATAGTTGTAAAATCTATCCCGAAGGGGAAGGAATGAATTTCTTGGATTTGTTTTGTGCTTATTGAACTTCATGAATTGTAAGTATGTGGACATTTTTGATATTGATATTTATTGATCCATTATGCATAGCTGCAATATTTTAATGTAATAATTTTTGACATAGGAATGGAACTGATGAAGAATGAAACAATCGTCTTCCTTTTTGTAACAACCTTCTACACAATTGCTGAGTTCTTGTGACCAGCTATTAGAGTCATCTTGGATCAGTGTACCTTTGTGGACTTTTGAAATATATTTATACATACCTTTGTGGAATATTGAAATAATTTTGTATATAGCTGTATCTTTGTCCTTCTCCACTTTTATATGCACTGATTACACTTTGATGTTTCACCCAATTGTATTGCATTTATTATAGCCTAAGATTCCTGCACATGTTCGGTGACAGCAGGTATCTTGTCCTCTAATAAAAATTTGATGCCATCATGTGTTAAGTTTTTTAAGGGTGTAATGTGAGGATTGATTGATTCTAGACTTTGTTTATGATACAAGGGACAGTACAAAAGGATATGCTCAACTGATTCTGGTTCTGTCATCTGACAGCTTCAAATTCTTTTGTTCCAGGGGATTCCCCTGTATCTGCCAGAAATGATAGCTGATGGGAATATGTTTAATCTGGCTAACATAAAGGCTCTGCGCTGGGAGGGGTGGGTTAAGTTGAAAAAATAATCGGCCATTGATCTTTTTGGAAAGGAAAGGTACATCTCTTTTAAGGTGCCTGTTTTAAATGGGTTATATATCTCATCTGGGGGGTTTTATACTCAAAGAAGTTTCAGATGGACTGAGAATTGCTTCAGCTTAAACGAATCCAGAGACTTCAAGGCCAAACTGAAATACCTTGAATAGCTTTATGATTTGCTTCTGCTGGTAGGTGCCATATCTCTAAGAGAGCTAAGGCATACCTGGTTCTTTTGCACAGGATTGCTAAGATTTGAGCTGAGTAAGTACTGTTGTGCTCATTGTTGTGAGCAAATCCATCTTTCTTACTTCCAGAGGAAGAGGCAGACATGACCGTACGGGACCGTGCGTTGTTCTACTATCGTCTTTTGCAAGCTGGTACAGAAGAGACAAAGAGGGTTCTGTGCAGCCCCACATCCGATCACTCCCTGCGGCTTTTGGAAGATCGGGCTGAATGCTCTGTGAATGCTTGGGCCTCGGATTTTAACACTTTGGTGCCCATATGCGGCAAAGAGCAGTGGGCAGCCATGATTGCTAAACAGGTTGTTGAGCTTCGCCATACAGACTCTGTCTGTGAAGCCTCTTCAGCGATGGGAGCAGGTAACACTTCATTTGGCTGTTTAACCTCCCCCTTGCCTATATACAGTTTTTCTTAATGAAAATCAGGATTTTGCATTAAAATGCTGCTTTATGGATATGAGTCTCCTGCATTAATCCCACCGCTTTCTGTGCTAAACAGACAGTGATTTGTATTGCCTATTACGGCTTGTTTCCTCTTTTCAGAGCCTCTAGTTACAGAAAAGAAAGAGGACGTTCCTCCCGTTGCCACCAGCTCAAGTGGCCTTACTCTGATCCCCAGCACTTGTTTGACTGCCGAGCAGTTCGAGAGAGTGTGGCTGAACTTGGCTGTGGGTTGCCAGCAAACCGCTCCCTGGCAAGAAAATGTTCAACCTGACACCATTCAGGCTGCACTCCAGGTTGTCCATATCCAGACTATTGCTATGAGTAAGGCTAATTCCCAGGTCTGGAAAGCCTACCTTGGTGCCCAGGATGATGCGGGCTGCCTCTTCCTGACTGAGCTGCTGCTTGAGGCAGAGAATGCAGAGATGCAGGTGTTAGTGAAGCAGAGTGAAGACAAACCTGAAGCATTGCAGGCTTTCATCTCCATCTTGAGAACTGTGTTGGGGACAGTGGCAGGAGTGACAGCTTGATTCTTTCCAGTCTTTGATACAATCATGACCATGCACAGCCTTTGATGCAGAGCCATAATGCAGAGCCACAGAGCCATAATGCAGAGCCACAAGAACGTACAGTGTATGGGAAAAATCAGTAATCTACTGGAAGGAGGAAGGAATTTAGGGTACTTGGAAAGGGCATAAAAACTCTGGATTAACTAAGCCTGATACTGTAATGGAAAATAAACTGTGACTGGAGTGATGAAAAGTTCCTCATGCTGGAGAGAATCAAGAGTCTAGGTCAGTGATGGCGAACCTTTTAGAGACAGAGTGCCCAAACTGCAACCCAAAACCCACTTATTTATCGCCAAGTGCCAATACGGCAATTTAACCTGAATAGTGAGGTTTTACTTTAGAAAAAACAACTCATACATTCACATATTTTGCGTTAAAGGAAAAACACAATAACAGAGCTTTCAATGATACAAACAACTTTTTATTGAAAGGTAAAAGTTTGCATTTGGCATCTCTCCAGGACTCGTCCTCTGCTCAGCCACCGGTCATTATTGTACATAGGTAAACAATTATACTGTGCCTGAACCTCCTCAAGAAGTGCTTGAAACTGTTGACAATTCAGAGCACGAGCCATGATGTAATTCACCATTTTTGTGATATCTTTGAGGACATCGTCAAATTTTTTGAACAATTAATGTGATTTTTGCTGTTGTGTGCATGCTGATAATTTGTCTACCCTTGGCTCATACTTTGTAACTTGAGAGCAACACATGCAGCACTCAGGTCATCTGTTAGCCTGTTTCTGGTGTCAGATTTGATATAATTCAAAGCCGAAAACAGCTGCTCACAAGCATATGATGATCCAAACAAAGTAAGGAAAGCAATCCCAAGTTCTTTCATTGACTTAAAATTATTTGGCAGAGAATTCCACACTTTTAAGGATTTCATTTTCAGAACTAACTGTGCTGTCCTTTGGCGTCCCTTCTATCTTCTCAAGTGTTTTAAGCAGGTCATAGAATTTATTTTTCCAGATAGAGCTTTCTTGAAATTCTATTAGCTCAATTTCCAGATTTTCTAAATCTAACCAGTGTAGGCAGGAAAGATCAAGTTCTTTAAATTTGGCTTTATCTGGAGAAGTAAGAAAACACAGGGTTGTCTCCATCTTACGGAACTGTAAAAATCTGTTACTAAAATTCACCTTTGCAGCTGCTACAATGCTCAAAAATTCCTTGTAGATTTCCTGATGGCTTGTAGGATTGTCTGCAAATGTTGTAGAATTTTCTAAATGCTTTTTTAGATGGGTGGGGCCCCAGACAAACTGAAGACGGGCGGGGCCCCAACAAACAGCTGAGCTGCCCCACAGCTCAGCTGAGGGGGGGGCGTGGCAAGGTGCTCAGCCACAGCCTCCCCGGTCCAAACTGAAGACGGGCGGGGTGCCCGACAAACAGCTGAGCTGCAGTCGCAGCTCAGCTGAGAGAGAGGGAGGGACTTGCCACGGGTGCAAGGAGAGGGAGAGTGCCAGCGCAGGCTTGGGGAGCATGGGCTTGGGGAGAAGGAGCACCTCCCTCAGCGCCCTCACTAGGGCAACATGGCACAGCCCTAGGCAGACGCGACGGGTCCGCGCATGCCCACAGAGAGGGCTCGGTCGGCACGCATGCCATAGGTTCGCCAACACGGGGTTAAGGACTCCTTCGACTTCTCCTTACCACAAGGAACTCTGCACAGGCTCTGAGGAACCTGCTATAGCATAGATAACATGTTTAAGTTGAATTAGTGCAACTGTTCTGCTTTTCATTTGAATATCTGTTATTGTTGCTGTGTGCTTTTCCCTGTATTTTGTTTTGCCCTTTTCCAACCACTTTTGAATCCAACACCCTTCCCTCCCCCCCCATCTATTACAATAAAGACATTTCTTTTTGCTTCACTTAATGCAATCTATTTCTCTAGGATATTTCTCTTAATCTCTTCCCTATGTGGTAGACTGCATGGGTGCTACCAGGTTAGTTATAAGTTATTTTGTTGTTGCTCTAGTACTGCGCTAGAAGACTACTTTCTCAGCAGGTCAGTCTAGATTTTCTCAGGAGGTAACGTGTGGTGGCAGCTGGATACCAAAGTACTTTCTAGGAACCTTTGGTCTAAGTGAGTTTTCCAACAAGGAAAAGCACATTTTTTCCCCTTCTCACTGTACCAACAGACATCACATACCAAATCTTCCTGGTACTAATTGTGTTTTATTGTTGTTGCTGATATTGAGGGGGTGTGGCTGGAACACAAATGAGAAGTAACTTCCTCTTGCAAGATATATTTAGCCTGGTCTACAAAACCTAGTTGCATTCTGAGCAAGAAGGGGAGATGCTGCCGGAGACTCGTTAGATACAACCCATCTTGTCTGCAGAACTATTGAGAGAGTGACAGCTACTTATACGTTGAATACAGAGAAACGGCAACATGAAGAACTCAATGACCTTTGAGGAACAGACGGAAAAAATTGTGAAAGCCTTGCTGAGCGATTTCTTAGAGGAAAAGCCACCAATATGTTTACCTCTAATTAGTCAGCCTGCAAATGTGCCTGAAGAAGGTAAGATCAATTATTACTGTATTTTCCGCTCCATAAGACGCACTTTTTTCCTCCTCAAAAGCGAGGGGAAATGTCTGTGCGTCTTATAAAGTGAATGCCAACTGGGCGCGTTCACGTCGGGATGGCGTGAGCCGGCATTCCCCGCCCCGACAACCAGCTGGGAGGCGGGCGGGGTGCGTCGGGACAGCGCAAGCCGGCGTTCCCCGTTACCTAACCCCGACGGCCAGCTGGGAGGCGGGCAGGGCCGCACAGAGCCAGCTGGGTGCGTGCGCTGGCTCGCGCCGTCCCAACGCACACTCGCCCAGCCGGTTCTGTGTGGCCCCGCCCGCCTCCTAGCTGGCTGTCGGGGCGGGGAACGCCGGCTCTCGCCGTCCTGACGCGCACGCACCCAGCTGGCATTCACTCCAGAAGACAAGTTTTTAGAGGAGGAAAACAAGATTTTTTCTTGTTCTCTAAAAACTAGGTGCGTCTTATGGTCAGGTGCGTCCTATGCAGCGAAAAATACGGTACTTGCGATGTATGGAAGCATGCAGAAAAATGTGTTGGGGTTTCTGTAGGGTCAGGAACAGCTGCTTCAACATCTATAAGTAAAGAACATTGGTATTAGTTCAGAGTTGCTTTGTTAAAGACCAAGAGTTTATTAGGAACTTTCCTTATAAGCCATGCTATATTGATGATAAGGCGTTGATGGAAGACTTCAGAACAATGAGTTGCTGTAGAAGCAGCCCTTTGGAAGATCCAGGTCTGACAGTCCTTGTGTACAAATATTAGGTAGCTTCGAGAGGTGGGTTTGGAAAATTATGTTGATAGGGAGACTAGAAAATTCAATTTTTTTAAAATTATGTTCCTATTAACATCAGAAGCAAAACAACTTGGGGGGGAAATAAACAATTGTGCCTTTACTCCAGCCTACTGATTAACAACTAAAATATTAGTTGACAAATCAATGCTTGTAGCCATAATAGATGCTAGTAGTTTAGTGCTGGTTTTTCTGTTGCAACCGCCTCTATTAATGAGGGGTTGCTCTTTTGCCACAGAAGTTTGATATTAAGTCCAATTTAGCAGTTGAGATTGAAGTCAGAAGAGAGAGTTGTGGCATATATGAAAAATGTTCCTGTCAGCTTGTATCTCTGGCCCAGAATCAAGCCAAGATCTGGTTAATGAAGATAGATGACTGCAGCTTGAACAGGAATTTCCTAAAAACTGGAGAATTGGGATGAACTTGGGACTGAGGGCAATGCATTTTCTCCTGCCCCCCACTTCCCCTTTCTTTACCATAACTGTGCTCTGCTCATTTCCCTGTACCAATTGGGTGGGGCCTCACCCACCGAATAGACTGGATTCTCTTGGATGGGCATTCATTTCTAGCTGGCTTTTCTTATGTGTCTAAGCTTAGCAACCTCTCTCTGTGGCCACAAAGGGAGCAAGCCCTCTCCTTTCTTTGGATATTGAAACCAAACAGTATGTGTTTCCCCAAGCAAAGAGCCAGTTTGGTTCCTTCTACCACCTTGGATGTGATTCAGAAGAGCCTATAAGGTGCTACCTTTTGGAAATGCCCATTTGGAAGCAGTTGTGTGTGTGTGTTAAGTGCCATCATGTCGCTTCCGACTCATGGCCACCCTATGAATGAAAGTCCTCCAAAATGTCATATCTTTGACAGCCTTGCTCAGATCCTGCAAATTGAAGGCTGTGGCTTCCTTTCTTGAGTCAATCCATCTCTTGTTGGGTCTTCCTCTTTTCCTGCTGCCCTTAACTTTTCCTAGCATGACTGTCTTCTCCAGTGACTCTTGTCGACTCATGACGTGACCAAAATACGATAGCCTCAGTTTAGTCATTTTAGCTTCTAGGGTCAGTTCAGGCTTAATTTGATCTATAACCCACTGATTTGTTTTTTTTTGGCAGTCCACGGAATCCGTAACACCCTCCTCCGACACCACATTTCAAAGGAATCTTATTTTCTTGCTATCAGCTTTCTTCACTGTCCAGCTTTCACACCCATATATAGTAATAGGGAATACGATGGCATGAATTAATCTAGTCTTGGTGGCCAGTGACACATTCTTACACTTCAAAATCTTTTCTAGCTCCTTCATGGCTGCCCTTCCTATCTCCAATCTCCTGATTTCTTGGCTGCAGTCTCCCTTTTGGTTGATGGTGGAGCCAAGAAATAGAAAGTCTTGAACAATTTCAATTTCCTCATTGTCAACCTTAAAGTTGTGTAAATCTCCTGTAGTCATTACTTTCATTTTCTTGATGTTCAGCTGTAGTCCTGCTTTGGCACTTTCTCTTTTAACTTTCAGCAGTAGTCGTTTCAAATCTTCACTATTTTCTGCCAATAATGTAGTGTCATCAGCATATCTCAAATTATTAATGTTCCTCCCTCCAATTTTCACTCCACCTTCATCTAAATCTAACCCAGCTTTCCTAATTATATGTTCTGCATATAGATTGAAGAGATAGATAAAATACATCCTTGTCTGACACCTTTGCCAATTGGAAACCATTCTGTTTCTCCATATTCTGTTCTAACTGTGGCCTCTTGTCCAGGTGCACAGGTTGAGCATCAAAACAATCAGATGTAGCGGCACACCCATTTCCTTTAAAACTAGCCATAGCTTTTCATGATCCACACAGTCAAAAGCTTTGCTGTAATCTATGAAACACAAGCTGATTTTCTTCTGAAATTCTCTATTATGCTCCAGTAACCAGTGTATATTTGTAATATGATCTCTAGTGCCTCTTGCTTTTCTGAAACCAGCTTGAACATCAGGCATTTCTCGTCCAATATATGGTAACATCCTTTGCTGTAAGATTTTGAGCATCACTTTACTTGCATGAGAAATTAATGCGATGGTCCGATAGTTGCTGGAATCTTTGATGTCTCCTTTCTTGGGAATTGGAATGTAAATGGATCGTTTCCAGTCTGTGGGCCATTGTTTTGTTTTCCATATCTGTTGTCAGGCTGCTATCTCGGTTTCGTTATTGCCTCTGTCTCTGCGCTGTACTGTCTGGCCCTCAAGGTCGCATACCTAGGCCTGGGAACTCAGCTCCTGGGAAACTGTATTCAGCCTATGCTTGTAATCTCCCGCCTTTTCTGCCTTATATTATCTCCCAGCTAGTGAGTCTCTCATAGCTGTCATTTTATTCGTTTGCACTGTATGCCTATTTGACCAGTAAAAGCCATCTGTTTGGACTCTATATGACTTTGTGGTGATTTCTGGTTCTGTGGGCCAAGGGCTGACATTATGACAGCTATCTCTTCACCATTCTACTAGCCAGGCTGGAGCCCAGGGGGGTTCGCCTGCCACTTGGATGGGAGCTGTGCAGCTCTCCAGGTGATCTACTACCCTGGAGCCCTTCTCTGAGGATCCTACTCTGTTACAAGACTTAATCGCTGAACTTTTCCGGACTACCCGAGAGGTTTGCCGCTTGAGGGGACTGGTACAGGAACAGTGGCAATCTCGTAAAGGAACTCTCTGGATGTTGACGTCGGAGGATACTGATACTCGTTTAGATCTTCAAGACTTGGATCAATTACTGGACGATGCCCGGTTGGCAACTGAGGATTTACAAATATTAACTGGACTTTTGGATAATCTTATTTCTCGAGAAACTCTTTCTACCATGGCGGGAGCCCCGCCGGAGGGTTTTTCCCTGATCCCGGATGCAGCCAGCTGTCAGGCTGAGGCCAAGCGAGTCGCTATTAGCACCGCTCTTCTCCTTGTGGAATGTACAAAGGACACCCCGGTAGCCACCTTGGCTCAAGTTTTGACCTCGACTTTTGGAGCCGAGGCACCCGCACTGGCGGTTCGAGTACAACCTCTGCTGGGCGGGGAACCCGACCCCATACTCTCACTCCTGGAGACAGAACTTTTGCCGCGCATTACGGCAGAGGCTGCCCTAAGACTTGAGAACGCCAAAGTTCTTGCGGATCAGCAAGCCGCCGAAGCGGCTAAGGTCGCAAGAGAGAGAGAAGCTGCGGAAGCAGCCAGGGCGGCTGCAGCAAGGATTAGGGATCGGGCGAACGTGGACACGCGCCCCAAGGACAATGTACAAGGGCTATCAGGTCTGTCTTTTTCCCCGGCGTTTGTCCCGTCGCGCGCGACCCAACGCGCACGCCGTTTGGCTGACCGACGTCGAGACTCAGGAGAGTCTGAAGACGAGGATCTATATGGGGATAGCTCTCAATGGGCCACAAGCTTCCGGACCAGTAAACCTCATCTTACTGGTGGCCCAAGTGAGGAGGTTCATCTCTTACGAGCCCAGAATCGGGAGCTCTCCGACCGTGTTGATCAACTCCAGGAACTAATGGAACGTATGCTTCAGGAGAACAGGCAATTACAACAAACCCTGATAGCTCAGAGACAGCCCGTTCCGATACCGGGTCAGGGGGTACCCGTACAGCCACCCCAACCACCCGCTAATGTGCCTGCTCCACCCTTGCCTCCTGGAGCTCCTGTTATTCCTCCGCCTGGACCACCCGTGCAACCGGGCCAACCTGCGCCCGGCCCTTGGAAGCAACTCAAATTGAGGACTACGTACGACGGATCTCTCGAGACTTTGCCTTGTTTCTTGCATCAAGTGGACAGTTATATGCGAGAACAAGGACAACTTTTCCCCACGGAAGATAGCCGGGTGCGTTACGTAGCTTCCCTTCTGACAGGTAAAGCGGCTGACTGGATGGTCCTCCAGTTTGACACCCGCTCTCGTGCTATTCGTTCCCTCAACAACTTCATGACTGCCCTGAGAAGGAGGTTTGAGGACCCCTTCCTGGGGGAAAGAGCCAAAACGGAACTCTTACAATTAAAACAAGGCTCTGCTACAGTTCGAGAATTTGCCGATGAATTTCAACGACTGGCAAGTAAAATTGTAGGTTGGCCCGAGACCACCCTGATCCATCATTTCAGGGAAGCCTTGCATCCTGACATTCTGAACTGGTCTTACATGCGGGGCGATCCCGATACCCTCGAAGACTGGATCCTATTAGCCGAGGAAGTGGAAAGCCGCCGACGCTTTATTTCTCTCGTCCGTCAAAAGCACAAGGAAAAAGGCACCCAAAAGCCTCAACCCAAGGCACCACTGCTCGTCCCACGAAATCCCCCACGTCCGCCCCAGGAACGTGAAGCCCGGTTTCAGAGGGGTGCCTGTCTTACTTGCGGAGAAATGGGCCACTTTGCAGCCGTTTGCCCGCGCCGCCAGGAATTATTTCGTCCCAGCACGACAACCCGCGCCCGAGGTCGTCCACCACGCAGAGGCACCGCGGCCACCCGCAGCGCAGCTCCGGGAAGACCCACACCCTCTGCACTCCATGCCGGGGACCCAGCCTCCCTGCCTACTACCAACGACCCCGCCGGGTCTCGGATTACAAGTGCCCCATTGGGGGACAACTTTCCCTCTTCGGATGAGGAAAATCCTTGGATTTCTCCAGCCTTAAACCTGGAATCTCCCCTCGACTTGTCAAAAAACGGCTCCGGTCTGTGGTGAATGGAGCGTCTCCACAGACCTCTCAGGATCTTCCTATCAAACCGAATGCTCCTACCAAAATCAAAGAAGTGGACTCCACCGTCTACGTGGATGCAGTTTTACAACACCTTAACGGTGGCCCACAACTCCCCGTCAAAGCACTAATTGACTCCGGTTGCTGTCGCACTCTCATAAGCGAAGCCACTTTTGCTACACTCAGAGCCGACTCTGAGGCTTTACCCGCCCCCGTCCAATTTGCCCAAATGGACGGAAGCCATTTCCAGGGGGGTCCAGTTGATCACCGCACCATAGGGGTGGCAATGGGAATTGGTTCCCACTGGGAACAAATAGACTTCACTATAGCCCCTATCCGATTTGAAGTGGTCTTGGGAATTAACTGGATTAAAGGACATATTGATTGGGAAACAAACACTATCTCCTTCGCTAGTCCCACCTGCGACCAGCATCGGCAGAACTTTGCTCTGCTATATCCGCCCGTTCCAGCATTAACCTCTACTGCCCCAGCACCACCGGTTCTACCTGCTGTATACCGGGACTTTGAAGATGTCTTCGACCTTAGGGAATGTGATGCCGTACCCCCCCCACCGGGCCTCAGACTGTGCGATTGAAGTGGTAAAGGACTGCACATTAACCAAGAGTAAGATTTACCCTATGAGCGCTTCCGAGCGCACTGTCCTCCGGGACTTTTTGGACAAAAACCTCGCCAGAGGGTTCATTCGCCCTTCGAATGCCCCAAACTCGGCCCCTGCGTTTTTCGTCCGGAAAAAAGAGGGCGACCTTCGCCTGTGCATTGACTTCAGAAAGCTCAATGCGGTTACCCAGACCAACGCCTATCCTATCCCATTAATATCGGATATTTTGGGACAATTACAGGAAGGCCGTGTGTTCTCTAAATTAGACTTGGTGGAAGCTTACTACCGAGTCCGTATCCGCGAAGGGGATGAGCACCTCACTGCCTTCTCTAGCTGTTTCGGAATGTATGAATTCCTTGTGATGCCGTTCGGATTAAAAGGGGCCCCGGGGGTCTTCATGCAACTCATCAATGAAATCCTACATGACCTTCTATATCGTGGGGTGGTGGTCTATTTAGATGACATTCTCATTTATTCGAAAACTATAAACGAGCATGTGGCTCTGGTCCGGGAAGTTCTGCAACGCCTGCGTGACCATCAACTTTTCGCAAAACTAGCTAAGTGCGAATTTCATCAAAGCAAGCTCACGTTTTTGGGATACATCATCTCCCACCAAGGTCTTCGCATGGACCCCGCCAAAGTCCAAGCCGTCCTCGATTGGACTCCCCCCACCAACCGTAAGCAAGTACAACAATTTCTGGGATTTGCAAACTTCTATCGGGGATTCATCCCTAACTTCGCCCAGGTGGCTCTACCCATTACGGACCTACTGAAAACTAAGGGAAAAGTAAGCTCGGCTGCCTTGCCCTCCGCAAAAATCCTATGGACTGAGCAATGCCAAGCCGCTTTTCTGGCCCTCAAACGCCTCTTCACTTCGGAGCCGGTGCTACGGCACCCAGACCCAAATCAAATGTTCATTGTGCAAGTCGATGCTTCCGATGTAGCCATGGGAGGAGCTCTCCTCCAGCAAGGACCGGATGGTCTTCTTCACCCTTGCGCTTACTTTTCAAAAAAATTTGCGCACGCTCAATTAAACTGGCCCATCTGGGAGAAAGAGGCCTCAGCAGTTCATCATGCACTGACTCTATGGCGGCAATTCTTGGAAGGGTCTAAAGTCCCCTTTGAGGTTTGGACCGATCACAAAAATCTAGCTGCCCTCACGGGGTCTCATAAGCTATCGGCGAAACAACAACGGTGGGCGGAGTTCTTTGCTCAGTTCCGTTTCACCCTGAAGCACGTCCCTGGGAAGCAGAACGTTCTCGCGGATGCCCTCTCCCGTTTACCACAATATCCGGTAAAACTCGAGAGACCCACCAACTCTCTGTTCACCCCTATGCAACGTGGGGCCCTACCTATGCTGGCTGTGCAAACTCGATCCCAGCATCAGCACGCCTTACCCAACTTACAAGCTCCGCCAGCCCAACCGGCTGCCCAGCCGCCACCGCAACAGACCGGCGTTCCCGCCCTTCCTACCCCTCCGGCCGCCCAGCCGCCTGCAGTCTGCGCGCCGCCGCACGTAAGCACTAGCCCCATAACTGTTTCTAAGATCTCCATGGCCGACGGGGGGGCCCCCTCCAAAATCCCCATCTCCGAGTCCTTTTTAAATGTCCTTCGGGACCAGTGCCTTTTAGAACGCTCCGCTCATACCCTACCTCCTGGTGTTTTGGAACAGGGAGGGTCCTGGTACAAGGACTCGAAATTGTATGTACCCAAAGCTCTCCGGAAGGACGTTTTACATTTAGCTCATGGAGCCAAAACAGCTGGGCACTTTGGGTTTCTGAAAACCCTTCACTTATTGCGCAGACAGTTCTGGTGGGGGGGAATGCGTTCCGACATTGACTCCTTCATCCGCAGCTGTCCCGTTTGTGCCGCTGCGAAACGATCGCAGTGCAAACCCCCGGGACTGCTACAACCTCTTGAAACGCCCAGCAAACCTTGGGAAGTGATTGCTATGGACTTTATGACTGATCTCCCTCTCAGTGGGGGTAAAACTGTGTTGTGGGTTGTTACTGATTTGTTTTCTAAACAAATACATTTGATTCCATGCGCAGGGATCCCCTCTGCTCAGAAACTGGCCCGCCTCTTCGTGACGCATATCTTTCGTTTACATTCGTTTCCGCGTAAGATAATTTGTGACCGCGGAAGTGGTTTCGTTTCTAAGTTTTGGAAAGCTTTCCTCAAGTTGGTGGGAGTGGAACAAGGGTTGTCTAGTGCATACCATCCTCAAACTGATGGTCAAACTGAACGTGTCAATGCTGTACTTGAATGTTATTTACGCTGTTATGTTAACTACCACCAGGATGACTGGGTGGAACTGTTACCTTTAGCAGAATATGCCTACAATAATGCCATGCATCAATCCACAGGTTTTAGCCCATTTTTTGCTGTGTATGGACAAGATTTCAGTCCTATTGCTCCTGCAGATGATGTAGAGGGGGAGGGGAACCCCGACATTGCCTCCTGGGCACACGCCCTCCGTACCACTTGGCCCTGGCTCGTTAGCAACCTCGACCGGGCCAAGCGTAAATACAAAGCGCAAGCTGACAAACATCGCTCCCCCGGGGGTGATCTGCAAGTGGGTGCTTTGGTTTACCTTTCCACCAAAAATCTCCGTTCCACCCGTCCGTGCCATAAGCTCAGTGCTAAATTCATTGGCCCTTTCCCCATCACCCGGGTCATAAACCCTGTCACGGTGGAACTGGCTCTCCCCAAATCCTTGAGGCGTGTGCATCCTGTTTTCCACATTAGCCTCCTCAAACCCCATGTTGCTTCTCCACAGTGGCATCCGGATCCACCTCCTGCGCAACCCATCATGGTGGGGGGGGAGGAACACTTCGAAGTCTCCAAGATCCTTGACTCCCGTGTTCACCATGGCAACCTGCAGTATTTAGTCCGTTGGAAACATTTCCCCCCTGCCTATGACGAATGGGTGCGCGCACGGGATGTCTCCGCCCCCGACCTCGTCAACGCCTTTCACATTGCTTACCCGGATAAGCCAGCCCCCTTGCGAACTGGGAGGGGGCCTTGAGGGGAGCAGAATGTCAGGCTGCTATCTCGGTTTCGTTATTGCCTCTGTCTCTGCGTTGTACTGTCTGGCCCTCAAGGTCGCATACCTAGGCCTGGGAACTCAGCTCCTGGGAAACTGTATTCAGCCTATGCTTGTAATCTCCCGCCTTTTCTGCCTTATATTATCTCCCAGCTAGTGAGTCTCTCATAGCTGTCATTTTATTCGTTTGCACTGTATGCCTATTTGACCAGTAAAAGCCATCTGTTTGGACTCTATATGACTTTGTGGTGATTTCTGGTTCTGTGGGCCAAGGGCTGACATTATGTCATAATGTCATAATGTCAGCCCTTGGCCCACAGAACCAGAAATCACCACAAAGTCATATAGAGTCCAAACAGATGGCTTTTACTGGTCAAATAGGCATACAGTGCAAACGAATAAAATGACAGCTATGAGAGACTCACTAGCTGGGAGATAATATAAGGCAGAAAAGGCGGGAGATTACAAGCATAGGCTGAATACAGTTTCCCAGGAGCTGAGTTCCCAGGCCTAGGTATGCGACCTTGAGGGCCAGACAGTACAGCGCAGAGACAGAGGCAATAACGAAACCGAGATAGCAGCCTGACATCTGTTGGCATATTGTCAAGATTTTGATGGACTCCATTTCTGTGGCTTGGAATAGCTCTATTGATATCCCATCTGCTCCTGGTGATTTGTTTCTCCCGATTGCTCTCAATGCAGCTTTCACTTCACTTTCTAAAACTGTAGGTTCTTCTTCAAAAGATTCTTCTTGGAAAGAACCTTTTATCCGTTCATCTCTTCTGTATAGTTCTTCAGTGTATTGTTCCCACCTTTTCTTTATTTTGTCCTGTTCAGTTAATGTATTTCCATGCTGATCTTTCAGCATGCCTAACCGTGCTTTAAATTTCTTTTTCTTGGATCTTGTGGAACAGATCTCTTGTTCTTCCTTTTTTGTTGTTCTCTTCTATTTCTTTACACTGGTTATTATAATCGGTCTCTTTGTCTCTACGTGCGAGTCGCTGGAACGTTGCTCTTAGACTTTTGATTCTATTTCTGTCACCTTCTACTTTTGCTTCTTGTCTATCTCTGGCAATTTTAAGCAGTTGCCTCCACTGAAACGTGGAACATCCTGACATTTTGTGGTTGGCCCCAGCCCCATAGCAGTCATTTTGTGGTTATACCCAACTTTCTCAAAATTCCAACAATGCCCACAGGCTCAACAAGATTGGGACCCCTCATTTAATGCCATCTGGGCTATGCTGGATGTAGATAATACTGCTGGAACTGGGGGTAGAGATGGTAGCTGTGATTGTATGCTTGTTTCTTTTAAGCTGCAGGGGGTGCTACAAGTACTTTTGACCCAGTTACTATTGCCAGCCGACTGGAGCACATAGGAGATCATATTAACAGGGACCTGAATCCGCATGTTCATGTGCTTGCTGCAGAGATGGTGGAAGGAAAGGTAATGTACTCTTCTAGCCTATTTATCTAAACAGTTTTCAATTTGTCAGAGTAAAGTTTTATAAGCTAAGGAAAACAATCACCCACGCCTATCTTCCAGTAACAGCTGAAACAAACACAATTCAGCTCAAGTAAAACACCCCATATATAAGATGGACAGGTCTGGAAAAGAAGGATTTCATTTTTTATTCTTTGCTGATGCTCAGAGGTTAGTATAAAAACAGCCCTCTCAGGAAGAACAAAGGCTATAAAACGTGTTCCTCAAATTAGCATTTAGCTTCTACATGGAAGAGTTCCCTAAATTTTCTCTACCCTGGGCCCCCTAACAGTTGCCATTCTCACTGTTGCTGCTGCCACCACCACAGTTGGGGGGAGTTCAAGGGGTTTTTTTTCCAGCTGAAGTTGAGTATTGTTCTTTGAGTTGCCAGCTTTCTTTTTCTAACGTTAGTCTGTAGCCCATTTTATTGCAGAGATATAAGGGATAAGGCATATCTCTGCAACAAAAGAAGCTAGTGTCTGTCTTTTTTAAAATTAAAGCTGGGAATCTAGGCAGCCTGATAGACAGACTTAGTATTTCCATAGCATTCTAACATAACAATTGCTGGTTTTTTTTTTTTTAAATCCCTTTTGTGGTGGAGTAGGAGAGATGGCCTCTGCAGCAGATTATGGCAGGGAAAGTGACACTGATGCAGTTGGAACCTGGAAGATCCAGACTTTCCTGTCTGCATAGGTGTCACCCCGACTTTGCTGCTATCTTTTCCAAAACATCACAGCAAAGCTAATTTGGGAATAATTGCAGGAAAGACAGAGAAAACCCAGGAGGTGCACAGAAAAACCCTGATGTACTTTAGATTCTTACCAGTCCTCTACTGCACTTTAAAGTAGAAGACTGATGACCATAACTCGGTGAACACACTCAGAGCAGCAGTGAGGCTGGAAACCACAATAGTTTGATAATTTTAACAAACCTGTAATCCGGCAACCTCATACACTTCCACACAGAAACAAAACCACATACCTTCCATCATCATTCAACGTGCATGTCCTTCATAATACAAATCCGAAAAGCACTGCACACACAAGCACTTACAAAATTCCCTAAATAGTTCTGGATTGTCGTGGGGTGTTGGGATTCCCTTTCTCTTTATTAAAGCGTCCTGTGGATTGGTGAGGGATATCTCCCAGAGTCCTGTCCAGTGGGATACGCCTGACTATCTATCCAAAAAAATTCTCTTACTAATCTAGATGGGAAAGCAATACTTTGTACATTTTATTGTCAGCAAGTGTTCGTTGTAGTAGATCAGCGACTCAAAGTTCAAAACAAAACGAGGGCAAACGTTTAAAACAAAGTTCAAAGCAAAGTTTAAAACAAAAAGGCTTCAATCATGAGGTGTCTCTGGCTGCTGGTGGCGTGGTCGTAGAAAAATATGGTTCTCACTGGGGCACTGGGCTGGTGGTCGCAGGCAGCTCCGCCTCTTGTAGCGTAAAGAGAGGCGGTAGAGTCGGGATAGGGTTGTCATTTCCTGGTTGGCCTGGCTCTTGGCTGGCACGTTCTGCTGTCGTCTCAGGGTTCACCACCTTCTTTGTGTGTGAAGCGTGGATCCACTGGTCTCTTTCCTGGACTTTGGTAGCAGTAGCTGGTTTACCAGGATGGCCCTTCCCACTTTGGCTGGAACTTGTTGCGCCTGCGGAATGTCAGTGTCCACACCAGGTCCCCTGGCTGGATGTTATGCCACGTCAGCCGGTACGGATTGTAAGTGCTGCACCTCTCCGTGGGTGACCCTCAAAAGTATTGGAAAAGACAAAACATATTTAGTAATCGTGTCACGGTCCTCTGTCAGGCTGATGCAGTGAGGAGGAGTATAAAAATAATAAAAAAATAAAAACAGGAATGTATCATGGCCATGGGAAGTGCGTTCACCCATGACAATCCAGTGTTAGCAGATAACTAATTTCTAAGTTATTACTTAACTAATTTTTAATTTTACTAAGTACTAATTGCTAACTAATTTCGTTAGTAACCACTGTCAGACAATACCTGAAACCCATGTATGGTGGTAGCTTACAGGTGGAGCATGCCTGGGTTTCACGTTCCATTCTTGGAGCTTTAACGTAGCCAACCCAACAACCCCCCCCCCATTCCCAGGTGGCTCATGAAGTGAGGCTCCTGGGCTATCATGTACCCCCATTTGTAAAACCAGGGCTTCTCGTGTTGCCAAAGGGCAGCTGTCAAAGGTGATTAGTTTTCTAATAGCAACCGGAATTCTTGGAAGGTTGCATTTACTTTCCCTCTCCTTCATATTCCGTGTCGCCTTGTGGCAGGCATATAAGGAAATGAAGGAGCTGCGGGGGGGGGGGGAACAGCTGATTAGCACTTCTATTAAAGAGTTGGGGCTTTTGAAAAGTTTCAAAAATGTCAAACATAAAATAAAATAAAAAAATGAAAAAAGACCAAAATGACAACATGAAATAAATTGTTATAAGTATTTTAAAAGGAAAAAAAAGGGACCAAGCAAAAGAAAAAAAAGTGGATATTCCCCCTATAAAACTGTTAATTTCAGAATAGAACTGCAAAAACTTCCAAATTCAAAACGCCAAACATAAAAATTGGCCCATATATTTTTAGTGCATGTGCGGAGTGCACTTTGGAAGCTGGGGGTGGGTTCCAGATTGGGAGAGCAACAAGGCTTTTAATGTTTGCAAATCAAGGTTCAAAACTGTTCTTTAAATTAAGGCAAAAATACGTTGAAATAATTAAAAACCAATAATCAGAAAGAAATAGGGCTCCTGTGCTTCCTGGTTATTGAGGTCCTGGTGTGAATTTGCTAAATTTAAGCAAACCACAAGGTTTCTGCAAGGGGAGGGGCCCAAAAAGGACAGAAAGCAATGGTACCTCTGTGCAGACACAGAGTGCTTGCTGTGAAGCGAGCAGCTTTAATTCAGAAGAATAATGGGGCTTGCTGTGCAAGCCAGAGACTAAGACCACAAATGGGAGATTAGATTGGGCAGACCTTGAGTGCACGGGCTGTTACTCTCTGGCCATTATAACGTTTCTAAATTAAAGCAAAAAAAAATCTTTTAAAAGTGGAGCTTGCGGGGGGGGGGCAGGGCAGAGCTAGAGAGCTTGTCCTTGCACGTCCGGCTTGAGGATTTTAAATGCCGGCTGGAAGCAGTCCAATCTTTAGAACACAGAGGCAAATGACACTTTTATGAATGCTGCATTTATATCTGGTGGGAAACTATTTCTGTGGCACTGACTTCAGTTGTTGTTTTAACGTGGCAACTGACTTCAGTTGTCCTGGAATTGACTTATAGCTAATACTTAAACCAAAATGGTGCCGTGACTGGCCGTGCATTAGCATTCTTTTCTGCTTGCATCTGGACTAAGGTAAGTATGTTTCTTTTTCTTTTTTATTGTGAGCATTGTAAGGATTAGTTTTATTTCAAAGCTTGTAATATTTTATTGTAAAGTTCAGTTTTATTGTAAGGCTTAGTTCAGTAAAGGGTTAGCTTCAAGGGAAACTTATTGCTAGGATTTGTGAAAATAGTGCTTAAAGGTATATAGTGGATGAATATCAAAGTGATTGAAAATTTGTTTAAGTTAGTGTAAGTTAAGTAGCTGTTTGTGCCACTAGATGGTGAAGGTGGCAGCGAAATAGATTTACAGACAGAGTGCTTTAGTAAATGTGCTAGTTAAGACTGATGTGAAAAATTTTGTTGTCTGAAGCATTGATTATTTAGTAAGTATTTGAGACAGTGAGTATTTGAGTAGTGTGCTTCCCAATACCCTTACGAGCTGGTTCTGGGGAGATTGGTCTATTGTATGGTGCGTTTTAGGGCTAGGAAGAGCCAAATAGTGTGTTTTCCAATAACCTTACGAGCTAGGTCTGGGGTTTGGGGTATATTGTATGATGTCTTTTTTTTTTTTTTGGTGAAAACTTTGTGGTAGAATTAGAGGTTTTACGAGCTGGCTGGAACCTGTATTGTGGAAGATAGTAAATTGAGATGTGACAAAACCAGATATTGGAGTATTTTGAATAAGTGTTTTTAGAATTATATAATTGTGACTGTTGAGGTGGGTTTTTTTTTGTATTGTATGAACTGTTGTTATACTATTGTATTTTGAATGTGTGGTGACAGTGTGTATGTATGCTGCCCAACCAATTAGTTTCATAAGCGCGCACATTTTACCTCTCCCTAGATTTATGAGCGTGCCTTCCCTCTGACGGAGACTATTCTGTGATAGCCTCATATTGGGGCTGACCAGGAGAACCTCGTGTCAAGGCAGGCAGTTTCCTGTTAAAATTAATAAGCCCATCCACCGTGGCATAAAGATGGGCAGTCTCCTTCCCCTCCCGTAAACCACTTTAATTTTATAAGTCTACTGAGGGACAGGGCTTAGCTGTACACAACTCTGCGCTCTGTACCCCGGTATTCAGGCACCCACCCCTCTCCTTTTCATAAGCTCCTTTGACCAGGGCTGGCAAGTTTTTGCCTTTCCCAAAGGGGTCCCATTGTGTCTGTTCCACTTCTTTTATTGTGTGTGAGTGAGTGTGTACAAGAGAAATATGGGGGAAAATAAAGGTTTGTTCTGATTAATGATGGAAAAGGTTAATGCTAAGTTTTTAGCACAGTTTTGAATGAATGCCACCCAAGAGGATAGTATGGAAGCTTGTTCTTTTTTTCTTTTTAACTCTAAAATTGAAAATGTGTAGCTTTTAGTCATGATTTGCAATTGCAGTGGAACCTCCCTGGCCCAGAGACGTCTATCTGGCACAGGGAGGACATAGCTATGTAACGTGTTTTGCTCTCATAGGAAATAGGATTGTGTGTATGTTTTAACTGGTACCTTTAATGAATTGTTATTTAGGGTGCTTGCTTTGTGAGGAAATCGGCTGATTCCTCCCTTGCTCTCCCTACTTCCTCTCTCTTAAAAATGAAACACGGTTTTCACACAATTGGCAAAATAGAAAGTAAAGTTGAAACGTTGCGGGGAGCATGCTCCCCCGCCCCTGCATGCTAATGTGTATTAATGCCCTCCCACAGTACCTGGGAAGACGAGAACACTTTTTCAGTTTCCTCATATTATAAGTTAGATATGAAGGTTACTTTCATTGCAAAATGAAAATCTTCTCTTTAGTAACTGGTAATATATTTGTCAACCTGCTATCTTTTCTCCCTTGTGCAATTTAAACGGGATGGAGAAGAGCCCAGTAAGCTCCCCTCTCCCCTCCCTTGCCTTTATTCTGGTGGGAAATGCATGGAGGTTCAAGTATATAGATATGTTGTGAGGAGGAAAAGTTTTAGCAAGTGAAAATTAAATGTTTGGCTCATGTGTGGGAGCAGCCCACAACAGATAGCCATGGATGGGTCTTGTCTTAACAGAAGGACAGTGAAAAGGTGAAATGGTATGAAATTATGATGGTCACAGAGTAGCAGTTATGAATTAGAAGGACAACTGAAGTCAGTGCAACCACAGAAATAGTTTCCCACCAGATATAAATGCAGCATTCATAAAAGTGTCATTTGTCTCTGTGCTCTAAAGATTGGACTGCTTCCAGCCGGCATTTAAAATTTTCAAGCCAGATGTACAAGGACAAGCTCTCTAGCTCTGTCCTGCCCCCCTCGCAAGCTCCACTTTAAAAAAAATTCTCTTTTGTTGTTGTTTTGATTTTAAAAAAAAGTTATAATGGCCAGAGAGTATCAGCCCCTGCGCCCAAGGTCTGCCCAATCTAATCTCCCATTTGTGGTCTTAGTCTCTGGCTTGCACAGCAAGCCCCATTATTCTTCTGAATGAAAGCTGCTCGCTTCACAGCAAGCACTCATGTGTTTATGTATCTTATCTATGGCTGTCATCTATATGCTTCGGTCTAGTAGACTACACATTTTAGAAACTCTACTCTGTGTTTACAGGTGGTCAAATTTGGAGAAATGGTGGAGTCTATCAGCAAGGAATGGAGTAGCCATGTTCCTGGTCTGGAGTATGAAAGAGCTTTCCTGGCTGTCTCTGTGAGGTTATTTAAGGGCCTTGTAGAAAAAATTCCTTCTGTGGCTAGTGCAACTTTACTCATAGGGCTCATCAACGGAAATGCCCACGTGAGAAGCTATATTGAAGAACACGGTGGCTGGGTGAGTTAATGTTCAGTATTGTTTTTCATTTTTGTTGACTGGAGTTTACTGCCATTATCACCTCTCACAGTATGTCCCTGATGATAGGTAAACTCCAGCACTTCCTGGTACCTACACCCTGCCCCACCGTGTTGGTTTTTGTGTCTCTATAATTCTACTGTATTACATACCTTGTCTCAGTGCTGTCTGGTCCTCACAAAAAGTTTGTGAGGTGAGTAATTTGGTTTTTTATTTTGCATTTTCCTACTGACATGCTTTTTTGTTTTAATTTTAGGAGAATCTTGAAAACTGAAGAGGAATTTTTTTAAAGCTCCTAGTTCCTTACTTCCGATAAAAGAAGCTTTGCTACATTTTGCTGCTTAGGGCTGAAAAGAGTGCGGTGGAGCTGCACAGCAATGGCGTGTTAAATATGTAAAGAATTAAAATGAGAACTAAGCAAAAGGCAATGGTGGGAGGCTGTGGGGGTGGGTGGGAAGAAGAATTAGGTTCTAGCCATCAGTCACAACCCAACAGGCCATTCATTTGAACACATTCACCCAAATACTCCCAATTCCAATTGCCTGGCTTACTGGAGAATTACTATCATTGCATTTTCCTAGTTGCTATGTGTTGGTTCCAAAGCAGAATGCTTCTTTTGGCAAGACACAAGGTTTGGGTACAACCTGACAGAGGCATATATTTAATGTTGGGGAAATGTGATGTCCCTGAAACTGAAGATCTGGAAAACAGGGACCACAAATACCAGTTCCATTCAAGAGATGGATTGCCTTGCATCAATAGATTGAAATTCCCCAATCTGTAAAAATGGAAATAATCAACTTTCTCATAACCATTGTAAAGGACTAAGTATCTGGATTTAAAGAAATACCTTATTCCTTAAGGAAACTCACCAATTATAATGCACCCTATTCCAATGAATAACCATCAAAGCAGCTAAGAGAATAAGCAAGATCATCCAACGCAGAATACCCCATGGACTACAGTTCCAATTTCTAAAACTAAAGGAAGAATAAAATGCATACAAATTGCTTTGTAGGAAAATGTTACAAACTAAGGTCATTGTTCAACTGTTAATAGTTCATACAAGCTTTAAGAAACAACTCAATTTTGAAAAAAAATCTGCATATGAAAAACAAATGTTCTGAAGAAACCTAGCATACTTTGTTTTTAGAAGATGCACATGTGTGTATGTATCACCATAACTTTCATAATAGAGAAGGAGTACCCAGATCTGTTGAAGCTGTGGACACTTATGGAATATTGAGCAATGGTAATGGGTACCCCTGACCTGGATGGCCTAGACAGGCCTGAATTCAGAAGCTAAGCAGGGTCGGCCCTAGTTAGTACTTGGATGGGAGACTACCGAGCAAGTCCAGGGTCACTACACAGAGGCAGACCGTGGCAGACCACCTGTGTTCACTGAAAGCCCCATGAGGGGTCGCCATAAGTTGACTGTGACTTGACAGAGCTTTATATATGCAGTGGGTACCACCACAAAATGGCTACTATGGGGAGGGCAGTCCAGGATGCTGGGAGAGTGGGATGTATTATAGCAACCTGTATGACTTTTAGCCAGGCATATTTATGCCTGTCTTTCAAGTTTGGGGTAAACCTCAAATTAGATGAAAAGATAACAATACATGTGTCTCATTTTATATGTTGTTTCTGATCTGGATACCCAAGACTATAAAGTATAAATAAAATGCAAATTTAAAAGCAAAATTATTTGGATTGCATTTATATGATGATGCAGTTGGTGTTTACCCTTTACTATAGATAATACGTACCCTTTTGTGACACCAAGATGGCCAGAGGAGTTGGAAGGGAATGATACATTTAAATGTAATTTGGAATTGCCTGGAAAAGCTGTAGCCATCTCAACTGTAGACGGTGTAGTAGTGGAAAAAGTAGAGGAGGGGGTGGAGGAAGAAGTGGTTCTTACACTGCCCCATCTTTCAGGATCTGCAGACAACAATTAAATATAACTTGCTATATTTACAGACCTGAGCAATCAACATATTATTGCATTGAGTAATTTTAGTACATTTTACACTGAAAAGAGCTACAGAAATTAATCTGTATTACTTGCACTGCAAGCAACGAAGATTACTAAGAACAATGAAGATTGCATTAAAAACATTAAACCATGAAGATTAATGGTCCATATAGGGGCCAACTGAATGTCCCCAAAAGACCTACAAGCAAGTATCAAAGTCATAGTTTCTGTGGTTTGCTCCAGCACTGATATTCAGAGGGTTATTGCCTCTGAATGTGGAGGTTCCATGTGGTAATTGTGGTTGATAGAGGAGATAACACATTAGAAAAGATAACATTCAAAATGACCTTGTTAGGCCAGAAAGCTGGACTGAAACTAACAGAACAAAATTCAACAGAGACAAATGCAAAGTTCGTCCCTTATGCAAAAATTAATCAAATACACAGGTATAGAATGGGGGATACCTAGCTAGATGGGGGAAAGCATCTCAGTATTGCAGTCCATTGCAAACCAAAAACGAGCCACCCTTGTGAGTGGCTGCAAAAAAGGTTAATATTATTTTAAGCTTCATGAATGGAAAAAATAGAATCCAAGGCATGAGAAATATTGTTTCACCTCTACTCCAGTTCCAAGTGCTACACTTTTAAATGATAGAGACAAATTGGAACAGGTTCAGAGAAGGGCAATAAAGATGGTCAGAGGTCTGGAACAATTGAGATTAAATTAAACAAACTAAAAACAAAAGGTACGCAAAACAGCCTGAGCTAGTGTCCGCTGGGTTAGTCCAGCAAGGCCATGGGCTAATAGCCAAAGGCCATGAGCCCTTGACTCTTAAAAGAGACAAGTGGGAACCCACAAGGGCTTAAGGGTAAAATTTCCCTCTCCCCCACTATTTCTTTCTTTCCCTTCCTTGAAAGCCTTTATAGCTTCTCCCCCTGTCCTGCCTCCTCTCCTAACCATGCACCAGCCACCCTATCTTTATCTTCCCTCCATCTTCATTTTTTTTGCTCCATCCTATCCCTTGCACCCTCTACTCAAGAAAATTATGGCCCAGTTGTGCAGTGTCAGTTGCCAGGGCAGGCCCAGTTGCACAGTGGGGAACCTGCAAGGACTTGCAAAGGGCACCCATTTTCCTCTGCCTCAGCTTCCCCACACTATTTCCTCTTTCCCTCCACCTGACAACCCCCGTGCTCTCAACCTTCTCTGCTTTTTTCTCTCCTTCCACCCACCACCTTCATCTACCCACCTTCAGCTATATAGCCCACCTTTCTCCACAATGGGGACTCAAAGCACCTTACTTCATTCAATTCAATTCAAAATCTTTATTGGTGTAGCGAGTCATTCAGGACATGTCACCTTATTTCATTCTGGAGGCATCTCATTCCCCCCCCTAATTTCCTCTTTCCCTTTCCTGAAAGTCCCCATAGTCTCACCCCTTCTCCTGCTTCCTTTTCTCTTTCTAGTGTTGCCAACCTCTAGGTGGGACCTGGATATCTCCTGGAATCATATCAGATCTCCCAACAACAGCGATCAGTTCCCTAGGGTTGCCAGCTCCCGATTGGGGAATTCCTGGAGATTTGGGGTGCAGCGTTGACAAGACAAAATTTGGGGAGGGAAGCAACCTAAGCAGTGTATAATGCCATAGAGTCCATGCTCCAAAGCAGCCATTTTCTCCAGGGGAACTGATCTCTGTCTTGTGGCGATAGGGTTGCCAGGTTGCTTGCAATTGCCTGCCAATCCATTGGCAGGGTCTGAGCGAGGATTGCACATGCTGCGCACAATGCAATTACATCACTTCCGAGTTTACCCCCACAAGCGCCGCATCGCAACAAGATGCTTTAGCACTCAAAAGTTCTGCAGTTTTCCACCATTTTGCTATTACTCTATGGGCTGCCATCAATACATATACCCAATGAAATGAAACAAACAAAAATACTTCCCAAAAGCATTGAACCCAGGACAAATAACCTGTGCAGAGATGGCTGTAGTGTCATTTTGTGAATAGTCCTTAATGCATGCTTCAAATACCCACTGTAAAGACAGAGTAGGAATTACCTTTGCTAAGAGCCCCTGGGAATTACTCATGTTCAAGCACCTCATGGATCCAGAGATAATCTCAAACTGGTATTGCCGCTATACTATGGTACCTGTTCAGTTGTAATTACAATTCAGATTGTATGTAACCAGAGATGACCACAGCAAGATCCTTTTTCATTTATTTCATGTTGATAAAGACAATGACTCTCATAAGATGCCTTACCTTTCTTGACCACCAGTTTCACTTGAATCATTATATCAGCATACGGTCTATCTATTCCACACCAATATGTTCCTGAATCAGCTTCTGCTAGCTGCTGCATGATCACTGTAAATACTCCTCTTTTGTTATCTCTGAGTAACAATCTTCCTTTATAATTTCCCTTTACATTGTCTGTGTCTCCTAAAATATCGCAATATGTTCGTGAACTTCCCTGGCACCAGTATTTTTTGTACCACCTGTATTTTGCATCATACAGACAGGTTACTGCGATGCTTGTCCCCTCCATGGTTATCTTCTCTTTATCTGCCTGGAGAAATGATGTAGAACAATCTGTAAGAAGAACCATCACACATCAGAAACCTATACATTCTTATGTGTGGCTATTTGTATCATTTTAAAATATTAAGTATCAGCCTTCACTTTCTGTTCCGTTTACATGTTAGCCCAAAAAATTAAATGCCCCTTTCAACGTGAACTGCTATTTATGTACTACCGTATGTCAGATTTTATTCAGTAACTGAAGGCTGCCCCAATTTGTTCAGTAAGGAAATTCTAACAGCTGGAGGATTATTATCAGATGCCAGGTTTAAAGACATTTGGTAATGCTATGTGTATAATTTTCTATACTCAGAATACAATTATGACATTTAACAGGTTTTTTTAACGTTTGGGAAATAACACATTACATTTTTATTTTTTTGAGCTGTTTGTGTTCAGTTTTGCTGTTCAGTGGGTTTGGTTCTGTAAGGTTTGGCAATTCAGGTGGAGGAGGGACTTGCTACCACATGTCACCATAAATGGGGTAAAGATAGCCTCCTTAGAGAACGCCGTCATAGGTATTCTTACATATTAACATGCATACTATATTTGAAATGGAAGTAGGAAAATGGAAGTTACAGCTAAAAAAAGTAAAGATCAGAATTTGGCAGGAAGCCTGGAAAAGACTGCTGGAGAAGAAAATTCGTAAGCCAATTTTATAACCAGATTTGGGGGTTAAGACCCATGATCCATACTGACTAAATCTGAGCTTTGTCCAAACTCTCCAAACCTTGATGCTTAATTAGAATCCTCACAAATTTATTTAAAAACTCTTATCAGCAAAGAAATCTTGTATGAAAAAAAATAATAACTTGTAAGAACCAGGCTATCATTTCTGTAGGCGCTAGGATTTCCAGCGGCACAGTGTGACTTTCTCCCCCCCCCCCGCCCATTGCAGCACAAAATGCTACCTCAAAATTGTGTTCCTAAGGAATGGGACCCACAGGAACAAGTTTTTTTTTGGGGGGGGGGATTTCAGGATGCTGTGCAACTAGAGATGTAAAATTTCCAAGCCATGGGGCAATATGTTCCCCACCCTCGGTGCTTCTCCCCCAAAAAACAACAACCAGGGAAACTGAAATATCTGCAATACTTACTGTCCTATCAAACCTATACTAATTTTACTGCTTTAACAACATAAAATGCATAATTTATAACTTACTTACCAAATAAAATTGCAACATTTGACATAGGGCTTTTCCATAGGTGTTATTTCATTGGTTGTGTGCCTGTACTGCATCATTTTTTTTCCACATGTGCTTTGTTCCCTCTAGTGGTCGCTTTCATCTTTCCTAGCTGTTTCTCCAGGTTTTTTTTTTTTTTACAAGCAAAAGTGCTTGTAAAAACAAACGCAGTATGGGCAGACAACCAACAAAAATGACACATGTGGAAAACCCGTATTTATGGAATTTAAAAGCTATAAATGCCTTAGTTTTCTACATGCAAAATTGCAAATATACCTAATATTGAAAGAAAACCGATGCACCCGATGCTACCTTAGCACATATATCTTAGTTCCATCTAGATGTGCATCACATCGTTTTGAGGGAAAGGTGAAAAGGTCAGCCATAAGGGAAGAGTCAGATCAAAAGGACAACAGAATGCATGCAACAGCTAAGAAGTAATGAAAGCCCTGCATGCTCCCGTCATGAAAATCAGGTATCATTTTTGGTGCAGAAACACATCTTGGATTCAAGAGCTGTATTTTTCTACAACATGCACACCTTATCTTATAAACATTTCACTCATTCTAAATGAGAAAATATTTTATAGGAGTTTTTTTTCTCCAGAACTCTACACTGTTTCCAATTTTTTCCATCAGAAAAATTGAAAGAAAATAAGGCCTCAGGGAAAAAAACCACAGAAAAAAGTTTTCTCTCTCTGAATTTTCCATTCCCTCTCCCCCGAGGAGGAACTGGAGGAGGTGGTAAACTGTGCTCCATGGAAATAAATCCTTGCAGCAGCAGAGACTCTAGGCTGGATCTAACCCTTTATATGGTGAAAAATGCAGTAAAAATGCTCAATAACTTCAAAATGCAGTATTATCCACTGATAACTTGTATGCGGGTGCCCCCTCTTAAAAGTGTTTTGTTAACCAAGGCCTAAAAACGGCAACAGCTACTCTACAGACCAAATGCTGGTTATAGCTTGTGTTTTGACCATTTCCTGTGGGGGGACTGAAAAAAAGTTACAATAGAATCTGCATACTACTTTTCCACTAAGAACAAGATAAATATTTTGCTGGAGATAACAGTTCCTGGAAGGCTATATGTAAGCCTGTACCAAGAGAACATTTAGGGGTACAATCCCACTCAAGTCAATGAGGAAAAGCCAGAAATCATCAAAATGTGGCATTTAATTGAAATACAACATCTGTAACAGAATGCTGAAGATTTTTTCCCCTCTGTCCCCATTTAGATGGTGCTGAGAATAGAACTCATGGCTGTTATCTACAATGTAAAGATTTTTTTTAAGACTTGATGCCAGAATCTTTTGAAGACAGAGGCTTAGGCAGTCAGAATATTTCCGCTGCATTTTATGTCAATATCATTTGCTCTCATTTCCCATCTTGGGTCCTGAGATGCTCAGGAGAAAGGTGGGTATATAAATGTCATTTCCCCCACAAAACATGATCTGTATTGGACATCTAATCCTGGTTTGGGGATTACATTTTCTCTGAGTGGCATTGTCTGGGAATGGAAAGGACCTAATCATTTCAAACATTGACTGCTTCTGCATCAGGGAGATTTTCTGTGGTGGACATGTTGCTGTTGTGCTTGTAGATTACATCTCCCTTGCAATGAAGATTGGCAACCTCCAGGTGGCGGCTGAAGATCTCCTGGGATTACAATTGATCTCCAGGCAACAGAGATCAGCTCACCTGGAGAAAATGGCTACTTTGGAAGGTGGACTCTATGGCGTTATACCCGGTTGAAGTCCCTCCCTTCTCCAAACCCCACCTTCCTCAGGCTCCAGCCCCAAAATCTCCAGGTATTTTCCCAACCTAAAGTTGGCAATTGTGACAGATTAGGGTTGATAGGTCCCCCCTCTCCCCCAGCGGGAGGCTATTCTGCTGATCTCGGGAATGTCCGCACATCACTTCCGGTTTAGAACTGGAAGTGCTGCCTCGCAAGGGGCCTTATACCTCTTAGTCTGAGTGGTAAAGCGGCCCTTTACCACTCAAACATGCAGAACATATAATTAGGAAAGCTGGATTAGATTTAGATGAAGGTGGAGTGAAAATTGGAGGGAGGAACATTAATAATTTGAGATATGCTGATGACACTACATTATTGGCAGAAAATAGTAAAGATTTGAAACGACTACTGCTGAAAGTTAAAAGAGAAAGTGGCAAAGCAGGACTACAGCTGAACTTCAAGAAAACGAAAGTAATGACTACAGGAGAATTACACAACTTTAAGGTTGACAATGAGGAAATTGAAATTGTTCAAGACTTTCTATTCCTTTGCTCCACCATCAACCAAAAGGGAGACTGCAGCCAAGAAATCAGAAGGAGATTGAGACTGGGAAGGGCAGCCGTGAAGGAGCTAGAAAAGATTTTGAAGTGTAAGGATGTGTCACTGGCCCCAAGACTAGATTAATTCATGCCATCGTATTCCCTATTACTATGTATGGGTGTGAAAGCTGGACAGTGAAGAAAGCTGATAGGAAGAAAATAGATTCCTTTGAAATGTGGTGTTGGAGGAGAGTGTTACGGATTCCGTGGACTGCCAAAAAAACAAATCAGTGGGTTATAGATCAAATTAAGCCTGAACTGACCCTAGAAGCTAAAATGACTGAACTGAGGCTATCGTATTTTGGTCATGTCATGAGACGACAAGAGTCACTGGAAAAGACAGTCATGCTAGGAAAAGTTGAGGGCAGCAGGAAAAGAGGAAGACCCAACAAGAGATGGATTGACTCAATAAAGGAAGCCACAGCCTTCAATTTGCAGGATCTGAACAAGGCAGTCAAAGATAGGACATTTTGGAGGACTTTCATTCATAGGGTCGCCATGAGTCGGAAGTGACTTGACGGCACTTAACACACCCACACCCACCACTCAAACTAAGAGTTTGAGTGATATAAGGCCCCTCGCGAGGCTGCACTTCCGGTTCTAAACCAGAAGTGATTCTATGCCAATAAAGGTTTGGATAGATGGAACCGGAAGTGACGTGCATGCGGTATGTAGCATGCATGCATGTTTGCCCGCCGACTCTCAGGTGGTCAGCAGGCAGAGGAGTAAATTGCTGGGGGTTTGCCGGCCACCAGCAGGCACATGGCAACCCTATGACAGATACAGGGTTCAATGTAAGCAATGAGAGTAAGGCATTCTGTCAGCTAATGCAAGCAGGCAGTGGGCAGAGTCTGGTGAGCTGACAGGGGGCTTCTTAGAGGGAGAGATAAGTTCTTGATCCTTTAACTCTGTGCTCCTGAACTGTGCAGTTGGTGTGTAGACTCTTAGAACCTGTGTGTTCAAATATTACCTAGCATGTATAAACCAAACCTGAGTGGTGACAAGGAAAAGATTGTGGTAGAGAGAGAAAACCCTTTCTTCAGTCACTAAGTGGGAGGTGGCTCCTTAAATAGGGAGACTCCTAATTCAGTATTTTGGGGAAGAAAGATGTTTCCCACAGGAGGTGGGCAAATCTGAGGAGTGGGAAAGGTTGTGGATAATTCTCCACTCTCTGTTATTCTGTGTGCTAGGGTAAACTGAGTTCACACTCAGTAAATTGAGTATATGAATATATTGAACATCATCTGAGCATTTTACTGAATAACCTGAAGAAACTGTACTGAGAACTAAGTACTGTGCCTGTAACCATTTAAGATTTGAACTGCTCATAACCAACTAAGCTTTGTGCCTTTCTTGAAGAAAAACAATCTAACTACCTCTCTGTAAATCAGGGGTGGGGAACCTTTTTCCTGCCAAGGGCCATTTGCACATTTATAACATCTTTCGGGGGCCATACCAGGTGTAGATCTCCCGTGGGGGGGAGAGGCTAGGGTTGCCAGGTCTCCAGCCACCACCTGGAGGTTGGCAACCCCAGGGGAGGCCACCCAGAGAAGGCCTGCAGGGCGCCCCAACTCCCCCCTCCCAGGTGGGAGGGCAGCCAGCGGTGGGCCCCAGTCAATTGGCAAGGGAGGAAGGAAAACAGAAAGAGGAAAAGGGAGGGAGGGAGAAAGAGAGAGAAAGGGAGAAAGAAATGGAGAGAGGGGGAGAAAGAAAGAAAAGGACGGAGGGAAAGAAAAAAAAGGATGGAGGGAGACAAAGAGACAGAAAGAGGGAGGAAGAGAGGGAGAGAAAGGAGAAAGAGTGACAGAAAAAGAGGAAGAGAGAAAAGCCTCCCCCACACACACACACACCCGCGCATGCTGGCCTGCGCGACCGGGCCCCAGCCACCCCACTTCCCCCGCCCACACACACACACCCAGCGGCACACGGAGCACCAAGCAACCGGGCCCCAGTCTCCGTGCACTCCCCCCCACAGAGCTCCGTGGCAGGGTTCCCGCGGCAGGGTTCCCGGAGCTCCCGAGGGCCACAAAAAATGTCCTCGGGGGCCGCATACGGCCCCCGGGCCTGAGGTTCCCCACCCCTGCTGTAAATAATAAACTTCAATTTATATTAATTATTATAAAGTCAGTTACAGCCTCTAAACATCTCAGTTTCACCTGGGGGGAGGAAAAGGAAGTCTTCTCACACAGACAAAGGTGACAAGGTGTGGGGTTTACTAAAAACCCTCACAGTTATTGGTAAGAACAGAAGAAAAAATTGTGAGGGTTCAAGAAGGGAAGAAGGACCCTCACAGCAATCCTACTCACAATGCAGATTCTAGACAGCTCAGGGCAATCTGTTTTCTCTGCATTTTTCTCCCACTCATACCTGATGTGCGTTGAACCCCTCCACACACACACTGCTGTGCTGTCAAGAGATCGTTATTCCATGCCCAGCTTTTAAAACAAATTTGGGGATGCATGCACAGCAGTATATAAGAATAATGTTATTCCACAGACTTTTCACCTTTTAGCTGGCTAAAATGCCCCAGCCAGACTACATTTTGCTGTTTACTGCCAGGCCTCTCTCACTCCCCTTCCCTTCCATGAACAGTTGCATGGGAGAAGAAAAGATTCCAGTACCCAACTACTACACCATTTGTAATTTGAAAGAAGGCTTGTAATTGTGCTTTGGATTATGGGATGAATTGTCACTAAAAAGGCATCCATCCCCTTCCACAAAATTTCTGAGTGGAATAATGTTGTTGGTCAATTAAGGAAGAAATTCATAATGCGAAGTGATGCACAGCAGTGTGAGTGGGCTGAGCTTTCCTATGGGGAAACAGACCTATAGGAAGAAACTAACGAAACCAAGCGTTCGGGGGTGGTTGAAACAAGGCAAAATCTTCCATGTGAAAGCAGCCATTAAAACATTGTAATGTTTGCTGGTGTTGATTAGCTCACCTCCACGTGTGAATCCAAGGACAATGTTCCCCACTGTCTCCTTTTTTTAAAAAGTCTGATTGATAAATAACTAAAGATATAATGGTTTCAGATGGTTTTCTGACCATCCTTATAACCACCAAGACAAGTTGAAATATTGGGGGAAAGTTTTCAAAATTAAAATAATTATGACAACTGAGGGGTAACCTGCTGCATATATCCGGCAACATGAGTAGTGTTCAGGCACCATCTGTAGTTCTGCAGTTTTTAAGTTTTAAATTGGGATTTTATTGTTTTAAATTCAGATTTTGTGATTAATTTTATTATGGATATATTAATGTATCTTTTATGATGTTACCTGCTCTGAGCCGGCTTCAGCTTGGGAGGGCGGGCTATAAATCACAAAATAAATAAATAAATAATTGAAACATTGTGTTAACAAACTTGAGGATATCACTGAGATCCTAATCTTATACTACTATAACATAAGCCATTAAAGACGTAGAAGCTGTGAGGAAATATCTTCAAATATCTGATTGGGGGGGGGGGCACACATTTAGTTCATTTAAACGTTATCAAAAAAATTGTTTCATGGTATCATAGGAAGAGTTATGCTCTATTGTACCTTAACCATAATCTGTGTTTTCCATTGTTGTATTTCTACAATAGGGCATGTTTGAAACAAAAGTAAGTCCTGGAAAAATTAGCCTTTTATGACAGTTAAAATATATATACAGCATTGTCAAATAATATGCCATTCCTGTTTATTCCATAAATATTGATCTAAATACAAAGGAACATCCATATTAATCTGTGATACCATTTAAAGTGAAAATATGCAGATTTCTACAAGAATAAGGTACATACTGGTGTGAAACTTATCCTTGATTTCCTCAGGGGAAAAACATCGCAGGATTGAGTTTTATACATCAAAATGTTCATACAAGTTGAATTTTTATAAACAACATGTACACATTAATCCCCCTGTTGACAATTCTGGATTGCCCCTCTCATAATTCTGGTAGCAGTAGCTGATTTTCAGTTAACATCTTTTGATAATCTGGTTCACTAGATCAAATGTGTATTTAGAAGTCACAGCTGATAGAAGACATTATGGAAAAGATCTATTTCTTAACTATTTTCTTACCTATATATAAAGAAATCCAAATGGCAAAGCAGACCTTCATCTTGCTTGCTGACTGCACACTAACTCGTACAGGAAGTGTCTAGATGTTAGTAATAACTTTTTGGAACTTGCTGTAGCAAGGTGGTGGTCACCCAGAGATTCACCACTAATCAAATGATAGCAATCTCTGAGAACTCACAGACTGCAACAAACTCATAGAATTGTTGTAGAGGCTAGTAGTTTGGGCAGGCTGAGGATATCCTGAGGATGGAGCACACATAGGGTTGCCAGCTCTGAGTTGGGAAATACCTGGAGATTTTAGAGTGGAGCTTGGGGAGGGGTGGGACCTCAGCAGGGTATAATGCCATAGAGCCGACCTGTAAGCTCCTGACCCTTCGAACCAGAAATCACCACAGAGTCATATAGAATCCAAGCAGATGGCTTTTACTGGTCAAAAAGGCAATACAGTGCATACAGGGAACTATGGCAGCTATGAGAGTCTCACTAGCCGAACGATAATATAAGGCAGTAAATGGCGGGAGATTATACAACATCAGCATACACAGACAGAGTCAACTTTCCCAGGAGCAGTATTCCCAGGCCTTGGTATGTGTGGTCGGCCTTGAGGCTAGACAGTACAGTACCGACACAGAAACAATACTGAAACCGAGATAGCAGCCTGACATCCTGCTCCCCTTAAGGCCCCCTCCCAGTCTGTAAGGGGGATGGTCTGTCCGGGTAGGCAGTGTGAAAGGCATCGATTAGTTTGGGGGCGGAGACATCTCGTGCGCGAACCCATTCGTCGTAGGCAGGGGGGAAGTGTTTCCAACGGACCAAATACTGTAGGTTTCCATGGTGGACACGAGAGTCAAGGATTTTGGAGACTTCGAAGTGCTCTTCCCCCCCCACCATAATGGGCTGTTCGGGGGGCGGATCGGGATGCCATTGTGGAGAGGCCGTATGGGGCTTCAGGAGGCTAATGTGGAAAACGGGATGCACACGCCTCAGGGTTTTCGGGAGAGCTAATTCCACCGTGACAGGATTTATGACCCGTGTGATCGGGAATGGGCCAATGAATTTAGCATTGAGTTTAAGGCACGGACGGGTGGAACGTAGGTTTTTGGTGGAAAGATAGACCAATTTACCCACTCGCAGTTCGCCCCCGGGGGAACGATGTTTATCAGCTTGTGCTTTGTATTTGCGCTTGGCTCGGTCGAGATTGCTAACAAGCCAAGGCCAAGTGGTACGGAGGGTGTGTGCCCAGGAAGCAACATCAGGATCTCCCTCCCCCTCCACATTATTTCTGGGAGTAACAGGACCAAAATCCTGACCATACACTGCATAGAATGGGCTAAAACCTGTAGATTGATGTACAGCATTATTGTAGGCATATTCTGCAAAAGGTAACAGTTCTACCCAGTTATCTTGGTGGTAGTTTACATAACAGCGTAAATAACATTCAAGGACAGCATTTACACGTTCAGTTTGACCATCGGTTTGAGGATGGTATGCAGTAGACAATCCTTGTTCAACCCCTACCAACTTGAGGAATGCTTTCCAAAACTTGGAAACAAAGCCACTGCCGCGGTCACAGATTATTTTGCGCGGGAACGAATGTAATTTGAAGATATGTGTTACGAAGAGGCAGGCCATTTTTTGAGCAGAGGGGATCCCTGCGCATGGAACCAAATGGATTTGCTTGGAAAACAAATCAGTAACAACCCATAATACAGTCTTTCCCCCGCTGAGAGGGAGATCAGTCATAAAGTCCATAGCAATTACTTCCCATGGTCTGTTGGGTGTTTCTAGAGGTTGCAGTAGCCCCGGGGGTTTGCCTTGTGATCGTTTCACTGTGGCGCAAACAGGGCAGCTGCGAATAAAAGAGTCAACGTCGGAACGCATTCCCCCCCACCAAAATTGTCTGCGCAATAAATGGAGAGTTTTTAGGAATCCAAAGTGTCCAGCCGTTTTTACTCCATGAGCTAAGTGTAAAACGTCCTTTCGAAGTGCCTTGGGCACATACAATTTAGAGTCTTTGTACCATGAGCCTCCCTGTTCTATTACCCCAGGGGGTAGGGTGTGAGTGGAGCGTTCAGAAAGGCAGTGGTCCCGAAGGGTATTTAAAAAGGATTCGGAGATGGGAACCTTGGCGGGAACCCCCCCCCCCCCGGCTATAGTAGTCTTAGGACCAGCTATGGGGGTAGTGCTTACGTGCGGTGGTGCGCAGATTGTAGGCGGTAGGGTAGCCGGTGGGGTTGGAGGAGTGGAATCGTCAGTTCGTTGTTGTGAGGGCGGTTGGGTAGCCGCTCGGGTTGGAGGTGCTGGAGAACTGGATCTGGGATGCTGTTGCTGAGATCGAGTTTGCACGGCCAGTACAGGAAGGGCTCCCCTTTGCGTAGGGGTGAACAGAGAGTCAGTTGGTCTCTCGAGTTTTACCGGGTATTGTGGCAACCGGGAGAGGGCATCTGCGAGAACGTTTTGCTTCCCAGGAACATGCTTTAGGACGAAACGAAACTGAGCGAAGAATTCAGCCCAACGTTGTTGTTTTGCTGATAGTTTATGGGACCCCGTGAGGGCAGCTAGATTCTTGTGATCGGTCCAAACCTCGAAGGGGATATTGGACCCCTCTAAGAATTGTCTCCATAGAGTCAGAGCATGGTGAACGGCCGCTGCCTCTTTTTCCCAAATGGGCCAGTTCAATTGTGTGTGCGCAAATTTTCTCGAAAAGTAAGCGCACGGGTGAAGGAGGCCATCCGGACCTTTCTGGAGGAGGACCCCTCCCATAGCTACATCGGAGGCATCGACTTGCACAATAAACATTTGGTTTGGGTCTGGGTGCTGTAGTACGGGTTCGGATGTGAAGAGGCGTTTGAGAGCCACAAACGCGGCTTGGCATTGATCAGTCCACAGGATTTTTGCGGAGGGTAAGGTAGCTGTGTTTGCTTTCCCTTTGGTTTTTAGTAGATCAGTAATGGGTAGGGCCACTTGGGCGAAGTTAGGAATGAATCCTCGATAAAAGTTCGCAAATCCCAAAAACTGTTGCACTTGCTTGCGGTTGGTGGGAGGAGTCCAATCGAGAACGGCTTGGACTTTGACAGGGTCCATGCGAAGACCTTGGTGGGAGATTATGTATCCTAAAAATGTGAGCTGGCTTCGATGAAACTCGCATTTAGCCAGTTTTGCAAAGAGTTGGTGGTCGCGCAGGCGCTGCAGAACTTCTCGGACTAGAGTTACATGCTCTTCCATGGTTTTTGAATAAATAAGAATGTCGTCTAAATAAACCAACACCCCGCGATACAGCAAGTCATGAAGGATTTCGTTGATGAGTTGCATAAAGACCCCCGGGGCCCCTTTTAATCCGAACGGCATCACGAGGAATTCATACATACCGAAACAGCTAGAGAAGGCAGTGAGGTGCTCATCCCCTTCGCGGATGCGGACTCGGTAGTAGGCTTCCACCAAGTCTAACTTGGAGAATACCCGGCCCTCCTGTAACTGTCCCAAAATATCAGATATTAATGGGATAGGATAGGCGTTGGTTTGGGTAACCGCATTGAGTTTCCTGAAGTCAATGCATAAACGAAGGTCGCCCTCTTTTTTTCGGACAAAAAACGCGGGGGCCGAGTTCGGGGCATTCGATGGGCGAATGAACCCTCTGGCGAGGTTTTTGTCAAGGAAGTCCCGGAGAACAGTGCGCTCGGAAGCGCTCATAGGGTAAATTTTACTTTTGGTTAATGTGCAGTCCTTGACCACCTCAATTGTACAGTCCGAGGCCCGGTGGGGGGGGTAAGGTATCACATTCTTTAAGGTCGAAGACATCCGCAAAGTCTCGGTATATATTAGGTAGGACTGGAAGTGCTGGGACATCGGAGGCCAATGCTGGGACGGGCGGATATAACAGTGCAAAGTTCTGCCGGTGCTGATCGCACATGGGGCTGGCGAAGGAGATAGTATTTGTTTCCCAGTTAATACTGGGACTATGTCCTTTAATCCAGTTAATACCCAAGACCACTTCAAAACGGATAGGGGCTATAGTGAAGTCTATTTGCTCCCAGTGGGAGCCAATTCCCATTGCCACCCCTATGGTGCGGTGATCAACTGGACCCCCCTGGAAATGGCTCCCGTCCATTTGGGCAAATTGGACAGGGGTGGGTAAAGCCTCAGATTCGGCTCTGAGTGCAGCAAAAGTGGCTTCGCTTATGAGAGTGCGACAGCAACCGGAGTCGATTAGTGCTTTGACGGGTAGTTGTGGGCCACCGTTAATGTGTTGTAAAACTGCATCCACGTAGACGGTGGAGTCCACTTCTTTGATTTTGGTAGGAGCATTCGGTTTAACAGGAGGATCCTGAGAGGTCTGTGGAGACGCTCCATTCACCACAGACCGGAGCCGTTTTTTGACAAGTCGAGGGGAGATTCCAGGTTTAAGGCTAGAGAATTCCAAGGATTTTCCTCATCCGAAGAGGGAAAGCTGTCCCCCAATGGGGCACTTGTAATCCGAGACCCGGCGGGGTCGTTGGTAGTAGGCAGGGAGGCTGGGTCTCCGGCATGGAGTGCAGAGGGTGTGGGTCTTCCCGGAGCTGCGCTGCGGGTGGCCGCGGTGCCTCTGCGTGGTGGACGACCTCTGGCGCGGGTTGTCGTGCTGGGACGAAATAATTCATGGCGGTGCGGGCAAACAGCTGCAAAGTGGCCCATTTCTCCGCAAGTAAGACAGGCACCTCTCTGAAATCGGGCTTCACGTTCCTGGGGCGGACGTGGAGGATTTCGTGGGACGGGCGGTGGTGCCTTGGATTGAGGCCTTTGGGTGCCTTTTTCCTTGTGCTTTTGACGGACTAGGGAAATAAAGCGTCGGCGGCTTTCCACTTCCTCGGCCAATAGAATCCAGTCTTCAAGGGTATCGGGATCGCCCCGCATGTATGACCAGTTCAGGACGTCAGGGTGCAAGGCTTCCCTGAAATGATGAATTAGGGTGGTCTCGGGCCAGCCTACAATTTTACTTGCCAGTCGTTTAAATTCATCGGCAAATTCTCGAACTGTAGCAGAGCCTTGTTTTAGTTGTAAGAGTTCCGTTTTGGCTCTTTCCCCCAGGAAGGGGTCTTCAAACCTCCTTCTCAGAGCAGTCATGAAGTTGTTGAGGGAACGAATAGCCCGAGAGCGGGTGTCAAACTGGAGGACCATCCAGTCAGCTGCTTTACCTGTCAGAAGGGAAGCTACATAACGCACCCGGCTATCTTCCGTGGGGAAAAGTTGTCCTTGTTCTCGCATATAACTGTCCACTTGATGCAAGAAACAAGGCAAAGTCTCGAGAGATCCGTCGTACGTAGTCCTCAATTTAAGTTGCTTCCAAGGGCCGGGCGCAGGTTGGCCCGGTTGCACGGGTGGTCCGGGCGGAGGAACAACGGGAGCTCCGGGAGGCAAGGGTGGAGCAGGCACATTAGCGGGTGGTTGGGGTGGCTGGATGGGCACCCCCTGACCCGGTATCGGAACGGGCTGTGCTTGGGCTATCAGGGTTTGTTGTAATTGCCTGTTATCCTGAAGCATACGTTCCATTAGTTCTTGGAGTTGATCAACACGGTCGGAGAGCTCCCGATTCTGGGCTCGTAAGAGGTGAACCTCCTCACTTGGGCCACCAGTGAGATGAGGTTTACTGGTCCGGAAGCTCGTGGCCCATTGAGAGCTATCTCCATAAAGATCCTCGTCTTCAGACTCTCCCGAGTCTCGACATCGGTCAGCCAAACGGCGTGCGCGTTGGGTCGCGCGCGACGGGACGAACGCCGGGGAAAAAGACAGACCTGATAGCCCTTGTACAGTGTCCTTGGGGCGCGTATCCATTCTCGCCCGATCCCTAACCCTTGCTGCTGCCGCCTTGGCTGCTTCAGCAGCCTCTCTCTCTCTTGCGACCTTAGCCGCTTCGGCGGCATCCTTATCCGCAAGAACTTTGGCGTTCTCAAGTCTTAGGGCAGCCTCCGCCGTAATGCGCGGTAAAAGTTCTGTTTCCAGGAGTGAGAGTATGGGGTCGGATTCCCCGCCCAGCAAGGGTTGTATTCGAACCGCCAGTGCAGGTGCATCGGCTCCAAAAGTCGAGGTCAAAGCTTGAGCCAAGGTGGCGACCGGGGTGTCCTTTGTACATTCCACAAGGAGAAGAGCGGTGCGAATAGCGACTCGCTTGGCTTCAGCCTGACAGCTGGCCGCATCCGGGATCAGGGAAAAACCCTCCGGCGGGGCTCCTGCCATGGTAGAACTAGAGGAAAGAGCCTCTCGAGAAATAAGATTATCCAAAAGTCCAGTTAGTACTTGTAAATCCTCAGTTGCCAACCGGGCATCGTCCAGTAATTGATCCAAGTCTTGAAGATCTAAACGAGTATCAGTATCCTCCGACGTCAACATCCAGAGAGTCCCTTTAAGAGATTGCCACTGTTCCTGTACCAGTCCTCTCAAGCGGCAAACCTCTAGGGTAGTTCTGAAGAGTTCAGCGACTATGTCCTGTAACAGGGTGGGATCTTTCCGAGAGGAATCCAGGATAGTAGGTCACTCGGAGAGCTTCTCAGCTCCCATCCAAGCGGCAGGCGAACCCCCCTGGGCTCCAGCCTGACTAGTAGTACAATAAAGAAGGTGAGAGATAGCTGCCATAATGTAAGCTCCTGACCCTTCGAACCAGAAATCACCACAGAGTCATATAGAATCCAAGCAGATGGCTTTTACTGGTCAAAAAGGCAATACAGTGCATACAGGGAACTATGGCAGCTATGAGAGTCTCACTAGCCGAACGATAATATAAGGCAGTAAATGGCGGGAGATTATACAACATCAGCATACACAGACAGAGTCAACTTTCCCAGGAGCAGTATTCCCAGGCCTTGGTATGTGTGGTCGGCCTTGAGGCTAGACAGTACAGTACCGACACAGAAACAATACTGAAACCGAGATAGCAGCCTGACACGACCCTCCAAAGCAGCCGTTTTCTCTAGAAGAACTGATCTTGGTCATCTGGAGATCAGCTGTAATAGCAGAGGATCTCCAGGTGCTACCTGGAAGTTTGCAATGTTAAGCACACGACCTTTGCATCCAGTTATATTCTGGGTTAGGGATGGAGTGGAATTGATGAGGCAATGTTATTAGATTTCCCTTTGCTGCAGCCTGAGGTGTATCTTTTACTATACTGTTTGTTTTCAACAGGATTTTGTGATGATTTCAGAGGATTTAGACATACAGACCAGATCAGTTCACTTCATACATCTGTATATCCTTTTATAATTGTTCTGTTTTTTATCTGCAGTGTTGATAACTTATGTTTTCTGCGTAATATAGTGCAGTAGAGATCTATATATGGGATGCACATTTCACCAGTAGAGTGAGATGGTCAGTATTCTTAAAGCCTTTTATTAGAAAGTGATACATCTGTTAATCTCAGTCCCCATCTGATAGGGAGAGTTCATGATACAGAATGGTTGTGACCGCCACCTCAGCCTGCAAGATGAGGATAATGACACTGGAGTAAACTGCAATGTTGTTATAAGCTATTCTGTGCCCCAATCCTTCAATATGGGGACGGTACTTATGGTCTGAGGAGCCCCGTGGCGCAGAGTGGTAAGCTGCAGTACTGCAATCCAAGCTCTGCTCACGACCTGAGTTCGATCGTGACGGAAGTTGGTTTCAGGTATCCGGCTCAAGGTTGACTCAGCCTTCCATCCTTCCGAGGTCGGTCAAATGAGTACCCAGCTTGCTGGGGGTAAAGGAAAGATGACTGGGGAAAGCACTGGCAAACCACCCCATAAACAAAGTCTGCCTAGTAAATGTCGGGATGTGACGTCACCCCATGGGTCAGGAATGACCCGGTGCTTGCACAGGGGACCTTTACCTTACTTTTACTTATGGTCTACATTGGCATTTGCTGCACTTAAAAAAAACTGTTGGGGTGGGGGGAACCCTGCATTTCTCAAACCTAAATAAAATCTTGTTTCAAAATTGCATAAATTCCTGTCCTTCCATCTTCTGGAGAGGGGGGTATGGAAAAGAAACACTGATGCCAAATCAGAATGATGATAAAACTCTTGATTTTTTTGGCATCTCCCCTCCTCAGTTTACCCCACATTTCCCCTTTAAGTTGGAGGAAAGAAAGCTTTTCCTTTGTTCTGGCTTAAAGGGGAAAGCCCAATAGCTCCACAAGTCGTACTTGCAAACAATACGACATCGTTTGTTTGTTTGTTTATTTATTTATTCGACTTCTATCTCACCCTTTCCTGGCATAAACCAGGCTCAGGGCAGCTCACAACAATATAAATAACATTAAAACATATGACATAAATGCATAAATATCAATATAAAACTACATTTTAAAACCAACCAAATTTAAAAGGTGCCTAAATACAATACGAGCAAGATCAGTCCCAGAACAAAAAGTGCAGTGATCTCACAGCACTAACCAAGGAATAACAGTATAGTAGGGTCCATCAAAGAATAAGGAAAGGGAATGAGAAGGAAAAGGAAAGGGGAGGAAGAAGGGGAGAAGAAGGGAGAAGGAGGAGACTAGCAGATGTAATCCATCATTACTGTCCTCAACCATCCCATTAGAACAAGTCCATCTTACGGGCCCAGCAGAACTGAACCAGGTCCCACAGGGCCTGAGTCTCATTAGACAAAGAATTCGGAGCCAGGGCCAAAAAAGCCCTGGTTCTGGTTGAGAACAGCCGGACAGCTTTAGGGCCAGGGATCACCAGGAGGTTGTTACCTGCTGAGCACAATGCTCTTTGGGGGGTGTAGCGGGGGAGACAGTCCCGAAGATATGCATGTCAAAGCTCCCCCCAAAAGTGGGGTAATCAGGCTGTCCACACAGGGCAAAATCATTATATGGAAGTAACCTAAGCATTGTCATGCTGTTATTTACTTGTATTAAATTTCTTCCCCATCATTGTGGAAGCCAATTTGGGGCAACAGAGTTTGCCTTCAGATTCTAGTCTGAGTTTCTTAACATATGGGAAATCACATTAAGATGTGTCAGCCAAGAAACAGCTGGAGGGCAATGTTCCTCTTTTGCAGAGAGACTGAGAAGCTATGTATTTCCTGTACTCCAAGTGCATGAATCAAGCAAGAAAGGCAATTAGAATTCTGGTTTTGAGTTAGTTTTCCAAAAAAAAACCAGCAACTGAATCAAGAGCTTTTGGAGGGGTATGTGGATGATCACAGCATAGTCATTCAAATAGCATGCATACCAGGAACTGGCTAGCCTCTTACTCATTGACCCCTGTGTAAGTTTAACATTCAAAACAAAAAAAAATGTCTGGTCTTGATGCAGCTTCCCAAAGTTCACCCGAGGCCGTGTGAAAGGGTTTGAATATTTTAGAGTTTTCTGGCAAAGCTGAGGTCTAAGGCGTGACTTCTGCATTTTAGAAATTGTCAGTTCTCAGAAGGATGAATGAAAGCTCTTCCTCTGAGAATATTGCTTATCTACACAGAGGTAGTTCAAACTTCAAACCGATGAATGAAGGCAGCACTAGAAATGGACACTGGTCCCATTAGTTGCCTAAATCGGGGACCTATGAAAGCTATATTCTTAGCAGTGGATAAGTGCAAAAGTGCTAGACAACAATAAAGTGACAAAATGAAACTTAAAGCTATATACAACGAAATACTACAACAAGTCAAAGAGACACGCAACAGCTGTACAAGACGCTACAATATTCTATGAGGCAGCAATGCTTGCAAGGTAGATGAAAGATGCATAATTATCATGAATAATGTCCATAATTTTCACTTTCCTTTCACTTCAGGTTGAAGCAGAGTGTAGGAACGAAGAGAGGAATGGAACACGGTCTGGATGTCCCAAACGTTTTCACTGCCTACCAGGGCAGTTTCATCAGCTTTTCGTTCTCAAAAAGAGACAATGCTCCTAAAAGTGGAAAAAATCATTCATTAAAATTCAAACTTCAAACCGATGAATGAAGGCAGCACTAGGAATGGACACTGGTCCGATTAGTTGTCTAAATCGGGGACCTGACATAACTTTTCTGGTGATGATTCTGATAGGATCTTCCTGCTCATCAAGTGGAAATTGCTCTAGAGAATTGCCTGGTGAGAATTGTTCCTGGAGAAAACTCAGCAGTGAGTTCAGCGAGATCGATGCAAACAAATTGTTTGCTCCCCCCCTTTGAGAAAAAAAAAAAGTATTGTTTCATGCTGAAAAAGGAGGCACTAGGGCCCAGGGTGGAAAGGTACTTTTAATTTCCCCCGCTGTGACTTCTACACACATACTAATTTCCTTTAGGTCTTGTGATGAAGTAACTAAACCACAACCTTCAACAGGAACCCTCTGTGCTGGTGGTTTCCATTGCAGCATATGTTTGTCATGTCCATCTTCATCTCTGGCAGTTCAGCCTCTCACGGTTTGACAGCATGGATCAAAGAGAAATTCTCATGCAAAACTTGGAAAGAGTCAAGAGCCAAAAACTCAACAGAGAGGAATTCACAAATGAATTTTTGGTAAGTAATCAGCTGCACCACTTCAGGGTCTGAAGCTGTGGTAAGGGGAGAAGACATCCAGCTTATTGTAGGAAATGTCACATATTGTTAAGTCCCAGTTACTGTGGGTCTTAATGTGACAACGCAACTTTCTAGCACAATTAGCAATTGTAATACATAATTAGCTAGATTTCACACTGAAGGAGGGAAACGTTTTTAATTGTCTGGTTTGTAGGTGTCTTTACTGTCCTTCCTGTTTGTTCTCATGCAGGCTTGTTGATGGAAATAGAGTGCTGGTTTTGTTGCGAAATGGTTTGCTTCTGAATTCCTACTAAAGTTTTTGGATACAGTGCCAGAGAGTTTTGGCCAAAGTGTTTAGAAATCAATTTCATACATTGCGTATTGAATGCTAAATACTTTCCCCTCACTCACTAGTATTGTGGTATCTTTACACCTCAAGAGAAGGCAGTTTTTTAAAGCTGTCATGACAAGTTACTTTAACTTTTTTTAAAATTGTATGATTGTAATTAAGATGAAACATCTACATTGGTAAGAAGGTATGTTCAGGTAAAGCATGGCTTTATTCTGCCTTTTATTTCACATTAACAATACTCAGAAATGTGTCATTCACAAGTGAAAAAAAACAACATTATTTTCTTGTGAAAATGCTCAGAGATCTATTCCAGAGAAGAACCTTTCAAGACAGGCAGGGCTGCAAGCAATCGGTAGTGAAGCAGAGTTTGTAAATCACTGGATCTTTCCACATTTCTACTTTTTTCTGGTGTTAATACTTTTGGCTAACTCATTTATTTCTAAGACTCCAAACACCCTAAATAACTACATCTCCATATTTTCCCCAACTTTCACAGTGCTGTTTTGTCCCCTTGTACTCCTTTACTTTTAACCTTCAAATGAAATTGTAGCATCAAGGTTTCAGATGTGAACTAGCATTGTTGTCTCCACTGGTTTAGAGATGTGATGTGGGTTTTGACAACGGTAAATGATGGTGTAGAATCCAGCCTCTGCTTGCTCTTTTGCCATTACCTTTACCTGGATATAAGTGATAATTCAGAGGAGAGAGCCTATGTGACTTACCTGTACCTATGTGACTTACAGTACCTGATAGCATAGGGTGTGGTGGTGTCATTTTCACACACACATGCACAAACACACACAAAATACAAACCACTCCACTGAAGGCCAACAGAAAACCCCCATGCCATGAGGCCAGGAGAGGGGCTCTTGGTGAAGGATGCAGGGTATCAGCCCCTGATAGGTAAGCACATTGGGCAGCCCACACCCTGCCATGGCTCCACAAAGCACTGAACTAGTGGAATATGTGAGTTTTGGCTGGAGCTGAATGAATCATGAAGCAGAAACTCTGATCCCACTGCTATGAATGAGCACTGGAAAGGGATCTGTGTTTGCTCTGCCAAACTGGCAATTGGGGGGGGGGGGGTCAGCACCTACTCTGACAGATCTGATGTGGGGAAGAAGCTCTTGTAGGGCTTATTTTTGCATATGCAACTTCTCTCTTCCTTTCCAGCACAAGCAGAGAGGTGATGTGTTTCTTGACGATACCAAAGAGCCAATTTGTTGTGTTAATACATGGGGAAAGTCATGATGTGTAACTGCCATGGATGAGGTTTAGCACTAGAGTAGAATTATTTTTATTTGGAAGCACCAACAATCTCCCAAACTCTGCCTCCAGCTAGGGTTTCATGTTAAAGAGGGAGATGCTTTGTAATTATTTAGTTAAAAAGAAATTGTATGGGCAGTTCCTTCACACAACTAATTTCCCCCACAAGGCTGCATCCTTATGGTGGTCTTCCAGATGCCAGTCATACAGCAAAATGCACATATGAATTTGGGTGAAGACAGATGTTCAAACCATCACCTTCTCATTTACTACCAGATTAGCCATCTCTATTCAGACATCTCTACATTGTACAATGGAAAGGAATGAAATATTATTGAGAATGCAGCAGATAGGCATTTTCCAAGAGCCCATTCACATAGCCATGGTAAAATCAGCTTAGTTAATCACAAAGCTGATTTCTAAGTTTCCACAGGTTCATGTTAAGGAATGAGCTGTGGCTAACTTCTGGAAAGAGATGTTGGAGGAGCTCTATTCTGTCTGAAAACTATACCTGAAACCCAGATGTATGCAGCAAACTGTGGGCTATTCTGTCAAGGCAATGCCTTCTACCATGCTCAGAGAATGATGCAGCTATATATGTTCCTTTTTGAGGCCTGGCAGTATCAGTGGAGAAGCCTGTTGTTTTAGTGACAAAGGAACAAAGGCCTTGGCTGCCAAGGCCCAAGCCGCTGATGACCCCTTCTCCCTTTCTCCTGATTAGCAGAGTGTGGCTGAGAAATGGTGACAGGTGTGGAGGTTAGTGAAATATTCCCTCAAGCACTGACCCAACAAATTCTGAACTGAGCAGGGCATTGAATTCTGAATGAATGGATTCTATTTGGAGAGAGGCAGGAACAGTTTAGGCAGTTCTTCTCTCATGCTAGGAAAGTATGACAAGTCAAATTTTCAAACAGCTTCACTGTGGGTCAGTTGGTCTTTTGGGTGTATTTTTAGCGTTACTTCAGCATGTGGGGCAATTATAATGGGAACACTTGATCTCCTCACAATTTTGGAAACTTTTGACCCAGATCTTAGGTATAATAAACTACAGACGTCTTTCTTAGCTTTTCAGTTTGAAACTATGCATTTGGAAAGGGAAGCCGGACAAACTAGCTATGAATTCCTTTTTTAAAATGGGTTAGGTTAGGGCATATTGAATATTTTCTTCATTATTTATCATACTATAATTTATATTAGGTATGCACACAGACTTTATCTGGGTCATTTTGAGTTTGGTTTGGGTCATAGTTTTAATTTTTCTTTTTTACAATTGTTACACATTTTGTGTGTGTGTGTTAAATTGCTTATGACTTATGGCAACCCTATGAATTAAAGACTTCCAAAACTTCCTATCATTAACAGCATTGTACAGGTCTTGCAAACTGAGGACCGTAGTTTCCTTGATTTAATCAATCTCATGTTGGGTCTTCCTCTTTTTCTGCTGCCTTCAATTTTTACTAGCATTATTGTCTTTTCCAGTGACACCTGTCTTCTCAAAATACCGAAGTATGATAGCCACAGTTTAGTAATTTTAGCTTCTAGGAAGAGTTCGGGCTTGATTTGATCTAGAATCCGCTTATTTTTCTTTTTGGTGTTCCACAGTATCAGTAAAACTCTCCTCCAACACCACATTTCAAATTAATCAACTTTCTTCCTGTCAGCTTTCTTCATTGTCCAACTTTCACACCCATACATAGCAACAGGGAATACGATGGCATGAATTTTCTTGATCTTTGTTGCCAGTGACACATCCTCACACTTAAGAATCTTTTTTTTTAAGTTGCAGGCTTTGTTACTATTATCATATACATGTCCAAAATAACACTCAAAGGATCCATCACAAAGATTGATATTCTGATGTAAACAATTGCTACCATTTAAAGGTTTAGAATTCATCTTACTGATATTGTAAATAATTTTTCAGAGACTGAGGTGAAGGTAGGATTTCTATATCATGTAGGCATTCTCTGCACAGAGCAAAGATGATTGATCTTTGGCACAAGTCCATTAAAGACAGGGGCTACCTCTTTTTATGTCCAGTTAATTCCAATGCATCTCATTTATATGATTCCCAGTTCTCCTGATTATTGTCTACTTCCTCACGGGGAGACCTCTCAAGATGGGAGTGAGGGACTGTTGCAGAAATTAACCTTTAGTGGTTTAAATGGATGATCAGATGGAAGCACAATATCCAGGAGAAAAACACACCACTTTCCTATACAGAACCCAGGGAACCAAGGATAAAAGATCTCCATTCATAAATGTTATCATCTTAAGGCCCGTTATTTAACAAAGAGTTTCAAAGTTCGTTGTGTTGGAAACCTCTGGGGATAGTGTTCAACAATTTCTGCATTTCCTTCGTGATTTTATACTCAAGCTTTTATACTAGCAGAGAACATCTCTTCTTTTTTCCACTCAGGTGCTCATCATCAGTTTCTTCCATATGATTCGTCATGTGAAATCTCAACCTATTTGTTAGGATGTATTTGGTTAGTTTGAGACTTGTTTTCACACTCTTTGAATTTTGGGACTTCAGGAAGCAGAGTGCTAGTTCCTCCATTTCCATCAAATGTTAAATGTAACTTTGAAATTCCAGGGAAATTGTCATCAAAATCTAGCTTGGTCCGGTTATCCTCCTTGGGAGACCTAAGAATCTTTTCTATCTGTTTAGTTACCTAGATATTTCACATCTTTGGATCCTTTAATCCTCTTTTGTTTTCACTGGATTCAACAGAAACACATTATTAGTTGTAACTTTTTTGTTTGTCACCTAATTAGGGTGATATTCTTTCAGATCACATTCATTATATATGAGATCTTTCCTGTCAAACTTCAGAAAGACGAAAGAAAGCATCCCAGTTTCAGAGGCAATTAGAATTCTGGCAAAATAGAGAAGAATTCACAAGCAGGTGATTCAGGGGGAATCGACATTTAAACAAACATTTGGCACACAAGTAAGAGTCACTAAAGTTTTCCCCCTTTTGTGCGTTATATTGTGGTGCTGGTGGCGGGGTTGAAACATTTTTCTCTTATCTAGGCTAGCTGCCATTATTAGAATCTGGCTGGGAGAAAAATGCTTCAGACCCCAGAGTTGCAGCAACTTCATGCTCCATTTTTTTAAATAGACCCCTATCCTATTTTTAGGGGAGGCATTGATTTGTTTTGGAGAATAGGCACAGCTATATTTACATGAAGTTAAGAGATCTCAGAACCCAAACCAGTGGTTGGAAGAGCTGATGTTCTCTTTCCTCATCATTGGTCTCTTGGATATCATCTGGTATGGTTAGTGTGCTGAATGTTTGGGAAGAGGGAAAAGCCTGAACAACTTAAAAAGGTCAACTCTGCTTTGAAAACGAGAATAACGGGGAGAAGGCATGAAACCAATGCCCAATTCAAGTACCTATTGTTCCTGTGGTGTTAAGTTCCAGGATGACAGATTAAAGATCAGGTTTTTTTCTTCTGTCGTCCCCGTGGTTTAGGGTCCCTGTGAAAATCCGTGTGTCACGGTCTCAGGGAATAGGAGGAGCCATAAGATCCAAGGCTGGAAGCGCCGCGTTCAGCCGAAGAGTCAGAAAAGTTGCCCTGAGGAGGTCTGCCTGGGAATCTATGTGGGTGCCGGATCCCTTGGCCAAGCCAAAAATAAACGTGATCCTGAGCATAATCCTCCTGATCTCTAACAAACTTTTTGTTCTTATAGTTGTCTATGTTGGAGGAATATGCAGCAAGTTCCTTCTCCAAAGTTTCAATTTGAGAATTAAACACGTCATTGGGTACTGTAGCTTTAAATTCTTCATGAGCGGTTTCAGCTTGTTCTTTTACAGGATCCCTGACGATCAAGAAATGTTCTATAATAAGGGTCATCAAATCAATCGAACATTTATTGAGGATAGCAACCCACTTATCCCCAAATTCCTTGTCAGATTGATATAAAGCCAGAGCTTTTTGGATGTGCAGTCCACGAGGAATGATATCAAGTTGTATATACTGCGACAAGTTCAAAGCATGTGCCTCACAGCGTATGCTTTTCTTGTAAAGATTAGTAACTATGGAAAAGTCTTTGGTATTAGAAATAGTAGATGGTTTGTTCTTAGACTTGGGTAATAATTTAAATATGCTATCTCTGTCGGAGGTAGAGTAACTAAAGGTAGGAAGCGGTTGAGCCATAGTTAGTTAGGATACAATAAGTGAAAACACCTGTGCCAGAGTTAATGTAACTGGAGGAAATGGCGGCACGGGGGCTCAAAAGAAATGAACCACACTGGAATTTAACAAATAAATTATAATGGTATAAAGGCATTAACCTCATGCCAGTAACCAAGAAACATAAACGTTATATACATCATAGCAACAGTTACAGAGTAACAAAACAATGCCCATAGATAGCGAGGAACAAAGAACCAAAAAATGAAACGCCCAGGTCGGGAGGCTCCCGCCCGGGAGAAATAAAAGTTCAGTAGTCCATAAACCAAAGCAAGGTCCAAAAAGTGGGAGAGGTGGGAAACGTGTGGCTAGTCGTTGGTGCACGTTTCAGAAGGCTTTCTTCAGCTCCAAAACAACTTGAAGGCAACTATAATGCTTTTAAATCCAATTGGGAATAAGCATGTTGTCCATTGACCATCAGCTGTGAAATTAACAAAAAATATATACATTTTGCAGTAACACCAATTAAATAACACAAGTAAAATTCGGACTTGCCATCAAACAACTGTATTAATCCATGCTTACCTAGAATAAATAGGCAACCCTACTTCTGCCTCTGTGAGGGAGTTGGGCCAGGTGACTTTTTGGTCTCTTCTAGCAGTGAGTTTTAGTGGTTCTCATAAGGCACTGAACAGCCTTGTAATGATCTTCTGATTCATGGGGTCTTTCTAGCCGACTGAAAACCCATCATTCTGCATTCTCTGGTGGATGCGCTTATTTCACTAAGGCAAAGAGGACAAGGTTTAAAGGCTAATTTGTAACCCAAGCTTCCAAAAACCAGTTGAAAGCTGAAACAATTATTTTCATAGTGGCTATAAATATAGGGGTTAGCTCCAAAGAACTGTAAATAGAGCCCCATCTGAGGGGGATCCCAATGGGCTGCAGCAGGAAGAAGCAGGAAAGTCTTGCTCCATGAGTTCTGGTCTGCAATCAGATCTATTTGGATACAAACCTGTATTTGCTAATAAAGCAAAAGACAATTGAATGAAAAGGAATGTAATTACTTTCAAGTATTTTTAAAATTCAAATGAAAGTAGACAAAGATTTTTTATCTAAGAAAGAGGTTTTAAAAGTCATGAATTAGGTGTGGAGATGGGCTAATGCAAATACTATGGGTAACATGGTTAAATGATTTGCAAGACTGTATATAGAAAGAAGCACGGGGTGTTGAACAATGTAAAGGAATGGAGCAGGAAGATGTGAAATGTGGTAGTAATGAGTAACTTAACAGCTATTACTAAGAAATGGTTGGGCAATGATGGAACTATGATTAATTTCATGAATGGGGAAAATGTGTATAATTTTGGAACAGAAATAAAACTTGAAAGACTGTGTTCACATAGATATTATTGTTTCTGTAATATGAAATGGATGGATTATAAAAATCCAAACACAACAGGTCTATTTGTGAGTGTTAAGTCCGCGTGGGAAGGATTCACGAGATCAGAGACGGAGTTCAACAACACAGCATTTATTTGATTTCAGCACAGAACTGGTTACACAATGAGCAACCCCTGTTTATATGCCCCCTTGGCCGCCTGCTGCCACTCCCCCCTTGGTCCGTGATAGGGGGACATAACCTCCAGGTGACCAATGATATATGTTGGCTTAGAGCCAATAGGGTCCGTTTGCTTGACCAATAGGGTGAGCAGGGTTTAGGATCCTTCGTGCAGAACTCAAGCTCCTAAGTCTCCCTTGCTCACTCCCCAACTATATACATACACAACAGTGAGTTTTATATGGAATGAGAGAGAGTCAAACACTGAATCTTATTTAATATACAGGCATTTTCCCTATAGGACCGGTATTGGGGCAGGGAGATTGTGGGCTGCCATTTTAGGCATTCTTACCTGCAAGTAAGCTAAGCTGAATGCGATTTAAGCATGCATAGCAGTTGCGTGATGAGAAGGAACAGCCTCGCAAGCCCCAGTCCCTTGAGTTCCAGGAGATTAGAAACGCCCCACAGCCGTCCCAGGTAACTGCCTGGCACTGCTGCCACTTTCTGTTACTTCTTTCTGGCAGTATCTCCTGCTAGATGGATTTGTATATCTAGCAGTCTGTCTCTGGGTTGCTGTTTAAAGACTTCCCCTGGTTGCTGCCTCTTCCACTTCGCTTGTACTAGTTACTGTGGGGTAAATCCATCGCACTTTCAAGCTATTGCACTCAAGAGATATCCCTCCTCTTACCGATCTCTTGAAAGTGGGATCGAGTAGGCATGGTACATGTACAAATATCAGGCTTTGGGTATTCAAATATAACAAAAGTTTTTAAAACAATTTAAAGAAGTATACATGATCTGAAAAAGCTTCAGGCTGCGCAAAGATATAAGGAAATGTTGAAAACACGCAACCCTCTAAACTCTGTACTTACCGTAATGATGCTACCGTACTAGGATAGGCTGGTAAATCTCGGAGTTGTAGCATTTAAAAATCCATCATTACTTTAGTTCTCAGAGTTGGAACATCTCCCATTGTCCCTCAACATGGGGTCAAGATTAAGTCACTAGGTAAAGGCTTAATCCTTCATGGTTTTTGTATAGAAGAAGAGGCAAGAGAGCTTCTTGCTTATGTCCTGAGCGTTTACAGTCATTCATTGGGGGGGTCTGACCCTCTGGGTTAGCCCTGATTGGCCTGCCTCAAGAGGAAGAAATACTGTCTAGCCTGTTGGCTTTCCCAGTCTCTGTCCATTTAGGTGTGACATTCTAGCAGAGGCATTAGATAGTAAACCTTTTGTCTTACTCTGGTCAGAGCCATTTCCACCTGTAAGCATTGAAGTATTCTGTAGCTGGGGTTTGATGACTCATCCCTGGGCACCGTTCCTTTTTTGCCACCTACAAACTTGTAGTCAGGTTCCAGTTCACAGATAGAGTGCAGTTCCAATTACTGATGTATTGAGATGAATTCTGTGGTAGAGGGCCCTTTTCTACGTTTGACATCCCACAACATTTTGTTGTGAGTCCCATGGCTAACTCATCCATGAAGTGGGGTGAAGTGGATTTTGTGAGGTGGCAATCTCCCTGCCACCTGCACCATTGTCCCTACCTCTGTCTTCTCCCAGGCTCAGGGACCAAAGGAGCTGATTCTCCTAATCTCCTCTCCAGAACTTCTCTAAAACCAGAGTGGCAAGTCTTGCTTGCTGCTGTACTGGCTTTAGAGAAGTTTGGGTGACCAAAGAAGTGAGAAGTGATAGCTTCTCTGGCTCCTGGGTGAGAAGGAGGGCACCAGTGAGGCAGGGGAAACAGAGAGGCAGCAAAGCTGGGGGGATGGAGCATTGGCCAAGAGGCTGGGGGCAATGGCTGCTACAAGTGGTAAAAGGCCTTGAGCTGCCCCTAGTGGGTTCCCACTTGTAATAATCTCTGGAATTAATGGTGAGAATGTATAAGAGGAAGGCAAGCACATGTTAGTTGTGCTTTTTCTAATGTAACACCCAGAAAGGGACTTGTACTAGTGAGACTTTCAAGGTATTCTTGGATAAGGAGCTTACACATTTTGCTTCCATAAATACCTTTTTACAAGTTGGAAGGGCTCTTTCATCTACTTTGTTGTAACATGTAAAACTACCCTGAAATTACAGTTGACCAATGTCTTGGTATCACATTTTAACTGTTTTGGAATGATTGGATTGCTGGAAGGCAACATGGTGGAAAGCGGTGGGGCAGAAGACAAGTCGTTGCCATAAATAAGATTACCTGAGACTCTGTCTTGGCTAGAGACTGACACTAGTAGTCTACCTACTTTTCTGTGACCATTGTCAGGAACTGGGAACCTGAGACAATAATAAAACACTTTGTCAACCACAAGATTTTGTAATGGTCGCAAAATTTATGAATATTTCTGTCATTTTAGATTAATCCACAGGGTTTGGTCATATCTTGGTTGCTTTGGGATTCAAATTGATTTGTGGCCAAATCAGACGTGTATGTGTATAGATGTACCTGGATGGATGGATGGATGGATAGATGGATGGATAGATAGACAGACAGACAGACAGACAGACAGACGAGGTGTGCAGAAAATGGAGTGTGCAGATTAGATTAATTTAACCTTGTCTCCCTCCTAGCTCCAGCAACTAGGAGTGCTGGAAGAAATGCTTCAAGCAATGGAGCTCAGTGAGGGGGCAGAGTTTAGCTCTCCTAATCCATGCTCTTTGTTTTCTGGAAAGACCTCCACAATCCCTTACTTTCCATGTGAATTTGAGGTCATGTGAATAAATATTTATGAATGTCTCTGTCCTATTTACTTTGGTCTTCAGAAGCAGGAGTATTATTGGGGAACTGGAGGCTGGCAAAAACACAGCAGCCGTTAGATGCTCTTCAGTTCTTTTTGTATTGTCAATGGGTGAAGGATTTTCATATTTTCCATCTGTGTCTGTGATTCCACCACACCACACCTGTGCAATGGCTTCAGAAGTTCTTACGCAAGGGTAATGTTCTAAGAAGCCACATCAGAAATGCATGTGCCTGAGTTAAGCATGGTTTCAGCTCGGCACACAAACTTTCCACTCCCCCCGCCCCCCAAGCCTCCCACTGCAAATGACGGCTGTTCTGTTCTCGCTGTGGTTGTCTCAAGAGAGGCCAGCCAGGAAATAATTATAGTTGCAGTCCTATGACATTGTTAACATGTTCTCTATAACATCTTTTTCATGATTCAATCGCAGAAACTGAAAAGGCAATCAGTAGCCTACAGAGCAGACAAAATCTACCCAACAGCTACAGCTGAGAGGCCAGAAAACATCAGCAAGAACCGCTACAAAGATATCTTGCCATGTACGTTAGAAATTTACTACTGTGTTGCTTGATCTTTCCAGCCGATGTGTTAGTGTAGAATGAGCAACTGGAGTATGGCCATGTATTTTGTATGTATACACATACAAAATGATGTGCACACACACACAAAGTAGTGACTCGGGCCACATTCCAAGATCTCACCTAGATATTGATACATTGGGATCAGAACTGTTGTACACAGTAATACAAATTTAAATACACAATTTTGAAAAGGCCAAATGAGATGTGACCTTGAAGAATCCCTTAATGGACTTCCTGAAAAAATTTTCAGCACTATAAAAACAACTATGTGGGGGAAAGATGTTATGGCACACAGGGAGGGCTATCACTTCCTCTGCCCCCTGTGGTGACATTGGGGTCCCACCCTTTTGTTAGTCTTTCTCCCCACATCTCCCATCATTGTGGCCCCCAGTGATCTCAGAATCTGAAGAGGAGAGGTTCTGTAGCACCATATTCCTCCTCCTCCAACCAGTTCACTCTCTTTCAGTGTGTGGAGGGCAGCTGGATGCTATCTTCATTGTTCAGTTCTCAAGCAATTGGGCTGTGGTGTACAGGGCAACAGTCTGGTGTAGTGGTTAAAGTATCGAACTAGGATCTGGGAAACCTGGGTTCAGATTTCCACTCTGCCATGGAAGACTCCTGAGTGACCTTGGGCCAACCACACACTCTCAGCCCAACCTACCTCACTGGGTTGTTGTTAGGATAAAATGGAGAAGAAGAGAATGATGTAAGCTGCTTTGGGTCCCCAATGGGGAGAAAGGAAGGAAACAATTAAGTAAAGGAGAGGGGATTTAAGACTTGCCAAGCTGAAACTGCCACTGGGAGCTGCTGTTTGTCCCACTGGGAAAACGTACATGTACTGCATACAAGTTTCCCCAGGGGAACAAATCACAGCTCCCTGGGTCGGTTCCTGGTTGGGGAAAACAGCATGGGGAAGAAGGCTCCAGAATGGAGTGCAATGTTAGGCTGGTAGGCCTGAGGGAATCTGATGACCTGGGCTGCTGGGTGATCTATGATTCTTAGGGTTGCCAGGCCCCTCTTTGCCACTGGCGGGAGGTTTTTGGGGCAGAGCCTGAGGAGGGTGGGGTTTGGGGAGGGGAGGGACTTCAATGCCATAGGGTCCAATTGCCAAAGCGTCCGTTTTCTCCTGCTGGAGATCAGTTGTAATAGCAGGAGATATCAAGCTAGTACCTGGAGATGGGCAACCCTAATGATTCTAATAAAATTAAGTAAGCAAGATGACCCAGGCTGTGGGTGAGCAAAAGTGCCTTCCATTTGCATTGTGCATCTTTAAACCCAAGCCAAATTTAATAAACAGCATAAACAAGGTTCAATTTAAACTACAAAATCAACTGTATTATTCGGTAGGGGAGAGGTGAAAATTAGGCTTGGTTGGGGATAGATTGGTATATGAGAGGAAATGAAAAAGACTTTTGGAATTGGGCCTGTGAAGGATAAGGAATATGCAAAGTGGCACATATACCCAGACAGACATATTCTTCTGCTCCAATACAAGCAAGCATTAAAACAGCCTTTGTTAACTAGGATTGCCATGTGCCTCTTCGCCACTAGCAGGAGGTTTTTGGGGTGGAGCCTGAGGAGGGTGGGGTTTGGGGAGGGAAGGGACTTCAATGCCATAGAGTCCAATTGCCAAAGTGTCCATTTTTTCCAGGTGAGCTTCTCTATTGGCTGGAGATCAGTTGTAATATCAGGAGATCTCCAGCTAGTACCTGGAGGTTGGCAACCCTATTGTTAACCCTCACTGGAACAGCACAGAGGAAGCTGAACTCCCACACTAATAATCCCAGTCCCCTTCCAAAATGCATAGAAGAAATAAGCAAAAGATGAGCAGAGCTGAAAACCCTTGTGCAGAGTAACAATATATTTAGCACACAAGTTGTGCGGCTGGTCACTTTGATTTTTTTTTTTAAGGCCAGAAAATATTATGGGGAGTGGCCCGTTCTGCCACAGCAATATGCCCCCACTCAAGTAACTACAAAGAATGTTTTTTCATTACAACTTGCTGTAGATGAAAGCATGCAAGGGTAACATCTTCTGGAACATCTGCCACAGGAAATGCTGATTTGAACCAAATTCTCTAGAGACCATTCTCTGAAGCAGCTAACGGTTGTTCTTTTTTTTTTCTGTTTACTTCAGATGACCACAGCCGAGTGAAGCTATCTCTGATCACATCAAATAAAGACTCCAATTACATCAATGCCAATTTTATCCAGGTGGTAATTCATGCATGGGGCTTCTGTTGTCTGTATGAGATTACTCTCATGGGCTAAAAACACGTTGAGCTAATTGGCTGTGCAGAGTGAAAAAATAGTTGCATAAACTAATCTGTAACTATAGTCATGTTTACTTGGGGATAGTAAAGAGGGGCATGTTGAATCTTTAGAACATGTTTTTTACTCTAAAATCTACAAACATATCCGGGATGCTTTGATTGTTCCTGTAATGAAGGGCTCTACAGGGAAGAATAGAATCTTTTGCCTTTATAGTATACTATCAGATAAAAATCAGGAGATGACTTTTAAGGTGGCAAAATTTGGCTGGCTGGTTTTAAAGAGCAGGAAATCTTGGTCTACACAGGTTCAAGAAGGATCATAAGCAGCTAATATTGTATATCTTTTTACTTATTTTCATCAGTTTTAGTATTATTTTACTTTATATTTTACTGATGACGAATGATCATCAGTCATATGAAGATTGATTGAAGACATGATATTTATATTTACAACCTGTGTAACACTTTTAAATCTTTGGTTCTTGTAGGTTATCCGGGCTGTGTAACCGTGGTCTTGGAATTTTCTTTCCTGACGTTTCGCCAGCAACTGTGGCAGGCATCTTCAGAGTAGTAACACTGAAGGACAGTGTCTCTCAGTGTCAAGGGTGTAGGAAGAGTAATATATAGTCAGAAAGGGGTTGGGTTTGAGCTGAGTATTGTCCTGCAAAAGTATTGTCCTGTAAGTATCAAGATAATGTGCTAATGAGGGTATGGTATGTTAATATGGAACCATTATATCCTGAAGTGATCTGTTAATGGTGTAATCCAAAACTAATCTGTATGGCTATTGTTGAATGTTGTCTTTGTCTGGAGGTTTTTCAGGGCAGGAAGCCAAGCCTTATTCATTCTTAAACTCTCCTCTTTTCTGTTAAAGTTGTGCTGATGTTTATGAATTTCAATGGCTTCTCTGTGCAATCTGACAAAATAGTTGGTAGAATTGTCCAGTCTTTCAGTGTCTTGGAATAAGACCCTGTGTCCTGTTTGTGTCAGTCCATGTTCAGCCACTGCTGATTTCTCAGGTTGGCCAAGTCTGCAGTATCTTTCATGTTCTTTTATCCTTGTTTGTATGCTGCGTTTTGTGGTCCCGATGTAAACTTCTCCACAGCTGCAAGGTATACGATATACTCCTGCAGAGGTGAGGGGGTCTCTTTTGTCTTTTGCTGATCGTAGCATTTGTTGTATTTTCTTGGTGGGTTTAAACACTGTTTGTAGGTTATGTTTTTTCAAAAGTTTCTCCATCCTATCAGTGACTCCTTTAATAAATGGCAAGAATACCTTTCCTATGGGAGACTGTTTTTCTTGAGTTTTCTGATTTTTGTTTGGTTTAATGGCCCTTCTGATTTCATTCTTGGAGTAGCCGTTTGCTAGCAGTGCGTGATTTAGACGATTAGTTTCTTCCTTGAGAAACTGTGGTTCACAGATCCGTCTTGCACGGTCCATTAATGTTTTGATTATTCCTCTTTTCTGTCGGGGGTGGTGGTTGGAGTTTTTGTGTAAGTAGCGATCTGTGTGAGTTGGTTTCCGGTAGACCTTGTGACCTAACTGAAGGTTTGATTTACGGATGACAAGGCGAAACGTCAGGAAAGAAAATTCCAAGACCACGGTTACACAGCCCGGATAACCTACAAGAACCAATGAACTCTGACCGTGAAAGCCTTCGACAATACTTTTAAATCTATTTATATAATATCATTCTGGCCTAAGACCGTAATAAATACTTACTTATTTACTTGGGGATACAAAGGATATAATTGACAAAGTGCTTCTCTGCTCACAGGGTAGCAGGTGTGAAGAGAAAGCTGTAAATATATCAATCCTTAGCAATTTCAGGGTTTTCAAATCTTGGGTCATAAGACTGTTCTAGGAAAACCCTCTTCACTCTCAATTTCCGTGCTGCATAACCTCTTCTAGCAATCCTGCTGAAATGAATGCGATGTTCATCCTGTCTTGCGATAATCAAAACAAAATGCAAAATACCCTACAATGGATTGGACTTTTAAATTGTGACATGCAAACATAAATGTATTAATATGTTAATTTTTTTAGGGTGTATATGAGCCAAGGACATATATAGCTACCCAGGGTCCGCTTTCCACAACTGTTCTTGACTTATGGCGGATGATTTGGGAATATAAAGTCCAGGTAAGATCCATACTTTCTACTATTTACGCTGACAGTTTGATGTTTAAAGGGGTTCCCCTCCTCCCCAAAGTTGCAAGAAAAATATTTTTATACTGCCTTTCCATCCAATCAGGTCTGCAAGGTGGTGAAGCATTTAAAAAACAGTAAAACACTGGAGTAATTAAAAATACAGTTAAAATTGTAAAACAACAAGTGCGATGCCTGCAAGACTTGTGTGGGGATCCCATGCCCCCCCCCCCCCATGTACCTAAAGCCTGTCATCACAGTGGCCAGGCCCAGAGGAGATCCCTACAGCTGCGGCCACCATAATTTCAAAAGGTTTTCTTATCTGGGGGGATTCAAACCCTCCAATACTTCTTATGTCAGATTTTTCTGCAGACCTGGACGGTCTCCCAAGTCTGCAGAAACATCTGTGTGAGGTGTGGCCCTGATCCACACATTTAAGTATCTGCCGATGGGGGGGCCACATTTGGGAATTAGACGTATAGATTAAAAACACTAAAACAACACTAGAAGAAGGGTTAGTAACCATTATTGGGAGCATGCCAGAAGAAAGAGAAAGTCTTCACCTGCTGGCGGAAGACACCAATAGAGGATCAGATGAATCTCCCTGGGGAGTGACTTCCAAAGTTTTGGTGCCACAACCAAGAAAGCCCTTTCTTGGGTCGCCATCTGTCTAGCTTCAGATAGCAGGGGCAACTGAAGCAGGACTTCTGAAGATGATTGGTGTGTATGGGTAAGTTCATATGGGAGGAGGTGGTCCTTAAGATATGTTGGTCCCAAGCCATACAGAGCTTTAAAGGTCAATATCAGCGCCCAGAATTGAGCCTTTTGTGATAGTCCGTATAGTTATCGAGGGGAGGCACGTGTATTTCAGTATCCACTTTACCCCCTCCCCCCCGAAAGTTCAAGTACTATATTAGCTGAATAACATCTACATCCAGTCTATAAACTGTCTATGTCACACTGGTGGTTTTCAGGACATTCTTTAGCAACTGTATTATAAGGGTGTAGCCTTGGTTTGCTGGCACAGTGAAAGATCAGTTTAGAGCACAATGGTTGACAGCATCTAGCAAACGTGAGTGGACTTTTGCTTCTGACAATAGAAGGGACAGGCCTTCAGCCAGAAGGACATCTGTGCTGTGTGGTCTGGAATTTAGCTGCAGAGTTCAGCATGTAACCTCAAAACTCACTGTGCATACTTTTTGACATCTGAAAGCAAACAGAGAGAGAAGAGAGAGAAAATAAAACAAAACTGGCCAACCCTCATCCTATTACTGTGACCAGCAACACCACATACCTTTTCCTGTCTGAAAGTTACTGTTGCCATTGTTCCTGTCAGTTTTCTAGACTGGCCATCATGGGCTTTCATGTACATGAACAATGATAAAATAGCTACTGTGCTTAAATCTTCCCTAGTAATGCTTTAGATCTCTTTTATCATAGGCCATTTATTCATGGAAGGTTTTGCATTGGATTTGTCACTCTCTAGATGCACTTTTTCCCCTTCTGAATTCTCAAAACTCTGCATGGGGGGCTTATTGTTGAGTTTTGAGAATATGGATGGGGGAAAAAATGCATCTAAAGAGTGGCAAATCCAATGCAAAACCTTCTATGAATAAATGGCCATAGACTAATGGCAGGTACAAAGGTTTGGTAACAGGGGAAGGGGCAAATCATCAGTAACAGTTGGGAACATCAGCCCAGTCTATGTCCCAGCCCCACTAAATCTGTACAAACAAACAAAAACCCACCAACCTCTTCCTCCCTCAAATGTTAAAGCTCAAATAAACTAGAAACTTTTAGAAAATTTAATTTGCATAGTTTATTCTGCTTCTAGGATTTGATCTTTTTTGGTTGCAGAAGGTTGCATTTTTATACAGAACCCTGAGCCTTCTTGCTCAAAACAACTTTCTGCAACTGACACCTACGTCTAGTTCCCCTTTTAACTAATGATATCAGGTAGTATCCTACTATAGGCTGGAGAAGTTTCTCTGACCTAAGACTTCTTTCTTGAACTTAAGTAGCAATTCCATTGGAAGAAGAACCACAAGTTAGAGGAAGAGTTCTTAAGTTGGAGGAAGGCTTCAAACTTTGCGTAGTGGAGTTGTAGGATAAGGCCATTATCAGAAATTGGCCTGCTTTCTATGTGTAGAATGACCCTCAGATGTGTCTTCTTTTTTCTTCCTGCAGGTTGTGATAATGGCGTGCATGGAATTTGAAATGGGGAAGGTGAGCACAGTGTCAAAGGACAGGATACCTTTGTGGTATCAGGACAATCCAGTCTGCATTAACCACCACCATTTCCTTCTTAATTATCAAAGCCCTTAACAGAACTTTCAAGGTGTATTTGCATCCATTCACAATACGCACTTTTACCTGAAGCTATACCTGACTATTCACAATCTGAAACCTGGCTTCTTGAGGATCTTGCCTCTGTACACAGCACACATACTGGGCTCTTGTGGCCCTTTCTTATATGCCCAGGGCAATGCTGATTGCCACTTCTGGGTCAGGAAGGAATTTTCTTGCAGGCCAGATTGGTCCAGGGATCCTGGAGAGTTTCCCCCCTTCCTCTGGGCATACAACAGGGTCACTGGGGGAGTGGGGGGGGGGGTAGCTGTGAATTTCCTGCATTGTGTGTGGGGAGTTGGACTAGATGACCCTTGGGGTCCCTTCCAACTCTGTTTCTACGTCCTATGTTGATATTGGGATTATAGAGAATGAAAATGAAATGAATTGTGAGAAGAGTACAGGTCTGGATACAAGTTCAGGAGACAATGATTTTGGATTTTATGAGGCTATAGGCAAACATTTTACAAGGATCTTTTATGTTTTATCAAGAGAGAAATTTCTGGGATGTTGTGGCTTGCCTTGAGAGTTAGATGGGTTTAACATGCTGGGTATTGTCCAAATCTTGACTCGTTTCTCCGGCTCTATCAAAAACGAGCCTTAACCTGGTTTTACTTAGCATGGGCTTTTGTTCCCTCTTTGCCCTTTTCAGTGTTTCTAGGACTCCCATTGCATGCATTTTAGCCTAATCATATGTTGCATTTTCCTTGCATTCCCCTCAGATCTGCTGCAAGACATGCTTTGTGACTTCTGTGCTCAGACCTCAAATTTTAGGCATGGGGGAGGAGAAATTTTTGTGTCCCCCATATGCTGTTATCCTGACCTACAATGGCCCCAGGGAGCCACTATTTGCCTTGTTGGAGACACTTGCGTGTACTGATGGCTACACATAGATTTCCCCAGTGGGGCAAATATCAGCTCCAGAAGGCCATTTCAGGCTGGTAAAACAGTTTGGGAGAAAGCCTCCATCACCTTAGTCCCAAACTAGGTCCTGAGAATTGAGTTCTGAGTATGAAAACTGCTGGGCATGTCTGATCAATGGTCTCAGGGTGGAACAAGGGAGGACATGAGGAAAATCTACCAGATAGTTAGGTCCATAATCAGCATGTTCTGCTTCAATAGGAAGCTGGGAGGGAAGGTCCCATCATATCTACAGAGGGGATGTTGAGCATCACATCTAAGATTTGGAGCCACTTATTGCTGGGGTGAAGATGCCATTCTCAAGTGAGAAATGGGACTAAGTGTTAAAATGGGAAATGGAAGATCCTATCACAGATCCCCAAATATTGCGTAGCTTGGCTCAAAGTTGTACTAGCTGTCCACAACAAGTCTTCAGGGACAGGAGAGATTGGGCATCAATGCTACTGTAGAACTGCTGTAGGTTCCTTCTTTTTAAGTAACTTTTAAAATGTTGCCTCTGAGAGCCACTACACTGTCCCTTGGGAAAAAGCAGTTGAGTATCTCCAGGTATGAAGCTGTTTCTGAGTAGCAGATGTCACCCTGGGGAAGTTATATAACCATATACTTCTACTTTTCTCAACAGAAAAAATGTGAGAAATACTGGGTGGAGGTGAATGAGTCCCCTATTCAGTGGGGCCCATTCACTGTTTTCTGTGTGAGTACATCCATTTTGTCTTTCCTGTTTTGTAAGCATACTCTGTGTCATGGTTTATGGAAACAATTGTTGTTCATCTGCAGAAAATGTCATCCTGGTTTGTTTCTCCTGTAGGAGGCTGAAGAAAAGAGGAACGAATATACAATTCGCACTCTGAAAGTGAACCTCAGTGATAATGTAAGTGTGGAATGGTCCAAGCAACGAGGACACGGGATGGATTTGCTGTGTGCATCTCAGTCAAAATGCTGAATCACCAATGTAGGGAAAGTATGCATTGCCAGTGTCCCTTCCCAGCACATCTACTGCATTCACTCTAAAATACTTTTAAACAACTAACCAGTTACGAAGGAAGAAAGCCAGCAGGGAAGCAGGGGCTATCCAGTGTTTTGTAGGGAGTGCCATATGTATGATTATCTACCCACTGGGTGGAAATCATGGGGAGGGTGTTCGATGCATGGAGCTCTTGGCTCTCAGGGAACTCTTAGTTCTCTTGAGGCTAGGGTTACCAACCTGGAGAAACTGAGGCAGAGAAAGAGGTATGGGAATGAGACCTTCAAGGACTTACCAGAACAGTCCCACTCCTGTACTGACAGCTTTTCTGCTGTTGGAGAGAATGAGAGTTTCGAGGTTGGAGGGTGTCAGCCTAGCGGAAAGTTTAGTTGGGATCCAACCCACTGTATTACAGGGAAAGGAATTGGTACGATGTGTGTGTGTGTGTGTGTGTTGTTTGATCAGTTCTCCTTACATTTTTATTCAGTTTTGTGTTGCCTTTTATTTGCTGTGGGTTTGTAGATCCCCTCCCATCACCTTGGGTGACGTTAAGATAATTTACAGCCATGTTAATTGAACTTAAGTTTCCTCCCTTTTTGTGTTATTTACAGGAAATCAGAACTGTCTACCACTTTCATTACAGAAATTGGCCAGACCATGATGTACCCTCCTCTATTGATCCCATTCTCCAGCTCATATGGGAGATTCATTCCTACCAAGCAAACACTAGTGATGCACCTATCTGTATCCATTGCAGGTGAGGCTACTAAGCTGGCAATGGAGAAGTGTGTGCTCTCTCTGGGTCACTGCCTCAGAGAGAGTATGAGGGAGGGACCATACTAGCTCAGTGGTATAGTGTTTTGCATTCTGAAGATCCTAGATTCAATCCCTGTCTTCTTCAACTGAAAGATTTCACTTAGCAGGTGTTGGGAAAGAACCTTTTCCATCTTAGGGCTTGGAGTGCTGCTCTAGTCAAAGTAAACAATTCACACATTGAAGTCCTTGTGGTCCCCCACATGACTGGTATAAAAATAGCAGTAGTCCTGTCTGGTCAACTCATCCTGCTAGGCAGGTGTGGTGGGGAAGGGCCAATCAATGGTGAGCTGCAAGTACCTGCATTCTCCGCCATGTTGTTGTGTCCCAGGCCACAGCCATCATGCACCAGGATCCAGTTTGGCTGAAGCACCTTCCATGGACCTCAGACAGAGAGGGATGGGGGTTGAACACCACCATATTCCACTTCCTCCCCTAGCTCTGTTCCTTTCTGAGCTGGGAACCGGAACTGTTCTGTCCTTCCTCAAACCTTTTAAAGGTTCTAACCAGGACTGAGGCATGCCCAGCAGCCTCCCTCTACCTAGAATTCCTATGGGGGTGTGGCTAAACCCATGAGGGACCAATAGCAATCTCTCTCCTGCTGTTCCCCTTCTCCACCCCTGGGATGGAGATTCCAGACAGCTGATTGTTAGATAGCTGGCCCTTTGACAGACAGTTGTCATTGACTGGCTAATTCTTAATGGGCCAGTTGTCACTGATTCGCTGGCTTGTGCATGGACCCTTACAGGGTGAGTTGATGGCCCCACTAGGCCTGGGGGTTCTGGGCTGGACGCTATGGCCATACCAACAAAGACGGGACATCAGACATTTTCTCTGCTGCCCCCCAATACATTTCGAATAAATACATATGAACTCAAGGTGATAATTTGGAATCAGCTTTTTGAACTGTCTTTTATCTATCCATATTCTATTAATTTCATGTTCCCTGTTTGCTGACTCCAAGGATAAATCCCACAGAGTGTTTTTCCTGATGAAAGGATTTCCATCATCTGTGCAACTTTATCACCTTCCATCTCCTGTTGCATCTAAAATGCTGCTCTTGAGGAACAGGTAGCCCATGTGAACATCAGGGGGCATTTTGGGCTGCAGTGGGTGGAAGAAAGCAAGAAATTTGCACTCAATTGATGGAAATCCTTCTGTCAGCAAAACTGATGGAAATCCTTCTGTGGGACGCAGCCCTATGTCGTGGTTATTTTCTCTGTCTCTTTGCTGTATTCTGTTCCCAGGACCCTCACACATGCACTGGGTCACTTACTCACTCGTTCGCACACATACCATCCCCAGTATGTATTTGCACATTTCTCCATGACCTCTCCATCAGAAATACTATGCTCTACTGGCAATACAGAATGCTGTTATAGCTTAATTCTATCTCCTCTGGATATGGAACATGTAAATTGGTTTATTTGTTTATAAGATTAAAGACTCCTGTATAACAATATTAAATATACGGTAATTGGCAACAAAAATGTATGCTAGTAAACAAATGTTTGTTAGTAAAAAAATAATAAATGGAGTTTCACATTACTGGCTAATTCTGGGTTTGCTATATTTGAGGAAGAGATACACTACAGTGATGGGGTAAGGTCAGAAACAGATGCAAAGGGTTTTTAATTTTTTTTAATGTGCCATAGCCTATGGATACTTTTTCAACATTGCTCTTAAGTGATGCTATTAGTAAAAGATATTTGGTCGATTTTAGACTTGATGATGGTACAAAACTTATTGGTGAAATAAATACTTTAAATTGTACCCTGAAAACCACAGGAAGCCGATACAAGAGCTCAGACAGCAGAATATTATGGCCCTGGGATCTACTGTGCTCTGTACTAACTTAATTTATTATGTGCACATACAAGGTTTGAGCTATAATAGGGATTTTTCATTTTTCCCAGCAGCACTGAAGCAGAATGCTAAGGTTAAGGAAATCAATAATCAAACATGGTTGACCGCTCCAAGTGCAACATGATTCCGTATTTTGGGGGGCAGTCGGCAGAATTGTGCAGCGTATTGCATAGTGTTGCATCAGTGTTCTTTATGGGGAAATCCTAAGGTTCATGGACAGGTCAGATGACTGAGGCATCTCCCACTGTGAAGGGAAATCCTGCAGGGCTTCTTTTTTAACACTGTACTATCTGTTTTCATTGGTTTCTGACATGATGTTTTCTTAATCAAAACGATATATTTTGTCAGCTTTTGCGATCAAATAGACATAATCCAAATAGCAATGTAAAAATTGTGTGCTGCTGGCTGCTTAGTTTTTCTCCAGTATTCTAACAAGTAATGCAATCCTATCCTTGAGGTTATGCCTGGCAGACAACAATAGGGTCAGAATTAACTATTAATGCCATAGCTCCAAGTTATGGTAGATGGGGCCATGATGGTGTTGGAATACCAAGTTATGTCAGTGTAGGATTAAGTCTGAGCTGGCTATGGCTGTGCAAAGGGGCAGAATAGGGAGTCATTAGGGGCACCTTCATGATTGGAGGCTGGTGCTATAATTGCTAAGGACTCTGTGAGTGTGGGCATTGATATTGCTGTGTGGGTTCTATTACTATCATAATTTTTTTAAATTTTACCGTGGGTCAGAATAGGCTCCCAAGTCTTTGCTGCAGCCATTTTAAGCAACAGTATGTCAAATACGAGATGTCCCTCCAAATAAGGGATCTCTGAAGTATATCAGAAGCAATCCAATGTGTGTGGGGGGAAGTGTTAGAAATGGGAAAAGAGGGTAAGTAAGTAAACTGGTCAAATCAGCAGAAATGTCTTGGTGTTTGCAGGCAAACATTGAAAGCACTCAGATTGCAGCTACGTTTGCTTGACAGTGCAGGCCATTGTGAAATGTGAACAACTCTCGGCAATCATAAGACAATATTGTGTTATGACTTATGCTTTGTGGTTGACTGGTTTCTATTTTATTTTATTCAGGGTTTACAGCACAATATAGTTCTGGCTGAGAGAAATACAGTTTAATGATGGTCAAGGAGAGAATTGAGATTAAGGGGCAAATTTGGCTGTCTCTTGTTAACCAATGCCACTAAGAATTTTCAGGGAAGGTTGAGATTTATTCTTTTCACATGGTTGAGAAAAGAGAGACAAATATGAAATAATGAAGTAAATAAATAAAATAAATAAATGAAATAAATAATAGCTGTTGTTGCCCTCTCTCAACTATTCCTTTATCTTTTAGTGCTGGCTGTGGAAGAACAGGTGTCATCTGTGCCATTGACTATACTTGGACCTTGGTAAAAGATGAGGTGAGTGTTTCCTTATGAAACTTCTGATGAACAAACCGTTCAGTCTTCCCATGTGGGCCATGGCAATGAATCAGCTATTGGTGTTGGCTTAATTTCCATACTGAGAAAAATGTGCTGTCTTCAATATGACTGCTAAAGAAGGGAAAACTTTTATCAGAGTTGCCTATGTAAGAGGGTGGGATGATTAATCAGTTAAGCTTCTTGTAAGAACTCAAATGAGTACCCAGCTTGCTGGGGGTAAAGGGAAGATGACTGGGGAAGGCACTGGCAAACTACCCCGCAAACAAAGTCTGCCTTGGAAACGTCGGGATGTGGTGTCACCCCATGGGTCAGGAATGATCCGGTGCTTGCACAGGGGACCTTTACCTTTTTTTTTAGGAACTCAAATATATCAATAGAAGGGGGATGTAGTGCCAGTAGGGAGTGAATGACTGTGTCTGGACTATGAATTCCTCATCAGCAACTTTTTTTTGTTTTTGTTTTTACCTCTCCTAAGATTCTCCCAATGAACTTCAGCATTTTTAGCCTGATTCAAGAAATGCGTACCCAGAGGCCTTTAATAGTGCAAACTCAGGTATGCTCCGAAAATTCTTATTGTTGGTATCCTAACTGAGAGTTTTAGAATTCTTGCTTATCCTACGTAGGCACTGAGTGGCTCAAAATCCTCTTATGAGGCAGTAATGATGTTCCAGATCCCTTTTCACACCAGAAGCATCCTAGGAAACATCAAAGGAGCAAACATTGAAGGTGCTAGGGGGAAAATGTGGGTCAGAGTTCAAGATGCCGAAGTACTTTATGGGAAATGCACTTAGAGGGTATGTGCCAAACAAACTACCTGGTAAGGAGGTATGCTGTGCTTCAGGTGATGATTGTTACTAGACAATATTCTATCTCAAACATGCCAGAGTTGCCTTAAATTCATGGATTAATCTTGAACTCAGATTTCTCCTTATACTGCTTTATTCATAAACAAGTTCCTGTCCAGGAAACCGAGGAGTACAGGAACTTCAATTTCCTCTTCTCCATTGCCAAAGCTCAGCATGAAATCACATCTGCTTATTAAATTGACTTCCCCAACCTTGAGTTTGGAAAATGCAACTTCTTTCCCGTAGTTCCCTACCAGAAAATGACCTTTGCTATGCTGGACAACCTAGGTCTCTAAAGTACAGAGATGACTAGGCAAAACTGACAAATTTCCCTATGTGATTTCATTTTTCAGGAGCAATATAAGTTGGTTTATGATGCTGTGATCGAGCTCTTTAAAAGGCAACTAGAAGCATTCTCTAATCCTTCCGGTACCATAGCTGTGGAGGTAAGTGTTCATGCTGTGTCTGGCTACAGATGCAGAACGTTTGCACAGACTTTCCCAAGTTATATTTAGGAACAAAAGCACAGGGGAAAAGCTGAACAGAGGAAACTGTTTTATTAAAGTACAAATGCAACATGTCATATTGGTAAACTTATCAGCTACTGCATCTGCTATACAAGTAGCACCTGAGGTTTTGCAGAAGTCTGTGGATATTTCTGATAACAGCTTCCCCACTTATGGTAGCAGGGAACAGGAAATACCTCAAAGGTCTGATTCCCACTTAATGAAACTCAAGTTTAGGGATCAAGAACAAGCCACTGTGTCACGTTTGCCTAACCCTCCCATCTCTTGTGTGAATTTATTCCACTCCTTTGTGCCTGGTTGGGTGTAATGTATACAAGTTGCCAACCCAGGTTACCAGGAACCGAGGAAAACTGCTAAACTTAGGACTTAGAACACTATGAGTTTTTAGATTGTGGCCAATTTCATTTTAACCTGTGTTGATGGGGTGTCCACAGAAAATGCCAAAACAGTGTGAGATAAGTAGAATTCATACATATGAACCCCATTCCCAATCTCTAAACCCAGTTTCAATGATGCATGTTCATCAGGATCAATTGTGGCATTTACCAGCACAGTGTGTTGGTACAACCGTTGCTGATTGTTGCATACAGCTGCTGTGTCCATTTTGGTGGGTCTCTGAAAGAAGTGATCAGAACAGGTTTCAACCTAGGCCTTTTATGCAGGGATGTTTCCCTGTGGTCACCCCCTCTGACTGCTTCGTAGCTTTCTTTTGATTATGCATGCCTTTTCCGCCTGTCAGGGGTTGCCTTGCTCTCCCTGCTTGTTTTGCCACGTTTTCCAGATTCTGAAACAGCATCCAGAAAACATGGGCAAAACGTGCAGGGAGAGCAAGGCGACCTCAGATGGATGCATAGTCAATAGGGTTGTCAGGTGGCTTGAAATGGTGGACAATTGCCCGCCAATCCATCTGCTAGCTGACACCAAGGATCACACGCACGTGCGGCCGCAAGCAACACGATCCCGTCACTTCCAGTTTACTTCCGGAAAGCTGCAGCATGACAGGACGATTTACCACTCAACTGGGGGTTTGAGTAGTAAATTGTCCCATTGTGCTGCGGTGCTTCTGGAAGTAATCTGGAAGTGACGGGATAGCGTTGCTTGTGGCCGTGCACGTGAGATCCCCATCCCCAAAATCTCCCGATGGAGGAGAAGGGGCCTGGCAACCCTAATAATCAAAAGGAAGCCCCAAAGCCGTTGGCAGAGGTGACTGTGGCGAGATGTCCCTGCATGAAAGGCCCTAGTTCCCCATGCTGAAGGTGCATGTTGATTCAATATACCCAATCTTCACAACCTCTCCCTCTGTAATTAGCCCCAAAGGTTTTTTCACACCAGTTATTTTGCTGCAGCTCAGCTTCTGAACTGCACTGGTTTTCCCCCTCCCTTACATACAATATCATTTCCTGGTTGTTACTCTCCTGGTTTTTCTTCAAATTTTTCCTGTGTTTTTTTGAGACCAGCTTTGTGGTATTATATATAAAGGAGGGGAAAAACCCAATGCAGTTAAGAAGCTGAGCTGCAGCCAAACCCAGCATGGAAAAGCCCAAACTCTCATAATCAGAAGGAGTCAAACGCAGGGCTTAGAGAGGAAATCATTCTGTATGTAGTCCATAAATTTGCCAGATATTAAACTACACATCATAAAGAATTATTGCAACTCATGGATTTCCATAATACATCATCTCGCCCCTCCTATCCACACTGCTTTTAACTACTTATTAGCAAATTTCAGAGGTGTAGCCTTGTTATTCTGCTGTAGCAAAAATAAATAGGAGCCTTGTAGCACCTTAAAGACTAACATATATGCACTGTTATTAAGTGTTAAGGGGAAATGTAGGGTGACTTCTGATGCCTTTATTCTAATTCTCTAGCTTGCAGATAGCACTCTGTCAACCGCAGTCCAGCCACCCCCTCCCCTTTTTTGCTTGTCGTGGTGTTTGCAAAGACCTCCAGGTTCAGCTGGGAGGGGCAGTTTCTTTCTGACATGCTGTAGGCAGTTGTGTGGTTAGGCAGAGGCATAAGGCCAAGTTGACAGAGAAAGCATTTCATTACCAGGATGTGGTTTTGCAGACCTTGGCTATTATTCCCTTTGCTTGAAGACCTCCTGGCCTTTGAATAGACGTCTAATCAGAAAGAGCCGGGGAAGCTGATGCTTGGTTAAAAAACAAAAAGTAAACCTAACTCTTGTCAAGCTAAACGTGATGGTCTCGACTCAAAGCCCATGAGAAATGAAAGGAGCCTGTGGGTGTGGACGTGTCCAGGAGAGCACATGCACAGTGTGTGTGTGTGGGGGGGGGAGTGACATAGGAGGAGGCCATGTAAGGCACCATCATGCAACCCCCACCTCTTTGACCAGTTCTGGACAAAGCCTCCCTTCAATCTATTCCTGGTGAACAGCATTCCCCACAGCCCTGAAGCCACATGTCATTAGTTAAGTGCCCCTTGGGGGAGAGAAGCAGTTGTTCTTGGCACAGGCTGGTTGCTTCTTGGTGAGCCAAGTAGGAATCGTTTGCCTCCCAGGCTCAATTGTCCACAAGCTGGGGGGGGGGGGGTTCAGCTTCTTAACTCTAATGATCATGGGAGTGGACTTTCCCAGACCCTAAAGGGTTTGTTGCCTTAAGTATCAATTTCATGTGGTTGTGAGCAAGGATTGCCAGGCCCAGCCAGGCAACCAGCAGGAGAGTGGGGAAGGGACATGGGGAAAAACTTATAAGTGACATTGCACCTCTCTAGGAATTGCCAGAAACTTTATGGTAAAACCATAAAACCATCGGTTCGATGGTGGACTGGCAGCCCTAGGTGAGCACTCTGAGGCATCATTTGAAGGATGAAGGGGAAATTCCTCAGACCAGAACCTCAAAAATTAGAGTGCCCGTCATGGAACTGGGTCAGGAACCTCTTGGGGGTTCCATTATCCTTGACTCATAGGGTTGCCAGCTGCCAGGTAGTAGCAGGAGATATCCTGCTAATTCAACTGATCTCCAGCCGATGGAGATCAGATCACCTGGAAAAATGGCCGCTTTGGCAATTGAACTCTATGGCATTGAAGTCCCTCCCCTCTCCAAACCCCACCCTCCTCAGGCTCCGCCCCAAAAATCTCCCACCAGTGGTGAAGATGGACCTGGCAACCCTATTGACTCATGGCTAGGGAGAGTAGACATGGCACACCTTCTTTGAGTATCAGTAACTGCTTGGTGAGGAAGACCCTGGGCAGTATGCAACTTGACTGCTCAGAGGCAGGGTGGACTTACCCAGCATACAGGGATGCATAGAAATCGGAGGCCTGACTCTTGTGCATCTCATCATTTGTCCACACTGTACTTAAGCTTTGCCCATGGCTTCTGTCGTTCCTTGTCTTGCTGATAAAATTAATAATGCTGGCTCTTGATGATCCCAGTTAATGGTGCTGGCTCCTCTTATTCCATGTCCATCTGTGGTGGGCCCAAACTCTTGTAAATATGGTCCAACCTTAACTACAGGTGGCACTGACATTAATGCTGTTAAGCCTAGGCGGGCTGGTAAAGAATCCTAGCTCACTGTTTTCTTGTTTTTCCTCTAATATGCATAATATAGTTTAATTTTTTGTAATCACCACTGTGGTTGGAGGTGGCAGATCACTTCGAGGAGGGCAGGCACTTGGCAAGGGAAGAGTGCAATCCCTGTTCTGAGTCTCTGAACCAGTCCTAATCAAGGGATGATTCTTATATGACAACTGCTGCATAGAAGCTGTTGGGAATCAGTGCTGCCAGTTTTTAAACTAGATGACCTTTCTGCTGTTTCACACCGGCCAGACAGTAAGTAGCTGGCGAAAATGCTCGTTTCTGTTTTGTGAAAAGTTTCCCCTGCTGATTTTAGCTAAAGGCACAGGAGGAGACCAGGCTAGATTTTTTCCCTAGACAGTTGGCAACCCTCTGATTGTCCACTAACATGCTTCATAGAAGCAGCTTTCCAACAGCTTTTGCATGGTGAGGAAAATGTAAGAACTGGTACTGAGTGAAATCCAGAGCTGAAATGAGCAGCACAGTGAGGATCGGACATGTCATAGCCAACACAGCTATACAAGAGACCTGCCTTAGGCTGCAGTTATCACAGCCATCTCTACAAGAATTAAAAAAAAAAAACCTACAAAAGCATTGAGGAGCAGCTCAAAAATAGATTCAGATCAATGAGGTACTTGAGAGTCTAGTGACTCTGGCAGATAGCAAGATTCAGCCTTGGAATTCAGGTATCTTTCCCACTGTGAAAGTTAACATCAGGCTGTTTTCTTATCTTTTCACAGACCAGAGGAAGCCATCCGACAGCCAAGACATTCCAAGTTTCACATACAGAAACTTCTTTACAGAAACCACTGAGCAGGTAAAAAAAAAGTTCACTCCTGAAACTCCTTAAACACAGAGCACAGTCCAGGGAACATTAAGCATTTGTGGTTTTTCAACAGATGTATTGAACATATATATTGATCTCTCCCCATGAAACCACTGAGGCTTAGAAGTGCTTAACTCTGGCTCAAGTGTCCCAGAATTCCTAATTAGCTATAGAAAGAGAGCAAAGTTGACCAGAGTGGGTGGTAGGAAATCCAGTCTTGGCCCGTCTACACTAATAAATTCACTGACTGACACTGGCTCCCAGTTTGTTTCCAGGCCCAATTTAAAGTGCTGGTGTTGACCTTTAAAGCCTTACATGGCTTGGGACCAACATACCTTAAGGACTACCTAACTTATCTGACTAAGTCATCTTCAGGGGCCCTGATAAAGAATTCTGCCTGATAAAGAATTCCATATAATTTGGAAGTCTTCATTCTTCCACATGGCCAGAATACTGTCAAGAAAAGTCAAGTACTTTTTTATACTGTATGTTGGGGTCAATATGGTAGCAATGTTAGTAATGGGAAATTACTGGAAATGCTTTTGTGTGGCAAAAACTCCAGCAGCTTCCGATAACATGGATTGTCCTGATTGCATGTCACATGGAAACATTTTCAGCAGTGGATAAACATCCCCATTGGTTTGTATAAAAGCAAAGGTCTTGCTTTTATGTATTATTGCTTTTACAAAATATAGGGAAAAAAAACATGTTGCCCAAAGCAACATCCAAGTGCTGAAAAGGGGCTTAACATAACCTAATACAGAGACAACCGTGGCCTGCTGCTCAAATGAGAGTTGTATCCTGTTTACTTGTGGCTGTAGAGCTTTGCCTGGAGAAATGGCTTTCTTCCTATTTATAGCTTTGCAATGGTGTCCTTTGTTCTAGTTCAATGCAAGAGGAACAGGAGAAAACTCAGTGGCACGGTCATGATGTCTGGGGCTTAAACATGCACAGAAGACTCAGGGGTGGTGCCTCTCCACCAGTCAGACAAGCCCTTTCAATCGAAGCCTTGAACTTCAGCAGCAGCCGAAACGTGACTATGACAACAGAATGTAATTCTTCATTGGCAAGGCAGCCACTCCATAAACATCACAGTTTGGACTTCAACAGTGTATTTTGGGGAGAGTTGCCTCTCACTTTGAGGCCAGCCTGTGAAAACGGGGTAAGATTAGATCCAAAGGCACCTCTGTCACGGACCAAATCTACCCCTTTTGAGAAAATATCCCAAGCACTGACCAGAAAGGATGCAGGCTCCCCTTTTGGCCTCAAGCTCCAAGCTGACACAACCTTTCCCAATAAACCATCAAACCATCCCCAGTATTATGTACGTCGGGACTTGCGCCACCAGACCAGTACTTGGTCGACTGAGGATCCATATTTTTCTTCACTCTCTTCGGATGACCCATGCTCCCCAACGCTTGCTGATTCTACTGTGAATTTGCATGAAATCATTTCTCATGTTTCATCTGCTGGGGACTCCACAGCACAGCCCTCTGACAGCGCAAGGCCTAGATCTCTGCAGTGCAGTCCTCAGGCCCAGAATAACCATCTGCTGGATGCAGTGGAATCAGCCTGCCAGAGTAAGTTTTAGAGGCTGTGTGTTACCAGCTCTCGCGAGCGGTTTGTATAACTGTTTTTTGTTTCCACAAGACTGAATGAATGACACATTTTCAAGTGCCCAAGGGATTTTTCCTCCAATGTATTTTATCTCCAGTTCTTGGAACTGATGTAGAAAATGCCAGGGGGGCTACCAAGATAGGACTAAGGGTCAGAATGTTTTCTGCATCACTAATGGCTTGGATAATAGCTCAATGGATATTAATATAACAAAGCATTCAAAATCCTTTTCTTACATATTTGTGTCATTGCTAGCAACTTGCTCATGCTAAGGTCTCTGCAAAACTCCACTGAGAAGCAGGAGTGAGCTTTGCTAGGGTGTGGATGCGGAAGCTGAATGGAAATCTTAGCTGTTTTCATATCTGAAACATAAGTTGCCTTTGATGCTTTCTCTAGGGTTTTTATATGAACATTTTACTGTTGGTGGAAAAGAGACCTTTGTAATGAGAATGAGTATCCTGGTCAATACAAGTTTTATGCTTGCTTTATAACTAGAACTCCTTTAAACCTTATGTGTGAAAATGCTGTAAGATTGCAGAACACTGGAATCATTCTTCAGTGGAAGGCATATTTTGGAGCATGCATTCCACTGCATTATTTCCATGATTTGCAAAATACCCTGATTTAAGTGAGATAAATCATTCCAGGTTAGTTTCAGGTGGATAGTCATGTTGGACTGCAGTAGAAAAGCAATATTCAAGTCCAGCAGCACCTTAAAGACCAACAAACTTTAGAGAGTCTGGAGCTTTGATTTTTGAAAGCTTATACCCTGGAAATCTTGTTGGTCTTTCAGGTGCTTTAAAGTGCTACAGGACTCATATCTTTCAATTCCAGGTTAACTGGAAGCGGTAATGAGCAATGAAAATGAGGTGTACTATCCAAGTTACTCTGGATTCCTCGACTGAAGTTCCTCGACTTCAGATACAAAGATTGCCATCTGGTGGTCACAGATGTTTAAACAGCATGTAAAACAAGCGTTTGGATCCTTTCATGCTTCCACAGTATAGGATTTGGAACACATATTGCACTCTGGAGTTATTTATATGATATGCATTCAGATATCAATAAATGTGAACCATGATCTCCCCTGATATACTTCTGACATTTTAATAACATTGCAGTGCCAGAAGTTTGCCAGAGTGCCAGATCTTCATCAGTTCACCTGAATGAAAGTAGGGTGTATACTAATTGTACCAGTAGCAGTATGGATTTGATGGCAAATATTTTGGTTTGCCATTTTTATAGCTTCCTTTCTTTGTAATATACCAGTGGGATAACAACTGTACATTTGAAGCAGGAGAGAAGCCTCAGTGGTAGGTCACACACTTTGCCTAAAGATGGCTCCATGTTCCCTGCTACCAGTTGAGAAAGAGAGAGTATAAGGTAGTATCATATATTCATAATCCACTTATGCTGCAGTGTGAACATTTGTGTGAAAATGCATCCAGGGTTTAGGAAGACCAGAAGAGACAGGCCTTTGGTTCTTTGGTAAGTTAGGTATTTTCAGAAACAACTTTCAGTCTTTTGGATTGTCAGGTTCTCCCGTATTGGACGAAGACATTCCTCCCCCACTGCCTGAGAGAACCCCTGAGTCTTTTATTGTACCTGGAGAAACAGGTAAGTTGCCAAGTGGATATCATTACGTTGATGGCAGAACTCCTTGTTTAAGAAGTGGCTGTCATCCATAGCTTGCATAATTCTGCTATCCAGAAGGTTATAAAAGATCTATTTGTTTTCTACTTTACAGATGACTTTTCATTGGCTGCTTCAACCCACCAACCACTATCCAAGAATGAGAAAATGGTAATATCTGGAGAATGGAATGGAATGCCTCAGCTGAAATTATCTGATGACTCTGTAAGATTGAGGCCAAGCAAGGTAGTTCATTAGAGACTTTATACATCTGCCCCAGCACCATTATTATACGGGTCTCCAGATTTCTGAAAAATACAAAGGCTACCATTTTGTATTACTGAATTGCTGTAGATACTATATTGAGATTCCAGTAGCTGAAGATAGGATAATAATTTCAAATAAAAGGCTCCACTAGTTTCGACTTCATCACCTGGCAGAGGGAAGTCTAGAGATACCGGTAAAGAATGAAACAACGGTTGAAGCCTATCACCTTTTTCAGTCAGAGCCAAAATGGTTAACTAGAATGAGTCCAGGAGATGAAGAATTAAATACATCTATATACACTAGGAACCTTGGCCTTCAGCATTAACAGAACAGAAATTACTTGTACAACTGTACAATTGTATAATCTCTACCACCACCAATTACACATCAAATAAACATTACAGCTTGGGTTCTTATTTCTACACTAAGCTCTACAATGTCTTGTTTGTGGCTTCCTAGAAGCACCTGGTTGGCCACTGTGTGAACAGACTGCTGGACTTGATGGGCCTTGGTCTGATCCAGCAGGGCCTTTCTTATATTTTTACAATGCAACAGCTTATGGGAGTGAGAAATGAGAAATAATTTAGGAATGAAGGACATGTTAGTGGAAATATGACCTGGTTCTCTACTACTTGCTAAAAGCAGAATTTAAAATAATTTAACTTCTTAATGGACACAATTAATGGACACAATGAAGAAAAATTTGCTTGATGGGCGATGGAATCACTGTTAAGAATCAAATCTCTTCCCCCACCCCTTAAAGCACTCTATCCCTTGAGACATGAGACCCTTTCCTGTGAATCAGTTTTGGAAGACTTAAGCAATAATCACTCTGTACATACAAATATAATAAATGAAATGTGCATCTGCCTTCTATGGCACATAAATGTTTGAGGGGCTTACTTGCTGTTCATCAACTACTTTCTAAACATTAAATATGGTATTTTTGGGCTAAGAGAATATAAAGTATTCTACTTTTATTCATTTTCAGAGTATGAAGCTACAGAGACCCAGATCAGGTACAGATTCTCCTGATGTTTCTGTCAACTGTTCTGTCCAATTACCATAGCTGCTTGCTTTACAATGATATTCTGTAATTATAAGATGCCATACATATACATATAAGCGCCATAAAATGGCAACCGACTTATGGTGACCCCAGCAAGGTGCTTTCAAGGCAAGTAGTAGAAGTGGTTTGCCATTGCCTTCCTTGGTGGTCTGCCATCAAAGTATCAAACCTGCTTAGCTTCCGAGATTTGACAAAATCGGACTATACCTTCCCTCTCATAACATGCCGTACATCATAAGATTTATATGTGTTTATTGTCAGTGGAAATATTTTGGTTAACAGGCTTCTAAACGGTTTGCCAACCAAGTTCTGTGAGAATTTGCTGAAGAAAATCAAGTTGTTTTGTTATTTCCTGCTCTTGTTGCAAAAGAGTAAAGAGCTGTTGTACCCTCAGGTTGCAGACAACACTGACAGTCTAACAGAACAAGTACAGAGACTAAAGGTTTTTTTGAAGCGCACTAATGGTAATATTTTGTCTCGTTTATGACATGTGGCATCCTAGAGTATCATCGGGATCGCTCTTCTTCCCCTCCCCCACTGCCTGAAAGAACCCCCGAATCCTTTATTCTTGCTGATGAGGAAAGTAAGTTGGATATTGTCTGTCATTTGGGCACAAAGACTTGGGATAATAATTCCAGTTAAAGATTCATCTTATGGAGAGAGGGGGGGGGGAAGGTTAGACAGCCAAAGCAGGTTAAAAACCGGGAAGCTCTGCTGATAATGAGCGTGGCAGTATTAATGCAACAGAAGATGAAAAGAGGGGTGTGTCTCAGGCTCATTCCCTGGCCTGTAATGCAGCCTTGTCATATTTAGTTCTGTGACACAGCACAATGTATAGGATCAAGCCTTGCTGCCAGAAAAACACAGAAGCCTCAGGGCACTTTAGTGTTAACTGTACATTGAATTATCTTGGAGAACTGAATCAAAAGGTAACTAATCATCTGATTTGGGGATGGAAAAGGGAAGGAAGGAACTTGCTCCAAGACCAGCTGTTCTGGGATGTACTGGAATGGAGACAGCAGTGTCAATGTGGCGTGATAGGCTTATCTTTGCTCATGGTGCACACACTCATTTCTTTTGTCCCATTCATAATTTTGATCAGACAGGCTTTGAAGGTGTCTGTAGCACTGCAGAGGGTCTATATTGGGAGAAGGAGGGCAGAAGAAAGGAATGTGCCCACTACAAGCAACATTAGCTCTGTCATGCCATTTTCAGTGATTGTCAGTCTTGGGGAGTGTTGTCCTTTCTTATGGCGAAATGATGCTTGTATGTTTTAAAAAATGAATATCCTTGTTTTACAGCAGCACTTCTCATGTCTCCTCCCCCCCCGCCCCCGCCCACACACACTTTGAGAACTAAAGCCATCTATGCAGGGCTGTTTCCCCGCAGTCACCCCTGCCGACTGCTTTGGGGCTTCCTTTTGATTATGCATGCCTTTCCCGACTGTCAGAAGTTGCCTCACACACACTCCTTGCATGTTTCTGTGCATTTTGACAGTGTTTTCTGGATTTGGGCTAAAACAGCATCCAGAGAACACGGGTAAAACATGTGGAAATGCACAGGGAGAGTGAGGCAAGCTCTGACGGTCAGGAGAGGCATGTATAATCAAAAGGAAGCCCCGAAGCAGTCAGTGGGGTGACTGCGAGGGAAACAGCCATGCATAAATGGTCTAAATCTCTTTATAGCCTTTAGCCAGCTCAGCAGTTTCTAAGGAGTTATCTATTATATAGTCTTTTCCGACATGCTGTTCAGACACAGGGCTACTTAGTGCATCTTACTCTCTTGTTTTTAACCTCAGGGCTAAGTCATGGAGTATATAAACCATTTAATAAATAAAAACAGCACTGATTGTGCAAAGATTGCCTTTTTGTCACTACTGATTGGCTTGGATCCACTGGGTTTCCATAGATGGAAGGATTTCTGTCCATTGGGTGTTGCTGTTTTTTGCATCTCCTCTCCCCCTCCCTCTGCAGTCCAAAATGGCCCATGAAATGCTGGTCTTGGGGGAGAGAGGGCTCTCAAGAACAGCATTTCAGTGGGCCCTTTAAGGTACAAGAGAAGGGGGCAGGCAAGAAAGTCACACTCCATGGATGGGAAACATCCCATCTGTAGAATGGTAGATGCAAACCAGTTAACTACAGGGTGTAATCCCCAAATGTAGGGATAAGGAGAAGGGCATGACTTTCCAGCAGGGCTGGGCTCTTGAACATTTAGAAAGGAAGCACTGGGACTGCAGCACTTTGCTACAGAAGATGAGGCTAGATAACCTTCTATCCTTTGCTGCCCTGCACTTCTAATTTATTTTTTTTAATTGCTGAGCGTATTTTATTTTCCTAGGTCTACCATCTGCTTGGAACAATGTTGTGAGCCCCGGAGACTCTGGGATTAAAGTAGCTGACCAATCATCAAAGGAAGCAAAATGTTTCAAGAGGAGTAAGGTATACAAAACAAAACAAAACAAAAAAAGGGGAGGGGCGCGAGAGAGGGAGAATGTGGATATTTTGTCCATCGATGTGAGAGGGTATTTTGCAGAGCACAAGAAGCCAGATCCCTGCCCAGATACACTATAAAATTTGACATAAAGGAGATTATAAAGGAATTGGAGGGAGGGGAAGGTGGTGACAAACAGATCAAGAGTGTGTGTTAATTTAATTCATGCATATTTAGCCTTATTTAGCAGGAAGGGAGGGACTGTGTCGAAGACTTCACAGAAAATGTGGGTTTGGTGAAGGGATATGAAGGAAGTGGGGAAAGGTGGAATTAAAAAGGCGGTCTGGGAGGTAATTCTAGGCCTGAGGGACAGCAGAGGGGGTGGAGTTTCTTGAAGGACCAGGAAATCTTTGGATGGCTGAGGGATGTGGAGCCAGTAGAGATGAAAGGTATAGCATCAAACTGGAGGAAGCCCAGTTATAGCACGCAGAGACAGCAAAGGTTCCCTAGAGTCTAGAAAGATCCTAACTGGTAAAGTCAAAGCCCCGAATGTTTCTTATTGATATTACTAGGGGGAGCTCTAAGCAAGAGAGAAAAGCAGATACAAACCCTCAGAGTCTGCAGGTTAGTTGTATAACTACGTAATCCACTGTGATCACCTCTTTTTGGGAAAGAGCAAAGGACCTCAAGGTAGATTTTCTTTGGGTCTGATCTGGGACCTGTTGATCAGATGTGTGCTGTGAGTTCCAAGCTCAGAACTCAATTTCCAGACATGCAGGATCCCAGTTCAGAAGGGGACTGTGGAACATGGGGAAAGGGGGCTTAAGCCTTTTCCCCCATGTCATTTTCCTGACCTGAAATGGCCCCAGGGAGCCACTATTTGCTGCACTGAGAAAATGTATGTGTACCCAAGTACATAAAAGTTTCCTCAGCAGGTCAAATAGCAATTTCAAGGGGGCATTTTAAATTGGAAAAACAGTGCATGGGGTGTGTGGGGAGGGTTAAGCCCCTTCTTCCAACACCCTGTGATCCCAATTGGAATTGGGCCCTGGACACCTGAGAACTGAGTTCTGAGCATGGGACCCAGGTAGGACATTACAGATTGTAAGACCCTCAGTTACAAATGTGTTGTATTCTTTGCTCTAGCTACAAGCTGTCAGGGCACTGTGGGTGGTCCTTTCCTAGCTGAGGTTCTATCCTTCCTCTTTCAATCTTGCTGTTCTGGGATGTAAAAAAGAATTTTCGTATAGATTTGGTCTAGGTCCTCACCCTTACTAAAATAAGCCCTACCTTTCCTATCACATCTCGTCATTTTGGGGATATACCCTTTGCCCTGCTTCATTAGCTTGTATTGACAAAAGGAGGGTGTTCCAATCAAGAGCACATAGTGTAGTGGTGTGTTTAGGATTGCAACCTATGTGTACTGCTTGTTTGATTGCTTATCATAATTCATTTTTACAGATCTTTTCTAAATCAATAATTAAATGCATTCTCAACACCAGCCTTTTCTGTCTCTCTCTCTTTTTTTAACAGAGCTTGAAAATCTTACGAAATGTGAAAAATAGTAAGTCTTTAGAGTATCCAGACTGTTGGCAGAGTATATAGAAAAACAGATGTGGTGTTGTATTTCATACTATGAGATGCCAAAGAACCATAACCTCTAATGTTTCTGTAGGGAGTTGAGGGCACTCAGTAGTTTAGCGGATGAATAAAAAACCCCGTAATGCTACTATGCTGTCTTTCGTTGGGCATCTCAGGGGTCTCAAAAACAGGGATTAATTAAAGATCTACATTTCTCTGCAGAGTCTTAACTGGATAGAGAATGCAGATTGATAGTATGAAGTCTGCTGTGGCTTCCCATTCCATTTTGCATGTATAGGAATTTGACATTTTGCACAAAACCTTTCTTCGATAACCTTTTGTATAAAAGCTGGGCTACACAGTATGGTCCCCACAGGGGAGTCAGTATCCCCATGGTAAGCTTCCCATCACACAATCATAATGCTTAGGTGGGCTCACTGTATGAATTGGTGCCCTCAGGTTGTGAGTTCTTCCCCTTCCCTGTAAGTTTAGACTAGATGTATCCGGAGAGAGAAGTTCCAGCATAAAACATCATGGACAAACACACTCTTCTAAAGCTCAGTTCTGGGTATCTGATGACAAACATTCTTGCACTGATCTACAATAAGCCACATGTGTGCTAAGGCACTTTTTAATGTTTGACGTCTACAAACTATTAATTTGTAGGATATTACGAACTGTTTGCCCTTCTAATATTTGTACACTAGTAATGAATCCTTGGCACTGTCAGCAAATATAGGGTGGGGAAAAGATGACAACACAGGGTAGTTGGACCTGGAAAAGAGAGAAGTGGCAGTAGCATAGACAGTGGGAGAGAGGAAACGGGTCAAAGTTGATACAGCCTGTCTGGTGAAGGAAAGGTGAGAAGGATGAAGTTGGATCTAGGGTGTATGGTGAGGGATGGTATGCAACTGTGTGTACAGAGCCTCATCTTGCAGCAGGCACCATACTGCATAAAGCCTATGCGTTTACATGCTTTTAATCAACCTTCAGCTAAGGTATTCCACTATTTTTCTAGGCATCTGTGGTCCGCCTTCACTAGTAAAACCACCAGAGCCTAACCAGTCCAATCATTCCATCTTGAGCTTTGGTATGTATGTCTTAAATTAAGGTTGTTGGTGTTGTTTTTTCAGTGTTCTTTGCCTATTCACTATGAACAGTTTTAAAACTCTAGTTGCAGTCACAGGCTCCTTAAAGAACCTATTTGCCAAGTTCCTCCACACAGCTCCCCTTTTGCCATTGAGTATTAGTGAAATCCAAAGTGCTTAGATAAGCTTGAGAAGACATGGAAGAGACCAGTCCTCCTAACAGAGGTTTTATGTTGGCTCTAATCCAGTCCTTACAGTGGCAGTATGCTGTCATCATGTAACAGTGATAGCTGCATTGCAAGGCTTAGCTTCAACTCTTCTTTTGGTTGTCCCAGAAATTGGGAGCTCCAGTGCTGGGTTCAGGAAACACACACAACTAAAATTCTCTTATTCCCCGTCTTAAGGGAATAGGACTCAGCTTCATCAGAGCCAACTCTTATACCTCTGGACTGTATAATAAGCCAGTAGTTCTCGTACTAGTGTTTGGGATCCAAAAGTCAGCCTCAACTTTCTACCAGATGGGCGGCAAAGCCGGGCGGGGAGGAGGTGAGGAACATTGTGAGATGGGAGAGGAGGTTTAGGGAGATTCAAGGGCAAATTTTGGTTTGCCTCTGCATAATGTGCAAAGGCTGTTCCGGCACCCTCTCCCTCACAGAGGTGAAGGGGGAAGGGGCAGGGTTTTCTGCAGCTGGCGGAAAGGGAGAGCTGGCCTGCATTTTATGTTGGGGAGGGACAAGTAGTGTGAAGTTATTTTGCAAATATATTCGGAACACTCGGGGAGGGACTGTAGCTCAGTGGTAGAGCATCTGCTTGGCATGCAGAAGGTCCCAGGTTCAATCCCTGGCATCTCCAGTTAAAGGGACTAAGCAGGTAGGTGATGTGAAAGACCCTTGCCTGAGACCCTGGAGAGCTGATGCTGGTCTGAGTAGACAGTGCTGACTTTGATGGACCAAGGATCTGATTCAGTGTAAGGCAGCTTCGTATGTTCATGCATCCACTACAGAAAGTTTAAATTGGGCTGCATTTCACAAAGTTTGAGAACCATTGTATAAGCTGTACTTAGGTGGTTAATATTAAGGATGGCATGCCAGAAAAGAAATGCTCAGAACTTGGCTGAAATGATTGCCAAAGTAGACAGTGACAGTGATCACGGGTCAGACAGAGGTCACAGGTCAGATGCCATCACATTTGTTTTGGCCCTCAGACAAGGTACCGGTATATCATGAAAATTTCTGCTCTCTTCCCATATGTAAACTATCTGTGTTCTGGTAACTTTTTGAAGGGTACGAAAACAGGAAAAAAATGTTTACAGGCTACCTTCCACCCCCCTTATACTTGGGTTACCCAGATATGTTGTGATTCCTGACTCAGGGATGGAGGATAACTGGGGACAACTGGTGTTGCAGCAAAGGGTGGAAACAGCCATGGCAAATGCTGTGAGAAGATCCATGCAAAAGTACACTTTGCCGCTGTACTGTCTCCCACCTCCCACATTGGTATTAAGCTTAAAATTCCTTTTAGTTGTTCTTGCTCTGCTCACTTTTTTAAAAAACTGTTAATTGTTCAGCTTAGATTAGGAAACAGTGCATGCACAGCATTGTAAAATCATTACTATAGAATTTCAAAGTACTTTAATCATCAGACACATTTCAATAAGACCACTCCAGAGTGAGTAGATTAGGGACATTTTTATATTTCTTCAGATCTGGCATTAGCTAAATTGTACATTTGTCCTGATTATCATGATTGTTAATTGCTGTTTCATAGGATTTTTATTCTTACACAGTCTAGTCTCATCTAGAGAAAAAAAATGCCTAACATTTTCCTGATTTTATGTTTCAGGCTTTGCAAACCGATTTTCAAAACCCAAAGGACCAAGAGATCCACCACCAAGCTGGAATATTTAGTACATCTTCAAAGATGGATCCCACCCCTTGCAGACCATACCTGCCTTGTTTATCTACCTTCCTTTGTCAAATATCCTTCACCGCAGGATCACCATTTCAACAAAAAGGCTTTTGTTGAACTGTATAAGATGGAACATAGAATATGGATTCTCTATCAACTGAATACAATGCAACTTCATCTGTCAATTGACCTGGATGGCAACTAGCATAAATGGGAACCAAATGCTTCGTCAGCACTTGGTTCCTGTTCACATTTTCAGTGAAGCAAAAGTGGACTGTTTCTTCAGCACTATGTTTTGTTTTTTTATTTCTACAAAGACAGTTGTTTGGGCTCAGACCTGCCCAGAATCCTGAAGGCCCTCACCCCAATCTAAGATGTAAAGACAACCATAGTCTTGTTCAGGTGGGACAGAGCTCTGGATTATAGTTATTTATTACAAATTTGTATGTTTTCAGATTATTCTCGTGCTCCCTGGCTTTTGAATTGTGGCTGAAACTGGTAGGGAATTTGTCTGTTACATGAAGGTGACATTATTTGCATGAATGGAGTGGTTGGCCATTGATGTCTGGTGGACATTTGAGCACTTCTGCTACACTGATATTCTGTGATTCCCAATGTGTAATTAAAGAAAGAGCTCAGCATCCTTTCAGGTTCCCTACCCAGAAAAATCCACCAACAGTTTTGGCTGTCTCTTAGAAATGGGACTAGTTCTTCTTCCTACAACAATTGTAATTTCAGTATAGAAACCAGGCCAGTGAACGCACCAGCAACTTACCTCGCTATTTATACGTGTCGAGTACAAAAGGATCCAAAGTGAAATAATATTTCTGTTCCCACTTTGCCACATTTCTCCGTTTTTTTTATAAAATCCGCAAGATTTCTGTCCCCACTGCCTTTCTCCATTGTACTGAGGTCAAAGGAAGGGGAAGGCTGTTTAAAAAATGGCGGCAAAAAAAGGAAAAAAAACCCCGAGAATTGTACTGCGTGGCCGGAGTTTGAGGGGAAAGCGAAAGTGACTTGCCGCCATCCCACCCTCTCGCATCTAAGCACTGCAAAGCCGAAAAAGGGGGGGAACGAGTGTGGGCGGTTAGGAAGGATGGGGGCGGGGCGGTGGACTTTCAGCGGGGTTGCATGATCGCACTTCACAGCTCCGCGTGAGGAACACGTTTCATTTTAATACTTTGCCGTATAAGCGGATCCTCTTACCGTGGAGAAACTGTGCACTGAAGCCGTGTCCGGCATCCTTCGGGTGAGCTGAAGTGCGAACATGCAAGGAAAGCCCGCGGAAGTCGGCACCGCAAATGGCAAGTGCGGACCTGACCCAGATTGTTTTAAATTATTATGGGCCTTGGTTAATTAGGGAATAGTTCCCAACAAATGGTGTTTCTATATTTGAGAGAAGACTGTGATGCCCTTTCTAACTGTTCAGAGTCCCAAATTTGTAGCCTGAATATTCAAAATCTTGTCAGCCTTTTCAAAGCCTGTAATCAGGTTTGGAAACAGAACATCTAACATTTGGAGGGCTTTAAAAATTTGCCTTCTAACTTTTGGGACATACTATGGTTGGATATTTTACATTTCCATCACAAGTTTGGGAACAAGGATTATGGGACTGGAAAGGTCCTAATGTCCCTAGTACCTGGTCCTTGGTTGGATCCAGTTATCTGTCTGTTGAAGGTAGGGATGTTTGCGGATCTTCCCAACTTTCCCTTCATCCAGAAGCCATTACTGACTCCTCAAAAGTTCATTACTGGATTTGCAGGACCCGTGTTGAGTAATAGCCACATCACTTGGTGAGCTGCAGTGACAAGAGGGCAAAATTGCCTTTCCGCCTCTTCTGTTAGCAGATCCCCTCTGACGGAGGAAGGAGTGGTTTAATCCCTTCCCCTTTTCACTGAAGCCCACTGATCTGCATGGCTGTTACTCCACATAGGTCCTACAATGTAATCAACTTCCCCAGAGTTGAAAATGGCTGCCGAGGGCAGAAGAAAACTGAGAGGGTCTCCTTGTGCAAGAATTGCCAATCCCTGGACCCGCCCACTGAAACATTCTTCTCCATGCCCAAAAGTTCAAAGCGTGCCTTTAGCAGTGGTATGTCATGCCAGAGGTGCCGGTCAGAGAAATTATTTGTATTGTAAAAGCACAGCTAGATGGCTGAAACAAGTGAGATGCATCATTGGACAAGAAAGAGCGAAAATGGGGTTGGTGGGACTCCAGCAAAATGGATATCTAGTTTTTGTTTCTTCTCCAAAATGTGCGGAAGAGCCAAGCTTAAGTAAAAAATTTTAAAATTAATGAAATGTATTATGCAGTATAATAGAAACGAAATGTATTATTTATTTCCTATGCCAGTTAATGCTTCTGTAGACTACATTTCTACAAAATTAAAGAGCTGTGCATATCTCATACTAATCTCAAGTGTGTGCCTAGCACTACCATTGGCACATTACAAAAAGCGATACTTAACTTTAAATGGCATACTTACTGACTTGCCAGGAGCTACATTTCCAGTACTAATACTCAGAACTCAGACAAATGAGGATCTAGTTTCTACTTAAAAGCAAAAAAAAATATAAGTCAGCCATGTAGGTCAAGGACTCATTTGAATTACAGACACAAATGAGTCAGAGAATACAAATTGGATTGTATATGAGGAAATCTTTAGGCAGGTTATTCAATTTTGGGTCTATTTGCATGGGTTTTTTACCATGGGATTTTACATCTATCTAACTCAAGGAATACTGTTGCCTCTGTAAAGTTTGCATTTATTTAAGAACATCAGAGAACATAAGAAAGGCCCTGCTGGATCAGACCAAGGCCCATCAAGTCCAGCAGTCTGTTCACACAGTGGCCAACCAGGTGCCTCTAGGAAGCCACAAACAAGATGAGTGCAGCAACACCATCCTGCCTGTGTTCCACGGCACCCAAAATAATAGGCATGCTTCTCTGATACTAGAGAGAATAGGTATGCAGCATGACTAGTATCCATTTTAACTAATAATCATAAATCGCCCTTTTCTCCATGAATATGTCTACTCCCCTCTTAAAGCCTTCCAAGTTGGCAGCCATCACCACATCCTGGGGCAGGGAGTTCCACAATTTAACTATGCGTTGTGTGAAAAAATAATTCCTTTTATCTGTTTTGAATCTGTCACCCTCCAGCTTCAACAGATAACCTCGCGTTCTAGTATTATGGGAGAGGGAGAAAAACTTCTCCCTGTCCACTCTCTCCAAACCATGCATAATTTTATAGACCTCTATCATGTCATCCCTTAGCCGCCTTCTTTCCAAGCTAAACAGCCCTCAGTGCTTTAACCGCTCCCTATAGGACAGTTGCTGACACATCCAAGCTGAAACCATTTTCAAACTGCCTTGGAAAAGGGGAGAAGGGATTTTCCTATACCCCCCTCCCCAAAACCACAAGAAAAGGGAGTAGGCGACCCAACCATGTACAAGCATATCTATATAATAGTTATGTTGCTGGTAGCTACTTTGCTGCAGAATACATTGTGTGAAGATGTTGTCAAGAAACAAATTACCACCATGGAGCAACAGATCCGGTTAGTTTATCCTGGAAAGGACCCTTTCACTTACATACCCCAAGGCATGGGAACGATTGCCCCATGACATACCACAGCCCCCTGCAGAGTGTACGAAACTATATGCAACCACCACACAGGAATGGTGATACGGGATCTCCTCCTGCCAAGGTACTGGGGCCCAGCATTGTCATGAGAGGGGGATGGAGAAGGAACGTGCCGACTCCCTGGCTGGGACAGCTGCATTCCCGCCTCTGCTCACCTGTCAGTGTGTGGTCACCCCTTCGGGTTGAGCCTCCTCTTAGGGTTCAGAAATTAGACACATTAACTATACAACACAGACTTTGCTATCCCTTTGGATGTTACTGCTAAGTCATCCCTTGTTGGTGCTAACACCCTCCCACCCCGGTGCCTCTTCCACCACCGAATTGCAATGCTCTGAGTGTGGCACAGACCTCTGGAACAGAGTCTCAGGCAGTATGCCCTACCTACTGAACCATGGGGCATCCCGGCTGGGGTTTATGTAGTGATGGGAGGGGCTGTGCATGGGTGTGGGGAAGGGAGTTTGGCCACTGCTGGGAAGGGGGGTTGTTGCGGCTGTAGTTAGCATTCTGTGCTCCACCAGGACTTTGGGGTGGGACTGTGCCTGTGGGGGAGCACTTGGTCTTTTCTGTTGTATGGGTGCCTATGGGTTATGCTGTGGTTTTCCAGGGCATAACGTTTGGCTGGTTGGGGGGGGGGGACATTACTAGGCCAGTGGCTTAGGTAGCTAACTCCTGCCATGCCCCTGGGTTCACCCCTTTCCCTGCTAGTGGAGTGGCTTCTGCCGGCATTGCTTCTCAGCATTGCCATGCCAGCACCTGGCCGGGGTACAGTATCACTGGGGCACCCCACCGGCACATCTCAAAGATACACCTATTCTGACACTAGTAGGCTCCCAGTGCACTTCCCCGCCCATTAGTGGCTAGAGTGTCAGAATAGGATCTAAGAATCCCAGGTTCAAATCTCCACTCTGCCATGGAAGCTTGCTGGGCAACCTTGGGCCAGTGATACCCTCTCACCCTGACTTACCTCACAGGGTTGTTGTGAGGATAAAATGGAGGCGAGGAGAACGACATAAACCCCTTCGGGGTCACCAGTGCGGAGAAAGGCAGGATATAAAAAAAAATAACCAGACTGTACTGGAAGTGTGTTCATCCTCAATTTGCATTTGGAAGACATGGAAGCACTAAAAAAAATATCCTGCAGTAATCAAGGTGTAATTTATGCTTCTTCCACTTATAAGGAACTTTTAAATTGGGTGAATGCTAATCGGAAACAATGTATTCAAACATCTGAACAATAGAGAGCTTGCCAACTGTTTTAGTACTGTGTGTACAAATCTCGATTTTCCTAATTACCCAGCTCAGACATGTTGCGCTTCTAATTTTGCCAAGGAAGATTTAATTACAAGCAAACATGTTTAGCTAGGAGGAGTTTAAAAAAACAAAAGAAATGCAGAGGTTACATGCTGCTTTGGGAGCCATCAAGCTGATGTTTTTGAGGCTTTTAAAAAAAGTGTGTTTTCAGCTAAACAGACCTCAACAAAAGAAGGTGGCGATTATTGTGGGTGTCTGACAATATGTTCTCTATCCTAAGGATGTCTCTTTCATTTGATGCACTACCTGTGTACTCATGGAAGAATTCTTTTACAGATCCAACTTCTTACTCTCATGCCAAATAGAGTCTATCCTTGTACATGGAAACATTCACCTGAATTAATTGTGGTATTGGGTCTTTCCCCCATTTCTCTCATAGATGCAAAGGAACAGCATCCATTTAGGGCTTGAAGAGGGAGGAACAATCCAGCTGTGCATGCACTTAGCCAAGTACTGCTTTTTGTTAAACCCTATTGAAAGAAGTGGTCACAGCCACTTCTGGAAAAGTACAGGCATACCCCGTTTTATTGCGCTCCACAGATATTGCATTTTCGAGCAAGCTAACTAGCACCATTTTTCCAACAGCATGTGCTCGCTTCATGTTTCTGTGTCACGTTTTGGTAATTCTTGCAATATTTCAAACTTTTCCATTATTATTACAGTACTTTTTAAAGACATAATGCTCTTGCACACTTAATAGACTAAAGTGTAGTGTAAACACAACTTTTATATGCACCGGGAAACAAAAAAATTCGTGTGACTCACTTTATTGCAATTGTTATGTCTGTGTGGGGAGGACACACGAGGTTGAGACGGAGTTCCAACACAACTCGTTTATTGCAGTACAGAACAGAACTGAGAACTGTGAAAACCGGCCCCGCTTATATTTCCCCTGGCCGCTTGCGGCCACTCCCCCCCTGATCCGTGATAGGGGGGAACAACCCCCGGGTCGCCAATAGTGCAACCTGGCTTAGGGCCAATGGGGCGCGCTGGCTCGGGCCAATCGCGCGAGCAGGGCTTAGGAGCCTTCGCCTGGGACTCAAGCTCCTAGGTTTGCCCCTGCTTACAATCTTAACTATGTACATACATAACAGCGATGTTTGCTTTATTGGGGTTGTCTGGAACCAAACCCGCAATATCTCCGAGGTATGAATGTTAGTGCAATTTGGCCAATACCTTGCTATGCCCCATATAAATAAGCTAGTGGTAAACTACAAGCCTAATTAATCAACGCAACTCAAAATGTGCATGAAATTTGCTGGTAGCAAATTTATATCAAAAAGAGTCAAAGTATGTCCACTATTAGATATTGTTACATCACACATGGCAGAGAGGCGATTTGAACCTGGGTCTCCCAGATTCTAGTCCAACACTATATCTTGGGCCTTTTCTACACAAATGGTTTACAACGTTTCATGCAGTCAAAAGGTATATTTTTTCATTTCCTCACCTTTTTTCCTCCATTTGGTGTCGGAAATGTTTTCCCATCATTTTTTCTCTGTTGTTTTCCTAAGCACTTCTACCATGATTTTTTTTTTCTGATTCTGAGCCAGCTGTGTGAACTTCTTTTTTTTTTAATTTTTTTATTAAATTTTACAATACAAAAAAAGAAAAGAAAAGAAAAAAATATATATATAGATATAAAAGGGTATTCACATAACATATTGAATACATTTCATTTTTTAATACATTCATCAAAAAAAAAAAAACCCTTTCCCCCCACCCACCAAAAGTGACCCATCACCATGATTTCCATAGAAGTGTCCGGTAGCTTTATTTATTATCTAAATTCTAATATTACTTAAAAAATAATTTTCTATAACTCACTAAATAACAAAGTAAAATCCATTTTTGCCAACTTATCCCAATATGAGGTGGCCTTAAACCATGTTAACTTAAATTCTTCCAAATCATTTCCATGCAGAATTTCCGTTAATCTGGCCATCCTCATATATAACCACACTTTCTCTCTCCATTCTATAATTGAGGGTTTACTTGTTTGTTTCCATACTCTAGCTATCACAATCCTTGCAGCAGCAAAACTATATTGGCAGATAATCCTATCCCGATCATGAATATCCTTTGTGGGTATTCCCAGTAAACAAAATAATGGTTTTCTTTTCACTTTACTATTAATCAAATTATTTGTTTCTTTTACTATTTTTTTCCAAAATTTTTTAATTTTTTTACAAGTCCACCAGACATGCATATAAGTTCCTCTTTCTTTTCCACATTTCCAACAGATTCCTTTATCTTGACTGTTCATTTTAGATATCATAATTGGTGTTATATGCCATCTATAAAACATTTTATAGAGATTTTCTCTAATTTCATTAGTTATTGTAAATTTAAACTCCCTCTTCCATAAATTTTCCCATTTATCCAGGTCTATATTGAATCCTAAGTCCTGCATTCATTTGATCATGACTGGTTTGATTCTTTCTTGTTCTAAATTAATAGTCATCAATAATTTATACATCCTACCAATCAATCCTTTATTTCCTTTATCTAGTATCTTTTCTAACTCGGATTTATTTTTACTGAATCCAAGTTGACTATCTTTATTAAAAATATCTTGTAGTTTATAATATAAAAACCAGTCTTTTATATTTAATTCTTCCCTGCTTTTTAAAACCCATTTACTCTCCTTCCATTCAATAATAGCCCTATACATCTCTATATCTAAATTTAACTGTTTTCCCCTCTTCATATAAGCTTCTATTGGGTTAATCCACCCCGGGGTCATATTTTCTAAAATCTTCTTATATTTTGTCCAAATTTGAAATAACCCAGCTCTAATAATATGAATTTTGAAATCCCTATTTACCTTTTCCTTTTCATACCACAAATATGCATGCCAGCCATATCGAAGATTATACCCAGCTGTGTGAACTTCTTGAAACGGTCTTTATGTCTCCGCCCCACCAAACACCCTCCACACCCAGTTTTGCTCATCTCCCCTCCCTCCACCCATTTCTCTTCCTAATTTTTAAAATTTTGATGAGATTAGTGATCTAACACTGGATCAAATGTAGAATGAATCTCCCCACCCCCTTTTCTGCATTCCCCTGGGCTCTGCTACCCTAAGAATCTTGTTACACACTAGGAAAGCCCTCTGAGCGAAACAAAGTGAATTCCTCCCTAATTTTTTTGTTTGATTAGTAGATTAGCTATTTAACACTGGATCGAATGTAGCATGAACACAAGAATTAATCCCCCTTTCTGCATTCCCCTGTGCTTTGCTATCCTCAGCTTCTAGTTACATACTGGGAAAACAATTAAGTTCAGAAAGTGGTTTGCTAAAACTCAGTGAAACAAAATGAATTAATTGGACTGCATTGTTAAGTGTGCAATAGTTCCATGGTGCTTGATCGCAAAGCAAAATGGACGGACTCACTGGGCCACTAGTTGTTTTTTTTTTTTGGGGGGGGAGGGTGCAGATGTGCCTAATAGTGGATTGTGCTTTAATTTGGGGCATCCATTTTGAGTGCAAACTTTTCCATGGTGGATGATACACATGTGTTTTCCTGTCTAATGGTGGTGTGCATCAGCACTGGAGCATATGTGCAAAAACACAAAAAAGTTAGGAAAAAGTGGGGGGAGTGTCCAGCAAGATCATCCATGAAGTCACGAATGATGTGACGCTCCCCAACAGAAAACATCGTTTTTAGGGAAAAGTGCGGACAGGATAATACTGATTTAGGAAAACAGAAAACAAAATTGCAAAGGAGGGTGTGCGGACAAAAATAGTGGAACGTGATTCTAACCCTCACAGACTGACCACGTGGAAAATCTGGGGTAAGCGATGCATGCAAAAAAGGCCTTGGTTGGCCTTTATAAATGGTTTTTGTTTTGGACCACAACTACCTGCCACCTCTTTCAGAGGCAGATGTCTGACCTGTTGAACTGTATGTTAACAGGCTCTCTCTCCTCCAGTAACAATTTTGTAAAACACAAGGCTACAATGCTCCCTCTACTAATGCTTAGCCGAAATATTTGAGTGACCTAGTTTATAAGCTTGAACGCTGCCATTGTCGTCTTAGTAATAAATAGGATGTGTTCAACTTCAAAAGCTTTCTGGAGCCATCTGAGAAGCAGCACAGCTATGTAATAGGCAGAGCTTGTATCAACCATGAAAAGGCAGGATTGCTTCTCAGGGAAAGGCGTCCACCTGAGCTGAATAGCTACAGCTTCAGGCTGAAGGGACTGCTCTGCAGTGCTTGCAGGGATAACTACGGCAGAACTTAAAAATATGCACCAAATACACTACTGGGTGAAAGACAGCTTTCAGAACATCTGTTACCAGACAGCTGTATCAGGTACTAATTGGGGGGAAAATATTTATCCTAGTAGTAAAGATCATTTTCAAAACCCTCTGGATCAATTTATATTCCACATGACCGGGAAGTCTGTCTGTAATTAGACAATACAAACAACACAGCCCCGACGCTTGCAAGAATGTGTTTACCCGGAGGCTAAAAGCTTAACCTTCGTGTTTTGCATGCCTCTTTTTAGTAGCGTTGCCATAAGGGCAAGGTGGATTTCCCCTTTTCGATTTCTAGCGATCTCTTCGTCCCTGTCAAAGCGCTCTCTCGAAGTTCCAGTTCCAAATCTCAAAGAAGCGAGACCTCTTTTCAGCTTCTTACGAAGCAACCCGGGCATTTCCACACGATCTGCACGGTTTATTTCCTTTAGAAACGTTTCTTCAGTAAAGCGCAAATTGCATTTTTTAATGAAGTCTGACCTAAAAGCCTGCGCCGGGCTGAACAGAAGAACCACAAAACAACAGGTCCGGCTCTTAACTCTCGAGGTGCGAGAGGCGGCGGGAAGGAAAGGATGATTATATAATAGTGACGGAAAAGGCACTCTGCGTGTTTTTAGACCCCCCTCCCTCGTCCTGTTAATATTTAAAGGCATTTTTCCAGGACCCAACTTTGACATCAAAAACAGGTGATTCACAGTGGGTCGCCATGTTAGTCTGTCTGCAGCAGTAGAAAAGAGCAAGAGTCCAGTAGCACCTTAAAGACTAGCAAAAATATTTTCTGGTAGGGTAGGAGCTTAAAGGTTTATGGGAGATAATATTAAATGCAGTAGTAGAAAAGGGCAAGAGTCCAGTAGCACCTTAAAGACTAACAAAAATATTTTCTGGCAGGGTAGGAGCTTAAAGGTTTATGGGAGATAATATTAAATGCAATAGTAGAAAAGGACAAGAGTCCAGTAGCACCTTAAAGACTAACAAAAATATTTTCTGGCAGGGTAGGAGCTTAAAGGTTTATGGGAGATAATATTAAATGCAGTCGTAGAAAAGGGCAAGAGTCCAGTAGCACCTTAAAGACTAACACAAATATTTTCGGGCAGGGCGTGAGCTTTCGTGAGCCACAGCTCACTTCTTCAGATAGTATCTGAAGAAGCGAGCTGTGGCTCACGAAAGCTCACACCCTATCAAAAACAGGTTTCAGGGCTGATTGCCGACGAGCTCCGCATCCAGCCCCGCAGAGGCCACCTCCCCGCCCGCTTCAGGGTCGCTCTGTATCTCCGCCTCTGCTTGCCCAGCCGAGCGGGCGGCCCACGTGACCGAGCCGCCCTGCGTGCCTTCCCGCACGCTCCTCTCCCTCGAGGGCGGCTCCGTGCCGGAGCTCAGCCTTCCGTTCCCGGCAAGCCGCGCGCGGAAGAGCATGCGCCGACTCGCGCGGAACTACTGCTCCCGGCGTGCCGGCCCGGACTACAACTCCCAGCGAGCCCCGGGCGACGCCTGCGCCGTGGCCGCTGGCGCTCGGGCCATTTAAATGTGTGTGAGGGAGACGGCGAAATGGCTACGCAGGTCGCTGCAGTGCGCGCCGCGTCCCGGGGCGCGGGAGAGACGCCCCCGCTCCCCCTCGGGGACCGGGCCGGCCGGCCGAGGGGAGGCGGGAGGAAGAGGAAGGGCCCTCCCGGGGAGCCCGGGGGGTGCAAGAGGGCCCAGCTGAGCCAGCAGCCGCTCGTGGCAGTGGGGCCCGGTCAGGCGGAGCCGCCGCCGCCGCCCGCCGCCGCCTCCCCGGCCGTCCCTTCCGCCGCCGGCCTCTTCACTTTCTCCCCCCTCAGCCTCCCCGCGCAGGCCCCGCGCTGCGAGCGGCGGCAGCGGCGGCATCACCACCGGCACCGGCACCACCCGGACAGCAGCAGCTCCGAGCCTGGGCGCTCCTCCGGCGAGAAGCCGCGCAAGGGCCGGCGGGGGAGCTCCGGCGACGGCGGGCGGCCCAGCAAGCGAGGTGAGCGCCGGGCCGGGCCGGGCCGGGCTGGGGGGCTTCGGCCGCCGTGGGCTTGGCGGGCCCCGCTGGGATGCGCGCCGCCGCCGCCGCCGCCGCCTTCTCGGGCTCTTCTTTCCTCCAGCAGCTCCTGGGCGCCTCGCAAGTCCAACGTGACCCGCCCTGGGGGTGCGGTGCGGGACCCCCCCCTCGTTTCCTGGAGCGTTTCCTCCAAGAGGTCAAGCGGGGGCCTGACCTTCTCAGGGGGGGGGTGGCGGGGTGGCGGGCCCGCCCGGCCCAGGCAGACCGTTGTAAGTTGTATTTGGTGCCGCCGGGGCACGGAGAGCTTCCCCCCCTACGAGTCGTGAGCTGAGGTCGAGGTCTCTGTGGCACTTGTCCGCCTTGACACCTGTCGCCCTGCTCGCTGACAGCCTTGTGGGAAATCTAAGCTGCCCCGGGACCTGTTGGAGTACTTGCTTTTATGTTTTTATCTTAGCACTTACTATTAGAGCAGTAGTAGAAAAGGGCAAGAGTCCAGTGGCACCTTAAAGACTGACAAAAATATTTTCTGGTAGGGTAGGAGCTTTCGTGAGCCACAGCGTGAAGTGGCTCACGAAAGCTCCTACCCTACCAGAAAATATTTTTGTTAGTCTTTAAGGTGCTACTGGACTCTTGCCCTTCTTCGAAGTGAGCTGTGGCTCACGAAAGCTCACACCATGCCAGAAAATATTTTTGTCAGTCTTTAAGGTGCTACTGGACTCTTGCCCTTTTCTGCTACTGCAGACAGACTAACAGGGCTACCCACTGTGAATTATTAGAGCAGTATTTCTTTACGTGTTTGTATTTGTCTCTTCTTTCAGACATGCACCACGACTGGTCTGCCCCCTTTTCAAGTTCACCTTGACAGCAGGGTGTTCTGAAGTTCACCCTGGAGCTGTGTTCTTATCAGTTTCTCATTCAGAGATTGTAATCAGACTGTCCCACTAGTTTTTCTGTATGCAGGCAATCTGCTCCTCAAATTCTCAGTTTTGTGGAAGTGACAATTTGTACGGCAGAATACTTAGTCTTTTCATAACTATTTTTTTCAAGCTTCTTGTTGTTGGTCTCGAAGGTCTGAAGTTTATTCTTGCACTGTTGCATAGTTTCTGCAGCTTTGCAGCTGCTTGTAAGGAAACTGACTGTAAGCCTAACTTCAAATGAGTAGAAACTTGACATGCTGCATGCATGCTTGTCTGGAACAGCAGCTGTGCATGTTGCTGTACAGACTTCTAGAACTGTTGTTTAAGGCAAGCTAATATTCCTTGGATGTTTAAAATATAAATGTGTCGTAGCTAATTCTTGAAACGATTGAGCTTAAAAATCCATTTAAGGCAACTTGTACTTGTCTTGTTTTTAATCGGTGTAGTCTCCAAGACTGCTATTAATGCACCTGTAATTTTAAGTGAGCTGCATATTTAGTTTTGGAATTTCTTATTAGATACTCCTGATGTCACAACCAGACCATATGTTTTGGAAACATGTCTGTTGTTACTTCTAAGGTCTCTGAAACGGCTGAACTAATTCATCAGAGTACATCAATAATCTTGGTAATATTTGTACCCCTCAACCATTTCTGGTGTTAATTAGCTTAGCAAAACAAGAGAATGTTTTTTGTACTTCACTTGATTACATTTGAATTTTATATAAATACATCTCTCCTTGTACTTCCTGCATTTCATGGCCCTTTAAACCTGCTGTCACATTTTTTCACCTCCATAACCTCTGCCTAATAAGAACCCACTAGTCCGTGTAAGCTTGTGCTGGAATAAAATCTTCAGTGTGCCACAGGAGTCGTTTGTTTTTGCTGCAAGAGATTAACATAACTACTTTGAAAAATCCATGTCTAATGGATGGGGAGTAATGCCAACAATTTATTCTTAAAGAATGTACATAGGACACTGTAAGGTCACAAGAACAAACCTTGTTGGCACCTAGGAAAATTTGACTTTTAATTTCAGATTCCTGCTCTGAGTCTTATATAGCCACATTAACGATAGTAGCTGCCTGGTGTGAATGATATAATGTGTGGTGCCTAGAACAACAACATTGTCTCTAAGTTTGACTTATCCTTAAGTGAGACAGAAGTGGCGCACTGTTACTCTTCTAGAATACTGTAGTATTGTACAGATTTTTTTAGACCAGGCTGTAGTGGTCTGTAGACTACTATAGACTTCAGAATGAAAGATGTCTGTATAAATAACTCATGCTTCATGTTAAGGTAACAATTTTAATTGTAAACATGGGTGTGGTGGGTTTTACATTGTGTATGGTTTTAATCTGAACATTGTTAAGGTTTGTAAATTATTTGATTTGCATTTATTTATCTTGGACATTTATGAACTCTTCCTTTCACCAAACAATTGGGATCCCAAGGCAGGTAACAGATAAAATACAAAAAAATTAATATTGAATTAATTGAGAAACAGGTAAGCCAGAGCCTATTCAAACTGTCCCATAAGGCATTTAAAATAATTCTGACTTAAAGCCTTGCCAGAAGGCCCCAAGAGTAATTGCACGTCTCATCCTTTCTGGGAGGCCATTCTTAACAGGAGCATGGCAATAGAAAGGCCTGGGCTGTCACAGACAGCATCCTCAAGAGTGAGGAAAGTTAGGAGAACAAATTGTGAGGGAGCACAATTACTGTGCCGGTTCATGTTGGGAGAGATAGTCCTTCAAGTATGTGGACCCCAAGTCTTGAAGGGCTTTAAAAGTAGCCCTTTAAATGGGACCTGGAAACACATAGCCAGGGAAGAGACTTCGAGACCAGTGTTATATGTTCCTGACAGGCAGAGCCCAATAGCTGGTGGAATGCTATGTTTTGTACCAGCTGAAGTCTCTGTATTTCCTTCAAGTGCAGCCCTAGTTATAGCTTGGAAGGGACTAAAGCCGGTAGAGGAATGAGGCGCATTGTTATACGCATATTCGGCAAATGGCAGCAGGTCGACATTCTACCACCGCATTTACTCGTTCCGTTTGACCATCCGTTTGGGGGTGATAGGCGGAAGAAAGGCCCTGCTCTTCCACTCCCATTAACTTTAGGAAGGCCCGCCAGAACTTGGCAACAAACTGGACCCCCCGGTCGGAGAGGACCTTCCTCGGGATCGAGTGTAGCCTGAGGACGTGTGTGATGAACAGTTTAGCTAAGCCCTGGGCTGAAGGAAGGCCTGCACATGGAACGAAGTGAACCTGTTTGGAAAAGAGGTCTGTGATAACCCAAAGAACCGTTTTTCCCCGACTCGGAGGTAGGTCGGTGATAAAATCCATGGCGATGACTTCCCAGGGACGGGAGGGGCTCTCAAGCGGTTTGAGAAGCCCTGGGGGTTTTCCCATCCGTTTCTTGGCTGTGGCGCAGGTGGGGCAGCTGCGCACATACAACTCTACATCAGATCTCATACCGGGCCACCAGAATTGTCTTCGAACCAGGTGAAGCGTTTTTATGAAACCAAAATGACCCGCTAGCCTGGCACCATGTACAAGTCCCAATACTTCCTTGCGAAGAGAGGAGGGGACGTACAGTTTCCCCCCTTGCACCCACCAAGTGTTGGTACGTTCCAGGCCAGTGGGGAGGAGATGATGCTCCTCCTCCTGCAAGGAGGCGTCCCGGAGTCGCTGTTGGAAGGCTTCCGGAATGCCTTTGAGTGTAGGGGGGGTCTCCGGTGGTCGGGCTTGGGACCGGGTGGTGACGGCTAAGCTAGGAACTTCCCCTCGCTGCTCGGGAGTGAACAGGGAGTCGACTGGGCGATCGAAATCGTTGCGATACTGGGGAAGTCGTGACAAAGCGTCGGCTAGGGCATTTTCTTTGCCAGGGACATGTCTGAGAGTGAACCGGAACTTAGCGAAAAATTGGGCCCACCGAACCTGTTTGGCATTGAGTTTTCTAGCCCCCTTGAGGGCCTCAAGATTCTTGTGATCGGTACACACTTCGAATGGCAGTTCGGCCCCTTCCAAGAAGTGTCGCCATATGGTAAGGGCATGTTTGACCGCTGCTGCCTCCTTCTCCCAAATAGCCCAGTTGATTTCAGACTGGGAAAACTTCTTGGAGAAGTAGGCGCATGGTCTCAACCGTCCCCCCTCATCCCTCTGCAATAGGGCCCCGCCCATGGCTACATCCGAGGCATCCACTTGCACCACAAAAGGCTTGGTGCAATCTGGGTGAGCCAAAACGGGTTCGGATGAAAAAAGTAGCTTCAAACGTTCAAAAGCTCGCTGGCACTGGGGGGACCATTGCAAACGGGCTGAGGGAAGCGCGGCGCTAGCCCCCTTGTCCTTGGTACGCAACAGGGCAGTGAGGGGAAGCGCAACTTGGGCAAAGTTAGGAATGAAGTTCCGGTAAAAATTGGCAAACCCCAAAAACTGCTGAAGTTGGCGGCGGGTAGTGGGGGGTTCCCAGTCCTGCACTGCCTGGACCTTGGCGGGGTCCATTTCCAACCCCTGGTGGGAGATCACATACCCCAGAAATGTAATGGAGGGTTGGTGGAATTCACATTTGGACACCTTAGCATACAGTTTGTGCTCCCGCAGCCGCTGGAGCACCTCTCGCACTAAGCGCACATGGTCTTCCATGGTTTCAGAATAAATGAGGATGTCATCGAGAAATACCACCACCCCCCGAAACAGCAAATCATGCAAAACCTCATTAATTAATTGCATAAAGACACTCGGAGCCCCCGAAAGTCCGAACGGCATGACCAGGTACTCAAACATCCCAAAACAACTGGAAAAGGCCGTTTTGGGTTCGTCTCCTTCTTTGATGCGAATGCGGTGGTAGGCTTCTACCAAGTCCAGTTTGGTGAAGATTCGGCCCTCCTTTAATTGTGCTAGAAGGTCAGGAATAAGAGGGAGGGGGTAAGCATTAGACTGGGTGACTGCGTTCAGTCTGCGAAAGTCAATACACAGTCTTAAATCTCCCGTCTTCTTCTTTACAAAGAAAGCTGGGGCTGAATAAGGAGCCTTGGAGGGGCGTATGAAGCCCCTCGCCAGATTGACATCCAGATAGTCTCGCAACACTGTCTTTTCACTAGGGCTCATGGGGTAAACCTTTCCCTTAGACAGTTTGCCTTCCCCTACAATCTCGATGGCACAGTCCGTTTCTCTGTGGGGAGGCAGTTCGTCGCACTCTCTAACATCAAAAACATCAGTAAATTGCGAGTACTCAGAGGGTAATTGAGGAGAGATTGGGGCGGGGGACCCTACCAGTGCGGCGGCTGGAGTTCCGAGTACCCGTTCCTTGTCATGCAACCCACAGGGGTTTTCGGGGAAGGAAAGCACCCGTTTAACCCAATCAATGGAGGGATTGTGCCCCCTTAACCAGTTCATCCCTAACACCACAGGGGTTACAATAGGGGCGATGGTGAAATACAACCGTTCCCAATGTTCCCCCACGGACATAATCACGGCTGCAGTTCTGTGGGTCACAGGGCCCCGTTTAAAGTCACTCCCGTCCATTTGGGAAAAACGGAGGGGTCCCGGAAGCCGCTTGCGCCGAACACCCAACTTCTTGGCAGTTTCCTCATTTATCATGGTGCGGGCACACCCCGAGTCGACCAACGCGGGGACCTCTAATGGGGGACCCCCTTTGGGTAGGGACAGATGAACACGCACAAATACATTGTCCTCTTGGGCGCTTACCATCGGTGGAGCTCCTTGCACAACGATGGGGACGGTCTGCTGCGGAGCCCCCTCTACAGCAGACCGACGGCGTTTTTTGCCGGCTGTTCCCACTCTTCCTCCTCGCTGGAAGAGGGGGACGGGGTGGTGGCTTCCGGGGAGCCGTCCGAATCAAAGACGGTATTTGTAATCCGGGACCCCGATGGGACCGTAGAGTCGGATGCCCCATCCTGGGGGCGCGCGTGGAGAGCGGAGGGTGCGCCGGAGCGCCGGCCCAGTGGTCCACTTCTGCGGCGAGGCTGGCTGTCGGCGGCCGGTTTCGTCGGCTCGGCCTGGGTTTGGCGGGGAGGGGTCGGACGGCCTGAGCGAGAGGGGCATTGCGATGCAAAGTGACCCTTTCCCCCGCAGATCAGGCAGACGCCGGCTTCGAACCGCTTGCGGCGTTCCGCGGCCGAGAGGACCCCGCCACCCCCTTGCCGGAGTTCCCGGCCACGGTCACCCCGGGGCCTGGGGTCTCGCCCAATCCGTTGCTTGGACAAGTTCAGGAGTTGTTTGCGATTCTCGATGTCCGCAGCATGGCGAACCCAACCTTCCACATCCGGGGGGTTCCCTTGCATGAAGGCCCAATGTTGGAGATCTGGGTTGAGACCCTCCCTGAAACATTGTACCAAGGTAGCCTCACTCCAGTCCAGAATTCGGCTAGCCAGTGACTGGAACTCACTTGCATACTGCGCCACCGACTTAGTCCCTTGGCGCAGTTGCATCAGGGAGGCTTTAGCCCGCTCACCTAGAGTCGGGTCCTCAAAACGGTTTCGGAGTGCTACCATGAACTCGTCCAGGGTTCGCAGCACCGGCGAGCGGAGTTCATACTGCAACACCATCCAGGCAGCCGCCTCCCCTTGCAGTAAGGAAGCCACGTACTGCACCCGGGACTCCTCAGAAACGAAGGTTCGGCCTTGTTCCCGCATAAAAATGTCTACTTGGACCATAAAAAAGGTCAACTGGTCTCCCGACCCGTCATACGTGACTTTCAGGTCCCGACGGGCCGGGGGGGCAGGGGTTGCGGGCGGAACTACCGGGGCCCCGTCTGGGGGAGCACCGGCTGGAGGTTGCAATTTCAGCGCATCTAGGGTCGTGGCCATCTCACCCATTACGCGTTGCATGATCTCCATCTGCTCCTGCATAGCCCGGCGGTCTTCCTGCCATTGCTTTCGTTCTTCCTCCATGAGGGCCTCTTTGCGGGCCGGGTCTCCTTCGAGTCCCGTGCTGGGGAAGGCCAACCGGCGATCCTTCGCCGCGGTCCGCGAGAGCGACCAGCCCTTGGGAGAGTCCAGCCAATAAGTAAGCCCCCGGGGACGTCCGTCCCGATCTTGGTCGGGGGCGCGACCCTTCGGTTTCTTTGGCTTGGCTCCCTCCTCTTTAGGGTCCGGCTTCTCCGGCTCGTCCGGTTCCTTGGGGGCATCGGGGTTAGGGGTGGTGTCCTCGTCGGCTGACATTCTGTCCAAAGCGGTACAGCTGCAGTCCGGGAGGCAATGACTTGCAACTTAATGTGAGAGATCCCCCTCTCTGAGTTTGCTTCTCCAAATCAGTTGCTCAGACGTTGATACAGAAACAATCAATTTATTGAAGCCTTCAGGAGATGAGACAGGCACAGGTAGAAAGTTGCAAGTGAGGGGCTATACGGGTTTACAGAATATATTGACTCCAGGGCACTGGGGCACTGGGGTTCACACTTATTGTTATGGGAAGTTACAAGCTTGGCATAATACAAAACATCAGACGGATCCCAGGAAGTCTGGTGCGGCTATCACACTTCCAAGGCCGCATCGGCCTGAGGGAGTACTGGCAGGAAGAACAGCGGGGGGGGGGGAAGATACATGGGCCATCAGGCCTGGCGCCTGAGACCAGAAGGTGTGAACTGCTTTTACGAGTTCACTGATAACACAGCAGGTGATGGAAAGCAGAGACACAAAGACAGAGACCCTCACATTCAGTTTAGCTGCTCTCCTGGGAAGAATTCATAGTAGATCCTGGGTGAGAAACTGGTCAAATCTTGATGTCATAAACGTCCCAATTCTATTGTGATCAAACATACTTGTTTAACTGATTTGAGAAGTTTAAGAGGTTTATAGGAGAACATGTACTTAGCTGCACTACTACAGCACTGTCTGTGCCCTCAAAGAGCACATTAAAGTCACCCTAGATATTAAACAGCTATTTAAATGTGGATGTTTGGAAATTTGGTGGTCTAACTAGTGGATTAAACTTTAAACAGGTTTCTTAGAAAGCAAATGTGTATGGGAATGAGGTTGCTAGGTGATTCAGAACAGTCATGGCCAAAGTATAAGGGTGTATGCCTAGTCAACGTTTTGATACAATAAATGTGAGCTTTTCTTGCTCCTTTTTCAAACTACTTGCTGAAATTTGAAATTGCTACTTACAGTGTACCACCACTTAATGGGATTGCTAGCAGCATACTGCTATTAGTGGCTCAAGGATAAACACAAATGACCTCATGAAAGACATTTTATTTACAGTGTTTAAAATGTGGCACAGCTCAGAAATGGCATGGCTTCTGCACAGAAGGAAATAGTTGGAAGAACAGGAAGTATGATAGAATGTAGAGAGGAGGGATGGGAAGGGCCAGAGCTCCAGTATTCATTTCCCAAAATCTCTGTAGTAGGGCTGAGACAGGAGAGTTGCTGTCTGTCAGAATAGACAATGCTGAGCTTGACAGACTAATGGCTTGAGTATAAGCTAGCTTTGTATGCTTGAAGAAGAACATATGACAGAAGAGGAGCTTTAGTGGCTGCTTGCACACACTGAAGATGCTGAGGATAGGAAGGATTCTGAGATGAATCTCTGATCAAAGTGAGGACGATTTACGTAGGAAGGTTGGGAGTTCTGGAACTTGTGACCTCTCGAGGAGAAGGTTTTTAAATGTAAGATAGGAGAGAATAAATCTTGGGCTGGAAAAATTGATTCTGAAGCTGTGAAGATACTTACAGTCCAGAATGGGGAGAAATAGGAAGCAAATAACGTAATCTTTGGAAATCTTTGTGGATATAAGAATTAAGTCACTAGAAGGGAGCTAGAATGGGAACAACCTAGAAGGGAGCTAGAATGGGAACAAGAATGGTGATGCTGCAGTCATCTTGTTTGGGGGCTTCCTAGAGGCACCTGGTTGGCCAGGTGTGAACAATGTGAACAGACTGCTGGACTTTATGGGCCTTAGTCTGATCCAGCAGGGCTTTTCTTACGTTAACCAGTATAATGAGAGAGTCCCTCCTGCATCCTATTAGAAGACCTGCACATAACAAATTTAAAGGCTTTGCCTGTGCAAAACTGTTCAGCAGAGTTCTTCAGGATTTATCTATTAAAGGTGATTAACAACCTTTAATTCTAATAATACAAAAGAGTAAGGGGTTGAGTTTGGTTCTTTGAACTGTTAACAAACAGACCAGACAGAACACCTGTAGAAACTTTTATTGAGATAAATGATTGATAGAAATAATAAGACAGAAAAAATACACACATGAAAAAGTTAAGCCTACAGTTACTGTGAAGATAAATGCTAAAATTATCAAAGTTCCTAGCATTTCTTAATCATATTATATCAAATAATAGTTTTAAAAGTAAATCAGGTTTCAGCTTTTGTCTCACTTCTTTTAGAGATTATCAAAAAGCTCAAGTTATCTTACCTAGTCTTCTTCTGAGACTTCCTTCCAGAGAAATCTGATTTGCTTGTCACCGGAGTGCATATTTATAGAATAATATCAATCTTATCTTTCTCTAAATCTGTTTTCATTCGGTTATTATCTTGATAACGGATTGACTTATTTGCACTTATGTTGATTATCTCATATTTAGTTATGAACCAGTCAGCATGTGCATATGAGTTACATCTGATATAGCAAGATGAGAAGGCCAATCTCAAATTCTTACCCTCTATTAAAAAGCAATTAATTGAACTTTTCTGTAACTGTTTCAATTAACTGTCCAAGATGAAAGCAACTTTAAGCAAACAAGGTTCATTGACAGTTGAAAAGTGCTTGAACTCTCAGTTAACTTGCAAACTCAGCAAGAATAGTAGTGATATCATAGCTACTGCTACACTAGGATTATGTTCAGGAGCCCAGAGAGTCTGGTGTACTAAATTGTATTGAAGATGCAAGAATAATGAATGCCCTGTAAAAAGATGTTATTTGTTTGCTAAAAGTTGTGTTCTGTTTGTTATTCAGTGTGCTCAGGATAGCATCCTCCAAGGGTAGATGTATGGTTGCCAGGTTCACAACCGGTTGGAGGTTTGGGGGCGGAGCCTGAGGAGGGCAGGGTTTGGGGAGGGGAGGGACTTCCAATGCCGTAGAGTACAGTTGCCAAAGGCAGCCATTTTCTCCAGGGGAACTGATCTCTATTGGCTGGAGATTCGTTGTAATAGCAGGAGCTCTCTTGCTACTACCTAGAGGTTGTGCAGGCAATTGTATCAAAAACATATATTCATGAAAAGATGCAAGACATGAACAAACAACAAGTGCTAGTACAAAAATAACTATAAAGGAAATACAATATATATATACAAAGCTATTCACAATGTGACAGCAATATTAGCTAAAGCACAATGGCTGTTTCCAATGAAATTAAGAAAGTCCAATGCCAGTAGTTTCATAAATCAACGTCTGCTGGAACACCTCTTGCTGCTCCAAAAAGGTGACAGAGGTCCAACAAAGTTTCTGAAAGTAGCTTGCAGCAACTGCTTCTAAAATGTCTCCCCAGTTCCCAGTCTTTGCACACAAGAGAGCACTCTATGGAGGCAGGGGGAAATGGGGTGAGGCCCCTTTAGGGCAAAAGCCAACTAAAAATTTCACCAGTGACTTAAATGGGCATTCTGTCTTCAGTGGCATCCATGAGGTCTCCCATTTCATCCTTGCAAAGCTCTGAGATATATGCAAAAAGTGAGAAACTACTAGCAACAATTCAATTAAATTTGTTCTGTAAGTCCATGAGACCAGCTCTTGTTGCTAACAGGCCTAGAGAAAAATGTCCTACACTTTAAATAGAGGCTTAATGTGTGGAAATAGGCAGCTGAAACTTTTCATAGCATGGAAGTAAGTAACATCACCTGGTAAATAACATCCTATTAAGCCTCTGTTAAAAGGGCAGAATTTTTTTTGGGTAATTGGCAACTTAAGTGTGACTGATATTTGCCTTTCTCCCATGAACTTTAATCACCTGTAATCTCTAATAAAGCTGAAGTAAATGATAATAGCTGTTGCTATATGGTAAGTGTGAGTCTTGCTGAAGAAGTCTTTCTGGTTTGGCAAAGAAAGTGCTAGATGTTTGACAAACCCTACATCAGCAGCAGTTTTTCAACCTGATCCCATTTCTAGTAACTTGGAGGTAACTCTGTTTTCATAACTACTTACAAATATACATAGGATTGCAACCTTTCCCATAAACCCCCTGTGTTAATGAGATACTTTATTATTATGTTGGCCACACAAGGCTGGGCCCAGATTTTTCCACAGTGTTTCAGCAGACCAGTAGATTGACCTTAAAATACAAGACAAGCTCCGAGGTAGTAGACACTTTTGTTCAGATAAAGCATCTGACAAATCCATATTTCAGTACAGAAAGTGGGCAGATGTGAATCTGGCCTCTTTATTTCAAGTTACTTTTTAGTTTCATAGATGCTGCGTCTGTTGCTTAGTTGCCCAGTCATTCGAGCTGAAGACTGAATAAATCTTAAGAACATAAGAAAGGCCATGCTCGATCAGACCAAGGCCCAGACCAAATCCAACAGTCTGTTCGCACAGTGGCCAACCAGGTGCCTCTAGGAAGCCCACAAACAAGGCTACTGTGGCAGCATTATCCTGCCTGTGTTCCACAGCACCTAATGTAATAGGCATGCTCCTCTGATAATGGAGAGAATAGATATGCATCATGACTAGTATCCATTAGTAGCCATGGATAGCCCTATCCTCCATGAACATGTCTACTCTCCTCTTAAAGCCTTCCAACTTGGCAGCCATTATCACATCCTGGGATACGGAGTTCCACAATTTAACTGCATTGTGTGAAGAAATACTTCCGTTTGTCTGTTTTGAATCTCTCACCTTTCAGCTTCAGCAGATGATCTGTGTTGCCTTCTTTCTAGAAATCCCACTATTATATGGAACATCTTAATATGCTTCTACAATGAAGGATTATATTGACCAGATTGTTGGATCAAATAGGAAACAGGACGATCATGCAGTTGTGTGTTCCTTGGAAAAAGATGAAACCCATATTAGAAATTAATGAATGTCATTGAGGGATAATTGGGAGCAATGGGAAGCTGGGGATAGAGCCAAGCATAGTACTTTTTGCTCTGTAGGTTTTCAACAAATTGAGTAGTTCACATCAACAGACAGTGGTGGTGAGGTCAGGGAAGTGTCCAGTATGAAATTTGTCTGGTACTGGTGTACTTGGCAATAAGAAATAGGAGTGCAGGGAAGGTAATGGTTGTGGATGAATTCCCAGCAGATGATTTGGAACCATCTCTCTCCCCCCGCTCAAAAACCCACTCAGTTTTTTAAAGGATGGGAATGTGCCAACGGCTGGCCGGTTGGGGAGGGGCTGTGGCTTAGTGGTTGAACATCTGCTTGGTATGCAGAAGGTCCCAGATTCAGCCCTCCAGCATCTCCTGTTAACAGAACCAGGTTGTAAGTGATATGAAAGACCTCTGCCTGACTCCCTGGAGAGCTGCTGCCAATCTCAGCAGATAATACTGACCTTGATGAACCAGTGGTTGGATTCAGTATAAAACAGGTTCATGTGTTAATTTCCACTGATTAATACTGGTGCAGGAGATCTTTCTGCATACTTGGAGAATTCTTCAATATACAGAAACTTCTACCTTGTCTGTGAGTATTTTGGTTTTGCTGCCCAACTGAGCAGGGGGAATGGGGGTGTAGGGGATTGTAGGGGATGTCACATCTCACTTGCAGGTAGATATCAGGACTGACAAGAGAGTAAAGTCTTAGTAATTATTATGAAAACCTTGTGCCCTACCTAGACTACTTTTGCGTCCCACCAGTGGAACGTGTACTTCCAGCTGAGAACCACTGCTTTATTTGTTATTTATTTACAAAATCTGTACTTCATCTTTCTGCTTGGCATGCAGGTGGCTGATCAGGTGGCTAACAGATTACAAGTTTTTACCCACTGGGGGAAGATGGCCACAGAAGGGGACAGGGGAGCGAGTGCCACAGTTTTGGTGTTCACTTGGTTTGCCACATGCCTAATCTCAGGTGGGGATACCTGAAGAAGGGCCTCAGAAGAAGATTGTAGTGGTAGGTTTTTTGCGGGGCATGCTGATTACCCATTTAGCAGTTGTCTGGGTGAGGGTGTCTTTAGAGTAACATTTTTTCAGCATATTTAGGGAGTTATGAAACCATGCAGAAACCACTACCTGGTCTGGGGGTGGCCACATTAACAGCCTTGCTGATAGGCATTTGACCATGAAGGGAACATGTTGGGAGCACATTAGGAATTGCATGGAGGTAGAAAGAAGGGGGAAAACCTTTAAACTATCCCTTGGCCCCAATCTTTACTTTCCTGTTGAATAAACATTATTAGGAGCTTGAGTAAACCAATTTCCTGTCCCTCTTTTTTCTCCCACCTGCTTCAGCTGACACTCAGATGGCCCCACAATTCTGTGCCTCCGAAAGGAACAATGAACGTAACTCTTTTCAGGCTGTACCCTCTACCCTTTTCATAGAACAATATTTTTCTATATATGTACCTGGGGAGTCTACTGAGTATTTAGGAACCCTCAGCTTCAATGCTGGATCATTGTGATACAATTGTGTATTATGCCTTTTTGCACTGTACATAGGGTAAGAGTGCAAAAAGGCATAATGTCACCTTTCTGGAACTTACAAGACAATAGTCAGTCCCTACACAAAAGAATAAGTGGACACGCATTTGACATTAAAAGTAGCAATATTCAGAAACTAGTGAGGGAACTTTTCAACCTCCTAAGGTATACTGTTGCTGATGTAAGTCATCACTTTTCAGCATAAAACAAACAAGCCCGAATCCTCACACACTTCAAAGGGAGACTCTAGCATGACGCAATCTTATCCTGTGATTGGAATTTGGGATTCCTTAGTTGTTTTAGCTACCAACCCTGTTATAAACTTTGGACTACATAGTAACTTCTAGCATTGACAGCTTTGCAAAACTAGACAAACAGCCAATTATGGCTCTTGTAAATGGTCTGTGAACTGCTTTTGAATTTTACACAATTACATCTTACCCTGTCCTATTTGTATTTCATGGCCTTGTTGTTATTTCCCATAAACCCATATGTAAGTGTCTGCCTAGTGCATCTGAAGAAGTGGGTTGTGGTCCACAAAAGCTTATGCTGGTATCCAATTTTAATGGTCCACGAGACTCCTGTTTATTTTCTTCTGCAATAAACTGCTGTTGTGCTGCATTTACTAGCTACAGTTGCAGTGCTGTTTCTGTATTAAGGGACTTTGCACCAGAAATCTTTATTGTGAATAAAATTAAAATGGTAAAGTGGCTGACCTTTTTCTTCTCAAGTCCTTGTTCAGTAGCCTTGTTACAATGGCAAAATAGTTATACCCTTTTCAAAACCAACTAGCATCACCTCCATATTTTTATTTTGTGCCACTGCAAGTGTCTGATCCATAGTACCTGATTGTGTACAATTTGAGTTAGTGTTAAATTACACTTCTGAAACAATTAAATTGAGAATCCAGTAATACTGTAATATTAATTTGGTAGTTTCCACTATGAAGTGTTATCTTTCTCCCTCTACCCCAGCAACTCAATAGGTATAAACGAGTGCACTCCTTCAACAGCCGCACATTGTGGAGCAAATACCATCACTAGGGTTGCCAGCCTCCAGGTGGTGGCTGGAGATCTCCTGCTATTACAACTGATCTCCAGCCGATAGAGATCAGTTCTCCTGGAGAAAATGGCTGCTTTGGCAATTGGATTCCATGGCATTGACCTGCCCTCAAACCCTGCCCTCCTCAGGCTCAACCCCAAAATTTACAGGTATTTCCCAACCTGGAGCTGGCAACTCTAACCTTCACAAACCAGAAGAAAACATGAGCTGCATGTTGTTGATTTACAAGCTAAGATGTAGTGCAGATTTCAAACTGAAATTCTTTTCCAGAGTACAGTCTGGTACATTCCTCTTCTAAGAAATTGTGAACTGTGTATTTCAGCTTTTGATGCAGTTGTATACATTTTTATGCACCTGCCTATGTATGGACTGCCTAGATTCAAGCCTTGCCATCCACACCCACGTTTTTACTTGTAATTCTTACTATGAACTGTATACAGTTAAATCAGCTGAAGAAAACCTTTCTACATTAATCTACAAGCAGACATGTTTCTATTTAAATTCTCATACAATATTTATGAAGCTTTGATCTCAGTCCAGAATTACGTGTTCTATAAACATCAGTGAAAAATGTATCAAGTTTCCTTCCTACTTGTTTTTAAACCTCCAGATAGCTATACCCAAGATATTTGATCTTGACATAGGCTATTTTCAGGAGGATTACAAAAGCATACTATCAAATTTATTCTGAATTTATTAGTAGATTTTAGGGGGAAATTAAACATGTCACCTTTCTGGAATTTACATGGCAATCCTATGTACTCTTATCTGAGAGTATGTCTCATTGAACACTGTGGAACTTACTTTTGAGTAGACATACATAGGATTGTGCTGATGCTCCTCTTTGTATTATATTACACCATACTTTACAAATGGCTTGGCTAACACCAAAATTACAATTACTGGGCTTATTGTTTTCTTAGAGTCATGCTTAGCCCGTCCTGAGTAGAATAGCTTCTTAAAATTGAAATGGATGGCTTAAAAATCACTGCTCAACAGAGCTGCCATGCACGACTGTAGGTTTGACAGGATCTAAACAATGCATGTGTCTATTTAAAATATGTTGTTGGCTTAATGCAAGAGACCTAGTACTATGTTAAGAATATATAATTATGCCTTCAATTCTACTCAGGACTTCAGAGAACTTGTCACAGCAACTTACTAAGCTTTGATCTCAGCAGTAGTTTGAAGTAGGGAGCCTGTTTGTGTGGTACTGCTGTATTCATGGACTCATTGTGACTGATAACTCATTCTGACTTCAGGCGGTGCACCAGATGATGAGTGGTGGCTTAAAATAACTATTGAAGCTGTGTATGATTTCCTGGCTGTACTGGCTGTCGGAGCAGGCAATAAGAACAACTGTCTGGATTTTTCCTCTTGACTGCCTTGTTCCTCTGTAGCAGCCTTTTTTCAAATTATCCATTGTTGGTCCTTAGCAGTTAATACCTATGGCTTAATCTGTGTAAATATGCATAGCACAAACAGGTTCATGAGGGGTGGATGCACAGGAATAACCACCTATCTTTAGTGTATAAGCTGGGCTCTTTCTCTGGACCTGGCACAAACTGCTAGGCTTTTCTTGTGGATCCCGAGGGCTGGACCCCATGTTCTGCCCTTTTAACAAAACATTTGATTTCAAGAGCTTGCGACCTTGGTTCTTTTGATTTTTTTCTTCATAAATATTTTCTTAAATACCTTGCGTTTTTTTATACTTTCTATAAATATGAAGTTTCCAAGAAGGGCATAATTTTCTTTAGTAGTCAAGCACTAATCATTCCTGTTTAGCATACCATCCTCTTAACCATTCACACTGTGTAATAGGCACTCGTTTCATTTAGTAACCATAACTTGGAGAGCTGTAATGGAGAACTGTGTCCGCAGCAACCACCTCTCTCTCCCTTCCTCAATGACCTTCAACTTAAGCCCTGTATATACTTCATGGAACTTAATAGGCTTACTTCTGAGAAAAACTTGTCTAGGGCTGAGTTGTAATTTTCCTTCTTTTTAGTCCTCTCACTGGAATCTGTGAAATCACATGTGAAATCACATGTAAATATTCTACTGGTAGAATATTTTCTGAGGAGCTACTGTAGCCTAATAATAAGAGATACTGGAAGACTGCTTGTTGTGTTAAGGGTTAGTGCTGATGTGGTGGCTGCTGAAATACATGGATTGCTAGGGAAGAGAATTTTTTTTTAATATAGAGGGGAAATAAAACTTATAAACTTTTGATCCAACAAATATGTTGGGTTTTGTACATCACTGAAATTTGTTGCTGCTTCCCACATTGAGATCTGACCTATGAGTCTTTTGCAAGCCATTTCTCAGATTACAGTTTTACAATGCATTCCTAAGGAGAGTTACTCCAGTCTAAGCCCATTCATTTCAGTGGGCTTAGACTGGAGTAAGTCTCCTTAGAAATGCACTGTTAGTATTGGAAAGGTGGTCTGAGCCAGACCCATGGTGTGGCAAGTGGATCTCTGTGACTAAATGCCTATCTTCCAGTCATGAAAGTGCTGGCCTTTACTCTGAGCAACTCTACTGCCCACCCCCCCTCCCCCGTAGAGAATTCCAGCCAGGCTTGTGTGCACCTGTCACTCTAGAGTCAGCTGGTCATGGTGGACCATCCTCTTCTTCCTTCTGGTGTTTGGAAGCTGGTACCTGCAGACACAACATTGCTCTTTCTGGAGATACTCTTTCCTAGCTTTTAAGTGAAAAAATATATCCTAGCAATGGCTTTATGTGCTTATTTGAAATCTTAAGTGTTCCTCACTGCTGGACCCTCCTGAGGTTTGATCTCCCATCCTTCTTGCTCTGGGTCTTTTCTGTTTGGTCAGGGGAAATTCCCCATCTGTTAAGGCTGCTTCCATCTGTTTCATGTGTAGGTGTATAGACAAGTTATTCAGATGTACTTTCCCTATCCTTCCGTCTACCAATGTGGGAGTTGATGATGAATTCTGGAGAATCCCCATAAATAGGTATACCAGACACTTTAAAATATGTGCATGTACCATAAATCCTGTGCCCAGAAAAGCTGAGCTCTGTAACTTTCGTAAACTTTGACGATTGTGTGACACTTATTACTGCAGGTAATTTCTTCAGTGCTTTGTTTTTGCTAGTGATGTGAAAGGGTAGGGAGCTACAAAAGATGCTAAAGCCCCTTCCTGAACTGCTGGGAGCCTGTTTCGGCCACCCCTCTTCCCTCTGAGGTTTCAAAACTCATTGCTCCTCACAATTCCTTCCTTGCTTTAAAAAATAAAATAAAAACTGAGATACTTAGGAAATGGAATTCTGCATCTCACACCAATACAAAATCAGTGGACATACTGCCCTGCTGATAATTCAGGAATGAGTTTGGCATCTGATTTGTAGGGATTCAAACCCTTCTTGTGCAATGATTTGTGATAGGATTGACCTACAGCTCCCACTGATTTCAGATCTCTCCTCAAAACCAACTTTTTCTTTGAAGCCTTTTACACAGCCCCCTTCCCCCCACATCCAATATAAAAGTTAAGCCTAAGTATGTGCTACAGTAACATCTACATGCCTATGTTGTTCCTGTGTATCCCCAGCAGCTCCTTCTTCCCGACTTCTGTTTCCTTTATGACATGTTCCTCAGGGCTGGGATGTGACTTCTTGTAGTTTGTAAAGTGTATACACACTGACACTGCTATGTAAATAATAAGCAGTAGTAATACTTGAGTGAATAGGAACCGACACAGGAAGTAGCTGTAACTTCTGGTTAATTTTTAGCTCTAGAGATTATGAATTTCAAAGGTCAAGCTATGTAGCCATAATCTTGTGTCTTTTTTTTTTCATAATGAAATGAAACAAACACTTTTCTTCTAATCTGGTATATCTAAACATTGACAATTAGTAACAGTTTCCCAAGGAGTGTGTGTGGCGAGGCGTGTTACTTCCTAAATTCCCTTGAGTATTCCTGTGGATAGTTATACAGCAACTGCAGAATTCTAATTTTATTATTATTTCTAGACAGCAGAGATGAGAATGGCAAGACCCAGAGAGCTGATGGTCTTATTGTGAAGAAAATCAAGAAAAAGAAGAAAAAGAAACACAGAGAAGACATGAGGGGGAGACATCTGAAAATGTACAACAAAGAAGTACAGACTGTGTGTGCTGGTCTTACCCGTATCAACAAAGAGATTTTGACTCCAGGGGAGAGTGATAACTTGGAAGAAAACAAGGAATCTTTTAGGTATCTAAAAGATGAACAGCTGTGTCAGTTGAATTTGGGCATGGAAGAATACAGAATACCCCAGGGAGTGCAGTCTCCGTTTACTACCCACCAGGAGCATTCTGTTCGCAGCAACTTCTTAAAAACAGGCACTAAATTTAGTAACTTTATTCATGAAGAACACCAGTCAAACGGTGGAGCTCTGGTCCTTCATGCCTACATGGATGAACTCTCATTTTTGTCTCCAGTGGAGATGGAGAGATTTGCAGAAGAGTTTCTTGCTTTGACATTCAGTGAAAATGAGAAAAATGCAGCCTACTATGCTCTAGCTATAGTCCATGGGGCAGCTGCATACTTGCCAGACTTCTTGGATTACTTTGCTTACAACTTTCCTAACACTCCAGTGAAAATGGAAATCCTTGGCAAGAAAGATATTGAAACAACAACAATCTCAAACTTTCACACTCAGGTAAGAGAAACTGTCTTAAATATATAAGATAACATGAAAGAGTTCACTTTAAAAATCCTGGAGTTATGGTACAAAAACTAGGAGTATTATAGTGGAAAGCTCAACCAAAGTTAGTCAGTGACACCTGCTATCTTGTATACCACCCCAACTACTTTTATTTCACATAACCAGCACTCCTCCTCCTCCTTCTCTGATCTTGACCAGTGCTCCAACATGAAATGACATTGCTTGGCATTCCCTCAGTAATCCTTCCTTCATCCCCAGTGTTTTAACTGATGTTTTTATCTTTGGTACTTATTTAAGTAGCCCCGTGGAGCAGAGTGTTAAGCTGCAGTGCTGCAGTGCTGCAGTCAAAAACTCTGCTCACGACCTGAGTTCGATCCCAACGGAAGTCGGTTTCAGGTAGCTGGCTCAAGGTTGACTCAACCTTCCATCCTTCCAAGGTCGGTGAAATGAGTACCCAGCTTGCTGGGGGTAAAGGGAAGATGACTGTGGAAGGCAATGGCAAACCACCCCGCAAACAAAGTCTGCCTTGGAAATGTTGGGATGTGACGTCACCCCATGGGTCAGGAATGACCCGGTGCTTGCACAGGGGACCTTTACCTTTACTTATTCAATGATGCATTTTTGTGTTCGTTTTGATGGCTTTTCTACAAATCCTGGGGTTCCCCCAGGTCTACAGAAAAGTCTTCCTGGGAGGGATCTCACCAGGGTCAAATACATTGAGTCTATCCTCCAAAGCAGTCATTTTCTCCAGGGGAGTTAACTCTGTTGCCTGGAGAACAGTTGTAATTCCAGGAGCTATCCAGGCTCCACCTGGAGGCTGGCAACCCTAGGTTGTGAGGAGACAGTGAGGAGGGGGCAAAGTGAGCAAGGGGAGGGGAAATAGGGTGGCTGTAGAGAAAAGGCTGGAGAAGAGAGTGAATGAAAAACAAGGTGGGAGGAAGAAAGTAGAGAAAAGGCTGGGCAGAGAGAAAGTAGGAGCCATCGTGTGTGTGTGATAGTATTTCCTCTTGTGAGCATCTCTCCAGTCCCCAACTTGTAATACTTCTAAAGTGTTTAACTTTGCTGGCTCATGTCCAAGGTTTTTAGATTTTGTGTTGGGATCCAAAGGTTTTCCTTCAGTAGAAGGGGGATTTTTGCTGACCTTCCCTTACTGGTCCTGTCCCAAAGGAGGAGCATTTTGGGGAGCTTTGTGGGTTGGAGTAGAAGAAGAGAATCAGATAAACTTTCCTTCTTTCTGTTGGTGGAAATGACTTTTATTAGTGGAAAATGAGCTTTGCATTCAACCCATAGTTGTAATGATGCCAGTGTCTGGAAAAACATGTTTTGGTTGTATGTCACACAAATTTGCTTATATGCTTGTATCTGTGCTCTAGATGTTAGTCTTATTGTTGTAAGGCCCTGGGGGGGAACATTAATTTTTTTCCGAATGGAAAACCTGAGGAAAACTGATAAAAATACATTTTATTTCTTTGCAATTCATGACATGTGCTAAGACAGTATAGGATAGAGCAGTTTATAGGGCTTTCTAGCTTTAGTATTGGGTTTATTTGCAATTGTAGAGGACACGTATAAAACTAAGGTATTTATACATTTAAATTCCATAAACATGCCAATTTACACAATTATAAGCTACAACTAAGTTATAAACGATGCCTTTTATGTTGTTAAAATAGCAAAACAGGTTTAGGTTTGATAGGAAAGCAAGTGTTTCACAGATTTCAACTTTCCCCCAATTCCCCCCAAGATTTCCCCCTCCCATCCCCCTGAAAAAATGGCTTCCCCCCATAGCATCAGTATTTCCACAGATTTTATATCACTACGTGTTGATAGTTTTTTGGCTGGCTTTGTAAAGTGCTTGATTTGCTGTTTATGGGGAGAAATGCAATATAAAATGTAAGTAAATAGCCAAACCTGGGCCCACAGTGACCTACAATAACATCTCTCCCCCCTCCATTTTATCTTTGCAACAACCATGTGATGTAGGTTATGCTCAGAGTGACTGACCCAAGGTCACCCAGTGAGCTTCTGTAGAAAAGCGGGGATTCAAATCTGGCTGTCCCATATCCTAGTCTGACACTCTAACCACTATACCACACATATCGTCTTTACTTATGAAGTAAAGAAACTGACTCTCTTTAGCACTTGCAAGATTTTTGTTTGCTCACTTATGGATCAGGGTAATAAATCTGTTATCAAGCACAGTGAGTTAGTGCTGGAGCTGTTAATGAAGTACATTTCTAGGCAGGAAGGTTGATGGAACATTCTCTAAATTTGGGGAGTACAGATAAATAGTGTAATTGCCCATTCAACTCTTTCTGGACAGTTGCATGTGAGAGAACTGCTGGCCCATGAAGGTGATCAGAGAGAGCATTTGTGAGTAGTAAGAAAAAGATAGTTAGCTCAACAACTCATTTTCATAGCTCTGCTAGGTAGGCCCATTGTAAAGTGCTAATTACATCGGGACAAACTTGAACAATATTCCACTTTGTTTCTTGGACCATCCTGTCTTTACGTGGCGAGGCCAACAATCCTGCAGGGAGCGAAACTGCTGCTGTGACTTGTTGTATTCCCAGCTGGCAGTCATGTAGCAGGAGGCCACAGCTGTGGCTTTTACCCACAATTACCTTTCAGACCATGCCACCGTTTCCTGGGGCCGCTGTACCTCTAGTGCTCACTGTTAAACCAAGCAGTGGCAGCAGAGGATGAAGCAAAATACCTTTGGGCACATAAGTTGACAAAATACCTTGAGTGCCCCTTTGTGTTGGCCCCTAAGGTAGGCAAGCTTGTGCATTTTAGTGAGTGTGACAGGGAAGTCTGAGTATTCTAATTGTCCTGGGATATGTTTCTCTCTCCCCTCCTGGCTGACACACTCTGGTTCCAGCGCACCTTTCTGTATCTTCAAGTCAGTCTGTAACTGTCTACCTACATAAACCCACTTGCATATTGTTTGTACACTGATCCCATATATGCCCATTGTCATCGTCTTATTCCTCCTGACACTTTGATTCCTCAGTCTCCCACCAAGAGATTGGAGCTATCATCTTGGTAACAATAGAATTTCCCGCTCTGAAGGAAGGGCATCTTGATCTTTGGGTGTTTCTCATTCATTGCTAGGGGTAGGCAGGACTAAACTAAAACTTCCTGTCTCACCAAAGAATAACCTCTGTCAAGCTCCCCTTCTACCCCTACCTCCCAGTCTGGTACTAGGGCTAAAGGACTGAAGAAGCATAATGCTCAAGCAGGTTTAAACCTCAGAACCTTTTGCCTTTCACAATGAGGAAAAAGTAGTGTTTACTGCAGAAGGCCAAAGTGGGAGTAATATCTAGGCCAGGGGTGGGGAACCTCACGCCCGGGGGCCATATGCGGCCCCCAAGGCCATTTTTTGTGGCCCTCGGGAGCTCCGGGGCCCTGCCGCGGAGGCAGGGCGCAGGGTGGCCCTCCCCGAGGGTGTTCCTGGGGCTGCGGCTTACAGGGGCGCTGTGGCGCCCTTTGGACCTCTTCTCGCCAACTGTCGGCTGTTGGTTGGCGAAAGGAGAGGGGAGGGGGAGGGATGCTTCCTCCAAGACTGCCCTCTACAGCCGCGGCATGCAGGAATGCCGCGGCACATTGTAAGCCCCTCTCGCTGCCTGTCGGCTGTTGAGCTGCAAGGGGGGGAAGAGGCCGATGGCTCCCAATGGCAGAGCATGCATTCGGGAGCCGATCAGGCTTCGGGGGGGGGGGCTTTTGTGGACTCTTGGGGGAGAAAGTATGGAGACTGGGTCACCGCCATGTGTGTGTGGGGGCTGGGAGGCTGGGGCCTGGTCACGCGGGGCCGGCGTGTGTGTGTGTGGGGAAGGCTTTTCTCTCTTCCTCTTTTTCTGTCACTCTTTCTCCTTTCTCTCTCCTTTTTCTGTCTTTGTCTCCCTCCTTCCCTTTCTTTCCCTCCATCATTTTCTTTCTTTCTCCCCCTCTCTCCATTTCTTTCTCCCTTTCTCTCTCTTTCTCCCTCCCTTTTCCTCTTTCTCTGTTTTCCTTCCTCTCTTCTTCCCTTGCCGATCGACTGTGGGCTGCGCCCCCGTGGCGCCTCGTTTGCTCGGGCCCATTGCTGGCTGCCCTCCCGCGGGGGAGGGGGGCCCCTGCAGGTCTTCGCTGTGTGGCCTCCCCTGGGGTTTCCAACCTCCAGGTGGTGGCTGGAGACCTGGCAACCCTAGCCTCTCCCCCCCACCGGGAGATCTACACCTGGTATGGCCCCTGAATTATGTCATAAATGTGCAAATGGCCCTTGGCAGGAAAAAGGTTCCCCACCCCTGATCTAGGCAGTGTAAAGCATCCTCATCTCTCACTACAGAAAAGTCAAATCTTTGGGAGGATACAAATCTGCCAAAAATAATTAGTTCTCTGAAGGCTGAGACTGCACATATGGGCAAGGGCAGAGTGTGTTTACGTATTGGCCACAAACCTCTATCTGCTTGGCATTAGGGAATAATTTCTAAGGTGAAGGAGGTGAATTGTAGGCAGGTATAACTTAGGAGCCTCCCATTTTAGTAATTATGGCACTGAATAATTGCTATCTCCCCACTCCCAGCTTTCTCAACACAGTTTTGAGTGGCAAAAGGGTTGGTACACTTGCAGTGCAAGTCAGTGGGCTTAGAAGAGTGTAACTCTTCTTAGGATTGCAGTATTGTTTAACAAAGGACTTGTATGATCACAAGCAAATCACCTTTACCTGGATAACTGATGGTGTGTCATGTTGCAGATATACGACATGCCTATTTGTGATAACTACAGCACATGAAAATTGGATATGGGAGGCAATAATTGGCACTAAAACGCTACCTACGTTACATTTTTCAAAGTTAAAGGTCCCTTGTGCAAGCACCGGGTAATTCCTGACCCATAGGGTGACGTCACAGCCTGACGTTTACTAGACAGACTTTGTTTACGAGGTGGTTTGCCAGTGCTTTCCCCAGTCATCTTCCCTTTACCCCCAGCAAGTGGGGCCTCATTTTACCGACCTCGGAAGGATGGAAGGCTGAGTCAACCTTGAGCCAGCTACCTGAAACCGACTTCCGATGGGATTGAATTTAGGTCGTGAGTAGAGCTTGCACTGCAGTACTGCAGCTTACCACTCTGCGCCACGGGGCTCCTCACGTTACATTTAGTGCATAGTTAGTTTCCATGTTTTTTTATTTTTAGACTGGTAAACAGCCCGTCTCTTCAAACCTGCAATTGTGACTACAGAGATAACACGTGACACATATCTCACTCCATGACACCTGTGGAACTCCCGCCTATAACAGCCTCAGGCCGTGTATCTCATGGTTTCAGATAATGGGGATCTGGCAAACCTAGCTGCCCTTAGTATCTCACGTCTCTCACTATATATAACATTTCTGGTTGTGGGTCTGATTAAATCTTTTTCAGATGCAGCTAGGGAACATTAATGGGGCTGTTTTAATACATAAAAACCACAAGAGAAATTTGCTCTCTAATCCAGAGAGTTCATGTGGAAGCCGACAATAGGATGCACCTATGAATGCGCTTCTAGTGAGAAGAGTGGTGAAACTATGTAATCGATACATAGCAGGTTTTATGGGTGTTTACTGAAGGTTGCGTATGCTTTGGAATAAGAAGCGGTCTCTTTCACCAGAGTGGTCTTTTCCAGCAGGGATTGAACCTGGGACCTTGTGCATGCCAAGCATATGCTGTACTATTGAGCCACAACCTTCCCCTTTGGAGTTTAATCTTCAAAGGGTGATTCTGGTTCCCTTGAGGACAGGTACCATACTAGCATTATGACAACCATGGCTGCTGTGACAGATAAATAAGGGAGATAGCTAACATTGTCAGGAATTATCTCAAGTTCAACTTTGCTGTTTAGATGCTTTGATATAGTCCCTGCACTGGATGAAGATGGCTATCCCACTAGACAAGTGAGATGTTCATCATGCTTTGAGCATGATTGCATTTTCCTGGGAGGGCACAACCTGTCTTTCAGGCTATCTATCTATGGGAAACTGCTAGCATACTTAAGCTTCAAGCAAGCTTCTTTACTAGAATTAACCATAGACTTCACAATACCATAACATGCTGTGTTAAGTAGCTTAAATACTATGCTGTGGAACAAAAATGCATTGTAACTTCTTGACACCCTCTCAGGTCAGTCGAACGTATTGCTGTGGAACCTACAGAGCAGGTCCGATGAGGCAGATCAGCCTTGTTGGAGCAGTGGATGAAGAAGTTGGAGACTATTTCCCAGAATTTCTTGACATGCTGGAAGAATCTCCATTTCTTAGAGTGAGCATTATTTTTGCTACATACTAAACCTTATTCTTTAAAATGAGTTAACTATATTATTAGCAATACTAATATCTGTAATACATTCCTAATCAGTAATTGAACAGCTGGGGAGTAAAACAAACAAAATTGAGTCTGCCTACTTTTTTTGCATGACCAAATAGCAAACATTGAGTTTGGTCCAAAACACTGGGGACAGGACTTTACAGAACAGGTCTGTCCCTTCATGCCTCCCAGAGTTGCTCTTTTGTGGCAGGGAGACTCTTGGGAACAAAGTGGGATGCAGTACAGGGGGTTGTAGCTCAGGGGGAATTGGCAGAACTGTATCTTTTATTCTTTGGCAGGCTCTACGTGTTGTAGTGCCCCCCCCCCCACTTGCTGAATACCATTCTGTTCCACAGGGCCCCCTGATCCTAAGGCTCTGTTGTTTAGGAGGCAGAAGGTTGAGAGTGAGATGTTTCATGAATATAGTTATCAAACCTACTGTATTCTGTTAAGAGAGAACAAATATTTTATGTAGAGTTCTTTTGATGCTGTGTTGTCTTACTATGGGTTAGCATGTGCATTACGTCCTATGGATTAGCTGGTTCACATTTCTTTTTCGGTGTACAGATGACTTTGCCCTGGGGTACTCTTTCTAGCCTCAGACTTCAGTGCCGGTCACAAAGTGATGATGGCCCTATAATGTGGGTAAGGCCAGGAGAACAGATGATTCCGACAGCTGATATGCCAAAGTCCCCATTCAAACGACGCAGGTAATGCTACTTTTATTATCGAGGACAACATTTTACAGTGAGAGGAAAGCTAATAATCATGTCTACAACATTGATCATTTCCTTCTAGTTCTGATTCTGAAACTAGGTCTGCTAGTCTCCACCCCAATGTACTGCTGCACCAATGCATCAGCACAATTTATGACCGACACTGGAGTATTCTTCTTGCAGGTCATCTATGGAGCTACAATCATGTGCAGTAATTTACCTGCAGTGATTTACCTTTAGCTATGCATGTCTAAGTGCCATTGTAGTTAACAGGATGTAAGCAATGGGGTGCAAGATACCGGGCTGGATCTAGGGGTGTGCATTTAGTATTTCTGAGCTGAAGACACCCAAAGTTAGCTGTTTTGGATCAGTGTGGGGATATCTGGAATGACCCAACACACTAAGTTCTGGGAGTTATGGAAATTTATCCCCTGGAATTTTGGGAGTGTTTCAGAGAAGACAAGGGTGGGGAGGAGAGAGGAAGTTGGCCCTGGCAAACAGCTGTTTAGTGCAGCCTAATCCCTTTAAGTTTTAAAAGGCTATTTTCTGTGGCAAGCTTCTGAAGGCTAGTCTATTCCTATAGAAAATGATAGCCCTTTAAAACTTAAAGGGCCCAATGAGGCTGGCCAGACAGTTATTTGTTGGAGCCATCTTACTCTTGCTCCGTCCCTCTCTCCCTCCCCACTCTTGCTGACTGGGCGGGGGATTCCCCACGTTGTGGTTCTGGGTGGCTTTTTGAAAGGACATGATTTTGAGGTGCTGAAATTACGGAACCAGAAAACTATTCCCAAAAATAATTCAGAAAGTGAAATTACCCCCCCCCCCACTTCAGCATAATAAAATCAGGCCATTCAAAAAAAAAAGCCCCCAAAATAAATTAAAACATATTTTGAAGTGCATCCCCCTAGGTGGATCCACACCAAATTTGCAATTTCCACCAATTCCCCTTTCCCTCTGCAGACCCTCCTCATGTAATTCCACAGATTCCCCATGCGCTTAGAAGTAGCACTTCATGGAGATCAGTGGGAGGCATTCTGCTGATGAAAAAATTAGTCTGGTTGTAAGCTACCATCCTGTGTGTGCATAAAATAAAGCAATCCTTGAATATCAAGTTAGAAAAGCACTGTAGTTCTAAGGATGTCAGTTGTGCACCCCCCGCCCCAATAATTCTAATAATCTTCTCCCTCTCTTCATTTCATTTCATAGATCAATGAACGAAATAAAAAATCTCCAGTATCTACCTCGGACCAGTGAACCCCGTGAAGTTCTTTTTGAAGACAGAACACGAGCACATGCTGATCATGTCGGGCAAGGGTTTGACTGGCAGAGTACAGCTGCTGTAGGAGTGCTGAAAGCTGTACAGTTTGGTGAATGGTAAGAGTAGTAGTGGTTTGGTACGAAGATGGAATACGGACATCTTTCAAATAATGATAGTAGGCACACTTGTAGAAACATTTAAAATCTTCCATGCTCATGAAAATAATCGAGAATACAAATCCAGATTTCGGCAAGCTCCTGAGGTTGCCGCCTTTTTCTTTCAAATGTAATTTGCAGGGAAGAGTGCTCATTGCTTTTTCTGCACACTCTTGGAAAAGTTACTTGGCATGTTTCACTTGCATATTCCAAAGCAGAATTAATAATTCTTTTTGGTCTGTGTGCACCCTATAAACAAATGAGATATGACTTGCAAACTTGTAGAGCTAAGCTTTTAGATGTGAAATCCGCCCTCTTTCAGGCCCAGGGACACTTGTGCAAGCCTGAGAGGGAGGAGTTGTGACCCTTCTCACTTCTTTTTGACTGTGACAGTATCAATGGGGAACTTCTCTAAGTTCTCGTCCCTGAACTTCTCCTTTACTTCAAATAAATTTATTTGGTCTTTGAGTTTCTTCTTTTGGAGTTTTCTTGTGGGGATTTCTTCTTTTGGAGTTTTCTTGTGGGGATTTTTTTTATCACAGTTGCCTGATCTGTGTGCGGTGGGACCAACCACTTTTAAGAGGTGTCATCTCTGTGGGGACAAATTACCCTCCACTGGCCAGTACAAGTGCCTGTTATATTTCAGAAGGGGTATGATGACACATTCTCTAAATATTTTATATCTTCCTTCCTCTAGGAGTGACCAGCCTCGTATAACCAAAGATGTTGTTTGTTTTCATGCGGAGGATTTCACTGATGTAGTTCAAAGACTTCAGTTGGATCTACATGAACCTCCAGTGTCACAGGTACTAAAAATTTTCTGGTTGAGACTTTCACTGTGCAAGTCTTTCCAAAGCAATGGAGGAATAGATTTTCCTCCTTCAATTAAACAAGACCCCCAAAATATGGAATGCCACACAGATGAAACAGAGAAACATGCATACTTTCTGCTAAAGACTTGCACTTCATGAACACAGTGTAAGTAAAGGTGACCTCAGATTGTATGGTCCAACTCCTCTCTACAAAGCAGGACAATCCATCCCAGTCTCACACAGAATGTCACAAAGAGCATTCTAGATGATGCTTCATTGATGCCATGTACATGTTGTACCACAACACTGAATTGTCTTGCCTAGTATTTTTAACAAAATTACTGGATTTCAAACACGGTTACTTGGTGACTTGTCACCACTTTGTGACATTAACAAACATGTTTCTTCCTTCATATTTAGAGGTCCTGAACTGATAAGAGGTCTGTACTGCTAAATCAGACAAATGTAGAGTGTGGGGGGGAAGCTTACATGGTGATTATTTTATTATTATGGAATGGATTTTACTTCATTCATACCACCGTTCTCTTCTCCATTTATCTCTGCAACAGCCTTATGAGGTAGGTTAGAATGAGTGTGTGTGATGGGCTAAGTTCACCCAGCAAGCTTTTGTGGCAGTGGGGATTCGAACCTTGGGTCTTCCTGTTTCTAGTGCAACACTCTTAACCACTACACCACACTGGCTTATTTATGAATGCATCCCCCTCTGACTCTGCTTCCTCTGTTTCATGGAGCTTCTTTGTGTTACATAAGCCATAGCTTGGATGCCATGAACCATGAATAAAAGGCACCTCACAGACATGCCCATCACCCCTGAGACCTCTGAAAAGTTCATGGTGGAAGTTATGGGAGTTTCATAGACAAAATGCCATGAGGTATAAAGAGCCACCATGAAGAGGGGGCTCTGGAGACACCGCCTCTTATGCCTATGGTGTGTTCCCTAGCAGTTGAATCTGTGTTGGTGGAAGATGATGTTGGGGGTCATTCTGCCCCTTCCTTACAGGAGCTTTCTCCCTGTGGGATTTTGTCCGCAAAGCTCCCCCAGCATCAGCTTTTGGGATTGTTGGGGAAGTGGGAGGAGGGAAAGATCTGCAACAGCATTCTTAGTTTATATGATCCAAGCCGCTGGGCACCTTTGCTGAATTCACTATTTGATTTTGTGCTTTTCTTGTATTAATGTACTAGCAGCTCCATCTCAGGACTGTTAGTATTTGTGATACTTTAAGGCAAGTTGTTTTTAAGAGGTCCATGCTTCAAGTGAACCAGGTGGCTTTTAAGAATTATTAATAAAGCTAAAATTGGTCTTCTAGACAGAATATAAGCACTTTGAAATATAAATGAATACCTAGTATAGACCATGCATGTGGCTTACCTCCAACCTATTTTTCTCCTTCCAGTGTGTTCAGTGGGTGGATGAAGCCAAGCTAAACCAAATGAGACGAGAAGGCATTCGCTATGCTAGAATCCAGCTGTGTGATAATGACATTTACTTCATCCCTAGAAATGTCATTCATCAGTTCAAGACGGTGTCTGCTGTGTGCAGCTTAGCTTGGCATATAAGACTCAAACAGTATCATCCTGCAGGGGAGAATTCTCAAAGTACAGAAAGCATTTCAAACATGGACAGCAGCATCTGTGACAAGATGGAATCAGATATTGAAGACCAATGTGTGCTTGTGAAACAAGAGTCTGAAGAAGTAGGAACAGAAGTGCAGATTACAACGGTGGCACCACCATCCTTGTTTTCGTCTCTGTCATGACTTGTCCTATAAGATGAGCTAGCTCAGTCCCTTCCAGTTTTTAAACTAGAATCAGATCAGCAACACAATCCACAGGCTTTCTTGTGTGATATGTACATAATCATATACATTTTTAAACTGCTTTTTAAAATTTTGATGTGAAGTTATAGTTTTATAACTGGGTTATGTTTTATTGGAGAATATCTTGCCTATAATTCTATAAAGAGAGGTGACATTCCAAAATGTCAAGCATATCTTTTTTACACAGATTATGCAAAGTTAGAATTGTATTTTACTCCCTTAGTACAGCATGTAGTAGTGGACTACAGATTTTTTTTAAGGGAATGAGGTAATAATTTGTCATCTCTATTTTTCAGGAACTTCAAGTATTTAGTAAATCTGATACCCTTACATCTGTTCTATCTTTGGCTTTCAGCATAAAAGGGATGGTTTCTTGTGGAAGATTCACAAAGTAACTCTCCCATCTGATTTAATGGCTTGAATGAAAGAGAAAGCAGAGCACTTTTAATGATCAATGACATTTCCTGTGTGTGTGTTTGTGTGAGAGAGAGACTTTTGAAAGCCTGGAGGAAGCTCAAGTTACCAGCAGTGTAGTTTAATTGCTTATAAACACATTAACAAAGAAGCTGATGTATGAGATTAGTTGTAGAGAGTGTGTGATCTTCTTGAACAGTAATAACTGACACTTCCCATACCTCTGCTTTTAATGTTTTGTGGGAACAGTGTGTTTTAATAACTTTCTTGGTGGCATAATGTAACACTAGTGTCTAATGAACGTAACTGTTGGCAGTTTCTCTGAGGAAACTGTTCTCTTTGAGCACTTTAAGGCTTTACAATATTCTAACCAATTTGGTGGCTTGTTTAATTCACAGCAAGCATCTGAGATGGAAACCATCCTCTCCTTTGCATTGATGCACTTAATGCAGTAGAGTAGGCTTAATGATATATATTAGTTGCCTTTATTCTCAAATTCTACACTGTTGTTTCACAATAAACTATTACACATGGATTGCTGTTTCCATATGTGACTCCTGGGTACACAGTGCTACTGCTTTGTTGAAAGACTATATGGCAGTATGTCAAGTGTCATTACCTAACATTGTTTAACAGTCATACAGTTTCCCTTAATATTAACTATAGTTAGCTTTTCACTTACAGCATACTGAATTACATTTATTTCTGGTACTGGAAGAAAGAAGCCCTTCACATATAGGATGTGAACTTTATGAAGGTGTAATTAAAGTTGTTTCTAAGCAACTTGGTTCTCATCCTCACTGGAGTTGGGGGTAAGGTGAGAAACTTGGAGCACTATACTAACCAGAGGAAAAGAAAGCAGCTATGTTTTTAAATGCATATTTGATATCAGTCTTTTTGGAAAAAAACTTGCATATAAATGTTTATAATAGCAATTACTTTGTGCAATATTGTTTTGTGTAGATTTATATGGCTATTAGCACCTCAGTATAGTGGGCACAGTTTTAAACCAATAGCAAAATAATTGGAAAACAATGCAGTGATTAGATAGAACCTGTATTATTACTCCTGATATACACACACATATATGTATAGATTGATGCAAACCTGAAGACAAATAGCAAATATTTTAAATTTCAGACTAACTTTTTAGATTGGAGTGGGGGTGAATTGTGTGTAAATAAGGTGTTAGGAGCAAATCTTTCTATGTAAGGTAATATGTTTTTATGCAGGAGTGTAATTTTAAATCTTAAATTCTAGATTGACCAATACCGGTTCAGGAAATAATCCCTGCATATTCTCGCTTTTTCCACTTTTTTACTCTTGTCCACAGAATTTTCATAAACGTTTCTGAGGCTGTGCAAAGTGTAATTCTTCACAGGCAATATGAGTTTCAGTGTATCACTTATATATATGATGCCATCTTTGTTATACCATCTTTATTTCATCACATGTTTCTTCCATTCATTTTACTAGTCTTCCAAGCATCTATTTCCCATTGTGACCATGTCATAAAAGTTGGCTTAAGCCATTTCTTGGACATTTCAACTAGCATAGGTAACTATCAGCTGTAAGCCAGCATTGTGTATAACAACTCAGGAACTGGTTCAATCTGAAAAGATTTTACAGATAAAGGGAAAATCATTCATTTCTTGTTTCCCTGTTTCAAAACACAATTTGCTCAAATTCAAACCAACAAATCAAAAAAATTAACAAAATGTTGTGCATCCTTATTCCTTGGTTATCCTTAAGAAGATGACAGGGAAACAGTTGCAAGTTTCTTCTGTAAACATTAAGTTACAACAGCAAACTTGTATATTGATGCATAAAATAGAGCAAAACAGCAGTATAGCCTACTAAAGCAGTAGGAAGCAATCATGGAGGGTTTTTTTTAAACTACCAAGGTGAAGCTTATGCCAGTTTGACACTGTGTTGCATTTAATGCAGCATTCTCTTTGAATAATTATATTTCCAATATTTAAAAGATATTTCAAAATCTCTTTTTTACTTATCCTAATTTCACATTTTATTTTTTTAATATAAAAACACTTGAGATACTTCAAATGGTTTATAAAAACAAATTGCCATTACTTATAAATTCCAGTGAGCTCCGGCCATGCACTTAAAACACTTCTATGTGCCCATTGGAACTGTGCTGACTTCCACTTCCAGCTGCAGCCCTTTAGTGTGTCAGACTGTAATTCAGGATCCTGCGACATTCAGGAATTTGGGTAGACACTGAGTAGCTTTAATGGGAAAGAAGACTTCCAGTGCAATCCTAAAGAGAGTTACTCCAATCTAAGCCCATTAATTTCAATGGCTGTAGACTAGGGTGAATGCATAGGATGGTGCTATAAAAACCTCTGGTGCGTGCATGGATCTTTGCGCTCAAATCTCTCTTTAAAAATACAAATACAGGCAACAGCTTAAGTCTGATTAATTATATAATGGAAGTAAAAAGATCCTTTTTGGCAAGGAAAGTGAACTAAAATAAATTAAAGTGAAATATATTAACAAAAGAACCGCAGGGTGTGTGTGTGTGTGCGAAGAATGATAAATAAGTGGATTCAAATTGCCAAGCACCATTTGGGAAAAATAACATCTTTAGATTTGTAGACCTAAAAATACTTTAAGTATAATTTCTCAGGAAAATATTGAAGTAACAATTGGTATTAATGTGAAGATTTTGGAAATCTTATCTCGCCAATGTCACTTATATTTCTCACATAGTTAGTTTCACCTAATAGGAAATCTTACTTTATAAATCCTAAAGTATATAAAATTGATATTATTACAAATTCAAAGGCAGAATGATTGTTGTAATAAAATAAATCTAGGTATTTTGTTCTGTTGGAAAGTCTTTTTCATCAAATTTCAATCCGTGTCGAATATTCCAGTTAACAATTCAGTATATCCTGTCATGTCTGAACTCAGTTGCTAAATACTAGAAGTTCCAGAAACGTAGCTATTGTCTAAAAAGCCTGATTGGCTCCAGGTTGGAAAATGGGGATCCTCTTATATTTAACTAAACATGATACTGTTTCTTTTTATCAAAGTCCAAAGAAAAGTGGTGTTTTGTATTCACTGAATGGCTGTATTGGTCTGCTGATCTTTTTAACAAATCGGCAAAAGTAAAATTAAGATATGTAAGTGGACTAGGTATTTCACATTCTTCTCCTGAAATGTTTCTGAACATAAAATCTATTTTGTAGATAACTGATGTTCTCTTCCATGAAGATGGAATGTGTGGAGGACTCATGCGATATTAAGAGACACTTACCTTTAATCATAAAGTTTTTCACATACAATACAAGGGCTCTTGTTCTGTTAGCAGTTTTCCTAAATTTAAGGACTGTATAACAAGAGTCGGGGAAGTTCTTCATTTCTTCTCAAAACCCCAGGAAAAATATAATTTAAATTCTCTTTTTCTCATGCTGCCATTCACATGCTTGAATTTATACTGAGTGGTAAACTCTCACTTAGGGAACAATCCAGCCAATGTTAAATGCCTTTAAGTTCCATTAATTTCTGTAGGAAATTGAAATCAGTGGGACTTAAATATGCTTAATATACGTGGGATTGCACCTTATTTTCTTATAAACGCTGAGTATTTATAGCCATATTGGTGTTTTCTTTTCTTTTTTTTTGAAGGTTGATGTGAGTGGGGATGGTTGTCCTTCAGCTCCTGAAAGCTTTGTACTGTAGGTTAATTTAGGTTGGTTCAACAGACAACTTCCCAATAACGTTATGGCCTTCCACTAGTATACATGATAGTTTTAGAACCCAACAGCACATGTAGTTGAGAAGGGGCTTCTCTTAATATAGCACTTTCAATTCTGTCTAAGCAAATACTTATACTTTACATGTTGTATAAAATAGATTTGTGTAGTGTTTTGTGATTAAATTCAGTTTTGATTGGCAGCTAAGATATTTTTCTGTGGTTTTAATATATCTAAGGTCTTTGCATATAGAGGATATGTACAATTGCCTGGAAGACAGTTTTTGCTTTGTGTGGCCTTAGTATATTTATTGACATTTAGCAAGTGTTTTAAAGAGGTTTTTATAATAGTGTAAAATGGGAAAATTTTAAGCCTCTCTGTGAATAATCCTCTAACGCAGTGCATTTCTTTTAGTAGCTGACTGTACAAGCGTATCAAACTGTTAAAGCTATTTGTTTTAAAAAAAGTACATGGAATGCATAGATTTTCCCCCTGTAAAGTATTTTTTTAATAAACAGAAGTCTGATTTGCCCTTAATGAGAACTGTTGTTTGGTAGAAGACCTTATATTGGTTGAGCTGGGAAGGGTGGAACAGTTCAAATATGGCTCTGGTAAAATTTATAGTCTTCAACTTAATCTGCCCATTACTCAAATACTTTTTCAACAATTGTAGATGAGTTGCTAGCCTTTTCCCAAATTCTTTGGACCTTTCTATGATCACCTTTAAAAAAAGGTCTATCTACTAGTGTCCTGAATGAACTATATAAAGAGTTAATATGCAGAGTGCTCTGAATGGCCTTTTAAGGGATTTGAAGAAGTGGTGCTTGATCAATGAGTTGTATGAGTAATGGAAAAGGTACAGGAAAACAAGTTTCATCTCTACGCATGCTGCCCTTGTTATGTGGATATTGCACATAAATGGTATAGTCAAGACAAGGTTCCCAGTTGCCTTTACAGATTATTAAAGATTCAGCCCTTCTCTAAATTGTAGAGGGTCCAGGTCCTCTAGCAGCTACATCAAAAAGTAAACCAATACTGCTGACATGCAGCAATAATTCTGAAAAGTGCAGGTGTGTATATCTGGCACTGGATAATCGATCTTTCAAAACCATGCATTCTAAACTGTGTAATGCTTTGTCCTTCAAAAGGACCCCGTACAAAACAAATATCATTTTTTGCTAATAGGGTTGCCAAATCATCAGAACCTTGATATCCTATCAAGACCTAGCAACCCCAATGGTGAAAACAGTGTGGGCAAATTACCTTCACTGACTGTTCTAAAACATATTACTCAGTTAATTACTGGAAATACCACACTTCTTTAGATTGTTCTGTTTAACAGAAACAGTGGAATGAGAGTGCAGTGATACAAATTTGTCTGTAGCATTATTCCAAACATATATGTGTTTAGTGATAAATGCAAAAAAATCCTATTTTACCCACAGCATAGTACAGCTGATGCAGGGAAATAAGAGCATAGTTTCTGTAAAGTATCTGTTGAAACTTTTTAACTTATTTAGAGCCATTCGTTTCACAATGCTGATGTCTCAAACTACCAGTATAAACAGGCTACAAAGATAATACAAATTAGTAGAAAGAAGATGTAGAGAGGATTTAGTAGAGAGCTGAAGACACTTCAGGGGTAGTAAATGGAAAAAAAGTTAAAGCTGCATCTTCATGGATCCTCTAATTTATTTTTTTTACAGAACTCCTCAAAATCTGGCATCAAATCAAATACAAGACCAGGGACTGAACCATAAAAAATACGGATCTAATACTTTGCGGAACAGCAATGATGCAAAACATATGGATCCGTGGCATGGATCCTCATGAATTCATATGATATTTACATTGAAACAAAAACCACCATCATATTGTAGATTGTGTAAAGTTTATAGGTAGTACCACTAAAATAATGCATCCACTGCCTTGTGGCATGGCGATGGTGCAAAAATGTAGTTCTAAAGCACAGATCCTTATGATTTTTGCATTAAGTCGCCCAAACTCACTATCGAATCACATATCATGCTCATGGCCACAGATTGCACCACAAAAATCATGGATCCCCTGGACTGTGCAAAAATGGGGTTCCGATGCACGGATCCTCATGGATCCTCACATTTTTTTTGTTAGATCACCTCAAATTTACAGTCAAATTACATATATCCATAGCCAGAGATTACACCAGAAAAAAGCATGGATCCACTGCTTTGTGGCACAGCCGTGGTGCAAACATATGGTTCCTAGGCACAGATCCTCAGGGATCGTCAGGATTTTTGCATTGGGTCACCCCAAACTCCCAATCAAATTACATATCACGTCCCTGCCCATAGATTACACTACAAAAACCATGCAGCCACCACTTCCTGCCACCGGCATGGCACACACACACAAAAAAACCCCGAACCCAAGGTACGGATTTCCTCCCCAAACTCTGTCCTCCCCAAGCACCACGCAAAATCTCCAGGAATTCTCCAAACCAGAGTGGGCAATCCTATACGAGGCCTACTGCAGAAGTTCCTGGCCTATATGCTTCTCTCAGACGTCTCGTTTTCCCCCTTCCCTTTGTTCTGTTCTGTTCCTAAGGAAAAGGCAGCCGACTCTATGGGAGTCGCTTGTGGCTAGGCTTCTTGGGCAAGAAACGCGCGCGCACCACTGCACAGCGACTAAAATTCCCACGCAAGCGCCAACGAGGAACTATCACCCAGCACTCAAGAGGTCGTTAGGACTTCCGATCAGAACAGAAACGAAAGAGGGGCAGCTTCAGATGTATTTCTCTACAGTTAAAAGCTTTTTTTCGTGAAAGCCTCTTTCCGCTTGACCTTGCTTCGCCTACTTCGTAAAGCACTACACCAGGCGTGGGTGTTCGCCTCCTCTCCTCTCCCTTTACCTCATACTCGTCCATTCCACCATCGTGCACATCCTTCGTTACTAATACAAGTTGCGCCTTGAGGCTGCGCGTCCTGTCTCCCCCCCCCTCCCCCACGCAGGCGCTCTCACTGCAGGGCTCCAGCCTGTCTCCGTTTGCATCCGAGATTCGGCTCTCGGCTGTTACGGCCTGCCTCCCTCTTCCACGAAGACCTGTCCCGAAGGAGCTGTGGATTCGGCGCTTGGCTCCTGCTGCCTGCCGAGTATGGGGGGCGAGCAGGCACAGGCAGTCGAGCGCCACCTCCCCGATCGGGGGCTTGATGATCTCCCCGTCGCCTTTCCCCGGTCGCTATGGTAACAGTAGGAAGCTGAGTGCGGCCCAGGTCAAGGGATGGGCTTCGGGGATTTTTTGGGGCATAAATTGTAAGGAGGGGTACGATGTAAGGACTGAGGAAGGGGAAAAAGGGCAAGAGTCCAGTAGCACCTTAAAGACTAACAAAAATATTTTCTGGCAGGGTAGGCGCTTTCCCCTTGAGGAAGGGGAAGTAGGGCTAGGGGGAGAGGTTTGGAAGGGCTGGACAGGAGTAGCAACATGAGCGATAGGAGGGGTGAATTAATGATATGGGGTGGGGGGAGAGTTTGGCAGAGAAGCAACGTAGAAAAGGAGGGTATGGGGAAGGGCTCAGTGTGAATGGAAGAGGAGGATGGCGGAGGGGTCACTGTGAATGAGGAAGAAGATCGTAGGAGTTTATGAGGCCCTTTCCGTTGGTCTGAAAAAAGTTTGCGGTAGTCGGCAAAAGGTGGTGCCACAGCAAGTTGAAGGTGCCCAAAAACTTGGGGGGTGGGTGGGTGTGTGCTGTGACACAGTACCGTGGGGCTACCCTCTTGGAGTTCCTCAAAGAGTTGGCTGGGGAGGGCCCAAACAGTGGCACTGGAGCATGACTCTGCCAGGCTTCTTTCTCTGCCAGTGCACAAAGCCATGCCCGACAGTCATGAATAAAGGCAATAACTAAAACAATACTTGATGTAAAAATGCAACTCTTCCACCTCCCGGCCCATCCCCATATCAGCTGTACAACAGAAAGGATTAGTCAAAGTAGAATCAATGCTATTCTAGTCGGGCACTGAACAGATGGCCAGTGATGGCTCACACCTTGCTGTGTGCCTAATATTTAAGGCTTGGAAGAAGAATGAGCTTTCTTCTGTATTTTTGATGCAGAGAATTTGGTTGTTGGTGTCTGCCAGATGGCCTCAAATGGTGAAGATGGTATTGCTTGGTACCAAAAAAAGGTCAGTTGCAGGGACTTGTTTTTGAATGTAACAGTGTCATCCATGGGTACACGCTGTCTCTCTTTCTCTGTTGTATTAATTACAATGTATTTTCCTAGGAAGGGTTCAGGGCATGGTAGTGCAAATCAGGGCAGTTTCCACACAGATGTTTTGTTCTGCCTTGGCTGCCTTAGAGCAGGACTGTTTTCAGAGCATCCACAGGATGGCATCCTACTTCTGTGTCCCCCCCCCCACTTTGCTGTGATATTTAGCAAACCTGGTTGGGTGTGATCTTTGTGAAGATAGCAAAGAGCCTTTGGATGCCATGTTAATGGGCAGGTGTTCGTTTTGCCAGTCCCATGTACACCAGTGACACTTTCCTTGCCTTGGCTTTGCAGCTACCAGTCCGCATCCCCCCTCCCTGTAGGGCTTAAAATATTGGGAATTACAAAATTGCTATAATATCATAAATATCTATTGCCATGATCTTAGAATTCCCAGCTTTCATTAAACTCCTAGTGGACCTAGCCCCTTTTAGTGCAGATTTATAAGGGGAAAATTGTAGCCTGCAAGTTTCCCCTTGTAACTCTGCAGTGAAAAGGGATCTAGATGAATTTTGAACAATGAAAGCTGGGAACCAGTAGATTGTGGCAATAAGTTGTAACACTGTAGCAATCTAGCCAGGCTTCTGGTGGGGGTGGGGAAATGGTGGCTGCAGGGGTTGAGGCAAGGAAACTGTAAACTGCTGTCTAGACACTCAAAGAGCTACACAGAAAATAATCTATATGTAGAAACAGCCCAGGAATTGTCAGTCTTGTTGCTGTTGCTGCTGAATTATTGTAGGTGGTTTCTGTTCTTCAGTCTCACTTGATGTAAGACTGTAGTGCAACATGTACATCCCAGTTACAATGTGTGAAAATGATTTGTAATGCTGCCAGCACTGTGTCATTAAGCAGAATACATTCAAGTATTCTTTTTCATGAATAATATCAAATTTCCTCTGTATCTTTAAGTATTTACTGTAATCTTTAAAAACAAATTTAAAATTATGCTGGAAATGGTTTTCTTCCTATATTAGTACAATATTGGAACATTTATTTATTATTTATTTACGTTTTTATAGTCTGCCTTTCTTACTTGGACTCAAGGCAGATTACACAGTGTGAGTCAATACAATCTACAGGACGGGGTATTCAATAAACAATACAATAGGATTAGGGTTGTAGAACCAAATCAGAAATCTAAAAACAGAACTGAAACAAAGCATAAGCCTTAACATGACACCTTAAATAATATAAAAATTACATAGTAGGATTCTAGTTTCAATAAACTAAACAGAGTAGATGTACTTTCCCCTCCAAATAATCTTAAAGTTTATAATTTGAAATAGAGGACTCCTTGGAAATAATTTAGAAGCCTCATAAGTTTGTATTGTTAATTCTCTGGTTTGTTAGAGGGACATGACCAGTAGGTTGGCTGTCAATTTTTTTTCTTTTTTTCTTTCTTTAATAAAAGCAGCTCTTTTTCAGATTGGAGCCTATGACCAACAGATATGGGAAAAGTCTATAGAACAGACTGAGATGAAGGTAAAATGTTTTCTGCAGATAATTAAAAAACTTTTTTTTGTTTATATATAGGTTCCTCACAAGTTACATTTAACAAAAAGCCCTAAACAGGCAGGCAGAAGGGGCCAAACAAACAAGAAAGGGAGAAGCAAGAAAAGAAAGCAGTTGTGTGAAGCAACAATCACTATATTGTTGCCTCAATTAGTGTTACTTTAAAGTATATACACTGAACTGAATATAGTGTTGTTGTTTTTACAGAAATTATTTTTGGGTTCAGTATACAAAAGGAGGGGGAGCAATTTCTTCATAAAGTTGTAAGTGTAGGTGTGATTCTTTTGGGACCTCTCATTTGGGACAGTATTTTATAATTTCCTGGATCTTGGCGTACCAGGCTGAAACAGTAGGGTGGTTCTTCTTTTTTCTGTTTTGGAGCTGTTTTTAATTTGGCAGCCACTGAAGAGTACGTTTGTAAGTTCTTGTCTGATGGAGGAATCCATTTATCACCTACATGTCCCAATAGGATTGCTTTGGCTTGAAGGGGACAGGAATGATATGTTAAAAATGTAGAAAACTGAATGACATAAGTCTAAAAACAAAGCATCGCAAGTAGGACAATGCATACAGAAAACAAGTAATACATAGAATCATAGAGTTGGAAGGGACCACCAGGGTCATCTAGTCCAATTCCCTGCACAATGCAGGAGATTCACAACTACCTCCCCCCCCACACCCCCAATGACCCCTACTCCATGCCCAGAAGATGGCCAAGATACCCTCCCTCTCATCATCTGCTTAAGGTCATAGAATTAGCATTGCTGACAGATGGCCATCTAACCTCTTCTTAAAAACCTCCAGAGAAGGAGAGCTTACCACCTCCCAAGGAAGCCTGTTCCACTGAGGAACCACTCGAACTGTTAGAAAATTCTTCCTATGTCTAGACGGAAACTCTTTTGATTTAATTTCAACCCGTTGGTTCTGGTCTGACCTTCTGGGGCAACAGAGAACAACTCGGCAACATCCTCTATATGACAGCCCTTCAAGTACTTGAAGATGGTTATCATATCCCCTCTCAGTCTTCTCCTCTTCAGGCTAAACATACCCTTCCTGCTGCAGACACCCAGTTTGCCGTCTAAATTGTCCCTTCTGGTCCACTAACCTCTAAATTGTCCCTTCTGGTCCACTAACCCAAAGGGACATGGTTTCACTGCGTGAGTGAGGCTGGAGCAGCTCTGCTCAGCCTGGAATAGGATGGGGGAGGGTCGCTGGCTTGTAGAGCGGGGCCATTGTGGCCCCAGGAAACCCATAAAGGGAGTGGGGGCTGGCTGCCTTGGCTCTCAGGCTAGAGAAAAGCCGTCTGGGGGCCAGATCCAGCCCGCAGGCCACATGTTTGACACCCCTGGCCTATTATATTCAAAGAAACCAACCCATTCTTTGTGATTTACCTTGTAGGGCTTCAAAAACAGACCCAAAAAGAAAGGTCACTTAAAGCTGGACCTAATAGATGTTGACTTGATCCGAGGTAAGTGGTAGAACAATCATATTGGGAGAGGCACTTAATTTGAGTTTAGCCTAGTGGCAGATCTGTGTATGGGCTCTTTTAGTTTTGTCTGCAAGTGGGGGCTCACATGACTGAATAGTCCTTCATCCAATAAAAAAATAAATGTTTAGGGTGAAACATTTTAACTTAGTTTTTCCCATGACATACTAGTTTTCTATGCTGCTGAAAGCAGATCTCTGGAGAGCTGGCATATATATATTTCTGAATAATATGCACGGAGATTGTTTTTAAAAAGGGGACATTCACATTAACTTCTATCTGCAGTCTGAAGTGGTAAAGTCTGGGCAAAGTTTTGCTTCCTCATCCTCTATATGTGAGAATTAGGCCTCTGTAGTGGAAAAAATATCCCCAAATTCTGCCCAAGGTTGCACTTTAAAAGGAGTCTTGGCTTGAGTGGGAAGTAATAAGAGGAGATAGATTTCCTCTTTACTTGCACCTTAACTGACTGTGTCTGTCATGCATGTTTTCTAGGGTCTACATTTGCCAAAGCTAAACCTGAAATTCCTTGGACATCTCTTACAAGGAAAGGGATTGTGCGGGTTGTGTTCTTCCCATTTTTTAGCAATTGGTGGATACAAGTCACATCCCGGCATATTTTTACATGGCTTCTAGTACTATATTTGTTACAAGGTGAGTGGGGGAAAAGAGGTTTTCATTGGATCCCTTGAAGAGAAAAGCATGGCACTTACCGTATATCAAGGTTGCCCAAATTATTTGATGCACTATAACCATCACTTGGTGTACCAGCTGTTCCACTCAGTCTTGCCCAGTTCTCCTTATTACACTTGCCGTCATACATGGCTTTTATCCATGAGGTCCAATCATCCTTGGTACTGTTTTTTTTTTGGCGTGGGGCCCCCTCCTTCCTTTTTTGCTGGCAGAAGAGCTGGCTAATCCAACCCAGATTATAAGCAATATGAGAATGTCTTCTGTTATAACATGGAAATCAACCAGCTCATCACTTTTACTGCTTTGTAGTTCACCAGAGACTCATCTGGTTGGTCAGGGAAAGTGTTAAGCAAAGGGGAAAGAACCCTTGTATGGACTTCTTGGTAGTATACAATACATATATACATGAGCCATACACACTGTTTATCAAACCTTCTAAGAAGTGCCATATGTTAACTACTTTCTATAACAGCTAGGTTATTAAAAATATCCAGACTGGAAGAACCTATTATAAAAAACTCTGATATCCCTTAATTGAAATATAGTATACTTCCTAATGGTTTTTGAGATTATTCCTATTTATTTTGCTACTCCTCAGCATCTGGTCTACAATTTTCTTTAGGTAACCAACTATTACTCTAAACTATGTGTTTAACATGACTACACGCTAAATCTTATATTTGTACTATGTAACCATTTGGCATAAGCATAGAGCGAATCAAATTATGCATTACTGCTTCCTGCTTCCAATAAAACACCTATAAATTCTGCACTTTATTGTTCTTAGCTATTTTGTCAATGATTATTACTTTTTTTAGTCTAGTGCCTCTAGCTCATCTCCTGTGACAAAGAGCTGGTGAAAGCTAACATGCTTGGCTTCCTGTCTCCTCCCCCAACCTTTCTTTCTCATTGCTCTCTCTCTTCATTTTTCTCTTCCATTATCATTTCCAATTTTTACTTTCTCCATTTCCTTTCATTTTTCTCTTTGCCATCTAAAGGGGATCTGATCTCTTGGCTAGAGGGAAACCAAAGCAGTTTGACAGGGCATTAATTACATCATTGTCTTATTTACTGTAGGCCATAAAAACTGGCGTGCATGAATCGGTGCAAGAGACTATGATTCTAGCCACTTATGGGTTGAATAAGGGCCACAACAATATTAATCTTACAGGACCTGCAGCAGCACTGATATCTCTCAATCAGTTTTTCCGTTACAGTGTGGGTGCTTCTATTTGGACTGAGAAATCATCTTCCTTACCATACTCTGTTACATAGACAAGCACACCCTGCTTTGATCTCAGCAGTAGCAGCTTTGCAAATACTCTTGGCTCCTTGTAGACAAGGTCCAATTGCACTGAGTGCAGTCTCTCTATTTCAGCCCTCCCCAGCTCATTAGCTCTGACTGGGTGAGACAGTCACCCCTAAGAGTTTTTAAGACCAAAGGTTTTCTCCTCACAACAAAGTTAACCATTCATTTCTCCTGAAGTGAGGCACCCCTGTCCTTTATTTCATTTCTATGGTTACCCAGGAATCCAGAACCATCACATCAGCTAAAGCAGGGGTCCCCAACGTGGTGCCTGTGGGTGCCATGGTGTCCACCGACACCTTCCCTGGTGCCTGCTAAGTGTTTTTAGAATAGTGGGTGTGGCCTGGTGGGGCTTTCTGATTGGCCACTGGAGATTCTACGGGTGGTGTAGATTTTTTTAAAATCTTGCTTTGGCAGCAGCTTCCACTACAGCACAAGGAACTTCACTGTGTGCCTAAAGGTAAGCTGTGACAGCCATTTGGTGGCTAGCTCTGCCTCCTGCAGCAGCTGTTTTGTTGTAGCCATTGTGTGGCTGCTCCTACCACACTGTCAGAATTCCAAGGGTGCCTGCACCCTCAAAAAGGCTGGGGACTCCTGAGCTAGGGAGAAATTGCTTTGAAATTTTTAGATCTATATGCAGTCTTAACGTGCGAAGTACTGACTGCTTCACTATCCTCTTTACATAGCAGCTTATAAACAGGATATGAGCCAAAATCAGACTGCACAGAAATATGAAGCAGAACAGAAATTGCAAAGAGTATTTGGCAGTGCAAGAGACTAATGACTGAAAACTTCATCCTGCTTTTTACACACTTATTCAATAAAGATTGTCATATGATATATTCATCATAATCAGAGAGGAGGTGTGGGAAGGGTCCCTAGCTCAGTATTAGAGGAAATGCTTCACATGCAGAAGGTCCTGTGTTCAGTCTCCAGCATTTTCTATTTAAAGGCTTAGTAAAGCAGCAGGGCTGAGAGATACTCTTGCCTGAGATGTTGGAGACACATTGCTTGTCAGAGAAGACTGTACTGGGCCAACTCTAATGGTCTACTGTAAGGCACTGTCACATGTGTTTTGGGGAAAAGATTGTCTTTGATACTGCTGTCATTGCAACCACAGTATTAATCACGCAGATCTTTAGAAAATTTACTCCCCAGGTAAACTGAGGGTTTCAAATTGCAGCATTGTACAGATTTTTCTAAGAGGGTGAAATAGTTCCAGATATTCTAGTTTTGATTAGCTTATTTTTTGTCCCTGGTTCAACTTTATTCAGAGATTTCATCCACGTTGTGTTACATGAAAATAAAATTTACATGTTAACGATGAAACTAGCTGTTTCATTCAATTTTATTTTTTTAAAGGAAGCTTGGTGTCAGGAAGCTGTCTTACCTTTAAATAGTAGGTTATTTGACAATGGAAGTCTTACTTTAACTTGTAACACTGCAGCTGACATGCCTGGAAGGAGAACCAGAAGAATTCTTAAACTGCTATTTTTTTAATCACTTCTGTGGAAGTCCATGATAAGATCCTTTGGTTTTATATAAATTGTGGGCAATTGCTCTTTCCAAGAAAGATGCTTATTAAAAAATATATCTAGATCATTAACATTTTCTTCCTTTTTCATTGTTGTGGTCATCCATAGTATGTTCAAGTCTTGTCTCTTACTGAACCATAGTGTTTAAATGTTGCCTCGATTCAGTCCCCTTTGATTACATAAGAAGTGTTTTGAACAGATCTTGTTCCACTGATATATTGTGGTGTTGAGTGGCCCAGTTCTTTCTGTAAGAATCTGATACATACACAGGTTACTATTGTTCAAAATCCAGGAAAAAATGGCTTCTACTGTAGGCATTTTTCAGTCAGTACTGTTGAAAAACAACTTTGTTATTTGTCCTTTTGTTGTTGTAGAAGTTTATTGAACTATTTTAGAGGGCTTTCCAGACTATAGTATTGAATATTTTCATTAATAATGTGCTCCTTCACCCTACCATTCAGAAAATGCAATGCTGCAGGAAGAACAAAATAACATTTATACTTCGGACTGATGCATGGTATGGAATCCACAAGAACTAGGTGGCAGGAGGGGAATAAAAGTATTCACTCTACCCTTGCTCTTTCTAAATGTCATCACTGGTATAGGTACCTTGAACGTTCACACTTTTAGATGCATTCACATGTTTAGAGTAAAGTTGAGAGAAGAGATTCTGTGATCACTAGATTGCTTAGTGATTGTTTGTGTGCACTTTGGTGAAACCCATTTGTGAATCCGGTGAGGCTACTTTTATGGTGAATTATTCTGAGCTGCTGTTTCATAAGGAATTTTGATTGAAATGGGAATTGTTGTGACTATTTGTTAACAACCACATTCTGGCGTTATCTAATGCAGTGCAATTTTTGTTTGTGTCTCATTCCATATCTGTATTTAGAAGCCTTGTCTGTGCTTATTTTCTCTTCAATTTTCTGGCCCAGGTAGGGAAGATTACATGAAACAACTAAGGGAGAGAAGGTTGATGTCATTGGTAGACTAAAACCAGGCTATCGTTTATGACAATTCTCCCCCCCCCCCCCCCGTCTGTCTTTCTCCCTAGTAAATCCAGAAGGGGAAAAGCCAGGGCCAAGTTGCTGACATATGCAGGCCTCAATGCCTTGTGAAATCAGCAGCCGGTGATATCATTCCCCTCTCTCTTCTTACATTCATTTGCATGATTACTGCTCTCAGCTCTAAAAAACATTTTTTATATTTCACACTACTAAAACAAAAAGTTGCCTGGTAGCCAAGTTTGATGTGCTGTCTTTTCAGTTGTAGCAATTGTGTTATACTACATGATGCCTGTTGTGAATGCAAGTGAAATTATTGGACCTTTGTGCCTAATGCTACTGATGGGAACCGTACACTGTCAAATAGTATCTACTCAGCTACCTAAACCCTCAGGGACCAATGGAAGCAGTGCAAGCAAGAGGAGGAGGTGAGGAAAATGACAGTAATTTTTGGTGTGTTTCTGTGTGTGTGGGTGGAGGGAGTCCTTCCCTGTGTTTTCAGTCACATTTAGTAGTCTCTAAATAAATCTATGGTGTGTATGTATAACATAATATGAATTGTGTCCTGTGGCTAATTCTTCCATATTGAAAAAAACTTCTGCCAGAGTTGGCCTTGGGAATGTGTTTCTATTTGTTGTCTTTTGATCGCATTCTAGGAGTTTAGGCAAAGATGGTGACATGAACCCCCAGAAGAAGGTACTTATTTCTCTGGTGAAACTGTAACCTCTTATTTACCATGCCCCCTTTTGCCCTGTAGAGAAGCATTGCAGGGGCTCCAGAATGCCTTGCTTTATATCAGTCTATAGTTTGGTAGAGCCAGGAGTGATGGATAGGAATAAGTCATTGGTAACATGTATGCCAGGGTATGATGCATTTGGACCAAAAATATTCCTTGTTCAGTTTATGGGGACCAGAGTGTACCATGCAGATCTTTTAGTTTTTGGAATAAAAAGAGGTTATGGCCTCTCTGCTACCATTTCTCAGAAGCACGGGGGAAAACCCACTTAGAACTACAAGATTCAGCAATACACAGCTAGAGTTTGGGCCCACATGCTATTGTGTCAGCCTAGTCACATTGTGGCCACAATGGATGGCCTACACACATGCTGCAGATTTCACTGATGTGTCTTTATTCAGCTTCATCATCTCTGTAATTATTTTGGAGGGAGGGGTATTTCTTACCGAACTCAGACTGATGGCTAAAATCTAACTTCTTTTTTTGTAGAAAAATGCGCAAATTTGCAGGAGGTGATGGAAGCAGAGATATCAGTGCCTACACTCCTATTGACAATATCAGCAGAGAAGAAGAGCCTGTAGGGTTGGGATCCAGGATTAGTGACCTCTTTGACACAGTCTTGCACAGGAGGAACAAGGAGGGGTATGTTTGGTGATGTTGGTGTATTGAGGAATTGTAATTGAAATGCTAATTCAGGCTCAGCTATTGATTGCCATGCTGTATGGAACTACTTCATACTAGCACTCATGTGTGGTCACTGTTACGGTAAATAAACACTTTAGGGGTTCTAGTAAGGAGGTATTTGTGGAGAGGGTTTGCAGAGGGATTGCTCATCCAGTCTTTGTTCCAGTTCTGCTGGATTCAGTCTCCTTCTGTCCAATCTTATGAGATGTAAATAATTTATGATTTTTATATATAATTGATTCTGAAGAGGACAGATGTGCTGCTACCTTCTTCCTATGTTTTACTGGGGATAAAGGATCAAGTGTTTATAGGAGGAGGACGAGACAGAGGAACTGGACAAATGTTATTCCTTGAATCTCTCAGAACAAGTCTTAGGCAGGTGAAGGAGATGTTCTTATTATTCATCTCTTAACCTTCAATATTTTAGTAGAATTTAAAACAGTAATGGGGATTTTTTTCCCTGTTCATAACTATTTTAATTGCCTTCTCTTAGGATTTGGAACTTGGCACTTTATGAGTTCTTTTTTTAAAAGAAAAAAATAGTTCTTTTTTTAAAAGAGAAAAGAAAAGCCAGCTGTTTTATACTCAGAATGATTTTGCTGCCTCTCATTTTAAAATGTGTCTCCAAGGAAGACATTCTGTGTGTGGAATCTTCTTCCATAGAATAAAAAGAGGACAGCGGGTAGCAGATAAATGGACTGAAACAGAACACAGCAGTGGTATGAGACGGAGGATTTCGAAATCTGAGTCCAGTCTGCAGCGGTCCAAGGATCATGGGAGAGAGATAGGTGTAGAAAATAACCAGGTAAGATTGGGCTTTGATCCTTTACTTTACCGGATGTCAATGTTCAGACTTTGTACGAACAACAATGCACATCTTAATCTTCCAAAACTTTAATTATGGAAATTGTATACTCTGCAGAGCAGTTTCAATTTACTGTTTTTTTCTGTCTATTGTGCTATCATAACCAATAAATAGAAAATTGCTCTGTATCAATACAAGCAAAACACTGCAAAATTACTATGTGGATGTGAACTATTCTTTATACCTGATGCTGACTAGCCTTTATTGTGACTTGTTCTTTCAGAATATTGACAGACGCTCTGGTGTTTCTGATGAACTTTCAAGTGAAGAGGATGCTGATGCTCTGGGTCAGAGAATTTTGTTGCGCAGAAGTGTCGAAGGTGCTTCTACTGTCAGTGTGAATGAGAATCAAAGAAGGACATCTGTTGCTTCTGCAAACCAGTCAGTATCTCAGGTAAATCTATAGATTATTGTTACAGAAACAGAGATATTAAGGAAGTAATTTCTCAATTTCCAGTTGAGCATAATTTGGGCATGACTTCTTGTCAGAATCAAATTTAACACTGGCTCTAAACACCTGCTTTGTTGCTGCCTTAATGTGTTTTGGTAATTTAGAAATATTTGGAAACTAACTAGATAGGTAATCTGGGACTGGCATGCATTAAGCACCTTTCTGATTTTATAAAAATAAATAAAACTAATTGGGAATATTCAATACTGATAACAAAATAGAAATCACAGAACTGACATTAGCATATCAAAGATAACTCTTCAACAATATGAGGGATTTTTCTTAGTAGCTTATAACCAAAGTGGTAAAGGCAAATATGGGGTAGACAAAGCAATAACCCCACATTTATACAATGACATAGTTATTTAAAGAGCAGGCAAGAGGATAAGGATACAAGTACTCTTCTAGGTGACATTCAGTCCATTCCTGAATGCGGGGGTGGGGGCACTTAGGCAGCGGCCGGTAACGGCGCAGCCATGCTGCCTCCTCAGAGGCTTCCAAGCTGCCGATATTAAAATAAAAGGGATTTAAAATAGAAAACAGGCGAAATGCCTCCATTGAAAAGAGTGAGTCTAAGCCACCAAAAACCAGCAGCTCTGCCTCCAGGAACACCCCGGGCATGCTGGCGCGGGCTCCCTCTTCCTGGATTTCACTGCCGGTGTCGCAGTTATGATGGAGGAGCCCTGCACAGCAGTGAGGCTTACTGGTGCCAGCGTGTTTTCTCCCTCACCAGCGCAGGCGCCACTTTATTCCATGATAAGGTGGCACCTACGCCGGTGCGGGATCACACCGGCTCCAGAAGACCTTTAGCCCCCCACTTCAGGATTGCAGCCATTGTCTTATGAGAAGTTAAAATTAAAAGTAAGATATCTAAGATTAGATATTGAGTATTTCTAGCTGTCAGGAGATCTTTCCCAAAACAAAATTTCCTGCAATTAGCTAGAACAGACTATTCTGGCAAGCTGCTTGGAAGAATTTTTCTCCTTGTAGTGCCCATGCCCAAGTTGATTAGATACGCTGAATCACAGCATTTTAAGCTGTGGCACAGCCCCTCTGGAATAATCTACAAAGGAAGTTAGGACAGCATTTACTTTGGCATGCTTTTGAAGGCAGTGTAAAGCAGTTCTATTCATGAGAGCTTTTTAAAGGCAAAGGATGAAATCTTTGTCTGATGTTTATTTTTTGAAGTTTATAATTTGAATTGTTGGTTTTATGTTTTCTTTGTTTATATTGTGTTAAATGTTTTGTGCAGTGCCTGTCTGACACATGTGTGGGCTGCCATGTATCTGTGTGGACAGAGGGAAAGGTGGGAAAGGTTTTTAATAAAGGATCTGTTGGCTTATAGCTGCATGGAAAGCAAGATAGTCTCCTAAGAAGGGTACTGGTTTGGTTGTCTTCACAGAAAATCACCTGGCTGTTTGGATGACCTTGCATTCCATGTAATTTTTAAACCTAAAAAAGCAATCCATGTTCAGACTGCTTAATGCTGAACCTCTTCTTGGGATCTCAGTTTAGTTACCTTTTTGTTGTGCAGCTCTGAATAGTCAAGAGGTATAGGCAGCAATATGTGCGTTGTCCAAATAGAAGTTTATCTAACAGAGCCTTTACAGTAGTACTTAAAGCAAATGTGCTATTGGTTATTCTGGATAGGATATTAGCAGGATAAGAAGATAGATATGTAGAATTGTTGCAGTTCTATTATGTGGAAAACATTTTGATGAAAGGTTGGAAATAAGGCAAAAGCCTAGGAAGAAATAGAAAGTTGGAAATAAAATAATAAGGTGTGCAAAGAAAGGATAACAGGGTCAGAAAGTGTAGTGCTCTTTGTATAAAAGAAATAGGACAATGAGGTAGACTATTTTATCTTGAATAAAGCATAAACCTGTGTTAGTTACTTTGCGTTCTTCTCCCTTTTTAAAGTTTCCCACTTATTTTCTTTTGTGTTCTGAGTCAGGTCAAGGAAGCCATGAAATCTATGCAAGACTCTGACAGTGTATCGGACTCAGAATTAGACACAACAGTTCTTCAAGAGGTATCTGTTCTTCAAGAACTCCAGTAATTACAGTATGTAGCTTGAAGCAAAAGCCTGGATTCAAGAGGTCATGCTGGTGTTATTTTGAAGTGTTGGATTTTCTTTACTGGCTATTCTTAAATGACCTGGCTCGCATCACGTATACCTCCGCCTTGTCAAATGGCAGGCTGTGGGATCAAATGTCACTTTCTGTCATTGTTTGCACTTTGCATTGTCTGAAAATACACATTGGCCACTTTGAATTAAAGGTTTAGGGAGGTTAGATTAGTGTGTGGTTTTCAATTAATGTTGCACTTCTGGATAGATGCCTTAGGGTATATCTGTGTTTAATTGAATATTCCTTGTTCTTAGTCCTAATACCAGACAAAGGGGTGTTGTGTGCATAGGTTGGGGGTAGATGAAGGAAAGAACAAACAGTAATGCTTTCCTTATATCAACTAAAGTTAGTTTAAAAAGCTATTATTTTGTTATGTACCCTTTCTTGTTTATACCTAGTCAGGTTTTTTTTTTAACAAAACAACAGTATTACATATTAAAGAATTATATTCTACTTTTATGTTTTGGGTGGAAAACATGTCATTTCCTATATTATCACAGACTCTTCAGTTTAAAGTGATGTAGGAAGGCAAGAGGATTGGTTTATTTGTTTTTAAGCTTTGTAAATGAGAGTGTTTCTGTTCAATCCTGTTTTGTGTTTTTAAATATTGAATCTACCAATACATTCCATTTTGTTAAGGCACTGCATTAACAACAGAAACCCACCCAAAGAGATTTGTAGCAGCTAAATTTGAAGGTTTTTTTTTTAAAAGCCATTTTTTATTTTTCACAAAAACAACATTAAAATCTCTGCCAGACTAAAGCCTCCACCCATTTGGCATTTGGATATCATTTAAATACTGGCTTCACTCTTGTGTGCTAGAGTTCTGATGATGTTGCTAAAACAGAAAATCAGCTGCTACACTCATGCAGAGAATTGAGCTACAGATTTTGTTTGTTGGAAAATAATTTCTAGGTTAGGAATACTTGCTTGGTCCCCTGTCCTAAACAACCTATGTCAACATATTGTGGTGTTCTTAAGTGGCTATAATAGCTACATAGGAAAGCATGTGGGAGTGACTGAGTGTATTCTGAGACATGAATGCACCAGTTGGGTACAAATGGCACTTGCCAAATACAGGTTCACCAGATCCAGCACAAGTTTAGCATCGAAGGAGTCTCTGTTCTTTCAGAATAGTGGTATGGTTTAATGTCAGCATGTCCTTCAGCATCATTGCACCACGGGGTTCTTTAGCGGCTGTGGCGCATGTGTGTGCAACACAAGGACTATCGTAGGATTGGGCTTCAGTTGTTCACACCGTTGCAGTTTAAACAACTGTAAATTGGTCTAGCTCAGGGCCTCGTTAAGGTTCACAGAAATTAAGGCACTGATCTCCATTGAATCAGGATTGCAACAGCTACCTTCTCAACATTTCCTTATAGACCAAACCTCAGTTTAGTAGTGGAGGATCTCGGAGTGGCAGCGTATCCTGTAGAGACTCAGAAAGCACCCGTCATGGTTCTGAAACAGAGGATGTGCTGTGGGATGACTTGCTTCATGGGCCCGAGTGCCGCTCTTCCTTTACCAGTGACAGTGAAGAAGCCAAGGGGAAAGAAGGCAGGGGAAGCAAGCGTGATCCGAAAGAGGATGTTTTCCAGCAGGTGTGTATCATGCAAAACATCTTTTATTATTTGTGGATGTGATTTACCCACATGAAAAATGAGAGTCAAACTTTCCTGTGATGGTTTCTCTACCATCAGGGAATTCTGTGCATTCATGTCTCTTCACCATGCCATTTATCTGAGGGTTATTGTTACCTTGTTCGGGTTTGTTGTTCTGCTTATGGGTATATCCAAGCAGCTGAAAGTGTAGCATAGTTAACAGTGCCACAAAGTGTTGGCTTGGATTCTAACCACCACAAGTGGGCTTGTGCTAGTGGAATGTGACTCCCCACTCCCACTCACTGCAGCCTTTTTTTGCTCTCTGAAATCATGCCCTTTTGGGTTAGTCGACCAGAAGGGACAATTCAGAGGGCAAACAGGGTGTCTGCAGCAGGAAGGGAGAATCTGCATAAGTTGCACTCCCCTTTTTTTGCAAACCAAAATCCCATTCAGTTGGAGAAGCTGCCACTGTGCCCATGGAATGGGACTGTAAGATCCAAGCCTAGGTGTGTTAACTTGGACATACTCTTTATGAAGATCTACAGAATGCAAGATGTGACTTAAGCAAAAGTGTCCTTGAACAATGGCTATGTCAAGACGAATTCAGGATCTTGGTCCATAGCAGTGATCTTCAGCTTTATGGAACCTGAAATGACTCCTACATTCTGACAGAAATATCCCCTGTAGGATGATGTCCTTCAACATTCTTACTAAGGGACTTCATGAAGGGATTTCAGTGCTTGTTACTATTTACATTATGGGAAAAATCTAATAGGCGCTTCTGACAATAGCGTCACCACAGCACCTAGTACCCAAACAGTTCAGAATTTTACTGGAACAGAAGGAAGACCTAGTCTTGCCCTACTAGGCCATAACCAACAACCAGCCTAACTAGTGAAGTGAAACAAAAGCAAAGACTTTTTCCTCATAGGATCATGTTAAAATAACTATATGATACAATAAGGGAATATCAACAAATTCACAGTACCTCATAATATAATACAGAATATGGCTTCAAGGTACATTTTCTTCCTCAGAACCACTTGTTCTGGCTGCAGAACACAAGTCCTGCTTCTTCCAAAGTGAGTGCTCTCATCTGGGAGGGGAATGAATGCAAGAAACTGGACTTGTCCGTGCTGGAGATTAGCGGAATCATCATGAGCAGGGTAAGAGGTCACGTTCATCAAATGAACACTTGAGGAAAGAAGTAAATTATGACCCTTATTTGCTCTGTATCCTGGAATGGGTGGGATACACTATGGCTGCAATAGAGGCATAACCAAAAATACCTTGCTTTGCTACCCAGCCATTTTGTGTTTCAGTAGCCTCTTGCTGAAACATGGCTAGCAGAGGGTATATGAGAGTGTGGCATGGTTTGCAGCAAAGCTTTGCAGGATTTAGTGGGTGCAGGGTTTTGTTTTTTTACTCTTATGTGTTTAGATCATCCTTATTGTGCAAAATCATTAATGGTGAATATATGGTCGCCAAAGATGAGGTTTTCTTGTTAATTGCATGTATTTATGAGGCCCTGTTAATAGGTAAGATGCTTTAAACTGGAGTTTGCAGTACTGAAAGGATTTTCTCTTTGATACCTGATTAGCACTCATTCTTAAAAATTAGCTGTGGCCTGTTTACAGTCTGTAATTTTGCTGTTGCTTTCTTAACCAACAGGTCAATGCCTGTCAGCAAGGATCGGGTTATCAGTGGCTGGGAAATATTGTTACAGTTGGTTTGGCATTCCTTCCGTTCCTCTATCGACTTGTCCACTCAAAGACCCTGGAACAGTTGTGGTCACTTTCTTTAAATGAACTTCTATTTATTTTTTGTGGGGCCCCCACAATCCCTCTTGTTGTCCTCCTTGCAACAATTATCTTCCTTGAGCGGCTGTGCCTCACCTGGATGTTTTTCTTCATGATGTGTGTTGCCGAGAGAACATATAAACAGGTTAGTCTGAGCAACCAAGAGGTTGAGAAAAAGTTAGGCTAGAACTGGAATCACAAAGCCTTTTGTATCCCCAGATAACACCTGGTACTACAAATTGTGTTCTTACATGTTTCTCCCCTTCCTGCAAGTGGCAGATTTAGGTGGAAGTTGAAACCTGTCAAGTCACATTTCACATCTTGTGGTCAGGTTGTTCCTAACTTAATGTGTGAATATTATTGGTAGTGTGATAGCCAGGCCTCTGAAATGTGATGTTAGAAAGGGATCTAGAGCAGTTGCTTGATGGTAACAATATAAGGTTTTTCATATTTGATATTAATTTTTTGCCAGCGATTTTTGTTTGCCAAACTTTTTAGCCACATTACCTCTGCTCGGAAAGCCAGGAAGTATGAAATCCCTCATTTCAGACTGAAGAAGCTGGAAAACATTAAGATGTGGTTATCACTTCGCTCCTACATAAAGGTAAGCCTGAGCTAAGTGCACTGGTTCTCAGCCTAAAGCAGAAGATGGAAGCTGTGGGTGGTTTCTCGAACTATTGGGGAGATTATGGTGTTTCAGTATGTATTGGTATTGCTCCCTGTGGCCCTCTCCTCTGAACTCATTCACTTCCTGTGTTCCCATTCAACATCTTGTTTGGCAGAGGCGAGGCCCGCAACGATCTGTTGATGTAATTGTATCCTCCATCTTCTTACTGGCTCTTTCAATTGCTTTCATATGCTGTGCACAGGTAAGAGTCCCATAATTGTTTAAAACAGTAATATTTACTTGCAAAGATAATTTTGCTTCTTGAATTAGAGGCAGATCAAGCACTTGAGACTGAATAATGTGTATTATACCACTTTTCACTTGGGATCCCATGTGAAAACTGTTGTCCATTTGAAAAGCTTACCACATCAAAAGGCTCCCAGCCTTGCCTTCCTTTTGATATGGGGCATTTTCTATGGGATATGATTTTCACATGGGAGCAAGTTTTCAATTAAAAGTACTATAGGTCTACTGTGCAGGGGAACTAAAATGCTATCGTCCTTGTATACGGACAGTCTCTATAACCTTTGATACTTGTTTAGAGGCCCTTATATTTAGCCCTACAAGTAGCAGGTATCCTAGTTGCCAGACTGTGTCTCAAAGAAATGCATTTTGAATTGGCTGCAGTACATACACTAAGGGAGAAGCACTCAGCCAGGCCCTTGTTCTTCCAAGAATATATGTAGTTTTATGTAATGTAACCTTGTCTAAAAGATATATTCCTATTGAAAAAGCAAGATCTCTGTATCAGTTGAAGCAAAACAGGCTTGCTGTTGCTTCGATATACCTCATTTCATTACTGTGTGTTCCCTGGAAAGTTGTTTCCAGGCAAAATGGGAAACCATGTTTAAGATTACAAGTTTCTCTGATTTGCCTGCTCAAACTACTTCAGCAGCATTTGCCTTTCCTTTGCCAATAGTTTATGTTCCTAGTTAGCTACTGCTGAGTAGTATAATATCTGTTCCAGGTAAATTAATATCCTCTAATTTTCTGGATCTTTCCTGCATCTCTGTTGTTATAATACCCTGTTGTTATAATAAATAAATAAATTTTATTTGTGGCTAATATGCCAGATTAAACAGGTAAAACAGAAACTGACCATACAGAGTAGATGTTTACAACCAAGGCCAACAAAATTAGGAATCACCCAATTTTACATTTCCACAGATTAAGGAAGTACATTAAGGCGATGTAGCTTCATTGCTACTGCACAGTATTTTGCAACCTGGGTGGTGATTGGTGAGCTGTGTCCCAGCAGAAACCTTTTGGTCCATTCACCCTCATCATCAGAGCCCATTTCCCTAATCAAAGGGTCAATAATATTGACTTGTAGAGGGGACATCTAAAAACATACATGCTCAATGGTTTCCAGCTCCAACCCTGTTATATTTGCTGCTTTCTAATCCTCTCATAGTATGGCCAGTTTTATTGACAACTTAAATTTTATTGTTAAGAAATCACCAATGTTATGGATCCTGGCTTGGAACAAATGAATCGAAACAAAAAAGTGTGTGAGGGCATTTGCAAGGGAGAATCAGCAGGTGAAGAAGGAATTAAATTACCCATCCCTCCTTCTTTTCTCTTACAAATTCCCCTCACCTTGCCAATTTAGGTTACCTTGGTAAATGTGGGTTTGAGGACATGGATTTGCCAAGTTGACATGGTGTTGCACTCTTGGTATCTTTTGGACTGATGTAAACATTATGCTGGCAGAGCAGAATATCTTACCTGATCAATTGTGCCCAGCTCACCATCTCATTTTCTCACGGCTAGGGCTGAGAATATAGGGGAAGAACTGCTGATCTTGGCTAAAAAGAACATGGATGGTACTTCTGCAGGCCAGAATCAAGGACAGCCTGGTGTCTTAGCCAAATACTGGGACATGCCAAATAGGGAAATTAAGAAACCTAGAACAGAACAGCCTTGGGACAGAGACATGCTACAAAACAATATGGCCTCTAGTAGATTAGAACTGGTATAATTCATATCAATAGATGTATGTACTGGGGCCCAGGCGCAAGAAGCTTCTGAGAATGGGAGGAATGTTCCAGCGAGGATGGAAGTGAACTTATAGTTCTAATATGGGTTGGGGGCCAGCAGATAATCATATGTATGAGAAACGTGTAATCATTACTTCCGATATTCTGTGTTATGACTAACATATAATTTTAGAGGACATGAGTATAGATAAATTGGTGGTTGGAGCTGTAAAACAATTCATTAGCCAAGAATGTGAGCCCTGTCACTCTAGTTATTGCCAGAGATATTTCTGAAAGCACAAATTGATCACCACCTTCTTCTGGAAGGAAGCTCTTTTGGCAAGACATTTAATGGGCCCATGTAATTACTCTCCTACAATTATCTGTGTAGAGCGGATGGTTGTTAATCATATTCTATTACATTAGTCAATGGCTGTTACCGCACTAGGTATTCCCAGCGATGTATCAAGAGTTTGGAAATGTTATAAAAAACATCGCTTTAAAAGGGTTTTTGGATACCACGGCTAAAAAATGGTTGGAAGACGTCTTCACAGCTAAAGGGGCCAAAGTGTGAACAGTATTTTTTATAACAGTTTCAAACTCTTAATACATTGGTGGGAATACATAGAAAGTGCGAACAGTATTTTTTATAACATTTCCAAACTCTTAATACATTGCTGGGAATACCTAGTGCGGTAACAGCCATTGTTAAAAATGTTGTTTTATTTTTTAAAAGGCTTTTTTTTCCTAATAGTTTATATGCATACTGTGCCCACAATGAACCAACCACTCTGTTCAGTGTACTTCTTTCAAGATGAATGATATTGGAAATATTAACTAGACTTCTAAGGCTACTAAGAGGCATGCCTAGATTGGAATCAGGCCTGACAAGAATCATCCAGGATAACTGAAACTGGACTGCAAACCTCTTAAGCAGGCCTACCATGCCAGTGCAACATTCACCTGGATGTCTGGTGTAGTAAGCACGGGCTATGAGCCCCATGGCACAGAGCGGTAAGCTGCAGTTCTGCAGTCCAAGCTCTGCTCATGATCTGAGTTCTATCCCGATGGAAGTCGGTTTCAGGTAGCCGGCTCAAGGCTGACTCAGCCTTCCATCCTTCCGAGGTCAGTAAAATGAGCACCCGGCTTGCTGGGGGTAAAGGGAAGATGACTGGGGAAGGCACTGGCAAACCACCCCGTAAACAAAGTCTGCCTAGTAAATGTTGGAATGTGACGTCACCCCATGGATCAGGAATGACCCGGTGCTTGCACAGGAGACCTTTACCTTTACCTTTAAGCACAGGTAGCTGCTTTGCTTGGGTAGCAGGCCATTTTTAATTGTGGTTCTGGGTGCATCTGGGTGGTTCTGGGTGAGTCACACAGGTTTTTTTGCTTCACCAGTACATGTTTAAGTCAGGACTTAGTGGACAAGGAACTATTATTATTGTGCACGCTTTAAATTCCAAATGTGGGAAGGAATCACTCCAATCCTTTTTTGTGCTGTAACAGATGCTACAAAAAGTAATGGGAATCTTTGCTGATTTGTCATATTATTTATCGTAGGTTTTAAAGGGTCACAAGACATTCTTGAATGCCGCTTACAACTGGGAATTCCTAATCTGGGAAACAGCACTGCTCCTCTTCTTGCTGCGCTTTGCATCTCTTGGGTCTGAAACTAACAAGAAATACAGTAATGTTTCAATCCTGCTCACTGAGCAGGTATCTTGTTTATATGCTTAATATATTTATATGCCATGACCACCTTTTCTCTAGCCTAAAAGTGTAACTTGGCCATTTCAGTAGAAACTCTTGCCAGCGTTATAGATGTGTAGATATGGTTTTCTAATGGTAATTTGCCCTAGAAGATCCTTCCATATCATTCATGACATGTTTTATGGAGCATGTGTTTTAACTAGATTTGAATTAGTGTGCCCTCAAACCAGATGCTCCAAGCCAAAGGCCAGGTTTTCTGCCCATAGAGCCACAATTTCACTGTGCAAGTACAGGCATTTATAGCTGGAACAAATTAGTGCTAAGTTTTCACTTCTCTCCATTTTAAAGAAATCAAAGTCTTTGCCTGTATGGCCACAAAGCAATTAGGAGTTGTGCAGGGACTGTTTGGTAAAATCTGAAACCAAGAAGCAGCTGGGCAAATGTACTAGCCCTTGGGGAGTGTGGCTTCCATATAATTCCTCCCCAGCTGTTTTTCTTTTGCACCTACCTACTTCCAGATGCATGGAAGCAAATAGCGTGGGCACAGTCCCATGACCATCTTTGCTAAACTTTTCACAAATGTGGCCTCCTTTAAAACCTTTCAGGCCAGGCCCTTAAAACCATCTCTCTTCTTCATCCAGCCAGGATTAATTTGTAAACTTGTCTTGGACTGTTGTCATTGTTTCTCTCCATCTAATTTGAGTGTTTAGCGATGGGAGAATCAGAGGCATGCTTTGGCATGCAGATAAACGCTGTGTGTTTAAAATATAATTAAAAAGCTCTTTTTAAAGTCAGTCTCAGATGTCTTGCTTATGGCTCAAAGAAAAATACTTTAGTTGCTGTTAAAACACAAGCATTGGATTGCTTTGGTTAATGTCGTCTGCAGCTGGGGACTACTGGCTTTTAAGGGAGGGTAAAGGAAGTTACTTGGGCCACTACTGCACAAAACTGCAGTCTCTATAATTGCAGAACTGACTTGGATTAGTGACTGTGTTGAATAAATGCTTTTAAAAACAATCTATGTTCCAGGTAAATTTATATTTAAAGATGGAGAAGAAGCCAAATAAGAAAGAACAACTCATTCTTGTGAACAATGTCCTAAAGCTCTCTACCAAGCTCCTGAAGGTACGTGGTTAAATTCAATCCAACCCATTGCAGCAGTTTGCCCATTAATACTCCATGGACTGATTTGCAGGTCAGGGATGAGTGACCTTTCCATTATCATATGGGAGTAGAAGCAGAACTGCCACATTAATTTATCTTCTCTTACTGCAGGAGTTAGATACGCCATTTAGACTGTACGGGTTGACAATGAATCCCTTAATCTACAACATTACACGTGTGGTGATCCTGTCCGCAGTCTCTGGTGTCATAAGTGATCTGCTAGGATTCAATATCAGAGTAAGTGCTGAGACAGGCCAATGTAACTGAATGATAATTTTTGAAAGTATGTTTCCTCACCATTCTGTTAAGACTTTGGGAAATAGAATTACTGAGATATACGTATTTTTGTCTAGCCAGGCACAAGTTCAGTTTTTTACTTGGAGAAGACATGAATTTGTCTCATATACCTTCCTTTGAGACTGAAATCTTAGTGCTTATAAAAAAAAAAACCCACCCCAAGTTGACAAGAAACTCTGTGCTTGCAATATCTGCCCCAACTTTGACCTACTAGCTGGAGAATTTAAATTTTTTTCTGCTATTCAAGAGTGCAGACTGCAACTATGTAGAAAACAGCATCAAACCTAGAGTTAAAAAATAGGCAGGGGACTGGTTTGGACACTGGCTAGGTCTGCCACTCAGCTTTTCTGCTGGGGAAGGGTCTTAACCTTTGATCCCAAGGAGAGTCTCACTAGAGGAAGGCAACTACTCTGCCTCCCCCCTCTCACTGCATTCTTCTTTGCCTCCCAAAGTCATGTTCTTTTGGGTCCACTGACCCAAAGGGAAGTGTTGGGGGACAAATTGGAAGTCTGAAGCAGGAAAGGGGAATCGACAAAAGTCCAGCTCCTCTTCTTCACAAATGGGAAAAGCTGTTCTTCTGGAAGACTCTGCTGTGCTGATAGAAGTGGCCCCATAGGAGCCAAGCCCTTGTCTAGGTTATGGGACCACTTTTGCTGGGGTGGGATTTTTACTCAAACTCAATGCCTGCTTTCTCAGTGTGATGGTAATGATGTCCAATTAATTTTTTTAGTTGTGGAAAATCAAACCATGACTGGAAGAACAGAGGCTAAGTCCTCCCCCGTGCAGAGCCCAAGAACATATCAATGGAGGCCAGGCAGAAGTCTGCACCGGGCTTGGTATGGAAGCTGGTGCTTTACACCAACATGCATGCAGCCTTCCTTACACTTCTAAGGGATCACAGAGCTTGAAGATACGGTTCAATAAACCTTGGTCAATTATCCTAATAAATAAAGTTAACTTAATGGGACAAATCTGCAGCTCCCATGGAGTACAGGAGAAACCACTCATTGCCTCTTACTGGAGAAATATGAAATTAAGAACATGTTGCAACAGTTTTGAGTTATGTTGCTGCAAGAAATAGGTCAAACTACTCTAACTGGAGAGCACTAAAATATGAACAAACGGGGTACCCACAAGGATCTGGGGCAGGGGTGGGTGGGTACCCTTTACACTTCATTTTCCCTGTATCACCTTCCGCCCACTATTTCTTCTTTCTCTTCTGGCAACTCCATTATCTTCTCTCCTTCCTACCCATCAGCCTTCCCTAGTTTTCAGCTTTATTTATTATTTAATTCATTTATATGCTTTCTTCCCAGTGGGTACCCAAAGCAGCTTATATTGTTTTCATCTCCCCAAAGCAGCTTATATTGTTTTCATCTCCGTTTACAATCCTATAAGGTAGGTTAAGCTGAGAGTGACTGGCTCACTCATTGCAGAGTGAGGATTCAAACCTGGGTCTCCCTAAAGCCTAATCTGATACTTTTACCATTCTAGCATACTGGCTTTTACATGGTGGCTGCTACTGAATAGTAGTGAGTTCCCATGGGGCCTGGGTGAATCATGGGGTAGTGAGTTTCTTGGTGGTGGCGGCTGTTGCACCTGGTCCTGATGAGTCCTCTAGCGCAGATGGGAGGAGAGTGGGGCTTGCAGGCCAAAATAGCCCTGGAAAGGGCCTTCCCCCTTCCTCTGCCTTTTACTGACAGAAAACAAGGCTTGAAGGCTGGCAATATTATTGTGATTGTGTAGTGACACTACACAATAACCACTGAGGTCCCAGAGGGGATGTTTCTTAGAGCTTAAGGTGCTGCTTCTGTCATTTTGGGAGGACTTACCCCGCCCCATTATTTTTTTCAGATTTTTCTGGAATCCTTTGGTTTTTCTCAGGTACGTGGAAAGATCTATCTTAGCTGTTCATGGTCCCAGTCGCTGGGGCCATGTGAAGAATTAGATATATTGACAAGTAGGGACCTGCAAGATTTGGGGACTCCCATTCCCCTCCTTTGCGCCCTTGGCTGCCCGCTTGCAACATGGCTGCCTCCATAGACCTGGCTCCCACTTCTCCCCAGCAAACTCATGTGTGTGTGGGGGAATCTCAGTTGCTCTATCCCCTGCTCTGCCTGCCTGTGCTCCTCCCTGAAGTTCTGCAGACCCAGCTGCCTGCCTGCTTCTTCTGCCCACCCCTAGTTTTTTTTTTTTTTTTTGGGGGGGGAAACCTCTGTTTTCTCTGCATGGTCCTGATCTGTGGATTTAAGCATCCACAGATAGTAATCATTATGTCTGATTCTCAGCATGGCCCTAAGATATTTTTCTGTTATTAGCAGAAACACATACTTTCTGCAGATTAATGTTGACCTACACTTTGAAAAACCTAAAATACATCTACTGCAAAGCCTAGTATCATTCAAGAAAAGCTTTTTATCACAGTGTGGCCCTTGCCTATTTTGGTTGACTTACAAGAAAAAAAGAATGATATTCTATCCCTATAAGATGTGTATAATCTCTCCAGGCATCTGGCAGTTCAGGCTGCAGTTGCTTAGTAACTACAAGCAGTACCAGAAGGTGACTTGCAGTAGGTCTGCCACACACTCCAGGAGAGATGATAGTTTTTATATAATTAGCATTCTCCAAATAACTCATTATGTGAGCTCAGATTGAGCTGTACCAGCAACACAGTCTCTCCAGGAGAGAACAGCAATGTTTATATCTTGCCATGGAGTGAGAACAGATGTTTTACAGTTAAGAGAAACTTAAAAAGCCAAATTTCTGGTGGGATCGACTATACCACCCATTGGTGGCATTTAGCCCCATGTAAAGTGGGTTGGCCTTGAAACTTTTCCTATTCAAGGGGACTGATGATACAGCACTTTACATGCAGTTGTTGCCAAGTAGGGTTAAAGAAAGTGTGCTGCTTCATACATGCCTTTTTCTTATAGGTATACTACTATGTACATGTAAGTGAAAATTGTATTCATAATTAAAACCCTTAACATCTCCCAAGTGCATGCACAGGCATCAGAACATATTTTTATAGTTTTCCACACAATAGGAAAAAAGTGTGAAGTAGCCAAATGGCACTGCATGGCAATCGTTTTTTTATAATAAAGGTAACTTTACTTGCTGATGGGGAAGAAACCATAATCTTTCAAGGGAGACACTGGCCCTAGAGCTTTCTAAGGAAAACACAGTACACTTTTATGCTGGCAGAAATAAAAGCTGTAAACTGTTGAAAGAACTCATGACAATTAACTTCTAACTAAGTCAGACATATAGACAAAGAAAAGCCAAGGAATCGTGGACAGTTTCCTTGTGTTCTTTGTGAAGGACAAATGCATATTTACTGCTGCTGGAGCCAAAAGAGTCTTTCCAGTCACAGAAGAATAGTTTAAATGATGATGATGAATCTAACTCCAACAATGATAACTGTGCTCGTGTAAAGGGTTGCAGAAGCAAGAGAACTTCTGCAGAATGTATCTGTTACAGCAATGTATGCACGTCTGCCCAAGTGTTTCTGAACCATGCTAACAGTTATTTTCCTTCCACTCATGACTAGAATGAACCCAACATTCTCATGAGCCGTAAACCAAAAGAGTTAATGCTTCACAAAGGCAGCTACAGTATATAGTAAGCCAGAGGCCATGAACTAGAGTCTCTCTTTAATGTATCTATATAAAAAATAATGAGCAATTTACAGGTCTTTCTAGTCAGAACCTCAGAAGTATATATAAAGGTGCTGTACAATATATAAACATTTACATCCAGTACAACCATAGGTTTCTCAGCATTCCAAGGCCACATTGCTAAGTCATTTTATGCAGATACGTACAGATATAGAATCTCTGACTAGGAGGGTTCACATTAAACAGAGGACAACAAATTAGGTCACACCATTAGGTGGTAGAGGAGCATCTGGATGATAGTTACTTGCTGAGTAGAGGGGAAAGGAGCCATTTCAGTTTCACTACGTCATCCTGATACTTTTGCAGTTTTCATTCAATGCTGTATTCTGTGATCGAGTGGAGATAACCTCACTGAAAGAATTCATGACATTTATCAAGATACAAATCTACATAGCCTAACTCAAATATTAAGTATTTTCACAGTAATATTCTACAATATTTTGCACATACTTCCTACAGCAACTTGAATTCTTAAACAAGAGCAAATGACACATTAAAAAAAACTATTTTAAAAAGTTTAACCAGAATTGTTTTGTTTTTTTCCTTAAACAGCTGGTACAACTCCTGTTCAGAAGCGATTTATTTTGTCTCGGTGACTTGCCTCCACAGATATGCCCAGCCAATGGGGCATTTTATCTTCCTTTCCTGAGCACCGCCATTTAAGACAAATTATTAGAAGGTGCTTTTCAAGCTGAGAGCAGTTCAGAAGCTATTCTGATATGGGGTGTGTGTGGAGGGGCGGGGAAGGGAGTAGTAGTGTTCCAACAGAGGGAAAAAGCCCTGCTGAGGATTTCTAGGGGACTTGTAAATTCATACAGCTAATGGACACACAATTTATTCAAGTTTTGTAAAAAGGTGAATAGATGTTCCAACATGATTTAAATGAGCATTATCACACTTGTGTATGGTCCCGACTGTCAAAGGAAGAAGAACCTCTAAGTACAAGACTGCCTATGATGCCCCTTTTCTTTTCCAGCAGTGAACAGGATTCCATTTTCTCTCCTACAAGCGTCGCTGGCCAGGAGGCTCTGTGCTGAAGCTTTGGCTGCAGTTCCTGGAATCCTTTCCATAATTCAGTCTCTCTCATGGTGATCCTTGTGATGATCAGGCTGGGAGAAGGTTAGTAAGGAAAGGGGCAGTCAGCAACGGTTTCCTCTAAGAAGCTTAGAGCCTTGAGCAGATGACTGGTAGCTGGCCAAGCCAGATGCCATTTATGCTGGCTGTTTCTGATTAAGTTGTAGTGGCACAGTCATCTCAAGGGAACAGCAAGTCGGACAAACTGAGCAACAGCTTCATGTTACCTTGACAACACATATACTTCTTCTGTAAGAAAGTTCCTGAGCTCAATCCTGAAATTGTGCCCCATTTGAGATCACAGGAGCTTCACTGCCTTGTGCTCACATGCAGAGGATTCATGGAATTGCTAGTGTCGTGGAAGGCTGGACCAGTCCACTAGTCATTGCACTAGTATTCAGACCCAGCAAGGAAGGAAAGGCATGTAAGACCATGTCTTTAATCCCCCCAAAAGCAATACTTCTAAAAGAAACAACATCCCTAAAGCTCTCAGCCTTGCCTACAGTTGCCAACAACCAGTCCCGGCTTTAGTTGCTCTCTACAATAGGCTCATGCAGAAGGAGAAGTACTGTGAAAAAAGATCACACAGAGAAACTAAAAGGGACCACTGCCCCTTCTTCCCCAGAGACCACCTTAAATTGGCCTGTCTACCTGGAGCATTCGCTTTGCAAAGCAAGCAGCAAACCCTGCCTTCATTGGCCGCAAGTGAGCCGTGTTCTGTAGAGAACAGGTGGGGTTTTGGTACTGCAGAGAAACTAAAAGTCTGAGCAAGGGAGCTGGGTATGGTACAGTCAAAAATCCCTGTAAAGTGAGAGGAGCGCTTCCCTGTTGGTGTTACTGAGAAGTTGCCTTGATCCAGCAACAGAGGTGATACCTCTGTACACATGTAATGGCAGTGGGGAGGCGCTGGCTGCAAAGAGGAAAAACTCCAGCTTGCAGCTGCTTACCTTTGTTCCTATGCAAACCAATGGAGTGGTAAAATTGATGACCCAGTGTCCTGGTCTACATGATTTCACTATAAAGAAAAATAATAATGAATTCTTGAATAAATTGGCCAATGAGAGGAAAAGCTTATAAAATGTTCTTGAAACGATAGACCGTTGATGTGTAGGAAAAGAGTAGCCTTGCACCTATTTTCTCATTCAACGGCTCTGTAAATAACAGATACAGACATATCTTTCCCCATTTTTGCACGTGGGGGAGAAGAAGAGGGGACAAAAGTTTCACTCAGCATTAGGGATTCATATGGATAATATCAGAAAAGTGTCTGCAACATACACAAACGTGTTGCTGCAACGCTGGCTATGCTACTGGGAGCAAGTTTTGACTTTTTTCATGGATTGCTTGAAGAACTATCAAATCTACAAAACCGGTTAGCAGAAATCATGGCAGGTTATAAAATGAACTGAACATCCCAAGCAGTGAGAGGTCTGCTATACTACTTACAAATTTCTAAGAATCATCCATGCACAGTACCGGGTTGAGCAGACCAAAAAGTTGGGGATCGGGGGTGGAGAGAGAAATAACTGAAGGGTGGAGAAAACAAGGATGGGGAAAGAAGCTTGAGAAGAAAGAGAAAAGAATAAGTTAAATTAAGCTGACTATAAAAGGATTAGCTGAAATAGACAACATGATGAAGTAAGAAAGGGGAAGTCAAAACTTCATTTACCCAACTTCTAAAGTGTATTTAAAAACAAAACTCATTTGTTTCCTAAGGTTAACCTTTGGGGAACATCATAATATTTGTTTTCCCACTGGGAGGCTAACGGGAAAAAAATTAAAAGATTTTATTTATGGATCATGTAAGAGTTCATTCAGCAAAACTCCCCTTCCCTTCCTTTCTGCTTTGCTGATCTGGATCAAACTAAAGCACTCCTGTTACCCAATCTCATTCAAAGGCAACCAAACCATTACTAGAATACTGAAAAATCCAAAGTCTCTTTCTTTATAGATTGCCACCTCCAATTAACTACATGCCCGAGGTACAAAGGTGCTTCATTGTTAACATCCCTCAATATTAACATTTGCACACATGCTGAAACAAAAGAGGTATGTTCAATAGACTCTGTTTAGAAGTTGAAAATAATATACATACAAAAAGGGGAAAGTAAAATAGAATAGGCTTCTATTAATAGGCACAAGAAAGGACAATTCTTAAGAAGCTGACCTTGGTGGATTGATTCTGGTTCACTTAACTTGTTGTGTTTTAAGATCTTCAATTTTTAGACAAGGCAGGAAATTTTCAAGTGTTTAACCAGCATGGCGGGGGGGGGGGGGGGGCGACGACATGACCCAAACAACAGATAGGAGATTCTGACGCACAGCATGATAGTAGCCTAGAAGCATATGCACACTCTGCATATTTAATTTCTACTGTTAAAAATTGCTTGTTCAAAAAAGAAAACTAACCACACACATACAACCCACATAATTTGATGGCAACCCTGAAGCCATATACTTCAAGGTAGTCTCAGTGAAATTAATGGAACTCTATTGCGATTTTAAAATTGCTGCTTAATTTTCAGATTGAAATTTACATAATGTGTTCCGCAACTTCGGCATCAACAACTGAATCAAAATGGGTATTATAAAGTAAAATGAAAACATTAAATATGCAGAAAGCGGCACTTCTTGCTCAGACTTACTTTGCTGGCACAGAATGGTTTTGAGGACAAAGATTTGTGGGGGAAAAAGCTATTGGGGTGTGTTTGCTCCCTGATTCCAAAGAGCCAAGAGAACCAGCCCACCCAACTTCTTGCTTAAGCGGTGAGAACTCAGAAATATCCCTTATGTAAACATGCAGCATGCCTGAGTAAATACTCATCTTTAAACAAAAATCTTCCTTTTCTGTGGCAGTGGAAAATGCAGGAGAAGATTCAACAGGATACAGTAGATAACTTGGCACAAAGAACGAGTATTGAGTCATGACTACACTGATAATAGGCATTAAATAATTTTGTTCATTAACTCACAATACTATCAGAAAGCCTTAGCAGTGCAACATAAGGAGCAGCAGGACACAATCTTTAAAAGGGACAAAAGGACAGCAGCTTTTGAAGAGAGTTTCTTATATGCAATCCAAAAGGTCCTTCATGCAGCCTTATTAGTGTATGATCAAATCAAATGTACTTTTCATCTGGTCAATCACAGTGTCTGAAAAATGATAGTTTTGTGAAAACAAACTGTGACCACATTAGAAACCTAATTAAAATATGCTCTAAAAAAAGTTTTGTCAGTCAAACCCGTTTGTCAGTCACACTCGCTGCTTCTGTGACTCTACTTGCTCTTGGTACTTTCCAAGGTCCAGGAGTTATTGTTTTCTTCACCGGAGATCTAGTCTCAGATTTGGAAATCCCATCCTCTTTGGTTTTGTCAGCTGGCTCCAGGTCATTGTCTCTGAATTTATTCAGAGGCTTTACTGCATCAAGTCTAGTGTTTTTCTCCCCAGAAAGTGTTAAATCTTCAGGAAGACCTACCATTTGGAACTGGTTAGAGTCTGACTCTTCAAAGCTTGGCTTCATTTTTTCATCTTCCAACTTTTTCTTCCTAAATTGATTAGCCTTAGAAGGTGGGAGAGATTGCTTTACTGACTTGGTATGTGCAGCATCTGAAGGACAATTCTCATCCTTTGTAGATATATTTAGATTTTTGTTTTCCTTCACAGCCCCCCATTCTCCCAATACAGCTTTTTCATCTTTTGGTGATATAGCTGAGGTTTTATCATTAGAAGGTGTTCTGTTTTGAAGTTCTGGTAACCCTTGTTCCATATTTAGTTTGTCTCTGCTTCTCCCATTCTTTGGATGTTTCTGGGGACTGACAGATCTGCCTCTCTTTTCCCGGGCAGGGCCTCTTCCAATATCTGCATTCTCACATGTTCCTGGGTGCTTGTTTGTGTGTCTTCTGGGACTCTCTGGTTGATCTGAGCACCACCCCTTGTGGTGTTTTTTAGGTTCACCCCTCCTAGGGCTGGTGCTTTGTACTTGATGTTGGTCTCTGGAAGTAGTATTGCTTAACTTTTTTGGACTAGCTGATCTGCCTCTGCTGGTTGATCTACCTCTGCTGGTTGCCTTGCCCTTTGCTAACTGTGCATTACTATGTGCCACCTCATTACCGAGGCTGGAGGGGAGGTCCCGCTTGTTCACGTTCCTTTGTGTAGAGGTTGTATTCTCCATCTCCAAGTGGTTTTCCATTAAAGTGCTTTTCTTTTCAGGCACAGTGTTCTTCAGTTCTTCCAGTTTTTCAGTCATCTGAACTTTCATTAAAGCTTCTTCTGATCCTGGCAAATGAGATACTTCAGATGTGGAAGCAGAATGTGAGGATGAGGGAAGTGGTGTCTGATCACCATGAATTACACTTGAGGATGTTGGATTAAAACTATCCAGATCACCTGTGTCAGAATTAAAAAAAAAAAAAAAAAGATGTTAAGCAATATTTTTAAAAATTAATTATAAACATTAAAAGACCTTTTAGAATTAATGATAATCTAGGTAGAACAATAACAAACGCTCATACTGTAGTAAGCCAACAGGTCTCTAAAATGGCATGAGGAAAGCACAGCTTTATAGACTTTGTATTCATTTGCTAATATATGTATTGAACCAATACTGCTTAGTCTTGACGTCTTCATGCCTTCCTTCCTGTTTTGCAAACTTGGTTTCTGGGTGTCCCAAACTCCCACATGTTGAGAAGTCCTTAAATCCAGCTCATCTGCCAGTAAACTCCACAGCGGAGTCTTCTATATGACAACTAAAAGTACAGGAGGTTTTTTTTTTTAACTACTTTGTGGTATCTGTGCATTACATTGATTTGCTTTTCACCTGAGCACAGCCTCAGTTTGGAAACTTCTGGAACCAGTGTTTAGGCCTGACAATCCTCTCCCTTTAAAGAGACAATTTTGACTGCTCGTGCCAAAGGGAGAAAAGTGATGCGTTCCCACTCGGCATTCTGACAGCTGCCAGTGGTAGGCTGAATTTATCAGGAACCTTCTCCATTACATTATCTATATAAAATTTAAAAAGTTTTCCCATAAGTTGTGGTGTATGTGGGTGTAATAGTAGTAAGTTTAGTTATACAGTTTTTCTTTGAGTACAGCATTTAGGTGCTTATGGTGCAGAAGGCAATTTAAAAAAAACTGCCAACAGGCAGGGGAAAACTCCATCTTAAAAACAGCCACAATTATTGTCTTCTCTGTCCAGGGAAGCAACGCAAAGTCAGTGCTTGCATCCACTGCCCAAAGTTCACCAAGTAGGCTCGTCAAAATCAGGCCTTGTTTGTGGGCCTGCCCAAAGTTCACCAAGTAGGCTCATCAAAATCAGGTCTTGTTTTGGGAGAAGGCCCTGATGGTGTCAGAGGAACTGATAGATCCTTCCACCCCAATGCTCCAGTCTTTGTGGTTTCAACTGCCTGGCAACAGTCACTTGGACTCAAAGCCTCTTCTTAAGCATGTACTGTATTAAGCTTCTAAGAGGAATGTTCAGTCTGTATCTCTGTCCAAAGCCAAGAAGTCAAATCATCATCAGCACACAGCTCCCCTGGTTTCCTTGGTACTGGCCCTATTGGGCATGGAGCTCATCATTTTGGTCCTGTTCACTGCTCTACCAGCGCTGCTGTCCACTGTCCCACCAATGCTATCAATGTTGGAGCTGATTTTGGAGGTTATGTCAGTGAAGAATCCATTGCTCTTCTTTCTCATACTGGAAACCTCTCTGAAAACCATCACCTTGGAATCAGAAGGCTAACGTGAGCACTTCCCAATTAGACTGCCTTGGCTATCAGCTCTAATGTCTTGCTTCCTTTGGGAGCTATCACCATCCTCATACTGTTACTAAAGATCTTCTAGGGCTTCTTCCCTGACTGATGATTGCATTCTCACTGGTCTCAGTCTAAAGGTGAAAACTCTCAACAAAGTACCCAGATTACTAGTGGGACACTGATTGATCGTACTGTCTCTTCTAGGAATAGTATTTGCCATGCTGTCTGGCCCATTATTCTGCTCACCTTTATTGGAGGCCATTCAAACCCTAGTTAATCACTGTATCACCAGAGTCTCCTGGTGCACATACCAGCAGCCTCAACACTTCAGCTACAGGCTTGATATAACCAGACCTGGTATTATTTACCTTAGAGACTAGTCTACCACTATTACTTCATCTGGTGATACAACTGTGGGACTTTCTACTTTCCACCAATGTAGCTTCCCCAGTTCTTTCTTTGTTGGCCACACAACTGACACCCCACGTGCCACCAATGTAGCCTGTCACACAGCAACATTCTCAGTGTCCCACAGGAGCTTATTGGTGTCTAGTGCGCCAAAGCACAAAGACGTTTCTTTTCCACTGGAATCCAAGGTTTGTGACCAGGCTTCAGACTCATTGACTTTGAATGCCATTTTGGTCCTCCAGGCTATTTAGGCTCTACTCTGAACAAACAAGTCATGTAGCTACTGTGCTTGAGCAGAAAGTTACACACCAGTCTTCTCAAGTAGATCTGGTATTGGAGAATCGCATATAGTGATATCACTCCTGATGACCCGTGCTAGCCAGCTTCAGTCTTGCCAACATCCACATGCATTAAAAATGTCTATTAGATACCAGATATAAATTCTTCTTCCCTTACATTTAATTCAGTTATGACTGAGACTATTCTAGGCAAGGGCTATTAAGGTTCTCATTTGGCTCTGATAAATGAATAGAGCAGGAAAGCTGGATGGGGTAGGGAAGAGAGTCTATACCTCAATCAACCTATCTAACTACCTGTCCTGTATGATGTACCAACACTGTGGGAGACACTCCAGTTTTTCTTTGACATCCTAAGAGAGGTGATAAGACTGATGTGGGTCTTTGGAGATGATGTTCTACATCTCACATGGCAACAGCCCTTGACATCAAAGCATAAAGCTGGTTGTGGGGCTAAGCCCATGGGAGCAGCTATCCTGATACAACACCATGTAAAATTATTGTGTGGATTGAAGACTAGCCATTTGAAGGGGAGGACATCTTTAGAGAAAAGACCAGTGAGATGCTCAAGGGGATTCAAAAGTTACATTCAACTACTGGATCCATTGGCCTTACATCATCCTCATTCAAGAGGCAAACACAACACTCTTGGAATCCTGCATCTACATGACCGAACTCCACTGACACTCCACTGGACTGCTCTTCTTCTTACAAGCCCTTCTCTTCATAACTCTTCCTTCTTCAAATCTCATTTCTTAGCCCATCAGTCCAAAGGCTCTTTGGGCTCCAAGCAGAGCTTTTGAGAATTTTTGTGACTTTGCTCTGCCTCTTGTCCCATCTTCGTCAACATCTTTCAGTCTTGGAGGGAGGCCATAACATCTCAGCACTGGCTTTTACTGCTGAATACACCACAGAATTCTCTTCATTTCCACCATGCAGTGTGTTTGCAACTATCCCTTCTCCAAGACATAGCATCTTTCTGGCACAACGAAGCAATAGAAACTGTGTCATGCTTCCAAAGCAATGTAGGGTCTATTCTGGCTACTTCATGGTCCCAAAGACAGATTGAGGTCCATCCTCAATCTCGGATATCAACAACTTCAAGACCTAGTTCTTCTCCTTCTGACATTGGGTGCTTGTTTTGCTTCTGATGCCTGCTTCCACATTTCAATGAAGTCACATCAGAGATTAGTCCAGTTTGCTGTGCAAGATCACCACTATCAGTATGCATTACCCTTCAGCCACTCCACTCTCCAAAGGTTTTCACTGCACCACATCAAACAATTACTATTCTCTTACACAGATGATTACAGCATCTTCTCACCTCTCTCTTATTCAGCTGCATATGCTAGCCTCACTGGACCTTTGGGTAAAAGGAGTTTGTACCCTTGCCATGCCCAAACATAAGGGCATTACTGTACAGCTGACAAGAAATACTTAGTTCTGATCAAAGAATGGTCTTCATAGACTTATTTTCCTCAGCAGTCCATCATAATCATAAAGGGAAAGATCATGTGGCTTGCATCTCTGCAGTATGCATCAATAGACTTTGCATGAGACCTCTTCATTTCTTATTCATTCTACATTTCCAGCCTATATTGGAGTCTCAGCAGAAAATCCTTCACATGCCTCTGAAAGCATTGCATTCTCTCTGGTACTGGATGGATGGCCACAATCATGAGTCTCTGCATTTAAATCTAACTACAGGTATCTCCCTCTGGGGCTGGGGAGCCCACTGTGACATTCACTCTAGACTGCCCTGGTCATCCTAGAAAAAACACTTTCATATCAACCACCTGGAACCTCTTTGGTATACAAGTCACTTCTTCCTAACTTCCCAGCCCACAAGGCAGAGCGGTACAGATGGCCACTAATAACACTACCACCATGTACTACATCAGTAAATAGGGTGGTGCAGCATCCAGTGCTCTGAACAACTTGGCCTGCAGGAGATGCAACAAGTACACTATCACTTCTATCCCCACCTGTAGTCTTAGGCAATGACAACACTTCAGCAGGCACACACAATCACTAAGGTACAATTGTACACAAATGGACTCTTAAAGATACCTGAGCCAGGAGTTTCAGTGTCAAGTCAGCAGGACTGGTGTACTTATCTCAGTTCATCTGGCTGTGATCTCTGCTTCTCAATTTCTCATGTATAGATATTTGCTCTTTTTCAGTTTGTATCAAAACAATTTTCTGGGGCCTTGTTCAACTTTATCTTCCAGTTCAGTCACCAGTCCCTGAAGGGACCTGCAGCATGTCCTCACCCAACTCATGGGTAAGACTTCTGAATCACTGGCCACCTCCTTACTCTTGAAGTGACCTTTTTTTGTTACCATTAAAACTGCCAAGAAGGCTATCTGAACCTTGTGCCTTACAAGCTGACCCTCCTTATGTAAGGTTCAACAAGGAGGAGGTTGCCTTTCATACAGATGCTTTCTTTCTGCTGAAGCTGGCATCAGGTTTTCATCTCAACCAGATCGTGGAGTGTGAGAAATCCTTGGATGTGAGGAAGGCCATGTCCATGCACATCAGAAAGACTGCAGCCTTTGGACAATATGCATACCAATTTTTATAATACCTGAGTCCCAAGAAAGGACAGCGTACCTCATCACAGAGGTTCAACCACTGGATCTCTTTGATCATCAAGTTGCACTATGAGCTGGATCATAAGCCAATTCCAGGGACAATTCAAGCTCACTCCACAAGGGCTGCTGGCTGTATCTGTAACTCTCAGCAGAAAGATTCCTCTTCCTGAGCTCTGCAGAGCAGCCACCTGGTCCCAGTCTTGCACTTTCATGAGGCACTATGCTCTAGATGTCAGAACCAGAGCAGATGGACACTTCAGCTAAGCTGTCCTCAACTCACTGTTTCACTGAAGCACTTGTACTTGCCTCCAGATAGGTCAGCTTGCTGAACTATACCCATTAGTGTGATGCACAGAGACCACGAAATAACAACCGTCAGTTTACCAGCAATCCTTGTTCTTTGAACGGTCCTCTGTGCAATCACACAACCCACCCACCTTCTCTGTCACAGGTGCCTTTAACTTGCTATGCTGCCCTCTTATCTTTTGGAAGGAGCTAAGCAGGAAGACACGATTCCTCACTGAGGGGAGGGTCTTTCATGGTTAAATGGTAGCTCTAGAAGTTTCAAAATTGAGGTTCAGCACAGGTGCAAAGCCTATCAGTATGAATGCACAGATGACCACCTGAACAAGTGTTATAAGTAGGCAACCTGTTGTTCTTACTGTAATTCCTGGGCCTACATTGCTTGACCTATCATCAGTCCAGGTTCAAGCTCTATAAACCCCTGCTAACGCAGAGCCAATCCCCAAAGAGAAGTGAGCTGCTCAGCTAAGTAAAGAAGAGCTGCCATATGTAGTGTTCTCAGCTGCACTCCCCTTCTTGTATTCTATTTGATGGATGGGAAAATGGGTATGGTGCGCACACTCTCATAGATTTTTGGGAGAGAGAGCCACCCTCATGGAAAATTGGTGTATGTTTTTCAGAAGAAGCCAGAAAGAAGACAATTGCCATTACAGGGTTTCCTGATGTTTGCAAGGAAACCACAGTTTAATAACCAATTTTCTTAGAAGATGTGCTATAATATGACCATTGCCGGCACAAGGAAGGGCTTCTGGGAATCTGTAGTCCTTAGCTGAAGTAGTGAGTGGCTTCTAAAGCAGATTCTTTTGCATCAGTCATAGGCTACCCTACTACAATTCATGCCAAAAAGAAAACTGAAAAACAGGAGAGTGAAAAACTTATTATTTAAAGCAAATAAAAAGAGGTCAATCACAAGACATGCAGATTTACCAAGTCTTTAAGGAAAGACCAAGAAAAGCACTGAAAGCTTTAATGCTGCTCAGGTTTCACGTAGGAGCACAAACTGGAAGGAGCCAAACCTGAGGGAGGAAGAGAAAAAGCCCAGGACTATATACCAAATCACAGCACACAGTTAGCAAAAGATTTCATTAGAAATGTATGATTCATAAGCAGAGGGCAAGAGCTGGTATAGCGTTAAGTATAGAAAAACCCTCTTCTCCTTAATACCTTAACAATAACATGGGGAGGGAAGTTTCTCCAGTTGCTGCTAGCTTTTTCATTAGGTTGGCAATTGACTATAGGTTGGTTCTTTCTGTTTTCAGTAAAAAAAAATCCAGACGGTCTAAAATTATTAAAATTGTAGGTCACAGGGTAATTCTGCTGCATTAGGCAGTGACACTTTTTCTAGCTGTATTAGCTCCACCTGAGTGGGGCAAGAGAGCTGATGCAAATTATTACAAGGAGCATAGTATGGAAGCTCACACTTAACAGTCATACACCAGTATCACTGAGCTAATAGCAAGTTTTCTAACCATTTCAAGAAGTGTTCTGCCATGGTTGCATCTCCTTTCACTGAAATCAGAGCCATGTATGACATCCCTAAATATTCAGATCTTTTTGTTTTATTTTAATTAATGACATCCTCCTTTATTACTTTGCTTAGGTAGTACATACATAGAATTCTCTGGGGTCTGAACTTTCTAGTTAAATGGTGATTGTGAGTACTGGGAGGATTCATTTTGCTCTGAGAGCACATACTGGTCCAAAACACAGTTTCCCCAGCACATTTAAAACTGGGATTTTGGATTATTCCTGAGTTCGAACACTTTACTTGTACAAGCCAAATCAGAGTTCTTATAGGCACTTCCAATCACTTCTGGACTTGCCATCTTGCCTGCAAAAGCTACCAGCCACAATCAGAATTGATTATTACTGTATGATCAAATCATCACTGTTTGAAAAGTATTCGACATTGTTATGCAGCAAGCAAAGAAAAATGCTAATATATTTTATATTTGAAATAATGCATGGAACTAATGAGAACTAATGCATTACTAGCTAAAGATGAGACCTCCAATGAGACACTGCTTACTTGCACAGTGACTTTATGCCTAATGAAAATTAGTTTTGAAAGGATTATCCATGATCTATGCTTCTTTTTCCAGGGAAAGGCTGGGTAACCAAGATCCAGTAGGAATGTAAGAACCTACTTTTTAAAGTGCCATGGAAAAAGTTACATAGGTAACAACTATGTGTATAGATCACAATGGGTAGCTGTAAACAGCCCATTCCTGAGAATAGGGCTGAAAGTGTATAGGATGTGGTGTGACCTGGCCGCTGGCGTAAATGTGTGTAACCACGCAGTTACACGCATTCACACCGGCGGCGAGGCCAGTCCCACCGGCGGCCGAGCACCGCAGGACTGCGCCTCCCCACTCCGTCGGCGCGGCCTCTCCGTGGCACCGGCAACGGCGCGGAGAGGCCACACCGGCGCAGGGGGGAGTTCCGGGGGGAGGAGCCACCACTTGGGCGGCTTCCTCACCACTTTCGGCCACTTGCGCCGGAGGCCGGAGCAGCGTTGCTGCACCTGCTATTTAGCAGGTGCAGCCTCGCTGTTTTCAATGGGCTGAAAAGCCCCAGTAAAACAAACAAACAAACAAACAAAAAGCCGCAAAATGGCTTTTTTTTTTTAAAAGGCGTCAGGGGAACAGCTTTGGAAGAGGTGCCGCTGCGCCTCTTCCCCACACGCCTCAGCTCAGGAGTGGGCTGTTAGTCTGTCACCAGCAGTAGAATAGAGCAAGAGTTCAGTAGCACCTTCAAGACTAACAAAATTTCTGGCAGGGTATGAGCTTTCTTGAGCCACAGCTCACTTCTTCAGATACATGTGTTTATGTTGTAAAATTGCTTCAGAAATTTACCAAGGGAATAGGAAACTGTGTGAAAAAGGTATAAATTTACTTTTTTAAAGGGATGTTGCTCTAGCAAAGCAAAACAAAAAGTTTAAGAGCGCATGGGAGAACATATCCTACTGGCTTTTTCGTTATTTGTACATATTATTTGCTTTACAGATAAGACAGAGGGACTGCTCTCAAGCGCCTTAAGTCAATTAAAGCCAAAACTCTGGCAAGATTTGAAGGATTTTATAACCACCTCTCTAAAGCAGAACAGGCAGTAGGAGTTACCATGAAGTTTGTGTCTCTGTTAGGAGGGCAGTCAGGAGAAAGTTAGCTGCTCTTTGCTTTAAGAAGACACAGCCAGCACACTTGAAACCCCTTCCAAGATGGGTTTCAGAGCTTAATTTCCTTCTAGATAAAAATGAATCTAAGCTAACCTAGATGCAGTCTTCTAATCTATACTATCCACAAGCAAAGGAAGAGATTTTTTTGGGGGGGGTAATAAGACTATAATTGGAGAAAACATGCAGGAAATGCCCAGACTATGTACCGGTCCAAACAGATATCTAATAAGTTGGGAACCTCCACAGGTTCCAAACTCAGCAGATGGGAATGCTGGCTTCCTTATGATGGAGAAGATAACTGTAAGGTAGATCAGACTTCCATTTTTCTTTCAGAATTATAAAAAAGGTCAGAAGAATTTAAAAGAGCAGTACCAATACTGTTGGGATAGGTCAGATGAATGAACCTTGCTGTTCCCCCTTTACAGGGTCAGTGGGAGTACTCTCCACCTAAGAAAGCTTCTGCTATGGACAGGCTATCAGTCTCACAATGTCTTATAAAAATGAGCACTCATACCTCTGAAGCTGCTATTCATGTGTCTTTAGAGAGGGTGCTTCCTGCCCTGGTTTGATACTGTATGCAAGGATAGAGCCTGGGAAATCTACGCTGCTAATGGTGGATTAGAACACATTCTTGCATTGTGATGAGTGTCCAGAGGACATACATCTTGTTGCTCCATTCATTTTTCTCAGGGCAGTTCATTAGTGGACTCTAACTGGGTTTAATTCCCCACTCCTACACATGAGCAGTGGATGTTAATCTGGTGAACCGGGTTGGTTTCCCCACTCCTACACATGAAGCCAGCTGGGTGACCTTGGGCTATTCACAGCTCTGTTAGAGCTCTCTCAGCCCCACCTACCTCACAGGGTGTCTGCTGTGGGGAGGGGAAGGTAATTGTAAGCCAGTTTGATTCTCCCTTAAGTGGTAGAGAAACTTGGCATATAAAAACCAACTCTTCTCCTTGTTCTAAACCTTTGGGAAGGCTGCCAAACATAGAACTGACTTTAGGAAGGGATGAGGGATCTGGTTGAGAGAACAGAAACTACTTTGGGAGCAATACAAATCAAGGTTGGGATCATCACTATAAAGAGAACATTTGGCATGAATTTTCTGAAAGTAAGGAAATCAATGTGTAGGAATGGAACTTATGAGGCTCCTCAGCATGTTCCACAGTGATTGTTTCCTTGTGTGGAAGGACTTCCAGGTGATCTTTTGGTTACACAGCACTTAGAGAAGCAGGGATATCCTTCAACTGCATAATTGTTTCTCTTGAGGATGTCACATGAAGGTGACTGGTATGAACTAGATGAGCTCAAAAAGTGCCTCTGCTATCATGAGCCTTGGAGATGTACCACATCTTTGCCGAGGAGAGCGGGATATAAGAATGTAAATAAATAAATAAATTCACCTTAATTACTGCAGGGAAGAAAGAGGAAAAAGAATGTAGGGAGCCGGAGGACAATTCAGGGGCTATAGGAACAGAAGGTGGGGGGAGAATGGGAATGTCTAAATGCAGAGCTGAAACTAGGCAGTCAGGTTCCTGGATGTGCTTCCCAAGAAGGAGGTAGAGTTGGCCATCTCCTCATTGCTCTCTTAACAATGAAGAACAGCACCATTCTCAATATGAAACGCAGATAAAAATCAATTCGCTCTCTCCTCCACCAGCTGTGTGGACAAGTCAGCAGTTCCAGCATCTTACCATGATCTGGTATTAAGCCAGTTCCTGGTCGCAAAAGCAGGAGAACTTTATTTCCTCCAGACTGAATCAATTCAATGGCTCTTGTATGGGTGATTCCTTGGGTTGGTTCCCCATTGATTTCAACAATCTGGTCACCAACCTGAGGAGAGAAAAGCACCAAAATTAAGTTACGGTATAATTCAAATGCCTGCTCTTTATGAAGAGTACTTTAGCTCCTTCCTCCTTTTAAAACATCCCCCGACCAGTATATTACAGGTTGTGTGCCTTTCATCAATTCCTTTGGATCCAGCCCATAATATAAATAATCAAGAGTTATAAAAGAGGATTAAAAGTTACATTCAGAAGCCTCAAACAGGATTTAAACATTACAAAATAATGATCTATTACAGATATAATCTTTTATATGTATAAAAATTGACCTCCATATCAATTTAGTGTGACAAGTATAACTGGGGGGGGGGTTATGTGCTGTTTTTATGCCCCTCCCCCTTTTGTGGCTCAGGGTACACTGGAAGGTAATGTGTATTTGGTGGGTGGTAATGGATTAATGGGCTAAGAACCACAGAACTAACTGGTTTTTCAAGTGTAGTTTTTCTAGCATTTATTTCCTCTCTTGCAAAAAGGAGAAAATATGAATATAATACAGTTGCCAAATTTGGTTGGAAAATTCCTGGAGATTTGGTGGTGGAGCCTGGGGAGGGCAGGATTTGGGAAGGGGAAGGACCTCAATGGGGTATAATGCCATAGAGTCCATTCTCCAAAGCAACCATTTTCTCCAGGGGAACTGTAGTCTGGAGATGAACAGTAATTCTGGGAGACTTCTAGGCCTTACCTGGAGGTTTGCAACCCTAGAAAGGTAAATGTCCCCAATTCTTTGGACAGTAACTTCTTCATAAAAATGAATCTACAGTTAAGAAAAGTCCATATGTGTGTTTCCCACAGACTGAAACTCCTAAGTGTTGGTCTAAAATGAAATATGCCTCTCTCTACAGAGATTAATAGTGATATTTTGGCATTGTTTTACTGCTCCAGATATCCCATATTCAGTAATGGAATATAAGAACAAAATAATTTCTTTTCATAACACAATTCTTTTAAGCATAGTAAATAATGGTTTTACTATATTCCTGGTCTACCATAATTATTGTTTTATCACCCTAATCTCAAATCCAATCTTGGATTGCCTTCAGTTTGGCAGTATAATGTCTCATATCATTAAATATATCCTTTTTAGCTACACCTTGCTTTACCAAACACCCAACATCACCCATATTGAAATAAACATATGCTGGACCTGCATCACCACCCGCTGCCCAAAAGCATGCTTATTCCTCCACCACCTAGAATCTAACATGCAGAACCAACTCCTAGAGCTGACTCAATGTCTTGACACTTCAAAACAGCTCTACTTCCTGTGACAGTCATGTAGACCTGATATAACTGCGACTGTAGCAAGCAAGAAGAACTTGTGTGACATTTCACATACTCTGTGACTTGTTTAAACTGGGTGTCTACCCACTGAACACTGCTATGTGTGCAACATTAATATATCAGTACAAGATGATCCTAGGCTAGCCGATCTCTGGGGTGCTAACATTGCATGTCTAGCCCTGAGGATACAGTTTGAACAAGAAGGTTGGCATACACAATGTTGCACAGGCAAGTTCTTCCCTATCAGCACCACGCTTAAATCAGGCCCCACATGTGGGTGCTGATGGGTAGTGCTGAACAGTACTAGCTGTTTTGAGGTACTGTTCTGGAATTTCTTACATGTTTTAAATATTTGCCCCTTCAAGTATTATACTGAATGATCTTGAACAGGGAGGCAAATTAAAGTGAAAAATGGGAGAATGAGAGAACAAATACCCGTTCTGAAGGTCTGACAGAGCTGGACTGTGGAGATGCCTCCTTCTGAAAGGATTTGGTATAAAAGAAATAAGGAAAAATCATAACATTTTTAGGAATGCTGAGAAAGAGTAGATGCTTCCAAGATGAGCAACAAGTAGTGGGTGGAATGGAAGTGGGGGTTGAATTGGAGGACTGGGATCGCTTTCTTGTGAGCACATGGGGTGCTTACAGTTTGAGGCATTTTCTAAGTACAGAACAATGCATGCTGATGCCAACTCTTGACTGACTAGTATGGAACTGTCTTTTTGGGGCGGGAGGTGGGTAGGATGTCAAGGTAAAGGAACAAATAACCCAAGGATTGTAATGTGTGTGATTGCAGTTAAGTAGATTTACCACAAGGGGTCACCATTACATACAATCTGCCGTTGTTGAGTTCTGCGTGTTATATAATGTCTTGCTATTTTACATGATGCTGTGTTAAAGTCTGATACTCCAGGTATAATGAAGGGGATGGAACAGATAGCACATAAAACATGGGACAAAGTGGTGTTTCAACCCAGTTATATGGAACAGTTTCTGTGTTTGAGAATGGGGACAGTTTACAAAGCTTTACAATACTCCCTCTTCAGCTATTTAATGTGAGGTTGAAAAGACCATGAAATACTAGAGGAGTTCATTTCAGTGAACGCATTTATTTAGGTGGAAAGATTCTACACTGACTGAGAAATAGTATAGGGCAGCTTTTGTGGCTCAAATCTGTAACTGGTTTCAGGTTTCGTTATCTTAACTACCTTACGGCCAGTTAGAGACAAATGTCATCATTCGCTCAGATCACTGCAATAAAAACCCTGTGGTAGCAATGCATCACAGGTTACTCAGCCACACAAAGGCTTCTGTAACGAAAATCAGGTGCTAGCTACCATTAACTCTTAAAAATCCTTGCAGATATAATTTCGTACTTTAAAAATACATTCCAGAATGAAATATATTAAAGTAATAATGGTCCAAGAGAAAACAAATTTCTACCAGTCAGCTCAGTATGGATTTCTACCAGTCAGCTCAGTGTACACTTTTTAAATACTCTGAAAAACAGTCTGGTCAAATCCTCAGCAAGCCAGGGTAAATACACTGCAGGTAGAACAATGAACAAAGCCTTTATTTTGCTTAGAGAGAATAAATGACCAATGGAGCAGCACTGTATCAGTAGTGCTTATAGAAAAGGGGCAAGATGGTTTTTTTCTTTACTGACAAACATCCCAAATGCACAGGAGCAAATGTGAAACAGTGCATAGGGTGCTCAACTTTAAACTGTGATCAAATCCAGCTCCAACATGGGTATTTCCTATCTATACAACAGTGAACGTAAGAACAGGGTCTGCCTTCGTTGTAGGGGTTTTGTAAAAATTAAAGAGTTAAAATGTTATAGACACTAGAAAGTAAATGGATGTTTTCTATGGTACTTTTGGAAGCCAGATCCATTTCTAAATGTGATGCTTCCCCATTTTTAAAGGTATAAAGATGCCATATTTACAAAAGGAGACTGCTAATGCACAGAACCCCAAAAGCAAGTTATATATTCTCTCTCCAAAACAGTAGTAGACAGTTATCTTACCCATGGCTAGACTTACCATTATGTGAGCACATATAACTTTTTTTTAATGCTGTCAAGTCGCAGCTGACTTACGGTGACCCTGCTGAGTTTTTTAATGCAAGAGACATTCAGAGTGAGCTTGCCCTTGCCTGTCTCTGCATAACAAGCCTGGACTTCCTCGGCAGTCTCCCATCCACTCACTAGCCAGTGCTGATCCTGCTTAGCTTCTGAGAGATCGGGCTAGCCTGGGCGATCCAAATCAGGGCATATATGACTACAGAGTACAATGGAAACAGAAAAAGCCAACTGCTTCTGGCCTTGTCCCCATCAAACCATTCTGCCCCAGACACCATTTTTAAAAATATTACTGTGAAAGGGCTTGCATGAATGTAGTTTAAAAATGGATGGTACGCTAGTCGTAAGAAAACCCATGCTGATTGACCCAGAGAAAATACACATACTTTTGACTTCAGTAGCTCTGCCAAAGTCATCACACCTGAGTGACCCAGCAGCAACAGTCGTACCAGCAAAGGCTCATTCATCTGCCATCCAATGGGATTTATGTCATCACCTGTCAACAATGCTGCTCTGCTGTCTACATAGGACAAATAAGTCAGTCTCTATCCCAGAGAATGTGGACACAAATCAGACATCAGAAATGGTAACTTTTGGAAGGAAGTGGCAGAAGGTATCAGCTTCCAATACATTGTACAGTAGACCTCAAGTCACCGTACCTGAACAAAAAGACTACAAAGGGAAATCCCAACATGAACTGAGCTAAAATGTATTAGCAAATTTTATTTTATTCAATTTGGATGTAATTTAACACTTCTAATGGAAAAGAAGCTCACAGTTCTGATTAACCTGTCATAGCCAGAAACAGTCAGGAACTGCTGTCATGAATGGATCACACTGTTCTCATATTGTACACATTTAGAGTCTGCACAGAAATATTCTATATCATATAAATTTCTACATCATATTTCAGTGGCCTTTGGCTCATTGTTTACTTTTTCCCTGTACCTGAGCATGTAAACATATGTATGCATGTAGATACAAACTCTCTCTCGCACACACACACATACGCACACAGGTGAGTATAAATTCTTCATTTATCTGACAAAGCTACAGAACATCCAGCATCAAATTTAAAAAATTCACAGTTAAGATACAAGCTCCCTTATGCTTATTGCATGTTGTAAGAATTCTGCTACCCGATTGGTTAAGTCCTTTTTATGCCAATAAAGGTGATGATTGATTGATTGACTAAGCTATAGTGTCTTTCTAGTGTCACAAGACTTTGTTGCGATGGACTGACACATTTATGCCTCTAATACTTGAGTGGTTGATTTCCCAGTAAACAAGATCAGTTTCCAAGGTGTGATGACAATTTTACTCCCTTATAATCAGCTGCATGTTAAGTCATTTTCAAGAAAAAAAGACAGGAGATTGATTATATATACTATAATGGATAGATGCTTGGAGAATGGCAAACTCCACAAAATGAGTTGTTTTTCTGAGGACCAAATTTTTTTTTAAAAGAAACATTGGTACAATGGAAAAACAGAGAAGCAAAGAATCTGAATACATCCAGCAAGTGAACTCAAAAAAACCTTACAACAGCAAATTCCTGGAAAATGTATATTGGATCCTATATGCTGCTGTAAAATTTCTGTAACCATTTCCCTTAGCTGGGGAACTTTAGTTTACAAATACAAATGACAAGGATTCCAATGCAGATTTGCTTGCAAGGCAGAGGAAAGAAAATATTAGGGGCGGTTTCACATGCTATGTACTTAGCAGGTCCCATATCTAAATACCAAGTGAACTTGAGGCGTTTTCTACTGACAAACCACAGGAACCACGAACAAATCACAGTTCCCTGAAGCACACATGGAGGATAAGTAACTAATGATTTATAATGCCATTAGAAGCTATGAAATCAAGCGCTTCAGAAGCACCTAGGTCAGTTGCACAGGCAAGCTATAATAGCTTGCTACTTTCCATGAAAAGCTGTTCTATGGATAATTACTGGAGATTTTTTGCACTTAATTAGAAAGCCCTAGCAGCAAAGAGAGATGATCACTGAAACACTGTCAAGACTTGTAAAAACTCACAGCAGAGCATAAAGACGCTATTGGCACTCTAAAGGATAATTTCCCTGTCCCCCAAGATAATTTCAGAGTATGAGAACATGTAAGTTCTATAATATATCAAGGGTGATGTATTTTTATGTCAGGAGCACTGGGCACTGGGCATTTTTATGTAATGAGCACGCAGAAGTCTCCAGCTATCTTTTTCCCTATTCATCATCTTACCTCTCTCCTGCATTAATCAGAGGGTTTTTCTTTTATTTATTCTGAAATGGTGAATTTGTGCCATGCACTCATTCATTTTAGATTTTGTCTTCAATCCATTTGCTAATTTCTTTTTGCACAGGCCAAGCGTACTCCTTCACAATCTTGGAGGCATCTTTACTGTTACTTGACAGCTCCATCTCAAGATCCTGCTCCTTTTTTTTTTTGGCAAAATAGATCAGACTAATCTATGGATGCAATGGTATATGGGTGCAAAAATAAAACACACAGGAATCCATAATTCAAGATTGCAGCAAAGAGGAAATACCATGCAACTGGGCTACCAGTGATAAACACCACTGAGATAAAATCTGGGACATACCCCAGCTGGTGTGGACACACTCTTGAAGAAGGAGGAGAAGAGTTGGTTTTTATATGCCAACTTTCTCTACCACTTAAGGAAGAATCATACCAGCTTACAATCACCTTGCCTTCCCCTCCCCACAACACACACCTTGTGAGGTAGGTGGGGCTGAGAGAGTGTGACTGGCCCAAGGTCACCCAGCTAGCTTCATGTGTAGGAGTAGGGAAACAAATCCAGTTCACCAGATTAGCCTCCGCCGCTCATGTGGAGGAGTGGGGAATCAAACCTGGTTCTCCAGATCAGAGTCCACCACTCCAAACCACTGCTCTTAACCACTACACCATGCTGGCTCTCCTAGAATCATAGAACCACAGAGTTGGAAGGGACCATACAGGCCATCTAGTCCAACCCCCTGCTCAATGCAGATCAGCCTAGAGCATCCCTGACAAATGCTTGTCAGGGATAGACACAGAAGATTTGTTGATAGCTCTGGGGGAGTTACAAACTCTGGATGGCAAGCTCTCAAAAACTGTACTCACATGAATTCTTCCATCTTTGATGGCCGCGCCATCCTCAGCGAGTCGGAGAATGAAAAGCCCCATGTTATACTCCTTCCCTCCCCGAAGGCTGAATCCAAAGCCTCGAGGCCCTCGCTCCAGCTCTACGGGATAACATCCAGGAATCTATGTAGGAAACAAGCAGAGAGTATAATTACTATTCACCGCTGCATTGCCCTTGGGGAGAAACTGAGAGAGGACTTACTAGCTCCGCTCCAGTCAGTGTAGTATTGACAGCGGGATCTACCAGTTCAGTTATTCACTGCTCCCCACCATGAAAGCACTGGAAAAGAAAGAAGCCTGAGGCTCTCTCATGATTGCTTCCCAGGTACAATCTCAGGGAATATGTACTGTCTGAACAGGGCCTCAGTGAAATATGAATAAAAAGTTGTAAACGAAAGAGGTTTATTTCACAGCACCCCAGTTTTTTTCTTTGACTCAGAACCAGTTTAGAAAAAGGACACAGCACAACATCCTGAGTGAGGGCAGATTTAAATTTTAATTCTTCATAAAGAGGCTACTGAAAATCACAACTGTATTGGGACTGCATATTGTGGGTGTAACATTTAAAAGCCAGTTTATTGGAGCATCTGTACACCTGGGCCCAGGCACTACAGCAACACTGAGTATAGTTTAATATGTATTTAATGTATATTTCAACATAAAAGTGATATTGCTTGTTTTACCCTGGTATGTAGTTTAACAGTTCTCTTTATGAAAGAACATCTATTGGCCTTTTAAAAATTAAAAGAGTAATAAGAATTGCTAAAGGATTTGTTTAATAAATCCCTTAACAATTCTGACACCAATTCTAGATGGGGATTATTCTGACTGCTCTTTTAAATTTACATAGACCAACAGATGTTCTTCCAAAAAAAAAAAAAGCTCTTCTCAGTTCCTTAAGATCCAAAGTCCACTCTCAAAACTCTGTTGGTAATTATAATTAACTGTGAACTGATTCTTTTTTAGTAACTTATACAAGTTTGGAATTCTAAGGCTTTAGTTGAAGTATTATGAATGTTTCAAATTCTTAAGGATCACTTCAGCTGAACAAGTTAGAGCCACGCAGAACACACATTTTTAATCTGAATTTCTAGTGAAAATTCAAATTGTTAACCAATAATAGCCATGGCTTCTTTTTCAGCTGCAGTGTTATAAGCCCTAGGGAAGAGTTACAGCATTCTTGAAAACTAGACATTTACAAGTGAATGACCTCCATGGACTTGCAGGGGGGGGTATCTCATTTTCCCTCCCCCACTATTTCTTCTTCCCCTTCCCTGAAAGTCCCCATAGCCTCTCCTTTTGTTTTACTCCCTTCCCATCCTCCCTTCCCAGTAATTTGAACAAAGTCAGTGTAACTAAATGGACAAGAAAAAAAATCTATACCTGAGAATGTTTGCTTCCTGTGGTAGATGCTACACTGATTTCTGATGGTGAGAAGTGCTTGAAGCAGTTGCTTTGTTCTTTTCCAAGATCACCTTCTATATTACCTCTGAAACAGATAGGATAGGGGTAGTAAATGGGAGGTCATTGAGTTCTACCCATACAAAGTCAAGGGTGGATTTCCAGGAGCACCTGCCAGAAACTGTAGACATGCACAATCAATTGTCCAGATTATCTTTTTCATGGAGACATTGCATCCATTTATAAAATTAAACATGCCCTAAGAGACCTTTGCATGTGAAGTTTTACTTCGCATGCAAAAAATACAGGCTACAAGGCATATCATGTAGTGTGATAGAACTGGCACGTGCAAAAATATCTGGGGAGTATCTAATTTCAAAGACAGAAAGGATGAAAATATGGAAGACTAGTCACAATTTGCCACGTGCCTCATTTTCTTTCAAGAAAGGTGGAGTACAAATGTTTTATATACTAAGAATTACACTTAGCTCAGCCATGAATTTCCATTTTATATTAGGGCTTTGGCCAGCTCCTATTAGTTAGCCAGGACATTTTGAATAATTGCCATAGGAGCTTTCTTCTAGGTAAGCAGAGCTAGACAGAACCTGAAGGAGGAATTTCAGTTATGATACGCATTTTGTATGCTCAGTATAATTACAGTTAATCACACTGGAGCCATTATTCCCAGGTGTTCTTTAATCATTCAGCAGTTCTATGTCAGCTTATAATGTCAGTTAATTCTTTGTGGTTTCCATGTATCATTCCTTAATAGGATATAGTTTACTTGGGATCCAGAAGGAAAAGAAGGACGCTTGCCTCTTTTAAGAAGCCCTCCATTACACCCTTTCTCTCTCACCTTTACCTTTAAGAAGGCATCAGCCAAAGTGCTCTGACCAGAGACTGAAATGAACAGAGAGGCATCAAGAGTTATTTTTACCACCTTTGTGCATCCACATAATGGTGGTTTTGGGCTAAGCAGCAATGACTTCAGCAACACGGAAGTACTTGAAGACACTGACCAGTGTGGGTTATAGACTAGAGAATTCTACAAGTGGGAACATACAAAGACACTTTAACAGGAACCAGGCCTGCCGTGATTGCAATCATTTTTGACAAACTGATATAGCAGTGATGCAGTTTTCTTTGCTCTGTCCAACACTGGCTCAATGAACATAGTAATGTCTGGAGTAAACATAAGCATTTTCCTCCAAATTGTACATTTTCACTAGCAGTCTTCTGTAAGTAGTCTTCGGTACATAGATTTAGGCTATAATGTTCTAACAAGCTATAAATATAGACAAACAAGCTACCTCTGCAAGTATTAGTAGCAAGCATTAAACAATAAATATCTCTTCAGCAGCTTAGATCTTATGAATGAGTTCTGTGTGCTCTAGATAGTCTGTGCCACAGACTGCGCTAACTCTTCCAGTGGAACTTCCATTGGTGCAACATCAATGGTTTTCAATGGGCCCTGGCGTAAATGGAAATTTTACCAGAAGAGGAAGTGCATTCTGTGGCACAGATTATCGAGAGAGCACAGAACTCATTCACAGGATCCAAGCCATAGTTTCTGTTTTCAAAGCAAATGTTTTTTCTGTTGTTAGTTTCCATCTGATCCTGAGTTTCCAACCAGACCTCAGATGCAGTTATTAGTTATTTAGAAACGTTTGTACCTCACCTTTCTGAAAAGCCTCAAGAAGGTTAGCAACAATAGCACATTTGAATACCAAAAGCTCAACTCAATAAAACTCAATAGTCTCAAACACTGCTACCAGAAAAATGCTCTCTGAAGTAATATAATTTCCCAAGTTCTCTTAAAAGGCAACAGAGATGAGACATGACAAAGACAGGTATAATGTGGTCATGCTGGCTAATCCCCATAAGCAAATAGGCAGCCACATTTTTCACCAGGCACAGGTTTCCAGTTGTCTTCAAGAGCAGCCCTACATATAGCTCACTGCTGTAAACCAGCCAAGAGGTTGCAGTAGCATGGATCCCCCTCCCAATTACAGTCTGAAGTGGTATGGACCCTGAGCCACAAACTTTCTGCAAACTTGAAATTATTTTCACCACAAAAATTATATTTGCATGCCATAAGATGATAAATACAGACTACTCCATGCAAAATACACACTGTACAAGGAACCTAGCAGAAAAGGATAAATATAACCCTTTAGAAAAAAATGGAGAATGCAACTTTGGTACTGTTAGGGGGTTCAGAAAGTCCCACAGAACTGGCCAGCTCTGGCCATAGAAAAGGCAAGTCAGAATTCACAGCCAAGTTATACCCCTTTGTACCTCTCTGTGGTCACAGAGCTGACTGTTCCTGTTCCTACTGGTCGGTGCTGCAGGGCTGGACTTTGTTTGGCAGAATTTGTTCCTGATGGGGGGCCACGGTGCTCTAATGAAGACAAAAATGAAGATAAGGGGTACCCTTGAACATACAGGTAGAGTTATACAATGGTTCTTGTATTTCCCACTGCTCTTTCTAAACATCCAGTGCTGCTGCCACTCCTGGAATGGATCAGCCACTAACTGGAAAAGGTTAATAACTACCCCTGAAGTGCATGTTAATATACTGGTCATTCAATATATTAAGAACTCTTGTGGCAAGGCTACTAGAAACCTTTAAACCACACAGCAGTTTGGCAGTTAACAAAATCCTCTAAGGGAGTGCCTCTGCCTCCAACACAGGAAGGACATTGATTAGAACCTCAGAGTAAGTCCAACCGCACTTATAAAACAAACATGCTCTGAAATATAAAACTGCCTCTCCTACTCAGAAAGCAGCAAATGACTAACTGACCCCCCCCACCCCACACAAATCTTTAAAGGGCACATTTTAAGCTAAAGCGACATTCAAAGCAAAGCAGTACATCTTTCAAGACTCTGAGTATAAACCAAGAAGAAAATGTTTGCAGTGAAAAGGCTTGCAGACATTTCACCCTGGAGAGGCTCAGTGTGCTGAATTAATGCTTGTTTTTTTAAAGGACTTAAATTCATCCACGTTTACAAGGCATTATGGTAAAGACTATTGTTTTGTACATATCACTGTTTTCCAGATACTACATATTATTACATTCTATTTCCCAGTCATTCAAGGCCTTGTGGAGTTCGATACAGGATTCCTTGGCCTTACTATGACACACATCTGGAAGTATCTTCCACAGAGACAAATGTCAACATTTTCTCCTGGTTTACATTCATAATTCTAATTAATAAGCACAGGTAAGGAAAAGGCCATCTGTCTGTATACATCCCCCTCTCCTCTACTCATCCACTTCTCTGTACATTTTTCACTTTCTACATGACTGGGGATGACTGTTTTGTGCAAAATATTAAAAGAATGCTTTCTGGAGCATGAAGCATGATTTAGGGGTTCCCCCCCCTTAGAATTAAAGAGACGATTGGAGGGGAAAGAAGAAAGAAAATTAAAAATCTGCATTTATCAATGCTAAAGGGGAAAGAAGGAAGGTTTCAAAGGAGGTTTTTAAGTAGTTTAAGAGGTTCATATTCATGGATACAACCGTAGGGAAAAGTAAACTCATTAATGGCTGGGCTATTATGTTAGCCTGTGGTTCTAGAGCTGCTTGTTTTTCTACAGTTCTTATTGCTATTGACTGGCCAGTGGAAATAAGTGGTCTGCTCCCACAAAGATGAAACTGACTTGTGTGGTTTTTTGAATTAATTCTCTTTCCTGAGTGACATGACTGTAGCCACCAAAGGTTTTGTGATCTGAAGTTTTGCTGTCCACTTGTTCTGCAATTGGATGTCTGACTGAACCGAATTCAAGTTTGGACAAGCAACAATTTTTAACAATACATTGGCACTTTTTGAACAACGTGGATTTCTGTAGATCTTTAAAGAAAACACCCCATTCTGTACATGTGAAAAGTATGCGAGTTCACATTCTGTCAACCACAACACACATCTGATTGGCCAGTCAGTTTTAATGTTGTATTTGGGTTACATATTCTATTGTATATCCTCAGATTTGTATTTTCTATTTGCAACATTTCTTTAAAACCCTTGAAACCATTAAATGCACCTGTCAAGTTTCTACAAATGGGTACTTCTCTCAGGAAGAAGGAATGCAATTTATCTGAGATGATAAGGATTCTAACCTAGAGGCAAAGTAGACTAAAACAGCCTCAACTTTACTGGCATTAAGCTCGTATTCAGAGTAATACGAGGTGCCCTCCTTCGGCATGAAATGAAAAAAAAATCTAAGCACCTTTATTGAAAAATAATGGATTATGTAAGTATAAAAGCCTCTTTGCTGCAAGCCTTAATATGCAGGTAAATTAAATAGTTGATATTCTGTATCACAGACTATGATAACATGTTAAATATTTGTGGTAAAATGAAGAGGATCTATTTTTTTTACTAGTATGCAGGCTTAATGTGGTTATTATTCAAAACTGTAGAAAATTACCTTTCTGGCAAAGTAACACGTTTATTAAATGCACAAGCAGCACCCTGGAAACACACCCCAGCATTTTGCGAAGTTACAGAAATAGACTGTTTTGTTGTCCAAAATTTTCTAACCGCCCATAAAGGTTAGAGGGAACAAATCAGGACCAAACGTAGATGTGACAGTGATATACCTATGCATAAGAATCACTGCTGAAGCCCTAGAAAGTGGGGTGGGGGTGGGGGAGGTTTAAAACCCAGCTAGGGCAGGTTAGAGCTAAATCCTTTATTTGACCCAAAGAGATGCTCCACTTTCTGTGTCCTGAGAATACAAAGTCAGGTAAGTATGTATACCTTCACTGTTCAGGTCCACGGCATTCATAATTTTGGAGAGGTGGTTGCTAAATAAAGCATTTGCTAGGCTATTTTCTTTTGGAGCTCTTTAATGACTGGTGACAGTGCTTCAGACTGCTTTGTGGATTGGATTTCACCTGTGGTTTCAGTATCAATCACTTCAATTTTTTTTCCTGTCTATAAGACTTCTACTGAGCTTGTTGAGAAGAAAGAGGGCAGAGTCTGGGGAAAGCACGGGCAACAAATCCACCTGTAAGCCACCTAGGAAACATTAGAAAATAGTTATATCCCCCCCACCCCCTTCTTGCCACCTGCAGGCTTTGTGCCATCCTGACGTAGCTGTAAAGGAGGTTTCTGCATAGCAACACTTCTCCAACACAATTCAACATAAGGGCCAAATTACACAATGTGTTTTTTTAATTAGTTGAATCCAGGTTCCCTGGACCTGAATTGCATGAGCAGCCACACAGCAGCGGTAGGAACACAGTTTTAAATGTCTGTGAGGATCTGATTCAACTTGGGACCACGGCGTGGGGAAGGCACTTTTTCCTCCCCCACACCCAGCATTTCACCAAGCCAAAATGGCTGCAGTGGAGAGTTATTTATCCCATTTTGGAACTGCACGTGCATGAACGCTGCGTGTGCAACTCCAAAATGGGCAATGCAGGAAAATGATGCAGAGGAGAGGGTGGAATCACTCCTCCCTCCTGGTTGTGGTCCCAATCCAAATCAGGCCTCCACACACTTCTGGGAAGCTGCCAGGAAAACAAGACACAACTTCTTAAAACTTGTATCATCTAGTTTAGCCCTGTGAGTATGCTTATGACAGGTCTTCTGCCTGGCCCTCGTGAAATCTGGCACTAGACCTACTGATGGGCAAATTAAGGAGCTCATCTCTGTGAAAGAGAGTCAAGTGATACATGCTTCTTACAGAATATCCTCTTCAGGAAATGCTCTTCCTCCCCCATCTGTTAACAGAGTTTACTATATGCACTAAATTAGAGCCATTCCATCACTTATTACTGGAGGGACTGCCTGATATACGTAGACAAATGTAGCATGTCAAACGTTTTCCTTATAACGACGGTCATGTAAAATATGCAGCCTAATGAAAATTCCCAGTGCAATAGTGCAAGAGCAGCTGACACCTCCTTACCTTCCTCAGCAACAACAGTGAGCGTGACAGAGTTTCCGGCTTCTTTTATCAGTTGCACAATATTTTCATGTGAAAGATCTACAATTGACTGCCCGTTCACTGCTGAGATTCGGTCTCCCACCTTCAGTTTCCCACAATGATCAGCTGGACTCCCTTCAATGACGCGGCCAATCTTATGCGGAATCACTGGGGAATTAAGAGAGCCATGTCAGTGTTCACCGCTCTCATCAGTAATTTACATATGAGCGTGTACTATTAACAACCAAATCCAGCTCTGGACTGTAGAGATTTTATACCCAGAAGATGTATCTGTGCTACATACAGTGCATTCCTGAAGGGGGAGGCGAACTGTGGTGGCCGGGACAGCGCAGCTGAGAAGCCTCATCAGAGGCTTCCTGGCGGCCATGAAAGGGAAAAATGCCTTAAAAAAAACAACACCAGGGAAAGGGGCTTTTTCCTCCATAGGGAGAAGCGGGCCTGCGCCACCTAAAAAGGTGATGCAGGACAGCCGCCATCCTGGGAGGCATTCCCAGGGTGAAAGGAGTTTGTAAGCTGCCTAACGACAGCTCCACTCCCCAGAACGCCCCGGGAACACCTCCTGGGACGCTGGCGCAAGGATTTGTGCCTCCCGGGGTGCCGGTGCCGAAGCCCCCACTGCTGCCGTGCTCCAGGGATTAAGTGCCTCAACGATGGCATCCGTGCCAGTTTGCATGGCACAAGGGGCACAGATGCCGACATAGGGGTCACACCGGCTCCTAAGAGCATTCGCCCCCCCCTTCAAGAATGCACCATTAGTCTGGTTTTATTTCAATGAAATGTTCAAATGAATGTGGAAATATAGTTAGGTAAGAGACTTTTGGGGAAAGGGAAGAGTGGATTTATGTTTGTTAGGTAGTTATGCTGAGACTAGACAGTTGCATTCTTAACCTAATTTGCAATCATGAAATTTGCTGAAGGCCATCAGTAGGTGGCACTGATACATTTGATAATCACATTCTGAAAAAATTCACGGCATTATTCATTTTATTGACAGTCCAAGTCTACTCACTATTTTAAAAACACTACTGCTATCACCACAATTAAGAATTTATAAACATTTCAAATGTTCGAACCGCTTCATATACATTTCCATGGTAAGCTTTATAACTGCCAGTAAGTAGGTTAGCACCACTATCCTCATTTTTCAAGATGTTAATGTTAGTTTTGAGAAGTTCTTTTGTTTGACTTGGACAGACACACCTTTGCAGTCACTATTTATACTCACATACTATGAATTCTCCTGTTGCACTCTCTGAAGCAAGCTTATTCCAGAAAGGGGGCTGCTACATGCCTAAAAGCTATCTTCTCATACAGACTCAAAATAACATACAATAATACTTTGATGATCTTCCAAATAAAAATGGCATAAATGGAAGCAAGCCTTAGTAGAACTTCTGAACACTAATGCTGGTCTTGAAAGACTAGCACGTTCACTATATTCAAAGGCTTTTTATATGTTGTTTAAAATCATTCCTACCCTGATAATATGTATAGGGATAGAAAAGCAGGAGTATCCCTTATCCAGAAATCTGATATCCGGACTGACCCCAAAACCAGACTGTTTGAGCCAGCATGCAGGCAAATCTGTGCTGCCCAGAAAAGGGTACACAGGAGACAGGAAGGAGGATGGGAAAGGGGGGGGAGAGAAAAAGGGAAGCCAGCTTTCCTTCTGGGGAGGAGGAGACTTCCACTGGCACACCTGCTGGAAGCTGCTTCACTCTTTCTGCCTCAGGCTGGCGACCAGATATTCCAAAATACAAAAAGCTTTGAAATAAAGACCCCTTCTGGTCCCATGCAGTCTGGATGAGGGATACTCAGCCTGTACTAACAGTTCATAAACATTAAAATGCATTTAGACATAAGGGCTTAATGAAATGGTTCTAGAAGATTCTGCTAGTTATGGGGAAATTCTGGTTTTCATTTGATTCTTTGAACCTCCACCAAGCCAGGCAGACTGGCTATGGCCCAGAGTCTAGTATTGCCACTGACACAGAAATCCAGATACTCATAGCCCTTCCAAATTTTCTTTTTTAATTTATACAGTTATCACATCAGTAAAGCTTCTCTGTAGCTATTCATTCATACAGCCTATCAAAATTGTTATCAGTAATGACTTAAGTACATCTCTGACATTGCTAAAAATATTTACATGGTGCTTTAAATCAAAGCTTCTTAAACTGTAGGTCGCAACTCCATATGGGGCCATGTAACTGAATGTGGGGGTCGCGAAAAATTTGGAAACAGTCATTTATGCTTTTAAAGTCCATAAATATGCCATAAAATAGTACAAACCCCATATTAGTAAATGTTTGATTTGTATAACTATTTTATATACCAATATACCCAGGGTCACGTAAAAATTTCTCAGGCGAAAGGAGGTCGCGAGTGGGAAAAGTTTAAGAAGCCCTGCTTTAAACCAACCAACCAACATAAATTAAAGAAAACAAATGTGACACAGATCCTGCCCACAGATTCAAAATCCATAAATCAGGTTAGAGTTTACAGAAAGGGGTCCTTCCCTTCTTTTCCCTCCCACAACTGCCCTCTGCTCATAATCAGCTGCCTTATACTGAGTCAGACCATTGGTCAGTATAATCTACTCTGACTGGCAACTGCTCTCCAAGGTCCTTCAGATGCAAACCTTTTAAGATACTGGGGACTGAACCTGGGACCTTCTGCATACAAAGCAGATGCTCTGCTCTTGAGCCATGGCCCAACCCTGTAAAGCCCCTGCTGAGAGTCGGGGACCTTTGAGAACAATATGTGACATGGCATGGAGAGCTGCAGGAAGAGGGGAAATCAAACAAAGCACCATCTCCTCATACTTGCGCATGACATTTGGCTCCAGTCAGAGTTTGCTTCACTTGCACAAGGGTTTGGGTTGGGGGGATCTGGTCAGATTTCTCCTTACTGCAGCCCCATACTGCGTGGAATATTGTTCTGAAAGTAGTCCTACTTGCTTGGTGGGGCGGGGAAGACCGTGACACAAAAAGGTAAAAAAGTTCTACTTCAGCACCCTCACTACATTTGCACAGGCTGAATCCAACCCAGAGTGGGCATTGGTTTAGAGGACTTTCCCCCCCAACTAGCATCTTTGATTCTTGGGTGAAGATTATTAAATTTAAAGCCCATCTGCTTATGTTTCTGCCATTCTGTTTCTCCAAAACCCTGAAGGTCTAAGCAGAGACACATTTAATTATGCCTGGATCCTTGCAGCTGCTCATATTCTTTCTCTGATTAGCTGCTTACAGACTACTGCATACACAGAAGTATTTTGCAGTGGCCCCGTTCTCAAGATACCAAGTATCGACCAATTTTCTCTGTGCCAGCTGCTTTTTCACAAATGTTGTTAGCACTCTGGTGACATGCCGCAATACCAAAAAGTCACCCAGAATCACCCCAGAGCTCACATGCTAGCTGAAAGCTTGAACGGCCTCCAGTCTGAATAGCTATTGCTGTTCTATTCTAAATTATTTTTTCCAGGGAGAGAACAGATGGGATAGAGGTGTGCTGAAGTATATACACGAAAATTATGAATTGGCATTTCAAACCTATGACAGTAAATCCCAAGAAGTTTTTGAAAGACACACACACAAAAAAACAAACCCTGTGATTAATTTACCATTCAGACTTGTAATTAATGAAGTTGCCATAACAGTGTTGGCAGATAGGACTTCTAGCGTTTACCTCCATTTGAAGATAAACATGCTCTTCTATTTCTTTTCCATTTTAATCTAATTTCATTTGTGACTATAAACCCAAGAACTGTCTGTGAATATGAAAGCACTGCAGAGTGCTTCTAATGTAGACCTTTAATTTTATATCCAGGAAGAGCAATGTTTATTTTAAAAAGGAATTCCTATTAAACAAGCTGTACTGAGGTCAACAATGGTTTGAAAGTTATCCACAAAGTTAAGGACTGCTATTATAATTATTAATAAGACGAAGTACGTATTCAGTTATCCTCTACTATGTTCTATAAAAGTTACCTATTTTCAGTTGAAGGGCCAAAAGGAATTCCTTCTTTTTTTAGATAAATGCTTTGTATTATACACCGTGAGGATTGCACAGAGAATTTGGCTTAGTTCTCAACAATAATTTCATCTCGGATAGTGTCTAAGCTCTGACTAGACTAGACAGCATAAAAATCAACTAGCAGAATGGTTTTTTCATATTTCTAACATAGGGCACATAATCAACTTCACAGCATCAGAGGGCGACAGCTCCAGTTCCAATGGTTTCTATAGCAACTGCCTTTATTAAAAAAGGAAAAATCTGAGTACTAACCTAGTACCTTAGCAAAAGCTCATTTCTACACGTGTTCACTACTTCAAAGTGCAATGTCATGAGGCACTCTAAAATTTGTTTTTTTTTAATGTAATTTAAAAGCACTGTCTTACAGCACAATCCATGGGGAAGGGGGCACAAGTGTTGAGGAGGTGGCGGGACACTGGTGCCAGCATTAATACCATTTGTGCCGGTGTCGGGTAGTGGTGCATCAGCGCCACGCATGGGAGCTGGAGCAGCCGTGGCAGCAGTGCATGCCAGAACACCTCCTGCAGGGGCTCGCACTGGCATCAAAGGTGGCATGCTCCAGGGCGTGGCTGGCATCAGTCAGCTCCCTGAGCCCTTTCAGCAAGGGAATGTCTACATATGCCTACATATGCCACTGCTGCGCTGCAGTCAGGTTGCTGACTGCAGCGCAGCAAGCTGCCTAGAAGGCAGCTTGGCTGTTCTGTGGCTGTGCCATCCCTGGCTGTGGCACAGCTCCTCCCCCTCTGGATTGCGCCGTTAGACAAATGAAACCAATCATAAAATAGTCATTAATATACGGCAATTTTTCTACATTACAAAGGGCAGTGGGTTTGGGACGAGCTGGCTATGAAAAGGAAAATCCTAAATCATCGACACAGATGTCAGAAGACATCAGTACAATGCAGCATCCAATCTATATATCTAATTCCCAACTGTGTCCTCTATCTGCAGATACTTAAATCTGCAGACGGAGGCACACTTACTCCAAACAGATTTTTCTTCAAATTTGGGGAACTCCCTATGTTTGCAGAAAACCTGAAATCAACAATAAAATACATGGTGGGGTTAATTCCCCCCCCCCCAAAAAATATGTTTGCGTTCTCTGTGTCCGTGCAGACAACACACTTACCAGAACGGAATGGAGCTGCTCAGGGCCTGGCCGTGGTGGTGGAGGCAGCCACTCTCCTGGGCTGGCTGCAGCGCTGGCGTACGTTGATAGCCACCCCAGGCTTAGCAGCAGTGGTGGAGGGGCCTGGAACCATGCCAGGCTTGGCAATGGGGGGGATATGTGAATCCCTCTGCAAGTCTCCCCACCTCAATGAACAGTAAAGAGGGAATCGGGTGATTCCCTTGCAAGTTTCCCGCCCCCCTACTGAGGAGGAGGAGGAGAAGAAAAGTTGGTTTTTATATGCCAACTTTCTCTCCCACTTAAGGAAGAATCAAATCGACTTATAATCACCTTCCCTTCCCCTCCCCACAACAGACAACCTCTGAGGTGGGTGAGGCTGAGAGAGTGTGACTAGCTCAAGGTCACCCAGCTGGCTTCATGTGTAGGAGTGGGGAAACAAATCCAGTTCACCAGATTAGCCTCCGCCGCTCATGTGGAGGAGTGGGGAGACTCCCACTCCAAACCACCGCTCTTACATCACTACATCACAGTGGCTCCTGAGCAGTAAGGAGGGAGTTGGGTGATCCCCCCCACAAATCTCCCACCCCCCACTGAACAGAAAGAAGGGAATCTGGTGATCCCCCGTGAGTCTCTCACCCTCCTGCTGAGCAGTAAGGAGGGAACTGGGTGATCCCCCCACGATTTTCCCATCCCCCCACCGAGCAGTGAGGGGATCAAATGACCCCCCCAACTGTCTCCCCCCCCCACTGAGAAGGAGGGAATCGAGTTATTCCCCCCCCCAGTGAGTCTCCCATACACCCAGTAAGTACTAAGGAGGGAATCGGGTGTTCCCCCTGTGAGTCTCCCTCTCACTGAACAGTAAGGAGGGAATGGGGTGATCCCCTCCAAGAGTATCATGGCCCCCCACTTGTACTATTACAACAGCGACTGAGAAAATGATAAACTAGGATTGACAAATGCAGTGGTGGCAGAATCTATAATCAAAAGGAATCCAAAAACCAACATAATTTGTGCATTAGCAAGGCCTTATAAAAAAGTTCAGACACGCCTACTATTCCTTAATTTCCTTTTTAAAAATGTTACGAACATCGTTTTTAAAAATAAAATCAACATTCTGTGGAACATACAGTAGGACTCACTACAAAATATTTGCAAAAAGAAAGGCATATCTGTTGATACGTGGAAAAACACGAATTAGGAAGTGCTTTGGAGCATGATAACTGGTTTTCTAATACCTTCTCATTGAACATGAAGTGACTATCAACTGTTTTGATAGTGGACAGCCAAGGTCTGATGGACAGCCCCAGTCCCACCCTCCAGGCATCCCAGGGGGAGTAGGCAGATACTAAGCGGCATCAGCCAATGAGAGACTGTGAGGGGGAGGAAAATAAGTGGCAGGAAACTCTGTCATCATCTTAGGGCTTGGGGGAGCAACAGTAAAATAGGATGCTAGATGGCCCGCTGATCTGATCTAGCATGGCTACTCTTGTGTTATGATAGTACTGTTAATTAGTGGCACTGCTACAAAATATAAGAAAATATATTATTTGAAGAAAGAAGTAGTCTTCCACACTTGAGCCTGAAGACGCAACAAAAGAATAAAACAGGAGAAGAGAAGCATATAAGTTGTCAGGTAAGGAATAACTTAAATTATTTTGGTAACAACTGTAAAAAGACACGGAAAGCAAACAATCCACCTGGATAAGCAAGGCAGACAATCTTTATTTAATACTTACCACCAGGTGGTGGCTTGTTTTTTGAAGTAAGGATTACAAAGCCAAATCCTTCATTCTCCTTCCGTTGCAGTACAACATCGTAGGCCTCCGGGAACTGCCTGGCTAGGTCTATTCGATTTGTCCGGGGAGAGCCATTCTGGGATGAGATGGGAACTTGGGATGAAGACTCTTCTTCCAATTGCTTATCTACTAAAAATGCCACAGAAATATGTACAGGAAGATGTATTAACAAAATTAAACTTAACTGGTTGGAACCAAGGGGCTAAAGAGGTATTTTCAAATATCTGAAGAATGACTTCAGCAGAATGGAACAGGACTCTTACATTTCAGAATAAAAGCAAAATGGTTATGGAACACCAACAGGGGAGAATACTTATAAATGGCTTTGGGTTCCCATTGAGGAAAAAAGTAGGATATAAAGAAATACAATTTAAACAACAGAAAGAAAATCGTCAGTAGTATTCCTCAATGAACCCCCTTCCAAATTTACTCTAGCTAGGTCCAGTTTCATTTGAAAAATAATAAAAATTCCAGGCCTTACTTTCTAAGAAGCTTCCATAAAAATTAGCGGATCATGAGCACAATCCTAAAAAGGTCTACTCTGAATCCTACCGAGGTATATTCAATGAGGCTTACTCCCACAGAAGTGTTCTGTTATCTTTTCCTTTAGAAAAACAGAGGTGATAAGAGCAAGGAAAATTCTTTGGCAAAGACAGACTCCCTCCCTTCCTATGAGCCAGTTTTCTATTTTCCCTCAGAATTGCCTTCTTTGTATCAGAAACTTTGATACTGAGGTCTCATGTGTCCCTGGGCCCTGTAAACAAGACAGCTGCTCTCAAGTTATGATCTCTTCTTTGCATACACTTTCTATGCATTCAGCTCAAACAGTTTTTTCTTTACTCAAGGAATCTCACCATGCCACGATTACCACAAAGAACATGTACTGTCAGAATAATCCAGGATAGTAATGCAGGCTGAGGTTCAAAGATAGAAATTGCTTTTATTAATCTTTTCCTAGTCTTCAGGTTGCCCTCCCCACATACTCACTCAATCTGACTGCCTACTTTGTACAATGACAGGCTGACAACAATCACCAGGCATAATACAAACACAATACATCCCAAGTGTCTGCAGGATAATGCCTAGTTTGCAGCTTTAGCACATTTTGGATTTAAGAAGCCCCTACCCACATTACAGCAGACAACTCTCTCTTTTTTCTTTCCTCACTGCTGGCGTGTACCACAGTAGGTAGCAAAAGATGGGGTTTGAGGAGAATGGGACACCCTCAGAGCTGTCCAACAGGCTCTGGTAGTCTTTAGACAGGGATTTACGTGTGTTGTCAAACCACAAAGCAAGGAGCTGATGGGGCTGGAGTGAGAGCTTTAAATATTCCACTCTCTGAAATCTATGTTTAATCCATTACACACTACTTCCTATTTGGAGTTTAGTAAAGAGATACATTTAATAGGGTGTGTTTTTTTTTTAACAACTCTGCAAGGATCCTTTTCATTGATCCTCCTGCATCTTGGATCATCAAGGAGTGACCAGAAAAAAAGGCAATTAGCAATACTTTCCCCATATTTCCACTCTAATTAGAGAAATGAAAATTTGGATTTACTGTAAAATGCTGTGGTACTGGGGTGGAGCAGTCTTTGGTCAACCAGGCAGGAGATTGCAATAACTCCTGACCCAACCATAACAGATTTAAACACACAGAGAAAATTATCATCAACAGTATGATTGAATCAGAGGGAATGGGCTTTAGTTTATGAAGGCTTAAACTGGAATGAAGATGTTTTAGTTTTCAGGTTGCTACAGCACTTTGGTTCACTACTACAGGTCAAATAAAGGTCAAGTCATCTTCCAAGTGTGAACAAAAAATGGGAATAGGAAAGACCGTCATCCCACTGAACAATCTAAATCTGCCACTGGTGTCTGCAGTTCATTAGAGAGCTCTTCTGCCAAATGTGGCATCTGCAGAGGATGAATTTCCAGACTGATACTAAGCCAATGGACAGAACCCCTGTAGGTTATGCCAGATGCAACACCCTGCAAAGTCAGTAATGTCAGCAGGTGGAGTTGTATCCCATGACTTATACATTCCAAATGCTACTGAATAGTCATTGGATAACTGCTGAAGTGTAAACGCTTAAACCCATGGAAGATTACCTAAAGAATATGAACAGACTCTGACTTCCCTCAGCCTTAGTCCTGAGCAAATTCAGTTACCACAGAAGCCCAATTTAGGTACGTAAGGAAGCCTGGGACACCTCCAATTGCTCAAATTTCAAGGAGCGAAGAAAACACAAAGTCAGTTGTGCCTGCCCATCAACTGCTTAGGTCAAGAGAGGAGAGGAGAAAACAGAGAGGCTGTCCCTGTGTCAGTTACTGGGGCAGACTCGACTGACTTTGTTTTCTTGCTCTTTATTATGGATCCCTTGTTTTTGAAAAGGAGTCTTCAATTTAGCCAGTTTCAGTGTCACAAAGCCCAGCACTTTAAGGTGATGTGAAGTGTTGGTACCTGGCTAGGAGCAGCGGCAAGGAAGTCTTGCCACCTCAGTCTCTTCCAAAATGGAGTTATGTGCTACCAGATATCACAGGAATCAACTAAGCAATAAGGAGACTGGGTTGCTGCAGTAGAGTGGCTGCCAGCTTCTTCCTAGGTTAGGGTCAGTGAGGGGAGGACAGAAATCCAAGCAACTGTGCCGGGCAGACATCACAGCCGTTACTGGGGTGAGTACTACTCATCTCCCCTGCTGCAGCGAGGAGGAGAGGGACATGTCAGTGGATCATTCTTCTCTCCAATGCCTCAAAGCTAAGGCCCTGTCCACACAACTCAAACTTCTGGCTATGATGGGAACAGAGAGGGGGAAAAACCTGAAGAATCTAATGGATATTTGTGTTGCAAACCTTGGTTACAAGCTTTGACAGAAATCCAGCTGCTTGCTAACCAGAAAAGGCTGGTCTGAGAGCCAAGGGGAAACTAACTGATGCTATTTGCAAGATGGCCTTGACTGGTAATCAGACTGAAGTAATGTTCCTGAAAGAAAGACTACCCCAGCTCAGCACCAACTCAGAATACAGATTTTTTTTAAAAAAATCTTTAAAATACTGTATATATATCTTGAGTCAATAATAAATATTTGCTCTTTCTACATCTACAGATAACATGAGACTACATAGTCTATTAAAGGTAGGAATTGCTCTAGTAACTTTAAGCAGACATTAATTCTTAAGCCCTGTGCATTTATTGGTACTCTTCTATCTTACATAATTTGCTTGTGGATACTGTGATATTGGATCTTTTTTGCTCAGTTATTTTAAATACAATATATCGAAATGTGTGGTACTACCTCTAGAATGCACAGCATTTGAAAGGATATGAAAGAAACAGTTTGGACTAACCAATCCCATAGCAAGAAGCAATACCAAGCACAAGATTGCAGACTGAACTTGTATACACTGCACGTACCACCGAAGAAGATCTTTCTGCGGACAGTCAGTAGCACCTGGCCATTTCGTGCAGCACTCGTCATTAAGTCCAAAACCTGCTTATGTGATTTTCCTTTGACGGTGATGCCATCAATGCACACAAGCTCATCAGCAGCACGCAGTCTGCCATCTTTCTCTGCTGCTCCCAGTGGGATGATAGCTCCAATGTAGATCTAGCGACAGACGGACCAGTTTTAGCGCAAGAAACACAAATCTCTTTCAGAATATTTGTCTAATATGAAAGAAGCTGACTACCCTACGTTCTCCTACAAATGGACCTTGTTCTTGTTTGGAGGTTCTAGCGGGGGATTGCAGCTATCGTATACCCTTGACCGAAGAACGGTACACTCCTTCTATCTGGGATGGCCGTCCTCTTCCACCAAGCAACAGCTTCGGGAGGGACGCACATGGAGCGGTGAGGGAGGTAGGGGATACCCGCCTAGCCAGCCATATCAGCCGAATCAACCCTGGCGATCAATGGGGTGACAGATGTCACAGCCAGATCGCCCTCACATCCAATATGAAAGAAAATTCAGTCCAAAATCCCATGTCCCAGAATACTTGAGAGTATATGAGAGATTGTGTGATACCATTAATAACACTGTAATTCTTGAAATAAAAAAACCAGTTCTAATACTATTTATGTATGTAGCATTGTAAAACTATATGCTCTATGGATGCTTGTGATAAAAAGATTCAGCTGATACAAAACACAGTTGTCAACCTTCTAAATCGGAAGGTTATTGTATGTTGTCCTAGCAGACCAGTGCCTACACTGGTTCCCTATTGCCTTCCAACTGTAATTTAAGGTGTGGTAACAACCTATGAGGGTGTAAATGGATTGATCTAGTGCAGTGATGGTGAACCTTTTAGAGACCTAGTGCCCAAACTGCAACCCAAAACCCACTTATTTATCGCAAAGTGCCAACACGGCAATTTAACCTGAATACTGAGGTTTTAGTTCAGAAAAAACAACACATACATTAACATCTTTTGCCTTAAAAGAAAAACACAATAACAGAGCTTTCAATGATACAAACAACTTTTTTATTGAAAGGTAAAAGTTTGCATTCGGCATGCTTTTGAACAATTAATGTTTGTTCAAAGCCCCTAAACTGGGCAGCGGGGAGTTCAGGGAAGGGGGGGGCTTTGAACTGCTCCACGCTGCGCGGAGCAGTTTAAACCCCCGCCGCCCAGCTGGGCAGTGGGCAGTCCAGGGAAGGGGGGGCTTTGAACTGCTCCACGCTGCCTGCAGGAGTCCAGGGAAGGGGGGGGGCTTTGAACTGCTCTGCGCTGCCTGCAGGTCCCATGGAGCAGTTCAAAGCCCGGCGGGGAGTCCAGAGAAGGCAGGCACAACAGCTGCTTAACTTACCCACGCGTGCCCACAGAGAGGGCTCAGCGTGCCAAGTCCGGAACGCGTGCCGTAGGTTTGCCAACACAGATCTAGTGTATCTGAGACACTACCTCCATCCGTATGTTCAAATCAAAGTCTCCAAAATTAAACTGGATCACCCTCATGCTAAAGTCATGTACCATCAGGACTGCAAGGATGTGCAAGAAGATATTCTCACTTGTTGCTCCTCAGCTATACAATACCCTCTTTTTGGAAACATGACAATGCCTGAACTAAGAACCCTTAAAACTCATGAAAGGTTTTTGTTTTTTTTAATTCAAGTTGGTTTTGGTGGCCAAGGACAGGGTTGGGCAAGATGGTTCAGTCACTGTACTAGTGTGTTATGGTTTAAATTTAGCTCAGCCTTTGAGATTGGACAGGGTACATCAGATGAAAAATCAAACTGGACCTATAGAAGTTCTTGTACACATCCTTATGTTGGCCCACCTATGTTATCCCCTAAAGCCCAAGAAACGGCCAAATATAAAAGGTCACCCTTGCTCTCAGGCAGAATGCCCTTTTACGCTAAGTACTCTTTTAATGTTCTGACCTGGATGGTCCAGGCTAGCCCCATCTCATCTCAGATCTTGGAAGCTAAGCAGGGTCAGCTCTGGTTAGTATCTGGATGTACCACAGAAGTCCAGGGTTATGATGCAGAGGCAGGCAATGGCAAAACCACCTTTGACTGCCTCGAAAACCCTATGAGATTGCCATAAGTCAGCTGTGACTTGACGGCACTTTCCACCACCACTGTTATTACAACTTGGGCTAAATTCAAAGTTTTCTAACCATTTTTGCCCATCTGCATCACAAAGGTAGGGCACTAAGTATCCTGACAGAATGCACTCTCCAGCCACAATTGTATCATAATCTACCATACTGCCCTAGACTATTGTGGAGTGACTCCTCCACCACACTGCTCAACAACTTACTTATGATACTTGGGCTTACAAAAGCTATCTGCCATGCAATACAAGGAACAAGTGGCAGGTGAATCAGTTACAAACCCCACAGCACACACATAAGCTCTTACAAGCTTTCAGATTTATGACCCTGGATATCAGATGCAATCTCTTAGTAAATGAAGTAATTAATCCAAATCTTAGCATCTGATCCATTTACTAAGAGGTAAAGTCTGTTGGGTTTAACAAGCTTAAGAAATAATGAAGAATGGTGCTTAAGCAAAGATGTTCTCCAGTGCTTAAAGACAAAATTAAACTAAAATCTAGAAATGAAGTCAGAAAGGTTATGTGTAAATATTTTAAATAATGAAAGTTATATTCATTATTTAAAATATTTACAAATAGCCTTTTTGTACACAGTTGGCCCAAGGCAATTTGCAAAAGTATGCTTACCTATCCACAATAATTAAAACTACAGATCAAGATCACCCACAATAAAACAGCAGTCCACATCTAAATTCACAGCCCACAAAACCAACATTTATTTATTTAAAACATTTTTCTGCCGCCTGTCCACCTGATCAACACTATTAACAAGCACAAAGTCCTTTGAAAAAAAGACTCTTGAATTGTCTCCTGAATGCAAATATGGAGGTTCACCCCGCACTGTCTCTGTACTATGGAAATAGCAAGGAGGAACAAGATGGGAAAAAATGAAATCTTCTAGTTACATGGTATGAACACTATGCAACTTGAGATGCTGACAGCAATATAAAATGGCTAGCTCACACACATATAAAGATAGTATTAAGAAAACATAAGACTTAAAACAGCACAAACATGCAGCAACCAATAGCTTATTTTACTCACAGACTGATCTGGTCCATCTCCTCCAAGAACCCGAAAGCCAAACCCAGACTCTTGCTTTCTCAGGAAAACATCCAAATCCTTTGTGTTCGGAGCTAATTAAGATAAACGGGGAGGACTGTGTTTACACAAGGAGCTATACTTGACCATTTCAAAGGATATAAAATTAAAATTCTTCTTCAGAAAATGAATATTAGTCAAATGCCAGACCCGTTCAAGCTATACCACCAGTAAGGGTGAATTATCACCATCTGTGGTGAGTTAATGCTGACAGATTTCTGGAATGGTCTGAATCCAAAGAGACAGAAAAATAAGACTTGTGATATTCAGTTGTTTGTATGTACAGGTTTTACAGCAGGCCCTTGGAAGAAAGCAGGCTGGAGTTGTGAAGGCCCAGAAACAAAGAAAAGGCCATGGAATTTTTTTTCTATTTTTTTCCTATGACATTTTTTCATTTTTTCCAATGGAAAAGAAGTTTGGGGAAACACAGAAAACAAAATACTCTGAAATATTCTTTTTTTCTTTGGAATGGGTGAAATGCTTTTAAGAAATGGGTTTACTCACTCAAATTGTATAGCATTCAATTACTCCACTGGAACAAAATTAGGCAACTGGGAAATTGTGGAGAGCATTCCATTGGAATAAATGAAATGTGCTATGATAGCATGAGATGCAGCAGTTTGCATCTTTCTCTAACTTTAGAACTGAGTGTATTTATAAATTTGCTTGCAGAAAACTAAAGCTTTTACAAATTACATAATTATGCCAATTAATACATTTTAGTACTGCAGATATTTCAACTTCCCCCCAAATGTACATTCCTACCTCCCCCAAAGATATTTTAAAAAATTGTTTCCATGACTTCAAAATGTCTGGAAATGTTACACATCCAGCCTGCCCCCCCCCCGCCACACACCCCACTTGCACCCCTCCCCACTGACCACCCATGCCGTTTTCCTTATACCTCATTAACATACCTCCCTCCACCCACACTTCCACTGCATAAATGCCCTTCCCCCAACGATGCAGGGCAGCGTGGGCAGCTGGCAGTTTGAGTGGCAGGAGAACAAGTGTAGGTGGGGGTGGAAGCAGTGGGGCCCCAACGGAAACCCTGGGGTTCCAGCCCCACCTAGGGGGTATCCTGACTCCAGCCATGAGATACACACATTTCCCTCTGCAACAGAGAATTTGAGTTTGTTCAACTTAGTAAGGATTAAAGGTCCATTTTATTGTTTCTGTGAATATGAACTACTTGCAAGGCTTGCGGTGGCATCCTAAGCAGAGTTACAACCCTCTAGGCCCACTGACAACATTGGACTTCGAATGATGTGACTCTGCTTAGGATGGTACTGCTAGAGACCTCTTACTTTACTACCATTCCTTACACTGAAATCTCCTCTACAATAAAAAAATGAATTGCAATGAATATGTGTGACTAACTAAACCTTAACATTTAAAATCATGAATTCTTCAAAGAAAAAGGTCAATACATATTGCCCATCTTCAAATTAGACTACACAACACTCATCACCTACTTTCTTCAGCTTTATATTCACAATTTCCTGAATCTGATGCCTGAATTTTATAATCTGGGAGTTTAATATGTATCAGTTCACTTGAGCTAATTTTCCAAACTGGCACATTTTAGTAGTTCGTACTTTGTGGGGTAATTGAAGGTTAGCCGGTTAAATGCATCCTCAGGTGCTGGAAGACACTCCATGCAGGTATCACCAGAGACTCAGTCCTATCTTTACATTCCATCTAGACTGGGTAGGGTTGCCAACCTCCACATACTAGCTGGAGATCTCCTGCTAGTACAACTGATCTTCAGCTAATACAGATCAGTTCACCCGGAGAAAATGGTCGCTTTGGCAATTGGACTCTATGGCATTGAAGTCCCTCCCCTTCCCAAACCCCACCCTCCTCAGGCTCCACCCCAAAACCCTCCTGCTGGTGGCGAAGATGAACCTGGCAACCCTAAGACTGGGGTCCCCAACCTTTATGAGACTGAAAGCACCTTTGGAATTCTGATGCAGGAGTGTGTAACTTTGCTATATACTAACCAATAAATACTCCCCAGCCAGTGCTCCGCAAAAGCAATCGCCAGGTCACCAGTGTTGACGATTCTTTTTCTCCTAGTGACTGCCTTTTAAGGCAAAGGAATTTGCTTCACTATGTTTTTAAGAGAATGGTAACTTTTGGCCTGCAGTTTATTTTACTTTCATTTTCAGTCAAACTTTGTTCTGCTCCTCAAAGGACTCCAGCTGTCTTTGGGTTCCCTTTTCTATTCTGATATCTTCTCGGAAAGAAAAGGCACAGCACAGTGGTATTTTTGCTTCTGCTTTTATTCTGTTTAGCAAGTAAGAATATATAGAGCTATTTTTTTTTAAACACCCTGAAATTCGCTACTGATTTAAACAACCCAGGGGGACAGGTAGTTTCAGCCTAAACATGTTCATATTTACTAAAAAACAAGTCCAACTGGGTTTAATTGGGTTAATTTCAGCCTGGAACATGAACCAGAACATGATGCATCCTAGGATTGCCAATTTCCAGGTGGCGGCTGGAGATCTCCTGGGATTACAACTGATCTCCAGGTGACAGAGATCAGTTCACCTGGAGAAAATGGCTGCTTTGGGAAGTGGACTCTACGGCATTATACCCCCTGAAGTCCCTCCCCAAACCCTGCCTTCTTCAGGCTCCACCCCAACATCTCAAGGTATTTCCCAACCCGGAACTGGGGACCCTAGTGCATCCAGCTCAGCATCATCTACTCTGAACAGGAGGGGTCCTGAGGGTCTTATCCAAAGATTGGTAGCTGCACAAGGACAGAGATCCTTTGACTTGGAGACACCAGCACCCAAATGTGGTAATCAGCCATGTGCTGTTATCACTAAACTATCTTCCCCCCTTTGATCTGTAAAATCTGAAAAAGTAAACTGTATTCAGTGAACTCTCGCCAACTAATGTTTTTAAGGTGCCACAGATCCTGTTTTCTTGGAAAACGTATCGACCCTTTTTACTATTGCAATAAGTTATTTTGGATAGGAATTAAACTAAACATTACACTGACCCTTTTAACAGCAAATATATAGTGCTTATTAATAAGCCCAAATACTATACAGAATGTATTGAAAATCTACAAATCGAGGACAGAAAGCACAGAAGATAGTTTTACATTTAAATAATTTGTTTCCCATTTATTAACACCAATAGCATAAGGTCTGATTATTCTAGTAATTATCTTATTGCTATTATCTTAGTGAAATATTATGGAGACCCTGGAATTTGCAGCAGTCTAGTAAAAAATAAAAGTTAGCTACCAAGCCTAAATCATAATTTGTGGATGCCTGCCTCCAACAAAGTGCAGGCTCCCATGCAAATAGTCAAATCTGCACAGCGGGGCCAGCCACAGCTGTGATGCACGGTTGATATCGCAAAAACAAGACTAACTTTGAGCATGTTCTCTGGAGAGGGGGCAAATAAATCCTCCAAAGAAATTAATAACAGAGGGGGAACCCAGCCCCAACCTTATCTGTAAAAAGCAAACATTTGAACTCTGAGCAGCATTTTGGGTTCCCAAAGTGGTGGTACAGAGGGGTGGCCGCTAGGATAAGGAAGTGGCAGTCAGCAGGAGGTGGTGGGGCAGTGGATGCAAGCAGGAAAAAATAATCAGGAAGGAAAGCAAGCTGGAGCTGCTGGCAAAGGAGAAAATTGGATTCCCAATCCCCCTTCACGTCACTGCAGGTTCTCTTGTATTTTATTAACAAGCATTTAATTCACAGAGACCTTAACAAAACTGAAGGGGGGAAGCGTTATGATTAGAATTGTTATTGCACAACAACCCAAGTGAATGCTTCAAGTCTATTACCTATTTCTCATCTCTTGGGAAAAATACTGTAACTAGATCACTGAACTAAGTAAAAATCACTAACTGCATTACTCATCACAGATTAGGGTTGCCATGTGCCCGGTGGTTGCCGGTAAAATCCCGTCAATCCACCGGGCTGCCCGCCGACCCCCTGACGGCCGGCGGGCAACGTGTGCATGTGCGCCCGCGTGACACATCTATGTCCCTTTCGGTTTTACCCGGAAGTGACGTGGACGCTCTACCAGCCTCCGCCGAAACGCTACGGAAACCATAGAGTTTCGGCAGAGAATGACAGAGTGTCCACATCGCTTCTGGGTAAAACCGGAAGTGATGTAGGCGCGTTGCACCGCACGTGCATTGTGCCAGGCGCGTAGGCGCATCGTGCCAAAGAAAAGCTCCTGCTGGTGGATCTGCGAGACCTAGTAAGCCTATCACAGATGGTGAAAATCTGAGGTCTGGTTTGAGGACTATGACTTTAAACAACACAGTTAAACTTGTGGAATTGAATCATGTGGGATGTTACCATCCTAGCTGCAGAAACATTACAAGTCCCAACTGTTCCTGTTAGTAAAAAGTCTGATTTCTGACAAAACTATAGCTTAGTTCTAGTGGCTACAGATTACTGGGAAACTCTCTGTTCCAGCCTTACAGAAATTAAGATCAACTCTACTAGGAGATAAATGGCAAACTAATCCAGAGAACTGAATATTGCCTAAAAGGTAAAGATGATATTCCCCCCTGGGATTCTACCTGGGGAGTGACTGGGGAGCAGGCCTTAGGGTTCTGAGCTTTCTTGCCCCCATGGCAAGAGGAGCAAAAGTGAATACCAAAAGTTTATTTTAACACAGGAAACCCTCAGATTCTCCTCTTTAAATTGTTCTCTTTCTCCAGGCTACAAGGAATGATAGAAGACTCTGAACAAGGCTGAGACCCTCTATTAATCTTCTCCAGAAACAATGGGGGGCATCTTTATACAGTATGCTCTTGTAAGATATGACTAAACAGAAACTGAACTGACATCCGCAGTTACAAATTACAAACACTTCAATCTTTGCGCAAAGGTAGCTAAAGCAAGTCTCAAGTCACAGAAGAACTGGGTTTAAGAATCTCGAAAGGTTAGAAAGTAATTTTTAACAGTGCAGCTAAATTAAACTTTGGCTAAACAGCAGCAGTTTGTTCGCCTCTGGTTAGAGATAGCTGATTCTGGTACCCGTTATAAAAGCAAGCTTCTGGTTCAAGTTTCAGCCACTCTTGCCAAATTTACTAGTTCATAAATGGCTAAGTTTATGTTTAGTTAACAACCAATACTTATTTGAAGCAAGTTACATTTTAGCTCCTAGTTTCCATTTCCCCACTAATAAGCTTTTTCCACTGACAGGCTAATAAAGGTTAGAAAACAGCCACCAGCAACTCATCATTGATGAAGTTAGAATTGCTTTCAGGTGACAAATCAATAAAGCTTTACATTTAAAAAAAAAAATGTTAACAAAGGTATGTGTGGCAAAGCAAGCTAATAAACATTTATGGCCTAATAACTTGTGGACTTACCTACAAGGCTGGGCTATGACTAGCTTCAGATAATGTTATTTATAATTCTTTCATCATTTAATGATCTTAAAAGCAATGCAATTCATATGTGTGTGTGTTAAGTGCCGTCAAGTCGCTTCCGATTCATGGCGACCCTATGAATGAAAGTCCTCCAAAATGTCCTATCTTTGACAGCCTTGCTCAGATCTTGCAAATTGAAGGCTGTGGCTTCCTTTATTGAGTCAATCCATCTCTTGTTGGGTCTTCCTCTTTTCCTGCTGCCCTCAACTTTTCCTAGCATGACTTTCTTTTCCAGTGACTCTTGTCGTCTCATGACGTGACCAAAATACGATAGCCTCAGTTTAGTCATTTTAGCTTCTAGGATCAGTTCAGGCTTGATTTGATCTATAACCCACTGATTTGTTTTTTTGGCAGTCCAAGGAATCCGTAACACTCTCCTCCAACACCACATTTCAAAGGAATCTATTTTCTTCCTATCAGCTTTCTTCACTGTCATATAGCAAAATGATAATATGGCACTACTTACTAATTAATGTTGCCTAAAATTCTATTCTTTCTAGTTCTCTTCACCCAGTTGCTGTGTTAAAGACAGTTCAAATGCTAGCTTTCCAACCCATTTACTGGTGGAAAAAATTAACCTTTGTGAGATTCATGCATGATAAAGTACAGTCTCCCCTATCTTCAAACAGGAGAAATTTCAAGTATGACATATCAAGCATATCTCTCTCTCTCTCTCTCTCTCTCTCTCTCTCTCACTAACTCACACACACACCCTCACTCACACACACACACACACTTAAATAAATCTAGTATATGATTATGAACATTAACCCAGAGGGGGTTACCGCACTTCGTATTCCCAGTGACGTATTAAGAATTTGAAAATGTTATAAAAAACATCGCTTTAGAAGGGTTTTTGGATACCATGGCTTATAAATGGTTGGAAGACGTCTTCACAGCTAAAGGGGCCAAACAAAGTCCGAACAGTATTTTTTATGTTTTCAAACTCTTAATACATCGGTGGGAATACATAGAAAGTGCGAAAAGTATTTTTTATAACATTTTCAAACTCTTAATACATCGCTGGGAATACAAGTGCGGTAAACCCCAGAGATTCCTATAGAAAACATACTGCCGTTCTACTACTGTTTAATATTTGTGGAGTTAAAACAGCTTTGCTGCAGTGTTTCCTAACAAAGACTTATAGACTGCACTGTGCTGTGACTTCAGAGCATTGCATTTGGGTTCTCCTTGTGATTACCAGTTTACAGTTCAACAAGTTTTAATTGCCAAAAGTTGTTTGATCTTTGCAATACTATCTGCAACCAAGAGATTAAAAACCTTAATTAAATGCTTCTTAAAGGCAAAAATGATAGGGTTCTATTATCAAGCCAATGTTTGCAAAAAAAAAAAAAAAATTCCTGAGAGGGAGAATGGAAATAAAGTGCCAACAAAATTTTGATGACAGTTACACAATACTAAGTAGGTCAATGTCAGAGCTGACAGCCTATCCTGTATTTCACATATGAAATTCATTTCTGGCTAATGAGTTTCCAAGGGACAATGTTGATTTATTTGCATTTTAGTCAGATCTACCACAGTGGATACAGCACAGTTTTAGAAAGCAGGCCAAGACTGTTTTATGTAGTCTTTGGTGGTTTCTGATGTTACTTCTGTTTTGTCTTTTACTCTTTTAGCTGGTGCTGTTATCAGTTCTAGCTGCAGTTTGATATTTCTGCAATTATTTGAAGGGTCTACATCAATATTTCAAACTGGACTGGTATGATGTAAATTATTATATTTGAAACATGTTGGTCTATGATACAAGTTTTTTGTAGTGCACAATTCACAACATTTAATTGCAGTCTGCCTCTGTTTTGCTAGTACTTCACCCATTTTCAGTTACACTTCTAGCAATTTGTATAATGCCTCTTTGGGAGCCTGTTTACAGTACCTTCCTTACATACTGTTAAGAAATAACTAAAATACAGTGTGCTGTATATAATTTAACACAGGGAATTTGCCATATCTGTTGATTTCTTATTCTTCCTGGAATATGTAGACCAGTCTTCTCACTGTAATGTTCCTACTCCCAGTTTCAGATGAGGTCCTCCTCCAATAAAGTTTTCCACTGGCAGGAGGGGACCTTTACATACCAAGAAGTAACTTAGCAGGGTAGGGCTTCAAGTATTCTCTGTCATAAGAAGCAAATACGGAGAAAGAAGTGTGAGAAGACAGGACTAACCCTGCCTAATCCCACTTCTAAATAAAACAGAGAGGGGTATCACTGAAAAGTGTGCCTTGCATCTCCATGAAGAACAGGACATTTACAGGTAAGGTAACCTTCCTTTGATGACCACACGGTAATCTGTTCAATGGGGTGTACAAATGAAATTTTATCCTGGATCAGACGTTGTTCCGTTTGTAGTAAAAAATTCAGACTCTTCTGCAGTACCCACCTTTTAGGTGTCAGTGTTATAGCATTTACCTTGGTCACGGGGAACAGAATCTTCAAAGTGAGCTCTGTAAGTGTAATGGGTTACAGTGGTCGAAGGGGGCTGCCACTAGTGCAGACAGAACAGTATTAAGACAAGTTACAGAGCTATCCCTTTTGAGAACTGCCAGATATGTGAGCTGTTCACAATTGAATTGGCTTTGCTAACTAGCTAGGATGGACAAATGGTCTTGCCAGAGTGCATGTTCCTTTGTCTGCCGTTAGAAAAGTTTTTGTTGTTGTCAGTATCTTATACTTCAGTGACCATCTAATTGTTGCCTAAAAAACTTGCTTCCAGAAAATGGTTTGTTAGCCTAGCTTTGGAGCTTGGATCTCAAGCCTATAACTGAACATTTCTGTTGGCAACAGCTAAAGAATCCATGCCTCAGGCACTGAACTAGGCTATATCCAGAGAGGAATGCCAGATAAAAATAAAGTTTACTGATCAGCTGTGGGGAGTATCCTGCCCCTGGCTGGCTTGTTTCACTCTTCATAATTCAGTTACCGAACATCAGAAAGGGTACCTGTTCCTGACTGCTCACTACAATCATACAACTGGTTTGAGTAACTGCTGCAGCGTATGCTTGATCCTTTCTGCATGGAACTCCATCTCCTACTAATTTTTTTAGTTCTTGCTCTTCATTACTTTTCCCCTCTCCTGATGCTAATATTTTCTTGCCTGGATTCCTTTTTCTTAGTTTGCTGTTTCAATTGCCTTGTATGAGCTGCACTCTTTTGTTTTCCCTTTCTCTCTCTTTGTTTCTTGGGTCACTTGGCAGTAGATGCTAGCAAGCCCAGTTCCCTCTTCAAATGATTACATTAAAAAAAAAGCCCCTGAACTGAAGATGGACTTGGGGCAGGCAAAGTAAATGAAGTTCCATTCAAATACAATGGCTGTGGTTTATTCAAGGGTATGTGGTGACAAGGGCCCTTCTGGAGGTTTTTAATTTTTTGTACTTTGGAATTGAGGGACTTGGTTCCTTTAACATTTAAATCAAAATTTTAAAAAGTAGTTCATTGTTTGTGGGGTTTATAAAAAGGTGCTGGAACTACATATTCCAGCCTGGAAGCCCTATTACCAAATATAGCTTGCCCTTTCACATCTTTTGGGAATGAGAAACACTAACTCTATACATACATGGAGGCATGCTTTTATTCCATTGGTATCCCTTTTCAAGACTGAACATGAATAAAAGCAGTATTTTGAGATCAGAAGGCATTTCAAGCAACTCCTCTGCAATACGTCACACAAGTCTATATACTCACGTTTATCTTCAAATAATGTTTTAGACTTCAGATAGACTTCTGAAGGGTCTAGCTTTGGGGACGCTGATCTTACAGCAGCGGGTGGAAAGGGCATGGGCTGTGGAACTGCATCATTGATAGCCTCTTGACTTCCTACAGAAGTTTCCTCCATTTTCTGAAACAAATTCAAGAACACAAGTAAAATAAGCTGGAAAAAAATAGTACTTAAAGGTTTAAACGGAAGATGACCAAAAGGCACAATTTAGTGAACTGTTTTTAAAAGGATATTACTCTTGCTTTTCTGTACAATTTGACAACTTTTAGGATTTTGAAAATACTTTCTGTGTAAATGTGAAGCAACAACGCTAAAAAATATTTAATTTCCCTAGTTCTTTATTATTTTGAAACTATTAGCATTTAAGAGATGCACATATCATGCTAGTCTATAGGTGAATTTAGCACTGTTCTCCGCTATAGTCTAGAGGCCTATGTTTTTTCAGAACCACTCGTGCTTACGGCTCCCATCTGGCAAGCTAGGTTTGCTCGGCAGTGAATTTCTTGTGCAGTTAATCTTTTCTAGTAGAGAGCTGACTATACATACAGGGACAGCGCTGTAAGCTGAACCCAAAATTAACCGAAAAGTAGTAAGTCTATGAGAATGTGACCAAATAAATACGTCTCACACATATATGTATTACTATTTCTCAAATGTATGTAGATGCTGCTGTGATTAATAAAATACAAATTATTTTTAAAGTATTACTGAATTGATAGTAACATTTTGTCATGATGTATGTTTCCCATCAATGGATACTAATAGTACAATAATGATCATGTGGGGGTCCATGAAATTTTTTAATGTTAAAATGGGGTCCTCTTACTCAAAAAGGTCTTATATTGGGACATTTGCCAAGCTCTGGCCTTTGACAGAATCACATGTGATTCCATCTGCTAATTACCTAAAACATTACTTTGTATAAGAAGTGTCCATCTCACTATCTTTCCGTAGACTTCTGCTGGATTTGTCATAAAATGCATATCAGTGGATAATTAGTTAACTTAATCCAAATAGTGATCAAAGGCTGAAAGTTGACATATTCCTCAGCACATGTTCCTCACTACGAAATGTTTTCTGATTAAACATTAACTTGCCCTTAAATATGCCTTGTTCCCTAATGTTTTTTTTTTTTTTTGCCATTTTCCTATATTTGGGATTTTATACAAGCTGGTGGAGAGTAGTGCCCAAAAATAAGAGCTGAGAAATCTCAAGAGATGGCCAAATTACATTAAATGCATATGTATATATGGGTGGAAGGCTGGCAGCTTTGCTTCCAGGGAGGCCAGAAAGAGGCACAAGAAGTAAGAATCATAGAGTTGGAAGGTACTACCAAGGTCATCTAGTCCAACCTCCTGCACAATGCAGGAATTTCACAATTCCATGCCCAGAAGGTGGCCATGATGCCCTCCCTCTCATGAACTGCCTAAGGTCATAGAATCAGCATTGCTGACAGATGGCCATCTAGTCTCTGCTTTAAAAACTCCAGGGAAGGAGCACTTATCACCTCCCGAGGAAGTCTGTTCCACAGAGGAACCGCTCTAACTGTTAGAAATTTCTTCCTAATGTCTAGATGGAAACTCTTTTAATTTAATTTCAACCCATTGGTTCTGGTCCGACCTTCTGGGGCAACAGAAAACAACTCGGCACCCTCCTCTATATGACAGCCCTTTAAGTACTTGAAGATGGTTATCATGTCCCCTCTCAGTCTTCTCCTCTTCAGGCTAAACATACCCAGCTCCTTCAACCTTTCCTAATAGGACTTGGTCTCCAGACCCCTCACCATCTTTGTTGCTCTCCTCTGGACACGTTCCAGCTTGTCTACATCCTTCTGAAATTGTGGTGCCCAAAACTGAACACAATACTCTAGGTGAGGTCTAACCAGAGCAGAGTAAAGCAATACCATCACTTCATGTGATCTGGACACTATGCTTCTGTTGATGCAGCCCAAGACTGCATTTGCCTTTTTAGCTACCGTATCACACTGCTGACTCATGTTCAGTGTATGGTCTACTAAGACCCCAAGATCATTTTCACACACACTACTGCTCAAACAAGTCTTCCCCATCCTATAATTATGCATTTGATTATTCCCTGATGTCCCAGGGAGCCAACAGAGGTCAACAGATAGAAATCAAGAACGAGGAACTTCATGTGGGTGACTGAAGCTTTTAAACCTAAAACTATGAAACAAATAACAATCCTTGTAATTTTAGACAGAACGGATAGCAAAATATACTACAGTAGATTTAAGATTGTCTATGTTTTATATAGCTAGCAGAATCTGAAATGTTTGCTCTACGATGAGACAAAGCCTGAAATGAGCCTTTATAAACAGCACTTAGGTTTTTGAAGAAGAATTTTAATAGATTCAGGTTGGCCAAGGAAAAATCCCTTGAGGATTTAACAGCTGGATACTTCTTGTACGTTTATAAACATAAGAACTTGCCCTTTCAAAACTCAATTAGCTCACAAAGTAGATGCCACTGAGCATTCAATATATGGTTAGTGAATAGTGCATGTATTTTAAAGCAGTTTCCCAAAGATTCCTGCGATATGAAAAAGTTACATTAGTCTAACAACTCATGTGACTTGAGTCGAGGAAATTTTATATCAAGTGATGCTGCGTTTTTGGTATACTGTGCCTTGTTCTAATTATAGAGGACAACATTCATGTTCTTGAACTCCTAAAACATGAACTAATTTATTTGCACAGGTGGGTCCAACAGAGCTTTTGCTCATCGTACACTATGAAATTCCTTGTCCTTTAAAGATTTTTCTACTTACTTTTGAAGGGAATGTATGTGGGCCTTAGAGAGTTTAAATGGAAGGGAACACCCTCTATCAAATACTATTCTCAAAAAGTAACCATTCAATACTTTTTGTCTGTGTGATTTCTGAGCAGATGCAACTGCATTTGATCAGCTTGAAGGATTTGAATTCTAAATTCACTTTGATTTTTCACTGGATGAGTATTTTGCCAGGAGTTGCAACGATTACCAAAGTCTGATCATGATAGTTATGGAAGAACCCTCATTGCCCACTCAAGCTATTTGAGGGGAACAGTTTTCCATGTCTGATTCCTGAAACCTCCATAAAAAGAAACACTTCCATTAAAAGCCATGAATTTGAGGAAAAGGTAATTAGTTTTAATATTGCATAGTTTGAACACAAATATGATTGCAGGAAGCAGCACAATGAGGATTAACCAAAATAAAAACAAAAACGGACTGAAGGATAATATATTGTTCCCCAAACTCTTCTATGGTCTAGTCATGGAGGAGACATACACATTAAGGTACACATGAAGCTGCCTTATCAGACCATTGGTCAATCAAAGTCAGTATTTTCTACTCAGAATGGCAATGGCTCTCCAGGATCTTAGACTGAAGTCTTTCACATCACCTACTACATAATTGTGTTAACTGGAGATGCTGGGGATTGAACCACGGGCCTCCTGCAGGCCAAACAGATGTTCTACCACTGAGCCACAGCCCTCCCTAAAATGTGAGCTGGAAAAGTAAGTTGAACTATTCGGTGCTGGCAGGGATTTTTTGAGGTTATATATAGCTGTACTAGAATGCAGATAAATATTTTATATATGTACCTGGGAACACTGGCAAGAGGTTCACAGTAGTGTTTACCTGCTGAAGAGTAAAGTTCTTTGTACCTTCATCATTCAACTCATCACTAATCCTGAGAAAATTTGTTTTGGCAATGATACACCTGCTTTAAGCTTTGTCCCCAAATGACTGATTGTTTAGCACAAAATCTTCCTTCCTTCTCTTGTGCTGTGGCTTTTGAGGTTCCCATCTCCAAGGGGAAAAGGACAAAGAGCCATTAAAAAACTTGATTAGGTAGGACAAAGGAAGGAAGGTCACTGGTACAACTAAATCAGCAGCCTTTCCTTTGTTGTCTACCTTAAGAAACAGCAGCAATCAGGAGCCACAAGGCAACTGAGGGAATATGTGAACCTAGTCATTCTCTCAAAACAGATCTTATAAGGTAAACAGATGGAGAACAAATATTTGTATCAAATTCAGTAGAGGTTTTAAACTATATATTTTAACAACTGAAGAAAAATAACCCACAAGTGCAATCTCTCTTCATCCATGTACAAACAAAATCAACAAAGGTTTGTAACTACTAGATGACTTAAAAAAAAAAACAGTTTACAAAAATCTCCTTCCAGAAACTGCTGAGAAGTCAGTCACAGATATGTTTTTCACTGCCTTCTATACATAAGTGGTAATCCGAGCTAAGTTTGTCCCTCAGAGAATCTGGGGTGGGGATTAATTAAAAAGTTCAATAGGAATCCCTAGGTACCCATTTGATTTGTCTGCTGATAATTTGTCTTTTCCCTTCAAACCCTCATCAATACTTACATTATCAATACTTGCAACATTGGAAGATTTAGCAGGTGAGGAAGGGCCTAAAATAGAGAATAAATATTAATATAACCCATTATAACACTATATTTTCAAGTTTTATTATTTCTCTACACTAAAACTCATGGGTTAGGGCTTTATATTACAAGAGTCTTATCATGTAAACTCTGAGTAGGAAAAGCTCTTTTCAGCTGCAAGTTATCTTGAAACACCGTATTCCCACTATATCAATTACAATGGCATAGTATATTGTTGCAGAAATTAACTTTCTAAAAACCCTGTTATTCATGGATCTCATGACATAAATCCTTACTGCCACAGAAATCATAATGATGTATGATGCAGTAAAGTCAGATTGCCCAATGAAGTAGCAAGAAGACTGCAAAATACAGATCTGTGAGGACATTTTAACAGCATTTCAGCCACAGGTAATACCAACTCCCTGAAAGCTTCAGAGATAAACTGCTAAGAGAAAACAAAATGTGGATCTGCTAAGGCATGGCACTCTTTCAATTTGTTCTAATAATAGGTAAGTTTTCTTGTGGCGCAGAGTGGTAAGCTGCAGTACTGCAGTCCAAGCTCTGCTCACGACCTGAATTCGATCCCAACGGAAGTCGGTTTCAGGTAGCCGGCTCAAGGTTGACTCAGCCTTCCATCTTTCCGAGGTCGGTAAAATGAGTTCCCAGCTTGCTGGGGTTAAAGGGAAGATGACTGGGGAAGGCACTGGCAAACCACCCTGTAAACAAAGCCTGCCTAGTAAACGTCAGGATGTGATGTCACCTCATGGGTCAAGAATGACCTGGTGCTTGCACAGGGGACCTTTACCTTTTTTACCTTTCTTGTCTTAAGTACAGTAATATAAATTATATACATAGATTTTCAATAATCTCTATTTTTATCATTACGTAGAAGAAATAGTCAGAATTTTTTGCATCTTGCACTAATCAGTAAATGTCATGTTTGTGGAACCGTTCTGCAAAACATAAAGCTTTAATACTGAAGAACAACTTAACAAGGAGAAACACATGTTTTTACATGGTCTCTCTCTCGTCTCCCACAGAAATTAAAGTTAAATACTGGTTTCTAGGCTGAATTATCTTAAATTGGTAGCCAGAGCGCCTTCCTTACTTATGTGAAAGTTAAAGGAAGCTAATTGTCAGATAAATAAAAGCTAATTGTATCCATCTATATCAGGGGTGGGGAACCTCAGGCCCGGGGGCCGTATGCGGCCCCCGAGGACATTTTTTGTGGCCCTCGGGAGCTCCGGGAACCCTGCCGCGGAGGCGGGGCGCAGGGTGGCCCTCCCTGAGGGTGTTCCTGAGGCCACGGCTTACAGCACCCTTGTAGCGCCCTTTGGACCTCCTCTCACCGACTGTCGGTTGTTGGTCGGCAAGAGGGGAGGGGGAGGGATGCTTCCCCCAAGGCTGCCCCCTACAGCTGTGGCGTGCAGGAACGCTGCGGCACATTGTAAGCCCCTCTCGCTGCCTGTTGACTGTTGAGCAGTAGGGGGGGGAAGAGGCCGGCGGCTCCCGGCTGCAGAGCATGCATGCGGGAGCCGATTTGGCTGGGGGGGGGGGCTTTTATGGACTCTGGGGGGGGAGTGCATGGAGACTGGGGCCCGGTTGCTTGGTGCTCTGTGCGCCGCCGGGTGTGTGTGTGTGGGCGGGGGAGGTGGGGTGGCTGGAGCCCTGTTGCGCAGGCCGGCATGTGTGTGTGTGTGTGGGGGGGAGGCTTTTCTCTCTTTTCTTCCTCTTTTTCTGTCACTCTTTCTCCTTTCTCTCCCTCTCTTCCTCCCTCTTTTACGTCTCTTTCTTTGTCTACCTCCGTCCTTTTTTTTCTTTCCCTCAGTCCTTTTCTTTCTTTTTCCCTCCCTTTTCCTCTTTCTCTGTTTTCCTTCCTCCCTTGCCAATTGACTGTGGGCTGCGCCCCCCTGGCGCCTTGTTTTCTGGGGCCCACCGATGGTTCCCTCCCACCTGGGAGGGGGGAGGGGGGCGCCCTGCAGGCCTTCTCTGGCTGGCCTCCCCTGGGGTTGCCAACCTCCAGGTGGTGGCTGGAGACCTAGCAACCCTAGCATCTCCCCCACACCGGGAGATCTACACCTGGTGTGGCCCCCGAAAGATGTTATAAATGTGCGAATGGCCCTTGGCAGGAAAAAGGTTCCCCACCCCTGATCTATATGCTCTGAAAAGGCTCAAAAATCATACCAGCAGACTATGTACAAAGTAATATTATACTGTATGGTTTAGACATGTCAGTCAGGACTGAACAAGGATAAGTGACCTGACTCTGTTTTTCACTCAATAGCCCAATTCAACCAAGTTGCTATCATAGAGGAGCTACCACAGGTAAGCATTCATAGTATAAATGCAGAGCCCATTAAAGAAATCAAGTTCATGTGACAAGCTTACTTCATAACTGACCCTTGAAGAAGTGGAATTAAAAAGCAAAAAATAAAAAGATAACCGATTGACACAAATGATAAAAAAAACCTCAAGAACGCATAAGCTAGAATCTTAACTGGCAGTGCTCAAAGATTAATCTTTGATATAAGAATGCAAATGATCTGTATGTCTGCGGGCAAATGTCACAGATCATATAAGTATGGGTGGAAAATTAAGACAAATACATTAGATAACCTCACAGCCCCAAGTGACACCACTTACAGAAGCCATCTCCGGAAAAGGGATGGGGGAAGAGTTCTAGCTGGAGCTACTCCTGTATCATCTGCAAGTGCAGAAATGTAGACAGCACTATAGAATGCAGAATTCACATCTACACTTAATGGGCTGGATCCAGTCTAAGTTTTCCTAATAGAAGGGATGGGGTATTTTCCACTAATCCCACCTTTGCCTCTTATGTTGCTCCTGAAGGTTCCCTTTCCCCCATGAACAGCATTTCAGGGAGATCAGTGAACTGTACGGGGGGAGGCAGGAATATTCTGTTCCACTGACAGAAGTGCCTTGCATGAGTGGAAAATTTAATCTGGATTCAACCCAATGTTTTACGAGCAGCATACAGAGGCATTTTGTAAACATCTACATTTTAAGAAACATAAAATGTCTTTACCCACCTCCCCTCAAGATAAGAAGCGGCACTTCAGCTCCAATTGGAAACTGCTTTAGCACTTCTACCACCTGGAGATGTGTCAAGTTCTGCACGTTCTGATGATAAATATCTTTAATAATATCTCCTTTCTGAAGTCCATGGCACCACTGGCTGTCTAAAATCATCTTCACCTTCTGCCCTGCAGGGCTGTCAGCTATTGCGAATCCAAACCCTTTAGGGCCCTTGATTAGAGGAATTGTAACCAGTTCTGCCTGAGAGCATCCTGAAGAAGACACTGATGCCCTCTGTTCACCAAGGTCCGTTGAAGGGCCATTTAGACGACCATTGACTAAAATATGTCCAGGTTTTCCATTCTGGTCCAAAACCACCGTTCCAGGTATTAACTCTTGATTGATCATGCAAGTATCTCCTTTTGGTATTGGCTGACCATTTAAAACAGGTGTAGCAGTAACAATGTCTACAACACGGTCCTCATTTTCATCAGGAAGTGGGTATCCACGACACAAAGTCATATTCACATACTGGTTGACAGGAACTAACTGAAACATCTGGACAACATCAGCATGGGTGTGGCCAAGGACACATTTACCATTTATGTCTACAATGACATCTCCTACAAAAAAAGTGAATAGGATATTATTAATATAAATAAAATCATTTCCATACTTTAGAATAATCAGCATCTTTTAGTAACCTCACCAAAGAAAAGAAGTAGTATCAAGTCAGAATAATACTATCAGAGTGTACCATTTCCTCTTGCACATATGTTACAAAAGAAGGATTTCCTACTATGTTTAATCTGTTAAAAACAAATAGCTCTAAATACATAAATCTGAAGCAGATCAAGGGAATTGCCATCCCATATGCTGTAGTTCATTGTATACACCAGTCTAACCCAACCAAAAATAAATCAGATTTCTCCTCTAGTATTAGACTGGCAGAGCCTCTCACATTAAGATTTTTCATATTAACATATGACATACTTAAAAAATCTGCCTTAGAAGAAAACAAATCAAGTATGTAGTACGCATACTTGCAATTACACAGGAAAAAAGTCAGCTTGCAGTAGACTCTACAAATTTGCCAAATCACATTCCATACTTATGGTGGACAAGTTTACAACCACCACTCTTGGTAATCAACTTATTGGAATCCAATCAACTTATTGTGTCTGTGACTCTTTACAGTGTAAATGTTTTAGATCTTTAAATCAAAAGAATTGTGAACATCTACCAAGTATGACAGAGAATAATTAGGTGCACAGGGAATTATGGAGAAGAAAATAACTTGTAGGAAAATGAGGGCAATACCCTCCTAACTAAAGATGAAAGGAAAGTCCATATCTCAATAAAAAGATAGCGGAGAAGAATGACTCACACATAATGTTCTCTTGCTGCTGTGTTTGCACCAGTCAGAAGTTAAATGACAGAGGTGTTTGCCCCGCCCCTCAAGACCCAATCAGAGTGGTCACCACTCTGTAGCTGAGAGGAATACCAGGAAGGCAGGTGCCTGACCAAAGCTCTAGAAAATTTTAGAGGCTGATCCGCACAGGTGCATAACTCACATATAATATGGGAAAGCACAGCAATTACAAAGAACTAACTAAAGTTACTGGAAATAAAGAGGCCAGAATTAACCTGTAAGGCCAAGATGGAAGTGCTACGGGTGGGCAGAAGGGCTGAGGTGGAATTTAAGGTGTCACGAGTTCTGGATGGGGCTGCAGTCTCCTTGAAGGAACAGGTCTGTAGTCTGGGGGTACTCTTGGACCTAGGCCTGCTGCCAGATAAGCAGATGTAAGCTATCGCCAGGAGGGCCTTTTACTAGCTTCAGTTGGTTAGCTAGCTGTGGCCTTTCCTGGGTAGAAAAGATCTGGCCACTGTGGTGCTACCCTTGAGAAGTGCTTGGAAACTTCAATTAGGACAGAACGCTGCAGTCAGGGTGCTGACTGGAATGGGACCTATGGATCATCCACTTGACCTCTCTACAAAGGCTCCCACTTTGGTTCTGAGCACAATTCAATGTGCTGATGTTGACCTTCAAAGTCTATATGGTTTGGGACCAACATACCTAAAGGACCACCTAATCCCTTATGAATCTGCCCAACCACTACAGTCATCTAGAGAACCTGTTTTAGTCGCCCATACCTTCTGAGATTAGGCAGGTGGCAACCCATGCGAGGGGCCTTCTTGGTAATGGCACCAAAGCTCTAGAACTTTCTCTTCATGGAGATTTGTCTGTCCCCTTCTGCTGCCATCTTCTGCCAGCAGCTGAAGACTTTTTGTTTGTTTTGTTTGGCATTCCCTCATTGATACCTCTATCCTAAACAATGTTTTTTAATCTTTTGTATGTATTTTAATTCTGTTTTGTATGCATTTTAACTCTGTTTTTAAATTATTTTAATGATATGTGTTTGGGAGGGGGGTTGATTTTAACTGTTTTAAAATATAATTTTATCATGTATGTTTTAAATTGTTAGCCGCCTTGGTGGTCAAGAGACCCTCACCCTGTGAGCTAAATTCCCAGGCAGGAAAGAATGGGAGAAGATGGTCCTTCACATACCCCGGCACCAAGCCATGTAGGCTTTTAAAGGTCAAAACCAATACTTTGAATGGACTCAGGAGCAGATAGGAAGCCAGTATACTTGCTGTAGGATTTGAGTCACATGATCCCGGTAATGGGCTCTGACCAGCAGTGTAGCCACAGCATTCTATACTAGCTGCAGCCTCCAAACACTCTTCAAGCATATCCCCAAGTACAGCTAACTGCAGTAGTCCAGTCTATATGTAACTGTGGCTAGATCAGGCTGAGCAGTTGACACACCAGCCAAAGCTGGGCAAAAGCACTCCAGACCACAGCAGCCACCTGGTTTTCTAAGGGGACTGTTATATTGAGCAGCACTTCAAGCTGCAAACCTGGCTTTTCTAGGGGACTCTAACACCATCCAAGATAGGGAGATCTCAGGTCCCTAGTCTGCCTTTCCGCTAACCAGCACCATCTCTGTCTTGTCAGGATTCAGTTTCAACTTGTTTCAGTTTCAACCCTCATCCATTATGTTACTGACTCCAAGCACAGGCTTAGAACATCAACAGCTTCCTCGGAATTAGGTGGAAAAGAAAGACAGAGCTAGGCAACATCTGCATATTGGTGACACCGCAACCCAAATCTCCTGATGACCTCTCTCAATGGCTTTATGTAGATATTAAATAGCATTGGGGTATGACCAATACCATGGTCGATGGTATTGAAGGCCACTCAGAGTCCCAGTAGAACTAGCAGGGTCACATTCCCAAGGCAACCAAGGCAGTCTCTTTCAGTCTGACCTAAAGCCAGACTGAAATGGGTCCAGAAAATCAGACTCTTTCCTGGAGCTGAGAAGCAACCACCCCCTCTAGTATCCTGCCTCAAAGTGGAAGATTACAGACTGCCTAGATGTTTTCCAACGTGATAGGGCTTGTGCATTTAGAAGTGAATATATGCATTTCAAAACGAATAATACCTATTTGAAAATTAATATAAAAATCCAATGGAAGAAATTGGGGGAGGTGGTGGTTATCCTCCTGGCTTTCCAGCGAGGCTGTAAAATAATTCTGCAGAACATTTGGGGCAGTCTGAGTCTGGGCCAAAGGAAATGCATGCACAGTGGTTTCTTCAAACATTTTACTGTATTTTATGTTTTTATTTTTTAATGTTTTAAACTATGTGATTTGATATGGTTTTATTTTATTGTTATTTGCCTTGGTGTTTAATTGGTCAGGAGAAAGGTGGGTATATAAATATTTCAAATAAATAAATAAATACTCAGTAAAATGACTGAAGAACACAGGAAAATGATTAAGAAAGGCCTACATAAACATTTCTACAACACAAGAACAGAATACAACACTCTACAAGCCTGGTGTTATGTCATGCATGGCTAAGATAAACTAGCAACTAAATTTAGAAAATCCTGTAGGAATTTGCAGCAGCTGTGATCTACCCTGGTCTTAAACTGGAGTCCCAAAAGCCAAAACAATGAAAGACTGAAAGAACAAATGATATTAGTTTTAAATCTACTTCAATCTCTTAAATAACAAAGAGTACACACAGCATACTTGGATATTGGAGGAGGAGTTAATTAACTATATTATGAGTTTATGTCAGATCAATGCTGAATTGAAGGAGATTAGCAATGCTACAGTTGCACACTTCTAAACCCATTGATTTAACTCTGTTTAGGAATGCACTGTAAAACCAGCAGCTGATCTGTTTGATACAGTCAACATCTAGAAATCAGGAGTAAAGATCTTCAGTAAATAATAACCCATGAAATAGTTTATTTATGCAGAACAGACATGTTTTAGTTTGTAACACAGTGATAGGTGTATTAAAACCAAGAAGCCGAAGATATTCTCTTTAGATGACTTGAGGCAACAAAGATAAAATGTTCATTAAGCCATTTTCAAGTATTGTAAACATAACAATCAGAAACTACTTTTTAGGCAATAATATGAAATTTTTAATCTATTAATCTGTATCACTCAAATAAACTGAAGATCTGTCAAGACTGTACGTACTATAGCAGGACTAGAAGCATGTTCAACAAAAGGGGTCAGTCACAGAGTGATATAGTATCCAAGCACAGTGTCACAGACAGTTAGGGAAGTGATAGAGAAGTAAAAACAATAAAACAAATCGGAAAGGAGGAGGGATTAAATAAACACAAAAAAAGATGGGGGTAAACAGTTACAAGCATAGATTTTGAAGGCTATCTTTTACGAACTTACTGTAAATAATTACTACCGCCATCCCTCTGCTCACTCTTACTACAGTTAATACTAAAAATTAATTCTACAAACAACTATATTTTAAAATGCTTGGAAGAAAGGGTATCAAATACATAGTTGCATAGTCCATTTAACATCCATCCCAGAAACCTTATCAAAGAGCATACCACTGGATTATCAGAACCACCTACTGTTTTGGTTCTTTTTCATATCTCGAGCTCAGCTGCTGATCATTGCATAGTTTAGTTCCCATTGTCAGATATATGTCAATTTAAGGAATTATTCAGAATGTCTGTATTTAGGCATGCCGAATGCCCCTTCTGCAGGCAGCATCCTGGAGAAGGGCCTTGATTCTCGGGCTGGCAGGAGAAACAGTGGGAGGTGAGGCAGAAATGATGTTGGATTATGTGCTGATGTCACATCTGAGCAACCCAGATGTTACATCAATCGTCTAGAAAATCTATGCTAATACAATAGTTTCTAGAGTGCCAGTTGATGTGGTGATGGCACATCTGGGATTTTGTCTGGATGTGACATCAGAATGTAACCCAATGTCATTTCTGCCCCTTGCCCCGACACCTTCTGAAATCCCTTTCTGTACTACTCACTTTTTCAGGCTTAGAAGTAATTTTTAATGGAGTACACCTACTCACCTGGTGCAATTTTGCCATCTTGTGCAGCAGGTCCATCTTTCAGCACATTCTTTACCTGGAGGAACTCATCTGGCCTGTCTCCACCAATGATTGTAAAGCCAAATCCCATAGTGCTTTTTTTCAGTGATGTCCGTATAAGTGCTCCTATTAACTGGGATGGGTCTCGGGTAAAGAGAGATTTCATTGGTTCTGCACAAAAGCAAAAAGTATTCCATTGCAACCAGAAGTCAGGAACCCAGCTAAAATTGATCTATATCACAGAACTAAACAATTAAAAAAAATTGACTGCAAGAAAGAACTAATAAAATATGCCATAGCAGAGAAGCAAAGACTCAGAAGGGCAAATTTAAAGAGAAGACTTTTACTTTAAAAAAATATCTGTAAAAAGGAATGAACAAATGTTCAAATCATGGTGAAACTAACCTTGTATAAATCATGAAATAGTGCCTTCAATTGGGGATTTTATAATGTAATGGGTGTAGGAGTGTTAAGTGAATTCAGATATACAGAGCAAGCTAAGCATGAAATTATGATTACTTGGTCCAAGAGACAGCTCTAAGAAGTACCTAGGGCAGGACTTCCCTGGGCTCCCACCAATGCATCCCAAGCCCCTTTAGTGACAGCACTCCCGGCCAATGGGCTATTGTCCCTCCTCATCTCCAGCCTGCCATTTCCCCTCCAAATATTTAAAAGTCTCTCTTATCCCCTCCTCCTCAGGGCTTGGGCCCATTCCATATTTTCCCAGGCTGTTTTTGGCCTTCTGGGACTTCCACCTGCTCCAGGGAGTCCCCAGAGGTCAGCCTTCCTTTTCCTGGTTTCCCATTGCTGCCCAGCTGCCCCCTACTCATTCTCCGGCAGCCAAGGATGGTCACCTAAGGCTCCCACCATCCAGGTGGGGCCAACTGGCAGCACAGGCTGTAGAAGGCTGCCTGACACCATTGTGGCAGGCCTCTTCAGAAGGAGGTAAGCGTGGGTGCAGGAGGGACTCTGTCCCCAGACACATAATTACTATTAAATCAATAAATACGTCAAATGGTTCAATTTTTATTTTATGTACGAAGTTATCAATAATGCATTTTATGTTGAAACAGTGGCTCTCCAGAGTCTTAGGTAGAGGTCATTCACATCAGCTACTGCCTGATCCTTTTAACTGGTTATACAGGGGATTCAACCTGGAACCAGAAGCTCACACTAAGCCACAGCTCCTCCTTTTTCCACCATCCCCTTTTTTCCATGGCTTCAACATTTCCAGAAATTTTACATCTCTAATTATGCCTGTTCTAGTAAACTGTGGTAATTCCAGCAGTGAAAACTTTCAACACGTCAGGTTCAAATTGCTTATCAAAAGCTGTGCCTTGAAGCCTTCCACCCGCTGTTTCATTTTTATTCTGAAACTAAATTTCCAAATCACTGTCCATCAACACAATGGAATGATTAGCAACAGTGGTTTTTAGAATGTTTTAAACTGATTAAGGCAATAATGACTTATGGACCATTAATGCTCACCTATGACATTTCAATAGCAACAAGTAGTTCATTGCTAAGATTACATAATCAACACCCAAAGATTTGGAGTTCTGTCTCTAAATCCATTTATACATTTTTAAATCTTATATTAGGTTTGGATTTTTTTAAAAAAAGTTTGCACAAAACATGACAAGGATATGGGACTATATCTAAATGCACAGTTCTTGATAAGCATATAGCAGCAATGGAAGCAACCATCAAAAGTAATACCTGCAATTTGAGGGCCTCCATCAGTTTGCCCCAACTGTTTTTTCCGTTTGGCTTCCAAAACTGGATTTTCAAACTGGGTTTTCTGGTTAATGTGACTGTAAAAAATGCAAAATGTTCACTCAAATTAATTGTGAAATATATTTTCCACAGAAAATACTATTATACAAGTGGCCCTGCAACAAGCATTTTAATTTTTTTCTTAGATCAACAATTAAATATTGTTATATTTAATATCTTGTTACATTTTTTCAAAAGGGACTAAGGACTTTACTAAGACGCCAGATGAGGGACTAAGGACTTTACTAAGACGCCAGATGAATCTTTATTTATTTATGTGGAGAAATTCATTTTTCTTTGGAGGTTTGGACTAAGCAACACCTTCACCTTTAAATAGTTTTTCTCTCTCTTGGCAGAGAATAAGCAGGAAGGGGAAGTTAATTCAGTTGCTCAACAGCCTCACCTCAGCCACCCTTTAGAAATGCTAACAGCTCTCTAGTGGTAGACAATGGGATAGTCAAGCTCCTACACACACACACACACACACACACACACACACACACACTGGAAAGGTGACATCTAACAGGAAACAGAGTTTTGGCGGTTGAAAATCTTAGAGAGGTCTTTTCCTGGAGACTTCAGGAAAAGCATCTTTGACTTGACCTACCCCTGGGCAAACAGAGATGATAAAACTCTTTGGCACATACAGGAGGGTCTCTTTGGTTTTGATGCCATCTAGGAGGAAGGAGGTCCTCTACCTGAGCTGCTGCTGAAGGCAGCCATTGCCATGGGGGGGTGGGGGGAGACTGCAGGCCTGAATGAAGACGCCAAGGTAATGGGGACCTTTTTGAACCGCTGTAACTTAAGAAGCCTGTCTTATATTAACATCAACTAGGGTATTTACAGAGGAATTGCATGTTTACACTTTGCTTTTGGATCCCTTGCTCAATCTGTTTCTGTGCTGAGAGTATGCACATAGGCGTTTTCTTTTTAATAAATGTTTTAGACCTGGAAGCTGTTCTCTGTACCACATTGATGTCCACCATTTTGGACACACTATTTTAAAATGAGCACTAGGAGAAGGATGGGGCAGTCATTTGGCAAGCTGCTACTCCCCCAGTGGTGCGCAAGTGCAGTAAGCTGTCCCCATGGTAACCAGATGCTGGGTAGGGGAGACACAGGCACGAGGTGAGGCCTTAGAATGAAATGCAGGGAAGGGAAGCTGGGAGCCTTGGTGCTCTCTGCGGGTAGTTCCTACAAGGACCAGGTGGTGGTAATGGTTGAACTGAAAGAGGGAGAGAAAAGCTCCTCCAAGAGTTGGGAAAGCCAGACCTTGGATAGTAACTGGTGCCCAGACACCTAGGAGTGCAAAACAGGACAGGGCCTGCAGTGCAGCGGGGTTGTTCCACCACAATTTAGAACCTTTTTATGCCACCTCTTCAGAGTCCTTCTCCAGGTGGCTTACAACTAAAAATAATACTGTAACATAATCAGATGTTCAATTAAGAAGAACAAGCCATTAAATACATGCCAAGGACATGTATAAAAATATCCATTAAACAGACCTCCAGTCAGAATCAGGCCATAAAACAGCTAAGGAAGATCAAACCCCTTAGCTAAATGCATCCTAGATAAAAATAAATGTTTTGGCCTGGTGCCTAAAAGACATAATGGTAGGTACCAGGCAAGCCTCAAAGGGGAGAGCATTCTGAGGTGAAGTGGCACCACTGAAAATACTCTCTCTCTAACTGCCACCTGCCTCAGCTCTGAAGGCAGGAACACAGAGAAGGGTTTGGGAGGCTGATTTTAGCTGCCAGGCTGGATAGTATGGGAGGAAGAAGTCCTTCAGGTCCCCTGGTCCCCAGACATGTAGAGCCAGAAACAGATGGGCAGCCAGTCCAGAGCTTTCAGTCTTAACAACGTGATTCCATTTTTAAAAACTCATACTGTTCTGTAAAATGAAGTTTCTTTCATAAAAAATGCTGTTTACTTACGGAAGGATTCTAATTAATCATGTTCCCAAAATAAACAAAAGTGAACCAAATTAATGTGGGGGAGCTGTGTATGAAAGTCCAACACACTGGCAAAGAGGCCACGTGTGAATTGTACCTATATTACAAATAAATCCTCTCCAAAACTATTACTTTTCTTTTTTTCCCCTTGTCATCAAGTCACAGCCAACTCATGGTGATCCCATAAGTCACCATAGGGTTTTCAAGGAAACAGCCGTTCAGAGGTGGTTTGCACTGTCTGTGTCACAACCCTGGACTTCCTTGGTGGTCTCCCATCCAAATACTAACCAGGGCTGACCCTGCTTAGCTCCCAAGATCTGATCAGATTGGGGTATCCTGGGTTATTCAGATCAGGGCATTATATTTCTGAAGAAAGAAAATTGTAACAGCAGCTTTGAGATTGAGGAAAACAATGAAGGGAAAAGCACTTCTTCTCCCTGCCCTAAAACTCTTTTACCCCATCTGCTTTTCTTTCAGAAGGGATTAGTTCTAGACTTTGAAGCCAGCTGGGTAGGGGACAGATGGGCAAAATAGTTGGGTGACAAGAGCGGGGGGAGGCATAGAGAGGGAGAGGAGTTCAGCTTCTACCTCTCACACATGCTGGGCTTTAAAATCCCCCCTCTACTTTATAGGAATTTGGGACATGTCATCATAACCACTAACCAGTTACATCCATGTGATATTCTATTATTTATTTGCATCACACAACAACACTGAATGAAAAAAGATGAAGCAAAAATGTATGAAAGTAGTCACAATTTCACATCTTGCATAAATAAAATACATTTTACCATTTATATTTTATTTAATACAATGCCCATTGTGATTTAGGATACCCATACGTCTACAAAAGGAGTGACTCCACCTTTTCTGATTTCTATACATGTCTTCATCATACAAGTAAGAGAAGCATCAGTTACATGCTGACACTGAAGAGTCTTGCAACCAGTCTCATTCCTTATACGTAATAGACTGATCCATATAATATCTTCCTCAGCTGCTCCAATCAACAAATCATTTAGTTTATGCTTAAGTGACACTGTTTAGTCACAAATGCATAGTAAGTGTAATCATTAAACTGAGAAGTTTATATTTTCTCTCTCTCATTATGTTAAGACCAATAAACGGCATTTCCACCTTACATGTCAAGAATGTACATCCTATTATGAGTAGTGTGAGAAAAATTGGGGGCTTATTCTGATTACTTCTAAGCAATGATGCTGTGGATTGGATGCTGATTTGGCTCACTGTCATTTAAAGGAGAATTTGTAAAGTCCAACAATTTCCTGTTTTGTATTCCAAAAGCATAATATTAGCTGATGCTAGGCATAAAATGAATATGTGCTTCAGTGAGTTATACAAGATTTAAACACATCTCAAAAACAGCACTACAATATAAGTTCAAATGAGTTACAGCAGTTGTGTATAATGAACTCTTCCACTGCACCATACAATTTTGGAACTGCTTCATCTGTTCCTCCAACCCAGATTCTTCAACAGTTATTAAAAGCATATTTGCCTCAGTGGACCTAGGAGCCTTTTAAATCCTGGCAAGTTTACATCCGAGATTGGCAGAAGATATGCCACCCTCCACTGGCATATGCAGATCACTGGCTACTTTGATTCATAGAAAAATGCAGAACTAGTGGAAACTTTAAGCAAGAGGGCATACTCTTAATACAGGTCATACTTTAAGCAAGAGGGCATACTCTTAATACAAATTAATTAATAATATAAAACCCTTAATACAGGTGTTTTAGCCAGGACACAGCCAGAGGCTCTTCTGGGTAGGGAGGGAATCTTGGGCACATAGCTAAGTGAGACCTGGGTTGAACTTCTATTCCCTCCTCTGTTACAAGTAATTATCTGGATGTGGCCAGAACACTGAGCCTTTTGGCACAAGGTGAACAGAGTTTTTTGGACCTTGGCTATTAGCTCATGGCTTGCAGCCCCAAATAAGCCAGGACCAGCCTAGGTTGTTAAAGTTGTAGAGTATATTTATTGAAATTGAATTTGAGTATGTTTATAAGCTGTTCCTACTGGGGATACAAATATAGTAGAAGTCTTAAATGCTTAAATAAAAATACATATCTAATAAATAATTATGTCCTAAAGCTTAAGATATCCCAAGGATGCACTCTTGCTTTGTACAGGTTTCAGGGGCTCTAGTGGTAAAAAATAATAAGTATATACCATGTAAGATGAACGTTAACCCATCACACTTCACATAATTCACTATGCACTTTTAATTTTGCAACTAAATTCAATATGGCAATCTAAAAGCGCAGGCATCTCCAAACGGCATCCAGCTCTGCAAGTTTATTGAGTTTTGATTTCCCAGTGGAGGGATTATCTGAGAAAAAAATAATTGCAGCTATATCTAACAGTGACAGAGATCCCACACAACATGACAAGCAGAAAAATGCTAAGCCTTCTGTTAAGACTTGTACTTTCATTTTATAAATACACTGAATTGCTTCATTTTGAAAGTACTGATCAAGTTATCAAAATCAACTCTGCAGTAGAATCAATGAACCTTCATCTAATACAATTCTGTTTCCAGCAATGGCCAGCTAGATGACCCTAGCAGTTCATAAGTGAAAGGTGAAAATGATGTTAATAGATAAAAGGTGAAAATGATGCCCTTCCCTTCCAACCTCAGCATCCAGTACTCAGAAGCATACTAATCTGCTTTCCCAACTTTCATTGATGGCCAGCAAGGAGTAGTGGTTAAGAACGGTGGTCTCTAATCTGGAGAACCAAGTTTGATTCCACACTCCTCCACATGAAGCCAGCCTTAGGCTAGTCACAGCTCTCTCAGAACTCTCTCAGCCCCACCTACCTCACAGGATGTCTGTTGTGGGGAGGGGAAGGGAAGGTTATTGTAAGCTGGTTTGATTCTTCCTTAAGTGGTAGAGAAAGTCGGCATATAAAAGCCAACTCCTCCTCCTTCTCTTCCTCTTCTTCTTCTAGCAAACATCATGATCGTTTATATACTATTTCTCAAGTGTAGCCCCCATCTCTCTGTGTGTAAAGTGCCTTCAAGTCGCAGCTGACTTATGGCGACCCCTTTTGGGGTTTTCATGGCAAGAGACTAACAGAGGTGGTTTGCCAGTGCCTTTCTCTGCACAGCAACCCTGGTATTCCTTGGTGGTCTCCCATCCAAATACTAACCAGGGCTGATCCTGCTTAGCTTCTGAGATCTGACGAGATCAGGCTAGCCTGGGTGCCCCCCATCTACAAATACCTAAATCCGTGGATTGGGGCCACACTTACCCAAAACAGATGTTTCTACAAACGTGGGGGACCTCCTAGATTTGCAGAAAAATCTGAGATCTTGAAAAAAAAACATTGGGGATTTAAATCCCCCCCCAAAAATAAAAGAGCGTTGGTGGCGTCGGAGGAAAGGGCGGTGGCAGCACAACCCGGGAATCGTGCTGGGTCTGGTGAGAAAGTGGGGGGGATGGAGTCCCGTGCCCCACACTGAGCAGCGAAGGAAGGAATCAGGTGGGGTGTGTGGGAGTCCTTGATGACCCCCGCCGAGCCCTCCCACTAGAATGGAAATGGGTGGATGCACGAGTCCTCAGTACCCTCCCACGCCACCGAGCTGTCACCCAGGGAGTCGGGTGTGAACATGCAGCAGTCCTCACTATCCCCTCCAATGGCCTGGCAATGAGAGACCTGGGTGGCAGCAATGGGGGGTGGCTCAGAACCATGCCAATGGTGGGGTGGGGGAGGTTGACAGATAACAGGAGGGGAGGAAGGGGAGGAATAGGGGATAGGTTGACGGAGGAGTAGATTGATAAAGAAGAGGTAGGGGCAAAAGGGAGGGGTGGTAGGTTGACAGATAAGGAGAGGTGGAGAAAGAGGGGGGAGATTGTCAGAGAAGGGGATAGGGAGCAAGACGGAAGGAAGCAAAGGGGGAAGGGATGTATCCTCTCCTCAAGTTTCTTGCGGATCCCCACTTGTATATTCTAATAGCCAAATTGGCCAAATCTGAGGATACCTAAATCTGGTGACTGGAACTGTGAATAGACAAGACCGATCTTTCTACAAACCTGAAAAACTCCCCAGGTTTGCAGAAAAATGCAAATTTAAAAAACAATACATGGGGGGGGCGGGGAAATAACCCCAAAATGATAAAAACAGCACATGTAGCTTTAAGCAACGGATTCCCTCAGTGACTGCTGCTAGGAAACCATAGCATCCCAGGCTTGGTTCTGTCAGTAAGAGGCAGGGGGGATGGGGCAGGGCCCTTTCCAGGCATATTTTGGCCTTTGAGGGAAGACTCATTGGGGCCAGACCTGGGCTAGAGTTACCAGCTCCAGGTTGGGAAATTTCTGGAGATTTTGAGGTGGAGTCTGAGGAGGGCAGGGTTTGGAGAGAAGAGAGCCAGATATAATGCCATAGAGTCTACCCTCCAAAACACCCATTTTTTCCAGAGGGACAGATCTCTGTCATCTGGAGTTCAGTTGTAATTCTGAAAGCTCTCCAGGTCCCCCCTGGAGGCTGGCAACCCTAGGCCTGGAAGCAGCCTCTGGGTGACTTGATACCATCTGACTTCCCTGACTCAACTAGGCCTGTCTGCTTGCTGCTCTTCAACAGTAATCACCCTATGAAAGCCGGTGTGGTTGTTAAAGCTTTGGAGTAGGGTCTGGGAGACCCAGGTTTGAACCCCCACCTTGCTGTGGAAGCTCACTGGGTGGTTTTGGACCAATCACCTACTTTCAGCCTAACCTACCCCACAGGGTTGTTGTGTGGATAAAAGGAGGAGAGGAGAGTAATGTAAGCTGCTGTTGTCCCCACTGTGGAGAAAGGCAGGGTATAAATGAAGTAAATATATAATAAATATAGCTGAAGATGGGAGGCAAATAAAAGGTATGCTGGTGAATAGCTGAGAAGGAGAGAATGAGGAAGGAAAAGGGGAGGGGATATGACAGTTGCCAAGGGGAGGGAAAGAGGAAATAGTGTGGGGAGGGGGATACAGGGGAAAGTGAGCTGCCACCCCTGGAAGACCTATTCTCCTTGGAAACGCTGGACCTCATTTTGAGGCTACTGCGAATTATTCTGAGACGTGCAAGACTGATGAAGCCTTATTTGGTGAAACGCAAAATAATACCTGGGAACTGCGTCCTTTTCTTGCGGTCCTGAACAAATCTTCCCTGTGGGTCCCACATGAGAAGTTACCCTTTTTAAGGGGACTCTTGCTGACTTCATTCACTAGTTGTGAAATGAAAGAAAATCAACGTGCTCTGAAGATATTTCAAGTCCTATTTTGAGCCAGTTCAAGGCTTTTTGTTTTGGTACATTAAGACTCTTATCGATATCTTGTGGGACTACTTTTGGCTATCACAGACTGCTGTATATAGAACATAACATAAGAACATAAGAAAGGCCCTGCTGGATCAGACCAAGGCCCATCAAGTCCAGCAGTCTGTTCACACAGTGGCCAACCAGGTGCCTTTAGGAAGCCACAAACAAGACGACTGCAGCAGCACCATCCTGCCTGTGTTCCACCGTACCCAAAATAATAGGCATGCTCCTCTGATACTAGAGAGAATAGGTATGCAGCGTGACCAGTATCCAGTCTAACTAATAACCATGAATACCCCTCTCCTCCATGAATATGTCCACTCCCCTCTTAAAGCCCTCCAAGCTGGCAGCCATCACCACATCCTGGGGCAGGAAGTTCCACAATTTAACTATGCGTTGTGTGAAAAAATATTTCCTTTTATCTGTTTTGAATCTCTCGCTCTCCAGCTTTAGGAGATGACCCTGTGTTCTAGTATTATGGGAAAGGGAGAAAAACGTCTTCCTGTCCACTCTCTCCAAACCATGCATAATTTTATAGACCTCTATCATGTCTCCCCTCATCCGCCTTCTTTCCAAGCTAAACAGCCCTAAGCATCTTAACCGCTCCCCATAGGACAGTTGCTCTAGTCCCTTAATCATTTTGGTTGCTCTTTTCTGCACCTTCTCAAGCTCTGTAATATCCTTTTTTAGGTGCAGTTACCAGAACTGTACACAGTATTCCAAGTGTGGTCTCACCATAGATTTGTACAAGGGCAGTATGATATCAGCAGTTTTATTCTCTATTCCTCGTCTAATTATGGCCAGCATGGAATTTGCCTTTTTTACAGCAGCCGAACACTGGGTTGACATCTTCATGGAGCTATCCACTACCACCCCAAGATCCCTTTCTTGGTCTGTCGCTGCCAGCACAGATCCCATCAGTGTACATGTGAAGTTGGGATTTCTTGCCCCAATATGCATCACGATCGATCGATCGATAGATAGATAATTTGTACATATTTGTTGTTCAGTACCACTTTGTATGTTTGTTTATATATTGCATGTCATTAGATAAGCTAGTTAGTTAGGTGCTTCAACATAGCTCCTTTTCTATAAATTTTGTATATGCTAAAATATTGTGTGTGCTGTTGCTTGTTTTGAGCCTCTAGGTGGAGGCTGGAGATAATCCAGAATTACAACTGCTTTCCAGATGACAGAGATAGGTTCCCTGGAGAAAATGGCTGCTTTTGAGGGTGAACTCTATGGCATTATACCCTGCTGAGGTCACTTCCAGCCCCAAACCTCACCTTCCCAAGTGTCCACCCACAAATCTCTAGGAATTTCACAACCTGGAGCTGGCAACTTTAAGGAGAACTGATTTCTGTAGTTGGGAGATCCATTGTGATTCCAGGAGATCTACAGGCCCCACCAGGTGACTGGCAACCCTAGAAGGGAAGGGAGCAGGAAATGAGAAGATGATATAGGGGTTGCCAGGAGTAGACAAAGAGGAACTAGTGTGGGGAAGGGGATAAAGTTCCATGCTTGCACTGTACCTAACAGCAAACGTGAATCACAAAAGCAGACAAAACCAGGCCACCTACAAACAGGATGATTCCCTAGGTATTCAGAAAAGTATTAATCTGTGAACAGAGCAAAAGAAAAATAAGAAAAGCCAAAACAAATAGCCTGGTGAAGACTAAGCACACTGTATGGGGCATGGAGACACAGTTATGAGGGTTAGGTGGGAGAGAGGAAATTGGTCTGCTCAAGCCCCTGAGACGTTATAGCATCCTGAAGGAGGAGATACATGCTATGCACTATCCAAATTATTCTCCTCTCTCCCACAATTCACTGTGGGCTCCCCAGCTCGTTTTCTCTAATTGCAAACATCATATTGCAAATTTCACTGTCACCTATCATGAAGGCACATACCAAATCAGACTTTCTGCTTGCATAAGGATTCCCTAGGTAGAGTCAGTTGGATTGTGGAAGGGAATGGAGCCAGTTTAAGAGTTTCCAGAATCCCGAAGAAGGTGATTCAGCACCGGGGAGGAAAATGCCCCCACGCTATGGATCCTCAGCTTGTTAATTCTAAAGTCATCTAAGGATGTGAGTAAACAGTATCCCAATTTCTGGGGAAGAAACACACTCCACTTTGCCCAGGTGCATTAGGGAATCATAGCAAACTGGCATTTGATTGGAGTTTAATGTCAATTCTGCTCCATGCATGAGTGGAGGCAAGACATGAGTCTGGCAACAAGCCCAGTTTGTGCCCATCACAAATACAGAGCCATGTAGTTTCACCTAAACTAAGCTAAACTAGTTGGCATAGTTAGCATAATTCATTCTAGTCAATTACTATGTGTTATTTAAATAAGTGCATTCCCTAGTTTTCTTGAACCTAATACAAAGGTAACCTCATTGCGTGATCCCCCATCTAGCATTACTACAAACACAGAAAAATCTTTCTGTACGTAATTACCAATCATCTAGATTTCTTTTCTTCTACATTAGAAGAAACAAATTGTTTTGGTCTTTCCATATACAGAAGGTACTCCAACGGCTTCCTCAAGTTCACTGCTTTTTTCTGTTCTCTTTCCCTTTCATTAAATCCTTTTTTTTTTTAGATCGGAAATCAGAACGGAGATATAAAAGATGACATCCTCCAGGCATCCAGTTAATCTCAGTGCCATTTCCCAGTATCTAATTCTTAAAAACATGTTCACCAAGAGAAACATATATCCTAGAAATTACAAAGCCATGGTAACTTCAAGTACATTATCATAATAACCCTTATAACAACACTGAGTCGTCCACAGTGCTGCAGATAGGGAGGCTGAGACACTGCCTGGCCTAAAATTACATAGTAAGTTCAAAGCAGAACTAAAATGCCAGAGAGTTTTTATCTCTTTGTTCATATTCTACTACGCTGCACCAGCAGAAAACCCGGAAGACTAAAGTCACATACACCAGCTTTATCTACTGGCATTTTCTTGAATTAGAAAGCTTGTAGGACCACAATTAATTTCGTACGGTCTATTCACTAGACCCTTTATACCTGAGATCGCTACAGGCTCACCAGTTGGATCATTGCTACTGCCAAATGCTGAAATTAGCATAGGTTTGTTTTCAGTACCTTGTCACTATTCCAGGTTTAACACTAGTTTAATTTCTGGATGATGAACAATGTCTTAATAAGCTATTCATCTAATTTTCTTCCATCATATAGATTTCTTCTCTCTCTCAGGGAAACATTCATAGCGTTTGAAAATTTAGCACAATTACAGATGATAGGTCTCATTGACAGCACCAATAATTAAACCGTTGGTTGGACATGGAACAGTTTTGGTTAGTAATAATTTAAGCACCAGATATTTATTGTCATTATTCAAGGCTGCAGATTACTATCAATCTCTACTAGTCTGGGAATTAAGCCATTTATTTCTTGGTGAAAGCATTTTTATGCTACTTTGTACTATGCATTTAATTTAAAAAAACTAATTATCCTGAAATGCATGCATACCATTGGAATGAATTACATCAGAGCAATGTTCTGCAGTTAAAAATGATGGAATGCCTGTGATTCCCCCCCCCCCACTTTGGGCATTCTAGATTGGGAGGGCTGGCATTGTATGAGAAAACTATTGATTGAGGATGAAATATTCCAGCCATGTATTTGGGAGTCAACACCCCATCTTTTCATTAGTTAAACACAGAGAATTTGAAACTGAACCAATAGTTGGTGAGACAGCTACACAAATGGGGGGCCAAACAGTGTTTAATAGCCCCCATTTATTTATCACTGAGAGCTAGCATGATGTAGTGGTTAAAGTGTTGGACTAGGATCTCGGAAACCCAGGTTCAAGTCTTCACTCCATGATGGAAGCTTGCTGGGAGACCTTGGGCCAGTCACATACACTCAGTCTAACCTACCTCACAGGGTTGTTGTGAGGATAAAATGGAATAGAGGAGAATGATGTAAGCCACTTTGGGTCCCCAGTGGGGGGAAGGGTGGGATATAAATACAGTAAATAGCATTTGTATCCCACCTTGCCTCCCAAGAGGTCATAGTGCTGTTAATGACTCTATGCTATTGTATCCTCAGAATCAGTGAGTAGGAACATGAACCTGGGTCACACTACTGCTAAACCAGATGATTTAACTTTTTCTTTTTTACTGAACCAGCTTCTGTTGTCCAAGATCAGACATTTAGGTAGCAAAGAATATGGTCCAGAGAGAATTTACTAACTTACAGCAAGCTACACTGATAGAAGATAAGTGCTGAATACTAGCTTAGAGTATAATGGGGCAAGCCTTCAACAACCCAGGAAAGGCTACCGATACAACTGCATGTCTCAATCGTTGCTTATTTACTGCACTCGCACTGGAATCTCAAAGAGGTATAACAAGAGCATATAACAGGATAAGATCTCTTCTGTCTCAGCATGAGATCCACGTCTCAACATCACACGTTACAATGATTACACATACAGAAACTCCACACATGCAGCACATGAAACCAGGCCTTTCCTTTAAACTGAAAGTGGAGATTTTCAACACTCTTCCCAAGATTTTAAGGTAGATTCCATATTTCTACATACCTAAAGGTCCTACTCTCCCTATATGCACCTGTGTGACAGCTCCAGTCACCACAGTGGTTTCTTTTCTCTGCCTCTTCTTGCACTCACCCAAGCTCGTCCAGGGCTTTTCCTACTGCAGTTCCTGTTCTTTGGAACAGACTCTGAGTGTGAGGAAGGCCCCTAACTTTGATGGCTTCCAGGCAAGGCCATATATTATAGTTATTTAATAGCGTACTTGGGAGTCCCTAAAAGTATTGTTGCAGGAATCCCAGCCCCAGCTGTCAAACACTAGGGCTTAATTTGACTGGCGGGCCTTCCTTTGGCCTCAGACAAAGAGGGGGTTGGGTACTATCCTTATGGGGGTATGTCCCACCCTATGAGAGGCCAATAGCGCCTCCTGAACAACTGAAGCCATAAAAAGTCACAGATGTCAATAAAACTCTAGATATAGTTAGGAGTCAGATGTGTTATATTTTAAAAGGCAATAATTGTTACTCCAGTATCATATTGTTTCCTAAATGATATATATATCTAACTTGGGGCCATAAATTAATCAGAAGGGGAAGACTATGTCATACAACCCATAGTGAATTTATTCTTACAACTACCAGAGTCAAGCTTTAGGAGAAAGCTACAGTCATTTACAGTCCTCATTAAGTGTGCTGGCATTCTGGTTGACCTATAGAATAATCCTCAACAATACCAGAGATCATTCAAAAGATCCAAGAACCACCTCATTATTTCAGATTCAAACACAAGCAGGATTCAAATGTTACACATTAAATGAAAGCTGAATAGTAAAGATGCTTAAAATATTTGCAGATCATAGAAAGACCCACATGCATAAGATCAGAGTATTTCAAGTGTCTGTGAAGGTATGCTTTAATACAGTAATGAGCACACCTCTACATCTGCCAGTACTACACAGTATCTACTTACACATTACATGCCATAGACATGACTACAGAAAATGATACAACAACCTTCTGTTTCACCAAAACAACTTCTCATACTTTGAGAATTTCTTTTCCAAGAATACAGAAAAAGGTAAACTACAATGCATTCAGCAAGCTGTAGAGTATCAGTATACTACATACACCCCACAGAGAACTTGGCTGTTACCGCACTTGTATTCCCAGCAATGTATTAAGAGTTTGAAAACGTTTTAAATAATACTGTTCGCACTTTCTATGTATTCCCACCGATGTATTAAGAGTTTGAAAATGTTACAAAAAATAGCGTTCGCACTTTGTTTGGCCCCTTTAGCTGTGAAGACGTTTTCCAACCATTTATAAGCCGTTGTATCCAAAAACCCTTTTAAAGCGATGTTTTTTACAACATTTTCAAACTCTTAATATATCGCTGGGAATACAAAGTGCGGTAACCCCCCTTGACTGCAGCAGCAGAGAGACAGTGTGGTGTAATGATTAAGAGTGTCAGACCTGGGACAGGTTTGAATCCCCACTCGTGCAAAAGAAGCTCACTGGGTGACCTTGGGCCAATTACACTCTCTCTGCCTAACCTACCTCACAGGGTTGCTGTGGGGATAAAATGGAAGAGAGGAGAATGATGTAAGCCACTTTGGGTCCCCACCGAGGAGAAAGGCAGTATATAAATGAATTAAATCAATCAATAAATTACTCCCCCATGAATTTGCAGAGGGGGTCCTGTGTCATGGAAGCTGACATGTCCCAACTAGCTGTGATGATACAGTTGTAGGTAATTTCAATGCCTCGGACTCAGCTAGGAAGTGTCAATTTCTCTCCAAAGCCAACTCTCATCTGAGTCTGAGGTTTTGTGGCTCAGCCAGCTCTGGTGGAAGGCCCAAACATCTGAGTCTTCCTGAGAAGCTAGCTTGGACCCTGAGGTGGGAACAGCAATTGCAGCATCCCCTGCTCAGGTGGGAAGTTCTAGGGGAATTGCCTGGGACGCTGTGGTTGCTATGGTGACTACAACAGTTCAGATGAGAAACAGCCCTTACCCTTGGAAAAACTGATACTTCCATGCTGAGTCTGAGGTGTTGCGATTACCATTTCAACTGCAGCATCACAGCCAACAGAAGGAAGAAGGTAGAGTCAGGCACATCAAAATGGAACTGAATGCGAGACACTTCTTTTTGCAAGAGGGGCAGGCATATCATGACCTCGGACTCATGCAGGAGGATGCACCTCACCTTTATTGAAGTGACCTTACCTAGGAGATGTTGGATAGGCACTGCTCGAGCTTTTGCCTAACCACAGCATGATCAAAACTCACAATGGCTGGAGCAGAGCTTTCCAAGACAAATCATCCCTGGTGTTGACAGAGTGAGAGACGATTCCCCTCTGTCCCCACAAGAGTGAAAACAAGAGACTGTTTAAACAGTGGTCTAGAAGCAGTGGCTTTATATCAGGTATGCTTCCCACTGTACTAAAAATTAAAGCATTGTGAAATCTGTGTGATTCTGAAGCATGTGCAATCAGTGAAATTACGTGTCATGCAGAATGTTTAGCCAATGTAGTTTCTCATGCAGCTTTTCAAGTATCTCCTGTTGCAGACTGTTTGGGTGCAAGAGACAAAGGAGTTCCTTATGTTTTTCACAAGCAACAGAAGATTAAAGATACAGGACACAGGTAACTGAGTTGCAAATGAATTGTGCATCTTTTCTCTAGAGGATGCCTTCCCACCCCAACTGTGAACTTAAAAAAATGTATTCAATGTAACAGGGAACAAAGCTAAGCTAGCATGTTCATGGGGCTGGGAGTACATTGTTTCCTGTTGCTGTTTAATAACTTAAGCTCTTCCATAAAACAGTCTACTTTTTGTGCCTTATTTCTACAGACAGCAGCAGCAGCACTTCCATTCCATACACTCAACGCACCCACGAAGGAAACGTTTTCAGTCTGCCCGTGAGACAGGCATCTGTTTGCTGACCCAGGGCTAAGTTGGGTTTCAGCTACCTTACCCTGCCCACCCCCAGTCACCCTACCAATAAAACTCAGACACAATATTCTTTTGGATAAATAGCCACAACTTTATTTGGCTAACAGCTGTTTGTGCCTTGGCGTGGCATGGGAACTGGAAAAGGTATCAGCTGCCACCTTGCGAGCTGATAATGAATTCCTCCCAACGGTCCCGCTGGGAGGGCTGGTAAGGATGGCGGAGCTGGGAAAAACACCTGGGCTTCAGCCACTAGGTGGTTCCCCTGCCACTCAGGTAGAGGCTCCCTCCTGTTGCCCCCGAGCTGGACATCCGAGCCTCCCCCAAAACCCCTTATTGGGGTCCCCCAATTGGCATAGAGGGGCACGCAGGCCACTCACCCCTCAAACGAATCCAGTCCCATGCCTACACCGCCAAGTTGTGACAACTTTAACAAGCAACCTCAAAAATTAGGGAGGGAGGGTGGGACAAAGTTGAAGGCGGACTGTTCCTCACCGCCTATCAAGCCCCTTTATAGCCCAGCCCGATCCTGGAGCTGGGCTGTGATTGGCCGTGCTCCTTTGTTGCCATTCAGGCGGCATTCTCTGCTGCTCCAGCCGGCCACCCTGCCCAGCAACAGCAGCTTTCCCCCTGCCTGGGTCCCCAATCTCGGCGCCAGGTAAGCCTGGGGCCATGTGTTTATCATTATTAACGTTGCACTCAACAACACCTCTTGCTCCACTTCAGCAAAACTGGCACTGAGGAAAGTGTACAAGGAGCTCTTAGTCTAAGGAAACTGAGGTTGACTGTTCTGAGGTAGCAAAGCCAAACTCTGTAAGTAGAGCAGACTGACTTTCTTGGTCATGGCACCAAAACTTTGGAACTCCCTTCCCAGAGAGATCCACCTGTGTCCTTCTATTGGTGTCTTCTGCCTGTGGGTGAAGTTTTGTTTTACTTAACTACACCCAGTAATGGCTGCTGGCCTTCTTCCCTGGGTCTGGTGTTGCTCAATTATGTGTTTTTATTGAATTAATTTATAATTTTACATGTTGTTTTTAATTGTTCAATTTTTTAATGCTTGCTGCCTTGGGGAACCCCGATCAGGTAAAAATGGAGCACAAAAATGTTTTAAACAAACCAACTAACAAATAAAATGTTGTCTCAGTGGCAAGAAATCTAGTGCTCAACAGCTACAGCACTAGACCAGATGTAGCACTTTGCTTCAAGTCTGCAATCTGGCCACCCTGCTTACCTACAGCCGAATCTTTGGATCAGGGACACAGTGGAAATGTCTTGCGATCTATTCTAAAGCAAGCTACGGATTATCAAGCACCCCCTTTTTACAGCTGCTTCAAGTTAATGAGGTGTACCATGATGTATTTAAATAGATGCAACTAACATCTTCAGTGTTATAAAGACTTGATGTGAAAACTTCAACTATTTGAACAAAGGTTGCAACCATGAGGAGTAAAGCACTTTGGTAGCATTTCAGAAGTGATGCATGTTGATGTACAAAGGTGGCAGTGAAGCTATTGTACTAAAAAAGAATGCACTTCGACAACCTGTGTACAATCTCTAGCAAATAAATGAGGTAAATGGTACACTGGATCACTGCAAAAGTAGCTGGTACTACACAATACTTAAAGAACTCCAAAATAGCTATTTATGATGGAAGTAAGATGCTGTGCTGTTGGTAGAAAGCTAAGGAGATCTATTTCATACTACTTTGGTACACCGATGCCATGTGTGTATTTGTGCAGATGTCCCTTGATTGATGAACATAGCCCCCATTATCTTGCTTTATAACTTGTACCTCTTCAAGCAGACATATAATTATCTATATATCATGCAAAGTTTTTTTATGATTGATTTAATTACGATATAACAGCTACTATTAACTTACTCAACATAGTATGTTCCATACTGTGGGTCTTCTATTTTCTCCCAACCATAAGGAAGTTCTGTAATGGAAAAAAGAATAAACAGTTGTGCACTTCAATACAAGCTACTTGGGAAAATCTCATGCAACTCCATGAGCGAACAGATTATAGGTCAGCTATTATATGTCTACTATTTACATAGATTTTTTTTTAAATTAGATGCTTCATTAAATAAATTTGCTTAGAGAAGGGGATCTAAATCTTGTAACTAAGACACAGTGAAACAAAATGCAATTTAAAAATTATAAAATAAACTAAGTACAACTTCTGTTACATGAGGAGATGCATTTTTCTAAAATTGCTTATATGCTTTTGCTGCCTTATTTGGTTTCCCAAAACATTAGTATGAAACAGAGTGTAGAACCTAGAAATTATGTGGGTTTGATTTTTATTTTGTTTAAGGTCCTCGTTTTTGAACTCTGGTTTTGATTAGCCATGCTTGAAGAAATGGGAGTACAAGAGCAGATGAGTAAACTAGCTATATATAATTAAATCATACCCCAGAAGAGCACTAAAGCAATAATGCCTTTTCCCTTTCAAATTAAGATAATTTACACTCTGTTTGAATGAACTGGACTATCCCTATATAATTCCAATTAATAATGTGTGGCCATTATTTCAGAGTTTAATAGATGAAAGGTGTCTGGTGTGAAATTTAAACATATTATAAAAATTGATAAATCTTGGTCCCAAATGGTTTCATCTCAAAACACCGAAATAAAATTGTGGTAATTTATTGATGCCTGCACATTCATAGTTGTCATAAAAGTTAGCTGCCTGAGTTCAGGCATCTAGTAACTCAAAATGTTAAAACAAAAGCTATGGGAGGTAGCAGTAATAACTAGAAGAGGGTGGAGAAGCAAAGGGAAAAACCTGAGATGGTGGTGAGGAACCATATCCAGTATAGCAGGGGAGGAAGAAATCCTTCACCTACAAGGGTATGCACATGCCCTCCTTGATGCAGATTTTACGCATACCTTTCATTACTTGCAGCACATGAGTCGAACCAAAATTCACTTATACATAGAAGGGTGTCTAGGTGGTATAGTTTAGAGTAAACTGACTCCTATCAACAACTTAAAGAAAATTACTCATTAGATTAGTCATACGATTTACTACTCTGACAATGCAAAATTTATTTGAAGAATGTACAGCAAAAATATCTACAGAGAATCATCACACTCTTCTAAGTCTTGATGAAAAAAGTGAAAGAAAATGAAAATAACTTATTGTAGTTTGTCTACACTCATATATTGTGACACCAGGTCACCATCAGCCTATCCTATCATAGGAAGGTTTATATGTGCTTTTATCTTAGAAAGATACTGTACTTGTATGTCACCAAATGTGGTAAACACAGCTATTGCCTTACCACTTTATACTCCCATTTCCTACTGATGCTGCCAAATATTGTGAAGCGATTGATTTACTTGTTCTCCCACTGGTTCAATGGGAAGATGAAGTAGGAAGAACAAAGGCCTTATTTTCCTTTTATTGTGCCTGGAATATTTCTGCATGTTTTCGTAATACCAAACTACAGAACTATTTTGTCAAGGTTTATTCTAATCCATGCAATACCAGGCTGACTAGCTAGAACCAGTGTTCTCTCTGTGTTTCTTAACTGTACTAACTACACTGTTTTAGTGTTATCTTCGAGTTTAAAACTGATATCCAGTTATGGAGACAGGTGCAATCGAGCTCCTTAAAATCCACAGAACGTTCAACATTGCCTTCAATAACAGCTAGACTGAATTGTACATAGGACCCAGAGTTCCTCACCTCCATCTTCACAGTCTTCTGGAGCTTTTGCTTTTTTACAAAGACGAGGATCCAGCCAGGTGGTGGTTTTGGTGTTATGACTAGGAAACACAGAGCATCCAGTTAAAGAAGAATTACTTAATACAAAAGGTGCCTCCCCCCGCCATATGTAACCATGGCACCATGGGAGTACCTTCCCCATGGTAAGATATTTCAAGGCTGTGTGTGACATAATTTTGTAGGTATCCTTTTCCTCAGCCATGTGCTGATTGGGTGAGAAACGGATATCCTGAGCATGTGATGGCTTCCATTACAGAGATGCAGTTATAAACTGAAGGGGCTGAAGTAGAAGTAGAGTCTAAAAACACCAATTCTGCTCATACTAAGTATTCCAGAATTTAGACGCAAGATACAATAAAACTGAATTTACTCTAGGGTTGCCAGCTCTGGGTTGGGAAATAACTGGAGATTTTGGGGGTGGAGCCTGAAGAAAGCGAGGTTTGTGGAGTATAGGGCTTCAGTGGGGTATAATGACATTGAGTCCACCTTCCAAAATAGCCATTTTCTCCAGGTGAACTGATCTCTGTTGCCTGCACATCAGATGTAATCCCAGGAGATCTCCAACCACGTGGAGGTTGGCAAGCCTAATTTACACTCCTACACCTGAAGCCAGCTGGGTTGACCTTGGGCTAATCACAGTTCTCTTTGAACTCTCTCAGCCTCACCTACCTCACAACATGTCCGTTGTGGGGAGAGGAAGGGAAGGAGATTGTAAGCCGGTTTGATTTTCCTTGAAAGGTAGAGAAAATCGGCATATAAAAACCAACTCTTCTCTTCTTCTTACATGTAAGTTTATGGCCGATTAGGGATTCAGACTCAGCTCTTTGCAGTCCTAGCCACTGTATATCACACTATTACACACACTCACTCTTTCTTTCCAACTGTGAAGCAGAAGTTCATGAAAACCAAAGCCTGGTTTTGGAGGTATGTATTCCTTGTCACAGTTTATACTGCTACACTACAAAACAGCAGGTTTATTTGGAGTGAGGTAAACTTAGGTTACTGCTGTCAGACAATATTAATAACTCCTCAACATTCAGCGAATGATGAATCCAGTGTCTCTGTGGAACTGTGTGGGTATGTGTAAGATCAGCAGAGAACAAACAGACCAAATGAAACATACACATGTCCCTTCTGGCTCCCTTCATAACGGGTTTATAAACAGCTTCTAGTGAGCTTGATTTTAAACATTTACCTATTTAAAGGTGCGGAATAATTCCCATTTATAATAATGGATGACCCAATTTTATAGAATTTCAGTTAAAAGACGTTCACTATATTTCTCAATTGCAACCAATGGCAACAGACACTTAAACTAATATTTTCCATGCACTGAAATATCATGGCATTCACTAACATTTGGTAATACATCGATAAACAAGCTGGAAAAGGATAATAAGGTTGAAATTTTCAAATATCTGCACTCCTAAACTGCACACAAACGGTACCAACTTCTACTTACTCAATGAAATAGATCATTCCGGTGTCTGTGTAGGCCATTTCCCAGTTCTTAGGTAGAGGCTCTAAATTTTCTTCCCTTGATAAATAGTTTCTGAAATCCATGGAACTGCTTGTTTGATTGTAACTAGGTACCGGTTTCATCCAGTCAGAAGAATCCAAATGTCTTTCTTTGTTTTCTGCAATTGTTTAAGGGGAATCATTAGTCTTGACATATTTTCATGGTATTTTGCACACAAGGAAGCACCTTCTAGTCTTGGTTATAAAGCAAATGCCATGTAAAAGACTTTCCCCTCTGTATTTTATGCCATAATATGTTGCTCTTTTGAACTTTAAACAAATGAATATAGAACAGTGCGTTTCACTTGCCATAGAGCAGGCTTAGTTATGCCTTGGCTGAAAAATAAATACAGGATGTTATTCAGTATCCTTGCACTGAATAACATTGGTGAAGCCAACTGCAGAACGTACATTGTTTTCCTCTCAAAAGTACCAAAAGATGATTGTAAGGGGAACAAAATGGGAACTTTAGGCAGCATTGTGAATAAACTGAAATCCATGCTTCATCTAGTGGCAGATTAATAAAGAAAGGTAGATTTTGCTCTTTCCCCCCTCCTCAATGTAGTCAAGAAACCACATCTGTACATAATGAGAAACCACAGTTAAGACTAACTCTGGTTTATAAATCAAAGTAATTCTAGCTTCAGATCCTGGTTTAAAGAATACAAACTAATCACAGTTAGTTTAGTGACCCACATTCACATAACCAATTAACTATGAGTTAATTAAAACCATTGGGTTGGATCCTAGTAGATTTTCTGCTGCTGAACAAGGGAGAAGGATGTCACCTTTGACCACCAAAAAGGTTATGCTGGGGAATCACAGGACCTGCATAGACAAAAGCCATGTATGATGCAGACTGTACCAAGAAATGGGATAGGGTGCATCTGGCTAGATCAAATTTGTAGTTTTGAGTTTTGACTGAATGGAGCTACAAAGTCGATCTGAGCATTCTGTCCCTTGCAGAGCATTTTCAGTTCTTCTCAGGCCATCTTTTCTCCCTTTTAGCTAACTTACAGTCACATTGTTTCTGTATATCTGGGAAACCCCAAATACGTATTGAGTCTCCTATCTTGTGTGCAGGTGGCCTGTTGTAAGGCTTTCATTATCCACACAGGGGCCAACCAATTTTGCTAGGATCATAAATACTGCAAACTAGGAAGTAGAAAAGAAACTGGCATATGTGAGGGAATGAAAAAGTAGATGCCAGACAAACCAAAAGTGGTTTGGCAATATCGCTGAATTGTGCCTTACACTATCTGTGGCTCACTGCTGGCATTAGCCTGAAAGAGATGGCCAAAGGAAAATTGACATTTCAGGCCCACAAGAGGATTACACCTCTGTTACATTTTTTTCCTTTATGTATCCTCAGTTAGAGAAGGGGCCATCCTCCCCATGGAGGACAGGGAAATGTCACCTGTCAAATAGAAGATACTAAAGAAGCTTAGGGGAAGACAACAAGCTCTGCATCTTTTTTAAAAAAAAGCAAGCCAGGGTGAGAGCTAAGAAGAATAAAGAAAAATGATTACAAATGAGGGACGAGCTGCAGTGGGTGGGGGGGAGATATAAATTTTAAGAGAGATTATTCAATCCTTTTGAGAAACGCAAGAGGGAAGCTAAACTGATTCAGAGGGAATGGCAACTGGGAATATTTCCTGAGCTTTGATTATATTTTTAAGGGGGGGGGGGAGCATAAATGATCATGACCTAAGAACACAGCAGCCTACAAAAAGGAAACAGAAAAGAGATGGACTACAGGTAAAGAGCCTGCTTCTCAACTGCACTGTGTACACTTAAGTGTACACTTAAGTGATCTTCACTTAAGTGTACTGACCTGTGCCTCCGCTGCCATTAACTGCTTCCTTTTCTTCTTCCTCCTCTTCTTCAGGAAGAGAGCTATCCATTTTCTCCATCTTGCTGACTGATGTGGTTCTTTTCCTTTGAGATTCTGGATCAAAATCATTATCAAAAAGCACTTGGTCCACTGGATCAGGCTGAAATGGACTGGGCTCAGCCGGAGGTTTGGGGGTACCATAGAAATTACCTTGTATATATCCAGGTATATATGAGAAAAAGAGAGAAAGAATGTGCAAAATGATTAAAAATGATAATATGAGCAAGAATTTTGGAAACGTACTTGATCATTTTATATTTTGAACAATCATTTTATATTTTGAACAACCTTCCTCAGACCAATTACCACATTTCAACTGTAGAGTTAACCTAAGGCTTGGATAATTCATGCTGAATTAATACAATTTCCAAGCAAGTGGTCAAGGAATCTTGCCTCAACAACTGAGCATTTTTATCCTACAGGGAAGACTATGAACCCTGGTCTTACTTATCTAAAAAGTTAAAATGATGCCTTATCTCCCTACTGTTGTGAAATTGCTTACGAAAAAGGCTTAAAACCAAAGTAAATGTAGCTATTTTAACTTCTGGATACTAATATTTTCAGACATAATGGTGTTTTTTTAAAATTTTTGACATATCCACAGGCATTTCTAAAAGGAGGTATGTATGAGATGTACACTTCATACATTTACTATTGGGTATGCCTGGGAAACATAAGAATATAAGAAAGGCCCTACTGGATCAGACCAAGGCCCATCAAGTCCAGCAGTCTGTTCACACAGTGGCCAACCAGGTGCCTTAAGGAAGCCACAACAAGATGACTGAAGCACCATCCTGCCAGTGTTCCACAGCACCTAAGATAAAAGGCATGCTCCTCTAATACTAGAGAGAATAGGTATGCAGCATGACTAGCATCCATTTTAACTAATAGCCATGAATACCCCTTTCCTCCATGAATATGTCCACTCCCCTCTTAAAGCCCTCCAAGCTGGCAGCCATCACCACATCCCGTGGTGTTCTACAATTTAACTATGCATTGTGTGAAAAAATACTTCCTTTTATCTGTTTTGAATCTGTCACTCTCCAGCTTCAACAGATGACCTCGCGTTCTAGTATTATGAGGGAGAAAAACGTCTTCCTGTCCACTCTCTCCAAACCATGCATAATGTCATGTCTCCTCTTAGCCGCCTTCTTTCCAAACTAAACAGCCCTAAGCGTCTTAACTGTTCCCCATAGGACAGTTGCTCTAGTCCCCTAATCATTTTGGTTGCTCTTTTCTGCACCTTCTCAAGCTCTGTAATATCCTTTTTTAGGTGCAGTTACCAGAACTGTACCAAGTGTGGTCTCACCATAGATTTGTACAAGGGCAGTATGATATCAGCAGTTTTATTCTCTATTCCTCGTCTAATTATGGCCAGCATGGAATTTGCCTTTTTTACAGCAGCCGCACACTGGGTTGACATCTTCATGGAGCTATCCACTACCACCCCAAGATCCCTTTCTTGATCTGTCGCTGCCAGCACAGATCCCATCAGTGTATATGTGAAGTTGGGATTTTTTGCCCCAATATGCATCACTTTACACTTGCTCACACTGAATCTCATTTGCCATTTTAATGCCCATTCTTCCAGTATGTAGAGATCCTTTTGGAGCTCTTCACAGTCCGATTTTATTTTAACCACCCTAAATAATTTGGAGTCATCTGCAAACTTGGCTACTTCACTGTTTAACCCCAACTCCAGGTCATTGATGAACAGGTTGAAAAGCACCAGTCCCAACACAGAGCCCTGAGGCACCCCACGGCTTACATCCCGCCATTGTGAGAACTGACCATTGATTCCTACTCTCTGCTTCCTATTTTTCAGCCAGCTCTCAATCCATAAGAGGACTTGTCCTCTTATCCCATGACTATTAAGTTTGCTTAGCAGTCTTTGGTGGGGGACTTTGTCAAAAGCTTTTTGGAAATCCAAATACACAATGTCCACAGGCTCATTCCTGTCCACATGCTTATTGACGCTTTCAAAAAACTCTAATAGGTTAGTGAGACAGGACCTACCTTTACAGAAGCTATGTTGGGTTTTGCACAGCAGTCCTTGCCCTTCTATATGCTTGACAATTCTATCTTTAATAATGCTTTCCATCAATTTACCTGGAACAGATGTTAAGCTAACTGGCCTGTAATTTCCTGGGTCCCCCCTGGAACCTTTTTTATAAATGGGTGTTACATTGGCCATTCCCCAGTCCTCTGGTACAGAGGCTGATCGAAGGGACATATTACATATCTTTGTTAGAAGTTCAGCAATTTCCCATTTGAGTTCTTGAAGAACTCTAGGATGAAAACCATCTGGTCCCTGTGACTTGTTGGTTTGCAGTTTGTCTAGACGTTCTAGGACTTCCTGCCTTGTTACCACTATTTGCCTCAGTTCCTCATTCTCCCCTTTCCAAAATCTCTGTTCAGGAGAAGGAATCTGCCCTGTATCTTCAACAGTGAAGACAGATGAGAAGAATTCATTTAGTTTTTCAGCAATCGCTTTATCCTCCCTTAGAGTTCCTTTACTCCCTTTGTCATCCAATGGTCCAACCGCTTCCCTAGCTGGTTTCCTACTCCTAATATACTTAAAGAATTTCTTATTGTTTGTTTTGATGTGTTTAGCAATATGCCCCTCAGAATCTTTTTTTGCTTCTCTAATTATCTGCTTGCATTTCTATTATGCAAGTTTGTGTTTGCTCCTGTTCGCCTCGTTTGGGCAAACCTTCCAGTCTCTGAAGGAAGACTTTTTTTCTCTAATTGCTTCCTTCACCTTACCCGTTAGCCATGGTGGTGACCTCTTGGACTTATTACTACCTTTCCTGACCTGCGGTATACAAGCTAGCTGAGCCTCTAGTAATGTGGACATGAGTAACCCCCAAGCCTTTTCAAGAGATTTAACCCTCCTAACTGTTCCTTTCAACTTCCTCTTTACCAGTTTTCTCGTTTTAGAGAAGTTCCCTCTTTTAAAGTCAAAGGTAATTGTGTGAGATTTCCCAGTCCCACTTACATATAAATTAAATTTGATGCCATTGTGATCACTATTGCCAAATGGCTCAACTACATCCACTTCCCGCACCAAGTCACTGGCAGCACCACAGCGTATTAAATCCAGGATCACCTCCCCTCTGGTTGGGTCTATGACCAACTGTTCGAGGGCACAGTCATTTAGGATGTCTAAAAAATTTATCTCTTTGGTTTGACTGGAGCATACATTTATCCAATCAATATGAGGGAATTTAAGTCTCCCATTATTACTACTTCATTACCTTTACATGCTTTTCTAATTTCATTCTCCATCTCAAGATCACCCTGAGCCATTTGGTCAGGGGGCTGATAGAACGTCCCCGTACTAAATCACCTTTGGGGCCTGGAATCGTTGTACTGCAGTAACCTTGTCCTCCATTTAAAATATAGTTCTGCCCTCCTTTAAAAACACAAAGATGGGGGGTGGGGGTCTTTTTGTTGTTGTTGCCCGTGCAGCAGTCAGTGGCATTTTCTAGACAGCCTTAATATTCAAGTTTCATTTACCTTCATTACCATTTCCCCCCTCATTTCTACACAGCTTTGCTAGCAATCCCTTACTGTCCCAGTTTTTCAATGTCCCCCCCACCCCTGCTGTTTCTGAAATGTGTTTTCCCCAGGTTTCAGAGAGAGCAGAGGAAAAACTTGGACAATTCTGGATAACAAGGGATTGCTAACAAAGCTGTGAGAAAACGAGGGGGGGAAACCCTGTTACAAATGGAAATTAAACTGGAACATTAATGCTGTCTGGTAAATGCCAGTAATTTCCTATCCTATTTCCTATCCATGGACTGCCAAAAAGGCAAATAAGTGGGTTCTAATCAAATCAAGTCTTTATTCTCCTTAGACGTTTAAATGACTAAACGGAGCCTAAGACAATAATGCTTGGTAAAGTTGAAGGCAGCAGGAAAAAAGGAAGACCCATCATGAGATGGACTGAATCAATGAAACCACGGCCTTCAGTTTGCAGGACCTGAGAAAGGCTGTTAATGTTAGGATGTTCTGGAGGTCATTAATTCGTAGGACCACCATAAGTCAGAAGCAACTTGACAGCATGTAACTCACACATCCTATGTGATTATTCGCAAGCACAGCACATGTTGTGATCTGGCTGCGTTTAACCTATTAGATGTAACAGTAGTGATATGGATAATTCCATTCAAGAATTGTGAATGCATCTGTGCAAGTTCGTACATTAGATACTGTGGAAATGATCTTTCCCAAGTGGGCACAGCACCCACACACTCACAGTTCTAACTGAAATCTGTGCCTCCTCTTCCAACTAACTCCTCAAAAGATAAATGTGGACTACAATCTTGCATTGCCCCCATCTTTGGTAGTCTACACATTTATCTTGAATACATGAATAATTAGGTAGTGTACACCACTTTGGAAGAAATCACCAGACTTGCAGAATTACTATAATTTTCCAACACAAAATGTATTTTTGATGTTGCTGCACATTAGAGTAAAGCACTTAATCCTAAAGCAGTTGCCCTACATGTAGCTTCTAACAAATGAGTAGTTTGTTATTTTACTTTTCATTCACTAGTACCCCTGAATGAGACTTACAGAAGGAATTTGTAAGAGTAATGGGGAACAGTGAAAATCAAGATCAATTCTGTTTTTACATATAGCATATCATAATTAGCTAATATGGAGCAATCTAGTTTTTGGCAGGCTGAAGTTAGGAACAAATTTAGTTTTGTGCAGAAACATGAAACAGCAATTTACACAAAGGCAGAATTAAAATACACAGTTGGAGGTTTAGTCCCATGCTTTCAGATGGCAGCTTGTTCTTGCAATAAAGCTATTAACTCAATACTGATTTATACCTAAGAAAGTTAAAAATATTTCCATTTTAATATGCTTACACACTTGAGAGACCACCAGTATTTTTCAACAAAGTGCACTGAAACAAAAGTTTAAACAACTGGCACTCATCCTAATTAATCTTATGATTTTCATAAGGGAATTTTTCACAGCACAAAAAGGAGTCCCAGGACTTCACTTATCTTAACAGTTTGTAGCTAAATTTTATCTTGCTTTCACAAAATATTTTAGGATTCCATATGAGATGCTAATATAAGACCAGCTGGTGGTGGGAAATAAAAGTTTGGGCAGATAGTCACCTGAATAAAAACTAGTTTTTAAGGAAATGTTGAAACTTTATGAACTTAAAAAGCAACATGATTGCAAACATTTCTACAGTCAGTGATTAATCAAGCCACCTGTATGCTCAATTGGAGGAAAGGGGTTTCCCCCCCACTAAGAACTTTTTGGAACTAAAAAAACAAAACAAAAAAACTTTAAAAATTCTAGAAATGTTACATCTGTAGGGTCATGGTAGACCAGTTATGACAAAATCAGAAGAGGTAGACTAAAACCAAAAGGAACACAGGGAGGAAAAGCACCTTCTTGTGTTGATTCTAACTAACCAAAACCTTTCATAACAGCAAGTTATAAAAGAGACCCTATTTGAATTTGTGGGCATGGTGTTATCTAAAATCAAACACTGCATTATATAGAATTTTCTAAACTGTTAAAACATACACATGGCCCACAAGAACTCATTGGGAAACTTCTTATCTATCCCCTGTTGCAGGGCTTCTACTTTTCCACTCTTTTTCTTGCTTTCCCTATTTGCTCCAGATCCCACTCTTCTTTCGTTACTGAATGCTGCTTTCTCTTCCCTCCTCCATTCTTGCCAATTGCCACTTTTAATTCCCATCTCCCTTTCTGTCCTTCTCCCACATAAGAGCCCCAGCAGCATCTCCCCCGCCCTTCTCCTATCCTATCCTCACCAACTATTTCCAACCCCCTTTACCTCTAAGGGAGACTAAATAAAAACACTAGATAATTTTAAAAAGGTGAAATCTCTGCCAATGTTTTGGGCTGCCCAGGCAATGTTTTATGAGGTTGCCTAGGCAACCCAAAATGGTGGTCAAGATTTCACAAGGCAGCTTTACAAGATCTCAACAGCTTCAAATATTTTGTGTTTTATTTAATCCTCCCCCCCTTAACATTCAAGGATTTCCTGCAAACCTGGGAGTTTGCCTACTCTACTCTAGCCTTGGGTGCCCGCACTGAACAGATTTTTGGGCCACATGATGGGGCCATTCATGGCTACTAGACATATAATTTGATAGTATACCCTCTGAGTTACATAAAGGCTTTATTCAATTTTAAATCAGAAAGTTTTGTGGTAATAGCAACCAATCAGCGTGCCCTTTTGTTTAGGAAGTGTCTAAATAATAAATTGAAAGTTTAAATTTAAGTCAAAGTTTTTAAGTGGCCTTCGCTCGATAATTTAAATCATGAATTCTGTCACTGATTCAAATTGCCTTGATTTAAATCAATGCACTCTGTTTAAAATAATCTGTTACATGGCTACAATTCTACATGAGTATGTCACCTACAAAACAGAGACAAAAGTTAAATACAAAGGATTCAATAAAAAGGTGGAACACTGCAAAGCAAAGGGCTGGATCTGAGAAATCTGCAAACTGAGCAGGGTTGTGGGAATGATTTCTACCAAATTTCCATCCTGCATTGGCCTCTTGAATCCCACGAAAATGCACTGCTGACTGCCAGTTGACCTTCTTGAACAATATGCCATGTGGGAAGCAGCAAAAAATAAGAACTGGCCAAAATTACCAAAACTTGTTCTATTCACAGACAACTGAGAGCGATACAGATAAGGTCAAACTGTTCTATAGGCATTGCCATAGATAGTTTTATGTCCAGTGTTTAAACTTGCTTTTGTATAGTTTTTCAAAACATCTTCTATCAGGCAGAGCAGGGATGGCAAAAATATAATGGCATAGCTGAATTCTGCTTTTCCTGGCATTTAATGAGATCAAAAGAATCCCAAGCTGAAGAAAAATAGCTGCTACCACTGCGCGAGAGCTTGCATATGAGTTTGCACAGTGCTATAAAAAGGTAAGTTTTATAGCAGTTCCCACACTGCTACTTGAGGAAGAGCTTTAACTAAACATCTTCAGATTTAATATCACATGCAACACTTGTCTTATAGCACAAAGTTTAAAACAGCCCTTCTATAACAGCATGACCTTTCATATGTACAAGGGCATATTTGATTCAATCCCCTGAGGACGAGTGTTATTTTAACAACTATGTATTTTTATCTCAAGATTGTGATTACTAAGACCCTAGCTCTACTGCTTCCACAGCCCACATTAGGAGAGCCAACTCCACATTAACAAGTTTTTCCCACTCTCAGCAATGCAGCCTGAGTGACACCTGTCCGCTGAAGGTTTATGCTTATGGCTAGGGAACAATGGCATGATAGATTACTTCCACTGTTCAGCCATAATGCTTTGGTGGATTCAACTACAATCCAAGTAGACTCCCTCCAGCCTAAGGAGCCTTCCTCTCAATTTACATGGCTCTTCCATTGGGAAAGGCTCCTTAGATTGGAGGAAGTTTTCAAACCTGAGCCAGAAGAAGAGGTGGGTATAAAAAACATCGCTCAATGCAGTAGTAGGGTAGGAATAGGATCCAAGGATCCACACATTCCCTACAAAACAATTTTAAATCCCAAGATTCAGAGGGTAAAAAGAATTAGAAGACTCGGCTATAACTGTTTTAAAGACTGAACAGTTTACATCTACACATAGACACCACAATTGTGCAAGAGCCTCCGTGATAAACAAATCTGTTACTCAGGGAATATGCTTTCTTTCCCCCCCTTTTTTTAAACAAGTTTTATTAATTTTACATATAAACGGTGATATAAAGAAAAGAAAAAGACAAAAAAAAGGAAAAGGGGAAGGGGAGGGGGAAGGGGTACCCCCACTTTTTCTAACATCCTAATTGAGTTACAGATATATTCCCTTTTTCTGGTCATAGTCAATCTAAATACATTTATACATACATATTTGCTTGAGTTTAAGGTTAACCTCCATCAAACATTAATTTAATTATCATTTATTCCCTATTAAACCAGTTTTGTGTTGTTCAAGAACTTTCTTTCTTCTTTGTTTTCTGCCCTATAGTTACTTATGAGTTATTCTTACTCTTTTTTTATTCCCTTGTTCTCCCTTATCCTCTCTGGTTTCTATGTAATTTTATACATCAAGGGTTTATCGTTTCATTGTTTACAACCTTTCAGAAGTATATAAAAGGGTTCCCAATGTTTTTGATGGTATTTGTATGTTCTGTCTTTTAGAAGATCGGTGAGTCTTGCCATGTTGGCATATTCGCTCGATTTTTCCAGCCAGGTTGTAGTGTCTGGGATACAATCAGATTTCCACGTTGTCGCTATTACTATTCTTGCCGCTGTTACTAGATATTTAATCATAATGTGATGGTCTTTTTTGATATTCCTTGGCATCATGTTAAGTAGAAACAATTTAGGATCAAAATCAATATGCTGTTTAAGTATTTTTTCGATATTTTTATGTATTTCTTTCCAAAATATCTGTTTTATTTTTATTTTAGGGAATATGCTTTCAAGAGTCGAAGCTCCTTTCAACACGTCTACCCTCTGAAGATATTTTATTATACAACTGATTTATACACTGTGCGCTGTCATCATTTAATTCAATAATGGCATTACATCAAAATACCACGGAGATGGGTGCCTGTAAACACAGGTGAGATGACTTCACTACAGTCAGATTAGGAGGCATCAATAACCAGCTTCTATGAATCCTCTTGAAAACTGGACTCTCAAATCAACTTGAAAAACTGTGAATTTACCTTGTTGTTAAGTATCCAGATAATATACCTTTGCAATGTGAAATCAGTATGAATATTAACAAGAAGCATATTAAAAAGTAGGACTCAGCAGGAAAGATTAAAGAATAAATACAGTATTATTGCATTGACAGAACACAGGACAACACTTATCTTGAAAGTCAGCTGATAGAATAATTTTATTTTTTAAACATACCATCATATGTTCCACTTTCTAGTAAGGCTCCACTTTCTTCTAATGCTTTAAATTGCTCAACTGGAATGAAATTATAGTCTACCCCAGGGACCTCCCCATCTCGTGGAGCTCTTGTAGTACCTGGGGGAAAAGGGAGAGAAACAACTGTAAAGTTTCCTGGGAATCCTGGTTTACTAAACACATAGTTTGTTACAGCAGTTGACAGAAAAAGGATTGAATGCTGTATAAAACACTGCCACTTCCTCGAGGTCATAATTAGAAAACTCAATCATAACTCCGGGTTGTAAAAATGGGGCAAAAAATTATGTAGGCATAACACATTTTCACAGATATTTTCATTAATTCATGAAATCTTTATCTATTTTCTTGAGAAAAGGGATGGGAGGAGTATTTCCACCCATCTGCTTTTGGGCTGGTTCATTAAAAGTGACAATACAGTGCTCAGAATATTTCAGACTAGAATCAGTTAAGAACATGTGTAACTGACGAAATAAGAAGCAATCATTTTAAAACTCTAGCTTAAACAACGAAATTTAACTAACACAGTGTTGGTATCAAATAGACCATAAAGACAGTCACAGATATATATAAAAAAAAGATTGGGGGTTGCAATGAGCATAACACTAGTTGCTAAGAAAAGACATCAATTCTGACAGTAAAGGAATAGAACATCAAGGAACAAATAAAGAAAACAGAGTTCTTCCCTTCTATATGCTAATTTCTGTTTCCCTTTCAGTTCAACTTGTATGGAGGGGGTGCAGAAGACTGAAAGCAAAGTTCTGTCATTTTTTCCCTTTTATCCTGGTCAATATGACCCACTTTTTAGGTAAAGGTAAAGCAGTTTGTATTTTTTTTAAACCGCTTATATGCAAAGTAAATTACTAAACACAATACTGTAATTAACTAAAGCACACACCCCATTCTACTTTTTCTGATGGACTGATTCAGCATTTCTTAGGTCAGGAGGTGTGGCTGGCAGGCTTCAGCATTGCAACAGGGACTCAACTTCCACTTCAGCTGTGTGGACCTTTCTTTTTCACCATACTGAATTTTTTCCACCATTCGTTCTGCCACAGGTGACCAATTAGCCTCCTTGTAGTCTGCCTGGCTGTTTTCTTCTCCAGCATTTCCCCCTATTTACTATGTAAGCTGACTGCATCAAACACCCACTCGCTGACTCCAAATAATTTATTAATGAAGTTAAATTGTATTATTCCACATGGAATAAAGCCACATGGCTTTAAGAGCATGTAAGAGTTATTGGGTTTACTATATTACCAAATTATTTTAATTGTAAAAGTACAAATAATATAACCAAATTACAAGCTACTCTTTAACATACCACCAACAGAACAACCATAGTAAGCATTCTATCAATGCCTACAGGAGATATAGGACAGGAAATTTTAAGGGCAGTTAAAAGTTCCTTCAAGAAGAAGGGATTCTTCACCATGTTTTACCAGGGAAATTGGTGAACTGAAAATGGATGTGGTACCACTGATGAAAACTTGGGCCATGCCTCTATATCACTAATTACAACCACTTTGATATACTTCCTCTTAAATGGGCTGATATACTCTGGAGTGGGCAGATACAAATCTAATTAAAATTACTGCAGTCAAGACCTCTACAGCACATTCATTTAGAGCACATTCCTGACAATTGTGGCTGATTGGGCTTAGAAGGTGGTGAGATCTCGCCGCCAGCGTAAGTGCCTCTTGTTCCGTGTTAAGAGGCACTTACGCTGGTGGTGAGGGCAGTTCCACTGGCGCCTGAGCGCCGTGGAGCTGCACGCCACTCCTCCACCGGCGCAGTCTCCCCGTGGTGCAGATCACGGCGGGGACTTGCAGCGTTGGCGTGGGGGGGGCATTCCCGAGGTGGGCCGGGGGAAGGAGCTGCCATAAGGTGGTTTCCTGTCCCGTTTCACCACTTAATGCTAGCACCGAGAACAGCGCTGCTGCGTCTGCTTTTTAGCAGGTGCAGCTTCGCTGTTCTCTATGGGGTGAAAAGGCCCTGTTTTTAAAAAAAAGCCGCGAAAAGGCTTTTTTTGGTTTTTCGGTGCAGGTGGAACGGTTTTAGGAGGTGGCATGACTGTGCCTTCTCCCTGCTGTTCCCCTATGCCAATTCTCAGGAATGTGCTGTTTGTCTAGGGGTCCCCAACAAGGTGCCTGTGAGGGCCATACAGTTGTGGCCTCCCCCACTTTTTTTCCTAATATCCATCTCACAGGTTCCTGGACCAGATCCTCAAATACCTTGCCTGATTCAATGCTATTAGATCACATAATGTTTGACTGTTGTGGTTACAGTCAAACTAGGATCTTGAAGAGCCGAGTTCAAAATCCCCACTCTTCTATGGGACCTTACTGGATGAACTTGTTGCAGCCTCTCTCTCAGCCTAACCTCCCTCAAAGGGTTATTGTTGTGAGGATAAAATAGAGGAGAGGAGTGAGGATAAAATAGAGGAGGGGAGAATTTGTAAGCTACGTTTGGGTCTCCAGTGAGGAGGAAAGCTGGGTATAAATAATCTAATCAAATCAATAAATAATTTTCACAAGAGGTGCGTCTGTATTCGCCTAAATTTTTCTCTGAAAGCTGCATTATTTTGAAATAGCACTGAGCAATCACAATCAAGGACAGTATCACTGATATGGATTATATCAGGGGTGTCCAAACTTTTTTCAAAGAGGGCCAGATTCGATGAATTGAACAGGGCCGACCATTTTGCCTGACATTCTTTGAACCATTAAAATTAAATGCAAATTAACTATTTTATGCAAAGTTTGTGTACAGTTTCCCATGCAACCAGAAGGACTGGCGTTTGTAATACTGTGCAGGGAAATGCCAATTCTCAGGCTTTGCGTGGAACCTCCGGCCTCCCCATGTTGGGTCAGCCTCCGGCCAGCTGCTCTCCCTTTGGAGCACCAAGAGGATGGGCTCCATGCCGGGCTCCCGGGGCACGTGGGCGGTGGCAGGGAGGGGCCTCCAGTCCACCAGCTGGCTGAAGGCCTCCGCTGGGCTCCTGGGGCGCATGGGCTCCGTACCAGGCTCCCAGGACACCTGCGCTCCGTGGCGCCTGAGTGCAGTGAAATTCCAGGGGGGGGGGAGGAGGAGAAGAGAGAGAGAGAGAGAGAGAGAGAGAGAGAGAGAGAGAGAGAGAGAGAGAGAGAGAGAGAGAGAGAGAGAGAGAGAGAGAGAGAAAGCGGAGGGAGGTTTGCTCTTGAGAAGCAGCCGCTTAAAAAAAACCCAATAAATTAAAAATAAACTCTCCCCTCAGAAACACCCCCTTCCCTTCCCTCTCGTCCCCCCCAGCAGAGGGACTATGAGGCGCTGCTGCTGCTGTGGCGGCGACGCTGAGAGGGCGAGCAGACCGGCCGGCCGGTCCCCGGCGGACGTGAAGTGAGGTGGACGACGAGGATGACGATTTGCCAACGGGCTTCCTACCTGCCCTCAAGCCCAGTGGTGGTAGCAGGAGGAGGAGGAGCGCCGCCGCCACCACAGACTCCCTCCCCAGGCACTGACAGAGCTCCAATCCGTGCTGCTACTGCGGCCTCCGCTGGGCTTCCGGGGCACGCCGGCTCCGTGCTGGGCTCCCGCGGTGCTGGACAGCTGGGGCAGGAGGGCCCTGCCCCCAGCTGGCTGTTGGCTTCCCAGCCGGCTCCCAGGCATGCCGGGCTCCCGAGGCGCGCTGGGAGGCGGGGGGAGGGCCCCCGCCCCCCAGCTGGCTGTCGGCATCCGAGCCGGCTCCCAGGCATGCCTGGCTCCCGAGGCACTGGCAGTGGTGGCCCAGCCGGCTACCGGCCCGTGGACCAGCAGGGATCCCGGGGGTTGGCCGTGGCTCCCAGGGCCCCTCGGCAGCTTTACCCTTCTCCCCGGGGGCCGGATTCAACCGGTCCACGGGCCGCAATTGGCCTGCGGGCCGGACTTTGGACATGACTGGATTATATTTTTACAGTTCAAAAAGAACAGGATTTCTTAATTATTATCTCAGATTTTAAAGAACCTCATATTTCTTTATTAAACTGGCTTAAGAGATAACTTTTATAAATAAGATGCTGGGGTAAGACGCTATTCTTTTTTGGAGATACAAAAGTTTTCCTTGATCCTTCTTTTCATATCTGATGGCAATGCACAGAAGCCTTGGGGGAAAAGTACAATTCTAGAGAGAATTACTGGGTATCCAGTGATTTGTATTCCTTTTAGGGTATCTACAGGGGGTCCACTAGGCAGGAACACAAACACTTGCTGAATAATTGTTTGGCTGCAGCCAGCATTTTAGTAGTCAAAACGCTGTAAACAAGTTTCTTTTCTCTTTGTTTGGAAACATATGATTTGGAATATAATGTTAATGAATAACTTTACAAAATCTTTTATAGAAGAAATATACAATATCATAAACAAATTTAAGAAAGCAGTGGTAACTTCTTGCTATTGGAATAAGAACAAACAACATGAAAATGTGCGAAGCAGAATTACCTCTTATTTGAATAAAGAAGTTGTATAAATAATAAGGACAAAGTGTTTAGATATACTCAAGTTACTGTTATTTTTGGTTTTACATTTTTCATTCTTTATTCCTATTACATTTATCACTTTTTTAAATAAAAAGCACAATGACAGTGCCCAGCTGAAAGTTCAAATAGCAATATTAATGTGAGAGAGAGATGGATCTTGATCCTGGAAATGTCTGGAACCAAGACACTGATATCTCACAAGCAAATTATGCAAAACACAGACTACCTCACAATAGCAGCCAGTGGACAACGTAAGATATCCCACCAATAGAACACAGGGGTATGGATTTCCTCTTCACACAATTCAACCAGCCTTAAAACAAGGGAACATTTGGGATTGAATTTCTAATGATAGCAACTCATCTATGCTTGCTTAATGTAAGCAGTATTTAAGAGTATGCAATGAGCATTTAACATGCTATTCTAAAAAAATCTGATCCTTAACCAATTTTTTTTTATATCTGTGTATACTTACAAGGGATGGTTCTCAAGTAAAGATTGTCTCTGATCACTTGTTGTAGTTTATGATCTATTGAGCCTTTCTGAAACTGCAGGCTTAGGTAGTGACGCAGATCTTTGTTGATAACTTTCCCTATGAAACAAAAACAGAAAATCGTGAAGAAATGCAATATATCACATGATAGACTAGATATAAATTTATCTCTCTAAGACTCTTAACATCTTCATTGCCCCACTGTTTTTCAGATGTGTCCAATGTGCAAAGACATGCAGCCAAATAACTGCTTTCCTAGTTCAACACAAACCCACTACTCTGTACAAGCATACCTCGGAGATATTGTGGGTTCGGTTACAGACCACCGCAATAAAGCGAATATTGCAATAAAGCGAGTCACAAGATTTTTTTTGTTTCCCAGTGCATGTAAAAGTTATTCTTACACTATACTGTAGTTTATTAAGTGTGTAATAGCATTGTCTAAAAAAAAGATGTTCTGTAATAATAATGAAAAAGTTTGAAATATTGCGAGAATTACCAAAATGTGACAGAGATATGAAGTGAGCACATGCTGTTGAAAAAAACTGTGCCAACCAACTTGCTCAAAAACACAATATTTACAAAGCGCAATAAAGTGAGGCGCAACAAAACAAGGTACGTCTGTATCTGCCTCTCTGACCTTGCTGCTTCATTGCTTGCACTATGCAACTTACGTAGTTCCTGGAGAGGCATTTTTTTAGCCCTTTCCCCTTTAATATCTTATTTTTTCAGTTCAATGGCTTTTATATGATTCCCTACCTCTTCCCCATACACTAAACTCTTCACTTATCCCACTATTGACCCAGCTTCCTTGTGCTGCCCCCCAGACAAACAGACTTTCCAGAATGCATAGGTTAAAGCTCATGTTGTATTAGTAATATGCTAGGAAATAGTACTTTCCATTTAAGAAAAGTGCATGCCAGTTACTGTAGTTTAGGAACCTCACTAGTCACATGTCTCTGTACTAGTCCACCGTTTGGCCAGCACCAATTTGCCCGGGAAAAGTAAGAGCCTTTGTTTTCATTGTTAATGAGACCGGAGGAAGAGAGAGATGTGTGAATTCATTATCTTTTCACGGACTGCTACAACTGGACTCTTATCAAGAGAATTAATGCAGATGCCTCCTATTCGGGTTGTGAGTACACTGAACTGTTTGGATGCATGTAGCCTGCAAAATAAAGAATGATTTGAGACCATGTAGCTTCCTGTTGAACAGTTATCTTGCGAAGGGTCTAGCTACCAGGTCCCTTTCTTTCAGTAGCTTTGTTTTTATGCCTCTTTTCTTTTAGTTCCCTAGTTCTCAGACACTCTTTTCTTCCTTCCAGCTAAAAGTACCACAGACCTTCCTTCCACTGCTCATGAAGAGCCACACCATGCACCAACTATATATTTATAGCACACAACTTGAATCAAATAGTTACGTTTTTGTGAATACTATGCAACACAGAAGCTCAAGTGGGATTTTCAGGCAACTGGCACCAACCAGCTTTTGGCATAAGATGGAACCATGTTCAGAATAAATTATTTTCATACAAGGGCACTGACAGAATAGTGGACAATTTTTGCTTCTGAAGTGTGATAAATAACACTTATCTGACAGTGTGATACATGCATGTGCTAATGCTAGAACTCCAGCAAGCCTCAACTATCAGTTTACTTTCAGTACTCTCAAATAAAGGCCTAATTGTTCTGGTAAGCACTGAAAGGTCTAATCTATCTATGCTCTAGGAAGTCTAATTTATGGAATCAACAGGGGAGACTGCTAAAAGGAAAATGTATTAGTGCAGGTAAGATAGAGGCCAGTCATTTGCATGCTTAATATATTGATTGGATAATTAGTGTGCAAGAAGAAAAAGGGCAGCATAAAAGTGAACTACTACACTATGCCAAATGCATCTGACGCAGGAAAAGAACACTAAAATCCAAGCATACTAATTCAGATTAATTAATTTAATTAAATGCAACCAAAATACAAAAACACGCACTGCTGCCATGCACTGCTGCTATTTTGTGGTTGGATTCTCCTCCCTCTGCAGACATTTTGTGGTTGTAGTGGCAACCTGTGTCAGAATTACAAAGATGCCCACAGTCTCAAAAAAGCTGAGGACCCCTGTTCTATATGCTTAATAATAATGATGATTAATTGCCAACATGTCGCAACTGACTTATGGCAATCCCTCAAATGGTTTTCAAGGCAAGAGGTGGTTTGCCATTGCCAGCCTCTGCATAGCAACACTGCTCTTCCTTGGTGGTCTCCCATCCAAATACTAACCATGGCCAACCCCGCTTAGCTTCTGAGCAGTTTGGGCTATTCAGGGTGCTTCTATACGGGTAAGAATTCTATTTTCATTCCAGTTTAGCTGGAAAAAACACTATACTGTCATTTCCAGGATGGCTGTCATTTCCAGTTCCCCAAATCTCTTTAGAAAACAATGTAGATTTCTGAAACTTCCTAATCTTCTGCTAGAGAGGCAAATTTCAGTGACAATTTGAATATTATTTTTATGGGGTTGGCTTACCCTTATTGGCATGTTTTAACTGACCTTTTTGTATTTATTTTATTAGCTAGACTTATTTATTTTTACTGACACCTTTTTTATTGTCTTAGAGCTCATTCCTGAGCCCTGCAGCAGCCAGGGACAGCGTGGTGGTGGCGCTGCCTCGATGCTCCAAGGAGGTTTTGCGGCCTCTGCAAGATAAAATAGGGGCATTTTTAAAATAAAAAATGTAAAAGGGGGAAAGGCCCCATAGAGAAAAGTGATGCTGCACCAGCAAAAAACTAATGCAGCACTGCTGAGGAGTAAGGGGGTGTTCCCAGCCTGAAAGGGGTTAGGAGGCTACCTAACAGCAGCCCCGCCCCTGGAATGTCCCGGGAACGCCTCCCAGGACTCCGGTGTGAGCACTTGCTGCAGCAGTCCTGAGAGGCCAGCGCAAGTGACACTACGCCAGCATCCGTGCCAGTTTACATGGCACTAGTGGCATGGATGCCAACGTAGGGGGCTGGTCGCCTCTTATGCCCATTCGGCCTTGCTCAGGGATGGGCTGCAAGTTGCTTTTGTTTTATTGTTTTACATAACAGTCAACTTGAGCAGACCTAGAGCAGTGGCATACATATTTTGAAATAAATAAATAAAGCCAATGGCCCATCTACATTGTTCATTCAACCAAAAACTACTCTTTTTAAAAAGACAGACTTTTTGCCTTTGATGTTATCCTTGACTTTGCTCATTAACCACGCTGGTATCCTTGCAGTTTTGATGGCATCTTTCTATCTGAACTTTAAATACTGTTTCACAACATTTATTCGTAACAGTATTATCCTTTTACAATAATCCTATCAAGTATCATTAGCAAGCTTGTCATATCACAGGAAAAGCACTGCCATCCAGCACACAAATAACTCTGTATTACTGTTCTTCTGATCTTTTTGGCACAAAGGTACAAAGTAATCTATTGTTGTCTGTCACCTTCCCAGAAAATACTTGCACCTCCCAGTAAGCTTTGGAAAATAAAATTTGCAAGTGTCAACAGAATGTCAAAGCCTTAAACTGGAAGTATTTTTAGTATGATATTTTAAGATGATAAAAAGGAAACCTGCATGTCACAACATCAAAGAGTCACATCTAATGAGCTCAAATTCCTTGATTGTTCTTTAAAGTATATACCTAAGCATCATGTACTCATTATAGAGCCAAGCATATGCATAATGCCCAACACAAATAATATTTTATCAAATCTGAGTAAATATTAAAAACCAAAATGATAGGCAATTATTTGTTTTTTTAATCCATTACTTAACTTTCTCTGTGGACAATAAACTTAATCAGACTCTTAATCAGCCTGGTTGCTCCCATGGGTAGTTCCCATAGCCACATGGGTTGAAGTTATATTTATTTATTTTATTTATTTAAAATATTTATAAATCTCCTTTCTTCCAGGCATCTTAAGACCCAAAGCAGATAGCTACAATCTCACAACAATTTGATTAAAAAAATCAAATCAACAGATCAACAGGATACATCACCTGTGGAATTGCTTCCTATGATATTCTCTAGCTGGCATAGGAATGGCTGCCAAAGCAACAGTACCCACACCAGTAAGACAAAAAATAAAAAGGAATTACATACGTTCACAGCCCATCCCTAACCTCTGAGGACAAAAGTCCTCAGAAGATTAGGAAAGGGCTGCGCTGGCGCTGGGGCCCCTGCACGGGTGCACGGGCTACTTATGCCGCTGTGAGTGACCCCAACACCGGTGGGGAGGCCCGGCACTGGTCTCCTGACACTGCTGTGGCAGTGCTGCCCAGGGACGCCGGCTGGGCCTTCTGCCAGCGTCCCACCAGTGCAAATCTGTGCACCAGCGTTCCAGGGGGCGTCCCAGCGGGCATTCCCGGGGTTTTCCGGGGGGTGGAGCTACCTGTAGGCAGCTTCCTGTCCCCATTTGGCTCAGAACGCCAGCATTGGGAATGGCATTGCTGCGGCTGCTTTTTAGCAGGTGCAACATCGTTGTTCTCTATGGGGCGAAAAGCCCCATTTTTTAAAAAGCCTTTAAACAGCTTTGGAGGTGCTGCAGCAGTGCCTCGGCCACATTGTCCCCAGCCACCAAAAGCTCAGGAATGGGCTGTCAGTTTTGCTCCTACTGTGGAGCAAAGGAAAAGATACCATTGTTCCAGCATTTAAGGAAATGTACAATATTTTACACACAATAAGATTAAAATCATACAATTGATCATAAGAGAATATGAAAACTATTAAACTAGCCATGCCTGCAAAAGTCAAATTTTGCAGCCTAATGGAATACAACTAGAGATGAGCTTCTCCTACCGACTAACAGATTTCCCAAATTTAACATTTGTTCAAATGGTCAATGTATCCTCCTGTAACGTATATAAATCTGCTATATTACAGAAGAACAGTACTAGGACATTTTGCTAAGACAAATGTACTTTGTAAATAGTTCCATTGCACTGAAGAAAATGAAGGAATATGAAGTGTTATAGATATTCGTCTTCTCTACCAGAACTAAAAAGAGACCCCATTAGCACATTCTATATGTTTTCAGAAATCTTCTGTGGAAATATAAGTCAGTCTCCTGGCTGGTAGGATTCTAGGTAGGATGCACGATGCAGCCATTTTCAAAAGAGAATCCAAGAACAACTACACTTATCGTCCTGAAGAGAAGAAAAGCATCCAAAAGATGTGGGGGGGGGGGAGGGGGGAGAATTAAACTTAAGAGGCTTCAAGGGACTTTAACAAGCTTTGGAACTTTCTCTTGGATCAGAAAAGCTTCTATGTACTCCTCTACAGCCTTATTACAGTGGGGACACACTAAGAGACGGTTGCTTTACAGATCTGCTGACGAAGCTGCATGCAAAATACACAGGGAGCTTTGAGTGAAATAAAATTTCTTTTCCCATTGCACCATTTCCTCTTCTTCTTGTGCTTTTTATATACAAATGGCAAACATTTGCTTGTATAGGTTAAACTAGTGACAATACAATCCTGCAGTTACCTCTGTCTAAAGCCATTGAAATTAATTGATTTAGACTGAATGAATTCTGCCTTTCAATGGCATTGTGAATGTTAATAAAGAGTCTTATCACTACTTTATGTTTTAGTTGGTCCCTAGAGCACTCGTTGCATTTCAAGACTCAAACCCCAAATCAGAGACTTTATTGAAAAGAAATTGTGAGAGATCCCCTCTCTCTGAGTTTACTTCTCCAAATCAAATGTTCAGACGTTGATAAAGAAACAAAGGATTTATTGAAGACATCAGGAGCTGAGACAGGCACAGGTAGAAAGCTGCAAGTGAGGGGCTATTCGGGTTTACAGAATATATTGACTCCAGGGCACTGGGGCACTGGGGTTCACACTTATTGTTATGGGAAGTTACAAGCTTGGCATAATACAAAACATCAGACGAGTCCCAGGAAGTCTGGTGAAGCTATCACACTTCCAAGGCCGCATCGGCCTGAGGGAGTACTGACAGGAAGAACAGCGGGGGGGGGGGGAAGATACTAGGGGCAATCAGCCCTGGCGCCTGAGACCAGAAGGTGTGAACTGCTTTTACGAGTTCACTGATAACAAAGCAAAAGCAGGTGATGGAAAGCAGAGACACATAGACAGAGACCCTCACAGAAATATTCTTGAAACATTCCCATGATAACTTAGGTCCTAAGCTCAAAGCTATGTTTCCCTGGAATAATGGAATGGTTTTATGATTCATAGCCTTAGGAGCAATGGAAAGAGTGGCTGGAATACAAACAAGTACTTTCAGCAGACCTGAGGCCTTGGGCACACCCAATGGGATTTATATCTGTTTGAGCAGCAGACCTCTGTGTCATATCACAAACTACTTTTGAAAGTCTCCTCAGTTTCAGAAGTAGTTTGTCAAGAGGCTTGGCTAACTATTGTTTAAGAAACAGAAGCCCAAACTCCCCTTGGGCATGCAAATTAGTGATGTGCATCTTTGGATCCTACCCAGGTATTCAAAACTTGCTATTGCCTCACTGTACACATATATACACACACATAACATTGTGCAGAGCGGCAGAGACGCTCCCTCCCCACTGCCACTCAGCTGTTTGGTGGCGGCGCGGCCTTTCTCTTTAGCTCTGCCTCATCTCTGCGTCTTCCCTGGCCGCCCCAGCAGCACGAGCCTTCTCTGCCGCTCTGCCCGATGTCCCTGCTTTCCAAAAAGCTTTCCCCAGGAGGAAAGGCAGAGAAGGCTCGCATCACTGGGGCGGCCAGGGAAGCTGCAGAGATGCGGCAAAACGAAAGAGAAAGCCTGCACTGCCGCCAAACAGCTAAGCTGGTGTGTGTGTGTGTGTGTGTGTGTGTGTGTGTGTGTGTGTGTGTGTGTGTGTGTGTGTGTGTGAAACCGGCTGCCTGGAGACTGAGGAACAGGAGGGGGCAGGAAAAGCCTCACCCTGGCACTTCCGCTTATACAGTCAGTGACATCATTTATAGATGATGATGGTCATGCCCCCTCTCTACCCCCGCCTACTTCTGCCCACCAACCAGCTGAGAGTTGGCGGGCAACAACAGCAAAGAGCAGTAGATTGCCTGCCATAACCAGGCAGTTGGGAACCCTACCACCAAGTGTTTTTAAAAAGTGGGTGGGGCCAAGTAGGGCTGTTTCCCAGCAAAGATTCTGGAAATTTGAAGGGCTGTGAAGATTTTTTAAAATGTTGCTTTGGCCGCAGCTACTACAACACAAGGATCTGCACTGTATTACTGAAGCTAAACCGTGGCACTTATTTTGTGGCTGGCTCTGCCTCCTGTGGCAGCCATTTTGTTCCTGCGCCCACCATGCCATGTCAGAATTTCAAATGTGCCCGCAGGCTCAAAAAGGCTGGGGACCTCTGGTCTAGATAATGGGTGTGGGACTGGCATATTAGGACAGTGTTAAGCATCAACAACTTAATCCCACAGTCACCATTTTATACCTAGCCAGAATAAGCTATAGTTACTGAAGGGATAAGCATGGTACCTGTAGAGACATAAGTTCTTCTTTGCTGCAACTAATTCAATATAAAGAAACTGTGTGTCATTCCCCATGTGTTAAATATTGGTATTGGGAAATCAATACAGTTCTTTTTCTTCCAGGTTTGTTTTTCTGAAGTTCTTTCCCAAAAATTTATATACTCAATATGATGCTATCCCTCATAGACAAAAGTCAGTTTTGCCAAGGAAACTCTCTGTTGAGCTTTAGTTACCCTTTAAATAGGCTTGGTCATTTGACTAGCTAAAAGACAACTACTTACTTGACCCATCAAATATTACCAATAATGGAAACTACTATTGCAACAGAGAACAGGTGCTTTAAATCTACAGACCCGATATTTTTGCAAACTAAGGAAACAAATTAGTCAACTATTTTTATAAAGCTCAGGGGTCATTCTAATCTTCTCTGTATCATTCCAATTTTAGTCCATGGGCCGCTGAAGCGAGAGACATTTTATAAAGGACGTAATAATATCATAAATGATTTAATCTCAATTTGGAATAGGATCAGAAATAGAATTGCCCCAGATATTTCCCCCTGGCATCAGCAGAGACGGAATGGGGTGTAGCTTCATGTCAGAATTATACTGAAATAAATGGAGAAGAACAAGCTGGTTTAGCTTGTTATAAGGCTTTAATAAAAAAATAATGATTGTCCCTTATGAGAATGCAAGGTCAGCTAGTAAGAATACTATTAAATGTGTAATTATTTGCACATGAAAAGTTACTTGAACTTGCTATCCTTTTTAAGAAGGCATGGATTAAGAAAACTCTCAAAATTTGAAGATTTAGTGTTAAAAATAAGTGTGGTATTTTATCTACATTGTGAACCTTGCTGTTAGAATTAGAGGAGGAGGCAGTGAAAGCCATGAGATAAGGCGGCATGGTTATTTAGGATATGTATAGTCAGGATGTTTGGAGGTATATATACATGGAAGGATCACAAATCAGAGGTTATCAAGTCCTCCAACATCTAGTATGTTATGTACTCAAATGTATCTACCTTTGTCATTCATTCACAAGGCAGAAGCACTATATTCAACTTCTTGATGTTCATCTTAATAATACAGAATGAAAGAACTGCCGGTAGATAGAAGTCAAACATACACTATAAGATGCCTTACTTTCAAAGATGGAAATTGGAGTCATGGGTAGCTAACATTAATGAGGAAATATAATAATTTTAAGATTAATTTTAGATATTTGAATATGGTCTTTTAACTCAAGCAGGTTTAGAAGGATCAGAAAACTATACAAGAGTTGAGTGGACTATTTTAGACAGGAATATGTTGTAACTTGGTACATGACTTAAGTATATATTGAGAACCTGATACAACTGCTATCATTTTCCTAAGGACGTAAGAAATACAATACTGCCAGATCAATGTTGTTTATCAAAGCACTCTGTTTCAGAACAACCAATTGCTGGTGCGGAAGTCAGAAGAAGCTGCAAGAAGCTAGCAGCAGCCTATTATATAATGCCTCATTGTGCTACATATGAATAATATATTGATCCTTTCATTTTTGTAGTTGTTTGATGTCCTGCAGCAACATGCAAAGAGACTGCAGTCCTCTTTTCACTCACCTTGTTCTATTTCCAATTTTACTCTAAAAAGATTCCAACAGTTTCTGTAAAACTTCCTACAGTTTGTAGAACACAACCACGGCAATGGCAAGGATCACTCATAGGAAACTTCTTGATCCCCCTTCCCTTAGCAGCCACGTGTGAGATCCTGGAAAGTTGATGCTGGGAATCAGGGGACTTGTGCAGACAAAATGCCTTAAGGGGGCTGAAGGGAGATCTTCAGAGAAGAAAAGAAATTGAGCCAACTTACCCTGGCTTCCCTGTTCTACCAGTGTGCATTCTACTTTTCTTTCCTGCTGCAAAGAGGAAACATGCCTTCCTCCCTTACAGTAATCATGGAAAAAAGGTTGGATCAAGATTTGTGCCACAACAGTGCTAAGGGGGCAAGAGCTCTCACTGCTATTCAGAAACACTAATCTATAGGTGCTTTGATGGAAACCACCAGTATGCATTGGCCAGAGTCCAAAAAAACCCATGTGCAAACAAAAAAATTCAGTGAGAATAAGGGGAAGCTGCTGATTCCCCTGCATCACACACTATTCTAGACCCTAAAGGAACGCAGCTGACAAGAGAAGGATGACTGAAAAATGCATATCCTGTGTATGGGCCTTTAGAACTTGACCACTGTGTGATAGTTTAGCATGCAGCTCATGACCCACCATTCTGTAACAGCTGAGTCTTCTAAACATTCATCAAGTTCAGACCCTTACATTAGGAATACTGAGCTTTTCTTCTGAGATTCTGTGAAATTAAGCAGGGGTCTCCTTCTGTATCTGTAATATTGCTACTTGTTCTCAGCCCTCATGACTAGGCAGAGCAGGGAAAAGAAAGAAGAGTAGCACTATACAAAATATACAACTAGACTCTAAAAGTTGCTATTCAAGCACAATATTTTATTCTACACTCATGATGCCAACTCTGTAATGATTATAAGGTCATGCAAAGCATTCAAACAATCAACATCCGACAGGGTAAGGAGAAAACTGAGAATGGTGAACTCAAATTAGTATTTTTGATAAACAACATTTAAACAGGAGGGTGTACTGAATATGCTACTGTAAGCAAACACAACAGCAGTTTCAGGTAGCCGGCTCAAGGTCAACTCAGCCTTACATCCTTCCGAGGTCGGTAAAATGAGTACCCAGCTTGCTGGGGGTAAAGGGAAGATGACTGGGGGAGGCAATGGCAAACCACCCCGTAAACAAAGTCTGCCTAGTAAACGTCGGGATGTGACGTCACCCCATGGGTCAGGAATGACCCAGTGCTTGCACAGGGGACCTTTACCTTTTTAATGGCAAGGATTACATGTACATTCCTGAAAACTAAAAGTAACATAGCAAAAATTAACATCACATATCTAATAGCCAACTATATCCCAACCAGCAGATACTTAAATCTGCAGATCAGGGCCAGACAGAGATTAGAAAAGTTTTTCCTGCAAACCTGCCCCCCCCCCTCAAAGGAGACTTGTCCTTACATGTGCAAGCAACACTTCTCTGTTCAGCTGGGTAGCCAGGCTAGTGTTGGGAGGTGGATTCTTCGAAGTCCACTCATGCTGCAGCTCCCTGCTACCCCCAACTGTAGCCCACTGGCCCTGGTGCTGCCCTGAATCCCAGTGCAGCTACTGCCAGGAGCTGTGCCTGGTGGCAGGGCCCAGCAGCTGTGCTGGACCTGGCAGTGAAACCCAGGAGTCATGCCAGGCTTGGCAGCAGTGACGGTGTAGGTGGGAAACAGGAACTTGCAGCTACAGTGAACTAGGGCTGAGTGGGACAGGAATTGCATCATGATGCTTTAAATTATTAGCCGCCTTGTCAGCCCTTGTAACTGAAAAGTAGGATATAATTTTTGTAAATAATAATTATTATGATGTAGAAGTTAATAATTCAACTACACTCGTGCTGCTTTTACGTGATGTGGGGACTTGTGGGGATACATACACACACACACACACACAGGTTAAACTTAAACCAGAATTATGTTTATATGTAATTTCTTTCTGATCTCAATTTGAAGGCCAAAACTGACATGGCACAGGGAGAATTCTGATCACATTGGCCTGTTTTTTTTTTTGTTAAAGGTTCATAGCTGCCACATAGGACCTTGCTTTAGTTCAAGACCAGTGTCAAGAGAACGTAACCCTACCAATGCCACATGACTTGTTTTAACCCCAAGGATTTTTTTTTAGCCATTCTATACTATTATTGGGATAAATTCAGCACAAAAAATCTGCATGCACTACAGCTCTTGCACAAGTAGGAAAGTAAGAAAAAGACTGTGGTAGCTGCTTGTGCCAAGTCAAACTTAATATATTCCCATGTGTGTTTCCATTTGTGTGCGATGTTGCACAATTAATTTCTGGCCACTATAAAATACAGGTAGGAAAGCACTAGGTGTTACACAAGATCTTGTGCAGGTGGAACTGCCATATATCCATTTAAATTTCCATTTGTGTGTTGCTGGATCCCAGCCACTATCTTAAAAGCGTCTTCCTGGTTTTATGCTCTGGTAGTTTATAGGTTAAGATGTTTACTCAGTATTTTTTTGAATGATGCTATTTTAATTGTTCTTACCCAACATATTCCTTTTTATCCCATTGCTGTTGCAATTTTATCATGATTACAGTGATTTTGTTATATTATTTGTTATGAGCAGTTGCAGAGGTATTTCTATGAAGAGGCAGCCAGTACAGGTGTCACATTCACTCCAAACAGTTCTTAGCACTGGAAAAAAACGAAATAGGCACTCACTATTTGCCCGTCTTCTCCCTACTTTCAATCAATCAACCAACCAACCAACCAATTAATTAATCAATCCTTTATTGGCACAAAAAGGCACAATACAAAAGGATATGAAAGGAATAGAAATATTAAAAGCTGCCCTTTAAAAATAGTTAGTAGACAGTTACATCAAATAACAGTGTTTGTTGATAATACCATCTAATTAACTGTTTGGCAGGCTTATTCGAGGGATAACAGCAATGTGCAGGAGGCTTAGTTTCAACTGACAAAACCATTTGGGGGAGAGAGATTGAGTTCCTTCACCATGGCACTGATTCAAAACAGGGTCCCATGCAGCAAGCAGTCATAAGCCTTTAAACATTTCTGTTAGACATTTAAAAGATTCCAATCCCAGAAGCCCCAGCAGTTTTTCTGTTTTGGCCTTAATGTGCAGATATCATACGCAAACAAAGAATTCCAAATGGTAAGTTAATTCAAATGCCTCGCTTTAAATATTAAGGTCTCTATGCATTACTTCTGCCTTGGGACTAGCATGAAAGAACGCCTGCTACAAAGCCTTCTTTGCTCTTCTTCATCACGTGGAGATTTCAATAAAAGTGGCCTTGAGGCCGGCAACAGCAAATTCAAGGTGAGAAAAACAATGAGGCCTGCTACTACTATCTGTATCAACAGCTAGAAAGCAATGACAGGTTGCCTTGCCCTAGCTGCCTGTCTCTGCACGACTATCTTTACTCCTCCTCCTTTCATATGCTCAACCTACAGCTTCTCTACACCTCCCTCTCTCAACAATCCCCTCTTTCATCCCCCATATCTCTACAGCTTCCCTAATCCCTATTGTCCACCCTCCCCTCCAAAATCATGAACACTGAGGTGAGGTTTTATTTTTTATTATTTTAAATTGCCATTCTAAGTGTATTTATTTACTTCATTTACATTCCAGGGTGGCTTACATTGTTCTCTCCTTTATTTTATCCTCACAACAACAACCCAGTGAGATAGGTTAGGCTGAGAACACATGACTGGCCCAAAGTCACCCAGCAAGCTTCCAAGACAGAGTGGGGATTTAGCTGCATTTCCTGGATCTTAGTCTGACACGCTAACCACTACACCTCATTGGCAGGTCAAGTTGTTCTAAATTCCATTCTAGGACTGGGCCAAGAAATGTATCCCATTTTCTCAGAAAACCTGTTTACTGGTATATAAAATTTCATTTGTGTGTTGACACCTTTGAGTCAACACAGGAAAGGAAACACACACAGCAAACTTCACCATTGATACAATTATCATGTCTCTTAAACTTTAAGAGACATAATTGTATCAATGGTGTTTACTGTGTGAGCTTCCTTTCTTGTAAGACTATTTCAAGGTATGAATGGCCAATAATGTCACTCTATCAAATACTGACTTTTGAAGCCCTTATATGTAGGGTTGCCAACTCTGGGTTGGAAAATTCCTGGAGGCTTTGGGGGAGAAGCTTGGGGAGGGCAGGGTTTGGGGAGGGGAGAGAACTCAGCAGGGTATAATCCCATACAGTGCCCTCCCCAGAGAAGCCATTTGCTCCAGGAGAACTGATCTCTGTCATCTGGAGACCAGCGGAAACTTTAGGAGATCTCCAGGTCCCACCTGGAGGTTGGCAACCCTACCTATATGGCTTGGAGCCAGCGTGAAGGACTGCTTCCTCCAATATGAACCTACACATCCACTCGGGTCATCTTTGGAGGCCCTGCATTGGGTGCCCCTGCCATCTGAGGCTAGAAAGGTAGAAACAGCAGAAATTACCTTCTCAGTTGGGGTGCCAAACCTCTCTCCAGGGAGCTTTCTCTACCAGCAGGTGAAGACTTTTTTGTTTTGTTTAGTGTCTTACTGGCCCTCCCCCCTCCTTATTGTGTTATTCGTGTTTTACCAAGTTATGTCTGTTTATATGTTTTAATTGAATTGTTTGTTTATATATATTTTATTTGGGGACCCTATTCTGGAGAAAAGGCAGCATAGAATTTTTAAATAAATAAATAATAACCCTTTGTCCTCTCATTTCTATTGTGACTCTGTTTGCTTCATTTTTAAAGCAGTCTATTTAAATGTGGAATTTAGTCCAAGTTCACTCCTCTTTTGCATTTCAAACTCTAAATCAAAACACAGAGTATGCACATGCATTCCCTAGTGAATACATATTTTAAAAAAGAATATTCACTTCACGCAAACCATTTTCTCTGACATGGATATCTCAAGAGAAGGAGCACGCCACTCTCAGAAGACACTCTGACCACAAATCACTTCAATCTCTTTTCATACTACTGCTTAAATTAATTCTCTGCATAATATGTTCCCAAAAGAGCAGAAATTTGTTACATGCTCCCATCACTGCCGACTTAAAGATCACATGATATTTAAAGAGGAATTTAAAAAGAGGTGCAAATACATTTGGATCTTTGATCAAAAAATATTTTGTCAAGTGACTATTAGCATGTTTGTCAAATGCTGTCTAAGGATGATACATTTTTTAAAATATTATTTTTTAAATGGACACTCTAATCAAGGTTTGATAATTACTGCAATTATGAAAACTAATTACCGGTAACTGTTATTATGAAAACAATGGATTGATGCGTATCAGTTCATTTGGGGAGTATGTTCCTCTGGGTGCTAACAGAACATACCAAAGGATGCAACCCAACAAAATTAGCTTTTGAAAAAAAATAATGAATTGTAACTTTTCACAATGTTAGTTAAGGTTTCTACCGGTGAAAATGGTTAAGTGAACTGTTCTTGTTTGACCTCTATCTTGGAATACCAGAGTTAAGCCAGGAATTACACATTTTAAGACACAATCAGAAATAAAGAGAATATATATATATATTTTAAGGCTGCTGCTAAGAAGCCAGGCCAGCTTATGATTCCAACCTTTCATAGAGGCTTTACAGAACAGACAGCTAGATCACATGGAAGTAGCATTCCCTGGTTCTAGCCGCAAGCCAATTATGGTGGCCCTAAGTAAAGGCTTTAGCACTGATGACTGCTTATGTTCCTATGAGATACCTGCTGTTAGAGCAGAGGCCCATAGAAAAAGCTTCACCATGCTGCTAGACTTGTTGCTGCCTACTGAAGGGTTAGGGGGCAACCAATACTCACTCCTGGCCTTTCTATTAAATTATATTGAGATGAAATTGAAGAGGAAAAGCTGCCACCTACCCAATAGCATTCTTGGTTTAAGGAACTATTTAACAGAGATCAAATAGAAAGCCGACTAGCAATATCTGACTAATCAGTTCATTAACATGCCACCATTCCTAGATGGACATGGGTTTCCATAACTTGTACTCCACATGTGAGTTTTTTTCCTACCACTGTTCTAAGGATTTTTAGGATAGAAGTTTGCCTAACATGATTGCTCTTTCCAGTTTCTCTTCTCTCCTGCCTCAACCAGGGATGCACAGAATTGCAATGGTTTATAGATAGTGAGAGAAATAAAGCAGAGTTCTAGAATCGATTTCTTGTATGATTGATAAAGCTGGTATTGAGTCATTACAGCAGCATCTAGTGGCAATACAAACTGCACAAAGGAATGGCACACTGATCCAAAGAATATGGCAATGGTGAGGAAATCACTTGTTAGCCTTGGAGCTATGTATTTAATGTAGAACCCACACATTTCTGATTCCAAAACCAGATAACTGACCACAGAGAAACAATCACATATTGATTATGTAACCTCACACCACACCTCAAGTGGGTATACAAGCACTAAATTTAGAAACAGTAGAGTATCTGTGGTATGACTCTTCAGTTTCAGGGTTATAAAGATACCGGTAAGTACTTAAAATAAAACTAAACAACCCTAGCTAATTATTAAAAGTGAGATGGAACAGAAGACTTGGAAGGCTGCATGCTACTTATTTATTTCCATACTGTAAGAACCTAAACTTTATAATACTAGCAGGTTTTTCTTTTTCAAAGATTGCCTTGAAAAAACATAAATCCAAAGATAAGGAACTCCCAGCATGTGTACCAAACTCTAGTGTTCCAGACCATTTTGCTTCACCCTTTGGCTAAAAAGGTAGCCTAACCATGTGCCAGCCTATCATCCATAGAAGCTGTATCCTTGTCCAAATACTTGTCGCCCACCTCCAATCATCTGCTTGCTTTTACTCTCCCACCACTATCCACTGGTAGAAATGTGTTGATTGGAGGGGGGAGGTTTGATTTTTTTTTTTTAAAAAAAAAAACCCCAAATATATTGTTCAATTTTTCCAATAGAAGATTTGGGAGCACAACACCAGCAACAAAGACTCATATGAAATTTTTCTCTTTTGAAAGAGTGAAATGCTTTAAAAGACAAGTCTTTAGTCCCTCAAAATGTATAGGATGAAAAAATTAAGACAACCCAAGCACTAAGTAATGATGATTGCTATGTATACTGTAGACATCACTTAATGTGCTTTGATACATCCCTACCTCAGCTAGTTGCTTTCCCAGATCCAGAAAATACACATTGGGCAAAAGCAGTTCAGGAAAGCCACCAACTATATTTAGGTTTACTTTTTAAAATTTCCAGTAAACCCTTGAGGTTGGCAAAATAATTTGTCTGCAGCTAAAGGGAAACAGACAAAGGATAGAGGGAGAAGAGGGGTTTGCTGTTGGTTACATGGCCCCACCTTTAGGAAATGCGGCCAAATTATATAATGCCCTCTCCCATAAAACATGCCTGACATCATTTTTGATTCTGTTAGGTTACTTACAGTACAACCTTAATCAGAATTACACCCTTTTAAATCCACTGAAGCCAATGGGCTAAAAAGGTGCTTAGGATGGCACTGTTAGAGAACAATCATAAGTAGATCTACCCAGAATCCTACTCAGGTTTAATCAATGAGGCTAACTACCAAAAATGCCCTTGGGATCTCACTGTTAAAACAAGCATGTTGCTTCTTCAGATATGAAATTGGTTTTTAGTTTGACTTACACCACTAAGATGGCAATAGCCACCAACTTGAAAAAGGCAGAACTTTATAGGAGTAACTGGTTTCACCTCGTCTGGAATACTGCGCTGTTAACTGAACTAACATACTAAAAGAAAACCCAACTTTCAATGACCAGATAAGGTCAATGAATGATTGAAAATTATTAAATTTTGTAACTGTAAGATAAGTGCTAATAAAAAAGAAAGAATTTACAACAAATCATAGAAATCAAACAACTCATTGTACAATGCATCTTCATATTTGAATGAAAAGAGACCATGCCTGATACCTTCCATTCTGGTACCCATTAACACCATTTGCCAGCAGGAATTTTGATTAACTTGAGTAGAGAAGCTTTTATGTGAGGTGAGATTTTAAGGGGTTTGTGACTGGCTTTTATTCTGCTCCCAGTCGACTGTGAATTTGTATTCATTGCAATTGGTTATAGACTACTGGACTTGATTTATTAATATTATATGCTACTGTTCAGCACTAAAAGCAATAAAGACAGAATAAAAATAATGGATGTAACATAGCCAATCATATCCCTAGCACAACACATAACCCAACAAGCTCTCATTTCTGCAGAGTTTTCAATGGAGTAAAGACCTACAATGAAAATTCCTTGCTTTCCCAAAAGTCTCCAATAAAGCATGAGCAAAACGTCAGTTGTAATGCATGCTGTTGCTCAATACAATAAAGGTATTGTATTGTATTGAGCAAGTGTAACTAACGACAGATGTAATTGTCATTACTTTCATTTTCCCCACAGCTGCCTTAGGCACATACATATTTCACTATACTTGAAATGTGTTAAAATAGTTCTTTGCTTAAAACACCAGAGCATAAACTAAGCTTACCACCACACCACCCTTGAAAATGCATTTCCATTTCAAGGAAGATTTAAACAATTATTTAAGCACTTTAAGTAATTATTAGCCTTTTGTTGAAGCTGGATTCAGACAAAAAAGAGGTACTACAGATCATATTGCAAATTTACGTTGGTTACTGGAGTATGCCAGAGAAATTCAGGGGGGGGGGAGCAGTTTGCAGTTTATAGTTTACAGCAAAGCTTTCAACTGTGTGGATCATAAGGATGGTTGTAAAATAAATGGGTGTGCCACAACATCTGATTGTTTTGATGCATAACATGTACTTTGGACAAGAGGCCATTGTTAGGACAGAATATGGAGAAACAGAACTGTTTCCAATTGCAAAGGTGTCAAACAAGGATGTATTTTATCTCCCTATCTGTTCAATCTAAATGCAAAACATACCATAAGGAAAGCTGAATTAGATTTAGATGAAGGTGGAATGAAAATTGGTGGAAGGGACATTAACAATTTGAGATATTCAGATGACACATTACTGGCAGAAAATAGTAAAGACTTGGAATGACTACCAATGGTCGAAAGAGAAAGTGGCAAAGCAGATTGCAGCTGAATATCATGAAGATAAAGGTAGTGACTACTGAGGAATTACATAACCTTAAGGTTGACAACGAAGAAAGTGAAATTGTTAAAAGAGTTTCTATTCCTTGGCGAAAGGGAGACTGTCACCAAGAAATCAGAAAAAGATTGAGACTTGGAAGGGCAGCCATGAAGGAGCTAGAAAAGATCCTTAAATATACAGAAGTGTCTCTGAAGACCAAGATCAAGATAATTCATACCATAGTATTCCCCCTTACTATGTCTGGATATGAAAGTTGGACAATGAAGAAAGCTAAGAGGAAAAAAACTGATTCATTTGAGGTGTGGTAGACCCCTGGTGGGGTTTTCAAGGCAGGAATGTTCAGAGGTGGTTTGCCATTGCCTGCCTCTGCGTCACAACCCTGAGCATAGCATATTCCTTGGAAGTCTCCCATCCAAATACTTACCAGGGTCGACCATATTTAGCTTCTGAGATCTGACAACATCAGGCTAGCTTGGGCTATCCAGGACAGGGCATGGATACCAGGGACCACCAAAAAGACAAAAAAAGTGGGTTCTAGATCAAAACAAGCCCAAATTCTCCCTATAAGCTAAAATCACTAAACTAAGCCTGTCTTACTTTGGTCACATCATAAGAAAACAAGACTCACTTGAAAAAGACAATACTAGGAAAAGTTGGAGGCAGTAGGAAAGAGGACCCAACATTAGACAGATTGATGCAATAAAGGAAGCCACGGACTTACGATTTCAAGAGCTGAGCAAGGCTATGAATAATCAGGATGTTTTGGAGGTCATTAATTCACAGGGCTGCCATAAAACAGAAGCAGTTTGATGGCATATAACACAGAGTCTTTTTTTTTTTTTTTTTTTTTTTTGCATTTTGGCTATTATTTTAACATTTTACAAAGTTTCCCTTAAGGCTTTTACACCAACAATCAACAACAACAAAAAAAGAAACACCCACTCACCCACCCACACTTAAGATAGATCTTTTGAAAGCCGCCATTGCAGGCTGGAAAAGTAGAGGTGAGAGGTGGAAAAACCAAGGAATAAATTAGGAAAAACACAGTTCTTAATTGAGAGATGATTTCATTTTAGGTCTTGTGGTATGAGATTTGCTTTGTTACCATAAACATAATTTTCACTGATACATTTGATATGATATTGAGCAGAGAATGAACCTCAATCAATGTTATGGTATTTCCCATGCAGCTGAACACTTTTACTATATACACAAAGTCACACGCTTGCAAATCAAGGTTTTAATGAGTCAGACTTCTTTCCAGAGAAGACATTTTACAGGGTATTTTTCTGATCTAGAGATGCAATCTTAATTAGTTTGAATATTGTAATTAAATGCAGGCCATTTATCCTAGAACCCCATTAGATTTCTTATCAGATTAAACACAACCTCCAGTACTTCTGGTGGAGGTTTGCATGGGGGTGGGATTTCCAATCCCCCACCCACTGTCCAAAGAGATTGTCTTTAGCCACTGGGGAAAAGAATTCTTACATTTATTTATTGAAGACATCTTTACCATGCATTTCCCCTACAAAGGACTTAGCAAGTAACTTTTAAAACATACTCCCAAACCCCAATTTAAAACCCCCGTTAAAAAAATACACAGCAAGACAAAGAGATCTTACAAAGCAATGGGATGGATATTCTTACTCATGTCTTAATACCAATATCTGCAACAGTTGCTTCTACCTGAAACTCAGAGAACATCATTTGATGAATGGGTACTTCTGTTAATCCTAGAGAGGCAGGAAGCTGATTGCAGACTTTTGTCTCCACCTTACAGGAATAGGGTTGCCAGGTCCCTCTTGGCAACTGGCAGGAGATTTTGGGGGTGGAGCCTGAGTAGGGCAGGGTTTGGGGAGGGGAGGAACTTCAATGCCATAGAGTCCAATTGTCAAAGCAGCCATTTTCTCCAGGTGAACTGATCTCTATCAGCTGGAGGTCAGTTGTAATAGCAGATCTCCAGCTAGTACCTGGAGGTTGACAACCCTATTCCCGCTGAATCATTTCAGTTTGGAGATTTCCACAGCCATATAAAGCAGTCTGTCAGAAAAACCTACCGATGCCTACTCAGAAATGTCAGTGTGCAGAAAAGATGGCTGCACCAATGCAGAATCAAGGAAGAGAAGAAAAAACAATGGTGCAATGGGAAAAGAAACCATTTAACTCAAAGATCCCTACATATCTTACATGCAGCTCACCAAGGGATCGTTTTTTTTGTCAGCTGGGTCTATGATGGATCCCAGGTGTGTCAGCTTCTGAGGAGCTAGACAGCTTTCCGATCCACATCCACAAAAGCATCAATCCTCAAGACACTGCAAAATCCACTAGATGCGTTGAAGTGCCCTTGTCCTGGACAAAGACTTAATTAGTAGGTGATCTAGGTAAAGATTAATGTAGATATCTTAAACTCTCAGAGAAGAAAAATGGTGGTGCAGTAGGAAAACTGATTGACAAATTCTTCAGGAAACTTCAGGAAAACTCCTGAAAATCTGTCTTATGCAGGCACTGATTCGATTTATGCAGGCACTGATGCAGCAAATTGTTGGATGGCTTCTGTCAATCTGGCTTGCTTAGCAGGTCGGAGGGAAACTGGAGATAGCATAAATTTGTAAGGCAGAAGGAAATAAACTGGATGGCTTATCCCTTAGTTGTGGCATTTCAAACCTAACTATTGGCAGAAGAATGGGCCCAGACACGGTGAAGAAACTGTAAGTCCACCCCGCCCCCCGGGAAAACTCTGGCATCAAGATCCGTGTTGCTTGGCCTTTCCCCCTTACTGGTATTGGAAAATTGGCTAGAGTCTGAGGAGTGGGGTCTGGCTCTGAAGGAATTCTTGTTCCTATACCAGGGAAAGTGCTTGAAGTCCTCAGTCTTGGAAGGAGTAAGAGAGATTAGGGATACAAATCTCTGACTACCCCCCCCCCATATCTTCAGGTTATGTGCCCCTCCTACGCCTCCCTTAAAGTGGCTGTTTAGAGACCATTGTTGATTTGGCACCAATTCTACTCTGATGTCAGATTTTGCAGAATAGAATTCTAGAGTATTTGAATTCTCCCCTGGAACTGGAGGACATGATTTTGATGAATAATTATGGAAGAAAGATTCCCTACAACCATTTAAAAAATTGCAGCAAACGGTTTAATGCTCTTTTAAGAAGAGGTTAGATGGCCATCTGTCAGCAATGCTGATTCTGTGACCTTAGGCAGATGATGAGAGGGAGGGCATCTTGGCCATCTTCTGGTCACTAGGGGTGTGGAGGGGGGAGGTAGTTGTGAATTTCCTGCATTGTGCAGGGGGTTGGACTTGATGGCGCTGGTGGTCCCTTCCAACTCTATGATTCTATACTTTGTGGAAGTGGTTTGTTTTGCATTTAAAAACAAGAAAAATAAAATTATTTCAGCTTATAAAGAAACCCAGATGCCAGAAGCTGCTCAGTTTTTACTTTAATAGGCTGATCAACTTAGCTAAAGGAGATGAAAGCCTTAAGTGAATACAGAAGAAATCCTAACTCTGTTAAGTATTTACACATTTTAAAGTAGGGGGAGGTGGCTTGGAGAAAACAGAGGAGGGGTTTTTTTTTGCCCCTTTCCCCAATGCAGCGGTGAATGTGGTTGTTAGTCCACACAGGCCATGTGACCCCAGGAGTCCACTCTCCCAAGTTCACAAGGGCCTGCTGGGGGAAGAGACCACAACTTAGAGCCACACTTGTGGCTGTGATGGGTCACTGGATCCAAGACACAAAAATGTAGGCATAGTAGTTTTGCCTACATTGCTACGATAAGCTAAGTTAATGTTTAATTTTATAACCTCACAGCTATGCTACAGACAAGCCAAGTATCTCCACTTTGCTCCAGTGAAATATAAATATGGCTCAAAATGCTTGCATAATTTCTTTGATAAAGATGTATAACAAAACAGCATTTAAAAGTTCCAAATAAGCAACAAATGGAAAAGACAAGCTTAAAGATGCACGAGGGTAAGTTCATATGTTTATGAGTTTGCAAGGTAGTTCCCTTGACCCCAGTATGACTAACACACTCAGCTCTTTGCCCACACAGATGTTTCACTCAAAGCTGCCAATGTTCAGAAAATTCTTTATTTCCCCATGCTGTGCTTATTGTGTTATAGACATGCATGACTGCCAAGAAACTGTTAACTAAGCAGTACAGGAATCATTGATAGTACACAGCTGGGTGCTTTAGTCATACAACATCTGTTTTCCCAACATTTCTTCCTTTTCTAAATCCATCAGTGGTCTGAAGAAACCCAAGAGTTCTTAAGGAATGCAAGTGTGAGACTGTGGATCTTCTACCATTTCATATCAGTAGATCTAGACGCCTTACTGGAAAATCAGAAGGTAACCTGGCTGGGAATGAGGGTGGGCTATAAATGTAAGATAATAAATAAATATTACAAAATTTTAACAAGTGAATGGAATGAGTCAGGTCTGGGTAACTACAGGCCAGTTCACATCACATTTGTTCCAGATATCGGTGGAAACCAGTAGAGGATTATCAGCTTTAACACAAGTTCTTGAAAACAGATTGGTTTAATTGTACATTCGTGATTTCAATTTGTGGCTTTATGCATTTTATATTTTGTTCTGATTATACTGTAAGCCATCTTGAGTTCCAGAAGGCAGAAAGGTGGCTAATGAATATTTAAATAAATAAAACAAATAAGTGAAACAGCTCTATAAGAGATTGATAGCACTGCTTCTAGTGGGGATGCATTCACCATATAAATGAAAGGACATGGGAATCACCAGCTGACCAGCTCTATAACAGCCCTGTGCTAGTATGTTCTGGGAAACTTTTCAGATTCACCTACTACTTCAAGGCTTCCTCCTGGGAGAGCTGTGGTAGCCTTGTCAGCCCTGCAGCTCCTATTGAGGTCCCATTCCTCAGCTGCGCAGGCCTTTTATAGATCTCCAATACAGTTTGAAGGTGGCTGTTCCAGCTACAGTGGTGCCATATCACTTTTGGATTGACCATATTTACTTCTGACTAGATCTAGCATAGAAGAGCCCCGTGGCGCAGAGTGGTAAGCTGCAGTACTACAGTCCAAGCTCTGCTCATGACCTGAGTTCGATCCCAACGGAAGTCGGTTTCAGGTAGCCGGCTCAAGGTTGACTCAGCCTTCCATCCTTCCGAGGTCGGTCAAATGAGTACCCAGCTTGCTGGGGGTAAAGGGAAGATGACTGGGGAAGGCACTGGCAAACCACCCCGTAAACAAAGTCTGCCTAGTAAACGTTGGGATGTGATGTCACCCCATGGGTCAGGAATGACCCGGTGCTTGCACAGGGGACCTTTACTTTACTTAGATCTAGCATACAGTGGAGCTGCTGTCAGCCCCCACCAATTTATAACACCCCTCCCCCAAACAAAGGGTGTTAAATGGAACCGCTGGGTAGGAAGTTATTACTGTATTAGAGAAAGAAATAAGCATCTAGGCATACAAGCCATTTTGAGAAAAATCATCACCAGTGATTTAGGTTTCCCAGACACCATGGGTTTCTATTTCAACAGAATGTAACTTCCATGAAGGTCACCGGGGCACCTCAGTGTTACTGTCACTACTTGTCAGTTCTCTCTCAAATTGTCGATTATAATATCCCCTCCAACATATACAAGGCAACATATAAAATAATTTTAAATCTGCTTTTAATTTGTCCTCCACAGGTTGATTTTTTTATTTGGATTATGTATTTGCAGTTTTACACCCCTTCCCCAGTATACAAGAAAGCTTACATGTACCCTCACACAATTAATAAGAATAATCAGCTGAATAGCGTTAATTACAACTTTGAAACTGGCTTAATATTGTAATGTCAATAACATCCCTTTAATGCTATCAATTTTATGAATCAATTAATCTTTAAAATAGATTTCCCTTGAAAAAGCACTAGAAAAATTCCCACCCAACATCACTGATCAGTAAGGCTTCTGTAAAAGGTAGTCCAGAAACTATTACGCATGTGAATAATCTAGTAGACATTATATACTTTAGAAGGCCAAAATAATTTCTGAGAAAGTTTTACTAAGTACTCCATAATTAAACTTACTTATGGAATAAAAAGGTGAGTCCTCTCATGGACTGGTTAGACAACAGAAATCAGAAGGAAGGAGGAAATGGTCCATTCTCACAATGGAGGAAACAGTGGAGCCTCCCAGAGTATTAAGATAGTTAATTTATAATTTTCATAAATTATCTGGAATCTGGGCTGAACAGTAAAGTGGCCAAGTTTGTAGACATCATCGCCAATTTTTAAAAACAAAAACCAAAGTGGATTATGAAGAGCTCCAAGAGGATCTCTCCAAACTAGGTGAATGGACAACATGGCTAATGGGGTTCAAATGGTTTTTTAAAAAGGTCTTTAATAAAACTATGGTGATGTGTCTAAAACAGGACAGCCACACTATTAACATGTACCCACCTTCTATTATTTATTTCAACAAGCAACCACTCTCCCCCAAGCAGTTTCTAGTGCTGCAACTTCACCAAGTGTACTAGTCCTCACATGTTTGGAACAGAGTTTTTAGTTTTAGATTCTAGATAATAAAAGCAGCTCCTCTTTGCTTTTGGTCTGAGTTTCAAATAACCTTTTATGTTTTAAAAGGAAAAATAAACTGCCCATTATATGCAACGAAACAAACTGAGGCTGGTGCACAGATTACTGCTTTATTTCCTGGGAGGAAATGGCCAATACATAAAGAAATCAAGAACCTAGGCTTCCACAAATGGCTATTTCTAATTTGAAAGGAGTAGCTGCGTCAATTCTATTTTAGCAAAATAAAACAGAAGTCCAGTGGCAGCTTAATGATGAACAACACTTATTCCAGCATGAAAATTCTTGAGTCAGATCACACTTCTGTAGAATTTCTAGTTTAGCCCTTCTTTTACTGACTGGTTTTGGTTTTTGCATGGGCTTCACGTAACTGATAGCATGACATTTATGGAAAATTCAGCTTTAAAAACTCAAGTGAGGAAAAGCACATGAAATAAAAGAAGAAAAGTGTTGGTTACTTAACCAATCCTGTGGCAACCAAAGAATTCTCCAGTACTATTACAGCATATTGGGATAAACAATTAATTTAGGCTGACAATGAAGTTGGGAATTTGATATATGACAGTATTTCAAACTAGTACAATGATTAGATGAGAGCCAGTGTGGTGTGGTGCTTAACAGTGGCAGACTCTAATCTGTAAAACGGGTGGGATTCCCCACTCCCCCACATGAAGCCTGCTGATTGACCTTGGGGCAGTCACAGTTCTCTGAGAACTCTCTCAGCCCACATGGAGGAAGGCAACGGCAAACCAGCTCTGAAAGTTTCCTGCCTTGAAAACCCTACAGCGTCATCATAAATCAGTTGTGATTTAACGGCACGTGCACACACACACAGTGATTAGGTGCAAAGTTCTTATGAGCCAAGTAAAAAGACTTTAATTCTTAAATTTTCTCTATGGGGTTTGTTTTTGAAATGCAAGAAAGTATATTTAGTTGCCCAGAAAGTGCCAAACAATTCTCCGAGTGAATTCTGTTGTCGATGGTGTGTAAATATTTCTGTCCAACTGCTATAATAAAAGGATTAAAAAAAGAGATTTCCCCAGTGAAAAGACACCTGTCATATTTCAAACTGTATTGACAAGTCTCCAAGTTTGAACTGATTTGCTATACAGGGTGGGAGGCTGCTGTTTGAAGCTGTTTTCTTATAGTCTCATCAGGACCACAGAACTAGCTGTAGTTTTTTCGATCCCATGGAGTCGGCTTCCAAGCGAAGATCTTACTTAACCGTCTTGCATGTATTACAGACCCACATGCAGAAATACATGTTTTGAAACAGAGTACAGATTTTAGGGTTTTGTAGGTAATGTAACTTGACAGAGAATGGAGCCTTGGACACTTACCGTAGAGGCTCATTCTCTTCTGAGGTGAAGGGCATCCTGATATGTGGGTTGTTTTCCTATCCATCCGGGTAGGCAGGACCAAAATTTTGACTTCCTGTCTCCCTTAGCGGGAAAACAGCCTGCAGGAAGCCAGTTATCGTCTAGGCTAGCTAAGTGAACAATACTAGAGACAGACTCACAAGAACAATGTATTAACTGCAACACTGGTGAAAGATAAGCAGATACCCCCTAAGAATCTAACCTAGAAACTTGTACTAACATGAACTAAGAAACTGGAAACTAGAATTAAACGTCGTAGATCCAATTCGAAGGTGGGCAGGATGCCCTTCACCTCAGAAGAGAATGAGCCTCTACGGTAAGTGTCCAAGGCTCCATTCTCCCCTGAGGCAAGGGCATCCTGATATGTGGGACTTTATAGAGCTCCCTTGTGGGTGGGTAACGCATTATTCTACTACGTTTTGGAGCACTCTGCGACCGAAGGCCGCCTGTGCTGAGGACCAAACATTAATTTTATAGTGTTTTACAAAGGTCGATACCAATGACCACGTAGCAGCCCGACATATCTCTTCTATAGGAGCCTGCTTATCGAAGGCTGCCATCATCGCCATGCTACGGAGTGAATGAGCTGTGATTCCCCCTGGCGATGGAGTACCAGTCGACTTGTATGCCTCCGAAATACATTGCCTGAGGGTGTAACTAATGGACGCTGCTGACATTCTTTTACCTTTGGAAGGGTTTGATATCCCTATAAACATAAAGTCAGTTTGTCTAAAATCTTTTGTATGGTCTATGAATATGTGGATAGCTCTCCGCAGGTCCAAAGAATGCCACGATTTTTCTTTGGCACCTGACGGTCTGGGACAGGATGAGGGAAGACTAATTTCCTGGGCCCTATGGAAACGGGAATTTATCTTAGGCTGGAACGTTGGGTCTGGCGTTAAGACCACTTTGTCTTTGTGAAAGACACAGAGTCCCTTCCTGATCAAGAGGGCTCTGAGTTTCGAGACCCGTCTAGCCGACGTAATGGCAGTTAGGAACAGTACCTTCATGTGAAGGTATTTCAGTGGAACTGTCCTAAGTGGTTCGAAAGGAGGACCCGTGAGGGCTTTCAAGACAAGACTGAGGTTCCAGGACGGAAACCTGTGAATGACCAGTGGATGAGTTTGAGATACTCCCTTTAAAAAGGCAGTGATGTTTCTGTGCTTTGTTATAGGGAGCCCGTCTAAGAAAGGTAATACCGTAGATAGAGCGGTTACCTGTCGCCTTAGCGTCGAGGCTGAGAGCTTAAGGTGAACTCCCTCTTGCAAGAAATCTAGAATTGCAGTTATGGATGGTGAGAGTGGGTTGACCTTCTTTCGCCTGGCCCATCTAACGAATGCTTTCCATGACGAATTGTACATGCGCCTAGTGGAAGGTCTACGGGCTTCTAAAATAGTATTGACCACTTCGATGGAGTAGCCCTGATTTAGAAGGGACCGCCTTTCAAGTGCCAGGCGGTCAAACTGAACGACTGAGGATCTGGGTGGTTCAGAGGACCCTGGCGTAGTATGGCCCTCTCCGGTGGTATTTGCCATGGCTCCCGACAAGACATCCTTTTGAGGTTCGCGAACCATGGCCTGTGGGGCCAATATGGAGCTATGAGAATGACATTGGCGTGTTGCTGTTGGATTTTGCGCAGTACCTTGGGGAGAATGGGAATGGGGGGGAAGGCGTAAAGGAGACCTTCTGGCCATGAGCTCAGGAAAGCGTCTATGCCTTCCGCCTTTGGATGAAAGAATCTCGAATAATATCTTGGTAGTTTGTGATTTTGCTCTGAAGCGAATAAATCGATAGAAGGGGTGCCAAATTTTTCTGTGACTAGATAAAATGTGTCCTGGTCTAATTCCCACTCTCCCTCGTCGACCATTTGGCGGCTTAGCCAGTCGGCCTGTACATTGAGTGTCCCCTTGACGTGCTCTGCCCGAATCGAGGGAATGTTTATCTGAGCCCATGAGAAAATTTTTGCTGCCTCCTTGTGAAGGGAGGAGGACCTGGAGCCGCCCTGATTGTTGACGTAAGCTTTTATGGAGATATTGTCCGTTCTTATGAGGATGTGACGATTTCTGATTTTGGGAGCAAATTCCCGCAGGGTGAGCTTTACCGCTCTGAGCTCCAGTAAATTGATGTGAAGTGTCGATTCTAGGGGTGACCACCGCCCCTGGGCTAGATGCTCTCCAAGGGTGGCTCCGCAGCCCGTCAGACTGGCATCTGTGAAAATCTGGAGGGGCTCCTCGTGTATGTATTGTGTTGGTCTGTATAGGTTCGATGGGGAGGACCATCAACGCAGGCTCTGTCTGACCTGTGGGGGAATGAGAATTGTTTTTATCCTCTTTCTGGTAATGTCTAACTGATGGGGGCTCAGAAGCCATTGTAATGGCCATGAGTGGAATCTGGCACATGGCACTACTGCAATGCATGATACCATCAGCCCCATGAGTTTTGCTAAAGACATAAGTCTGGGAGTCTTTTGTCTGGCTGTGGATAGAGAGAGTGCAATTATCTTGTCCACCCTTTCCTTGGTCAGGGAAATTGAGTTGTTTTCTAAGTTGATCCGAACTCCCAAGTGGATTGTGGATTGCGATGGAATGAGTGAGCTTTTGCGGAAATTTATCAAGTAGCCATGCTCTTGAAGAATCTGAATAACTCTGGCTGTGTGAATCCTTGTTAGATCCAGGGTTGGGGCACAGATCAGGATATCGTCCAGGTACTGATGTACCTGGATTCCTTCCTGTCTGAGGACGGCTATGACAGTTACCAGGGTCTTGGTGAAGACCCTGGGGGCGGAAGTAAGACCAAAGGGAAGGGCCCTGAATTGATAGTGATTGTGTCCGTACGCAAAACGGAGAAAGCGTCTGTGGGAAGGGTGGACAGGGATATGGAGGTAGGCCTCCGTGAGGTCCACGGCTGTCAAAAAGGTGCCAGGGAGAAGGGACTCTCCATGCGGAAATGTTTGTGAGCCATCCTCTTGTTGATGTTGAGGATGGCCCGCCAGTCCCCATTTTTCTTGGGGACTGTAAAGAAGATACTCCCTGGCCCCTCTGGAGGACCAGGACCAGTTCTATGGCCCTGATTTGGTGTAGATGCTGTATTGCTTTGAGGGTAATGCTGCGTTTCCCTTTCCTGGTTGGGATTGGAGATCGAAGGAATCGATCTGTGGGATGGGATCAAAATTCTAGGAAGTAGCCCTGAGTTATGATTTTGGAGACCCACTTGTCCGGATTGGACAGAGTCCGCCTTGCGGCGAACTGCTGGAGTCTCCCCCCTACCTGGAGATGATTGGCATCACTGTTGATTGGTTTGGGTAAACTTATCCCCCCTGTCCGGTCTGGACTGAGGTCCCTGCGATTTCTGGAATCTTCTTCCTCTTCTAAATGGTCGTGTACCCCAGGAACCTCTAGATGGTCCCCAGGAGCCTCTCCGAAAATCAGATCTAAACCTAGATGATGGTCTAGAGGAACGAAAGGACTGGTATGGGGATCTATGATCCTTTTTGAGCTGCATGGGCAGAACCTGTTTTTTATCTTTAGATTCTACGAGAATGCTATCCAGTTTTTCACCAAACAAGCGACCTTCTTTCACTGGGTATGACATCAAGGTGGTCTTGGCCTTGAAGTCTGCCGGCCAAACTCTTAGCCAAAGAGCCCGTCTAAGGGAAGTGACTGAAGACATCGATCTAGCCACAAACAACATAGAGTCGAGTGAAGCATCGGCCATGAGCATGGTAGCATTTAGTACTCTCTCCAGACATCCGATTATCCTGAGGTTGTCTTCGGGAACCAGCTGCATAACCTTTTTAATCCACAAATACGATGCTCTGGCGAAAATAGAGGTGGTGGCGCTAGCTTGAATAGCTACGGCCGAGGCCTCATGTGCCTTTCTGGCTAAAAAATCTGACTTCCTATCCAGTTGATCCCTTAGGGATCCCACACCGTCCTCTGGGACCAATCCTGGTGATTGGAGGTCCAGTACTGATGCGTCCACTAGGGGCACTTTCAGCATATCCATGGCGTGGGGTGCCAGTGTGTATAGTTTCTTAATATTAGGTGGAACCTGCCTGTTTGATTAAGGTTTTTCCCATTCCTCCCTGACTGCCCTCTCAAAAAATTCAGGGAAAGGGACAGAATTAGTACGTGGTTGTTGTCTGGGAAAACATTCCTTAACCCCCTGCTTCCATTTCGATTTGGGTTCCTCTGCGGAATCCACATCCTCATTCAGGTCCAGAGCTAGAATGGCTTTGGCCAATAATCCCTGGTAATCTTCTCCTGAAAAAAGTCTATTATACTGATCTGTAGGTTGGAGGGATTCTTCGTCCGAGTCAAACTCGCCCTCCTCTTTGTCCTCTCCCTCCCCTTTCTCTTCTTCTTCATCCTCAATGGAAGAAGAAGTAGACTTGGAAGTATTTGCGATTGCTTCTCTAGTATTAACAACAGAAGCCTTCATGGCTGCCTTGGTGGGCCATGTAGATGTTCTAGGGATCGCTGAAACACCAGGATCATAATTTTCCTCCACATTAGACCTAGCTACTGAGGAGGAGGGGAGGTCCTGAAGCCATCCAGGGGTTGGGGGTAAACGCGCTTGGTAAGCTTGGAATGCTAACCATTGGCGCTGAAGGGCACAGTTAATGAGATCGTCAGCATTCTCCCATGACAAAAATGGCCGCCCGCCGCCGATTGAGGGGGGGGATGCCAACACCCGGTGGGAGAAAACCCGCTGCCGCTGCGTTACCAGTTAGTAGGTGGGTAGCAGTCGCCGCTGCCGTCTCCGAGGCCGCCTGCGCACCGGGGACCGGAGTCGGGATCTTGCGAGAAGAGGCGGGCGTGCTCTGGCCATCGTTCAATTTGGTGCCGCGCTTTTTTCTCTTGCCGCCCTGATGCAGCGGCGCGGCTTTTCGCGCCTTTTCATGTCTTCGGCTGCACCGGGGTCGGCTCCTCAAGCAGCGGATCATCAGGCTGCGGCAGGGTCCCTAACGGTCCGCAATCGTGGCCGTTGGGAGAACCGGCAGATTTGTGGGAGGTTTGTACCAGCCCGCTGTGGTAATCCTTTTCAGAAAGGAGATCATCCTCCCTGATAGTAATGGCGTCGGCCATTTTGAATTCCGCTCGGCTCTAAGCCGACAGGAATAAACTCACACACTGGGAAGGTAGGGAAGGGAACAAAGAGGAACAACAACGAAGGTACAAATAAGACAACTTACTACAAGATAGGGTAAGGAAGACGAACTCAGAACTCTCCTAACTACTCCTAAAGATTTGAAAAGCACAGAGCTGTGCTAATGCTGCTGCTCTACCCGTGGAGGCAGGACAAAAACTGGCTTCCTGCAGGCTGTTTTCCCGCCAAGGGAGACAGGAAGTCAAAACTTTGGTCCTGCCTACCCGGATGGAGAGGAAAACAACCCACATATCAGGATGCCCTTGCCTCAGGGGAGAATTATACTACTGCACCATTTTCTCCAACAAGAAAACACTAGCTTGGATCCAGCAGAGCATTTCTGCACATGGAAGGATTTCCGCATGTGTAACATGACTTTCTCACATCTCCCCTCCCATCGCAGCCCCAACAGCTGCTTCCTGAATCCAAGAAAGTATTATAAAGGAGCAAGAGCGAGGAAGAGACTATTTCAGTCAGAGTCCATTTCTACACTGCAGTCCCTTGGACTGAATGACATTTTGCACACAAAAGTTCTGGGACCTCCAGCACCAACTTTCTGGAGGTCTGAGGGTTGACTTGGAGCAGGGAGGCAAAAGAGATCCCATGTATGTAAGTGCCTTCTGCTTATACTTCATAAGATCCAACCCACTGGTAGATGGCTTTAACAGGGGGTTAGATTCATGGACAACAGATACACAGAGAACAGATTCATGAATGGCCACTAGCCCTGGTGAGTAAAGGGAACGCCATATAAAGAGGCAGAAAATCTTTGACTACCAGCACTAAGAGGCAACATCAGGGCTAAGTCATGGCCTCTATGTTGGCCCTCCAGGGCAACTGGCTGGCCACTGTGTGAAACAGTACGCTCAACCATCAGTCAGATCCAGCAGGCTCTGCTTATGTTCACTGTTTATATATATATATATATATATATATATATATATATATATATATATATATATATATATATATATATATATATATACACACACACACACACACACACACACACACACACACACACACATACATACACACATATATATATATACATACACACACATAAATTTTTCATTCCATGAAAATAATATAAAGACTATCTGAAGTATCTGAAGAAGTGAGTTGTGTCTCACGAAAGCTCCTACCCTCCATAAATTTTGTTAGTCTTTAAAATGCTAATGGACTCTTGCTTTTTTCTACTATTATTGACAGACGAACACAGCTACCCATCGTGATCTATCTCTATACGAAGCCTACATAGTGATAAATCAACATGCTTTCAGTTGTATCAGGGCAATCAGTGGTGTTATGACAAAGCCGAAGTTGGTTCCCAGTTCCCTCCCATTTCCAGTTTGTTCCATCACAAATCATACACTCCCACATTCAGGAGACTCTGCCCTACAAAGGGATGTATGCTGCTTCCTGGTCCAAAGTCCAGTTCTTGTGCCAACTGCTCCATAGTGGGGTGGCCCAAGGACCACTAAACCTGCAGGCACTGGGACCAAGCTGCACCCCAAAACAATCTTTGGACCACCCTGCATCACATATTGTCACACTCCGGAGACTATCCCCTGCAAGAAGAGGTACAGTGGTATCAGCTCCAAACACTGGTTCTGGCACCACGATCTTCTATTTGGGTTGCCATCAAGAAGCCTGTATGGCAAAGAAGATTTGAAGAAGGCACTGGGATGGCTGCACACCCTCTGAACCCCAAAATAAAGTTGGGAGTGGACTACCACAGACCATACACCCCCATATTCAGGGAATTCTGCCTTTCAAGGGGATGCATACTGTTTTTTGGTCCAAAGTCCAGTTCTTGTGCCAGCTTCTCCAAAGTAGGGAGCCCCCAAGACAAATGCACATACAGACATTGGGGCCAAAGTGCACCCCAATTCAATCTTTGGGCCACCTTGAATCACACCCCTCCACAATCGAACAAAAAGATATACACTGATTCTGGCACTATGAGCTTGTATTTGGATTATTCAAATCTTCATTGCAAGACAGGCTTCTTGGTGGCAACCCAAGCAGAAGCTCGTGGTGCCAGAACCAGTGTTTGGAGCAGGCAGCACAGTATGTCTTCTTGCATGGGACAGTCACCAGAGTGTGGGGATGTGTGATTCAGGGTGGTCCAAAGATTGTTTTGGGTTGCAGACTGGCCCCAGTGTCCATATGTTTATTTGTCCTGGTGGCACCCCACACTGGAACAGCTTGAACAAGATCAGGACTTTGGACCAGGAAACAGCATACATTCCTTTGTAGGGAAGGAATGTGACACTTAGAACATGACAGAGACTTTAGGGTGCCAAATGTTAGACTGCATCTCTTCCTGGGAAGAACAGGAAAAGAAGGACTGATCCACTGGGAAGCAGTTAAAGAGAGGAGTTAAATTCCCTGGACACAAGGAGAAAGAGCTCCATTTTGGTTTAGTTCATCTGGAGACAGCCTGCAGAAAGGAACTCTTGCACCTGAGTTCCATCTGGATAGACACCATTATCACATGGAGCTAACAAAGGGCTGTGGTCCACAGACAAAAGACTCAAGGTAATGGATTACTAGAAAGCTGTAACTAAGAATAAAGAGCCTATCCTAGAACAACAACCATCAAGGAATGTTAGAGAAGGGACAGAGGAATGCCTGTATGCACCTTTACTTTGTAACCTTGCTCAATCTGTTGCTGTACAAAGGATGCGTGTGGAGATTGTATTTTAATACACTTCGTATTTTGATTGCTGGAATTTTATTCTTCGTAACTATGATAAGCCCCACTCAAACCCATTACTGAAAGGGCACCAGAGGAAGGGAGGCAGTTGGTCAATAAATCACTAGATGACCATGAGCGCACAGGGGAGCTAAGCCATCCCTGTGAAGACTAGTCAGAGCCTGTAAATGCCATCACAGGCCGAGTACTAGCCCTCTTCATGGCAAATACTCTTATCAACCAGCTGGTGGAAGCATAGGTACCCAGAGAGAAACAAGGAACTGCTCTACGAGTTGGGTGGGCTCTGGATGATGGAGACACGAGTCAGCTGCTGAGGGCCTCAACCTCTCAGAGGGCCTAAAGAGGAATTGCACAGCATTCTGCAACAAAGTCCAATAACTGAAAATGAGTTTATTACTGAGATGTGGCCTTTCAATTGCATACAATTATGTCAGAGTCTTCAGGGGATGCAGATGTTTCTCAGTGGTAGCTTATTATTAGGAGACAGTCACAGCTTACCTTCTTGCACAAGATACCCAGAGCTTGGAAGTGTCACTACCTCAAGTTGAGGGTAGGAAAGCAGATGTACACGTGAGTGTGACGGTAAGTAAAGCAGCAATTTGCATATTTTGAGGGAGACAAGCAGACAGTCAGCTATGATTAACTACAAGTACAGCAGCTTGTGGTACAAGCCTTCTCTCTGGGGATCCGATGCAGAATAACCAATCTGCTGCCTTGTGCCTCCTTGCTTCTGCTTATTTACATATACACAAGTAGAACGCAAGTCTTCAGAGGTGTTTTATCTGAAGAAATCAAGCCCGGGTAGCATTACCACTAGGATTTCTCACATTTCAGGGACGTGAAAAATCCAAAGTACAAAATGGAAAGTTTGATCTAAATGATTTCACTAGTAGATTTTGTTGTTGCTGTTGTTCAGTACGACTGACAATTTCCTGCTTAGGCACTAGCCCTGATCCATCATCAGTAGATCACTGTACCAAAAGCTAATGGGAAGCTAATGGGATTAAATTTTAGCTGTTCAATTTTCATAAAATTGAATTACTAGCTTTCCTCATCTCAGCAATTGCAAGAGAACTGTATGGAACTAGGCAGGTATGGCTCATTTTTTAAAAGTGATACATTTATGGATATGAGTACAAACACACACTGCTAAGAAAATCATTAACAATTTAAAATGCTTAAGCACACAAGTGGTCTGTGGTATTCAGGCAGCTTTTAGAGCTAGCCAACTTAAGGAGTGTTACGCGGATTTTTCAAGTTATTAGGGCCAACAAAAAAAATGACACAAAACAATGTGCAAGTTTTTGAGCTGACCACAACTCTTCATTAGGCTGGCTACATGTTATACAGAGATTTTAAAATGAGGAGTGGGGGACAGCGTGATTTTTTCCAGGTCATGATCTTTATACTTGGTTTTGTTTGCATTCTATACTAGATGCTGAGCAGGCACGCTGTTTTGAATTTCTGCTGTCATCAGATTGCAGCGCTTCAATCCTGGAAAGTAGTAGTACTCCTTCCATCCTGGGAAGTAGTGTTGAGACATACTTCTTCCCAGGATGCAAGTGCTACAATCGGACACCAGCAGCAATTCAAAGAGGCACACCTACTCAGCATCACCTCAAGAAGAATGTGATTAAGGCCATGCATAAAGAACATGACCTGAAAAAATCTGCTCCTCTCCCTCCCTCACCATTTTTTATTTTGTAATATCTTGCCAGATGACAAGTTCTGGTGAGCTCAAAAGCTTGCATCCATTTTTTTGGTCCCAATAAAAATTATTGCATAGATTGGTGGAGGGAGAGTTGATTTTGTGTTGACCAATACAGCTGATTACACCTTTTTTCAACTTAATCTGACCAGTTGGGTTTTTTTCTAGGTCCCCGTTGTCACAATAAGCAGCCTAAGAGTGGGTATAAGGTAAAGGGTCCCCTGTGCAAGCACAGGGTCATTCCTGAATCATGGGGTGACGTCACATCCCGACATTTACTAGGCAGACTTTGTTTTACGGGGTGGTTTGCCAGTGCCTTCCCCAGTCATCTTCCCTTTACCCTTAGCAAGCTGGGTACTCATTTTACCAACCTCGGAAGGATGGAAGGCTGAGTCAACCTTGAGCCGGCTACCTGAAACCGACTTCCGTCAGGATCGAGTGGGTACATGTCGTTAATTTCCTTTGACTGTCATTAGATGGCTGAAGTTTCCCCCATCACCACCCCAATACAGCCCTAGTAGCTTGTAAATGCTATAAGAGAATTTCCTAATTCCTGTCAGACTGCTCCATTAGGCCTCACTATATATTTCCTGAATCTAATTAATCATTCAGCACTTAAGAATGCTCAGTTTAAAATTATCCTTCCTTTGAGAAGCTGAGATCTCAGAATGACATCAGCTTTTCTGATAGTCTGCTCTAAGGAAGGTAGCTGCATCAGATAGCGATGGCCAGTTTCCAAATGGGGTTTGGCCGTCTATTGTTCCTCTTAGAGTTATTTTGTTAATAGATGGAACCCAAGTCCAGTAATATTTTCCAGTTGCACCTCACCAGGGTTATTACGAGGATACAATGGGGGGGAGAACAATGTATGCTGTTTGGGATATAAATTAAGCGAATAACCACAGTTTGAAAAGCAGAAGGCAGTTGCCCAAAACTTTAAAAGCCTTCCTGGACAATCATATCTAATTTCCATGGGCTGTCCACAAGAATGATAAAAAATGCACAATGGCACTCATGGGGTTAAGGTAAATGTCCCTACAAACCTGAGAGAAACCTTCCCACTCATTTGCAGAAAAATCTGAAGCCCTGAAAAGATTGGGGATGCAACTCTCCGGCCAAGAAGATACAGCATGAACAACTTTTCCCTATAGCAAGTTCTTCAGCTGTGGTCTCCGAAACTGCAGAAGTCAAAGGCACCCCAGGTAGACAAGAGAGTCCTAACAGAAGTATGTTATGTCTTTCATAACTACAGAGTCAGGAAACTCTGTTGTAGTTCTAACACACCATATCCTGGCCAAGGTAGGGGGCGGAGACTTTGTTATCTGCGAACAAGCAGACGTGAAATGGGATCTGGAAACATTCTGAACACCTGAGGAGTTTACAAACCAGAAGCTGGCCCTGCATAAGGATTCACCTAGTATAACCACTCATAAGTCAGTATGGGGAAATTCTAGTAGATCCCCCATAAAAATACCAGACTTTAAAAAAATGCAAGAGTATATTAAAAGGGAGTCTTATGCATAAAACCTTCACAAATACTAAAGATGCAAGAAAGCAGCGTACATTAGGGGCTTCAAAAAACCAAGCAAATATAGTTGTGTGTGTGTGTGTAAAGTGCCTCCAAGTCGCAGCCAACTTATGGCAACCCCTTTTGGGGGTTTTCATGGCAAGAGACTAACAGAGGTGGTTTGCCAGTGCCTTCCTCTGCACAGCAACCCTGGTATTCCTTGGTGGTCTCCCATCCAAATACTAACCAGGGCTGACCCTACTTAACTTCTGAGATCTGACAGGATCAGGCTAGCCTGGGCCATCCAGGTCAGGGCAAATATAGTCAACCCCCCAAAAAAGTCTCTTTTCTACTTCATACTGGGCAAAATAATATTCTCACGAAAAAGTGGCAGGCAAATCTCTTCACGGTCAGCACTAAAAATGTTAGTGTTTTCAAATGCACACTTCAGCACAACTACGTTCTGCTACATCTGAAAGACTGACAAGTAAGGGCATAAGCTTCTGAGCCCATGAAAGCTCATGCCCAAATATATTTATTAGACTTAATACAGTACAAAACAGTCATTTCTGCTGCAACAGACTAACGTGGCTACCCCTTTCAAAAATTTGACCTATATAATAACACTTCATATTATATAATGTACCATGTTGAAGATTGTTTTGAAACAGATGCAATACACTGAAAATATATATAGTTTGTGCAAGATTTGCATGAATCTAATTTTTTTCAACATTTATTTTTATAATAAAGTGAGGTGGTGAAAGCCTTTGAATGATTACCCATATCTTCTTAGTGCAAAAACTACATCCTGACTTTAGGCTCAGATTCCTGTTCTTGGGGAATACTAACTATAGCTTTTGTTAAAATGTCTGCTTTAAAGGACATGACTGGAAAGCAGCATACAGTATACTTTTCAGCATAAGCCAGCTTCACATATGCAGCATGTAGCCCAAGTGCATCATAATCAGGTTAAGTGGCTCAACCATTAGTATCAGCTTTAGCAGGATGACTTCTCTAATGCACACAGCTTAACATCCATTTGGGGATTCTGATTCAGAGTAAGGTAAAGTTCAGGCCCACTATATTCAAGGAGAAAAGATCAGTGCATGCGCTAACTGAACCTCTAATTGTCTGTCACCAAATTTTTGTTACAAGTCTAACTTAAGAACTCTCAAAAGATTTAAGTATGGGTTTGTGGTTTTTTGTAAACTCAATATTGCATGTTTATATGTTTTTACAAAATTTTATATTGTTTTAAATGTTCAATTGTTTTCATGTTTGTGGCCCTGGGGTAGAAAGGCAGCATAAAACTGTTTTAAATGAAGACACACAGAACACAAAGGGGTGATGTACACTGCTGTAGGCAGCGTATACTTGGCACTGCAACCCTGCAAGTTTGATGAACAATACATGAATTCACGACAGGTTGAGTAGCCCTTATCCAAAATGCTTGGATATTTTCAGATTTTGGACTATTTGCATATACATAATGAGATATCTTGGGGATGGGACCCAAGTCTTTTATTTATGTTTTATAGACACCTTATACACATAGCCTGAAGGTAGTTTTATACGGTATCTTTAATAATTTTGTGCATGTGGGGTATCATGGGGAACCTGCTGTTGGCGCAACCATTTTATTACCCTTTGTATATTACACATGTGCCATTTTATTACCCTTTGTGGGTCCTCAAAAAGTTTTGGATTTTGGATCATTTTGGATATTGGATTTTCGGATAAGGGATACAACATGTAGTGCAAAGCACTTATAATATTAACAACATCTTCTGATGATCAGTAATTAAGCTTTTTCCAGCATAATAATCTTTATTTTTGAAAATTACTTACCAATTATTGTCGAAGGCTTTCACGGTCAGAGTTCATTGGTTCTTGTAGGTTATCCGGGCTGTGTAACCAGCTTCTGGTTTGTGTAACCGTGGTCTTGGAATTTTCTTTCCTGACGTTTTGCCAGCAGCTGTGGCAGGCATCTTCAGATGTCCTTCAGTGTTACTACTCTGAAGATGCCTGCCACAGCTGCTGGCGAAACGTCAGGAAAGAAAATTCCAAGACCACGGTTACACAGCCCGGATAACCTACAAGAACCAATTACTTACCAATTCTTTGGTCAGAGAAATAAAATCCATAGATCATTTACTTTACATTGAACATGCTCTCATTTTAGACAGAGCAATTCATACATGTTTGTTGCACTCTCACATTGATTTAGATCTCAGAATAACCTGCAGAAGCAAGGGCAATGGTGATGTTTGTGTAATAAAGGATGAGCTCCCTCAGTCATACTTCCACATACCTCTCCAGCACTGCGGTGCTACATAATTGAGACATCTGCACCCTACAGTCTTAATCAGCCATTTCCCAAGGAAAGCCACTTTGCAAGCTAGAGGTAAAATCATACTAAGTCATAGGCACCCTATATTATCCCAGTGCATACTCTACAGTGGCACATTCTCTTACTCTGGGACTTGTTTACAACAATAAGTTTAAAGGGCAAGAAACCAACTGAGCCATTTTCATGCGATTCACCAGCAAAATCTAAAAAAGTACAGTTTCTCATTGGTTAAATACAATGTTACTCAAACACCTAAGTTGCAGGTATTTATTTACAATATGCCATAAACAAAGTTGAGAGTTGATTACAAAGGAACAAGGCATAGCTGTAAAAGCAAGGTGATATATACAAACAGTGCAATCCTATTTATAAAAGCACCCTCCTAGACTGTTCCATTATACTGTAACTCTGATCCCTTTTATCAAAGTGGCCTCCTGAACATTTCTGTTTTGTACAATCTGCAGAACAACAGATGCCATTATCTCCGGACTCATCTTCATCAAGCTAGCATTACACCACACAAAAGCAGATTATGATTTTGAAATAATGGCCAATATTGAAATACTCTAAACTCATATTGATTTCTAGATCACTTGTGAAGAAAAGACCATAATTAACCACAATTTTCTTCCTGCAAGGCAAAGGTCTTTAAAGCCCTATATGTTCCATGCTCTTAAACCTAGGAAAGAAATTCGAAGCCCTCAAGAATTCTTTGTCTGGTGGTCCAAAGGGGATTTTCTCCCAGAGAACTTTAAGTTTCAAGGAGTTCATGGCTTTGACGATAGAAGAGGGAGAAGCCCTCCTGACTGAAAACATGTTTGCTTTGCTTGACCTTTGCAGTGGCCTTCAGTCAGCTCACCATCTTCCCTTTCAGAGTCTTGTTCTGATGCTCCAGAATCTGACTTACAATGGTACCATGAAGAGGAAGGAGGCTTATGGTCCCAAGACTCTTTATGAGCTGCCTTAGTAGGCCAGCTCCTCTTCTATGAGACCCAGCAAAGAAGGATTAATGTTTGTTTCCTTCACCTAGTCTCCTGGGCTTTGTTTTGGCCATGGGTTTGTGTTTGGAGCCATTGCTTGATATTTGAGGAAATTTCCTCCTCATCTTCAGTCTTGGGAGAAATAGGAGAGATCAGGAATACAAATCTCTGACTAACCCTTGTAGCTTCAGGTTATGTGTCCTTCCTCTACATCCCTTAAAGTGGCTGTTTGGAGACCACTGTTGATTTGGCACCAATTTCTGCTCTGGTGCCATTTTCTGAGACACTGGAAGCTCTGCTATGGCTTCTCAGTGTGGCTGGGGCCTTCACAGGAGTGAGCTGGCTGGCCATGGCAAAACTAACATCCTTTGTACATAGAGTTGTCAGGTCCCCCTTTGCCATCAGCGGGAGGTTTTGGGAGCAGAGCCTGAGGAGAGCGAGGTTTGGGAAGGGAAGGGACTTCGATGCCATAGAGTCCAATTGCCAAAGCAGCCATTTTCTCCAGGTGAACTGATCTCTATTGGCTGGAGATCAGTGGTAATAGCAGGAGATCTCCAGCTACTACCTGGAGGTTGGTAACCCCATTTGTACACAATAAACCAGTTTCAGGAAAATTGAATTTTTAAAAATTACATAGATGAAAAATAAGAATAAAATTATAATCAATTTGTTATTAGATATGAAGATATATAGAGGAGACATAATAATGTAATTAAAGAAGTGAATTATTAAAATGTAATTTTTAAAAGTAAGCTCCATATAAACGTGTGTTTATGTTTAAATATTTGTATGTTTGTGTATGGAAATAAAACTTTTTTTTAAAAAAAGAAGATAATAAAGAAATCTGAGATCTGGAGCTCTGATGACAAAGGATTAATATGTTAGTTAGAAGTCTCTCCTTCCATGCGCTCACAGGTGATGAAGAAAGTGAAACTGAAAGGACTTGTCAGGGAGTTCCTGTTAGTAGGAGCCACAGGTCTGCAATCATCTTCCCATCCTCTCTAGGACTACTGGAAGTACTCATTCATCAAAACCATGTCCCCGGTTCTAGTAAATATTACATTTCCCCAGGGTTTAAGACCACTGTGGATATGCACTTTTGCAACCTCAAGAATCAGGGATCCTGGGAATAGTGCGCCCATGTGTTTGAAGAATAAACTTTCAGCACATAAAATGATAATTTTGAACTGATTTCTGCTTTGCAATACATGGATCTTTCCCCCTTAGGTTTCAAGACTCTTAGAGCTGCCCAACTATAGAGCTTAAAAAGAAAAGATTCCCCAACATTTGCTGTCTGTGCTGATGCTTGGAAAATGTCAGAAGTTCTAATATCTGCCAGACTGCTCACTGGATTACCCATAAAAATCAGTCTGATCCAAAAGACAGCCCAACAGGGGAACTTATTTAAAATATTTTTGTCCCACATACCTCACAGCGGCTAATAAAGCAGTAAGTTGCAGAACAAACTTGATGGAACATAATAAACCAAACAAGTCTTACCATAAACATAGCAATAAATAATACCAATCTACCATCTTTATGAATAAAGAAAGCAAAGTCATCCACCACATGCATTCTAGTGAACCACTCACAAAGAACTGGTTACAACACAGCAAACACCCATGACTTGTTATTACTGACTATCCATTTGACAATTTGCATTTATAGTTTATTTCTCTTAGTGAGACTCAAGGTGGACAATAGAATACGAAAAGCAGTTCAACCAGACAGCAAAGACCTCAATAAACAGTGCAGTAGGATTAGGTTTACTTGACTGGAAAAACCAATGCAAACTGAAACTGGTCTAAAGCATGACATACCATAATGAACAAAAGGGGCTACAGCAGTAAAAAGGGAAATAATACATATAAAACAATAGACTACATTAGTATACAGTATACAGTGCAGTCCATTATAATTCCATTCTAATCCCCTTGTAAAAATACTCTCCTGAACATTTCCTATTTTGCACATTCTGCAAAATGATAGAAGTATGGCAGCCTACCTGAAAACCTCAGGCAGGATGTTCCACAAGGTGGGAGCCACTACAGAGAATGCACATGAACAAGCAGTCGCCAATTTTACCCATTTACATGGTGGCCCCTTCTGCAGACTTTGCTCTGATGAAAAGCTGTCATGGGGGTGGGGGGGACCTAGCAGGAGAGGTGGTCCTGCAGGTATGTGGATCCAAGGCCATTAAGGGCTTTGCAGGTTATAAACAGAACCTCAAATCCAACCTGGTAACTGATCGGCAACCAATACAGTACCGGCAGAATGGGTGCAATTTGCACATTCTGCTTCAGATCCAATAGTAGCTGGGCTGTAGCATCCTACAACTGGAGTTTGAGTCATCTTGAAGGACAGACCCATGTAGAGTGTGTTACAATATTCTAGGCCTTGAAGTAACTATCACATAGTTCCACAAGGCCAGATCAGCCAAATCGAGGTAGGCGTCTATCTTCTGAGCTAACTAAAGCTGAAAGAATGCCTTTTTTATTGCAGCTTCATTAGCTTGTTTCTCCAGGAATAAAACTGAATCCAGTATAATCCCCAGGCTCTTAACTGAGCCAGCGTCAGCTGGGCCCCATCAAAAATGGGAAGCACAGTATCCTTCTGGTCATCAACCTTCCCAATTAACATTACATCCTTCTTGCCAGGATTTGGATTCAACTTATTATTGTCCCTTAGCCAACTAACCACAGCAGTCAGGCAGCAGTTCAGAACCTCTTCAGAAGCATCAGGCAAATTGGATAAAGAGTACAGCACTCAGCACCACCAGCGTATTGATGACAACTTACTCCGAACCCGCAAGTGATTTATCCTAAGGGCTTTACATAGAGATTGAATAGCAAGGGGGATAGGACTGAGCCTTGAGGAACCCCACAAGGTTGCCTGAAGAGAAGAACTGGCATGTGGAAGTATACTAGAACATATGGTTCAATAAATATGAGGCAACAAGTGTTTTAAATGCAATAAACTTGCGCTTTGAATTGGGCCTGCAAGTAAAGAGGCAACCAGTACAGCTGATAGAACATTAGAGTTACGTTTCAGGTGGCTGACCCAAGACAGGACTCTTGCTGTGGCACTGAAGCTCTCAAAATGTATTCAAAGGCAGCCACATGTAAAGCACCTTAAAGGTAAAAGGTAAAGGTCCCCTGTGTAAGCACCGGGTCATTCCTGACCCATGGGGTAACGTCACATCCCGACGTTTCCTAGGCAGACTTTGTTTGCAGGGTGGTTTGCCAGTGCCTTCCCCAGTCATCTTCCCTTTACCCCCAGCAAGCTGGGTACTCATTTTACCAACCTCGGAAGGATGGAAGGCTGAGTCAACCTTGAGCCGGCTACCTGAAACCGACTTCTGTCAGGATCGAACTCAGGTCATGAGCAGAGCTTTTGACTGCAGTACTGCAGCTTACTGTGCCACAGGGCTCTAGTAGTTCAATCTGATCCACACTACTATAACCTCTAGATTCCACTTCAGAATTCATCTTGGTAATATTTCACAATCATGCTGAGCATAATGCTTATGACCTACTCCATGGCAGCAAAGAAAGCTTAATTTTCATCAATCATTGTGTCTACATATTATATTTAGTGATATGGTTCCAACTAGCGAAGGGCTTATAGAATACTGGCTCTCAAAAAACCAATAGCTCATCAAACATCAGACTCATAAGCATCTTGCAGATTGTATTCATCTCAACTTGCATCCTACTTCCATCAGAGGTTTCTACTTGTTCAGACAGACTTGTTCAGCTAGTACAGGATCCGTACCACCCATGTGCTTGATTGTTCCCCCTTCCTGGCTGATTAAATCTGCCAAATGAAGACACGCTCACTTGATTATGTAGTCAACCTTGTCGGGAGAAAGGGAGATCATAATTCTTATGGTTTTAAACGAGGCATATGTTACTTGGTAAAGAAACTCCCTTCTGGACCCTATAAAACAGAAGAACTATAGTGTCTCAAATCTACCCTTCCCAGGCAAGTTATGCAGGTCCAATAGCACAAGTTTCTGGATAGAAATAGTTTCTTCTGGTTTTGGAACATAAACGGTCTTGGTAAATGACTTACACCATGTAACACATGCTGACCTCTTATAGCCAAGACAAAAACAGCATTGTGGCCAATCCAAATACAATGCACGCAATACCCAAATCCTCTATTGCACTGTCATGAAAAACTCAAAAGTACTCAAGAAAAATGAACTCAAATATTACATATAATCAAGATTATGCGCATATACAAAGATACAATCCCTCATACAATATATACAATAAATCCAATGGTCTCAATTGACATATAAAATTACTCCACACTCCTAGGGAATAACCAGTTCTCAAAGGCATGAAATAAATTTCAACATAATGCAAAGAATACCTTGAAAATATGATAGATGATGAATTCTGGCAGCACCCATCCAAACATAAAATAAGGCAATAGTAATCAATTCCAGCACGCATTAAAGTCGCGAAAAGGGGAGTCCAATTTCTTTCCCTTTTCAAAAAGGCTTTCTTCAGTCACTCGTAAGTCCGTGCTTCAATGAAACTGACCAATTGTGGTGCCTCTCGGTCTTCTGTTGGTATCCTTAACCAAATCTTCTTTGGCACAATGCCCCAAAAATTTAAGCAGAGACATCTTCTAGCAGCTTTCCGTGTGTCAGCTATGCCTGAGTCCCGACCAAGGTCAGCACAATTTTTGTCTTTTCCGACCTCTTATAGCAGACACAGGTCTAGTAGATGCTGCTTTATGAATAGTTTTAGTTTTTCCTTATGGGAAGACTGAAAAAAAATCATACCAGGAGACAACTACACTTGGAACAGACACTTCTGAAGGAAGATTACAGAGTGGCAGGACCTGCTGTGGTCCAATCTCACCTTGAGAAAATGACTCCTCAAGGGCTGAGGAGCCCCATGTGTTCCCCATTACACTACTAAACTGATGAAAGGAGCTTTGACACTCAAAAGCTCATACTCCCCTAAAATCTGGTTGGTCTCTAAGGTGCTACTGGACTAGAAGTTAGCTGTTCCACAATACCCAAGGTTCCCTGCATCCCTGAGCCTCTAGGGGAAGTCCTTCTCTACCACAGCAGGCTCCCACTCTGAGAGACCAGGGAATAAGGAGACCTGGAAACTCCTGGGATGATCTGTCTACCTCTACTATATCCCCAGAACAAAATGAGAATCAGAGCCAAAGCCTCGACAATGTGAGCATACCTGGCAGATCAAGGTATCCTCCAAAATAGCCTCATGCAGAAGGAGAGCACCCAACAAGGAGAGCATGTAGATAATCTAGGTCAGAACTCTGGGTACATGGAAGGGGTGGGGTTATCAGCTCCCTGTATAAATATTCTGTTGAACCTTTGCTGGTTCAACCATTTGCCAAATTAGCTTTTGAGGGGGTTTGAATTGGCAGGCATCTCAAGGGAGGGAGGGATTAATTTGGAGTTTGTTATTTTATTATGGTTTTAACTAGAAATCTTTATTAACTATTATTGAAAGCTACCTTGAACCATTGAGGGAAGATAGGAAATAAATGTTGCTGTTCTACCCAAAATCAGGAATAAATGGTAAAGGAGTCTACCTAAAATCCACAATTAGAATAATTTTTTTCTTTAAGCATACCACTACCAAGAATGTGGAATGCTCCACCCTTAGGAGATCTGTCTAGCTTCCTTACTCCCCAACTTTCAACATGTCAGGGGTATTTTGGAAGGGTCTAGGGAGTGGGAATCAACTTCTTGGATTTGTTTCCTTGCTATTTTATTTTTTTTCAAGTTGCACTGTTATATGTATTGTGGTGTTACTCTTATTTTGATATTCCACTTTTATTGTCAATGTTATACCACTTATATTTTGTAAGGTATCTTCAGTTCTATTTAGTAGGAAAGTGGGGTATAAATACATAGAACAAAGCTGTCATGTTTTAAGACCATTCAGAAATGGGACACAGCATAACCCTACATTCCACAAAGGTGATAAAAGTTGATACAAGAGTTTACAATCTAATTACACCAAAAGTTACTATGTAATAAGGTTTCGTCAAGAACTTTCCACTAAAAATTCTGATAAATTGGTTTCTTTAGATTTAGATTGATAAAATTGAAACAAGCTATTAAACATCGTTCTACTAGATTAAAATAGGATATATTATATAACAGGATTTTGAAATTCCCTTGAAGTATATGCATTAGGGGAAAATTACTTTGTGCAAACCTAAAACTTAGGGCTAGGCTATTTCCAGAAGATGAAATCAACTGGATGATAATCCACTCGGATTTAATAACTTGAATAATCTAAATCAGCTTCAGTTTATTCATCCAGTGACTCCTTTACTAGAAAACAGGTCTGTGCCTTACATTTAACAAAAAACAAAGTTTGTACATATTGGAACGGAAAAAGATAAAAAATATTTAACTTAAGTGTGTAGCTCAACTCATTTTCATTGTTTAGGGTTAAAACTATGAGGTCATTTTCAAGGACAATACAGGATGCATAAGGCTAAAACAGAGCTTCCTCTGAATAGGTAAGACATTTTAACTATTAACATTACACAGCTATTTCTAGCACTTTCAGCATATCCCCCTTAAAGTCCACTGGAACCTCACAGATGTATTCTGAAACTATGAGTAAACTACAACTGCATTATGACACAAGTGAGCCTCAGATTCTTGGTCTTGTATTTTCTTGTTTCTTGCCCATAAACTGGGATTCTAAACCAAGATTCACCATAGTTCACAATCCCAATTTGTGGGCAAGAGATAAACCTCAGTTTGTTGAAGCACCTGAATTTTGGATGTCACAAAAATTAGGGCTGCACCTGTAACTTTTGTTCAAGTGGTCTTCTGTATAGGCACATGTCTGTTGGCATGTAGAGTCCCCCGGGGGCAATTCTCTCCCTAATATTGTTTAATGTCTATATGTGCCCCTTCGCCCAGCGAGTCCAGAGTTTTGGCCTGGGAAGCCATCAGTGCCAGCTAGATCTGTTGATTCGGGGGGGGGGGCACCCAGATGCAGCCCCAGAAAATCTGGCTAGCTGCCTGGAGGCCATGGTGGGATGTTTGAAGCAGAGCCAGCTAAAACTAAATCCATCAAAGATGGAGGTCCTCTGCCTGGGCCAGGGGAATGGGGGTGAAGGCTGCCAGCTCCCTGCTCTTGACGGTGTGCAGTTAACAGCAGCTGCATCCATCAACAGCCTGGGAGCGACTCTGGATGCCTCCCTTACAGGTCACCAATACAGCCAGGGTGGCATTCTACCAACTCTGCCAGATTTGGCTGCTGGTGCCCTACCTCTCTTGACCTGACCTAGCCACTGCGATCCACACAATGATCACCTCCGGGCTAAACTACTATACCTCGTTCTACACAGGGCTGCCTTTAAGACTGCTCTGGAAACTTCAACTGGTCCAGAATGCAATGGAGCGGGTCCTTACAGGGACCCCTTGGAAGGCACATATCCAAACAGTGCTCTACCAGCTTCACTGGCTCCAGATTGAGCATCACCCCTGGTGGTGAAGGAAGAAGGAAGAAGGTGAGATCACCCTGGTGGTGAGGAAAAGATTGTTCCCCCTCCTACATCACACATTGGTTTTGGTGGGAAACACCAGTGTGCAATGGGAAGAGGTGAGCTATTGAAAATGTTAGAAAGCTAATATTTATTGCCACGACCATTGAAAATGTTAGAAAGCTAACATTTATTGCCACGGCCAAGGTGCACATGCATAGCCTCTCTTCAATGTATGGTTACACAGAAGCCATGACTATGAAAGTTGGTTAAGGATGCATTCATTCTAACCACATCTCCATTCCAATGGGATGGGAGGAAGAGAAAATGTAGCTCCAAATACTTCAGGTTCATTCACATCTCAAATTCAATGTGGGTCACAATATCTGGATGAAGCTTGGGGGTCCCTTTTGAGTATTTCATTTTGTTAAAAGACAACTGTGATGACAGGAAGCTGTCCTGCCCCCAAGGAAAAAACAGCCACTCAGCTGAGCCTGTAGAAGTGCTGCTCCTCTCTCTGATCACCTTTGAGAAGGGGGATGGAATATTGGAAGGAAGCACAGCAGGGGTTCATTCAGAGCTGCTTCGGGGAGAGTACAGTGATAGTTTTGGAGCAGAAACAGCAGAAAGTTTGAAGGATAGCATGGCAGAGTTAAGAAGAGAATAGAGTACCCAATTGTTAGGTCTGTCTTTGGTGAAGAGCAGACCTTGTACCATTTAGACTGACTCTTGGGAAAGCACACACTGGTATGGGCAGAATCCTGTGTGTGAAAGGATCCAACCTTGTGGCAAGTCAGTAAAATCCTATTTGTACCTGTAAACAGTACAGAGAATTCAATCACACTCTGAAGCCAAAATACTTTAATTTTATGTGCCTCAGCCAAGTTTCTCCTTTGACTATCAGAGACCTGTGCTACTGATCTGTTGTTTGAAACCAACTTGTAAATAAAGTCTTCTTTGCTATTTACATACAACTCTTGCCTCAGTGATCTCCGTGTTCTACTTGCTTGCCGCAAAACCTACCTCACAGCAGCAATCCCAAAGCCTTCACCCTTGCTACCCCAGGAACATCATGTAACCAAGATGGTTTACCTTTTTTAAAAAAAATCTGGCTCCCCAAAACCATAAGAGGCTTTGTGGGTCCCCTCAGTTGGTAGAAAAGGCCTGTCACAACCGCTCTCCCTCAATATCATACTTGATTTTAGAATAATGCCCCATGCAGCGCATATTAGTTTCCAACCGGCTCTTTAAATGATGGAAAGCACATAAAATCTTTCAAAAGACTTCCCAAACCCTATATCAGGTACAAAAGGGTTTTCCTTTCAAATGATAGCAAAGAAAACATGCATATTTTAGAAAGTCACTAGTTGTCAGAAGTAGAACTACATACGAGGCTTAAGGCATCTACTTGACACATGCTTTTACCAAGGTCATAAAGGTTTCGACTAGAAAGGCATAGCCTCAAATCCCCACCAAGCCATAAAGCTGATTGGGTAACTATGGCTAGTAATGATTTCCCTGCCTAACCTATTTTATAGGACTCCTGGGGGGTGGGAGAAGGAAGCCATGTTGATGCTTTGGAGGAAAGGCAGGAAGAAAGTACATTTTATATACCTAAATATACTGACAGTTCAAGTCATTCTGGTTTTAATGCTATTTGAATTTATACAGATCACAATAATATGCATTCTTGTAATTTAATTACAATTATTGCCAGTGGTAGGCATATTGACTTAAAGCTCAAGTTGCAAAAACTTTTCAAACGATTGGAAATAGGCAGAAGTATATATCTTAAGCCTCTGAAGATGCAGACCTGGAAAACATACAGACCCAATGTGACTCTTGCAATGCATTTTGTGGATAAAATTGTTCACATCTGCCACAGATATCATGGTTGGTTCAGTTCAATCTGCAGATGTTACTGGAGAACAATCTGATCTCACCTGTATGGATGACCTCTCGTTGGCGTGGCCTGCTTAGAAGTGTGAGGCGCACCATGTCTTGGTTCAACGGGTCCAAAGAGGCAGTAAATGCCTTTCTGGGGAGGATGCTGCCCCAACAGCTTTGAAAGAGGCTGTCATGAGAACCACTCCTGAAGAAGACACCCCTAGACTCAATGAATTCAATAACTGCTCAGTGGCCAAAATTCTCAGGCAAAGTGCTTAAGCAGGCCAATGCTGTTTCTGTCCGTCTTGATTATCTAGATGTGGATTCAGGCCTGGATTTGGGATGCAAACAGTCATGGTTGCCCTGATTGATGGCCTTCATTGAGAGATCGATTGGGGAGCACATCCCTTTTGATTATCCTGCACTTCTCAGCAGCTTTCAATACAGTCAACCAGGGTATCCTTTTGAAAAGCCTCACTGGGATGGCAGTGGGATGCACTGTGCTTCAGTGGTTTTGCCCTTAACTTGGCTGGCTGATTCCAGAAGGTATTGGGAACTACTGCTCAAAACAACCACATTTATGCTATGGGTCCAGCAAGGCTCCATCTTGGCCCCTCATGTTTAGCATGCACATGAAACAACTGGGAGAGGACATCTGATGATTTGGAGTGTGGTGCCACCTAAATAAATGAAGGCCTGGGAGGGGGACTAGAAAAATGGGGATTCACACATTTTTTCTGAGACCTTTTTCAATTTTTATGATGGAAATATAGGAAAATTTGGGGGAATGCAGACAGAAACTTTTATGAAATATTGTTTTTTAGAATTAGTGAAATGCTTCAAGGCAAGGGTTTTCATATTCAAAATGTGTGACAAGAAGTTTGAGGACTTTTCAATTTTTCCAATAGAAAAATTTAGGCAATTTAGGGCAGCACTGAAAAAACCTTCAAAGAAATATTTTCTCTTCCCAAAGCATTTTACTCATTCCAAATGGACAGCATGAAAGGAATTGCTCAATTTTTCAAATAGAAACATTAAGAAATTTTAGAGATCACTAAAAAAACTTTATACTGTAGACATACAATATTCAATATTTTTGTTTAAATGTAAATAATTTTGGCAACAATTAATATGCTACAATGTGTTTAAATAACGTATTATCATTAAGCGTTTCAGTATTTTCAGTGTTATAAAGTTTAGCTTAATATTTAAATATGCTGGCAATCTTACCTATTGTGTCTATGAAAGTGCCTATTCAAATAGAGACATGGGCATGGAGTAGGGGTCACTGGGGCTGCGAGGGGGAGGTAGCTGTGAATTTCCTGCATTGTGCAGGGGATTGGACTAGATGGCCATGGTGGTCCGTACAATTCTAAATAATACATTTTTGTTCACAACAGAATTTGCTTTCTTCCTTAACCTTTTATTTTCTCCCCCTACCTCTCAGATGGCAAACATTAAAGATACATATGCTATAGTAGCATAAGATACAGCAATGTTTTCACAAATATTGTGGTATTAGCAATTTTTTTAACACAAAAAGATATTTCTACTTTTAAATTTCATAAATATGCCAAATGCTACCCTCCCCCCAGCTCCATAATTTCTGGAAATTTTAAATCTCTAGTGCCCCCAATGTGTAGGGGACACCCCCAGCTCTGTATTCAGTTTAACAGATGAGTCAGGTGGGTCTCAGGAAGTCCTGAAGAAGTACCTAGAACAGGATGAGGGACAATAAACCGATGCTTAGTATACAGATAAAATTGCTCAAAAACCAATCAGCCTGTCCTGAAAGCAGCTGCATTCCCTCTGAAGGAGCAGTCTGATGGCGCAGCTGTGAATCCTGACCTACAGATGAGTCTCAAGTCTCCTATGTGTCAAATAAGTACATTTTTATCCATTTAAAATAATACAACAGCTAAGATTGTTCTGTGGAATGTGGGATCTGGTCCTGGTAATCCACGGTCTGATCACATCCAGGTTAGATTACTGTAATGCATTCTGTGTGGGGCTGGGTTTGAAGACTCTCTGGAAACCTCTACTCATTCAAAATGTGGCAGTAGGCTGGACACAGCGATCTATCATCCATGTGCTGAAAAATCTGACACTGGCTGCCCATTCTGAGTGCTAGTCCCTGCCCTCGGCCAGGGAACAAGGACTACTTCCTCCCATACTGTCCATCCTGCCACTTAACATCCCCTACTATCTGTGCCCATGCCTGCAGAAGGCAACCAGAAACAAGGATTTTTTCCAGGGATGGTCACTTGGCTGGTACTGATCTTTATAAACTCCAGGACAAAACGTTTTTACCATGGCTTGTTTTATTATTCATAATTTCTTACACTGTTGTATGATTATATTATTTTTATTTAGTAAGCCACCTCAAGCAGCTTTCTGGAGAGAAAGCATATGGATTTTCTAAATACTCATGTTCAATTTGTTTTGAAGTATCCAAATACTGCAGCAATACCAGCTGTTACATAAAACTGAGTAATTAGGGAGATTATTATCGCTTTTCTAGCAGACATTTGCCAGGTCAAAGGAAAGCCTGCTCACATAGGTACCAACCGCTACCAAGAGTAGATAGGAGTCATTAATTTCTTCCTGTTCTGAGTTATGGTGGTATATATTTGTGTAACAACGGTAATTAAACCACCACAGAGTTGCAACTAGATGTGTAGCCTAGGATGCAAAGCTGGGAAACCAGGTTTCAAACAATTGCTTCATGTACTTCAAGATGCTACTTTAAAGGTTCTGTCTTTATGAGATGAGTGGATGAATAACCAATCTATTTTCTCCTTCAAAGGCTCTATGCAATCCTCTACATGTGATGCTTGCCTGTTTGCTTGTAGTGCTTTATTGCTGCATACTGTGTTCTTGGCTTTTCCATGTGAGTTGCCCTGAACATCTCAGAAAGGCAACAGAAATGTATGGATGGCACAGCAAACCCTCTAGTAGACAGATCACCCACACAACCAACAAATACATGGCGCTTAATAAACAGAATACAAGTACAATGTGTCTACTAAACTCTACAAGAAACATGTAAGAAAGCAATCAAGACCACTTTTACTCTAGCCAAGTCAGTCCAGAAGGGCAAAAGTACCCTTTCAATTCATAATGTAAGGGGACTGGATGCTGCCCGTAGCCAATGAGATTTCCATCCATCTACAGCTCAAATGCATTTACTATTTCTTTCAAGGACCATGAAAAATTGCAGTTCCTAAACTATTTTCTTATGTAGAAAGGCACACCTTGCCACAAATGTGTAAGGTACAAAGCAATCTTACCCCAAGGCAGAAGTCCTCAACCTTTTTAAGCCTGTGGGCACCTTTGGAATTTTGAGAAGGTGAGGTGAGTGCCAGTCCAAAATGGCTGCTGCGGGAGGCAAACACAAACCCAAAATGGCTGGTGCAGGAGGTGGAGACAAATGCAATACCTCCCTCCTCACTGCAAAAGAATGCAAAATGGATTTAAAAAGAAATGAAGGAAAGCCAGGGGAGGAAGAAGAGAGAAAGAGAAGGGAGAATAAAAAGCAGGAAAGCCTGAAGGGGGGAATGGAACCACACACTAAGGAATGCCCATGTGCTTACCAGTTCTCCTGATCCTTCAGTGGCTGCAGCTGCTATTGCAGCTATGGAAAATTCTTTCACTTGAATGAGGGCAACCAATAACAAGCCCGGCCCTATACTGGCCCTGCCCACTTTCTGAAAAACTTAGTGGGTGCCAAGCAAGTAGTGGTAGGTGCCATGGCTCCCACGGGTGCCACCTTGGGGAACCAAAGTATAAGCTCTTGGAAAATATGGTAATATCCTGGTGCACACTCTATCCTGGACTTTTAGTTTTGGTTAAGAACAACATTGTGACTATAGAACTACCCAGTATGAGATAGTAATGTTAATGGTAAGAAAAGCTTACCACTAGCAAACTTTCCTCAGTGGAAATATCCATTCACTATTGCTGAATTCTGTAAACAGAGGACTACAAGGTTTTCTTACCAGCTTGGTAACACACAGGAAGTCAAAGTCTCATATCTTCCAAAGCTGCATATATGCAGACTTGCAAGACACTTTACAAAAAGCTTGAGTAAACCTTTTTAAAAGACCATGTGGCTTACATTGGGCTACTGAGGGTGAATGCAGTACGTGGTTCCAAAACTGTCAAGGTGAGTATTTCCAAGGACAGAAAACAATTGAATAGATTCTTGTAACTTATCCGGGCTGTGTGACCATGGTCTTGGTATTTTCTTTCCTGACGTTTCGCCAGCAGCTGTGGCAGGCATCTTCAGAGGAGTAACACTGAAGGACAGCGTCTCTGAGTAACACTGAAGGACAGTGTCTCTGAGTAACACTTCAGTGTTACTCCTTGGAAGATGCCTGCCACAGCTGTTGGTGAAACGTCAGGAAAGAAAATACCAAGACCACAGTCACATAGCTCGGATAACCTACAAGAACCGATGAACTCTGACCGTGAAAGCCTTCGACAATTGAATAGATTGTTTAATTATGCTGGGAACAACATAGTTTCACCCAATTCCAAAATGAATCAATCCAGTTCCAGTGCAAAAAGAGCAACTGTATGTAAATTAGAATTTAGAAATGCAACTTCACTGGAGTTCAAATAACAGAAGACTGTATTAACTTCGCTCATTGTCTTTTCCCATCATACAGTGTGGAAAGGTGATGTTTCCACTTGTCATACTACAAAAGGCAAGATTCAACTTTATTGGCAGTTTCACTAGAATCATTCATAAATCAACCAGCTTTACAGTTAATCATCTTGGTTGCATCCTTCTGTACTTTTTCCAGCTCTTCAATTTCCTTTTTGATATGGCAATCAGAACTGTTCACAGTATTCCAAATGATGTTGAACCGTGGCTTCATACAAGGGCATTACAATACTGGCCATTTTATTCTCAATCCCTTTCCTGATAACCGCCAGCACAGAGTTTGCCCTTTTCACCACTGCTACACACTGAAGTCAATATTTTCATCGAGCTATCCATTATAATCTCAAGATCTCTTTCAACCTTGGACTCAGCCAGTTCAGAACACATAGCATAAACTTAAAATTAGATTTTTTTTGTCCCATTGTGCATCACCTTACACCGAGCAATGCTGAACTTCACCCACTTTAGATATACAGAACCTCCTCTACTCCTTAACATCTTCTAATCTTAAATGAGTAATAAGGTTCTCCCAGTAGTACTAGAAATACTGTATATATACTCGAATGCAAGATTACTTCCCCCCCAGGCATGCCATCAAAAAGAGCGGGTCATCTTAAATTCACATCCAACTTACATTGTGCCCATAATAAAAATCTTTAAGTGTGTAACACTGGGTTGTCTTACATTCAACAGTCTTTGTTTCACGTAAATAAAGTAGAGTACTCCCAAATGTTTTTGGCATTCTTCTGCATTAAGAAGCCAGTATAATCCTTACTGTAGCAGGAATATTTCCAATATGTAACAGGAATACTAAACAAGGTGCCAGTACACATAGTTGCTCTAGGCCAGGGGTCGCAAAAGTGCGGCTCCCGAGCCGCATGCGGCTCTTTGAGCCCTTGAGTGCGGCTCTTTCCATGTCCGGCTGAGTAGCGAAAGGGGCAGGGGGCGGGAGAGAGTCTGCGCAGGAGGCGCTTGGGTTACGTAGGAGCGACCACGTGCCGCTGCTGCTGGCGGGCCTGCTGTGGGGAGAAGTCTGCGCAGGAGGCACTCGAATTACAAAGGAGCGACCACGTGCTGCTGCTGCTGCCTGGCCTGCTGTGGGGATTGGGGGTTTCTTAAGCAGCGGAGGGAGCAGCCGCCGTTTCGATATTTGCACGGTAAGCCCACCCACTGCCTCTTGGCTTCTACTGTTGGCTCCTCGAGTCCCTCTTCAGAAAGGCTCGAGAGAAATTCTCATTGCTTTGGAAGCGCTTCGCCCGGATGAGGAAGCCCCGCGCAGCACCTTTCTCGCTTGAGGCCGCCGCAGCCCGAAGGGGAGGGGGAGGCAGAGAGCGAGCTGCCCCGGCGGCCGCCACCTCCCCCCTCCCTGCCGCGCAGTACGGCCGCTCTCGCCCCCAGGGCTGCAGAGCGGGCCCAAGGCCGTGCTCAGGCCGACCCTGGGAGGGGGGAGGGGCAGGCGCCGTGGCCTTGAGGGAGGGAGGGAGGGAGGGAGGAAGGGGCAGTTGGGGGACTCTCCTTTCTCCCCCCCCGTGGAAGCCGCCTGGGCGCGCGGCCCTGCCTGCCTGCCCCCCAGCTGGGGGGGGGGCTCCTCCAGCCAAGCCACCTTGCCCGGGCACCCGCCTGCCTGCCCTGAATCTGGAGCCCGTCGGTCCCAGAATGGTGTGGGGGGGTGAGCACCTGCCCCTCCCTCTGGCCAGGAGGGAACTGGCATGTCCGTGGCAGGGGGAAGGAAGGATGGACTGTGCATCTCCCCCTTGTTTGTTTGCATGGAACACACACAGACCGGGGACCTGCTGGCCTCTTCGTCTGTGCCTGGGATCCCTGGACATCTGGACCCTCGCTGGGTGATGGTGGTGGGGGGGGAGAAAACAGTGGGCCTTTTTGTCTGGCAATTGTTCGCCCTCCCCTGGACTATTACTACAGGTTTCCCCTCTTCCTGCTACTTTGTGCCTCTTTCAAAAGGAATGGGGGGGTGGTTTACACTCTCCCCACAGCCATTCACCACCTCACTGTGCAGTAGGTGCTCTACTCGTTTCCACTTCTGCTAAATTTTAATTAAAGTTTATTAAGTTAATAAACAGTGTACCTACCTATATAGTTTGAGTTTAAAAAATTTGGCTCTCAAAAGAAATCTCAATCGTTGTACTGTTGATATTTGGCTCTCTTGACTAATGAGTTTGGCGACCCCTGCTCTAGGCATAAGCAGTGAAAAAGCCTGACATAGGGACAAGGCTGGTTTAAGAATAAAAATATAGAAGAAATATGAAGTCGTTCAGTAACGACAAGGAGGCAATGTATGTATACTTGTGAGAAAGGAAGACAATTTGCTTCTCTGTAAATGCTATTCAAGTAGTCATCTGTGCATTCACCCAGATGGGCTTTGTGCCTGCAGAGAGCTACAATTTGTAAAATTTCTAGAACTAGTTATCAGGCAGGAAAACCTCTTCCCCTCAGAGACTCAATTCAGATTTCACATGCCCAAAAAAGAGGAGCCACACTTCCCTGCTCAGTTCCTTCCAAAATATAAGAGCAAGTTGAAGAGCCCTGTTTGCAAGGAAAATGGGGAGGTTGTACAAATAAGCATAACCACTCAAAAGAACAGTTACAGGCAAGCAACCTGTTTTTACTTCATGGCCTCTATGCATCATACTGATGGATATGGACAAGCAAGCTGACCTATCTGGAGGAAGGACAGATGCTTCAGAACAGGGAGTTGTGGGCAGCTCTGTTGAAGTGAGTGTCTTCTCTAACTCTGACACTGAAGGTGTAGTAACTCACAAAAATGGATCCAGGTGGCTGCTGGGCAGAGCTCAGGAACAAGAATCCCTTTGCTGAAGGTGGAAAAAGTGGGCAATGGTTCTGGTAGATTAGGCCTGAAAAGCCCCCATAGCACAACTTGATGGTGTCAAAGATCCAGTGACTGCACCTCCAAGATAGAGGAGGCTGTCCACGTTTAGGCCTGAATAGCAGAGAAAACCGTGTAAGTTGAAAGGCAGCAGCCCTACAAATACAGGATGATAGGGTCCTTCTAACATCTAAGTAGTGCAAGGCCCATGTTGCATGGAGGAAGGTGGAGAAAAGACCAGAAGCACCAGATCTTGATTGAGCTAGAACCTGGTCCTTGACAAAACCTTCAGAAGAACAACCTTCTGCGCCTGTTTTAGAATCTTATCTGTTTCTTGCTGAAGAGTCCTCTTTAAAGTGGAGTTATCAATTTAGGCTTGAACCTCAGACTACAATGAGGTATATCAGAACCATTCATGGAAGCAAGTAGTGACTGCAGTGGCCATAATCTTTGCTCTGCATGTCACAATGTCCTAATCTACCATTTTGTGACATCTCAAAATATTACTGCCATCTGTTTGACACTATCAGGTGAATGGTCAAGACCTGGCAAGACCTTTTCCCATAAAAGGTAATAGGCCATATAGGACTGATGACTCACTACTGTCAGGGACATTGAGGCAAAAGTGTAGACTTTGCATCTCATACCATCAAGTTTTCTGCCACTATCAGTGGGAGTGGAATGGGGAAGTCACCCGCCCTTGCCTTTCAACACCTCAACATCTATAGAGTTGGGTGAAAGGTGGATAAAAAGAAACTTGGAGTCCTCTTGGGTGGAAACCCTGTTCAGGGGTCATTTGCAGGTGGGGAGAGAAGAGGCTGTTTTTTTGCCAGGTATCCTTCACTAGTTTGAAGAGCACAGGCAGCATACACAGTAGAAGGGGTGGCTGGATTTCAGTGCCCACAATTTCAAATACTGGATCTTACTGCTCTGGGCTATGTTGACAGGCCTTGTTAATGGATTCTTATACATCCATTAACCAATGAAGGGCACAGCCCTACAGACAGTGGCCCCTGCCCAATGAACTATTGCACTGGTGTAGATAGGCTTGGTTGAAAGTGAGGGGGTGTTTCTCTGCTTATATTTTTGTAAGGAGGGACTTGCTTGCAGTGCTGAGTTCAACTAAGACCACAGATGGACTATATAGCTGAAAGACTGATATGTCCTGTACTACCTGGTAAGGACAGCAAAGAGACAGGCAGGAGAAAGCTGAGGGCTGCCTGAGTTAAGGGGCACTTCCATGTTTGCCCTAATGGACCAGCCTCCACTAAAAGGAGTTGACTGCAATCCTATCCTCAGTGAACCAGTATAACTGCTCATTTTTGTACCCTATGGATAAAATCAGTTAAAATATAAAAAAGATATCTAAATGTATGCTATCTAAAGCAAAGGCTCCAGAATAATTTGCTTGTGGCAACTGAAATATCCCAACCCAACTGTATACTAGAAAATTATTAAAAACCAGTTAGGGTGGTTAGATCTGTTGGGGCAGACATTAAAGGCTTGAATTTACACGTTTGCCGCTCTACAATTTGAGCTTTACAGTAACACAGTCTCTTTAAAATGCTGTCAAGTACAGCAAGCTACTTAGTGGCAGCCAAGCCTTTGGATCCATGGCAGAATACTCAATTAAGCCATCAAATCATTTCTATGCACTAAACTAGAACTGAAATAATGGCATTTAACCATGACAAGCAGATAGTGATTACTATGAAGAACAGGGTGTTCTACCCACAACTGGGAAAATTTTGAATTTAGTAAAATGGTAAATACAGTTTACAAGATCCACAAAGATTTGACGGGGAAATGAAATTATATTCTTCCACAAACCTTCCCACCCCCCCACCCTACCCCCCCCCCACACAAACTGCTGGCTTAACTTTCCTTGCCATCGCCTACTTCCACCCTTCTTGTTCCAGCTCCAGTTTCTTCCTTCTCCATTTCCTTCCCACACAATTATGGGTTCCTATGGAAACCCAGTCATGCAAACTTTGGGGCTCACCCCTCCCAGTGTCTCCATGCCACTCTTTAATTTTAACTTTAATCTGGTTTTAGAATCCAAAGCAATTTGCATCAAACTCTTTGAGGCATAGTTTAGTTATGGTAACAAGAAACAAAACGAAGTGACTGAAAACTTTGATACTAGAGAACTCCTCTGAAGTTTTCTAAGCATAACCCAAAGGGCTCTCCCAGAGTTAAGAGTTAACCCAAAGGGCTCTCCCTCCACTGTGTGCCTAAGTGATAGCCTTTGCATGCCAATTATTCTGTACAATAAAGACAATAGTTTCCCCAATTCCATTTTGCTTCTATACTTATCTTCTGGTTTCAAAGCCTTTACAGTCACTTCATTTTCAAAGACATTACAGTCCCATATGATCCTTGCTGTTTTTCAGAAGGTATTACTCTAAAGAATTCTTCCATACTGAGTTTACTTGCTGCCAACTAGCAACTTTCACGAGTATTGTTACTTCAAAATATAACAGTAAGCTTTTGTTGTATTCCACTGGTGTTTTCATTGTATCTTATTCCAGTAAGCAAGTCCTTTTAAATAGTCAACACACACAAGCAAACATACACACAATCCTTTCATTACCTATGTCTGTTTGGTGATTGGTTGGTTGGTTTGGTTTTTTTAATATACCGACTTTCTCTACCACTTAAGGAAGACTCAAACCAGCTTACAATCACCTTCCCTTCCCCTCCCCGCAACAGACACCCTGTGAGGTAGGTGGGTCTGAGAGAGCTCTAAGAGCTGTGACTAACCCAAGGTCACCCAGCTGGCTTCATGTGTAGGAGTGGGGAAACCAATCCAGTTCACCAGATTAGCCTCTGCTGCTCATGTGGATCATAGAGTTGGAAGGGACCACCAGGGCCATCAAGTCCAACCCCATGCACAATGCAGGAAATTCACAACTACCTCCCCCCTCCACATCCCTAGTGATCAGAAGATGGCCAAGATGCCCTCCCTCTCATCATCCGCCTAAGGTCACAGAATCAGCATTGCTGACAGATGGCCATCTAACCTCTTCTTAAAAACCTCCAGGGAAGGAGAGCTTACCACCTCCCGAGGAAGACTAACTGTTAGAAAATTCTTCCTAATGTCTAGACGGAAGCTCTTCTGATTTAATTTCAACCCGTTGGTTCTGGTCCGACCTTCTTGAGCAACAGAAAACAACTCGACACCCTCCTCTATATGACAGCCCTTCAAGTACCTGAACGTGGTTATCATATCCCCTCTCAGTCTTCTCCTCTTCAGGCTAAACATACCCAGCTCCTTCAACCTTTCCTCATAGGACTTGGTCTCCAGACCCCTCACCATCTTTGTTGCCCTTCTCTGGACACGTTCCAGCTTGTCTACATCTTTCTTAAATTCTGGTGCCCAAAACTGAACACAGTACTCTAGTTGAGGTCTAACCAGAGCACAGTAAAGTGATACCATCACTTCGCGTGATCTGGACACTATACTTCTGTTGATGCAGCCCAAGACAGAGTGGGGAATCAAACCCAGTTCTCTAGATCAGAGTCCACCACTCCAAACCACTGCTTTTAACCACTACACCACACTGGCTCACAACAAAAAGTAATATCTGAAGTAGTCATAAGAAAGGAGATGGGTAATGTGCAATCTTGCAAATAAGGCTATTCTCTGTATTATGCCCAACATGACTCTGGTTTTAAAAACTGCAGCTTATTCCTTTACACAGTATTCCACAGCGCTTCCAAAACATGAATGCAGTGAATCCTGGAAGGAATGCAGGAAATATGGCAACAAAAACAAATGTACTACATATCAAAGAGTATTAAGCAGCTTAGAAGCCAAGGATCACTTATGCTGGAAAAAAACCCCTCCATGTTTAGGCAGCAGTGGTGCTTGTTACTTTATATAAGGTTAAAATGGGTCAAGGACTCCATGAATGTAAAAATGACTGTACGGGAAGGTGGTATATCACCACAGAAAATACGAATGAAAATTTAAAAAACCCACTTGAAAACCACACAATTCTTAAGCAAACGCTTTAATTGTCCTTTATTTCTACTTGGATTTGAGAGCTTTTCACCAACGCAGAGCGCTGCTATACTTCCCTGTATTTATTCTACCCAACATGTAGGACAGTAGACAGAGACATGGTTGGTAGCAAATCCTCTGCCCCCAGGAAGAAGGCAAGCCAGAGAGAGGCAGCCATACCCAATGCTGTGTATACTCTGTGCAAAACAGAAAAGGGCTCTCACTTGTAGCCTTGCCTGAAGAGACACAAATATTCTTTAGTTTTGCATATTTAGAGAAAATGAGTTAAAAACTTATCTGCTGGGTCTTTTTATTAATGTATAGGCTTGCATCATTGTCCCTACTCTGACTTATGATATTTGGGTTTATTAGTCTTTTTTAGTTTAACCTTTGCTTTTTCTTCTTTTTTGCTTTTATCTTACTTTTATATCTAATAAGGCAACAAAGTGACTCTGTGTTTTCCTTGCCACTCAGAAACACCAAGACTTTACTTCTTTTTAAGAGGAGAAAAATCAAACTAAGTCAACTTCTGGATGCAAAGCTGCTAAACAGCAAAAACTGGCATAATATCTCAGAGGACCACACATGTTCCAAACTTGAATCCAAACAGATTTAACCCAAACTTTTGAGGGCAGTGTCTAAAAATTGTTGCAGTCCTCGACTTGCCATTGTCTGTAAGATTTGGTTTGCTACTAAGACTAAGCAAGTCCAAGTTATGTTGGTAACTTATTTACTCAGAATATTTCTATGCTGCCTCTTCAGAATACTACAACTTTTTATTATACATTTCTGCTGAGACAAATAGGACTGTCAATCTAAAAAGCTACACTTTCCAACATGGGACTACCAATTAATGTTGATCACCTGGTTAGGCTTCGACTTGTTTGCCACCATACTCATGATGACAAGAGTGAAATTCCCTTCCCCAACTAGTCTATCAGGCACCATCTTCCTAAAAGGTCAGGAGGCATGATCAGAAACCAGATTTTTTTCTCTTTAGTTAGTGATGGTCAATTGGGGGTTCAAGGATCCCCAAGTCTTGTTCTTAGATTTGGTATTATTGAGTTTATTTCATCCAGAATGTGACATGGTTTTGCTGAATATGTGATTTTATATCAGGATCCTGGAAGGTTTTTGTTTTTTGTTATCCAGTTGTTTGATTGCTGCTTTTTGTTGATGTCCTGGTATGTTTCTTATTGCACTGATTCAATTTTTGTCTCCTTGTAAGCTTTCAGGGTTTTCCTCATAAAGTGGGAAAAATAAAGTAAATCCATTATTTGCATCAGTGTAGTGAAGTTGCAACAGCAAACTTATAACAAGTTAGTAACTACTAAATCAGCTCTAGTACAGTGTTGTAAATTAGAAAAATGAACACCAATGGTGCACAGCCAGGGGAAAGAAGCAAGCTTAATTTGGATGCACCCTATTTATTCTCCCACAGAGCTATGTTCTGCCACTCCCATTAGCAAAAACGTTATGTCAAGGAAGTTTCTGTCAAAAACCTAAATATACACCTAGACAGATTCCACCAGGAACCTCAATTTTCACAACTGGATCTGCACGCTCTAATACACTACACACAAGTAAGTAGGGTAGGGCAACAGATACTTCAGAACAGGCCCCCTGAAGATTTGAGACTCACTTAAAATGTCTAAGCCGTTTTTCACTATTGAAAAGTGACATAAGACAGAATAAAACCATAGAACACAACATCAAGTGTCACAACAAAGGCAATATTAAGCAGGACCCAAAAACATCGCTTTTAAAAACAATCCTAAATCTAAGTATTTTCCAGTATCACTATGATGTGACTTCCAGAATCAGCAAGATGGATTTACAGGGGAAGGCATTCCTAAGCTCTGGGGATACCAATGGAGAGTCCGGCTATGTGTAGACAACAATATGAATTTTATGTGTGACAGAATAAGAAGCAGAACTTTGCATCTGAAATCACAGGAAGATTCATATTGGAGGAGTTCTTTATTTGTTAGACTTTTATCCCGCCCCTTCCCGACCAGTGACACCAAGAAGGGAAGTCTGTGCCAAGACTCAGGGGTAGTCCTTGTCAAGCTTCTATTTTCTTATGCCCATTCCAAAGGTGAGGAATGTAGAGGCCTCTGTATAAATACAGGCCTCACTAGTATTATATCTTTCCTTTATTTTGCATAGTATTCTGCTTCTAGCTTCCTCTTTGCCAAATGCTCCCAATTATTTGTGTTCAGTAGGATTTATGCTTAAAGATCTATTATTTTACTGGTCTTATGTGACTTGACAGCTTTTGAGAATCTTACCCATGACACCAGCCACTCTTTTATACAATCAGAATCCAGCCAGCTACTGATGGGAAAGCACTGGCTGAGCACTAGTGGGACAAGAGAGAGGAGAACTCAGCTCTGCATCTAGATCTCTGTCTCTCACACACCTAACTTGGATCTTCCTGGGGACTAAGAGCACCAGAAAAGGACACAAGAAGGGGAAAGATTTTTCTCCTAGTGGTGGCAGATTTCCACTGAAGGAGTACGGACTGAAACCCAAGGTAGCTGAAAAGGGGAATTTTTTCTGGAATTTATGGTTTTAAAGAACCACAAGCTAGGGACCATGTTGGTCAGCCCAAAGCAAGGTCAGCCCAAAGCAAGATGGGTGTGTGTGAGATTTTGATAGTGGTGTCACATATTTACGTTCCTCTAAATTACAAAACTTTTCCAAGTACCATACAGTAGACTTGGCTAGAACTAGAGGGACTTATGAAGCTCCTACTTGTTTGACTCTCAAGTATGAATATCAGCTGCCTGAATATCCTTCCTGCAAAAAGCAAATCTTGCAAATGCTAAGCTCTATCCTGATTTGAAAGATAATTTCATGCCACAATAATTTAGCACCTCCTACTTATCTGCCCTGTAGTAAAGAAGTGGTGATATGAGGCTGTCAAGAAGAAGCCAAATATTTGCAGTGTTTTTTCCATTCCGCCCTTTTCTTCTCACCCCCCCCCCCCAACATTCTAGGAACTATGGTTCCCAAACAGCTGACATTAACCACAAGGTGTTCTGGGAATTGCAATATCCAAAATGCACTTCTGAGAAGGAGATGCTGCAAGAATTCTTTAGTCTGCCATGATGAGGAGCAACAAGTTGGGGTGAGATACAAGATATGAGGGGAGATTCAAGGGATGTAGGAACCCCCGTAAGCACTCTCCGATAGTTCAGCCTAACTCTAACCAAGCAAGCTCATTGACAATTTATCAGCAAAAAGTGCACTTTGTTCAAGGTGGAATGCAAGGTGAAATTGGGAGAGCTCACCCATCCCTAGCTACAACTAAATTATTAATGTGCTGATCACTTGCTCAGGCAAACATACAAAAACGTCATTCTGCTATAGCCTGAATTGGCAAACGACCTCATTCTGCTACATATGCAGACCAGATATTATTTCAGCCTTCTCTTGCAGACAGTCTCGTTTTCTAGAAGTCACTGCTGCCTATATTAATGGTGAAACTGTCCATTACATGCAAATGTGTGTAACAATACAGCTGATGGTCTTCCTTTTCAAAGAAGTTGCTTTGAGAAGAAACTTGAAAGAGCGGAGCAGCAACAGCAAGCTTTGAGTACATTTGCTCTAGTATCTGGATCTATACGGAGAATGTTAATTTTCTTTCACTGTTCCATCCCAAAACAGCTCTCTGTTAAAGAGCAAACATTACACATACATGGGGGTAGTCTATAGGTTAGACATATGAATATCAGAAGAATCCAAAATCCTTACGCCTGCTTAGAGAAGGCTGCAATGCTCAGAATGAAGTCATGAGTAGCTAGGATGTAAGACTGGCTGTCAATGGAAAAGATACCCTTTATTCGTAGAATACTGGGGGTGGGTGCATATGCTGAACTGCTGGGTAAATACTAATTCCTACATGCTATTTTATTTTTAGGTTAAAATTTGGTTGATCTATTTCGTTTTACAATGTTTTAAATTGTAGTACACTTTCAAATTTAGTTAGTCACCTTGGATGCCTAGTACAGGCAAAAACATGGCAAAAATAAAATGAACACTGCAAGCCACTCTGCATCAATTCATTTGAAATTGGTCATGAAGGTCAGACTGCCAGTCCCACATAATCAAGCACAGAAGATGGAAACGTATTCTAGTTCCTAAAGGTCATAAAAATGCCACAATGTAGCCAAATATTTTGTTGGCTAAACAAAAAGTATTAAGTGCTTTAAAATGGGTTAGTTATGCATTAAATTTGATGCTATCATGATGAAAAATGCTACAGGTTCTTCCTCGCTCTTTTTTTTTAATGGACATTGCATCCACTGGAGAAACCCAGGATGCTCATAACCTCAGATTCTGAGACGTCACACCAACTGTCTGGGGACAACAGCTGGTGTGTTATGCTTAGTCTTTCCTATTCTCCATTTTAATATTTTAAATTGCTAACAGCCTGGAATGTATTGGAAGAATGGTGGTATAAATAAATAAATGAAAACACTGGAGATTATTTAAGACAGCTCACATTTGCAAATGGCTTAAAGGGGACATTTATGAGGCACAAAAAAGGTTCAAGTAACATGTTTATTTTTGATGTTCACCATCTATACTTTTAAATACTCTTGTGCTGGCTTTATAAAGATATTGAAGTTCTTAAGGACATACCCCAAGATGTATGATAACACAGAAAAGCTTGTGCAGACGAACAATGGCATAGTAAGAAAACGGCACAGAGTAAATCAGAGTGAAGAATCTTAACACAGCAATGGGCAGATAATTATTTTCCAAGACAGTCTTAAACAGGCACTGTTATATTGTAACAAGGACAGCATATGTGCCAGGGATGAAGGAAGGAAGCCCCAGTTTATGCCTTGGTGGCACTGGATGCTGCTGCCATTGCACTCCTTCCTTCATTTCTATGTATGTTCAAGGCACTCTTCCACAATAAGAACTCTGCGCAATTGTCCTGCTCAGATACTGTTGCCAATATACAAATCAGATGTGGTAAACAAAGGTTAGCGAAGTGCTGTTTCTAGTTTGCTGAATATACAAATCAGGGCATGGCAGTAGGGTGAAGAAAAGAGGAGAGACAGGTAAGACAGTGTCCATCAGGGATGGAGGAGGTGAGATTCTCCAATGGTCCACTGATGGATTCTGCACTTTGACATTTACCAACCAAAACACTGGCTTCAAGCCTGAAGTAAACACAAATAGATCTCCCTGATCTTTTAAAGAATTTGATTCAGTATATAAGAAGCCTATTCTGGATACCACTGTACAAGGAGGAAGAATTTAAACCACCTTAAAGCAGAAAAACACCATAAATAAAAATAACCAAATAATGTTATCATTTATACTTTAAAGATAAACTGGGTAACTATCTGGACAGGACCAGAAAATTGTGAGAGAACACAGTGGAGTAGAAAGACTTAATTACCTGAAACATCTGGGGGGAAACCAACACCACTGAAAATAAACTTATCTCTGCCTTTACTAACTTTTCACCTATATTAGCTGTACAAATTCCTTTCTATATAATTGAATGTTAGTTTTCCCTACTATAAACACCTACGTTTTTGTTCCCACCCCATCCAAAGTGCATAAAAATGATTTTTTTATTTAAAAAATGATTTTATAAAGTAATAACTTATCTAAAAGACAGCTTGATACATTATACTTCAGATATTTAATCACAGAATTAAAATTTCTAATACTATAGTACAAGAAAATATATTCTTAATGTTTAAGTTTTATAAGCAAGTTCCAATATTTTATGGATTAGGGACTTAATTTTATGGAGTTCCAAAGGCTTTTGTATAGATTTAGGTTAATCTTTTCTAACTACCCAGTGGGACTTCAGTCTAGAAGATGCCATCAGAGATGCTAAGTTTTGCAATTCTCAAGCTATGGATTTGTGCCTCCAATAATAACATGCTTGTTAACAACAACATCAATAATATATACAGGTGAAAAATAACAGACTTAACCCCATCAATCCACTGCAAATCTGTGTCCACTGTCAATCCCTCTCAAAGTGCAAAGTTTCAAGATGTTCAATTATTAGAAAATTGTTGGAGGTGGGGAGACTAGATCTAGACAAGGCAAATGAAGAAAATTGACAGAAAGAATGTAGATTGCTTGGAAATGTGGTGTTTAATAAGAGTTTTACAGATACTGTGGAATGCCAAGAAGACAAATAAGTGGGTTCTAGATCAAATCAAGCCTGAACTGTCCCTAGAAGCTAAACTGACCAAACCGAGGTTATTGTACTTTGGTCACATTATGAGAAGACAAGTCTCACTGGAAAAGACAATACTAGGAAAAGTAGAAGGCAGCAGAAAAAGAGGAAGACCCAACAAGAGATGGATTGACTCTATAAAGGAAGCCACAGCCCTAAGTTTGCAAGACCTGAGCAAGACTGTTAACAACAGAACGTTTTGGAGGACACTGATTCATAGGGTTGCCATGAGTTGGAAGCAATTTGACAGCACTTAACACACAGAGAAGAACTTAATGAAATATTCCCATACTAGGTCTCTTATGATCTGCTGTCATAGTTTTTTTCCCTTCTAGTGAGAGAATTGTATGGTCAGTCTCAAAGTAATGAAGGCTACACTTAGACTGTAGGACTTCTTGAGTACATTGCTGAAGCAGTATAACTTTTATTTCTGCTGCTCCCATACATAGTAATCAGGAATACTATGGCATGAATTATCTTGATCTTGATTGCCAGTGACACATCCTTACACTTAAGTCTTTTCTAGCTTCTTCACGGCTGCCCTCTCCAGTCTCAATCTCCTTTTGATTTCTTGGTTGCAGTCTCCCTTGTGGTTGATGATGGAGCCAAATATGCTGTTAGTCCTATTGTGATTTTGTATGAGGCCACTTCTGTTCAGTGCAAATACACCTACCATATATACTCGCGTATAAGCCGAGTTTTTCAGCCCAAAAAAAGGGTTGGAAAAGCCGGCCTCAGCTTATACGCGGGTCAATATGGTAGAGGGGGGAGGGAGGGGGGAACTTACCGCTGCCGGGCCCGCGTCGTTTTCTGCCGCCGGGAGTGGCCTCCTGCGACTGCACGGAGGCTGCCCCGGCACCCGCCCGGCCGCGCCGCCGCTTCCTGGGGCCGGGAGCGGCCTTGGGCGGCCTCCTGCGGCTGCAGGAAGGCTGCCCCGGCCCCCGCCCGGCCACGCCGACGCTTCCTGGGGCCGGGAGCGGCCTGGGGCGGCCTCCTGCAACTGCAGGGAGGCTGCCCCGGCCCCTGCCGAGTTCACCACCGCCGCCACCAGGCCCGCGCCGCTTGCTCCCGGGAGCCCGGTCAGGTAGGTCTGCGGGGGGGGGGGGTTATAAGCCGACCCTCGGCTTATACGCGGGAGAAATTAGGCACCTCGGCTTATACGCGGGTCGGCTTATACACGGGTATATACGGTATTTACTACAAAATAAGTGTTTTCTTTTTAAACTTTATTTTCCTACCTCTCAGGTGGCAAAAATTAGATACGCATGCTAAGGTTACAGGAGGTGGTATAAGGTAGCATAGCTGAGGCTAGACAGGTGGCAACCCAAGCTTTTTGGTTGAGGCACCAAAACTCTAGAACTCATCCACCAAGGAGAAATATTATATACTTTATCTATACTTTATTTTAGATGCTGAAATGTTTTGATGTTCGCTGCCTTGGAGATCCTATTTGAATAGAAAGGCAGCACATAAATATTTTAAATAAATAAGATGTCAAAGATTGCAGCTCTTACACTCTCCCTGGTATTGGGTATATTGCCAGTTTTGCTTTAGAAAACAAGGGCATGTATACTTTTAAATTACATAAATGTACCAAATAGAGCAATTTTAAAAGCTAAGTTATGAATGATGACATTTTATGTTAACAGTACAATTTGGTTTAATAGGACAGTAAATATCACATATACTTCAACTCCCACCCCCTATTTCCTTTTTTTTTCCTCAAGGAAAAAAATAACACTGTGTTTCTCCCACAACTTACAGGGCTTACCAAACAGCATAGCATTTTGTATTTAAAATAAGTTACAGATGTTAAAAATGAAAGCTCAGATACGGGTTTTCTATACTGTTAATGTACAAAAACAGAGACAAGCCAGCATTGGTTCCCACAGAAATAGATGTCTTTCAAATATAACAAAAAAATGCTAAATAGTTTGTTAGGCAGACATCTGAAAGGAAAAGCAATTATATGCAAGATTCAAATACATCATGAAGGTTACAATGGTATAATAATTGTATCAACACAGTACAGAGTAGTCAGATAAAGCAAAAGAATTACCTAATTTAAATCACTGAACTTTCCAAAATAATTGGTTTTTCAAGAACACTATTAGCAACACCAAACATTATTTATTCAAGAAGTGGAAAATGATTTTAAGGAAACATCAGACATGGAATTCCAGAAAGTTTAAGGTGTTCATTCAAGGATGATAGAGCTATATCCCAATATTTTTTCACATTTCTATCAGAGATTCAAAGCAATAGCTACCATTCGTTTTCACTCTAAAGCAGGAAGAATGAAGCCGTAGGATTTGATGTGGTCACATAAACTCATTCACTGTAGTGTGCTGGTCATACGACATACTAGCTGTTACATCATTACAGCAATCTGGAGGTTTGCAACCAAATGTGTTCTACGTGGTCCCTTAGACAGAGCCAACATTGGTAAAACTCAGCCCAGGAAATATTTTTTTCAAAGGCTGATCACCCCACACCCTGTACTACTTGATTAATCTCCCTTCTTCGTGCCTTAGCAACTCTGCCTTCTACTAGCCTTTCCTTGTGGGTCTCTTTCTATCCCACCCCAGACGTCACTTCAGCATTATCGGCAGCTCCCTCACGCACACTGTGCGTGCAGACCACATTGCTAATTGTGGCTGTTCTCAATTTCCCTTGCTTGTAGCACCATAATTCAATCTGTAATGCACCCTCCATAATGCAGACTGTGGGTCAAAACAGATATGACCAATGCTGACTGTCTGTAAAAGGGAACGCATGCATGAGCTGCTGTGGTTTGTATTGGGGCCACATAGGAAGGAAGAAAAAAACCCTTACCACCAGAGCTCTAGGACTGAGAGACAGACTCTTCTTATACTACCTCCAGAGACACTCAGTTTTAAAGTGGCACTCTGCCGCCGCAATCCTAAGGATACTTTCCTTGGAGTAAACCCCACTGAATAACATAGGACTAACTTTCAAACAGATCTGCTTAAGATTGCTCCCTGCAGGTAATATTCGGAGCTGCCTCTCCTTCCTATAAGGAAACAGCTCAAGGCACTGTCCACAATCTCGAGGCAGCCACTGAGGTGTTCTTGGAAGCAATTCTACTTAGAAGTGATTGGGCAAGTTGCCAATTTTTCAGCCACCCACCTTATGACAGAGTAAAACAAATCAAAATAATAATCCTGTTTTCTGATGTGTGTGCGTGTAAAGTGCCTTCAAGTCGCAGCCGACTTATGGCGACCCCTTTTGGGGTTTTCATGGCAAGAGACTAACAGAGGTGGTTTGCCAGTGCCTTCCTCTGTATAGCAACCCTGGACTTCCTTGGTGGTCTCCCATCCAAATACTAACCAGGGCTGACCCTGCTTAGCTTCTGAGATCTGACGAGATCAGGCTAGCCTGGGCCATCCAGGTCAGGGCTGTTTTCTGATAGAATCTGTATATGTAAGAAGTTCCTCCTTCAGCCCTGACCTGGGTGGCCCAGGCTAGCCTGATCTCGTCAGATCTTGGAAGCTAAGCAGGGTCGGCCCTGGTTAGTACTTGGATGGGAGACCGCCAGGGAACTCCAGGATTGCTACGCAGAGACAGGCAACAGCAAATCACCTCTGCTTGTCTCTTGCCTTGAAAACCCTACTGGGTCACCATGAGCTGGCTGTGACTTCATGGCATGTTACACACATACACAGTCACACTTCATTTGACCCTTGTTGTGAGTGACTAAAATGGGGAGAGTCAAGAAAATATGTGTACCTAAAATGGCTCTTTTGCTGAGAACTCAGCATCTCACTGCACCAATAGTTCCTGCCAGGCAAAAAGCCCTCTAGCTCCTGCCATTCAATAGCAATAGGAGTCTGATGTCTCATCTCTTTCCAAGCAGTTGTCAATGGCAAAATATCGTTAACTTTGTCAAGTTACAAGCAAAGTGTTAAAAAACCCAAACAGTATTGTAATAAATGTTTATTGAGGCAAAAAAATACCACAAGATAGTGAATACAAGCTCCACAGAAGCCTTCGTCAGGCATAAACCCTGAGAAGCAATTCTCCCTGGCCTATTGCTTTCACTAAGCCTCTCACAACAACTAGTTATCTCATTTCTATCAACTTCTAATGTATAGTGCAGGGGGTCCCAATGTGGTGCCTGTGGGAGCCATGGAACCTGCCAACAACTTTTCTGGTGCCCGCCAAATGGGGTTACTGCCCAGCAGGGATTCTGATTAATATTGGGGATCTGATCGACTGCACAGATCAAAATAACATTCTTTCCTCACAAGCTGCCATTGTAGTGGTTAATTCTCTCTCCCCTCTTTTCCAGCACATTTTTAAAAAATTACTTCTTGTCCCCTGTATTTGGATTTCCTGTTGTGTGTCATTACTTCCTGCAGTGATCATTTAGTGGTTGGCTCTACCTCCCACAGCAGCAATTTTGTGGTTGCGTCCACCACCCTGTGTCAGAACTCCCAAGGCTCAAAGAGGTTGGGGAACCCTGGTCTAGCAGTTCCAAGCCAAGTAGAAAAGGTTGTTTGAGGTTAAGATTTGTTTTTAACAGTGAAGAGGTGTGTGGGTATACAGAACCTCCCTCCTACCTGCAGCCTGTTACCCCTGGAGTTTCTACCCCCTCAGCCATACTCCAATTATTACAAGTGCCTTCAGCCGGAAGAAAGGTGCTTAGAAACAAAGGGATTCAGTGTCACGCTCATGCACTCTTTGTTGTTAAAAATGGACTTCATCCCCATTTTCCTATATGATTGGGATAGGCCTATTAAACACATGGATCTACAGCCATCACATCTAGGATTTTCTCTTAAGTCACCTGTCCTTAGAAACTTCATCACAGGTGGATACATGTTATAATGCAACCTATAGGTCAATGAAATTAGTTCATTCTGCTTTTCTCTGTTTCAGTGTTATATCATAACCTATGCCAAGCCATTCTCTCAGTTTAACACAATCGTGGGACACAAATCATCACAAAAGGTATTTAGACACTCCAAACAGCCTAACGAGCTTTAGGACATGACTTGAGTATGTGCCTCCCACATCCAAACCTAGTAGCATTCTATAGCTTCTGTACCACATTGCCCAAAATAACAAAACCAAACTACATAGCAGTTATTTCTTGGGGACACACAATTCACTTCAGACTATTTTTTCTAGTAGTCTAATTCCCATATGTACTTGAATCAGTAAGCTATATACGCGTAACACAACTGGATTATGAAGAGTCACACATATAATGACAGAAAAGAAGATTTAAGGTAGAAACAATGGAAAACCAGTTTCAAGGTATGGCTAGATAGTTTATCGATGGCATCCACCTACTACTAAAAGTAGATAGGGGTACATTTTACCAAAATTAAGTTGTATCATGCAACAGTTTAAGTTTGTTGAAAATTTATCTGCTTAATATTCATATTCTGCTGTACTGGAACAGCTATAATTAGCTTCAAATTTACAATTGTAAATCATTAGCCTGTATGATTGCAAGTAGCAATGCTTAGCAATAACTTGACATTTGAAATGCATACTGGTGCGGAGTCTACATAATTAATGCAATTATTTGATATCTCCTAAATATACACAAATTAACACTATCAAGGCAAGATGAGACTTCCATTAGAAAAATGAACTTGTCAGAAATTCAAGAAGCTCTTATGAGTCTGAGTCCCCGCAGTCATTTGCACGAGTTCCAGGCTATGGACAAAGATAATTATATAATTTCATAACTAATGTTTACTCTACTTCATGTTAGCAATGGGTATTATCGGCATTGATGTAAGAATATTCTAGTACTGAAAGTCATAACTATGTAGTTTGGGGCAATTTTACTATATGACAATTACATTTTTTTTTAAATGGCTAACTTTTCACAAGCCAACATATGCACTAAACAAAAGCTTATGCAATCCTCTTGGAAGAGAAAGTATGATGACTAATTGTGCTCTCAATTATACTATCAGCTTACATATTATATATCATTCTACACATATTTTTGTAGCCTCGAAAATGACCATCATGGGCCATCTTATTTCAAGGTCACGATTGTATTTTGCAGATCAAACTGAAGATATGCAAACGCAAAAACCAGACTGCAGAACAACTGATAAAATTAAGTGAAAAATCTAATGTCCCACATCAGCCTTAGATGAAAGAAAAATCAGCTGCACATTCTTAAATTCAGTATTACAATCTAAGTTCAATATTTAACAAAGAGACAATTATTTTGATGTCCTAAAGACTGTTATAGTCTGTGATACTTTGTATCAATGCTATCTGAAACCAAGATCCTTCCACTCCACAAAACAGGCAAGTATTCTGAATAAGAAAAAGGTTGTTACAATTACTGAGCGTGTGAACAAAACACACAAAAGAGACAGTGTTCCATTTAACCTAGAATTAATGAAATAACATGTAAGCACACATGTCTTAATGTGCTGTACTTTGGAACAGCATATCGTTTGCTGTAAACACACAAGGTGGTTTATAGAACAGTTAGCGCAGCATCATTTGAACACAGTAAGATACTGATCCTTAGGATTTAAGTCACACAGCTGAAAATACTGAAGACCTCAAATTAGGCTGTCCTAAAACTCTGGCATATAGAGCTCAACTTTATTTTCAAGAACGGATAACGTTTTAAACAGGTTTGTCAGACGATAACTTTGTTAATTCACGCAGTATCATCCTAACCAGGTGACTGTCCAAGAAAAGAAGGATGAATGATTACCCTAGCCTCTCTCTTGATCATGCTTCTGCCATGTAGGGATTCTAATTTCATACAAAGAAAGTGCAAGTCCCCTATAACAAGCAGACAACTAGCCTAAATGATAGCTTTTAATAATGCTCATTCACTAATCTTCCCCAAGAGTAACATTAGCTTTCAGCAAGCCTCCATGCTTTATAAACCTCACTCTCAATGCATATACAAACAACTTGCTTTGCAGAGGAATCACTGACTTATGAATGCCACAGGGATGGCTAAAAACAGGAGCTTAATCACAAGTAAATTATTACAGCACTGTACAAAAACCAGTTCAGCAATGCTAGAAATCAAATATAAGGTTAGAAGTGCAGTGTAACAATCTGTCCTACTGAAATAAGCTGTAGGGTCTGCACCACAGATACAACATGCGAGAACCTGTTTGCTCAAGCTTGAAGTACAATTACAACAGCTCCCCCTCCCACAAAAATTCAGGCAGGAAAAAAGCAACTCCTTTCCCCAGCTTTCAGAATGAATGGCAAAGAAACACTGACAGCACAATGCTAAGAACACTTCTCTTGGAATAAGCCCCATTGAATTGGCCTGAGTGGACCTGCTTAGGGTCACTTTAACACATCTCATGTATGGCAAACATACAGATCACATGTGATCTTGAAGCAATTTGTAATTATTTGTTTCCCCACATAAACTGGCAGTACAGCAAGTAAAGATTCCAAACTGCTGACACCTAAGCTATGTCCAAAGATAAATAGTTGTGACCATGACAGCTTTTAACAACACAGCTAACGACAAAAGATAACCCACTGTACAGAAAGCTAGATACTCTGAAATACCCAGGGCAACTGATTTCTCTCACAACGTGCAAAGGAACAGACCCCACCAGAACAAACAGCATACAAACCCTGCCAGAATCCTATGGCATCACAAAGACTGCCCTTTTCCAGATTAAAGCATGTAAACAGGAGTGTTTGAATAATGATCCTACCACTGAAGCGGAAGGTGGTTACTGGAGTAAACAGGAAGGGCTAGGTCTGCTCAGGGAGAGGATTTAGCAGATGTATGGTTTGATGGGGGGGAGAAGAGGGAGAGAAAATGGCAGGGTCAGGTTTGTCTTCCTAAGACAGCAAGAACAGGCAGATGCATGGAGGACAAGGCAAAACAGCAAGGCCAGATACACCTAAGAAAATCAGGTAGGCACACATCGAGTTCACCGAAAGTATACAAGCAAGGTGGCACAGGTAGGGACATGCGTGCCCTAAAGGGTAACAGATAGGACAGAAAGATAGCTTTCTCTTGCCAGGGAAGGAGAAGGCAGAAACAAGACGAAGGCATGGGAGGTTTTTGCGGCTCTCTAGATGCACATTTCCCCCATCCGAATTCTCAAAACTCTGCAGGGGGGGGGCTTATTGTTGAGTTTGGAGACTATGGAGATCATTCACAGTGGGTCGCTGTGTTAGTCGGTCTGCAGTAGTAGAAAAGGGCAAGAGTCCAGTAGCACCTTAAAGACTAACACAAATATTTTCTGGTAGGGTAGGAGCTTTCGTGAGCCACAGAAAGCTCACGAAAGCTCCTACCCTACCAGAAAATATTTGTGTTAGTCTTTAAGGTGCTACTGGACTCTTGCCCTTCTTTGAAGTGAGCTGTGGCTCACGAAAGCTCACACCCTACCAGAAAATATTTTTGTCAGTCTTTAAGGTGCTACTGGACTCTTGCCCTTTTCTACTATTGGAGACTATGGATGGGGAAAATATGCCAATCCAGGGCAAAACCTCCCATGCACAAACCTAAGGGTTAGTTCGCCAAGCGCCAACACAAAGAGGGGAGATAGCAGGGAGATAAAAGGGAGGATAAAAGAGGAGGAGGGGGGGGAGAGACGCACTTCTTCAGGAAAGAAGGCGATTTTGAAAGGCTGCCCTGAGTGGGTGAAAGGCACGGAGGGGAAGAGGGGAAAGGAAGAAGCGGGGGGGGGAGCGAAAGAGAGGAAAGATGAGGGAGGCGATCCTTCGGGAAAGACGGGGCAGGTGCGCCTGGGGGGGAGAGAGAGCCTTCAGCCTCTCCAGGAGGCAAGAAGCTGGGGGAAAGGAGGCAGCTCTCTCCGCTTCCCCGCTCCCCTCGCGACGGCCGGAGCCACTGACCTGGCCGCACGGTCTTGAGGCGCACGGGCTCGCGGAAGTGGCGGACGACGGCCAGGGTGTCCCGGTGGGTGAGGCCGCTGACCGGGGTGCCGTTGACCTCCAGCAGCACGTCGCCCGGGCCGGGGGGCTTCCCGGAGAGCAGCAGGGGGCCGGCGGCGGGGCCGGCGGGCTCGGCCGGCGTGGGCAGGCGGGCCCCGAGGTAGGGGAACTCGCCGCGCTCGGCGCCGCCCCGCAGCCAGTCGGGGGTCGCGCCGCCGCCGCCCGCCCAGGACACGGCGCACTCCTGCACCTTGCTCAGCCAGTGGCGCTTCCTCCGCAGCGTCTTAGACATGAGGCCGCACCATCGGCGCCCCTCCGCGCGCGACCCCTGCCCGCTGCAGCCGCCGCCGCCGCCGCCTGCAAAAAGCCCCCTCGCGCACGGCCGCCCGCCCGGCCAACCCTCCGCGCGCGCGCGCCCGACGCCGCCTCCCTCCCTCCCTCCCTTCCTTCGGCCAGCACCGGCCGCGGCTGCCTCGCGACTGGCTCCCTCAACGCGGCGGCAGGGACACGCCCCCTCCTCCCCGCTGGCCGCACCTCTTCTCTCCTCCCCCCCCCCGCCGCTGCCCGAAGCCCCGCCCGGCATTCCTGGGGTGGGGCCAAGGGTGCTGACGTCGGGGGAAAGAAGTTTTGTGCGTCAAAACTTCTCGGTTGGGCCGTTTCTGCCCGGGAGGCGCCGCCTCTCGATGCACATTCCCCCCCCCCCATCCGAGCGCCCAAAACGCGACGATGGGCGAAAACGCACGGTCGCTTGATCCTCCTTGAATCCCTGTTTCAGCCAGGATCGAGTGCATGCGTTTCGCCTAGTGTGCCCTCGATCCTGGCTAAAACAGGGATTCAAGGAGGATCAAGCGACCGTGCGTTTTCAACCGATAAGCCCCCGTGCAGAGCTCGTGAGAAAATGCGCATCGAGAGAGGGGCAAATCCAAGGCGGCGCCTCCCGGGCAGCAATGGCAGCGGTGGAGACGGAGGGCCCTGCTGCTCTGGAGCCCTGGCGCTCCCCCGCCTCTGGAGCAGGCCGCTCTGGGTTAGCGCGCTTGCCAGTTCTTGGGGCCGAGGTCTCCGCGGTCGGAACGCTGCCGTGCACGGACCCTCTGGTCTGGGGCGTCTCTCCCCTCGGCGCTCGTCAATGTCAACAGGACGGGCTTCCGAGAACACGCGCTCGGGATAGAGTGATAACCCCGGTTGGAGTGGATGTCGACGGAAGGAAGAAAAGACATTCGGTGGAAGATTCAGGCTTTGTGCCCGTGGCTGGGGTTAAGAGACTAAAAACTATAAGGAGAAGGAGTCCACAGTAGCCATGCAGATTAGCTTTGGATTTCACGCATTAACAGATCACTTCAGGATACAATGGTTCCATATTAACATACCATACCCTCATTACCACATTATCTTGATACTTACAGGACAATGATTAGCACATTACCTTGGATACTTTTTGCAGGACAATGATTCAGCTCAAACCCAACCCCTTTCTGACTATATATTACTCTTCCTACACCCTTGACACTGAGAGACACTGTCCTTCAGTGTTACTCCTCTGAAGATGCCGGCCACAGTTGCTGGCGAAACGTCAGGAAAGAAAATTCCAAGACCACGGTTACACAGCCCGGATAACGTACAAGAACCAATGAACTCTGACCGTGAAAGCCTTCGACAATATTTTGAACGCCTCTACGGGGAGGAAATATTTCAACAGACCCGGAGATTGGAAACACTTCGGAACAAGAAAGCACATCTACTTTGTTCTTTAACTTTTCTACTGCGATGCAGAGACACTGGAACCATTCCATCTTTTCTCACAAGTAAAAGAATCTTTAAAACTTCACGAGCTAACCGCATTTATGACCATCTAGAACGGGCTCTCTTACGAGAGAGAATTCACACTACCCGCAGAGAACTTGCTGCCACAGACAAGGAGTTGTTTTCCTTACATATCAATACTAGCCACAAAATGAGAAGCCATGATTGGGACAAGATTGATAATCTCACCTACAGAAAAATGGAACAGGGGTTAACCAGCCATACTTCCAGACAGAAGCAAAAGTTTAACAAATTACAGGAAAGAAGACAGAACAGTCCAAAACTTGACAACAAACGGATTATCTTCAATCTGACAGACCGACAACTCTCACCTGAAGAAACTTCCATCTTAGCTAAGGGAGGAAACTTTGCAGTCACTCCCACCCAAATTCCAGTGGAAGACATCATTGCAAATGTAGAATCTGCCATTCGTAATCTACCTGAAGAAGATGCTGAGGAAATAAGAGGAGAGACAGCAAGAATTCTACGAAAAGCAAAGCCCCCTGCTAGCAATATAACACGCAAGGAGAGAAACGCCATCAAGACCCTCAATGCAGATCCAGAAATCATTATTCTACCAGCTGACAAAGGCAATGCCACAGTGATCATGAAAACAGAAGAATACAAAAAGAAGATTGAGGAACTTCTGGACCCTGCCACATACAAAAAACTAAAACGAGATCCAACTTGCAAAATTACCAGGAAAACTAGCATTCTGATCAAGAATTCCACTCTTCATCCCGACACACACAGAAAACTATGCAAGACTGAAGCACAACCACCACGATTATATGGACTACCTAAAATTCATAAGGATTCCGTTCCACTCCGACCCATCGTGAGTGCCATTGGTTCCCCAACATATGAATTAGCTAAATATTTGACCACCCTCCTACAGGACCACATTGGAAAAACCACTTCTTACATCAAAGATTCAACTCACTTCATCAACAAAATCAGTCCGTTAAGACTCAATCCAAAGGATATACTAATCAGTTTTGATGTTGTATCCCTCTTTACCAAGGTTCCAGTAAAAGACACAATCTCATTGATTAACCAGATTTTTCCAGAAGATATAACAGCCTTATTTCACCATTGTTTGACAACAAGTTATTTCCTATGGGATCAAGAATTTTATGAACAGATTGATGGAGTAGCTATGGGAAGTCCACTCAGTCCAGTAATAGCAAACTTTTACATGGAATATTTTGAAAAGACAGCATTAGAATCAGCACCTTACAAACCTACAGTCTGGTTCAGGTTCGTAGATGATACATTTACCATTTGGAGCCATGGTGAAGAAAAATTAATGGACTTTCTAAACCATCTTAATAATATCCATCCAAACATTCAGTTTACCATGGAAAAGGAAATTGAGGGTAAACTCCCATTTCTTGATACCCTTGTCATCCGTAAAACAAACCTTCAGTTAGGTCACAAGGTCTACCGGAAACCAACTCACACAGATCGCTACTTACACAAAAACTCCAACCACCACCCCTGACAGAAAAGAGGAATAATCAAAACATTAATGGACCGTGCAAGACGGATCTGTGAACCACAGTTTCTCAAGGAAGAAACTAATCATCTAAATCACGCACTGCTAGCAAACAGCTACTCCAAGAATGAAATCAGAAGGGCCATTAAACCAAACAAAAATCAGAAAACTCAAGAAAAACAGTCTCCCATAGGAAAGGTATTCTTGCCATTTATTAAAGGAGTCACTGATAGGATGGAGAAACTTTTGAAAAAACATAACCTACAAACAGTGTTTAAACCCACCAAGAAAATACAACAAATGCTACGATCAGCAAAAGACAAAAGAGACCCCCTCACCTCTGCAGGAGTATATCGTATACCTTGCAGCTGTGGAGAAGTTTACATCGGGACCACAAAACGCAGCATACAAACAAGGATAAAAGAACATGAAAGATACTGCAGACTTGGCCAGCCTGAGAAATCAGCAGTGGCTGAACATGGACTGACACAAACAGGACACAGGGTCTTATTCCAAGACACTGAAAGACTGGACAATTCTACCAACTATTTTGTCAGATTGCACAGAGAAGCCATTGAAATTCATAAACATCAGCACAACTTTAACAGAAAAGAGGAGAGTTTAAGAATGAATAAGGCTTGGCTTCCTGCCCTGAAAAACCTCCAGACAAAGACAACATTCAACAATAGCCATACAGATTAGCTTTGGATTACACACATTAACAGATCACTTCAGGATACAATGGTTCCATATTAACATACCATACCCTCATTAGCACATTATCTTGATACTTACAGGACAATACTTTTGCAGGACAATACTCAGCTCAAACCCAACCCCTTTCTGACTATATATTACTCTTCCTACACCCTTGACACTGAGAGACACTGTCCTTCAGTGTTACTCCTCTGAAGATGCCGGCCACAGTTGCTGGCGAAACGTCAGGAAAGAAAATTCCAAGACCACGGTTACACAGCCCGGATAACCTACAAGAACCAATGAACTCTGACCGTGAAAGCCTTCGACAATATTTTAAAATCAATAATTTAGAAGAAGAACTAAAGTAATCAAATGCCACCATGAATAAAGCCATCTTCAGCTGCCTTCTAAAAGTCCAGTGTGAGGGAGCCAGGAACCTATGCCACTGCTTTTTGCAGGCGTATGATAATTATAGGTTACCATATTTATATGTGCACTTTTTGAATACCACTTCCCTCTAATCCCCCTCCCCCATTGAAAAGCTGCTGAATTTATACTACACACAGCAGCATCTTGCTGAGCATCCTGGACTCTCAGGGTAACCAGGTCTCCTAGAATTTTGTCCCCCTAGTCCCCCTCCCACCTTAGCCCTAGTTCTAATTGTCGTGGCTGACACACAAATATACCTTTACAGTGCAATCCTAAACCCTGTCTTGGAATGGCTTAGGATGGCACTGGGAACTAACTCTGATGTAAGCCTAATTCCCAGAACCTGCATCTGCAGAGTTCCCTGGTTGTGTTCATTCCAAGGCCCTTTCCAGTCATGCCACAGTCCACTCTACACTGGTGGGTAATGTGTGTGTGTTATGTTTCCTTTGTTCCTTTTCTTATTGTGTTCTACTCATGGATCAGCAACAAAATTGGCTTCTTCCATCTATGGTTGTTGTGGAGGCACTGGTGGTGTGCAGTGGGGTTGCTATGGACTCTGGCACAATTGCTATGCTCTCCACACTTTGGAATCAGGTCTTTTTTATACATATTTCCCCTCTGCTGAACAAACATGGGGTTTGCTAAGAGTGCTAGTGCTGATCAGGCTTCAGCTAGCACCCAAGGCTTAGGTTTGGGCTGCCCAGATTGTGATCTGTAATTTTGCACCTTTGCAAATACCCTGAGAAGTAGGTAATGTATCATTTCCCCATTATGTATGAAAAACTAGCACTGCTTGATGCTTGCCTAAAGCCACCTACTTTGTTCTTGGCTCAGGAAGTATTATAACCCAGATTCCCACATTCTCCATTCCTTGGGCAATGTTTTCTACAAGGAAAACTGTATAGAAGAAGAAGGAGTTGGTTTTTATATGACTACTTTCACTACCAATTAAGGAAGAATCAAACTGTCTAACAATCACCTTCCCTTCCCCACAACAGACACCTGTTGCTCATTTGGAGGAGTGGGGAATCAAACCCTGTTCTCCAGATCAGAGACCACCACTCCAAAACCACCACTCTTAACCACTATACCACACTGGCAGGAACCTGCCATTACTTTATATTTATTGGATCTCCCTGGTGCCTTTATGTGAGGTCAGACTTGTGTTTATTTTTGTTGGCTAACATTCAGTGTTGAACTCTGAAAATTATCATATTTCAAACTCATCTTAACTATTCAGTCCAGCTCTATGAACTCAAATAACATTTTTTCAAATTTCACTGAAAAATATTCTCATTGGCACCGTGCAGATCCATCACATTTGCTAGATTTGTACTTAAATGCAAATACTGGTTTCTGTTCTAATACAAACAATGGCTGTGTTTGCCCTACAGCTTAAGTCACTTCACTGATCTTTGGCGTGGAGTTTTCTAAGGGCTTACAGTATGTTCGTGTCAGGTTTTCCAATTCTTCTAATGTTTCCATGTGAGAAGCACAACCTTTAAGAACATAAGCACTTAAGAAGATCCTGCTGGAATCAGACCAGTAGTCTATCTAGTCTAGCATACTGTTTCACACAGTGACCTACTTGTTTCCCTTGAGGGCCAAACAAACAGGGCATGGAGGCCAAGGCCCTTCCCTGCTGCTGCCTTCCAGCACCGGTAGTCAGAGGTTTGCTTCCTCTGTATAAAGTGGCATTTAGGCTTTGCTTACATGGATGGAACTAGTCTAGGGCAAGGTAACTTTCTCTAATGATGGGTAGACACAAATTGAGTTCCAGTGTCCTTCCCCCTTTCCATCTCTCTTCCTCCTAAGTAAGGTTGCCAACCTCCAGGTACTAGCTGGAGATCTCCTGCTTTTACAACTGATCTTCAGCCGATAGAGATCAGTTCACTTGGAGAAAATGGCCGCCTTTGGCAATTGGACTCTATGGCATTGAAGTCCCTCCCCTCCCCAAACTTCGTCCTCCTCAGGCTCTACCCCAAAAACCTCCTGCCGGTGGCGAAGAGGAACCTGGCAACCCTACTCCTAAGGTTGCCAATATCCAGGTGGGGCCTGAAGATTTCCCAGAATTGCAACTGATCTCCAGATTACAGAAACCACTCCCTCCAGAGAAAATGGCTGCTTTGGAGAGTAGACTGTATGGCATTATACCCTGCTGAGGTCCCTCTCCTTCTCAAACCCCACCCTCTCCATGCTTTATTCCCAAAATCTCCAGGAATTTCCCAACCTGGAGTTGGCAATCCTGCTTCCTCCTCCTTTTTTCTTTTTTTAAAAGTCTTGGTGCAATTGCACCAACTCCTATAGATTTTCTATGTTTTCAAAGAACGTTTGGATGCTGAATCTGCACATCAAATGCAATTAAGGAAGAAACCCATCTTCTTCTAATTGGGACATAGATCACAGAAAAAGTAGACACATGAATACATAAGACTTGCTTTTACACAGTCAGGCTATTGGTCTATCAAAGTCAGTACCATCTACTGTGACTGGCAGCAGCGTTCCAGGGTCTTGGGTAAAGACTGTCATATCACCAATTACCCAATCCTTTTAAATGCAGGTTGAACCTGGGACCTTCTACATGCAAAGCAGATGCTCTACCACTACTCAGCCACAAAAATGGTATTCAGTATGATCAGAGTCACAGGATTTCTACATATCACTGAAGCGAAAAAATATGCTTTACTTCAACATAGCCAATTTCAGTACAGTTATGCCATGCTGTAACAGAGTTCTATGTTACCTTTGAAGACACAAATAAGCTTGAATAGGCCATTATGGTAATAGGCCATAATTTCAACCAGTAATTATTCCCTGCTGGTGAACAGTTATGTTAGAGGGTCTCTGCAACCAAACAACAGTCTTTGCAGGTTCACTGAGACCAAACAATTCCTTGGTTTTCAGTAGGAGAATTGGATAGGTAACATTGCTCTTGCTTCCACCATCACTAGTCTACAGCCAGCTTTGTACTGGTACTTTAATCATGGAAACGTAGAGAGAGAATAAGGAGAATATGAAAATGGTTACCTAGGAACCACTCAAACACCTCATATTGCTTCCAGGTTTTGACAGGAAACAATAGGGGACATGTGGGTGTTGCCTATTAATGTCTATTAATTGGCCATTAACACACTGAAGTTGTGAAATCAGACAGTATTTTAAAAACTTTTAGAAGTGTAAAATTTCTTTCTATAGTAGTTGTATAAGCAAAGCACTTCACTATGTTGTGAAAGCAAAACACTTCACTATGTTTAAGACAGTCCTGGATATAATTATGACCGAGTGTGGTCCATTTTTCTTCCACATGAGATCTTGTTTCTTTCTTTAACACTATTATAGGCAGATGCACAACGTTGGGTGGTGTATATTTGTACCATCCTGGGGAAGACTGTGGATGGGTTTTGCTCTCAGTCAAGGTCTGTTTGATCACAATATTTAGTACTCTGGAGGAATTTCCCTGGAGAAATTGGTTGCCTTCCCTTATAGGTAGGGTTGCCAGCTCCGGATTGGGAAATACCTGGAGATTTTGGGGGTGGAGCCTGAGGAGGGCAGGGTTTGGGGAGGGGAGGGACTTCTGTCATGAGACGGCTGCCAGTGCCTCAGGACTCCCTCCCAAACCCCAGAAACAAAGTCTAAACCCGCTGGCGGCCACAGATACAACCAGGGAGATAGACAGCACTAAAACTTACACACCTCGAAGCCCCGCAAGCTGAGCCAAAGGTTCGGGGCCCGGAACACCTGCAACTGCCCAGGATGGGGCCCAACCAACCTGCCGGGACAGAAATGCCTGGACCTAACCAGCTCTGAGCAGAGCGATGCCGCCGAAATCAAGAGGCGGGGTGGTGAGACGGGCAAAGCTGGAGGTGGACGGCTTCCCTGCCCAACAGTTGACGCCTGCAGGCAAAGTTGAGGCAGCAGCAAGAACAGGGATGGCCGACAGAGCAAGGGGGCTAATAAGGGTGGAGTAACCAGCTGAGGCTTATATAGCCTCAGGAGGAGGTGAGAGGAAGAAGCAGGGCTAAGCCTAGGACAAGGGGGCGGGACTTGTACTATAAATTAGAGCTGTAGCCAAGGCCAGTGAGGAGAGGGCTGTCAGAACTGCCTGAACTACGACAGGCTCTGCAGCCAGGGCAAGGAGGGGAAAACCCAGCATGGGTTTCCCTATGCTCTGATTCTGAGGCCAAAAGGTTGAAGCCCAGGGGGGACAGGGGGAACCTCTAAGGATGCAACTGACCCATCGTCAGAGGGGGGCAGCTTCTCCCTTACAAGCGCGCTGTGGACCCGCCACCTCAAGAGGGTATCCAAGAGGGGCCCTACAACATCAGTGGGGTATAATGCCATAGAGTCCACTTTCCAAAACCATTTTCTCTGACAGAATTGATCTTTGTCGCCTGGAGACCAATAGTAATCTCAGGAGATCTCCAGCTATCACCTGGAGGTTGACAACCCTGCTTATAGGCCAGTGTTGCCAATTGATCCAAAAACTAGGTGACTTTTAACAGCAGCTGGTTCACCAGACAGTAATTGGTGAAGATTTTCCCATCATGGAGATAAGCAGGGCCACCACATTTCTGCTGGTCATGTTGCTATCAAAAAACAAAGTAGCAGCGGTCATCAAAACTCTGGTATCACTGTGAGACTTGGCTGATTTGTTTAGGTCATCTCATGCCATCTAGTCCAAAGGCAATTTTCTGTGACACTATAGCTCTCTACTTGGGGAATATTGTCTGGACTGTGTAAATGGTCTGGGACCCTCATACCTATGGGACTGCCTCTCCCATTACAACCGCTGCACTCCCTTCGGTCATCCTGTAGGGGCTTATTGCAGGTGCCTGGCCCCAGGATGGCTTGGTTTGCTGTCACCAGGGGAAGGGCCTTTTCAGTTGTGTCCCCTACACTGAGGAATGCACTCTCAGATGACACCGGTGCCCTGCCAGACTTGTTTAGTTTTTGCAGGGCACGCAAGGCTGAATTGTTTAGGTTGGCCTTTGGTGTGTAATCCACAAGTTTTGGGTGTTGTATTAGTGGCATGGCGCAAGCTACATATTTTAATGTTAATATTTTATATTTGTTAGCTGTTTTTAACTCATTTACACTATTTTAATGTTGTAAGTCGCTGTGAGACCCTTCGGGTGAGCGGTGACTAAAAAAATGTAATAAATAAAATAAACTGATGGAAGATGGTAGAAGACTCGGATTTTAATTCTACACAAATAAAGACGTAAATTCATTTTCCAGGAAGCTTCTGTTTCCTACTATTTTAAACTATCCTGCTCTTCTCTTACTTGTTTTTCCCCCTCATTAAACAGATTCAGTTTAATAATCTGCCTCAGCAACATTTCTTAAAATGCTATCCATTCTATTTCCTACCTTAGAAGTAGGAGGTTTTGTCTTATGGCTGCCTATATAAATTGACCGTTTATGTCTGAGACATTCAAGGCAGAACTGTACAAAAACTTGTGATTTCAGAATACACATAGTAATTCAGCAAGATGTATCAGGAGGGTGCAACTGCCCTATTGTTTGCAAATATAAAAACGGGTGGGACATTAGATAGCTCAAACACTTGCATTCCTTTCGAGGCCCAAAACAGGAAGAGCAGGTAACTGCTATGGAGTCCAAAAGAGTTGTGTATTCTCTGCTGTAAAACAATGATAGTTTTTGTTTGACTGACCGACTCTTGAACTTCATGTCTCAATATTCATGTTAGCTTGTACAACAATAGAATCTCCAATAGCAGCTTTGAACCCTGAGCTCTTTTCCATGGCTGATAAAGCTGGGCAGGTTTAGAAGATGTCTAATTTCTTTTTCATTTGGAAATGGCTATAAAACCCTCTCCATGACAATCTGAAACACAATACTTACTTGTTCTCCAAGACGTGCAAAGCTTTGTACCTGAGCAGTCCTTCCATTTCTTCAGCTCATATAACATTGCCATAACAAGAAGCCTAAGACTGTAATGATATTTTAATCTTGTAGTAAAATCATTTCATAAGGTCTGCTTGAAAGGGGGAAATAACAATGTTTTAAACTTGCATGAGCAGCTAGGGAAAAATTAAACGAGTGTCGGATCAGATGGTCATATTGAGTCTGATATATTTCTGGTATAATTCCTTACTGCATCTATGTTTGTTACAGCAAAAACCTCATTGCATTCAGTGCCATTTCAAGGGGATTTGGCTGCCTGCCAACTGATGTGAAAATAACTGTCACAAAGATATACGTTTCTCTTCACACTTACATGGCAGAAGTGAGAAGACTGAAAGCTTTGTAGTAGTAAGCATCCTGGCCATTACAGATGCACTGCCAAGTAATTTCAGACCAGAAAATGTACTATTTGACATAGGAAACATCATGTAAAATAGATCAATAATTCACTTTGTTCCCAAATACTTTATGGTGATCAGAAGGTTAAGCAATCATATAATGGACAATGGAAGAAATTTCTAACTCAAAAAACGTTAAACTCCCTTAAACTCATTTTTTATAAGCCTTTCACCCTTAGAACTGTGAGTACTTTAAACAGGAAGCATACATCATTATCCTGTGCTTTACCAATACAGAAAGTAAAATGCAGAGGAACTGTCTCCAAGCAGTTTGGTGACACACAGCCAAAAATTCCTAATCACAATTAAGATCCAGAGGTTGTATCCAACAACTGCTTTATGCTAAGTGAGAAGCCTTGCTCTGGCAAAGAAGGACTCTCAGCTAACAGAAGAGAGTTGTTTGATTCAACCCTTATTAACTAGGCTAAGACTAGGTCAATAAAGTAGGGCAATAAACCTGAAACACAGTAAAACAAACAATGAAAGCTCTTCTGGCTGTTAGTGATAACCCATGAAGGAAGGAAGGCCTGAAAACTAAGAAGAAAAAAGTTGTAACCAGCCATATTGGCCCACACAAAGCAAAATCTATATTGTATCCATATGACAAAATCTAATGTGCACAAAGTTTTGTGTCATTTTGGGTGGCCATAATAAAAGGTAGTATATGGATTTTCTTTTATGTTCTGAGAAAATAAGGACAGCCAAGCAAGATAATCTAACTCCATCCCCTTTTTAGTAGGGCTGCCAATCTCCAGGTGGGGCCTGGAGATCTCCAAGAATTACAACTGACTGCAGAGTTTCCCTGGAGAAAATGGCAGCTTTAGAGGGCAGACTCTATGGCTTCACATCACTGTTGAGCTGAGCTCCCCGGCAAAAGAACTCTGCCCTCCATTAACTCCATCCCTAAATCTCTAGTAATTTCCCAACCCAAAGTTAGCAGCCCTAGTTTTAGCAATGTCTATCTGTCAAAGAAGATCAGCAATGGGTTGCAGACAAGTTGAACACAGCTGAGCTAGAACAAGTCCACCTTTTCTTCTATACAATTAGCTTCCTTAGTCTTCAGTAATGTATGGGCTGTTTTACTTCGAGTTTCTTTTCAGCAGTTCCCTTATGATTTTCTAAAATATTTACAAAGCTCGAATGCCTTTGATGCACATACATAATTAGAAGCCCTTGTATAGTATGATAATGTTTCTCAACATTACAGGTTTTCTTCGTTCACAACTATAGACTTTAATAGGGCAAGACAGGCAGTGGATTCATAGACTTTCACCCTCCACATAATATCTTGTGCCCAGATTCATACTATTAATATTGCAAGAAAGCAAGGAATGTAATCTGATTTTTCTAAATTCCAATCAACATATAAAAGACATAAGGTTCTCTGACATAACTCAAAAGAGGCACTGGAGGATTTTTTAAAGCTGAGCAACACATAAGCTTTTATTTTTGTAGAGCATCGCTGTAAATTTGTAAGACTTTCTCAGTGAACACATTCTTGAAATATTAGGGATAATCTGATTCATTATATTGTCGAAGGCTTTCACGGTCAGAGTTCATTGGTTCTTGTAGGTTATCCGGGCTGTGTAACCGTGGTCTTGGAATTTTCTTTCCTGACGTTTCGCCAGCAACTGTGGCAGGCATCTTCAGAGTAGTAACACTGAAGGACAGTGTCTCTCCTTCAGTGACACTGTCCTTCAGAGACACTGTCCTTCAGTGTTACTACTCTGAAGATGCCTGCCACAGTTGCTGGCGAAACGTCAGGAAAGAAAATTCCAAGACCACGGTTACACAGCCCGGATAACCTACAAGAACCAATCTGATTCATTTTTTGACAAATCTATGAGGAGATTTGGCAATGTTGTGAGTAAGTCCTTGACAGAAAATATATTCATGCTTCGGGGCCCTCAGAAATAATTCACTGATTTCTGCTGTTGAACAAACTAAAAGATTTATATTGCTCGTAGGTATCCGTGTGGACAGCTGTCACCGTACGCAGCTCAAACACACTTTGCAAAGCCATCTCTGGAGCAGCTCTATACCTTGTACCTCAAGCATGATGCTGCCTCATTGGTTTCAGCTTCCATGACTCTGGTTCTACCGCTGAAACAAAAACAGAAGCCTGTTTAGAAAACAGCCTGCCAGCATTAATTCCAATCTCTGCCATTGTTGGCAGAAGATATGCATACTTCCCTTTCCTTCCCCGGTGCTGATTTATCTGAATCACCTCACAAGCATGCGAAGTATCTGAGCTCATCTGTTGATAAGCAGGAAAGAATGTGCACATCTCAACAGCTTGCCCTATATAGTGGGCTATGAAGAATGATGTATTTATGAGCGCTAAAGCCTAAAATCTCAGAGAGCCATCACACCTGCAAAATATTTATTTCTTGAAAGTGCATACAAAGACAACTCAGCATTCATTGGGGCTATCAGTATTCAAGGCATGCAGAAATCAAACTCCCCCCCAAAAGGAAAAATGTAGTCTTTATTGGTATTATCATTAGAGGAAGAGGCAGGTTCAAGTCAATAGATGTCTTTAGTAAGCAAGAAAACATAGTTTGTTTATTATATAGCTGGAGCAGAGAAAAATTCCAAAGACAAAGAATGCATCATAAGATGAAATATCCAATAACAATGTTAAGACAAACTATTTGCAAGGCAAGATGGGGAACAGCTATACACATGCCCCAGAAGGATTATTGCAAAAATATTGTTCCTACATAGGATCCTTTCAAAAAGAAGCCATAGAAAAGGGCTTTTGTGCATTTTCAGTATCTCTAGAAAAACATTTTAAGATTTGAGAAGGAGGAGTAAAGGGAGGAATAGCCCAGATACCAGCTATATTGAACCATGATGCATAACTCCTAAACTTGACAGTATTTAATTTGAAACACAAAGGGTCCTTCAGTTAAACATCCATTTATTACCATATGTTTCTCCAGGAAGCTACAGGTGGGATAATAGTGCAATCCTAAACAGGTACATTGTTCTATCTATTGAAGTCAATGGGTCTAGGATTGCACTGATTGGCAACAGGGTTGCCAATCTCCAGGTGGGGTGTGGAGAACTCCTGGAATTACAACTGATCTCCAGATGCCAGAGATTAGTTCCCCTGTAGAATCCGGCCCCATTAGGGTTGCTAACCTCCATGTACTAGCTGGAGATCTCCTGCTATTTCAACTGATCTCCAGCCGATAGAGATCAGTTCCCCTGGAGAAAATGGCTGCTTTGGCAATTAGATTCTAGGGCATTGAAGTCCCTCCCCTCTCCAAACCCCACCCTCCTCAGGCTCCACCCCAAAAATCTCCCACCGGTGGTGAAGAGGGACCTGGCAACCCTAGGCCCTGACCATGCAGAGCAGGAGCAACTCTGGCGTGCGGCTGGACGGCTACGCCCAACTGGTGCAACAGACCATCCTGTGCCACCAGCTGGGCGAGTACGTCACCGTTTGGATGCCTGCCTGCTTGCCTGTGTGTGGGGATGTCATCTGGGGCAGCTTGGTCAGCTAATTTTTAAGTTGATCGTTTTGTATGGCCCGCGAATGTATGGCCTTGCCAGAAAAAAGGTTCCCCACCCCTGACATAAGTAATGTGATTTCACAAATGGAGCCAATAGTGACTCCTTTGGGCACTTTGGGGAGGCATAAACAACTTGAGGGGAAAGCTGCAGCATCTTCTGCCCACATGCTGAGGTTAAAGGAGAAAAGGATACAGTTCGGGAGACAAAAAAAAAACTCCCATTGAACATCTGCTTCATCATTCAATAAACATAAGGATAAAATTAGCAGTTCCTGCCAGGACAGGACACAAGAGGCAGCAGAGGAAAGGTTTTCCCTCTACATTTGGCTATTTTGTATGACTTGGACTCCAGTTTGGGAAGCAGAATCATTTACACAGGACATATATTTAATATACATGTGTACAGACCACACACAATAATACCAGTTGTGAACATGGTTTGCATGTCTTTGCTAGAATTTCCATTTTTCCCCAGAGCACTAAAATCCGTGATGCACACTAACAAAGTATTTTTTTTCTGGATCTGTAGAATGTTTTTCTGGTATTCTGTACCCACCTGTTCCTGCCCACTTTCACCATGGAACATTACATTTATATCTTGTTTTCAATGTAAAAAAAAAATAAAACAATTATTGTAACATTTTATTGAAAACTAACAGTTTAAAACAATTCAAAACAGCAGCAGCAAAATTAGAGTTCATTTTTTTAAAGCCAAGAGAAACAGATGTGTTTACTGAAGAAACCATGTTGAACAACTAGACAAATAAGTGAGAGACGGGCAGTTCAAAGCCAGAGACTATGTATACAAACAGCAGTTTCTGGAAGGGTTTGGTAAAATGCCTTACGACCCCTGCATATAGTTAACTGAAAATAAGTTTAGAAATACAACAGAAAGTTGTTCACAGGACAGTACAGGCTGCTTCATCCGCAGATTCTAGCAACAGATTTCATTAGGCCATAAGAGCGCTTAGGATATAAAAGCAAAGACTTAATGATGATCTGTGTCAGTTTGCGCTGACTAAGCTCCATTGTCTGCCGATCTCATACAGAAATGGAAAAAGCATTAGACTTCTGTACAGCTTATACTAATAGAAACAGAAACTGCCAGCTGTGTGTCTTTTAGGAACATCATTGGCATTGAGATGCCAATTAATATATGCAAGAATAGCACAAGTTCTTCTCTGCCATACTCAGTTATGTCCTACTTAAAACCAGCATCCACAGCATTCTTTTAAGACAGTACATACATAACACTTGATAACTGTAAGTTGTAACAATTTGTGCACACTGTTGCTTCAAAGATGCCCTAAACCCCCAAAGACTTTGAAGAACAAAAATGCATTGGACTTTAAAAGAATTAAGCATACAAGGGTGGGAAGTGTGTCAGGGTAGGAATTGTGAATTGCAATGTCACCCATACAAGAAATGTGATATCCGCTGCAGTGTCGTCCAGCTGCAATGTCATCCACACAGTAAATGAGGTGGCTGCTCTGGTGCATTCCCAGATTACATCTAGATTAATTACTGCAGTGTACTCTGTGTGCGCTTCCCCTTGAAAAGTGTTCAGAAACATCAATTGGTGCAGAATTCTGCAGCCAGGATATTGAATAGAGTGAATCATAGGGACCATATCCCTCCAGTCTTGGCTCATCCACACTGACTTCCAGTCTGTTTCTGGGCACAATTCAAGGCCCTGGTGTTGACCTTTCAAACCTTAGAGGGCTTGAGACCAGTGTATCTGAAGGACTGCCTATTTCCTTATGAACCTACCCAACGGCTATGATCATCATCTGAGGGCCTTCATTGGGTGCTTCTGAGATTAGGCGGGTGGCAGCGGTGGAGGGGTTTCTCAGTCATAACACAGAAACTCTGGAACTTCCTCCCAAGAGAGACTCACCTGTCCCCTTTTTTGTTTTTTCTGGCATTCTCTTAGTGACTTCTCTTTCTTGCCCTATTATTAGTTGTTGTGTTTATGTGTGTGTGTTTTATTGTATAGTATGTGTACTTTTACCCTGGCCTAGCCTGATCTCAGCAGATCTCAGAAGCTAAGCAGGGTTGACCCTGGCAAGTATTTGAAAGGGAGACCTCCAAGGAATACCAGGGCCGTGATGTGGAGGCAGGCAATGGCAAACCACTGCTGAACCATCTCTTGCTTTGAAAACCCTACAGGATTGCTATAAGTCCAGTGTGACTTGATGGCAAAAAATGTGTAAACGTGTACTTGGTTTTCATTGTTAAATGTTTGGTTTTAATGGTTTTAAAGAGGTGTTTCAGTTTTGTATTTTTTAATCTATCTGCTGCCTTGGTGCCCCTGATGAGAGCAGAAAGACAAGGCATACACTTTGCAAATCAATAAATAAAATAAAGCATGTCACTGGTCAACTGCAATGTCATCCATAAAAGGAGGTTGGAAGTGTGTCACTCATCGACTGTGATGCCATCCATACAGGGCCCAAACACAATTTCTCTGGGGTTCGTACAAACCTGAAACATGCATATACACATACTATTCCCAGTGCCATCCCATGCATACAATCTCATGAGTCTTGAAAGAAAAAAATCTATTACTTTTCTGAAATGAAATAGATAGGGTTGCCAGTTCCTCTTTGCCACCAGTAGGAGGTTTTTGGGGTAGAGCCTGAGGAGGGCAGGGTTTGGGGAGGCGTTTGCGGAGGGGCCATTTTCTCCTGGTGAACTGACCTCTATCAGCCGGAGATAGGGTTGCCAGGTCCCTCTTTGCAACCGGTGGGAGATTTTGGGGGCAGAGCCTGAAGAGGGTAGGGTTTGGGGAAGGGAGGGACTTCGATGCCATAGAGTTCAATTACCAAAGCGGCCATTTTTCTCCAGGTGATCTGATCTCTATCGGCTGGAGATCAATTGAATTAGCAGGAGATCTCCTACTACTACCTGGCAGTTTATGCAAATATATATATATCAGAGTTGCTTTAGGGAAAGGCTTATTTAGAAATTGCAACTACAATGGCTCAAAATAAAAAATAATATCACATATGTGTGTACAATATTTTAAACTAAGTGCAATAATGCTGGATATATATAATAAAACACTGTAAAATAAAACTACTGACAATGAACTGTTTCCTTTGTATTACTTTCATACAATGGCTTTACAATAAGTATAGGAATATGATCAGTGTAATACTCCTTACATTGAGTCAATGAGACAAATAAATCAGCAGCTTGTTACAAATATATCATACAACATATAGCAAAAACGTGGTAAACTTAAACAAGGACACAAAAAGGTGGGACAAGTTTCGGGTCTTTTACCGGAGGCAAGATCTTTTACCGGAGACTTGTCCCACCTTTTTGTGTCGTTGTTTAAGTTTACCACGTTTTTGCTATATGTTGTATGATATATTTGTAACAAGCTGCTGATTTATTTGTCTCATTGACTACCTGGCAGTTGGCAACCCTAGCTGGAGATCAGTGGTAATAGCGGGAGATCTCCAGCTAGGTTTGCCAACCTCCAAGTACTGTTGTAGAAAAAAACAGTAGTCCGCTCAACAAGCAGCGACAATGATACAATATGACACCAAGGGGTCAAAAATGCAATTTACAGAAAACATGAAATGAACAACAATTACAATATGTGCACTTGCTGAAAACCAAGACAAGCAACAACAAATACAAAAAAAAAAAGTGATGCAAGCAAGCGAAAGCGACAACAGTAATTCAAAAATCATCATTCATAATGCTCATGATAAGGAAACAATTCCAGGAAAGTCGGCTCAGCTTGTTTCTAGACGCTTGCGCAGTCAGGCAAATCGGAGGAATTGGAGGAAATTCTTTCCGGATATACAACGGCGCTTTTGCCACAAAATTGGCTTCTTCAGCCTGGTTATAAAATGTAAATAGTTGTAAAGATTGGAATTCTTATAGAACTACCTTCAACTATGCAATAACATGGAAATATCCTACCTTCTAATGTACAATATACAACTATTTACATTTTATAACCAGGCTGAAGAATCCTCTGATTTGCCTGACTGCGCAAGTGTCTAGCAACAAGCTGAGCCGACTTTCCTGGACATTGTTTCCTTATCATGAGCATTATGAATGATTTTTGAATTATTGTTGTTGCGTTCGCTTGCTTGCATCACTTTTTGCATGTTTTGTATTTGTTGATGCTTGTCTTGGTTTTCAGCAAGTTCACATATTGTAATTGTTGTTCATTTCATGTTTTCTGTAAATTGCATTTGATCCCTTGGTGTCATATTGTATCATTGTCGCTGCTTGTTGAGCCGACTACTGTTTGTTTTTACAGCTTAACTGTACAGTTTTGAGTGAGTCCTTTGTACTACTAACCTCCAAGTACTAGCAGGAGATTTCCTGCTATTACAAGTGATCTCAAGCCAATAGAGATCAGTTCACCTGGAGAAAATGGCCGCTTTGGCAATTGGACTCTATGGCATTGAAGTCCCTCCCCTCCCCAAACCCCACCCTCCTCAGGCTCCACCCCCAAAATATCCAGGTATTTCCCAACTTGAAGCTGGCAACACTGTCTCCAGCTCATACCTTGAGGTTGGCAACCTTATAAATAGACCACATTATGCTAATAGATTAACAGCCTGGGTCAGTCTTTGTAGACTCTGATAAAGCACACCCATTTCCCACTCCCACAACTTGGGCCCTGCAGACACCCTCCAAGACAAGAGACCATGGCACAGCTCCAAAATGATCACCAGTTCATCAGATCTGCTTGTGCCTTCTGGGGACTTTGTTTCATGATTTAGCAGGTGCCTCCCAAGGCAGTACCAAGTCCTGAAAAACAGGTTTGAGTGCAACAGGAGTGCTACAGAACAAAGAAATGCATGCACCACCCTGCAAGAGGTGGACAACTCCCCCTTCCCCACCCCAAATGTCTGACTTTTCAAGGTAGATGAAGCATCCTATGGAGGGAGGCGTCTAGAGTGAGAGAGAGAAAACCAAGAATGATAATTCTGGAACTGCCTAAGATCATTTTGTAAGGTTTACTAGGCATGGCGCTCCTAGACCTTAAAAAAATGAGCATTACATGGGAGAGGCTGCACAGTCATAGCAGCATGTATAGAGAAGCTGCTTTCCCCGAAATTCTGTAATCCTTGCAGTTGTTAAAAGCACATCAATAGTATCTTAGGCTGAGTCTTGAATTCCACTGAGTGTGCAGCCAATCTGCTTCGTTACGGCATAGCACTGCTGCAGCAATTGTAATAACTTTGCTACCTCCACCTGTGGAAGGGTTTATATGACCAAACAACACCAGCTGTATTTACTCATACATTTAATTACACATGTACAGTTTAATTGTGCGTGTGGGCCTAGAGGACAGATGACTAATTTTAAGAAAGGAATAAGGTGTCTAATGCTTAGGGGAAACCAGTACATTTTGCAAGCTGTTCCAAAGGTAAACAGATCAGCTAGTGAGTCTGTAAGCAATCCTGAGCTACTTTGCCAATTCTTATGATGCTCACCCTGCAGAGTCAAAGATTTCACATATAAAAGTGTAATTGCAATCACTGTTTGACATAGAGTTGCCAGTCTCCAGGTGGTGGCTGGAGATCTCCTGCTATTACAACTGATCTCCAGCTGATAGAGATCAGTTCCCCTGGAGAAAATGGCTGCTTTGGCAATTGGACTCTATAGCATTGAATTCCCTCCCCCAAACCCCGCCTTCTTCAGGCTCCGCCCCAAAAAACCTCCCACCAGTAGCAAAGAGGGACCTGGCAACCCTAATTTGACATCTGCCTGCCAGTGAGGCTTTGACGTGTTGCTGGGGCATATGCTGTGCTGTAGCTTAAAAGCAAAAATAAAAGTAAACGACTTGTCAAAATGAATAAAGCAGAAACCCAACTGCTGACACAAAAGGAATATTTGAAATAAGATGACATCAAGCAGTTTGGAAAGTGATAGATACTAGGCAAGCCTGTTCTAAAAAAATGACTAGTGAACCTGGGCAATTTTCTCTGGTCTCAAGTATGTCATTTGGGACTAGGTCTGCCAAACGAGTCTCCCAGTTGCACTGGCCAAAGCAAAGGTATTGCTTTTATACATCTTGAACACCAAATAAAGTGTTAAGAAATCAGTTTACAGTTGATATTCCTTACCTTTAGATAGGGTTGCCAGCTCCAGGTTGGGAAATACCTGGAGATTTTGGGGGTGGAGCCTGAGGAGGGCTAGGTTTGGAGAGGGGAGGGACTTCAGTGATATATATTCCAATTGCCAAGGTGGCCATTTTCTCCAGGGGAACTGCCCTCTGTCGCCTGGAGATCAGTTGTAATAGCAGGAGATCTCCAGCCACCACCTGGAGATTGGCAACCCTACCTATAGATCACATAAATTTTACCTTGGGGATGATGCAAGGGTAATGTAATGTATTGTTATGCCCTTTTCCTTGGCACATTTTTGATTCAGGGTTGCCAGGAGTGACCCTAAGCGAGCTTCTATACACATCATCAGGTGAAGCTTTTCTCACCACCACTGAAGCACTTAGATGGGAAAAACAGCACCTACTCTCAGACCTATGCATGCCATGAAAAGTATGACTCACTCTGGGTCTGTATCTGGCAGATTTTTCTCCTAACAGCCCAGTTTAGGGTTGCCAACTTAAATGAACTGAGGCACTGAGGCGGTGTAGTGTTTTTTACCCCTTTCCTCTCATTCTCCCACTGTTCCCTGTGGCACACAGGACTTTTTTTGGCCCAACACAGGCATGGAAGAAGTGTGGTTGAGGAACGTTGGAGAAGACACAATGGCTGGAGTCTCACTTTGTACATTGAAATGAATAGAGGAGTGTCTTTGGGCAACCTTAGCTATTTGAATGGTTGTTTGTTGGTAAGTCAAGGCACATAAACAAGTAGAATTAAACATTGTTTGCCTACATCTGTGTCAGGTGATGGGTGTGCCCTCTTCCCATATTGTCAAGCTGAGGTTACATCCTGGTTTTTCACTTTGAACGTTTGCGTCCCTTTCCACCTTTCCATCCCAACTCTGTTTTCTTTGTAATTTGATGTCACTGGTGCCTTCTCACTTGTCCCTCTGGGGCTCAAGCTCTCTGATGCATAATTTCCATGGTCCTTTATAAGCTCTTTTCACATATCTGATTACCAAAGTGCGGGTTTCTCAAGTGTGACAGGTCATGATCAACACCTGTCTGTTTGCCCCAGGGGGTAAGTAGCAGCTCCATGGGGCCGTTTCAGGTGGGGAAAATGGTGCCAGGGAGAAGGCTTAACTACTGTTCCCGTTTGAATAAAGGCTCTGTGTTTCTGCTTTTAAAAGAAAGAAAGCTCATGGAAAGCAGGTGCACATAACTTGCAGCATCATGCAAAGTGTGGCCCCCGGTCTCAATATTTTATTAGTAGCACACACAATTGCCGTGGTGGTAGGCAAAACAGTTAACTTCCATTTTAGATCAGCCTTTTTGGCTAAGGCATAAAAGAGGTTTCAAGTGACACAGAATTCATCATCATATTAAAAACTGACAATGCCTTCTGTATAACTTGAAAACTTGCACACCCCTGTGCCAGTGGAAACTAAGGTACACAGTTTTGCACATCAGTTTTGCATTGCACTCTCTTCTTCATAGTCGTATCATGTATCAACCTCCTCCTTTCCTTTCACTTTTTCAGATTCTCATCCCTAACTTTGACTTTTAGTTTGTGGTTAGTACTGAAGAGTTTTGAGATACTTTTGCTTCAGCCGGCACTTTACAAGGCACTGTGAATACCTCACTGGTCTGCTATTCCTCCTTACCTTGCCCAAGGCAAATCATGAGTGTGCATTTTACATAACCAACTCTTACAGGTAGAAAAGCCTCAGCAAGTAATCTCACAGGCCCTGCCGCACACTGTATGCAGGGGATCATCATAATTAAATATACATGAATGCCTTATCTCGCTTGCTTATGAATATTTACAGCCCAGGGTACAGACACTTCCCTAGCAGCCTTGCGGAAACATTCCCACGTTTTAACTCTCTAAATCTTTCCTGATCTCCAGTGTTAATATATGCTTTTCATCAATTTCATCTCATTAGTCATGCTTCAGCCTGTCAGCACTTCCCTTCTCTTTGCAGGTGTTTCCCCTTTAGTAACATAGATCTTTTTTACCACACAGCTGTAAGCTTTCCTTGTGTCATTCCAGTATCTGCTCTTTTTCATTCAGCAAGACACATGTAGCTTTTTCTGTCCCTCCTTGGGAGTCGAGCCCTTGAAAGCATGGGTTTCTAGGTACCCTTATCTATCCACCACAAATAAGTTGCATCAACAGTAGCTGGCAGAAGCTGACTGCCCCAGCTAGGATGGCCTTTGTTTTTGCCAATGAATGTCCCTGAAGTAGGGCTGCTAGGTTTTGTTTTGTTTGGGATGTTTTGCTCATTTGGACAGTGGTGGCTTCCAACAACTTTGTTCACATTGATATGCCCTAGGTGCATAGATTTGATTGCACACACAGTCCTAAACCACAGTGGAAAGATGAATGTGGTTGTTACTTGCATGGGTTTTTCTGGACGTAGCATCGTCGAAGTCCACTTATTTAGAAAAACAAAAACACACATAAAATTAACAGATTTATTGTGGCATAAGACTGGAGCCTATGAACACAGAGGTTAAAACACACCTGATAATCTTTCAGTGTTCTTTTGTACTTTTGCTGCAGTTTGGCTATGATGTTGGAAAATAATAATAATTTCCTAGCATTTATAGGGTTCACATACTATAGTACTTCACACTTATTAGCTCATCATTCTTACTACAGCCCTGCAATGTAGGCCAGTATTTTTTACCGCTGTATTTGAAGCTGAGTGACACATCAGGGTAGAACTGCCAATTCCAGCTTGGGAAATTCCTGGAAATTTGGGGACAGTGCTTGGGAAGGGATGGGAGCTCAGTGGGGATATGATAGAATATGCCTTCCAAGCTGCCATTTCCTCTAGGGCAACTGATCTCTGTTGTCTGGAGATCAGTTGTAATTCTGGGAGAACCAACCCTGAGGTTGGTAACTATGCACCTGAGGTCGCCAAGTCAGTTTATTGTAGAAATTAAACCAAGGACCTCCCACATCACTGTTCATTCTCTTAGCCATTACGCTACACCAACCTCTAAGCCTTGAAGATCAGATCCGTGAAAGTTTGGGTGCCAGATATTTCAGCCATCTTCCATTTATCCTGATGTTTTGAATTTTTACCACACTGTTCAATGTAGTTTATTCCCAGAAAAGTGTGCATAGGATTGCAGCCTTGATGGCACGATCATCATCGGGAGCAATCTTAAGCAGGTCAACTTAAATGTAAATCCCATTTTATTCAATGGTGCTGAAGTGTTCTTAGGATTGCAACCATATTCTTGTTGAACAGTGTAGTTATAAGCTGACTCTAACAACAGATCTCCAGGATGTCAAAGACTGAGTCCTGGGTAAAAAATAGGTTCAAGAAAAATGCTTTACTGCTTTATGCTTCTTCACTTTCATTTACTAAAATCCTCTTTTCGAGCTGCGTTGCCAGTTCCTTCTCCAGCGTCACTCTGTTTCCATGCAGCATCTACCTGAAGCTGGTTTTCATTTTAAGCTGTTCAGCCATGTCGACGGTTTTACATCATTAATGGGATTTGAGGAGTTTTTTTAGCAGTCTTGTCAGGTTTCGTCATCATATTCACAGAGATTAAAGGATGGATCATCCGAACCTTTTGGTAAATACTGGAGCTGAAATCCACTGCATGGTCCCTATGAGAGGTAGCTGTTCCAGTTCCATAATGCCACAGTCTGTTTCTAGGTAAAGGTAAAGGTCCCCTGTGCAAGCACCGGGTCATTCCTGACCCATGGGGTGACGTCACATCCCGACGTTTCCAAGGCAGACTTTGTTTGCGGGGTGGTTTGCCAGTGCCTTCCCCAGTCATCTTCCCTTTACCCCCAGCAAGCTGGGTACTCATTTTACCGACCTCGGAAGGATGGAAGGCTGAGTCAACCTTGAGCCGGCTACCTGAAACCGACTTCTGTCGGGATTGAACTCAGGTCGTGAGCAGAGCTTTTCTGTTTCTAGAATGCATCTCAAATATAGGTGAGTCAGAAGAGATCTGTGCTGCAGGCACAACAACATGTGGGCAATAAATCACATATTATCACATTAGACTTTCTGCAACATAAGGATTGGATCCAGACTAACAGCTCCACAGGTACAAGGATTTCCATCTATGGAGCATGATTTCCCTGCCTTCCCCCTTCTCCTCCAGCAGCCTGAAATATTCCTTAAAATACTGTTCCTGGTGATCCCCCCTCTCCTAAGAACATGACTGGGGGACTTCAGGCTGCCACAGGATAGGGGGATTGGGAAAATCACACTCCGTGGATGGATATCCTTGTGCCTGCAGAAATGGCTGGTCTGGATCCAAGCCCATGTGAGCAGCCTGCCATCAGACAATGAACACCACAGGGATATAAATAGGGTTGCCAACTGCCAGGTAGTAGCAGGAGATCTTTTGCTAATTCAACTGATCTCCAGCCGATAAGAGATCCGTTCACCTGGAGAAAAATGGCCACTTTGGCAGTTGAACTCTATGGCATCGAAGTCCCTCCCCTCACCCCGCCCTTCTCAGGCTCCGCCCCCAAAAATCTCCCACCAGTTGCGAAGAGGGACTTGGTAACCCTAGATATAAATGTGTATGGCTGCTCTGGAGGTTTCACAAAAGTTATAATGAGGTTGTTCCCGTGTGTACTAATAGCAGTGTTATCTGAAAACATGCCATTTACCTAAGTTCAGAACTCGAGCCATGGCAAGTAAGGAGTACAAGCTCACAAATTAAAATTCAGTAGGCAAATAGCATGACTAGACTGACCAGATGTTAAGGTTGAAGGTAGATAGTTTAGGGTTATGCCATTTCCCCTCTCACCACAAAATTCTATGGGGCATGTTTTGTGTGCAATCTGTTGGGTCAAGGAAGATCTGAACCCTGGAAGGAGCAATCTGATGATGTTCATTTATAGCACTATTTTGTAGGGCCTGGCTGTGAACATGGGCCCTGTGAATGGGTGAATTGTCTGTCCATTTGAAGCCCTATTTTCTGGACGTAGGGAGGCTTGAAAGCCAATATTGGGAGAATATGGGGGACCAGAGAGCCATTATGAGACTGAAGAGCAGAACTAAAAGCCCTGTGCCTCCTGATTTTCCGCCTATGCCCATTTCACTGATTGCAAGAATAATGGTATTATCTTTTACAGCCCCTTGAAGGATGGGCCCATATATGGGAAGAGGGAGCATCGAGAATACTCTGATCTCTCCTGACCCTTGATTTCTGTCATGATTGTTCTTTCAATTTTTAACAGCCTCATCCTGCTGCACCATCAAGAACCAAATCCAAGACAGACTTCCGGATGGATCCAGAGTTTTACAGGTAGATGTTTGGGGATCTGTGAGGACCAGGAACATGGCTCACCAATATGCCCCTCCAAAACTGCATCCATCACATCCTAGGAGTACTCAAGTACAGGCTTTTCTCAAGTCAAGCAAACCTCCAAGAACTGTATCCCAACTAGTCTGTCACTACCCAAGGAGGAGCTTGGTGTTCTCCTATTATTATAACTGATTTGCTGACTATAGAGATCAGTTTCCTTGGAACTTTGGAGGGCAGACTCTATGGTATACCACAGAGTCCAGGAAAAATGGAAGTCCTAGAGTGACACCACATCTTTTCCCTCCCTAAACTCCACCCACCCCAGGCACCTCCTCCAAATCTCCAGGCTTCTCAAGCTGGAGCTGGCAACTCTACTGTTACTATCCCAGTGATCTTAGAATCTCAGAAGCTTTAGGTTGTCTCGAGGGTCCATGTTATGTATGTATATAGTTAGGCGATATGCAGGGGGAACTTAGGAGCTTGAGTCCTGAATGAAGGATCCTAAGTCCTGCACGCGCCATTGGCCCAAACAGGCACGCGCCATTGGCCCTAAGCCGGCATGCGCCATTGGTGACCTGGGGTTGTTCCCCCCCATCACGGATCGGGGGAGTGGCCGCGGGCGGCCAGGGGGGTATATAAGCAGGGCTGTTTGCACTGTGTTCTTTAGTTCTGTTCCTGTTCACAATATACGCGGTTGCTGTTTGAACTCCGTCTCCGACCTCGTGTGTCCTCCCCATGCGAACTTAACAGTGGCGACGAAGGCTGGTAGGAAGTCCGGCTACCCCTGCTGAATCACTCTCGCTGAAATCTCCTTCGCATTTCCGCAACCTCACAGTGCCTGGTAGGCAGGCCGGCTCACCTTGGCTGATTCATTCCGACACACGGGAGACAAAACACACCGCACGATGGCCACCATCGGATCCGTGGAGGTGTTCGACATTTCCCGCCCCTGCGAGTGGGAGAGCTACGTCAACCGCATCAACTTCTTCCTGGTCGCTAACGCCGTCACGGACGCCGGGATGAAGGGCGCCACTTTCCTCAGTGTTTGCGGCCCCCGTATGTTCCAGCTGGCCCAGAACCTCCTGGCCCTTGCGAAGCTGGGCAACACTCCGTTTGACGACATCATGAAGGCGCTCGGCGAACCCTTCACACCGCAGCCCACAATTATGTGGACAAGGTATGTCTCAGGGATTCATGGGTAAAACCAGCAGAGTTGCTATGATCCTGGTGGCATTGCTCCCAGCTTTTGCAGAATTGCTGCCATAATTGTATGCTTTGCTTTGTCCACAAGAACACATATCCAGAGATGTTTGGCATTTCTCATATGAAGATGAAAACACCCTGTGTTAATCAGCCTGTAGAATCCTGGTTATTCCATATGGATAGTCATGTTACTCTGTAGCAGCAAAATAAGGCCAGAGTTCAATGCCATTTTAAATACTAACAAAATTTATTTCAGCATAAACTTTCATGAATCAGAGCTCACTTCATCAGATGCATCAGAACGCTTTGACTCACAATAGCTTATGCTGGAATAAATTTTGTTAGGTCTACGTGCATCTGATGAAGTGAACGCTCTGACTCACGAAAGCTTATGCTGGAATAAATGCTGTCTGTCTTTAAGGTGCTACTGAACTCCTGCCTTATTTCAGGCTCTTGGTTGTCTCTTCAAGAAGCCGCAATATTCCATTGCTACCAACTGTATATATTGGAAGCTGTGACAAAGCAGCAAAATTTTCAATGTCCTTTTGGGTCTTCCAAATGAACAATTCCAATTGGTAGAGGATAATAAGACTGGAAGAACGAAGAAAAACTATGGCTCTCATTTCCCAATTGATTTTTTTATTGCACCAAAATAATTTCTAGCCTTGAGAGGAGAGCAAACCAAAACAAGGGCAGGAAAATGGAGTTGAGATAACAAGTGGGCGAAAACACATCAATTAACTATCCCATTTTATTAGGAGAAAGAGTTTTATATGTAATCAATTGTTAATTTGCATCCGACACCCATCTGTATTGCTGTAACTATTTTTTTCATAGGGCTGTAATGGTATGAATGTTAAGTTCTGTCCCCTACAGCAAGTAGCACTATATGGTTATTATTGTGTTTAAGAACTAACAAAGTTTAGAAATGCCTGGGTTCTTTACTGAGTCATTAATCTGTAGTTTCCTCTGAGTTATTTTATTCATTGAGAAGCATTTTCATGGCTGCAGCCAGTATCCGAATGTCTTCCTACACCTTGCAGCAAGAATCAAACCTGATTCTCCAGATTAGAGTCCAGCACTCCAAACCACCGCTCCTAACCACTACACCATGCTGGCTCTCAGACACATAATTTAGATACTCTAAGAATAGAGTTACAAACGTCAAGGTGGGGCCTCGAGTTTTCCTGGAATTACAACTGATTCAGACCACGGAGATTAATGCCTCAGCTTCAGCAAGTGGATGCGATGGCATCACATCCCTGCTGAGCTCCCTCTCCAAACTCCATTCTCCCCAAGCACTGCCCCCAAAAATCTCCAGAAATTTTCCAAGCAGGAGTTGGCAGCTCTACATAGGAAGCACTTTATGCCAAAATGAGCTGCAGACAGGGCCTTCTCCGGATTTTGTGTGGCCCTAAACAGTAGGTGTCCTGGGACGGGCTCAGTGCCGGTCCAGGACTCGCTCCGGGGACCCCCCCCCACCTCACTCACCTCCGGTCCGGCGACGGCTGGGGGGCGGGGCGGGAGGTCCCCACGAGCCGCGAGACCAGGCCAGCGGCTCGCGTCCCCGGGGGCCGCGGGGGGGGGGCGAGGCAAAACCCTGGCAGGCGGCACCCGGGCGGCGTCCGCGGACGGGCCCAGCGCCTCAACCCGGCCCGACGCCGCGGTGGGGGCCGCGGTGGTGGCCGCGGCAGGCCGGGAGGAGGCAGAGAGCCGCGCCGTCGCTGGGGGCCCTGCTGGCTGGCCGGGCCGGCCTGGAGAGGGGGGCGGGCGGAGGCCCGGAGAGGGGACCGCGCCCAGACAGGGCCGCGGCGGCGGGTCCCTGCAGCGGGACCAAGGCCAGGTGAGGGCCCCGACCACGGGAAGAGCACGGGGGGGCAGCCTCCGAGCTCCCTGGCCTGCTCGGGAGGAGGGAGGGGTGAGGGGTGGAGCCGGAAGTAGGCAACCGCCTTATAAGGCAGGAGAGGGGCGGGGGAAGGGGATATAGGGAGAGAGGGAGCGGAGGCCGAGGAGGAGGAAAGCCAGGAGTGGGTGTGTTGCAGGGCTGGTGCAAGCTCTACAATCGACCACGCTGGCCGACACAGCAGGAGAGGACAGCTCAGACTCGCCTGCTGAGTGGTCTGAGGCCGAGGAAGCTCCTCTCGAACGGGTAGCCAGGGCCTCCACGAGGGCTGACCCCCAGGTCGGGGTCCAAAGTCCTCATAAGGTGGTGGAGAATGCGGGCATAGCCCCGTCCCCTCGTCGGCCGCCGCCCCGCCTACCAACCCCTCCTGGCTGGAAGGGTGGGAAGAGCGTGTTGCGACCCCCCCTTTTGAAACTTCCTCCGCCGAAGGATCCAGCCGGAGGCACCTTAGGTAGGATGGAGCAGGTTAACCCCACTGTCACTACGGCAACCACAGGACCGGCCACGACAGGGACCCCGGCTCAGGCGGCCCCATTGGAGGTACAGCAATTAGGACAATGGTTAGTGGAGCAACAGGGCCGCCTGGTGCAGGAGTTAACTCGGCAACATCAAGAGGCACAACGGGTCTTGATGAGAGACATGGCCCAACAACATCAGGAATCTCAGGCCGCCCTGGTGCGGGACGTATGTCGGGCCATGCAGGAAGAACGCAACGCCACTAATCCGAGCAACCCAGGCCCCTCCGCCCCGGCAGGTCGTATGCCTGCGATTCCCCTAGCCAAACTAGGGCCCGACGACGAGATAGACGGGTACCTAGAAGCATTTGAGAGGACGGCCGAAGCGTCCGGGTGGCCTAAGGAACGGTGGTCGTACATCTTGGGCCCTTATCTAACCGGCGAAGCCCAGGCAGCTCTAAGGGAATTACCTAAGGAAGACAGCGCCGAGTATGATCAACTGAAAACGGCAATACTCGATCGGTACGAGATCTCCACGGATTCCTACCGGCAGAAATTCCGCACTATGACTTGGAAAAAGGGAGGTCGTCCCCGGGCCTTCGTAATAGCTCTTAAAGACGCGGCTTGCAGGTGGTTGAAGCCCACCGTCCCGGAGAGCAAGGCCATAGTGGAGCAGGTGGTCCTCGATCAGCTGATCCAAGTAGTGCCAGCCAGGGCAAGGGAATGGCTTCACTACAACAAACCCCAGACCCTCACAGATGCCACTCGCCTCCTAGAGAACGCACTGGCCCCAGATCTCCGGGAAATTGGAAAGGAAGAGACAAAGGGAGAAATCCGGCCAAAAGTGTTTCCCGAGGGCAACAAGCTGAACCGAGCTCAGCTCATACCTCGGATACCCTCCGGGGCTGGCCCGAGACCCCGGTGGGTTCCTCCCCTTTCCGTAGGGAGAGGCGAAAAGTCACCCGGGAGAGGAACCAGTCCGGAATTGAAAGTAGAGGGGCTTGGTAGAGGGGCTCGGGGCCCCGGGCCGTGCTTCACGTGTGGCCAATGGGGCCATTTCCGAAAGGAATGCCCCCTGATGGAATGTGACTTGGGGTGGGAGGAAACGTTGCAGGCCACCACCTCGGGAGACCGGCCAGCCCCGTTGACGTCCACCGTGGTAATCAATGGCCAAAGGGTCACAGCTCTGCTAGACAGTGGGTCATCCTTGTCCATGGCCCTGTCGACCCTGCTGGCACCCGAGCTACCAGCAGTGCGCCAAGCGCGAGTAGCCTGCTTCCACCAGCACGTGGAGGAGTACCCCGTAGTGCAGACGGGGCTGGGCTGGAATGGAAACACCTACTCAGTGGAGCTGGCCCGGGTCCGGGCGTTACCCTACCCGGTGCTGATTGGACGAGACGCACCATGCTTCCCGGTAATGGTCCGAGCCGCTATCGAGGCCCGGGAGCGGGCAGTCCCTGAGATGGTGCGGGCTCTCGAGGAGGACCCGGATTCCACCACGGACACTCAACCCGAGCCAGAGCGGCAAGGAGGCCCACACACCGACGAAGCAGTGGCCCAGAGGTGGGCCGGAGAACCGTCTTTTCTCCGCGACCAAGCGACGGACGCGACCTTGGAGGCATCTCGGAAACTGGTAGCGGTAAGTGAAGGGGTCGTTCAAGACGATCGCCGAGCGGCACGGTTACCACGAATAGTGCAGGAAAATGGAGCATGGTTTAGGGTGGTGGGCAAAAATGGTCAAGAAATAAAGCAGCTCTTGATCCCTAAACCCTATCGAGAGCAGTTGCTCCAGTTGAGCCATGACCATTCCTGGGCGGGACACCAAGGAGTGAAAAACACCCTGGCCCGTCTGGAGGCTCGGTTCTTTTGGCCAGCCATCTCCCGGGACGTAAAAGGGTTCTGCCGCTCCTGTCCCCTGTGTCAGAGACTGGACGGGAGGGCAGCCCCTCGAGCCCCACTATGCCCAGTGCCCATAATCAACACACCCTTTGATAGAATCGCTATGGACTTTATTGGACCCCTCCCTAGAACCCCGCGGGGGTTCCGCTTCGTGCTGGTGTTGATGGATTACGCCACACGGTATCCCGAAGCTATACCCCTGCGTACGATGCAGGCCTCGGGGGTCTGCAGGGCCCTGATACGTTTCTTTTCCCACGTCGGACTGCCTTGCGAGATAATTACTGATCAAGGGACCTCGTTTACAGCGTCTGTGACCCGACAGCTATGCCGCACATTGGGCATTCGGCAGATTTTCACTTCCATCGCCCATCCCCAGGCCGATGGACTGGTTGAACGATTCAATCAGACGCTGAAAACCATGTTACGCAAATTATCTGCTGACCACCCCCACCTGTGGGACCTGTACATTGATCCGGTCTTATTCGCAGTTCGGGAAACGCCACAGGCTTCTACGGGGTACGCGCCCTTTGAGTTGTTATATGGCCGACGGCTCCGAGGTATCTTAGAGGTGGTAGAGGGACAATGGGTCCAGCCACCTGAACAGTCAGGGTTCGAGGCCCCTGAGTATATGCGACAACTCCGAGAACGACTCCAAACAGCTCGTGAGCTGGCCGCGCGCAATTTGGAGAAGGCACAACTGGACCAAAAGAAGTATTATGACCGCGGGACTCAAGAGCGACACCTGGACGTGGGTTCTCAAGTGTTGGTCAACAGGCGGGTGTTTGGATCGACATCTGGAGACCCTTGGCGAGGTCCATTTGAGGTCACCAGGGTGTTAGGACCCGCGTCATATGAGGTGAAATGCGGGGCCACACGGCGTCAGTGTAAGAAAATCCATGTTAACGACTTGAAAGAGTGGACGGGACGACCGGAGGAGGGGGACGAAAGGGATTGCCACTTGAGCGAGGAACCGCTCGAGTTAACAGAGGGAGAGTTGCCGTGGGCACCTCCGGGCCCTCCTGCCGTGCAACCCCACGTCGATGACGAACTCTCCTCACTGCAAATCCAACAACTAAGGGAGCTCCTAGCCAAAAGCCCTCCAGTGTTCTCCACAACCCCCGGCCGTACCTCCTGGGTGGAACATGCGGTCCGCACTCCACCAGGCCAAGTCGCCCGAACAGCGTGGCGCCCGGTGCCACGGCGGCGGTGGGAGGAAGTTAACCGAGAAGTGGAGAAAATGCTAGCCCTGGGGGTGATCGAACCGTCTCAGAGCGCCTGGCGCAGCCCCATCGTCCTGGTCCCCAAGCCGGATGGCACCATCAGGTTCTGTGTGGACTACCGTGAAGTAAATAAAATAGCCCAGTTTGATGCATACCCCATGCCTCGGGCAGATCTCCTGATCGATCAGTTAGGGACTGCCCAGTTTTTATCGGCTCTGGATCTCACAAAAGGGTATTGGCAAATCCCAATGCGACCAGGCGATGAGGAAAAGACCGCCTTTGCCACCCCCGCCGGCCTCTTCCACTTTAAAGTTATGCCCTTCGGTCTCCATGGTGCCGCAGCCACGTTCCAAAGGCTAGTCGACCGGGTGTTGGCCCATTGTCAGGGGTTTTCCTTGGCATACATTGACGACATTATTATCTTTAGTCCCGACTGGGATACCCACCTTCTCCATCTCGCACAGGTGTTGTCAGCATTAGAGGCGGCGGGCTTGAAGGCCAACCCCAGCAAAAGCCACTTGGGGTTCCGAGAGCTTCGATACTTAGGATACGTCGTCGGGAGAGGACAGTTACGGCCCCTCCCCGAGAAGGTGGAGTCGTTGGAAGAGACTCCTCGGCCCCGCACCAAGAAGCAGCTGCGGCGGTTCCTCGGGCTAGTGGGCTACTATAGTAAATTCATACCACACTTCGCGACTCGGGCCAGTCCTCTGACTGACGGCCTTCGGAAAGATCAACCGAATTGCTTACCCTGGTCGGACGACCAGATCCGCGCCTTTGAGGATCTCCGCCAAGCCTTGTCGTGTTCCCCGGTCTTGAGGAATCCCGACTTCCAACGGCCATTTATCGTGCAAACCGATGCGTCATCCACCGGCCTGGGCGCAGTCCTCGCGCAGGAATTCGACGGGCAGGAACACCCCATCCTGTTCTTGAGCCGTAAATTGCTACCAGCAGAACGGAAGTATGCCACGATTGAGCAGGAAGCCCTGGCCGTGAAATGGGCTGTCGGAGCCTTGCAGTATTACCTGGATAATACCCGCTTCGTCCTTATCACAGATCATGCCCCATTGTTATGGTTGGGGCGCATGAAGGACCATAATGCCCGGGTACTGAGGTGGTATCTCTCTCTCCTCCCTTTTAGTTTCACTGTGCAGCACCGCCCCGGAACACAGATGATAACCGCCGACTACATGTCTCGAGTCCACGAGGAGGCCATCGGAACCTGCGGACTTTCGCCCAGAGGGGGTGTGTGTCCTGGGACGGGCTCAGTGCCGGTCCAGGACTCGCTCCGGGGACCCCCCCCCACCTCACTCACCTCCGGTCCGGCGACGGCTGGGGGGCGGGGCGGGAGGTCCCCACGAGCCGCGAGACCAGGCCGGCGGCTCGCGTCCCCGGGGGCCGCGGGGGGGGGCGAGGCAAAACCCTGGCAGGCGGCACCCGGGCGGCGTCCGCGGACGGGCCCAGCGCCTCAACCCGGCCCGACGCCGCGGTGGGGGCCGCGGCGGTGGCCGCGGCAGGCCGGGAGGAGGCAGAGAGCCGCGCCGTCGCTGGGGGCCCTGCTGGCTGGCCGGGCCGGCCTGGAGAGGGGGGCGGGCGGAGGCCCGGAGAGGGGACCGCGCCCAGACAGGGCCGCGGCGGCGGGTCCCTGCAGCGGGACCAAGGCCAGGTGAGGGCCCCGACCACGGGAAGAGCACGGGGGGGCAGCCTCCGAGCTCCCTGGCCTGCTCGGGAGGAGGGAGGGGTGAGGGGTGGAGCCGGAAGTAGGCAACCGCCTTATAAGGCAGGAGAGGGGCGGGGGAAGGGGATATAGGGAGAGAGGGAGCGGAGGCCGAGGAGGAGGAAAGCCAGGAGTGGGTGTGTTGCAGGGCTGGTGCAAGCTCTACAATCGACCACGCTGGCCGACACAGCAGGCGAGGACAGCTCAGACTCGCCTGCTGAGTGGTCTGAGGCCGAGGAAGCTCCTCTCGAACGGGTAGCCAGGGCCTCAACGAGGGCTGACCCCCAGGTCGGGGTCCAAAGTCCTCACAGTAGGGTTGCCAATCTTCAGGTGGGGGCAGGAAATGTCCTGGAACTTCAACTGATCCCCAGACTACATAAATCGCTTATTATTTATTTAAAACATTTATTCCACTTCTCCTGGAGAAAATGGCTGCTTTGGAAGATGGTTTGAATGGCATTATACCCTACCGAGGTCCCTCCCCTTCCTAAACACCACTTTCCCAGGCTCCACCCTCAAATCTGCAGGTATTTTCCAACCAAGGGTTGGCAACCCTACTAAACAGACAGTGCTAGGGTTGCCAGCTCCAAGTTAGGAAATTCTTAGAGATTTGGGGGTGGAGGCTGGTGGCAGGGTTTGAAAAGGGGAGGGGCCTCAGCTGGATACAGTGCCATTTTTTCCTGGGAGGCTGATCTCTGGAGTTGGGAGATCAGTTGTAATTCCAGGAGACCTTCAGGCCCTACCTGGAGGTTGGCAACCCTAGTTCCCAGTGCCTAGGTACCCCTGTCAGCTCATCACCAGCCCCCCCCCCCATGTAGGGTTGCCAGCTCCAGGTTGGGAAATATCTGGAGATTTTGGGGGCAGAGTCTGAGGAGGGCGGGGTTTGGGGTATAATGCCTTGGAGTCCACATTCCAAGGCGGCCATTTTCTCCAGGTGAACTGATCTCTGTCGGCTGTAGGTCAGTTGTAATCCCAGGAGACCTTTGGCCACCACCTGGAGGTTGGCAACCCTACCCTCATGCCTCCTTTCCCACCCACCCCCACATGTTTGCCCCAACGTGCCCATGCATCTTCTCTTACTTGTACTCCCTCCCACCACCCATGTTCAGTTGCCGGCCTCACTGAGTGCTGCTGGGGAAAGGGGTGCAGGTGAGGCCGGCAAGTGAACATGGGCAGTGGGAGGGAGTACAAGTGGGAGAAGATGCACAGGCATGTTGGGGCTGAGAGTGTAGCTGAGAGTGCTGCTGCCATGGCCACCATGAGTGCTGCCACGGTGCACCACCCACAGGCCCTTGCCCAATGACACAGGGGGGGTGGACATATGAGTAGCAGAGCACGTAAAGCAAGGGCATGCAGGCAGGGCATGTGAGGTGGGTAGGTGGGGGTCCATGGCAGCGGGGCCCACAAGCAGCCCTGGGCCCTGGCATCTGCCCCACCTTGGGTATACTGATGCTGGCCCTGGCTGCAGGCGTGCACGGCTAGTCGTAAGACTTTTATTAAGCAAATTTAAGAGTGTTTTGAGCTCATACTCAGCTCCTCCAGAGACACATCAGATCACACACACATAGGGTTGCCAACTTCCAGGTACTACCTGGAGATATCCCGCTATTACAACGGATCTCCAGCCGATAGAGATCAGTTCCCCTGGAGAAAATGGCAGCTTTGCCAATTGGACTCTATGGCATTGAAATCCCTCCCCTCCTCAAACTGCCAGGCCTTAAAGAGAAAATAAAATTGGTTAGAAAAATAAAATAATAGGAGAGGGTAGTAGGATTGTGTTTGAAATTAAATACATTCTATGTAGTTTGATCAATACATCATCTTCTGTTTTTTTAATGATCGTGAAGAAGTTAAATTGCTTATTTTGATTACCCGCTTTACTGATACTAGATAAGCGGGTAATCAAAATAAGCAATTTCCACTGATGAAATTCCATAATCTGAAAGACCCTTCCAGTAATGTGAGATAGGCTTTTTAGCCAGAAAGCATGTTACTGGATGCGAGGCAGAATAATAATAATAATTAAAAACCCTGCCTGCTTCAAAAGTAGTTTTTAGGAAATAAACTGGCTAACAAATACTTGTACTCCTCTCCGTCTCACCCCTCCCCATATCGATCATGTGAGTAGGGTTGCCAACCTCCAGGTACTAGCTGGACATCTCCTGCTATTACAACTGATCTGCAGCTGATAGTGATCAGTTCACCTGGAGATAGGGTTGCCAGGCACCCTGTGGTGGCAAACCCCTGGCAACTCACCCCTCTGCCCGCTGACCAGCTGAGGGTCAGCAGGCAAACGTGCACGAGCGCATACTCATCGTGGCACATCACTTCCAGTTTACAACTGGAAGTGCCGCCTCGCGAGGGGCCTTATACCATTCAAACTCCCAGTTTGAGTGGTAAAGGGCCGCTTGCGATGCGGCACTTACGGGTGTAAACACATTGCAAGGGGCCTTTTACCACTCAAGGCCCCTTGCGAAGTGGCACTTCTGGCTGTAAACCGGAAGTGACACACAAGCGCATCGGCATGCATACGCAAGATCCCCTCAGCTCTGTCCCAAAAGTCTCCCACCAGAGGAGAGGGGAGACCTGGCAGCCCTATTTGGAGAAAAGGTCTGCTTTGGCAATTGAACTCTATAGCATTGAAGTCCCTCCCCTCCCCAAACTCCGCTCTCCTCAGGCTCCACCCCAAAATCCTCCTGTTGGTGTTGAAGAGGGACCAGTCAACCCTACATGTGAGGTGTATTTTACTTTCCTACTTATTACTACTAACCTTGCAAACAAACAGACTTCTTGAATGCAGCTCTAATGCTTCAAGACTATGCAGAGTGAAACTGAAATAATAATAATAAATAATAAACATTATGACATTATAATCAGGTAGCTTTACAGGAGATGGTGTAACAAGGATAATTGTTATCAAGAGGAATAACTACAGAACACAGCTAGCGACATGCCATTACTTTAACAATTTTAACATTTTTAACTACAACAGTAATGACTTTTATATTGAAGAACTCTTGAAAAATATCGCCACCACTGTTTTCTCAACTACCATGAGGATTGCTGGGCCGTGCAAACCCCGTTCTACACATTTGCATGCATTAAGTCAGCTTTTCCTCCAAGTACCACAATTTGTCTGACATCAATTACAGGTTACGTGTTTAGCTTAGGGAAACCAAATGCAACAGATGTTAGGACTCCTATCATAATAATTTGTACAACAGAATGTTTTGGAAGATTCACCTTTGTTTACAACAAGTACAAATGCTTTCTTTTACAACCATTAAAGGTACAGATGCCCTGCTCTCCTTTGTATCTGGCCTGGACATCTTTTATCTGAACTACCAAATGAGCAGCCCCACTATAATACCCCCAAACCAGCACATTGACGATGCTAGTCAGTATCCAGTGCTTTATCAGCAAAAGGGAAATATGTAAAAGATTCCTCACCCAGATGCAAAGAGCATAGCAATTGCACTGGAGTTCATTGCAATCCTGCAGACACCCAGCAATCATGGAACAGCTTGCTGACAATGTTTTCATAACAGGTAGAGATGGAGGCAACCAACTAGCACATATTGACACAGTCATACCCTCCTGAAATCAGCTTGCTGCTGCCCTACGGAGGCCATTTGCCTGGGGATGGTAGGCAAATTCCCACCCCCAGGTTCCAAGCTCCACCAGGGCTCTTCAGCAGGAGCAAAAATGGAAGGGTGTAGATGGAATGATGCTGTACAATGCTGCTATATCACTTAGGGTTGCCAACCTCCATGTACTAGCTGGAGATCTCCTGCTATTACAACTGATCTCCAGCAGATAGAAATCAATTCACCTGGAGAAAATGGCTGCTTTGGCAATTGGACTCTATGGCATTGAAGTCCCTCCCCAAACCACGCCCTCATCAGGCACCACCCCAAAATCCTCTCACCAGTGGCAAAGAGGGACCTGGCAACCCTGCTGGCAACCCTAATATCACTTCAGGTTGTATCTAGAAGTGCTGTTGCAACACTATGGGAATTTCCCAAATCTCTATGGTTTTTACCATAGTCGCCTTGTTTCCTCCCCTCCAACTACCCTCCCTGCTCCTCCCAGAGCCTCACCGATGATCAGCTGGTTTTCCCAATCAGCTGTTTTGCGCGAGGCAGGAGGAGGGGGCAGTTTGCAGCCTCTTTTGTTTTCATTCCTTCCCTTGTTGTGGTGGTCGCCTGGGGCGGCTTTTTTTCCTCCACTGCCCCAGTTGGAGCCGCCCTGCAAACCAGACGTATGTCATCATGTAGATGACGCTGATTTCCGCCCCCAACTCTGCCTCCTGAAACCTCCCTCTGGTTGCAAGGAGGGACTTGGCAACCCTACAAGTCAGGGAGGGCTGGAGAGAAAGGCATAGCATACCCTAGATCCTTGGCTTGAGTCCTACATCGGGCTACCTATCAGACAGCTCTGTGTGGAGTCCTGAGCACAGCTGAGGTTTTGCATCACCAAAAATGATCATGCGTTCATGCTAATTGGCAGCCACACACACTTTAATTTCGGTTGCTGAGGCCCTATGCTCTAAACTCCTGCTGCAGAAAAGGCTGTCGTTGCCACCACCTGCTCCAGTTCATCCCAGTGACCCCTGTGCCCCATCTCTTACCACCACCACCACCTGTTATGCAGGCTGCATGGCTTATGAGATAGTATAGTGATCTGAGGAAGTCCCATGCTATGGAAAGCTGGGGTTAATAATGAGTTGGAAACAGATCCCTATTTATCAAACCTTAATGAAACAGAGATATTGCTGTGATACAATCCAGACAAAATTAAACAGCATCAGGCACAGAGTTCAGTTCAGTGTTCAGTTCTATTGATGTACTAACATTATAGGTCTTATCCTGTGAGCTGTGTGGGAAAACGTCCCTTTGTTGATTTCATTTAAATCAGCTAATTCTATTAATAACTGACTGTTCATTCATTTCATTAAATGCATCATTGTACTCATGATGATTCACCAAGAGTGAAAATACCTGGAATATTATCCAGCTCAACTACTGTGTTAGAAAACTGTTTGATAACTGACAATGGATAACATTATTTAAACATAGAGAGCAGTTCCTGAAATGTCATTAATTTATTTACTTCATTTGCCATCTATCTTTTTCATTGAGACTCAGATTTATTTAAACAAAAACAATGGGATAAAGACCAGTTTTACACATACATTACACAATGCAATAAAATTAGATTACACCATTTGAGAAGAACAAGCAGGGGACCCTCAAGGACTTGCGGGGGCAGGCCATTTCCCCATCCTCCACTGTTTCCTCTTTCCCGTCACTGAAAGTCCCCATAGGCTCTCCCCTTTGCCTGTTTCCTTCTCTCCTTCCCTCCCACCCACCAGCCAACCTACCTTTATCTTCCCCCTTGTCTTCCCCTTCCCCACTCCTGTCAGCCTTTATTTGGGAAAACTATGGTCCAGTTGCATGGGGCTAGCCATCAGGCCAGGCCCAGTTGCACAGTGGTGAACCTACTAGCAGTAGGGTTGCCAACCTCCAGGTACTAGTGAGAAATCTCCTGATATTACAACTGATCTCCAGCCGATAGAGTTCACCTGGAGAAAATGGCCAATTTGGCAATTGGACTCTATGGCATTGAAGTCCCTCCCCTCCCCAAACCCCGCCCTCCTCAGGCTCCACCCCAAAAATCTCCTGCCAGTGGTGAATAGGGACCTTGCAATCCTAACTAGCAGGGGGCACCTCACTTTCCCCTATATTCCCCTCTCCTGACAACTTTCCCCTGGTTCCTAGGGCTGCCAATATCCAACTGGGAGGACTGGAGTTCTCCTGGAATTAAAACTCCTTTCTAGACTACAGAGATTGGTATCCTTGGAGGAAACAGCCACTTCAAAGGGTCAACTATAGAGCAGGCATCCCCAACCTTTTTCAGTCTTTGGGCACATTTGGAATTCTGACATGGCATGGTGGGCACAGCAACAAAATGGCTACCACAAAATTGCTGCTGCAGGAGGTAGAGCCAGCCACAAAATGATTGCCACAGCTTAACTTCAGCAACACCGTGTAGATCTTTATGCTGCCAAAGCAACATTTTAAAAATCTGCATAGCCAATCAAATCTTCAATAGTCAATCAGAAGCCTTCCTGGGCAAAAGCCCCATCGGGCCTCACCTTAAAAACATCCAGTGGGCACCAGAAAAGGTTTCGATGGGCGCCATTGCGCGCATGGGCATCATGTTGCAGACCTCTGCTATAGCATCTAGGAGAAATTAAACTGGAAGAGGGACATTATATCCCCACTGAGTTCCCACCCTTCCACAAATTCTGCCTTCCCCAGTTACCACCCTCAAATCTCCAGGAATTTCTAACAAAATATCTGGCAACTCTACTGTGCCCATCTCTCCTCCCCATTCACCACCAACCTCTCTTTTATCTGACCCTCATTTTCAGCTATATTTATTATTTATTTCATTTATACCCTGCCTTTCTCCACAATGGGGAATCAAAGCAGCTTACATCATTCTCTTCTCCATTTTATCTTTACAACAAACTTATGAGGTATGTTTGGTAGAGAATATGTAACCAATCTAAGGTCACCCAGTAAGCTTCCATGACAGAGTAGTGATTCAAATCTGGGACTCCCAGATCCCAGTCTGAAACTCTAACCACTACACCACACTGGCTTTTGTGTGTGTGTGTGTGGGGGGGTATGATTGCCAACCTCCAGGAACTAGCTGGAGATCTCCTGCTATTACAACTGATCTTCAGCCAATAGAGATGAGTTCCCCTGGAGAAAATGGCTTCTTTGGCAATTGGACTCTATGGCATTGAAGTCCCTCCTCAAACCCAGCCCTCCTCAGCCTCTGCCCCAAAAACCTCCCACTTGTGGCAAAGAGGGACCTGACAATCCTGCGGCTGGTGTGGGGGGCTGCAGTTGAACAGCAGTTTGCAGCCAGTCCTGAGTGAGTCAAGTAAATCTCGTGGCATTAAGTTGCCCGGTTGTTGCTGCTGGCTCTGGCCTTGATGAGTCCTCCTTTAATAGCCAAAACAGCCCTCCCCTCCCTCTCCTTTTGCTGACAGAAACAAAGGCTTTAAGGCAGGCAATACTGTTGTGGTTGCCTAGCAACCGCCACAATGGCCACTGCAGATGGCATGCAGATGGCATTTGTTTCTTAAAGCTGTAAGTGCTGTTTCTGTTATTGTGTGTGTGCGTTACCGTATATACTCGCGTATAAGCCGAGTTTTTCAGCCCAAAAAAAGGGCTGAAAAAGCCGCCCTCGGCTTATACGCGGGTCAATACGGTAGAGGGGGGAAGGAGGAGAGAGGAGGGAGGGGGGAACTTACCGCCGCCATCTTTTCTCTGCCGGGAGCGGCCTCCAGAGCCCCCCTGCGGCCGCGGGGAGGGTGCTCAGCCGCCCCCGCCACCTTCTCCCGGCCGGGAGAGGCTTCCAGAGCCCCCCTGCGGCCGCGGGGAGGGCGCTCCGCCGCCCCCGCCGCCTTTTCTCGGCCGGGAGCGGCCTCCAGAGGCCCCCTGCGGCCGCGGGGAGGCTGCTCCGCCGCCCCTGCCGGGCCGCACCACTTCCCGCCGCCAGGAGCGGCCTGGGGGGGGGGGCTCCTGCAGCTGCAGGAAGGCCACCCCCGCCGGATCCACCGCTTTCCGCCACCAGGAGCCCAGAAGGTAAGTCTACGGGGGGGGGGAGGGGTTATACACGGCTTATACACCCGACCCTCGGCTTATACACGGCTTATACACCCGACCCTCGGCTTATACACGGGTGCCTAATTTTTCCCCATTTTTGGGGAGAAATTAGGCACCTCGGCTTATACGCGGGTCGGCTTATACACGGGTATATACGGTAACTTCTCTAATTAAAAAAAAAAGATTTCAGACTTTTCTGTAAACCTGGGGCTTTTTTCAGGTTTGTCAAATGATCTGTCCTGTCTATTCATTGTTCCAGTCTTCAAATTTAAGTGTCCACAGATTTGGCAATGTCAAGAATCAGCTATATTGATAGTGAAATGAAAACAGTACAATACATCCAACAACAATGGCAGGGGTAGAAAAGAAAACTAACATTTTTCACAGATCGTTAGCACTACAACACTTTTGCACAATTGTTTTACCGCACTTCTATTCCCTTTGTAAAAGTGATTTCTTGTTTTACACATTCTGCAAAACACTAGAAGAGTGGGAGCCTTTCCAAGGAGGTGGGAGGCACAACTGAGAATGATCAGGTATAGGCAGCTGCTGAACTTACCTATTTGCAAGGGGGAACTAGGGTTGCCAGATCCCTTTACCACTGGCGGGAGGTTTTTGGGGCGGAGCCTGAGGAGGGTAGGGATTGGAAGGGGAGGGATTTCAATGCCATAGAGTCCAATTGCCAAATCAGCCATTTTTTTCCAGGTGAACTGATCTCTATCGGCTGGAGATCAGTTGTAATAGCAGGAGATCTCCAGCTAGTACATGGAGGTTGGCAACCCCAGGGGGAACCTTTAGAAGGCTTTGCTCTGATGAACAAAGCTACCCAGCAGGGCATATCGGGAGAAGCAGTCCTCCAGATATGTGGGTCTTTGGCCGTGAAGAGCTTTGTAGGTAATAGCCAGAACCTTGAATTGAACCTGGAATTCATGGTTTGCTAGGATAGTTCTCCAGTTTGTTTGCTGAAACATTTACTGAGTTCCAAAGGTTTCCACACTGTTGTTTGTGAGATACTTACTTGTGGTCAGTCCAGATTATTAAGCAGTGATCGCTCGCAAATTGTTCTATTGGTCTAAACGATACTAATGCTTCAGTAAACTGCTGTTACCATAAAGATGTTGCACCATCAAAAGAGTGAAGATTAATGTTCATGAGATGGTCTTGTGAGAGAAGGCCTTCTCTACAAAACAACACTTTGGAAGCCTAGGGCAAACGGTTCCTTTTTTAAAAAATATTTTTTTATTATGTTTTTCAAAATACAAAGGAAAAGGGGAAATTAGGGAAAGGGAAATAAAATTACATTCATTGTTTTTCACCGGCGCACAGACTGTTTCATAATCTACATAGAATGTCGCTCTAATCTATTAGTGGTCTTTTTTCCTAAATCTAATACAATTTTCTTATACTACATCAATTCTTATTCTTAATAACTCTGTCTAATGAACATATTTCTGAACATCAGAGCATCAGTATATTTCATAAAAAGGTTGCCATCTTTGCGTGTATTCTTCGGTCATCTCATAATGCAATATGGCCAAAAGTCTTGCCATCATTGCATATTCATGCATTTTTGTAATCCACAACTTTAAGTCAGATGTCTCCTTGTCCTTACTTTTCTGTGCTATTAACAATCTCGCAGCCGTCATTGCATATTGATAAAGGTCTTTATACTTTACTGGTATTTGAGTTGGAATTATTCCCAATAAAAAATATTTAGCTTCCAATTGAAAGCTCGTTTTCAACATCTCTTGTATTTCTTTATGTATGACTTTCCAAAAATTTTGAAATTTTTTGCATGTCCACCATTGATGAAAATATGTTCCTTCTGTTTCTGAACACTTCCAACAGTTAGCTTAGTTTGCTTTGTACATCTTCTGCAGGTCTTTTGGAGCATAATGCCATCTAAAAAACATTTTGTACCAATTCTCTCTTACTGCTTGCGATCTTGAGAATTTAATATCTGTTTTCCACAGTTTTTCCCAAATTTGCATTGGAATCATCTCCCCAAAGTTTTGCATCCACTTCACCATACATGTCTTTACTTGTTCTGATGCGGTGTCTGTAGCCAACAATATTTTATATATATTTGACAGAAGATGATCCTGATTTTTTGTGATCAAAGTTTCAAATTCTGTCAATTTTCTTTGTTTTGGATCCTTGTAGATAGTCCTTTCTTAATGCATGAATTATTTGGTGATATGTAAACCAAGAGATTTTTACATTTTCTTCCTGAAGTTCTTGCAATGATTTTATTTGTCCATCTTTCTTAACTAGGTCGTTATAAGTGAGTAAACCATTTTTGATCCTGCTTGCAAAGTCTGTGTATGCTTCAATAGGAGACATCATTCCTGGCAAACGGTTCTTAAATACAGACCATGGGCCATTATCCGTAGGAGCTCTTCCAGTATTCTGGCTACTCTAACACAGTTCAGCACAAGGAAGAAGCTAGAAGTATGTTGATTAAATTATTAATGCATACTCGATGCAGCCCATTGAATAATTAGAAATGAAAGCTTTGCTTATTTTTCCAAGGATATTGTCAGAATTTTACAGTGCACCATTACAGTGAAGAGCCCATTAGGACAGAAAGATCAGAGAGTACGCTTGTTACTGTGATAGTTTTCCAGTCAAGCCGTTACAGGTTTGAATTGGAACAGCTAGTTAATACACGTGCGTGCTATGTGAGAATTAACCCTTTTAAAGCAAAATTGCTTCTGTCAGGCACTGTTGATATTTAAGATTCAGCAGAGTGGAGTGGGAAAGACTTGATGGGAGTTTATTGAAAATGGAGACAAGTAAAATGATCTAAAGCCATCCTGCAAGCCTTAATTATGCAAGTTATTTATACTGTGGTGGTGGTGGTGGGGAATTCTGTTCGAGTGACTAGATACAAAACTGGATTCTACCTGTGTGGAAGGGGGAACTCCAGTATGCTCAATTTATAATATAATATGGTGGCTAGAGGGCTTGACTTTGACTGGAGAAATCTGTGTTCAAATCCCCACTTTGTCATGAAATGGGTGATCTTGGGCCAACTGCTGTCTCTCAGCCTAACCTACCTGACAGTCTTGCTGTGATGATAAAATTGGTGGAGGGAAACCTTGGAATGATGCAGGATGATAGGCTGGAGAAATGGGCTAGAACTAATAAAATGCACTTCAACAAAGACAAATGTAAAGTTCTGCATTTAGGTAGGAAAAATCAAATGCATAATTATAGGATGGGGGAGACTTGTTTGAGCAGTAGTGTGTGTGAAAAGGATCTTGGGGTCTTAGTAGACCAAACACTGAACATGAGTCAGCAGTGTGATGCTGTAACTAAAAAGGCAAATGCAGTCTTGGGCTGCATCAACAGAAGTATAGTGTCCAGATCACGCGAAGTGATGGTATCACTTTACTCTGCTCTGGTTAGACCTCAACTAGAGTACTGTGTTCAGTTTTGGGCACCACAATTTAAGAAAGATGTAGACAAGCTGGAACATGTCCAGAGAAGGGCAACAAAGATGGTGAGGGGTCTGGAGACCAAGTACTATGAGGAAAGGTTGAAGGAGCTGGGTATGTTTAGCCTGAAGAGGAGAAGACTGAGAGGGGACATGATAACCATCTTCAAGTACTTGAAGGGCTGTCATATAGAGGAGGGTGCCGAGTTGTTTTCTGTTGCCCCAGAAGGTCGGACCAGAACCAACGGATTGAAATTAAATCAAAAGAGTTTCCGTCTAGACATTAGGAAGAATTTTCTAACAGTTAGAGCGGTTCCTCAGTGGAACAGGCTTCCTCGGGAGGTGGTAAGCTCTCCTTCCCTGGAGGTTTTTAAGAAGAGGTTAGATGGCCATCTGTCAGCAATGCTGATTCTGTGACCTTAGGCAGATGATGAGAGGGAGGCAATCTTGTACCCATGTATCCCTCACACAGCTTTCAACCATGAGTTGGATGCCACCTAGAATGTCTGTGGATCAAAGGATTTACAGAGTAGAACTTTACCACTTTTCCCTTCCTCCTGCAGCTCAAAATGCCCCTCCTCCCAAATGCTGTTTCTTTAGGATGGGGACCCCCAAGTGTAGCTTGGATAATTTCCTTCCTTGAGTACACGGATATTTGAGGCAGGATCCAGCCCCATGGCATGTATCCCGCTTCTTTGCAATGAGTTCATGTATTTGCATGGTGCAGTCACCAATGGGGCCATTTTCCCAGGGGCCAGTTTGCTTTGGAATTCATTTATTGGCACAGTGTGGATGAGAGAACCGTCACAGTAGACTATGATGGCTCATTGCGCCATGCTTGCCGTCTTGTTCGAATAATGTTGCTGTGTGTCCGTGGGTTGTGCACCTGTTTGAAACCGCAATCCAGATGTGAGCTACGGCCACACTGCCTTCGGGTAGAGTGTCTCAAAGAGTCCTGTTCCCTGACAGCATGTGCTCCTAATTTCTTTCACTTGTTCATGGTGGAAGCTGTGGCTGGTGTCTGCACACCAGCCATCTAGGGAGCTGTATTGACTTATGCTTTTTATAGGGTGATGACTGCTGCCAGCATGCTTCTTTCTGCTACAGTGAACTGAATGGGAGGCAGCTGTAAGGCATCCAAGCAAGGATTTCTACCCATTTTCTCCCTGCCATCCTTGTCCACGGCTGGTCACTCCCTCACACTTAAGAAGGAGGATGGCCTGTGTTCTTAAGATCATAGCCTCTGACACTGGCTTCATGTGGATGTTAAAACTTGTTTGTGTCAAAACTGAGAGGTAGCTCTGCACGGAGAGCTGCCACCTTCATTTGGTTCTCAAAAATATGCCCTATTTACAATGTGGTTTAAAAATAACCAAGCACTTGACAGATATTTTCTAGACTGCTGCCACAACAAAACTGCTTTTCTTGCCTATAAAGCAACACACAATGTCAAAGCAGCATTGTTGTTTCTGATAGTTGTTATCCGTTTAATAGCAAGGGATTTATTTGGGACCAATAGAATACAATGTACATTTCCACAGTTTTTTTTAAAAAAATATGGAAATTACTATTCTGAGCTGGAGTCACTTGCAGTCATTAGCAAATAATGACAATATAATGATAATCTTCAATACTCATGAATCCAGTACCAACCTTTCTGCTGAGTTTATAATTAAGATGTCAAAATTAATTTATCTTTGAAAAGCTGAAGCTTTAAAACAAAAACAAAAAAGAGGAGAAACCAAGACTGACTCAACCTTCATTTACAGATATCAGTCTGACTCTACTGTATGAGTCTGAGGATTCTCCATACCGTGAAGAACAGAGCACTGGAGTGGAAACAAATCTCTCTCTTGCCTCCTCTTGATAGATGTAGATGTCAATTTCTGTAAGTGTAAGACCCAAGGAATAAAGTAAATCTGTTTTGTTTAAACATACTTCTGAAAACAGATAGGCAGGATACCAAGAAGCTCCCTGCTTCAGAAGCCAATGCATATGGCAGTGTAAAACTGTATTGTCTCCGGGGTTTATTCCTTTGCAAACAATTTCCTGTCCTATATTTTCTTTCTCCCGGAATGGCGTGCTTAAGAACCATCAGAGCATTTAGAGCTCTGAATGTGTACGAGGTCAGAAATAATACAAATGAAAGCACACAGAAGCTCCATGTTAATATTTCCTGTTTGTTTATGCTTGGCTTCCTAAGCAACCTGCTTCATATTCACTGTGCATCTTCAGTGATATTATTAGGGTTGATTCGTGGTCGTTGTGGATGAACTCATCCATCAGATTCATTGTCTTGGAAATTAGGTGCCCTTTGAAAGCTGCTCTGCAATCCATAAGAGATCTCAAAATGTGGCAGTGGGCATTATGAGATAAGGAAACATCACTTATTTCATAATGACCAATAAAGATAATTGTCCCCCCCCCCCCAGTTCTTTGTTGCTGAGTTAGATCCAACGTAATGTTAGTGGTGCAAAACTTGCAGAATGGGACTTTCCTAGTCCCCCTCTCACCGCAGCTCCCTGAGCCCCTTGAAATTCTGTTCCTAGTGACCAGGGAACTCTCATTAACAACATGGTGGGGGGGGGGAGGAAGCAGAGGTTTAAAGTGGAAGGGTGAATTGGTGAATATCGTCCCCTTCCTCTGCCAGTGGAAGAGGTGTGCCAGTGACATAAGTGGTGTTATGCCAGCAGAACAACATCTTTGGATCCCGGCCCATTTTTTAAAGAAGTAACTTGTAAAATAGAATGCACAGCACATGTAAACATCAAGCTGCCATCTAAATTAGCGCACTTATCATCTGCTTATCCATGGCTATTTGGTTGTTTGCATCCACCACCACACAGTGATTATACTTTTTGTGTACCATAACCAATAATCTAAAATTATTTTAGTCATTACCCAGGCTAGCCCAAGCTAAGCAGGGTTGGCCCTGGTTAGTACTTGGATCGGGGACAACCAAGGAAGTGTAAGGTAGTTATGCAGAGGTAGACAATGGCAAACCACCTCTGTTCATTCCTTGCATTGAAAACCCTATGGAGTGCCGTAAGTTGCCCACTACTATGACCACTCATTCTATCCCTCCCACAATGATAACCCCAAATATCTTATTCATAAAATCACAATGTAGAGCTGTGATGACATGCCCTACATCAATGTGGTGTAGTGGATAGAGTGTTGGACTAAGATCTGGGAGACCCAGGTTTGAATCCCTGATCTGCCATGGAAGCTTGCTGGGTGATCTCAAGCCAATCACACTTTCAGCCTTACTACCTTGCAGGGATGTTGTGAGGAGAAAATGGATGAGAGGAGAATGGCGTAAGCTGCTTTGAGTTCCCACTGGGGAGAAAGATGGCGAATAAATAAAATAAATAAATGAAGTAAACAAAAATTAATCCTGCACATTGTGCCACTTGTAAATACACAGCTGACCATGGGAGGGAGTTGGCACATTAAGAAATTCTAAGTGGGCAGTATGAGCCCAGCGGCCACATGGATCAGTCCAATGTTGTCTATATTGGAGGTTCTGATTCACAAAGAAGACACGCTTTGCTATGAAGAATAGGAGGAGAATGGTTGAGTGTACCTGGGGGCATACGTCTTTTATGCATGGCTGTTTCACTCGCTGTCACCCCTCTGACAACATCTTTGTGTTGGTTATGCATGCCTTTTCTGACTGTCAGAGGTCGCCTCGCTCTCCCCCTGCATTTCCCCGCATTTTGCCTGCGTTTATAGAGACCTGTTTTATCTCAAATATGAAAGTGGGGGCAAAATGCAGGGAAACGCAGGGAGAGAGCGAGGCGACCTCTGACAGTCAGAAAAGGCAGCTGTCATCTGTTTACCCTAATTATATCATAGAGATAATGCTTTATCAGAATGCTCACTATTATGCTTATCGCATCTCCCTAATGAAAAACAGCATAATTTGGATAATACGGCTTTTGTTGTATTTTGTATTGTACAATAACCCATAAATAGATATAATCCACATTTTTATAAACCAAAATCACCTATGCACTGTGAAGCACAGGAAGGTTGAAATGTGGCTGATTTGATTTATTAACACATTTATGCCCCACGTTTCCTCATGGGTGAAGGTGGCTTACAATAATAGTTAACAAAACAATTCCAATTAAATCCAGAATAAATGTATAAGCCAATCCATGACTCTCTCAATTAATTAAGAAATTTAGCACTCCCATACTCCTGTTAAAAATTTTCATACCTCAGAGCCAGTGTGCTATAATGTTTAGACCCCTGTGTTCAAATCTTTGCTCAGCCATGAAACTCGCTGGGTAACTTTGGACCAGTCACAACCAGCTATCTCACAAATGAACACACACCTTAATTGACTCAGACCATTGGTTTATCAAGGTCAGCACTGTCTACTGCAACTGGCACCAGCTCTCCAAGAGTTCATGCAAAGGTCTTTCATATTGCCTGCTACCTGATCCTTTTAACTGGAGATGCTGGGGATTGCGCCTGAGATCTTCTGCATGTAAAGTGGATGTTCTACCACTGAGCCACACTCCTGTCTCTCCAGATTGGGTTCATTTTATGTGTAAAGAGAAAATGGATGAGAGGAGAGCCATGTATCCTACCGTGCCCTGAGCTCCTTGGAGGAAGGGAGGGATAAACGTATTAGCTGGAATCCTGATCTTTGTGCCTTGAAAAGTGCCTTTCAGTTTTTCATGCATGGCCAAGGGATTAAAAGTGCTTGCATTAGCACATATGAATTTGATCACAGATGGAGATTAACTCGTCCTCCAAACAAACCCTAAAAACTCAGATTATAAATCCCAAATAGCACTGAACAACTCACAAATGCTGAAAAGCTTGTAGCAAAATTAATTAAAACAAATTCTGCTTGTAGTGTAGACGTGGATGCATACTTCCCCATTTCACAGTCAAATCACACTTAGGGATGATTCATTTCTTTCCCCATTGTAGACATATGTCTGGAGTACAACTCATTAGCACCATATGTCCAGGGGCTCCCATTATTGTAGCTGGTAACTGAGCAATATTGGGACACACAGCTGGTCACAAACTCATGTGATACATAGCCCAGATTTCTGGGTGATGCTTGTTTGAGTGAGGGTTCCCACTGTCAATTTTTTTTGTATGTAAAATAGGTTTGTTTTTAAGCAAAGTAGAAGCCTCTGTGATCCTACGATATGCATTATTCAGGAGTGGTTGTTCACACACATATTTTTGCCAGCTGCCCCTTTTGTGTTTATCACCTCAATATTTATTTACTGCTAATTCTAACACTGCTTTCTCTGAAACAGCTATTACTGTTTCTGGGAAACAGAACAGCTTTATTCCAGGATTGCTTTAGTTTTAGACGATTAAAGTATCAGAAGACATTTCCTAACCAGTTTTCTTGTTTATGCCTAATGTCACAAAGCTAAAGAAGAACCCAAGTGAATTGATTAATGCTAGGACCAATTAGTATCATTTATTTTCTGGTTTCCTGAGGGCTAGTAGTATTACTAGCAGCTAGAAGCTTGGGGAGGGGAATCATTAAAAACATCCACAACATCACCCCCATCCCATTTTCTCCGACTGCAAAAGCAGTGGGGGAAAGCTGAATAGGGCTTCCAGGTCCCTCTTTGTCACTGGCAGGAGATTTTTGGGGTGGAGCCTGAGGAGGATGGGGTTTGGGGAAGGGAGGGACTTCAATGCCGTAGAGTCCAATTGCCAAAGAGGCCATTTTCTCCAGGTGAACGGATCTCTATTGGCTGGAGATCAGTGGAAATAGCAGGAGATCTCCAGATACTACCTGGAGGTTGGCAACCCTAGAGCCGAAGGGGGTGGGAGTTTGCCAAGGCAGGCAACCTGGTCAGCCTAAGTATTGCCATGGCCTAGGAGGTGTGGAAACTCATAAAGCAGTTCATACATAGACTGTTAAAATCATGAGGACTCTTTCTACTGTCTTTGATATTTTTCATTGACTTTCTTACACTGCCTCTCTCAAGGTCACATGCCCAGCTATGGATTTTTCTATTCCTGGATTTTCAGAGCTTTCTTGATATCATTTGGAGAAATCCAAGGTCTGTAAGCTTGGCATTCATAAAAAGTCCATGGTGATCTTCCTTACCCATCCATGGCAAGCAGGGGAAAATACTTGTTATGCTAGGCCACCACACGGGAAACAGCAATCACAAGACGTTTCCATGTAGACATGCACTAGGGTTCCTTGTTCTGATTTTAGTTAATTATTTATTAAAGTATTGATATCTCTCCTTTCCTTATGGTTCAAGGTGCATTACAACATCACAATGTAAAAAAAAACACAAAAACATAATGCTACATAACCTCTCCCCTAGGATGCCTGTATTCTATACCCCATCAACAGCCCTAGCAAATGAAATAGCTTTGCAGCATCTCTTGAAAATTTCTAAAGATGGCACCCCCCCACACACACCTCCTCAGGAAACTTGTTCCACAGAGTGGGAGCTACAATAGTGACAGCATGGGCTCTGGCTAGGGTTACCAACAGGAGTTCCTGGCCATTGACTGACAACTGGCAGGAGTCTGGGGGGTGGGACGGGAAAATGGAGGGGTGCCATTGGCACAACAGTACTTCACTTCTGGGGGAAACTGGAAAGTTATGTCTGTCTGCTATATGAATTGCTGGAAACTCTATGGTTAGAGTTTCTGGTGATTCCTCGAGTGGGCTGCGGTCACTTCTGGGTTTTCCCCAGAAGCGATGTAACACAGTCATGCTGACAGTGATTTTTTTTTCTCCTGCTGGCTGTTGGAGTGGTACCAGGAAACAGGAGCTGGAGGCAGGAGATCCCCTGCCCCTTCAAGAATTGCAACTGATTTCCAGACTACAGGGATTAGTTTCCCCGAACAAAGTGGCAGGTTTGGAAGGTGGACTCTTTGGCGTCACATCCCCCTGAGTTCCCTCCCTTTCCCAGATTCTTCCCTTTGAAGGCACTTCTCCCAAATGTCCAGGAATTTCCCAAGTTAGAGTTGGTAAATGGTAACCATTGCTCTGGTTGACGGCAGAAGGGCCACTTTATGTGGAAGGACATCTGGTAGGCGAGTAGCATAGCTGGTACACAGGGAGACATAGCTATTTTTCTTCTTGGGCCCTAATTACCACTAGGCATTCAGAGCAGTCTCCACATAGCAGGATTCTCCAGTCTTCCCTTCATTTCCCCATGTACCTGCCATTTACCTCCCTCTGTGCTGCTGGAGGGCTTTTTGCTGTTGATAAAAATCTGTTATGAAGGAAAGGCATCTCTGCAAGGAAAGGGGTTAGATATTTACTTTGTAAAAAAACGAAATCTAGGAATTCAGAAAGCTTGATGGATTGTTATAAAGATAGTCAGATGCCAATTACAAATGAAATCCCGCAAGTGGTGGGAATTGCCATGGGGAATTGGGGCAGGGAAACTGGTACCAGTGTATGTGGAACAGGGAAGATGTGGTGTTTCCTTTCCACATAGGTGCAAACCCAGCTTTGCAGTGATCTTTCTCAAACTGTTGTGGGTTTGGGAAAGGGTCACAGGAAAGATGGGGGGAACCCAAGAAGGTGCAATGCTATAGGGAAGTGTGGGGGAGAAAACCTGCTTCCCAATGGCACCCAAGAAGCCAGGGCAAACAATTCATGTGTAAGTGATCAGTGTCTTGTGGAACCCCCAAATGCTTCAGTTGTAGATTCAAGGTATAGCAAAACACTCCAGTAGAAGCAACCTTGGCACCTATTAGCAGATCTCCCTTGCAGTTCTTTCTAAAATTCAGGAATGAGTAACAAGGCTTCTACCTCCAACAATATCCCTAGTCATGGAGCTGAGTGGAGGGAGAGAGATTGTTCCATTAGAGCTGCTGATTTGAGGAGAAGAGTTTAACACTTGGCAAACAGGTGGAAATCCAGCAAGCAAACCTACCTCTGTCACTTCATTCCCCTGCTAGGCAAAATCTAATTTCTCTCTCACTTCCAGCTATTAAAAGCACAGGAGATTTGGGTAAAGGTGGCAACCCCATTCTACGCAACAGAAACTTTTCACGTTTCCATAAGCATGAAATCCTGGCACTGACAGAGACAGGAAAGTGGGCTAGATGGGAGAAAGGAGACAGCCAGTATGCAGAGGTCTGTATTTCTAATTTTATGGACAACTTGATCCAAAGGCCATTTCTCTGTCAGTAGGATTAAATTGGCTTTAATCCAAGTACTCCATCTTAAATATTCTGTGGATTGCAGCCACAAAGTTGTCCATGCTTTCAGAGCACTTTATTTAATTAAAGTAGATGGACTGAACTCACAAATGTTCTTTTCCAGGAGAAAGAAGATTTCTAGTAGCAACCAATTAAAAACGTTCTTGTCATAGAGGATGAAAACTATTTTCTCGTTTCCTTGTAAGTATGTAAAGTAGAGCAACATTTCTAAAAATAATCCTCATTACTAGTCTTTCAGAAATGCATTTTTAATCACTTTTAGCACCATACCTGTGTTTTTGCAAAGCAGCAATATATTTTGGCTTTTGAATATGAGAGCTTTCCAGGATGTGTTTTTTTAAATTACCACAGTCTATTTTTCAACAAGTTGATTACAAACTTGTTTGTTTGCTTACAAAGGACTTAAATTTTTACATTCATCTTCACGAGAGCTCTGTGGTAGGTAATTAATATACCAACTCTACAGACAGTACAGCAAGTAGTTAAAAATGGGGGGCTGGCTTTCCAATAGCCATCCAAAGAATACATAAATTCAGATAAAATTCAAAGTGAAAAGCCTCCGGAGAACTAGCAAATGTCTACTGTGTGGCTCTGAGATTGTGCAAATATTGTTGTAGAGAAAACTTTCAATTCCCTGGTTAGGTTTGCCAAGAAACCTGGAGAACAATGTCCTGTCCCTTTAATAGAGGCTTAATGACATGTTATTTACCAGGTGATATTATATACTTCCATGCCACAAAATGCTTCAGTTGCCCATTTCCCCACCCAAAAGACAGAACATTTTTCTCCAAGTTTCTTGGCAACCCTAGCTAGGTCCCACATGCCCAGGAGTGCTGTCTAAGTCGGGGTTCTTCAATTTTGTTGAGCCTGTGGGTACTTTTGGATCGCTGAGAAAGGGTAGTGGGTGCTACCACATGATGGGTACCCTATGTGACCCTTACAAAAGATTAGGAAATCCCACTGCAGCTATTTTCTGGATAGGCACTCCTTGCAGGCTCAGAGGTGATGGACATTATGGTCTTCTGAAACACCTCCTGCTTTGATGAAGTAGAGGAAAGCCAAGACTGGCTGTATGCTTTGGGAAACTGATGTTGTAGGGACATCTAGAAATACGTTTGTGGGCATTATGAGATCCACAGCCTTTACATTTGGGATCACTGGTCTAAGTCCTTATTCATCTCTTTAGTGCATAGGGTTGCCAACCTGGTGGCTGGAGATCTCCTGCTATTACAACTGCTCTCCAGGTGATAGAGATCAGTTCACCTGGAGAAAATGGCCCTTTGGACTCTTTGGCACCCTCCCCCCTCCAAACCCCACCCTCCTCAGGCTCTGCCCCCAAAATCTCCAGGTATTTCCCAACCCAGAGCTGGCAACACTATTAGTGCATAAAGAGGACTGTAGTGGTACATATGGCACAGCCAAACTAGAAAAAGTTGAGGAGCAAAGATCTACATGAAAACCAAGCCCATGCTTCAAAATCAATGCAATCTAAATGAACTAAACGACATATCTAAAATCTCAAGAATGTTACTACTTAGGCCATAAAAGACTACTTAGACCAAACACATTGCGAAGTATTGTCTTCCCCAATGGTCCCTGTTCCATAAAACATAGAATTAAAATATCAGAAATGCAGATAAAATGCAATGTCATTGAACCATGCCCAGACAGTCATTCTTTACAGGCTTATTTCCAAGAATTAAACAATACAAAATAAAATATACAATTCTTATAAATTTGTATACATTTTAATGAATAAAATGTACCCAGACTTGGAAGTTTACTAACCACAGCATAATAATGATATTGAACATCAGTGAATGAAAGAGCAAGCGATGGACTTAACAAAATATTCAGCATTTACATGATTTATTTTCACACGTCTTGTTTCAGTACTCTTTACATTGCCCTTTACATTGCCTCTATTGAGGTGAGATGAGGAGAGGTTTGCATAAGGCCACTTGTTTATTTTGTCATTTAAATGAGATTTTAACAGGGGTTTCCTTAGATCATATCACACCATCCCCTGAACTATATCAGCTCTCAAAATATTAAGTAGGGGGGCTCATTGTACATGTTGCTTCCTAAGAGTCATGTTTGGGACAAGTACAATATTATGGTGGATGCTCCCTTTAAATGCAGGTGAATGCTGTTCTTCATTTGGGGGGGGGGAAATCCAATGTGGGGAGCAACATCATTCTGACTTTCTGTTTTATCTGCACAACTTCTCTGTGAGGTAATTTAGACTGAGAGATAGTCACCAACCTAGTAAGCTTCTTGGAGGCTGCAGAGAAGAGACTGGAAAGGGAGGTGTTTTAAGAGATGGGTCTTATTTTAGTTTTATGGTTTTATTGTTCAAGACCTCGGTCTAAGAACAGAGGGAAAGAAAGAAAAGAAAGAAGAAAAAGCTTCTTGACAGAATGAGGATTTTCATGGTCTCCCCGGTCCTCTGACTCTCCGGCTGTCAGTGAAAAGAAGTTTCCTCTTTAAAAAAAAGTCTAGAATTCCCTCTTTGCCTTAATTTTTTTCATAATACACATGCCTGGATGATTTTACAGTGTACTCACATGTTGGATCCAGCAAAGCACAAGCGGAAAGGAAGATATGCTTGGCAGTTCCACTTGTGCAAGCAATAGCGCAAGGGCGGCAGCAACACAAAATGCTTTAATACAATTTTGAACAAACAGCAGTGTGCGTATGGAGCAACGGAATGTACAACAGATGGTTCACTTGACTTCATGTAATTTGGTTTTGAAATTATCTCGGAAGAAATCCCTATCATTGTGTCTTGCACATGCAGAAAGGTTACTGAGGATACAGTACAAGGAGACCGCAACGGGTAATTTTAGGGCTTCTACTTGCACAAGAAGAGCCCCGTGGCGCAGAGTGGTAAGCTGCAGTACTGTAGTCCAAGCTCTGCTCACGACCTGAGTTCGATCCCGATGGAAGTCGGTTTCAGGTAGCCGGCTCAAGGTTGACTCAGCCTTCCATCCTTCCGAGGTCGGTCAAATGAGTACCCAGCTTGCTGGGGGTAAAGGGAAGATGACTGGGGAAGGCACTGGCAAACCACCCCATAAAAAACAAAGTCTGCCTAGAAAATATCGGGATGTGATGTCACCCCATGAGTCAGGGGCTTGCATAGGGGACCTTTACCTTTACTTGCACAAAGGCAGCTGTGCAAACTTTCGTGGGTTCCAACCCATTGCAGGAAAGATAAATTTGCTGGACATATCCTTTCTGTGGGTTCAACAGCAATAAATTTTAATGAGCCTTCACTGGATATACATTTTGAAGCACCCTCAAAGTGAGGTGAATAATAAACGGCATGAAGATTCACAACTGGTCTGGTCTTCCACCTTTTAAACGTGCTCTTCTTTCCCCCTGAAATGCTGTTTGATATGAATAACATCCTCCGTGACCGATTAACAAGGACACATTTGACCTCACTAACGGTCTAAAGGTCATCACCTAAATGCCTAAAACAACCCATGGGTAGCGTGGCAGCTTTGCCATTTATGGGAGCCCTGAGCTCCAAGAGCTTATTTTAATTTCTTCCTTTTGAAAAGACAAGAAAATTAATCCCTGTATACATTCCCACTGTGTGGTTCCTTGCTTCCAAACCGGCCCAAGCAGTGGAGGAGACACAGTATATCCTAAAGGATGCCTCTAGCCAATCAAATATTCATGTGATTTTGCTTCTCCATATGTGTTTTTATTACTAACAGATTTTGCAGCCGATACCATACCAGGCAATGAATTATTAAACTGAACTTACTAACTTCTGAGACTTAATTTTTCCATTACAGTTACACGTTTCTGAATGAAGACTTGACCTTGCCTGTATATCAGCATTATGGCCTGTAAGTTAAAAGGAGCCTGTATGATGCTAGTTCTAACTGAGGTCATGTTACAGTGCAACTGCTAATTAGCCGTTAAAGAGTTTTGAACTAAGCTGTGTGATCATTCAACCAGCTGTTATCGGATCAGGTAAACTTTAAAGCTAGTCATAAGTTATTGATGCAAAAGGTTTGCTTTTTAACAAGCGGACAAGGTTGATTTATTATATTACTTTATCCTCCCCACAAAGTAATCTTGTGTTTGGGAGCGTGAGAGTGAAAGATCCTCCCCATGAGATGGCCCCCCATGAATCTCAAATGGAAGGGGTTTGCTGATCATTCTCATGTTCCCCCTCTCCCAGATGCTGCTGGGCATCGGGATCCCCATGGACAAAAAGCTACAAAACATGACTGACCAAAATCATCCCTAGGGGGATCACCTGGAGAAAAATGGCTGCTTTGGCAATTGAACTCTATGGCATTGAAGTCCCTCCCCTCCCCAAACCCCGCCCTCCTCAGGCTCCGCCCCAAAAATCTCCTGTCAGTTGCGAAGAGGGACCTGGCAGCCCTAATCATCCCTCTTTGCCTCTTATGCCAATGAGTCATTAGCAGCAGCAGAGACAGTGCTGGTGGAAGAACCAGGATGGATGATTTTTGCCAGGTTCCACCTCCTTATTGCACCCCTCCCCACAATCCAGCGTGGTGTAGTGGTTAAGAGCAGTGGACTCTCAACTGGTGAACCAGGTTTGTTTCCCCACTCCTTCACATGAAGCCTGCTGAGTGACCTTGGGCTAGTCACAGTTCTCTCAGAACTCTCTCAGCCCCACCAACTTAACAAGGTGTCTGTTGTGGGGAGGGGAAGGGAAGGCGATTGTAAGCCGCTTTGAGACTCCTTAAAAGGTAGAGAAAAACAGGATATAAAACCCCACTCTTCTTCTTTTTCCTTCCATGCCATGGCCCTGAGGCAAATCACACATCCCTGCTGCTGCTGTTAACATTTCAGAAAACTGTGGAAGTTACATTCACAACTTTTCTGCCCTTCTGTTTACTTTGGCCCTAAGATGTAGGGTTGCTAGGCAGCACATCAGGGCTATATGAGGGAGGGTTCATGTTCACATGTAATATGGAGGCTGGGAGAACCTTTTTAAAAACAGTGTTCCTGTGAGGGGAGGTAGATCCTGCCTCCTCCCTCTTTCTTAGCGTTACTGTACACAGCGTTACTGTGTACTGTACGCTGTACTGTACAGCGTTACTGAAGATGCTGGAAATGAACTGGACTGGAAGAACAGTGCTTAAAGCAATGGAGCACAGTGCCATAAGGAAGGGGGTGCACAGAAAGGGCAGGGTTTAGCCCCCTCAACTACTGGATTTTTGATGTCTGTAAAAAATGGACCCCAGAGCCATCCCTTTTTTTACACATCATTAGAATCATAGAATCATAGAGTTGGAAGGGACCACCAGGGTCATCTAGTCCAACCTCCTGCCCAATGCAGGAAATTAACAACTACCTCCCCCCACATCCCCAGTGACCCCAAACCTCCCCCCACCATGCAGGATCCCACAATCAAAGCACTCCCGACGGATGACCATCCAGCCTCTGCTTAAAGACCTCCAAAGGCGGGGACTCAACCACCCTCCGAGGCAGCGCATTCCACCATCGAACAGCCCTCACCGTCAGGAAGTTCTTCCTAATGTTTAGGTGGAATAGCTTTTCTATTAGTTTAAATCCATTACTCTGTGTCCTAGTCTCTGGAGCAACAGAGAACAAGCTAGTTCCCTCATCAACATGACATTCCTTCAAATATTTAAACATGGCTATCATGTTTCCCCGCAACCTTTTCTTCTCCAAACTAAACAAACCCAACTCCCTAAGTCTCTCCTCATAGGGCATGGATTCCAGACCTTCGACCATTCTGGTCTCCCTCCTCTGGACATGCTCCAGATAACCTTTTTAAAAAAGCTACATGAATACATACACATGGACACCCCCAGCATATTTAGTTTGCCTATCAGAGATCCTGAAGATGAGACAGACACAGGTTGTCTTGGCCATTTCCCCTCTGGACCTGGCTTCTTTCCCCTCCCTTGCCATAAGGGCTCCATGTGCCATATAGGGCTCCTTAGATACCATACAGCTGATGGTAAAAGGACTCTTGGGTGGTCCCATTTCTGTTGGGTGATGTTGATAATAACCAAATGTGTCGCGAAATATCTGGTAGCAGTAGTTTCCTTAAAGGCACGACAAGGTTAAACTATTGTTAACTAGCAATACTATTATTGTAGTTACTGTTATGCTTGTAAAGTAATTCAATTTTTGGTTATTGTGATTTTGATTTTAATGTCTTTCAAGTATTTTAAGACTTTAAAGTCACTTTTGTTGTACATTTTAATAATTTATAATGTTAAAAATATTTTATCCCATGCACGTTGTGCTCAAGGCCTCTGGTCAGATGAGCCTCAAATAAAAGGAAAGGTAAACGGAAGGTAGATGGCAAAAGAGCCAGGTGACTGGTCATTTTGCCCAGTGCTGTTTACGTTGGTTGGCAATAGTTCTTAAAGGGACCAGGCACGAGATTTTTCCCAGGAGGGCTACCTGGGCTCCTTTTAGAGCATCTGCACATGACAGTTCCATGATCACATCACAGAAATTGCTCAGACCTCTCATGGATTTAAAAAGAGGCAGCCTGAATGTGTCAGCCCAACAACCGGGTTTCAGAAATAATAAATGGAGCTGTTAACAACAGTCCAAATGCAGAATCCTGGCCACGTTCTGCATCCCTTTGAAGCTATGCTCAATTTTAACTTACAAACGAAGAAGCATTTCTCTCTGTGCATTCTCCACCTTGAATTTCCAGCACGAAGCAGCTGCCACCAGGATTCAGGCTGCTTCTGCTTTAGGAGGCTATTCGGAACATTTCCCTGCCTGGGAGCAAAACAGGTCTGAAGCTCCTGATCGAACCAGTTCCAGTAATGTTGAAAGTGATGGGAGCACATCCATCATTCCTGCAAGTGCTCCTGCTTGTGGACCGTCTTTCTCGAGCGCCTTTTCAAACAGGGGGCCTGTGTTTCTGTTCCCTTAGGGGAAGGCTTCGCAAAGAAAAGAAGTGCTGCCATGGGAGGGGCTATGGCTCAGTGGTAGAGCAGCTGCTTGGTGTTAAGCCCGCGTGGGGAGGACACACAAGGTCAAGTCGGAGTTCCAACAACAACGCTTTATTGTAGTGAAGAACAGAACTGGGCACACAGTGGAATTGGCCCCGCTTATATGCTATCCTGGCTGCCCGTGGCCACTCCCCCCCTGATCTGTGATAGGGGGTTAACAACCCTGGGGTACCAATTGCGTATGCCGGCTTAGGACCAATGGTGTTCGCCGGCAGGGGGCCAATCGTGTGTGCTGGGTTTAGGATCCTTCGTCCAAGACTCAAGCTCCTCCGTTCCCCTGCCTGTCTGCCAACTATGTACATACACAACACCCCTCTCCCCTAAGTCTTGACAATCATGAGCACAAATAGTCCTTAAGGTGGCTGGGCAGCGATCTTGCGCGCTGGGAGCGGCGAGGTGCTGGAACGGGGGTTTCCGACTGCTCTGCGGCTGCGGGGCTGTCCTGTTGCTCGGTGGTGGGGAGGTCGTCCTCCCCTCCGTCTCCGGGCGGCGTGGCCTCGTTCAGTGGTGTCTCTTCAGAGGGAGGGAGGGCTTGTTCTGCCGCCTCCTCTTCTTCTGAAGAGTAACTCTCAGGCTGATTCACGACAGCCCCCCAGTCGGCTCTGGTGGAGGCCTCAGCAGTGGCAGCTTCCTCGACGGCCGACGTGAGGGTGATGTCTTTTCTGGCGATGAGACGGCGGCGCACCTTCTCGTTCCTAAGGCCGAAGATGAACCGGTCGAGTAGGGTGTCGTTGAGGTCCAGGAACTCGCAGAACCGGGCCGTCTGGTGTAGGGCGGTGAGGTAGTAGGCGGCGGACTCGCCCGGCTCCTGGTCCCGGAGGTGGAACGGCAGGCGGCGAGCAAGGCGCGTTGCGTGAAATGTTTGCCCAGCGTGGCCATTATCTCCGTGAATGGTGCCTCGATCACCTTGGTGGGGGCCAGCAGGGACTGTGCGAGCTGGAAGGTTCACGGCCCACACATACTGAGGAACAGTGAACACTTCTTGCCGGCGTCTGTAACATCATTGGCATCCAGGAAGCAAGTAACCCGGTCCGCGTAGCTCTCCCACTCGCTGGGGTTGGCAAAGTCGAATGCTTCCAGTGAGTCTCTGGTGGCCATAGTAGCGAGGTGTTGCATCTCAGGTGTGTCAAACGGATTTCAGCAAGGCGAGCCAGACTGCCTACCGGGCACGGTGAGGTTGCGGAGAATCGAAGGTGATTTCAGCGAGAGTGATTTCGGTAGCAAGCCGGACTGCCTACCAGCCTTCGTCGCCACTGTTAAGTCCACGTGGGGAGGACACACGAGGTCGAGACGGAGTTCCAACAACAACGCTTTATTGTAGCGAAGAACAGAACTGGGCATACAGTGGAAATGGCCCCGTTTATATGCTACCCTGGCCACCCGTGGCCACTCCCCCCGATCCATGATAGGGGGTTAACAACCCCAGGGTACCAATGGTGCGTGCCGGCTTAGGACCAATAGCGTTCGCCAGCACGGGGCCAATCGCGTGTGCAGGGGTTAGGATCCTTCGTCCAAGACTCAAGCTCCTCCGTTTCCCTGCCTGTCTGCCAACTATGTACATACACAACACTTGGCATGCAGAAGGTCCCAGGTTCAATCCCCGGCATCTCCAGTTAAAGGGACTAGGGAAGTAGGTGATGTGAAAGACCTCTGCCCGATCCCCTGGAGAGCCGCTGCTGGTCTGAGTAGACAATACTGACTTTGAAGGACTGAGGGTCTGATTCAGTATAAAGCAGCTTCATGTGTTCATGTGATTGCTTTCCTAATGTTTAAAAATTTAGGAACAATCAAAGCTTAGCACATAAAAGAGTCAGATTTGTGAGAAACCAGACTCTGCAGCTAGCCTTATGTTCTCTATTACAAACTGCATTTTTAAACAAATATTTGGAAAATTAGTCAAGCACTTTTGAACATCCACCTCAGCTCAATTTTGTTGCATGAAAAATGGATCCCGCATTATTGCCTGGCATATGACTGTGTTGCGATCACGAAGGTATGTGATGGCTAACACAAGGTAGTGATGTCTAACACAGCCAGACCTATCTGTAGAATCTTCTTCTCCTAACACAGCTGAAATACCAAGCTACCACAGTGTGCTAAAGCTATTGCATACATAATAGCTGAATGCTCTTAGATCCCTGCTTTATTGAACACTGCTCAGGGAATTCCATTCATAAACTCAATAGGTGGTACTAATCAGAGCTCATCCTCTGGCCTTTTGGAGCCAGAATGTAAGATTGTCTCTGGGTGCTTTAAGACACCGATTCCATCCTGAGCAGTTTTCCAAAGCTTTGCAGTGAAAAAGGAAAGAGTCATTTGTGCCTCTTCAGTTACTATCTGTGCCCAAGTGTTTTTTCAGAAGATGCTGAAAGACTACTCTGCAGTGCGGTGTAGCTTCTGCTGAAAAGAAGCATAGCTGTCTTTCTGTGAAGAAACAAACCATGTAAACAGCATGAGATCAAAGGGAAAGATGGTCCCCCTAGCAGCAGGCTCCCTTTTGGAAGGTGTACAGAATCTTTATCACAGTAGCATTGCCCATTTATTTACAAGGCAAGTGAACATACCATTTATTCTACTTCTTCTCTAGAGTGTTAGCATATTGTTGTTTAAGACTTTCTACTGGCAAAGTGCATTCTCTCTTTCCACACCATCCCAAAGAATTATGTCACTATTCTCCCCATTTTGCAATAGCTGAATTGAAGTTGAGAGGTAGCGATCTTAGTGACTTATGGTGAGACCATCCCCGAGTGGGATGTGAACCCACTTCTCAGTCTTAATGCTTTTTTTTTTTTGCTGGCTCACAATGTAATATTTCACACCATTCTTTTTTAGAACTACAAAGGCTACCATAATCCTGAAGGCCAAAGGAACTTCTTCCACACTTCATATTCTATATTCTGACTTCTTCAACCCGCCTATCAGCCCCAAGCATCACCTAACTATGCTTTAAGAGATCAAAAGCAGCTGGACCACATGCAGCCACAATGCTAAATTAAGAAGGGCTTTGCTGGATCAGACCAAAGTTCCATGTAATTAATCCAGCATCCTGTTTCTGACAGTGGTCAGCCAGATGTTTCTGAGAAGTCCACAAGCACGGGACATGAAAGCTACAACCTCCTCCCAATTTTTCTTTCTCAGAAATTAATATTCAGAGATTTTGTGCCTCTGAACATCAGGCTAGATCCGGCCAGCTTTTTCATGCAGGCTAATTCCTTTATCTAATTCCTTTCCATACTACAACCCCTATCCCATATGGCTTTTGTCCACGCGGGTCCCATCATCCTCAGCACAATCTTTTGCAACAGTGGAAAATCTGTCCGGAGCCTCTGGCCATAGCACCTCTCTCCCAAACTGAAGAGACTTTCCCACGGGACCAAAAGGTGTGTGTGGGGGGAAGGGGGAAACACGGAGCATGCTATCCGGGGCTCGACTGCATGCCCTCACTGACAAGATTCCATTGACCTATTCATGAGTTAGGGCTGTCCTCTGTGAATCTGTCCACTACTCCTTCAAAGCCACCTAAACATGTGGCCTCTACCACATCTTGGGGCTTTTCATTATGTTAACTATGCATTATGGGAAGAGGTACTTTCTTTTGCTGAATTGACTCCCAGTCACTTTCACTGGTGACCCCAACTTCTACTACTATGAAAGAGGAAGAAAAAAGCCCTGTGTAGCCACTTTCTCCACACCATGAATAATTTCACAAACTTCAGTCGTCTTCCCCATTAGCCTTGTTTCTAAATTAAATTCTTTAGCCTTTCCTCATACATAAGATGTTCCATTACTTTGAACAGTTCAGTTGTCCTTTTCTGCACTCTATCGAGCTCTATGATGTTACTTGAGATAGGAAAACCACAAGCAGAGTAGTCCAAATGTACCATCCATTTTTATAAAAGCATTTTGATACTCGTCACTTCTTTTTCAGTCCTTTCCTCATAATCCCTGCATGGAATCTGCCTTGTTCTGCTGCCACTGCATACCAAGTTGATGTTTTCACTGAGTTAATCTCCACAACCCAAAGCTCTCCTGCTTGGATTGTCAGAGTTGTTCAGTGTACATGTGAGCTCTGCTGTTTCACCACCCTGGAGCATTTAAAGCTACAGTCTGTCCCCCCTCCCCCTGATCTAAAGGGTATGTAGGATCTGGACTGAACCCTTTAGACACTTTCTGTTTTTAAGCTTTGGAACAAAGACCCTCCTTTACTGAGTACAACTATTCTATACACTGACTTCTTCAACCCTCCTACCAGCCCCAAGCACCAGCTAGCTGAAGAGCTGATCAGGGTCAATCTACGTCAAATGACTTTGGATGGTTAGTGGTCCTACCAACCACTTTAGAAAGCTCAGCCATGCAGTCTTGCTATGCACCATAAATGTCTCTCTCATTATAATACAGGTAATCTGTCATGTGACTCCAGGTCACTGCTTGTTCTACTGCTCTTGAAAAAGTATCAGGAGAGCCCCTGAAGTAGGAATAATGACATCCAATTAGGGCAACTGTACTGATAACAGGCCCTCAGGCCTCCTTGCTACCTTTTGCCTGGCTGGTATTAACCTTTGCTTTTCCAAGATGAACTTGGCTCACTGCAGACCTGACACTGACTAACATGCCAGAATATTTATGCTATAATACAACTCAGTGGATTTTGCCAAAGCAGATCGGGGAGGGTGTGTGTGTATATTATGCACATCTTTCTTCTATCATTTTTTTTTTTTTGCATTCAACTTTGCTGCAGTCAGCATAGCTTAGAATAAAATGTTCAAGCTGGCTAACAGCCTGCTAGCAGCTTTGTATGACAAACCTATGTGTCAGGCTGGAACGGCTCTCTTAAGGCGGATTGCTTAAGGTGGTCTGCAGTGATCGAAACATAAATGAAACGTGCACTTAATGCTGCAAGAGGGACCAAGCTGTTTCTTTAACAGTTCAGCAAGGTCCTGAGAATGAGAACTGGGGTTGCCAAGAAACTTGGAGAACAATCTCCTTCCTGTCCTTTTAATAGAGGCTTAATGACGTGTTATTTACCCGGTGATGTTATTTACCTCCATGCCATGAAATGCTTCAGCTGCTCATTTCCACACATCAAATCTCTAATAAAGGGATGGAACATTTTTCTCCAGGTTTCATGGCAACCCTGAAACCCTCCATGAAATATTTAGAAATGTCACTTTCTCCCTTCTCCCAACTGTAGCACTTAGAAGCCCCCCTCAAAGAGGGTCACTTCCCCGTGTGAAGGGGGACTGATTGGAATGCTGGATGAGGCTGTGATGCCTGGAGGTAATTCTGAGCTGATGCATATATGAAGGCAGCCGTCAGACTGAGCTGCTTATTAAGGACCTATCAAGCCAAAAATTAAGCATCCCATTAAGCAGCACTCCAGTGGATTAGCGTTGGGCTGTCTCCCTTATATTGTCGATCCCAAGAATCCCTTTGAAGTTGAGGCATTAGAAAAATCACTTTCCAAACCACATAACTCTGAGCCTTAGATGTTGCCTACAAACTCTGTGGTTGAGGCATAGCTGAGCTGACTAATCTTTTTGGATTTAATGAGGTTAACGAACGTGCATGATTTTGTATGGGAGCCGTAGGTGGCCTTTCAATAGAAAGCATGAAAACAAGCAACAGTGAGTGCATTTCATGGAGAATAGCCAATCCAATCAGGAGAAAAGATTCAGAAAAAATGGCCAGTGTCACTCATTCTGACTCAAATTAGTCATGTTCTCAGACTGAAAACATTTACAAGGCTGTGCATAACATGATCACACACCAAAATGCAGTGAGTTCATCTTGGAATTCCTCTAGCCTAATAAGGAAGTTATCTAGAAATGTGGATTTGGTATAGATGAGCTGAAAAAATTCCTGAACAATACCTTACTGGTTTTTTTGAGATATTTTCCCCAGACAAATACACATTAGAGAATCTTCAATGTTTGCCAGTTACCCCTATTCCAAAACAATAAAAAAATTCAGGTTTATTCAGGAATGTCAAAAGCAACAATTAAAGGTCTGCAAAGTTGCCATATGCCTAAAGCAGGGGTAGGAAACCTTTTTCCTGCCAAGGGCAGGAAAATTTGCACATTTATAATATCATTTGGGGGCCATACTAGGTGTAGATCTCCTGGCGTGGGGGGGGGGAGAGGCTAGGGTTGCCAGGTCTCCAGCCACCACCTGGAGGTTGGCAACCCCAGGGGAGGCCACACAGAGAAGGCCTGGAGGGCGCCCCTGCTCCCCCCCAGGCGGAAGGGCAGCCAGCAGTTGGCCAGAGCAAACGAGGCTGCAGGGGGGCGCAGCTCGCAGCCCACGGTTGATCCACAGGGAAGTGAGGAAGGAAGGAAAACAGAGAAACAGGGAAAGGGAGGGAGGGAGAAAGAGAGAGAAGGGGAGAAAGAAATGGAGGGAGGGGGAGAAAGAAAGAAAAGGACAGAGGGAAAGAAAAAAGGATGGAGGGAGTCAGACAAAGAAAGATACAAAAAAGAGACAGAAAAAGAGGGAGAGAAAGGAGAAAAAGTGACAGAAAAAGAGGAAGAGAGAAAAGCCTCCCCCCCCTCCATACACCTGCACGTGCCGGCCCCGCACAACCGTGCCCCAGCCTCCCCACCTCCCCCCACCACACACAGCGGCGCACACAGCCCCGTGCGAGCAGGCCCCAGTATCCATGCCCTCCCCCCCACAGAGTCCACAAAAGGCCCCATGAAGCCTGATCAGCTCCTGCACTCATGCTCTGCCGCCAGGAGCTGCCGGCCTCTTTCCCCTCTCCCTCTTGCCACTCAACAGCCGACAGGCGGTGAGAGGGGCTTACAGTGTGCTGTGGTGTTCCTGCACACCGCGGCTATAAGGGGCAGCCTTGGGGGAAGCGTCCCTCCCCCTCCTCTCGCCGACCAACAGCCGACAGTCAGCGAGAGGAGGTCCAAAGGGCGCCACAGCGCCCCCGCAAGCCGCACCCCCAGGAACACCCTTGGGGAGGGCCATGCTGCGCTGCGCCTCGGAGCTCCCAAGGGCCACAGAAAATGTCCTCGGGGGGCCACAAACAGCCCGCGGGCCTGAGGTTCCCCATCCCTGGCCTAAAGTCCTTTTGTTTCCTTCTCTTTGGTTCTTTGCTTTTGCTGTTGTGTTGCTTGTATTGTGGTTGAACTTGTTTTTTTTTTTGTATTTTGGGGGGCTTGTGTGTGGGTGCTCTACTTGTTTTTTTAAAAAGCTATTTTACTTTGTTAAAGAGATCAATCTGCAAGCATCTAAAGGACAACAAAGAGTGGCGGTGGAAGACAGGCAGCTGCCAAAGGCAGCAAGGAACAGAGCCATACGTACCTAGTTGGGGGGCTGAGGTTTTTACCATTCACTGAAGACCACCACTGCTGCGAGCCCAGTGACCTACCAGCATCAAAGAATGAATCTATCACCATAGCTCAGGTCAGCCAGCAATGCAGGAGAAATGAGAAGCAGGCAGCAGTGAGGATATTGGGGCAGAGGGGAGAGAGAGAGAATGGTTCACACAAGCATGCCAGTCACTTGACCACTCAGCATTTGATGCCTCCCCACAGATGGTCTGAAATGCTTCCACTGAACAATATTGTATTTGAGGTGAAACAAAATGTGAATCTATTGCTCAATTATGCTCTTGAGCATCCATGGGTTTTTATGCCAAAGTGAGATCAGACTAACTGCCTCAGCTTTAATTGCCTCTCTTAGCTGATTTGATAAATGAGAAGCAATTTTTTTTCCTGAGCAGCATTTTTTATGCTGCTATCTGTTCAGTTTAAAAACGGCTGTCTTTGGACTGTTGCATCAGAATCAAAAAGCGAATCTCTGGCTGAAAGAAGGGTTTGGTTCCCCCAAAGATTTAACTTTTTTGTGTGGATTGTGGTAGTTGAAATTCAGGGTATCATTGACATAATGATGGGTCCACATGACTTGAGAGATGTCATCTTAATCTTAATGGCCAGTGTGGTGTAGTGGGTAGAGTGTCAGACTAGGATCTGGGAAACCCAGGTTTGAATCCCCACTGTTATTATGGCTTCCTTATGTTCCTCTGTGGTTTGCACATATCTATCCTAAGATAAGCTAGTGTAAGGCTACAACTAGACATGCTGATGAATGTAGAGTTGCTGCGGAAAGGCAACGCTATGTTGCGGAAAAGGCAATGCTGTCCTCCCTCCTCTTCCCCCTTACATATTTCCCAAAATGCTGCCATCGTGAATCCCAAACAAAACCCACATATTACCTCCTGGGACTGTGCCACCAATGGCACTGAGACCCTGTGATGCATTGGCACTTGGGTGGTAGTCAGTTGGCTGGCTTGCCAAACAAGCAGCACTGGCTGCCGCAGGATGCCCCAAGGAAAAACAACACAATGACATTATGTCATGCAGTTTTTTTAACCTCAGGCCATGGGAATTCAAGACCACAAGAATAATCTAATCAAATAGCATGACTGCCTGAAATGGCCTGCACTGGAGTAAAACCAGTGACACGGCCACATTCATCCCAACCTTCTCGTGTACTTTCTGCCTGAGCTTCTCATCCCGCAGAGACTTTCAGTCCACGGAGGTTCTGTCTCTTCATTCATCGTGCAGGAAAGACAAGAGAAAATCACAAGGAGACATAGCACTTTTAATTCTGGAGCCCATTTAGTCTGACACTGTTAACAAGATGCTTATTTATTTATTTAAATCTCCTGAGTGTGTACTTAGACAAGCTCATTAGATACAGGCATGGCATATGGCAATAAATAAATGAATAGCTATCTATGATAGGCCTGGAAAACAGTCAGCACTACCTTGTCAGAGAAAAATAATGGGCACATTGGCATTCACAAGTCTTGGCCTGCATTAGGGTTCTACTTACAGCCTGCCCTAGGGTCAATGTGCTCTCACAGCTCATTGAATGTTTAGGTGAGTGGGACCTAGGAAGGAGACTGCCACAGGTATTCGTGTGCTATGCCATGCCGATGAAGTGGCTAATTAATGATGATGCTATCTGATAACTCACTATGGACATAAAACGCAGCTGGTGGGAGAGCAATACAACAAAATGCACAGTCAGATGCAGGGATCACTCATAATGTGGATTCACACATCATATTTGAACACAAATAATGGTTTGATGTTACAGGATTGAGCATAGTCCCTAATCATGTGTGGCTTGGAAATGAATAATTTCCCTTTCACAGTAAATCACAGTTTGTGGTTACATCCAGAGTTTGGTTACTCATGGATAGAAAAGAGAACCAAACACAGTTTGTTGTTCAAACATAACTACAAACTATGGTTTCCCAACAAAGTGGGAATTAGTATTTTCTAACCTGTGCATGAGAAGAGGAGGGCGCATGCAAGCCCCCAAGTTCCCCAAACTCATTACAAGAATATCAACCATGGCTTGTCTTTCCATGTGCCAGACTGTTTCAAAATCCACCAGACTTACCAAATTTACAACTTTAAACTTTGCATCTTACATGTAATAGGAAATACCAAGACACATTACGCAATACCTGATATGCTAACAACAGTTAGCAGTATTCTGATTACTTTATCTCAGCTGTCTATGCTTTTGTTCCCTTCAGTTGATCCACTTCATTTGAAAATGTTATCATTTATTAGTTAGGGTTCCAATCCATCATTCAGCAACAGTTCAGCTCCTTTGTTTCCACATAAATTGTGTCATAGGACTACTTTTTTATATTTCTGAAGGGAGGAAAACCAGTCATGTCAGTCTGCCCTGAATCAGATATTTCAGCTGGCTGTGAATTGAAAAATGGCATCACATTACATAAGAAATAAATGTTTCTCAGTTTCCATTGACAGGTTATGAATACATGAAGCTGGTCTTTATCTAGAAGGTAGAAGGTCACTTGAACTCCTGCGGTATCTATGTAGTTCTCACACAGTTCAGTTAAACAGACGTTGGTCAGTGACACTGGGATTCTAATAGTTATCAAGTACCTTCTCAGCACGCAGTTACTTAACCCAAAGCTATCCAGGCCTTTTGAAGGGCCATGACACCAGAGTGGCTCTGTCAGTGGGATCAAGATTGGTGGGACACGGAGAGGCTGAGAAGTAAAATTTAAGAATGAAGGGATCCTAAGACGGGCAAATGATGTCTGTGATAAATATAGACTTTCATAATGATGGACTCAGTTTCTTTTAAACAAAGAAGGTGGCTAGCTAGTAGAACATATCACCAGGGATAGCCTTCCTCCAATCAAAGGGGGCTACCTCCGACTTAAGTGGCTCCTCTGCTGGAAGAACAGTCACTTTAGACCAGGGGTGGGGAACCTTTTTCCTGCCAAGGGCCATTTGCACATTTATAACATCATTTGGGGGCCATACCAGGGGTAGATATCCCAGTGGAGGGGGAGAGGCTAGGGTTGCCAGGTCTCCGGCCATCACCTGGAGGTTGGCAACCCCAGGGAAGGCCACACAGAGAAGGCCTGGAGGGCTCCCCCGGTCCTCCCCCCCTTCCAGGCGGGAGGGCAGCTAGCTGTGGGCCCCGAGCAAGCGAGGCGCCAGGGAGGCCCAGCCCGCAGTTGATCGACAAGGGAGGAAGGAAGGAAAACAGAGAAAGAGGAAAAGGGAGAGAGGGAGAAAGAAATGGAAAGAGGGGGAGAAAGAAAACGATGGAAGGAGACAGACAAAGAAAGAGACAGAGAGGGAGAGAGAAAAGCCTTCCCCTCCACACACACACCCGCCGGCCCCATGCGACCTGGCCCCAGGCTCCATGCCCTCCCCGCCCCAGAGTCCAGAAAAGGCACCCTGAAGCCTGATCAGCTCCTGCAAGCATGCTCTGTCGCCGGGAGCCGCGGGCCTCTTCCCCCCCCTCTTGCTGCTCAACAGCCGACAGGCAGCAAGAGGGGCTTACAGTGTGCCCCAGCATTCCTGCACGCTGCGGCTATAGGGAGCAACCTTGGGGGAAGCATCCCTCCCCCTCCTCTTGCCAACCAACATCCGTCAGTCGGCGAGAGGAGGTCCAAAGGGCGCCGCAGCACCCCTGCAAGCCGTGGCCCCAGGAACACCCTCAGGGAGGGCCGCCCTATGCCGCGCCTCCGTGGTGGGGCCCTGGAGTTCCCGAGGGCCACAAAAAATATCCTTGGGGGCCGCATATGGCCCCCGGGCCTGAGGTTCCACATCCCTGCTTTAGACTCTTTAGTCACACTTAGCTGAATGGTGTGGTAGGATACAGGTCAGTAACTGAAATAATTTATATGTTATATACAGAATATACTGGTGGTATTTTTTGTTTATAAGCTAGTTGGGCTAAATATAAAAAACACGGTACCATAATATAGAAGAAGAAGAGTTGGTTTTTATACCCCCATTTTCTCTACCTTTAAGGAGTCTCAAACCAGCTTACAATCTCCTTCCCTTCTTCTCCCTACAATAGACACCTTGTGAGGTAGGTGAGGCTGAGAGAGTTCTGAGAGAACTGTGACTAGCCCAAGGTCACCCAGAAGATTTCATGTGGAGGAGCGGGGAAACAAACATGGTTCTCCAGATTAGAGTCCACCATTCTTAACTACTACACCATGCCGTATTAGGGACTGAAGCATATCAGATCAGATAATTTATTGTGGTCATTGACCAGTATTAGGGATTGAAGCAAACAACAGAGTAATTTAAAGTTCCAGCAATGCACCCATTTCTGTTTTGCATTAAGACTGTTATCCTAAACATAGTTAGTCTAAATAGAGCTTCCTGGAAGTCAAAGTGACTTATTCAAGTCAAGTCAAGTTTATTGATATGGTCTATTTGACGAGCCAGAAGTTAGTACATCAAATTGTCTAACCTGATAAGACTGTAAAACTGATACAAATTACAAAAATTGATAAAACTCTGATATTAATAAAATATAAAATATTAGTGCATAACACAAAAGTAGGCTTACCATCTTAAAATTACTAAAAGTATAAAATAACTGAACAGTTTTTTCCACCCCGTTTTTGCATATTTTAATTGTGATGGCGCAAAATTTGGCAGTGGGGAGCAGAAGATGAGGAGTCTCCCACATCAGAAGCTTCTTAGACAGGAACTCAACTGACTTGTCTGGGAATCCGCTGATCAGGGGAGCAATAAGTCTAATATGAGCCCCATGGTAAAATGGACAGCTGAACAATACATGTTTGATAGTTTCAATGTCACCTGTCCTACAAGGGCACAGCCTTTCAGAACTTGGGATCTTTTTGTATTTTCCATCTAAAACAGCTGGGCTTGACATCTGGCTAAAGTGTAGGCCTTCCTATAATTAATGAGTTCCAAGTGGGGGAGATAAGCTGCAGGTGTAACTAGGTGTCTGGATTTTTCTGGTGATAAGAAGAAACGTGATTTCCCCAGGTCTACTTGACGTTCAATATCTTCTACCCTTTGCTTCAGAAAGCTTGATGCTTGGTCTATAAAAGGTAAAGGTCTCCTGTGCAAGCACCGGGTCATTCCTGACCCATGGGGGTGACGTCATATCCCAATGTTTACTAGGCAGACTTTGTTTTACGGGGTGGTTTGCCAGTGCCTTCCCCAGTCATCTTCCCTTTACCCCCAGCAACCTGGGTACTCATTTTACCGACCTCGGAAGGATGGAAAGCTGAGTCAACCTTGAGCCGGCTACCTGAAACCAACTTCCGTCGGGATTGAACTCAGGTCGTGAGCAGAGCTTGGACTACAGTACTGCAGCTTACCACTCTGCGCCACGGGGCTCTATACCCATGGCTAATAGGGAAGATGGAGAAAGGCCCAGCTATGCCATATTATTAAAAAATCTCCTTTAGCCATGATGATTGGAATTTGTCTTGCACTAGCAGGGGTAGCAAGCCCTGGGGATTGAGATTTAGCTTTAACCATAAAGTGATAGCTTTAACCATAAAGCCAAGCAGACCCTAGCCTCTACCCTCACCAACCCTGCCTCCCGTCTAGCTTTGGCATTTGAGACACAGCGAGGTAGGTGTAAAGCTGCTCTCAAAAATTTGGATTGGACCCTTTCCAATGGAATAAAGGTGGATGAAGGTGGCCCAAGTGTGGTCCCGTACATCAGTTGAGCCAAAGTTAAGTGACTTCTATCCAAATAAAAGTGCTTAGGGATTGGGGTGTCAGAGGAAACAGGCATTTTAAAATTACAGTGAACTAAATGCATATCTATGTATACCTTAAATCCAGAGGTGTTTTGTTCATTCTGGTACAGATTCCTAGGACTCAAGACAATTTTTGTCCTTTTTTTTTTGGCTATCCAGTTGCAACTGACTCATGGTGACCCCGTAGGGTTTTCATAGCAAGAGAGGTTCGGAGGTGGTTTGCCATTGCCTGCCTCTGCTTTACTTGCATTTAAATATAGCAACATAGAAAAAATTAGTGTCATTAAAAGGCTGTGTCTCTACAGACTTTCTGGTAGTCCTTGTTAAACAGTTGAAGCAGTCATGAAGCAATAAACGTAGAGATGGAATATGAAATTGTGTTTGATATTTACTGTCGAAGCTGAAGCCACACATAACAGGCTGACACATAAATTCATTAGGATGCAATTATGGTGATCAGAAGTTTAGGCTGCCCAATTATTTTTTTTAGCAAGTGCAGATAATTAACTGCAGGTTCATGTCAAGCCCTGCATGGAGCCATGAATCAGGTTTCCAGGATCAGTGGGAGAAAATGGTATTTAATCAAATTGTGTAGACACCCTGAAGAGAAGGAGATATCAGAGCAAATTAATAGCAGATCAGATAATGGTACATCTGTTTCAGAAAAAAAGGATGCATCTATTGTCCAGACAGTTCCAAGGTAGCAATGAAAAGGTCCAAAGGCTACCTAGGAAGCATGTCTATGGAATGCATTTAAACATTATAATCATCAAGAAATAATTTGCTCATAAATTATGCACTCTAAAACAGAGTTATTTACTAGTTATAAGTCGATCCACCATCTGCCCATTTCAGTTTATGTAACTAGCTGATTAGTGGATGTCATCTGAATAAAAGAAGGGTAGAACCAGTGCACACCATAGACAACACCAAACATGTTTAGAGTATGAGCGCAGAAAAATAAAACCATAGAATAAAATTCAGTATATGATGCAAAACCAATGTTGGCTGGTAAACATTTATTGCAGCAAGTTATACTGAATGTACCCAAAATAACCTTCATGTGATAGTTAAAAAAACAACATATGTGTATGTATTCAGTGTGCTCTCAGGCAGGCAAAATGGGCAAAGCTGGAGCGCTACAGAAACGAAGCCACATAGCTCCCCCACCTCCATCCCAGGAAGGCTAAGAACAGAATGCCACCTACCTATATATTACCATATATACACATATTTTGATGCATGGATGCATGGTATTCATATGGGATGCCACAGTCAAGGCCACAATTAAATTGTGGAACTCCCTGCCCCAGGATGTGGTGATGGCTAGCAATTTGGAAGGCCTTAAGATGGAGGATAGGGCTATCCATGGCTACTAGTCAAAATGAATACTAGTCATGATGCATACCTATTCTCTCCAGTATCAGAGTAGCATGCCTATTATATTAGGTGCTGTGAACACAGACAGGATTCTGTTGTGGTCATCTTGCTTGTGGGCTTCCTATAGGCACCCGGTTGGCCACTGTGTGAACAGACTTCTGGACTTGATGGGCCTTGGTCTGATCCAGCATGGCTTTCCTTATGTTCAAAACTGCAAGTTGTGAAGATTGGCATGTTAATTCCTACATGGAGGCATGCATTCATGTAAGATGTTGTCATGTATTAGTAGCTATTAATGGCCAGCCAAAAGCTTCCATAATATAGGAGGACTGTTTTTTAAAAGCTGCATTCTGCACACCCTAATTAACTATGCATCTTGGCTCAGGCAGAATATTAAGGGCATGTATATGATGAATGCAATATAAAGCGGTGCTTAGCAGTTTGCAGGGGTGGAATAAGTTGCTGCAGCTATTGTAAAACATTACAAGTGAGTATGATGCAGCAATAAGAAAGTATCCTGCCACTTTGGATCAAAGTTCATTGGCAAAACCGTATGGGAAAGACAGGGAAAGCTATTTACTTTCTGCAAAACCCTAATTAAGGATCCCCTCTTGGCTCCAACACGGTAATCATGTAGGGTGTCTGAATATTGAATGCAGGGTGGGCTGGCACTTAGCAATCTGCAGGGATTCGCAGCTGGAATAAATGGCTGTAATTACTGTAAAATCTTAAAAGCAAAGAAAATGTTTTCTAATTAAACAAGAAGATGGTAACAAAAAAATGTACAAAGAGCTTATTGAGGAGCACACGATGAGAAGGGCTCTCAGCCACAACAGATTCAGTCCTCTACAACCTACTGCTGTTTGATTAGTATTTCAAAGACTTTTCTGCTCCGGCTCACAATGTGGATTCTCGGCTAATATTTGTGCATTTTGTGAATAAAAATGCATAGTCCGTTGCCAACTCTAATTTAATATAAGGGCTTTTCCAGACAGTAATTTTATTGCACAGTTAAGTACACAGTTGTTACTTGGCTGTCCCAAATGTCCTTCCCCTAGCTAGGACTTCTATTGCTGGGAAAATGTATTTTACCATCTGTATACTGCAAATGTTTTGTCACTAGGAAAATACTATTTCCTTTCACACCAGAGATTACATCAATTCCAGTTTGGGTTCATATACTGGCTAGTGACCATGATGTCAACGAAGCAAAAAGTATACTACTCCCCAATACCTATTCCAGCTTGAGAGTTTTTTGTATTTAAAAAAAGGCATTTTATATTATTTTTCCTGTTTTAGAAGCTGAACATTCCCCTGCTATACCCCTAGAGTGGAAGCACTCATATAGCTTTTTAAAATCTGAAGAAATTATTTCCCAGTGAGTACAAACTGGTCTAAACTCTGTTCCCATAATGATCCTAAGCAATATAAAGTTGCAGTGCTTACCTACCCATTTTAAAGTCTTTTACAAATGCTATTCATACAACATGGCTGTCATCCCCGGGAGGAAGATCACACACCCTCGCTAGGAAATAGTATTTTGAGCTACTAGTGCTGGGTTCCAACAAGTGCTAAGGGAAAAAATACCTGTGGTATGATCCAACTACAGTTAAACACATATGAATCTCATTGATTTTAATGGGAAAGATTTACTTTAAATTTATCCCCTCTGTGTCTGCAATTGTATCTGCTCCCAGCTTTGTACATACATGTAGGCATGGGGGTCTTTAGAGCAGGGGTGTAGAACTCATTTGTTAGGAGGGCTGGATATGACATAAATGCCACTTGGTCGGGCCAGGCCACATGTACCAAACAAACAATCAAATAAATAAATAAAATGTAATGCCAGGTACCAGAGATATGACCTTTATTGAAGATACAGGCAAAGTCAATTAAAGGTATTATTTTTTACTTAAAATACAAACAAGCTTACAACAATAATATTCTTATAGTATTTTTTCTTTCATTATCATTATTTGATAACTGGCACCTCTTGCTCTGAACTCCTGCATCAAAATCAGGAGGCAAAGTCTGTGCAGCAGCAATTTTGAGTGGGTACTTCTCTGCAGTGGCACCCAAACTATGGAGACACTACTCAAGAGAAGTTCACTCTGACACATTGTTGCTAGCCTCAGTCACAAAAGAAAAAGAAGTCCTACTCCATCAGACAACTGGTATCTGAAACATGTCTGGGAGTTGCTCTCTGCTTGGTTTTCAGCTGTTTTGGCTAACTGATCTATCCTTTTACATATTATATATTTTTCTGATTTTTATGAGGACTTTGTTTCATTTTGTGGATGTTACCTCAATAAACAAATACTGTTCCTGTCAAAATACCTTTCCCTATAAACCATTGAAATAGAAAGTCCTCTGTTGCCTCGGCTGCTACAAAAATAGAAGCAAATATCCAATTTGATTACTTCAAACAAATGCATTCTTAAAAACATGTTTTCCCTTTTTTACCCACAATACAGCTCCACAATACAATACATTTGTATTATAGAATACAATAAATTTAAAATTGTACAAGTTAAAATTGTATAACTATCATTAATAAGTATCATACAGGGAAACCCAACTTCCTTTAAGATCCAATCCAAAACCTAACAAATTGCAGCCAAAGAAAGAAAAGGGAACATATCAAAGCTCAAAGTTCAGCCATAAGAAACAGTTGACCAAAAAAAGCCTCTGAAACAGAATGTTAAAATAGCCATCTGACCATTAAATGTGTTGGTTCTTGTAGGTTATCCGGGCAGTGTGACCGTGGTCTTGGTATTTTCTTTCCTGACATTTCGCCAGCAGCTGTGGCAGGCATCTTCAGAGGAGTAACACTGACTCACCGATGAACTCTGACCGTGAAAGCCTTCAACAATATTAAATTTGTTGTTTCCCAGCTTTGAAAATGAAGAGCAGCTGAACTGTTTGAATTAAAAGAATCAAAGGGAAGTAATGTGTTTGTTGAGTCTCAATGGCACCCGCTCCTCCTCCACTATATACTATTGTCTTTAAGCTAACTATATGAAAAGCAGAATCTACCAGGCAAAAAGCACAAATGAAAATCTCGGGGTGGGGGGCATGCAGAGAAGAGTCTGCATCAAGGCTGTCTCTTTCCCCCTCCTCTGTGAGCACAATGAAATCCCTCTCAGGCTGAACTGCAACAAGCAGCAAGACTGAGGCGTCCGGAGCCCCAGCAGGGGCATGGCAGGGCAGCATGGGAAAAAGAAATGCCAGGAGGGCATGGCACTTGGAGCCTGCAGCGGATTTGCTGAGGCAGAAACATTGGTGGCTGGTTGGGCAGCAGGGGCTTCTGCCAAGACCCAGGCACCTGGACTTTCAGGCTTTTGAAGGGATGGGATGGGAGCAAAGAGCATGAGCTGAGACTGCTGCTGAGAAAGCAAAAGCGACACCATGATTAAAAAGAAGGGGAGGGGAGAAGGCACAATTTGGAGATACTGTGAAGCATAGAGACCAGGGTGAGGCATGGCTCAGAAGCCAGAGGAGGCTAGGGTTGCCAGGTTCCTCTTTGCTACTGGTGGGAGGTTTTTGGGGCGGAGCCTGAGGAGGGCAGGGTTTGGAGAGGGGAGGAACTTCAATGCCATAGAGCCCAATTGCCAAAGTGCCCATTTTCTCCAGGTGAACTGATCTCTATGGGCTGGAGATCAGTTATAAAGCAGGAGATCTCCAGCTAGCACCTGGAGGCTGGCAACCCTAGAGGAAGTAAACGCTCCACTCTGCACCAAGAAGGTCGAAGCTGCTCAAATACTGTGGCCATGAGTGTGCACTGAAGAACAGCAGATGTCCCTCTCTCTCCTAGTGCTTCCACGTGGTATTTTGCACCCCGTTCCCGTCTCCCCTGTGCGTGTCACTCATGCCAGCCTCCCTTTTGTGCCAAGCAGCTCATGAGGTTCCAAGTGCGGCGCACCCTCCTTCCCCAGCTGACCCTCTGCTATGTGCGTGCTTGCACCTAGCCTGGTCTGCACCCAACACCGTGTGCACCCGGGGCTGGTGCAGAGATGGTGGCTTGGCTGGGTTAGAGCAACCTGCGCCAAGGTTTGTATGCTTTCAAGCTAGGGTTACCAACCTCCAGGTAACAGCTGGAGATCTCCTGCTATTACAACTGATCTCCTGCTGATACAGATCAGTTCACCTGGAGAAAATGGCTGCTTTGGCCAATGGACTCTATGACATTGATGTCCCTCCCCAAACCCTGCCCTCCTCAGGCTCTGCCCCCAAAACCTCCCGTCGGTGGCGAAGGAAGACCAGGCAACCCTATCCCACACCTGCAAATGGCACTGATCCATGTTCAGATTGGCTCCCAAACTCCAGCCCAGATTGAGCTGAGGCAGCCCGGGGTGGCAAGCCAGAGAACAGCCCTCAAAGGGCCAGATCCGGCCCGCTGGCCATATGTTTGACACCCCTGATTTAGAGTGTTTATGATGGATCTTCTCCCTGATTCAAGACAGTTTTTTAGGGGAGCAGTTTCCAATGTTTTTGTATGGTGAACCACAAATCCAAACTCACTTGGTATGTTGGCCCATTGATTTACTGTCACTTGACTTTTGGATCTTAGGTCAAGGGTGTCAGACATAAGGCCCGAGGGCCGGATGTGGCCCCTTGAGAGCTCTTATCTGGCCCGCGAGCCAGCTGAGGCAGCCACCCCCCCACTCTCAATCTGGCCTGGCCCGACCGAGTGACATTTATGTCCTATCCCGCCCTCGTAATAAATGAGTTTCACACCCCTGCCTTAGGTCTTTGGCAGCCACAAATTTCACACATTTTGTCTATTTTATAACCATTATTTGAGGTATTCCATCAAAAATTTAATTTGATCAGTGGCACTACAAAAGCCTGCAATCCACTTTCACAAGCTCATGGCCCACTTATAGGTGGGAACCCACAGGCTGGGAAATTATGTTTTAGAGTACCTTCACTGCTGGACTGGAAAACTGGTATGGTTTAACTTGGGGAAAAGAAGTTGAATGATTTGCCATGCCAACGGAAACATTAAACTCTCTTATCTGTGTTGTCTTTGTCCCTGGTATTTGTAAAGTTCCACTAAACAGAGACGCAACAGAATCCAAAAGAGTGTAGACTCAAATGAAGTTTTGTCACAGGGCCTCCAGTCCTTTTAAGCCCTTCCATTAATGCCATTTTACAATCTACAGTTCCTAAAGTCAAGCTGACCTATCAGTAGCTTATTTGACACTTCCAACCAATCCAACAAGTGACTTTCTCTACTGTTCGTGCGTTAATATTTCTATCATCACCAAATGACCCTATAAGACCCTAGATCATGGCTGTTGTGTGCAGTCTGCCTTGGATTAAACACACAGACCCGACCTCAGACAGAAAACTGTCTATTCCACCTCTTCTTCCTTAGCTCTACTCCCTTTTGTATGGGGAGGAAGAACTGGTGCCGGGCATAGCCATCCTTAAGGCCTGCCTATGGCCCACCTCTGCTACACAGCCCCATGGGGGGTCTTGGAGTAATCCCCCCTTTTTTGTGCCATCAAATCACAACTGACTTAAGGCAACCCCATAGGGTTTTCAAGGCAAGAGACATTTAGAGGTAGTTTGCCATTGCCTGCCTCTGCATCATGACCCTGGTATTCCTTGGAGGTTGCCCATTCAAATACTAACCAGGGATGACCCTGATTAGCTTCTGAGATCTGACGAGATCAGGCTGTCCTGGGCTATCCAGATCAGGCCCTTTCCCACCCTGAGGGTGGAGCCATCAGATGGCTGATCATCAGATGGCCAGCTGTTAAAAGGGCCAGCTGTTCTAGATCAGCTAGCCAATGGGGGTCTTTAAAGGGTGTTCCATGACCCCCATGAACCTGGTGGATGCTGATTTTGGCACTGCAGAGTGCCAAACAGGAGGGAATTCTTGCATCATCACTGCTCCCTGACAGACCCACTGTCAAAGCTTTTATAGCTCATGAAAGCATTCTCCTTGCCATGTGAGACCAACAGACTTGATCAATGGTTTTCCAACTTTCCCCCTTCAGGGAACAATTTCCACACTGGAATACCTGTCCATTGCTGAGGATTTTGGGGGGGGGGCATGTCCTAGAATGCGCAAACAGTTAAAACATGCCAGTGACCTGAATGCATGCCATAAAAGGTGCGTTGCAATCCTCTGTGGCTGCACATAACAACACCATCTATGTTGGGCAAGTTCTGTTCCAGGAAACCTTTCCTGCCATTGTGGTCTTTTCATGGAGGAGCCCTATGTTTGCTTCCAAAGTATCTCAGGTTTATAAAGAACACAGTTTGAAAAATGTAAGGACCCTGAAAACTTGCTGCAGTCTCAGGCTATAGTCCATTTAGCCATCTCCTCTGGGTTTATTCTACCATGTGCTGTCAGCTCAACTGTTATATTTTGGTGCTGCTTGCATAATTTGTCATGTAAAGAAAGCACCTCAGATTAGAAAGGGTGAGTTCTAGTTCCAGTGGCAGAGAGGCAAGCAAGCTTTTATGGCAAATGATCCAGCATGTTCAGGAAACTTGCTTCCAGCATTGTTTTGAGAATAATTTATGCTACGCTAGGGAGAGAGGCTTTTGAGCATTAGCATCTCTTTGCACCATTCTCCACTCTCCCATTTCATACCAGAATGCTCCCTGGACTCCTTACAAATGGGGTGCCTTAAGCCTCGTTTCAGAAGAATCCAAGATAACCAGGCTGTTTAAACCCAACCATTAAATAAGGTTGGCAAAAGGAAGCTCATTAATCTCAGCTAGCAGGGATGGATCAAACCAAGTGATCAGAGTGCCCAGGGATCACAAATAAGCGAGCCCCGCTCCAGTCAGCAGTCAAGCTTTGCCAGGGCTGCTTTGAGTGAGCTGAGAGTTGACAGCAAAATAATCAGCAATGGTTTCTTACAATGAGACTCTCAAGGGCCTAATTTGGAAAAATAAAGAAAAACGTCCTGCTGGTTCTCTGAAGGCATAAATGCACTGCACATTAACTCACTTCTGTTTCATGCAGATGTGGTTCATGATGCTAACTGCAAACATATATAGCTGGTAATAGCCTTTCCCTGATGCCTAAACAGACTGCAATTGCTTGACTTGGAGTGGCAAAGAGAAGCTCACTTTGGCTGATTTTTGTGATGCCTGGAAGGTATCCTGCCCTCCAGTTTATTCTTTCCCACACAGGCAGGAAAGCCACATATTTCGGAAAGGAGCCGTCAGACCACTTCTCGCAAACCTGCCGGCAACCCAAACATTCTGACGCAGATAATTACCCAATTGTATTGTCTTTTCCCTTCCTGCAGTCCCACATACATGTACACACAAAAAAACAAAAGGTTTTTAAGAAACTTATTTCACATTCCATTACTCGGTATCATAATGCAATGCCTCATAAATTTAAAAGCAAATTGCCTTCTAGAGTGATGCAGACTTACCCAAATTGGCAGCAATCATGCTGCTTGGGAAAGTCTTTGGGCAACAGCTCTGAGAGGAGCTGCTCTACTTTCAGCCTCTGATTGCTATCCTTTTTCCAAGCGACTGCTGGTCCCATGCCAGTGTTTCCAGTCAGTTGTGAAATCTTTTGCTAAAGTGAGAAGGAAGACGAGCCAGAACAGGAGGTCTCAGTGGGACCCCAACATTGGAATGGAAACATGGATTGATTCTGATCTGACAAACTCACTTGGACCTCTCACCAGCTGCTCCCTTATCAAAAGATTATCGAATAGCATCATGAGGCATTGGGTCATGGTTTATTGGCCACTCCTTTGCCGCTAACAGAGAGATCCAATCTTCAAGATGCTCAATGGGCAGAACAGGATTGCTCCTAAACCTTTTCCTACTATTACAATGGCATCATTACATTAGAGTTGCCAGCCACTGGCTGCCCACTGGCAGGAGTCCAGAAGGAGGGCAGAGACATTGAGGGGGCACCATTGACAACAGGCTCATGTCCCCTCTGAGGAAAGCTCGGCCATGACTTTTGTTGGAAACTCTATGGTAAAAAGTAGAGTTTCTGGAAATTCCTAGAAAGGACTGATACTTCGATCGCACTATATTTCCCCCCTTTTAATATACAAATCCAATGCCTCTGTGACTGACATAATGCCTTTTTTACTAAGCGACAGGGACCCCAAGGCTACATTGTCAGTGGCAAGATTTGTTTCAGTCCTTATATCCCTCCAACACTAGATATATGCTGCTCAAGATCAATTGATCAAGGAGCTTCTAAGGGATAAAAGGAAAGGAAAGGAAAGAGAAAGGACTGATGTCACTTCAAGTTTTCCCCATAAGTGATGTCACGGTGTTGCAGATGACACCCCCCCCCCATTATTTTTCTCCAGCCTAGGGGTGCCAGGCCTCCTGCTATAGTGGGAGGTCTCCTGCTGGCAGTCTTCTTTGTCTGCCACCGCTTGAAGAAAATGTTTTAAAAATCCAGTGACCACTGGTGTCACAATGTCACTTTTGGGGAAAACCTAATGATATTGGGTACCTCTAGCAACTGCCAGCAACTCTGTGGTTTTGCCATAGTTAGCAGCGATTCCTAAAAGCTACCCTATGTCACTTTTGAGTTTTCCCTGGAAGTGATATAGCAACTTCGGCAATGTCACTCTCCCTATGGCCCCACTGCTAACCCTTCTGCTGGTTGCTAGGCATGTGCCAGCTGCTGGAGCAGCAGCAGGAAAAAGGAGTTGGGGGTGGGAGCAGAAAACTGGCAACCCTGCATTACGCTGGCAAGAAAAAATTACACTGATGTAAAAAAATCCTTGAACTGACGACTGTTTTTGGAACTCCAACAGGCCTTACACTTGCCAACCTCCCAGAATTACAACTAATCTCCAGATAACAGAGATCAGTTTACCTGGAGAAAATGGCTGCTTTGGTGGGTAGAATCTATGGCATTATATCCCACTGAGGTCCTTCACAAACCCCGCCTTCCCCAGGCTCTGTCCCCAAATCTCCAGGAATTTCCCAACGTGGAGCTGGCAATCCTAACAGGGTTCCATCAACACAAGGTGAGTAAAGCAGGGGAAACAGGAAGCCTGATGAGGAAAGAGTAAAGTTAGAATTCTATGCTTAATAAAGGCTCCTTTTAGTCCCCAATGATAATATAACCTTATAAAGGAAGTGGTATTGCCATGAGGCTCAAAGGACAGACCCAGATGGAGGTCCCCAAACTACACTGTCCATGTTATGTACTTTATGTATTTTATTTGTATCCTGCCTTTCTCCCCAATGGGAACCCAAAGTGTTATATCGCCTTCATTTTACCCTCACAACAACCCTATGAAGTAACAGTAGAAAAGAGCAAGAGTCCAGTAGCATCTTCAAGACAAACAAAATTTCTGGCAGGGTATGAGCTTTTGTGAGCGACTCATGAAAGCTCAAACCCTGCCAGAGATTTTGTTAGTCTTCAAGGTGCTACTGGACTCTTGCTCTTTTCTACTTCTACAGACAGGCTAACATGGCTACCCATTGTGATCTATCTTGTATGAGGTAGGTTAAGCTGAGAATGTTTGACTGGCCCAAGGTCACTCAGCAAGCTTCAATAGCAGAGTGGCGGCGGGTGTGTGTGTGTGTTGAACCTGGGTTTCCAAGATGCTAGTTCGACACTTAACCACACTGGCTCTCAAACATGTATGTCTGAGAATGTTGTGACTTTTATTTGGGGTTGTTTGGACTTTGTGGTGTAGTGGTTAAGAGCAGCGGACTCTAATCTGGAGAACCAGGTTTGATTCCCCACTCCTCCACATGAGTGGCACACTCTAACCTGGAGAACTGGGTTCAATTCCCCACTCCTCCACATGCAGCCTGCTGGGTGACCTTGGGCTAGTCACAGTTCTCTCAAAACTCTTTCAATCCCATCTACCTCCAAGGTGTTTTTTGTGGAAAGGGGAAGGCAAGGCAATTCTAAGCCGTTTTAAGACTTCTTAAAGGTAGAGAAAAGGGGAGTATAAAAACCAACTCTTTTTCATCACCCCATGTAGTTTTGGGCAGAAACCTGAAGAGGGCAGAGTTCACTTCTGGAGTTAGTAGTGTTCTGAGACACTAAACTGAATTAGGATTAAGGCCTCTTTTAAATAACCCTATCTCAAAACAAAATCAGTCCTTAGGGTGGTCAACTCTAGCTTCAGTAATACCTGGAGATTTGAGAGTGGAGCCTGGGAGACCAGGATTTAGGGAGGAGAGGGATATTGACAAACACACAAACAAACAGACAGTGATTGATGTAGTCTGGAGATCAGTTGTAATTCCAGGACATCTCCAGCCCCCAAGTGGAGGTTGGCAACCCTAAGCACCTTCCAAGGAAAGCTTTCACTCATCATTGCAAAAGCCTTTTGGGTAGGAATTAGTTCTCACCACTAGGAATCAGTGTCATGGAATCCACACCACCAGCTATTGGTAGCTATTGAAAGAAATGAGTTCCTTAGAACTGGCTAGCCAGCATGAAGATATATTCCACAATGTTTAGAAGTTGTTGACTTCTGATGCTGTGCTTATACATTATGATGAAAAGAAACCAATAATCCTTACCACTAATGCTTTACTTTATGTGCTGGAGCTATGCTTAGCCACAAATTGTCGGATGGTACAAAGGCATCAATCCCTTACTATTCAAGAACTATGTCATCCGCTAAAAGAAATTATGATCAAATTGACAGAGAAGCCCTTCTTGTTATCTCAGGGATCAAGAAATTCCACAAGAACATCTATGGTCATGCCTTCGAAATCACAAACATCTGTCAGGAATCTTCTCTATTGATAAGCCTAAACCTTTAATACATTTACTGCAGATGCAGCGCTGAAGTATTTTGCTTAATGCTTACCGTATGTTCATGCATTTGTCTACAAACCCCAAAGAACAATTGCTAATGCTGATGCTCAGTAACACTTCATGTTATTGATTTGGAGGTACCTCCTTCATTGTAAGTCTTGATGCTGGAAAACCTCCCTGATATACCTCTTCAATCCAACCAAACTGCTGGATTAACTGCTTGGAATCCCCCAGTGTCCTATGTTTTAAACTGGGTGTGGAGGGGATGGCCAGTTGTGGAATGCCTGAGAAATGCAAGCCATTCAAAAGCCATCAGCATGAACGGTCTGCCTACAAAGGATGCTTGCGATTGTGAAACTATGTTGTTATTCCAGAGGAGGGCTGCCAAACCATTTTTGTCCAAATGGTATGCTGCACACCCAGAAATTGTTCACATGAAAGCACTAGCTAGAAGCTATGTTTGGTAGCCTGGAACTGACTTGGACTGTAGCCCTGTTCAAGTTACAGTGGATGCACATAAATCCTGCATGTATATGTGTACATCTGTTGTAAGAAAGAGCCAACACGTGTTCAAATGAAACTGGGGACCAGTTCCTGGATAAATGTGTGGTTTCAATCACATGTTCAGTGGTGCATGTGTTGACTGTAACATGAGAGTTACTCAATGCATGTATGAAGAAAAATCACATGAACTGTACACTAGTTGTACTTACATTCATTGTCACTTGTGAACAAGGCTATTGAAAAGACCATTAATAAGTGCTGCACATGCTAGGCTGCTAGGCATAACCCACCAAGAGCACCTTCTTTTTCCTGGGAAGTGACCAAGAAGCCTTGGTCAAGAAGTCATATTGGTTTTGCAAGTCTCTTCCAGGGAAATAACTTCTTGATTGTAGAGGACTCCTACTCGAAATGGTCTTAGTGCCATCTCAAACAGCAATGATCTCAGCACTGCATAACTTATTTGTAACCCATAGGTTAACTTACACAATCGTCTTGGACAATGAGTCTGTGTTTCCATCCACTGAGTTCCAGGAATTTGCAGGTAGAAGCCTGATTAGCAGTGTGCAGATGGGCTCTCTTCTTTTGCAGGTTGCAGGAATGTCTCTCACACAGGACACATGATAAATATTGTTAGCAGAAAGGGACACAATCACTCAAATCCAGGTAAGCTTCTATCTGTATATTTAATAGCAATGTGTGGCCCCCATCTGTGGATACCTAAATCCTCAGTTCAGGGCCACACTGACACTAAACAGATTTTTCTTCAAACTTGGGACTCCTCAAATTTGTAGAAAAATCTGAAATCAACAAGGAAATATATGGGAGGGTTAAATCCACCCCAATACATTTGTGATGTCTGTGTACACACAGACAACATGCTTACCAGAACAGAATGGAGCTGCTCAGAGCTTGGCCATGGTAGTGGAGAACTCCGGCAGCCACTCTGGGATGGCTGCAGTGGTGGTGGATGCTGGCATCCACCCCAGGCTCAGCAGCAGCAGCAACTGCTGGCAGCTGCACAGGGCTGGCTGTGGTGGACGCCGGCAGTCACTCCAGGCTCAGCAGCAGTGGCAGGGGGTCTGGAGCCGTGCCAGGCTTGGCAATGGGGGGAGATATGAGATCCCCCCGCAAGTCTCCCCCCCTGAACAATAAGGAAGGAATCGGGTGTGGGGAATCAGCAGTGATGGGGAGGGATTCCCTCCCTTGCGAGTATCGTGGGTCCCCACTTGTAATGTACCAGTCAGGGCAATGAGGAATCACAGACACCATGGTTGGTAAATGATACACACTCCACGGCACTGATTTCTAGAGCTGTTCAAATGCACATGATACTTTCTTCCTGGCTGGATAAAAGTCAAAGCAGGTGGAACGAAAGAAACAGAAAATGCAAACAGAGTTCTGATACACTGCTCTCTACAGTGAGTGGCTGAATATAGCTGCAATGAGTACATGGGGGTTAGCCTGCTGGGAAAGGCAAACAGATATTACAGGAAAGCTGCCAATGAGTGAGGAAGGCAGAGTGGAAGAACAAGTAACAGAACTCTTTCTCTCATTTCACTAAAGTATTCAGACACTGCCAGTGGTCACCTAATCACTCTGGAGTCACTGTGGATTCACTGAGCTATGGTTGTATGTGTGGCTCATTTGACACTGACGTATATGACTGGGAACCTGCTCATATATGATCTGGGAATAAGGAAGCGGCCCTTGCTGTGGGAAATCACACAAAACCATACTTTTAATTAAACTATAATTAATTGTCAGAATGCGGCTTAGTTAGGGCAGGGGAGGACGGACTGCACGTTTCTGGAACTACTGAATTTTTTTTTTTCAAGAGCCTCGGGAGCTACCGGTTACAAAATGGCAGCTTGTAGAAAAATTACAACATTTCAGAACAGGTCTGCAGCACTCGGTTGGGGAAACTTTCAGTTCAGTTCAGTTCCAGTTGAATGGCCATAGTGCATAAATAAAACGTGATACGGCAGAGAAACCTTTCCTCTGCTGCTTTCTCAATGCAAACCACCACCATTCCAAATTGTAGCTTGCCCTGCTGGGGAAAAGTATATAGTTACTGATATTCTTTCCCTAAGAGAAGTACACAGTGACTTTGATGAAGGTCAGAAGAGTCGATAGCGCGCTCTTTCCCCATCCACAGAAAGGGTGCGTGTGTGCGCACGTGAAGGAGGAGGAGAGGAGGAGGAGAGGTGGATGGGAAAGCAGGCTGGCGCTGTTGTTTTCTCTCCAGAGCAAAGGTGTGTGTGTGAAAGAAAAAGAGGAGAGAAGCTGCTGCAGTGGTTTTAAATGAGTCAGGGTACATCAAACCAGGATCTCAAACTAGGGCTTGAAATTGTTTTCTGACCACAGCTTTAATGGTGATTTTGTGTGATGTGTGAATGCAGATATCTCGATTTGCTCCCCGGCACTGTCCTTGCCTCACTAAAGTACAGGATAGTAGCTGAGGCTGTATGAATGAGGTGGAGGGAAGAGCAAACCAGACGGAGGAGATTGTGAGACCAGGATTCAGATCTCAGACAAACTAACCGTAGGTAAAAGAGACCATGGTTTTGTGTGATATCAGAATGGAGCATTTAATGATATGATAATAATGGGTTGGTGTTCTGAAAGCATGACCCTGTTTCGGAAGATTGAAAAACAAAAGCCTTAATGATGTGTTGATTGTGTTTTTGTACCCTATGCTGAATCATTTCCAGAGAGACCTCATCAAGAGAAGAAAATGGAATTAAGAATTCTGCAGTTGTGATGCAGCAGACATGTATTTTGGCTTTCAAAAAAACCTGTTCCACAGATATTTTAATTTGATGAATTGCTGTTTACATGAGATGAATGAAATGCCTCAAGCCTCACATTGTGCAGCCTGAAAATGCACAACCATCAAACTGAATCTAGCAGCGATATAGCAACAGCTGATTTTTCAGACACCTGTTTCATGGCTGATGGGTTCCCTGGTGTAATATGATTTTTTTTCGAATTGTGCAACAAGCGTTTAGAACATGTCATTCTTCCATGTTCTGGCTTGGCTGTAAGACATCCGAAGTAACTACTATTAAAACATCCTGGCTTTTTTCAGACCTTAATGCATGTATGTACACAAACCTAAATATATATATATAATTATATATAAGAGCACAAGAGTTATTATGTAACAGAAAATCTGCATTGTCAACTGCACTATCAGGCTTGGGGGAGAATGGAAGGAGGCATGTAGACTCTACAAGTAATAGGCCCACAAGGACTTGTGCGGGGCATCCTATTTCCCCCTGTATCCCTTTCCCTATATCATTTTCTCTTCCTGTTCTTCTGGCAGCCCCATATCCTTTCCCTGGTTCATTCTCTATTTCCCACCAGCCAACCTACATTTTATCTGCCCCCCCACCGTCAGCTATTTTTTATTATTTATGTACTTCATTTATGTTCCAGCTACCTCCACAACAGGGACCCAAAGCAACTTATATCATTTGCCTGTTATCTATTTTATCATCACAACAACCCTGTGATGTAGGTTAGGAGCATGTGACTAAGCCAAGGTTACTCACTGAGCTTCTGCAGCATAATGGAGATTTGAACCTGGTTCTTCCAGATCCTAGTCTGAAACTATAACCACTGTACCACACTGGCTTTTGTGCAGTGGCTGCTGTTAAATAGTAATGAACAGCTGGGCATGCCAGTGGTTGCTGCAGGGCCTGGCTCCAACTAATGCTCCCTCAGAGGCCAAAACAGCCCTGGAAAGGACCTTGCCTCTCCCCCACCTTTTACTGACAGAAACCAAGGCTTGAAGGCTGGAATATTGTTGTTGTTGCCTAGCAACCCCCAATGCCCCCTGCCTTGTCTGTTCATGGCTCCAAACTCCAAATTTAAGTATACGCAGATGGGACCATGCTGAGAATTAGATGTATTGATTTAGGTGTAATTTTTTCAAAATTACATTCAACATTACCATACTTAATGATCCCGTACTAGCTCTGCAGATTATGGAGTGCCACATTTGTAATCCCCAGCAACCAAACGAGGCATGTAAGCCCTGTGTACCATCCCAAACATGTACACCAGTGGTGTCAAACATAAGGTTCAAGGGCCAGATCCAGCCCCTTGAGAGCTTTTATCTGGCCAGCGAGCCAGCCGAGGCAGCCCCCACCCCCACTATTGATGTGGGCTGGCAAGGGCTGGCCTGGCCAAGTGACATTGATGTCATATCTGGCCCTCGTAACAATTGAATTTGACACAATATTTAACTTAATATAACCCTTTTGAATACCAGACTATCTCTGAGGATGTCAGGATGTCTCTTTCCCCTACTGTTGAACCTTAGCCAGCCCTTGTATACCTGAAGTGAGGTGAATGGCTCGTATAAGTCAGAGTTATGATGACACAAAATAGTGTGCAAACTTTGAGTTCTCCAGGAACATTTTATTAGGTTGCATGTTAAAAAAATAACTGCTCCTCTATAATAAAACTTTCCTGCAAGCTTTATTTTTGTTCTACAGGAGGCTGTGAGGTTAGAACCGCCCCCAATACTAATTTTTCTACTTGCAAGGAGTTTGTTTTATTGGTTAGCATCCATCACTGGAATGCCCCATTCCATCATTTCATTCAGCTTAATGCACAGAACCCCTACATTTCCACAACCTTGATATAATCATCATGGACAAGTTGAATTTTGTTTTAAATACAAAACTATTAGGTTTAGCTTGGGCTCACAGTACTGATGATGTTATTCCAATTTCTAAAGAAATTGCTCACTTTCCTGGCACATGGGGGTGCCACATTGGGGAACAGTGCTCAGGAGAGGCATGTCAAAGAGCTGCTGAGTACATGCCACTGATCCAGAAAGATAGGCAACAGAGTGGGCAAAATCACTAGCCTCTGGAGTCTAGTAGCAGACACATTTAAAAAAACCCTCAAAGCCTGATGGACAAGATACCATGTAAGAAAAATGGAATCACAATAGACTCCACCTCCCTATTAGTAGGTTGCTGCTGAGCTGAAAACACAGGTGGACACAGCTAGATAAAAATGAACCCCAATCCATTTGTCCATTTTGGTTTTTGTAATGTGTATGCAGGTCAGCCTGCTCATCCAAAATAATATCATAAATATTATTCCGCTGGCACCAAGCGGAATCCGGAGGCAGAAATATGGGGGGCACCCTTGCCCAATAGCAACATTTCCCCTCTCCATTGGCCACCAGAGTGCCAACAGGCAACAAAAGCTGGAGGTGAAAGATACCCAGGCCCCAGCAGGAGGCTTGCAACCCTGACAAATGATGTTGTATAAGATATTCAGCTGGCATTAGATATTCAGCTGGCATTAATCAGCTGCCATTTCAGACTAGTCAGATTGGCAACATGGCAACTACAGACTGCTTGCTGACCTCCTTACTGGAGCTGTCATCTCATCTTTACACTTTTGCCCTATTTGGAATGTATAGGGTTGCCGGGTACCTTACCTCCTCTGGCGAGAGGCTCTTCTTGCTAAGTGCGCACACACGCGCATCACTTCCGGTTTAAAACCAGAAGTGCTGCATCACAAAGGGCCTTTACCTCTTAGTTTGAGTGGTAAAGCGGCCCCTTACCACTCAAACCAAGAGGTAAAAGGCCCCTCGCAAGGCGGAACTTCCAGTTCTAAACCGGAAGTGACGCGCGTGGTATGCGTGCGTGCACGTCTGCCCGCTGACCCTCAGGTGGTCAGCGGGCAGAGGGGGAAATTGCCAGGGGTTTGCCCGCCACAAGTGGGCACCTGGCAACCCTAGGAATGTACCTGGAATAGTTTTGATGGGATCAAAAGCCATCTAATTCAGAAGGTCATTTATTAATTTCAGGTCACATTCATAAGCTGCATCTAAAACCTGGAGCTTTTCACCTGTAAAGAGGGTTATAGATTTGCCTTGCACTGAGGAACAACAAAAATATATCTTGAAGTCTCGTTTGCCAGTTGCTGTAATACTCTTATTCCAAAAGACAATCTCTTAATTTGGCAATTGTATGTCTTCTTGAATGGAGAAATGGTGATTGATCTCCGGATTCGGTGCCAGTTCACATTCCTAATGTTGTCCATCTTTCTTAACAACTCCAGGGACCCTCCCTTTTAACACAGGAGCATCATATTTATTCTTCCTGTTTGACTCTTCACCCCCTCTTATTTGCATAGAGGGATTAAACATCTTGGAGGCACAGACTGCATAAGACCTATTCAGAGCTGAGAATATAAAAATAGTTCCAATCTAGCTACTTGCGGGCTGTATGCCAAGTGCATCGTAACAGGATTGAATATTATTTCTCCTGCACTGTTGCCGCTTTGTGATTAAATGCCATAAATATTTATGATTTATTATAGCTTCTTGGGAAGGGCTTTGCTTGTGTCGGCTCATAGATCAGGGTAGCACTAAAAGAAAATAAAACTATGTAAAACTCTTTCCCAGCTGCTCGTTTATAACCTGCTCCTAGGGCTTATCGAAACCAGAAGGGAGCAACAGCAATGGAGCCTTCTTGTTTCCTTTCCTTAACCTGATAAATGATCTTTCAAGGAAGATGCTCTTAATAGGAATCTTAGCATCCACACATCAGTTATCACCTCCCTTTGGAACTTCTAGGGTATATATTATGGAGGGCTTTAAAAAGATCCTGCAGCATGGTGATCACTTGGGCAGCAATTTTCAGCAAACTTACCCATGTATTTCAATGATGATTTAAGGACAAACTATTCCATAGGAAATATGTGCAGAGGCAATCAGGACATCTAGACACCTCATGCAGGACTGTGAATAGTTGTGAGCCAATGCCTGAACTAGGATTGCCAACCTCCAGGTACTAGTTGGAGATCTCCTGCTATTACAATGGATCTCCAGCCGATAGAGATTAGTTCACCTGGAAAAAATGGCCACTTTGGCAATTGGACTCTATGGCATTGAAGTCCCTCCCCTCCCCAAACCCCACCCTCCTCAGGCTCTGCCCCAAAAACCTCCCGCCAGTGGCGAAGAGGGATTTGGCAACCCTAGCCTGAGTGCAGGATAGACAGGTTCTGGGTCATTTATGAAGGTCACGTATGAGAGGAGTGGATAGGGAGCAGGGCTACCACATTGTAGAGGGAGAAATAAAATGTTCTGCAAGAAGCATTCACAGGGGGCATTAGGTGCTTGTATGAAATATTCTTGAGAACAAAATGAAAACGATTGACCATTGAAGAATGACACTGTGCAGGGCAGTTGCACAAGGCAGTAACACAAGGGATGCTGAGACATAGCAAACATCCTGTTGGGGGCAGAATGGCAAGCTGGGTAGTGTTTGGGAGGACTCCCCTGCTGAAGATTCTGTGTGTCTACTAGACATATCCTTATGAGACAAGGTACAGAAGGAAAGCCTAGGTTTTGAGTGAAGAAAATATCTAGACCATAAATTCAGAGAGGTAGCCATGTTAGTCAGTGGCATCCAATTCAAATAGAAGTCCGGTGGCACCATCAAGACTAACAGAATGTATTCCATCATGCACTTTCATGAGTCAGCATTTACTTGCATCTGAAGAAGTGAGCATTGACTCATGAACGCTCATGCTGGAATGAATTTTTGTTAGTCCTTAAGGTGCCATTGGGTTTATGTTTCTAGACAATGTTGCCATTGTCTAGCAGATTTGTGGGGCTTTTAAGGTAGTCTGACTCGCACTCTTGAAATAAAGTGTGTCCCTTGTGATTTCATTGTGAGGAATGCTGAGGAATGCAGAGCATCTCTTAAAAGAGGAGACTTGCAGTGACATCCTAAGTCGAGTAAGGCCACTTACTTCAACCGCACTGTTGGCGACCTTATTGTTAGGTCGAAAATGTTCCACCCAGCTGAGTTATGTGCAATGAGATGGAGGGAATTCAAGAAACGTAGGAAACTACTCCAAGAATAAAAGTAAACCCAACTGCCTCCCTGAACCTGGATCTGGGGAGAGATTTCATTACCCATGATCCCATATGTAAAAAAAAACCCAAAAAACAAAGCGAACCTAAGCATCGGATACTGTTTTCAAAAAGTTACCAACCATCTTGCATGACAATTAATACAACCCCATCATAGACTGAAGGTTTCAGTGCTTCACAGTTCAAGAAAAATATCTAGCTGTGTCACTGGACAGTTAGGAAACTGCAAGGAGCCTTCTGGCCACTGTATTTTGTATCATCATTGTCATCATCCTAAAAAAAAGACAATGAAGTATGCTTGAATATACATCCCCAGGGAATTAGAGAAACAGCAATATACATCTCAAAGAACAGCTCTCCACCTTGCAAACCAGAGAAATGGATGGAACCAAAAAGCAAGTTCGGAGCCCATCAATTTTCCAGCTAATATGGGTCAAAGTATTGAACTCCGGAGCATTGAAAGCTACACTACAGCTCTAAAAGATATACCCTTGAACCAGAAACACTATTGTTCCTGGGAATCTAAACACTCCTAACTAATGTATCTTGTTGCTGCATAATTCATGCTCTTTTAGCAGTGGATAAAAAACTTCACAATCATTAATGTGTGTTTACTATGGTACAGGCAGTCAGAACCTCAGGTTTTGGTTGGCAGAAGCTACTGTGCAACAGCCAAGACTCCCTTCTATAAGGAAATTAAAAACTCTCTTTTTTCCTCTTCCATTTAAGTGGACACTTTTGGCACAGAGTAACTAATAGCTTACATTGCTCTCTCCAGGCAGATGTACTAATTACAGATCCTGGAGAATCCAGGGAAACAGCATAGAAAATCCTGCAAAACAGCAGAGAAGTGTAGTTTCCCTTTTCTGGCACAGCTTCTTTACTTGTTTTTTTTTTTGAAGCAGCTAAACTTCAGATCATGATAAATTATGTGAGGCCTTGCAAAATCAGATATTTCATCTGCAGGCACAAATGTTGACTATTGAATGCCACTCCTAAAATACCTACTTTGGCTTCCTGTCCCCAGATCCCAGCACACACTTCTCACCCTTACCCTCAAAGAGGGTTGCCAACCTTCAGGTGGCAGCTGGACATCTCCCACTATTACAACTGATCTCCAGGCTATAGAGATCAGTTTCCCTGGAGAAAAGGGCCACTTTGGCAATTGACTCTATGGCATTGAAATCCCTCTACTCTCCAAACCCCGTCCTCCTCAAGCTCCACCCCCAAAATCTCCAGGTATTTCCCAACCTGGAGCTGGCAACCCTACCCTCAAATCATGTCCCTGGCTCTCCACTCTCATATCTAGAGACATCCCTGTCAAGGCCCATGGACTTTGCTCTTCCTCTATTATCACTCTCAGCCATCTAAAAGTTTCCTGCCCCCTCAAATGGCTCTATCTGTTCTCCCTTGCTGCCCCAAATGCCTGGAACTGCCTTCCAGAACCCTTGTGTGATGCCACCTCTTTAACTTCCTTCAAATCCCACTTTTTCCATGAGGCCTTTGGCACACACTGTTGGCATCCTCCCTACTATGTCTGACAGGTAAGTTCCCGTTCTTCCCCTGCTTGATGTCAAGTCTACTTCCTCCATCCTTTTCTTGTCTCTCTAGGGTCAAAGTTTATACAGTGAGCTTCTCACACAGGAACCTGTTGTCTTGTACTTTGGAAAGTGCCATACACACTGTTGTTGGTGTTGTTAATGATGATGATGATTGACGATGAAGAAGAGCAGGGTGGTAGTAAAATGGAAAAGTAGGTAGATGTGAACAAGGTGCAGTTCAACAAGGAGAAGTGCAGAGTTCTACATCTGGGTAAGAAAAATGAAAATCGTGCATACCATATGTGGGATACACTCCTGGATAACACTGTGTGTGAACAAGATCTTGGGGTACGGGTGGACTGTAAGTTAAATATGAGCAGCCAATGTGATGCAGTGGGAAAAATGGCTAATGCGATCTTGCGGCATATCAATAGGGGCATAACATCCAAATTGCATGATGTCATAGTCCCGCTGTACTCTGCATTGGTCAGGCAGCAACTGGAGTACTGTGCTCAGTTCTGGAGGCCTCACTTCAAAAAGGATGTGGACAGAATGGAGCCGGTGCAGAGGAGAGCAATGAGGATGATCAGGGGCCTGGAGACCAAGCCCTACGAGGAAAGGCTGAAGGGCCTGTGAATGTTGAGTCTGGAAAAGAAGAGGTTGAGGGGGGGACATGATTGCTCTCTTTAAGTATTTGAAAGGCTGTCACTTAGAGGAGGGCAGGGAGCTGTTCCTGTTGGCAGCAGATAATAGGACTCACAATAATGCATTTAAATTATGGGTGGAAAGGTACCAGCTGGATATGAAGGGGGAAAATTTACAACAAGAGTTGTCCAAGAGTGGAATCAGCTGCCTAGGGAGGTGATGAGCTCCCCCTCACTGGCAGTCTTCAAACAGTGGTTGTACAATCACTTGTCGGGGATGCTTGAGGCTGATCCTGCATTGAGCAGGGGGCTCGACTAGATGTCCTGTATGGTCCCTTCAAACTCTATGATTATGGTCTTAGAAATGGGCAACAGGGGCAGTTGTCCTGGGGGCCCTGACTGACCACTGCTCCACTCTCCAGATGGGTTGGGGGATACGAGCATCCTTCTGTCACCCCTGCTCATCCACCCCCAACCAAGTCTACAGCTAGCCCAATTTCCCCTGCACAATACTGGCTGGTTCTTGATGGCAAACATATAACACAACAGAGAAAGTAACAAGCAGTTCCTAATACTGATGCTGTTGCCCATCTACACTTTTAGGGGTGGTGGTGGTTGTCACATGATATCAGTATTAATTGTTTCCCAACATTTGTGTAGCTCACTAAAAATCATGTTATCTAGCTATACAGCTCTGTAGCTATAGACATGCTATTGTTTTTCCTGAGACATCCCCAAAAATTGGTAGGAAGGGAGCAGTCTTAAATGATACCACTGTGGACTATTCATAGTTGAACAAGGGCAGAAACAACCCCTACCCTTGCCCAAAATAAATCTGTGATAGATGCATGTTAATTTTTTTTAAATATTCTGAAACTAGGGGAGTAGTGATGGAGCAATGGCTGGGATTTAACCCTAGTAGGACAAACATCTTAATCCCATGGTTCCATGGCACCAGGAAGCTGGTACACTAGGGTATTGCTGGTGTAATGTAGCTGTGACCCTAAGAACATAAGAACATAAGAAAGGCCCTGCTGGATCAGACCAAGGCCCATCAAGTCCAGCAGTCTGTTCACACAGTGGCCAACCAGGTGCCTCCAGGAAGCCACAAACAAGAAGACTGCAGCAGCACCATCCAGCCTGTGTTCCACTGCACCCAAAAAAATAGGTATGCTCCTCTGATACTAGAGAGAATAGGTATGCAGCATGACTAGTATCCATTCTAACTAACAGCCATGAATACCCCTCTGCTCCATGAATATGTCCACTCCCCTCTTAAAGCCCTCCAAGCTGGCAGCCATCACCACATCCTGGGGCAGGGAGTTCCACAATTTAACTATGCGTTGTGTGAAAAAATACTTCCTTTTATCTGTTTTGAATCTCTCACCCTCCAGCTTTAGCAGATGACCCCGTGTTCTAGTATTATGGGAGAGGGAGAAAAACTTCTCCCTGTCCACTCTCTCCAAACCATGCATAATTTTATAGACCTCTATCATGTCTCCCCTCAGCCACCTTCTTTCCAAGCTAAACAGCCCTAAGCTTCTTAACCGCTCCCCATAGGACAGTTGCTCTAGTCCCCTAATCATTTTGGTTGCTCTTTTCTGCACCTTCTCAAGCTCTGTAATATCCTTTTTTAGGTGTGGTGACCAGAACTGTACACAGTATTCCAAGTGTGGTCTCACCATAGATTTGTACAAGGACAGTATTATATCAGCAGTTTTATTCTCTATTCCTCGTCTAATTATGGCCAGCATGGAATTTGCCTTTTTTACAGCAGCCGCACACTGGGTTGACATCTTCATTGAGCTATCCAGTACCACCCCAAGATCCCTTTCTTGGTCTGTTGCTGCCAGCACAGATCCCATCAGTGTATATGTGAAGTTGGGATTTTTTGTCCCAATATGCATCACTTTACACTTACTCACATTGAATCTCATTTGCCATTTTAATGCCCATTCTTCCAGTATGCAGAGATCCTTCTGGAGCTCTTCACAGTCTGATTTTGTTTTAACCACCCTAAATAATTTGGTGTCATCTGCAAACTTGGCTACTTCACTGTTTAACCCCATCTCCAGGTCATTGATTGCTACTGTGTCTACCCTAAGTAGACACAGTAGCAGCAGCAGAACCACAAGAATACCTGAAGAGCAACAGGCAACAGACAGACACACCTACAGCATCTCTGGAAACCCCATTAGGACCCACCAATCAAAATGTTACACAGCTAGGTCTGCACAGCATTTTGATTGATGATGGGTGGTGGAAAAACATTTTTGTCTCTTTATGCTGAATTTATTGCCAATATCATTGCATAACCTCAAGTTTTATCTTTGTACAAGGAGAAAAACATCCTCCAGATTCATGTTTTCTATAGCACTCATTATTTTATACATCAGCATTACCACTGCCTTCCATGTCTTATTTAAAATGGCCAATTTCCTTTAATTGGTGGTTGTATTTGTTGGTTTATAGGAGTCTAGATTCTGTCACTGGCAACCAAGATCAAGTTAATTCATGCCATCGTATTCCCTATTACTATGCATGGATGTGAGAGCTGGAGAATGAAGAAAGCTGATAGGAAGAAAGTAGATTCCTTTGAAATGTGGTGTTGGAGGAAAGTGTTACGGATACCCTGGACTGCCAAAAAAACAAATCAGTGGATTTTGGATCAAATCAAGCCTGAACTGACCCTAGAAGCTAAAATGACTAAACTGAGGCTGTCATACTTTGGACATATTATGAGAAGAGAAGAGTCACTGGAAAAGACAATCATGCTAGGAAAAGTTGAAGGCAGCAGGAAAAGAGGAAGACCCAACAAGAGATGGATTGATTCTATAAAGGAAGCCACGGTCCTCAATTTGCAAGATCTGAGCAAGGCTGTTAAGGATAGGACACTTTGGAGGACATTGATTCATAGAATCGCCATGAGTCGGAAATGACTTGATGGCACTTAACACACACACACACAGATTCTGTCACCCTCGCTTTTATATTTGATGACTGTTCGGAGCCACTGGCCAGCCTTCCAATTCCTCTGTTATCACAAGTTGCCATTAACTAACTGCTCATTCTGCTGCTGGTCTAAGCAGAGTCCATCTATGCATTCAACCACATATTGACACCAATTCACACTCAAAGGATAACTAAACAAAACCCAAGCTGACCATTCTGTGATCAATGCTAGATAATCTGAATAAAACTACCTCTGAATAATAGGAAACATTTAGACCACCTCGGAATGTTATTTTGGTGGCAGCATAATGTTTTTGGCTGCTTTCATTTACCATTTCTTTGAGCTGGGGTAGAGAAGCAACAAGGGAAAAGATTGATTCAGCAAATACACATCCGTCAGGGACCTCATCCAACTACAACACTTAACTCAAGTTTGTGCCAAACAGGACCATCCCAATTTGAGTTTTTGGTCGCAGCAAGCATTTATCCCAATCATTACATCCTCAGGGGCTTGGGAAAAGAGAGGGTCTGAAAGGCCAAGGGAATATTCACATTGGGAAAATTAAGAATCAGAGACACCAAGAAAATACCTCACTATTTCAAAAGATGAAAACCATTTGCACCATGGACAGAAAGTTACATTTGGACCTGGGAGACCTGCGTTTGAATGTTACCTCTAAAATAGACTTGTTGGGCTACAATTTTATGTACACGTGGCTCACAGTGGGACTTACTTCTAAGGGATATTGTAAAAACATATGCAATTACATTATAAAATACTTTGTAAAACTGAAAGTGCTGTATTTTACTTTTTGAAGGAATGCATGTAAAAAATGATGCCAACAACAAAAAAGTATGTTATTATTTTATGCCAGATGTATGCCCCTTCTGAAAACTGTGGATCTGGCAACTTTAGTACAGGCATGCACAGAAGAAGAGGAGTATTCATCTAGAACAAAGCAGACCAGCAGAGTTAAATTGCTCTTTACGCATTTTGTAGACTGCCTTCTTTAAACAAGCTGATTCTGGAAATGGTCATAATTCAAACTTCTGCTTAATGGCCTCCTATTAGTATTTTAAAATCTGGGAGTTAAAGGGCAGTTCATCCCCGAAGAGATCTTGAAGGTTCCTGTTCTCAAATGTGGAGAAATATTAAGAGACAAATCTTTTGGCAATCTGTAAGAAGCAGCCTACCCTACATTTGTCAACGTATTCTAGCACCTTGCCAAGATCACCTTAAGACTGGTTCCAGTTTACCCTTTGGGGCAAATGGCTTCTGTCATACGTCACCAATTATAAGTTAAAATATTTGCCCAAATTTGATCTATCTTTATAGGAAACGTCTGGATTAACCTTTTGAGGAAAGTTTCTGGTAAGGCTAAATAGTTGCCCAAGGAGATGAAAAAAATGTAGGGCAGCTTTGGAATGGCATGAAATGATTCTAGGAAGCCACTTGGCTTGTTTCCTTCTTTTTTGGTCCAGTAGCCATGTGAAATGTGTTGCAGTTGAGCTAGCGTCCTTCCCCAATGTGTTGTATAATTAGCTAAATGGCCTTCCCAAGCATTAAATAGAAGACAGCTTTTCGCAAATGGCCTGCAGCCATTGAAGTGATGTGGTTCCTGGAAGAAGGATTTTCCATGTTTGGAACCAGAGGTGTCAAAGAAAAAGGAAACCCTGAAATGTAACCCCCTGCCAAGAGCTAACTGAGAAAAACACCAATTTCTAGGGAATATATTTTTTATGAGATTTGGGTCTAGAATTCAGGAATAGTCACTAGCTGTATATACAATGGTATGAAAGCTAATGTAAACACGGAATGTAGAGAACAATACAAGATTTGCAGCCTCTTAGATTAACTGGGGACATTCTGTTGCGGAGATAAGAGTCCCCTTGAGATGTTCCTTCACTGAACACCTGTAGAGGAGAACAGGATTGCACCTATTTACCTTGTTCCAACTAGCTGTGTGCTCAGTCAAGTGTCTTCAGTGAGCCTGTTCTAGGGTTGCCAGGTCCCTCTTCACAACCAGCGGGAGGTTTTTGGGGTGGAGCCTAAGGAGGGCAGGGTTTGGGGAGTGGAGGGCTTCAATGCCATAAAGTCCAATTGCCAAAGTGGCCATTTTCTCCAGGTGAACTGATCTCTATCAGCTGGAGATTGGTTGTAATAGCAGGAGATTTCCAGCTACCACCTGGAGGTTTGGCAAACAAAGAACAGAATAAGCTAATAAACACACCAGTAGTAGCGATGATACAAATCCAACTATTCAAACATACAAAATATACGAACTTGTAACAACCAGGTATAAACCTATAAATCCACTATAGGGAAACAACATGAGTCCAACACGATGCTATAGGATTTTCAAAGCTTGTCCAGTGTTGGTCACAATCTTGCCAGGATACAATCAAGTTGTCAAACAGAAGGTGGTAGCATTTCCACACATCAAAACATAGGCAGAGGAAAGTTCATAAAGTTCATAAACCCATCAAATCAAAGATTTGCTGTTCCATTGCTGTTCCATTCAACACAGAACTAGCTATTATGCAGTCAGTGTTGTTGAACACTGATGAAGAGGCATTTCGAAACAGGATGAATACCGAATCCCTGTCTTTGATTTGATGGGTTTATGAACTTTCCTCTGCCTATGTCTTGATGTGTGGAAATGCTACCACTTTCTATTTGACAACTTGATTGTATCCTGGCAAAATTGTGAACAACACTGGACAAGCTTTGAAAATCCTATAGTATTGTGCTGGACTCATGTTGTTTCCCTATAGTGGATTTATAGGTTTATACCTGATTGTTACACGTTTGTATATTTTGTATGTTTGAATAGTTGGATTTGTATTATACTATTATTCTCATTGTTACTATTGGTGTGTTTATTAGCCTATTTTGCTGTTTGTTTGCCATAGTTCCTATTACAGCAGGCTAATCTTTATCTTTAGTGTTGACCACCTCAAGGTTGGCAACCCTAGCCTGTACACACATCGGTTCTTCTACATGAATGGGACCCTGTACATAGGGGATTACTGCAGATGTTCAGCAGAACTTTCAGATGTTGCAGTGAGGCCCAATCCTTCCCCCCTCTGCCAACATTCAGTGAATGCATGCATGAATTTGTGAAGCTGGTTAAGAAAAAGATATGCTGGTCTTTAGATTACTATGACATGGCAGGAGCTTCATAGCAACACTCATACAGGGAGCATCCAAAATATTACAGCTCAGACAAAAACAGCATCTTAAAATATGGGACATCTGGGGACTAGTAAAAAATTACTAAGACATCCTGCATAAGAGGGAGTATCATCAGGATAATATTCATTCTTCCTCCAGTTTGCCTATTATAACTTTGTTAGAGAGCCGGCATGGAGTAGGGGCCTAGGATTTGGGGCACCTGGTTTTAAAATTCTCACCGTGCCATGAAGCTCACTGGGAGACCTTGGGCTAGACATTCTCTCTTAGTCTAACCTATTTCACAGGGTAGTTGTAAGGACAAAACAAAAATGGGAGAACCACTTGGAATTCCTTGGAGGAAGGATGGAGTACAGAAATATCAGATAGATGACTGATCAGTTAGATGCTAGATTTATCATCTGTGCAAAGTATCTCCCTGAGCTCATGATCTAGCTCCCAGAGGACTGAATCCTTTCATATCATGCTCACAAAGCAACAGCTGATTGGGCCCAAGGAATGAAAATAATGAGTTCTTCATGCAGAACTATGTCTATTAAAAATGTCCACCAATTTACAACCTCAAAAACAGACCATTTGTCTTAGCCTATTGGATCCAGAAGGAAAGTCACTCTTAAACCACAGCTGTCCTCCAAATTCTTGAAAGAAACTTGAATGATCTCATCAAGATAGCATGACCAAGTTACAGCCTTGCCATGAATCTTCTCTCTCTCTTTTCATCAGGAAGTTCCTGATAAGTGAGATTTAGTACTTGATGATTCTGTTGCTACAGCGACATGGTTTATCATTTCTGTTTGCTCAGTAGCCTGAAGGGTGCTGGTTTGTGCAGAGTCCATCATACTCTCTGGAAGAACCAACAGCTGTGAATTTCCACAGCTGGGGAATTTATAGTTCTGTTTAAAAGGCTTCAAGCGGGATCACCAGTTGAGTAGATGGGGGGAACCTTCCTTCAGATCCTTTAAATTAATTGGATATCTAAACACTTTGTTGGCGCCAGTAATGTAGTGTCACATTCCATGTGCAAATTGTAGCTTAAGTTAAAAATTTCCATCTGTAAATTTAAAAAAGAACTAATTGAAATGTAGGCTGATTATGAGACAAATCTTTTTTGTACTAATTATCTTAATTATAGGCTTTTTAATGGCAAGTCACTGCTGAAATAAAAACATATGTAAATGGCAACTTATAATGATAGCTGCACCTGGTAGTACTTGTGCATAGTTAATAGGAATGTTAATGAGCAGAACTGAAGAACAGTGGCTGAATGTGCATAAAGGCAGAATGATGCGGTGCATGAGGCATGAGTGGGTTGCGTAGGGTTTTAGTACACAGTCTAAGCAATGTGGCTGCATTTAAGCATCATTGACACTGCCATGATAATAAAAAAACACACCTGACAAGATGGGTTCTCACCTGTGACAGTTTACACCACAATAAAATGTCTTAGTATTTAAAATGCCACAAGCATCTTTGCTGTTTTGGCTGGAAGACTAACATAGCTACCCTCTAGAACAAATGCCATTATCTATCCTTCATCTCTGGCAGATTCTTAACAACCTATCTAAAACAATTTTTTCCCTTAAAATTTGCAGCTGCTAAGGTTGTATCGCAGAACCAGTTTTAATTTCATCTTCCACAGAGTGAGGTTTTTTAAAAAGACCTTGTATTTGTGAAGTCAAATTGGAAAATACGAGTTGTAAAATACAAATGAAACTTGTGATTTATGCTAAGGTCGCCATCTCTGGGCTAGGAAATTCCTGGAGATTGGGGGGGGGGGGTAGAGCCTGGGAGTGCAAGGATTGGGAAGGGGAGGCACCTCAGCAGGAATAATGCCATAATGCCCACCCTCCAAAACACCCCCTTTGTTCAAGTAGTCTGGAGGTCAATTTTAATCCTGGGAGATCTCAAGGCCCCATCTGGAGGTTGGCAACCCTATTTTAAACCCAATCTCATAATCCTGGAACATCTAGCATATTCTGTCTGAGCTCAGATGAATATGACTCTCATGTTTGTTACCACCTGAACATTTCCTAGCTGGGATGCTTATTTGGTTTAGTGACCATGTACCGGTTTTCAGTGTGTTCATGGTCCCAAAGAGGTTTTCCTACAAAAATTTAGCATGTTGCCTTATTAATTTAAAATATTTATATCCATGAATAATAGTCAAGGCAATTGTTATTGTTAGCTAAAACAAAAAAACAATAAAACACATATGAACAAACCAAACAGAAACAAATTACTAAAGCCAGACTTCGTTTAGTAACTCTATCTAGGATTGCTCTTGCACCAAACATCCCCTGAGCAACCACTGCAATAACAGCAGAGCACATTATAAAACAAAAAGGGAGGAGAAAGCTGAATTTTTTTCCTAAGGCTTAGAAGACTGTAGATGGTAGGCAGGTACATATGAAACAAGGTCGTTTTTGAAAACCAGCTGAGCTGTTTTGGAACATCAACTGGAGAAACTTAGGCCTTTTATGCATGGTTTGTTTCTGCTGGATCTGCTGCTCTCTAACTGCACATTATTTGCAGTCAAATTCTCAAAACACTATGCACAGGGGGTTTTTGCCCTAAAGAAATTCCAGGAGTACCTTGTGGTCAGATATGGTCTTTTATGCATGGGCACTTTGACTCATTTTCTCTACTGCGCCAACTTGTTTTTCGATGGGGTTATGAATGCATTTTCTGTTCCTTAGCGATGACTTCATGCCCAGCCTGCACAATGTCCAGGTCTTTTAATGATACATGCATCATTAAAATGAATCCTCGAAGTAGTTGCGGGGGTGACCGGACAGGAACAACCAGTGCATAAAAGGCCTTAGCTCTGTTAAAATTCAGGAATAAAACCAAGTCACACAAGCAATCACCTTAAACTCTAGGGTGGTGTCTCAATGTTCACAGTAACATCACTTGCCTCGGGAGAGGAGCAGAAACAGAGATGGTCAAAGCATATTTGCATTAAGTTATATTAGAAGTTTAGCATTTTAAATCATATGTTACCTATTACTGCGGTTACGCAGGGGAGCAGAAACCGAGATGGTCAAAGCATATTTGCATTAAGTCATATTAGAAGTTTAGCATTTTAAATCGTATGTTGCCTGTTACTGAGGTTACACCTTCGGTCTCCTTCCTCAATTCATCTCCAAAAAAACAACAGCAGCCATATGATTAGGATTAGCCAAAGCAAAATCAATTCCCAGAAACAGAGATGTATCTCAGTTTCCTTGTCCAGCCCCAATTATTGATTGTGCAGTAAATCTGGTGCACTGCCTGTGTACTCAGTTTCAGTAACTCACACTATTTCAAACTTCTTCATACCAAAATGTGGCCAAACGCATGGTGGACATCGACAAACGTGGAGGAGGAAGAATGGTAAATATCCAGTGAGCTGCAGCTGTAATTAATTCATTCCTCAGCAGTACTTTCCAGCACGCAGGGCGATATTTTCTTTGCTTGCCAACAGCGTGCTGCTTTCTCCAATAGCCAATATAAAGGGACTTCTGCATGTTGCCTCAATTCTGCTTTTAATTCTCACACAAGTACTGCCAAAAAGTGGTAGGGGAGGAGAAAAGGTTATGAGCCCTGCCTCTGAAAAAAATGCTCATACATGTAAAGGAGGAATTGCTCCTTCAGAACTCTTTGTCCCTTAAATATTCTAGTCCCGTACTGGAGCCTCATGATGCTTCAGTTTAAAGTGGCAGAGTCCTGAGGTGGGACTGTCAGTAGACATATAGAGACAGTAGCTCTGAAAAAGTGAGTTGTGGTTTGTCATGTCCTCTGCCTAGCAGAGCATTGACTCCAAGATACTCTTCATATTGTACAGTCAGTCTAGCCTGTTTCATTGGAGTTTACTAGATGGATTATCATTCTAAGAAAGGCAGGGTATGTGTTTAGCAATTGTAATAATATGCATTTTGGTATTTCAAGGGCAGATAACGTCTTACACTATAAAATGTATTTAATATCCAAGAAAATGCACAACAAAAGCTGATTTATCAAGCCTGACTTAGCTAAAATTCAACACAAATGCATATTTGCATAAAATTTGAAATGAACTAGCTGATGCCTTGTTGTACTGAAATTATGCATTTGCAAGAGTCTGCACAAAGAAAGACAGAGAGTGGAGATTCAAAGTACCATAATCTACTGTATTCAGGACTTCAAATTGTTTCTATTATCAATTTTTTTTGTGTAGACGTTTATATCCCCTTCAAATTAAAGCATGGGTATGTTTCTATCCTTCAGCTGGGGTTTTAAAATGCGGTATGCTGTAATACTTATAGTTTGTCCCAAGGTGTCACTATAGTGCTTTGCTCAGTTGATGGAACAGTATTTAGTAATAAACAAAGGAATTAATTATGGAATAATCCAGATCTTTTGAAGCAGATTGTCCTTTATTCTCTACTGTGGGGAGGGAGAAATATTTCAGTTCTAAGGGAAGAGACTGAATTTTTAGACAACATTTAATGAGGAAAGCCTCAACATATGAAAAGAAATTCTATTTCAGATCTCATCTACTTTACATCAAAGACTCCTATGAAAGGTATGGGACCAACTGATTATGGGTTTTGATTATGCACTTGCACTGTAACTGTATTCCTAGCCATATTTACTGGAAGAGAAAGCTCCACCGATCTTTATCCCACCCCTTCAGTTATTTATCTTATGGCCCTTGGTCCATTGGAGTTCTGTTTAGGACTACCATTTTATGCTGAAATTGTTTTATTGGTGTTTTATGCTATTTTGATGTGATTTTACACTTTTTAAGCCTACTTCTGGTTTTGTTATTGATAGACTTTTTGTTTCTTGTTTCTTTATGTTAGCTGCCATGAGCAGGGGTCTGGAGGGGGCTATAAGTTTTCTAAATAATTAATCATCGAATCATAGAGTTGGAAGTGGCTAATATAGGCCATCTAGTCCAACCCCCTGCTCAATGCAGGATCAACCTAAAGAAACCAGCAGCCTAGACTCCATGCCTTGCCTACTACTATCTCTAGAGGAGTCTGTTTTCTTCTTCAGGGGAAAAAAAGTAGCAACATAGAGAAACTTAATTCAAAGGAAACAAGGTATAGGAGTAGGCTCCTGTATTGTTTCATGGCCTTTTTATAAAATGGACATGTATTACTAAGCTTACTTTTGAGAGTGACTCTTGCATGTAAATATGCTTATGTCTTTTGCTACTGGTGGAATTTAAAGCTGTAAAATGACTGTGGGAAGAAAAAGGCATTGCAGAGGAACAGATCCAGCTTAGGCTAGGAAACTAGTAGAATACGTTAAATTAAATGGATGGTTGCAAGGCCTGTAACAATAGACCTTCAACCAGCCAACACACATCTTTATCTAAATCTTTGCTTTCTTTAAAAGCAACAACTTTTGGTGGAGTTACTTGGCAAGGTGTCCATTTATTTCTGTACCGCCTCTCACTGCAAAGTCTAGCTTGTCACTTCTGATCCCGCCCACACTGGGCTCTTGAGTTCTGCTACAGGTAACTGTGTGGTGATTTCATGGCTGCAGATGGCCCATAAATGGTTTATGGTCCGGCACCACATCCATCAATCTTTGACAAACTTTCTGGCTGGTAATGGGATTGCCCCAAACCTTTTTGACAGAATCTTATTCTCCATCTGATGTAACAACATAGATATTTAAACTTTGATTACATTCGACAGGCATCAAGGCAGATTTTTTTTAAAAAAACATGCCATTCCTTTCTTCTTCTGTTATAACCAGAATAACGTATTGTTAGACTGAATGCAGGAGTAATTCACAGTGAGCCTGCAAGCCATTAATATTTCAGCACCTTTCATAAACTAGAAGAGGGTTTTCAGATGGTTAGGCAGGCTGAGACTTTCTGCTTTGTGAAAGGCAGACTTTCTGAACGGCAACTGAATGATCACAACTAGCTGCGGCAATGGGGTAGTCAGGCAGAATCCTCTCCAGTGACACAAGAGGCTCATAGTGAGCTCTAAGTCCCGATGGAGCCACAGTGATCCTCAGGATCAGGTGACTCCATGCTTGTTTTGCAGTCGGGATGGTGTCCCAGAGGAATGCCGTTCATCCTGGCACAAATGTAACTCAGGTGGCATAAGAGATACAGTGCCTTCTGGGATCCCTCGCACCTTACAGTCAATTGCTTTGAATACCTGGAAGGCTGCCATGCGTGAGTGGTTGGCTGTGTTGGATTTGATGGGTCTCAATTAGTGCAGGTCTGAGCTAAGCTGTTCTCCTCCTGGAATTTGTATGTTCCCAGCACATAGGCTCTTCTTACGATCAGTACATGGGGGTGGGGGGGAGAATCCCAGCATTATCTTTTGACATCAGGGTCTGATGTTCCTCTCTCTCGGAATTCCCCTACAGAGAGGAAACATTTGGAACTGGCTTTTCCTGTGCATGGCTGGTACTGAGTAGCCAAGCCTGAGCCACATTTGTCTTCTTTCCTTCTTGCTCCCACTGATCTGGTTCACTCGTATCCCAAACATGGGAATACTGCACCGGAAGTGACAAACAAGCCATGTGAACACCCACTCTCTGTTAATTACGGAGAACTGCCTTTGTTCTTATTATTGATTTGAATATCCTGATTTACAATTGCTGGAACACAGTAAGGAAAAAAGAACAGTCACAGTTGTACTCCTAGGCATAGCTGTATCCCAAATGCCTCATCCACTTGCTTTGTAGCTGTGAGTACATCAGATTGGGAAGAGGAAAGAAAGGAACATCAGTAGGGTTGCCAACCTCCAGGTGATGGCTGGAGATCTCCTGCTATTATAACTGATCTCCAGCCAATTAAGATCAGTTCACCTGGAGAAAATGGCTGCTTTGGCAATTGGACTCTATGGCATTGAAGCCCCTCCTCTCGCCAAACCCTGCCCACCTCAGGCTCCGCCCCAAAAATCTCCAGGTATTTCCCAACCCAGAACTGGCAACCCTAAACATCAGAGAACATGAGTAACATTAGTGGAAAATTAGGTAGGATGAATAACTGGACAAAACAGCATCTTTGCCATTTGTGTGAAGTGGCTCCAAGAACTCCAAGAACAACCAAGAACTGTTGGGTTATAATTCCATGAGGACATGAAAATGTGCCCCTATCACAGCAGCAGCTGCAAGCAGGGTGGGAACTGGTGGGAACCACATCTGCATTCTCCTGTTCTTGCTCCACTTGCTGCCAACCCCGTTCTTCCCCCTTATCTCTGTTGCACCTTTGCTTTTGACGGCAATATCAGTTGCCTGTAATGCTACAGCATGGATTGGCAGAAAGAGGAGGGAACACCCTTTAAAAGGCTAAAAAAGAAAGGGAAACCCAGAGCTTAGATCTGCCCCTCCCCATAGTGGCTATGAGAGGAGTGTCCTAATGGACACCTCACCTGCAGTCACCCCACTATTTCCCCTTTGAGCCAGAGAAAATGAGATCTTTATTTCCACTGCCTAAAAGGAGGGAAACCCAGGAGTCCTATGACTCATGCCCAGATAGGCACAATACCACCTGGACTCTCCCCAAGTGGAAGCAGCCATAGTTTCTATAATCTGCAAATAACTGAAAGTCTTATTTCAATTGGATGAGAACATTGTGCCCCTTCTCCCCTCCCTAGTGGAGTCTGTTTTGCAGAGCTCATTGATACTTAGCTTTTATATTTTTTAAAATTTATATCCTGCTTTTCTTCCTGATCGGGGACCCAAAGTGGCTTTTCACAAGGTTTCTCCCTCTTCCACTTAAACCTCACAACCACCATCTTGTAAGGGTAGATTAGGCTGAGAGATAGTGATGGGTGCAAGATTACCCGGCAGGCATCCATGGTTGAAGAAGAATCGGTTTTTATATGCTGACTTTCTCTACCATTTAAGGAAGAATCAAACCGGCTTATAATCACCTTCCCTTCCTCTCACCACAACAGACACCCTGTGAGTTAAGTGGGACTGAGAGAGCTCTAAGAGCTGTGATTAGCCCAAGGTCACCCAGCTGGCGTCTTGTGTAGGAGTGGGGAAACCAACCCGGATCACCAGATTAGCATCCACCGCTCATGTGGAGGAGTGGGGAATCAAACCCAGTTCTCCAGACCAGAGTCTACTGCTCTTAACCACTATACCATGCTGGCTCTCCTTGAGCGAGGGATTCAAACCCAGCCAGCTGTCCCAGATCCTAATCCAACACCACGCCAGCCCTACTCCATAGGTCTTTAATGGGATTCTGCAAACCATTCTTGAAAGGTCTCATTATCATTCAGCAGTTTCTGCTAATGTCCTTCTTGCAATTCCTTCCAGTTTGTATAAAACATAAACCCTCTCCACAAAAGAATTCAAGCAATTATGTCTCAAGAAAATAATATATCTACCTATGCAGAGTAGCCTGTAGCAACTGTCCAGATGCAGACCTTGCAGAGCATAAAAGAATTACCCTTTATTTATGTTACATCTTTCAGTTTTTTTTCCTCCCCTGGAGAGAGGAAGAGTTGAAAAGTTTCACACACATGCTGTCTATTATGTTGGGTACTTTGGGAACATTCATCTGTAGATGAGTAGCTCTAATGCTCAAAGACTTAGTGATGCAATCCTTTCAAATGTCAAAACAGCCTATACTATAGTATATTTAAGAAAAAGTGTCCCAAGGCATCAACAATGACCACAGACAATCGTTCTAATTCTATACTACTAGAACCTTCTACATTCAGCCTGTATCCTAATGTGTTTCAAACATGGCCCAAGCAAGCCACTTTAAGAAAAAATGCTACATCAAGGAGGCAAAGAGGGGGAAAGTTAGTTAGTCTCCTCAAGGCTAGTAATAGCAACAAAATACCATAGCTTAGTGATAGAGCAACTGCTTTGCATGCTGAAGGTCACAGGTTCAGTCCCTGATATCTGTATTAAAAGGTCCTCTATTTGGGATCTAGAGAGCAACAATCAGTCAGAGTAGAAATACTGATCTTGATGGATCAATGGTCTGACTTGACATGTCTTCAACACAAAAAGTGGTGCACCACTGTCCAGGAAGCCGAGAAAACACCGCCAGTGCAGCAGCATCCATCAAGATAACTACCATGGGAGAGAAACATACAATTTCCTGCTCCTTCACAAATCAACACAGAGAAGCTTCATGCCTTCTTTGGAACCCAACTACCTCCTTTGAAAAGCTTGCCTTGCTCACTGGGGTGTTTTTCATGTTCCTATTCTTTAAAGGCACAAGTAAGGGAATAAAACATGCACTCACCTAGAAGACTCAGCAGTAGGGTTGCCAGGTCCCTCTTTGCCACCGGCAGGAGGTTTTGGGGGTGGAGCCTGAGGAGGGCTGGTGTTTAGGGAGGGGAGGGACTTCAATGCCATAGAGTCCAATTGCCAAAGCAGCCATCTTCTCCAGGTGAACCGCTCTCTATTGGCTGGAGATCAGTTGTAATAGCAGATCTCCAGCTGTTACCAGGAAGTTGGCAACCTTACTCAGCTGCCATATATGCATATGCCCCTCTCCTCCTTCCCCCTATAATATCCCCCTATAATATCCCCCTATAGAGCTCACGTGGGTTTGAAGGAAGGGGAAAGGAATTGTGGTCTTAGGGCCCAAGCACTTGGGTAATGGTATGAAAGAATTCAAATGTTCCTGTCCTTACTGATTTGCTTCAGCATCAAGTCCCATACACCCTCTTTGAATCCCTTTAAAACTGGAGGCAGGGCTACCTTTGGTGCTTAAGTAAGCCTGGGTTGGTAATACATTAAGCATTCTGTAATGGCTGTCAAGTAAGGAGGTGACCTTTTAAAAAGGCTTTTGTTTTGCTAATAGCTGAAGATCCTTCTTCAAATGGGAACTGATGGCTGCAAGATGCTTGGTTAAATAAGGACTGATGGTGGATGATGGCTTGTGGCTGCTAGCTGTTGGATGCCTGCCACCTGCTTGGGCAGGAGCTGGAGAGAAAAAGATTCAGTGTCACAGGTGAGCTTTCGCAGCTAGCTATCGAGTGGCAACCCAGTAACGTGCTTCAAAAGAAATGGTTTATTTGGGAATGGGGTCTGATGTGGCTTTAAAAATTAGGAATACCACAATTAATTCACAATTCTTAATATTTAACCAAATGGATCTCATGAATCTAAAAAGTCTCATCTTGCCCCCTAGAAAATCATGCTGGGGTGCAATGCTTTACATCTTCCAAAAGAACCACACAGCAAATGACTCTTGCAAGAATCCAAGCAGAATAGCTGTCCGTGTGTGTGTGTGGGGGGGGGAGCACGAAACAAATATTCCAAGCCTTCTTAAGTATTCCTACAAATCATTTATCAATGTCATGCTAAGGAAAAGTACATCCCTCCAGCTGCTCAGTTGCTAATGCCTGCAGCAGAAGCTTGTGTATGTAGTAACAAGACCTTGGCTCAGAGCTGCCTGGAGCCATTACGTATCCAGTTTCCATCGCATAGTGGAAGTAAGTTTAAGAAATTCAACCCACAGAATCATTAGTTGACTAAGAATCTAGATGTATTCTGGACCTAGTGGAGCCATTAGATAAGAAAGCTTTAGTTCAGAAGTATCTTTTTGAAAAAAGATGTACACAGCAATACTACAAATTTCAGACTTAAAGCAACAGCGTTTGAGGCCAAAAACAGCTGTGCCTAGTGATAACATGATGAATTAACAGACGGTGGTGGGGGAAGTATGACAGCACCACAAGTCCTGGGACAGGATATTCTCACAATCCTTCCTGCAGGATCTGTCACATATGTCCAAGGTTTCCTCCTGAATTCCAAAAATGAACATCTATTAGTGTAGTCCTTAGTTTCCTGTAGGCATTTAATCTTACTTATCATTACAGTTCCACCTGGAAAGCAGCACTATTTTCAGCCTCTTTCTAACCCAATTGAAAGTCAGGCAGAAAAATGGACATATGGTGGCCCCTGTGATCCCATAATCAAATGAAATGCACTCCAGATGTTTAGCTGTGCACTGACTGTGATTATCAAGATTCCTGATCCATCAAAGTGACATAAACATTTTGCATAAGTTGTTCTTACAGAGGCCTGGCCAACTTTGTTCTTGTCTACATTTTCATGGCCTTGGGAAAAAGCTTGCCTGTCATCTTTTGTAACAAATGTAGGGGGAACGCCTAAGCAGGTCAACTTAGAAGTAAGCCCCATGTTATTCATTGAGGTTTACTCCCATGAAAGTGTCTTTTGGTTTGCAGCCTGAGTCCCCTTTCCCTGCCCTTTTTGCTCAGAATAACTATACTTTCTTCCCACCCCACATCCCCATTCAAGTTAGTGCAAACAGAACATGCAAAGGTCACTTCCTATGTTATACAGTTCTTTCAAGCATTTCCTCTAATTTGGATGCTATGTTTTCCACTGGTGGAAGGAGAAGGGGGGTACCTTTCTGTCAATTTACCTCTCTTACTGCAGAACCCCATTTTGTCCCCATACTATCCCAAGGGGACACAGCATGCTACAGCAGGGTGTGGTAGGTCAGACAGTTCCCCTTCCTTGAGCACAGTTGTAGTTATGTAGCATAGGATCTAAGCCTCTGCCCAAAATCGTAACTGGGACAAGGATTCATATCTGTGTTCACTTACAAGTCATACAGGATTCACAGGCTACTCAAGGATTCTCAGCGCCTCCTGCCTGCTATGAATGGACCCAGAGCCAATGTGGTGTAGAGGTTAGTGTCCAGCTAGGAGTTGGAAGAAAAACAGTGTTGCTTACCTGTAACTGTTGTTCATCTAGTGGTCTTCTGTGCAGGCACACATGGGTCCTGCACACGCGCAGGCCAGCCACGGAGAACTTATGCTGGAAAGCTCTAGAATCTTCGGGCCGCTCTTGCCCTTCCCCAGTCCTTGGCTCTTCCCGCCTAAGCGGTCATGTGACGGGGAGGGGCGAGCGGCCGTCCCTCCAGTTCTCGACTTTGCCGCCGCGGAATTGATCTGCAAGAGAGCAATCACAGTGGGGATGGAAGGAGGGATGTGTGCCTGCACAGAAGACCACTAGATGAACAACAGTTATAGGTAAGCCACACTGTTTTTCATCAGCGTGGCTTCTGTGCAGTACCACATGGGAGAATAGCACACTAATGAAACACAGGAGGAGGGAGTAAGGTTGCAACTAATAACTTTTTATTTCCCTTATAGAATTGTGTTCAAAACTGCCACCCCCACCTCGGATTCACCGCGTGTGCCAAAATCCATGGAATAGTGGTGAACAAAGGTGGCTGGTCTGGACCAGGTCACAGCCCGGCAAATATCCAACATAGTGGATCCCAGGAAAGCGGCCGAGGAGGCCACTGCTCTGGTTGAGTGTGCTTGAAGATTGAGGGGACACTCCTTGCCTGCTGCCTGGTAGGCGATAGAGATGGCCTTGGTCACCCATCGTGAGATGGTCTGAGGTGAGGCCCTACGTCCCTTTTTTGGGCCAAAGAAACACACAAACAAATTATCCTCCTTACGATATTGTTTTGATCTGTGTAAGTAAAATAAAAGAGCCCGTCTGACATTTAATGTGTGCAGGAGTCGTTCTTCGTCCGTCTGTGGATCTGGGAAGAACGTGGGTAAAACTATCTCCTGAGACATGTGGTACGTGGAAACCACCTTAGGGAGGAAATCAATACTGGTGCGAAGGACCACCCTGTCACTATACACCTTAAGGAATGGGGGGTCATGACGTAGAGCAGACAGGTCGCTGACCCTCCTGGTGGAAGTAATGGCTACCAAAATGCCACTTTATAGCTAAGATAATACAGCGGGCACGATGCTAACGGCTCGAACGGTTTGGCCATCAGTTGGGCCAACACCCTGGTAAGGTTCCACTGTGGCAAGGGCACCCTCACAGGGGGAAAAGTATTGTTGAGACCTTTTAAAAACCGTTTACATAACGGCTGCGAGAAGAGACCGAGCTCTCACTCCATCATGCAAAGACAAAATGGCCGCCAAGTGTACCTTCATGGATGAATTCGTCAGTCCCCTTCCTTTCAGGGATAAAAGATACTCTAGTACCCTAGCCAGGGGACACGAGTTTGGACTTAAACCCTTCTCTGTTGCCCAGATTTCGAACTCCCTCCACTTACTAGTATACGAACGCCTGTTAGAAGGCTTTCTAGCTGCCACGATTACCTCTGCCACCTCCCTGGGGATGTCCCCCATCATTGGATCAGCCATGCTGTGAGATGGAGCATAGCAGGATTGTGATGCCACACCTCCCCTATTGAAATCATGTCCGGGGTTATCGGGAGTTCCCAGAACCGCCCCTGTGCCAGTTCCCAGAGCAGGGGGAACCACAGCCTCTTCGGCCAAAAGGGGGCTACCAAGATCACCTGGGCCTCCTTTGCAGCTATCTTGCCCACCACCCTGTGCACTAAGGGAAGCAGGGGAAAGGCATACATCAATCGCCCGGTCCATGGGATCTGAAATGCGTCCCCTATTGACCTCGGGTCCCTTGCGGCCCTTGAGCAAAAGGTGGGGCATTTTGTGTTGTCCCCTGTAGCAAATAAATCTACCGCAGGGGTGCCCCAGTGATCCCACAGTTGAGCCAAAATGTGGTTGTTTAAAGACCACTTGTGTTGCCAATCGGAATCTCTGCTGAGGGCATCGGCCACAACATTTGACTGTCCTGCAATGTGAATGGCTGTGAGGTCGACATGGTGTTGGACGGCCCACTCCCAAATGCGGAGGGCCTCCTCGCAGAGTCGTCGCATTCCTGTACCACCCTATTTGTTTATGTAGTATTTCGCGACCACGTTGTCTGTTGCGATCAGGATCCTTTTGTCCTGAAGAGTCCCTGCAAAAGAAATCAGAGCGTATCTTATAGCCCTGAGCTCGAGGAGATTAATGTGCAATCGTGACTCCTCCAAGGACCACCTCCCTCTTGTCTGTAGGTGACCACAATGTGCCCCCATCCCATTAGGGAAGCGTCTGTGAATAACTGGATGTCATGTGACGTCACCCCGAATGGTACTCCTACCAGGAGATTGCACTCTTGACCCCACCAGTTGAGGGATCGAAGTACTCCTCTAGGGATAGAGAGCATCTTCCCCTGATGATCTACATTTGGACGGAAGTGCTGAAGAAACCACGATTGGAGAGGTCTCATTCTGAGCCTGGCCAGGGGAACCACCGCTGTGGTGGAGGCCATGAGGCCCAAAAGTTTCTGTATGCGTACCACTTTCTGAAAATGGTTCCTCTGGAAAGCTTCCACCATGGATTGAATAGCCCTCACTCTCTGGAGGGGGGGAAATAGCCTGGCCCATTGAGCATCCAACACCGCCCCAATGAATTTGATGCTCTGAGTGAGCTCGAGTCTAGATTTGGTCTCGTTGACAATGAGACCCAACCTGTTTAGGAGATGAAAGATAACCTGTACGCTCTCTTGAACCTCGCTGGGGGAAGAGCCGACCACCAGCCAGTCGTTGAGGTAGGGAAAAATAATAATGCCTTGAGTAGCCAGATGACCTATCACCTCCCCCATACACTTCATGAATACTCGGGGAGCAGTAGCTAGCCCAAAAGGGAGAACATTGTATTGAAAATGGTCACCCTCACAGGAGAAACGGAGAAATTTCCTGCAAGACTTGTGAATGGCTATGTGAAAATAGGCATCTTTGAGGTCCAAGACTGCAAAGACTGCCCCTGCAACCAACAAAGTCTTGGATGGACACCATCCTGAAGGGTCTAACACGTATGAATTTGTTCAATTCCCGGAGATCCAGAATGGGTCTCTTGCCACTACCCTTCTTATCCACCAGGAAATAGGCTGAATAGAACCCGGATCCGATCTGATCCTTAGGAGCCTGGCTGATTGCACCCTTCTGGACAGTTCTGCGACCTCATCCCATAACATGGGGAGAACCTGAGTATCTCTTAAGGGAGGACTCAAGAAAGGAGGACAATCCAGCCATTCCAGAAAATAACCATGTTTTATTATGGATAACACCCATTGGTCTACTGAAATGAGAGCCCATTCGGAGTGGAATGGAGACAACCTGTCCAGGAAACGTAGGGCAGGTAAACCAGAAACAGGAACGGTTAGTCATTGCAAGCCCTTCTTTGGGTTCGGTCTGCCTTGTGGAGACCTATCACCCCTCTTTCCCCTATTCTTGGGGGGAAACCTCCTCTGGTCAGGTGGATTAAAGGGCTGTCGGGTTTGCCCCGAATATTGGTAAGAAGTGAAACAATACCCTCTATTATAGAAGGAGGGATTCTGTCTGCGTCTATACTTGGAGCAGAAGGATGAGGTTGAAGGCCCAGGTGCTGTAATGCCTAATGATTTGGCGACAGCCCGATCCTTTTTGTACTTATGAAGGTATTCATCAGAGGCTTGGTTAAAGAGAGCTTGTTCATTGAACGGCATGTCCTCCAATCTATTTTTGGCTTTCTGCGGCAAATCAGAAGAACTGAGCCAAGAAAAGCGCCTTAATGCCTCGCTGGACGCCAAGGTCTTACTGGCGACATTGGCCGCATAAAGCTGATAACAGCCTAAGCGATAGCCCTCCGATTGCATGGCTTTGGCTACCTTTATTTTTTCCTCCGCTACGTCAGGAAATAAATCAGTGACGTGTTCCCAAAGTATCATTTGATAACGTCCCATCAACGCACTATGGTTGGCTACCCTTAAACCTAGGGAACCTGCAGAGTAAAGCCTGTGACCCAGGAGATCGAGCTTCCTACCTTCCTTGTTGGAAGGGGAGGAATGAGAGCCAGCTTTCCCCCTGGCTGGGAGAGTATCCGCCACCAGAGAGCTACTTTGGGGGTGCTGGTATAGGCATGGGAATTCACCTTCCTGTACCCTATAAAGGTTATCCACCTTCCTGGGGATTAACGGATAAGAAGCTGGCTTAGCCCAGTTAGTAAGGGCAATTCCTCTGACGCCCTTCACCATGGGGATAGCCACTGATTCGGACTCAGGGGAGTACAGGACGTCCATTATGGGATCCTCCCTGGATTGTGCGGGATCGACCTTAAGCCCAAAGGCTTTGGCCATTCTAGCCAACTGGTCATTATAGCCCCTAATATCCTCTGAAGGGGAGACAAGGAATGGATCGTCCACCACGTCATCAGGCGAGGGCCAAGACAAAGTTTCAGAACTCCTATGGGATAATCTAATGTCCTCGTCAGAGTCCGAGGGGTCCGACTGGAAGACCTGCCTCGTCGTGTGGGCAGCACCTCTCGACGTCGAAGCCTGCGGCGTCAATGCCCTCACTTTGCGGTCTCTCGGCTATCTGGAATGGCCCCTCGATGTCGAGGCCCGCCGTCGTGAATTGGGTGGAGTTCCTCGGTGCCGACGGTCCTCTCGACTCTCGCCAGATGAATGAGATCGGTGCCGATCTGGGCTCCTTCGTGGTGAAGGGTCCCGGCGTCGTTTGGGATCTCTAGGTGCGTCACAACCGCGAGGTGAATCCCATCGTCTGCTATCTCTTTGACGAGGAGGTGGGGAGCGGCAGCAGGAGCAGCTGCCCCTTTGATCCCAATACCGACGGGATCGGTAACACTCGCTGCGGTGCAACTCGGCAGAATGGCGTGAGCGCAGGTTGGAGTCAGAATGAAAATCCGGGATCAGTATCACATCATGATCCGATGGGGAAAAGTACATTTGCTCCTCAAGGGGGGACCTCTTCCGCTTGGGGGAGCTGGAATGTCTCCGTTCCCTGGAGTCTTTCCCTCATGATGGAGCGCAGCTGCGGTGTCCCTGAGATTAAGCTGGCGAAGGAAGGAGAGACTCGCCAGACCTGATGGAGTGGAGATGATGCTCGATAGAACCACCCTGCTGGGTCAAGGAAGGGGATCGCCGCATATCCTTAAGAGAGGTTGACGGGAAAGTCTTCGGTGCTGATCCAGTCTTCTCCAAACCCTCTCTAGGAATCGTGATGGTCCTCAGTGCCGAGTCCTCCTTAGGCGTTGAGGGATGTCCCGGCACTGATCCCTTCTTCGACGTCGAGCTCTTTGGTGGTGTCGAGCCCCTCCTCGATGTCGACCGACGCTGGCTGCCCAGTTCTTTGTCGCGACGGGGAGATTTCTCAGGGGCCCCTGTAGTAGACAATGCCGTCTTCTTGGAGCTAGTAGAGGCGTCTGTCTTTTTCTTTTTCTTAGAGGATGAAGAAGGGGATTTTTGGGCGGAGGCCTTAAGGACGGGAGCAAGGGATTGCTCATAGAGAACAGCTTTAAGTTTCAGGGCCCTGTCCTGGCGGGAACAGTGGGTAAGTGAACTGCAATGTTTGCAGGACGCGGCGATATGACCCTCCCCCAGGCAACAGATGCACTCGTCGTGCTTGTCTAATTGCGACATTTTATAGCCGCACGAGGAACATTTTTTGAAAAGGGCCATCATATCTTCCATATAACGACTTAAAAATAGGAGCTCACCAGAAAACATTCTATCTCATGCGGCGGTGAAGAAAGAACTGGAGGGATGGCCACTCGCCCCTCCCCGTCACATGACCGCTTAGGTGGGAAGAGCTGAGGACGGGGGAGGGGCAAGAGCGGCCCGAAGATTCTAGAGCTTTCCAGCATAAGTTCTCCGCGGCTGGCCTGCGCGTGCGCAGTACCCATGTGGGACTGCACAGAAGCCACGCCTATGAACCATGTTTGAATCCCCACTCTTCCATGGAAGCTTGCTGTGTGACCTTGGGCCAGTCACACACACACTGGCCCAACTTATCTCACAGGATAAAATGGAGGAGAGGAGGAGAATGTTGTCAGCCACTTTGGATCACTGTTGGGGAGAAAAGTGGGATATAAATCAACTAAATAAATATCATTGTTAGGAAATGGTCTTGCAAGCTACGTTCCTGTTTGTCCAGGAGCTCAGAAAGTTCCACAGCCATCCTGGGTCTCTGCCTGGCAAGGCATCCCTGCCCCCTACTCCTGGAGTCTGAGTAGTAACTGCTGCCACCAACTATTCTAGAGCAGTATCTTCTGCTAAAAGGATCAGTACTTGTAGCACTCTTTACTGCATTGCCATTTAAAAAGTTCTGCCTAGTTGCCACATCTTCTGCCTTGCTTTTCTATTGCACTTTAGGGATAGTGAACTTAACAGGTGTCCCTTTACTGCTCTTTGGAAATCGGGACAGAATTAGGTGTAGTGTTGTTACAGAGATCAGGCTCGCATGTACATATAAAAGAAAGATGGTCTAATACAAGCATCATCTGAGCAATAATAAAAAGAAACAGCGTAATTATACAAATCCTCTAATGACTAACTCTATGTGTGTGTTAAGTGCCGTCAAGTCGCTTCCAACTCATGGTGAACCTATGAATGAAAGTCCTCCCAAATGTCCTATCTTTGACAGCCTTGCTCAGATCTTGCAAATTGAGGGCTGAGCTTCCTTTATTGAGTCAGTCCATCTTGTGCTGGGTCTTCCTCTTTTCCTGCTGCCCTCAACTTTTCCTAGCATGACTGTCTTTTCCAGTGACTCTTGTCGTCTCATGATGTGACCAAAATACGATAGCCTCAGTTTAGTCATTTTAGCTTCTAGGGTCAGTTCAGGCTTGATTTGATCTATAACCCACTGATTATTATTTTTTTTTTTTTGGCAGTCCACGGTATCCGTAACACTCTCCTCCAACACCACTACAGCTTTCTTCTCTGTCCAGCTTTCACACCCATACATAGTAATAGGAAATATGATGGCATGAATTAATCTAGTCTTGGTGGCCAGTGACACATTCTTACACTTCAAAATCTTTTCTAGCTCCTTCATGGCTGCCCTTCCTATCTCCAATCTCCTTCTGATTTCTTGGCTGCAGTCTCCCTTTTGGTTGATGGTGGAGCCAAGGAATAGAAAGTCTTGAACAATTTCAATTTCCTCATTGTCAACCTTAAAGTTGTGTAATTCTCCTGTAGTCATTACTTTTGTTTTCTTTATGTTCAGCTGTAATCCTGCTTTGGGCGCTATACTTATCCTAAACGCTATACTTATCCTAAATGATCTTAAAACAGGATAGGCTAGTAGGTCTACAAATCTTGGTAGCCAAGCAGGGTAGTCCCTGGTTAGCATTTGGATGTGAGACCACCAAGGAATTCCAGGGTTGCTATGCAGAGGAAGGCAATGGTAAACCACCTCTGTTAGTCTCTTGCCGTGAAAACCCTAAGGGGTTACCATACTGCACCTTGTTGGCATTTTACACACACACACACACACACACACACACACACACACACACACACAGAGAGAGAGAGAGAGAGAGAGAGAGAGAGAGAGAGACTGACTGACTGACTGACTCTTAAAGCTGCAGCTTTTAAAATTCTCCATTGCCACAGTTCTGAGAGTTTGGGACTTCTCCCCATTGATCCTTGATATGTGGCCAAGATGGAGTCTCATTGTAAAAACTTAGACCTACGTGCCTTGGGCCAACATGGCCAAATCTAAGAGTTAAGAGAGCTTCTTCCTTTTCATTCTCGCCACTGGAAGTCTACCTTATCTGGTGTCATTCTCAATCTTCCTGACGCCAAACAAAGAATGCAGTCTGGACCTCTGGCTTCCCCAAACTCTGTCCCTTAGGTGTGACAATCTAGCTGAGGTGTTAGCTGGTAAACAATTTGTCTCACTCCAGCCAGAGCCATCTGCATCTCTAAGCAATGACTTGGCAGTTGATAACTCATTCCCTCTACCTTTCCTCTTGACAGCTACTAACTTGCAGCCAGGATCCAGTACATAGGTAGAGTACAGACCCATAGAAGTGATCTCTGTGGCAGATGATATCCCTGTACACATAAGATACAGAGGCCAGTGCAGCACAATAGCTAGAGGGTTGATTTTGGTTTGGTTGTGTAAAACCAAGCTTCAAATTCTTGTACAGCCATGAAGTTCATTGGCCAGCCTGGGCAAGACAACCATCCTCTCTCAACGTAACCACCTAACAGTGTCACTGAGGGGATAAAAACATATAACTCTAAATGTAAACTTCAGCACTTTGGAGGAAATTTGCGATAGAAAGTTATTAAACAGTGAGAAGCAAAAATCTCATCGCACCTTGAAGACCAACGTGTTTTTAAAATGTCACAGATTCCTGTTTATTTTTCCTGCAACAGACTATTACGATTACCTCTCTGTAAATAATGGGAGAGATGTGTGGGAATGCTACAAATAAAGGACAATCCTGATCAGACAATCACTGCAAAAAGAAGCATGAAAAATAATGAGGTAAGGTTTCTACACTGAGTGATGTTCATGGGGGAAGCTGCCTAGGCACAGCATAGCTTCTTTATGCTACAGCAGGGGTGGGGAACGTCAGGCCTGGGGGCTATTTAAGGCCTGTGAAATCATTTGGTCTGGCCCTTCATGGGTCCTGGCAGATCTCTAGCTCAGAAGGATGTAAGACTGGTGATCCCCACCCCCTCTCTTGGACAGGAATAGCCTCTATTCAAGGCAGATGTGAGTTTGTTTTGCCAAACTTGTTTTCCCTCCTTGCAGAAGAGTCATTAGCTATGGAGCTGGTAGGACTGCCCAAGAAACTGTGTTAACCCTTTCCCACCCGGGCCATGGAGAAACGTATTCCCTCTGTACTACAAGAGGGCTGGGGGCGGAAGTGGCGACAACGGAGGGTTAAAGGGGACAGGGTCAGAATGTGCAGGGGGGGTGAGTTCTTAGCCAGTGTGTCCTCATTTCATCCCTGCAGGCGGAGGTAACAGGAGCTGGCTGTAGAATCCGGCCCCAACCATGAGGAGCAGGAGCAACTCTGGCGTGCGGCTGGATAGCTATGCTCGGCTGGTGCAACAGTCCATCTGTGCCACCAGGTGGGCGAGTGCGCCACCGGTTGGATGCCTGTCTGCTTGCCCGCACGTGGGGGGGGTGTTGTCTGGGGCAGCTAGGTAACAATACAAATATTGTAGTCTATGTTAATTAAGCAGATCAGCATATATTCACTTACTGCACAATCCAAAGAGGGGAGAAGGGGAATGGAACTAGCATGGTTTCAGCACCAGCATTAGTACCACCGTCTAAAGTGGCACTAACGCTGGTGCGGGGGCACTCACGCTGACTCTGGGGAGCTGTGCAGCAGCATGAGCCATAGGCGCCCACACAGCCTTGCCGGCAGTGTTTTCCCAGCACAGGGGCTCATGCTTGTGTCAAAGGGTGTGTACCCAGGGGCGGAGCTGACATTAGTCAGCTCCATAATCCCTTTTGGCCTGGGAATGCCCCTTTTTGCAGGCACTGAATTATGCCTGCAAAAAGGTAGGGGTATAGGGTTGCCAACCTCCAGGTACTTAGTAAACAATGGTTAGCCTGCTGTAAATTAATTAGTAAACAAGGACAGCAGCAACAATGCAACAATATATTTGTAACACTAGTGGTATTTACAACATATCCACCATAGGTTACATAAATCCAGAAAATATATTTATAGTATATACAATGATATACAGGTCCAAACCAGGACAGTGCGCTGATAATGCATTCAATATGTACAATGACAAAATGAATAAAATTATATTAATAATAATACAGCGTCTTGTGGTTCCAGTCCTGGAACCACAAGACGCTGTATTATTATTAATTATTATTAATATGATTTTATTAATTTTGTCATTGTACATATTGAATGCATTATCAGCGCACTGTCCTGGTTTGGACCTGTATATCATTGTAAATACTATAAATATATTTTCTGGATTTATGTAACCTATGGTGGATATGTTGTAAATACCACTAGTGTTACAAATATATTGTTGCATTGTTGCTGCTGTCCTTGTTTACTAACCTCCAGGTACTAGCTGGAATCTCCTGCTATTACCACTGATCTCCAGCTGACAGAGATCAGTTCACCTGGAGAAAATGGCCGCTTTGGATATTGGACTCTATGGCATTGAAATCCCTCCCCTCCCCAAGCCCCACCCTCCTCAGGCTCGACCCCCAAAAACCTTCCACCGGTGGCAAAGAGTAACCTGGCTGCCCTACAAGTGGAGCCCCATGGAACTCTATGGAGAGTTCTACGGGCTTTCCTTTGGAATTGTATTTTTGGCTTGCTGTGCCTAGCACCAAGCTGCTCAAGAGGCGGAGCAGTTTTGCCATCCCTGGCCACAGCAGAGCGAACCCCCCATTAGGATTGGGCTGTTATTTTGTTTTCATTATTCTGCTTCTTGTAGTCATTGGGAGGACAGAAAGCTATGTATCATCTGAGTTTTCTCCAGGCTTTTGCTAACAGGTTTACAAGCCTGTCTTGCAGACTAATCAGAAGCTTATCCTTCCCCCATCCCCCACAAAACAATTTTCAGGTTACTGATGTATTTGTGCAGTACTGGCTTCTGTCATAGGGTGATGCAATAATTGAATATGATTCCTGTCCGTTATAAATGACTGTACCGTGCCAACAAAAAGCATCCAAGTCACGAGTCAGATCTGGTTTACAGAACTTGGCCTTCTGTGAGTGTTTTTTTGCCTGTGTACGTAGTAGGTGCAAAGAGAACCCAGACTGCTGCCATCAGTTAATAAAAACACTTAGTAAACTACACGTGAAAGCATAAGCCGGACAGACACTCTTTTAGAGTATAGATAATTTATTTCAAACATTTGCTTGGTGTCTCCCAACTCCAGCTTCAGAATGCTTGTGGGGGGTGGGGGAGACCTGGCAGGTTATTTACTATCAGAATATATATATATATATATTTAAAAAGTCAGCTGCTCATTGGCACAACAACTGTCTGGAAATGTATCAGGAACTGGCTCCAGCACTTGGACAGCAAAACGATCACTCCCCCTTTCCCCCAGAGGAGGTAACAATGTCAATCTCTTGGGAGACTATTCAGGCAGGCAGAATTTGTCTTTTATCACTGAATTAGGCCCTGTCGTGGTGCCTTGTTTCCCCTAAAAGTCACCCTATGTGTTTTCAGTCATTTTGAAACGAGCTCTAGAGGGTAACTATTCAAAAATGTCAGCCGCAGAGCAGACACTATACAAAGAGAGAGATTTTTCTTTTCTTTCTCTCACTACCTGGACTTGGGGAATCTTGGGAGGTCTTAAAAGACAGAAACAAGAAACCAGATTGCTTTGAATCCGTGAACTAACTGGCATCTAAGAATAGACTCCAAAAGAGATGTGCAAGCAAAGAAAGGAGCTCAATAACTATTCAGCAGCTTTTCTTACTGTGTAATGGTGGTTTAAAATACGCAATTAAAAAAATAATTAGAATATCAGAGTGTGGAATGGACAGCTGAACAGTGGAACTCATCATGGTTATGATCACTGAAGTGATCTGCTGGTTGCATTAGATACAAAGCTGGCAGAATGTATGTCAAGATAATATTACTAATAATATTATAAATCTTAATAGGTATGCTATAGAGTGGTGAAGAGTGGTAGTGCCTGGAAAGGGTCCAGTTCATCCCTCATCTGTGTTAAATGGAAATCCTAGCTTGCCGTAGAATACAATGTCAAAATTTGCAAGATCTACCTAGGAGGATCTCTAATAGCCTTTCATATCATAATGACAGATTCATATGAATTGACTCCTCCAGCACAAACCAGCCTTGATTATTTATGTTATTCATTTACATCCCACCTTTCTCCACGATGGGGACCCAAAGTGGCTTACATCATTCTCTGCTCCATTTTATCCTCACAACAACCCTGGGAAGTAGGTTAGACTGAGAGCGTGTGACTAACCCAAGATCACCCAGCAAGCTTCCATGGAAGAGTGGGGATTCGAATTAGGCTTTCCCAGATCCTAGTTCAACACTTTAACTACTATACCATGCTGGCTCTTGCTGAAAAGGAAGATTCTGTTAGAAGCTGGAGCGGTTATTTTGCTTGCTTCCCTCTCCTTATTACACCTGCTTGTGTCTGTGCTAGTTCCCCAGTCCCTGGTACCATCTTTTCAGGACAGGGAGCTGCTGGGAAAAGGGAAAAATAGGAAGTAAATATTCTGCTTTGCCAGCACTTTCTGCCAGCCATCTGTAGGATAACACCCAAAGTACAGAAGTCATCGGTCATTTATGCATGGTTGTTTCCCTTGTGATCACCCCTCTGACGTCTTCGGGTCTTTGTTTTGATTATGCATGCCATTTCCAACTGTCAGAGATCGCCTCACTATCCCCCTGCATTTCCCACATTTTGCACGCATTTTCAAATTTGAGATAAAACAGGTATCTGAAAACGTGGGCGAAATGTGCAGAAATGCAGAGGGAGAGCGAGGCGACCTCTGATGGTCGGAAACGACATGCATAATCAACACAAAGACCCGAAGTTGTCGGAGGGGTGATGGTGAGGGAAACAGCCATGCCTAAAATATTATTGCTTAGAGTTGCCAACCTCCAGGTACTAGCTGGATATCTCCTGCTATTACAACTGATCTCCAGCCGATAGAGATCTGTTCCCCTGGAGAAAATGGCTGCTTTGGCCATCGGACTCTATGGCATTGAAGTCGCTCCCCTCCCCAAACCCTGCTCTCCTCAGGCTCTGTCTCCAAAACCTCCCACCGGTGGTGAAGAGGGACCTGGCAACCCTACCATTGCTGTGCAACTATATTGGATTTACACACATGCACACACAGTCCTTACACATTTACCTTATAAGCAAAACATAGATCAGATCAAAATCACAGCTGAGGTAGTAAATAGATATCAGATAAGCTTGTCTTCATTTTATAAAAAGCTCTGTCAGGAATTACTGACCTGTAACAACATGAACCAAACTGGCATATAATAGTAACAAGTGCTAAACACGTACCTGCAAATTAAGAAATACATACACCCTTCCCGCCTCTACTGAGGTAATAATCTATCTAGTAAACTCCAATGAAGAAACAGACTAGACTGATTCTATGATATGAAGAGTACCTTGAGGCCATTTCATATAACAATTTAGGGTCCAGTATATTGTGAATGCTGCAATAGGTTGAGACTACTGGGACATGACAAGCCACATCTTAATCCACTTCTTCAGAGCTACCGTCTCCATATTTCTATTCACAGTTTTCCCCGCCACACCCTCTCCCTGCAATATCCAGCCATCGCCGTGTGAGTGTTGTTTGATACTTCCATTATAATCAGCAAATACCTCAGGGGAAAGAGTAAAATCAAGGTTTCTAGTTTATCGGAGTATCTTGCCATTCTGCGATGCCTTGGCAGACTCATTTCAAAGGGAAATGACAGACACTTCACTAGTAGTTCTGTAGCTTGTTTGCTTAAAGAAGACGGTATTGAAATGGCCCAGGCTATTTGGATGGGAGACCACCAAGGAAGTCCAGGGTTGCTATACAGAGGAAGGCACTGGCAAACCACCTCTGTTAGTCTCTTGCCATGAAAACCCCAAAAGGGGTCGCCATAAGTCAGCTGTGACTTGAAGGCACTTTACACACACACACACACACACACACTGAAATGTATATTTGAGAAACAAGGAGTTAATGCAGCCGTGACAGGGAGAGGGAAGCAACATGTCAACCATGGAACACTTGGGTTGGGTAATGAGAAAGAAAAGCACAACTATGATGGATTCCCAATAAATGGTACAAAATAGGGCTGGTTTACTAATTTCAGAGGAGCCCTGTGGCGCAGTGTGGTAAGCTGCATTACTGCAGTCCAAGCTCTGCCCACGACCTGAGTTCAATCCCAACGGAAGTTGGTTTCAGGTAGCCGGCTCAAGGTTGACTCAGCCTTCCATCCTTCCGAGGTCGGTAGAATGAGTACCCAGCTTGCTAGGGGTAAAGGGGACTGGGAAAGGTACTGACAAACCACCCCATAAATAAAGTCTGCCTAGTAAACGTCGGGATGTGACATCACCCCATGGGTCAGGAATGATCTGGTGCTTGCACAGGGGACCTTTACCTTTTTTTTTTTTTTAAACTAATTTCAGAGGCTGTGATCTATTGGGGGACTGGTAGTACTCTTCTTATTTATGTTGTAGATTCTTTATATTTAACAAACCTTTTAATCTAGTTTATGGTTGACTTCCTCCCACAGCAGCATGGGTGTTGTTTCTCTATAATGCTATCCCATGATGCTTGGATTTAGGTGTAATTAAGCAGATGTAGGAAGACCTGATTTTATAGTTTGTTCCATTCCTCCTCCACTCCACAGTGAGGAATTGTGTACCTTGACATCTGTGTTCTCCAGGGCATTATCCAAGAGGTACCCATGGCAGTTGCACAACAACATTAGACTTAGGATTCCAATTGCAACAGTGGGGTTAGCAAAAGAAAGATAATCTCATGTAACCAGCAACACTGAACTATGAATTCTTCCCTGCAGTGGGGGTATGGGTGGATGGAACAGCTCTGTATTCCCTGTACTGCCCCCCCTCTAAATCTGTACAAGCCCTTAATGCCTCTTGTAGATATACACTTCCTCTAAAGCCTCTGAAATGTGGGTTAGACAGATCATTATTCTGTTGCAGTGAGGCTGGTGTTATGTTTACAGCTCACATGCAGAGGTGGAAGGTGAGGCAAAACAGAATCATTTCCCATGATGCTGTTTGCTTATCTCATTTTTTTTGCTAATATTCAACATTCTAGTGAAAGCCCAAGCAGAGACAATTTCAAATAAAAGACTGCTTCCCTCTACCACTTATTCTAAAAAGGGGCATGTGATTGGAGGGAGGGGGGAAGGAAAGAGAGAAAAGAAAGCATAGCATTTGCCCTAAAGGCTCAGAAACAAAAGCAGAGGAGAAAAGCTCTTAGTGCAACACACAAACAAATTAAAAAATCCCTTACTTAACCCCCCCCCCCCAACATATGTGACTGTCTACGCTTCTGTATCTGCAGCTGAAGCAAAGGTTTTCTCTACAGAATTTGTTCTTTTGGAGATCTGTGCCTGGCTGGATGACTATCAGAGCATCAATGGGCTCTCAGCAGGTTTCTTTCCATCGAGAAGTACTTCTGGCCCTACGATAATCCAACTTTTGAATGCATTTTTAATATCACCATCCTTTTTCATGGCAGGGGAAGTGATGATCGTCTCCATTCAGGGGAAAGCAAAGGCACAGAGACCAATCGTCCAAGATGGTACAGGGCTCTTCACATTCAATTCCCAGCACTGCAGGGACTCATTTGCCCACTTACCCTGACCATGCAATTTGTTGGCTCCATTTAAGGGATGACTTCTGACTACATAGGGTAAGGATCAAAATTATCTGTGTCAGCAAATAAAATCTCTCTATCTAAATGCAGAAACTAAAGAACAAACTGGACAGTGATGTTGGGGTTACCAGCCTCAAGGTAGGGTCTGCAGTTCTCTTGGAATTACAACCAGGTCTGCCAACTTCCAGGTGGGGTCTGGAGATCTCCTGGAATTAAAACTGATCTCCAGACTATGAAGATCCAGTCCCCAGGAGAAAATGGCTGCCTTGGAGGGTAGACTTTATGGGATTATATGCCACTGAGGTTCCTCCCCAGGAGCCAACCCCCAAATCTCCAGAAATTCCCCAAACCGGAGTTGGAAACCCTAGTTACAAGTGATCTCCAGTCAATAAAGATCAGTTCCCTTGGAGAAAATTGCCAGTTTATGGGGCATCACATCCCCACTGAACTCCCTCTCCTCCACAAACTCCATTGTCCCAAGGCACTGCCACCAAAAGTCCAGAAATTTCCCAAACTGGAACTGGCAACTCCACATGATGTAGGAGATCCACAATAAGGATTTTATTTGTGTGTTTATAAAAGCTACCCAACAGGTAATTTTGTTTTCTTCTACAAAGCTAATTGGAGGGTGTTCTTCATGTGTGTATGTGAAAGAGAGAATTTAGATTATGAATGTGTTGAGTGGGGGAGGGTTCTTTTCCATACCATGGCCCCAATCCAATTTGGGCCCCTGTAACTGCTTTTAACTTTTTTTAAAAATGGAGGCAATCCTGATCTCAGATCCCATATCATTACTTGTGCACTGCCATTTTAGATTTTAATTATTTATTATATTGTCTGTTGAATATTGTGGATATTTATTGTTGGATGTGAGCCGCCCTGAGCCCTGCCTTGGTGGGGAAAGGTCAGGATAAAAATTTAATAAAATAAGAATAAATAACTAAAGCAAAACATGCCAGGACCCAAGGCTACCTGACATCACACTCTCTGACCTGGTGGCCTATACTTCAAAACCCAGAAGTAAGGACTATTGGGTAAGGAAATCTGCACTCTGTACATGCTCAGAGACATGCTGTCCTTAATTACTAATTCACTTTTTTCAGGTTTTAGCCCTGGCACTGAAAACAAAATTTTAGCTAGTTTGCATATCACATTCTTATACATACAGGAGGCTTTCCCACTCCTGTCACTCACTCATAAGCCCAAGATCTCGGCAATTCCAAAATGAATTGCTATATAAAAAATATGAGACACATAATATTTGGATAATGAGTTCACAATAAATAAATGGGAAAACATTAATCTGTGAACCTTCAGCAAGAAAGAAAAGGTAAAGCTGCCATGTTTTAAAAAACACAGGCTTGGATTGTTGAGCTATGAAGCCCATTTTTGCTTGGCTTGGCTGAGCAAAATCAAGTCCTTGTCAGGATAAGAGATGTTTTCTTCAAAATAGCATAGTGTGAGCGTACAACAAGTTTAATGCCCAGTGCTATAAACTGCTCAGGCAGATTAAGCCATCCCACTCTCTGGTCAGAATATAATCAGAGATCTAGAGTTCTGTCACAAATATGCTTTTTTGGCATTGGGAGAGACTAAACATATGAGAATGCAAGGGGGAGATTTCTGCTGGTAAGAGAGCCAGGACCCTCTCTGGGCATTAAACTACCCCAAGCACCCTCCTTTTGGGCCAGTTCTGCTGGGAGGGGCTGTGGCTCAGTGGTAGAGCATCTGCTTGGCATGCAGAACGTCCCAAATCCCAGGTCCAATCCCCGGCATCTCCAGTTAAAGGGACTAGTAGGTGATGTGAAAGATCTCTGCCTAAGTCCCTGGAGAGCCGCTGCCGGTCTGAGTAGACAATACTGACTTTGATGGACCAAGGGTCTGATTCAGTATAAGGCCTGTTCATGTGTTCATGTGTTCAAGGTGGCTTGCATGCTGCATGCATCTGTAGCCTGCCTATAATTAAACCAGAAGGCAGCAGCACAGATGTATGGGACATACTAGGTGGCACAGGTCCAGGTGGAAACAACCTAGTTACCATGCCTTTGAAAGAGCATGTTTTCAACAGTATGGTTTGCCTTACCAGAGAATGTCTAAAGTTTCTCTCTCCGCACACACATCTCTCCTTTGTATAGACATGGAAGAAAGCTTGCATTTGCTGGAGAATCCCAAATTTCAATTGCTGCAAAAGAAGTAACAAAGACAAAGAGAAAATGGCAAGGACTAGGGCTGTGCATATTGATAAACCCGAATTGAAAATAAACCCAAAATTAGCCATTTCAGCAATATTCGGGTTTTGTTTTGGCTGAATACCAAAACCTGGGAATCTACTAAAGCCAAGTAGGTGATTCCAGAATTTGGCTTTTTTGGGTTTTGGCTATCTGCCTTTGCTCAGATGCACAGCTCTGTGCTTTCTGCCATTATTCTATCTTTGACTGGTTTTGTTAGGGCCCCATAGTTGAGGCTCTTTTGAGGTAGGGGTTGTGTAATCAGAGCCAACTTGGTCTGGCAAAACTATCCATCACCCTTCAGTGGAGTAATCTGGATAGCAGAAGAGTCATTCAAAAGACAGGGCTCACCCATTCCTGTCCAGAGGGATATACCCTCCAACTAAAAGCACCAGCTTCAACAGCTGCTGGTCCAGCTTCTGAAGAAAACTCCTCACCTGCACAGATGAGCAATCTATTTCAGAAGAGTTGCCTTGGTCATGACTTTGGCTAGCTCCATATCATCTCCCTCCCATGAAAACCTCCTCTCAAACTGCACAGTGACCAAATTGTGAATTCAGATTTTTGATTACTATAATAAAGGACTGTTCACAGGATGTCATTTGCTGCAAAAAGAAATGTTTATTGTACCTTATTTTTCTTGCATTTAAGCTGTTTTCCTCAATGTGGAAGCTAATTTGCATGGACATCATGCTATGCGACCCAGATACTAACAGAGCCCCCAGATTTTGAGGTGCCAGCCTGCCAACTGGCTTTTCCTGCCAGTCCTTGGCAATGCTGACCTTCTGAACCTGAAAACCAATTGACAGCTCAGCTCTAGTCTCTCACAAATGCCTGGAGGATGGGCGGTGACCCCTTTGCAGTCCCATAATATTGTACCCCCTGTCCCAAACTTCATCAAACTTTGGTGCCATCTAAGGAGAGTTCCTTTTAGCTACGCTATGTCAAAAAACACTGCCACCTTCAAAGCCTTGAAAATAAATTCCATAGACTATAATGGACCCGAATTTTGGGGGAAAACCTGGAAATAAAACTGAATAGCCATTTACTAGTATGGGTATTTGGCTTATTCTGGGTTTACCGAAAAAATCAGGTCCAATAAACCCGAACCCGAAATTTACCCAAAAGAATTTGCACACCCCTAGCAAGGACTACTACAGTCCTTTTCACAAGCTCCTGTTGCGGAATCCCACAGCCACAAACATGCATCCCACTTGGCATGTGAACGTTCATGGGATCATCTTAGGATGTGTTCATTTTTTGGAACCTATTAACAAAGTGTCCCTACATCTTGGGAACCAAGATTCACATATCATTAATGGCCCCTGAAAACAGCTGGCCCACTAGTCCTGACCTTGCCCTGCAGTTTGTAGCTGCAGGAGAATGTCTGTGTACTACTCTTGTCTCATGTAGAGGAACAATGAGGCTCAACTGGCCTGGGCAGCATTCCTCATGAACTGGAGGTGCATCTTAGTACAGTACCTTCATTTATTTATTTTTTTATTTGATTTATATCCCAGCCTAAAGTAGCTACCCTCAAGTGAATCATGCAGCTCCACCTGCTGGGCGGTGAGCTTCTATTGCAACATGATGTTTTTGCTGCTTTTTGGAAGGACCTATTGCTAGGGCTGATGCCTACAGTGCAAGGATGTGTTGCTTTGTATCTCTGCACATGTGCTCAGAGGGCTATCAAGACTTCAAGGCAATGTCACACAATGGTAGAGATGTAGGGTGGAGGTACCTCCCTTCCCTGCAAATGTCTTTTTGAATTTTGAGCTGCTGCTTGTGGTCCTGGCCCTGACACTGATGGGGTTGTAACCCTGGCCACGTGTGACTTTCCGTCACAGGCTTGCATTTCAGTGGCTCCCAGGCTACAGTCTGGGTGTTAAAGGTGGGTCCTAACTCTGGAAATGCTGAAGATCGCTGCTGCCAGTCATTTCCCTGTCTTTTGAATCCATTGCAACATATAGGGGTTCCCAAGAGGAAAAGAAAGTATGGATTTAAATAGCCACTGGTATAGACATTTCATAACATTTAAAAAGAACATTGGTGGGTCAGACTAAAGGTCTATTCTAGTTTAGTGTTCCCTTTCCTGCAGTGGTCAATCAGATGCCTTTAGGAAGCCCATAAGCAAACCATAGGGGCAGTACCCCCCAACTCCGCAACTGGCATTCAGAGAACCACTGCGGTTTCTGAAAATGAAGATTCCATTTAGCCATCACAGATAACATTGAAATTAGGGTGGTCTATCTTATATTCTACACCCCTCTTTCTAGGTGAGGCTTGTTGGTAGAGTTTCTTGGTTTGACTTATGTCTCTTTGGAGATTTTTTAAAAAGTGACTATTATATTGTCACACTGGCACCAAGAGGGTCTTTCCTGTAAATTTTGTAGATATGCGACCTTCTTTTTCCTATCTGACAGGAAGCAGAATTAAGTAAGTTTGACATTTCGTTTGTCATCAGTGCCCACAGTAGTTAACCCCTCACTGTGAATAAAAGGTTGGCTGGTATCTCTCCAAGCTCTTTCAGGCGTAATGAAATTTCACACAGAAATGGCTGAAACGTTTTGAAAAAGAAAAGTGACTACAGGGTGTCTTGGCTGCTTTGACAGACTTCCTCGAGCCCTTAAGGGAAGGTTCCCTAGCATATATTTTTTTAAAACCAGGACAAGACAGCTGCTTCAGACGTATGCCAGAATGCTTTCCTCTTACAACATTACCTTTCCACTTATTTCTGTGGAGGCCACAGATATTAGTAGATTTGGGACTTGTGGGGATTGCTTGAAAACAAACACAAGCCCAAATGAGAGCCCATGTGATTTAGTGCTTTATTTTACTGAGGAGATTTCTTTGTCCTCTTCCCTCAGGAGCTCCAGACCCATTTCCCTGGCTTCGCCCAGCCCAGCCTCCCTCAGCAGGAGAGCAACAAAGAGATGGGGCTGACTGTCATAGCTCACCAAACCTCCCAAGCCAGATTCATGATGAAAAGGAAGAAAATAGAGCCCGTGTTACTTCAGATTCTTCTTTTAATCTCAGTTTTCCTGTACAGCCATCTCCCTATCCAATTATTCATCTTATAATTGACATCACAATATTAAATTTCTGAGAACTAAAGCTCTTTGGAAAAAAATCTATATAACCTACATTTAAGCAGACATGATTTAGACAAGACATTATTTACTTTCTGGTCCCTAGCAGTGTCAAAATCACTGATGTGATATCAGCAGCTGCTTAAATGAAAGCTCTTAAAATATGCACACATTTTATCTCTTATAAAGCACCATGGTAGGCCTTAGGGGGGGGGGAATCCTAATTGACTGCTAAACTTGTATGCGTGGAGTTGAAGTTGAGTGGTTGATATAAGCAAAGAGATAGTGTTATGTGCTACACATAGATGCATACCGGACAAATTTTAATTCATGGGAAGCATGTGCAGACTTCAATTTCATATTGAAGACAGGGTTGCAAGCTCTAAGTTGGGAAATTCCTGAAGATTTGGGGATGGAGCCTTGGGAGTGTAGGGACTGGGGAAGGGAGGGATCTCAGTGGAGTATAATGCCATAAAGTCCATCCTCCAAAGCAACAGTTTTCTCCAAGGGAAGTGATTTCTGTCATCTGGAGTTCATAGGAGATCTCCAGGCCTCACCTGGAGATTGCCAACCCTAGTTGAAGAGATGTGTGTTAGCATATACTCTGGAGGGCTCCATTGCCCCTAGAGGAGCCATCTCTCTCAAGGTCTGCCAGGCCTGATCTAGGGAGGGGGGCAGTTGCCCGGGGCACTGGGAGAAGGGATGCACTGCGCAGCTTCTCGGATGCTGCACGCGCTGCACATAGAACACGTGCCACCACCCTTCCTTGTCGGCCTGCCCGACTGCTGCTGGGATTGGAAGCAAGCAGCAGGATGAGGAGGCACGTGGCGCCACTGAGGCCGACTCCGAGTGAGTATGCACATACACACATAGAGGTTGTGAAGTAGTCTCACGGCACGCCCCTCCAGGCAGGCCCCAGCGCACCAATGTGAGGAGCATCCCCAGCTGTGTCTGTCCTCCAGGCCTGGGGCCCCCTTCGCACTCTGCAACCGGGTGGGTCCTCCTGGACAAGAAGAAGAAGAGGGAGGTGCGTCACCAGCCCCGCTGCCTCCTTGTTCTTCCCTTTCCATGTTCAGGTGGTGCATAGTCAGATTGTGGCTGAAGGGGAGGCAAGTCTAGGGCAGGGAGGAGGAAGAGAGGCGAACCTAATGTGTGGGGGAGGAAGAGGTGGGCCTGGGGCTGGGTTTGTGTGTGTATGCATTATGTGCAGTCAAAACACTTCCAACTTATGGCAACCGTATGAATTAATGACTTCCAACCCCCCTGTTGTTAACAGCTAGAGTTGCCAGGTCCCTCTTTGCCACCGGCGGGAGGTTTTGGGGGCGGAGCCTGAGGAGGGGAGGGTTTGGGGAGGGGAGGGACTTCAATACCATAGAGTCCAATGGCCAAAGCAGCCATTTTCTCCAGGTGAAGTGATCTCTATTGGCTGGAGATCAGTTGCAATAGCAGGAGATCTCCAGATAGTACCTGGAGGCTGGCAGCCCTATTAACAGCCTTGTGCAGATCTTGCACACTGAGGGCCATGGCTTCCTTGATGGAGTCAATGTTGGGTCTTCCTCTTTCCCTGCTGCTTTCCACTTTTCCTAGCTTTATTGTCTTTTCCAATGAGAGGGTATTTCAGAAGTAATACCCTGAAGATCTCACCTACTAGAGTTTTATTACAGATTTGCCATGGAGTTTGAACAAGGAAGGGGGGATACAGTTAAAATTAGGTGTGGTTTATTCATGCACCTTGATATCTGTCTTGGGCACTCCAGCCACAAACCAGAAATTTTGGGCATTTTTGTGTGAGAACGAGAAATCAGTTGTTGTTCAGGCCAGATCTGCAAAAGACTTAACTTTCAGCCTTCATACCTTCAGCAGAGTGATGAGACATGAACACTTTTGCTGGATGGGATGTATTTTCTCCACACTATTCCTGGTTCATCATACTGTCTAACCAATATCTAAGTTGTAGGAGTGGGGTTGTTTTTCTTCTATGATCTCTGTGCTAAAAGTAGAGTTGTTTGTTTTAACCACGAGCCTAGAGGTGAAACACCTTGGTCATTTATGCAGGGGAAATTTGCGTTTGGTTTGCTGCACAGTTTTCTGCTCCGAATTCTCAAACATCATATGCATGAGAACCCCCCCCACACACACACAATTCCAGGAGTACCTTGTAATTAATTAGGCATCCCCAGTGAATCACGGAGCTTCTGAGTCCCGAGTCCCTCCCCCTGAAAACGCAGCCTTGTTGCACTTTACTTAGAGGGGGTGGGTCAGCTCTTAAAGGGACTACATGTGCTTTTGCTGGGTAATCCTCCCCACCTTTCTTCAACAGCTCCCTTCTGGGAGTTGCCTTCCAGCCTTTACAGCCTCTCTTTGGTGTCTTCCTGCACATTTCATGACAGTTTAAATCTCTCTTTTGTGTTTTGCTTTGAAGGAAGGGGTGGGATGGGAGGGACAGACAAAAATGGGCGTGGGGAGAGACACCCGAAGTTAAGAGATATGCATGGAAATGGGGCAAATTTGCATCACTTTTGCCTCGAAGCAGTATTTAAATTCATTCTAAAACAGGATCCTTGAACTGTGGGGGAAGAATGAGGCCAGAGCAAAGTCATGTCTGAAGGTTGGTAAAATGATGAATAATGCAAAGGAAGCCTTGAAGCAGTTTAGCAGGGACTGCAAAGTAAATAAAAAGGTAAAGGTCCCCTGTGCAAGTACCGGGTCATTCCTGAACCATGGGGTGATGTCACATCCCGATGTTTTCTAGGCAGACTTTGTTTAAGGGGTGGTTTGCCAGTGCCTTCCCCAGTCATCTTCCCTTTATCCCCAGCAAGCTGGGTACCCATTTCACCGACCTCGGAAGGATGGAAGGCTGAGTCAACCTTGAGCCGGCTACCTGAAACCGACTTCCGTCGGGATCAAACTCAGGTCGTGAGCAGAGCTTTGGACTGCAGTACTGCAGTTTACCACTCTGCGCCACAGGGCTCCTGCAAAGTAAATACCCCTGCATAAATGACCCTTGTCATCCTTTATCAATATAGTACTTTTCAAATACTGCCCTTCCTCCCAGGAGCTCAGGGTGGCATCCTTCATTCTTCCCTTCTCCATTTTATCCTGTGAGGTAGGTTAGGCTGAGAATATGTGACTGGCTCAAGGTCACCCAGCAAGCTTCCATGGCGGAGTAGGGATTTGAACCTGGGCCATCCAGAGCCAAGTCCAATATTCTGTCACTACACTATTCTGGAAGACTGTTCTGGATAGTGGGCTCCCATTGTTGGAGTTTAAATATTGCCCATCATATTGAATTCTCCACCACCTTTCTTTCTTACTCTTACTGGAATACTGACGTCTTCAGCTTGCAAGACCCGAGAGCCCACCCTTCACTTGCTCCTGTCCCTTCCAGCATTCTTGCCATTGAATGACTCTCGTCACACCTCTGAGTTAATTAAAATCTGTCTTCCTAACATCTAACATACATTTTTGGCTATGAACTCCCTTGGCTCCTGACGACAAAAGGAATTCCTTGAGGATTTCATAGATAATAGGTGGATATGATAATGTAAAAAGTGTAATTATTCATTAACAATTCATGGAAGTCCACAAAATTTATTTTGTTGTTTAAAAGAGTTGTTGATTATATATGTATATTATAAACGTTAACTATATACATATGTATAAAGAAAAAATATGTACATAATATAAAGGGGGTGTCATTTTTTTTACTTTAGCCCCCCCCCCCTTTCAAAAAATGTAAACCTGCCCCCGAGGTCTGGTTTCCTAATTGTTTCAGGGCCCAAGCCTCATTCTTAATTGAATTCACGGTAGTGTTAAGAGAATAAAACGAAGGGAACCATGTATTTTGAAGAATGGGGTAAAAATAATTTAAATAGCGAATATCCATTCCACACACAAACACACACACCCGGCCACCCAATACTTGGGTCCTCGCCATTACAGGAGCTGTCTGTTGTATCGTCTAAAGAGGGCCGATCTATTTATCATCAGTAGAACCCTGAGCTCGTTTGCCAGAAAAGTGCAGCTGGCGCGTTCCGACTATAAATGTGCATAATTAGCCTCATTGGCACAAACACAGCTTTATTACAATATTGCAGAATAGCATTAAGGCTGGAGGAGAGCATTATGTTTTACTTCGTGCCACTTCCAGGCAACCTGCTTGTTTTCCTGCTTTTCTCTCTCTGCTAGCTATCAGAGATAGAAGCTTGTTTTTTTTAATGGCTTAGTATGACAACCAGACGATACATGAGTCAGGTACTAGCTGGAAAGCATGGATCGGAGAGCCAGCGTGGTGTAGTGCTTAAGAGCGGTAGTTAGGAGTGGTGGACTCTAATCTGGTGAACCGGGTTGATTTCCCCACTCCTACACATGAAGCCAGCTGGGTGACTTTGTGCTAGTCACAGCTCTCTTAGAGGTCTCTCAGCCCCACCTACCTCACAGGGTATCTGTTGTGGGGAGGGGAAGGGAAGGTGATTGTAAGCTGGTTTGATTCTTCCTTAAGTGGTAGAGAAAGTTGGCATATAAAAACCAACTCTTCTTCTTCTTCTGAGTAACACCCAGATTTCAGGGCCTTGTAGCAATCCCATCCTCTGCCCTCACTCGATTCCTCCCTCAAACAGAAGACAAAACCAGATAATTTAGAAGGTACTGACTTAGTCCTCTATATGTAGACAACCACTTCAAATCCTTGAATGTGGGCTCTTTTTATTTTAAAAAGTAGGATCTGCCTTTTGTGCTACAGGGAAAACGGAGATGAAAGTAGTGCTGGGCTGGCAGAGTCTCTGAAGATGAAGGCTGTTTTCTTCCTGCCCTGCAATGTCAAGAATTGCATTCCCTGGGGCTGCCAAAGTCAGAATGCTGCATTACATTATGACTTTTCAGTAACAGAGTGGCTGCTGGCAACTAACCCTCCACAAATGCCTCACCCCCGTCAGTTCCTTAGAGTCAAAAGCCATTCTCTGCTGTTGCCATTCACGCTGAACCTTTAAAGGTCATCCTTCCATGGGGGATGCCAGCCTGGTTTCATCCTCATTCAAAAAGCTACTCTGCCTTGCAACGTGAGCGCTTTGAAAGGTTGCAAGGGCCTGCTTATTCCTGTCCACAGTTGCTAGAGAGAAGCACTGTTTTATTATGGGCTGGCCTTGTGCATTTCACACTACGGTGGCCTCTCTCCAAGCCTGCCTCTTTTGTTTTGTGTTTTATTCTCAAGAGCTAGTTACAGAATCGTAACTAGTTATCCCCCCCCTTCCCCCATTTTCTCTGCAGTTAAGGTGATTTTTCTAATTATGTAAACTGATGAGAGAGTTTATAGAATACGCTGGCTTGTAAAAGAAATCAGCAATAAAATACACACATACTACCAAATCCAGAGATTGCAATAGATCTATTAGTGGGCCAATGTGCACCGAATTCTAAATCCCTGTTTCCAAAAGGCAGATGTACTGCAGCAAAAGGGGATGTCTGTATGACATTCTGCCATAGCAGCTGTACAACCTGCTCTGTCTCCTTAAGACTACATCGTTTTTTATATGTTCTCTAAAGATTTGGACTCTGCATAGTAATATAGATCCAAAATGGTTTGGATTGCATTCACTGCCATTTGGAACATGCTCTGAATGAAGATAACCATGAAATTCAGTTAACAGATTTCAATTATAGCATTTGGATTCAAAACAGTATAGTCATGGTCATCTCTGTGGTCACCGGACATAGTTTTTTTTAAAAACAACAACAAAACTGGTATTAATGCTAAAGAAAAATGACTAGTAAAAAAGTAACACATGAACCAGGCATTAGAAACACAATACACAAGCAGCCATGAAGTAGCAATTTTCATCTAAACTGAAGAGGGCACTTGCAATTTAGGAAGATGAAGAGGTTGACAGATACAATCCTTTTCCCCACATTTATTTTTGAGACCATTTCTGCCATGTGCCCTTGAGTATATTTGACTACTTGATATTTCAAAGGTGAGATTTTGCTTTCACATTCCCTTCAAGCAGACCAGAATAAAGTATTTGGCCACAATTTACATATATGAAAAGCAGGTACTTAACTAGCTCACTTTGTGCTCCTCATTGCTCCTTTAAATTTGCTCTGGATTCCTGATTAGTGGTATTCTTGTAGAGATTCCTATTTTTGGGTCATATTTACATGGTTACTTCAACTTAACAAATTTGTACTCAAGACAGTTCCTCCACATAACAGAGGTGCTAGACGGGTTATCAAACTGGCTGGGTGAAAAATGTCATGTCCCTTTAATAGAGGCATAATATGTGGAAATCTGCAGTTGAAGCTTTTCAGGGTATTGAGGCAAATAACCTTTATCCATTAAGCCTGTGTGAAAAGGTCAGAATATTTTTTTTCTAGGCCAGTTGGCAAACCTAGGTACTAAATGGATGGCTCGCAGCAAGCTTTTATGGTAGAAGTTGGCATTCAGACCCAGGTCTCCCAGGATCCAAGTGCAAGATTCTATCCACTGTGTCACACTGGCTATCTATAATCCTAAATAATCAGAGTAATCCTCTGAATGACAGTGCTGGGGGACAACAAGATGTGGAGGCACTAGAACTCCCATCAGGTTGTGAGAGGATGTGCATGCATGAAATGCTGCTGACTGCAGGACACTGCACTGTTTGAATATGCAGAAGGTAACCCCTCCAACAGGATTCAGCTGCTCACCAACAACCAAACTGCTTTACGGAAAATCAGCTACCTATTTGTGATCAGCAAGCAGAACATTAGCTGAACTGGAGGGTGTTCGAGCATCCACAAAGACCAATTGCTTAGATGTTTTATTTTGCTTTTCAATGCACAGTCCTGATTTATTTTAATGCTCTGTTCCTCAGACTAGTTTTTTTAAAATCCAAAAATATAGGACCCCTAAATTGTTTTCTGGGTGGTATTCCACACAGATTCACTAAATGCTTTAGATGAACAAATAAATGTCCATTTTAACAGTCAGAAATGGAAGTTGAATACATCACAGAACATCCTTTCAATATCATGTTAAACAGCCTTTTGTTACATGTCCTCTAACTTACCAATAACATCTTCATTGATGTCCAGCGGTCCACCTAGTTATTGCACAACACTTTGAATCTCATTGGTATTCAGACATACAGGCATCACAAACATTTATGTTTATGCTTAACTCTCAGAAGCCATTTCGTTAACTCAGCTGGAGTACGTGCAGTGCTAAACACACTGACATTTGGTGCTGCTAATAGCCTTCTTCATTAGAGGAACATTAACACAAAAAAGGCACACTAACTGTACTCAAAGTCAATTAAGAATCTAAATTAATATTTGCTTTTATATAAAGCCAGACACCCATCCAACCAGCAAAGAGATACGTCCATTGTACTACAGAAAAGGTCATTTCCATTTTGGTTCAGTGCTTTAGCACTTCCCTTCTACCCCCTTCAAACAATTCACACAAATCTCTTTCTCCACCCCACTGCGCCTGCTTTGAAAATACTGAGTGCTATGAATATTATTTAATTTGCCTCTCCGTGCTAATGAAAAAAGAAGTTAATATGCAGCTTCATAAAGAGAAAGAGTGAAACAAAGAAGCATCGACACATTACTTAGAAGTAATAGGCCATAATTACAGCTAGCTGCATCCTGTGCAGAGGGAAGCAATTCATTTCTGATTTAACAAAATGAGAAGTCAAAGATTTATAAGTTGTGGCTTTTATTTATTTATATTCATAATCAGGCTACATTAAGCATGGGCTATAATGAGCTGCAGTAACAGGAAGGATGTGATGCTGACGAAACTTTATTAATACAGTAAATTGCATCTTCGAATGTGTCATTCATAAAAAAGCAGCAGTCGCTTGCATCAGAAGCTGTGTGCAGTAGAGTGAAAGGAAAGGACAAGAGACAAGCAGGACTGAAAGCAAGTATTTTCCTAAGGCGGTGGGGGAGGGGGAAGAAACCATTTTAACGGGAAAAAAAATAGTGTCTAAAACTCTGAACAATTGTCTGTCAACTCATGCAAACATCTACACAGAGTGAGAAATTGAGTCCTTGAGTAACACAGTCCAATGCAGCGGATTGAATCTGCCTTATATTTAGGGTTGCCAACCTCCAGGTGGTGGCTTGAGATCTCCTGCTATTACAACTGATCTCCAGCCGCTAGAGATCAGTTCACCTGGAGAAAACGGCTGCTTTGGCAATTGGACTCTATGGCATTAAAGTCCCTCCCCTCTCTAAACCCTGCCCTCCTCAGGCTTCGCCCCCAAAATCTCCTGGTATTTCCCAACCCAGAGCTGGCAACCCTCCTTATATTGAGTCAGACTATTATTATTATTGGTATTTTTTGGGTGCAGGTTTATCAAACCTGGAATTTTTTTTAATTCGGAAAATCCAGATTTTTTGAAAAAAATTGGGTTAATAAACCAAAACCGAAAAATGAATTCGATGCCACCCCAGTTCTCTGCAGCCCAGAGAATCGGGCGGCATGGAATTGCTTTAGATCTGTGATGTGGGCCTTCTCTGGCCCTGGAGATGACCCACAGCACAGGTCTAAAACAATTCCATGCCACCCTGATTCTTGGGGCAGCATGGAATTAATGTAAATCAGTGATATGGGTATTTTCCAGCCCCAGAGAAGACTTGCATCACAGATGTAAAGCAATTCCATGCTGCCCCATTCTCTGGGCTCCCAAAAATTGGGGTAGCGTGGAATTGATGTAGGTCTGTGCTGCAGGCTTTCACTGGCCCCGGAGAAGACCCACAGCACAGATCTAAAGCAATTCCACGCCACCCCAATTCTTGGGAACCCTAAGAATCAGGATGGCATGGAATTGATTCAGAGGCGGGTAAGTAAGGGGGGAGGGAGGGGAAAATGGTGGTGGGGCCAAAGTGGCCAGAATAGTGCCGAAAAATGGATATTATTCAGGATCTGCTTATTCGGATCCATTTATTGTGGCCTTTTCCCATATCAGTTAAAAACCCTTGAAAAATACTGGAAAGGTATTTTTTGGGGGTGGTGGTGGTACTTCGGTAAATTGATATGCACACCCCTAAGCCAGACCAGTGCCTGTCTAGCTCAGTATTGTCTATTGTTCCATCTGGCAGTGGTTGTCCAGGTTTCATGCAAACCAGGGTCTTTTCCAACACAGCTACCTGATATCTTTTGAACTAAAAAAGCTAGGAATTGAACCTGAGAGCTTTGGCAAGGAATGGAGGTGCTCTTCCACTGAGTTACATGGACCCCAAAGACAGAACTATATTTTCCATAATCAGTGGCATACAAAGGGCCTCCTTAAAGGCTGTTTCACACATTACACAGCAGCAAACCTGAGTCTGCTTGATTAGCACCACCACTCTGTAGTGCTGATGTCATTTCCAGTGAAATCCGAACATAGGACACTCTAGGATTTACAATAACTCTGGTAAAAGCAAAGAGTTTTTTTGCAAATCATATTGACATTGACAACAGCACTGGAATTGAGACGAGCACGGGGGTGCACTGTTGCTAGGTTTTTCTGCCCTATCCTCTGGCATTCCATGGGGGAGGGGAATCAAGGGGCAGTGGCTGCGTTGGCAAGCAGTGATTGACTGCACCTGTGTGTGCCACTCAGAGGGCCATTGTCATGCACCATTGCCTGGTTGGTGGGAAAATGTCAGAGTTGCTATGGACTCTGGAATATTTTCTGAACAGTCTACACCTTGTGGAGGAGTTTGTGTTGTTTTTCCCTACAGCAGAATGTCCAAAGGGCTCTGATAAGCATCACTGCTATTACATGGGCAGCTGGCTACCACTGCCACAGCAGCCCTCAGGATTGGGCTGTAGTTAAGCATTGGCAACTATTCATAGGGTTCTGGAATAAAAACAAAATGTACCAATGTATAAAAGATGAAATCTTACAATGTCTCTCATTAGCTGTGTATAGTAGGATGTGAATATATTAATTTCATTGTTTGACAATTGTATTTAGATATTTCTGTGTTTAACAACAACAACAACAACAATAAATGGAGTACTTCAATAAACAAAATTCTTAGCACTTTTTGAGCTTTGCTGCTGCACTTTGTTTGGATAGGCTTACATTCAGGACCATCCACCTGATGTTCTAATATTTCTTACACACTTTATGTCATCTTGCTGCAACCCTTCAAACAGCTCTGAATCATAGGTTAGTATTATAGTCCTACTACTCAAGATGTGGCAACTCAGTCTCTCACCTGGGACGTTGTGCTACTTCTCTTTAGGGCTGTTGATTCGGTTCCATCCGACAAGAAAAACTGCCGAATTTTCCATGATTCGGCAGTTTCTACTTCGGATAGAACCAAAGTAAAAAAAGGCGGGAAAACGATGAACCGAACTCGGCAAGTTTGGGCAGACACCGGATAAATTCGTTCAAGTTCGGTGCCCCCAAAGCAGCATTCTCCCGCAGCCAATCAGTGGCCAAGCTGGGTCTTCTTCTGGCCAATCAGTCGTGGATGAGTGTGTGACCCCGGCCGCTGCGCGGCCCGGGGAGAGAAAGAGAGACTGGGAGTGTCTGTTTGTGTGAGAGAGAAATCCCCGTGGGTGTGTGTGTGTGTGTGCACATTTGCGGCTTTCCATGGCTCCGGGGGGGCATTTTTGGAGGTAGAGGTCCCAAACTTTCAGTGTAGCTTGAGGGGACCCTTCTTGAGAAAACCCCAAGTTTTGTAAAGATTGGGTAAGGGGGTCCTGAGATATGGGGCCCGGAAGGGGTTCCCCCCAAAAAACTGCCCATTGGAATAAAGCCATTAAAAACACATTTGCGGCTTTCCATGGCTCCGGGGGGGGGGGCGTTTTTGGAGGTAGAGGTCCCAAACATTCAGTGTAGCTTGAGGGGACCCCCAAGTTTTGTGACGATTGGGTCAGGGGGTCCCAAGATAAGTGGTCCCCCCATCTGCCCATTGGAATGAATGGGAGCACACGATCCATAATGTGCATCTAGAGAGCGGCAAATCCAAGGCAAAACCTCCCATGCATAAATGGCCAGAGAGAGTCTGTGTGTGTGAGTCTGCTAGAATCGTATTGGATTACTCCTGAGTCCTGACTCCCAGTCCCTGCTCCGGATGGAAGAGAAGATGACATCCACAGTATGATCCATTTTGGGGCTTTTCTCAAGAAGGGTCCCCTCAAGCTACACTGAAAGTTTGGGACCTCTACCTCCAAAAATGCCCCCCTGGAGCCATGGAAAGCCGCAAATGTGCACACGCACCCACCTCCACCCACGGGGATCTGTCTCACACACAAACAGACAATCCCAGTCTCTCTTTCTCTCCCCGGGCCACACAGCGGCCGGGATCACGCACTCATCCACGACTGATTGGCCAGAAGAAGACCCAGCTTGGCCACTGATTGGCTGCGGGAGAATGCTGCTTTGGGGGCGCCGAACTTGTAAGAATTTATCCGGTGTCCGCCTGAACTTGCCAAGTTCGGTTCATCGTTTTCCCGCCTTTTTTTACTTCGGTTCTATCCGAAGTAGAAACTGCCGAATCAGGGGAAATTCGGCTGTTTTTCTTGTCGGATGGAACCCATATCTCGGGACCCCCTCACCCAATCTTTACAAAACTTGGAGGTTCTCTCAAGAAGGGTCCCCTCAAGCTACACTGAAAGTTTGGGACCTCTAGCTCCAAACATGCCCCCCCCCGGAGCTGCAGAAAGGCGCGAATGTGTTTTTAATGGCTTTAAATGGCCGGATTTATTTGCGAACTCCGAATTGCATGCCGGATTTATTTGCGAACTCCGAATTGCATGCCGAATTGCACGGATCCGAATTGGGGGAGTTGGGACTTTGGCATTTCACGAATAAAAACGGGCTGAATTTTGCCGGATCTGAATTTTTTTTCCCAACAGCCCTACTTCTCTTCCCTCCTTCTTCTAGCCTTCTTCAGACTGGCTAAACCATTATGCACCTTGTTGTCTTTTCATCTTTCTCTTTCCTCTCAAGCTCTTTCTTTAGCAATTCCTCTTTTTCCTCCGTCTTTTCTCTTCTCCTGTTTCTTTCTTGAGGACACCACACACACATTTACTGGTGGGCTCTGCTTGGGCTAGCTGAGGGGGAACCAATCTAGCTTAATGGGATGCGCTCCAATGAGACACTTTAATTGCTCATTTTCATATTTGTGTATGTTTTCTATTACATTCCCTGGTTGCATTCCTTAATTTGTGTTATTTACTTGATTTGTATTCCCTGATTTTGATATAGTTTACTGGATAACCCTTTAATCTACTTTCAGCCTTTGTTTTTTTTCCTGCCATTTATCTGTGTTTTTTAAAGGACAAATTCCAGTCAATTAGAACTTATCTCTTCTCCCTCTCTTTCTTCCTTTCATACTTTCTCTAAAATATCATCCCCAAGTTTGCACCTGTGTATACACAGACTTTGGCTCCCATACAATGATTAGAAGGTGCACATGTTTGCATCCAGGTTATACCTCTAATAACAAACATCCAGGTTTGTTATTAGAGGTATAAGTGTAGCGTGATCCTGTTCATGGTTATTCTGAACTAGGTCCTACCACGTTCCATAAAGGACTCCGAGTAAGTATGCAAAGGATTGCAGTTTTAATATGTAACAAACAACAGGCCTAACTGTACACTAGTTCAGTCTGGAAGGACAAGACAGACACCTTTGGCGTTAAATATCTGTTAAAACATCTGAGGCTACTTGACCAAGAGTTCTAACAACGGATCCCACCATATGGGTCTTTAGGAAATAGTGACAGCAAACTCTGCTCATACTGTCGAAGGCTTTCACGGTCAGAGTTCATTGGTTCTTGTAGGTTATCCGGACTGTGTAACCGTGGTCTTGGAATTTTCTTTCCTGACGTTTTGCCAGCAACTGTGGCAGGCATCTTCAGAGTAGTAACACTGAAGGACTCCTTCAGTGTTACTACTCTGAAGATGCCTGCCACAGTTGCTGGCGAAACGTCAGGAAAGAAAATTCCAAGACCACGGTTACACAGCCCGGATAACCTACAAGAACCAATCTGCTCATACTATTATCACACCCCACAGGAGTGAAACAAAAGCCCCCAATAGACTCTTAAAACAGTTCAGGGATATTATTCTAGTTTATTTTCAGAGGTATGTTAAATAGAATTACCAACACCTCACTCAGAATTGCTACGGTTTCCCATCACAAATAGAGAGATTATCCTCAGTAAATAAGGTTCAGAGACCTTGCAGGAGAAACACGCTTCTTCAGGGAGGGAAAGTCCCAAGGGCCCGAGAGTGAATCATTTAAGCAAATGAGGAACAAGAATTCCCTGGCGATCACCTGTGCAGCTGTGCCTCATTTGGCTGCACCTGCTGATACTGAATGGATTTCCCTCCCCAAAAGCCTCTTTCCACTGCTTCATGACACACAAGGAATATTTTAAAACTTGAGACAGAATTTGTTATTAAGGTATGAGAAGCACTTTCTTTTATTGGATGTGAAGCTTAGACCTAATGAAAAAATTTTTTTATAAGAGGGCAAAAACCATAGGCTATGGCATGGATAATGCAAAGTAGAAATATATCAATCAATCAATCCCTTTACTGGCATAAAGTAGAAATATATATTTACTTATGGAACTACCTTTATGCTCGGTCTGTCATTTAAAGAAAACTTGATGAAAACAGTTTATAGGTGTCATTTAATTCATTTAACATTGGCAAAGATCTCGTGAGTAGTAAGTGCTGGTTTTGAGTAGATAAGTAGTAGATAAGTGAGTAGATAAGGCTGACTTCTTCCATATGTGGTGGAAATGCAAACATGCCTCTAGATTGGAAGCAAGTGGTGAGGATCATAGCATCCAGGTTAGGAAAACAAGTTCCCTACAAACTAGAAACATTATAAATTATGTACCTGACATCCCAAGAGATCTTCAAATGGCAGGCTTGCATATCATTACTGCTGCCAGACTGGTCTTTGCCAGGAAATGGAAGCATAAAAATATGCCCATCATTCAGGTTTGGCTGTTGGAAGGAAAAGAGATCCACGTTTGGGTGAAATTAACTGCTTTTCTCCCCAAATAGTGATGTATCCAGATTGGACTCAGTATGGTCAAGAGTTGTACAGAGGATGGAAGTGGCAACAGAATGGTTAGAAGTAGAATTAGTATTGCTCAGTGTTATCATACTTGTTTCTATGCTTAAGTAGACAGCATGTAATGGGTAAATCTATTACCAATGTACTCGTTAGGTATGTTTTGTTCCTTTTCTTTCTCTTTGGTATTGTTATAGTTTAAACCTGTGACAGGATTATCTTTCCACCACCACCCCTTTCTGTGGTTTGCAATCTGTTGTTTCTGTTCAGATATCCTAATGATTAGGGTTGCCAACCTCCAGGTTTCTGGAGATCTTCCACTATTACAGCTGATTTCCAGGTGACAGAGATCAGTTCCCCTGGAGAAAATGGCTGCTTTGGCAATTGAACTCTATGGCATTGAAGTCCCTCCCCTCTCCAAACCCTGCCCTCCTCAGGCTCTGCCCCCCAAATCTCCAGGTATTTCCCAGCCCAGAGCTGGCATCCCTATTAATGATCTGTTAATAATGCTTTTGGTGATATTTTATTAAATGTGTAGCTGTAATTAAAGCCCCTCCCCAAAGAGCCCTGTGGTACCTTAAAGTCAGGCAGCTGAATCCGAAAGTTGTCGTCTATAAGCGCTTCTGCCAATGGAACAAGACTTGGTCCCCTCATACTGCAGCCCATTGAGCTCCCTCAAAATACTGCATTTAGGGAGCAGGAGACCTTTGGGGATAGCGTGGGAGAGTATGCAGTGGCAGCAGGGAACTTGTAAAAAAAAAAAAAAAGCCCCCCCTTCTGTGGGTGAAAATGACCTTTTGATTCAACTGTTTATTTTTAAAGAATAGTAGAAAGCTTTTTCTGCAATACTTAACAGTGCTATCCTAAGCAGAGTCACACCCTTCTAAGGCCATTCGTGTGGATTCATAAGGGTGTAACTCTGTTTAGGATGGCACTGTTAGTTGTTAAGGTGCCACAGGACTCGTTTTCTAATTCAACTGCAGTGATTGCCCTGGCACCCAATTACTTCCCTAGTGCCATTTTACATGTCACTAATGGAGAGGGGAGATAACCAAGTCACCATTTTGAATACAAAATACCAGTGATGTCCCAAGTGCTGTACTTGTTTTTGTGATAGGTCATTAGAACCAGCAATGGCTGTTAAACTGCACTTCTGGGTATACGAGGCTACAAGAAAACAAGTAACAATTCAAGAAAGAATAAAACCACACAATAATCGTCCTCAAAGTATATGCAGGACCTTTTCTTTGCTTGCACTGACCCTTATGAGTCCAACTGGGTTATAGCTGGTGTTCAGCATTATGTAGCGCAACATCAAACATTTGTCTTTGACATAACAGTAGAAAACTGGGGAAATATCTGGTACCAGATGGGGGTAGGAGGGGTAAGCATACTATTCAAAAGGATTCTTGGAAAAGACTGGGTGCTTTCAGATGTCATTCCAGCATCAACAGTAACACTGAAATATGATGTACGACACAGGAATTGTCACACAGAGATACTGTTGGGGTTTAGAGGGAGCTACTATTGCTGTTTTGGCAAAGTGGCATCTGTCATCCCAGAGATCTTTGGCTCTCGCACTGACTGGCACAGAGATCTGCTACTCAGAATGTCTGGATTGTCACTGAGTAGCACTCAAAAGCTGAGCACTAGCGAAATGTTATGGCTGGAAGCACCCATTTTATTATTAAGAACCCTCACTCAAAGGTTTATCTCATGACCACTCCGAAAAGGTAGAAATGTGGCGTGTGCTTTGAATTTCAAAGGAACTAGCAGAGCACTCTCTTTGGACATGCTTATGACAAAAGCCAAACCTGTAGACAGTGAGGCGGTGATTGTTGGATTTATCTTGTCAAAAAGTGACAAGTAACTCCAATCATGTTTTCATGTATCTGAACACACACACATCCTGCTTGGCCACCTTGTAAATTTATCATAGCTGAAGGTGGCTACTATTTTAAGAGGTGAAATTGTTTTCATCTGGATTGCATTCTAGCCTAGCTACCCTCATTACATTTACAAAAGGGCGTGCAGATCATAGGAGAATCATGGGGCCATCATTTGCAGATATGTTATAATGAGAAACTAAGCCACAGCTTTGTAAGAGAAGCGCACTAAATCCTGCACGTACCACAGTGTTAGCAATTAGCAGATTTTCTTTGACAATAATCAAATTCATCTCTGCTGCAATGAAGCCATAAGAGCGGCCTTTTTAGTGACCCTCTGCTTTTGGAGCAGCCTTATCTGCATGCTGGGGGAAGCTTCACCCATTTTTCATTTGCTTAGATACTGAAATCACCCTTTTCTCTCCAGAGGACCCAAAACGGCTTACCGTACATCATTCTCCCCCTCCTCTGTATGAACCTCCTAACAACAAACTTGTGAGGTTGGTCAGGCTGAGATACAGTGACCCAAGGTCACCCAGCAAGCTTATACAGACTGCTGTGAAAAACGGATCAGGGGCCAGTTAGACATGCAGGCACCCTATGCCATGATGATGGCATGCTAATGACCCTGCTGCAGGTATGAAACATGTTCTCTGCGGTGTCAAGGGGGTCATCAGGATGGGAGTGTCGCCTTTCGTGTCGCATAGGAATTATGCTCCCTTTCCTTCTCAGCTAAGCAGGCTGTTCTTATCTGGCCCTCGCAGTGGTGTTGTTGATTTACTCTTGCCTGCAGTACCAGGAGCAAAATCCATAAAACAAACGTACTTAGGTTGGTATGCTTGGTGTTTGCACAAAAAGATGCCGTTCTGTCATCAGGTGAGCTCCTGTTGCACCATATAGATTCAGAATGTATGTATTGAGCATTCCTTTTTATCTGAGGGTTTCATCCTGAACAAGTACAAGCGGCTACACGTGACTGAGTCGGACATCTCTGTACTGCATAGACTGGTCCCTTGCCATGCTACAAACTGAGTGCTCCAGCTTTTGGAATTTGAGTCCTGCCTGGAAACTCAGAAGTACTCTTGTAATATATAAACTATGTCCCAGTATTAACGTTACATTCAGAGGACACAGTGATCTTAGAACCTCAGTGCTACCAGCAACGAACTTTGCCTTTCTGTTTTAACGCACATGAGTGCTAGAGCAGAATCCTCTTCATGTCCAGCTCAGCTCCAAGGTGCTGTTGGCACCGAATGGGGTAGCGCATAATGGGGTGTATGTTGCAAACAGCCTCTTTAGACCACAGGCGTAAAACTCAAGTAGAGTTTAGACATCAAACGACAGTGTTTTTACTGGTGCAAACCAAAGGCATATTAAACCAGCAAGGCAGAGCCTGGTACCCCAGCATACATTTCAGCCTGGGCTCATTCCTAATTGGATATTACTGCACTAGCTTAAATGGGTAGGCATTAACTTTAACTCAAGAACCAAGGTGCAATTAGTTGGGCATAAAGGCACACTGAAGGGATACTAATTACCTTCCAAAAGATGAATAGAATCGAGTCAGGGAAGCAGAAAATTACCTTTGTGGGAAATCAGCTTAATAGTTTAAATGGAGGCTGCAGCAGCTGAGCTCCCTATTCCCACCTTCTTTCCACAAGCTAGCGACGAACCTCCTCAGAGAGGCAGGCAGAGGCAAAGCCTGGGGAAAGGCCAGAATGCAGGTTCCATCTGGCTGGTGTCTCAGGCTGCAGCTGCTGCCAGTGCTGGAGAGGCAATTCCAGCGTCACCTTGGAACGCTATCAGTGGGGCTCAGAAACAGCGATCATAAGTCTTTTGCCAGAGGCTCCCAGCATAGCAGAAGTTTCACATGTAGGTTGGGTGGGAATGACACTAAAAGGCACATTGGTAAGAAGAAGAAAAAAGCCTGAAAACACATATTTGGTTAATGGTTCATTATCTAGTTAATTCTCCTTTTTTGATTAGCTCTGACCAGAAATGCAAATATTTTTGGAAACACAGCCTGTGGGCAGAAGGTTGATTCTGCAGCCAAAAGTGAGTCATGAGCATCACCACTCTAAGATCATGAGTGGTGATTCTACCAATTAATATCTGCTGAATAAAACAGGGTTTGTTACAGAACTCATCCAGGACTGAAGTGAATTCAGATACTTCAGTTTCTTTGCCCACATTCCATCATCACAAGGAAACAAAAAACTACAATATTAATGTGCCTGAATGCAATTATTTACAGTGCTGTTCTAAGCAAGGCTGCCGAGAGTCACCATGGGCCCCCAGACAAAGATTCTATGTGCCCCTCATATGATTCTGATCCAAACCAAAAACCATTAAAAAAAACCAACATTTGGCTGGCTGTTACCATGTATCTATAATAATAAAAGAATCTGCGTGCCCATCTACTTGTCCGTTTGTGGCAGGCATCACTCATCAGAAAATAAAACTAGGAATCTCAAAATTGGCCACAAGTTTCAGGATGATCGTGGGAGCTCCAGGGCCCAAAACAAAAGGAATATCCTGTCCCTGGTTATCTCCAGACACGCCCCCCCTCCCCCCGTGCTATTTGCAATGAAAAGCTAAATTCTCACTTCTGTTCCTCATTTAGTACCACTAAAGTAGGTTAACATTCTATTATCATACATGTAAAGGATGTGTGTGCGCTGCATGTAAGGGGGAGAAAGAATCCTTTTACTAGTTTGATAGATTATGGGGAGATATTAACTCCTCCCTTCTGTTCATAATATTAACAAAGGTTTATTTCCATACTACTATTAAATATGTTCTAATTGGCAACTAGGATGGATGAGTAGGAGTTGAGACCAAGACTGGAAAATGGGAAGGGGGGGGATTAGAAGTGAGGATAGAGGAATGGCGGATCATGAAAGGAAGACAGCAAAACTGGCTGAGAGAGTTCTGAGAGAACTGTGACTAGCCCAATGTCTCCCAGCAGGTTTCATGTGGGGGAATGGGGAAACAAATCTGGTTGACCAGATTAGAGCCCGCCCCTCATGTGGAGGCGTGGGGACTCAAACCTGGTTCTCCAGATTAGAGTCCGCTGCTCTTAACCACTACACCATGCTGGCTATATGTTTACAGAAGAAAATGGTCAGAGTAGTTTGGTGTTAATGTTGCAGTCCTAGGCACAATGTCTTAAGAGTAATCCCAACTGAACACAGACAATTATTTTTAAAAATAATTCATAGGACTGGGATGAACATAAACCAGGGATTCATAACACGATAGTATGCAAACCAAACCAAATGCCATTTCCAGGAGGCCTGGTGCCTTGTCCCACTTGTCAAGGTACTGACATTTTAACTTTAAATGATACCTCTCCCTACATTCTAGAAACACACTTCCCTTTAGATATCAGTATTTCAGTTCATATGCCACTGTTTTCAAAAATATCAAGATTAAATATGTTTCTCTAGGGTTTTTTTTGCTATATGCAGCTTGACCTATGTATGTTTGCTTATAAATCCCACTGCACCATGGAACTGACTTCCAAGTATACTAGGCATATTTGCTAGGAAGTAAATACTTTTGACCTTGGTGGGATTTGTTTTCATGTAAACCTGTTTAGTCCTGGGCTGCTGGACTTCATTGGTAATAAGCAGTTATGTACTGATCATACAAAACGGTGATACTCAAGACTCTTTAGGGCATGCCACGATCAATAAACCACTCTAAATTTATAGTGTAGGTGAAAGATCATTTTGTGCAAGAAAAGTTGAGTTCTAGAATCATTTGATTTTTGTATGGCGTAAGATCCAGGGAGCAACAGCAAATAAAGCCACAGGCATTGAACTGATGTCAGTCAATAAGTGATTTTGGCATTGACTTGTGTTGGGAACAGATTTGTTTTTTCCCTTTCCCCCCCAAACATGCAGTATTAGCCATTCATCTTGGCTCTCTTCTAGCAGAAATAGCCCTTTGCTGCTGCAAATTAAATGGCTCAGCTGGCTGAAAAGCAAAACCAATATTGACATTTTGATGGAACTGATAGAAAATGAGCTGGTTTCAGGAATTGTCAACAATTGGGAATAGGCTGTGCTGGGCAAAGCTTGAAGCACAGAATAGGGACAGGAGCTCTAATCTCAACATTGCCATGGTTGTATCCTGTAGCCTGGGAAATGTGGGCACCTAACCTCAGCTAACCAAAAGAAGAGGGTGATGCTTATTTTAGCAAAGCACAGATAAAAAGGCCATTGTGTGTGTGTATAAAGTGCCGTCAAGTCGCAGCCAACTTATGGCGACCCCTTATGGGGTTTTCAAGGCAAGAGACTAACAGAGGTGGTTTGCCAGTGCCTTCCTCTGTATAGCAACCCTGGACTTCCTTGGTGGTCTCCCATCCAAATACTAACCAAGGCCGACCCTGCTTAGCTTCTGAGATCTGACGAGATCAGGCTAGCCTGGGGAAAAGGCCATTATCAGCCACAAATTAATTATTTCAAAAAATTATGTGCCACCTCTGCAGAGATCTGATCACAAAATATATACAAATATATTTGTATTCCAGGGGAGGGTGGGATACAAATAAAATGTCTGTTCTATTCTATTCAAGATAAATACAATAAGACATTTTTTAAAAAACATCTATAACATTATTAGTATTAAAACAAGCCACAAAATAGTAAACCAGCTTAAATGATGTCTATAAAACTGTCCTGGGCCTAGAAGAGGACTAAAACACCCCCAAAAGATAGAAAACCTTAATTAATATTTTGGGTAAAAATAGTTTTGGCCTGGTGCCTAAACGAAAGTAAGATAGGTGGGTTCAAGAGGTGGGCACCCCAAAGGTGAGGTGGCACCACCGATAAAGTCCTGTCTCTGCTTGCTACCTGTCTCACCTCTGCAGATAGGGACACAGAAAGCACAGCTTGAAAGAGGACATTAACTAGTTAATACAGGAATAGATAGTGTTTCAAGTGCCCCAGCCACATGTAATATAGGGCCTTAATAGTAACAAATAGCATTTTGAACTGTATCTTGTATCCTGACCCCCACTGAGTTGGCTCTGGACTCCAATTTAGAAGCTTCCACAGAGCCAGAGACATGGCCTGGGGGAGAGCAGGAAACTCTGGAAGACTCCTGCAGAGCAGATACCCCTGAGGAATCTGTGGTGGGAATCCTCTAGAACTTGCCCCTGAGAATCCTGCAGAAGGAGCTCTTCTGCCAGAACTTCCCCGTGTTTCCACAAGCCCTGGGACAACTAAGCGTCAGTCCAGAACTTAGTCCATAAGCTCTGCTGAACCCGCCTCCATGCAGCAGGAGAGGCAGAGGGCTCATGCCAATATAGCCAGTGAAGACGAAGAGCCAGGCTAGCAGCCTGTGCTCCACCTCCTGGACCAGATTATGGCTAGGGTTGTGCAAAAAAGAAAAGAAAAGGAAATTTCAGGTTCAGGTTTATTGGGCCAGGTTTTTTTTTTTTTGGTAAACCCGAAATAAGCCGAATATTCATACTAGTAAACTATTGGTGTTTGGCTTATTTCTGGGTTTACTGAAAAAAATCAGGCCCATTATGATCTATGGGGGAAAAAGTTTTGAAGCTCCTGTGGGGGCGTTTTTGGAGGTAGAGTTCCCTAATTTTCAGGGTAGGTTGAAGGAACTCCCATGAACCCTAAAGTTTGGTGAAGTTTGAATGAACCCCAAAGTTTGGTGAAGATTGGGTCAGGGGGTCCAATTTTATGGGGTCTGTCAGAAACACCAAACACTCTTATTCCATTTTAAAGAAATAGAGAAAGAGACTGAGACCAGAGAAACTCTGTTTAATACGTCTATTGCAATCAATGGGAGTTGACACCTTTCGGCCTGTCAACTCAAGGGTCCGCCGAGCAGTTTGTCTCTTTTATTCCCTAACACCGTCCACAATATTCCCTCCCCTATCCCCCCACTGGTAGAGGGGATGGGTTTACATCTTTCCAGACGCCTTTTTAGGTTACATTACATCATCTTAACCCTAGCCCACAATTATACCCCTTTGTTTTATTGGTTACATTTTATTACTATTAATAAGTTCCTTACACATGTGCTGTTTACTTTGTTTACTGGTTAAACACTTTTAAAGACTTTTAAATCCCATTCTTGTCTGGACTGAGCTGCAGTTTGTTGGCCCTCATCCATCCTATTTCCTCTTCTAGGCAAGCTGTTCAGGACTTCCACAAACCCATCTGACTCAGGGGTTATGGAGAAGCAGAGCTGGGTGTTTTCTGCATATTGGCAGAACAGCAGGTTCTTAACACCAGCCACTGAAATGCCAGTTTTGATTATACTGCCCCTTTAAAGTTGCTTTAAAGTTGTGTAGCTGCAGTGTCTTGAACCCAAATTCCATTGCCAAAAAAATTTATTTTAAAAATAAAGGAATAAAAACTGTTTTAGCCTGTAAAAAAAGGTAACTACTCTTTATATAGGAGCCCCGTGGCGCAGAGTATTAAGCTGCAGTACTGCAGTCAAAAGCTCTGCTAACGACCTGAGTTCGATCCCGACAGAAGTTGGTTTCAGGTAGCCGGCTCAAGGTTGACTCAGCCTTCCATCCTTCCGAGGTCGGTGAAATGAGTACCCAGCTTGCTGGGAGTAAAGGGAAGATGACTGGGGAAGGCACTGGCAAACCACCCCGCAAGCAAAGTCTGCCTTGGAAACGTCGGGATGTGACGTCACCCCATGGGTGAGGAATGATCCAGTGCTTGCACAGGGGACCTTTACCTTTTTTTACTCTTTATATACTCTTCACTGGTATGGTTTTCAACCATCAGCAAAGTAATGATTTCTTTCTCAAAGAAAGCCACAGCCAGTATGTCAGAGTCTTGCACTCAGTATGCAGCAGTGTCTTGCACAGATTGTTTCTTGCTATGCAAAGTCTAATTAAGCAGTTTCATTTGGCTAGGCAGTGAAAATAAATATTCTCACCCTTTATCTTTTTGCATACCCCCAAATTTAAATTTCAAACATCCTATTCTAGATGACCATCAAAAGGTCCAATAACATACAAGCCTGGGAGGATAAATCAGGGGGACATCTGAGGAAACATTAAATACAGCCAGGAAATAAGCAACAGGCACATATAAGCAACAGGCACGTGACAGCCTGCTTCAATGCAGAGTGAGGTAAGACCAAACAAGCACCCAGTTCAGGCTTTTAAGGCCCTTGGTTTGGGCACAGGGTGCCCATGGGGTCTTTCCACAACAAATTCCCCTCCTAGTCACTGCCACTTTCTCCTCAAAATAGCTTCTTCCGGTTCATTGAATTGCAGCTTTCCAGTCTGACATGCTAAACACTGTTCTACACATATATGTTAACAGAGTAATCTATAATTCTCCTTTGTAATGATGAGTACCAAAGTTCTTTTTCAGAGTAACTGAGAGTATAAGAGTGCAATCTTGTGCATATGCCACTAGTAGTAGTGAGAAAAAATCTATTGCCCAGACCCATTCTGAATACACCAGTAGAACAGAATGACAGTGACGCCAGAGGCTATCTTCTTTCATGTTATTGACAGAAGGACTTCTTAACAAATTAGCTGTGCCATTAGCTGTACACTAACTTGTATTTTAATGCAATTCTCCTCAGAGTGTGTATGTCAGGGGACTAAAAACCAAAACCAGACTGGATTGGCATTTCATCCTTTAATGTACTCAGCATTTGGATCCATAAGCCATCAGACCTTCCACTTTGAAGTGTTTACTGGCTCATTTCCAGCCGGTTGACTGAGAACAAGGATATGCAAAGCTTCCCGTCTTTAGTTCATTGGTTTTTATACCAACCAGAATGATCCCTTAATGTATCTGTGCGCTCTGCCTGTCAAGGCTGGATATCTTGCTTTTTCATTGGGCTGGTTATGCCAAGGTGCCTTTCCACATTACTTTCCCCAAGCACATGTATTCCAACTTGTGTTTGTTGCAAAGTTTGTGGCACTTGAGTGTCAGTTACTCAGGAAAAAAGCCGGCATCTGTACTAGTTTCCCAGACTATACTAAAATAGAAAGACAGACATGGAAGAAAGGACTATCAAGGGACTGAATTCAATCTCGTTGAACTCCAAAGGGTTCAAATCTCAGTTACTTGAGCTTCAGAGCACCAGCCTTGAGATCCTGAGGGCTGGTAGCAGATGTACACCTTGATCCTATATAGAGTTAGGCTAAGGTTGCCAACTCTGGCTTGGGAAATTCCTGGAGATTTGGAAATGGTGCCTGTGCAGGGACTTCAGTTTCTCTTACAGCCCATTCCTGAGCCGCGCCAGCAGCCCGACCCAAAGGCGTTTGGAGGCCGACAAAGGCCTCCGTCGGCGCAAGGGTCCACAACGCCTGCGCCCAGAAGGCGCATACCGGCGTTAGTGGCCCCAGCGCCGGTGTGCAGGCCCGGCCACCGGTCCCCAGCTGCCGCAGCGACAACACTAGGCCTGGACACCACCGGAACCTCCTGCCGGCACCTGGCCGCCGGCACAGGCTGCAGAGGCACCCCGGGAGGTGTTCCGGCGCCCCAGGAGGCATTCCCAGAGCATTCCGGCGCCAGCCGTTTCGGCTCAGGAACTTTTTTGCTGTGATATCTCCTGTGTAACCCTATGAGGGTTGCACGTAGGGTTGCCAGGTCCCTCTTTGCCACCGGTGGGAGATTTTGGGGGGCAGAGCCTGAGGAGGGCAGGGTTTGGGGAGGGGAGGGGCTTCAATGCCATAGAGTTCAATTGCCAAAGCAGCCATTTTTCTCCAGGTGATCTGATCTCTATTGGCTGGAGATCAGTTGAATTAACAGGAGATCTCCTGCTACTACCTGGCAGTTGGCAACCCTAGTTGCACATTTTTTTGTGCTGGGTAGAGGTTTCGGCTCCTAAACCTGGGTTGCCTCCTAAGCCCAGCGCAGGCATTCTTCTCAGGAATGCACTGTTAGTCTCTTTGGTATACCACAGAGCACACTGGCTGAGTTTCTCCAGGGGAATTGATCTACCGTATGTAGTCTGGAGATCAATTTTACTACTAGGAGAATTCCAGGCCCCTCCTGGAGGTTGGTAACTGTAAATTAGGCAATGATATTAGTAGGCGTCAATAGATTTGTTTAAATCTTTGCATAGGATTCAGCTGTGAGGCGGCAATTCCTATGAATGTTTATTTCAGTGTAAATCCCATGGAACTCACTGGAAGAAGGGTGGACTGGGACATTAAAATGGCCCAGGAACAAGCCAAGCTGAGCAACTCCTGTGACAGAGTAAGTTGGCACTGGAGGGGCCACTCAGCTTAGGCCCTGCCTATGATGCCAATGATGTGCATCAGCTTACCTGCTGCCTCCTTCCACACTGGCAGTTCAGGAAAGGCAACAGGTGAGCCAACATCAATCACTGGACTTTTCCGCATGGGCTTTTCTCATCGGTTCTGGCCCCATACTGCTTCAGTTTATCCCCTGATTTCCACACACATTTTTTTGTCTAGTTTGTCCCCTCCTTCCGGTTTTTTCCCCCCAAGTTCTTTTGAGACCACTTTTACCCCAATTAGGGTCGGCAACCTCCAGGTACTAGTTGTAGATCTCCTGCTATTACAACTGATCTCCAGCCGATAGAGATCAGTTCACCTGGAGAAAATGGCCGCTTTGGCGATTGGACTCTATGGCATTGAAGTCCCTCCCCTCCACAAACCCCACCCTCCTCAGCCTCTACCCCAAAAACCTCCCACCGGCGGCAAAGAGGGACCTGGCAACACTAACCCCTTGTTTTCCTGGAAGCTGATTTTGAGTCGGCTGTTTCCTTGTGCATAATGTTTCTGTCCGTTTTCTTTGTCCCACCCACTACCACGTACCTCCAGTCTACTGTTGAATGATTGGACTGTCATAGTCAAGTCATTCTCTCTCCTTTCCCCCCACTCCCTGAAGAGGAGTGATTTCTTTTTCTTTCTTTTTTTCAAAAGGTACTAAAATATTGATATGCTGCTGGAGCATTGTAACAATAGGCGTAGGAGGTTCTCTGAATTCCCAGTGTTCATTTTTAAAAAATTAAGTCTCTATCTCCTTCCCTCAGGGAGACATAAAGAAAAATGCATACCTCCATGAGGGAAGGGGCTGCTAGAGACTTATTTGATTTTTAAATGAAAGCTGGGAATTCAGAGAAGCCTATTGTTACAATGCTCCAGTGATATATCAATATTTTAGTGCTGTTTTTTTTATAAAGCAGGGGTGCTGGGATGCCACCTATGACACAACTGATGATTGGGTTGCCAACCTCCAGGTACTAGCTGGAGATCTCCTGCTATTACAACTGATCTCCAGCCAACAGAGATAGGTTCACCTGGAGAAAATAGCCGCTTTGGCAATTGGACTCTATGGCATTGAAGTCCCTCCCCTCCTCAAACCCTGCCATCCTCAGGCTCCGCCCCAAAAACCTCCCGTTGGTGGCGAAGAGGGACCTGGAAACCCTAACAGATGATGACAGCACCCTCCATTGAAAATCATCATTATTGATGGCTCATGTGGAAGAAAATAAACGGACTCCACACCTTTGAAAATGCACCTGTGAAAAGGCACGTATGGAACAACTGTGGTCAAACCGATTCCAGTGCTTGTGGATTGACTCCCAAGAAAACAAAGAGTAAACTGAGCATTCAGAAAAGCCTATTGTTGCTGCCAAAGAGTCCAAGCCAAGTGGCCCCTTCAATGCTGGCAAATGCAGCTGGGGTTTGGTTCTGCTTGTTCCTGGCCACTAGTGGCCCCATCAGGGCAATGACTCAGCAAGATTTTCCCCAGGACACTCAATAGCCAGTCTGGCCCTGCAATGGATTTGTTTCAGAGTACAGAATGGACTGCTCAAAGGCTGCAGGGAGCTTTTCCTGTTGGCAGCAGAGGATAGGACATGCAACAATGGGTTTAAATTGTGGGAGGAATGGTACCGGCTGGATATTAGGAATTTCCCTTTTTTTACAATAAGAGTTGTTTGACAGTGGAATCAGCTACCTAGGGAGGTGGTGAGCTCTCTCTCACTGGCAGTCTTTAAGCAGAGGCTGGACAGGTACTTGTCAGGGATGCTCTAGGCTGATCCTGCATTAAGCAGCGGGTTGGACTAGATGGCCTGTATGGACCCTTCCAACTCTATGATTCTGTGATTCTCACATACCCCTTTTCTGAACATGTGGATGCAAATTCAGTGTGTCTAGTAATAGCTGGGAATATGAACGGCCCCATTGTCCGTGACAAACGACGACCAGATTTTATCCAATATGAGCAGTTGTTTACAGTAAATGAATGTGGAATATGTGGCTTGCCCCATACACAGAACAGAAGCCACTAAACAAGAAAATGTCTAGACACTGTATTGGGCAGCTGGACTATAAGAATTCTTCATGCAGCGAATCGTGTGAGTTACATAGCAAAGCAGGTGGCTGCATTTTGCTGAAATGGAGACACAGCAGGTGGAAAGATTTAGAAAATTAATTCTGAAGCACTGCATTTTATTTCTTGTCCTCCCCCTCCCCTTAGAAACAGAGGGTTGTAAATACATTAGAATATTCCTACTATAATTGGGCATACATTTTTCTTGGTTCAATATTTCCTTTTTTTTTTAAAGGAAAATATTTTTCAAGAAAGATAATTATCCTGAACAATCCTTGAAGGCCTAGATGGATGCCTTTCACATTGCTGAACTGTGGCCTGCTTAGGCACAGTAAACACCAGGATAAATTGAAACACAAGGGGAAACTTCCAATCTGAAAATAGTACAGCGGAGAACCACCAGTTTGTTTAATGAAATACTGTGTACAGTTAATACTGTGTAAAGTTCTCGTCACCACACCTAAAAAAGGGTATTGCAGAGCTTGAGAAGGTGTAGAAAAGAGCAACCAAAATGATCAGGGAGTAACTGCCCTATGAGGAGCAGTTGAAACACTTAGGGCTGTTTAGCTTAGAAAGAAGGCAGTTAAGGGGGACATGACAGAGGTCTAAAATTATGTATGGTATGGAGAGAGTGGACAGGAAGAATCTTTTCTCCCTCTTTCATAATACCAGAACATGGGGCCATCTGCTGAAGCTGGAGGGTGAGAGATTCAAAACTGATAAAAGGAAGCATTTCTTCACACAACACGTAGTTAAATTGTGGAACTCCCTGTCCCAGGATGTGGTGATGGCTGCCAATTTGGAAGAGTGTAAGAAGGGAGTGGACATGTTCATGGAGGATAGGGCTATCCATGGCTACTAGTCAAAATTAATACTAGTCATGATGCATATCTATTCTCTCCAGTACCGGAGGAGCATGCCTATTATACTAGGTGCTGTGGAACACAGGCAGGATAATGCTGCTGCAGTTGTCTGTGGCCTTCCTGGTTGGCCACTGTGTGATCAGACTGCTGGACTTGATGGGCCTTGGTCTGATCCAGCATGGCTTTTCTTATGTTTTTTATGTTCTTATGAAAGACAAACATTGCACAGAGAATCAGAGACAGACTATTTGGCATCATCATTTACTTGTCTTTACCTACCAGCACGGAATTTAGCTACAAAAAACTCTTATGCAATGCACTGACAGGGACTTCCCATATTAGATGCTGAAACAGCATACTTACTTCTCAAAACCTACAAGGCATTCATACCCACTTGCCTCCTACCTGTCATGACAGATTAGGGGAATCATGAAGTCAACTCAGGCAGTGCAGTCCATGAGAAAAGGATTTCTAGAACACCACCTCATGGTGTCACGTGTATTTCCTGTGGAAGCTCTGTGCAGACCAGACCAAACAAATATACCAGTTCCGTTTTGAATTAACATCACTATTTTGCATGATGTTCCTGCTTACAGACATAATTATTTGGAACTGGCAAATACAGAATTAGCACTGATGGCACACCATGAATTAAGATGCATTAGCTGTGGGCCTTGTGTGTGTCACAGCTGACTTAAGGCAAGAGACATTCAGAAGTGGTTTGCCATTGGCTGCCTCCACATGGGCTGAGAGAGTTCTGAGAGAACTGTGATTGGGCCAAGGTCACCCAGCAGGCTTCATATGGAGGAGTGGGGGATCAAACCCAGTTCTCAGGATTAGAGTCTACCACTCTTAACCACTACACCATGACAACTCTCATTTACAGGAATTAATATCAGATTTAGCATAACAGCAGATGTATACACTTATGAAGCCTATCCCAAGTCAGATAATTTCCTGTGTAGCTCAGTGTTATCTACCCAGTAGCACTTAAGAGTCTTAGGCAGAGAGAGGTCTTCCCTAAAACCTGCTTTCGGAAATCTCAAGTGCTGGGGCTTGAACCTGTGATCTCCTGCAATGAAATCAAGTGCTTTACCTCTGAGCCACAGTGGCTCCTCCTATAGTTAACCACGTATAATGCAACACTGCAGCTACTACTAATTAGTAGAAATAGCTTCCTTTGATTAGATGTGGCACATGTCATTTCCCTGTTTGATTCACAAGCTGAGACTGCATGTACACCACCCTTTGTCAAAAGCCCAGATCCTACAAATCAGCTTCTTAAGGAGCATGGAGAAAGATTAATCAAACAGCTGATTGCCATGGTTTTGGTTTTTAAAGAAAAAGAGACTGCAGTCTGATCAGAGCCCAACCACAACATAAGTACTATCAGAAAATGATTGTGTAGTATACATGTATGGTTATTGGTGGGAGAGAAGGTAGCATGGTATAGCCTGATCTTGTCATATCTCAGAAGCTAAGCAGGGTGGGTACTTGGTTGGGAGACCACCAAGGAAGACCCTGCAAAGACAAACCACCTCTGGTTCTCACTTGCCTGAGGTCACCATAAGTAGGATGTGACTTGATGACACTTACTTATGTACTTACGTGGCTATTGGTCCAATACTTTATCACTAGTTTTGCTATAGGTTTTATGTATCTTTGAGTGTATTTTTATTTCTGTTTTACTATGCTGTATACTATTTGGGGAAGCTTTCCTAGCAGAAAAGCAGTTGATAAATTTTGCAAATAAATGAGGAATCCAGCTAATATGATCTGCTCTAATCACCCATACAGGTCTTGCCTTTGGTGCATTGAGCACAGAAGCTGTTTTGTTTCTCAGTGTTAGGGAAACAGCACAGCCACTCTTCAGAATCTGAAGATCCTGAGGGCCATGTGTAGTTCTGTGACTCTTTATACTTATGTTTTCCTGATTTTCCCCCCCACATATACCTGCTGAAACTCCACTATGAAAGAAAAGACTGGCAAGAGAGGATTTAAAACTTTTCTCTTGCCCCCTGTTCCCACTGAAAATTGGCACTCCTGAAATTTCTGTATACTGTTGGGGAAAATGTACCACAACGACATGTAACCCGTAGGCCCACCTTGAAATAGAGACATTACATGCCCTTCCCTGGTGTTCTTATCAACAAAGGGATTAAGTGGACTTCAGCCTAGAGTCAAAACAGCTCTCATCCTATCTCACTCAATGGGGATTTTTGGGGAGCTTAACCACCACTTTAAAAGCATCACTTTCCTTTCGCAGCTATGCTACACAACAAGGCTAGAAATAAGGTTCACAAACACTCTATCGGAGGTAGGAGCACTTGATTGCAGAGCTGGGCCAGTATGAGCCACAGCATGACAACGTAGCTGCCTTCTTTAGCTAGAAGGTGGAAAACAGGCAGGCCTGTAGGATATTTGCAGAATTAGTTTCTATTTTTACATTTAAGACAGGACTATCTCTGGACAGTCTGATCCCTATCTCCCGAAATGGAATTGAATGTCATAGAGAAGTCTTTGTCACAGGCAGCCCGAGGATCATTATTTAGCTCTTCAGAAAAGAGACAAATTATTTCATTCCTTGTTGAAACTACACTGCATTAAACTTGTAAAGAAAAGCCTTGAAGGGGGAGAGAGGAGGGGGGAAAGGAACTGTGAAATGATTTTAAAAGGAAATCCTGCAAGCATCCTTATGGCAACCAACTCTTAGATGAGCATTTGTGTATGTTTTTTCCCTTGGAACTTTTTCATCTCGACCCCAGAAGCAGAATTCTTCCATCTTGCTTCAACAACAGTTTGCAAATTGCTTGAGTGTCCCCTTCAGAATATTCATGCAATCCTTCCAGGATTCTAATTACCCCTGGAGCATTTGGTACCCATTTAGCAATATACAAGGTTAGTAACATACTATTTTCACATCTTCCCTGCAAGCTTCCTGGTATTAGCTCTTAGCACATTCCTGATTGATAATTGCTTGCAATAAAGGCAGCTAATTAATCACACAGAAAATTTCCTGATTAAGGGCCATTCAGAGAAGGCAAGGAGGAAAGAGAGAAACCAGTACCAACAAGCATTTCAGGAGGCAGCTGTCCTTCCTAGTATATAATACCCAATTGTGGAGTTCTACTACTGTTTACTCTGACTGCCCATAAATAGCTCCCCGCTTTCTGTAGGAAAAGTCAGTTTTTTTTGGGGGGGGGGGGACCCTTGCAAAAAATTTGAATGGCTTTGTAGACTGATTGCTTCTTGTGTATTCAGTGTTTTCATCTGGAAATGTTTCTGTTAAATGTGCCATTCTCTGGAATATCCTAAGGGGAGAAGCCACAGTTTTTCATTAGAATATAGCTAATGGGGAAGTTCTACTGGGAAATCTCTGCCCTTCTACTAAATATTTCTTTCATGTAACAAATTGATTGTGTTGTGCCTTGGCAAAAAAGAACGCTACATATCAAGGGAAAGTTGTCAAGAACAGTTTTCAGGGAGTATGAAGGTGTCCGAGAGAATTGAGGGAGGGGTGGAGGATAGTGGTTATAGTCTCCACGCCCGCTTGATACAAGTCCATTGGAAGGTGTGTGCAGAAGTACTACATATGTACAAATGAGTACATGTAGGAGTCTTTCTCTGTGATCAGAAATTCTGCTTTTGAAGGGTTCTGAGTCATACACTTAGGTGTCCTTGGGTCCTCTGCATGCTTTTCAATGACACAAACGCAGATTGGGGGAGTAGTAAGTGACAATACAAATGTCTACCCCACATGTTATTTTCTTTGTGAACTTTGTCTGAAAAGAGCTATGGCTGTTAGAAGCATACAGCTGTAAGGTTACCAATACAACTTGAGTTTAAAAGATGATCAACCCTTGCAAGTTTTTCCTGCTAACAAATGTAATGCTGCAATTATTTTAATAATTCACAAATCTCCCTTGATAAATCATGCTACCAATTCTGAAATTCTTGTGGCTTGCCATTAATTTTTTGGGACATAATGCTCCAATTAGCTTGGAATGTTACTTTAGGGAAAAATCTGTTCACATTCTAGGGGTATGAAACACACCGAAGAAATTTCACTAGCCTTACTGAAATCCTTTTGGCTTCTTAAGGAAGCTTCATTTTGCATTTTACTTTAGGTAAAATTCTGGTGGTAATTCTCTATTGTATTGTCAGGCTGAGAGAGAGAGAGAGAGAGAGAGAGAGATTGAGCAAAGTCATCCAATGAGCTTTGTGGCAGAGCAAGGATTTTGAAGCCAGGTCTCCCCTGTCCTAGTTGAACCCTCTAATCAATGCACCATTCTGATTCTCAGAACCTAGTATATGCCTTACTGCTTCTCCAGCTTTTTTTCAGTGTGATACACAGAAAAAGACTGATTCCCACATCTTTGGCATATGGAATAGGGGAAAAAAATCAACCTGGTGTCTTATTTTCTGGCAGTCTTCTGCTGAGATAGACACAGCCGGAGCTGTCTGCGTTGTTCAAATGCACGCTGTTTGGAAAATGGAATTTTTGACCTGCTGGAAATTTTGACATTTCAACATTTGTTTTCATCCTGACATGATACCAAAAAAGTCACAAGAATGCGAGATGCGCCAGAATATGTCAAGTCACAACAATGGTCCTTTTTGCCAGCATCTTGTCTGCAATGATGGTTACCAACTGATGCTTTAGGGTAAACATCCCTAACATTAAAAATATTCCAGAAGAGAAAAATGAGCTCTCTATCCACCTCTGCAAATAAATGAGCTTGGAAATACTAAAGAGAGGAACAGACATGTTGGCAACTTTAACTGATGTATAGATTTTTGGTTATAAAAATACCGCAGTGAAAGAATTCCCTTCTTTTGTCTTGCCAGGCCAGTTCTTGTTTTTTGCAGTAACATTTAGTGTATATTCACACGCTTTTTTCAACCAGAAGTTGGAGGCAGGGGGTTTGCAGTCACTTCACTGTAGGGATCAAAGTTTGTCCCGATTAAAAAAATAATAATTTACAAGCCAACATCAATTTGGTGGCTGTGATTTGTTTTTAAGCTGCTAAGAAGTTAACATGAGAAGAGTTTTGCTGGATCATTTGTCTATTTAGTCCCAATTCCTGCCTAACACAGTGACCATTCAGATATCTTAGAAGGTGCACAGGCGTTAAAACTACTGTTGTTCCTGGCAACTGGCATTTAGAGATGTACTTCTTCTGAACGTGGAGGTTCCATTAAGCTATCAGGACTAACAGCTATTGATGGACCTGTCCTCCATGCATTTGTAAAGCCATCTATAGGGTTGCCAGCTCACGTTTGGGAAATACCTGGAGATTTTGGAGGTGAAGCCTGAGGAGGGCAGGGTTTGGGGAGGGGAGGGACTTTAATGCCATAGAGTCCAATTGCCAAAGCGGCTATTTTCACCAGGTGAACTGATCTCTATCAGCTGGAGGTCAGTTGTAATAGCGGGAAATCTCCAGCCACCACCTGGAGGCTGGCAACCCTAGCCATCTAACTTAGTGGCTTTTGCTACAACCTGTGGCAGAGAGTTACATGTTAAATATGCATGTTTATGTTGGACCACAAATAATTTGATATTCATTTCTATCATAAAATGTTGACTGGAGTGAGCTGTAGGGACCATATCACTCCGGTCTTATCCCACCTACACTGGTTCCCAATTTACTTTGAGGCCCAATTCAACATTGATTGGAAGGGATTTTGTACTAGAGATAGTTGGACATTTCCTTATTAATTCACAACTTCTAGCCAAAGGACACGGGTGGGAAAGGGCTTGGAAAAACTTTCAAAGCTGCTCACAGAATTAGAAGAAAGCCACTGACACGCACAACTCACACTTCTGGATATTGTCTATGGATGTACTGTGTCAGATTTCCATCATGTGCACTGGATGAAAACCATTTCAATGTTATATCTAAAGGTAACCATGACTATAGCCTGAACTGACCCTAGAAGCTAAAATGACTAAACTGAGGCTATTGTACTTTGGTCACATTATAAGAAGACAAGAGTCACTGGAAAAGACAATCATGCTAGGAAAAGTTGAAGGCAGCAGGAAAAGAGGAAGACCCAACAAGATATGGATTGACTCTATAAAGGAAGCCACATCCCTCAATTTGCAAGACCTCAGCAAGGCTGTTAAAGATAGGATGTTTTGGAGGACATTGATTCATAGGGTCGCCCTGAGTCAGAAGCGACTTGACGGCACTTAACACACACACAACTATGACTATATCAGAACTGTACCTTCTTGGTGCCAGTCAGTGCGTTAAGAGTTCTTAGAGCTGACTTCCGGTTGGGCAAGATGGTGGAGTGACCGCACCTCATAGCAGCGGGAGCGAAAAATACCTGTTTTGTGGCTAAAAACTCTATACTTTAGCCCTGGGTCAGAAGATTTTCTTCAATAAACCCAACTCTCAAGAGAGAGGAGGAGCGCTGCAACCCAAGAAGGGTTTTGGATGTACCAGCAGGCAATTTCAGGCAAGTCCTGTATAGCTCCGACCTCCCAGTCGCCTACCCCCGCCCCAGCCTTCTGAGGGGGCTCTGTTTTTATATTACCTGGATGTGAGCAGTGGCGGACCTACATTTTTGGGGCCCTGAAGCTTGAACTGTTATGGGGGCCCCTTCACAATCAGCAACAACAGGGCAACATCCAACAAGGTCCAAAGGGCCTTGCTGCCCTTGCAAGGACCTCGAGGCCCAAATGACTGAGAACAGGGTGGTGGGGTGGAGTCCTTGAAAATGGGCCTTACACTGATTAGATAAAACTATAGAACTATTAAGCCATACACCAGTGAAGGATTCGAGGATCCAGCTGCCAAAATGTAGGCTATGAATAGATTCTGGGGAGCTCAGAGAGCCCTTACAGCTGGTGGTTCGGGTGCTGCAAGCCCCCAAGAAATTTTTTGAAATTTGACCAGTTACAGGGACATTTTGAGGCCATGTGAAATTGGTATTAGAGCATATTCTAAGGTCAATATTAAGTACTTCAACCCGCTGGCTTACGATTCTATCACTAAAAAAACTCAATCGATTTTGTTGAGAAATTCACTCATTTTTTAAAAAAAGTTGCTTCAGGGGGCCCCTCCAGAATTAGGGGCCCTGAAACTTAAGCTTCATTAATTTCACAGTAGATCCGCCTCTGGATGTGAGTGATATAGACTGACTCACCCTCTGTCCTTGCAAAGGATTCACAGACTGTCTGGAGTACCCTTGAAGACCCCAGAGGTCCTTGGTCCTCACGTTAAGAAATTCTGTCAAAGTATCAGCATGAGCACAATGCAAAAAATAGAAAAACCAGTCATTTGAAGACAGAATTGAGCAGCCGGGATGAACTGTGTGGCTTGTAGCAGATTGTAACTTTTGATATTCTTTGCCAACTTCTGTGCCTCCTAGGACAGCACAAGGAAGCTCTCCATCTTCTTGTAGGTCCCTGTTTATAACCCCCTCACCCCCCTGAATGTGTATTTGTGCATCAATTGCAGGTGGAAAGGTACTGGCTGGATGTTAGGAAAAAGTTTTTTACAGTAAGAGTTTTTCGACAGTGGAATCAGAGGCTGAACAAGCACTTGTCAGGGATGCTCTAGGCTGATCCTACATTAAGCAGGGGGTTGGACAAGATGTCCCCTTCCAACTCTATGATTCTAGAGGTGGTTAAATTATGGGTGCAGCTTGATTCTTCCTTACCAAACTGAGAATGGGATTTTCCATCTTGAAACCAGGTCCTCTTCTAGGCTATGACTTCAGCATTCGCCTGTCATGCTGGGCACTAGATTAGCCAGCCAAAGAACAATAAAGCTGTAGTCCAAGCTGCTACTTGGAGCTGATTACCACATTTGATAGGAGCATTTCCCAAGAATGCAGAGTGTTTCAGTCATATGGCACCGTTTTCTGGGATTTATGATGGTAATTAACAATCTGCTCTGCTTGAATTGGCCTATAAAAAGCTGCTAGGGTCAGACTGATGGGGTTTGGGTTAAGGTTTGTGCCAGGACACTTTCAATACCTGGCTAGAAGCATCTGTTGGTGAAAGGGGACTAAATGGAGCTGACAAGGCTGGGTGTGAGGTTGGTTCATTTCTCCTTCCTCTTCATGCAGAGACTTGGCTCTGGCTGGGCCTCTGCTTCCAAATACCAGCCTGGGAAAGAACAGACTTGCTTCTAAATTTGGCTTGACTAGAGTATAACTGTGAATCTGGTTGGGTTCCTTCAGTTTAATAAGAAGAAGAAAACGAAGAGTTTGTTTTTATATGCCGACTTTCTCTATCACTTAAGGAAAAATCACTCTGGCTTATAATCAGCTTCCCTTCCCCTCCCCACAACAGACACCCTGTGAGGTAGGTGGGGCTGAGAGAGTTCAGAGAGAACTGTGACTAGCCCAAGGTCACCCAGCAGGCTTCATGTGGAGGAGTGGGGATACCAACCCAGTTCACCAGATTAGCACCTGCCGCTCATGTGGAGGAGTGGGGAATCAAAGCCGGTTCTCCAGATTAGAGTCCACCACTCCAAACCACAGCTCTCAACTACTACACCATGCTGGCTCTTAGGATATCTTAGGAAATCTTAGGAAATTTTGGAGACAGTGATGCACAGTTTCTGAATCGTTAGGGAAGGAATACTTGCAACCTTTCTTCCATGCCCTCCAACATTTCACAGATGAAAACCAGGGCACACACATGTACTTGTAAAACTTTTATTCTCACACTAGGGATCACTGCCTGAAGGAGCGCCGCACATGCTATCACATACAAGCTGTATTAATTTACTCTGCAGTGGTGAAGCCAAGTTTGTATACAGTTTCCTTTCTCAAAAAGGGGATGAACACAGATCCCAGGTTCAATCCCCAGCCTTTCCAGTAGGGGAAAAAAAAGATCAGGTGATATGAAAGATGTCTACCAGGTACCTTGGACAATCTAAGGTTGCCATCTTCCAGGTGGGGCCTGGAGATCTCCCAGAATTTCAACTGACCTTCAGGTGACAGAGATCAGTTCCCCTGGAAAAATGGCTTCTTTGGAAGGTGGACTGAATGGCATTATACCTCACTGAAGTCCACCCCTTCCCCAAATCCCACCCTCCTCAGGCTCTACTCCCATATATCCAGGAATTTCCCAACCTAGAGCTGTCAACTCTAATTGCTGTAAGTCAGAGTAGACAAAACTGACATTGATAGACCTATGGCTTGACTCAGTATAAAGCAGCCGCATGTGCAAATATGTGCCAAAGCAGGACTACAGCTGAACATCAAGAAGACAAAAGTAATGACTACAGGAGAATTACACAACTTTAAGGTTGACAATGAGGAAATTGAAATTGTTGAAGACTTTCTATTTCTTGGCTCCATCATCAACCAAAAGGGAGACTGCAGCCAAGAAATCAGAAGGAGATTGAGACTGGGAAGGGCAGCCATGAAGGAGCTAGAAAACATTCTGAAGTGTAAGGATGTGTCACTGGCCACCAAGATTAGGTTAATTCATGCCATCGTATTCCCTATTACTATGTATGGGTGTGAAAGCTGGACAATGAAGAAAGCTGACAGGAAGAAAGTAGACTCCTTTGAAATGTGGTGTTGGAGGAGAGTGTTACGGATTCCGTGGACTGCCAAAAAGCAAATCAGTGGGTTATAGATCAAATCAAGCCTGAACTGACCCTAGAAACTAAAATGACTAAACTGAGGCTATCGTATTTTGGTCACATCATGAGACGACAAGAGTCACTGGAAAAGACAGTCAGGCTAGGAAAAGGTGAGGGCAGCAGGAAAAGAGGAAGACCCAACAAGAGATGGATTGACTCTATAAAGGAAGCCACAGCCCTCAATTTGGACATTTTGGAGGACATCAGAGTAGCATGCCTATTATTTTGGGTGCGGTGGAACACAGGCAGGAGGGTGCTGCTGCACTCGTCTTGTTAGTGGCTTCCTAGAGGCACCTGGTTGGCCTCTGTGTGAACAGACTACTGGACTTGATGGGCCTTGGTCTGATCCAGCAGGGCCTTTCTTATGTTCTTATGTTATGTTCTTATGACATTGATTCATAGGGTCGCCATGAGTCAGAAGCGACTTGATGGCACTTAACACACACACATTTGATAGAATGTTTAATCTTCCTACAAACCTGTAATAAAATATACTCAGAATAGTTGCTACTCAAAATAGCAATATTTGCTACTTGGGAAGGTGATTATGGGAAGAAAGTTGAGGTGAAAAGAAAGAAGTGAATTGGCCTTTTGTATTTATAGAACCAGGAAATAATCAGCTAACAGTAACACTCCTTAGGACTGCACTGTCAGTTATTTATCAGGGGCTCCTCAGCAATAGGATCACCAGGCTATGGGTTTTTCCAAAGGCAACTTGCCTACCATTACTGATCTTATTTGGCAATGTGCAGCCACTGGAGAATGTTGCATGCATTCTAGGACAATCCAGCTTTGTTTGGTCATTTAGAATGTCTACCACTCAATACTCATAGAAGGGATCAGTATCATGCCCAGTGCCCTATCCCTGATGTCCATGTGTACTGATGTACATGTGCAGGGAGCCCTACATGCATAGGTTTGTATTTGTGATCAGAAACTGTACAAAAATCAGGGTGTATGATGCCTGCATACATCAGGCTCCTTGCAGATGTTTCTCTGTACATGCAGTTATCCAGGAATGCAGCTAGCTAGCATGATCCCACTGTCTTCTATGCATGTACAATGTAAATAACTTTGAATTATTGGGCTTTCCCCCCAGTTCACGAAGGGTAATGGTGACAACTAGTACTGCTCTGTATGCACTTAACATGTGCGCAAGAACATGCTGTGCAGAAATCCAGAAGGTGCTTTAGCAAACATCAATGTGGTCAGTGTTCCCTGATGGCATAAACTATGAAACTTACATGACAGGCCATAGTGTATCAGCTATCAGTATCTCAAACTGTAAATGTCAGCTATCAAACACTGCTAAAGATTAGCTGTCAGCTATCAAATACTGAGATCAAATAGCACTGCATGTCAAATATTTACAGAAGGGTAGCTGTGTTTATATTGTGTACCCGAATATTCAAACTTCCAGAGGATATCTGGAAGATATTTGATACCAAAATGTACTAAGGAGAATTTGGAGGATAGTTTTTAGGAATACATTAATTTCACCTCTAAAATTTTAGTGTGCACACAATTGGACACCCCAATCCCTTGAATCACTAGAAGCATCTTAACTCCTAGTACATTTATATGTAAATGTAGATGTGGGAACATGAAGGTATAGTCATACATGCAGCTCATGGGGTTCATTTTATGTGAGAGCTTAGCATCAAATATGACCAAAGTATTTCACCTCCATCGACAGGGCAACAAGCAGCTTGTGTATTGCTGACATAAGTTAAATACATGCAGAAGTTTGCATGTGAAGGCAATAATTGTGTTATTTGAGGGCGGAGTTAAAGAGAAGGACATTTTGCTCGACTGTGAGAGTTTTTTGATTTTTGTGGTATAAAAATGCACTGAGAATCAATAAGCAGAATTTGATAAATCTGTATTGAGAATTACTGAGGGCCATTTGGGGAGGCTGAAGAGAGGAATATTTTTTCCTGCAGAGCTCAAGTGCTTCCTGGGGATTTCTGCATTTATGCTCCAAGACTATTTTGGAAAGTATCTCATATGCTCCATCTGGTCTGTGTGAGGGAGAGTACCCCAGTTGATCTGAAAACTTCCATATGCATACTACTTTCTCGTTAAATATGAAAACGATAGTCAGACGTGAAATATTTGTGCATTAAACTGTTGTGCTATTCTTGCACTGTTAAGTATATAGGCAGTTATATTTTTGCAATCTGTCTTTGATTTTAGTCCATGTGACCAAACCCAACTTGTGGCTATCAGTGCAATACTAAACAGATAATTTTATAACATTGAAGTCAATGGTACACCCGGGAAGAGTGTAACTCTGTTGAGGATTGCAGTATAAAGAACCTAGGTTTTCCCGGACAATAGTTTGGAAACGCTGGCATATCTTTAGGTTTGCCAGGTCCCTCTTTGCCACCGGCTGGAGGATTTTGGGACGGAGCCTGAGGAGGGTGGGGTGTGGGGAGGGGAGGGACTTCATAGCCCAATTGCCAAAGTGGCCATTTTCTCCAGGGCAACTGATTTCTATCTATCGGCTGGAGATCAGTTGTAATAGAAGGAGATCTCCAGCCAGTACCTGGCTGTTGGCAACCCTACATATCTTATTTAACAGTATCTGATGATTAGCATCCAATAGCATTTAATATTAGGTAGTATTTGATAGATACAGTTTCAGGTGGATAGACATGTTAGTCTACAATAGAAGAGCAAGATTTGAGTCCCATAGGACCTTAAAGACCAACAAGATTTGCAGTGTATAAACTTTTGAGATTCAAAGCATATCTGATGAAGGGAGCTTTCACATTTGAAAGTTTATACCCTGGAAATCTTGTGGGTCTTTAAGGTGCTTCTGGGTTCAAATCTTGATAGATGCAATGTATGAATATTTTCATCATAACATTTGATAGGTAACATGCTATATTAATAAATATTTTGAAGCTATAAGATTTTATTCTTTGAAGCCAGCCAAAATCAAAACAGCAAGAGATGTCAAGAAGTCTAAAGCATATGAATTTAAACATCTCATATTCAAAATCTAAATCTGGATTTTAATCTCAGTCAAAACACTGGATGTTAAAACTGTAAAATTCACCATATTTTACATCTTTGCAAGTATCAATTTAATCTCTAAAACACTTTAAAGGGATCTCTAAAAAGGCAAAATGGAGGTTAAAAAAAGGATGGCATTTGATCAGATACCTAAAAATAGTAACTGTTGCTGATAAAGGAAGGTCACTATAGTACATGGTTTCCAGTGTTTGCATGTATTAAATACTGGTGCCCCCAGTTTTGAAATTCTTCAGACTTGTGTTCATGGTAAAAATGAAGAGAACATGTTGCAATGCCTAAGTACAAAAAAAAGACAATTTTCTTTGTAAGGCAATCTAGAGGGTAATCATTTATCCTCCAGTGCTTATCTGGCTACAGAGGAAGCCATGCAGTTATGAGTTTAGTGAAGAGAGAGCTCAGATGTGCATGTGCATCTTTATTTATGAGATACATTATTTAACACTTTGACATGCAGCTAATTTAAAAATAAAGTTTATCAGAAAAGTATGCTGCTCTTCTCCCATACTAGACAGGGACACATTGCAGTGGAGTACTCCTGCCATACTAGTGTTGCTAACTCTAAGTTCAGAAATACCTGGATACTTGAGGGTGAAACCTGGGTGGGTGGGTGGAGGGATCTTTGCAGGGCATAATGTCATGCACCTTCCTGGACCCATTTTCTCCAGGAGAAGTGTAATAAATGTTTTAAATAAATAAGTAAATAATACATGAGCAATTTATATAGTCTCGAGATCAGTTATAATTCCATGAGATCTCCAGCCCCCACCAGGAGGTGGGAAACCCTATGCCACACCACTGCTGACTAAGCACATTGCAGATCAAAACCTTATGGGTTTGCCACCAGGTTAAGTGTAGATCCAAGCCACAAGAAGAGTGGCTTCTCAGATCCAAAGCACTTCAAGCAGAGAGGAGCCATAAGGCTCCATCCATCTAGCCTTTACTCTGTATGAAGGAAGATTTCTTAGAGAAAGTATTTGGAACATAGCTATATTGCTGGGCTAGAACCACGGTCTAGAGACAAAGCCACAACCAGTGTGGTATAATGCTTAGAATGTCAGACTTGGACCTGGGAGACCTAGATTCAATTTCCTGTTCAGCCATGAAACTCACTGGGTAGCCTTGGGCTATTTAATAAATGTGGGCTGATTCACACATTCCTTGTGTCTTCCACAGGTGTTGTTGACCCAACACATGCTGGAAGTCCTGTGCTCAGAGCTTAGTGTCTTGTTGTGTAGGGGCCCAATTCAGATTAGCACTGTGGTGCACAGCGTCCCCATGACATTGCCTCCCTATGCCATTTTCCCCAACCTGAAGCAGCCTCTGGGAGTGGCTACTTGCCCTGTTGGGGCTACAAGTGTACTGATGGACTATATGTAGGTTTTCCATTTGTCATTTTAGGTCAATTCAGGTCAGGAAATGGTAGGGGGCAGGCTGCAGCCCCCATCCCTATGTGCTGTGGTGCCAATCCAAATCAGGGCCCCATATGCCTGGGAATTTAATTGTGGGCACGGAGCTCCCAGAACATGATTGTCAACAAGATCCATGGCAATGAGAACTTTGTAATGTGTGAATTGTCTATCTCATCCCTGTCTATCTCACAGGGATGCTGTGAAGATAAAGTGGAGCTCCTTGGGGGAAGGGAACATATAGATAGAAATATAAGATAGGTAGCTGACTACTCTGGAAGAGCTGTCAAGTATTGAACTTTCTAACTGATCTTGCAAGACTCCCTTGTGAGCTTCCAGCTGAGCCTTCCAATTGGCTGAGATGCCTAAACAAATCCAGTTCAGAATAATTGCAATCCTAGCTGTTCTGTTGGTGACTATGACCAGTGAGCTAAGGCTGAATCCATCACAGCTCTCTTCCCCTTCCCCCTTGATACTATATTAAGCATTTAACAGCTTCTTTGGACTCTCACTCTGTCACTTTATGGTGCTTATCTTGACAGCATTAGAATAGATTCACTGTTCTCATGTGACTGACAGTCTACTATAGAAAATGCAGATTTCTAGCTATTACCACAGTTCCTGACACCACACAGAATAGGTCACTTGTAAATGCGAGCTCGCCACTTTATTTTTAAAGGAAACTGGCCAAATCCCAGATTCTCTGTTGCAGCTCGGCACAGTTCTAAGATGCTCTCAAGTGAACATGGTAAAGCCACATGGGTCATTCTTACAGATGACTACTTGATGAATACAAAAAAAAGGGGTGAATGTTAGCAGCAGCAACCAATGCTTTGCTGCTGAAATGGGCAGTTCCTGTGAAAGACTGCTTGTTAAACAGGTGCAGAAGTGTGCCAGCAGTCCAACACACCAATTACTAAATGCAGTTTACCTGGGCAAAGAGGCTGATAGTCAACATACTTGACCAACACAAATGAGGGATAATATCTTCACGTATCAGCCCACACATCAGCTTAGGACCGTACAGCTGACCTTCTTTATTATGTCTTCCATTTGACATGTGCATACAGCATCTGGCAGAATTTCTCCATCCCAGCACCAGCCTTGTGGAATGCTTTACTGAAAGAATAGTGTAGCTCCTCACCCCAGACACTGGAGAAATCTCTCCAAACTCCCACGTCGGCGTCATCCTCCTTCTCCTTCTCATAAGAACATAAGAAAAGCCATGCTGAATCAGACCAAGGCCCATCAAGTCCAGCAGTCTGTTCACACAGTGGCCAACCAGGTGCCTCTAGGAAGCCCCCAAACAAGATGACTGCAGCAACACCATCCTACCTGTGTTTCACAGCACCTAATATATTCGGCATACTCCTCTGATCGTGGCGAGAATAGATATGCATCATGACTAGAATCCATTTTTACTAGAAGCCATGAATACTCCTCTCCTCTGTGACCATGTCCACTCCCCTCTTAAAGCCTTCCAAGTTGGCAGCCATCACCACATCCTGGGGCAGGGAGTTCCACAATTTAACTATGTGTTGTATAAAGAAAGATTTCCTTTTATCAGTTTTGAATCTCTCACCCCCCAGCTTCAGCAGATGACCCACGTTCTAGTATTATGCCAACACAAACCCAACACATAAATTAAGATACTTAAATGAACATCTGTTTCTTTTAAGCTTTTAACAAAGCTGTTTCCAGTTTTCAAGCTCACTTCTGTAACCATGAGCACTAGAAGCTTAGACACGACAATTTTAGGGATTCTAACAAATGCATGTAAACCCATACAGCAGTGCTTTAGTAGAGCAAGCAGTGCCCGCTGCTCATTTGTCCAGATGGTAGCTCTTGTTCTGGGGGTGGAATATGCTTTGGCAAAGGAGGTCTGCTCTGCACATAAAAGTCAATTCAATCTCTGTGAATGAAATAAAAACGATTGAACTAAAGGAGGGAGAAATGGGATTTGTGGTGCGTTTACTGGGTGTCTTCATTATGCCTATACCTTCAGCAAAGGAAAAATTCTTCCCTTACCTCCCATAAATATTTATTTTAGAACTTGCTAATGCATTTACTGTATTTAATGCAATATTGATGGATAGAATATACTTGGCCCCAATGGCCCCAGAGCTATTGTACACTTCCCCAGGGGATCTTAAAATCACACCGCAGTAGGGTTGCCAGCTCTAGGTTGGGAAATACCTGAAGATTTTGGGGGCAGAGCCTGAGGAGGGCAAGGTTTGGAGGGGGGAAGGACTTCAATACCATAGAGTCAAATTGCCAAAGGAGCCATTTCCTCCAGGGAAAATGATATCTATCGGCTGGAGACCAGTTGTAATAGCAGGAAATCTCCAGTTGCCACCTGGAGGTTGGCAACCCTATACCGCAGGAAAGGCAATTCTCCCTGCAAAGGGGATAGGGCCTGATTGGGGCCAACAAAGCCATAGGAGCTCATTAAGAGATACCCAGTTCCAACCCCTGAATGCCCTGCTTCTCCCCCCTCTCCCCTGCCCCCACAGCTCCCTTTTTCCTTTCAGCTCCCATCTTTCTGGCTCAGGCATAAATACTCTGATCAGAAGGGTGCAGAAGCAGCTATGTTGTTTCTCCGTCCCTACCCCTAAAGATTTGTTGAACATGTTTCCTTTTATAATGCCATCTGGTACAGACTAGGAAGATGCACTTAACACCAAAGAAAGATGAAGCAGGCAACGAAAGGAAGAAAAAAAACCTAAACGAGCATCTGGCAGTTGACAATTGCAGAGCCCGTATAAAAAATCTGAAACTGAGGATATACATCGTTTAGGAAAGTGGGAAGAAAAGGGCCCCAGTGCAAATGAACGCAACTGTGATTAAGGGTGCACACTTACTTGGGAGTAACATCAAACACAATGGGACTTACTTTGGAGTAAACAACCATAGGATTGTACTGCGGGTCCCTTTGAAAGAAAGGAACCCTAAGTTAGTTGCAGCTAACACATTCCACTGAGAGTTATGAAAATCCTGTTGATTTCAGTAGGAGTTGTAATCCAGTTCTATACATGTTTACTTGGAAGCAAGTCCCATTTATGTCTAGTGGGACTCACTTCTAAACAAGCCTGCATAAGATTGTAGCCTTATGACACAAGCTTGTGCCTGTCTACTCAAGTTTTTCATATATCCTATTTTGTTCAATGGAGCTTATCCCCAGGTAAGTGTGCCTAGTAGTCATACAGTGCAATCCTAAACAGAGTTATACCCTTCCAAGTCAATTTTAGAAGAGTGTAACTCTGCTTAGGACTACAGTCACTTTACCTGGATTGGGCTACAGAATGTGGAGAAAAGGATAGTATCAGATTAATTGCAAGAAAGGCTATTCTTGGATGGAGGTAAGCAATGGTGCTCAACTCCAGAGCTGAAGCCTTCAGTCAGGGTGCAAAAAGGACATAATTTGGAAAAACTGTTGATGTCTGTGTTTGGTTGATACAGCTGTGTAGCCGGGGTTGCAGTTCAAATTTGCAAAGGTTGTCACAGCTGTGGTAGCTTGACAAAGCAGTACATAAGATTAGATCTTTTGAAAGAGTGTGCCTGAAATGCTGGCATGGTTGGAGGAAAAAGAAGAATGTGACAGAAAGTACAAATATTTCTGGGCTATAATAGTCATCCATCTTGCCTGCAGAAATAGCCACCTGGAATACAAAACCTACCTGACATGAAAAGGTTCAGCTCAGTACATCCTACTGTGCTTTGTTCTCGCCCTCTATCCCAAAGTAACAATCATCTGTTCTTTACCTTCCCCTTTGAACTCTTATCATTGTTGTGCTGATAGATGCCTCAGGTGACAATACCAGCCCAGTGCTCTAATGGCATCTCTAAAATGAACCCTTGCCTTCCTGTGTCAGTTTTGGTGATTATGCCTTTGTTGCCGCCCATTGTTACTTTTAATTTTCAGCAGATTCTAGCAATAAGTCTTTCAACAATTTGGGGTCACAACACTACTCCCAGAAACGTTTTGCCTTGCCACTGGATAGGTTTTCTGGATTGAACACTGAGAGATCATTACTTGGTGAGATTGTGGGCCTTTATGTTCCTTTACCACAGTTTCCCTTTACCGCTTTACCTTCCTAAGAATAGACAAAGGTGAGGGGGTAGGCAACGTGGTCCTGTATCAAACATTTTAGTACCTGAGTTTGGTTTCTCACTCTGCCCCTTAGGAGGAGCAACATCTGATGCTGCAGGATTCTGCTATTTCCCATGGCCTTGTTCCTGCTCTTGTAAATGACTGTCTGGAATACCTTGAAGACCAGGGAGAATTAACAGCCCCACCCCACAATGCCTTTGTAATTGCCAAGCAGAATGTAACATCAGTAACTGGGCAAGGCAGTAACTCCATCCACTAGGAAAGAGCTACATCAGTGATGTCCATAAACTCCATGGCACCCACCAGCACTTTCCTGGTGCCTGGAGATCTGATTGGCTGGGCAGATTAAAATAATGTGCTTTTGCAGTAGCTGCCACCAAAGTGTTTGTTTTATTCTCTCTCTTATTCTTCATTCCCAGTGTATTTTTAAAAATTACTCCTCTCATTCCCTACACTTGGGCTTTTGTAAGTGTGGTTCTGCCTCCCGCAGTAGCCATTTTATGGTTGTGCCCCCACCCTGTGACAGAATTCCAAAGGTTCGAAAAGGTTGAGGACCCCTTATCTACATCTTGCAGGGAGGATGGGCAGTATTTCTCTGTATACCTGTCACTGGTTCTACAAAGAAGGAACAGCAGCAGCCAGAACATCTAGGGCTGAGGAGAAGGACTAAAAATTGCATAGACCTCCATTATGGCTGATTTGCTTCATTATTTTCATTGTGAATTGTTTTAATTTGCTTTTAGCGTAAAGTGTCTTGTGAACCATTGTTGCTGAAGGACAGTCTATAAACAAAACAAAATGAATAAATAAAACCAGCATGGCAAATATTGTGGCTTCAACCTTGTGTTGTGTCTTACTGTGAGATTTGTCTTTGTCAGCTGTGCATTTCCCCGCAGTTTCTGTCCTAGCTTTTGGGCTGCAGGCAGGATAGCTCCTATCGGAGAGCAAAACCAGGGCCGGTTTGCCGCTGCTAGTCTAAGCCAGACAATTAATTCCCATTACTTCCCTGGCAAAGGGAAACCTATGTCATCACATCCAAAACCATATCACTTGGGAAGGCTGCATGATTCAGACTCTCAAGGTCACTCAAATACCATTAATTTTGCTGAATCAAACTACAGATTCTATTGCCAAGTACAATTTAAACTATTAGCCTGAGATTCTCTTGGCCAGCCCTTCTACTGGGGCATCCAAAAAGGCAACTCAGCATCAATATTCCTCTGTAGATATGTGACTGCTCTCCACACAGGCAGAAGCCGTGAAAGGGTCTGTGACTGCCAGGAGGGGCAGCTGCCAAATGCACCAGCTTCTTGTGGTTTCTCTGGTCTTTACAATGAGAGCATGCATGCCAATGATTTGCCAACCAGTGGTATTTACTCGCCCCCCTATCTGAGCGATTAGCAGTGTTCAACTTCAGTGCTACTTGGACTGCTAACAATGGACTGGCAAAAACAAAGCACACCTTCAACAGGCCTCTGCAAGTACAGGTTATTAATCATGAGTACAATCTAACGCACCGCTAGTGGGGGAGAAATCTGTATCCAAAAAAATCAGATTTAGCAAGTCTATTGGAGGGGGAAAAGAAATTGGAAAACATTATTTGAATTACCAACAGTGTAATACTATCCTCGGCCAAAAGCAGCGTGAAAGGGATAGCTGCAAACATCTTCTGGCACTGAAACGGTGCCATCTCGTCTCTGTAGAGCTTTTTGCTTGGCTAGATTGAATGCTAACCCTTCTATGGGAATGCAGGGCAGAATTCTGAATATACCATACTCAGACAGGATCTGCCCTTGCTCTTCTGGCTCTATTGACTCATTAGCCAATGCCCTTTTGGAATGCCGCTTTTACGAGGAACTTCGATCACACTATATTTCCCCCCTTTTAATATACAAATCCAATGCCTCTGTGACTGACATAATGCCTTTTTTACTAAGCGATAAGGACCCCAAGGCTACATTGTCAGTGGCAAGATTTGTTTCAGTCCTTATATCCCTCCTGCTGTCCCGCATAGCTAGAGGTAAATGATACTGGACCAGCAAAATGCATTTAGGTCATGTGGCTGCACAAAGGAGGAGATCAGAAGAAGGTGGTGAAGGACAGTGGAAGGAGGTGACTACATCAGCTGGCAGCCATTCAGTTATACTGGGACCACCTCTCCTAGTGCACAGAAAAAAATGTGTGTCTTATCTGAAGGCAAATACATATCACTGAGGGAAAAATTACCAAACTTCTACAGGTAAACACCAGATCTGGTCTTGACACTAGACCTTGGTAATGTTGGGTCAACCCCAGAAGCTGTGTTCTCTGTCCTAATAGTGGGGGTGAAATTCACAAGGACTCATATGGAATGGGAAATCTCTGTCCCCTGCTGGCTCCCAGCCCTCCTGCTTCCTTCCTCTTCCCCTCCCATTCAACCCCCTTTGCAGGGGCCAGAAGTGTTGCCAAGATTAAAGTGGAGCCACCTTTGACAGTGCTGCTCTAAATACTAATTGTATGACTAACCATGAAATACTTTCTTTCATGACAGAACTTGAACTCCTTCTCCGCTCCCACCTCTTCAGCTGGAATAAAACCACCATCACCACGCTTCTTTCTCCTTCCAGTCCATGTCCTTACCTGCTGCCTGTGCTGGGCTCTGGAGATAAAGGTTTGAATCCTATGAATAAATTCTGTGCACACGAGATAGCCTCAGCCATGCAACACACTTTCTCTTGCGTTAGCATTTCCATCGTAACAAGATCAGTGGTTTTAAGTGGGCCTTGAAGAAACAGATGTTCTAGTACAAGAGGAAGCACACTCCATGCTAGAGGCTATCTAGTGTGCATGAACTCGTTCGTAGGATCCAAGCCATAATGTGTGACTAGCAGACTACTGTGCTGATCTTCGTCTCAGGTCTGCTTGGAGGGATGGTCTAGAACCAGAACAGCCTGATAGGAAGGGCAAATAATGCTTCCAGGGCTGATTCAGGTCAGGAAAATAGTACAGGAGAAGGCTGAAGCCCCTTTCTTCTCCTACATTGTGGTCCAAATCAGGGGCACTTGTGAAATGAATTCCCTTATACCTGACTTCTAACTGTCTCAGTCCAAGTATGGTCAGGTTAACACAGACACTACACTTTACAAACCTGAACATGTAATGAATGATTTTATTATTACGGCAATAGCCAGATAAGCTGCAAACCTTAACATGTAGTCTCACCCTCAAGTGAAGGGTACTTTTGCTTATGTATGTGACGTGCCATAGTAACACACTGGGTGGGCATATAAGAGATTTTTTGCCTACCCCAAATGAGTGATGCTGGCATGCTACGTGCATAGTGACATATGCACATCTTCATGCGTCACTTCAGGGGTTATATGATACCTGGGTAGTGTGCCGCAGCAATCCTAATGAAATCTGACACACTGGAAATGCTAAGTATTATTATTACTGACATGCCTACCCCAGACAAGAGGTATTTTGAGCATGTGTGCAAACATGTCCCTGGCCCAGTGTATCATTTCAGCAAAAGAGGGATTGAAGCAGGTTCACAGGATCCTCTCATTCATAACTTTAACTTTAATCTAGCAGACCATACCCTCTATAATGAGATTTTTCTTCTGAAAGCCAAACAACCAAGTTCAGTTATAAATGCCCACTGTGCTGTCAGGACTGGAGAGTACATATCAGAGAAAACAGAGCTCCTAGTTCTTTTTTTCCCTGGCAACATTGCTTCAGATCCCACTGACAGGATAAAAACAAACCACAACCCTTCAGTGCCTGCAGAGAGAGGAGTAAAAAATATTGAATTCAGGAGATGTGAAAGACCCGTGGCAACCTTTTCTCCATTTTGTGCTGTTGTGCGTCTGTGAGAGCTGGTGAGAAAGCAGGAGAAAGGCTCTCTCTTTCTTCAGTGTTCTAGAGTTTCCATCGATCCTTTCATAATTGCAAACAGTTTGGATTACATGATTCATGATTCCAGAGCCTCTGTCACCAGCTGGGAATTTCACAGAATGCCAATCAAGAGCATAAAACATATAATATGCTTGATAAAAACTGGTTAGCATACCATAATGGTGAGACTTCAAAAAAAGTGGCAGGCAGGACAAGGAGAGACAGCAACAAGATAGCTTCAGTGCTTCTGTAAGGCCCAGGCAAGAGGATGGGCACCCCTCTGCACTGAAAGTTAAAGCTCTTGTTAAAGGTAGGAATGGGATAAAAGCCCAGCTAGGAAAGGTGCACAGAATTAATTATGGTTAGAATTTAAGGGGGTACATTTTTTAAAAAATGGTGGATTTTGCTTCATTCATTATTTAAAATGAACCGTTTCCTATTATTCAATACATACATTTAAATGGTAACTTCCTTTTTTCATTCCAAATGGGATGAAATTTTCAAAACTGTGAAAACCTGAAAAGATTATCACTCCCAAATTGTAGGAGAAAGGCCCCTAGTTTTACAGTCAACTCGCTGTCTTGCAGATAGGGTTGCCGACCTCCAGGTACTAGCTGGCGATCTCCTGCTATTACAACTGCTCTCCAGTTGATAGAGATCAGCTCACCTGAAGAAAATAGCCGCTTTGGCAATTGGACTCTATGGCATTGAAGTCCCTCCTCTCCCCAAATCCCGCCCTCCTCGGGATCCACCGCAAAAACCTCCCACTGGTGATGAAGAGGGACCTGGCAATCCTACTTGCAGAGCAGGTACAGTCAGACATCTGGTAACCCCAGAAGACAGGCAGCATTACAGAGGAGACATAAAGAGGCATTTGCCACTCCAAGAAAGGCAGGGAGAGTGGACACTAAGACTCATGCACCCCAAGGAAGGAGGCAATTACAAAAGGGAAGGGGGGTTGAAGCTTCCCAAGCAATCTGGGATTTGCATACACCGCTTTTGCTGAGACTGACTGCTGGGAGTGTGAACAGCATGTACAGAACCCCTCTCTTTTCTATCACTCCACTGCCACTTGAGTCAGGGAAGGATCAGATGGGGGCTGTTGCAGCATCTCAGTGGCTGCTGTCTGGGGCTGTCACACAGAGTTCACTGTTGCCCATAATCCCCCAACACCCTTTTTGAAGGGTAGGGTGTTGTCAAAGGTTCCAGCAAGACTGCCTCCCTGCCCACCATGCCTTCTTCCTCTTCCCCAGACTATGGAAGCCAGCATCCCCACCTTGGTCTTAGGCACCACACCCCATCTCTAGCTCGTTTTTTACCAGTAAGCATGGATGCTTGATGAAAAGCATACACTGGAATAACAGTGGTTAGTGGAAATCACTTTAAATCTGTGGGCAGTGCAATGAACAGTACGGAGTGATTATTAATACTCAGCTAGGGTTGCCAGGTTCCCCCTGGCCGCTGATGGGGGATGGGGAGTAGGGTTGCCAGATCCAGGTTGGGAAACTCCTGGAGATTTGGGTCTGGAGCCTGGGGAGCACAGGGACCTCAGTGGGGTACAATGCCATACAGTCTATCTCCCAAAGCATCAATTTTCTCCAGGGGAACTGATGTCTGTAGTCTGGAGATGAGCTGTAATTCCGGGGACCCCAAGTCCCACCTGGAGGCTGGCATCCCGATACTCAGCATGAGTTATACAGCATTAGAAAGGCTACATTGCAGCTTGGATTGCCAACAGACCTGAAGAAACAGAGGTTTAATGTGTTGAAATGGGCAGCTGAAACTCTTCAGGGCATGGAGGTAAATAGCCTCCTATTAAGCCTCTTTTAAAGGGACAGGACATTCTTTTCTCTAGGTACCTGGCAACCTTAATTGCAGTTGATCATAGTAGCAGTGACACTAACAGATGCCAAATTAAAACTAAAGACAGATTTACACTAGAACTTGGACTAAAGGGATAAGAAGAACTTCACAGATTAGCTAAAGAACAACATACACATTCAACATGTGCAAAAAAAAAAGTCTCTCTCCCAAACAGGTCTGACATACCATGGCTACTCACTTTTGTAGAGCACCAAGATCTAGAACCAGAACTTACTCAGGCAAAGAGATGATGGCTGGAGGATTCTGCTTATCATCAAGAAAGCCCCTTCCAAGTCAGTGGCGACTGGTGGAAACACACTTATTGGGAAAAACTTTCTTCTGTTGTAAGATATGATCATATGATATGGACATGGACTTAAAAGATTCCCTATCAATTCCACTCTCCCCTGATTCTTCCCCCCTCGGTCTCCCTCTGAACATGCTTTCTTTTAACCAGAGAGGCCAAAATATTGAATATTAACAGATGCCATTGTTATAAGACAGGAAAGAGCCTTAGTGTTTCATTTTTTGCCATTAGTTGATAAATGAATGTGCATCCTTCCTAGAACGAAAGGTGGAATTTAAAATATCTGAGCTAAATTTCCTGAGTTAAACCGCCACTTTGGACCATCTAAACTGCACTGACCGTGTGATATATGTCTGCGTGACTGAGAAATAAAAATGCTGCTAACAATTAAAGGCAAATAATATTGGTCACTGGAGGGCTCAGCATGGTAACAGAATAGAGGGTGTACTGGCACCTCAGAAGCCACTCACCTTGATGTGGCTGCTGAGGAAAGTAATTAGCATGGCTCATTGATCACAGTGGGATGTGCCACTGATTAAACATGCCAAAGATTAGCCTGCAAATAATCTGTCCTCTACTGTTTTTCTGGAAACCAAGACTAGCAAGATGACTGCACCGAATCAGGCCTTGCTCATGTACTTGCTCCTAGGAGAACTATTTCAGGAAACACCCTGTGAACTCCTTCAGGTTTTAGTACTTCTGACTTTGCTATTTCCCTGCACTAGGAGTAGAGCTTCTAACAGCTCCCTTAAAGACCATTAGATTTTTACATCTTCCCTTTTACACGCATATTACTAGGGTTGCCAGGTCCCTCTTTGCCACCAGCGGGAGGTTTTGCCACCAGCAGAGCCTGAGGAGGGCAAGGTTTGGAGAGGGGAGGAACTTCAATGCCTTAGAGTCGAATTGCCAAAGCGGCCATTTTCTCCAGGTGAACTGATCTCTATCAGCTGGAGATCAGTTGTAATAGCAGCAGATCTCCAGCTACTACCTGGAGGTTGGCATCCCTACTTATTACCCATAGGGGCCACCAGACACAAGGACCATTCTTTTGTCTCCTTCTGGAACCACCCCAGTTTGCAAAGCAGAATGGGAAATTTACAGTCCCCCCCTCCCCCCAAGAAAGCTCTTCCCTCCAGCTGGGATGGAAAGGCGCAACTACAGCTCTTCTCCTGACATTTCAATCCTTCTTCCACTGTTTGCTGCTGCCAGCCTACTGTGATAACACATAGCTATTTATCAGTCCAAGCAACATCCACAGCTACCAAGTTGTGATCAAAGCAAAATCTCACTTAGCCTTATAAAAAGGCCCAAGTGCCAGTGACAACAATAGGAAATTTCTTTTGGATGTGCATACATGAATTAGTAAACAGTTGCTTACAACTGTTGGTTTAAAAAAAAAAGGTTGAAAAGCTGAAAAAATTCAGTTCTTTCCAACTTAAAAAATAAAGAATGATCACCATAAAAATGTTTTTGCTTCTGTTATTTTGCAGTGATTGGCGAGGGCTTGAATCCTAGTAGTATATCACAAAAGAACATATATGGTGCTTCATGGTCCTCTTTCATCAAATATATGCTTAGTCAGCCTCAAAAACTTCTTGTGGCTTAGAGAATCAGCACACATTGGAGTTTCCCCATGTTTCCTGTGCCATACAAATTTTCTTGTAGAAGAATGCTTCTGGAGGACAATGTTTCCCTGTTTGGAACATAGCATGTCTTTCCTTTTTTGGGGGGTAGGGGGAGATTCCACATGACGATGTGCTGTTTCAGAATATGGGGCTCTTGGGTTTTTCTCCATTTAAGCCAGAGCAAAAGAAAAATCTCATTTGATCTGATTTTAAAAGGAAATGACTAAAAAAAGGTTTAGTTAGCTGTGAAGGAGGGAGTCATGGGTGGGCTGTGTGGGAGCAAGATTTCCACCCTATTGGAGTTTCAGGGCAGATGTTATGGATGGGCAGGGAGCAGGGTTGCCAACCTCCAGGTACTAGCAGGAGCGATCATAGAATCATAGAATCATAGAGTTGGAAGGGACCACCAGGGCTATAATAGCATTTTCTCCTGCTATTACAACTGATCTCCAGTTGATAGAGATCAGTTCACCTGGAGAAAATGGCTGCTTTGGCATTTGGACTCTACGGCATTGAAGTCCCTCCCCAAACCCCACCCTCTTCATGCTCCACCCCAAAAACCTCCCGCTGGTGGCAAAGAGGGACCTGGCAACCCTAGCAGGGAGTGGGCAGAATAACAGCAAGTAGCACAGGAATGAGGTGTGTAGACCTGTACTCACCCACCTCCACCCCACTGACAGATGCTTCCACAGTGGGGGTGGAAACTCCCTCGCAGAAGCAGCTGAAGTCATTGTTAACTTACTTGCCAATCAAAAAATGGCAGCATGGATCTGTAGTGAATAAAGCTTATCAATTTTAAACTCTCTTATTGCAAGAGATCTTTGAAATCTGCGCAGTAGGCAACTACCTCTAGATACATTCCTTCCTGATGATATATTCCTTTCTTTCTCTCTTGCACAGAAGGAAGCCAGGAGAGAGAGAGAGAGAGAGAGAGAGAGAGAGAGAGAGAGAGAGAGAGAGAGAGAGAGAGAGAGAGAGAGAGTTTACTTGGATACATACTTTTGTTAGATGAAATCGGCTTAAGTAACTCTGTTTTATCATTTTGTTTTTTTGGTATCAAGTCACATCTGACTTATGGAGACCCCATAGGGTTTTCAAGGCAAGAGACACAGAATTAGAGGAAGCCAATGTCTGAAAAATTCAGAGCTGACCTTGTACTAACTTCCATGTAACTCTCCTTAGTCATTTTTTAAAAAGTAAAAAGCAAATACTGAAGGTTGCAATCAGATGAGAAAGACGAGTAAGAAGTCCTTTCCTATCAGCCAGTTTTTCCTCTCAAAATTCTGAAGTGGAGACATTTTTATACTGCAGATAGCTGAGTAAAGGAAGGGTTCTGGTGCTCTTTTTAAATGGGGAAACCCAATGATGTTACCTTCTTTTGCAGAATGAAACTGAACACAGAACCATCAGAGCCAGGGCCCATCAAAACCCTTGCTTAGTTTGGTCTATCAACGATATATCTAATCTTGACACGTGCCCTCCATCTGCGGCTATCTAAAAGTGCAGGTGGAAGCTACATCGACACTAAACATATTTTCCCGCAAAATTAGGGGACCCCCCCACATTTGCCGGAAAAACCTGAAATCTTTTAAAAACACATCAGGGTGTTTAAATCTCCCTCCAAAACAAAAGATTATTCTCTGTGCAAGCATACCCATAAAATATTATTGAGGAGTGGCAAGGTCTAATTCTCGGCATCTCTGTTATTAATCATGACAGCTAAACAGAACCTGTTCCAGAGGTAGATTGAACACTGGATATATCAGAAACTGGAGAAAAATAGGGGAGATGTGTTGTGTTTTTGTTCTGCTGGTGGACGTCCTAGAGGTATGTGGTTTGTTGTTGAGAACAGAATGCTAGATTAGCTTAACCCTTCATCTGATCCAGCAGAACCTGCAGCTGTCCCTTGAGGAAAGCAGACATGGGTGGGGAAGGGAAATGGACCGGCACTGCAACAATCTTCCCTCTGCCATCTTCCTCTGGTGTCATGTGACTCATCTAAATTCGCATTTGCATGGCTAGCCTGTCTACAACAACAGAGCAAGGATGGAGAGGAGAAAACACTGCTCTAATTAATCTGCTCGCTTCTCCATTTTTCTCTCTTCCCCTTCTTGCCAGGCTCCTTAGCAAAGGTGCAAGCATGAGTCCCTCCCAAGGTGAATCAAATGGTATCAGAGGAGGTCTAGGCAGAAATGGGAGCATACTGTCTTCTGCCCTTCTGCCACCATTCCTGGTTTTCGAGCATCTGGATCCTCCAGACACTACATCCAGTCAATTCCTGTATTGTCCCAGATTTAATCCTAGTGGCCATCCTTCCTAGTCAGTTTTCTCAGAGGATAAATTTTTTAACTGAAGGTATCATCTAGCATAGCAGCTCTGGGTTTTACCTTGGGATTCGAGAGACTGCATCCACCATCATAAACACTTATTTCAGTTACGCTCATCTGTAGAGCTTTTGGCTGAAAAGAATAGTTCCTTGCCCTAGGCTCAGGTACATTTCCCCCACTGTGCAATTTATTCAGGCTTCAGAGCCATCAAAACACAAAAGAAGACTTCAATAGTGGCAGCAGAGTAAAAGCCTGATTTGGAGCCCACCAATGCAGCTTCTGCCCTGACCTGGATGGCCCAGGCTAGCCTGATCTCATCAGAGCTCAGAAGCTAAGCAGGGTCATCCCTGGTTAGTATTTGATACCAGGGTCACTACGCAGAGGCAGGCAATGGCATACCACCTCTGAATATCTCTTGCCTTAAAAACCCTAGGGGGTCACCATATGTCAGCTGGCAAAAACAAAAAATGCAAATTGTAAACAGAGTTATACACTTCTAAATTTATTGAAATCAATGGATTGGGAAGGGTGTAACTGGTTAGAAAAGAGCAACCAGAATGATCAGGGGACTAGAGCAACTGCCCTATGAGGAGTGATTAAAACGCTTAGGGTTGTTTAGCTTGGAAAGAAGGTGGTTAAAGGGAGACATGATAGAGGTCTATAAAATTATGCATAGTATGGAAAGAGTGGACAGGGAGAAGCTTTTCTCCCTCTCTCATAATACTACAATGCGGGGTCATCTGCTGAAGCTGAAGGGTGAGAGATTCAAAACTGATAAAAGAAAGTATTCCTTCACACAACGCATACGTAGTTAAATTGTGGAACTCCCTGCCCCACACAACGCATACGTAGTTAAATTGTGGAACTCCCTGCCCCAGGATGTGATGGCTGCCAGCTTGGAAGGCTTTAAGAGGGGAGTGGACGTGTTCATGGAGGAGAGGGGTATTCATGGCTACTACTAAAAATGGATACAGTCTCTGACATGATCATGGTATTTTGTGAACATGTGCAGAATTAATTCCATATAGAGCTTAAACACATCATGCAATCTAAGCCACTACATAGGTTGTGTAATGTATAATGAATGTCTGTGTCATGCTGACAGGCTAGCTCTGTGTCATGCTGACAGGCTAGCTCAAGGTTAGCTCTATCAAAGCTAACTACTAAAGTTACTCTGGCTTTGTCCTTGAAGGGGCAGTGCAGAGCACTTTTCTCTTATCTATCTAAGTGTGCAAAAGTCACCTTTCTGACTCAGCTGCCAGATGTCAGAATCTCAAAGAATACCAAAGGCAAAATACTTGGCCTTTTCAAGGTCTTAAGATATCTTAATGTACTAAGAGTGCATTAATAGCTTAAACTGTGCTTAATATAGCTTAAAGGCATTACAGTTCTCTTAAGATAAGAGTAATATGCTTTCTTGCCTTCTGAAGGCTATGCAGCTGACCAAATGTAAACAATGACACTTTGCAAGTGACAATGTCAGCTATAATTGTGTTTCATGAGTTATATAGTTAAACGTTGTGCTACAGATTTCTAAGTAGTCTCATTTAATGCGTATAGACCTAACGAAGAGGATGGTATAGAAATTAAATATGTAACGTGATCATGTAACTCAGAAATGAGGGTTTATACTTTAAGCACAGAGGAGTGAAAGGGAAGGATGTCCATATTTGGACAATAAGATATCAGAGGACAGGAGCAGATGCCACTAAGCTCCTGGTATCTGATAAGAAAGAATAAAGGTACCCTTTTGAAGAATAAGAAAGAGAGAATAAAGGCACCCCTCTGGAAGGATAAGAAGGAGGGGATAAAGGAGCCTTCTTCACTCTTAATGGGTCTAGAAATAGTATAAATACAGCTTCAATACAGCTAGCACTTTAGAGTGTTATAGCTGGCAGACTGCAGCTGTCTGAAGTAACACTTCTCCATCTCAAAAGGCTTGAGATGTAAAACATTGAAACTCTGTCCTTGCGTGGACAGTAGTTCTCAGAGATATCTTGAAGTATCAAGATCTGGATATTTCAACATATCTTACTTACAGTCTTCTTGTGAGACTGCTCTATTCCTAGAAGAGGATAGAGACCCTTAGAATTCCTATTCTTTGAATAGGAATCTAAGTGCAGTGATCTTTCCATGTATTGGAACACTGAGAGTCCATTGTATTTATGGATTCTTATAAACTAAGCCTATTTGGCTTACCAATGCTAAGAAGCATCCTGAATACAGGGCTAATAGCTAGACCTCTGGGATTGTGTCAGAACGTCCTCTACTTAACAGAGGGACTTCTGAACCTACTCAGAGCAAGAGACCAGAGATATTCCTGAAGGGAAAGGAGACTCTCTGTACTCTGTGAGATATGCACAATGCACATACACAGATTGGCACAGTCAAAGAGACTGTAAACAGCTTTAAGCTAACACATAGTATTTATATATTCAGCATTGCTGTCTAAAACTAGAAAGAGCATGCATAGCATGTACATACACAATGCCTGATCTTAATGATGATCAGTTAAGAATATTAATAGAAGTCTTTAAAGGATTCAAGACTTAGCAAATACAGATGCTCTGGGATAACTTCATATGTTCTCATAGAGCTTAGATTCTTAGAGGACTCCAGATGACACAGCAAGGTATAGTGTGTCTTCTGTACAGAAATGTTATGATGTTTGGAATGGTTTGAGTTAGGATGCTTCTAACCAAATCTTTCTTCAAAGAATTAACCATATTTTGACAGGATTTCTGTAACCTTATATTCTGAATGAAGGTCATTGCACTAAGGATACTTTATGAGTATATTCTGACTAAAATACTCCTTTATGGAGGCATAGAGAATGTGAATGATTACTTGCTACATAAACATGTTTAAGACTAATGATGTCTATCCTTATATGATATTTTAAGGCTTTGCAACCAAAAAGCATATATTATATAATGTAAATAAATGTGTTTTTTATATACTTCTACTCTTGTCCATTATTATAAATTTATTGGCGTGTTCAAGAGATGTCCTAGGAGCAATAACAAGTTTCTAGGAACCGTTGATTCCGGTCTAGTGGTGTCTCGCTGAATAAGATAACATATCCCTTCTCAGGAAGGGATCCTTTCTAAGAGTGTAGGCACTTAACGGCCCGAACCGCAACACAGTCATGATGCATACCTATTATCTCCAGGCTCAGAGGAGCATGCCTAATAAATTGGGTGGAACACAGGCAGGATAATGCTGCTGCAGTTATCTTGTTTTGGGCTTCCTAGAGGCACCTGGTTGGCTACTGTGTGTTCACTGCTGGACTTGATGGGCCTTGGTCTGATCCAGATGGCTTTTCTTATGTTCTTAAGATTGCGCTATACCTTGAATTGGGCTGTTTGCAGAATTTTCAAGGACTATTCTAGTAATTTAGGGGCAATTTTGAAGAATATCTTATAAGTAATGAGAAAATGAAGAGAACCAGGATCATCATCTCAGCTTTACCATGACATGACTCCTGTTGACCTGTCAGGACTATCAATAAGTTGAATAGTCTGGGGACTCCCTAAGATGGAGAAGGAGGCTGTGATGAAGCTATAGATTACATATGATTGCATGGTTTGCTTTCAGCCACCAATAAAATGGGTAATCTAATCTTAGACATCATTTCAGTGCCCTAGCCTCCTGACCTGGATAATCAGGAGAGGCATTCCCTTCTCCCCAAAGTGGCACCCCCCATCAATAATATAAACAGCAGTTTAGCTATACAGAGGATGGGAAATATTGCATTTCCTCCTCCCTTCCTTTGCTGACAGGTCAGGCATGCGCTTTCCTAAGATACGATTTGACAGTAACACAACACAACAACAACATTAAGGGGGGAAAAATAGCTGCAGAGGCAGCTGTCAAAAACCTCATGTTCTGTAACCACCAGAGAAAAATCAAAGCTGTCAGTCTTAAGTAGTGGAGTGAAGGGCAGCCAGAAGGAAAGCAGGATCATTGGGGTGGGTGGGGGGAGAGGAAATCTCAACAAGTGCATGGATACTTAACAAACTTAGGGGTCTTGCTCTCTCCATTATTGCATGTAGAAAGTACTATCTCTTCATGGCAGGGGGAAGCTTGAGCTTACGGCACCTAAACTACTCTGACTCACTCTGAAACCAGTCACACAGGAAGTGATATCCAGAGAAGGTACCATATCACATGAGACTTTCAGCAACATCCCTATGTGTTCACAGGGGTCCATTTACTGTACCCCTAACTTTGAGGTCTTGGATCTAGGCTTGCCCAATCTGGGTTGAGAAATACCTGAGGTTTTGTGGAGGAGTGCCTGGGAAGAGGAAGGATTTCAATGCATTATAATGCCATAGAGTCCGCCTTCCAAGTGGCCGTTTTCTCCAGGTGAACTAATCTTTGTCACCTGGAGATCAGTTGTAATCCCAGGAGATCTCTGGCCACCACCTGGATGTTCTGTATGTTCTGAAATGAATGTAATATTTGAAGAAAATTGTTCATTTGTATAGAGTTTTAAGCCTATTATTTTCAACACGTTTAGGCTATCTGCAGCTCAGAACTTTAGTGAGAAGAGTGCTACGCATACACATGTGCATATTGTGAAATAATATAAGTAAATTTGCATAAGTTAAAACGATCAGTGGCTGTGTACTGAGATTATTTCCTTAGGAATTTACCACCTGGAGGTTGGCAACCCTACTTGGATCTGCTGAGCTGGTATATCCAAAACTTGACAAAAACACCCTATAACTATCCCCTTAAATTCACTTTGCATCTGGATAAGGCTAAAAGGAGAGGAAGAGGCTGTTAAAATGAAGTGGGCTCTAAAAGAAATAATGACAGACACTACCTCAATTTTATGAATCAGTGTTTTTCACACTCCTTACAGGCCCCAGCTGAAAGGGAAGTTGAGTGGGCTGGATAGAATGATGGGATACTTGAAAAGACTGAAAGAACTGACATACTAAAGAGTGCTGTTGCATTTGAGAACCATAAATGGGATACCCTGTCAAAGGCACTGAAGAGAAAAGGCCAAGAATAATTCAGATACTTCAAAACAGACATTACTCTGAAGATCAGTGTGTGTGTGTGTGTGTGTGTGTGTGTGTGTGTGTGTGTGTGTTAGAAACACACTCACCAAGTTCCACTTGATCCACTAGGCATGATAAGTTAGTTCCACGAACTGACTGTAAAACTTCCCACGAGAGGGGCTGGGAGGGGATTTTTTCTGGCCCTCTGCTCTTTCAACTACTGCATCATTCTATTTCTCCAGGAAAAGACAGATGTGCTCTATCAGCTGGGCTTGTAGTATGTCAACCAGCTTCACAACTAAATTGACAGATGAGATGAACGTACCCTATCAGTCTAGCCCCCTCTCCTTCAGCTCCTTACCACTGCTACTTTTTCCACTCCCTTTTGCAGCAGAGAGCAAATAAAGCACCTGGATGCAGGATGCTTTGTTAACTTGCCCCAGCGGGATCAGGAGGAGGAGGATGCTGTGGCAGCAAGCAGGCAGGCAGAGAGGGGTAAGATTAATGGCTCGGCTGTCACTTCAGGTGTGGAGCTGCACTCCCAGCATTATGTATTCTCTCTCTCGGAATCCTACACTTAGCATCAGCAAGCAGCATGTTATTTAGGATTCCAGAAAACCCCATTATCATTTGAATATGAAATGGGGGGGGGGAGGGAAGTAGACACTCTGACCATATACAAGGGAACACACACACACACACACACACACACAGAGAGAGAGAACAATATTCTTAAGGTTAGTGTAGAAAAGAGAATTTTGTCAGCTGCTGCTTGTCCTGTGGGAAAGAGAAAGGCTACAATAAACAATCTGAAGATCCACCCCCATCCACCTTTGCATCTGCCACCCTCAGGTGTGTGAGTATGTGTGTAAAGTCCTGTCAAGTCGCAGCTGACGTATGGTGACCTGTAATGGGGTTTTCAAGGCAAGAGACTAACAGAGGTGGTTTGCGAGTGCCTTCCTCTGTATAGCGCCCCTGCTATTCCTTGGTGGTCTCCCAATCCGAATACCAACTAGGGCTGACCCTGCTTAGCTTCTGAGATCTGATGAGACTGGGCTATACCATGCTGCTTTCCTTCCCCCACCCTCAGGTACTGGAGCAAAACAGGCAGCTTGTAAAGAGTGTGGAAGGTACAAGAGAGGGCAAGTGTGGTAAGTTAATAGGAGGAGCTGGCAAGGGACTTCTCTGCCAGCCAATGCAGCAGCCCTTCAATGGCCCGCCAAGTACAGACTCTTCTGTTGGAGGCATTTGGCAGGTTCTACGGGTACAGATGGCTGGTTGGTTGGCGCAAATCGGCTAGGAATTGTTCTTGGCAAAGATCCAGCACTTAAGCCTTGCGAACATAATAATCCATGTTATGCTTCCCTAGGGGTGAATTGCAGGGGTTATCACCACTTTGCAGTGTCTATGGCCAAGCATCTTTAGACAGTAGAAATAGTGCTACACCTGGAGCCTCCTTCATGCTTCACCTTTTGATTCCACCTTTTTGTTCCTTCTTTGCTACTGAAATGGTGGGCTGGTTCCTGGATGGTCTTTCCTTAGCTGAAGTCTCTCCCTTTTGGGCTGCCAACTAAAAAGAATAAAAAATTGTCCTGGCTTGGCCTGTCTGTGACTTTAACAGGAGCCTGATGGGAAGAATTCAGCAGGTGAAGCTTTTTACAGCATGGAAATAAATATATCATCTGCTAATGTCTGCACATCAAGTTGCTGCTGATGGCACAACTCCAGTGGAGGGTTAAGAAGTTAGCAGCTGTATTCCTCTTCCATAACAAATTGCTGCTGCTGCTGTTCTCCCTCTAGAAATCACTCTGTAAAAATACAGATAATTAATGAAGAACCTGTGGGAAACTTTGGTGTATCCTTTCATAATCTGCAGTGCAAACACACAGGTGGGGAAAGGGATGAAGCTTAGTGAAGAAGAAGAAGAGTTTATTTTTATATGCCGATTTTCTCTACCTTTTAAAGAGAATCAAACCGGCTTTTAAAGAGAATCACCTTCCCTTCTCCTCCTCACCTACCTTGTGAGGAAGGTGGAGCTGAGGTAGGTGGAGCTGAAAAAGTTCAGAGAGAACTGTGACGAGCTCAAGGTCACCCAGCTGGCTTCATATAGAGGAGTGGAGAATCAAACCCAGTTCTCCAGATTAGAGTCCACCGCTCTTGACAATTACTCCACGCTGGCTCTGATGAAGCAAGCGCATGCTTTGCATGCAGAAAGTCCCAGGTGCAATCTCCAGCACCTCCAATTAACGTGTCTCAGGTTGCAGGTGTTGGGAAAGAGCTCTCTTCAGATCCCAGGTCCAGAATAGAAAATACTGAGGAGAAATGGCCTGCCTTGGTAAAAAGCAGCTCCATATCATAGAATCGGAAGGGGCCATACATACATATGTCTATATGCTTCTAGCAAGAAGTTAAAGGCAAAACTAGTCCCCTGTGCAAGCACCCATGGGGTGATGTCACATCCTGATGTTTACTAGGCCGACTTTGTTTACGGGGTGGTTTGCCAGTGCCTTCCCCAGTTGTCTACGCTTTATCCCCAGCAAGCTGGATACTCATTTTACCAACCTCGGAAGGCTGAGTCAACCTTAAGCCGGCTACCTGAAACTGACTTCCGTTGGGATCAAACTCAAGTCGTGAGGAGAGCTTTTGACTGCAGTACTGCAGTTTACCACTCTGCACCACAGGGCTCCTAACAGGAAGTTAACAGCATTTTTTTAAGATGGAAATTGTTATGTATGAATTGGGACAGTAGGCAGGAGAAACCCTGCAACAAAAATAGTGGAGTTTTCCTATTGCGTCAACTTGTGCGGCTTCAGTTTTTGAATGAGGCAAAGTTTTCAGATAGGAAGACATTCATACTCCCCCCCCCCCCCCGAATGCTTTGACTCATCCCTAATGAATTTTGCAAAAAGCTCACAAGCAGTGGAACTGAGGTGTGTGTGTGTGTAGGGGGGGACAAAGAGCAGAAAATCACACACACTTTTTGAGCTCTAAATTAACTGCAACCTCATAAAGAAAGTCCGGGATGTCACTGCAGACAGCTCGATAAAGATGTTTGTTCAGCATACAGGAAGTCAAAAGGAGCAAAAAGAAAGGGTTCAGGGCAGTGTGCAAAGAATTGGCAAATATTAGAAAGGAGTCAGACAGATTCACCTTGGGATTAATTTCTCAAAGCAGATAGAAGGGGGAAAGGCAACAGTGGCTGTTCAGGCATATCTTGCAGGAAGGGCAATCCCATGGCACAAACTGCAAAACCAAGAGAGTGCTCCTCAGAATTGCTTCAGCCTCAGAAAAGGAAGGGAGCTCTTTCAAGAGTAGGGATGCCAACCTCGAGGTAAGACCTGGGGATTGCCGGAATTACAGTTTATCACCAGACTACAGACATCAGTTCCCCTGGAGGAAATGGATGCTTTGGAGGGTAGACGCTGACATTGTACCTCGCTGAGGTCCCTGTCTTCCTCAGGCTCCATCCCTGTATGTCCAGGAGTTTCCCAACCTGGATCTGGCAACCTTACCCCCATCCCACACACACACACACCACCAGTGGCCAAGGGAGACCTGGCAACCCTATTCAAGAGGCTCTCACAATGCATGCATGGGGAGGTGATGAAGATGACCATAAAAATGAAAGCCTCTTTCCCCCTTATGGGGGGGGGGGTTTGTTGAGACACTAGCAATCAAAGAAATCCAGTTAACATATATTGGCAAGATCAGACTACAAAACCAGAAAGCTTGGAGATTAAAAGAGACGGGTCAGAATTTGGGTGGGGGTTCTGCCCCGAGTTCAGCAATGACATTGGATCATCTGATAAAGAAAGGGAGAAGTCAAACTCCTAGGACATCTAATTTTAACAGATGCAGAATCAGGCTATGGAAATAGAGGCTGAGCCCTTGACTTAGCCTGTCTACACACTGTTGCCGGCCTGAGTGATAGGGAGCCTGTACCTGTGGTTTCCCTATGAATCTCATGAGTAAAGCATAAAAGTAAAGGTTTACAAAAAGGTTTATAGAGACTTATTTCTCTGAACAGAATTGTTGATGTAGTAAATAAAGTAGAATAAAGGTCATGATGTTATTGAGTTGCTGGCTAAGACTATTCTCAGTATTCTGAGATAAATAAACTACAAGACTACAAGGTTATGATATGCAATGTTGCCCGCTTGTGTTGTGTCTGGAAGAATATCAGCATCGCTTATCCGAGGTGCTTCGCCTCTTCTTGACACTGACAAGAAGGTCATTTCTGCCTGGGAGTTTAGCCCCTCTGATAGCTGTCGTGCGAGGAGGGAATAATGCTACCAATAATGCTAATCTAATGATTCAGACCTAGTCTTCAAACAGATGGTAACCTTGCACTTGTGAACTTTATGACTCAATGCCAAGGACATGGTAATGCTTTCTTCACAGACCAAGTGACAATGGCACACCACCATGTAGGTATTAGAGTAGCAACCCAGGGCAGAAGCTTCTGGTCTCTCAGCTCAGATGACCGCTGGTCTGAGAGAATAAAAGCCAGAACCAAACTGCCAGAAGGCAGAGAGTAACTGGAGGTCAGCTTCAGCTGTCTGGCCTTGCTCTCTCCATCTTGAAAGATGTAAAACCTAAAAAGATTGAAGGAGGACAACTCTGGTTGTCAGGCCTCACTCTCTTACCATCTCTTGCATACTATGGAACAGATTTACAGTCTTCTTGCCTAAAGCTAGAAATCCCTTTTGAAAGGGAATTCAGTTCAGCAATTCTAGTTCTCATAAAGGCTGGAATCTGAAGTGAAATGCTGGCAGGCTGCTCCATGACAAAAATGGAGACCTTAGAACTCCTAGCACTCTACCTTGGAGAGGGGAGTCTAAGTGTATTGGATCTTCACCATATTTGGTATATTGAGCCTCAATTGATCCTAGCAAGGATTAATGGAACCTCAAAGAAGATCTGTCTGATCCTGTTCTGGCTTTCCAAATGCTGGCAGGCATGAGGATTGTATATCCTATATAGATCCTATATAGATAATTCCCTGGATCTGTTCAGAAGTCTTTTCTAAACAATAGAAGGGCTTCAGAACTTTCCCAGGGTAAGAGGCCAGAGATATTCCTGAAAAGAAAGGAAGATCTCTGTTTTCTGTGTTAATACACAAGGTACATATAATGCAGTGCTTACATAAAACATATACAGAACCTATTAGGCTTATTTATGAAGACTCTTAACCAAGTAAACATATTCTCTGAAATTGGCAAAGCCAGAGAATAACTGAGTCTTCCATAGAACATTAATACAGCCTTAAGCTTACACATAATGAATTATACATAACACATAAGCTCTGCATTGCTGACTGTGAAAATACACACATACTTTCAGCATGTATGTAGCATTCCTGATCTCAACAATGATCCATAAACATGTCCATAAACATAGAATAGATTAAATACAAAGCTTGTGGAATTCTATCCTCTACACACAGCATTGGGTAAAGATAACACATATTGAAACATATAAATATCCTGAACGTAAATTCAGTTCCCATGAAGTTAAGATGATTTACAGATGACATGGCAAGGTAAAAGTATGTCTTTTGTCCTGAAATATTGCTATGATACCTGGAATGATTTTAAGTTGTTTTTACTAATCATATCTTCCCTCCCATTAATCATGTTTTGATAGGGATGCTGTAATGATTATACACTAACCATGTTTTTTACAAGATTCTGTAACTGTGGTATACTAAATGAAATAGACATACAAGTTGAAAGGTTTAAACTCTCATAGAGAGAAATATTATGAAACATAGAAATTGCTTATAAAGATTGTTTGAAAATGCTTGCATATATCATAATGTATTTTATGACATGTTTTGAGAGTGTGTAAATATTCACATGCATATATATATATATTATGTGAAATAAATGTTATTTAAAGGAAGTCCATTGTTTATAAATTTTCTGGCACACTTCAATAGAAAGCCTACAGTTGTAGGAATTATCATTGACTCCTGTCTGTGAGGTCTCGCTGAATAAGATAACTTCACTTCTTAGTAAGTGATACATTCTAAGAGTGTAGACCCCTTAAAGACATGAGCCGTGACAACACTGAGGAAGGCCGCTGGGAAAAAGTTGTTTGAAAGTGATCTCTCGATTGAAAGCGAGGCTGTGCCTCTTTCACAGTATCATGGATTTCTTTTGCCAGTTAGAAATGGCCAGCAATTTAAAAGGGTATTTGCCCCTTTAATAAGGTCACGGGATCAATAAATGTTTGTATATTCCCCATGCTTCACTGGAACTTGTACTCAATCATTCAATTTTTTTTTGTATAAGAAACTTTAGAATGGAGCTAATAATGCTACTTGGAGAAGCCCATTATGCATAATCGAGCCTGAGAGCCCTCACCATCCAAAGGAAATGGATCTGCCTTACCCTATTGCACTGGAATGCAGATTAGATAGCAGACAACAGCTGCAGAGAGCGCTACATGGAATTGGACAGATAGGATCTCATTAAGATTCTATTGTGTCTCAATATTTATATATATATTTTTAAATGGCAACTCTCAGAGGCCCCAGCAAAGGGGAGAGATATTTTAACCTATATATTGGTTTGCATTTCACCAGCTCCTTGTTTGCAATTATGCAGCTTCTGAGCCCTTAGAGACTATCCGATCTATAGTTCCGATATTCTGCTTTATTTGAAGGGAGAAAAAAATCCCTGTAATGTGTATTTCTTGCAAAGATACTCCCCATTTTCACAATTCATCTTCTCCTACCTAGATTCCAAGCCTTTTAAATAGTGGAGAAATTAAAAGCATTTAAAAGAAGAAAGAACACAAAAGATTGCATTCAGGCTAGCATAAAGCATGTCTAGAACTGGAGAAAGCATCACTGTCAAATGAGCAGATCTATGGTGATCATACTGATCTGGTATCCCATGCCTTCTCTATAATCACATAGAAGTATACTTTTAAGGTCTATGTTTCAACTTGTAATGTCATATTGCATGTTCAGCTTTATACCTAGGTCTAAATCTGCCACAGTCTCTTCCAGCCTATTACGACTTCCTGACACTCCCACAATACAGATGAGTATTCATGTTGGCTAGGTTAAATGCCATTCCATCATGGGAGCTAATAGGTAGTTTAAATAGGATTGCATACTCTGAATGAGTATATCAATGTGGTTCTGGCCAAATAGATACTCTTCGGCATTCTTAATTTAGTTGTGCCCTGCTCAGTGAGGCTAGAAACAGATGGTTAAAACTTTTTATTTGGCACTCTCTCTGTATGCGAATCAGATAATCTGAGGGTTCTTTTAGCAGGGCTGGAATTTAATACTACATTGGCAGTTGCCAAGTCTCTTTCCCAGACAATTAATTTTTTTAAAAAAATCTTGTACTGGTTATCTAAAGGTAAAGGTCCCCTGTGCAAGCACCAGGTCATTCCTGACCCATGGGGTGACGTCACATCCCGACGTTTACCGTATATACTCGAGTATAAGCCGAGTTTTTTAGCCATGATTTTTGGCTTAAAAAACTCACCTCGGCTTATACTCGGGTCAATACGGTAATTCGCCTGCCGGGCCCTCTCCCAGCGCCCTCCCGACGGCCAGCTGATGGGCGGGCTGTCCCGTCTTCTGCCCCCCACCCGATCGCGCCTTCTGCGTGGCGGCGGCTTCTCCCCACCCCACCCCACCCGATCGCGCCTTCAAGCTGGGTACTCATTTTACCGACCTTGGAAGGATGGAAGGCTGAGTCAACCTTGAGCCGACTACCTGAAACCAACTTCCATTGGAATCGAACTCAGGTCATGAGCAGAGCTCGGACTGCAGTACTGCAGCTTACCACTCTGCACCACGGGGCTCTACTGGTTATCTAGATACAGTATCTATTTATATACAAATATAAAAATATACAGTTCTTTTTTCTTTAGTTTCATTCTCAGTGTGGCAGTGTTCAAGGCCGAATTGGCTACTTGAGCAGTACCATTAAAGTAAAGTTAAGGTCTGTAGGGTTGCCAGATCTGGGTAGGGAAATTCCTGGAGCTTCTGGAAGTGGAGTCTGGGGAGGGGAGGGACCACAGAAGAGTATAAGGCCATAGAATCCACCTTTCAAAGCAGCCATTTTCTCTAGCAGAACAGATCTCTGTAGCCTGGAGATCAGTTGTAATTTCAGAAGATCTCCAGCCTTCACCTGGAGGCTGGCACCCCTACTTTAAAGTCATTTTTTGTACTGTACAATAGATCTGAGTGGCTGGCACAGCCAAGTAACTAGGGCGTGTGGTGACTTTTCGATGATAACATGAACGGTAGGACAGGCAGAAAAATGAGGATGAAATTGGGGTGTCTCTTTGAAGGACAGGCATCTGGAAGACATGCTGAGTAACAGGCCTTTAGGAACAGATATGGAACTCGCCACATCCAGATGAGCTGCTGTCCTCTTTGTCTTGATTCCATCAGCTGCACTGTAGCTTCAGAAGGAAAAAGCAAAACACCTAACAGTAGGCAGGTAATGAACACTAGGGCCTTGGGGCCATAACCAAGCAGGGCTCTCTGAGAGGTGCTCCTGTGCATTTAGGGAGGTGTGTGTGCCCTTCACACTTAATGTGATTTGCTACAGAAAATTTCTGGTGTCCTGCCAGTGCGACTCCGGCAAACAGAGTTGCTATGTAATATGTGAGGCTGTTCAAGCTCCTTCAACGATAACGCTAACTTAAAGATTTTATAGTTCTGAGATTGGACTTCAGTCCTGAAGCAGTGGGTTGCATGAACTTGGAAGACCGCTGTCTTCAGCTACTTTGGCTCCGATTATGGTCTTCTACAGAGATAATCCTTTCTTCATTAAAGCGAGGCAAATTCTGAACCCCCCAGGTGACTTACACTGCATGTACAGGAAAGCATTTATTTGATCAACACTGAACGGCTGACAGGCTCATTTTTCTGCTCGTTGCCCTAGGTTCTCATACCCCGTCATTCCAAAGTGCCCTCCACCTCCCCCCCCCCCGTTTTCAGGTGATAAAACTTGAAATCAGTTCCATGGTCCTATATTACCCAGTGCTCAGCAGGATAGGTTTCCCCCCTGAAAAGTATGGCTCTGCTTGTTCAACTTAGATATTTACTGCTGTGTAAGGTTGCATTACAGCCTGTCGCCTCTGATTGCCCTACATCATGTTGAATATAACATGAACCATTCCAGCATCACAGCATTAGCTATTCAACTCAATGATTAACATTTCAAGAGGCCACGGACTGAGTAAGCTTCTGCTTGGTGAGACCAGTGCAGTGCACAGTGTTATCCCTGGCAGTTCTAGCAAAGCTTCTGTGGGGCTAGGGTTGCCAACCTCCAGGTACCAGCTGGAGATCTCCTGCTATTACAACTGACCTTCAGCTAATAGAGATCAGTTCACCAGGAGAAAATGGCAATTGGACTCTCTAGCATTGAAGTCCCCAAACCCCACTCTCCTCAGGCTCCACCCCAAAAACCTCCCGCTGGTGGTGAAGAGGGACCTGGCAACTTTATGTGGGGCTCAGAATGCCCCATTCCAGGAGAAACACCCTGCCAGCCAGCTCAAGCAGGGTGGAGAAAGGTTTCAGTGCTTCTTTTAAAAAAAAATACTAGAAATAAATTAGATTGGAAAGGCATGAAATCATAGAAGTGCTTGCTGTGGCCAAAACGGCCGCATCATTTGAGGATTCATTTTATCTGTTAGAATCAATTTGTTCCCTTATAGCCGAGTGCAAATGCTCCTCTCTTTTTAAAATAACTACTTTATTGCTTAAAAATGGATTGCTCCTCTGATTGATTTGGGGCTTTGCGTTGCCAGCTTCTTTGTGTATGCACTTGCTGCATGGGGCCGTAGAGCTAAATTCTGATCCATCTACAGTGCAAACAGTCACATTTCCCTGGTCTTGGCAGCCCGAAGCCCCAAGAGAGGAAGTGATTGCGATTTTTGCCGTTGCTTTGGAATTAGCATGCAAGACAGTGTAGCCTTGCAGCAGCATTATTACTGTGGCTGACAACCTTGTGTCCCTCTGGATCCCTGCAGCCAACCAACAGCAGCGGGCAGAGTTTTTACACCTGGCAGACCAAACCGGAGTTAATATTGCATGCCTAGAGGCATATATAACCACATGCACACAAAACATGAAAGCATCGTGCTTCTTGCAATAACAAGCATCCTTTACACCTTCTGGAAAGCACCATCACAAATAAGGTCCATTTTCCTCCAGAAACCACAACGGAAACCTTCCCTGTGAGCAAAGGGAAAGTTCCTTTTATTGATGTATCAGTGAGCACCCCTCCCAGAGCACAAAGGGTGGAATTATTTTTGGGGGAGGGGAAGGGACGTCATAAATGTCTTACCAGAAACACACACAATGAATTCAGGAGCCAAGCTCAGAGTCAGCAGAAAAGCATTTGTGTGTCTGGAGGGCAAGTTTTCTGCACAGGGCGGTTGGATTGACATCAAATGAGACGTTTACATCATCTCCCTAGAACACTTGTAGGCCCAAAATGAGCCAACAAGCGTCCTCGCTCTCTACAGCTTCTTCTAAATTGAAGAATAGAATTAGAACGACAAGGGGGGCCTTGGCAACCCTAGTGGCCACAGAGGCAGCACTCTTAGCTTTATGCGCCACTCTGTGTTGTCAGGGAAAGGGCTGCAGGTTAGGGTTGCCAACTTCCAGGTACTAGCTGGAGATCTCCTGCTATTACAACTGATCTCCAGCCGATAGAGATCAGTTCTGTATCCTGGAGAAAATGGCCGCTTTGGCAATTGGACTCTATGGCATTGAAATCCCTCCTCAAACCCTGCCCTCCTCAGGCTCTGCCCCCAAAACCTCCTGCCGATGGCCAAGAGGGGCCTGGCAACCCTACTGCAAGTGGAGCAGACAGTTTTGAGCAGGGTTGGTGGGAGGGTTTGCAAGCAGATGGTGGAGCACAGGCTGGGGGCCAGGTGAGTGTTCAGGAAGGGAAGCTCAAGCATAGGGCCTGGTATTTAGGGTTGCCAACCTCCAGATGCTAGCTGGAGATCTCCTGCTATTACAACTGATCTCCAGCCGATAGAGATCAGTTCACCTGGAGAAAATGGCCGCTTTGGCCATTGGACTCTATGGCATTGAAATTCCTTCCCTCCCCAAACCCTGCCCTCCTCAGGCTCTGCTTCACAAACCTCCCACCAGTAGTGAAGTGGGACCTGGCAACCATACTGGTAGTGGGTAGTGGAGGGAAAGGGACTCCTGGGTTTTGTCTGCCAAGGGCCCCTCAAAACCTGGAACTGGTCCTGCCCCTTCCCTGCTTTGTAGTGATAGAAACCAAGCCTGGAACCTGCTGGCAATACCATGTGGTTGCATAGCAACAGCCACTGAGGCCATTCATTTCTTAAAAGATACAAATGCTGCTTGTATTTTTTTGAGGGAGGGGGGAACCCCCCTTTTTAAGATTTCATATTTTTCTGCAAACCTGGGGCTTTTTTCAGGTTTATAGAAAGATCTGTCAAAGATGTTCATGGCTCCAATATCTGGATTTACATATCCACAGATTTGGCCACATTGAGAGTTAGATATATTGATGATGATGATGATGATGCCCTTGTGTTAATTTCAAGCTAGGGCCCCCACAGTGTTCTGAGCATCCAGGAGATATTATGGACAATAAATCTCAGCAGGCTTCACGGTGACTTTCCCCCCCCCCTTAAAAGATAGGATGAACTACATATATACCTCCTAAAGAGGCATTAAGCATAATGAGAAACTGCTCTTTAAAAGTGATGAACAAGCCACTTTAGCTGACTTGTGCTACATGCAAGTTATAGGCAAGTTAATCAATGTCTTTTGTGCAGATTCTCATTGAAGGTTTAAAAAATGGGGGGGGGGTATTCTTGAGGCTGGAATGACAAGTTGGAATAGGTTTGTCCTTCAGAGATGAGCTGAGTCTGCCTTAACCCTTTCGTGCTTCCCTTCTTCATTATAGCAGCTTTTTGCCTGGAAAAATGCCTAGGGCAAAAAGAATTGTTCTTGCTTTCCTCTTGTTCTCCAAAATTTTTACAATCTATAGCCATTCACCGTTGGCTACTTTTTTAATGGTACCAAGAAAATTTTATGCGGAAGAATCATTACCTTGCAGAATTCATTTTTAAAAACTAAGTTTTATTTTGTAACCAGTCTTTGGCAGGTTCCCCAGAGAGGCAGCATAGAAATTTTCTACATGCATAAATTCACAAATGCCTGTGAGTTAGAGTAATTCAACCCAGAGCCAACTAGAGGTATAGCAACTCTGGACTTAGTACTGAGCAGGGATAGAGACCTGCTGTGAGATGTAAATGTTGTTGCATCAGTTGGGAACAGTGACCGCAATACTATTGAGTTCAGCATCCATGTGGACAGAAAATTGCTCCCCAAATCCAAAACAATCACTTTTGAATTCAGAAGAGGGAACTTTGCTAAAATGAGGGGACTAGTCAGAAGGAAGTTAAAAGGGAGAATTAAGGGAGTCAGATCCCTACAGGATGCCTGGAAATCATTTAAAACTACAGTAATTCAGTCCTAGATAAAATGCATATCTCAGATCAGGAAAATCTAAAAAGATGCCTGCATAAACAACTCATGTCAGGGAAGCCATAAAAGACAAAAAGGGCTTCTTTTAAAAAGTAGGGTTTTCCTGATCGAAGTGAATAGAAAGGAGCATAGATTCTGGCAAAAGAAAGGTAAACTGACAAGAAGGTGAGTAAAAAGAGAATTTGAGAAGCGGATGGCCAAAAACATTTAAGACAAACAATAATTGTATATCCAAATATATCAGGAGCAGGAAAATGGCTAGGGAGGTGGTTGGATCTTTGGATGACAAAATAATAAAAGGATTGATATTGAAGGGAGGGATGACAGCTAGAAGGACCAGTTTAAAACGTTAGTAACCCTAGTTGTTCTAAGGATGACTCAAACTACTCCATCTAACTCATCAACCCAGTAATCTTTTCTTAAACTACAGCAGAAGACCCTTCCTTCTTGCACGGTAGAAATGGACACCAAAGCCCAGGCTAATGCTACCACCATTTCATAAAGCATTTTAGATAAAAACAACTTTTGATCCTTAACCCAGAATCTTGCCAGGGATGTATCCCTTCAGCTCTGACCTTTCCAATTCCTTGTGACCTCACTGCTGCAAGACCAGAATATTTAAATCTAATAAATTTTGGTCCAAAGTCTTAGGCAATCTTAAATAGGTATGGGCATTCCAGAAATATGCAGGGTACAAGTTTTAACATCACATCCTGTTCAGTCCTTCCCTCTCCCCAGAGGGCTATTTAAGAATGCAGTAGGGAGGGGTGGTGGACTCCAATCTATGTACCCTGAACTGCTTACCAGCAACTTCTGCTGCCAACAATTCTTTCTTCACATATATCGCTTCAAACTTTGTAACTGTTTTTTCCCCCTATTGCTCTGCCATGTACATCAACATCCAGTGTTAAGGGATAAGGTAGGGGTCAAGGAGGAGCTGGTACCCTCCAAAGAGACTGCTGCTGCTCTGTGCATGGAAAATCTTAGCATGTTTACTGAGCAGCTGGCAGAAAACTGACTCATCAGCCAGCTATTACACTGTTCTGGCGGCTTTTTGTTAGAACTTGCATTAGTTCTGCCACCATAAAAATAGCTCCGAAGGACATTATTTTAAGTCTGTTTCACCTATGGCAGTGTCAGGGGCCAACGCTCTTGAAAGAATGCATCTGAACAATTATCCTGATGGGTAGAGTGAGCACACCACCTTGACTGTTTTGGAGCATGCTCCTTCAGTCAAATCTTCATCATGTTCCCTCTGCCTCTTTAACCTCAGAGCTGAAAGAAGTATATTTGGGTTTCGTTCATAAAGCAGACAGCTGTAATATACACAGTGATGGATGAGGCCTTGAAACGCTCTTGAAGTATAAAAGGACAGCCTGAAATACCCACCTTCTCTACCTCTGCAAGTGAGCCAGCAGCCATATATCTTTCAGGAGAGAACATACAGGCTTTTTATCGTTCTTTTTTGGTCAACTTTTCTTCCAGTTAGTTCTAAATTCTTCCATGACATGCAACAGTCATGCATTCATAGAAGCCTTGTGCCTAGGGTTGACAGTCTCCAGGTGGTGGCTGGAATCTCCTGGAATTACAACTGGTCTCCAGGTAACAGAGATCAGTTCCATTGGAGAAAATGGCTGCTGTGGAAGGTGGACTCTATGGTATTATACCCCACTGAGGTCCCTTCCCTCCCCAAACCGTGCCATTTCCAGGCTCCACTCCAGGCATGGCCCAACCCAGAGCTGGCAACTCTATTTGTGCCCCTTTGGGCTGGAATGTACCATATACCTAAAATCCTACATACCCTCACCTAGGAGTGAAGCCACTGAAGATGGTGGGGGACCCGTTTCTGAATAAACATGTCAAACTGTACTGAATCTCGTTTCACAGTCTGGCCAGGGGCTTTGGAAACTGTTGTTCCCCTTCTAATAGGTTCTTATCCAAGGATCAACTCCCAGACACTCCAATATGTTACAGAGGAGCACAGGGACATTCTTACATACTTGTTTACACCAGGGATACACAGCCACCTGCTAATTCTGTTCATGGTCTGTCTTTAAGTTGTGATCCACAAAGTCAAACACTTGAGCAACTGCTGGACTGTGCTTGAACAGTTTGTGAATGTTCAGTTGTGCAGAAATGCTGGTTGCCCATATGCATTCTCATACTGCTTTCCTATGCCCCCCCCCCAACTTGGCTGCCACTTCCTCCATATCTTCTCTTCACTACAGTCTTTCAATATACAAAATATTCATATTTTACAATTAGTGACTTAGAGATGACAGGTGTTTCCCTACGTTCATTAAGGCAGCCTAACTTAATGTGTGTTAGTGGCAAAGGCAGGCAAACATTCTGGATTTGGAACAATTTGCACATGTGCTTCCTTGCTCTGTCTCAAGGGAATTGTAGTTTTTTACCCCAGCGAAGGTCATTAAAATGACACATCTTGACTGCGCATGTCCAAAGAATTGTGCTCAAAATGTATATAATTTTAAAGACCCAGCCATGATTGTGAGGTTATACATGCCTTCACCAGTGATCAAGAAGATGCTGTGTCTGCCAACTGCACATGTGCAAAAGCCAGTACAAACTGCAAAATGTATATGACTAATGTAGCTTATTTACCAAGGTATGACCAGCCCATGATCTTGTATCATGCAAAGCGATTCAGGGAGGAAAGCCTGTTAGAAGAGGCCACTGCGCAGGTATAAAGCTACCTGTCACAGCCTCTGGTTCATCTTTGAGCAAAATTTTAAGGTGAACAAGTCAGGGGCTCAACTTACATGTGGATGATCAGTTTGATTGTGGAAAATTTAAATGTTGATCCCATTTTTTGTGAAGTTCACAGTATCCTTGGGTCATACTTGTAATCTCAGCACCCCACGATCATTTCCTGGGTGCTCCTCCTGTCCTTCTGCACACTGCCAAATGCTCTCTCCTTTTCCTTTCCTTTATTTCTGTCCTTTATGCTCGCAGACCAAAAGGTCATGAGCAAAACAAATTCAATAAGCAAATGCCAGCTGTATGCCAGCTGTATGTTTCATTTTGCCTAAAATACCCTGTCCCACATTACCTTTTGAAGCATGGAACATCAGTAAACTGTCCAGATACCTGTGCAGGGTGCTGGCATTTTATGTCTATGTGCACTTGCTTGTATGCACACGGGATTCAAGATGCATACCTGGTGTGGTGTAGTAGTGGATACAGAACTAGATTAGGACTGGGAAGACTCCAGTAAATCTCTGCTTGCTGTGAAACTCTCTGGGGGATTTTTCACGGAGATTTGCTGCGGTTTCGAATCTGATTTGCATCGGTGCAAATTTTTGGTTATTCATTGCAGGTCCGGATTTTCCCGGAATGAGCAATAAAAGCCGCATTTTAACCATGGCAAATGAAACCACTTTTGAGCCGTTCTTTCATGTTGGTGCGCATTTTGTGGCTCGGAGACCCATGAATAATTGTTTGCTTCGGTTTCTTTGTCCCAGCCCATGACGGCATCTTTCCCCTCCCACAAGAATGATGATTGGCTGGGGGAGTTTCGTGCTTGGTTGAAAACACCGCCCCTTTTGCTGCAATTTCTGCAGCGGCCAGCAGGTGTTGCTTCCTTGCTCACTGCGCTACACAGCATAGGGATTGGTCTGCGTTGGGTGACTATTTTCATTTATTTCCTTTGTTTCAAAAGTCCCGCTTGATTGCTGCCGGATTCGAGCCAATCGCATCCAGCGGCCAGGTCACATGCACCCTCTTGGCCAATGGCGGAGGGGTTTTGCGGCTCGCAGCCATGAATGTGGTTTGTGTTGGAAGAGGAGAGCTTATTGTTGAGTTTCAGGCGGGGACTGTTGGGGGCGATTATATGGAGAGGCAGAAAGCTTGATTCCCCCCCTAAAGCGGCGGCCCTCGTCCTTTCGGAGCCTTTCGGAGCCTATCCGCTTTCCGGTTGGGCTGGTGTGGAAAAGGGCCAGAGGTCTCTCTGGCGGCGGCTTCTCTGCCAGGCTGTCAGGAGCGAGTCGAGCAAGGGAGCCTCTGCGGTTCACCTGCCAGCTGGGCCCTCCCCACTGCCGGGAGCCCAGCTGCTCTGGAACCCCAGGGGTGGCCTGGAAAGGCAGGCCAGAGGGCACCGAGTTGAGGAAGAGTGGGGGATCGCAGAGGGAGGCTGGGTGGGGGTTTCCCCCTGTTCCCGGGCGGGGGTCGGAGAAGGAGGTCTGGTGCTCCTTGGCCATTGATACACGGGAGGTTTTGCCTTGGGTTTGCACATTTCCAGATGCACATTTTCCCCATCCAAATTCTCAGAACTCAACAGTAAGCGCCCCATGCAGGGTTTTGAGAATTTGGATGGGGGAAATCTGCATCTAGAGAGCGGCCAATCCAAGGCAAAACCTCCCAGGCATAACACACATTGGGAGGAAGGGAGCCTCCGGGTTTCAGTCGGGGACTGTTGGGGGGGTTGTCTGGAGAGGAGAGGCAGCTACCCGGGCAGCGGCCCTGGCCAGCCTTGAGTTGCGGAGGAACTGGCCAGAGAACGAGGACCGTGTTGAAAACTGGGGAAGGGGGCTGTCTTTTGGAGAAATAAAAGAGAAGGGGGTAGAGGACGTGTGTGTGGAAGGGAGAGAGGGAGACAGGGGTGGGCAGTGAAGCTCTTCCTCGAGGCCCCAGGCCTCTGGGCGGCGGGAGAGGGAAAGCCGCAGCCTCCGTCTCTTCTGCTGGCCCATTTCCCCAGCCCCCCATCCTGGTTTTTTCTCGGTTCCTGGAAACAGAAGGCTTAATTCCCCCCCCCCCCAAAAAAAGCGGTGGTCGAGCGAGGGAGCCGCTGCGGGTCACCGGCCAGCCGGGCCCTCCCCACGGCCGGGAGCCCAGCTGCTCAGGAACCCCGGGGGCGGGCTGGAAAGGCAGGCCTGAGGGCACTGAGTTGAGGAAGAGTGGGGGGATCGCAGAGGGCGGGGGGAGGAGGAGGAGGAGGTCTGGGGCTACTTGGCCATTGATGCACGGGAGGTTTTGCCTTGGGTTTGCACATTTCAAGATGCACATTTCCCCCATCCACATTCTCAAAACTCAACAGCAAGCGCCCCATGCAGGGTTTTGAGAATTCGGATGGGGGAAATGTGCATCTAGAGAGGGGCAAATTCAGTGCAAAAACGCCATGCCTAAATGGGCAGCTTCTCTCCCCACTGGCTTCCTTCGCCCTCCCCACCCTCCCAAGCTCCTTTCTGCCGGCTTTCTTGCTCAGTCTTCTGACTGCGTTCAACAGCATCGGGATTGGTTAACGTTGGGTGACTATTTTCATTTATTTCCTTTGTTTAAAAAGTCCCGCTTTAACGGCAATTTGTGCTTGTTACGTTACACTTTAATCTGCTGCTTGCTGTGTAGGGGCACATTTAGCCATCAGATTTATCAGTACTCTTCATGGGGGCCTTCTTTCTGGATTATTCCTATTCCTGTAGGGGAGATGTGAGGGGGGGGGAACCTGGGACTGTGCTTTCTCTTCTAAACAAAGGATTTAACAGTAACATGCTGATTGTTTGCCTACATGACAAGCTGCATGTCTCCACCTGATGCTCTCAATGAATAAAGGCTTAATCAACATATCACGTTTAACATCACACCTTTGAACTGGTTAACATCACTATTAACCCGTGTCTGTCTGAAATGTAACAAAGCTCGCTACCTAATACTCAACAACATCCACTTGGCCAGTGCTTTGCAAAAAAAAAAAAACCTTTGAGGGCTACATACAGAAACCAGCCCCCTTGCAAACGCATCTTGGTGTGAAGTAATTTTTTGTGATTGAGGTCTGGGAAGCATCTGGCAGACCAAATTTAGTGTGTGAGGGTAAGTCTTCATCAAGGGCTTCCACCTCCCCAGAGGATTTTGCATCTCTGCAGAAAATGCAAGAGCAACTCATGATGGGGCCTCCACAGATTTGTCACCTTGGAAACAAATGGGTGTTTATGGCCCCCAGTTAGGGAAAAGGATGTTGCCTGGAAGGCAGATGTGAGTGAGCTTCCGTCCTTGTCCCCACATGCTACAAACACACATTAACATCACACCAAAATGTGTTACCAAGGGGACTGGTTTCTGTATGGACCCCTCAAAGGTTTCATATTCATTCCTGGTAGGCCGCAGCCTGACCAAATCTTTGGTAGCAAAAGAAAACGCAGGTTGTTTTCCGTTAACATCTGTCCCCTCGGGAAATCTTAAACTACAGATATGTGCTGAGTTGTGCCCTCATAAAGGCCAAACCTACCATAGTCCATTAAACTGAAACAACACTGTGAATTTTGACATAAAACAATGCTGTTAAACACATATGAGGTACATTGGCCTTGTAGCAGCATGTACAGTCATGGCTTCATACAGAAATGGTCAGACAAAGATAGAAAGCAAAATAAGGTTAAACATCCAAACCTCTGTTAAGAGCAGAATCCACATATGGGCGGGAGAGGTGTTAATCAACTGTATGTTCTCTCCCCTTAAAGTGTGCAGTTGTGAAATCAAACTCTCGCAGAGCAAGACTCTGTCAAAACAGTATCTGGTTCGTGCTCTTTACACTATCCAACCAACAAAGAGGGGCATAATCAGTCTTCAACTCCAATTTTGGACCACAAAATTAAGGTATGAGCTGGTTCAGGCCACAGAAAATAGCAAAAGATTCCCATTAAGATACAGGCAGGTTTCTTTCTAGGGGAGGTGGTTTTTGAAAGACATGATCCATGAGTCAGCATAAGCAATTCATGGGGGAGGTAAGCATATGGACAGGGATGAGCCAGTAAAAATTGTGTGTTTGCATTCCAAAATAGCACAGGTGATGCACATCGGGGCATAAAATCACAGATTGTGGTGGTGGTGGTGGATAACTCGGTAGAGATTTCAAAATTGTTTGCGCCTGCAGGTTTTTTGGAAAATTCCAGCCTTGCCATAATTAGAAAAATCGGGAGAACATAAGAACGTTAGAACATAAGAAAGGCACTGCTGGATCAGACCAAGGCCCATCCAGTCCAGCAGTCTTTTCACACAGTGGCCAATCAGGTGTCAACAGGAAGCCACAAACAAGACGAGTGCAGCATCAACATCCTGGCTGTGTTCCACCCGACCCAAAATAATAAGTGTGCTCCTCTGAAACCAGAGAGAATAGGTATGCAGTATGATTATTATCCAGTCTAACTAATAGCCATGTATACCCTTCCCCTACATGAATGTGTCCCCTCCCCTGTGAGATCCCTCCAAGCTGGCAGCCGTCACCACTACCCGAGTCATGGAGTTCCACAATGTAACTGTGCAGTGTGTGAGGAAATATGTCCTGTTATATGTTTGGAATTGTTCCTTTGGGGGAGTGTAACTCCCTCCACCTCCATTTAGTCTGGATAAGATTGTCACCAACCATGCATGACATGGAGATGTGAGAAAGCCTGAGCAAGTCTTTTTTTAAAAAAAGGTATGGCTATTGGTGATGCAGACCAAATGTACTTGTTGGTATAACTTTAAACTATTATGCCAACTATTCATATTTATTTAGAATTTGCAGATATTGTTAAGGATATTTGTAACTTATACTGAACATTTTCACAATCCAGAAGAACATAAAAACTTAAGAAAGGCCCTGCTGGATCAAACCAAGGCCCATCAAGTCCAGCAGTCTGTTCACACAGTGGCCAACCAGGTGCCTCTAGGAAGCCACAAACAAGACGACTGCAGCAGCACCATCCGGCCTGTGTTCCACCGCGCCAAGAATAATAGCCATGCTTCTCTGTCACTGGAGAAAATATTTATGCAGCATGACTAGTATCCATTCTAACTCATAGCCATGAATACCCCTCTGCTCCATGAATATGTCCACTTAAAGCCCTCCAAGCTGGCAGCCATCGCCACATCCTGGGGTAGGGGGTTCCACAATGTAACTATGCGTTGTGTTGAAAAATATTTCCTTTTATCTGTTTTGAATCTCTCGCCCTCCAGCTTTAGCAGATGACACCGTGTTCTAGTACTATGGGAGAGGGAGAAAAACTTCTCCCTGTCCACTCTCTCCAGACCATGCATAATTTTATATACCTCTATCATGTCTCCCCTTAGCCGCCTTCTTTCCAAGCAAAACATCCCTAAACGTCCTAACAGCTTCCCATAGGGCAGTTGCTCTAGTCCCCTGATCATTTTAGTTGCCCTCTCCTGCACCTTCTCAAGCCCATGTTGGGTTTTGCCCAGCACACATTGCTGGGCAGATTTCAGAACATGAGAAGGTGCAGGAAGGAGCATCTCAAATGCTTAGGTCAACTTAGGAGCAACTGCCCAATTGGGAAGCTGTTTTCAAAATATGAGAAATAATGAGTGGGTGGTGTTTGGGTTAAACCCTTTGTGTGTCATGGAACCTCCCTGGCCCCCCACCCGCAGGTACCATTCAGGATTTGGGGATTTCTTTGGTGAAGTGCCAAAAGGGAGATGTGAGGCTAAGATGTTATTACCTTGGAAAGAGCGCCAGACTGAAAGCAACAAAGACTGCTCCCTTGGATGAGAAACTGTCACTCACCCTCACCTCACAGTAATGAACAGTAGAAAATAGCTCACAGTAATATATGGTGCTGGACGGTTTGATTGCACTGCTTTGTGACTATCTTGCTCCTCCTATTTCTACTTGGTATCTGGGTTATAGTAATAAAGCTAACAGCGTGACATGTTTTGGTGGTGAGAGGGGAGTACTCTCAGAAATGAGAGGAATAAGAGGCATTTTGAGTTGGAATTAACCGTACATTCTTAATGTTGGTTTCTGATCCATTGGACTGCTGCATAATTTAAGAAAACAGAACCCGTAATTTCTATCTGACTGGTTGGTCTTTCAGTGGAGATCTTTTAAATGTCACTCTGTAATTTTTGTCTAGTACACCTTTGTTATGGCGACAACTTTTGGCAAGTTTGTTCAGATTCCAGAACTTGACTCACCGCTCTGATTTAAACTGGATAGAAAAAAGTGTTGGTGCGGGAACAAAAAATTGAATATGTCCAGAACCGGGGACCACTGTATTTCTTCTGGGAGGGGGCAGTCTCTGTATTGTTGGGATGTGTCATTTGGGGTGTTCCAAAGATTATTTTGGGGTGCAGTGTCTGCGTGTGCATCTCTCCTGGGTCACCCCACTTAAGAGCCGCTGGCACAAGAACAGGACTTTGTACCTGGACCCAGCATGCGCCATCTGGAAGGGCACAGTCCCTTTAATGTGGGGGTGCATGACATGTGGTGGTCCAAACCATTTTCTTGGTGTCCAGAGCTTGTGAGTTGTCCTTGAAATCGTTAAGGAACCAGGAAAAGTGAATAAGGAACTTGGAATAGGGAACGAACTGGGAATAAGTAACCAACTTCAGCCTCCTCAAAGTACAACACTCTGGATTGGATCCTTTCCACCACTGCGATAAGCCTTATGCTAGTAGTAGATATTTCACTGGAAAAACAAGCAGGAGTGCCACTTTTCAACCAATTCCTCCTCCTCATTGTGGCAGGCTGTCTTGCATTGTGACGGAAAATAGGCAATTTTTATGTCAAATTTTGAAAAGACGAGGAAAACATTCATTGATCCTACCAACCTGCGGTCAAACATCCCCATGGAGAAGGGGGCTGGAGCCCACATTTTTGGCATTACACCTTCAGGGGTATGTTCCAACTTAATAAATTAAGGAGTGCTACCCTGGAACAAATGCCCATGGGAACTTGGGTGGGGGTGCATAATGCAAACAGCAGTCACACATTCAGACGGAGGCAATTCACAAGTGAATGCCTTTCATCAGATTGGAAAGCGCTAGCCATTGGGTCAAGCACCCAGAGGGACTCCAAAGCGTTTGTGGAAGTCAGGACTTGCCGCAGGAGCATTTAGATGCAAATGCTTCATCTGGAATGCCCTGGGGACATAGGGATAGTTGTCATGCAGAAATTACAAACTGGCCCCTTGTTACTTTGCTGATCTGTCCGTGGCAACAGCATGGATGTAAAATGACACCAAAAAATTAAGAGGGTTCAGCAAGTCCGAGGGAGGTGGAGAGTCCATCCACATATGGCACAAGGCAGTTTGGGATTGCATGAAGCATTTATAAACACACAAAAATCAATGACATGAAATTTAAAACTCTAGTTTTGCACTGCTGTTTGCCTTTTTGCTTACAATTGCTACACCAAGGCAGCAGGAGGAGAGAGGTTGGCAAGGCTGCGCCATTGGAATCATCCCCAATGGAGGGAGGGGGCGTTCTGTTGGCAGCAACATACAACCACCTGTAAACATGTACCCACCGACTGCAATCCTAACGGGGTGCCCATGCCAAAGGAGGCAAGTGGGGGGGGGGTGGCCATGTGACCATTTTGAGTCAGCACCCTGGCACGTCCGGGAGAGTGTTGTGAAATAAAAAGAGAGGGAGCGCCATCTAGAGGCCATATGGAGCGATGCAGCGCCATGAGCAAACTGGGCAGGGTTGGTCTGAGTTGGGGGTGTGACTCACAAGCGGACTGAAAGGGGGAGGACAGGGGAACAGAGGTAAGCAGTACAGAATACTGTGCTGTTCTTTCCGTGAAAAATCAAAACTCCTTCAGGATGGAGGGGGAAGACCCGCTGCCATGAAACACAGATTAAAATCGGGGATTTTTTTTTTGCTCCACGGCAAAAGAGGAGCAAAATCTACCATGAAAAATCCCCCCCTGGGAGGTCTTGGGGCAGTCTCTCTCAGCCTTGCTTATCAGATTCAGTTTATTGCATTTGGCCAAAGGCCGTTACAAAAACTGATAAAAGTCCATATAACAATCATTGATAAAAGTGACATTTTGGTAACAGATTAAAACTCAATAAATATATCTCTCTAACCTGCCAGAACTTATCAAAAAGTTACTGGAGAATGACATAGAACGTTCTTCAAAAATGTAACATTCGAAGTTACCTGTGAATACCCCAACATTAAATAAACACCAATACCACTCCAGACTTACTATGAAATAGAATAGACCCTAACAGTTATGTCTCAAGCCCAAACTTTGAATGGCTGCCCAAATAGTGTTCACAGTTATAATGAGTAAATCTCACTTCCCATCAAAAAACAACTTTATGTCTCAGTTCTGTTCAGTATTACTACGTTGGACTAGGCTGGCCCGGATTTTCTTTGCTGCCAAAGCAGAAAGGGCAACTTTATGGGAATCTACTGGCTCTGTATCTGCAAGAATAAATAAGATCTTCTCAGTCACAGTACATTGGACCAGCCTTACCTATCTCACAGGGATGTTGTAATAAAATGGAGAAAAGGGGACCATGCCTCCCCTGAGCTCCGTGGAGGAAGAATGAAATAAAAGTTGCACTCAAATCAATATAACACAACCTGAGATTTAACTGCAAAATCCCAAAGAACTCTAAAGAACTCTAACCAGGCAAGATGCCAAAATCCCCATATAGGATCTTTCTGCTGTTATCAGCACTAGGCAGCTACTTGGAAAATTTTGAGTTAAAGGGTTGTTATGGTAGGAAGGGGGAAATGGTGTATTTCCTTGCTGGGAAACTCCCTTAGACTAAGGATTCCCTGAAAAACTCACCGGTAACCTGCTACCACTGCTCAGGGCCACCAAAGAACATCTAGACTGACCTGCTGAGAAGGCACTCTTCCAGCACAGTACTAGGGAAATAACAAAATGACAGGGTAGAAATCCTAGGAAATACCTTATAACCGTATCCTAGGAAATACCTAGGAAATACCTTATCTCAGTAGCACCTGTGCAATTTAGCACATGGGGAAGAGATGGAGAGAAATATCCCAGAGCAATAAATTATTACTAAGTGAAGCCAAAATATGTATTTATAAAAACAGATTTATTATTAAACAGAGGGGGAAAAGGAAAAGGTGGGAAAAGGGCAAAAACACAATACAGGGAAAAGCACACAGCAACAATAGCATACGGGAAAAGCACACAGCAACAAATGAAAAGCAATACTGTTGAACTAGCTAGGCTAAACACACATTACCTAAGCGGTAGCAGGTTCTTCAGAGCATGTACAGAGTTCCTTGCAGTAACAAGAGGTTGAAGGGGTTGTTAACTCCTACGCAACCTCCTGTGAACTCAGTTTCTGCTGAAGACTGAAAACTGGAGATAAGGAAAATCCCAAATGTCCAGATATTTATTGGACCTAAGCCAGCCTCCTTTTAAAGATTTCTCCAATCACATGCAAATCCCCATCTCTGATGTCAGAAACTACTGTTACCAATCAGAATCATATAAAATATAGTTCTATAAAGCATCTGGTAATGGCCTGGCCTGGTCCAAACCAGGTTGTCCTTTGTTCAAAAGGGATTAAGTGTGCCAGAATGCTCCAATGTGGAATGGAAACAAGTGGGTCATTCTAATGGAACCTCCAGGGGTCTAAGATCCCAGACGCACTCTTGTGCTAGCAAGGTGTTAGAGTTTCTGTCATAAGGGTGTTTAACCCTTTCCTTCCATAATTAAAAAAAATGCTCTTCTAAAGGTGTAATTCACTCTGTATCGGGAAAATACAGGTAAAAGTGTCTGAACCCATCTCTCCCCACCCCAAATGAACTGAAGCATTAGAGAGCCTCATTGATGAGGCATGGGAGGAAAAAGTTAGCAGCCTCTCACTCAGCCCCTTTCCTTGATGAACGCATGAGGTCACTTTATACTAAATCAGACCACTGGTCCACTGAAATCAGTATTGTCTGCTCATAATGGCAACACCACACCTCAAAACAATTGTCTGTGGATGTGAGCAAGTTTTTTTTTTTAAATGGATGATCCTGTATGGATCTTTCTCATCTCATTCCATATCCCTAACACTGCATAGGATAGTGTTGTAACAAGGTTTTTAAAAAGGCATGCTGAACATCTGCCCAACTGAACAGTGAAAATAGCATGTTTTAGCATCCTGGGAAACCGAAGAAAGCTTCTAAATATTAGAGCTATAATTTGTCAATCAACCTACATGAATTACTCAGTGCAACTTATTTTGCCATAGAACACAACATAAAGGGATTTAAATCCCACTTCCTAGCCCAGTCAAAACACCAAATAATCTGGGAAGGGTCAACTTTGCCTCTAGCATCCATCTGCCTCACACTTTGAGAAGTAAGTATATATACTAAACTGTGACTGAATCAATTAGGCACACAAAGGCCAAAAACGCACGGCCGTTTTGTCCACTGGTTCTCCCGCAAATGTTGCGAATCTCTGCAGTCAACACGCATGTTTGTCTCCCATGTGCATGAACAGCCCAACTCCTTTCAGAACTTTTCCAGGTTCTCCAATTCCTACGCTGACCCGAATTAAAAGTAAGGTTTGCGGCAGTTCCAAGAGTTTGCTGGTGCGTTTCAGTGCCCGGGTTGACTCCCTGCCGGGAGACTGCCTGGCCCCAGCAGTGGCAGCAGCAGCCCCCCAGACCCCGTGCCCTTTCTCTCTCTCCCTCTCTCCCGCACCTCCACTCGCCGCTGGCTTCCCCTCACCTTACCCGGGGGACAGTGGAGCAGCAGCAGCTCCTTCCACCAGTTGCCGCCACTTCCACCCACCACCGGCTTCCTCTCACCTCCCCCTGGAGGACGGCAGGGTGGAGGAGCGCAGAGCGGCAGCAGCTCCTACCAGGGCTCCTTCGTACCATGCATTACATTTTTAGAATGCGGGATTAAAAAATGGGAGACTTAACAGAGACAAAACAAGGAGAACCGAGCCATGCGTTGATAGCCAAAAACTACTTCAGGTAAAGATATGACATACCAAAATGAGTTTTAGGAAGCGGTAATGACATAAAAGACCCATGCCAGTCTTTTTGGGATGCCCGTGAAGGAACTTGGAAGCTTCAGCTGGTGCAAACTAGTGTTTATTGACTAGTTTGGGATGAAAGGAGGATCATATAATGTCAATATTAAAACAACTGCACTGTCTATCGATTTGCTGCCAGATCCAGGTTCAAAGCACTGATTGTTACCTTTAAATCTTACATATGTGGATCCATGCTAATACATGGGAACACAAACTAACCACATGACTATGATCCAGAATTTGGTTTCCAGCCCTGTGGTTCATGCATCCCTCAGGTTGTTTTATATACCAAGTATTAGTTTGTCTGAAAGAACAAGGTTTAGCCATGAAAGCTGTTGAGCTGTAACTGTGATTTGGCCACAGTTATCCACACTCTGATTATATGCAGGTTGGATTACTGCAATGCATTTTACATGGGGCTCCTGTGCACATACTTATCTCTGCGTCTTAATCTCTCTTCTCTGGCTATCTGGTTGGCTTTGCTCAAAAACTAGGCTTCCTCAGGGACCTCTCCCCTGTCATGGAATAACCTTTCAGATGTTGCAAGCCAGATTCCCTTCTTGCTTTCCAGAAAGCTTGTAAAAACCTGGCAGTCCTGGAGGCTTTCTGCAAAAATGATCACAGGGATGATGAGCCGCTAAACCCAGTAGGGTTGTTAAAATGTGGTACTGGCAGATTATGATGTTTATAACGTGGATGAATGTATCAGGTTGTTTAAAAAAAACGGGTTAAGCTTTTAGCTCTTAGCTGTTTATTTCTTGTAGCCGTTATAAATTTTGTTGTTAGCTGTTTCGAGGGAAGGATATAAATACTTTAAATAATTTAGAAATTAAATAAAATCCTGTCTGCCAAGGAGAAATCAAGAAGGGAAGCTTCTCCCGCCTGTGTGTTTTGCATGCTACACCCCATAGACTTCTGCCTGTCATGAAACTATCAATGGCACTAGAGAGATTCTCCCCACTTCCCAAAGCAGTTTCACTAGTGCAGCTTGGTCCAGACATTAAATCCAAGCCTTCTCAGTAATCAAAGGAGCAGCCTGCATGGTAATAGAGGAAAATTGTCATAGTACTTTACATTTATATTACCAAAGCCCTCATGCAAGTCACTGCTGCAATTTGGCTTTGTTATTTCCTGAAGCCAAAATTCATTAAGAAACATACACTAGCAAGTAAACAAAACAGATCCTCAAAGGCCGAGAGCTGGCAACGCTAATGCGAGTGTGAACTCAGCAAGCATGAACATCACAAATGCCTTCATGCCATTATGGCAGAAGATGAAGTAATCCGCATGTGGTACTCAGATGGATAGCTAGAATGGAGTCTCCAGATGCAGAGGAGACTGGGAGCCTTTACAAATGGAACAAAACTCCTACTCAGAAAACTCTTTTGTGTCTGAACATGTGCAGAGTGTCTTTCCCACATGCCTGAATAACCACAGCCAGCTCGTGCCTAGCATCGGGGTGAGGCCTTTGAGGTCAAACTTCAAAGGGGTTTTGGATAGGCTTAAACTCGTTTAATTCTTCATTCTTCTTGCTTGCAGAATGAACCTCTGTTTCTCATCGTGTTCACAAACAACCTACTTTGGGAAGATTATCCACTACATAGCAAGTCACAGTTTGCTGGAAGCACTCTGAACTGTTCATAGGGCTGAACTGTGTTGACACATTTACAGCCACAGTGAATCTTGGTCTGACTTCAGCAATGTGAGAATGCCGCCTGGAAGAGCCAGATTGCACAACCAGTAATTTAGCAGAAGCTTTCATAGTCTAGGGATGCAATGATTGGCTTCTCACAAGGCAGACCTTTTCTGAAATGGGGGGGGAGGATAAACAATGGGGTCAAGGGGCCCTGAAATGTAGGAATTCCATGGCTCTTTGACCCCACTTTCTGTTTTTGTATTCCTACATAATATGGCAGCATAGTGAGGATTCACTGCATTACAGGTGAAGAAGTGGGTTTTATCTCACCAACGTTTATGCTAGAATAAAATCTTGCTAGCCTTGATGGCTATTGTACTTGGACACATTATGAGAAGACAAGAGTCACTGGAAAAGACAATTATGCTAGGAAAAGTCGAAGGCAGCAGGAAAAAAGGAAGACCTAACAAGAGATGGATTGCTTCTATGAAGGAAGCCACGACCGTCAATTTGAAAGACCTGAGCAAGCCTGTTAACAATAGGACATTTTGGAAGATACTGATTCATAGGGTCGCCATGAGTCGGACGTGACTTGACGGCACTTAACACACACACAGCCTTGATGGTGCCACTTTTTAATTTTTGCTGCAACACACTGAAATAGACACCTTCTCTGGAACCACTCACCTAACTCACTTATCTATATTGCAAGAAAAATAACCACCATTATGACAAGCAGGGTAGGGGTGCAGAGCCCTGTTTATTGCAGAGAACTTGGCCGTAAAGGGAAAATGCATCTTCTATGTGTTCTGTGATGACTTTTTCACTGGGCAAGCCAACATCAGAGATTGGAGATATTGGGGCAGTATAATTCTACTCAAGTAGACCATTTTATTATTTTTCCATAGGAGTGAGTGGCAGCAATTCACTTTACGGGGGTGGAGGGGTGAAGCAAGAGGCTGTTTTGCAGGCACTGCTGGGGAAGAGGCTAATCCTGAAAAGAATGGAAGAAACATGCCCCGAGCATTGAACTTGGTGGGGCAGAACAAACATGCTTAGGATCAGGCTGTAAATCACTTCTGCTGCAGAGCAACACTTATCCTCAAAACAGACCGACCGGAGTGAAACATGCTCAGAAGCTCACCCGAGCCTTTCATGTTTAATTATTGAAGTGATTCATTTCCTGCGGCACACCAGGGGTTCCCTCCAGCAGCACTAGCGTGCCCTGGCAGGCAGTTTTGGAACAGCTGCCTTCAAAGAAAGGATGGCTGGGAAATCCAGGCAAAGAGCAGCAGAGTAATAGGCCATTTCAGAGACTTGCAGAGCAAATATGTTTTCATCGAGTGTCTGGTCGCCACTGCTTCCCCCCCCCCTCCCAATTGCTAAATCTCATATGGTTTTGATTACGTTTGCTAGGCTCAGGAATTTCAGTTGTCATTTTAAATGCCAAAGCAAAATCTCATGGGTTTGGGGGTGTGTGGAGGAAAATCTTTGTAGTATTAAAGACAGTATATAACCCAAGGGCTCAAAAGGCTAAGGTAATAACGGTAGTATATCCACACATTTTAAAACTTTTTAAAAGGTTCATCGTTCAGGGCACGCAGGAGGAATGAACACAATATTAGACAGCTCACTCCCTTTCTAGGGGTAGGGTTATCAAGGTTTTTGCCTCCTCCCCCTGGTTCCTGGTGCCTTTAACTGAGGGCTGTGGCTCAGTGGTAGAGCCTCTGCTTGGCATGCAGAAGGTCCCAGGTTCAATCCCCGGCATCTCCAGTTAAAGGGTCTAGGCAGGTAGGTGATGGGAAGGACCTCTGCCTGAGACCCTGGAGAGCTGCTGCTGGTCTGTGTAGACAATACTGACTTTGACGGACCAAGGGTCTGAATTCAGTATTAAGGCAGCTTCATGTGTTTTTAATGTCACTTAAAAAAAAAGTCAGTGGGCTGTCCATACATTCTTTGCCCTATTTTCTTTCCTTTGTCAGAGTTTTGCTATCTTCTCCCTTTTGATGGATGACATATGCATAGCTAGAGAATAAGCCAAAATTCTTTAGCAGGTAAAACATTTTCTCTAGCATGCAGATATAGCAAAAGAAAAACCTCAAATTGCTGAATTTCTCATATTGCTGTTTCCAGGCACAGGAGCCCTGCTAGAAAAAAAGGTGGCAACCCAACCAAATGTTGAAGGCCAATGTGGAAACAACAGGTAGAGCTTTTGTCATAACAGGGTACACATAGAAGCAGGTAGATGGACTGGCAAAAGTTCCATCAATGACTTGGCAGAAGGATTCAGAGGCTGAATTAGGGCAGGGTTGTCATATCAGGCCCCTGAGAGGCTGCTCTTTCTTTCACGATTGCATAGAAAGGAGAATTCCAGCAGGCCTGAAAAGCAAAACTTGCCAGAATTTCCTAGGGTTGCCAACTTACTACTGCTCTCTGGATGATAGAGATAAATTCCCCTGGAGAAAATGGCTGCTTTTAATAGAGCACTCTATGTAGGGTTGCCAACCTCCAGGTAGTAGCTGGAAATCTCCTGCTATTACAGCTGATCTCCAACCTATAGAGATCAGTTCACCTGGAGAAAATGACCACCTTGGAAATTGGACTCTATGGCATTGAAGTCCCTCCCCTCTCCAAACCCCGCCTTCTTACACAGGCTCCGCCCCAAAAACCTCCTGCCGGTGGCGAAGAGGGACCTGGCAACCCTAACTCTATGGCGTTATACCCCACTATGGCATTATACCCCACTGAGCTCCCTCCCTTTCCCAAACCCCACCCTCTCGAGGCTGTGCCCCTGGAGTTGGCAATCCTAGGCGAAATGTAATACCACTTCCTGCTGAACTCCTTCTCCTTCCCAAACACCCCCCCCCCCAAATGTTCAGGAATTTCCAATGCCCGAGTTGGCAACCCTGTTTGGAGGGCCTGATCTTCTTGCCATTGCAATGGCAGGCAGTGCTGCAGCTTGCTGATGCATAGCAGCTACCCAACACCACTGACTCCAGTCACCTGAACGTACACTTGCCAGTGAAGGATGGAGCATGGGCTTTTCACACTGCAGGCACAACAACAAAGTACCGATGAAGATATGGAGGGCTGAATGGGGATAAGAGGTAAAGGCGCAGATCTCTTGCTCCCTTGTAGGGTTGCCACCCTCCAGGTAGTTACTGTCAAAGAAAACACCTCTGTACTTATACCTATAGGTTTGGAAATTAGCACAGGAGCGAATAGATATAGCAAAGTGCAAAATATATTAAGTTGTACAATATCACAACATCAAAATGTATATAGACAAATATTACGATCCTAAACAAATATATACAAAGTAGAAAATCCTATTTAATACATAGTCCTGGATATGATTCATCTCCATTTCTACATGTTAGTCCTTTATTAAAGGGACAGAGCTTTTTTCCCCTCCAGGTCTATTGGCAACCTTGTGTTCACCTACCAAAGGTGCCACCCTGCAAATTGGCAAGAAGAACAAATGTTTGTATATGCACATTCTCTATTGTTGAATGGCCTGCCTGGAGAGTAGGGTTGCCAGGTCCCTCTTCGCCACCAGCGAGAGGTTTTTGGGGCAGAGCCTGAGGAGGGCGGGGCTTGGGGTGGGGAGGGACTTCAATGTCATAGAGTCCAATTGCCAAAGCGGCCATTTTCTCCAGGGGAATGGATCTCTATCGGCTGGAGATCAGTTGTAATAGCAGATCTCCATCTAGTACCTGGAGGTTGGCAACCCTATTGAAGAGGTCAGGAAGGCTCCCACCCTTCCACCATTCTGCAAACTGTGTAAAACAGACTTGTTTAGGTGGGCATTTTTATAAAGTGTGAGCACTTGGCCTAACGAGAACCACAAACCACAACAGGAGACGAAGTTGTCCAAAGAAGCTGGTTTTACTGGTCACAAAGGTTAGCAGAGCACAGAGAACCTAAGACAGCAGTGGGGCATACTGGCTTGCACTTGATAATATAAAAGCATTGAAAAAAGCACTCAACAGTACAGTACAGCTTCAGTTTTCGCCGTGGTTCTCACGGACTATTGTTGGCTTCAAAATATGCAAAACAAACCTTGAAGGCAAGTTGGTGGGAAAACGAAACTAACTGAGATACAGACCTGACATTAAGTCAATAGGGCTATAGCAGAATGGTTCAGGGAGATGCTTTTATAAAGGGAACAGGACTGTAGTCTATATGCCACTATGTATGGTATGTATTATTTATTTGTTGTATGTATTATCCTGCTCTTACTGCATTGTTTTCTGCTTTTTGCTCTAATTTTGGTAATCATAATCCTACGGGTAACCCTTGATCTATTATTGCTTATTAGATCTCTCATTCTGTTTCATTGCACTGTTGTACACCTTGTAATATACCTTGAGGCTCATGAGAAAGGCGGGCTATAAATGAAGTAAACAAAAAATAACAAATAAATAAATGTCATCCCTTTTAAATTTTGCTACATGGCTGCAGCTGGGCCCTCTGTCACCATGGGGTAACCTGGTTTGCAGAAGGCTGCCTAGGGCTCTCCCTCTTTGGCTTTAGGGCTCCTTGGCTTCCTCCTTAAGGCAGCAGAAGCAGGCCTTGTGCCTCTGACCCTGCTGTGTTGATCATCAAAGAGATTGCGTATCCTCACCTCAGAGCAGGGCAAAGTGGCTGTCAGCCAGTGAGATAAAGCACAGTGTGAAATGTTATCGACAGCAAGGAGGAACAGCCTTCCAGCAGCTGTGATTCGGGATCCCGGTGGTAGAGAGAGCGCTGTGCGGAATCGAGATGAGGGGGACGTGGAGTTGCCTGTGCTGGCCTTTAACAGCTCCCATCAATATACATTTACGGTTTAATCAACATATGTCCCTTTAACGGAGCAAATCAATAGCGACTCGTTGGAAAGAAAATTAGATAAACAACAACTCTAATAGTGTTGCCTTCCTCCTGTGGTTCCAAATTCCAGAATTGGAGCAAAGCAACGGGGACCTTCAGGATGAGATAAGCTATAAGGCAGGAACATTGGCTTGGTGCTTGCCTAGTTTTCTGTCATATTCCTGCCATGATCCTCCTTGATCCAAATGAAGTGAGGGAACTGAATCATATGAATAGGTAATAGATGGGCAAATATATTATTTAAGCTGCGAATAGAGAAAATGGTTTCTTGCCAGCATTTTCTACCAATCTCTGTGGATACAAGGGTATGAATGCTTTTGGATTACACCGAACTCTGTCAGAGTGTAACAATCTGTTCCAAGAGTATACTCTGGAGCATAGAACTCCAACACCCTTGAGTTTCCCTTTGCCAGCACCACCTTTTGCCAGGGCAAAAGCCCTGTTGTCACCATCAAGACTCTGATTTTATTATAGGGAAACTTTGGCTTTCATACCTCCTGGTTTTGCAGATGGGAGCCCAGATTCCTCTGGCACTCTGGGTACACCAAGTAGCAGATACATAGAATGTCCACAGGTGAGGCAAACCCACACATTGTATGGGTGTCTCCTCCCAACAGCACTCTTCAAAAATTGGGAAACAGCATAAGAAAGAAAGAATCAGTTCAAATCACCATGCATACTTTCCGGGGTGTGTGGAGACTGAAATCCTAAGACTGCTCCAGGCCAGCCCCACTGAATAAAATGGGGCTAACATCTGAGTATCCCAGTTCAGGATTGCTTCCTTAGGCACTTTACCTAAGTAATGAATCTCAGGGTTGCAAGGTTACGAAGGAACCAAAGCAACATCTGACAGTAACTCATTTAGCTGACCTTCCCCCAACCTGACTACCATCTTAGTATTCTTTGGGCAAAAACGCACGGTCGCTTTATCCTCCTTTAATCCCTGTTTAAGCAAGGATCAAACTCACATTAGGCAAAACGCATGCATTCGAACCAGGCTGAAACAGGGATTAAAGGAGGATAAAGCGACCGTGCGTTTTCGCCCCTGGTCACCTTCTCTCATGAAAGTTGGAAGCCAGAACCCTCCAATTAAGCATCCAGCAACTGACATTAAAAAACAGTTTCTCCCTAGTTGTCACCAGTGACCCCTGGCAACAGAATCTTCACCATTTGGCTTACCTAGACATGACAGGGACGATTTTTAATTCTCAGCTATATAGAAAGGTTGCAAACTGGTTGCAAAGATAAAATATGATGCTTTACATAGTGCCATCAATGTTCATGGTGCTTCGTAGAACAATACACAAAGGTTCTTGCTCTGAGGATTTTACAATCTAAAATTCAATAAAAGGGAGGTGACAGAAGGAGAGGAGGGAGACACAAAGGATGAGGGTAATAGAGGAAGTAAGAGATGAAGACAAGCAGTTTAAAGGCAAACGTTTTGTAGAAGGAGGAAAGATTTTGTTCCTTTGTAAATATGGTTAGCCATTTTCAGTAGTGGCCTAATATGACAGTCCCCCACCCCCACCCCCAATTCAGACACATGGGGAATACTCTTAACTACAGTCAGTTACAATGACCCAGTGACTCAAGAAACAAGCAGCAACTGCTGGAATCAGTTCACTTAACTGGAATTTGTGACCAGCAGACTTGCATGATTAATTTGTCGTTGGGCTGCACCAATGTTGTCTGTGTGTCTGAATGTCCTTTTTATGTGTCCACAAAATACTGCACGTGAGAAACTGGCCCAGCAGACAGAAGGCCAGGCAAAACTGACTGGAAAAACATTTGCATCATAGGACTTTGCCTAGAAATCACTAGAACTGGATCTTCATAAACCACATTATACCTATACTGGTCTTCAGGATAACACTACTATAGGCCTTTTATGCACAGCTTGTTTCTGTGGCGATCACCCCACCCCCCGACTACTTCGGGGCTCCAGTGTCATTATGCACGTCTTTTCAGACCTTTAGAAGTCACTTCGCTCTCTCCACATTTTCCCCACGTTTTCTGGATGCTGTTTTGGCGGCCTGCAGAAAACGAGGGGAAAACGCGGAGAGCGAGCGAAGTGACTTCTAAAGGTCGGGAAAGACATGCATAATGAAACCAAAGCCCTGAAGTAGTAAGGGTGTGATCACCATGGAAACACGGCAGATCATGAGAGGGAGGGCACCTTGGCCATCTTCTGGGCATGAAGGTCACTGGGGGTGTGGGGGGGGAGGTAGTTCAGAGTTACCTGCATTGTGCAGGGGGTTGGACTAGATGACCTTGGTGGTCCCTTCCAACTCTATAATTCTATGATTCTAACCTGTGCATAAAAGGCCATACTATTTTTGAGATAGATAAAGTTCAGATTCAGTTCTTTGGAATCTTTCCGCTTCCTTTTTTGTTTTTGAAGAATAGCTAAACCGTTTTTTTAAAAAAATAACTTCAAGTGGTTCTCAACTATAAATGTGACAGCAAGCATTGTTTTGTGGTGGGTGAAGAGAGGCTGCAGAACAGTTAAGATCTTTTGAACATTTTTAATTTGGGGGACGCCATCTTTTTTAAAAAATGAATGTGAAACAAAAATATTCTCCCAAGTGCTTACGAAACAGAAGCTAAACACAAATCTGTTTGAGATTTAGCTACACAGCTTTTTCCAAACCTCACCTATCCTGAGTTACAAATGCCCTTAGGGGGTGACTGAGCCACTCACATGGATGACTGTGGTTTATACACATTGTGATAAATGGAAGTATGGTACAGCACAATGATTATACGAGCTGCATCCAACACAGACTCTTCTGCCTCCTGGAGAAGCCTTCTGCTTTTCAATGCAGGAAAAGGGATTTCAGCCTCAGGAGCCCACCAGTGATCTCCATCCTCAAATACCTTCAAAAGCGTGTTCTGTCATGACTCTCACAGTGGGACACAAGGGCTAGGAAAAGGGTGGGGGCAGTCTGAGGAGAAACTGTAGCTGATGAAAACTCTGGGGCAAGTACTTTTTGGCTGGGTAATCAGGGTGTTACATGATGGGGTTGTTTTATCATGGCAGATTGGGGAGAACACAAAGGACATAGAGGGAGCCTGTAGAACAGGGCTGCCAACCTCCAGGTACTAGCTGGAGATCTCCTACTATTACAACTGATCTCCAGCCGATAGCAATCAGACCACCTGGAGAAAATGGCTGCTTAGGCAATTGGACTCTATGGCACTGAAGTCCCTCCCCTCCCCAAAACCTGCCCTCCTCAGGTTCTGCCCCAAAAACCTCCCGCCGGTGGTGAAGAGGGACTTGGCAACCATAGTGTAGAAAAGAGCAAAGATCATTGAAGTCATCCAAAGGGTGCTCTGGGCTTGCATGCTGGGTCAAGAAGAGAAGCAAAGCAACCAAGCCAGCCAGTTAAGGTCCCGTCTCAAGCCCTGCTGTCTGTGCTCGTCACCTTCAGAGGGACCCCAGGTGGTGAGACAGGGTGTTTTCTGTTGTGGCACCTCACCCCTTGAATCCCCTCCCCCTTAAGGCTTGCCTGGCACCTACTTTATTTTCTTTTTAGATGTCAGGCTAAAACATATATTTCCCCCCTAGACGTTTTAATTAGAAGTTTTATCTTACCAGTTTCCAAGATGGTCTGCTTCTGTTTTATGGTTAGTATTTATACTAGCAATACGACTAGCAATTTTGTCGGATTGCTGGTTGATGCGTACATACACACCATGAGGGAATGAACTGCCAAAATTAGATATAATTTACAAACATCCATTTTTAGCAAGCAACACCTGGTTTGGCTGATTATATCAGCACTTGTTCTTGGTGTGTATTTGTGACCTCTTGGCCCATAGGGCCAAAACAAATTTAGGTTTTTATACTATTTATGACCACTATTTGGTTTTGTATCGTTATTGCATTGTTTTGTATTGGTTTAATTGTAAGCTTCCTTGAGCAGAACTCTGAAGAGGAGGCACAGAAATATATTAAATAAACAAATAAGATGTGTTGTGGCAGAGGCGCTTGTAGTAGGTTCCTGAGTTTGTCCTTGGGGCATTCCAGGAGATTTGGAGGCAGGTTCCTTGGGACAGTGGAGCTAGAGGAGAAGAGGGAGCTTAGTAGGTATGTGATGTGACTCTAGGACTTTTGTTTATCCAGGACTTTATAGTATACCATAGAGTGTACCCTCCAAAGATTCCATTTCCTCTGGGGTAACTTTCTTTCTTTGGTTCCTCTGACATAGATTTGGCCATAAATGCAATATGAGCTTGAAGACCTCTGGTTTTCGATAGCCATTGAGGTGTAGTGCTGGGGTAGGATGTAGGAGACCCACGTTTGAATCCCCACTCTGCCGTAGACGTTTTCTGGGTGATGTTGGGCCAGTCACACTATGACAGAGGGGTCATTTTGAATAACAAGATGGTCAGAAATATTTGGCACTCGAGAGGCTTTTTGAAATAAAACTTAAAAATAGTGTTGTCTCTTTTTGTGGGATTTAAAAGTCAGGTTAGCAATTCTTCATAACAGGAAATGTAGATTGTAACAAAATAACAGAACTGAGAAGTTTGAGATGGTTAAGTTCAAGTGATATACGGTACTTGCAAATGTATCAAGGTGGTTCACATACAAGTGTTTAAACCCTGATTGTCTACTGGGAGTGTTTTCTCTTGGCAGTCTCTGGTTTGTTTCTTAAACTTAAGCTTCTTTCTTTTTCAGAGCAGTTCTTTAGTGGTAGGAGTTAGGAACATTAACATACTTGCCCAGTTTCTCTCTCAAAATGGCCTGGGATCACTCGATTCACAAGAGATATCTACCATTAAACTCTTAGGAATCACTCTATAAACTTTAGAGCTATTTTCCCTAGAGAGCTGGTTATGGATCCTCTCCTGATCCCAAACCCCAAAATGTGTTCCTTTTCATTTCCGAGGAGACATCTTCTGCCAGGCAGCTCACGCAGCTGTTTCCAAGCTCTGCCTGTTAACCTCTCTCTCAGTCAATCAATGTTGGTTCTTAATTGTCAGGGTTCTAACTGATATCCTCAGAGTTCTATTTGAGCTCCCTGTCAATCACAGGGGTTCTATGACTGCGACAACTCCCTAGAATGCAGCTGTCCATCACACATGCTCTCTCAGCATAATCTACCTCACATGTGAGGTGGTTTATAAATAACGTAAATTAATAAAATGGAGGGCGGGAGAATGATATAAGGCACTTTGGGTCCCCATTGGGGAGAAAGATGGTGTACAAATAAAGTAAATAAATGTCAAAAGTTTGTTGTTGCTCTGGCTTTCCCATGACTCTTCTCAATGTACTAGCTGGAGATCTCCTGCTGTTACAACTGATCTCCAGCCGACAGAGATGAGTTCACCTGGAGAAAATGGCTGTTTTGGCGATTGGACTCTATGGCATTGAAGTCCCTCCCCTCCCCAAACCCCTCCCTCCTCAGTCTCCACCCTAAAAACCTCCCGCCGGTGGTGAAGAGGGACCTGGCAACCCTAGCCATTGCATGTTGCATGGGAAGTTGAGTTGCCATTTAGCCAGCCTGGTCAACCAGTTCCCTGCTTTATGCCAGGAACTGCACAAAACACAATTTTATAGTCCTGGGAATTTAAGGTCTGTGAGAGCAGACAACAGGAAGCAGTGGGCATGAACTGCAATGGGAAGCATCCAAGGCTAGCACTGCACGTCAGTATATATTACAGACTTTATTAGGCCCAGGAACTTGACATAAACCAAGGTTGAAGTGTCTGCAGTAAATATAGATGATTTGGTGCTTGTGAGAAAAACCCTGCTCCTGTGTGGTCTTGGGACTGGTACAACTGCTGGTATTGTTCACAAAGTGTCTAAGCATGTTGTAGCTGGGGAAGTAAATAGCACATTTAAAGAGGCCTTCTGGCATCTCTCCTTGGCAGGGATGGTGTTACTCAGTATTGTTCAGCAATGACAACAAAACATGCCTTTGCTGCTGGAGAGATTTAAGGGCAAAGGTCAGAATTTACTTTCCTGAAGCATCAAAGTCCTATAAAAAGCATTAAGGATTTGATTTTTTGCAATTCCAGCCACTGAGTGTGCAAGCACATGTAAAATCAAGGAATATGATGTTGGGCATGGAATAAGAGAGATTCAGCTTTCAGGGAAAGTAAAATATCCAGCCTTTGGGGAACACAGAGGCTTGAAAGTATCGGGTACTGTAGTTTCCAAAACAAGGAACATGGAGGGACAGTAGTTTTCCAGTGGGTGTGAGATTAGTGCCCTGTCTTCTGATTGACAAAGCACAATCAATAATGCAAAAATAGTTATAGGTCACAGAATCCAGCTTTTTTGGAGCACTATTTCAATATCTTTCCTCCTTCTAAATGGGAGAATTCCTCCATCTAAATGGGAGCAACCCTAGTTTCATGCATGTTTGACAATAATGAATAAAGAAAGTACTGGCTTCTTGCAACAGTGAGTGGAAGTGTGGATGATGGATTCGAAGTGGCCTCTTAACTTCTGCATTCTCATTTTACTTCAAGGTACCACACACATGCAGGGGATCCAAACGCTCACTCACAAGGGCACTTGCTGCTGTCTGAATGGAGTCAGTCCCCCTCAGGGATTTGGTGCTGACTCCTCCTCCATAATATGTTATTTCCCAGCTTGTCTGTTTGTGTGCATTTTGTGGCACATTGCTTCTGGGTAAATATTTCAAAATTTTGATTCTATTTTGTGGTATAGATAGGCTGGAGAAAAGGTTATGCTCAATACCCTTCATAGGTAGGGTTGCCAGGTCCCTCTTCACCACCGGCGGGAGGTTTTTGGGGCAGAGCCTGAGGAGGGAAGGGTTTGGGGAGGGGAGGGACTTCAGTGCCATAGAGGCCAATTGCCAAAGCAGCCGTTTTCTCCAGGGGAACTGATCTCTATCGGCTGGAGATCAGTTGTAATAGCAGGAGATCTCCAGCTAGTACCTGGAGGTTGGCCACCCTATTCATAGGACTCTTTGAGAGAGGGTGTGTGGCTGAATAGCACAACATCTACTTTACATGCAGAAGGTGCTGTTCAATCTCAGCAGGATTTCCAGCTAAAAGCATTAGGGAATGGGTGTTGTGAAAGGCCTCCACCAGAGAGCCACTGGCAGCTGGAGGAGACCCTTTGACAGAGCAGTGCCAGGACACAGTGGAAAGCAGCTTCATGGAATCAAGAATGCAGTAATGACTAGAAAAGAAGCATTTGCATAATTCTGACCATGCAGTAATGAAAGTGATTGGTTGATGCTTTGTAAACAGTCAGTGTGGTGTAGTAGTTTAAAACTAGGATTTATAAGATCCCTATTTCAGTCCCAGCTCTGGGCCAAACTAGATGACACAACATCCCCAGGTTTGGCCTGGCCATTTGCTGCATTGTTGAAGAGTGAGTTCCCACAGGGGAACTCCTTTGAACAGTGCTACAGGGGCCTGATTCCAGTCAGGACCACCGTGACATGGGGGAGCAGGGGCTCCTGCCTTCCCTGAACTGTTTTTCTGACTTGAAACAGCATTGGTGGGCATGCTGAACACCATCAGTACCATTCTGTGTCAGACAAACAGCTGGGACAGGGAAGGCAGAACTCTCCCTTGCAACAATGGTGCTGACCAGAACCGGCCCCCTGTGGCACGGTTAGAGTTCCCCAGTGGGAACTCTCTCTACAAAATGATGGCATGTCCCTGGAGTGAACTCAGGGATGCTGTCTTGTCAAGCTGGCTTTCAGGCAGGAAGCTTACTGAGTGACTTTGGGCCAGTTACTCTCTTTGACCTTAACCTACCTGACAGGGTTGTTGTGAAGATAAATGTACACTGACTTGCACTCCTCAGAAGAAAAAGGGGGTGAAACTGTGACAGGCAGATTTAAGATTTAGGTATTTTATTGTACTGTAATGCCCTATCTTCTAAAACCAACCAGCCACCACCACATGCACAGGGCTACCAGATCTGACATCATAAACAGTGTTAATCCCCTTTCAAAAACAATACCTTATTCTATATTTGTAGTACACAGACGTGTGCTCCAAGGCAATACATAGTGGAGTGGTTGTTTATCTAGAATTGGGTAAGTATGAGCCAACAGATTAATTGTGAATGCAATGCATTTTACAATACCACTAGAACAAAACACTGGTGTTTATGGGCACACACACACACATTTCCGGCTAGACTATTTTACAACACTAAAAATTATCTTACATAAGCTTGGTTATGCAATCTCCATTTGGCATCAGTTAGACAAATGGCCATTTCTCCATATGTGTAGAGAGATGTTTAACGAAAACCATACCTCTGAGACAACTTAGGTCCCATATTACTTGAGTAGGAATGGACTGGAAAGATTAAGCTTGAGTGTGGTACCAACAAGAATGTCAACTAAACATGCTTGTTTGGGAGTTTACATTTTACATGAAATGTAGAATAGGGCAGGAATCCTGTCTCCCCAGATTGACCAATATTAGGGATTTCCTTTCTAGGACTCTACGTAGGACGACACCGTGACCTGGATAGCCCAAGCTAGCCCGATCTCATGAGATGTCAGAACCTAAGGAGGGTCAGCTCTGGCCAGTATTTGTATGGGAGACCACCATGGAAGTTCAGGGTCACTATGCAGAGGCAAGCAATAGCAAACCACCTCTGAGTGTCTTTCGCCTTGAAAACTCTACAGGGTCGGCATAAGTCCTCCGCAGCTTGACAGTGAAAATAAATGAGATGTCATATTGATGTATGGTTAGAAAACTGAAGTAAGGAAGGACATACACAGAACTGTCTGTGGGGTAAATTGTTGAGAGAAAGCAATTATCTTCAATACATAGTGGATGGGCCTTTAACTCCTTGTTTGGGATATGCAAAAGTTCTCTGGTCCCAGGAAAGGTTTTGGGCATGTTACTTGCAGAGAAAATAATTTGTAATGAATGGCATATACACTAGTTAAGCTAACTCCCTAGTCCCTTCCCCTTTGATATTAAAGTGTGACATAAGAAACAGAATATATAATTATATACAATATTGGTCAGAGAAGTTATTCTCCTTTCCCATACAAAATATATCTCTGTCTTGGCCATTGTGTATAAATATGTGAAGATGCAGGGCAGTTTCCACTGTAGTGTTCCTGAGGTTTTGGCTGTATTCAGATGCCACAAGAGATGTCTGTGATGAGGATGAGCTAGAAATCCTTTGGTTTGCATGATCCCTTCTTCCCCCATCCCCACGTTGTGCCAAGACTGAGGTTGAACTAATTTCTTCAGTTTTCAAACCAGGAAGACTTCGAACCAGGCTTAAACCATAGTTTAGATTCTTGGTTTGTAGCAAAGACACAAACCGCAGTTTGTTGAGGCATCTGAATTCCAGTGTCACAACAAACTGTGGTTAGTTATATTGTCGAAGGCTTTCACGGTCAGAGTTCATTGGTTCTTGTAGGTTATCCGGGCTGTGTAACCGTGGTCTTGGAATTTTCTTTCCTGACGTTTCGTCAGCAACTGTGGCAGGCATCTTCAGAGTAGTAACACTGAAGGACAGTGTCTCTCAGTGTCAAGGGTGTAGGAAGAGTAATATATAGTCAGAAAGGGGTTGGGTTTGAGCTGAGTATTGTCCTGCAAAAGTATTGTCCTGTAAGTATCAAGATAATGTGCTAATGAGGGTATGGTATGTTAATATGGAACCATTGTATCCTGAAGTGATCTGTTAATGTGTGTAATCCAAAGCTAATCTGTATGGCTATTGTTGAATGTTGTCTTTGTCTGGAGGTTTTTCAGGGCAGGAAGCCAAGCCTTATTCATTCTTAAACTCTCCTCTTTTCTGTTAAAGTTGTGCTGATGTTTATGAATTTCAATGGCTTCTCTGTGCAATCTGACAAAATAGTTGGTAGAATTGTCCAGTCTTTCAGTGTCTTGGAATAAGACCCTGTGTCCTGTTTGTGTCAGTCCATGTTCAGCCACTGCTGATTTCTCAGGTTGGCCAAGTCTGCAGTATCTTTCATGTTCTTTTATCCTTGTTTGTATGCTGCGTTTTGTGGTCCCGATGTAAACTTCTCCACAGCTGCAAGGTATACGATATACTCCTGCAGAGGTGAGGGGGTCTCTTTTGTCTTTTGCTGATCGTAGCATTTGTTGTATTTTCTTGGTGGGTTTAAACACTGTTTGTAGGTTATGTTTTTTCAAAAGTTTCTCCATCCTATCAGTGACTCCTTTAATAAATGGCAAGAATACCTTTCCTATGGGAGACTGTTTTTCTTGAGTTTTCTGATTTTTGTTTGGTTTAATGGCCCTTCTGATTTCATTCTTGGAGTAGCCGTTTGCTAGCAGTGCGTGATTTAGATGATTAGTTTCTTCCTTGAGAAACTGTGGTTCACAGATCCGTCTTGCACGGTCCATTAATGTTTTGATTATTCCTCTTTTCTGTCGGGGGTGGTGGTTGGAGTTTTTGTGTAAGTAGCGATCTGTGTGAGTTGGTTTCCGGTAGACCTTGTGACCTAACTGAAGGTTTGTTTTACGGATGACAAGGGTATCAAGAAATGGGAGTTTACCCTCAATTTCCTTTTCCATGGTAAACTGAATGTTTGGATGGATATTATTAAGATGGTTTAGAAAGTCCATTAATTTTTCTTCACCATGGCTCCAAATGGTAAATGTATCATCTATGAACCTGAACCAGACTGTAGGTTTGTAAGGTGCTGATTCTAATGCTGTCTTTTCAAAATATTCCATGTAAAAGTTTGCTATTACTGGACTGAGTGGACTTCCCATAGCTACTCCATCAATCTGTTCATAAAATTCTTGATCCCATAGGAAATAACTTGTTGTCAAACAATGGTGAAATAAGGCTGTTATATCTTCTGGAAAAATCTGGTTAATCAATGAGATTGTGTCTTTTACTGGAACCTTGGTAAAGAGGGATACAACATCAAAACTGATTAATATATCCTTTGGATTGAGTCTTAACGGACTGATTTTGTTGATGAAGTGAGTTGAATCTTTGATGTAAGCAGTGGTTTTTCCAATGTGGTCCTGTAGGAGGGTGGTCAAATATTTAGCTAATTCATATGTTGGGGAACCAATGGCACTCACGATGGGTCGGAGTGGAACGGAATCCTTATGAATTTTAGGTAGTCCATATAATCGTGGTGGTTGTGCTTCAGTCTTGCATAGTTTTCTGTGTGTGTCGGGATGAAGAGTGGAATTCTTGATCAGAATGCTAGTTTTCCTGGTAATTTTGCAAGTTGGATCTCGTTTTAGTTTTTTGTATGTGGCAGGGTCCAGAAGTTCCTCAATCTTCTTTTTGTATTCTTCTGTTTTCATGATCACTGTGGCATTGCCTTTGTCAGCTGGTAGAATAATGATTTCTGGATCTGCATTGAGGGTCTTGATGGCGTTTCTCTCCTTGCGTGTTATATTGCTAGCAGGGGGCTTTGCTTTTCGTAGAATTCTTGCTGTCTCTCCTCTTATTTCCTCAGCATCTTCTTCAGGTAGATTACGAATGGCAGATTCTACATTTGCAATGATGTCTTCCACTTTAAAACTTCACGAGCTAACCGCATTTATGACCATCTAGAACGGGCTCTCTTACGAGAGAGAATTCACACTACCCGCAGAGAACTTGCTGCCACAGACAAGGAGTTGTTTTCCTTACATATCAATACTAGCCACAAAATGAGAAGCCATGATTGGGACAAGATTGATAATCTCACCTACAGAAAAATGGAACAGGGGTTAACCAGCCATACTTCCAGACAGAAGCAAAAGTTTAACAAATTACAGGAAAGAAGACAGAACAGTCCAAAATTTGACAACAAACGGATTATCTTCAATCTGACAGACCGACAACTCTCACCTGAAGAAACTTCCATCTTAGCTAAGGGAGGAAACTTTGCAGTCACTCCCACCCAAATTCCAGTGGAAGACATCATTGCAAATGTAGAATCTGCCATTCGTAATCTACCTGAAGAAGATGCTGAGGAAATAAGAGGAGAGACAGCAAGAATTCTACGAAAAGCAAAGCCCCCTGCTAGCAATATAACACGCAAGGAGAGAAACGCCATCAAGACCCTCAATGCAGATCCAGAAATCATTATTCTACCAGCTGACAAAGGCAATGCCACAGTGATCATGAAAACAGAAGAATACAAAAAGAAGATTGAGGAACTTCTGGACCCTGCCACATACAAAAAACTAAAACGAGATCCAACTTGCAAAATTACCAGGAAAACTAGCATTCTGATCAAGAATTCCACTCTTCATCCCGACACACACAGAAAACTATGCAAGACTGAAGCACAACCACCACGATTATATGGACTACCTAAAATTCATAAGGATTCCGTTCCACTCCGACCCATCGTGAGTGCCATTGGTTCCCCAACATATGAATTAGCTAAATATTTGACCACCCTCCTACAGGACCACATTGGAAAAACCACTGCTTACATCAAAGATTCAACTCACTTCATCAACAAAATCAGTCCGTTAAGACTCAATCCAAAGGATATATTAATCAGTTTTGATGTTGTATCCCTCTTTACCAAGGTTCCAGTAAAAGACACAATCTCATTGATTAACCAGATTTTTCCAGAAGATATAACAGCCTTATTTCACCATTGTTTGACAACAAGTTATTTCCTATGGGATCAAGAATTTTATGAACAGATTGATGGAGTAGCTATGGGAAGTCCACTCAGTCCAGTAATAGCAAACTTTTACATGGAATATTTTGAAAAGACAGCATTAGAATCAGCACCTTACAAACCTACAGTCTGGTTCAGGTTCGTAGATGATACATTTACCATTTGGAGCCATGGTGAAGAAAAATTAATGGACTTTCTAAACCATCTTAATAATATCCATCCAAACATTCAGTTTACCATGGAAAAGGAAATTGAGGGTAAACTCCCATTTCTTGATACCCTTGTCATCCGTAAAACAAACCTTCAGTTAGGTCACAAGGTCTACCGGAAACCAACTCACACAGATCGCTACTTACACAAAAACTCCAACCACCACCCCCGACAGAAAAGAGGAATAATCAAAACATTAATGGACCGTGCAAGACGGATCTGTGAACCACAGTTTCTCAAGGAAGAAACTAATCATCTAAATCACGCACTGCTAGCAAACGGCTACTCCAAGAATGAAATCAGAAGGGCCATTAAACCAAACAAAAATCAGAAAACTCAAGAAAAACAGTCTCCCATAGGAAAGGTATTCTTGCCATTTATTAAAGGAGTCACTGATAGGATGGAGAAATTTTTGAAAAAACATAACCTACAAACAGTGTTTAAACCCACCAAGAAAATACAACAAATGCTACGATCAGCAAAAGACAAAAGAGACCCCCTCACCTCTGCAGGAGTATATCGTATACCTTGCAGCTGTGGAGAAGTTTACATCGGGACCACAAAACGCAGCATACAAACAAGGATAAAAGAACATGAAAGATACTGCAGACTTGGCCAACCTGAGAAATCAGCAGTGGCTGAACATGGACTGACACAAACAGGACACAGGGTCTTATTCCAAGACACTGAAAGACTGGACAATTCTACCAACTATTTTGTCAGATTGCACAGAGAAGCCATTGAAATTCATAAACATCAGCACAACTTTAACAGAAAAGAGGAGAGTTTAAGAATGAATAAGGCTTGGCTTCCTGCCCTGAAAAACCTCCAGACAAAGACAACATTCAACAATAGCCATACAGATTAGCTTTGGATTACACACATTAACAGATCACTTCAGGATACAATGGTTCCATATTAACATACCATACCCTCATTAGCACATTATCTTGATACTTACAGGACAATACTTTTGCAGGACAATACTCAGCTCAAACCCAACCCCTTTCTGACTATATATTACTCTTCCTACACCCTTGACACTGAGAGACACTGTCCTTCAGTGTTACTACTCTGAAGATGCCTGCCACAGTTGCTGGCGAAACGTCAGGAAAGAAAATTCCAAGACCACGGTTACACAGCCCGGATAACCTACAAGAACCAATGTGGTTAGTTACTTTCTAAACCAGTTAGATTCGAGTCCAGTAGCACCTTAAAATCCAACAAGATTTTCAAGGTATAAGCTTTTGAGAGTCAAACTCCCTTGGGAAGCTGCTGGACTCAAATCTAACTGTTCTCCTGTAGACCAACATGGCTACCCCTGAAATTTTCTAAACCAGGAGGAGTCTTAGCGCAACACACAGCAGGATGAGAGAGGAAACCAAAGAAACCTGATGAGTTCTGATTTATTCAGACATTCCATTATTGCAAATTATTTTGTCTACAAAATAACCCAAAACTTTGAGTGAATACAACATTTGTCTGCACAAATCCATGTTAATTAATTGCATTCCCTAGCCCTGTTCAGATCACCCACCCACACGTTGGCTGATTGTGCAGGGAAGGAGAGTGGACATGAGTGGGCTAGCCCTGCTCCCTCACCCTTATGAGCAATTCCCAAGTGGTCTGTATAACGTGAATGCACAGCAATGTTACACCAATTAGAGGGGTCTCCTTTTATGGGGGAAATTAGCTGATAGAGCTTTGCAAAAGGTTGGTATGGGGAATCTTTCAACCTATTTTTATGGGGATGAGTGCACCAGTGGAAAAAGTTCCCAATAAAGAAGCTTTTATAAATTTTAAGGGTTTTATTAAAAATAATCAAATTTGTATACACACTCAGAAAAACACACACATCCCGATACAGACAGAAATAGGAAAATAAAGGTAGGAGGAGGTGGACACAAGGATTAGAGGTTCCTAGGGGAAAGTACTTTTACTGATCTGGAAACTGGGGCCAGATAGAGGAAGCTGCATGGATCCAAGTAACGACCAGCGTTTCTTCTTCCCAGGAAAGTAAAGGAAAACTGTACAAAAGGGAAAACACTAGCAATTTGCCATGGCAAACGGGGAGATATTTATACCCTAAAGAGGAGTTGGAGGTATGGTTTCACTGCGCCTGGCAATATCTGGTAATAGCCTGTCATTGCCAGTGGACAAAAGGTCTGATTGCTCTTGGTGAGTTTAGGAGAAGGATGGAGAAAAGAACAGGAGGTGAGGTGGATCAGAAACAATGCCTAGATACTTTGGACTAAGTACCCCTGAGCATTGGCTATAGATTTTTAGATAAAGGTGAGGTCTGGGAAACTATCTGTCAGGGTGAGTCAGAGGGCTTCGCTAGCAACTTGATGAGTTTATTTGTGTCCTTCCCTATTTTCTGAATGGAGTTCTGTCTCTGATGAGATTAGTGAGGTGTGCCTTATCTGCTGCAGGAGAGAACTAAACAAATGCTGAAGAGGTCTGTCTTTTGTCCCTTTTGTTTCCACATTACACCTGATGTCCTCCCAAGGGGAAACAAGCAAACAACCTGAACTTGCCCAGTCAGCTATGTAGCTTGGCACCCAAGATGGATGCCAGGAGACCCCTTTTGTCTCTGGCTATACAGCAGTGTTCCATCCCAGCACTCTTGCTCCAGTCCTGTACATTTTGCCTGGTGTACCAGGGTAGCCTGAGGCTGTCAAGATGCCACAACAGCAGAAGTAGCTGCGCTTATAGTCCATCTCCATGATCAGTGATGCGAGGGAGTGTATGCATGGACACTTCCTTCATATGTTCTTACTGTGAAGACCACTGGGCAGCCATGCAGAAGCAGTGGTGGGGGCAGTGTGTTCATGCCTACTGTCCCTACTCATGCGATCAGTCAATGTGCAGATGGTTGCCTGTACGGGACTACTCTTTAGCCTTATTCAGATGGCTTGGGAAATCTGAGCATTCTCCCTAGCACTAGACTTGTGCTAACCTTGATACAGCCTATGGTATTCCACCCAGGATTATGTTTTCCTTCCATCACTAACAGGAGATGTGTACTCCAGTGGTAGAGAAGGAGCACCTGCATTCAAGGAATTCAAAGTAAGAGATCATCACTAAGGCCATTTATGCTTTGAAGGGTTTGCTGCTCTGCAGGCGCACAGTTTTCTGATCCCAATCTTAAAAGCCCAATGCATGGGGGCTTATTGCACTGAAGAAATCCCAGGAGTAGGAGGAGTAAATTTCATCAATGAAGAAACCCAGCAAAAATGCGGACCATCAGAATTCCTCCCCCCTGTATATGCTACACTTTTTAATTGACTGCCAAGAGGTGCTGACGGCTGGCACCCCTTGTCTGCCCTTGTCTGCCCCATGGACAACAGAGAGGACACCTATGAGGCGGGGAAGGGGGAAAAGGCAGTGGTGGCAACCATGGGGCAGAAAGTCTCTAGTGGAAAGTCTCTAGGGGGGAGCCGCAGCGTTTTTTGTACTTTTTTAACGGTTCTGTTTTAATGCTAAAATATTAATAAATTAAGTGCTTTATCATTAAAACAGCACCGTAAAACAAAACAAAAAATGCTGAGGCTCCCCGCTGGAGACTTCCCACCCCATGGCTAATGCTGCTGCATCCCTAGCCTAGCAGCAGGATGCTTACATTTGATCATCTCTATTCCCAGAGATGTTAACATCCTGCTGGAACTGACCAGAGAAGGCGCCTATGGAGAGGGGGAAGCCAACTCCTTTCTCGACATCTTTACACCAATGGCAAAAATGGCTTCCCTGGGAGGGCTTGGATGAGAACGGGACAAGCAAGAATGGGCAGGGGAAGAAAAACACGAAGTTGAGAGTATTCATGGAAATTGCGTCGATTAGCTTCACTTTGGGATTGAGTCAAAATGAAAATTTGTGATAAAAGAGGTTCCTGAAACCACAGGACAAGTGCAGGGCAGCTGCTCAGTGACCTCTGAAGGACAGAAACATTATAAATAACTCAAAAGAAGACCCGGGGCAGTTCTGTGGGGATCGCGTGGATAATAACTACGTATAAATGGCCTAAGGCAGGAAGAGAAACTTTCAGTAGTGCAGCAAGCCTAATTAGCTTCAGAGAAGTTCTGTATTCCAATGGCCATCATTATCTGAATCTTCTCCAGATGGGTCAATCTTTAGCAAGTATTTAACATCAGCATTTTGCATCAGGGGTTTTATAGCCAACATCAATATTTTACTGTATTTGGCAGCTGGCTTGCAATAGCATTTAGTAAATTTTGCACCAATTCCAGCTGCTGTTTAACTAATCTAGAAATGCCCTCTTGAGTAAGACACTTGACACATTTCAGTCGTGAAACTGAAATATTAAATTATCAGGAGAAATTGGATCCCAAAAGGCTCTCACCCCCTGATTTTTCCAAATTTTAACTGCACTTCCTTGCAAGTGTGTGACATTTTTTTCTCCTTTTAAAAACAGAACTACACAAATGCTCTCTGCATAAATAGTACGGTGAAGTTTATGGCCTTTAAATTAGCCCCTAGCAGTCATAAAAGCCCCAAAATGGTGAGAGGGAGGGAGAAAGAAGATGCTGCCTGTCCCGATTCATGTCACAGTTTCTATTCATCAGGTGTATTTGGTAGCTGAATGAATACATTCTATGTGTCAATTGTGTAAGCGTTGTTTATATTTGCGGGGGGGGGGGGAATCCACTAATGGAAACATGCCTTTGAGAAAAGGTGTCAATCGGTGAGTAGAAATTGCATTTTTACTGTACTAAAAGCTGAAGAGGCAAACAGGCTGAAGGAAAGATGACACTGAAATTCTGCAGACAGGTGGAGGGCATATTCATTGGTTAGCATCAAATCAGTCACAGGCCGTCGAGGGAGGCCGCAAAGTCTCTGTTGGATGCTTGCAATGATCAGAATCCTAGGAAATACGGAAATAAGACTGCTCCAATCCAAGATCTCATCAGCAGTGGCAATCATTCCCATCCTCTGAAAATGCCCTACTGGGTGTTAAATGTATTTTTGTTCTCCTGTTGTTTTACCCCCATGCTGCACTTACCAAAGATGGATGCAAGCTGTTACATAAGCATGGCCATCAGAATCCATCTAGCCCTTTGACAGCTGTATCTATAGTGCGAGTGCGCCATCTAGGGTCACCAGGCTGCACAGGGAGTATTTGCATTCCATAGAAGGGGGTGCCATTCTTACATGTAACAATCCACACATCAAGAGAAGGAGCCTGTTGCTGTCAGACAGTCCCTGCCACCTGTAGAGACTCATTAATGCCAGAGCATTGCTGTTCAGATAAGTTTGCAAAGAGGCCACATGCTGTTTAGGGAGACAACATTAAGCTCCAGCAGCCAGAAATTAAGGACAAGAGAAATGGGCTCTAATGTAGTATCTAATTATCTTCCAGCCACCAAAGAATTAAGGCAAGGATTAGATAAAAACAAAACCACTAAAAGAGGCAAGCTATTAGGGAACTCTGGTTGAGGAAGTAATTTTTTCACTGTGCTGTCCCTCCCTCTCAGAAGGCCCAGATCTTTCATCTCGGTCACACTAGGATGTTAATGTTTAAATATGCTTGGCTAACTGAGGCTGTTAAGTAAGCATGGCCTTATTTTCAACAGGTTTGGGTTTCCTTTTTTAGCCTCATCAGTAGCTGAACAATATATATTTTATTTAGATTTATAGGCTTTATTGTCTGTCCTGTTCAGTGAGGGGCAGACCAAAGTACTCAGTGCTTGATTCACATGACATTTTGAAAACCCCGGTTTACATATTATTATTATTATTAGTAGTAGTAGTATTTGTGTAGTGCTTTCAGTGTTCACAAATCTTCACATACATCTTGTAATACAAAAGGTTGTAACTCAAGGATCAAATTAGCCTTCTCTTGGAAAAGTACTTGAGAGAATGGTGGCTTATTGTTGGGAAATCGAGGCTATGGATCGTTTGATTATGGCTATGTGAAAGTCAATTAAGGCACACTCACACAATGAACAGACAAAGTCCTTTGTCTTAATAAAACAAACTTTACTCACTATGAAAATAGGGTAGGGAAACTGGAAGTTAAAACAATAAATCTTTACTACATTTCTAGTTTCCTAAACTTGCCATAAAAGCTGGCAGGAATCTAAACTTAATCACATGGCATCTCTAAGAGACAGAAATGCTCCATCCTCTCTGTATGAGATCCGAAAAGTAACTGGTACTGCTCTTTCTACTTAGAGTAATGATATGCAAATTATTAGTACGTGACCAAAAGCATGTTTACAATTGATTCTCACTGACCAATAGCTAATTGACACATTGGAGATTACATTACCTTCTTGAACTGGTTAACATCAATACAATCAATTTAACCCTTGGCTGTCTGACATATAACGAAGCTTGCTATACCAAACACTTATCAACTACAAACATTTCTTGATGGAACTGTCTCTAGATTCTTTTCAGTTTGGTTTCTTACCTAGGTATGGGACAGAAACTGCCTGCCTGTCCCAATGAATGATCTTTGGCGGGAAGGTAACAGTAGATGTAAAATAAAATAGGAATACAGGAGGACCTTAGAGACTAACAAAAACACAGCATAAATTTTCATGAGTCAGAATTTAATTCATCATATGAGGCCTCCCCTAGCATTGAATTTGATGAAGTGAGCTCTGACTCACAAAAGCTTATGCTGGAATAAATTTTGTTACTATTTTTTTGTTTAATTTTGCTGCTACAGACTGACATTAGTTACTCATCAGGAATTATTAGCAGTGGGAGTGTGTCCCTGTTGATTCTTCAATGGCTTTTGGTACCATTGAACGTTGTAGCTTCCTGTGCTACCTGGATGAGATGGGCTTGGGAGGCATTCATTCATGCATGCATGCATGCATGCATTTTCTTCAGTTTCTTACTCCCCCCACTCCCGGTAAAACCAGGCTCAGGGCAAATTACAGCATTAAAACAATACAATCAATAAATCTAAAAACCTTTAAAACAATACATCTTCAGCCTAAAAACACAGCAACATTTGATGGCACTAAATACAAGCTCACCAATAAAGCAGATATAGGCCAGCATTGTGTTGGAAGGATAGGTCACAGCAGCTGGGAGTCAAACTGAACTAGCCCAAAATCCAGTGCAGAGAGGGTTTCCCCCCCCCATAAACCAGAACTGAACCCAAATCTAAAATCTCTTCGGTGCCTTGAAATAGAATCAAGCCTCTAAATACAGATAAAAAATAGGGAAGCTCTGAATCGGAATCAGTAAAAGGCTTGACGTGGGAAAAATACACTACATCTTAATCCAGACTCGATAGATGTGTTATGGATTAAGACTAAAACTGACTCAGGAATAAGTACACAGTCTGTTGGGCATAGTACTTCCCTTGAAAGAGCAGGAGCACAATCTGGATGGTGCTCCTCGATTCTTCAGGTGACAGATGGTGACCAGGAATAGTTTTACCAGTTCAGCTGAGGCTGTTCTTGGAAAAAGCAAACCTGATCATAGATGTACATGCATTGGTAACACATAGCCTGATTACTGCTATGTGCAAAGCATGAGGTTGCCCTTCCTTTGGTGCAAAATGCAGCAGCTACGATGCTAACTGAAATCTAGCAGAACAAACTTAGAAGTTAAGTGCTTTACCAACTGCACTGGCATTCAGTTTGCTTTTGATAGAGTTATACTGAACAAAGGTTACCTGACATTTTGAGTACTCCCTCCCCCTTAGTACTTGTGGGGCCTAGAAACATGTAACTTCTAATTCCTATGGGGAAAAACTTCAAGAAAAGCTATACTCCATTATTGTGTTACAAATTACTCATAGAACCTAAATTTCGTACTTGTTCCGCCTATTATCTTTGATACTCTTAAAGGTTTCCGTCTTCAGCTGATTGATCAAAACACAGGACCTCATTCTCATATCATTCATTTTATTAGTCATTTTTGCTGGATTGATGGTTTTGACTTGTCACATGCGTTGGGTCTTTGCAAATAGAAAGGCAGAGTAAAAAGGGGGAAAGCCTCCTAAATAAATAATAAAGGCTGTCCTGCAAAAGAGGGTCAGTATTATTATTTTATCTGAGAGAAGCCTCCTAGATGAATTTGTTGCAGAGGTAAGAACTGAATGGCAGCTGGGGGTGGTGGTGGCGGGGGGACGGACAGCCACAGTTACACCAGTTTCTAAAGCATAAAACCCATTTTCACAAGTAGACACATTTTTCTAAATCACATTATACAAATACACTCCCCTAATTCTCTATACTTCAGCATAACTGAGATCTATTTTGCCAGACAAAGATGCACTTTTGGCAGCGAACTTCAGAAACAAAAGGAAACAGGGACAACAGTTACTTATTGATAAATTGCTTCAATCTGCTCGAGGTTCAATTTGTGTATTTTGTAATGAGAATTAGATCACAATTCACACACACATGGTGATTATGAGTTCCAAATGCTTGAAAAGAGAACCTTTTTTTTAATTGACAAAAGTCCAGGTGCGGCAGGTGAGCTCTGTGTGGCTTTGGTTTCAAATAAAATTTGGGTTTGATTCCTATTGTCTTCTGCATGGATAAAGCACATGGAGGCTGGAAGGATGCTACTACCTGTCTGCAAAAAGCTCTTAGCAAGTGAGGCTGCAGCCAGCTTCTAGTGAGGGGAGGTTGGTATGACATTTGGCAGCAGAGGCCTATGCCCTACAGGAAAAGCACCATTCTGACTATGGGTGCTGCCACAAAACCTTTCCGTGGGTGGCCTCGAGACTCAGCTCTGCACAAGCAGCAAAAAAACCAGGAGGTACATGCCCAGATGCCTCTTCTCTTTTTTACAAGCAACACCCGGCAAAGTGAGCGAAAAACACTCACACATAAACCGTTGCTCCCTGCAGCTATGCAGTCCTGCATTTCCAGAGCTTGTACAGACACAACCTGCCACTTTATAAGGCAGGAAAGAAAGATGGGATTTTACTCAAGGGTTAGGGCAGAAAAAGCTAGAAGAGGTCATAGCAGAAGAGCGTTAACCCAGTAGAATGAGAAAAGTGAGAGGGAAGAGTGCTTATCATAATGCATTCTGAACCACTGCAGTCCTACTGGCATGGGGCAGGTAACAGCTTTTACTTCTGCTGTTGTAAAATACTGAGGAGTCTCTTGTTCAAAGAACATCATATCACTTATACCCCAAGGTCGACTCAGCCTTCCATCCTTCTGAGGTTGGTAAAATGAGTACCCAGCTTGCTGGGGGTAAAGGGGAGATGACTGGGGAAGGCACTGGCAAACCGCCCCATAAACAAAGTCTGCCTAGGAAACGTTGGGATGTGATGTCACCCAATGGGTCAGGAATGACCCGGTGCTTGCACAGGGGACTTTTACCTTTACTTTCCTCCAAAGGCATTCAGGGTGGCCTACATGAATTATGGATGATTATTAGTTATCCGTTGGAAACCACAAGGAATGTAGATGGGCAAGTATACTCTGTTATTGGATGACCTTAAAACATATTTAAAAAACTTAAGACAAGTTCTTAGTAAACAAGCAGATTAATTCTATGCCTATCCTATTCACAGCCTCAGTTCAAAAGGTGGCAGACATGGATGTACAACTCAGAAACATCTGATGATTTGGACGCATGTAAGTGAACCATGAATATCTGGGTTGTAGGGCCTGCACTTGTTAGTCTAGGGGGTTTACTGTCTTTGCAAATAAGTGTTCTCACTGTTATCAGCTGAAAAGGTCCAAAACATTATTATTCCCTAGATATAAAGCACACACATTTTAAAAATGAGTGACTAAAGGTGTATCAGCTTGAATTTGACAGAAAGTAATTTGTTGTTCCAGATGGAATACAGAGGAGGGAATAAAGCTGTGGTAAATAAATACTCAATTATCAAATTCTGAATGCCTACCACAGCTTACGCATGCATGCAGTTAGCATAATCAGAAATGGAATCATTCTGCTTTGAATTGTGAAGCATCCTCCCAATGCTCGCCCAGCAGTCTTTTTATCCTCTTTCATGAAGAGTAACCCCAAGTACGTTTTAAACTTAGTATGTTGTTTGCATGGATCTCGTTGCCGGCTATTACTGAAGCCCTACAGCAATGCTGTCTTGTCCATGCCTTCTCACACTCTTCTCAGAAAAACCCAGGACCTTTGCAACAGCATACTTACATTTGATTCTTTGGAGACCCATAGGTAACTCCCTTGGTGACTGGGTATGTGTGTGTGTGTGATCTGCACTGCTACTTGCAGCAGGGTTGGATTAAAAGGGCGTCCACAGCTTCACCATGAACTGATAATTCTGGACCCAGGACAGCTGTCTGAGTTGGTTGGCTCTGGTGAAGACAGAAACTAGAACTGAAAGTTCACCTTTCCCTTGCTTCCAGGAGGTAAAGGTGCTGAGGGGTCTGTACTAGGGCATGTGCAGCAAGCTCACTAGCAGCAACTTATTCCAGCTAAAAGCAAAGATGTTTATTTGGATACAAAAAAGTATGAAGGGACAGGTGTGTGCATGTTGGAATAAGTGGAGATCTAATTAGGAGGTCAAAAAGGACTCAAAACCTATAAATGTAAAAATGAAAGCATGAAGTTCCTTGGACACATTCCCTAGCAATGTAAAATGCCTTGTTGCGGGTGAATGAACTAGCCCCCGCTTTGCTCTTTCAGTTAACCTTCAGGAACAGAAAAAGAAGAATAGCTTCAGATCTCTATTTGCAGATCTAAGAACTGGCACCCTGTCGTCCATTGGCATAATTCCCATGGGGAACTAGTGGAAGGTCTTCCCCTCACCTGGTTAGGTAAGGATTCAGGGACCAGCCTAAAGGTGTGGTGGAAACCATTCACAGGTCATTCTGCTAGGTCACCCGGTTATATGTACAAGCAGACAAGCAGACCTCTCACACATCAGGACATCTGTGACCCTCTTCCCTGGATGTGATACCTACATCCCCACTGAACATTCCTGCCAGATGGCAGCAACACCCTGGGGGCAGTTTCATTTTAGATAAAGAAAAGGATGGGGGGGGGGGTGACAGGTTAGTCACTGCAGATATTTTGCTACCCTCTTAACAGCCCAGGTGGTCTCTCCCTTGATGTAACTTGCTAACATTTAACATGGAGAAAAAGGTCACTTCAGTATTCAGCAATTAAGGACTGTTTTGTGATCTGCACATTCATTAACCTTATGATGTGTATCAAGAACTTTTTTATATAGCTAGTGGCTACAGGTGATCATTCTGCAGAACATGGTGAACCAACGAGCCCATGCCCATTGTAACAAGTGGTTAAATTTGGTAATTAGTCCTGGATGAAGTTTGGTAGGCTATGGTTGAAAGAAGGCTAATTAGCAAGCAAAACTAATGCAAAGCAGAGGCTACTTGTAAATCACAACTCTGCTATACCTGCAGGCAACACACAAGATGTTTTAGTTGCATGGCAGTCAGCTTTTCCCCTGCAATCCTGTTCCACTTGAGTAGGAAATTCAGGGCAGAATATGACCTTGCACAGTGACATCAATAGTGTTGGTTGCTTTCTTGATATTGAGTTTCACTGCATCACACAGCACATTACAACATCTATGTGCTGCAAGCCAATACATTCTTTAATAGTCACCCAGTTGGCAGGATTCATACAACTGCATTACAATAAAGAGAAGCCTTTGCCATAGACCCCAACATTCGTATAAAGAACTCCTAGATGTAAAGTAAAAGCACATGATGCACTTGTTTCCCTATCATGCAGATTATGAACTCAGATTCAGATACCCATTCTGGGACCTCACTTTATTTAGAACACTATCCAGAGTTTAGCACTCACTGATATATAAGCTTGCAGAACCACATGTGGACTATTCCTCTCTGCATATGCCAGAACATCAGGCACAGATGAGTAAGCTACTCTCATCCTTCTAATACAGGTGCAAGGCTGCAATGTCAATGATCAATACCCAAAGGTTCTTTTGCTTTTATTTGGAAGCAGCTCACTGCCAAGCCAGTGGGCTTCCTAGAGGCACTTGGCTGGCCACTGTGTGAACAGACTGCTGGACTTGATGGGCCTTCGTCTGATCCAGCGTGGTTTTTCTTATGTTCTTAAGGATAAGAATCCTTCACATTCAGTCTCTTTCCAGTTACTCAGCAAGCTGAAGGCAGCCACTTAACACAAATCCAAAGGAACTGGAGGAAAGGGTGATAAGCGTTGTGCATATTCACACTGGACTCAACCAATGGTAGCTGTAGCTCAACAGAACCTGAGCTACGTGTCTTCTTTCTCTTCTTCAGAATACTCCCCCCCATCTCTCTCTCTCTCTCTGTGTGTGTGTATGTGTGTATATATATATATATATATAAACCCAAACAAGTTGACTGTGTGTAATTTTATTGACTGAAGGCATATTACAGTAGACAAACATATTACTCATGCTATACAAAATATACATTCTGATAATTGAGAAAATATAAAAACATACAAGGAAAGGACAGCTGCAAGCAAGGAACCATTGATTTGCACTGGCCTAGAAATGTCCAACTACACTTACTTTGGCATTGTCAAAAAGAGGAGCATCTGTGAAATAACTTCCCTCCCTATGAGCTAAGACACAGATTTCTTGGAGGAGAGAGAGAAAGAGAGAGATGACGTATATTTCAAAATAGGTGCTCTTGCTCCAATTCCAAAGAAAATTCCTTACAGGGCCTTTAGTCTGGGAGGAGGTGCTCACCTATAAGTCCAGGTGGCCTTCCAATGCACATCTGAATGCCACATTTCATAATCAGTAAACCTTTCCTCTGCAACTCACCTCCTCATGAACATGAATGTAACCCCAATCCCACAATATGTCTAAAGGTCTTGCCAAATTGACAAATCCATTCCTTCCTCTAAACCAGGGATGTCAAACATAAGGCCTGCAGGCCGGATCTGGCCCCTTGAGAGATCTTATGCGGCCCGCAAGGCAACCACACTCCCCCCTCAATCTGGGCTGGCGAGGCATGACCCAACCAAGTGACATTTATGTCATATCCAGTGTTGAGTTATGTCAGTGTTTGAATTATGTCATATCCAGGGGTGTTGAGTTTGACACCCCTGCTCTAAACCTTTGTGAATTATTTCACATGATGACCTCTCAGCTACAGCTGGGAAAGAAAACACAGTGACAGGGATTTGGGCTGGCATGTTTGTATTCATCCATGTTTGTATTATTTCCGTGTATTCATCCATGTTTGTATGATTTCCATTTTTAGAGTGAGCATTCCACCCCCATTCATGGAATGGGCAATCTAGATCCTGATATAGTTAACTCTGGTAGTGCACACAAATGCAAGATAAAACTCTCCCTCTGGATTTTCCATGGGTAGCTCTAACTTGAGGCTTTTTCCTCCACCAAGAGCTCATGTACAAGAGCAGCTTTACATTAGGAATGTTTTAACTGTCCTAGAGGCATGCACTGCTGAACATGCAGAATCAGCAACATGAGATTAGCACTGCAGAGTCCTCCTCCCTGGCTGTGTGATTTCTAACCACAGAATGACATTCTTTTCACTTAGATTACAAAATACTGATTAATACTACACTGCCTTCTCCCCAAAGACACGAGGCAGGTCAGTTTTAGTTACTGCCTTAAAGTACTTAGTATTTTACAACAGATAGCACAATCCCTTCTTCTGCACAGCTCGATCGCCTTGAGTCGAACATCTGAAGCTGAAGTGCCTGCACTATCTGGACGACAGGTTGGTTCTTCCCTCTCCTCCCCAATATTGCAAATTCAGTATTTTCACTTGTTCTGCCTTAGATCAGACACAGGCTGTCACATACAATACAGCAGCAAGCAGCTGGGAGGGAAGGTAGTGAGCAGCAAAAATACATTCAGTGCTTTGAAGCTAACACCTGACAGAGATGAAGGAAGAAGCCTAACCCCCACCCCCATCTCACCATGCAAAAAAGAAGTTGGGTTTCTTGGGGACTGCAAGCTGATTTTGATTTGGAAGTTTCAGATACCCCTGAAGGCCTCTGCTTGAAACGGGGGAAAGACCTGTACGACGTTTGGCTCCAGTATCTAACAGGACTAAGCGGCATGCAGGTTGGCATCTTCCACTGCTCCCCCCTCCCCCAAGGCAACTGGGAACCACAAAAGGAGTTTTCATCTATATAAGCTTTGGTACCTGCCTGGCTGCTCAGAGTAACTGGGACAAGTCCACTGGGAAATTGAGCATTCATAGGTAAAATAATACCATTGTTTCCAGCCAGAACTTTCTGCTTCATGTAACAAGACACATACAGCCATAAGAGAACACCCAGCTCAAAAAAGAAACTCGCTATTACAATCAGCCAAGCCTGATTGAGTCAGCTGTATGCAAATTCCTCCAAATGACTGGAATCACAATTTCCCTGGCAGGTCCTTCCGTGTCCACGTCTTCTTAGTGTAAAATGATATGGTTCAGATGATGTCTGTTACTGGACTGCATGGAAAAGCCTTTGAGCTACACAGAACTCAGGATGTGGCTAATTTGCATACACATACACATATATATGGCAGTTTTCACAGATTTTGCTGGAAGATCGCAAATGGCTAATAAAAATGCCTGTGATGCTGTATTTACAGCTTCTGGGATGTCTTCATGCTGCTGTCCAGAACACTCAAGTGTCACATCAGCAACAACTAATAGTCTAGCCTCTCTTCTTTAACCTGAGATTAGTCTTCCTTTATCTGCTGCCGTTTATCTGCTGCCTTGGTTAGGATTTTGGGCCATGGCTATTTCACTTTGGGACACAACAGCATGCTATAAAGTGTGACAAATTCCATTCTGCTGCTGCTGTGCCACCTGGGATGATCAGGAGATTCTCTATGGCTAATCCCAGATGTTCAGCCAATCAATTCTTAGGACCATTTCAGACATACTTACTCATCCCTTGATTTCTCAGAGCTGCAAGTGCAAACAGACCCCATTGAAAAGCACTGTTTTCGAGGCACCTGCCAACCTGTGATGGCATGCACACACACCCACACACTATATCTTCAGTTCAACAAATGATCAACATGTATGGGTGGACCAGCATTAGCCACAATGCAAACTGCAGGATCTTTACCTGCCTTCTAGGCATCAGCCTCAAAGACAGGGCTGTCACCCTGCAACTATGATGTTTAGGAAATGACCTCTCAGCCTCAGAATTCCAACGAGCCATACAGGTAACCTCCCAAGCCATGCATGGCCCACAGCTGCCGTACACCTGACCCTGTTTAGAGCCGAAGGGCTGATGATTCATCATGTGTAACCTCCTCTTTCCACTAAGTTTCTGTCCATACTCATGACTAACAACATGCAGACACCCATGAAGAATACTGAAGAGGATACTGTGATAAAGCATATTCACGGTATGCAAAACATGATGGTACGAACTGGCTCATTACGCCTTTAAATCCTGGGAAGCTGAATTATTTCCAGTCTCCTGCAGAGTGGTTGGCAGATGCCAGACTGTAATTTTTGGCCTAACAGAAATTTTACATTTCAGCCTGACAATTGTGTGTAGTGTATACAAAATATTTATATTATGCAAATGTATTTACAGCTGAAGTCCTTTCGCCAGAGAACGAGTAAATAAATTTTGTGACTGTACACAATGAGGCAAGTTCCTGTTCATGGTCAGAAGGACCAGAAGGTTTATGCTTATGATTGTTGAGGGACTTTGCAAGGAGGCTCTTTAAAGGTGGTTTCTTTGGCAGGAAAGAGAACGCGAAGCTTTCATGGGACTGTTCCCCATGCAACAAAGGCACCTTGCATTAGCAATTCCTCCCCTCAGAGTAGTATTTGTTCTTTTCTGTCCACCATTCAGTTTGCCATGACAGCTGAGCCTTACAGAAGAAAGGACTTCCATTATTACACTCTTTGCTTGGGGCACTAGTCACTGGGCTGGTCTGCTCAGACTCTGTTGCAAGCACGGAGCATCTTTGGCCATGAGGCAGATCCTGAGGTAGTGAAGACATTGTCAACTGCTTCAGACTTGCTGCTAAGGCTTCCTATTTGGATGCCACTTATGTCGTTTCATGATATTCCTGTATGTTCCGAGTCCTGTTAAAATCAAAGTTATGTTCATGCGGCCTGTGGTGAGGTCGGGGGGAAATAACCGGCTCGTGGTCATTCTCTGCGATGCCCTCATTTTGCAGAGCTTGTGGCACCTCGTGGGTCTTGGGCTGAGGGGAGAAATGGGGGTGTGGCATCCCAAGATCGTTATTGATGCCCCATAACGGCAGCTGAAAAGGATCTGGAAAGAAATTAAACGAGGTCTGAATTTATGACAAAAGCAGTGACACCAAGGTTCTCCATGATTGGCAAGATTTTTGGCAGCATCACACATTCTTAAGACAAACGGCCTCTACTGAAGGTACACCTCATATAACAAACTACTATCATAACCAGTGTACATGTGAGAATAGTCATTCCACAGACATTACATCAGGGGTCCCCAACCTTTTTGAGCCTGTGGGCACCTTTGAAATTCTGACAGTGTGGGGGGTGCAGCCACAAAATGGCTACCATAAAATGGCTGCCATAGGAGGTGGAGCCAGCCACAAAATGGCTGCCGCAGCTTAGGTAACATTCCCCCAGCTTCTCTCTTTGGCTTTAAGCCTTATGACTGGCAAATGGAATTTGGCTGCTTAGACACTGAAATCCACTGAGGGACTTGGCTGCTTAGACACTTAGACACTGAGGGACTTGGAATGAAATAAAATGGGCTGTTCTTAATCAGGAAAGTTAACAGACCTGCTCAGTAGGCCCTGTGCTAGACAACCCCTCAGAGACTGGATTCGTTTTATCTGTGGTATAGCACACCCAGGAGAAAATGGAAATAATTTTAGCATTAAGATATAAGAGCGGTAGAATAGCACAGCACTTACCGGTGTTACAGGGTTGGGGGCAGGGTTTCCTCTCATGCATTCTGTCATGATTGGTAAGGAAGACAGACATGTCTCTGTCAGCTGAGATACTGTCCATAGCAGGGGCTTCATGCTGCGTGCACATCGAGTAGGGCTCTTTGGACATCTGCACCATTAGGCTGGACAGCGTTTGATCAAGTGGGTCTTCATCAGTGATGTATGCATAAGGACAATATTCTCTGGTTCTGGAGTAAATGTTGGCATTGTCATAGCAGTCTGAACAGATCACCAATGGCCCTGTGCCTCCTAGGGGAAGAACAACAGAGGTTATGTTAGGATGCTATGAGGGAACACTCGTCACTACAGAAGCCCCTGCAAGCTGCAGGAGTGCAAATATCAGCATTAATATCAGTAGACTGGAACTAGATGCTTGGAAACCAACTCTGCAGGCATAAAAGAATATCAGCGACAAGGTGTAGTGGAAAAGTTAAGAAACCAGGTAAGTAGGCACTTGTATGAGCAGCAATGGTAGAGGAGGCCAGACAAATAAAGTCCCTTCTTACTATCACAGCACGCTTAATACTCAGCCTCACAACACAGGGCTTGGCTTTTAAAAGTGAAAACATACAAAAATACTTAGAAAGCTAGGAAAATACCCAAAGAATGGAGAGCAGGGGAAATTCAGTATTTTACAATGAATGTCACATGTGCAACTGCTTGCCCACTGTGCTGATATCTTAATGCTGTAAGTTCACTTGAAGCTCAGGAAGCAGAGATGGAGAAGCTTTAAGGATGTGGCAGAAAAGTCCCCTTTTTCTACTCGCAGGTACTTTGATGTTACAGGGAAGGACTATGTTAGGGCAGAAGGGCAACATGTCAAAGAAGAGGAAAAATATCCTTTATGACCTTTATTTTTAAGAAATAAATGGACAGTACTCACAATGGATGGAAGTAAGCAGTGGGGTCCCACAAGGATCTGAATTGGGGCTGGTACTATTTAATTGGTTCATAAATGATCTGGAACTAGGGGTGAATAGTGTAGTGGCCAAGTTTGCAAGTGACACAAAATTATTCAGGATGGTAGAAACCAAGGATGACTTGAAGAGCTCCAGGAGGATCACCACAAACTGGGTGAGTAGGCAATTATGTGTTAAATGAAATTCAATGTAGTAAGGGTAAGGGATACACATTGGGACAAAAAATCCCAACTTCAAGTATAGGCTAATGGGGCCTGAACTTGCTGAGACTGAGAGGGGGAAAGCTCTTGGGGTCGTAGTAGATAACTCAATGAAAGTGTCAACCAAGTGTGCTGCAGTAGTAAAAAAGGCAAACTCTATGTTGGGGATTATGAGGAAAGGGACTGAAAATAAAACGGCTTATATTATAATGCCCCTATACAAATCTATGGTGCTGCCTCAATTGGAATACTGTGTGCAGTTCTGGTCACCGTATCTCAAAAACGACATCGCAGAGCTGGAAAAAGTACAGAAGAGTGCTACCAAGATGACTAGGTGGTTGGAGCATCTTCCCTATGAGGAAAGGTTGAAGAGTCTGGGACTTTTCAGTTTAGAAAAGAGATGATTAAGAGGGGATATGATAGAGGAATAGGAGCCCCGTGGCACAGAGTGGTAAGCTGCAGTACTGCAGTCCAAGCTCTGCTCACGACGTGTGTTCGATCCCGACAGAAGTCGGTTTCAGGTCGCCGGCTCAAGGTTGACTCAGCCTTCCATCTTTCCGAGGTTGGTGAAATGAGTACCCAGCTTGCTGGGGGTAAAGGAAAGATGACTGGGGAAGGCACTGGCAAACCACCCCGTAAACAAAGTCTGCCTAGTAAACATCGGGATGTGACGTCACCCCATGGGTCAGGAATGACCCGATGCTTGCACAGGGGACCTTTACCTTTTACCTTTATGATAGAGGAATATAAAATTATATATGGGGTGGAGAGAGTTGACAAAAGAACTTTTTCTCCCTCTTCCCAAATTCAAGAACTTGAGGGCATCCAATTAAGCTGATGGGTAGGAGACTCAGGGCAGACAGAAGGAAATACTTCTTTACACAGCGAGTGATTAAAATGTGGAATTTCTTGCAAGAGGATGTAGTGATGTAGTGAGGCCACAGGCATAGACAGTTTTAAAAGGGGATTAGATAGATTCAGGGAGGATAGATCTACCGGTTGCTACTAGCAATAGTGACTAAAGGGAACCTCCACATTCAGACCAGTAAGCCTCTGAATCACTTGTCAGGCATTTGCTTTTGTTTTTCTTTTTGCCTATGGCTGTTAGGGCTGCTCCTCCCCCTTCTTTGTCAGAGAACATGCAGATCAGCAACTACTTATATAAAAAACGTTACAAAGCTGCTCTTAGAGGGACTTCTGGGGGACAGGCGACAAGAGCTGGAGAGCATCTGGTTTAGCCCAACTTAAGGGTGACAGTCCAAATGTTTCTAATTCTCAAAAGTAGGGATGGACAGAACTTGGCAAAAAACGAGTTATTTGAAGAGACTGAAGAGCCATAGGAAAAAATGTATATGAAAAGGTCATTTGGAGAAAGATGCAATGTGTAGGCGTTTATATGCTAATGCCAAGAGCCCCTGAGCTAACATTGCTGAGGTAACCAGGTCAGTTTTTCACTGTTTTAATATGCTGCATGGGTAGTTTCCATGCTATCGTATTCCCTACTACTATGTATGGGTGTGAAAGCTGGACATTGAAGAAAACTGACAGGAAGAAAGTAGAATCCTTTGAAATGTGGTGTTGGAGTGTTATGGATACTGTGGACTGCCAAAAAAACAGATCAATGGGTTATAGATCAAATCAAGCCTGAACTGACCCTAGAAGCTAAAATGACTAAACTGAGGCTATCGTATTTTGGTCACATTATGAGAAGACAAGAGTCACTGGAAAAGACAGTCATGCTAGGGAAAGTTGAGGGCAGCAGGAAAAAAGGAAGACCCTATAAGAAATTGATTAACTCAATAAAGGAAGCCGCAGCCCTCAATTTGCAAGATCTGAGCAAGGCTGTCAAAGATTAGGACATTTTGGAGGACTTTGATTCATAGGGTCGCCATGAGTCGGAAGCGACTTGATGGCACTTAACACACATGGGTAGTTTCATTGCCTGCCAGCCCAGTGCAGCAAAACTGGTTGTGTCATAACAGGTCAACACTTTCCTCTTCCTTCCACCTTTCCAAGTAGGGCTTCATTTCCCTCACTCTGAATGATGGAAGGAAGAGGAAATGGTTCCCCTTTGCCTGAACAATCACACTTCCAGTGCAATACATCAAAGAGAGTGGCTGGAAAGTGCTTCCTCTCCCTGAACAGATGAGTTCATACCAACTCCCTTGAGTACCTCAGGGAAAAAGGGAGGGGACCTTTTCAGGGGACATTAAAGTGTTTAAGAAACAGCTCTGATTTAGCACCAGTACAAAGGTAATAGTAGCAAAGTTAATGAATAACACAGGGAAGCTATCAAAAGGCAAGAAGGATTCTTTTAAAAAGTGGGGGTCTTGTCCAAAAACAGGTGCACAAACTTTCATAAGACATTGGTAAGATAAGAATTTAAGGAGCATATTGGTAAAAACAAAACCTCCCCACAGTGTTTCTTTACTGCATCACAAGCAGGAAACCAGTTTGGGAGGTGACTGGATCATGTTTGCTCCACTGGATTTTATCCTCTAGGGTTCCATTTGTAGTTTAACAAATGGCTGTTAGGCAGCTGGGAGAAGCTACCCAGGGATTTGAGGAACCATCACTGTGCTGATGACATCCAGCTTTATTTGTCCTTTCTGGCAGATCCAGGAGTTTCAGCAGATTCTGTTAAGTGTCTGAAATCAGTGACTGAAGCTCAGTGCACATAAAACAGAGATTAACCAAATTAATAAGCAAGTCTGTGCTTTTCCTGCTCTACATTGGGTCAAACCCTCCCCTCCAGGCTTAGGTATGCAGTTTCAAACACTGCCCTGCACATGGGCCTGCTTCTGAATATTCAAATAGTAAGTGTCCATGCCAGCTGCAGTAAGAAAACCAGTTTTGCTATTGTCATACGTGCCTTTGTAACTAGACTACAGTGACTGTGCTCTATGTGGGGTTATTCTGGAAGTCAGTCAGAAATTTCAGTTGGTCCAAAACATGGCAACATGCTAATTAGTTGGTATCACCTTCACATTATATCAGTGTTTACAGGGGCATAAGCTCCCAGTTACTCCCAGTCCAAGTTCAAGGGGCCCTACAAGAGTTGGGACCAGAGCACCTTAGAAAAGGCCTCTTCTCATCAAATGAACATTCCTAGACTCCTAAATCATCTAATGGCTCAGGGCGTCTTATTTAGCTGAAACAGTGTTGGCATCCAGAGGGAACAGGGCCGTTCAGTTGTGAAGTTCCACCGCCAAGTCCTGCATGGCTCACTCCCATTTAGGAAGCACGTGAAGACCTTTTGTTTCATTATGGGCGAAAACGCATGGTCACTTTATCCTCCTTTAATCCCTGTTTCAGTCAGGATTCAGCCAGGATCGAATGCATGCGTTTCGCCTAATGTGCGTTCAATCCTGGCTAAAACAGGGATTAAAGGAGGATAAAGGGACCTTGCGTTTTCGCCCTATGTCTTCAGTTGTGTTCTGGATCTCAAACTGATTTATCATTTTAAATGTGAGTTTTTGTGGAGTTTATATAGTAGTTAGCCACCTCGAGGATCCAGAAAGGGATGGAAGGCGGTTAGACTCATTCATAGAAAATGGCACATTCCAGTTCAGCGGCAGTATGCTAGTAAACATCACCTGAAGGTGGAAAACCAGGGGAGTTTAGATACCTTCATGACCTGTTTGTGGGCCTTCTGGGAGCACCTGCTAGTCACTATGAGATACAGAACATAGGACTAGATGAACCTTTGGGCCTGATCTAGCAGGGATCTTTATCTAGCAGAAACATGATGAACACAGAAGGGTCATCGAGGAAAATAGGCATAAGCAGGGGACTGCAAAGAGTGGTACTGAACAGGGAAACTGAAGCTCAATACACATAAAGCAGAGATTAACTGAAGTCTGTGCTTTTCATGCACTAGATTGGGTCAAACTCCCTCTCCTCAAAGCTTCTCTCTTTTTAGGGAGACAAGTAATATCAACTGCCTTAACTGGGGGTTAGACTTGCCACTTAATGGAATGAAAGCTTTGTAGAGTACAGTGGTTGGCCACTGTGCGAACAGACTGCTGGATTTGATGGGCCTTGGTCTGATCCAACGTGGCTACTCTTCTGTTCGGATCCACCGCAGGATCTTTTCAAAGCTACGGCATAAGTAATCTGTGTTAAAAGATTCTATACACATTCTTGCTCAAGAAGTGTCTTACTGGAACAGAGGAAGGTCCATCTAGTTCAGAATTCTTTGGAAGATTCCCAGCAACCAGCAGGCACTGAGTGAACTGCCAGAAACTGGCCAGTGGACAGATAGTAGAAAGCAGCCATTGACCCTCTAGCGAAGGGATCCAGACTTACCCTCTGTGCCTTTGTGTGCATAACCACTGGCAGGAGGCATCAGCTGCTGATTGCTTCCTGCCTCAGAATTGCTGTAGCCTTCCTGTGGCTCAGACAGAGTCCCTTGGGAGGATAAGTAACTAGGAATATCAGCAGGCAAATTTACCTCCTCTGAAAGAGAAATAAACAACCACCAAACAATAGCAGTATACCACAAACATCACTATGGCAACAAAGCTATCAAGGTAATAGATGTCCATCAAGATGATGATAACAGGGTATATTGCCAAGGGAAGTAATCTTGCAGAATACAAAGGAGAGAGAGGCTACCCAGTTAGGACAGAAAAACAAATTTTTGGCAGTATTTTCTACTACTACATTTTATGGCATCAAAAATGGCTACAATTACCCACTCAATTCAACACCCCTTTTGTTCAACCATAATAAAAGCAATAGTCTGCAGAATTGTACCTCCACCATTACAGAACACCGATAAAAGCTGCAAGATACAAGCTACCAGACCGCATCTTGCCTATGCTTATTCACTGATCTGCGGTGTTCTCCAGTCACACCCTTTCCTGCACTTTGCTCACTTGGGTGTTTACATGGTAAATGTTTGGAGCAGAGGTTACCTATGCCTGCATTTAATACAGAGGTTTTGGCATTTGCATATCACAATGTAACACGGAGAAGAAGAACAGTTGGTTTTTATATGCCGACTTTTTCTACCACTTAAGGAAGAATCAAACCAGCTTACAATCACCTTTCCTTCCCCTCCCCACAACAGACACCCTGTGAGGTAGGTGGGGCTGAGAGAGCTCTAAGAGGGCAGTGACTAGCCCAAGGTCACTCAGCTGGCTTCATGTGTAAGAGGGGGAAACAAATCCAGTTCACCAGATTAGCATCTGCCACTCATGTGGAGTGGGGAATCAAACCTGGTTCTCCAGATTAGAGTCCATCGCTCCAAACCATGGCTCTTAACCACCACACCACGCTGGCTCCACAAGAAACTAGCTTTACTCAGGTGCCAGACTTTATATCAAACCAAGCAGTTATGAAAAACATCCTCCCATACCGAGGAGTCTCCCATGCTGCTGTGTGCTCTTTCCACCTACCCGTGGCCTGAATGATGCAGACTTATCAAAACAAAATACATTGATGCTAATTAAACAACGAACAAATCTAAGTCTGAAGGCTCCCAACCTGTGTTAGTTATGCTGTAGTCTTCACTCTTCCTCCTCATATGATAGATAACAATAACCCATACCAGAGAGGTGCCCACAACACAGCAAACCACAACAATAATCACAATGCCAACTGTTGTCCAGCCATCATCTTCAATTCCAATGCCATTCTGGGTTGAGTCGCAGTTTGGCGGGGATATGACATGCAGGTAGATGTGACCACGCTCTGTGCCAAGCGTATTGGATATAATACAGGTATATTTCCCAGCATCCTCTAAGCCAGCATCTACAATGATAAGCAGCTGGTTGGCGGCAGCAAAGAAATGCCGCTCTGTTACGGTCAGGGGCCCGTCATCTTTGGTCCAGTTTACACGAGGGGCAGGGCTGCCACCAGCAATACACTGCAACACAGCCGTTTCTCCTCGGGCCACAGTCCTGTCCTCCAGGGGCCTGACAAACGAAGGTGTTTCTGACAGAAAGAGGAGACAAGTTTAAAGTTGTTTAATCACACAAACACACAATGAAGCAGCATCAACACATATGGCAGACTGTGATTTTTGAAGTCTGACTTCACAGAATATAGATCATGATGGGTAGCTGTGTTAAGTCTGTCAATACCAGTGGCAAAGAGCAAGAGTCTAGTAGCACCTTAAAGACTAACAACATTTCTGGCAGGATAAGAGCTTTCGTGAGCCACATCTGAAGAAGTGAGCTGTGGCTCACGAAAGCTCGTACCCTGCCAGAAATTTTGTTAGTCTTTAAGGTACTACTGGACTCTTGTTCTTTTCTACTGCTATTAACAGAATACAGATCATGGACAAAAGTGAGGTGCTTTTGCTTTAAAATCCTTTGCACTGTACGTAACTGGGCAGGGGTATTCTGTTAAATTTAACTGGACAAAGCTGAGAGGAAGGAACCAAAGCTAGCAGGTACTGGATAGAACTACAAGGAAAAGAGTCACACCCAGGAAAAAAATTCCTTTAAAGAACGTTTTTCAGGGGGCATTTTACCAATTCTACTATTTTATTTCTTACTGGTCCTTTGCATTGCCTTCAAGAAAATGCTCTAAAGCCCTCCATTGTTTTCCGTGTCGTTTTTTCTGGTCAAAGCAATTACATAAAGCTCCATACGCATCACTGCCTGATGGGAGATGCAAGCACCAGCTTTGTTCTTTCAGCAGTGAAGCACAATAGAGACAGCAAAAAACCAGACATTTTTCAAATTGTCCAAGATAAAGTAGGTCAGCAGTAGGCAACGCTCTAAAAGTATTTGCCATAGGAACATCATAACTTTTTGGGGAAATATTAGACTAGCTTCTTCCTACACTGCAACTCTAAGTAAAAAAGAAAAGCTTTTTAAAAATGAAGCAGTTAATATTCATTGGCATGCTTGTTTAGAAACCTACCAAAAACAGTTCATTGTTAACTCAATTCAACGAATTATGAAGGCTGTTCAACTACTCCCCCCATTATTTATTTATTTACTTTATTTACAGCCCACCTTTCTTGCTGAGACTCAAGGAAGATTGCACAATATAAACAATGTAATCAGACTGCATAAGTCATCCAATAAAGAATGCAGTAGGACTAGGACTGCAAAAGTGAAAAAAACAGTACAAAAAGGAAAAAGGTTTCAGAATTTGAGAACCGATCTCAGGCTTCCCCTCACTGTGTGCACAAGGAAACACCTAAAACAATTACATCCTGTAGTTATCTGAAAGTTAGATCTCCTTAAATCTCAACTGAAACCACTAAAGGAAAAAAAATAATATCCAGGGGTGATTCCACGTTTTGGTTTGGTCTCACATTCTACATAGGTGAATTAAACTGGGTACAAGGTACATGAACTTGAGGCCTGCTTCTGATTTCACTGCACATAGAAGACAGAAAGTAATATCCAAGCAGGCAACACCACTGGCAAAAAAGCTATTCTAAGCACTTTATGAAGCCTCTTATACTCCGGTTACCTAACACGGTCAAGGTTGCATTTGCCGATAGACCTCCGGCCACGTTTTGGGCCATGCAGCTGTAGATCCCCATGTCTTCCATTTTCACATTTGCAATGAAGAAGACATCATCTTCCGGCATCACATGCATGCGCCTTTCACGAGCAGCAGGGAAGTCCGTGCCTCCATCTTTCTGCCAGGAAATCTGAGGCGGGGGGTGGCCTTCTGCAGCACACTCCAATTTAGCCATGGCTCGAGTCCGGATAGTTAGATCCATAGGGGTTTTCACAAAAGACGGTAGCTCTGAATGAAGAGACATGTTAGAATTAGCAAGCTGTACAACAATTCCTGCTGATGGGAATGGGTACACAAGCTTACTCATTTAAGGCTGTTTCAATGAGGTGTGTTTCTGAAAAAAAATCAGGTCTCTATACCAAGCTACCATAATTCCACCACTTTTTAAAAAATTACTTCAGACAAACTGTTTTAAAAAGCACAATCAGGTTGCAGCAAGCTTGCAAATCCTCACTGAAAGATAAATATGTTTGTCTTCTTGGACCATCCCAATCCAACCCTCAAGAACTCTCTGTCTGCCCAGCTAACATTCTTTAATGCTGGTTAGAATGGAGTATGATAATGAAGGTATCTTCTTTCAGGCAAAACGAAAGTCAAAACATGCCACAGCCTAGACAACCTCACTGGGCAGATGTGGTTAGGTTAAGGCATGCCGGTCTTCTTTATGAGAACCCTGCTGTGATACTTCCAAATACACAAGGGAATAATTAGGATCCTGGTTTACTTTTCGTAAACGCACAGGAGAGTCTGACCCAATATAGCACAATAAAATGGCTGAAGATGTTTCTTTGACACAGTCCCAATTCCAAAGAGGTCTTTGTGAGGGAGTTTTGGCAACACAAGCAAATGGATTGCAGCTGGTTCAAGCATTTCCATTTCCCAAAGGAAAAATACTCTTTGGGGAAATGCTGCTGTTTGACCAGCAACTGATCACAAAGTACCTCGGAGGACTCTCGACCAAGAATATTTACAAAGGGTTTCTACACCAGCTATCAAAGCTCTACGTTTAAAACCGCTCTCTAGAACAGTATATTCCAAAGAGGGAAAAAGTCTTGGAGCTTTCTCCACTTGGAAGATGAGCATTCACTGCAAGGGTTTGTACAAACTAATTTCCAAATCTTTAACCTTTTTCCTGAACGGAAACAAAAACGAAAACATCACTGCATACCATTGACAGTCAGCTTGGCCTTGTTGGAATAATTGGATCCAAAGTGGTTGGAGATGATACACTGATACTGTCCTTCATCCGTAAAGTTCACATTGAAAACATGCAGGACAGTCGTGTACTCCAGAACTTCGCCATCTTGTTGCTGGTACCTGGCAAAATTCTGTATGTCCGCATCATATAGAATTTCACTGTCCTTCCTCCAGGTGGTGGATATAGGCGAATCACTGCTGCTCACTGCCTTGCAAGTCAGGGTAACATTGGTGCCTCTAAGTGCAATGGTACTCTCAGGGTGTACTTGGATCTGCGGCTTGGGAAAGTCATCTGTGAAAAAGAGATCAAGATTAGACTGGCTCTCTCCTTCAGCCTGTGATGCAACTGGAGTAACAAGTACTGCCTGGGACGAACTGTAATGCTATTCAGTTGTGTTCAACTTGTTCTCACTGCTAGTTCCTCAAACTGCTTTCACACCAGATCTGGCTTATGTGGGTATGAAGCTGTGAAGCAGGACTATGTGAATGTTAGAGCATAAAAAGCAGCAAGAAACATGTTCTAAGAGGATGATGGGACTTTGGCAGAGATCCTTTTATCTCATCTTTGTGGAATGTGATAAAGAACAAATTCACTGGAGCACAGTTATGCAAAGTTCTCTACGGCTTGAAGCTTTAGCCCCAGTTTAGAAAAAGGGTAGATAATCATACATAGCTTCTTCTTTCTTGCCAGTGGTTGGTAACTTACTATATGAATAATAATCTTCAACAAGCATGACATACTGCCCTGGGCAATATGAATTCTCTTGCCCAATGACAATTTAGGTTTCTACACGTCTTCCTTTCTTCCTTCCTTCCTTTCTGCAAGCATTATGTATTGTGTGTATGCACTTTTTTGACAGAAATACTGGAAGAAAGAAACTTGAAAATAAAAGCCTTCATGATGCTGGAGGTACCTGATTCTGTCCACTTAAAGACAACTCATGTCCTCAACAATTCTTATGCTACCATCTCATTCCATGAAATAGCCAAGAAATATCGAAGTAAACCTCTGCAGCAATTGCACAATTTGACTCGATGGTTACAAACAAAAATGAGAGCACTACAAACTATAGATAGAGGCTTCAGCACTGCATGAATTAAGTTCAAAAGGGGGGATTTACAGTAGGCTAGTTAGGTAATCTTTTTGGACTGAGTGCCCAAGATCTGCAAATTCCACCTGTGAAGACTGGGTGGGGAAGAGAACTGCAGACAGAGAAACATCAACAAAGACTCTGGTTTGAAACCACCAAGGCTGTGCCAAACAGGACTACGGAATGCTCTTCCTCACCCAAGATGTTTATACTTCTGAGGGAGCTGTAATTTCCAACACGTATGGCCAAACGGCAGGATGCTGGACAATTCAGTTTTTCCAGACAGTGCTGATTCTCCACTCAAGGGAAAGAGGGAAGCTCTTTTCAGGTAGCACCACTAAGACTTAACTTGCTTCCTATGTTTCTGGACCATAAAACCCTCTTCTGCCCCCTCACACACCCCTTTTGTTTGCCAGAATAAGAACTTCGGACACTTTCCCACATATTACAGAGTGACTACCATGACCCCACAGTTTTCATGGTCCTTGTAAAATCCTGGCTGGCTATGTCACTGAAACTTGAAAGGGCATTCCAAGTTAATCCATGGAATCTGAGTATGATTTCTAATATACACGAATGATGAGCATGAATATTTCTTACAGCAGAAAGGTCGTATCCATGTGCTACATGAACTGCTAGGCATCATAAGCCACAGAAGAAAAATCCATTCAACATTCAGCTAGCAAATCAAGAAAATCCCATCCCTTTTTTCTGACTTCCTCACATAACCATTTTCAGACGAGGGATCCATCATATTTTAAAAGCCACTAAAGCACACACCGCAAACTAAGTCTTCGGGGTCCACGTTGAGGATGTTCTGTCCAGCTAGCCATTCTGGGTGAGAGCAAGCCACACTGACAGCATCCTGTAAATGGTGCTGGGTCAGCCATGGGACCAGCCACTTCAGCTGGCAGTCACACAGTAAGCTGCTGGTGTTCAATCCCCTGAGAATATAAAAGCGAAAGGAAAATTAGTTGCCGGAACAACTTATCTCATTTGCAATCACCAAGCTTCTCCATTGCCCTGGCCAGTATACCTGCTAAAGTGTTTAGCCCACCTAAAAGAAATCCAATGTCCTCAAAAAATCTCAAGCTAACATCTCAATAATGTATCTTTGATCTGCACCGTGAAATATCCCAGTTATATTTTGAGTAGCTCTGGTGTCCACTGATTACAGCACATCTCCCTTACGTTCTTCTCATTTCACTGTGTTCACAAACCGTGGATGGTGCCAGATAAGCAACAGCGGCTTGGTAAGATTTGCTTGAAAGTCATTTTATATCATTTTCTAAAAGTATATAGCAGAATCATACTTTCTCCCAGTGGTATTATACCAGGAACAGTAGTTTCATACCAAAAACAAGCAAGAGAGGACAGAAAGCTATGCACCAAGGAAAAGGGACATGCTTCATTCTGTTGGGATCACAACATTATATTATAATCTAATGATCTTATCTAGGGTGCCAAATAAGGAGACCACAGCCTTGTAAGATCAAATACAGCATAAATATATGATAAAAATAGACTCCAGATCCACATTACTTCTAGTTACAGCCTCACGTCCATTAATCTTAAAATTACGTTTAATATTAGTTTAAGATTTACAATATAGCAAAACATGAAGTTGTGACTAATTTGACCTTTTGTCTGTCTTGTCTTAGATGTGATACCTCAGAGAGCGCACAAATGCCCTGTGATGCATCATGCACATGTCTTTGGTCAGTTGTACAATGAATTCACAAAACCTCAAAACAAGAATTCTTTGGTGGTGATGAAATGCAGACTAATCAAAAATCTGAAGCTGCCATAAAATTTGAAGATTTTTAGAAATGGCTTCTGTTTTGAGACTCATTTTCAGAATAAGTGGTAAAAAGCCACAGCAGGCCATTTTAGTCTCTGGTCCCAGGATGACTTCTCTTATGTAACAGACTTCTCTTATGTAATAAACCCAAGAGACAGTGAAAAAAAATCCTTCAAGTGATTAATACCTGAAGGAGGTGTTGGATACTCAATCCCTTTCAGAGATGAGCTTTTAAAAAAAATTCTTCCCCCCCCCCACCTTTCTGAATACATTTGGGAAGAATCAATTAATTGAATAACTGTTTTAACCAATTACAATATTAAAACACTTCATTTTACAGAGTTCTGATAGGATTCTGTTTGTGAAGGAAATAAAAGCTACGGTTCTGTAGATCACGAAGTAGAAAACTTTGCCTATCTCCCAATCACATAAGAACTTAAGAAAGGCCATGCTGGATCAGACCAAGGCCCAGCAATCTGTTCACACAGTGGCCAACCAGGTGCCTCTAGGAAGCCCACAAACAAGACAACCGCAGCAGTATTCTCCTGCCTGTGTTCCAAAGCACCTACTATAATAGGCATGCTGCTCGGATCCTGGAGAGATCCACATAAGGCTTTATATGATCCTGGGGATTCACATAAGGTTTTATATGAGAAAATATTATAGAACTATTATCCACAAGAAATTGATAGGTTTAGTAGCACTCAATTAGACCACACTCCCTTCTTAACTGCACAGAAAGCACTGTGACCTCTGTCATCCTGTAATACACAAGGTAATCTCTCATTCTCTTGCAATGCTAGAACTCCTTGTTTTTCTTTTCTGAGCCTGTCATTTTTGACTGCCGTGTTTTGCTTTTCCCATTCATGCATTATTGTCAGGAATGAGTGCCACAAAACCTATGAACAGGCTTACTAGACACCCTACTAGCTCATCACAATAAAGATCCACAGTGTTCAAAAAGAAGGCCTGCTGTGCATGCGATAAACTTATTCCTGAGTCTGAGTACTACTGTCTGAAAGCATGTTGAGGTAAACTAAAGAAAGTTGTATGGATCAGCATTTGGAGTGCAAGGGCCTCGAGAAGGGCTGATGTTCTGTATTTGGGCAGAAATTGACACGTTTGAGGATCTTCAACTATGATAAACTGTTGTTCAGTCACCATGCTTGAATATGGAATTCAGGGTGGAATATGGAACTGTTAAGAACCACAAATTTTTCAAGGAGTGATTTTCTCCCCTGCCCCATCTTGAATTCATCTATTCTCAACTTAAAGGTTGAGGCTATGCCATTAATCAAGACTGCAATATAAAGTAAAATGTCCAAACCCAATTTTATTAAACCAGGAAAATCCTGACTCCTGTTGCTGTAGAATAAGTGTAGCTTGAGCAGTCAAACTGCTGCTTTAGACAGAAAAAACCCCCTAATCTAGACCACTAGAAATCACAACCAGGTTTTGCATAGTTTATGGTACTAATGAGAGGTGAAGGTTTAAACAGCACTTTTTTGGGACAACAGCCTCAATTATAGTTGCTCCAAAGTATTAGTTATGGAAATATATAAAAAAATGAAACTGAAGGACAAAACCTTTATACTGATATTAGTATTTTTCTAATTGAACATTTGAGACAGGTGAAATGTTTCATAGCATCTTGGACTCCATTAGTGGCCAGCTACTCTGCAACTTAGCAGAAAGAGTGGGAAAGCATGTGAGGCCCTTCCCAACTCCCTCACCCATATGCTACCTGCCCCTCCACCAATACCTAGCCCCTATGAAGAAGAGGGAGGGAGCAACTGATGAATTGTCTACTTTCATCACAGTTTGCATTTAACGCTTGACTATTTTTGATTTATTGTTAGCCACTTTAACTATTATCAAATAGAAAAGCAGGGTAAATATAAATAAACACAGGATCAATAGGTAAGACTATGTACTTACAGCTCCTTAAGAAGAGGCTGGTCAAAGGCATGTTCTTGAATAGACATTATTGCATTGTTGTTCAAATCTCTGCAAGTTAAACAAGAGTTATGCCTGCATGAGAGTTCATTTTAGACAGCACCTTTGAGAATTAGGACATTTCTGCATTTTTGGGGGTGGGGTAGGGGGAAATGTCACTAATAGAGAAAAGGATGTAAAAAATACTTACAGGCATTCAAGAGCCTGAAGACCAGAAAATGCTTTTTTTGTGATGGTCTTAATCTGGTTTCCTTGAAGAATCCTAAAACACAATCCAAAGTAAGCCTTAACATTGAAACAAGTCACAAATGTTCCCAAGCAAAACAATATCAGGTAGCATGAATAATAAATGTGCAAGTAGCTTTTCTAGGTGGATGTATCATCCTTTTGGAAGTCAGCTTCTCATTCTTCCATTCCTCTCTTTACATTAAAGGACAGGGAGAAAGAGTAGTGCATACACAGCTACCAATTAAAGACCAGAAAAATATGTGGGAAAGGAAACGACACAGAAGGCCCTCTTCAATCCTTTCTTATCACATCTGATTACAGGACATTTCCCCTATAAATTCAAAGCCAAAAGCCTTTAGAGCAGTGTCTAAAAAAGCAGTTAAACCATTCCTGACAGCCTTACCTCATTAGGTAAGAATGAGCCTGATTTTGTACCTTATTTAAAGAATTTCTTTAAATAAGACATCCATTACTGAAATTTGTGCAGGCTCAGCTTCAACATTTCTTAATGAAAGGATGATGTGAAATGTTACTAGAACTGCTTTCAATTCAGACTGTCACATCAGTTTTCAAAGATTTTCCTATCAACACACATGCATTGTGAAGACTTTCCATTCTAGCAGACATGTCAATCCTATCGCTTGTAAAGCTTACAATTTATTGAGTCTGTCAAGTCCTACAAATGCTTCATTTGTGTCTTCTATGGCCCAGGAGATCTCATTATTTCTCAGATCTCTAAAAAATAAAACAAAAAATACAATGAGTATGAAAACTTAAAAAAAATACATAAGCAGAACTGTAGCACCAGATAACTTCTTTTGCCTTTGCAAGATTTGACATTTTTATAGAGCTTTTTGAAATCTGAAGTCTCACAGTTGCAAAATCCGTACACACATACACACAAACTATTTTACCCAATTGGAAAGCTGAGTGCTGCTTCATGGGTTCCAGCTAGCATATGAATCCTGGCCAAAAAATAATAATCCCATGTGACAATGCTCCTCACAGGGGCTGTAACAATTAGGCATATCAGGATACATGCTGGCCAAGTTACGTAGGATGTGGGGGAGGTAGTTGTGAATTTCCTGCATTGTGCAAGGGGTTGGACTAGATGATCCTGGTGGTCCCTACCAACTCTATGAGTCTATGTAGTAGTTTTGGTCTGTGCTCACATAGCGTTGTTAAAATATGAAGTGGCTCTAAGGTACACAGAAAGGTACTGGAATGAAACTGGTCACAGAAAGCCAGAGACATGCTAAGGAACCTGAGGCAGCAATATTTCCTTCCTGACTGTGGAACATTGGTCAGTCTAAGTGAACAAACGACAAAATGGGACAGCCTCCTAAATTGACTTATGAATTGAGTTAATATTGTTAGCAGACTGTTTAATCTTCTTGAGTTGCAAGCTTGGAATAATGTTAGCATAGTACGAGATTATGTGTAGGCTGGGTGAAGAATCGCTGGGCACAAAAGAGTAGTTTTTCAGAGTGAAGTGTGGGTGGTTCTGCTCACAAATCCTGTTATCACTAATGGGATTTCTGTTTGACCTCTGCATTACACTTCAGCTCTTAGTATACAAGAGAACGATGCTGCTAAACTAAATTCAGCAAGTCCTTGTCCAGGAAGAGGAAGATACTTCATTAAGGTATAATAGATTCAGCAGTGCATTTCCTTTACACAACAGGTCATGAATTTATCAGAACAACAATTCTCACTTGCTTTTTATAGCTGAGTGAACACAGGAATTTAAAGCTTAGCCAGCGTTTTATCAGCAAGAGTGCACATATAAAACAATCAATAGAATGTTTTAAAATAAAGGAGAGTGGCACTCTGACACTATCCATAGGCAATGGATCATACTTCCCCAAAGCAGAGAACAACATGCCACACTATTAAACAACAACTCCCATTTGTTGCATTAATGCTGTAAAATCAAATGAGAGTTTGGCTTTGAAAGATCTGCAGTGCTAGAGACACGATCACACTAACTACACAGAAATCTGTGGAGCCCAACGCCTGGCCCAATGGCTAGCTCATGATGGGCTCCAGATACTGTTCAGTAAGTCCTCCAATGTTTAATCATTATGGCTTAATGCTCAAGCCCCACTGAACTATGGAGAAAAGTTAAGACCCTCTGGCATCACTGCCCTGTAGTAGAGACTAAATCTCCCATATCTATGTTTGTACTTCTCATTTTAAAAGATTTACTTCTATCCCACTTCTCTGCCTGAAACCAGCCCCCCCTCCCCCAAGGTAGCTTATGTTGCAGAGCCACAGAAATACAAACATTCCATAAAATGACCACCTGTCTGGACTTTGAAACCATTGCACTCCTGTATCATTTGGCACTAACAGAGCAAGAAACAATTAATTCCGAAAACCTAAAGGAGAACTTTATTGGGTAGGCCTGTGGAGCTTGCTCTTTGTACTTGGTCAGATGTGAGTGCTTACAATCATATGAATCTAGGAAATCTAGCAATGCTAAACTAAGGAAAAAATCTAGGAAACAAGCAATGCTAAACTAAGAAGTACGGCTATGAACTGCCCAACACCAGTTAAGATCCCAAAGGCCACTAATTTACTTTTCCTTTCTGTGATATTTTATGCCTAGAAGGTTAGCATCAAGCAATTCATTTCAAGTTTGTGCGAAGATTAACAGAAATGATTGCTTACATAGTTTTCTATGAAGACAATGACTATTTGGGCATGTTCTAAACGAATCAACAGATTAAGGTTACAAATGCTAAGACAATTTAAAAGAACAGTCAAGTTTGCAAAGAAAATAGAAACATTCTACGGTAACTGTTTTGTTCACTCCAAATTGTACAGCACACACTCTGCTCCCCACACATATTAACGGGTCATTTAGCACTCACTCAGCTTATCCATTCAAACTATTTCCAACGAAGTCTTTGCTGTTTGATTCAAAGCTACAACACAATATCCAATCCACTACACATAATAGAGTGAGCTGAAAATGACTAGGCCAGGGGTCCCCAATGTGGTGCCCATGGGTGCCACAGCACCCGTTGACACCTTTCTTGGCACCCATCAAGTGTTTTTACTAAACAGATGGGGCAATGTGGGGCTCTTGCCTGGCAGGGCTTCTGATTGGCCTCTGAATATCTTACTGGTTGTGCAGATTAAAATGTTATTTCAGCTGCAGCGGCCACCAGTGTGTTGATTTTATTCTCTCTCATTCAACTTCTGAAAATTACCCCTTTTCTTTGGCTTTTTGTGTGCGCTGCTCCACCTACTATGGCAACCCCCTTCTGGCTGGTTTCTGCACCACCTCCTGTGGCAGCCACTAATTTGCGTCCACGTGTCAGAATTCAAAAGTTCCCACAGGTGCAAAAAGGTTAGGGATCTCTAGAATAGGCCTAAGGTGGAACTTACAAATGCTCCTTCTCAGTTTTTCCAGTGTCACTATTACCTTAAAGCAAAGTTCTTACAGATACAAAACGTATAAAGGCATGTCCTGCCTTGAGAACCACCTGTTACAGGTCTCATGAGAGTAGGCTGTTTTCAGGCCAAGTATTGATTGTAAAGTTACAGAATGGTGAACACAGAAAGGTGGGGAATTGTGTTCCTGCTCAATGTCAATGCACAACACAATGTCAATCGACAACACAAACATATGAGATCACAAAGCAAATTTAAACTACAATTACTCTGCTATCAAGAAGGAAAAATGTTGTATTTCATAGTAGCCGCACATTACTTTTTATGTACTAAGAAACTCAAAAAATAACCTTCTCAGACAGAAGTATCGCTCTTGTACAAGAAAAAAGCAACTGTGCATTTGAAACACTATAAAACTGGGCAATTGGAAAATAATAGTAATTTCTCAGCAAAACTGCCTTGCTATCTCTCACATAAAGTTAGTACCTTATGCTTGGACCATTTTAAATAAGTGGTAATAAGGCAGAACCCTTTCTTAACACCACAAGAATACGGCAGCTCTCTACTGAGAGACAGAAATTATAATTTCACTAAGTGATTTTTTTCCCATTTTGTCCTTTAAATGATGTGCACTTACAAAGTTTGCAGGTTTGAAAGTCCCTTAAAAACACCATCCGCAATGTGACTGACTCTGTTATCACTCAAGTTTAATCTCTCCAATAAATTTAGGCCAATGAAAGCAGATTCATCCAGGCGGGTCAGCTGGTTGTATGAGAGATCTCTGAAATGAAACATGCACAATAAAGAGAAAACATTCCAATACAATCAGAATGTGGAAATGCAAGAAAAATCAGGTTCATTCTAGACGAAGAAAAATAAATTTGTTCAAGATATTAAATATATAATAACCCCTAACCAGGCTTCAGAAAAATCATTCTTGCTACTAATTTTACTTCAGTTCATTATGGGGGGGGGGGGGGGGAAACAGTCCAGTTAGGAGGGGAAAGAAAGCCTAGTACTCACAGTTCAGAAAGCCTTTGGCAGAACTCCCATGCATCTGGACTGATCTTGTTAATGGCATTCTGGCTGACATAGAGCTGTTGTAATGCCCTCAAGCCATACAGCCAACCCTTGTTTACTTCAGTCAGGTTATTGTGCTCCAGATCTCTGGAGAAACAAAAGAAATATGTTATGACACTTCCAATGAACACTACATTTTAAAGCACCTTCTTGATGAGGAACGCAACACAATTTTACAAATATTAAGACATTTAACTCAAAAGCCACATACATTACAGTTGACAAAAGAATTAAATGGCTGACTTGAAGAGCAACAAACTTGGAGAAGATGACCTAATAAGTATTTGGCAACTCAGTTCTATTTCGTCGTTCTAGGTGTTCGAGAACCCAAGTCTCAGTTCTATGAAAATTCCAAGGTATGTAACAGAGAATGAAGTGGTAAATATAATTACTGTCTCCAGCAAAACAAAAGGCGAGAATGGTCCGATATAATTATGGTCTAGACACTTATGAACAAATCCCAAATCAGTCATGATCAGCGCTATTCATATTTTTCGGTCTTGTTTCTATAAACGGAAAGTACCAGCAACCAACTTTATAACACAGTTTGGAGAATGAATAAGGTAAGGACAATAAGGCACCAGTCTTGTACTTATGGAATTCCACTTTCTGCATTGTTTACAATACATCGTGATTTATAGTGCACTGTTTTTACTTCTTGTAATCCTAGTCCTATTGCATTGTTTACTGGATGTCTATTTGACTTCATTGTTTTATACTGTGCAATCCACCTTAACTCTCAGCAAAGCAGACAGGCTATAAAGAAAAAAATAATTAAGAAAAGAGCTTACTGCTATCCAAAAACTTAAAACTCCCATGTTCCTCTTGTAGATGTATGAACGAAATATTGACACATTCTTGTTACAGTAAATGCTAGTACCAACTGCTAAAATAGTGACATTAACTTATTCTGGGATGGGAACCAGCAGAAGGGGATCACCAGAGGTCTCTTGTGTGCCTTTTTGTTTGCATTGTATTGCTAGCTTTCTAATATAATGTGAAGACAAAACCTTCAATGAAGTTATGAGGAATCATAACTACAGTTCTTATACAACTCAATTTCATCAGTCTCTGAAGCACTGTATTATCCAGGATCTCTAATGAGATCAAAACAAATGAGTACTTACAGTTCTTCCATATTATCCAATCCAAATAAAGCACCATCCATCAGCCTGCTAATTCCATTGCGCTGCATTTTTAATGACTTTAAGGAGTCCAAGCCTTGGAAGGTAAGGCTCTCAACTACTTTAATTCGGTTTCTTTTGAGCTCCCTTAAAAAAAAAAAAATTAAACACCAGTTGGGTTTATCAAGAGATCGTCAGTATTTCCTGTATGCTGCTTCTTCTAAGGGACAAATACTATTCTGGCCTAATGCGAAGGATGTCATAATCAGCTATTTAATAAAGGCAATGTAACAACTGAACAAAGGCCAGATACAAGTGACATCAAAGACCTATTCCCTATTGAAAGATAGACATTTCTTCAGAGATAGCACAACATAAATCTCTGATGAACATGTAATACCAAACATTTGACCTCAAATGACTGTATACCTGTTGTCCAGGGGTATACCTGTATACTAGGGTGTCTGTTGTGGGGAGGGGAAGGGAAGGTGATTGTAAGCCGGTTTGATTCTCCCTTAAGTGGCAGAGAAAGTCGGCATATAAAAACCAACTCTTCTTCTTCTACCTAGTGTGATCAGTTTTGTTTTCTCCTCATAAGAATCTTGTGAGGTGCAACTCGTACTGAAGACAGTAAGGGTTTCCTAAAGGTTTTTGCATCATTGTCTTAAACGACACCAAGCCATACTCAAGAAAATATTCAATGTGGGGTTTCTAATTTAAATCTTTTTATACCTTGGTTTTAAAGATTATTCAACTCAAAAAATGTATCATCACCCTGTACATATAACATTTTTTTTGAAGGGAATGCTCTGAACACCTCTATCTGAAGAGCAACTCTCCATATGTGAAACACTGCTCTCATTGTATTTCTATACTACTAGTTGGCCCAATTAAAGCTCCCTTACTTGGTCTGTTGATACAAATAATACATCAACTCTCATGCTGTCTGCAATTGACATATTCGGCATCAAGGTTTTGAATTGATGGGGTATTGCTACTTACAAGAGTTGCACATGAGGCAGCCTGAAAGTCTTTGATGGAATCATGCTGATTCGGTTTCTGTTTAGTTTTACGACAATGAGTGAGCTGGATATATTATCAAAGCAGCCTGCTTCCAGAGTTGTTATTCTATTGTTGCTCAGATTCCTGTAACAACAGAATGCTTTTTTAAAATCTTCAAGTGCTAAAATTTGTATTTGACAAATTACAGAAGAACTTTAAAGGAGCCAATTAAATTTGGCTTCACAGCTTTTTTCCTTGCCTCAAGGAAAGACAGTTCAGTTTCAGAACACAGAAATGTTATCAGCAATTGTGGTAAGAAAAGAAATGAAAGTGTGTGTCCACAGCCTGCTTGATGGCCCTTAAGCAAGGATGCCAAATCTTTGCCTGCTGACAGAAGTGAATGTTAGCAGTTATAATGATATTGTAAAAAGAATCAATGATAGCATAAGATGACCTAAATCAGACCAATTCCTCAGGGGAAAAAAAGAAAATTTCAAGTTTGTACCACAGAACTAAGTAAGCAGTGACAATGCCCTAATGTCTGGTTGCAAGGTCTTGGCTCACTAAAACTTTAGAATATGGCACCCGAAAGTGCCATGGTACATGCTGACACCTTTCCTGATGCACACCAAATATTTTTTTAGAAGGTGGGCGGGGCCAGGTGGGGAAGTTGCCCAGATAGGCTTCTGGCTGGCCACCTCAGATCTGATCGACTGTGCAGATTTTTAACAAGTTCTGTTGGCAGCAGCTGCCAACCCAGCACAAAGAATCTGTGTGATTGAAGGGAAGCAGTATGTATGGAAGAAAATATTTTTAAACACTGTGTTCATTTAAAAAGACATCCTGTTAAACAGAGCTTCCTCTGTCTTTGACATTTTGTGGTTAGCCCTGCCTCTTGTGGCAGACATTTTGTGATTATACCCACCACCTCGTGTCAAAGGTGCCCACAGGCTTAAAAAAAAGGGGGGACCCCGGTTTTAGAATCAGGACAGATTTATAGCCATTTAACTAACAGTCACATGCATTGTTAAGAACGGATTGCAGATGGAACATGGTGCATAATTCTCCTACTTACAGGTACTTCAACTGCATTCGTGGGAATGCAGAGGCTTTGATTTCATATATTAAGTTAGAGCTGAGGTCAAGGTTCTCCAAGGAAACATAAAGCTGAAGCTGTTCAGGGATGATCTCTGGGATTCTATTATGTACTCTAAAAACAGAAGAGAAAGAACCATAACTGCTATAACTAACTAAAGTTCAGTTGCATAATGAGGTAACATTACCATTTCTTGTGCTGCCATACAAAACATGTGTTCATAGTTAGTTAATAATTTTCATCCCATCCATCATGGAACTCAAGACTGCTTACAGAGGATTCCTAGAAGGTCTCCCATCTCAGCTACTGATCAGACCCAGATCTCATTTAGCTTCACAAAGGTTGCTGTATCATGTGGCCTCTTACCATACTCTACTTTAATTTCATGTTGATAGTAATCTGCTCTAAAAATGAAGTTTGAAAACGGAACCTCATTCTATGGTTGAGACTACCGTAAACTGTCCAGGGGTGGAATTATTCCATTTAGGAAATGAGGTTTCAGAATAAGCGTCCCCACTGGATGTGTGGGCTGTTGCCTTGATGGCATGGCAGAAATCAGTCATCGAAAGGTAATTTAAAGCAATTCTGAACACTACCCTTTACTAACCAATCTCTCTTGTGTTGCCCAGAGGTATTTAATAATCCATATGAAGAATTGCACATAGTTTCAAATATTAATTCATACTTCAGTTTCCTTTAACAACTTCCTCACTAGAAGACTTTTCCTTACATTATTTAAGCTCAACAGCATTAAAAAACCCTGCTAAATATTTACATACAGTGAGAGAAGTGTGATGTTAGATGTCAATTCACCAAAGAAGGGAATGTCAGTTAGCTCGTTGTAATTCATCCTCCTGAAAAAGAGATTTCTTTACTAGCACTATGAAAATACAAAAGGTCAATGAGACAAGTAGAACATTTCACTTGTATTTAATGAATATTTCAGCTTAGAAAATGACACATGCAATAAACAAAGCGGACATATTTCTCAAAAGCTAACTCTAACAGCAGTCTAAAGAGTCACAAAATTCTAAAGAAACAGATAAGTGAAATGAGCAATACCAGACCTTTTGGTCATGCTAGCTAGATGAGAAACTCAGCTAGCAAGAGAAGATTGAGACAAGGAACAGTAATGATATGATGCTCTCATAAAGAATATGAGGATGAAGCTAAAAGGTTATTATTTGAATTTGTTGCCTTTCACAATGATAATTCCAGATGGGTAGCGAATACATAAGCAAAATAAAACAGGAGTTGAGTGGAACCTTGAAGACTACCATTTATTCCAGCATAAGCTTTGATGTGTCAGAACTCACTTCATTTATCTGATGAAGAGAGAGCTCTGACTCATGAAAGCTTATACTGAAATAACTTATGGTAGTCTTCAAGGTGCCACAGGAGTGCTGTTTTATTTTTAATTTAGATGAGAGATGGTGAGGAAATAGAGGTAAGCACAGGATCTCCAACTACTGGAATTCTCCTGTTCTCTGGAAAGACAGGTACATAAAGTCATTTGGAGTCTTTATCTACAAACGTTTAGATTTCTGATTCTTAAAGTCTAAATTAACCAAGAATTATTTCTAAAACCATATAAGCCAGGGGTGTCAAACATAAGGCCCATGGGCCGGATCCAGCCGCATGAGAGCTCTTATTCAGCCCACAAGCCAGCCAAGGCAGCAGCTGCCACACCACCACCCCCACTCTCAATCTGGGCTGGTGAGGCATGGACCAGCCCAACCAAGTGACATCCGGCCCTCGTAACAATTGATTCGACACCCTTGATCTAAGCCCTGCTACTGCTCAAGCTCTGTAACTGGAAATTAAGCAACAAGAGTGCAAATTCTCAGCTATGGCCGGTAAGTATCATAGCACTGAATCATAACTGTTTACATACATACATTGTGACACTTTAACTCAGGGGTCAACTATCTTTTATAATTAAATAGCCAAACTACATCAAAACACAGAGCAAGGTATCAGCAAAGAACCAGTACAAGAAACCCAATTCCCTGCTTCCTAAGCAGTGCTTAAATTGGTGGTTTTCATCTCTCATACATACTGTATTTTAACTAAGTTTTTGTTTTAATGATGCATGTCTGGGGTGTGTGATTTTAATGGTTTTAAAATATGGTTTTATCATGTATATGTTTTAAATTGTTAGCCGCCTTGGTGGCTCTCGTAAGGGCAGAAAGGCAGGGTACAGATTTTGTAAATAAATAAATAAAAATAAATTTGGCTTATTGAAACTACACAACATGATAACTGATCTATTAATGGTCCATTATGTTTCTGCCCTGTGGCGAAGGGTGCTAAGCTGCAGTAGTGCAATCAAAAGCTCTGCTAATGACCTCAGTTCGATCCCGACGGAAGTCGATTTCAGGTCGCTGGCTCAAGGTTGACTCAGCCTTCCATCCTTCCGAGGTCAGTAAAATGAGTACCCAGCTTGCTGGGGGTAAAGTATAGATGACTGGGGAAGGCAATGGCAAACCACCCCGTAAACACAGTCTGCCTAGTAAACGTCAGGATGTGACATCACCCCATGGGTCAGGAATGACCCGGTGCTTGCACAGGGGACTACCTTTACCTTTAAGGTTCTGCAGCCTAAATGCTAGCTTTTGCAAGTGCTTCATTAGGAAGTGGTACACCTGAGGTCTCAATAAGTAATATTAGAACATCCTGCATTATAAGAATATAATTAAAAGACTATAGTCAAAGATTTTGTTTGCTATTTCCTGTTAATATGTGAAGTACAGCGTTTCTCACTGTAGCTCCTGACCACATGCACTGCCTCCCTGATCAGTCCATTTACAAGGTTTTCTTTTCATCCCATAAGTCTTCCTTTGGACCATATCCCCTGCCAACCTACAGTCCTTTTTCCTAAGTTCCTGCTTTTTTTGACTTGATTTCCAAGTACTTCTAATCCTTTTGTCATATTTAGGCAGCTCAGCTAATCACTGCCTAACGTTACATTACTGTCACCCCAAAATCCCTTGGCACATAAGACATAGAGCTCAGAATAACTTACACTTCTTGTAGTGCTTGAGCTGATGAACCAACGCTCCAGTTAGAGGATAACAAATGATTATGACTTAAGTCTCTGCAGAATAAACAGAAAACAACAAGTTATTTTGAAAGTCTAAAGAGTTCAGTATGTTTAAATTTTGACTAAGAAGCCCCCATTGAAAACAGCTATTTGTAAGTTGGCAACATATAATGTTGCAGAGAGCCTGTTCAGGCTTGCAATTGGCTTCTAAATCAGATACAATTCTGAATCAATATAATATTGTTCCACATCATCTCACCCTTGTTCGGTACTTACTACAGATTTACTATAAGCATGCGTTAAAAGGTTGGGGAAAAGGCACCTTTGCTTACAGAAGGCATTCCAGTGTGCAGAACAAAACTTCTTTGCCTCTCCTGCTGTAGCCCCAAGTGCCCCCCCCCCAAAAAAAATGCTGCTTCTCAGGAACAGCATAAGGTAGAAGTTGGAGGTCTGCAGCAACAGGAGGAAATCAGTAAAAATCACCCTTCCTCCTGGGCAGCAGAAGTTCTCATCTGGATCCAACCCTTGGTTTGTCTTCAAAATATGGGGTAGGATTCTAACATGGGGATTGAGTCTAGCAAGTGACCAAAGACATGAAGAACGTAAGATACGCAGTCCTTGATATCTGAATTAGTCTAAAATTGAAGATGAGGCCATCATGCATAACTGAAGTTATGTTCTGGAACACTATTTACATTGTGCACAACTACCTTAATTAAGCTACACACACACACACACACACACACACACAAAAAAAAACCAAGGCTTTTTCAGTGGTGGCACCTTGCCTGTGGAATGTTCTTCCTCTGGAGGCTCACTACCCTACTGTCTTTTAGGCATCAAGGCCAAACTTTCCATTTAACCTAGGCTTTTAAGTAATTGGCTGATCTTTTAGCATTTGTAGCAGTCTGTTTCTAGCCTGGGAAGTGTTTTATGAGACATATCTTAAGATGCACAATGTTTTATGCTGTGAGTTTTTAATGGTTTGTTAATTACTCTTCTGCTGTTTCATATTTTTGTCATGTTTCTTTTGTCAGTTCTGTAGATAAACAGATGGGCTGCGGTGATCGGCACCAACTGCGATACCCAGATTAACAAATACCACCATAACTGAAGCATTTTACAGTATCAATTTATCAGAAAGCAGTGCTCAAAGACCACCCCAAAACATCAAGAGAAAATTTCTGCCTGGAGGTTAGTATCCTTGCTTGACACAGACCTCTCATATGCAGCCTGAAAGGGCACTGGGAACTGAATGAGAGGGTTTTTCCATGAGTTTATCCCAATTTCTGCATGCATGTTTGCATCTTTAGCTTTCACTTTGGATTTTTTTTTGTGTGTGTTGTTATTCCCCAGGTTTTTTTTTCTGGTTCTTTTGAAACTACTTTTTCTGGAAGCTGATTCTGAGTTGGCTTTTTCCTTGTATATAATATTTGTGCTGGTTTTCTTTATCCCGCCCACCTCCAGTCCACTTTTCAATGACTGGACTGTTGTCATTGTCGAAGCACTCTGTCTCTTCCCTGCCCAGAAGATGAGGGGTTACAGATTTTTTTTTAATAGCCGTAAGATATTGATGTAGTGTTGTAAAAGGCATTTCTCTGAGAGGGAAGGGGATAGAGACTTTTTTGTAACGAAACTTGGGAATTTAGAGAACCCGCTTACACTATCGTTACAACACTAAATCAATATATTGATACCTTAGGGCTATTTTTTTTAAAGTAAGGCGGGTACTGTGATGCCACTGATGATGACAGTACCCTCCCTTGAAAATCCGGATTATTGAAGACATGCACAGAAGAAAATAACTGACTTCACAACTGTGAAAATGCAAAGGGAGGGCAGACTTGCAAAACAACCGTGCCCAAACCAATTCCAACACTGGTGGATCAACTGCCAAGAAAACAAGGAGTAAGTTGGATGTGCGGAAAAGGTCAAAGACAGAGAAGCACCGGGAAGATTCATAAACCCCAGCTTCTATATTATGAAAGGGACGCTGATGCAGAAAGGCACTAACAATGCAAATCGTCAGGGGCATCACAAGAGGAAAATGAAGGGTCATCATTATCTTAAGGATGGAGAAATTTTTTTGGGATTTTTAAAAAATATCAGCTGTAAAAAAAAATTTAAACTATTTTTTGAAATCAGAAATTTGGGGAAAACTTTCCCAATTTTTCTCCCTGATAATCTTTTTTCAATTTTTCTGATAAAAAATGGAAACACTACTAAAAAAAACTACTATGAAATATGTTATCTTTTAGAATGAGTGAACTACTTAAGGAGAGGATTTTTCACATGTAAAATGCATAGTATTAAAGAAGTCAGAGACTTTATTCCAATTTTTGTAAATGGAAAATTGGGGGATTTGGAAAAACCTGCACTGTGGGGGTGAGTCTGGCCTACCGGGATCAGGTTTCTTTCCCTCCCAATCTCACCAAGTTCAGGCCCCTTTATCATATAATTGAAGCTGGGATTCTTTGTGCCAATGTACATCGCCTTACACTTACCTACACAGAACTTCATTTGCTACACTGTTGGCCCACTCAGCCAGTAGCACATTTTTATCACACTTTTTCTTTACTAAGACTCAAAGTGCTTTACAATAAAGGAAGCTTTTTGTCTATAAAGGACTCTCAAAGTCTAGTTTCCTAACAACCGCAGTTACCTGCATTCACCAAAATCCAGATGTTCTGTAACACGAGTCCTGTGATAATGGACTGAATCTAACAAAGCATAACTGCTGGGGGGGGGGCTGACATCTCCAGATCTTTCCTGCCCTGACCCAGTTTCCTCAATGACCCTGAAATCTCAATAAAGCTGATGTTGGAGACCATAGGATCAAAATTCAATGGACCCAGGAGGATGCTGTGAGAAGGGAATGGAGCAGCCCTTATTTTTTTTTCTCTTCTAGCAGCTTCCACTGGCATTTATTTTATTAGATTTTGATTCTGCCCTATCAAGTATGCTCAGGGCAGCTTACATCAATATATGAAGACACTGTCCAGTTAGAGCTACATCATAACAATAAAACATATAAAAATAATTTAAAAACTGTAATACAATATAATTTAAGCAATTTAAAACCAAAAAATCTAAGATCAAGATGGCTCTGACAACGCCTCCATATCGGCAGTATTAGTGAACACTGAAGTAGGGAAGCAGACGGGTGTAAATAATCAATAAACCAGGATGGAATAAAACAAAGCCGGAGCCAGGAGGCCAGCTAAAGATGGAACCATTAATGCCTTCAACCATAGGCCTGGCAGAACATCTCCATCTGACAGGCCTTGCGGAATTGAGCTAAGTCCCACAGGGCCCTGGTCTCACTCGACAGAGCGTTCAACCAGGCTAGGGCTAGAGCCAAAAAAGCTCTGGCCTTGGTTGAGGACAGCCGGATATTTCTCGGGTCAGGGACCACCAATAAGTTGTTATTTGATTAGCGTAAAGCTCTCTGAGGGGTGTACCAGGAGAAGTGCTCCCGCAAATACGATGCTCCCAGACCGTTTAGGGCCTTGAAGGTTAATACTAAAACCTTAAACCTAATCCGGTATTGAATCTGGAGCCAGTGCAGCTGGTGGAGCACCAGTTGAATATGTGCTTTCCATGGGGTCCCCATGAGTACCCTTGCTGCTGCGTTCTGGACCAGATGAAGCTTCTTGAGCAGCCTCAAGAGTAGTCCTGCATAGAATGAGTTGCAGTAGTCCAACCTGGAGGTGACCGTTGCATAGCTAAGTCAAGGCGGGACAGGTAGGGCACCAGCTGCTTACCCTGGCGGAGATGGAAGAACACCATTTTGGCTATGTTCACGACCTGGGCCTCCATTAATAAGGAAGCATCCAACATCATGCCCAAACTCTTCACAATAGGTGCCAATGTTAACTGCACCCACCAAGAGTTGGAAGCAGGTGCTCCATCTCTGACCCCACCCACAGGACTTCCACCTTCGATGGGTTTAATTTCAGCTGACGTTGCTTCAACCACCTCACCATGACCTCCAGACACCTGACCAAAATATCTGGGACGGTATCTGGCCAATGGGCCATCAGCAGATATAGCTGGGTGTAATTCGCATACTGATGACCACCCAACCCGAAACTCCGGACAAGGGAGCACATGTAGAGAACATTGGGGAGAGAACTGCCCCCTGAGGGACAACACATACCAAAGGGTGTTGTGGTGAGACTCTCTCCCCTAGTGCCACCCTCTGTCCCCAGTCTTGGAGAAATGAGAGCAGCCATTGAAGGGCTGTCCCACGAACCCCAATATTGTCAAGGCAATAGGTCAACAGATCATAGTCGACTGTGTCGAATGCTGCTGTCAGATATAATAATAGCAGTGCCCAATCCAGCTTCCTGTGGAGATTGTATGTGAGGACGACCAAAGCCGTCTCTGTCCCATGTCCAGGACAAAGCTGGTCAATGTATCCTCTAGGAAGGCCTGAAGCTGCTCCTGCTCTCTCAACTACCTTACCCAGGAACGACAAGCTGGACATGGGGCGGTACTTGGCAAGATCTTTTTAAGAGCGGTCTCACCACTGCCTCCCTGGAAAGATCTCTGTACTCAAGGGCAGATTGATGATGTCCATCGGGGAAGCCCATACCACATCACCGCTGGCTTTAACCAGCCATGAAGGGCATGGTTCTAGGAGGCCGCCTGACGGCACCCAGGATCCTATCAACATTGGTCTGGGAAAATGAGATATCCCTGGTGTAAAAGCAAGGTAGAAGGGCATTTCACTCAGCTCCCCTGGATTTAGTACATATTCATGACCTTTAGGAGCAGGGTTTTGTTTTTGTTTTTTTTGAGGGGCTGATCAGTGAGCTGCTGGTGGAAGGGATAGTGGGAAAAATCTGGATAGGCAACCATGTTGACTGGCACCCTGGGTTCATAACTGGAGCTTCTAGAACAATCACAAGCACATCAAGCTCCATGCAGACTCCCTCCCCCCTCCGTTAATGTATCTGGCTCTCCTCCAGAAGGGAGATGAAATACATGATACTTGTACTGACAGCTCAAGCACAGTATGTGAGAGTAGGGCTGGCACCTAGAGCAAGTTTATGAAACAGTCCAGATAGCAGAGACGGCAAGCAGTTTATCTTGTCATAGTGAGCAAACTGCTGATTGATGCTTGCGTGTTTGAACAATGTCTCCATTAAAACAGAAAATTCTGCCTCAGCTAGCTGAAGTCATACCTATCTATCAGTGAAGTATTCCCAATGCTGTTTCCAGTTTTGTCCCAGTTCTCAGAATTTAGCTGATGTCTGCAACAGCTGCTTACCTTTTATGGCATTTTTCTTATAAACAAAATATTTATTCCTTGCTAAAATTGAGGTGCCACACCAACTGCGGTTTTTCATTCAAGATGGGAGGCAGGCATACCAAACATGAAGTCTCATCTTTTTAAAAAGAAAATCTGATTTGAATAGTTTAAGGACAGCAGGTTCAATTTGATATGTATAAAGCGGGTATTACAAACCTTTTATAAAGGGAATAGGATTGTAGTGTACCACACTATTTATTGCACATCATATTTTACTCCTACTACAACGTCTTCCATTTTTGTAATCTATTCTATGTGCTGTTAATGGCATGCGATATCTTATACTGTTCTTTTGCTCTGTTTTCTGATTTTGTAACCCTAGTACAATTGCATTGTTTATTGGGTGTGTGTCATCAGAGAGCATCGTTTTAATGTTTTGTAATCTGCCTTCAGTCTCAGTGAGAAAGGCTATAAATAAATTAATGGCCCAGTGGACAACCAGATACCATTTTGGCTAAGGTTAGGGATGAAATCCATTGAGTGTTTATTTCCTCCTCAAAACTATTATACAAACTCCGGGGTGATCTGCTTCACATTCTGAATTACATTCTATATGTAAAACCTGCTTGGGTGCTATGACATGATAGTATTACGCCCGGCATAAAATCAACTGAACAGATCTTCCAAAGATTACCTTCCCTACTGGTAATATAATAGCAAAATACACTGGGCCTTGGGTCGGGGAGAGTAGGATAGTAACTTGAAATAATAAAAATAAATAAATGCCTAATGAATCCAGAATTGCAGCTGCTTGCAACCCCTTTTGATTTTCAATTCTGAACGCATTTGTATTTTTGAAAAATGTACATCCAGCCATTTCATTTCCAGCAGCTTACAAACAGTATTAAGGAAAAAATCAACCCCCAAGACAACGAAAAAGCCATACAAATGCAACAGTAGCACAATATTTTTTTTTTTTAAAAAAATACTATTAGTATTAAGAGCCTATGTGAACCAGACAGACTGAACCTGGGCCTAGGAGACAGTAATGATGGTATGAGGCAAGTGTTCCTAGAGTGAGAGTTTGAAAGCGGGGTTACCACTACCATAAAGGCTACCAAACCTAGCTTTAGAAGTACTTGGCATAGGGCCTCGGAGGAAGATGTAAATTTTTGGGCAAGTTCTTGTGGGAGGAGACCTTCAGACCATTTTGGGCTCTATTGGTCAAACACAAAATCTTGAATTTTGTCCAAATGAGACACCTGAGAGCTGCTGCCAGTCTGAGTAGATGATACTGATCTTGATGGTCCAATGGTCAAATTCAGTATAAGGCAGTGACATGTGAGCATCTTTCAATAGTGGAGTGATATGATCACTATAGCACCAGCAACCCTCAGTCAACAATCTGGCCACCACAGTTTGAATCAGATGAAATTCTCAAACACTTTCAAGGGCTGTCTCACATAGAGCACACTGCAATAATTACACAGATGTCACCGTATAAATGTGACCAGAAAAGTTCAAAATGTAATTGTAGAGGTATTGTTAGCAACAGCTTTAACAAAAATACAAAGTAGTTGAACCTGAAACTACTAGAAAAGAATGGTAATTAAGGACGCGGAGTTGTTTTTAGAAGAAAGATGTCTAGTTGTCTATCAATACCTGTTACTGAGAACAAATTGACAACCATATTCAAAACATGTCAAAGCTTCCAAAAATCATGCTAGGACAAGTGTTAGAATTCCCAGTAAGCCCGGGGGGGGGGGGGGGGAGAGAGAAGCTAACCATGGTTTTGCAAGTTCACTATTATTTAATCAAAGTACTTCATCAGATGTTCACTAAGAGCTAACTGTATAATCAAGCAAACATATACTGAGTCTGTGCTACAGTAAATGGTACTCAAACACTACACAGAATGCAGGGGGAACTATCATATTAAAATCTAGCTCCATATCTTCACAATGGGTAGGCAGAAAAAGCTGTGAAAGAAAAAAAATCAACCAATCACACCCTGACAATGTCTTCTTTCCTAAGGAGAATGCTGCTTCTCAGTCACAAACAGCTTTTATTACACAGAAAACAAACTTTAGAGAAAGGAAACCAAAATCTGCTATTGTTTAATGGAAATTTGACAGTATTTGGCACACAAAAGTTAGCATAGACTGTTTTGATATTCTGACTATGCTTGGACATAGTCTAACTGTTCCAAGTCAGTTTCTCTCTTCCTGAAGAAACTCTGATCAAATTCCCTTTTAAGGTACTAGTATAAGGTTATATTAACAGTCCTGTTAAAACTTGTCTTCACTCTTTGGTTTTCAGATATCTCATTCCAATGTGTTTAGAATATTATTGAAAAAATCATATGCTGGTTGCAGTAGAGGAAGATGAAATAGTCTTACTACAGTTATAAACCCAGCATCCACATATGCTAGTCTACAGGGATTCTGCTGTAATAACCAATGAATTATTAAAAATACCAGGATCATATAGGCAGAGGTGCTGTTTATGTAGCTTTTCACTGCCACAAGGCTCTAAATAATTCACTGCAGATATGAAGAATCATAGCATGTTTATGAACAAGAACTTAGTCCTGAAACTTAGGGCCAAACTACATGAAAAAAGGGAAGGTTGGCTCTACTGTCTTTTAAAGAAGTTATACAAGACAATTTGCCCCAAAAGCAGACAACTGTGCATTATATTGTTTCCCTGCCTGGCAAAGCAAAGATGAAGCAAGAAATCTCCACTAGGGTTGGCACATTTGGAGCATTAATTGCATGTTAGTGGCTCCGTTAAAATATTTTTGCAGAGAGGCTCCTATTACAATGCAACATTGTCACTGAAACTGTCCCTTCCTTCTATTTTATACACCAAGCAAAGAGCACAGCAGACAACTAAGGACATATTCACACTAGAACATCTCCGAGACAATGAAGCAGGAAAGAACTGTCAATATTAATTCATATTAATTTATTATTAATTTTCCGCATTGTTTACCTTGCCTTAGATAGTCTGGTGTTTGCATTGCTCTCCTAATCTGTAATCCTATTCCTATTCCATTGTTCATTTGTGGTTTTATGATGTTTTATTGCACTGTTCTATATCCTGTAACCAGTCTTGAATCTCAGCAGGAAAGGCAAACTAAATAAAATAAATTTTTAAAAAATATTACATTGGAGGGTGAGCAAGTGAATGAGCCTAAGATGTCACAGGTTACATCATTAACAGGCCCTGTGATTGTACTGCTTGAGTGTATATGAGGACAAAGCAGGCATTTAAATTTGTTGCAGTGCCTGACTGCTGTTTCTCTCCATTAGGTGGTCCATTGTTGCAGGAGAGAATACTAGAACACGTTATCAGCAAAACAGGAAAGCCAGCAATAAAACTGCCCTGAAATTACCTGTTAATTTTATAGCAGTAAAATTGATAAAATGTAGGAACATCTCTATCAGTCAATAAGCTTACTCTGTGGTGGTGATGGCAGCAAAGAAACATTTCTACCGCTGCACCTGCACAGAGTAGACCTGGGGGGCTCTTTTGGGTGTTCGGGGGCCTAATGGGTTCTGGATGACAGGATGCAGAGGACTGCTCTGCAACCCGCTGTGATCATTAATAAATAGGGTAACAGAGATCATCTTGGTCACAGGGAAATCCAAACTGCCTTGCCAATTTCCTGTTGCCAGCAGATAGTAAACCGGTTAGTGGATTCCGCTGCCTGATAGCAAAATCTACTCCTTCACAACCATTACCACAGGTTTTTAACATTAACAGCCAGCCAGAGATAGCAAAGCATCCTGCCTGACGTATGACATTAGATTAGACCTAACGTCAATAGCTTTCATTTCCAGACCTAAAATAAATGACTTTCTAATAACACATTTTCAAGCCAGCAAATGCTGTAGTTGCCACAGAGATGTTATTTGACTATAAAGGGGGCAGGACTTTGAGATAATCTTATTAAGGAGCTGTCTACATTATGAAGGCTGAGAAATTCTGTTATACAGCATTCATTACTTGGCCTGTTTGCTCACAAACAATATTTTTCCTTATTGTCGAAGGCTTTCACGGTCAGAGTTCATTAGTTCTTGTACGTTATCCAGGCTGTGTAACCGTGGTCTTGGAATTTTCTTTCCTGACGTTTCGCCAACCCCTTTCTGACTATATATTACTCTTCCTACACCCTTGACACTGAGAGACACTGTCCTTCAGTGTTACTACTCTGAAGATGCCTGCCACAGTTGCTGGCGAAACGTCAGGAAAGAAAATTCCAAGACCACGGTTACACAGCCCGGATAACGTACAAGAACCAATATTTTTCCTTGTTCCCCTGACCTGCTGTGTTATTCTTGCTGCTGACAAAGGAATGAGAATGGAGAGTCATGGACCCAGGATAGATATCTTTCATATACCTAGAGATTCATGTGCTACTGGAGGAATGCAGGCTAATTCCAGTTTACAGTCGAACATGTTTTTGTGGCAATTTTCTCACGCTCTGGTGATGCAAAACTACCATAAAATGGGTGCTCCTCACGGTTTCTTTTTATTAAGCTGTTTGCAGTATTTAAACTTTCACATTCTACTTTTGTGTTTTATGTTCTATATTACTTATATTGTGTGTTTTACTCTATTGTAACCCACCCTGAGCCCTCTGACAGGGGAGGGTGCTACATAAAATTATTATTATTACCACCCACACACCTTTTATTCTGATACTAGGAGAATTCATTTTGTATTTATTTAAAACTGTGCTAGAGGTAGTCACAAAGACTGATAAAAAGTACTAAAGAAAATGGGCATCAGTTTAAGTATGTTAAATATTCCACTGTACAGCCTCAATCTTTGCTTTTCTTAGCTGTTGGGACAAACTACCCCCATGGCAGTAGCTAACTTGCTGTTCTGAGGACTGAAACATTCATCATTCATGGCCAAAAAATGCCCGTGTATCTTTCAAAATTGCCAGCAGAACTGCCAACAAAATCCCTTGCCGCTTTGTTCTGCAAGTTAAGAACTAATGGAAAGATATGTCAAGGGCAAAAACAGCACTTACAACAAAAGCTATACTGAGAAGCAAAACATCTGGAAACTAATTTTAGTCTTTCAAAACCTAGTATCTGCAGTTCAATTAATTAAATATTAATGCTTTGCATACTGTAGCTGGCTATCTGGATGCAGACCATGCATGATAGCAATCATAAAGGAGGTTGCCTGCACCTCACACAGACACTGTGTGCCATAATCCTGCACAGCCACAGAGAACATATGTATGTAATTATTGTTTACAGTACTCATGAGATTGCACAACACTGCAAAGCCATTGCGTCCCACAGTAATAGCTGCCAAGCAGCTCTACGCACACTTCTCTTCTTCACCTTGGATAGAGGTTCTTTGGGAACTGAAAAACCTGCAAGTCATTATGCAAGGCAAAGAAAGCTTATTGTTTTGTTTTCCTGTAAAACACTTCAATTATTCTTCAAGAGGGAGCAATTATGCATGGCATAACCTTACCCATACTTTGAAAGAGATACAAAAGGGTTGTGTGTGTGTGTGTCATAAATGTCTAGATAGTTAACATAATTTGTGTACTGGAATGAAGTAGGGGTATGTACGCCCTCTTATTGACATCAAGTCTGTTATTTTTTGCAGGTTTGTATTGTGTGCATAGAGAGAGACCGTGAGGGGCCGGGGCCGTGTGGCAGCGTGTGTGTGTGTGGGGGGGAGGAGGGTTGCAGCTGCTGACAGGCAGGTGGTGGTGGTGTGATTCCCAGTGTATTTTTTAGAATGCAGTTCATCCTCCAGCCTGCGGGGTGGTTCATGAGCCTATGTTATGCATACCAACTTCAGGGCTGGAGATTCTACCAAAAATAAGTTTTTTTGGGGGGGGGGGGCAGGAGGCTTTTAAGACGCTGTGGTGCTTATTAGAGGTGTGGGTTAAGCCCCTTCAGATACAAGCTAACGAATACACACACCTTTATGTGTGAATAATTTGTTTCATTATAAGAATAATCCCTTTGTGGTTGTAGTATGTAGTATATATACCCAGCCCCCTGTAATTTGATATGTACATACATAAGTGCTGATTTATGGTAAGCCCACCACAAAGCTTTCAAGGCGTGTGAGAAGCAGAGGCAGTTTGCCATTGCCTTCCTCTGCAGAATCAGTGTGTTGCATACTATGAACACTTTCATACCCCCCCCCCAGTTTCATTAACCGTTCGCATCCTGTAGGACAGTGGTTCTCAACCTAGAGGTCGGGACCCCCAAGGGGGTTGCGAAGGGTTTTCTGGGGGGTCACCGCCACTGTCCTGGGACAGCCCCCATCCTGGGCTGTCCAGGACTAACCCAGACGCCCTGTAACCCTGATCGGTCCGCGAGGGCAAGGAAGACCCCAAGCAGAGAGGTGAGGAACTGGCCGGCCGACAGCCAGAAGGAGCTGGGCTGTAGAGACGCGGCGGCATGCCGCCGCACACCAGCTGTAGCCCCGCTGCCCAGCTGAGAGGTGGGCGGGCCAGCCCTGGGCGCGGTCGCACCTGCACTGGGCGGATGATGCGGCAGGATGTGTGGGAGGCCGAGGAAGCTCCCCTGGCTCGGCCAGTTCAGGTCTCGGAGGAGAAGAGGGCGGTCCCCCTTGAGGCCGCTACAGCCACGTTTTTACTTTTAGCCGCGCTCGGGTGGGGCGGGAGCTTCACCCTGGAATCCAAGTGCGCATGTCTGTAGTGTGGCTTAGCTTTTCTGCCCTGAGTCATCAGTTCCGCTCTGCCCTGAGTCATCAGTTCAGCTCTGGCAAGGCCAAGGGGGAGAGTCGAGGTGCAGTTCGGGATTTCCCCCTCGAGCGCGCAGGTTCGGTGAGGCGCAGAATGAGCGGTGACTGGTGGAGGGGAGAAAAAGGCACGACAAGTCCGAGCGGGATAAGCGGCCCTCGGCTTTTTCCTGGCCCTTCGCTCTCGTGAGGTTATTAAACGGAGCTCCGCTTTGAGGGATAACTGCAGTTCTGTGCACAAGCAGTGTCCCAGTCACAAGAGAGGGGGTTTCCTCGCGAGAGCCCCGGCCTGCTTGGAAGAGTTTTTGGGGAGAGATGGGAGGACAAGGAACGCAGTGCATGCTCAGAGGCACTCTTTCCTCTGTGCCAGGAAAGATTGCCGCGCCACACAGTCACAGCCGCTGCACAACAGGTGGTAGTACCGTTTGCTTGTTTGTTTTAAACTTTAAAATTTAAAGTAATTATATATATGGATACCCTGGACTGCCAAAAAAACAAATGTGTTTTCTTTATCCTATTGAAAATGTCCTTTATGCAAATTTATGCAAATGTGACGAGGGTTGCAGGTTACTTGGCAATTGTAAAAGGGGGTCGCGACTCGAAAAAGGTTGAGAACCACTGCTGTAGGAGCTTAGCACGCTCTGTGAGCTTACCACCTCTCATGGAAGCCTGTTCCACTGAGGAACCGCTGTAACTGCGGTTAGAAAATTCTTCCTAACATCTAGACGGAAAATCTTTTGGTTTAATTTCAACCCAATGTTTTTGTTCCGGCCTTCTGGAGCGCCAGAAAACAACACGGCACCCTCCTCTATATGACAGCCCCTCAAGTACTTGACCAGGGTTATCCTATCCCTTCTCGGTCTTCTCCTCTTCAGGCTAAACATACCCAGCTCCTTCAACCTTTCCTCATAGGACTTGGTCTCCAGACCCCTCACCATCTTTATTGCCCTCCTCTGGACAAGTTCCAGCTTGTCTACATCTTTCTTAAAATGTGGTGCCCTAAACTGAACATGGTACTCTAGATGAGGTCTAAAACAGAGCAGCGCTTAGCACCACATGTATTAAAAACAGAAAAGACTGGTGCAATATGCGCTCTCACATACCACCTCTGCATTTGAGATCCTTATCGACAATGATTCACTTCTGACACTGTTAAACACCAATCGTGGGGGTGGTGGGCCAGAAGACATCTTGGTTGTTGACATCCCTGCTCTCGGGGTGAAACACCCCTGAAGGTTAGGAAAGAGTTATCAATCTCATAGTGGCTACAGAAGCAACTTCACAGTCCAGATCACCTTGTGTTTATAGCCTCACATGGCAGCTATTGCACCCTTGTCAATCTATAGTCATTCAAGGCCATGGGATTCTGCAGATGCAGGTGTGATTTGCCTACAAAGCTGTATCCTGCATATTCAGTTTGGTGCTCGATACCAATGACACCCCTTCAGAAACTATATATATTGCAGAGGGACCTCTACAGCTAGACTCCGGCAGTACCTGGCTTGAATAAAATCCTTCCATTATATGGAAGCTATTCACTTCTTTAAAAAATGATTAGGGGACTAGAGCAACTGTCCTATGGGGAGCGGTTAGGACGCTTAGGGCTGTTTTAGCTCAAACAGCGGGCTAGACAACTTTACAGAGAGTTAACCAAACACCTTGTGCACTCATCGAATTCTACATGTATCCCTGTGTGTATACTCTGTGGAAGCCGTAGATTTCACCCAGACAGATCACTCTTTAGATGAGTTACCCAAAAGCATCATTTAATTTTGACCTATTACACTGAGGGGATCTGTGCTGTCAGCGACAGACCAAGAAAGGGATCTTGGGGGTGGTAGTGGATAGCTCAATGAAGATGGTCAACCCTGTGTGCGGCTGCTTTAAAAAAGGCAAATTCCATGCTGACCATAATTAGACGAGGAATAGAGAATAAAACTGCCGATATCCTACTGCCTTTGTACAAATCTATGGTGAGACCACACTTGGAATACTGTGTACAGTTCTGGTCACCACACCTAAAAAAGGATATTACAGAGCTTAAGAAGGTGCAGAAAAGAGCAACCAAAATGATTAGGGGACTAGAGCAACTGTCCTATGGAGAGCGGTTAGGACGCTTAGGGCTGTTTTAGCTTGGAAAGAAGGCGGCTAAGGGGAGGCAGGTTAGAGGTCTATAAAATTATGCATGGTTTGGAGAGAGTGGAGAGGGAGAAGTTTTTCTCCCTCTCCCATGATACTAGAACACGGGGTCATCTGCTAAAGCTGGGGGCGAGAGATTCAAAACAGATAAAAGGAAATATTTTTTCACACAACGCCTAGTTAAATTGTGGAACTCCCTGCCCCAGGATGTTGTGATGGCAGCCTGCTTTGAGGGCTTTAAGAGGGGAGTGGACATATTCATGGAGGAGAGGGGTATTCATGGCTATTAGTTAGAACGGATACTAGTCATAGTACATACCTATTCTCTCTCTAGTATCAGAGGAGCATGCCTATTATTTTGGGTGCGGTGGAACACAGGCTAGATGGTGCTGCTGCAGTCGTCTTGTTTGTGGTTTCCTAGAGGCACCTGGTTGGCCACTGTGTGAACAAACTGCTGGACTTGATGGGCCTTGGTCTGATCCAGCAGGGCCTCTCTTATGTTCTTAAAGATGGTCCTTAGAAGGCATTTTACCGGCCTCATAGAACAGGTTTGGGCAATTTTTTCCCCTGTGCCTAATAAAGTGCAACATCTAGCTGTCAGGAGGGTCATTTTGCGCCCCCATTCCTCCGTGCCACCCCGCGAACCCTTGCTTTTTTCCTCCAACCTTTAGAAATGTCATGCTTTTAAGATTGTGTGTTTATCTAGAAAGTCAGCCCTGCAGGCTCGGCGTTAAGGGCTAAAAAACAGTCTCTCTCAGGGGCTGGGTGGCGGGTGTCGGTGTGCCTTGAGAAAAAAAGCTGCCTGTGGGGTGTTTCAGAACCTTTTCTTTGTGTTTTTTTTTTACTTTCACGGGGCCAGCTAAGCAAACAGCAGTCTGAGAGCCCTCCCTCATTCAGCCCCCGTAGAACCAGCTGTATCTCACTGGAAGGTCGGGTTGACATCCTTCATTTTTTCCATTCTCAATTCAACTCCCCCTTTCTACACCTTATAGGAATTTATTTATTTAAAACATTTCTACTCCCCATTCCTCCCCATGAAGCCTGGGGAGTGACCTTGAGCTAGTCACAGATCTCTCTGGACTCTCTCAGCCCCCTCTCCCCCCACCCTGCTGCTGCTATGCCCTAGGGCCTAGTTCAACCACTTAAAAAAAAATAGAAGGCTCCTCCGACCATCTTGTGCCCCCCCCCTCGGGACCTGTCAATCCACAAACTATCTGTTCTGGGGGTGCTGACGTTGTGTCTCTGATGTAAAGTTTCACCATTGAACGCATTGTTTCCCCCTCCCCCGTGCAAGCTTGCTATAAAGCTCAAAAGCCCTGTCCTTTGGGGGGGCCGTCACTGTCTCTGAGGCAAAGTTTCAAAAACCTCGTGTTTGATAAAGATTGGGGAAAGCTAGAAGCTGTGTGACGTGCTTGCCCTGTCGTTCATACTGCTGAGACCATTTTTTGCAGAGAGCTGTTTGGTAAAAGATAAGGAGAGAAGCCACCCCCTCCTCTCCCCCCTTTCTCCCTCAACCCTCCCCCTCCCTCCCTGGGGGTTGGTGGCTGCAAACAGCCTGTCAAATTCTTAAAGCCAGATCAGGTGGGTAGGAAATGAAGGCGTTTCCTTGTATAGACGGCTGGAGCACAGCTTTTAACTTACTTTTGCTACACTTCTCTGCTTGGGGTAAGATCTGGTTGAACACTAGCACACCTTAAAACTGGGTGGGGGTGTGGTGGGTTCACAGTCCCCCTGCCTTTGTCTTACAAATTATATCTCTCTCTCTCTCTCTCTGCATAAAGCTGTGTGTCTAAACCCCTCACCACCCTGCCTGTTTTCTCAGGAAACTCTCTCTCTCTCAACCTTTCTTTTCTCTCTCTTTTCCCCCCCTCTCTCAGTCTCTCACTCTCTGTTGCTCTGTAAAAGTTCCCCTCCTCCCCTCCCCCTCAGAAAGACCTGCCGCTCCTCTCTACCTGTTCAGGAACGGAATGAGTGGGGCTAGGAATCAGCTCCGTTCTGCATTAAAAAAAATACCGTTTGCAGTCACCCCCACCCTCTGCCTATCTCTTCAGTTTTGTTTTTTGCAAGGAGGGGCTGTAGATTTTGAGCTGTCTTGGCTGTAAAGTGGGAAAGAAAAAAACTTAAAAAAAAAACAGGGGCTTTGGGGCTGCAGGGCTTGTTTGAGGGGAGAAGGGAGGGCGTTTTCTCTGTCCACAGCAGACTTATTGTGCAAAAATCTGCTTTTCTCAAATGTTCCTGCAAGGAACTTGCGTTTGGCGGGGCTGGGGGAGGGTCTGCTGTACAAGCACTCCTGTGCCCTACGAGCCAGAACTTTAAAAAGCACGCGGCTTGGGGGCTGCAGGGGTTTTGTGTATTGGAGAATTTTAACATAACTGGTCTGACGAGTCTTGAAAGACCCCTGATGCCTATGCAGCAAGCTGTCTGCTGGAAAGCCTGCGTGTTTTGTAAGGCTACAACCAATCAGAGGCTTGCGGGCATCTAGCCTCTCCCCCTCCCTCTCATCCCTCAACCCACCCCCTTCCTAGAGGCGTTTCCTCCGTTTGTATAGACATCGCCAGCCCCCCCTGCTTTCTTTCACTCAACAGACCTCATGGCGGTAAGACCGGTTAAAAAGCACAACCCAGCCCCGCTTCATACAGAGTTTATGAAACCTTCGATTCTCTCCCTCTCCCTCTCTTGGCATTCGTTTTTGCATCTTTAAAAACTTTAAAAAGCATCCTTCTTGGGGCTGTCTGCTTGCCTGCCTGCCTGACAGCTTCTCTTAGAGCTCTGAAAACTTTTTGCCCTCCTGGGCTAAAAACAGTTCTTTTTTCGGCAGGGGGGAGGTTTGTGGATTCACAGCCATTCTTTTACTGGGGAACCGTGTGGCTGTTTAAAATGTATAAGGCTTTGCCTGTAGGGCGACTGCCTGCTGTTTACAGTCTTTTCTAAAAAAAAAAAAGCTTGGCTATAATCTATTTGAGTCTGCAGCCTATCTGCCTGCCTGCTTCTGTCTCTAGAGCTCTGTAAGCTTTTTGCCCTATGCTGTCGGGATTTTGTGTGAAAAAGGCTGTGTTTTGCATAAGCACCACAGCGTCTTAAAAGCCTCCTGCCCCCCCCCCCCAAAAAAACTTATTTTTGGTGGAATCTCCAGTCCCGAAGTTGGTATGCATAACAGAGGCTCATGAACCACCCCGCAGGCTGGAGGATGAACTGCGTTTTAAAAAATACACTGGGAATCACACCACCACCTGCCTGTCAGCAGCTGCAACCCTCCTCCCCCCGCCACACACACACGCTGCCACATAGCCCCGCCCCCTCACGGTCTCTCTATGTACACAATACAAACCTGCAAAAAATGACAGACCTGATGACAATAAGAGGGCGTATATACCCCTACTAATGATGCCATACTTGACTTCGGTGTTTTAAAGTTTTTTAATACCACCTTTCCACTGTTTATCATACAGGAGGATATCATCTTGCTAGTGTGTGATGAACGGCAGGAAAGTCTGACTTTTATAACATAAGTCTGGAAGACAGTGTTTTTTCCCTGAAGCTACAGTTTTACATCTCCTGTACTGAATTTCCTGCAGCTTCTGTACTGAGAATGATTCCAAACGTGGAAACATCTGAGTACTGCGGTAAAACCTTTTCCGTATGGTTTTTGGAGGCTTACAAATAAACTGCTATAGGTAATCATGTCTTTGTCAAATAACTGTTTGTAAATATACCAGACTAGATCTTGAAAAGCACTTAGAGCAATTAATATAACTCTTTCACAAATTCAGGACTGAGTCTGGGCCAATCTTCCTGCCTTATAAAGTAACAAGTAATGGTAGGCCATCTTGCTAAACATAGCCTACACATAGGGCAAGTTGACTTCCATTAGGAATGACATTTCCTTTTTGAATGATTATGTGTTCAATAGCCAAAGGATGCTTTAGCTTAGTACTGAGGCAATAAACCCGTGTCAGGATGAACCACTTTAGGCTCCAGGTAGGGGCTCACATCATTCAGTGCTCCCCTGCACAAAACTTTCCCTCTACACAGAAAACCATGTGACAGTATACAGGGTTTAAGGCTAGCCTTCTCCTTGACGCATGTTATATATGGAGATGTGTTAAATAACAGACCCCATTTATAGTCTGAAGCCATGAACTCCATCACGTTTTCCGCCACAGGGCCAAACTACACATGACACTTGAGTTCCATGAATTAAAAAAACAAAAACAAAACCTCCTGACATGCTATTTTGTCCTAAAAATCAGTCACTGGGATGGGTAGGGGTAGAAGAGAAATCTGGATTAGGATTGTGGTAGCCAGTCTTTCCCCCCAAGTTTAAATAAATCTTGGAAGAAGGGGGAACATTATTTTCGGTCAGAGAAATGGTATAAGGTTATCAAAAGAGCCCTGCTGAACTAGACCAGTGGTCCATTGAGTCCAGCACCCTATTACTCACAGAGGCCAACTAGTGTCACGGAGGGCCAATCAGGGCAAAGAGGCCTCCTCCCTATATTGGCCCCTGACCCTGGGGTTCAAAGATTTACTACCTCTGAACATGGAGGTTCCTTTTAGTCACCATGGCTAGCTAGCAGCCATTGAGGAATCTATCCTTCATGAATCTGTCTAATCCCCATAAATGTTAACCTCCCCTCCTCAACACTGTAGCCTCCATCCAGATTGCCACAGGTCCTTTTCTACTTGTCATGGGTTCTAATCATCACTGAGAACTAGGCTGCAGACTGCCTGTGATTCTCAGGTGCTTATACTGGACCCTTAAACAAGCTTGTACAATCTTAAAATGTCTCATTCATGGGTGACCGAGATAAACAGCACAAATGTTCATTAAGACCTGGCCACAGTGATACATGCCACGGTCACCTCCAGGATGGACTATTGCAACTTGCTCTATGCAGGGATACCCTCGAGGGTGCTTCGGAAACAATTATTATACAGAATGTGGCTGCTAGGCTTCTGACCAATACATCATGATCATCTCAAATTCAGCCTGTACTCAAGCACTGGTTGCCTATTGGTTTCTGAGTCAAGTTCAATGTGCTGGTTCTTACCTTTAAAGCCCTAAATAGTCTGAGACCAACTCTCCCTATATGTCTGGGACCGCCTCTCCCTAAATGTCCCCCCAAAAAAATTTTGTTCTCCTTCATGTGGTCCACAGGTGACTTGGCTGTCAGGGCAAGAGCATTTTCATTAGTGGCCCCTGCCTGGTGGAGCTCCCTAACAGATGACATCCAGGCCCTGCGGGATCTTTCTAGATTCCGTAAGGCCTGTAAGATAGAGTTATTCCGCCAGGCATTCCACTGAGGACGGTTGAGGCCAATTTTCTACTTTATCGGCAGTGCTGGCTGGTTTTGACAGCAGTCTTGGATGTAGGTTGCCGGGTGCCAATTGATCAAGTTTTAATTTGATGTTTGTTAAGAGAATATTTTACTATCTTGCATTTTTAAGATTTTGAATGTTTTATCATTGCTCACTGATTGTTCATTGAACTACTGTGAGCCTCCCTGAGCCCTCTGACCCAGGGGAGGGGCAGGATGTAAGTTTAAAATAAAAGTAAGGTGAGAATCAATGGTAACACACAAATCTCCCTTCTCATGTAATTTGGCATCCTATTCCCATCCTGAAGAGGGAAAAGGATTAATTACACAGCACTAAAAACAAAATAATGCTTCTACTGAACAATGCCTAACACTTTAATGCTGAATAATGCTTTACTAGCCAGTGGAATTCAAAATTCAAGCTGACTTATATCCATTTTTACCATGTCTTTTCACCCAAAAGGGTCTCAGAGTCTTTCAGCTAAGGGCTCCAAAAGTACCGAACAAGTGAACAGTGTTACAATCCCAAACAAGTGGGAATCACAATGGACAAAGGAGTTGTCCTTGGAAGTAGGAATATGCACTATGGGGGGAAATTGGCATTTTTTGGATCTGGATATCAGGAGCACTGAAAAATATTGTTATTCCCAGTTATTTGGGTTCCAAATACCTGGATCCAGGTGTGGTTTTTTTTCAGGATTCCGATATTATTTAAATTTATTATTCCTTATGGGAAATCTTTCCAGAGAGCTGGAGGGGCTGTTTTATCAGCAAATGGCACCAAAACTGCAGTGGAGCTGGTAATACCTGTCCACTAAATAACGCCCAGAGAACCTGCTTTGTGATCTATTAATCTTGCTGTCTATTTAGACAAGTCATGTCTGATGAAAGGCGCTCAGAGTCTCAAGTTCACAAGGTTGGAAGAGAGGAATGGAGGGAATTAAGCAGTGAGGTCCCACAAGGATTGGTAATAGGGCCAGTACTATTTAATTTGTTCATAAATGCTCTGGAACTAATGGTGAGTAGTGTAGTGGCCAGGTTTGTAGACGACATAAAATTATTCAGGGTGGTGAAAACCAATGATGACTGTGAAGAGCTCCAGGAGGATCTCCACAAACTGGATGAGTAGGCATCAAATGTAACAAATGCAGTTCTGTGTTGGTAAACATAAGGTGATGCACGCTGGAACAAAAAATCTCAACTTCAAGTATAGGCTAACGGGGTCTGAACTTGCTGAGACTGAGAGGGAAAAAGATATTGGGGTCGTAGTAGGTAGCTGAATGAAAGTGACAACCCAGTGAGCTGCAGTAGTGAAAAAGGCAAATCATGTTGGGGATTATGAGGAAAGGGACTGAAAATAAAACAGCCAATATCATAATGCCCCTGTATAGATCTATGGTGAGGCTTCATTTGGAAAACTCGTGTGCAGTTCTGGTCACCGCATCTCAAAAAGGACAACGCCGAGCTTGAAAAAGTGAAGAGGACAACTAAGATGATTAGGGGGTTGGAACATCTTCCCTATGAGGAAAGGCTGAAGAGTCTGGGACTTTTCAGTTTAGAAAAGAGACACCTAAGAGGGGATATGACAGGAAGTTTATAACATTATGCATGGGGTGGATAATACTAGAATACAAGAACTTGAGGGCATCCAATAAAGCTGATGAGCAGTAATTTCAGGACGGATAAATACTTCTTTACACAGTAATTAAAATGTGGAATTTGCTGCCAGAGGATGTAGCGATGGCCACAGGCATAGACAGCTTTAAAAGGTGATTAGACAGATTCATGGAGAATAGGTTTATCAGTGGCTACTAACCACAGTGACTAAAGGGAGCCTCCATGTTCAGAGACAGTCTCTGAGTGCCAGTCCCAGGAAGCAACATCACTGGTCTGATTCAGCAGGGCATTTCTTATGTTCTTATTTAAGCGTCAGAGAACAGGTCCTCTTATGGATGGGTAACAGCTTAAAGAATTAGAACCAGTAGAAAATAATTATCACCTGTGTGTTCGCAACACGATGACTGATTAAAAAAAAATTTCAACAGTTATTGTTACAGTTCCTCCAAAACCAGTACATACTACCACTGAAGCAGCCATCCTCGGGGTATCCAGCCATGAAGGAAAAGAAATATCACCACATTAAATAAAGGGACAGCTGGTAAGAGATTAAAAAAACACAAACACACACACACGTAACAGAAGCAGCATATAGCTCTGAGAATCTTACAGCATCCATATGACAGCAACTGAACAGAAGACTTCAAATAAGAGAACAAAATGACACTCAAAAGTTTAATTGCATACAGAGATACAAAATAATTTGACATCAGAAATTAATATGTTCCAAAAGGACAAAAGTATTTATGTCTAGTAAAACATCTGAAAAAAGCTATACCTAGGCAATCTTTCTGCTCATGTTCTGGTAATATGATTAAACAAATAAAATAGATTACATCTTAATATGTACCACAGTAGGTACAACCACGTGTATCTATACAGAAGCAAATTCTGCTTTGTTCAGTGAGGCTTACTCACAAGTCAATATACACAGGATTTGCAGCTTTAGACTAAAAAGAAACTTTACTTTGCTATGTGGAACCCGTTCCACAATATTACCTCCCATTCAAATTAACACTGCAATCCTATGGAGAGTTAGTCTATTTTAAATTCACTGCATTCAACAGTAACAATGCAAGTGATTTGTTTGTTTATTTTATTTACAAGGTTTTTATGCCACCTTTCCACCCAATCAGTGTCCCCAAGGCAGCACACGTAAAACATTAAAACATCTGAACAATTACATTAAAAATTGTAAAATAATGTAATAAAAGCACATAAACGAACAATACCAGAACCAGGGAGGAGGGCCGATAACCATTATTAGGGTAGGCCAAATTAAACAAAAAAGTCTCCATCCACCGGTGCAAGACATCAATAGGGAGGGACAGGCAAATCTTCCTGGGGTGGGAGTTCCAAAGCTTTGGTGCCATGACTGAGAAAGCCCTTTCTCGGGTCGCCATCCATCTAGCCTCATATGTATGGGGCATCTGAAGATGACTGGAGTGTACAGGTGGGTTCATATGGGAGAAGGGGGTCCTTAATGTTTGCTGGTCCCAGGCCATAAGAGGCTTTAAAAGTCAATACCAGCACCTTGAATTGAGCCCAGAAGTAAACTGGAAGCAAGTGTAGATGGAACAAGACTGGAGTGATATGATCCCTATGACCCATTCCAGTCAACACTCTGGCTGCAGCATTCTATACCAACTGCTGCTTCTGGACAGTCTTCAAGGACAGCCTCATGTAGAGAACACTGTGGTAATCTAATCTAGATGTTACCAGGGCATGCCTCAGAGTGGCAAGATCTTTTCTGCCCAGGAAGGGCTGCAGATGACTCAACAGCCAAAGCTGGTGAAAGGCATCCCTGGTCACTGCGGCCACACGCTTATCCAACAGCAGGCTTGGGTCCAGGAGTACCTCCAAGCTATGAACCTGCTCCTTGAGGGGGCTGCAACCCCATCCAGAACAGGAGATAACCCATTTCCTGGGTCAAACCGTACTCCTACCAGTAGCGCCTGTTTTTTTTCAGGATTCAGTTTTAGTTTAACCCTCATCCACCACAAAACTGCCTCCAGGCACCCATTCATGCTTTCCACAGCCTCTGTGGGATTTGCGGGTAGCATGGAATAGATATGAGTGTCACCTGCATATTGGTGACAACTCAGCCCAAATCTCTGGGTGACCTCTCCTAGCGCCTTTACATAGGTGTTGAAAGACATGGGGGATGAACAGGAACCTTGGGCAATCTTGTAGTCAAGGGGCAGGGCAGCAGTCCCCCAGCACCACACGCTAAAGCCTATCCTTGAGGTAGGACCAGAACCACTGCAGAACAGTGTCTCCCAGTCCCGAAAGGCCATCCAGAAGGATACCATAATTGATGGTATCAAAACCCTCCAGGAGAATTAACAAGGTCACATTTCCCCATCCATCTTCCAGCATGGGTCATCCATCAGGGTGACCAAGGCTGTTTCAGTCCCATAACCAGGCCTGAAACCAGACTGGAATGAATCCAAACAATTTGTTTTATTCAGGAATCTCTGAAGTTGACCAGTTACTACTTGTTCAACCACATTGCTCAAGAATGGTATATTTGAGACTGGATGGTAGCTATTCAACTCTCTTGGGTCCAGAGTAGGAGCACCACTGCCTGCTTCAAGGCAGGAGCAACTTTGACTCCTGAATGGAGTCCACCAGCCCCCCCCCCAAGTATATTTAAGCAGCTAGGAGGGGCAAGGGTCATACAAGCAGATAACAGGTCTCAGATGTCCAAGAATCCTGCCCACATCCTCAGACTGCACAAGCTGAAAGGTATCCCACACAACTGGACCAATCGGCACCCTGGGGCCATCTGACCCTACTGCTGCTAATACAGGTTTCACGTTGGGACAGATGCAAGAGATTTTATCTGCAAAATGCTTAGCAAATTATCACAGTGGGCAGAGCAGTCCACCTCCTCCTGTGAGCCAAAACCCAACAGGCCCCTGACCACACAGAAGAGTTCTGCACGTCTGCACTGTGCAGCTGTAACGGTGATGGAGAAATATTGTTTATTCGCTGCCATCAGCACCACAAAATAGGCTTTGAAATGAGCTCTAGCCCTAGAGGATTGCACGGCCATGTTTTCTAAAGATGTCGGCTTGGATCGGATCTTACTGAACACTTCTGTTGATGCAACAGCAGCTCCTTCAATAGAACAACGTTTCCATTTTCTGAGGAAAGGTGGGCGATTTTTGCTGATTCCCAAAAATATTCCTTCAGAAAATGGGGGGGGGGGGAAGAAGGGTGCAGTGAAAGGGGGAAGACATAGAAGGTACTTTTCTCTAGCATCTCTGCCCAAGATGCTTAGGATCTAAGCCATAGTATCAAATAGTCTCGAAATGAGCAATCATACACAATATAACAATCACAATTTTTATAAAGCTATTTGGAATGCAAAATGGCATCTGATGTGACTTCCTTATCTTGATTAAATAAAACCTACACTTAGTAGCACAGCATTTTTTTGAAAGAGGAATCATAAGCAACGATGGCATTTTAGAAGCAAAAGCCATTTTTCCAATTACATTTAAAGGACAGCTAACAGCTGTTCAACAGATTTACTCAATCAAACAGGGCAGAAAGTATTTATCATGCTGTGCACTTATGGCTGCAATTCTATGCACTCTTCCATTGGAACCATTTCCACTGAGCTCAGTGGGACTTTCTTCTAAGTAAACACACACCAGAACAGGCTGCAAATACCCTATTCAAAGCATCAACATGGTAGATTTAAACTTAAGACACAGTCATGTATAACTTTCGGTAAGCATTGTCTATGAATTAAAGTAATCAGTATTTAAACCCTTATTGGTAATCAGGATCTACTTCTAAAGGAAATGTTATCTCCAAGTGAGCAAATATGGATACAGAGGTAAAAATAATAAATCGTGAGGCCAAAAGGAAATAAAAGTCTTTTCATGCAAAGTATATATATCTGAGATCAGCATAGAAATGTCATATCCTTATGCTTAAGTCACCTGAAAGAGTTTTAAGGCATTTCAAGATAAAATGTAAGAATTGAATTTTGAACGGCTACTTATTTCAACGACTGCTATTTAAATTCTTTATAAATATTTTATAATCTCAGAAGGTAGTTATAACGAGATAACTAACTGAAATATTGAGAATATGGTATGTCTAAGTTACTAGAAAGATTTTGAAGGTGTTTTAGGCCATAGTATATGAATTGAAATTTTGACAAATCTGTTATTTGTTATTTTTTACTACCAGTATAGTTTTGTTAAGGCTCAGAAGATATAATTTGTTTTACTTTGTCTTTTCCCCTATCCCTTCTCTTTCATCTGTATCCTTAAATCTTGCAAAAAATAAATAAATTAAAATGTCATATCCCTCTTTCATTTCTTGGCTTCTTTGTCCAGCTGTTTACCATTCCCCAACAACAACATGCATACGATATGACAAGAGGATGTGACATAGGATGTGCAACAGTTAAACAAGAATTGTTATTCTTTAAAGTGATACTTTTTAATTTAGGGGGATACTTTATCCTACCCTCTGTTCCTCGATTATGTTCACAGGCACGATAAACGCACAGTCAATTGGTTTGACTAATATTCCCAGGGTATATGAGATTTATCCCATGTCCTTCAACTAGCAACTATCTTCTTCAGTTAGTGGCAGGAGAAGAAACACTATTAGGCATCAGTTTCATAATTTAAGCATTTTATATCACTCGGCATATGTGAAACTATTAATTAAAGCTGAGTATAAAAAGTCAGGAGTCTGTAACATTGACATAGAGAGCAAGACAGTCAGTCAGTGTAATATAAGGGTTAAGAGTGTTGGAATAGGATCTAGAAGACCCGGGTTTGAATTCCCACTCATGCCATGGAAGCTCTGGGAGACCTTGGGCCAGTCACACTCTCTCAGCCTAACCTACCTGATATGGTTGTTCTGAGGATAAAATGGAGGAAAGGAGAATGATGTAAGCTGCTTTTGGCCACCACTGGGGAGAAAGGTGAGGTATAACTGAAGTAAGTAAATAAATAAAATAAACAAACATAGATGTATCACCAGGACAGAGAATTGACAAACAGCGGTCTGCAGAAAGAAGTAGGAATACCCACAAGTGTCACAATATAAACAGATTTCATGCTTCTATGGTGAGCAGATACAAATACACTAATCCACACCAACACTATTATTATTCAACGGTACCTAGTGCATGGTTCTTTTAACCACCAATGAGACCTCTACATTATTCACAAAATAAATGCATAGTACACACAAAACTCTGGGCACATACCCATTTAACAGTCATTTCCTTCCCTCCAGGGAACCCTGGGAACAGTAGTTTTGTGAAGGGGGGTAGGGATTAAACAGACAATTAATAACACCTTTACCATGCTACAATTCCCAGGATTCTCCGGGGAAAACTTTGACAGCATAAAATGCTAACATGACAAATAACTTGGATATTTGTTTGAAAAGAAATACAGAAGGAATGTTTCTTTGAGAAAATGCTTTAAAGCTTGCCTTTCAGCAACTAGAAATCAAAAATGGTGTTGAACTGGAACCACACAGGTAGAAGCACTCAGTACAAAATGAGGCTCAGATTTTTTGAAAAGGAGAAAAAAGACCTCCAATGTCCAGTTCAGACATCCTAGGTCTTCAGCACCAGTAACTGATGGACTATCTAATCTGTATACCAAGACCTGCAACAGACAAGAGTGGTCTACAGTATTTCAAGAGGGTTCAAATCCCCACTCTGCCAGTCACAGACTCTCTCAACCTTCCACAACCACTTAGGGTTGCTACAAAAATAAACATGCGACCATCCTCAGCTTCTTGGACAAAGGGCAGAACTATTTAGGACATTTCTATGCTGAAGGTGGTTACAAACAAAAGAACAAGTCAACCATGCACTGATCTACTCCATGAAAAATACCATCATATCAATTTAATTCATTATCCAGCCTCAGATGACCGAATACACTTAAAAGAAGCAACCTTAGTGACATTCGGTTACAAATACACGATTTGTTCCGATCCCTTGTCCTTGACAATACTCCCACTGAGTAGCCTTGAAGTACCACTGACAGCCTTGAAGCCCCCGAGCAGCCAATATTCTACCACTTTGCAACCCCCCAGAAAAGAACTGCACGTTTAATTTTCGAATACTTTTAGCGCACCTCTCCGTCTTTGCCAGCAAGCCCATAAAAACTTGTAGGGGTCCGAAAGGTCCTGAAGACCAACGACAGACGCCACAACACGACCAGCCGGGTTGTTGCAACACATCTAAAGAGTGCTGGATCGCGGGCCTCTTTCAGGGAACCGAGTTCCCTTCACAGCACCATTTGGTGCAGGAAAACAAAACAACAGCCAAGCTCCCTTCCACACCCACTGAGGGGGGGGGGAATAAAACAGATCCCATCCTCTGGCAGGCAGTTGTCCCCTAGCCCTTGCTAGCCTACCCCCGACACCCCGAGGCTTATCCACACAACCGCCCACCCGCCGTGCAGTGTTTACGTACGCCTGTACGTGTGAAAACACATACACGCACCCGCTTTTGCCCCCCCCCCCAAGGGAAGAAACCAACAAGAGCCGGGACATTATTTCACAGACCGCGACTCCGCTGGGCTCGGGCAAGGCACCTGCCATGTGGGTGCCGCCGCCGCCGCCTCCTCGACGCAGCCCCCCAGCGCTGGAGCCGCAGCCGAGCAGGGAAAGGTACTCACAGCGCGGTCGTGCCGCGGGGCAAGGGCGCAAGCAGGCCCGGCTCCAGGCTCCGGCCCGGCGGACGGAGGCGGCTGCAATCCAAGAGCCCTCGCCGGCAAGGGCAGGGCGAGGCGGTGGCGCAGGGCTCCCCGGCCGCCTCCCCGAGGACGAGGAGGAGGAGAAGCAGCAGCAGCGGCGGCGGCGGCACGGGCGCCCCCAGGCCGAGCCCCCAGCCCCGCCGCATCGTCCCGCTGGCTTCCCCCGCACCGAAGGCCCGACCAGGCCGCCCCGCCGCGAGCTCCGCTTCGGCCCCCGCCCCCCTGCCTCTGCGCAGAGCGAGCGAGCGCGGAGAGGCTCTGCGCAGGCGCCGCCGGGAAACCGTGGACGGAAGGAAGGCGAGGTTGAGGGCGAGGGGTTGGAAGGCGGCGCCTGGGGAAAGGGGGCGGGGCAAGGCGGAGAGGGGCGGGGCGTGGAGGAGGAGGAGGAGGAGGATGTCCTCTGCAGTGGGAAGTATGAGCCAAGGCGAGGGAGGGGCGCGGCGCCTTGTAGGTGGCTCTTCCTACTCGGGAGTAAAGTAGCCGTTTTCTTTCTTTCTTTCTTTTTTTAGCAGGGCAGAACTCTTTATCGACATCACACCAAAGTTTCAAAAAGTTAATACATTTAAAAGTGATGAAATACAACAGCGAATCTCTTGGGCCGCGAAAGCTCGCTCTCTGAGCCTTTCCTACCTCACAGGGTGGTTGTGAGGATAAAATGGAGAGGAAAACGATGTAAGATGCTTTGGGCACCCGTTGGGGAGAAAGGCGGGGTACAAATGAATTAAATAAATGAATGAACATTAGGAACTTGGTTTCGTTTTGATTATTTTCAAAAAGAAAACTTTAAAAAAGCTGGGTACAGGTATACAACATGTCCTCACAGGACCATCCCCTTTTTCACATGCTAATAGGATAGCATTCCTACAAGTCACTCCCATGTCTGAATACAGATAACTAGTTGAGGGAAAGTAGCCCTTTTCGAGGACCCTGACTTCATTAAAGCGCGCAGAGGACTGCGGCCTTATTTACCCATTTCCTCTGATCACGTATTATGTTGGTGGATTCCCATAGCCCACCTAGGGTTGCCAGGTCCCTCTTTGCCACCGGCGGGAGATTTTTGAATTAGCAGGGGATCTCCTACTACCTGGCAGTTATACCAAAAAATCAGCACGAGGGCTCTGCTTTTAAACATAAGATTATATTCACCAATTGCCAGTTTCCCTTATTTAAGTAACACTATATACATTGAAATCAAAATAAATATTTAAACAAGATAATACAAAGTGTTCGGTCACACCATTCAATTTCAGAATCAGTTACTCAAGTGTTAAGCTTTAAAAGAGTCCGTTACTCAAGTGTAAGCTGCTAGAGAGTCCAAATGAAATTCAAAAACAAACCCAGGTATAAATCATGCTGTGGCTGTCTTCTTGCAGCCAAAAGTCAAACCAAGGTGTAACTGATTCTGAAATTGAATGGTGTGATTGAACACTTTGTATTATCTTGTTTAAATGTTTATTTTGATTTCAGTGTATATAGTGTTACTTAAATAAGGGAAACTGGCAATTGGTGAATATAATCTTATGTTTAAAAGCAGAGCCCTCGTGCTGATTTTTTGGTATAACTGTGGTTAATACAGCATAGATCCATTGTTTACATTAAACTACCTGGCAGTTGGCAACCTTAAGTCCACAGCCTTTGGACCTTTGTTGCAACCCTAAGTCCACAGCCTCCTCCCACCTTTGTGTTGCGCACGACAACTGCTCTAAAGTTGCTCTGTTCTGGAGGCACCTGGTTGGCCACTGTGTGAACAGGCTGCTGGACTCGATGATCCAGCAGGGCTTTCCTTATGCTATCTTTTCGACGGGCACGGGAGGATGGGCTCGGAGCTGCAGTGCGCAGGTTTGTTCTTTAGCCTGAAGAAGTTCTGAAGAAGTGAGCTGTGGCTCACGAAAGCTCATACCCTACCAGAAAATATTTTTGTTAATCTTTAAGGTGCTACTGGACTCTTGCCCTTTTTGACTACTTGCAAACAGACTAACACGGCTACCCACTGTGAATTAGCCTGAGAATAGGTAGGGAAGTAATAGAATTGGGTCTACGTGCTGAGAGGAAATAGTCGTTGCCCAGCATGGGGTTCTCAGAGTGGACCGTGTTCCTCTTTTGATGCAAAACCATGGAGACGTGTGACAAATCTGGTACAAACCAAGAGGAAAAACTTTTCATAGCCCAGAACCCCAAAAAGCTTATAGTGCAATAAATTTGAGATTCTGCAAGATGCTGTTATTTTTACTTGAGATTAAATCCAATGGAGTTCTGTTTTTTTTTTAAATAATAATAATAATACTTATACTCTTCTCCCCAGAACTGTTTACATCGTTCTCCGTTTCTCCGTTTTATCCTCGCAACAACCACCCTGTGAGGTAGATTAGGCTGAGAGAGTGTGACTGGCCCAAGCTTCCATGGCAGAGTAGGGATTCAAACCTGGATCTCCCAGATACTGGTCTGACACTAACCACTACACTACACTAGCTCTCTGAGTAAACATGTGTAGAAGCAGGCTGTTGGAATCAGCCTGCACTGCCTGCCTCAGCCATACTTCACAGACAAGCTGCTGACCCTAGTGCTTGAGACAGAGAAATTGCTATTTAGTTAAGTTGCATTACAGCAAACAAAGCATGTGTGCGGGGTACGCTGGTATCCCTTGCCTGCCAATCTGAAACAAAACCTGTTGGCTTGCTGTACTGATGATATGTAAGAGTACTAGATGAGATGTAGCCAATATTTTGCTAAAATCTATAGTAGCTTGAAATTGTGCATGTTTCCTTTAAAAAAGATGTTTGGACAGCAGTGTTGTACCTGTGGGGTTTTCACTGTTATTTGCAGAAGAACAAAGTTTGTAGGTTTAAACAAATATTGTTATTATACTCTGCAGCTGGTGAGAAACTGAGTATACAACAGGAAACATGGGTAGCCGGTCATTGTCCCCTATTCCAAATATATAATCAGTACAGATTCCTGGGGATGTGATGGTAACTAAACCTCATCCATACATCTGTTGGGAAGGTGTTGTTTCTTTGATAAAACCTGTTTGTGATACAAGAAGCTGGGAGTGAGTAGTGGCCAAACATGCATGTGTTTTAACAGGGCTGGCCAGTGAGGAAGCAGCCTTGCACAGAAATGTCTTGCTTGCTGCCTGTGCTCTGGCTACTATCTGTATCCACCAGATATTTCTGTGGAAGGGATTTTAAGTCATGGATGGAGTGGGAATTCTCCTCCTCCTTCTCCCACTGCAGCCCAGTATACCCGCAAAACTGCTACTCCAGGGTGAAAATTGACTCCCTGGAAAAAACATGAGGTCTGCAATTGGGCGGGGTGGGCAAAAATCACTCCTTTCCACGGTGAAAATGCAAGGGGGTTATGAGGAGTTCCAAAAGGACCTCCCCAAACTGGATGTACAGGCAATTAAATGGCACATATTAGTAACATCAGGGCCCTGTGGAACCTTAAAGAGTTCCGCAGGGCCTGGAAGACAGAGCTTTTCTGCCAGGACTATAGTTGAGGACAGCTGCAGGTATTATATCTGCTCCCCACCCCTTGTTATATGTCTGTTAGTTCGATATAAAGGGGTGGCCTGCGTGTCTGTCTCAGTCAATCTGATTTAAATTTGGGCGCCATCCTGGGATTTTGTTGATTTTAATTGGGATTTTATTATTTTAGTATTGGTTTGATGAATGTTACTGTTTTTAGTACTGTTGATATATATTTTAAATGATGTTACCCACCTTGAGCCTGGTTTTGGTCAGGAGGGTGGGCTACAAATTGAATGAATGAATAAATATAAATAAGTAAGTGCAAAGAGATGTACAATAAGCAAAAATCCCAGTTTCACATAAATGCAGGTAGGGGCTGAACTAATGGTGACAGATCAAGAAAAAGACCTTGGGGTTCTGGCGGATATCTTTATTAAAAAGTTGACTTAATATGCAGTGGCAAAAAAATAAAAATAAAAGCAAATTCCATGCAAGGGATCACCAAAAAAGGGGTTGAGAATAACACTGCCAGTATGGCAATGCCTTTATGAAAGACATGGCCAGATTTAGAACAGTGCACATTGTTCTGGTTACGACATCTCAAAAAGAATATTGAGGAGCTGGAAAAAAGGCCGCCAAAACGATGATAGGGTTGGAACTTATATCCTCTGAGGCAAGGCTACACCATCTGGGACTTTTTAATATTGTCAAAGGCTTTCACGGTCAGAGTTCATTGGTTCTTGTAAGTTATCCGGGCTGTGTAACCATGGTCTTGGTATTTTCTTTCCTGACGTCAGCTAGCGAAACGTCAGGAAAGAAAATACCAAGACCATGGTTACACAGCCCGGATAACTTACAAGAACCAATGGGACTTTTTAGTTTAGAAAAAGAGTGAATGAAGGCTGACATGATAGAGGTCTACAAAATTATACATGGTGCAGAGAGAGTGGATAGCTAGAAACTTTTCTCCCTCTCCCCTATTAGTAGAACTTGGGGTCACCCTAAGGAAGCATATTGTAGATTCAAGACAAGCAAAGAGAACTACTGTTTCGTGCAATAGGTGGTTGACTTGTGGAACTCACCGCCATGAGATGTGATCGCCACTGACAGAGATGGCTTTAAAAGCACTGGATACATTGTTGGAGGATTTATCTTTGGCTATTAGCCATGATAGCTGAATGGGACCTTCTGTTTCAGAGGCAGGACCCTGATTGCAAGATGCTGGGGAACAGTTAGCAGATACAGGCATTGTCTGCGGGCTCTGCTCATGGGCTTCCCTGTAGCATCTGACTGGCCACTGATGAAAAAGGATCCTGGACTAGAAGAACCATTGGTCTGACCCAGCAGGGCTACTCATGTTCTTTTCCAGGATGCCCTGGGAAAGTAGCATATTAGGTGGCTCTAGTCTTTTCAAAAGGACAGTAGCATCAGCATGCAAAATAACTTCCTTATTAAATCAGGAAAAGAGAATGATGTGATGCAAAGCTAGGAAGTAATCTGAAAGGTGTGGCCTCATTTAATATTTCAGCTGCATCTGTGTAACTTCTTGTAATACAAGTGTGATGGAATGAATTCACACTGGAACATATCTGATAAACTTTGAGTTTGGTTTTAAGCCATTGGATCCAAGAACTATTTAAAAAAGAAAGGCTATATTTTAAGTGGTGAGAGAATTATCATCTTCCAGCGGACAAAACCCATACTAAGAGTTTGCAGGGCTCACATACCTTTAACGGTTGCATGGCACATAGAAACGTAGCAGATGACATTCCCCATTACAGCACCCCTGTGCTTGAATTTGTTATAGCTGTCTTTGTTAAAGGCACAGGAGCCCTACCAGGAAAATAAAATGGCAGCCATCATGATTACAATAGTTGAGGATTTATAAGTAGCTAAAACCGAGCTGATAATTAATAATAGCTATAATCAACCTACTCACTCAAAGTTGAGCACTGCTACGTCCTGTTGACTTCAGTGGAAGAAAATAAAATTCATAGCTTTTTTTATGAAATCAAGTGATTTGCTTTTGTTAGATCATGTTCAGTGATGATTATAGGAAAACCTGTAGGTATGCTTTTGGACATGAAAATCTAGCTTTGGGGTCACAACTATGATGTCAGGGGTGGAGCCTGAACTACGGTAATACTTACTTTGAGAGAATGCAAATTCTCCAGGTGTATTTAAGTATCCTCTGTTTATTTTCAACAGAAGCTGCTCTTGGCTTTATTTTCTTACTGAGCAATGATGCATTACATTTTACTCTTAGAGTGTGACTTTTAGCAGGCATACAGTTGTCACTTTGTTGGGCAAGTGTTTTCTGACAGGTTTGTTCTCATAGTGGTTCCTTTGCAACTAAATCAGCTCTTTTCCTCATTTGTCAAGTTTCTTTGTTTTTCCCTTTCATATCTAAATTAGGGCCTATTGTGATTTCCTGTGTTAAAACTGTAACAGATGTGTTTACTAACAAAGAAACAGTACAAAAGGTACTACAGTTTTTTTCATGGAAGAACTCTGCCATCTGCATTGGATATAAATGTTTGGTATTTAACCTAGCAATTTCATTAGGGTTGTGTTTTCACAAGTGTTCAGTATGTCCTCAAATTCATGATCCAACAATTCAAAGCAATAACATTTGATTAAAATATTACTGTATAATTTTTTTCAGTAAAAATGTCTTAAAGCAGTTTAGGGGTCATATCACAATGAAAAACCAACATAAGGAAACACAGTACTAAAATGATGGTGCAAAAAATATCATGGCAGAGCAGTCAGTAACAGACAAACCAGCTTAGAAGACCAAAGGTCAAAACATAACACAACTGAAGAACCATCCAACCCAAAGCCTAGAACGGGGGTGGGGAACCTTTTTTCTGCCGAGGGCCATTTGGATATTTTTAACATCATTCACAGGCCATACAAAATTATCAACTTAAAAATTAGCCTGCTATATTTGGTCAAACATTTAGCCAAGAGGCCCGACCGGAGACGGCTTCGAGTGTCTGCCACATAGAGCGACTCGCTTTGGAGCTCTGCTGTCCCCAGCTGGGCCCAAGAGATTCAGGCAGGGCAGCATCCTTCCATGCTAGAGATCTGCCAGGAACCATGAAGGGCCAGACCAAACGATATTGCGGGCCTTATACGGCCCCCGGGCCTGACGTTCCCCACCCCTGGCCCAGAACAAACTATAACTGAGGAATTAGCCAAAAGCATTTGTTAAAAAGTAGCTTAAGGGTCAATGCTGGAGGACAGTGCCAGTCAGACCTCTCTAGGGCAGGAATTTCTACAGTGCAGAACCACAGCAGAAAAGGCCCTGCCTCTGATTACAGCTGGCTTATCTGTAATGCTGGACTGGAACGGTGGTGGTACAGAAAAGAGCCTGTGATGAAGATCAAGGTTAATGAGAAGGTTCAGATGGCGAGAGTTCCTTCAGACACCCTAGGCCCAGGCCATTAAGAGCTATAGGCTAAAGCCAGCGCTTTGAGTTGTGTTTGAGGACAAACTGGGATTCAGTGTAGTTTTTGCAAAGTGGACATCATCTGTTTACAGTGTTGTGTCTGTCTTAACAGTCTCTTCACTTGCATTTTATACTGACTGACCTTTCCAAGTAGCCCTCAAAGTTCCGTGATCCAGCCCTTATCTCAAGTTACAGCGAGATTGGGCATCTTCGTTCAGGAATGCACAGCTCGGGTAAACATCAGCGTACCCGGAGCATAAGATTGCACTACAAATGGTTAGCGCTCTGTTTGGGCTATGGTCCTAAAAATCCTAGACATTTCATTTCGGGACTTACAAGTTTCATGTTTGTAATTGCATGCATTATTGCCCTATTGTTTCATCCATTTTGTGGATAATATACTTACCAGTTAGCCATCAGTGCTTGTTTTGCTTTTTTGGTAACTTCCAGGTGGTGGCAGGAGATCTCTTGCTATTACAACTGATCTCCAGCTGATAGAGATCAGTTCACCTGAAGAAAATGGCTTTGGCTTTGGCAATTGGGCTCTATGGCATTCAAGTCTCTCCTCTCCCCAAACCCTGCCCTCCTCAGGCTCCGCCCCAAAACTTCCCGCCGGTGATGAAGAGGGACTTGGCCACCCTACACCCAGAATGCATCCCCAAGCCCAGAAGGGGGGGGGGTGCTCCAGAGAAGCATAAACCAGCCCTAACCACTTGGGCCAAAAGAATACATAGAAAGTGCGAACAGTATTTTTTATAACATTTTCAAACTCTTAATACATGCTGGGAATACAAGTGCGCTAACCCCCATAATCATTTTAAACTTTACTCCACTGGCATTTGTTGTCCCAGACATGTCATCATCCCAAGGTTCCCAATATATCATGGGACAAACTGGGCTTTGTTCAGCAGGAAAAGTGCTAGGATAAATGGGCCTGACCATCAAGGTCATTTCCCTGTTCTAGGAATTGACTTGGGCTTCAAAAGAATGATTCACTGTGTCATGCAGAGACTCTTCAGAGGCCACTGAGGACCTTCTGGATCCTTCCCCAGCGGACTATCCTCAGTGCCACAGAGGATGTATGCATTGAGGATCACGACCCATATAGAATTTATAATTTAATGCAAATATTTCAAGTCATTTGAGAGATGATTGCTTGTGTCAGTTTTTGGATATATGTACAGGTTAGGTCCAAGAACCCCAAGACAGTGCAAGTAATGGATATTCCATAATTTTACCTTGAATTTTTTGTTAAATTTTACCTCGAAGGTAAGCTGGGTTAACTTTTTAGGCTTGCAGGTCCCACATCATGCATGTCCCTTCCCTCACATGAATTCTCCCCTTTCTTCCATGACCACAAATCTCAGTTAGCTTTAATCTCTATACCAATCTAAAGCTAACTCATGGAAGGAAGGAGAGAAATCACATGGGAGAGAGTGAGAAAGGGGATGAGGAAGGGACCTGTGAACCTGCTATGATTAGGAAATTAGAGAGCCAGTATGGTGTAGTGGTTAACAGTGTTGGACTAGTGTCTAGAAGACCCGGGTTCTAGTCTCCCCTTGGGCCATGAAAGCTCGCTCTCTGAGCCTAACCTACCTCACAGGGTTGTTGTGAGGATAAAATGGAGAGGAAAACAATGTAAGATGCTTTGGGCACCCATTGGGGAGAAAGGCGGGGTACAAATGAATTAAATAAATGAATAAACATTAGGAACTTGGTTTCGTTTGATTATTTTCTAAAAGGAAACTTAAAAAACTGGATACAGGTATACAACATGTCCTCACAGGACCATTCCCTTTTTCACATGCTGATAGGATAGCATTCCTACAAGTCACTCCCATGTCTGAATACAGATAACTAGTTGAGGGAAAGATGCTGGTATGTCACTGTGGGGGATAGGATCTGCCTGTTGTGCTGACCTAATTTCTTGTGTTCCTTGTTTCCATGATTGTTTTTCGAACAAAGGAAGGATTTAATGTGTGTATCTATGTGTCATCACCATTTCCTCTTCCTGTAGAATGGGTGGCACTCATCCCTAGAGTAGCAAAGCAGGGCTGCCTAGAAGCAGGAAGGAGGTTTCTGCATATATGGAGGAAGTCACAAAAGCATGAAGCTGCCATTGACCGAGTCAGCTCACTGGTCCATCAGATTCAGTACTGTCTACTCTGACTGGCAGTGGCTCTCCAGGGTTTTAAGCAGAGGTCTTTCTCATCACCTGCAACTTGATCCTTTACACTGGAGGTGCTGGAGATTGGAATAGGGACCTTCTGCATGCAAAGCAGATGCTCTGCTACTGAGCCATGGCTCCATCCCAGGTAGACTGAAAAGAACATGGCGTTCCTTCTTCACCCTTACAAGAGGGAGGAATGCAGAACAAAAACAGGAAGACTGGGGACTGCATGTGTGTGCTACAGGGTTGCCAGGTCCCTCCTGCAGGTGGCAGGAGGTTTTTAGGGCGGAGCCTGAGGAGGACGGGGTTTGGCCATTTTCTCCAGGTGAATTGATCTCTATCGGCTGGAGATCAGTTGTAATTGCGGGAAATCTCCAGCTAGTACCTGGAGGTTGGCAACCCTAGTGTCCTACCATCATGCTGCCACGGAGCTCTGGCAACACGAAGGGGTGGAGGTGGAGCTGCAGGGCTGGTGGACCGTGACTCTTCTCACTCACAACCCTAAGCCTTCAGAAGAGGCTGGGGCTGAGTGGGCGGGTGTCAGATGGAGGAGAGCAATGCCAGAGAGAATGAAGGGTGTTGCTGCTCTTCAGTATCCTCTATGAAGATCAGTGAAAAGTCCTCCCTGTTGCCCACAGGAAGGATAGTTAGCCATTCCAGGATTCCTCCAGCATTCAAGCCTGATCAGGAACTTCCCAGGCAACATTCCATGCAGTTCCCTACAAGTGTTGGTTGGCAAGACAAGCTAGACAGGTGTTGCCAAAACACAGGAAAAGACCAACCCCCCCTTAGGTCCTCTCAGGGGTGGGAGGAACCCAACCAGGATGTGACTGCTCCCTCTGTTTGATCCCCTGCCTCCAGTGTTGTTATGATTATGACTAGTACAAATCCTTTTCTACCATCTGATTTCTTTCTCTCTCTTTTTATTCTGGGTCAGCCTCAATTTTCCTTCCTCGTTTTTCAGTAAGGCATCTTTTGTATGTCTTCATAAAGACTTCCTTGAACCTTGCATTTTCTGAATTGCTGAGGAAGAAAAAGCATTCTTTGGATATTCCTGAAAATAGGTTTTGGCTTCTTGTTTTCCTTTATTCAGATTTTATATTTAAGTCAAAACTTTTCATTTTTGAAGATCCAATGCGAACTACAGAATATAACTAAAATAAAAATAAGATTGGACCCCAAATACTTTCTACTAAGTGTAACACCACCTGATTTACCCATGAAATTCAGAGATGTGTTCAAATATGCCACAACAGCTGCAAGAGTAGTACTGGCAAGAACCTGGAAGCAACTGTCTATACCTGACATATAAGAATGGAAAGACAAAATGCTGGACTATGCAAATTTGGCCAGAATGACTTTTATGATGAACTCTACCTATAATGAGTCAATAGATCAGTTTAATGAGAAATGGCAATCAGTTTATACTTATATTTTAGAGAATCAATAGATAAACATATTATGAGAAATTAGAATATACAATTAGATAAATATACATATACTAGATTAATGAAAATACTTGATAATTAACAGCTTGAAAATGTAAAATGCTTTTGAATTTATGGAACCTAAACTGTGCTTGTCTCCATGAGACGGACGTATTTCATCCCCTCCCTTTTTTCCTTTTTGTATCCCGTATTCGAATTAAAAACCAATAAAAACTATTAAAAAAAACTTTTCATTTTTGTTCAGCATTTTTGCTCTTTGGATATTGTGTGGGGGAGGAACAGTAGGCAACTAGGGTTGTCAGCTCCAGGGTGGAAAATTCCTGGAAATTTGGGGGGGGGTACCTTGACATGGTGGGGTTTGGGGAGAGGAAGGACCTCTGTGGGGTATAATATCTTAGAGGCCTTCTTCCAAAGCAACCATTTTTTCGAGGGGAACTGATCTCTGTTGCCTCTGTTGGTTAGTAATAATCCTGGGAGATCTGTAGGCCCCATCTGGAGTTTGGCAACTGTCGAGGCAACACTTTCTGCTGAGCAGTTTGGGCTATAACTATAAATATCAGTGATGTTCTGTCCATTTGGGGGGCTCCTATGGAGAATGAAGGGAGCTAAAAAGTGTATGTTGGGTCCTGGGGTGATCTAAGTGCATAAGCCATTTCTGACAAGCAGGCTTCGTATTTCCCCTCTCCACTAAATTAAAGGCATGTTGACATGTTAAAAGCTTGCTAATAATACAGGGTTTTTTCCTCCCCAGGCTATGATAAGGTCTGATAAATTACTGGAATCAAAGAAGTACAGCTCCTCCCTGTCCTGCCGCATTCCTTGCTAATCTGCTTCCACCAAGCCTGTGAACCTATTTATGGAAACCACTCAATTTCTATCAGTACCCATAAGCCTTTGGGCTTGTTCTCTTGTAATGACTGATGGAATGGGTTTTTTTTCTTTTTTTTTTTGCTGATAACCCAAACTTTGTATTCCTCTTCTGATGTCTATGGATCATTTTTTCACACACAGGACGTGCAGATGTCTGTTGCAGTTTACGGGCATACGTAGTTGCAGAGCAGACCTTTAGTGGGACATATCTTAGTGCTCTGGTCATTGGTCCTTTTGACTAACATTACCACCCTAAGCAGAGTTACATCCTTCTAAGATCATTGATTTTAATGGACTTAGAAGGGTGTAACTCTGCTTAGGATGACACTAGATCACCTTAGACCACTGCAGTCATGAAGAGGTGGCAGCTTCTGGATCATCTTGAGTATGGTAGTCAAACATATGGCCCGTAGGCCGGATCCGGCCCCTTGAGAGCTCTTATCTGGCCCCCAAGGCAGCCGAGGCAGCACCCCCCACTTTGATCTGGACTGGTGAGGTATGGCCTTGCCCAACCAAGTGACATTTATGTCATATTTGGCCCTTGTAACAAATTAGTTTGACACCACTGATCTTGAGTGCTGGGTGGGGTGAGGACTTTTGCTAGCTTTATTCCCTTCCCCCCATCAGTGCCAAGAAAAAAAAAACTGTTAGGGTTGCTTTGGGAATGTGACCTAGGAGAGGAGAAACCGTACCTCTCAGTGACTGTTAACACCCATCATTGACGTTGCTCAGCAATTACTACTGCAGGAAGGGATATATTAACCAGGCTCACTAAAGATCCTCAGATACATCAGCTGCAACACCAGCCAGTTCATCTGAAGGCTGGGGTGAGGGTGTTGGTTAACTTTGAAGCAAAGCAATGTGGCCTCGTCAATTTTTTAAAAAGTAATTATTTTGTTTTAAACTTCTTGTAGTTTTGTAAGTTCCTTTGGTTGCTAATATTGGTTGAAAGGTAGGAAATAACTGCTTTAAATAAAGATTTGTAAGCAAGGGTGCTCTGTGTTGCACCTTTCTCTTTCCCTGTTTGTCTTGTTCTTTTTGTTGATATATCAGATATCAAGATTACAAGTCTGTCAGTTAGTTTGACAGGTGCAGGTTAGATCAGAGAGATCTAAGGATGATGTAATCAGCCTGGAAAGTACCTGGGGAGCTAGAGAAAGCTGGCCTGATCCAGCTAGAGCCAGGTGTCTGATGCAATGCAGTAGCAATACCAGGATAATTGGATGTCTACTGTGATTGGTGGTTGCAACCACCAGGTGTATATAATGAAGTGAAACCGCAGTTCTATGCAGGATGTTATGAGTGGAGAGTGTGAAAGGAGTATCTGTATATATTTCTGCACTGTAAAATAAACACACTTTTTCTATGTGGCCGTGGACTTTCTGATGGGTATCCTGGACAAGACTGCTAATCCGCTTGGCTTCCGCGTCAGTCTGCTGGCTCCCTATTTAACTGCCTCCTCCTCTCATTTCTCTCTCCTTTCTTGTTTCTCGCCTAAGGTTTCCCCATCTCTATTTCTTCATTCTCTTATGTGACCTTCTGCAAGATGCATTTCTACAGCAAAGCTTTTCCTGCTTTTCCTTCCTCACTTGAGCCTCACCTTTCTTGGGGAGTGGCTGTGGCTTCGTGGTATACAGAAGGTCCTGGGTTCTAACCCTGACATCAACAGTCCAAGAATCTGGAAGTAGATGATGTGAAGAGACTCTGCCTAAGACCCTAGAGAGCTGCTGCCAGTCTGTGGTGACTGTGATGGATGAAGGGTCTGACTCTGTATAAGGCAGCTTCATGTGTGTTCTCTTCCTCTCCTCTTATTCTCCTCTCCTGTAGCTGGTGTTCATTGTGGGCCCTCTGAACAAGGACTGTGGTAGAAGAAGAAGAGTTGGTTTTTATGTCGACTTTCTCTACCACTTAAGGGAGACTCAAGCTGGCTTACAATCACCTCCCCTTCCCCTCCCCACAACAGACACCCTGTGAGGTAGGTGGGGCTGAGAGAGTGTGACTTGCCCAAGGTCACCCAGCTGGCTTCGTGTGTAGGAGTGGGGAAACAAATCCAGTTCACCAGATTAGCCTCTGCCGCTCATGTGGAGGAGTGGGGAATCAAATCCGGTTCACCAGATCAGACTCCACCGCTCCAAACCACCGCTCTTAACCACTACCCCATGCTGGTGACATGTTTTTGCTCTGTATACTGCTGTTAGTACTGAATAAGTATTACATGAAGTTTGGGTTTATTTTTTTGCTGACATGGATACAACTTTTACCATTCAGATGTGATGTTGAGTGACTGATATATTAAGACCCAGGCCATAAGGATCTGCAACACTGATTTCCAATTGCTATTGTGCGTGGAACAGTTGTGTGACAGCAGGTAACTAGTGCTGGTGATTCTTCTGCTAGCATAAACTGCATTGTTCACACATTTGATGTAAACACATCACCTCCAAAATTGTGAGCAGATTCCATGCTAGACGAGTCTTCTCTTATATTTGCAAAAGAAGCTTCAGCCTAGCACAGCAGTAACTGTTGGCCATAGTGTTGTGCTCTCCCTATTTGAACTTTATACCGCTTTAAAGGGCAGCATGTGTGGTTTGGTTCCCTTTGGAAGAAGAGAGCGAGCGCTGTGTTTTTGTGGTGTTTGCTTTATTTACAAATGTCCAAGTAGAGCAAGTGTTGAGGCAAACAAGCACACCTGCAGGCCAGCAAGGCTGCTACTTTACATCCGATCCCGAGAGAGAGTTCTACCACTCCAAGGTTCTTCAGGCAATTTACAGTACTCTGCTTTTCTCCCTTCCAACTGCAAAGCCAGATGCACCCTCCCCGCGCCCCCCCCCCCCACTTCTCCGCTTTTCTGTTCCCTTCAACTGGCCATGGTCATCTTCTCCAGGCTCGCATAGATACTTGAATTGAGGGACCATCTCCAATGAGTATGGAGGAAATGTCAGCTGACTGTTCTCATCCATTAACCTCCCAAAGGCTATGAAATGTGCACCCTGATGCATGTTTTACACAGAGGTAGGTTCTGCTGAATTCAATGCATTTTACTCCCTAACAAGTGTACACAGTATAGCAGCCTTAGGCCTAATTTTTACTGACCTGATAAAGCTGAACAGGTATATGGGCTATACCATTCAGACTGCAAGGGGAAGGAAACCATACACATAGAAAATCCGTACATTAAGAGAAAGCTACAGTGATTCCTTCTCCCTGATACCTAGTTGCCTAAGTGTGTGGGTGGGGGGATGCTTAATATGGAGGAAAGCATGGAATCATGATTCTCTTCTCCACATTTAGCTTGAAGTTGTGCAGTCCAAAGCTGAGAATTAGGCCTTATCTACCAGTGAGGGATATCTGGGTCTCTCCTGCCACCCAGTGGACTATGTTACCATTTACAACCTGCAAATACGTTTAACTTCTTTTGACAATCAGAGCAGCATCAGATCAATGACTGGTTCTCTCTGGGCTTATTTTACAAGGTAAAAGCAGATAGTAGGGGCGGGTAGATGGGGGCAATTCTCTACCTCTGCACCATATTCCAGATTTAAATTGTTCCTGCTGGGACTGCTATGTCAATGAGAGAAGACATAGAAGTATCACATAGGTGCCTGTATGTCCCTGTGGGACAAACAGCAGGTCTGTGTGTGTGTGTGTGTGTGTGTGTGTGGAGGTTGAGATGAAATCAGGAAGAATGCACAGGGAAAGGAATAACTCCCCCCTCTCCCAGCACCACTACCCCAGTCTGATTTTGGCCCTTCCTGTGGTGGTTAAAAACACAACAGGAAGAGATCAAATTACATATCTCCATCTTGCCTAGATGTCCTTCAGTTACTTAATAGACTGATAATTTTGCGGGTACTGTAAAGAACACAGAAGTCTGTGCTGTCACAGAAGAATGGAAATTCTTTTGGGGTCCTGCAGTGCGCACACACCAAAATTTTGTGATCCTTATCTGGAGAGTCCTGTGGGTTTGCCTGATGACTAGAAATGCCTGAATGGGGATGTCTTCTTTCAACGAGAGGTTTGTTCCTAAAGTATACTTTATCCCTAGAACAGAAATGCTGTGGCTGGTCTCTACTACCTTTGCAGAGTATCTGCTTCCATATCATCCCTTTGCTCCTGCGCAGGATGAAAAGAGTGACATGATTGGTAGTCAGTCAGACCCCATCTGTGATGGCTCTAATGACAAAAACACAGAGAGATTCAGAAGAAAGCACCTTTCATCTGGGTGACGTGGCGTTTGTTTTTCTGTGAGCAAATCTCATTATTTCCCCAGTGAGCCCCCTATCATACAGAAGAAGGAGAGTTGGTTTTTATATGTCGACTTTCTCTACCACTTAAGGGAGACTCAAACCAACTTACAATCACCTTCCCTTCCCCTCCCCACAACAGACACCCTGTAAGGTAGACGAGGCTGAGAGAGAGTGACTAGCCCAAGTTCACCCAGCTGGCTTCATGGGTAGGAGTGGGGAAACAAATCCAGTTCACCAGATTAGCCTCCACTGCTCATGTGGAGGAGTGGGGAATCAAACCCTGTTCTCCAGATCAGAGTCCACCGCTCCAAACCACTTCTCTTAACCACTACACCACACTGGCTCACCCTTCCTCCAATGTGCTCTGGGTGGTGTACATACATGGAAAAATCCCATTTCTTTTCTCACGACAACCTTGTGAGGTAGATGGTGCTCACGTAAAGTGGTCCCAGGTTACTCAGAGATGTTCATGGCCATTAATTTACACAAAGAGAACACAAAGGCATGTACAAAAACAATAGTTCTCTCTCCCATAATGGCAGAAGACAAATGGATAAGAAGTCATAAAATAAATGAAAATCCTAATGTATAATAACAGACATATCTTGGTTCAAGAATAAAACAATTTCAGACAATAATCCCAGAGCGCAGAAAAGGGGATATAGCAAACTTCCATTTGTATTATTCACCCAGTATTAGAAGATAATGAGGATGATAGGTAGGTGCACAGTTTGAACTCTACCTGTGGAAAATTTACATGTGAATCTTTTAGGTAGATGGGGTCAATTGCCAAACAACCCAGATTTGGAAACTCTCTATAAATGTGTATGTAAAGTGCCGTCAAGCCACAGCTGACTCAATGGCGACCCCGTAGGGTTTTCAAGGCAAGAGACATTCAGAGGTAGTTTGGCACTGAGAGAGTTCTGAGAGAACTGTGAGTGGCCCAAGGTTACCCTGCAGGCTTCATGTGCAGGAGTGGGGAATCAAACCTGGTTCTCCAGATTAGAGTCGGCCACTCTTAATTACTATACCACACAGTCTCTCTCTATAAATAGGTTGATTCAAATAAATGAGAAAAAAAGGTGTGAGCAGCTGTTGAAGCCAGTTCTTTTTAGTTGGAGGGTATATCCCTCCAGTTGGGACTTGGTGAATCCCTTCTTTTAAAAAACCCCTTATGCTTGATCCTCATCAACCCACTGAATGGTTGGTCAGGCCAGGTTGGCTCCAATTACACAACCCTGACTTCAAAAGGGCCCCAACTATGGGACCCTAACAAAACCAGTCAAAAAAAGATAGAAAAAAATGGAAGAAAGCACAGAGCTGTGCATCTGAGCAAAGGTGAATAGCCAAAACCTGAAAAAGGTGAATAAATTAAATTAAATCTTTATTTAACGGTCATTTGACCAAAAATAGAACACATCTAATCAAGAGTAACATAAATTTGTAATAAAACAGTATCAGTCAATCAAAAAGCCCACAAAATAAAATATATCAATAAAATCCTATATCTAAAAAAGTAAGTAAGCTAGCTTCTAAAACGTTTATCTATCGAATTGTACCTATTTGTACATTACATCCTTTCAGGCATTATATATAGCAGCACAACATTTGGCCACACATCTCGAAGTTTGTGTGTTACCGTATATACCCATGTATAAGCCGACCCGCGTATAAGCCGAGGTGCCTAATTTCTCCCCAAAAATGGGGGAAAATTAGGCACCCGCGTATAAGCCGAGGGTCGGCTTATAACCCCTCCCCCCCCCCCGCAGGCTTACCTGACAGGGCTCCTGGCGAAGGCGGTGGTGGCGGCGGCGGGCCCCCCACAGGAGGCTTCCAGGGCGGGGGGAGGCAGGAGCGCCCGGCTGCCGGCTTCCCCCGGCCCTTCCAGGGCGGGGGGAGGCAGGAGCGCCCGGCTGCCGGCTTCCCCCGGCCCTTCCAGGGCGGGGGGAGGCAGGAGCGCCCGGCTGCCGGCTTCCCCCGGCCCTTCCAGGGCGGGGGGAGCCAGGTGCGCCCGGCGGCGGCGGCTGCGCGGCCTTGCAGCGGCCGCAGGAGGCCCTCACAGGGCGCTCCTGGCCGGGGGAAGCCGCATGGGCCCGGCAGCGATGGCGGCGGTAAGTTGCTCCCTCCCTCCTCCCTCCTCCCTCCTCCCCCCTCCCCTACCCTACCGTATTGACCCGCGTATAAGCCGAGGCCGGCTTTTTCAGCCCTTTTTTTGGGCTGAAAAACTCGGCTTATACGCGAGTATATACGGTACTATCTTCCAGTAGTTGTTGGATACAAATTTTATGAAAAGGTGAATAAATAAATAGTGAATCGCCTAATTGGCTTCGGGGAGATCCCCAGGCTTTGGTGTTCGGTAAACCCGAAACCCGAGTATTGCTAATTTTGGGTTTATTTTTGATTCGGGTTTATCGGTATTACAGTGTTACAGTCTCTGAGGAAATGACAACCACTGCTGAACTAGATGTCTAGGCCCTGAAAGGTAATTATGATCCCTTTCAAACTGCCATTATAATTTGTTTTAGCAGCTGGTTGCTGACAGATTTTGTGTGTCATTTTACACCCAACTATTTTGGCTCCTGGCTGCTAATGAATTTTTTTTTTAACCATTTCAGACAAAGCCACTTGTGTCCCCTTGGCATCCTGGGGCTGAATGTTTTAAAATGAAAACTGCTTTCTCCCGTTTTCGGTTTTTCCTTGTGATTCTGAATCGCTGCAGTGTGTTGTTTAAAATGTCTGGAGAGCTTCTGAAAGGACTGCTTCCCCCACCCCCAAGCTGCCTTTTTCCACAATGCATTATTTTCCAGCTTTTTTAAAAACCAGGGGTGGGGAACGTCAGGCCCGGGGGCAGTTTAAGGCCCGAAAAATCATTTGGTCTTGCCCTTCGTGGGTCCTGGCAGATCTCTAGCTCAGAAGGATCTAAGGCTGGTGATCCGCTCCCTCCCGCGAACAGGAATAGCCTCTATTCAAGGCAGATGTGAGTTTGATTTGCTGAGAAAAGGAACCTTTTTTCCCCCTTGCAGAAGAGTCATTAGCTATGGAGCTGCTAGGACAGCCCAAGAAACTGTGTTAACCCTTTCCCACCCAGGCTGTGGAGAAACATATTTCCTCTGTACTACAAGAGGGCTGGGGGCGGAAGTGGCAACAATGGAGGGGTTAAATGGGGCAGGGCCAGAATGTGCGTGGGGTTCATAGCCAGTGTGTCCTCATTTCATCCCTGCAGGCGAAGGTAGAAAGAGCCAGCTGTAGAATCCGGCTCCAACCGTACGGAGCAGGAGCAACTCTGGCGTGCGGCTGGATGGCTACACCCAGTTGGTGCAACAGACCATCCTGTGCCACCAGGTGGGTGAGTGTGCCACTGTTTGGATGCCTGCCTGCTTGCCATGCCGGGGGTGGTGGTGGTGTCAACTGGGGCAGCTGCCTGCTTGGGGCCTGGTTGGCTAATTTTTAAGTTGATAATTTTGTTTGGCCCGCAAATGATGTTATAAATATCCAAATGCATCCCAATTTGCTATAGCTCTGTAGTACCAGAGCAACACAATGCATCCCAATGCTGGTGATATTGCAATTCAGTTCTGCTCTGGGGCTATAGCGAAAATCTCAGAAGGTTTAAAAAAAAGCAAAAAAGAATGTGCCACAGAAAAAGGCAGGGGTGGGCAGAGCAGTGCTGTTTGAAATGGCCAGAGCACTTCAGAGCACTTTAGAGACAGCTCATAGATGGATTGAAATGAGCTGTATGAAACACCCATTTCTGTATTGCTTTATTTGGAAACAGGCCAACAACAGATGACATCCGGTTTAGAATAGTAATCTGAAAAGGGCCTCAATGTATTGCAACAGAACTGGATATGAGAGTAACTTGAAAGGAGTTTTCATATCAGTCCCCAAAACAGACAGAGTGGCCCCAAATTTTCATATTATTGTGATACATAACTTTTATATACACTGGGAAACTAAAAAATTAATGTGACTCGCTTTATTGCGATATTTGCTTTATTTCAGTGGTCTGGAACCGAATCTGCAATCTCTCCAAGATATGCTTGTAGTTTGATTCCTCTAGGCACCAATAGAGGGCATTAGAGGATTTGATATCAGGGCTGACAGGGCTGTCTACTGAAAAGTTTCTTGTGTGTGTGTGTAAAGTGCAGTCAAGTCACAGCCGACTTATGGCGACCCCTTTTGGGGTTTTCATGCCAAGAGACTAACAGAGGTGGTTTGCCAGTGCCTTCCTCTGCACAGCAATCCTGGACTTCCTTGGTGGTCTCCCATCCAAATACTAACCAGGGCATTTTCAAAAATTGCTCTCTCTCAGAGACTGGCTAGAGAATGAGCTGCAATCAAAGGCCCGTAGTCTGAATCTTGCCTTTACTATGAACCCCTAGTTAGCCTTAAGCAAGCTATTCTCTTTGAACCCCCTGCTTGCAACATGGTAATAATTCTAGCCAAATTTACAAGGCTGTTGTAAGGGTCAGAAGATAACCTATATGAAGTGTTTTGAACAATGGAAGAGCTACATAAATGCTAAGTAATAATAATGAGCCTCCCCAACCCAGCACAGATAATCTGTTCCACTGTGACTGTCCATAGATCTTTGCACACAGAGGCCTCAGCTGTTTGGGATCCTAACTGGAATACTGAGATTTGATGGGAATACCAACAGGCTTGAAGAAAAATGTTCTGTCCCTTTAATAGAGGATTAGTGTGTGGAAATGGGCAGCTGAATATTTTCACCATGACCTCGAGGTAAATAATATCACCTGGTTAAAAATATTCCATTAAGACTATTTTTTTTGACAGGACATTTTTTGCTCTGGGCAGCTGATGTACTAGTATGTCTGTTCCACCCCACCTCCCACCCAGGTTGCTGAAAATTCACTAAAGTGCTTTCTATTATTTGGCAGTGTTGGGGGAGAGGGGAAACAGTCTCCCTTTTGCATATAATCAATGCATGACACCTGTGTAGAAAAGACAAAATGAATCTGAGAAAATGCCTCTCCCCCCTCTGGATTTTTTTTCAGATGTTTTAAAAGCAAGCTTACTTTTTCACATTGACTGTTTTCTCTTGAGTTGAGCACTTCATATGATCAGTGTAAAATATGAGCAATGTAAAATAACCAGTGTTTTGAATATTTACATTTGCACAGTATCAGCATTCAATATGGGCAACTGCAAAGTTACAAAGTCACATTTTTATTCCACTGAGGATCTCAAGGAGCTCAGGGCAGCGCACACACTTCTCTTCTCCACCATTTTATCTTCTCAGCAGCCCAGTGAGGTAGGTTAGGCTAAAAGAGTGACTTCCCCAAGGTCATCCGGTCACCTTCATGATTGAATGGAAATTTGAACCTGTCTTTTCTAGGGCTATGTATGCACAGGGACATCTTGGGAAAACACACATTTTGTGCCTGAAAAGCCTTAATCGGTTGGTGACATTTATCATGTTGTTGCATATTCAGTTTACTGGACTGAAAAAGGGTTCCTCGGTGGCAGTGCAAGAATGTGCCTCCAGACTAACAAAGACTATAGTCAACAATAGCCATGCAGATTAGCTTTGGATTTCACACATTAACAGATCACTTCAGGATACAATGGTTCCATATTAACATACCACACCCTCATTAGCACATTATCTTGATACTTACAGGACAATGGTTAGCACATTACCTTTGTTATTTTTTGCAGGACAATGATTCAGCTCAAACCCAACCCCTTTCTGACTATATATTACTCTTCCTACACACTTGACACTGAGAGACACTGTCCTTCAGTGTTACTCCTCTGAAGATGCCGGCCACAGCTGCTGGCGAAACGTCAGGAAAGAAAATACCAAGACCACGGTTACACAGCCCGGATAACCTCCGAGAACCAATGAACTCTGACCGTGAAAGCCTTCGACAATAATGTGCAAAGTATTTGTGATCCAATATACAACACTTGAGTAACACCTGGCTTTGGAAGTCAGGCAGACAAAATGGGCATGGCTAGAGTATTATAGCCCCCCCCCAAGCAGGTTTGAAAAGGGAAGCACTTTTTTAAATAAATTGATAAATTTATGTAGATGGTGTTGACAGTGGATGGTGACTAGGGAAAGAATACAGAGATCACTGTGGGAAAGCAGTTCAAGAATGCATGTGAACATTTGCAATACAATTTAGACAAATTTTGAGCATTAAAAAAATGAACCTTTTTAGCATTTGTGGCTACTGATCATAATAAAACATAAGGGGGCAGTGTATTTTATTTTTGTACCAATTCAGTATTCTCCCAGAGATCTTACAGGGGAGAATTTATACTGTAGCTATTTCTCACAAAATGCCAACTACACATAGAAAATCTGCACCAGAGAGGCATAGAACAAGCTGTGTGGGGTTTTTTTTGTTTTTTTTTTGGTGGTGGTTTTTCATTTTGCAAGCAAACGTCATGTGCCTTTGAAGTCAAGGCAGTAATCCAACTGGGGTACAGGGTAGACGTGTGGAAGCTGGCAGGGACAGAGAAAGGTAAGGTCAGTCCCTTCAGTTTAACAGATTCCCGAAGCTCTAACAAGATCCCAAGGCCACAGACTTAAAAGCTGGGACAAAGTTCAGCCAAACATAGGATACAGGGTTGGCACAAGCTAGATGCAGAACTGATGACGGTTTCATTGGAGTTCAAATTTCCCCGTCACATGAGAAAACAATTGCAAAGTACTCAGCATTGACCCTAAGACAAAACAAGCCGGTCCTGAAGCTTTTCCACTGGCTTTAGTTGAATGCTCCTTTCCCGCTGGACCAGAGTGTGACCAAACTTTGCTTATCAGAGTCCAAATGCTAAATGTTATACAAGTTGCACTAGCAAGTTGACCTTTGGGCTTTACCTTTTCCTTCCTCAACATCAGCAAGTCCACACTAATGTGTTCGGGACAATGTTTGCAATAACAAACTCCCTATTAACAACAACAAAAAGTGATACAACTGAAAGATCAACCAGGAGTGGGAAACCTTAAGCATCCTGTAAAGAGCATGGGGCCTCTATTCATTTGGCTTCCTGCTTTGAATTAACCCCCATTCCTAGGGTTGCCAACCCCCCAGGTACTATCTGGAAATCTCCTGCTATTACAACTTATCTCCAGCCGATAGAGTTCAGTTCACTTGGAGAAAATGGCCACTTTGGCAATTGGACTTTATGGCATTAAAGTCCATCCCCTCCCCAAGCCCCCGCCCCAAACCTCCCTCCAATAGTGAAGAGGGACCTGGCAACCCTATCCATTCTTCTGTGTAGACTGTAGAACATTAAGGAACCCAGAGTAGGACAAAGTTACCTGCACTGGATTACAAGTGTAATTGGGGTTTGAGGGAGGAAATCACACACTCTTGTTTTTGCATAAAACTGACTTTCTGTCATTTAGTGCTATCACTATTGATGAGCAGTTTGATATCTGATTATCAGGAAATTGAAATGTTGTCCATTTTTAACTTTGCCTTAAGCATTGTTGAAGGTTTGCTCACTAGTTTCTGTGAGCACTGACTGGAAAGGCACTTTGGTTTGGTATGACGAAAAATGGGACCTGTGGCAAAAGGATGGTCCTTTATGGCCATAGACATTTCCTCAATGGAAGTCATGAGAAAGTCTCCAAAGAACTCTCTTGTTCAAGGACCCCTCAGAACTCAATGATACTCCAGCCTTGTTCCTTCTCCCTTCATTGCTGCCTTTTGCCCAAGAAATCTGCCTGAGAAGGTTTTGGTGAATGGTTTTCCCTTAGGGTCAGACATGGGCAGTACTTGGATGGGAGACCACCAAGGAAGACGGGTTGCTATGCAGAGGAAGGCAATGGCAAACCACTTCTGCTCATCTCTTGACTGCAATGCCCTGTGGGTGGGGTTGCCATGAGTCAGTGGCAACTTGATGGCATATTCCTCTTCTTCTTTCTCTTAGGCTTGCATTGTAAGATGGGCAAACCATTTAAGCAGGCAGGGGTCATGGGTGTCTGTGGCACAGAGGCAGCAGTGGAAACCAGAGGAGGCCGAAGAACTGGGCCAAAGGCAGCAGCTCCTGCAAAACAGGGCAGGGCACTGTTTGGGAAGGCAGTAGCAGCATGATTTCCCCAGTAGACGTGTGTCACCTGCAGGAGTGTATCCCTTCCCCCAAGTAGTTGCTGAGCACAGCAGCAGGGGCAGGAGGTTTGCCAGGCCAGGGCATTGGCTGGGGGTACAGTTGGCATGAATCTACCGGTAGGTGGCAAGATTGGTCAAATCTTTGGGAAGATGCTGGATTTCAGAGACAGAATATCAACTTGAGTGGGCTGTAGTCTGGAGAGTCCCAGAGGTTAGTAGGATGTATGGCTTGTCTATATTTTTCCAGGGTGTAGGTTAGGTAGGTATGCTTCGGTTATTGGGCCAGTGCTATTTGAGGTTAGCATCCAAGACATCATTGCTTACTGCTCCACCTATCTCCATGCACTTGTGTGGCACGGCGAGGCTATGAGTCCCCCCAACACCTTTCAAGTCCTGCCCTGAGATGAACCACAACCCAGCAGGCCTTTTGTGTATATGTGTGCGTGTGTATGATCTCGAAGGGAAGTCGAGTCCAAGACACTGTCTTGCATGGGGCTTTGTGCACCCCGTCAGTAATAATATCAGCTTGTCCTGCCAGCTTCTCTCCAATGAGCCAGTGACAAGCGGTGTGTGTGATTTATTCTACTAAAGAGGCAGCAATAAATAATCATGACCTGAGAGAATCCCGGCCCTACAATTCTAGTCCTGGTTGGGCCCATGGTGAGAGATGAAAGCCTTCCCTCTAATTCCCTAGTGTGACCTGGAATCCCCCTGACTTGATCTGCCAAAGCCTTTGGCTGCTGTCGAGCCCTACATTTGATTGCCTTGACAGAAGCAGCTTATTAATTGCGCTAATGAGGGGCTCAGCAATAAGGAGCAAGGCAGAAAGATGGAGAGACTCCAGTGTGGCTAATAAAACGTTCAAAGCCCAGCAGAGCACAAGGTCACCTGTTGCCAAGTTACTAGTTAAGCTGCCTGTTGCACCAAACTGAGGACCAGTTAGTGATTCTGGGAAAAATGCATATTGTTACCAGGATAAGTGATACATTATTTTCCCAGAGTGGGTGTACAACACTGTAATAATGGCTGGGATGATGTCGAAATCATCCATCTCTGATGTCAGCAGGGAAACAGTAAGGGTGGTCCTCTAGTTTTGAGGACCATTTGTGAATCAGAGTTGACTGGGCCTTCATTTTTTTAAATTAAAGAAAAGGTTGTTTGTCAGGTTGTTTCAACGTAAACTATGTTGTCTTAGAAGTTCTATCGCCATCCCCAAGGATAATCTGAGTATGTGTGAAGCCTGTCTGTATGGTATTTGAGCAATGGAGCTGCTCTTGAAATGCACTTTCTCGGTTCTTGCCAGACAAATAAGGTTGACCTCACAAAAAAAAAATGGTTCTTCAAGGTTCCTCAGTCACTAAAACAGGCGGTCCTCCACCCACTTAAAAAAAATCTTCACTAGAGAAAAACCATGTGGTCAATTATTTCCTAGTCTCTAATTTGCCCTTCCTTAGCAAGATGATAGACAGCGCAGTGGCAGAACAACTCCAGGTCTTCTTGAATAACTCATCTGCTTTAGACCCTTTTTCAGTCTGGCTTCAGCATGGGCTATGGTTAGGGCTGCCAGCTCTGGGTTGGGAATATCTGGAGATTTTGGGGGTGAAGCCTCAGGAGGGTGGGGTTTGGGAAGCGGGGGATTTCAGTGGGGTACAATGCTGTAGAGTCCACCTTCCAAAGCAGATCTCTGTCGCCTGAAGATCAGTTGTAATAGTGGGAGATCTTACTGCTCTGGGTAAATGGCTAAGGGTGAATAAGTTGAAACTGTAACAAGATGGAGGTAATGCTGGTTCAGAAGGCAGAAGTCTTGAGGGACGTTGTGCTCCCCACCTTTAAAGGGAGGTTTTTGGGGCAGAGCCTGAGGAGGGCAGGGGTTGGGGAGGGGAGGGACTTCAATGCCATAGAGTCCAATTGCCAAAGCAGCCATGTTTTCCAGGTGAACTGACCTCTATCGGCTGGAGATCAGTTGTAATAGCAGGAGATCTCCTGGCACCACCTGGAGGCTAGTAATCAAAATTGTGGCTAGTGCTGACAAAAATGGGCGTACTACAAAGAACAGCACTAATGACTGAACATGTAATTATAGACAAATCAGTATTGAGTTTTTATAGTTGTATTATGCAATAGTGCTATTATAATATTCACTAATAAATTACAACAAATACAAGGCTTTTCCCATTGCAAACAGTGCACCAGTAATACATAGGAAACCATGATGACAGCACAAAAGTCCAGAAGTGAAGGACTAGTAAGGCAAAATTTGCCAATTTCAAAATTCCAACAGTCAATAAAGTGCACCGAAGATGCCACTGGACTCCATGAGATGGGGTTCCGGTATTCCACCCATTTCACCTATGCAGGTTTCATCAATCAGAAGGAAATCCTTGTGTGGCTGTTACACAAACACCTGTCCAAAGCATGAGAAGTGTGCCTCTGCTTTAGATGGATGATATGCTGAGCAGAGAGGCACACTCCTCATGTCTTGAACAGGCGTTTGTGTAACAGCCACACAACAGCATTTGTGTAACAGCTTATTCTTGCTTCAAAGGTTTTTGATGTTCTAAAGATGAACGTCTGGAGTGCTAGCCCATAATTCTTCGGCAATGTGCTCTTTGAGAAACTGTGGCTCAGAGATGGTGCACTTTGTTTGCATACAGAAGGTCTCAGGTTCAATCCCTAGTATTGCTAGTTAATGATCTAGTTGTAGTTGATAGGCGACTCACACTGGTGTCGGGGAGGGGCAGAGCAGTACAGGGAGGGGCCGTGGCTCAGTGGTAGATCATTGGGAATTGGAATCCTCCCATGTCCCCCTCTATCTCATCAAGTAGAGTGGCTGCTTGTTCTACAGTTTTCAGTTTTTTGTCCCTCAGAAACCAACTGAATTGTGAGGCAACGGGCTTGTAGAACTGTTCTAAGCCCACAAGATTTTTCAGTTCTTCAAAGGTCTGCACTCTGCTTCCCTCAGTCCACCTGTTTAAAGCTCTATCAATTCAGAATCCCAACTGAGCATAGGTTTCACTGGGCTTCCTTTTTATCTCTCTAAAGGCTCAGTGGTAGAGCATCTGCTTGGCACGCAGAAGGTCCCAGGTTCAATCCCTGGCATCTCCAGTTAAAGGGACTAGGCAAGTAGGTGATGTGAAAGACCTCTGCCTGAGACCCTGGAGAGCCGCTGCTGGTCTGAGTAGACAATACTGGATGGGCACATGGGAGATCAGTTGTAATAGCAGGAGATCTCCAGCTACTACCTGGAGGCTGGCAACCCTACCTTTCTGTCCAGTGGATACATCTGACTTAAGGTGATCCCTGGTGGGGTTTTCAAGGCAACAGACATTCAGTGGTGGTTTGCCATTACCTGCTTCTGCATCACAACCCTGGTATTCCTTGGAGGGCTCCCATCAAAATACTTTCCAGGGTCAACCCTGCTTAGCTTCTGAATTCTGACAAGATTAGGCTAGCCTGGGCTATCCAGGTCAAGGGGCTTTAATATTAGGAACTGCTTTAGAGGCTTTCCTGTGCATTATGGAGACTAGGTGGGCCTTCTTTGTGTTGATATCACAGTTTTGGAGCTTCCTAGACACTGTCTAGGCTTCCCAGGCCCTGCTGCTCCACCAGCAGGAGCTTTGCGGGACTGTGGCAGATGTGCGTGGTGCATGCGCGCACCTGCCGTGGCATGCACAAGCACCCTGCGCAACGCACCTGCGTCACTTCAGGGTCTAGCCAGAAGCAACGCGGATGCTCTAGCAATCCCGGCCGAAACTATTAATGGTTACAGCCTCCATATAATCTTTAGTCAGATCTTCTCTGACCCTCCAGACCTGCAAGACTTTAGCTGGTCTTTCAGACTGACTAGCTTCATCTTGGTCAGGATTATTGGTCTGCTCTGTAACCTGGTCTGCCCTCTTAACAATCTTGACAGACTTGGCAGTTGTTGATGTTCTGTCTTTGTTTAACTTAGGACAATTATACCTTTGATGTCCCTCTTCCTGGCAGTTTAACATGTCATCCCTCCCCGCCTTCTTTGTGGTGGAGAGTTCTGCCTCGCAGGGTTGGCTCTGGGTGGTTCTTGTCTCTCTGAGGGGCCCCACACTCTACTCCTTTTGCTGGGCACATGAAGTTCCAAGGAACCACATAGGGCCTTGCTATCAGCCCCTGACTTTGATGGACCAAGGGTCTGTTTCAGTATAAGGCAGCTTCATGTGTGTTCATGTGTGAAAGGCCATTTTCTGCCATTCTTATCTGAAGAGAGATTTGACTCTTGAAATCTCCTACCCTGAAAATCTTGTCGGTCTCTAAGGTATCACTGGACTCTTATCTAGCTGTTCTTCTGCCAGGCATCTTAGAGAGTTGCTAGTAGTCAGAGTAGACAGTAAAGAGATAGATGAATCAATGGTCTGACTTGTTATAAGGCATCTTCATGGGTTTATATGGCTGCTCTTCTGTGGTGGTAAGTGTAGATTCTTTGACATTGCATTGTGTAGGGGGTTGGACTAGATGATCCTAATGGTCCCTTCCAACTCTATGATCTATGACAATATCAGCTTCTAGGTAGGCTATTTCTATAAAGCTGCCGGTGTGTATGAGCACTTCCCATTCTCTAATGCCAGCAAAACATTCCTTTCTTTTAGTGTCAAGATAACCCTTTCATTAGTCTCATCTAAATCCAAAGGAGGGGGAGAAATTGGGTAATTTTTTGGAATGTTGAGAAAGACAGGGGTTAGATGGTAAGACTATCAATCATTGGACCTTTATGTAGGCTGGTTGACAGACCTGGGAATCGTCAACAGTTTGTTCATTAATTGTGCTCAATTTCAGGAACTGTTATTTAAGAATGTTACTTAATGGCATCCTAGGGTGTGCTGTCTACTATAATATTTTAAGTGAATAAACTATTGAGACATGCTAGGGCTGCATAGTTCATAGGGTTGCCAACCTCCAAGTAGTAGCTGGAGATCTCCTGCTATTACAACTGATTTCCAGCCGATAGAGATCAGTTCACCAGGAGAATATGGCTGCTTTGTCAATTGGACTCTATGGCATTGAAGTCCCTCCCCCTCCCCCATGTCACTCTGGTCCTTGACAAAGCAGGCCCATGGACTACATTCATAGGGTTGCCAGGACCTTCTTCACCACTGGCGGGACATTTTTGGGGCGGAGCTTGAAGAGGGCGGGGTTTGGAGAGGGGAGGGACTTCAATGCCATAGAATCCAATTGTCAAAGTCATCATTTTCTCTAGGTGAACTGATCTTTATTGTCCGGAAATCACTTGTAATAGCAGGAGATCTCCAGCTAGTACCTGGAGGTTGGCAACCCTATACATTCACAAAAGTTTTTTTTAAAGTGTTAAACATGTACCTCAAAGAAAACCTAATAAGTAGTTGGCCCCTAAGCATGCCATTGTCCTGAAGTAACAGAGATCTTTGTTTATATGGTGTAATAGTGGTCAGATACTGAACTGTATCTGACCACATAGAGTCCAATTGCCAAAATTCAGCTAGGTTACACAACAACATATACTCTGAGACTAGATGCCAGGACTCTCACCTGGAATAGAAATAGATTCAGAAAGCAGCAGAACATTCTCAGAGCTCTTTGGCTTTTTGACAATCCTTTTATCTTATTTTTCCTACTTTGTAGATAGAATGGCCAAGTATTGCAAGAACATTTTCAGAGATCTAACGGAATTTAAACTGGGTCTCAGTTTATGAAGGGTGGTTTTTCTCCTCCGCATGTGCAGGGTTATTTTAGGTTACGTGAATAGGTATATTTGAAATAGAAGTGAATACAAACAACAACAGTAATAAAGTTAAGCCCTTGCACATTTTGGAATCCATGTTCTACAAAGGTATCATGGTAGAACTGCTGTAGGGTGGTTTGTCTCATGGCCATCTTCCCACCCCCTCCCTCAACATACAACATGGTCTAAAACGCACGGTCACTTACTCCGGTTTCTGCCCAGTTTCCTCCCTGTTTATTCCCTGTTTCACCCAGGATCAAATCCTCGCAAACAAACGGCACCTAACTTGCTGCTGGCTGAGCGATGTGTCGACCCAAAACGAACCTGGTTTTGCAATCAAGGAGCCAAACCGTTATCCCTGGCTCGTCTCAGAGTCTTCCCGCATCACAACGGCCTGCCCGCCTCCAAACCCCTTCCCTCGCAAGGCTGTCATTGGTCAGTGTGAATCGACCAATCACCAGGGGGAGGGGGCGTTGCTGAACGACCAGAAAGTGTGTGTCTCCCGCATTTTCTGTTTTAACGAACGGATCAGCACACAGTTTTGCCACGGATCAACAAAGGTAATGCGTACAGATTCTCCCCCAGCCTGGGTTCATTTAATCCTGGATGGAACGGGGAGGAAACTAGGCAGAAACCGGAGAAAGTGACCGTGCGTTTTAGACCCATGAATCTGTAGAGCTAGTACCTCAGGAACTGTTCTTCTTTAATGGGTCAACATAAGACTGGCAGTCCAGATGTCGTTATTAACTGATTTCAGACCTTGCTTCAAATTTCTGGCTTCCTATCAAGGCCTTGCCCTGCTCCTATACCAGCATTGCTTTTCCTCAGCCTTAACTTGGTAACATCTTTCCTTCCTTGGTCTTGTTTGTTCTTTGGCTTGTCTGATCTCAAATTTGAGGGTCGTTTTCCTTGCCTTTGATCCTACATTATTGCAAATATTATCTAGTGATTGGCTTTGGTGATCTTTAGATCAGACTCCTGCTTCTAATAAGCCCTTGCTCTGAACTGACCTCATGACTGTCATGATTTTCTATAATCACTGCCTCCAGCCCAGACGCCAGTAGTCTTCCGACAAGAAGAGAATGAATAAAAACCTTATAAATTTCAGGTTATTTCTTGAAAAACTAAAACATCCACTTACAAAAAAACCCACAACTCAACCTTTCCTGTGAATAATGAGTTCTTCTGAAAATCCAGCCTCACTTCTCAGGTGTACAACAGAATTCTAAACATTTTAGTCAGCACTGCAAGATTGTGTTCATCATTTCTCACTCGTTCCATTCCTAAAAGCCAACATCCCTATCATTTTTACATCTGCATGTCTATACTATTATATGGGGGAATGGCTGTGAAGAATATAAGAAGAGCACACCCTGTTGATTCTGACCAGTGATCCATCAAAGTGTAGCATCATGTTTTACACAGTGACCAACCAGTTCCTTGGGGTGGGACAAACAGGACACAGAGTCCACGGCCTTCTCCCAATTTTCCTTCCTAGTGCTGGTTTTCAGAGGTGTACTGCCTCTGCATATAGCGGTTCCCTTGAGTCACCATGGCTAATAGCCATCAATAGACCTATCTTCCCTGAATCCCTCTAATTTAGGGTTGCCAGGCCCCTCTTTGCCACCGGTGAGAGGTTTTCGGGGTGGAGCCTAAGGAGGGTGGGGTTTGGGGAGGGGAGGGTCTTCAATGCCATAGAGTCCAAATGCCAAAGCAGCCATTTTATCCAGGTGAACTGATCTCTATCGGCTGGAGATCAGTTGTAAAAGCAGGAGATCTCCAGCTACTACCTGGAGGTTGGCAACCCTACCTTTCTGTCCAGTGGATACATCTGACTTAAGGTGATCCCTGGTGGGGTTTTCAAGGCAACAAACATTCAGTGGTGGTTTGCCATTACCTGCTTCTGCATCGCAACCCTGGTATTCCTTGGAGGGCTCCCATCAAAATACTTGCCAGGGTCAACCCTGCTTAGCTTCTGAATTCTGACAAGATCAGGCTAGCCTGGGCTATCCAGGTCAAGGGGCTTTAATATTAGGAACTGCCTTAGAGGCTTTCCTGTGCATCATGGAGTCTAGGTAGGCCTTCTTTGTGTTGGTTTTACAGTTTTGGAGCTTCCTAGACACTGTCTAGGCTTCCCAGGCCCTGCAGCTCCACCAGCGGGAGCTTTGCAGGGCTATGGCAGATGTGCGTGGTGCACACACGTGCCTGCCGTGGCATGCACACGCACCCCGCGCAACGCACCTGCGTCACTTCCGGGTCTAGCCGGAAGCAACGCGGATGCTCTAGCAATCCCGGCCGAAACTCTATGGCTTCCATAGAGTTTCAGCCAAGGTTGCCAGAGCGTCCGTGTCCTTTGGCCCTCAGCTCGCTGGCGGGCAACCTAGTGGATTGACGGGATTTTACCCGCCACCACCGGGCACCTGGCAACCCTACTAGACACCTTGTGCTAGGGTTGCTTAGTTCTGGTTGGAAAATACCTGCAGATTGTGGGGGTAGAGCCTGGGGAGGGCAGGGTTTGGGGGAGGGACTTTTGCCATAGGGTGGGGTTTTGGGAGGGGAGGGACTTCAATGCCATAGAGTCCAATTGCCAGAGTGGCCATTTTCTCCAGGTGAACTGATCTCTATCGGCTGGAGATCAGTTGTAATAGCACGAGATCTCCAGCTGGTACCTGGAGGTTGGAAACCCTAATTACAACTGATCTCCAGACTATAGAGATCAGTTCCCCTATATGAAAGGCAACTTTAAAGGATGAATTGTAAGGAATCAGTTCCCTGCTAAGCACCTTCCCCTCACCAAAATCTGCCTTCTCCGGTCACCCCTCCACCCAAATCTCCAGGAGTTTCTCAAGTCACAGTTAGCAAGCCTAGCTGGTAAGTAAGTTCTTGATTGAGGTTGCATTTAAACTAGGGACTTCATGGCTCACAGCTCACATTATAAGCCAGTATTTTCTACCAAGTATCATTCATCCACATTTTGCTAGAAATAACAGAGTGCCTTTGTAGAAAACATGCAAGGCAAATAATAGAAAATGCAACTTCCCAAAATTCTTCTCTGCCTACTGTATACTACGGCGAAAGAATGGCTTACAAAAGACTTCAGTGAGTCAGAAGCATAACAACTCTCCAAAGAAGTACTGTATCAGCTTTTCCTCCAACAGGAGGAAAACTCTATAGCCAAGACCTTGTCTTCTTGAGCCTGGAGTATAATGTTCCAGCCTTGACCCGTGGGGGCTAACACTCATTCATTGTTTAAGGCCTGTTTAAACAAAGGTTTTACAAATAAAAAAGTTTCATTGTTGTCCATTCAGTGATTTGGAGGCATTCCTAATCTCAGTCAGCGAGGCTGGACTGAAATAATAATGAATTAATTTCTAAATCCATGTGCATTTGAAATTGTACTATTAGCCTGCTTGATAGTGGCATAAATATATGGTAGGGTTGCCAGGTCCGGGTTGGGAAATACCTGAAGATCTTGGGGGCAGAGCCTGAGGGGGGGCAGGGTTTGGGGAGGGGAGGGACTTCAATGCCATAGAGTCCAATTGCCAAAATGGCCATTTTCTCCAGGTGAACTGATCTGTATTGGCTGGAGATCAGTTGTAATAGTGGGAGATCTCCAGCTAGTACCTGGAGGTTGGCAACCCTAATAAATGTAACCTGGACATTTCTGCATCACAGACTTCAGTTGATTTAAGAGTCCTTCCCCTTCTCAATAGAAAATGTTTTTTGGGACCATACGTAAGGGCAAGGGATCTCTAACAGAATTCCAGGATCTTCACCAAACTATATTTCCCAGGATTCTTTGGGGTAAGCCATTGCATTTGATTATTTATTTACTTCATTCATAGTCCAACTTTCTCACTGATACTCAAGGTAGAATACAATTAGGGTTGCCAACTCCTGGTTGGGAAATTCCTGGAGATGTAGGGGTTAGGGGAGGGAAGGGGCTTTAGCAGGGTATAATGCCATACAGTCCACCCTCCAAAACAGCCATTTTCTGCAGGGGAAGTGATCTCTGCAGTCTGGAGATCAGTTGTAATTGCAGGAGATCTCCAGGTCTGACCTGGAGTTTGGCAACCTTAATTACAACAAACAAATGCAGTAAGAACAGTTAGTGAATACAACCAACAAGTATTCTATAATAATTGTAAACAGAAGAACTGGTTTTAGACCACTGTGTCCATTCATTTAGATGTATGTGCTATAGAGGTGAGTTTTATCCCCTCTCATTAAAGTAGCTGCTAGAAGCTCTGGGGAGAAAGCTAAACCATGAAGACATCCTCTAAAAACTCTTACAAACAACATTCTAACATGGTAACCTCCAAAGGTAACAGAGACAGTGCATATCCAAACATAAGGACTGCCTTTGGTAAACAGAGACAATTGGAGCATTGGTGATGAGTGAATGCCTGTGTGGCAGCACATGCCTCGGATTAGATAGCAAAGGGGAAAGAAGAGATCAACTTTAGACCTTTGGAAAAAAGATCTGCTAAAGTTTTCTCTGGGCTTCCATATTTTATGAGTTTACCATGTGTCACTGCTGAACTGGAGCTGGTTAGCCAACTGCTGACCAACCAAAAACATATGGGAAGTAGTGTAGGAATCACCAAAAGCTGTGTATACATGGTTCATGCCAACCCACCTTGAAGAGAGAGGGGCAAGTGGTCTTCCTTAAAACTGTCAATTTAATAAATATAGAGTTGGAAACAGAGGCAGATTGGCCATTAAGGCCACTGGGAAGAGTCCTGGTGGGCAAAAGTCTTGGTGAGCTCCCACCCCTGCTGGGGCCACCCTGTACCTGGAGCCACCTCCTACCAAGGCCACTCCAGTCCAAGGAATGGGGTGGGTGCAAGCTGGAGGCACATTGTAAGGGATGCACCAGCCCAGCCCAGCAAGTTGAGGGATGGGATGAGGTCTTCCAGCCCTGCTGTGGTAAAGAATGGGATGTGCCTGGCTTCACCACAGTGAGGAACAGGACAGACCCACCTGGTCTCACTAGGGTTGCCAACTGCCAGGTAGTAGCAGGAGATGTCCTGCTAATTTAACTGATCTCCAGCCGATAGAGATCAGATTACCTGGAGAAAAATGTCCGCTTTGGCAATTGAACTCTATGGCATTGAAGTCCCTCCCCTCCTCCAACCTCTCCCTCCTCAGGCTCCACCCCAAAAATCTCCCGCTGGTGGTGAAGAGGGACCTGGCAACCCTATGTCTCACCCTGCCTGGCTGCCCAGCTCAGGGCTGGCTAGGCAGGCTGTCCCTCCCTACTTCATGGTGTAGCAGTAGGGTTGCCAGGTCCCTCTTCACCACTGGCAGGAGGTTTTTGGGGCAGAGCGTGAGGAGGGCTGCGTTTGGGGAGGGGAAGGGCTTCAATACTATAGAGTCCAATTGCCAAAGTGGCCGTTTTCTCCAGGTGAACTGACCTCTATCAGCTGGAGATCAGTTGTAATAGTGGTAAGGCCAAGGTGTTGGCAGCAAGGCCCTTTCCCAGGGCTAGTGCTCCCCTCCCCAGAAACCTGAGTGAAAGTTAAACGTAGCCATTGTCAAGCACTCAGGCTGAGGGTATGCAAGTACTTCAAATGCAAGTGAGATACAGGCAGATGTAGGCTGCAAGTAAACAGTTGGTCTTCCTCTGCCTCCAGGATCAATTGGTTACACAAATCAGAGAGGCTTTATGTCTCTTTAAATACCTCCAGCACCACCCATCATGGACTGCTATCTCAAAATCCTAGCTGAAATGGCCTGTAGTCCTATCCTCCAACCAAAAGCCCCAATAGCATAGGCAACCCACAGGCACCTGGTTTGAGCCATATAGGGCCTAACAGGCCATTAAGGTTACTGTGAGTTGTTCTATTGTCCCTGCTCTGCTTTTTGCCATTCTGTTTGGCAGAAAAGGTGACTGAATACCAGCATCAAATTATCTGCTGTGGTGTATCAGCATTTAAGGGGTATGTGCAAGACAGGTTGGGCCCCCCCCCCAGTACTTTCCTTTGGCAAAGAGTGTAGCATACAGCTGGAATCAGCATCTGTCCTAACATCCTGAAGAACCTGCAGCAAGGCCCAATCCAGAAAGCACCAGTGGTTTCCCATAACTGAAAGTACAAGTGAATCATAGAATCATACAGTTGGAAGGGGCCATACAGGCCATCTAGTCCAATCCCCTGCTCAATGCAGGATCAGCCTAGAGCATTCCTGACAAGTGTTCATCCAGCTGCTGCTTGTAGACTGCTGGAGTCGAGGAACTCATCACCTCCCCAGGCATCCGATTCTAAGTGTATTGTGAATGAATTCCTATAATGTTTGCTGTCTTCCTTTTTCAGTGAGAAAGCCTAGCTATACCATAAAAATAAAGCTGAAATTAGAAGCAGCTGGCCATACTTAAATGTGGCTCTTTAAAGTAATAAAAAACTTCTGCAGGGAAAGTTTAGGTGCTTGGAATCTATGACTAGAAAGCTGCTTTGGAATTGTTTATAAGTAGCATCACATACCTTGCAACATTTCGCAGATGAAAATAGGGATACTGTGTATACTTGCACTACTCCCTCTTCTGTTTTACACGTTGCTGAATACTCTTCTCGTATTGTAAATAGTATTTGTGTACTCTGAAATAGTCTGTCCTACACAAGTTTCAGAAGCAGGCTGTATTAGTGAACTGAAAAGCAAATAACATTTAGTAGAATAAATCCTTCCAGGTTATTTTTTGGCATATTTATACAGAAATGTGTGCATAGCATCATAGCATTTGACAAAATGAAGTGTTGTTGCCTCCATAGGACACACCCCCATCTCTTTGCATCTCAAGATCCTCTGTCCTTTTGACCTCAGAGGTGCAGATTAATCCATCCATTTTGATATCAAGGTAGGATATCTTGATTAATGCTTGTATCTCTCTCCAGGTACTTTCAAAACAAAGTAGCTTGGTTGCCTGAGAATTCCAGGGACACATTAATCAAGGATCTTTTGTGTGGTCCTCCAAAACTCCTCACACACATGGCCATAAGTAATGACCCATATTTGCAAGACAATAACCGAGGCTCTCAGAATCTCCCTCACAATGTAGACTTCCCTGGTAGCTCAATCAAAAAACCCAGGAAGGGATATTAGCCCATGTTCTGGCCATTGTTAGCAGATCTGAGTCATCCCTGCCATCGAAGCTATTTCTATCACCTGCAACTGGACACATCTCCCTTCCCCATACATCATCAATGCAATATTCTCTGGTACCCCTCTACAATAGAAAGTTGAACTGGCCTATGTCAGCCCAGATCCTGGCCCTTGCACCAATGCAAGCTCAGATCCTAAAGTTGTACTAATCACAGTGCCCCTCAAATTCTGTTACTGGGTAGCCGGATCCTGAGGTTATGACTGAATGCCATTACAGATCCTAGTTCTGCACTGGTTTTGACAAATGGCACTGCTTCCCCATTTGTGCACAGGTAAATCCAGGTGCAGAAGGGTATTCCAAGCCCTTCATTGTTGCCTTTGACTCTGCTCCCCAAAGGTCTTCCATCACTACTGACACTGAATTCACTGGACCTCATCGTGAACACAGGAAGAGTATACTTTTTGTCGAAGGCTTTCACGGTCAGAGTTCATTGGTTCTTGTAGGTTATCCGGGCTGTGTAACCGTGGTCTTGGAATTTTCTTTCCTGACGTTTCGCCAGCAACTGTGGCAGGCATCTTCAGAGTAGTAACACTGAAGGACAGTGTCTCTCAGTGTCAAGGGTGTAGGAAGAGTAATATATAGTCAGAAAGGGGTTGGGTTTGAGCTGAGTATTGTCCTGCAAAAGTATTGTCCTGTAAGTATCAAGATAATGTGCTAATGAGGGTATGGTATGTTAATATGGAACCATTGTATCCTGAAGTGATCTGTTAATGTGTGTAATCCAAAGCTAATCTGTATGGCTATTGTTGAATGTTGTCTTTGTCTGGAGGTTTTTCAGGGCAGGAAGCCAAGCCTTATTCATTCTTAAACTCTCCTCTTTTCTGTTAAAGTTGTGCTGATATTTATGAATTTCAATGGCTTCTCTGTGCAATCTGACAAAATAGTTGGTAGAATTGTCCAGTCTTTCAGTGTCTTGGAATAAGACCCTGTGTCCTGTTTGTGTCAGTCCATGTTCAGCCACTGCTGATTTCTCAGGTTGGCCAAGTCTGCAGTATCTTTCATGTTCTTTTATCCTTGTTTGTATGCTGCGTTTACATCGGGACCACAAAACGCAGCATACAAACAAGGATAAAAGAACATGAAAGATACTGCAGACTTGGCCAACCTGAGAAATCAGCAGTGGCTGAACATGGACTGACACAAACAGGACACAGGGTCTTATTCCAAGACACTGAAAGACTGGACAATTCTACCAACTATTTTGTCAGATTGCACAGAGAAGCCATTGAAATTCATAAACATCAGCACAACTTTAACAGAAAAGAGGAGAGTTTAAGAATGAATAAGGCTTGGCTTCCTGCCCTGAAAAACCTCCAGACAAAGACAACATTCAACAATAGCCATACAGATTAGCTTTGGATTACACACATTAACAGATCACTTCAGGATACAATGGTTCCATATTAACATACCATACCCTCATTAGCACATTATCTTGATACTTACAGGACAATACTTTTGCAGGACAATACTCAGCTCAAACCCAACCCCTTTCTGACTATATATTACTCTTCCTACACCCTTGACACTGAGAGACACTGTCCTTCAGTGTTACTACTCTGAAGATGCCTGCCACAGTTGCTGGCGAAACGTCAGGAAAGAAAATTCCAAGACCACGGTTACACAGCCCGGATAACCTACAAGAACCAGTATACTTTTTGTCCATCCTGTCCTGCTTCCCTTTCCTGAATTGAATTTTTGTATCTACCTATCTGCTCCCCCATCTCTTAACTTCTCTCTTCCTGATCTCAACCAGCCAGCCATACAGCCAACCGGCCCACCCCCCATAGCATACTCACCTAGCTAGGCACCCCTTTCCTCATTTTCTGAAAATCCTTCCCCATTTATCCCACTGCACCTTTTGGCCCCCTTTTGGGCAACCCCTCAACTATCTCTTCTCTCTGGGTTGGCTTCCCTGGACAAGCCATGTGAGAAGACCATAATTTGGATTAAAGATAACCTTTATTGGGCACGAGCTTTCCCTAAAGTAATATAACTGAACACTAGGGTGGTGCAAATGGAATTTAAAAAAAAATGGATTGGCACAAATACATTGCTTTGATTTGTTGCCATTGAATAGTTCAGTTTCACCATCTTGACTACAACCACTTCCTTCTTTCTATTCTGTATCCTGGATAAGGCAAATGAAGTTGTGTGTGTGTGTTAAGTGCCGTCAAGTCGCTTCCGACTCATGGCGACCCTATGAATTAAAGTCCTCCAAAATGTCCTATCTTTGACAGCCTTGCTCAGATCTTGCAAATTGAAGGCTGTGGCTTCCTTTATTGAGTCAATCCATCTCTTGTTGGGTCTTCCTCTTTTACTGCTGTCCTCAACTTTTCCTAGCATGACTGTCTTTTCCTGTGACTCTTGTCGTCTCATGACGTGACCAAATGAAGTTACCTGCTGGTTAAGTATCTGTCTCCCTTCCATTTTCTCCTTTTCTTTGTGAGAATTATTGAAGCAACCTGGAAACTGTGCATGCTGCAGACTCAAACAATCCTTTTTAGCCAAGAACTCATGTTCTAGTTCTACACATGTAGAGGACCTGCCTCCTCTGACATGGGGACCAGTTTGGATGACAGCCTCATCCCTTTTTCATCCTAGAATAAGTAGCCGTGGCTGCTATGATAAGTCTTATCGGAATCAGTGGATTTACATTTCTCCCCGAAGCTACAAGATTATCAGAGCTGGTTCCAGATATTTTGTCAACCCAGGCAAGGTATATCGGAGATGCTCAGAAGAAAGGGAGGCATACGGATATTTTAAATTAATAAAGACACCCCTCACCTGCTCCTGTGCTACTGCCAGCTGGGAGCAACCCAAGCACCAGTGGCTGACTGGAACCCTCCTCTTTGTGCTGGCCTAAGAACTGGCCCTGGGGACAATATTTGACCAGGGACTGGCAGCAGAAACTAGGGGCCGTTCTGGGTGAATAGCAACATCTGGAGCATCAACATATCTTAAGAGTTAAGACGTGTTTACCTTGTGTTAGTATAAGGATTATTATATCCAAGTGGATCATTTAAAGTTGTAATATTCCATTTGGAGAGGGGTTAAAGGGGAATATTGATGGAGCAAAGAATGTATGAAAGGGTGAGAGCGATACAACAGCTTGCTCCCTTCTTTGGAGGAGTTCAGCAGACCTTCCTAGTGTGATAACCTCCTGGCACATACTAGCATACTATTTTTTTAAAAAAAATTAGTAGAATTTTAGCTAGATATAGAAGGGAGCAAATAACTTTGATAACGAAAGGTATTTGGATGTCCCATCTTGAATTTAAAAAACACTGAATGATTTCGAACCAGTTGCTGAGAAATTTAACACAAACAAGACTGCCAGCCAAGGTTACCTTTGTTGAACTCCTCCCCTACATGTGAATCAAGCCCCTTTGCTGTTGGTATTCACCTCCAATGCTGTGATGAGCAGTTTTGTATCTGCTCAGTGCTACAGGGTTATGGCTGGGTCATACCCTGTTAAATAAACCACATTTGTAACCTACATGTTGCAGCTTGCAGCTGCTTTTGCACCTGTGCAGTCAGTGAACTATATCTTGTCAGCCACCAGAGAAGAAGGCACATATCTCTGAGGGCTATAGTCAGCTCATTAAAGACATCTACTTGTTAAGTACAGACTCACTTGCACTGACCCTAGGGTTGCCAGGTCCCTCTTCGCTACTGGCGGGAGATTTTGGGGGTGGAGCCTGAGTAGAGTGGGGTTTGGGGAGGAGTGGGACTTCAATGCCATAGAGTCCAGTTGCCAAAGCTGCCATTTTCTCCAGATGAACTGATCTCTATTGGCTGGAGATCAGCTGTAATAGCAGGAGATCTCCAGCTAGTACCTGGAGGTTGGCAACCCTAACTGACCCCCTCCCCTTTGTGCCCATGCAATCAAGTGCATGCATTACATGACAAACATTGGATACACAGCAATTAATTTATTTCCAGTTAGAATTAGTTTCCTTCTAATTGTCAATGCAGGTGCACAAACCAGGGCAGAAATACTACACTGAAAATGCAACAAGCCCTGTGACACATCTCTCTTATTTATGTAAACATTTTAAAGCAAAGCTATTTGCATTTGCTTGGTGGAAAAGCGACAATCCCTATGGAAGTGTGGAAGAATGCACGTGTGTGGATTGACCTAGCTCTCAACACCTCAGCAAGCCATTGATAGGCATTAAGTAAATGAGTAATGCTGTCACAAGGCACACAGAGACACCAATAGGAAGTCTCAACTAAAAAGGTCAAAAACATTTTTATTTAAATTACATGTCTTGAAGTTGTAGGTGGTGACAGGTGCACTGGGGAGGCAGCTTCACAGATCACTAAGCAATTGTGCAAAGTTGTCTTTATTCCCCAGTTAGATGCCAATTTAACAGTGTGTCAAACATTCGGCTCCCATTATCACTGCCTGTGAGAAGGAGTCAAGCCAAACTGATGAGTAATCAAACATCCCTGGTTAAAACTGTAATGAGTGGCTGGATAACAATGATAAATGAATCCATCTGGATTTTATCATCATGCACCTCTGCTATTTGCAAATTGAATTTTTATTTATTCATTTTAAACAATTGCAATCCTACCTTTCTCCCAGGAGACTCAGATCCAAGGCTGGCAACAGAATAAAAATGATATGAATCACAAAGACTTTAAAACATGAACTTTAATAAACTCCCCCCCCCCAAAAAAAACCCATAAGAGATCATTGCCCTCAAAAACCAACAAGCTCCAAAGGCTCTCCTAAAAAGTGTGATCTTACTGCCCGTATAAAATTGCAGAAGAGATGGAGACTTCCTAAAGCTTTCTGGGAGACCGTCCCACAGAGCTGGAGTGGTTAATAAGAAAGCCAGTGAGTAGGCAACAGCAGCATGCACCCCCAGCAGGCTTAGGATAACTGGCAGGTGCTGCTACATGGCTCAGATCAGAAGAGACAATCGGGCCTCTGGCTGTCAAGGTCTTTAAAGGGAAGCACCAGTTCCTTGTGTAGGGGTGTGCATTTGAGTATACCTGAGCTGAAAATACACCTGATAGCTTCTGGGCAGGGAAGGAGAAAATAGGTTGTTTGTTCACAGCTATTTGGTAGTACCTGGTCACTTTGAATTTTAAAGGGTTATTATTTTCTTTGAAAGTTAGAACAGATCTCCTCTTATGGTGGTGGTGAAAAGTACTGTCAAGTCACAGCCGACGAATGGCGATTCCATATGGTTGTCAAGGCAAGAGATGCTCAGAGGTGGTTTACCATTGCTGTACCACACAGAACATGGTACGGTCGCTGAAGCTGTAAGATACTGTTGCATGGTTCAGCAGGACCACATTGGCAGCCTCCAGATAGGGAGAAAGCTCATAGGCTTAACGTAAATGGAGAAATTCATTTTTTTTCACTGCAATAGGTACTTGCGTCTCTAACTTCCAAAATCTGAGTTGAACTCCACCCAATATAGGGAGCACATCTCCCTCCAAAAGAGGTGCCTTACCGACCAACACCTCTGTCCTGTCAGGATTAAATTTAAGTTTATTCTTCCTTATCTACTTGAGCAGCAGCACACAGCCATTTACTGACCTAGGACAGGGAGAGCAGCATCTGGAAACTTAGCTGAGTTGTATAACTGAGTGTCATCAGCATACTAATGACAGCCAACTTTGTAGCTTCAGCCAGTCTCACTAAGGAGTCTCATATATATGTTAAATAACAGGGGGGAGAACAGGGAGCCCTGTGGGATTCTTCACAACAGGTTCTACCCAGCAGATTCCTTATCTTCCACCATCGCCTGCTGTGTTCAGCCATTTGGCAAAGACTCAGACCATTTCAGGTCCACAATTTGCACTCCTCCAGGTCTTAAACGCCCCAAGAATATATAGCAGAGGCAATGAATAGATCTAAAAGGACCAGAAATGAGGCATTTCCCTTACCAAGCTGTAAACACAGATCATTCCCCAGACCAATACTCAGACTGGAAAGCATCAAAAGCAAATGTGTCATCCACATGCCTCTGACCACAGAGCTTCCTGTGTAGGGTTGTCAACCTCCAGGTAGTAGCTGGAGATCTCCTGCTATTACAACTGATCTCCAGCCGACAGAGATCAGTTCCCCTGGAGAAAATGGCCGCTTTGGCAATTGGACTCTATGGCATTGAAGTCCCTCCCTTCCCCAAACCCCACCCTCCTCAGGCTCCACCCCAAAAACCTCCTGCAGGTGGCAAAGAGGGATCTGGCAACCCTATTTCTGTGGCATGTCTAGGCCCTTAGCCAGGAAGCTTATTAGGTGGCCTTGGGCCTAACCCATCTCACAAGACTGTTGTAAGGATAAAACAAGGGAGGCATGCATGCTACCTTGAGCTGTTTGGAGGAAAGACAGACTTTTAAAAAATGTAACCAAAATGTAATAATAAACAATTCTGAATCTGCTCTGTTGGATCTGTGAAAAAAAGTTGATTTTAATTATTTTTCTTCTACTCATCTCTCTGTGCTTGAATTCCTTAATCCATCTCTTCCTCACTTGCTTTCTGCTGTGATATCTCATCCCTCACATTTTTCTCTTCAGAGCATCCCAGAATTACCTGCCCTGAACCTATTACATAATTCTCTATCATGTAGTCGCTGAAGGGCTAGAGCTGATTTTGCACAACAAACGAGGAGTTGGGGTGGGGCTTCTTTAGGAATAATATCCACATTGAAGTTGGTTGCATTAAGAAATAAATGGATGTTCTTTATTGTTGCGGAAACCCATACTGTGATAGGAAAGCCTCAATGAGCATTCCACCTGTCTTTCTGACTAGAGGATGGAGAGAGATGCTGGCAGCACATTTTCCCCCTCATGGAAGACAGAGAGAACAAAGAGAAGGAAGAGAAGGAGGCAGCAGAGTAGGCCTGAGGGTTTTGGCACCCCCCATAGAGAACTACTCCCACCAGACTGCCCTCCTCTTCCCCAAGCTGTGGTGACACCCAGGGCTGCTTGCCCACAGACAGGCACTGTTGAAGGCAGGCGGGCTGACTGCAGTAGTGGTGGCAGCACAATCTCAGATTTGGAGGGGAAAACAGGCCGAGAAAAGGCTGCACCGCCCCAGCACACACTCCCTGCCCCACATCTCCAAAGGAGGAAGGGTGAACCAGCTCACTCACTGAGCCATCCTGCATGGAAATGGCATACTTTGGTCTATAATTATAATTGCACGTAAAACCAAATTATATATGTGCACAATACAATGGAATCTACAACACCAGTGAAAAAAAACTGAGATCCAAAATTATTAATGAAAATATAAATTAATATAAGAAGAAACAAAATCTGGGACATTTGCTCATCCCTATCTCGGTGCCTCTATGTGAGGTTGTATTTAGTTTTTACTAGCTGTGACAACATGAAGGCACAAGAGAAAGAGTGCTCCCCTTCCTTGTGTGTGGGGTGTGTGTCTTGTGTTATAGACATGATAGACAGAGCATATCCTTCCAAACATAAGCATGTTTCCCACTCCTGCTTTGCTGTGACACAGAAAGGAACAGTTGGAATTGTGGAAATGAATATGAAAATATGATATACAGATACATTTATCTAAGCCCTCGCCAGGCATGCCTGAGCATCTGCTGGTTCATCTCATTGGCCCGAGTCTCCTGTGGGGAGGGAGTATGGGGGTATAAAATGAATGAATGAAGAAATAAATAAATCTCATGTCCTGCTCGTGAGTTGTGAGCACAGAGCTGATTGTTTGGTGAGCTGTTTGAATGCATCCAAATGAATTCAGATGCATCAATTTCCACAACGGCACTATTTTCTTGCACAACTAGATTTTCTTGCTCCTGCCCCCTTCCCCCAACATGTCTGCTGCTTCCAAAGTTTAAAAGATTGCACAGGATTTTTTTTTTTTTAAGTTTGAGATTTTTTGAGTTGACACTTACTACTTATCCTCTTGGTTACGAACCCCACACATCTTCAGTCAGTTCTCACAATCACAACTTGAATCTCTTTGATGTTGGTTGGATGTGTCTGACAGTACAAGTGCAAAGAGAGAATGAGCAGCAAGTGATTCTGTGCTTCATGTAGGTCAGTCAATTTAATGACTTGAATAATGGCCTGGGGGGTGCGGGTGGCAGTGCCTCTTCTTCAGCAAATGAGATGATTTAGTTCTTCACCTCCTAGGCAAAAGCAGCTGCAAGCACCAAGCGGCTACTGCTTAGGAGCAAACCTGATCTGCATAGTACTGTGGTTATGATAAACATCACCAAAGAACATCAAGTTTAATTGATCACTAGCTTGCCTTGTATGTAATCGAGGGAGCATGAACAAAGTGTGTTCATCTGGTGAGCATGCTCACTGCAAACTCGCCAGCATGGCCCAGGTTCTGCAGACCTTCCCTTTGATCTCTTACTCTGAAGGCTATATGGTAAAATTTTGAGCTCCTGGTACAGCCAGACCAGATGGAAGAGGTCCTGGGAAGGAAGAAGAAATGGCAACAACACGTGAGATAACATTCACAATGGTTAAGATGTATTATCAAAAAGCAATCCGGTGGTGTCTTTGCTCTAGAACAACAGAAACTGAAGCAACAGCATTGTGTCCTGCTATCAAGTTAGCAAATACACTCCAAGGAACAAAGGAGATTAGCTCCCTTCACGATAATAAAGCCCATTCTGAAAGTACCTCCCTATACTATCAAAGGAACTTTGGCAAAACTGGGATGGCTTGCCTTGCTCAAAAAGAGAGTTGAATGAACGTTTCATGTTAGATTTGTTTATATTTTCCAGTGTGTTTGGTTCTATGAGCGTCCTCGTTCATTTTGCAGGAACGTTTATAATGTGTAAGCATCAGTTATAAGCATCTCTTATAGCATTTACACATATGATGTACATCATTCTCACACACACACACTATAATGCTGATTTATCGACACACAAATATTGTTGATAAATGCATACATTTTATGGAGGAAATCAGTGTAAGAAAATAGAGTGTGGAGCGACAATAAAGATTTGTGAGTTTGGTTCACTCAAGGGAGAAGGCAAAATCAAAACAAGGCTTCTTGAGTCAAAGCAGTAGGGAAAAGACATTTGAAACTATCCTTATTGCTGAATTGAACTGATGCTGTAATTTTAAAATTAGTCTTTTACCCCCAGCTTATTTCACTGAACTGGCTGGAGATTAGTTTGAACTGAACTGAGTTTTAGATGGTATGCCGTAATTGTTTCTGGCTGGCTCAATATCACCAACACAGTACTCCAGACAGATTACTAATTGGTGCTAATGTTGCATGTCAAAGGTGTCCAGAGATGCAGAGAGGCTCATAAGTCTCTCTCTGCAGCTGTTATCCAACATCAGTCTTGCCAAGTGCATGGTGTCTCCAGGGCCTGCTTGAGCAGGATACTGGGCTGATGCCTCAGTTCCCACCTCACAAACCAGTTATCATTATACATGCCATGGCTTTGGGAGTCCAGATTTCCCAAAACGAGCAAGAATAGCTTTCCCCTGGCTTCTGTAGTCCATAGAATTCATTTCAGGAAGTCCCAATTCCCCACTGCACAGCCTTGCCAGATGCTCATTTTAAATGTACTTGGAAAAAAGCCATCCAGCTTTACCCAGGAAATTTTTTTTAAAGCCTCTAATAGTCCATTGTACATGAGTATATAAAAAAAGGGTTGGATTCAGAGTGAAGTAATTGGTTGTTTTAAAAGCTTGTCAGATTCTGTAATATTGGCATTAAAGCTCATCGTTATATTTAAAAAACCAATGTGACTCCATTGGTTGCAATGGGGATCACGTTTCTGGACAGAACTCCCACAGTGAGATGAAATTCCCAGGGATTGTAGCCTTCAACCAAGGGATCCCCTCCCCAATTTCAGGCAGGTTAGAAAAAGTGTCCCCATTCTACTGCAATTAAAATTATCATTTGCAGAGCAGGTACTGTACAGGCAGATATGATTTTGCATGTGGCCATACATCTCCAGTTAAAGGAACCAGGCAAGTAGGTGATGTGAAAGACTTCTAGCTGAGACCCTGGAGAGCTGCTGCCGGTCTGAGTAGACAATACTGACTTGATGGACCAAGGGTCTGATTCAGTATAAGGCAGCTTCGTGTGTTCATGTGATCACACCTTTTCCTGCCTGTTGATAGGCAAGAAGGATTAGTAGGGAGGGGCTGTGGCTCAGTGGCAGAGGATGTGCTCTGTGTGCAGAAGGTCCTAGGTTCAATACCTGGCATCCTCAGTTGAAAGGATCAGTGTGGTGTAGTGGTTAAGTGCAGTGGACTCTAATCTGGAGAACCGGGTTTGTTTCCCCACTCCTCCACATGAAGCCTCTTTTCCTGCTGCCTTCAACTTATCCTAGCGTTATTGACTTTTCCAGTGACTCTTGTCTTCTCATAATGTGACCAAAGTACGATAGCCTCAGTTTAGCCATTTAGCTTCTAGGGAAAATTCAGGCTTGATTTGATCTAGAACCCACTTATGTGTCTTTTTGGTGGTCCATGGTATTTGTAAAACTCCAACACCACATTTCAAAGGAATCAACTTTCTTCCTGTCAGCTTTCTTTACTGTCCAACTTTCACACCCTTACACCCATACATAGTAATGGGGAATACTATGGCATGAATTAACTTGATCTTGGATATGCCAAAAATATACAGGTGCAATTTCCATGAGTGACAAAACACACACATTCTTCATGTGGGAAAAACTGATATGGGTCTTAATCATTCTGTGCTCTCCAGCCACTGTTTTGGAGCTCTGTGTATCATTTGCAAACCCAGGATTAATTACATACAGCGGGGCAGGAGAAGCTAAAGTCCATGAGGCTCTTCCAGTTCTTCTAGTAAAAGGGAAAGAATGCAGACCTCTTGGCATAGGACTGTGGCTGATTCAGTGCATGTAGGAAATGCAAGCTTTTATTACTAAGCAGAGTGTTCCTAGAGTCATTCAGAGGACAGGGTGTCCAGGAGTCATTGGACCTCGCTCTGGTATGTACAGATGCTAATTTTTCAAAGGAGGTGGTGGGGCAGCACTAGTTTTGCGCTATTTGGGCAAATGTGCTACATTTTAAACAATCTATTTAGTTCCAAATTTTCAAACATTCTAAACAGTAGCTTAGTTAACAATGAACTCTGGTCAAATTGATTTTGTGGGGTTTTGAAGCACTTTTTAGTACTTGGGAAGCAAAAAGTACTTGGGAGAGCCAAGGTAGTTTAGTGGTAGAGTGTCAGCCTAAGACTGGGGAGACCTGGATTAAAATCCCCATTAATGAAGCTTATGTCAAAGAATGTGGCAGAGTGGCCGCCATTGTGTGTGTGTGTGTGTGTCAAGTGAGCCAGTGTGATGTAGTGGTTAAAGTTGTATTAGGCATGGAGCTACACAGGCTTGGATTTACTGCAGATTTCCACAGATGGAAAGGATTTCTGTCTGCAGAGCAGGTCCTCCCCACTTCCCTGCTGCAGCCCAAAATGCCCACTTACACCTGACAGAAATGGAGAGTATACAGTACTTTCTTGTGACCCATGGAAGATCAGGTCCGAAGTACGGCATGCTGAGCTTCTGAAATCTTTAACAATAATAGCTCATAATTGGACTGGCTTAAGGCCAGAAGACCGAGGGACTTAAGCATTATCCTTGACCACTTGAAAATCTGAATAATTATTCTGGCCTGGGTATGGTACTTTACTTTGGGCCTATGTATACCTTTTGATTTGCATTTCACTTTTGCTTGTATACCAGAATCTTAGTAAGTCCTTGTTGGTCCCTGTTGGCCCAGTTCCAGTCACTAAGTCAACTGAGCTACTGCCAACACCACCTAAACCTTTAATTCCAAGGCAGCAGGAGGAGACCCTAGGACAGTTTGGGATGGTTTTGTAGGATGAAGTTTCTCTTGCCTAGATGACAGTCAACCTATGTGGACTAGGCTAGTCTTTTGGTACCTTTCTAATATCCCATGTCTGTGCCTGTGTAGCTTAAATTAACAACCCTGGGGGAAAAACCCTAAAATTGCAGATTCATCAAACAAATAGAAACCGAAAGAGTGACACTACCTTATCTAAAATGTTTTATTTAAGGTACACAGTGAAAATGGAAGAGTCAGTCCCCAAAAATCTTGTTTAAGTAATATGTATGTATATATGTATATATAAAATCATATATGACAGAAACTTTCATATTGATAAATCCAGGTGGGAGACCTGACATTTTTGGGGATTAGGGTTACCAGACCCCTGCTGGGGGTGGAGGATCCCCCAATTTGGGTCCCCTCCTCCCTGCACTATCCAGTAGGCTGGTGGGGCTCTTACTGGGCTTAAAATGAGGCCTCAGCCCTGTCAGCAAGATGATGTCACTTCCAGAAGTGACATCATCACATCAGCACTGTTGACGGAGACACTCTGGTGTTTGAGCAAAACTCTATGGTAAAAACAGCCTCTACTTTCCCCCTCAAATACCAAAGCGTCTCCCTCAGCATCACTGACGTGATAACTTTATGTTCAGAAGTGACAATGGTACATCAGCGCCAGCCTCCCTCTGCAGCTGGTAAGTCCCCACGCACCCACCCCCATACTCCACCAGTTGCCAAAGGGGTCAACCTTAAAGTTTTTGGGGTCAACCTCAAACTTTTTGTTTGGTGAGGGGGTATGACCAGGGCAAAGGTCCTGCTTATTTCTATGCATAATCTTTATGCCTGGCTGGAGTTTGTGAAGAGCAGGTAACAATCAATTAGGACCCATGAAACTGCAGCAGCATTATCCTACCTGTGTTCCAAAGTACCTAATATAATAGGAATGCTCCTCTTATCCTGGAGAGAATAGGAACACATCATGATTAGTATCTATTTTTACTAGTAGCCACGAATAGCCCTCTCCTTCATGAACATGTCCACTCACTTCTTAAAGCCTTCCAAGTTGGCAGCCATCACCACATCCTGGGGCAGGGAATTCCACAATTTAACTATGCGTTGTGTGAAGAAATATTTCTGTTTATCTATTTTGAATCTCTCACCCTCCAGCTTCAGCAGATGACCCCACGTTCTAGTATAATGAGAGAGGCCTGTCCACTCTCTCCATATCATGCATAATTTTAAAGACCTCTATCATGGCACCCTTAACCGCCTTCTTTCTAAGCTCAACAGCCCTAAGCGTTTTAACCACTCCCCATAGGGCAGCTGCTCTAGTGCCCTGATCATTTTGGTTGCTCTTTTCTGCACCTTCTCAAGCTCTGCAATATCTTTTTTTAGGTGTCGTGACCAGAATTGTACAGAGTTCCAAGTGTGATCTCACCATAGATTTGTACAAGGGCAATACGATAGCAGCAGTTTTATTCTCTATTCCTTGTCTAATTAGCATTGAATTTGCCTTTTTTACAGCAGCCGCACACACTGGGTTGACATCTTCATCGAGCGATCCACTACCACCCCAAGATCCCTTTCTTGGTCTGTTGCTGCCATCTCAGATCCCATCAGTGTGTATGTGAAGTTGGGATTTTTTGCCCCAATATGCATCACTCTACGCTTCTTCACATTGAATTTCATTTGCCATTTTAATGCCCGTTCCTCCAGTTGGAAGAGATCCTTTCGGAGCTCTTCACAGTCCGATTTTATTTTAACCACCCAAAATATTTTGGTGTCATCTGCAAACTTGGCCACCTTGCTGTGACTTGTTTGCCTGTGACCTACAGTCCTTGACTCTCCACTGGTCTGGTAAAACTGCTTGAATTCTTCACATACAAGCACACAAGCTACGGTAAGTGTTGATAGGAAGGAAAAATCCAAACATGTTGAGTTACATATAATCATAATTCTAAGTGGCAGCTTCTGTTTTCAGGGATACAAGTGAAAGAATGAACTGATAGCCCAAAGAGTATCCTGGATTCCAGCTTTATCACTCAGGGCTATTCTCGGCTGTAACTATCCACACGGCTCAGCTAAAGGGACTGAAAGAGGAAATGAAAAACAGCCCCTGAAATGGTTTTCCTGTATGCAGAGGTTGAGTAAGCAAGTCTGAACATTTGTTCACTGCTCGAGCATCATGGGGTCTCATAAGAGAGGTGCCTGCTGAGGAGGCTTTTCGTCCCAGCATGGAGGTGGCAATATATGAAGACTTTCTGAAACAAAAAACTGAGATAAATAAAAATGACAGTGAGAAACGAGATGCAATACAGTCCTCAAAGACATACAGCCTATTCCTAAAGAGGGGGGTAGTTAGGCTGCAGCTGGGAACCGCACAGCCACGCTGCCTCCTGAGAAGCTTCCCTGCTGGAAAAAAAGAAATTAAAAATGCATTTAAAAAGAAACCCTGTGAAACTCTCCCATTGAGCTTCATGGGGTTGCACCAGCTATTTTGCAGGCATAACTGGATGTCTGCAAAATGGCGCATTCCTGGGGCGAAAAGTGTTTGGAATCCGGTGCGAGCTCTCATGCTGGAGAAACGCTGCCACAGAGGCAGCGTCAGCTTGCGAGGCTCACGTGAACATATGAAGCTGCCTTATACTGAATCAGACCCTTGGTCCATCAAAGTCAGTTTTGTCTACTCAGACTGGCAGCGGCTCTCCAGGGTCTCAGGCCTGATGTCTCCAGGGTCTCAGGACAGATGTCTTTCACATCACGTACTTGCCTAGTCCCTTTAACTGGAGATGCCGGGGATTGAACCTGGGATCTTCTGCATGCCAAGCAAATGCTCTACCCCTGAGGCACAGCCCCTCCCTGTACCGCTCTGCCCCTTCCCGACACCAGTGTGAGTCGCCTGTGCCGGCATCCATGCCACTCTGGATGGTCCAGAGTGGCACTTACTCAGTATGGTAAAGTTTATTGTTTGTGGCCAAAGGCCATTACAATCTGTCATACAATACCCAGTCATAAATAACAACATTAAAACATTCTGACCAAAAATGCTCATCATAAAATACATTAAATGCCCTGATTAAATACAGCTTTGTGTGTGTGTGTGTGGTGTGTGTGAAGTGCCGTCAAGTTGCTTCCGACTCATGGCGACCCTATGAATCAATGTCCTCCAAAATGTCCTATCTTTGACAGCCTTGCTTAGGTCTTGCAAATTGAGGGCTGTGACTTCCTTTATTTGGGCTAAATACAGCTTTAGCCCAAATTTTCTTGGCTGCTACAGCAAAGAGTGACTCTCTTTAGGAGACAGCTGGATTGGTGTCTGTGAGGAGAAAGAGCAGCTTCTCAGAATGTGAAAAGAGGTTTAGGTTATTTAGAAGCTCTGTAAAATTTTTAGTTCTGGGCTGTGTATAAAGAGGACAGAATAAAATATAATGCATTAAGTCCTCTGGAACTGCGTCTCCACAAATGCATAGAGGTACATGGTGTTTGGGAGTCATGTCCAGCTAGCAAAGCCGTTGGCATGGTTTGAAACCGGATTGAGGTAAAAGCTATTCTGAGATTGTGGAAGGGGATACTGACCAGATGTGAAGCTCTGACATGATCCCTTTTGAACTGTTTAAACCATGGGGAGAATTTGGACTGGGAGATTGATTGCCTGTATGATGCAGCGTCACACTTAAACACCCAATCATGAATGTTGGTACCTGCTATGGGGACACCCTGGGTGTCATCCGATATGGAGAAGCAATGCAGGATGTTGTTATAGCAGGCTAACTGGGCAGCATCATTTTGCAGCAACATGTTAAACATTGCCTGCGATGTAAATTGTCATATCATTGCTTTGTTTTTTCCAACATCTTAACACGGGCCCTAATTGAGGGCAAACCGAGTTCTGCTCACATCAAAGCTACAGGGGTGCCTCTGGGTAAAGCTAGAATTTTCTTTAAAAGGGATTTTGGATAGATTCCAATTTTGTGGCCAGACTATCTTTCCAACCCCAAACCTCTACCCCATATAAAAGTTGGGGAACAACCTTACTTTGATATAGTTTCAGAGCTGGATCGATCAGGAAACCTCCTCTGGTGCAGTAAAATTTCAGAATAACCCCTATATATCTTAAGACTATGGCTCTAGTAATTGGCAAATGAGCTCTCCAGGTTAAAGTTTCACTGAACATTACCCCTAGATATTTGAAGGTGCTGCATTGCTCTATAGAGATTCCATCTATAGACCACTTCCAACTTGTGAGGACTTTTCCTAAAGACCATCACTTTTGTCTTGGTATAACTGGACAGTCCAGAGTGGAACTTATGCCAGCGTAGGGGACACGCCGGCTCCTGAGAAGCTTCGCCCCCTTCAGGATTGCACAGATAGGATTGCACACAATGTGGATCTGCCTTCATCAATAAGGAACTGGCGACTGTTTCAGCTATACCTTTTACTGATTACTATTGTGTCATTCAGGGGTCACTATGCTTTCCTTTGGAAATATTAAAACAACCCACCAGAGGCAACAATCCTACATTGTTTACATGATCAATTGTTACGAAAACAAGACTGACAATTTCCTTGTAGCTCTTTACAACCTCTGATTTACGCCTAAAGTAACAGTATGGTTGATTGTATAAACAGGTCCCAGGGCTGACAACAGAGCACAGAAAAAGACTGAGGGATAAAGAATGTGGTCAAATGCAATTATATTTTGCACAGTGCATGTTGAGATCAAATATATATGAGAATGCAGGAGAGGAGACCCTTTCCTTGCTTATATGGTAATGGTTCTTGTGCATCTTGGGTGAAATCTATGAAATCCGAATGATTAGTTTCACAAATCTTAGTCACTGACATTCATGGATCTCACTTAGGGTTGTGCAAAAAAATAAATAAAAAAAATAAAATAAAAAAAAAACCCCAGTACATTTCACGTTTACTGGGCCTGATTTTTTTTAATTTTTTGGTAAACCCGGAATAAGCCAAATAGCATACCGGTAAAGGTGTATTTCAGCTTTATTTCTGGGTTTGCAAAAAAAACAACAACCATTGGGCCCATTATAGTCTATGGGGATTTTTTCCCGAAGCTCCTGGGGGGGGGGGGGCATTTTTGGAAGTAGAGTTCCCAAATTTTCCGGGTAGCTTCCAGGGACTCTCCTTGTATGAACCCCAAAGTTTAGTGAAGATTGAGTCAGGGGGTCCGATTTTATGGGGTCTGGAAGGGGGGCCAACATCCTTCAAAGAGCAACATGGTAAAGTTTACAATGCTTCCCAATGGAGGGGGTCGACCCCTTCGGGTCCCCATAAAATCGGACCCCCTGTCCCAAACTTTACCAAACTTTGGGGTTCATGCAAGGAGAGTCCCTTGCAGCTATGTGGTGAATTTGGTAACTCTACCTCGACAAATGCCCCCCCTGGATAATTTTAAAAGTACTTACTTTTCATACTCTGTAATGGCCACAACTACACCAATAATTGTATGCAAAGTCAAATTGGCTTATTATAATGTGCTACAGAAGTATTCAGATTCCAGCTGAAACAGTAGTTTGCAGAGCACAGTCAGAGAAAGCTGAGCCCCCACCTTAGATAACTGCAATTTGAGATCAAGGCAATTAATACCCACACAGTGACTCATTATAGCTACAGTTTGGTTCCTCTTGACCAAAATAGTTCTATCAGAAACTGAAAGGCAAAGAAAGTCCTTTCTCCCTTGATAGATTTTTTTCTTTTCCTTTTTAATAAAAAGGAACTGAGATAAAAGTAGAATGTATGGGACCCTTCTGAATGGCATTTGATGTCACACAAGACTCTCATTTGGACTAAAACAAGGGCAGACAAGTTATTAGGCAGCTTTCCATGGGCCACCATTCAGAATGTGATATAGGGGGGTGGGGGAAGTTACTTTTTGTCAAGATATCCCAGCACCATGCTTAAAATCTATGCCCTCCCTGGATTTCTCCGAAGAAGGCACCATCCATAATGCAAATTCCAGCTGATAATGGCCAAAAGCAAAGTAATTTGATTTGTTCCCCCAGTTACTGACCGCCTGTCATGCCTACCATCCAGCTGCTAGCTCCAGTTTTCCCAGCTGAAAACTACTGTGTTTCTCGTGCATAGCCATTATTCACAGAGAAAGGTGGAATGCCTCTTGCCTAGAATTGCTATATACATGGCCAAGTTCTGTATGGAGTAGGAGTCATAGAACTCCCACTCCAGAGTTGACATTGGGAGGTAATTCCAATGCAGTGTTTTCCTCTGTGGGAGCAACTCTGGAATTAATTTCATTTCAAAATAGATGTGGGATTTCCTGGAAAGATCCATGAATGGGGTACCATAGGCCTGCTGGCTTCCATCTATGGGTCTCTCCATTGTGGAATGCATTTGTATTTTCACACCTGACCTACCATTTTCTTCTTGTATTTCTCCCTGGGAATAGTGCCAGCACCATTCATGAGGAGGGAAACGTCATGTCATAATTGGCTTAAAGTGTTATATATTTCCTATGGCAGCTCTGCCAGCATAGAGACACTGGTAACACCTGCTGCCAGTCCTTTCAATAAGGCTCCTTTTGGCAAAAAATATTGCAAACACAATATGTTTGTGCGTAGGAAGACAGAGTTGGCATAATCAGAGTCATACTCAGGATGCCAGTTCCTTTGTATGCCATAAGGAAAGGAGGCGGCAGAAGGAGTTGCAGCATTGGTTAATATGTAGTGATCTCTCATGTACCTACTGTTAAGGGAAATGTATGTACCTACTCTCATGTACCTACTGTTAAGGGAAATTTGCTGATGGGACACAACAAAAGGAATTGCTTATGATGTCCCAGTCTCATTTTTGTGCCCCAGAAAAGGACCTGATCTCTTTGAGATCGCTAATAGATTATTTATTTAAGCATTCCTATCCTGCCTTTCCACTTGGTACAATAATAATTAAAACATCCTCATGGAAAATCAAAGACAAAACAACAAGCCCCCAAATCCCTCCCCCTCTTAAAAGATGCCTGCTATTCAAATCCCCTCAAAAGCCCTGGCAAACAGACAAGCCTTGCAGCACCTCCTGAAGATCTCCAAGGAGGAGGCCCCCTCCCCTCTCCACGGAGCCCATTCCAGAGCTGGAATCATAATGGAAAAGGCCCAGGCTCTGGTCAATGCCCGATGGCCCACCCTAAATGGTGGGAGAGCCAACAGATGGCTGCCTGATTACTGTAGCTGGGACATAGGGATGTATGGAAGGAGTTGGCCCTTCAAGTACCGGTATGTGGGTCCTAGGTTGTGAAGGGCTTTAAAGGTCATAACCAGTACCTTGAATTGAACATTTGAAATTTTCAAATATTTCATGCAACCTGTGGTTAGTAATATGCAGGAAGATATTATTGCAACAACTACTATCAATTAACATTTATTCAAGGGAGCACAGGCAGGAGTCCCACCTTTTTTTGTACTCAGTTACTGGCCAGGACCAAATATGTTTAGCTGAGCTTAACACCCTAAACAGAGGAAAGAAGGAACATTCTTTAGATGTAGCCTCCAACTATCTTTACTTGACAAAAGGCCTCACCGTCCAAACGTGCTGACCATCCATTGTTTAGATCCATTCCAATCTGGTTTCAGGCCTGCTAACAGGATTGAAATGGCCCTTGGTTGCCCAGGTGGATGACACACGCCAGGAGATGGACAGGGGGAGTGTGACCATGTTAATTCTCCTGTACCTCTTGGCAGCTTTTGATATCGTTGATCATGGTAACCTTCTGGATCGCCTTTCGCGATTAGGAGGCACTGTTCTGTGGTGGTTCTGGTCCTACCTCAAGGGTAGACTTCAGAGTGTGGTGCTGGGGGACTACTGCTCAGCCATTGGCTTTTGGCATACAGGGTTACCCAAGGCTCCATCTTGTCCCCCCATTGTTTTCAACATCTATGTAAAGCTGCTGGGAGAGGTCATGCAAAGATATGGGCTGAGTTGCCACCAATATGCAGATGACACTCAGCTCTATCTCACACTAACAGCAGATCCCAGGGAGGCTGTGGAAACTGTAAGGTGCCTAGAGACAGTTTTGGAATGGATGCGGGCTAACAAGCTAAAACTTTAGCCTGACATAACAAAGTTGCTATTGGTGGGGGAGGGCCTTGATCCAGGAAATTAATTATCCCCTGTTCTGGGTGGGTTTGCACTCCCCTTAAAGGAGAAGGTTCACAGCTTGCAGGTGCTTCTGGACCCAGGCCTCCTGTTGATTGAACAGGTGGCAGTGGTACCCCTCAGCAACTTTGGCTGGCGAGCCAATTGTGGCCTTTCCTGGGCAGAAAAGCTCTTGCCACTCTGGTGCATGCCCAAGTAACATCTAGATTAGAATGGGCTTAGGAGGTACCTAAGGACTCCTACGCCCGTGCTACTTGTGCTGTGCAAACTGGTATGGATGCCAGTGTAGTGTCACTTGCGCCGGCCCCCCTGAACTGCTGTAGCAGATCGGCCCTCGGACACCAGCTCAGCCTCCCGCCAGTGTCCTGCCAGCACTAGTCATTGCGCCAGTGTTCGGGTGGGGGGGAGCTTCCAGTAGGCAGCTTCCTAACCCCTTTCAGCCCTGGAACGTCCCCATTAGCAACAGCAGTGCTGCACCAGCTTTTTGTTGGTGCAGCATTGAAAATAGCAATGGGGCTTTCCCTCCTTTTCTTATTTTTATTTTTTAAAACACCCTCCCCCACCCCCACCCCCACCCCCCACTGCAGCGGCCAAACCTCTTTGGAGGCCACGCTGTCCCCGGCCGCTGCAGCTCTCAGAAATGCACTGCAAGTCATTAATGACATGTGTCCATCCAAGGCAAATGAACAAGGAGAAGAGAGCTTCCTTCTTGTGTCTGAAAATTCATAATCTCGCTTTCGACAGTCCATCCACCTCTGGGGTTGTTCTGGTCTTCCTGTTGAGAGAAAGAAATTACAAATAGCCTTTTATGCCCCTTTTGTGTGACAGCCCAGCAAGGTGTGAGATGTTAAGTCTTTTGTTTCACTCCAGCCAGGTCTGTCTGCATAACTAAGCACTGAAGTGCTTGGTGCTTGGGAGAGAGATGGCTCATGTCCTGTTTTCCTTTTGTCAGTCTTTTTCTAGCATTGAAACCCAGAGCATGTGCAGAGGGTAAGCCCAGTAAGATATGGGGTAGTTTCCACTGAGAACTTTCACTGTAAGTTAAATGGCCAGTCTGCTCCTGCGAACACTTTTCAGTGATAGCCCCATTGCAGTAATGCAGCCTGATTTTACAAATGTATGAATAGCCATGACAAGGCTATCCTTTTGGGAGGTGGAGGATTTAGATGGCACAATTAAAGTAACCAAGCTAAGCATGTCACTTGTGCTTCCAAATATAGCTCCATATAGAACAGGGTGGATATCAACTACATATTCAGCTGAACTGCTTTCAATATCTCCATCCAGTTTGGACAGTTTCCATTTATTAGCCCTCACCTAGACCATTAAGCACTCCAGGCTACATATTCAGCTGAAGTGCTATCAGTATCTCCATCCTGTTTGGACTGAGTTTCCATTTATTAGACCTGACCTAGACCATTAAGCACTCCAGGCATCAGTCTATTTATTTAATTTATTTATTTACATTATTTGTAGTCCGCCTTTCTCACTCGGACTCAAGGCGGAATACAAAGAGTGAGTCAATACAATCAACAAGATGGGACATTCAATAAACAATGAAATAGGATTAGGTTTGTAGAACCAACCAGAAGTCTAAAAACAGAACTGAGGCAAAGCATAAGTATTAACATGACACATTAAATAATGCAAAATTTCATAGTAGGCTCCTAGTTTCCGTCTACACATCGCCACATCTGGAATAGAAGAAAACAAGAAACAGAGTGGGATGTTATCAGAATCTTGATAATACTTTCCCCAAATCCTTAGAAAACCTTTCTCAGAGACTTCATGTAGTTTTTAAATGGCATCGAAGATGATATACCTTAACAAACCCCTTGAAAATAGAGATAGAACTAAAGACTAAAATACAGTAATCACCACAAGTTTATCAAATTATATCAACTTCAGCCTTACCACCCCACAAAACAAAGTCTGCCTAGTAATTGTTGGGATGTGACGTCACCCCATGGGTTAGGAATGACCTGGTGTTTGCACAGGGGACCTTTATAATGATCTACATCTAAAACCTAACTAAATCCAATAGAGAATCCAATAGAGAAATTCCAAATGTAGCCAACATTCTGTAGTGGTTAGAGGGTCATACTAGAACCTGGAGAGGCTGGTTTGAATCTCTACTCGGCCAGGGAAGCTTGCTGGGTGGCTTTGGGCCAGTCATACACTCTCAGCCTAACCTGCCCCACAGGGTTATTGATAAAATGGAGAAGTGGTAAGCCACTTTAGTCTCCACTGGGGCAAAAAGTGGCGTGTAAATGAAGTAAAACAATAAAATAAATGTAACCAATATTACAAGCAATAGCAAAATCAAATCCTTAGAAATCATCTTATTCCAATATCAAAGGCCAAATTCAGCTTGCATCCAAATGCTGTCTGGATGAACATCTAGATCAAGATGTCATCGATCCACACTGTGTTATTTTCAAATGCACATTCTCATTCACATTCTGTGCCTAACAAGCACGTTAAGAAGCACTGGCACCAGGACCATAGTCCATCTCCTTACCCACACCTTGCATTGCATGAACAATTTTGTACCTTTTTTGCAAGGGGATGTGGAAAAATCCAGAAAAGGGATAATCATTTCCAAAGAGGCAAACATTTTCACAAACCATGCCACCCTTTAGGTCAGCACTAGCCTAAGCTGTAGTTTTTTGGGGTTTTTTTTGTTGTTGTCACTGATTCCTTTTGTTGACAGAGAAGATATATGAGGAGCATCAAAAAGAAGATGGATTTCTTGGGGCTGGATGAACTTTTTGTTTTTCAAGTTAATGTTTTTTCTTAATCTTTCCTTCTGTGTTTTACTTGGCTCACCTACGTGCAAAGAATTTGAATTATGAACGAGCTATCCACTGGACATTCAATCTTATCAGCTTGAAGGGATGATACAAACAGCTTTGTTTCGCTGTCCAGGCTGTCATAGAGGTAGCTGATAAAAGCTGATAAAGGAAGAGACATCAGGATGTGGAGCCAAAGATTTAAGGTCATTTTGTGATTAGATCAAAGACTGGCTTCCTCCTGAGGAAGAAATGTTTATAAAGGTGATGGTAAGTGGAGCACACAATGCAAAAAGAGCCTGGGCCCTTAAGTATAAATTAGACTAATTAAAGCAGCACTTAGAAGGGACATGATGAACTCCTAATATATAAGGATCTCTTTGTTAATCATTAAATGACACTTTCTTTTAATGGTGTGTTTCTGAGCAACCAAGCAAGTTTATTACCCTGCAGTTAACTTGGTAGGATAATTTTATGAGTAAAAAAAACACAAGTTACTCCAAGGTTTCTACCGGAACTGCCATAAAATAATAAAATAACAGTTTTGGTACAGCTGGTTTGTTTTCTTCATGGCACGGGCCGCTGCTTCCATAGCTCTGTTTATAATGGCTGCAGTAGGTACACTCCTTTTCAAGCTGATCTTCTCTCTGGCATCAACAAATTTTGGTCACCTTCTTGACACTTTGCTGCTTTCAAGAACTGAGCATCTCTCGGGCATCCTGTACTTTCCCTTGGATTTTGAACCTGGCATCTTTCTGAAGCAGTTTCTCCTGGGCATCTTTCACACCAATTTTCTGTCGGGTGTCGGTAACACCAATCTTTTGACGTGCATGAAATGTCCGTTGGAAACCAACACTTGATGCTGGCCTGCCAAGAAAAGTTTGTTGGACTCAAATTCGGATCTGAGACCACCAAATACTGGCCTGATATTCAACCTCCCCTTCAGGTTTACATTGACACCACGCTTCCTGATCAGCTCGTCAGAGATAAGTCAGCCATGTTGTTGCTAGGCCTGGAGACAAGTCGCAGCGCGTTTTGGTACAGCAAGATATTGAAAGTTTTGAAATTGCAACTGACTTTTAACTGAGCTACTGTCTGACCCTCCCCCCCCCCATTTCCAGGCCTGAAAACAGTTGAATGTTTTAAAGAACTACGTTTCCTATTTGTGGTCTCCCTCTGAGATTCTTCACATTTATACAGCATACCAACATCCTGTGCAGCAAGCATGTAAATTGTGGAGTGCAGAAGCATCGTCCTAAATATTCAGCACCTGTGTCAGGAAAACTAGATCCTGATCATCTCCACTGCTTGTGTAAGAATGTATATCTGCTTTTACACTCCACAGGTTTGTTGTACAGAATAACATTAGTGCATCAGTGGCATGTACACAATTGCTGCACAAAATGTAGGCATCTTTTTGCAGGCAAGACAAGCAGAGTGATAGGAAATACATGGCCTAAACTTTCACAGTTGTTGCAACAATGAGTCTTACTAGAAACGGAAGTTAAATGAATTATAGGGTAGCAAATGCACTCACAGCATGAGTCTGCACTCACCTCCCATTCTCTTCTGAGAGCAGAAGGGTTCCACTGCGCATGATATGATTAAGTAGGGATGCCAAGTGCCTGGAGGAAAAAAGTCCTGTGCCTTTAATAGAGGCTGGATGGTATGTTATTTACCAGGTGATGTTATTTATCTCCATGCCATGAAAACCTTCAGCTGCGGGCACATGAAGCCTCTGTTAAAGGGTGAGACATTCTTCTCCAGGCCTGTTTGCAACTGTAGTTGTTCAATGACCAGTAAACACATACAAGCAAGGCTGCTTTAATCACTTCCTTTAAAGGCCACTTTGTTGCCCAAATTTGTCTGAAACTTCCTATTTTCCCTCAAAAAGAAAAAAAAATCCTCAAGGAATTAAAATTGAATTCATGTTTTGGAAAAGGCCAGGGTCCTGAATGGCTTAAATTCATGTTAAAATTTTAAAATAAACTTGATCAACCAACCTGTTTTTATGTTAGTCTTATTTAAAGTAGTTGAATGAAAAATAGATTAGAGTAATTGTGCTACTGCCTAAGATAGAAAGGCACTGTTTTGAATTCTCAGCGGCACTAAGTGCCTTAACATTTATGAAAGTCATCTTCAGTGATCATGCTTGCTGTGGTGATGACTTCTCCCTTTGATCTCCCATCTGTTCAGTGTCACTGGTTAGCTGGTTATGCTCCCTGTTTCTCATCTGAAGCAAATTATTCAGTATTAAGCATTTAGCCCTAGAAAAAAAGCAAAATGAGTCTGCGTAGCTTAATTTTAGGTTACACTGACAGGTGATTCCCAAATGAAGAGAGAACACATCGCCACCAGACTTTAATGATCACTGTAATTCATCCCAAAATGTGTTTCACTCTGGGTTTCTTGCAGTACCCTCCTAAGTAGAATGACACCAATCTAAGTCCACTGAAGTCAACAGGTGTCACTCTGCTTAGGGTGGCACTGTTAGATACACAGTGCTTTAACCTAAAGTCCTACTGCAAACATCTTGGGTTTGGATCCTATGACAGCATTTCACATGTGCTTCACTCTGACTGCAGCAGAGCTCGATCCCTCTGTCTCTAGCACTCCTGTTTGTGCAAGGGCTCACTGGAAACCACCGGTCATGTGCAAGTGGAAACACTAGCAGCAGAGGAAGTGAGCTGCGCTGAAGCTAGAGTGAAGCGTGTGCAAAATGTGGTCTTAGGGTCCAAGCCAAGATCCTTGCAGTAGGACTAGGGAGGCTAAAGCATTATGCATCGAACTGTGCCATCCTCGTTGGGCAACACCTGAAGGCCAAAGTAGAAGTGACGATATCCATAAGTCTGACCTGTGGATGCTGCCACCATTTTAAAGAGATTTAAAAATGCTGCAAGGACAATTTGATGGACTGAGGAGCTCTTGTTCCCTCTCCCCATCTTTTCAAGTTCAGAAATGACCTCCCCCCAGCCCACTGCTGTTTCAGTACTTGAAACGGTGTTGGGGGGGGGGGGGCAAGAGTGCCTCAGCTCTCCATACTGCAGGCCTGAGGTTATGGTTTTTTTCAGGGAATTGAAAGAGGAAATAGTGGGGGAAATGAGGTGCTCCCCTCAAGTCCTTTCAGGACTGTGCAATTGAGTCTGACCTGGCAGCCAGCACCATGCAACTGCCACTTTCCCCAGATATAGGCAGCCAGAGGAAAAGCTGAAAATTTGGGGAGGGGAGATAAATGTAGGATGGCTGGTGGGTGGGAAGCAGAGAAAGAAGCAGAAAAAGGAGCTATGGGTGATTTCAGAGAAAGAGGCAATAATGGGGGAAGGGGGAAATGGGGAGGGGCTGTGGCTCAGTGGTAGAGCTTCTGCTTGGCATGCAGAAGGTCCCAGGTTCAATCCCCGGCGTCTCCAGTTAAAGGGACTAGGCAAGTAGGTGATGTGAAAGACCCCTGCCTGAGACCCTGGAAAGCTGCTGCTGGTCTGAGTAGGCAATACTGACTTTGATGGACTGAAGGTCTGATTCAGTCGAAGGCAGCTTCATGTGTTCATGTGATCCATCAGGGTGGGCTCCATCTGTCCAACAACATGAAAGAGTACCTCATTGCTGGATTTTAGATGCAAGACAAGTACACTGAATTTGAGTCAGAGACTATCTTAGGAAGATATTTTAATGCTAAAAATGGCTCCTGGGGCATTACAAATAATAAAAAAGGAGCGGGGCGACTCTCTTGTCACTTAAAAATAAATGATAGCCAGGACACTGTCTAATTAGGACAGAGAGGGCAAAAACTCAAGGTCGCTTTATCCTCCTTTAATCCCTGTTTGAGCTAGGATTCAGCCAGGATTGAACGCATGCGTTTCGCCAAATGTACGTTCGATCCTGGCTGAAACAGGGATTAAAGGAGGATAAAGCGACCATGTGTTTAGAGCACTGGTTCCCAACCAGGGGTCCATGGACCCCCAGGGGTCCGCGAGAACTAAATTAAGGTCCGCAAAACAAAGTTCTAAACCCATAATAAATTAATATTTTCAATTAAAAGTTCTCTATTATAAATATATATATATATTCAAATATTATTCTAAGTTTAATGTTTAACTAACAGTTATGATTAAAGTTTATTTTCAAATTCTCGGAATTTTTATTTTGAACCTTGGGGTCCCTGCACCGAACAAAAAAGTCCTAGTGGTCCCTGGTCAAAAAAAGGTTGGGAACCACTGGTTTAGAGTGTGGGTGGTCGATCTTCCAAGGGCGAAAACGCATGGTCACTTTATCCTCCTTTAATCCCTGTTTCAGCCAGGATCGAACGCATGCGTTTCGCCTAATGTGCGTTCGATCCTGGCTAAAACAGGGATTAAAGGAGAATAAAGCGACCATGCGTTTAGAGTGTGGGCGGTCGATCTTCCAAGCGAAACGCATGGGTTCGATCCTGGCTGAAACAGGCATTAAAGGAGGGTAAAGGGACCGCGCGTTTTCGCCCCTAGTAGGCTGCAGGCCCGGATCCTCTTCTTCCAGGAGGAGCCTTTGCCATCGGATGGCCTGAAGCACAGAGACCCGCCGGTCGATTTCCCCTCAGAAACCGCAACATCTCGCGCCCCTTCCCCCCCCCCGCCTCCCTCCGGCCTCCTTCCCGCCTCTGCGCCTCCCACCAAGCTCCCCTCAGGGCCCGAGCCGCCGTACTCTCGCGTCTCCTCTCCCTCCCCAATAGGGGCTCCCTGGCCGCGCGGGGCGAAAGCCTCCCGCTTCACAAATGCCCATGGACTCGAAGGCCCTCCCTCCTCCCCGCCTCCCCCCCCTCCCCAGCAGCCCGTTATAGTGCGTGAGGGGGCGGGAACAGCGGGGACTTGGCCGGCGAGCGAGGAGAGAGGGAAGACGCGGAGGAGCCGCGGCCCAGGTTAGCCGCGGGCCGCGGGGGGTCGCGGTTGGTTTCCCGGGCCCGGAGGCTGGCGGAGCGGCGGCGGCCGCCGGGGCTCCACGTGGCGGGCGAGGACAGGGCGGCGGCGGGGGGCGGAGAAAGCGAGCTGAGGGGGGCACGCGGGGCTGCCGCTGAGTCCCGGGATGGGGCCGCGAGGAAGGAGAGGCGCGCGTGGGGCCGACGGCGGGAAAGGGGATATAGGGACTGGACGTGAGAGGGACAACGGTTATTCAACGGTTATTCAACGGACAACGGTTGGATATGGGGGGGGGCGGCGAGGCATGGGGTTTTGGCTAGCGATGTGCCTAGGAGGCGTAGAGCAGAGCGCGTGGAGGCGGTCGGGAGACGTGTTCGGCCGGCCGCCCTGCTAGGGTGGCCGTTGGAAGGACCCCCCCCCACCCCTCTTTTTTAATTTTTTTATTTTTCAAACTAGTTCACATTCTATTATATCATTCCATTCATATAGTACATGCTAGAAACAATTTCTATCTTATCACTAAACAATTATATATCGTTGACTTCCCCTCTTCCCCCCCCCCCGTCCATTTGGTATTCTTATTTCTCTCTTTGTATTTAGTGTCTAATTCATTGTAATACACCACCTTAATCATTATCTTAAACTCTACTTTTTAACGGTAGTATCTTAATTACTTCCAAAAATTTGAATTAGATCAAAACATATCCCTTAATGTTTCCCAAATTGAGTTCATTCACACAGTATATTGTCCATGCCTCCCATTCTTCCACAAATTCAGCATTTTCTTTTTGATTTATTAATGCGGTAAGTTTTGCCAACCTTATGTGAGTTTGGGGGGAGTTTGGTTGCTGCCAGTATCGGCCAGGAAAGGTTTGCTTTGCCCAGGGGTTGGGAGGAAGGCATGTGGGCTCTCATGCTTGAACACGTGGGACTAGGTGGTACGGTGGTTTAAAGGGTACACCGTCAACAGGGTTAGAGTTGGACGTGAGTGGTTTGTGCTCTGTGTGTGAAAGAGAGTGAGCTTGTTTCTTATCGTTTTATTGTCCGATTTGAGCATGTTTGTGCTGAGACAGATTTATCTCTGTGGATAGCTTATCTGGAAGGCGGTGGATAACTCCCATCAGTGCTCTCACAGCTCTGCGGCACACCATTCCTCTCAGCACATGTATATAGGCAAAGTCGGGACTGGCTTCTGGTGGTGGAAATTGGTTCACATGTGGCTCGATTCACACGTGCATTTCGTTGGTGGACTCACAACTGAATGCATGAACGGTCACCATTTTAAAAGAGTGTTTGGGGCACTGCAAGGTAGCATGCACGGTGTATTTGTGCTGTTTGAACGGTGATGGCTCTGTGTCTTTTTATTTGATGTCGCAGCCAGGAAGCGGTAATGAGATCTGCGTGCACAAATGTGGTGCAGGCTCTGTGTGATGTGGATGGGGTAAAGTGTTAACAAGACCAAGGGATAACTGTGGTTCCGTTTGTGGCAAATGAACAAATGCTTCTCCTTGATTGTAAAATACATTTTTCCAGGAAAAGGGAACACAACTCTGGGTAGTTAAATTATGTATGTTTCCTCTGTGAGTTTGTGAGCCTTTCAAAAGGTTAGGCTTTGGACTTGGGGTGGGGGGAGACTTTCTCATATTTTTTTTCCTAGAAGGGGCTTGCCTTGTTTACTGTGCTGTCTTGTGGTGAGTGTTTGAGCTTATAAGAGTGATGTCACTTAATGCCACATGCTGGAAACACTTGTTGTACATAGAAATAGTTTGCTGAACTAACATACTGTGCATTGTTTTCTTCACGTACAAGCAAGATTTAGTAGTTAGACCGCAAACAGAAATTACAAATTCTGAGTGCCCTGCTTTTCATCAACACTTGTTATTGGCAGTTTTAATAAAGATTGTTCTCTTCATTCACCTTGATCGTGTTACCACTCGTGATGTGTTTTGGGTTATATAGGCTTTTTGTTATGGGAAGCTAAGGTTCCATGTTGTGAAATTATGTTGCTGAGATTTTCAGGTTTGTATATGTTCCAAAAGGCACAACAGAGGGAAGTGGTTTAAGAGGCACTGCTTGCAACAGAGTTGGATTGTTGTCCTTCAGCATTAGCTAGATCTATGTGCATTCTGTGTGTGCTGCTTGAGGACTTGGATGCACATTTGCATCACCTGAGCTCTGTGGAACGAGTAGGATGCATTTTTGATTGGAGATGCGTGTTAATATCTAGGGCCACCATTTACTATGCACATCTGGTTGGTTACACATGGCTACAATTGGACTGAGGATCCCTCCCTTGCAACTATTAGTTACTTTTCTTACAGGAAAGTACCAGTATGCAAAATAATTTACAGGAAAAGAGATCATTTGGCTCTGATTGTGGCAGATCCTCTTGTATTTTCCAATTTCAGCCATCCCTGTCCTCTATATGGCAAGATTGTTTGGTTAGTTTGGAGTACAGTCTGTTTCCATATGGCTGTTTGCAAAGTGGCTTGCCTCGTCAACTTCTGCTGCATTTATTTTCTGACACCTTTATTTGTCACTATCTCTTTCCCAAAGTGGGGAATTTGTGCCTGATACGGAGTCTTTTCTTCTGTAATATCAGAGCAGTCAATCATAGGAATTTGACTCAGCAATAGAAATAGCTGGAAGTGCAAAATCTTGTACATTTTTGTACATACAATATTGCATATACAGGCATTTGTGATAGCACAGAGAATGAATGCCTTATAATGCAAATAGCCATGTGCTGCATGGCTAGCTCCACTGAGATTCTAGCACTAATTGACTGACTTAATTAGGGTTGGGAGCTCAGTGGTTTTATCTGTGCAGTTGGAACTGGCTGATCCTGTCATTTGGTATGCTTTCATTGATCATATATAACAATTTAATGAATTGAGCCTTGATAATGTCTCTAGCACAGAAACAGGCATGTTTCAGTTCTACCACTATAGTTTCTTAATCTTTGAAACTGGCAGTCACTCAGAATGGATCCTTTCCCTTTAAAAATAAATGCTAAACTATATGTTCTCAGCCTAATCTGCCTCACAGAGTTGTTGTGAGAATTGAATGGAGGAGAGGAGAATGGTGTATGCCTCTTTAAGTCGAATTGGGGAGAAAGGTGAGGGTATGAAGTAAATAAATACTAAGTATTGTACTTCACTATGACTGGCACAGCCTTTCACAGGAGAATGGGTGCTAACTAGTGAAGGAACAGCCTTTTTTAAAAGCAGCCTGTCTTCCTGCTACCCCCTGTCCTCAGTCCCACTGCACCGTGTTTGGCTGTCCCATAACAAGAACCATTTCTCATTGTTATAAATTATAACCCTGATGCAACTGTCAGTGTCAAATAGCAATCATGCTGAGTCAATGCGGGAAGTTCCACCCCTATAGCTTGTAAGGAAAATCAGTCAACCTAACTGAAAGTTACATGTGCATTACATCAGTCAGTTTCAGCTTCTTTTACTTCCAGGTATGTATACCCAGACCATCATCACCACTGTCTCCCTATTTCCATTTACTAAACAAGGATACTGTTTGTGGTTTACTTTGTAGTTCGTGACCTCATAAAACTTAAAACATCTATTCCTTGGTTTCACTGTTCTACTTCTGAACAAATAAAGGTGTCGGTTCTTAGGCTATCTGGGCTGTATTGACACCAGTATAATTTGCCACTACATGCCCCATGTTTTCCTGGCTGCTTCCTGTAGAGACTTATTTCCTTGTATTGAGATTGGTGTCTGATTTTAATTCCTCCCCCCCCACCTTGCCAAAATGTTGCATGGTAAAGGAGAGAACTTTGAGATGGGACTGTAATGTAGCTGGGCTGGTGCAAGGTCAAAAGAAAATCTCTTATCCCTGCTCAAAAAAAAAAAAAAATCAGCAGAAGATAATTCAGTGTCTGAGGGGAATAGGCATATTTGTGGAAAACTGGTAGGGGGGAATTCCTGTAATGTAGATAGTAGTGCAGTAGTTGAGGACTTTCCTTGACTTGTCATGGGAAAGTCTACGCCTTGAATGGATTATATCATGTCCTTGTACTATTATAGAAGAGTAGTTATGTTGGTCTTTAAGGTGTTTGCTGCTTGTCAGGCACTACAAAGTGGGCTCTAGTTTCTGTGCAAACTAAATAAATAGGCTGCAAGCTGTGTGAGTAACCCTGTTGAATAACATGAGACTTACTTCTGGGTAGACCTGCTTAGAATTGCCTTTTACAGTGCAATCCTAAATACAGTTACACCCTTCTAAGCCCAGTGGCTTTAGAGGTTTTAGAAGGGTGTATGTCTATTTAGGGTCGCACCGTTAATCTACTAACGCTGCAGTGATATTTCATATAATATTTCAACAGTCCAGTCTTGTCCTGCTCCACATACTGTAGTGTAAACAGAATCTTGTTTTGCTTTACTTAAAACTGGCATCCTGTATTAGGCAAGGGGTGCAGAGTCATAATAGAGATATTTTTTAAAAAAAGGTAAAGGTCCCCTATGCAAGCACCGGGTCATTCCTGACCCATTGGGTGACGTCACATCCCAACGTTTTCTAGGTAGACTTTTGTTTACGGGGTGGTTTGCCAGTGCCTTCCCCAGTCATCTTGCCTTTACCCCCAGCAAGCTGGGTACTCATTTTACCAACCTCGGAAGGATGGAAGGCTGAGTCAACCTTGAGCCGGCTACCTGAAACCAACTTCCGTTGGTTTCGAACTCAGGTTGTGAGCAGAGTTTGGACTGCAGTACTGCAGCTTTACCACTCTGCGCCACGGGGCTCTAATAGAGATATTTACTGTGCTCCATTGCTGCATTCAGGTATATACTCTGAATGCAGCAATGCAAGGGAATTAGAAGCAGTTTCTTCTGTGAGGGGAAAACTTAGGGCAGTTTGAGCCACATAATTCATGCATAGGTTTTCCCTACAGAAAAGTAATGATATCCAAATGTTTTAGACTGTCACATACCTGCTCTTTCCTAAAATACAGTTTTACAGTATCCTTTTGAGGTCCTTCTTTCTTCATAAATTCCTAAGACCTTTAGCGTTGAAAATGTTCTAGATTTATAGGTATCAACACAAGATTTCAGACATCTTGCTAAGTGGAATTTTCCAGCCCTAGTTCTGACTACTCTGGATGCTGTTGAGGCCTTCTTTATCTACTGTGTTAGTCTCCGTTTCCCATCCTACAGCCACTTGGATGTACAGCTGAATTGCAGTGGGCCTTGAGGGAGTATTTGTGTTGCTGCAGCACCACTGGCAGCTGCTGTGGTTGACTGGGTAGGTTAGTGGGGAGATGTTGGATCACAGCACCAAATTAAGAGGACATGTTCCCTCACATGACACAAAGACCCTTATGCACAGAAAGTATAAGAGTGAGCTTTAAGGAAGTTAAAGGCCTTTTATATGCAGTGATTGGATTATCTGACTTGCTTGCTGAAATATTAATTGGTGAAGCATTCAGGTTTGCATGCTGGCTTTCCTAAAGCCTATTCATTTTAATTTGCAGATTTTCCAGTGCTACATGTGCACTGTGTTCCGTAAATTAGGTAATGTTCTTCTTATGCTATTTAACTACATAGATTAGAATTTGCTGACCTGACCTCCTAAATGTTAAAACTCTTTACAGTGGTCTTCCAGTTGGGTAGGGTATTATAATGCATCCCTCTTTCATAGGAGAATGCACAAAACAAGCGATAATTTTCTAGGTACTGATGAATGTAAAGGTTCTTATTAAAAACATTCCGTGTAAATGGTTACATTGATCTAATATGTCTCCAGACACAAATTTTGAAATGGGTGCAGCTGGATAGTACAAAGCACAGATAACTGTTATCTCCCCTTCCTCATGGCAGTATTTAGTGCAACTAAATATACTTAGCTGAATTGTAAAGATCAAATATAATCATGTGAACTGATTTTTAAAATTTTTAAATGTATTCTACAATTCAGACCTAATAAGGCAGGGGGATCTCTTCTGTGGATTAAAGACTTAATTGAAGATTATCTAATGTTTTGGGACTGAAATTAACTCTGAGGGGAACAAAGTATTAAAAGTTTTTAAATACTTTACCCATATAAATGATAGGCATAAGAGACCTACCAAGCAGGAATCTCAGCACTGCATGAACATAACTTTTTGTTAACTTACACAAATTTATTTGATGCATCTTTATCATGCCCTTTCATCAAGGAATTTCTTCAAGCACATCTTTCCCCTCTCTCTGCCCTGCTCTGTGAGGTATCTGAGGTTGAGAACAAGAGCGTCCATCCCAAGTTGGGGAATAGGGAAATGACCTGGGCAACTGACATGATTGCACCTAGGTGCCCACTCTCAGGTCAGAGAGCTTGAGGGGCTGTGGCTGATAAAAAGACAGGGGAGATGACTAGAGTAATGATGGAGAAAGACTTGAGACCATTCTGTCAAGACAGAGGCTAGAGCTAATTTGAAAGCCTACTCCGTGGTGGTGTTGGTGGCAAAGAAGCAATAATTTCCTGCCACCATTGCATCTGCACAATGAAGACCTGCAGAACTCTTCTGGATGGTCAGGGGCCTATGGGGGAGGATGTAGACTGGTCTGCAGCCCATTGCGGTCTTTTTTTCTAAGCCCTTTTTGGATAAAATAACATCCATTCCGACTTAGACTCTCCATTAGCAGCAACAGGATTGGATGGTTCCAGGTGCCGATTGGTCCAGTTGTGTGGGTCACCTTTCAGCTTGTGCATTCTGAGGAAGTGGACAGGATTCTGGGAAGTTTAAGACCAGTGTATGACCCTTGCCCCGTTTGCCTGCATAAATCTGCTGGTGGGGGGCTGGCTGACTGGATCCGGGAGACAGATTGGATTACTGCAATGTGCTCTACACGGGGCTGCCCTTGAAGATTGTCCAGATGCTACATTTGGTACAAAATGCTGCAGTCCGAGTGATGACAGGAGTGGGTTATAGGGTCCATATCCCTCCAGTCTTCCACCTACACTGGCTCCCAGTTTGCTTCAGGGTTCAATTTAAAGTTCTTGTATTGACTTGTAAAGAATTTTATGGCCTAGGAGCAACATACCTTAAGAGCTGCCTTCTCCAGTGCGAACCTACCTGCTCACTCTGGTCATCCTTGAAGCCCCTGCTTCAGTTGTCCCCACCTTCTGGGGTTAGATGGGTGTTGGCACGAAAAAGGGCGTTCTGCATCCTGGCACTGAAAATTTAGAACTCTGTCTCCATGGAGATGTATCTGTCTCCCTCTATTGGTGGCTTTCACCAGCAGGTGAAGACTTTTTTGTTTTGTCTGCCATATGCTCAATAACATTTTTTGGCCGTCCTTCAAGTGTTGTTTGTTGATGTGCTTTTAATAACAATTTATAATTTTATATATTTAATTTTTAAAATGTTTTTATTTTTGCAGCCTTTTGGACCATGATTGAGTGGAATGGTGGCATAAAAATGTTTTAAATAAGTTAACCAGTGACCTTTGTGGCAGAGTAGGGATTTAAAACTGGATTTCTCAGATCTCCTCAATATGTGCATTAATTAAAACCAGCTAGTGCAATCTGTACTACAAATCTGTACTACAAACTTCCACATGAAGCCTGCTGGGTGATATCTCAGTCCACGCAGAGGCAGGCAGTGACAAACCACCTCTGAACGTCTGTTGCCTTGAAAACTCTGTGGGATCGCCATAGGTCAGCTGTTATGGCACACACACCTACATGCTAAATTTAAACCCTTGTTCAACTCACTGTTCTGTTACCGTGTGGGATATGGAGTGCAAAACTACTCTGTCTTGGCAACAACCTTAGGAGGCATGTCCGTCTCTGCTGTTGTTTAGGGAATTTATGTGCAGTCTGTTCATAGCTGTACACAAGGCAGCTTTAGCAATACTGCTATCAAGTAAGAATTGTGTTTTATTTTCTTGTGAGCTTTTGTGTGTATGTGTAGGGGGAGAGAGATCACCCACAGTCTTGCTTACATCGGATATAATCCTTGTGAGCTTTCCCATGTTGATCTAGAGAGGGCCTTAACATAAAACAAATTATTCTACTATAATAAACTAACATGTTTACCCTTCCAGAAGGATGCCTGCCTCTTCAGTATTGGAAAGCCTCAGGCTTGCTTCACTTGCACCTACAATTGATCCCTAGTGTGGTTGAAGAAAGAAGTTTTGCTTACACTCCCTGCACTGTACTTTGGACTTAAACTTGTGCTAAGCTTACCTAAGCTGCTAAACAGATGATAAGTAATGAGCACAGGGCGTGGGTCACTGCATGCCTTCCTGCCTCCTAACCTTTCGCAGTACTCCCAGATGCACACAACTCTTCTAATACATCTTTAAGATACATTTCTTTGCATTCTGTTCTGCTTGTTTTGTGTCAAGTGTACATCTTTCTGTCCATCTTCTCCCATGAAATCACCCTTTAATAAGTAACTTAGAGTTAATAAGGTGCTTTTTTGTTAATATTTGTTAGTATCACTCGGGTCTGAAAAATACCATTTAGAAACTAACAGGTTGAAGCATTGAGAAGAAAATATAATTATATACCGGTTTGTTCTTAACATTGGTAGTAATTATAATTCAGACGGTTCCATATGAATAATTTTTAACACAATCCTTGCTGCTCCATGATGCCTTGACAGATTTTGGTTCACCACCACTTGATCCAAGACTGAAATAGCTGGGAAGAACTGTGGGAAGAGAAAGCTTGGGAAGAACTGGCAGCCTTCTGAAAGGAAACTGTGTTGTAAGAATAGCAGTGGAGTAGCTGCCTTCTAAGATCTGCGGTCTCAACTACTACATTGCTTCAGAATAGGCAGCTTGTCTGGAACAGGCAATTCCTTGTTACTGTTGGTGTATACTTTCTGTACACTGTATATGAAGGAAAAAGTGAACTCCGGAGGACAGTCTGGAACTGAGCATTGAAAATTGAGATGGCTGTTAATCTGAAAGTTCTTAGTGTTTCATTGACAGTACACTCTCTGGGAAGCAAGTCCCGCTTAAACTTCCTTCCAAGTATGTATGCTTTGGACTGACAGGCTGCCCTGTATTAACGTGGAGCTCTTTCTAATTTGGAACACTTTCAAAGTCTCTGAAAATACACATTACTATTATAGGTGAAAAATTGTTAACTTCGTTACTTAGGTTATGCTTAGTTTGAAGTAAGAAGACTTGGTTTGGTTTCTTAGAGATTGTGCTTTACCTACTCATCCTGTGACAAGTTATCTAATTGCTCAGTTTAGGGATCTAGGCTGCTCAGCTCTGGGAGAGTTTTTCTCAGCTTACACAGCTGCAGAATCTCCAGTTAGGTCTGTTTAAAACAAATGCTGAGAGTCTCTCACAGCACAATGAAATGTTAGGGGTCTCTATCTCTGATCTTTTTTCCTGCAAACGGAGAACTTTTTTTGGAGTTAATTATCTTAAAATAAAGCTTAACCCTTATTAGGCAAGAACTTCGTAAATATAAACAGATTCTGGCTAACTCATCCTACAATACAAAAAAACCACATGCAATAAAAATCAGGTTTCCTAACATTTCTTAAGTTTAGCTAAATATATAAGCTTAAGGCAAATCAGTTTGATTGACAGAATGCTATGTAAAATTTGGAAGCTTTCATGTACATGAGTATGCTCACCTAGATCCATCGTCTCTTACTGGAAGCTAACAACAGAAAATTTGATTAGCCCTTTATACAACACTTTTTATAGAGAAGGTGACAGGAACAGAAATAAATCTAACTTGAACATGTGATTATCCTCTGAATAAAACAACTGATCCCAAAGGGATTAAGAAGATAAGGAACGGGTGAACTGGAATACATCTCAATAACTCAGTGGAATACATCTCAATAACTCGCATTAAATTCACAACGCAAGGTTATAAGACTAAAATTGGCACTTGATCTCAATTAAAGAGCAATAAATCTACTATTAAGCAATGCTAATGAACTGTCAGATTAAGAGGTGGTCTTTTACTTTTCCTGATTAGCTGCTGAACATTATACAGGTTATGAAGTTACATAAGGATACATATACATAAATGCACATTTATGATTAAGATCATGAATATGCAACAGCTCTGTGCTCTTTAAAAGCTCTGAGTCTATCTTGACCCAGGCTGCACCAACTCGGCCATAGGGCCTCTGTCTTTGATGGGTTCAACTTCAGTTGACTCTGTCTCAACCATTTCTCCATGGCTCCCAAGCACGCAGTCAAAGTATCTGGGACAGCCATCCATCAGGAGATATAGCTGGGTTTCATCAGCATACTGGTGACAACCCAGCCCCAAACTCCGGATTAGTTGGGTGAGGGGTTGCATATAGATGTTAAAGAGCGTAGGGGAGAGGGTAGCCCCTGAAGGATTCCACATACCCGAAGGTGTTGTGACGAGATCTTCCCCCTGAGCAACACACACTGTCCCTGACTCTGAAGAAATGAGACCAGCCATTGTAGCGCTGCCCTGCATATCCAAGTGTTGGTGAAGTGGTGGGTCAAAAGATTATAATCAAATGTATCAAATGCTGCCGACAGATCTAACAAGATCAGCAGCTCTGATTCGCCTTGATCCAACTGTCTCCAAAGATCATCCATCACACTGACCAGCACAGTCTTCCCCATGGCCAGGCTGGAAACTGGACTGGAATGGGTCTAGGGCCCATATGTCCTCCAGGAAAACGCAGAGCTGCTCAGGTTGGATACTGGGCAGTAGTTGGTAGGATCAGTAGGATGCAGAGATAGTTTTTTAAAGAGTGGTATCACCACTGCTTCCTTCAACTTCTCCAGAAAGACTTCAGAACCTAACGATAGGTTAATGTTGTTCCCCAGGGGAGCCCCCCCCCCACATGCAGGTTTTCACCATTCAGGATGGGCATGGATCCAGGGAGCATGTGGTGGGCTTTACAGCAGATAGGATCCTGTCAGCATTTTGGGCGAGTTGACTGAACTTTGGAAATGGCCTGAGAAAGCTTAAAGTGCTATTCTAGAGGGGCTATAGCCCAGTAGTAGAACAGAAGCTCCCATGTTCCGAGCATGGCCTTTCTAGTTAAAGGATTTTTGGTTTGGGCCTTTCTCTGTTGGATACCATGTAGAGCTGCTGTCAAACAGAGCAGAAAATACTGAGCTGGATGGATCAGTGGTTCACATATAACTGTTCTTTAAGTACATATGAAAAGAAGGCTACTAGGAAGATTGTGTCTTAACTTTTTGGAACCACCACATACTGTGGATTTGGTATGGATATATGAGCTGGCTGCACTTTGCTGGGTTTTCTTATGAGATTGAAAATCTGTATGCAGTTTAAATAGTTCTGAATATTCAGATTTCAGTCCTGGGGAGAAGAACACTGTTATTCATTGTTGGGAGATGAGGGAGCTAATCAGCGTCCCAGGTGGAGGTGGGAGTGGTAGAGGCCAGGTGCAACAACAGGAAAAGTAGCTCTCAGGCATGTGTAGGAGGCATGTGTGAGTGCAGCGCTGTCTTTAGAAGTGCTGTGGGGGAGTCTAGTCAAGGGGTCCCCTGCTACTTGTTCCAGGCTGTGCAGGAGGGGAGTGGTTGAGAGGAGTGGGAGGATCCTGGAGCTCCTCAGCCCCCTCCCCAAGACTGACTGAGTGACCCCTTAGAACTGAGGGGCCAAGGAGACTGGGGCTGGAGGTGCCTCACCCATCCTTGTAAAAATGCCAAGTTTCATTAGTTTATAAATGGGTTTTGTAGGCAATTGCTGGAAAGTAGCAGTTCACTGGAATCAATTCAGTCTCTGTGTGTTCTTTGGACAGTGTCAAAAGAAAGCAAAATAAAGCATTGTGCAAGAGGCAGAAAAAAAATGAAAATTTAAAATAATAAGCACAAATTTTGTAATAAAGAAAGAAATGGTTGTATACAGTCATAATAGGGCTGGCAGCATATTTGAATATTAAGTTTGAGAACATTGAAAACACTGACTTTTTCAATAGTGTGCAGTACTATCATACACTTTTTGGCATATTAATAGACAGTCTCGCTTATGAATTGATGTTTGAAATATGTTGTATATGTCTACAATAACACGTAAGAGTTACCTAATGCTGAAGATGTCTTGGATAAAAGTCTCCATATTACATGTTCCAAGTGACTAAAACCTTTTCTTAAAAAGCATTTTACACATTCCAAAAGAGCAAATGGGTTGGCACTTGTGGTAAATCTCTACTGACAGAAGGGATTTCTATAAGTGTAACAGGACTTCCTTGACTTCTCCTTCCTGCTGCAGCCCCAAATGATCTCAGATACTGACTACCCTCCACAAGAGAAACCCCTTTCATTATCAGTTATAGGATCCAAGCCAATGGAGTTTCTTCTTAATTTCTTTTTGAAAAATGGAGTCAGGGGCGCGAGTCTCCAGAGACCACCTTTTGTGTTCCCCTCCTTTCCCCGAGCATTCACATCTCTGCTTAATACCTTATTTGCTGTGTTTGAGCAGCATGGTAGGCTACCTCACAAGGTGTCTGTTGTAGGGAGAGGAAGGGAAGGAGATTGTAAGCCGGTTTGATTCTCGTTAAAAAAGTTAGAGAAAGTCGGCATGTAAAAAGACCACTCAAACGTCAGTTACAGGTAAGTGCAACTGTGTTTTCTTCATCTGGGGTCTAAAATGTTGGCAGACTGCTTTCTTTGAACAAGATCAATTTTTTCCCATTCTTTGAATACTATAACCATATTAAAAACGAGGACCTCAAACACCAGGGATAACATTGGCTCTTTTGCTCGATTGTGGGATATGCTGTGGTTGACATTAAAAGAAATGTTTTTCCTCCTCTTTCTCCACTACATGGAAAGCCTTCAGTCAGTCTTGCTGCCTGTTGCTGACCTTAGTTCACCCTGTGAGCTATTCAGTAACCAAGCAGGCCCTCAATTACTTATTGTGTGGCACAGAGGCCTTGTGAGCCCCGGGTAGTCACGTATACCAAACACAGGCTGACTTTATTTCCAGCTTCAGGGACCCAACAAAATTCCACCCCAAATGAATTCCTTAAGATGACTTATATGGCGGGAGGTATGACAACAAGTTTCCATATAATGCCAGTCCAGATAAATACTATTTAGACTTCTTCTAAGCAGACATTTTTTTTTGTACTCCACCTGTTAAAATTCTTCCCCTTTAAAACTGTTACACTGCTAGTTTTTTTTTTTAACTGATCCTGTTATCTGGGGAAAGGTTTTCCTCTGGCTATTATGGTGATGCACCTCCATTTGAAAAGTGCACATAGCTAGATAAAAGGCATTTAAACCTATTTGAATCCACTATGTAAACTAATCTTGTGCAGCAGAAGCAGTATGGGATAATAGCTTTTCATGTTTACAGGGAAATGACCTTGCTTGCAGTATTGAAGAGAGTTAATAGAAAAGCTGGTATCACTGGAGTCTTGCTCCAGTGGAACTTTAGATAGATGGATGTTGAGTTTAATGGCTGTCATTAAACTAGCCGTTTTCCCTCAGAGGAGTACATGCTTATCGGTAGTGGATTCCTCCCACTGGATGTGGAACAGACAAGACAGTTCTCCAGTTTCCTGTCAGCCCTCCTTCAGCTCTCTTCCTGCCTTGGGGTGTGAACACAGGACTTGTAGGTAGCTTTGCTGTTTTATTCTGTGTGCTTCCTTCATCTTCCTGTGCCTGGAAAGTGGGTGTTAAAAAGAAAATCTGCAGTTCATTATCCAGCTACATCATTGGGATGTGCCCCATGCTGAGATAATGGGATGCACTTCTGTAGGGATAACTCGACATTGGAGGAAGTATTTTCAAGTTGTAGTGCTGGGGAAGCTGTCCCTTGTTGGCAGTAAGAAGGAACGATTGGCAGAGCCCTGAAAGGGAGCAGCAAGTTGAAAGGTATCCACTTCAGCATAGTGCAACGACGTTTATATGTAGACTTCAGAGTGAAAAGTGAAGTAGACAAGGCACTGGAATAGCTGCTCTATGTGCTCTATGGCCACTGATTCCATTAGCTGCAAACAGCAGTGCCCCCCCCCCCACACCCTTATACTTACCATCCCGTCAACCAGCCAAAGGGTGGCCTAGGAAATAGGCTCTTTCAGATACCCAATCCATTGCTCCTGTGGATCATCTCAGTGTTTTGGCCAACCATGGCAACACAAAAGGCTGCCCGCCCCATCGGTCCCCCCTCTACCAAGATAGGACCCAAAAACAAAATTTAACCTCTCTGCTGGAAACATAAGTGTCTGATTCAAACTCGTACAAGGGAGCAGAGAAGGTATATGAGGAGTTTGCTGGTTTTAACCAACAAGCTATGCACTAACTTGTGTAGGAGGATTTTGAAATCTTTTTGACAAAAGACATCATAGTTCAACAACTTGTCGAGGGGACTGGAGGTCTAAACACAGTTAAAATCAAAAGACGTTAGAGAGAGTTGTTCCCTTGAGATTTGAGTAAACCAAGGGGTGAGGGATGAGCTGAACCTCTGCCTAAAACATTTGGGCTAGGTTTTGATAAGTTTTTTTTCCTAACCTGAAGGCACCTTTTATCAGATTCAGTTGCTGCACTGATCTCTGAAGCAGTTGTATCTAAAGATGGGGAAGGTTTGCTGAAGGATCCCGCAGATTGCAGAACTGAGTTCATCCTCCACAAAACCCATGAGGCACTGCCCTTCCAGCCTTGGCAGCTGCTACTTGGTAGAAATTTTTTTTTTTAGGTGAAGGCACCTTTGAACTGACAGTTCTTTCAGATCTTTTAGTAAATCTCTGTTAATAGCATTTCTCCAAGTGAGCATGATGTCAGCCTCCTGGTACATTTGGAAATGCTCCTATAAGTGCTGCTCTGGGGGTACAGGGGACCCTCGGGGACAGCATGAGAGGTAAATGGGGGGTTCTGCAGTGGAAGGGGGAATTGACAAACAAACAAACCCCACCCTCCTTTGTGTTTGCAGAGATTTACCATGAGATCCAAGCCAATAGTCTTTCCAGTTGAGAAGAGTGAATGAATTCCAGAAGCTAGTGAAGCCACTGACCTTCATGGAAGATAGAAGTTTGAGATATATAAATATAGAGGGAGGGGGAGAGAGAGAGCTTTCAAGTTCTCCAGAACTCTTCCATAGTCTGGATATTACCCCCCCCCCCCAAAAGGGAGAAAAAAATGTTTCAGGCCATGGTTTTCAAAAGCCTTTTGTTACAAGCATCCCTGTGCTCAATGCAGCTGGGCAAATAGATACGCATTGGTGTCTTTGGTATCACATAGAGCTCCAGTTCCTCTAAGCCAGTGTTTCCCAACCTGATGATTGGGACCCAAAAGTGGGTAGTGAAGCCTCTGAACGTGGGTCGCAGGTTAGTTTTTCCTCATGGTCAGCCCTGCCCTTTCTATTTCTCTCCTTTGTACTTTGGAAACCAAGGTCTGACCCTGGAAACAGTATCTTCCAAGTCATACATTAGCTGATATTTTTTCTTCACATATACATGTTGATCAATAAAATGTGTCCTGATGGTTACTAGAGTGCATTTCTTAGAATCTTTGGGGGGATTAGAGGGAGTAATAGAGGAGGAGAGGGTGGCCAAAGTCTGGAATGTAACCTCCATATGCAAAGTCTGTGTATGTTGGAAAGCTGCTTTCTTTGGGTTCATAGTGGAGGGAGCTGTGCCTTTTGTTCATGTTTGTTGGTTTCTCAAAAACATCTCGTTAGCCACTGTAGAAAATGGAGTGCTCAACTAGATAGGTTCCAAGGTCATAGTTTGCCTATAGGGCACCAAAAAACCTTGGGCCAGCCCTGGGTGGATCACCACACCAAGTAAATTTGGACTTGTGGGTTGTGTGTGTGTAAAGTGCTGTCAAGTCGCAGCCGACTTATGGTGACCCCTTTTCTGGGGTTTTATTGGTAAGAGACCAACACAGGTGGTTTGCCAGTGCCTTCCTCTGCACAGCAACCCTGGTATTCCTTGTGGTCTCCCATCCAAATACTAACCAGGGCTGACCCTGCTTAGCTTCTGAGATCTGACGAGATCAGGCTAGCCTGGGCCAGTGGTCGGCAAACTCATTAGTCAACAGAGCCAAATATCAACAGTACAACGATTGAGATTTCTTTTGAGAGCCAAAACGTCTTTTAACAACCATTCATGCACGGGAGGTTTTGCCTTGGATTTGCTGCTCTCTAGATGCACATTTTCCACATCTGCATTCTCAAAACTTTGCAGGGGGGCTTATTGTTGAGTTCTTAGAATCTAGATGGGGAAAATGTGCATCTGAGTGGCAAATCCAAGGCAAAACCTCCCATTCATAAATGGCCAATAACCCCCCACGCAGAGTTTTGAGAATCTGGGTCTTTTGCCTCACCTACCTGCCCGGTCCCTTTAACCGGAGATGCCGGGGGGTTGAACCTGGGACCTTCTGCGTGCTAAACAGAGGCTCTGCCGCTGAGCCACGGCCCCTCCCCATGGCCCTCCAGGGTCTCAGGGGGAGGTCTTTCCCATCACCTGCTTGCCTGGTCCCTTTAATTGGAACAGCTGGGGGTTGAAGCTGGCGCCTCCCACCGCCTGGCCAAACGCGCCTGGCCCGAGCACTACCCAGTTCGGCGGGCCGCCGTGTGAACTCGCGCTGAAACTTGGGAGCCGGGCTGTGGATGCGGCCGGGACGCCGCCGGACCCCTGCCCCCTGCCCCCCGGGGCTCTCGGCGCCACTCCAGCGCTGCCCAGCCCCTACTTCCTGTGCCACTTGGCTAAATTTAGATGGGGGGGGGCGCCGCCGAGGGGCCTGGCCGGTGCCTCCTCCAGCCGTGTGCCCTGGCGCGTCCCCGCCGGCGCTGCCCTCCTGCGCTCGTAGTATATTTGAAGTTTTGTTTGTAGAAAACCACGGCATTTATACCTAATGCCACATAGTAGAATTTTATGTTCTAAGTTATAAATTATGCACTTCTGCTGCTAAAGCAGTAAAATAAGTTTAGGTTTGATAGGAAAGTAAGTACTGCTTGGATTTCAATCCCCTCCCCCCAATTTCCATTTTTAAAAAAAAACCAGAACAAAAAATTCACCATGACTTCAAAAATGCCTGAAGTTTTACATCTATACTAATAACTAGACTACATGGTCATTAAAAATCCTGAAAGGTGGAAAGTGACGGACGTTCCAGAGAAAAGAGATTGGATAATAAAAATGCTAGAACTGGTGGAGATGGCGAAACTAACTGCTACAATAAACCAAAAAGACAGTGAACAATTTTTGGGAGAATGGGAGGCTTGGAAGAATTATTGCGAACAAGAACTACACTTTGGGAAAATGGAAGGCTATTCCTTAATCTGATCCATAATGTATTATCTTTATGTAAATTGAATATCTAGAACAATATTAGGATTAGAACTATAAACGATAGATTATACCACTTTATTTTGAGGTAGACGGAGGTGGTGGGGAAGTCAGTATATATATTCATTAATTACATTTATAACAACATATGGACATTTTTATGTTGAAGATTTATACCCTCAATTGTTGTTAAATTGTTGATAAATTTATATTTTGAAAATCAATAAAAATTTATTTAAAAAAATGCTGAAAGGTGAAAAACAAGTTGGGTTCCTAAATACTTGGGCTGGCTCCTAAGAGTCAAAGAAAATTTGTCAAGGTCTGCTGGGTTTTATTCATCATTTTAAGAAAATTGAACAAACTATGTCTTAATCTGCACTAAGGCATACAGAAGTTTGAAATAGAGGTCAAAATGTATATACCAGGACTCATATAAGATGACCTGCATGTTCTTGATCATTCTGAAGTTCTGTAACTTACACAGCCAACATGACATATATGGGATGTTTTCTGAAATTGCTTTTTATGTTGCTTTACTGTCTCTGGGCATCTATTTCATATTTTTGCAGAAGAAATACCAAGCATTATTTGACATATAGTTAAATCCAGCTTCTAACCTAGCACCATATTTAAAGAGGTTCTTAACAACCCCCACCTTCAAGCACAGTAAACCCTAAATAACCCTGAATATTAGAAAGGATATTTGCATATTTTCACTTCCTCTCTCTGACTGCCTCTGTGACTCTCTTTAGAGGGCTGGTAGCTTTAAAAGTTGTCTCCTTTTCCCTAGTAGAAAGGATGAAAAAGGAAAGCCTTTCGCCCACAATACAGATATGGGCATAACAGCTGAACTGCCTCACTCAGCTTTACAATCGTATCAAAATAACCTCCACTTTCCTTCAGCTCCATATATACGCTCCCCCTTGCTGGGGGACGGCAAGGCGCAAGTCTAATAAACTCAACTCTAGTTGGTATGAGGGTAATCCTACATCATTAGGCATTCTCAAATTGTGTAATTTAAGTTCTGACCAGTCCTCATGCTGGGAAGTTTTGGCAGAAAACTCCCCTCCCATTTAGGGGCTTCTGTCTCTGAAAATGCTGTGAGATTGTGCAACTGTTTCCAGCATCAGGAAGTTCCTAAACTGATGTCAGAGTTTCAGTAGAATCTGACCAAGTGACCCTGTGCTACGTTCACTGTTTTCACTCTTAAAGGGCTGTTTTATACCTTCTTGCAGTCCTTCTGTCAAGATTGCTCATTTCCTTCTCCACTCTAATGTGGAAGAACAAAAAAGCTAGTTCAAGTAGTCATTGCTACGTACAAACCAAAAAACAAACAAAGCGTGTAACAGTTCCAGCTCCCTCTAAACACTGCTACGTGTGAGACGTGCTTGCAAGCCAAATTCACAGCTGCAAGCCAAGTATAAGTATTAAAGTAGTCATATTCCCAGTAACTAAAACAGATGAGTAAAAAATGACATTGCAAAAATGATATCCTTTTTCCAGATTTGGGAAGTAGCAGCCAGAGTAGATGCTAGCACAGAGAAGGCTAATAGCCCATTACTAAGCTGAATGGGCTGTAAATGAATTAAATGTATGCAAGGTCAGACAAAACATGGAAGCACAAAAGAAGCAAGAGTCTCCATCACCTTTGCAAAACTACACACTCTCATTTATAGTACTGTAAACATAGTGAAATATTTGTTTTGCATCACCCTTTTGCAGTGCTACTTTATATAGGTCACAGTAACAACCTGTTCAAGTCTAACTTAGAGGTAGCATTCACAGTTCTAACAAGAACATTGTGTAGTGGAAGATTTACACCTTGGAAAACATGGATTTGTGTTTTCCATTTGCTAACTGATGGGAAGACACTACCAGATTGTGTGGCACTGTTGAAATCTATTGCATGAATGGGTTTACGCTGATGAGACAGGTTTTCACCTGCTTAGAAGTATGGTCAACAAATATAAACAAAATTTTTTTCTTCCAAATAAGAATGTACGGGATGATATAATACACATAATTGATTCTGTTTTATACAGGCTTGATTACATGTGTGTATTATCTATTTAAGATGATGCATGTGTATGTTAAAAACAGAAACCAGTCTTCTCGCTCTAGGTAAGAAGGGCGTCTTCATTCTGGGTTATTTTCCTTTATTTGCTAGGGAAAGCAGGATTCAAACAAAAATGCAGGCCTTCCGGTTCCTCGGGGGAAATGACCCCCTCCCTTCGGAAAGCCTCAGTTTTGTTTCCTGCCTTTGTCAGGGAAGCAGGTTTGTGGCGGTGCTCCGCCATTTTATTACAATTTCTTTGTTAATCTATAGTGGGAAGTATTCCATTTTTCCCAAAGATTTTTCCCCTTCGTGTTTTCCCTTTCTTACCTTTGTGCCAGTTTAATCTGTGTTCGTTTCGTCCGCTTTTTGTCTTGTGTGTGTGGGGCCCGGAAGGTTGAAGTAGACCTTTTCCCGCCTAAAGAAAATGGCGGCGCCCAGCCAGGACGAATTTATTTTGCCCACAGATTTAGACCCGGGTCTCCTGGTCGCAGCGGCCCCGAGCCGCGGGGAATCCCCAAACCTCTCTAAGGGGATCAACCCTAAGCGAAAAAGGAAAGCGGACCCAGTGGGGGAAACAAAAAAGAAGAAGATTTGTCCTTCAGGACAGAAGAGCTCAGGCGCGGCTGCTAGCTGGCCGCCTGCCGCACCCGCTGCTACATCCGTAGCGGAGCGGGTAAAACTTGGCGCGGCTGCTAGCCGGACGCCAAATGACTCGGAGGCTTCAGAGCGCTCCGCGGGCCCGTCGGAGGCAGCGGGGGCCCCTATGACCGCCACGGCTGCTAGCCACGTTCCCACTAGCGGCGATGAAGCTCCCCAGAGACCGGAAAGGGGAAAAATGTTTTTTCAAAGTTAGATAATAGCAGTTTCCTCATCAAGTAAGATTTAAGCTTTTCAACTACTGAGGCTTTCCGAAGGGAGGGGGTCATTTCCCCCGAGGAACCGGAAGGCCTGCATTTTTGTTTGAATCCTGCCTTCCCTAGCAAATAAAGGAAAATAACCCAGAATGAAGACGCCCTTCTTACCTACGAGCAGAAGAAGCCTTCACGGTAAGTGAACCAAGGCTCTTTTCCTATGTGAAAGAACAGGGGGAAAGTTCTAATAATATGGCAGCTACCAGCCATGGTTTTAATGGTTCATCAATTACAATAAGACTTATACAAATCCCAGGTGCCAGGTCGCCATGAAATTTCACTGTAGTACCTAGTATTTTCAGCAGTGATTTTATTGTCTCTTGGCAATCCTCAGTAGAAATGCCCAGATTATTTATCATGTCAAATCAGAATATGTTCTGAAGGCCATAAACACAGGTGTACATGAGGTTCTTGTCACTGATAGTTCATATGTTAACTTTATGCCTTTCAGTGACAGATGAATCCATTTCTTTACCAGTTATTTCGTATACTGGCTCCAGTATTCAGTTAAATGGAGCTTTTAAAGGAAATAATAAAATTCTGAGGAACTGGGGAGAAAATCGGTCCTCGACCTTTTTGAGCCTGTGGGCATGTTTGGAATTCTGAGACAGCATGATGGGCGCAGCAACCAAATGGCTGCCACAGGAGGCAGAGCCAGCCAAAAAATGATTGCCATGCCTGGGTTTCCAATTGCCCGGTTGTGGTGGGCAGTCAACCGGGCTGCCCGCCGACCAGCTGGTGGCCGGTGGGAGGAGCAGAAAGGGGGGAACGATCCCCTGCTCGCTCCTGAGAACGCTCCAGCCTCCTGTTCCATGCTGCAAGCCCAAATGGGCTTGTAGCATGGAAAGGGAGGCTGCGGCGTTCCTCCCAGCTCTGCTGTGCTTACGCTCCGAGCACGCACACAGCAGGGCTTGCTTGGAAGCCTCCAGCCTCTCCCTCCATGCTACAAGCCCGATTGGGCATGTAACGTAGAAAGGGAGGCTGGAGCCTCCTTCCCAGTCCCAGCCCCGCTGTGCGTGCGCTTGGAGTGTGCACCCAGCGGGCTGGGAAGGCGCCAACCTCCCCCTCCACGCTACAAGCCCGATCGGTGCACAAAAGGGCTTACCTCCCCCCAGACCCCGCCCTCCTCGCCCCCAAAACCTCCCGCCAGTGGCAAAGAGGGACCTGGCAACCCTATTGCCACCGTGTAACTTCAGTAACAGTGTAGATCCCTGTTCTGTGGTGGCAGATGCTGCCAAAGCAGCATTTAAAAACTCTGCACAGCCAATCAGAAGCCACGTTGGGGACCCCAGGGTTAGTGTTAGAGATTCACTTTTTGTGATGATAACCAGGGTTTAATGAAAGTAAGAAAAGCTGAAGAAATTAAGATTTGGTTTTGTGGCAGTAATAATTTGAAAACATGCTCATTAAAATACAAAACTCTGACAATTTTAGAGCCTTCTTTGTAAGCCAAAGAAATTGTTGTCAAGGCCTGTATTACAAGTCTGTATTACAAGGCCTGTATTACAGTCTGCTGTTTAATTTTGAAAAGTACCCTCCCAATTGATTAATCAATATTGAATTCAATAAGTTTTTAATCAAATGCTGCAGCTCTCATTTGAATATGTATACTCAACATACATGTGACTCAACCGTCTTGACACATAAGCTGTACTCTCCCAGTGACAGGTGCAAGTTCAGGGTTTTGATTTAGAAAGTGCTTGTTTATCTGCATATCATCTATTCATGCTTAAAGTTAGCCAGCTAACTAAGCCATGTGCTTTATCTCCTACAGGCTGCCCATCTATGAAGTTTCCTTCCCAGAATTTTATTGTACATTCAGCCAAAGAAACATACTCTCAATCCTGTGCTAAGCTTGTATAAGCACTTTACCCAGAATTAATAGATCTTAACGCATACATACTTGCATGTTCTTCTGTCCCTAATATTTTGGCCTACAAGACTTTTTAGCAGTTTGAAATGAACTGAATTAACATAAGAAAAGAGAGGGATGATGGAGGGAGGGCAACATGGTATAGCCAGATCTCGGAAGCTAAGCAGGTTCAGTACTTGGAAGGGAGACCACCAAAGAAGGCTCTGCAGAGGAATGCAATGGCAAACCACCTCTGCTTCTCATTTGTTTTGCTGGGGTCACCATAAGCTGGCTTGTTTTCTTCCTCTGCAGAGCATTCCTTGGTGGTCTCCCAAGTACTGACCCTGCTTTGCTTCCAAGATCTGGCTATAGCATGCTGCCCTCCCTCCATAATCCCTCTTTTTTATGTTAATTGAGTTCATTTCAAACCGCTAAAAAGTCTGTAAAGTATGTAAGGCCATTAACACATTGCAGTAACTGGGTTGGTTTGTCGCTCGCCCCTCGTGCGCCTTTCAATTCTGTGTACAAAAATATTGAATGCATGGACTGAAGGTGTCTTCCCCCCCCCCCACTAGAAAGGGGATCACAGTCCCCTTAAAGGATCATTGGCACAAATGGGTAGGAGTGATTTTAACCAACTTCAGTTAGTATACCGACGGCACCTCATCCTAGGAGAGCTTTGGTAACAAATTGACCTGTAAAGCTTTACAGTATGTACTGTATTAGAGGGAGTATCGTCATGCACAAGCAGTTTTCTCCTACCTATTGAGTTTTAATTCTGTAGACCTGCAGTTTATTTTTCTGAACAGAATATTGCCTCTCATTGTAAATTATAATGATTGATTTATCTTGCATTGTCATTTATACTGTTATACATTGTGTTTTTATTGTGCTGTAAGACAGTTTGGGCACAACTATCAATGGGTTTGAATAAATTTAATAAGTAAATACGTAAAGCAGTTAGAAATGCATTATCCAACTGATGTAAGAAATAGTTTGGCCATTAATTGGGGAATAGGGATTCTAAGCAGAAGTGAACAGTTATTCAGGACTCTCCAGTAGCAGATTCACTCATTTTCTTAAAACAGAAGCCACACGTTTCTAGCTCTTGTAGTTATAAAGGAACCTTGTCGTCACAGGAGCAATTTCTTCTGATCTCTTGGAAGTCAGAGAGAAGTTAGGCAAAACTTTCAGTAACGAGTCAACCATATCTCATATTATATTCTGGGAACCTAGATGTCTTTCACTCCACCAAAGAGTATACAAGACACTGAAAGCTAGTGTGGTGATATAGCGGTTAGAGAGTTACCCAGGTTCAAATCCCTACCCTGCCATGGAAACTTGCTAAGTGATCTTGGACCAGTCTCACACACACTCAGACTAACCTACGTCCCAGAACTGGCATGAGAAGAATTCTGTGTAAGCTGCTTTGGGTCACCATTGGTGAGAAAGGTGTTTAAATGAAGTAAGTAAATAAAGTTACAGATAAAAAGTAGGTTGGTTGGTAGGTGGGAAGGAGAGAAGCAAAAGGGATATGGGGCTTCCAGGAGAAGGGAAAGAAGAAATAGTATGGGGAGGAGGATGCAGGGGGAAATGAGCAAGCTATTGTGGGTTCCCCACTTTTACAATATGTTTTGAGTAAAGTCTTATGATAAACAGCATCTTACACATTACAATGTGAATAAATAAAATGTGAATAAATAAATAAATAAAAAATATTTCACAGGAGTTTTTTTCCAGTCCATCAGAAAAATTGGGGTGGAAAGCCTTGAAGAAAACTGCCCCTCCCTTTCCCCCTCAACTTTTTTGTTATGCCTTAACATATCTAGTGGTTAAAAGTGGCAGACTCTAAATCTAGAGAACTAGGTTTGATATCCCACTCCTCCACATAAGTGGCAGACTCCAATCTGGTGAACCGGGTTTGTTTCCCCACTCTTCCACATGAACCCTGCTTGGTGGCCTTGGGCTAGTTACAGTTCGCTTTGAACTCTCTGTCCCACCTACATCACAAGGTGTCTGTTGTAGGGTGGGGAAGGGAAGGCAATTGTAAGCTGGTTTGAGACTCCTTAAAGGTAGAGAAACGCGGGGTTTAAAAAACCCAACTCTTCTTCTCCTTCTACATGGCATCTGTACTACCTGAAAGTGTAGCACACACACAGATTTGTCCAATGGCAACAAAAAACTCTAATAGGAGTTAATGCACAGTGCTATTCCCTTGAGGATATTCCTCATGAAGAAAATGCAGTTACACTATGAAAACACTTTCTGGGGAGATCTGCTAGCTTTGCTCAGGAAAAGTAGTTAGCAGTAGGAAAACAGCAGATCATTTCTGTACATTTTGACTTGTTAAAATACCTTTGAACCTAAAGTTGGAACAGGTTCAACTATCTTTGTGTGTCCATATAGAAGGCCAAAAGTTATATAGGAAACTAAGTCCAAGTTCGAGATTTATTTATTTATCTGTGGCTGACCTTTCTTACTGAGACTCAAGGCAGATTACAGAAAAAAGTGTCTCAGGCTCTAGCTTGTCAGTGTGTTTCTCCTCCCTCCCTCCCCCAAAAAACCAAGGGTGCATTTTGCCTAAGTATACTACTGCATGAGTATTTTGTTGTCATATCTGTCAAATCTATAATGACAAGGTCTTCATGATTTTAAGCACTGGGGCCATCTGCATGCTGTGTCTCAGATGGAACTACTAGGCAAGTGGCTGTAATTAATGAGGCCCATATTTCTGGAATGCCTGAAATTGCTAGTGTAGTTGAGAGGTCAGGTGAGAAATCTGGAGGGGAGGCAGCCACTAATACTTTTGCATGAGCTGCATTCCACACGTGCAGGAATCCTGGTCCCATGAAGCCTATGCAAGTCATGTAGGCAGATATTGAGATTTTCCTTTGTTATCGGTCACTGCTAAATTTAGATCCGTTTACTAACCTTCAGAACTCTTTTCAAGAAGGATTATAAAGAATGTGAGATTAAAGTACTTGGACATTTCAGCACAAGGGAAGGGTCTTTTCTAACATCCCTGCAGATGCAAGGTTTTTCTCTGCCTCCTCATGTTTCAATAGTGTTCAGCAACACCCCCCCTCCCCACCACTGCTTTTATGTACTTTGGGATCCAGAAAAGTAGGAGTAGATGCCTGACACCAATGGATGGGGAGAACTACTTGAACATAGCCCGGATAACCAACAAGAACCAACTTCTTGTTTCTTCAGTAAATGGTCAAACAGATGATGCTTTCTATCAAGATAATTTAAGCTTCCCAAGTAGGGTTGCCAGCTCCCCCCTAGCCACTGGCGGGGGTATGGGGGGTAGGGTTTCCAGATCCAGGTTGGGAAACTCTTGGAGAGTTTGGGGTAGAGCCTGTAGAGTACATGGACTTCATTGGGGTACAAAGCCATAGCGTCCATCCTCCAAAGCATCCATTTTCTCCAGGGGAACTGAGCTTTAATTTCTGGGGATCACCAGGTCCCAACTGGAGGATGGCATCACTATTCCCAAGTGTTCACTTAGTATCACATTCAAGGAATGATCTTTCTTTGAGGATCATCTTGGCACTTCTCAGATGAATAGGAATGTCATAGACAATAGTAAATTACAACCAGAATATGTCTCTGAAGCTTCAGAATCACACAGGACGACAGGAGTCCAGAGTTAATATGATAACCTCTGAAGACAAAAGGCATACAGGAAATAGTTAGCATCAACACCATTGAGAAGCAGAAGAGTTGGTTTTTATACCATGCTTTTCTCTACCGAAAGGAGTCTCAAAGTGGCTTACAATCACCTCCCCCCCACAACAGGCACCTTGTGAGGTAGGTGAGGCTGAGAGAGTTCTGAGAGAACTGTGACTAACTCAAGGTCACCCAGCAGACTGTATGTGGAGGAGTGGGGAATGTAATCTGGTTCTCCAGATTAGAGTCTGCCGCTCATGTGGAAGAGTGGGGAATCAAACCTGGTTCTCTAGATTAGAATCTGCTGCTCTTAACCACTATACCACATTGAGCATCAGGTATCTGTCTTGGAAGTTCCTGAGAGATAAGAAAGAATACATTTTACAGAAAGAAGGAAAAATGTTGTACAAGTTGCATCTGTTGTGGGAAAGTGTCAGTAGTCCTACAAAAATTATGGACTATTTCTAATATAGTGGTATAGTCTTGCTTTGTTTGTTAAAAGAGGTGAGTTGTATGGATTCGTGCTGTTCTCTACTGTGATGCTAATAGGTAATATGGATATTAAAACTTAAAATATGCTGTTCAGATCAAGTACTGCCTACCAGAGCAACTAAAGGTTGATTAACTTGATCTTTTTGGGGAAGGGGGGGGGCTTTTCCCAAATACTAGCTATTTTGATGTTAGCAGTAGAAATCAGTGTGACTTGAACTGTAGCACAGCCTCTTGGTATGTGATATGCTTAGTGGATGGACCTACATTTTTAGGACCCTGAAGCTTGAACTGTTAGGGGGGCCCCCTTTGCCACCATCAACAATAGGGCAACATCCAACAAGGTCCAAAGGGCCTTGCTGCCCTTGCAAGGACCTCAAGGCCCAAATGGCAGAGAACAGGGTGGTGGGGTGGAGTCCTTGAAAGCGGGCCATATAGTGAGCCCCTTCCCACCATCAACGAGGTGTGGGTAACCACTGTTATCTTCTTCAGCGGGGTTGTTCTATGGCAAATGTATTGGTTCATTCTGTAATAGAGAGGTAGAAGGTCTTCAGAGGGTGCTTGTTAGGATAAAGAGGTGAAAATCTGATTTTTAGTGTTAAAATGCACAAGCGAGATGAGTGCAGCCTGAATTGAGAATTCAGATGTCTTTTTATGGTTCCGTTTGGCTGTAGCCTAAGAGCTGAGCTATAGAAATATGAGTCCGTGCACCAAAGAAGGATTCTAGGATCCAGCTGCCAAAATGCAGGCTGTGATTAGATTCTGGCGAGCTCAGCAAGCCCATGCAGCTGGAGGTTCAGGCGCTGCAAGCCCCTGAGAAAAATTTTGAAATTTGACCAATTACAGGGAGATTTTGAGGCCGTATGAAATGGGTATTAGAGCATATTCTAAGGTCAATATTAAGTACTTCAACCCATTGCTTTTGATTCTATCACTAAAATAGCCTTATTTTAATAACAAACACTTAAAAAAGCTCCATTGGTTTTGTTGAAAAATTCACTCCGGGATTAGGGCCCCTGAAGTTTAAGCTTCATTAGTTTTATAGTAGAGATGGAGCTTCATTAGTTTCATAGTAGATATGGATATGATCATGACACCACCAGGAGACAGGGTGGATTTGATTTCAATCAAATCGATAGAAAAATCATGATTTAAATCACTAGTCAGTAAGACTAGATTTTAATGATGGTTTTCTACATGAAGACTCATTCTTGCTGGTATAATCTTAATATTTACAACCAGATGAAGGTTTCATTTTTAAAATAATAACTTTTCAGATTAGTTTTCCAGTTATATAAAAAAAATTACTGATTTGGTTATACTATGAGAAATACATCGATAATTATGAAATTATGAAAGCTCATACCCTGCCAGAAAATATTTTTGTTAGTCTTTAAGGTGCTACTGGACTCTTGCTCTTTTCTACTATGAAATTATGGTGAAGTGTTTCATTTGGGCCACCAGGCCTTGCATTTCTTTGTTGCAGTGTTTGCATTTTGCACGCATGCCTGCCTTACCCATAGGTATAGGAACTTCATTAAAATATTCCCGAACTGGCTCTCTTTTACAGCCTGCTGCCTTTATTGGTTTTTTCCTCCAGGGTGATATGATATGATAAACCTCAGGCTATACATACAAAGATCCCAAGACTTGGAGTATTCTGCTCAAAAGGTTTCACTTTCATTTTTACTGCTTGCCCCTCCCTCGTCACACTTAGCTCCTTGTGCAGATTAATTCAATTCCAGACAATCTTCTATTCATTGAACTTCTTGAAATGTAGCACTTAATTCTGAGTACATAGATTTGTAAAAGAACAATGGGATTAAGGTAGTATTGCCAACCTCCAGGTGGTGGTTGGAGATTTACCGCGATTACAACTGATCTCCAGGCAACAGAGATCAGTTCACCTGGAGAAAATGGAAGTTTTGGCTATTGGACTCTATGGCATTAAAGTCCCTCCCCTCCCCAAACCCCGCCCTCCTCAGGCTCCACCCCCAAAATCTCCAGGTATTTCCCAACCTGGAGCTGGCAACCCTAGATTAAAGTATTTTTCTCAACTCTGTACATAACCAAATTAACCCCTCTATTCACCCCCCCCAATCTAAAATGAAGTCCTAACTGGCCTTTGCACTGCCTAACTGCTGTAGACTTGAAATTCGGTGATTTTACAATTCTATTTTAATAGCCAAACTTTTTAAATGGTTGTGTGAGAAAGATTAGAATTTATTTTGTAACTCCCGCTACCGTGCAGTTGATAGTTTTAATTCACTCTTTATAACTCATACTTATGGGTATGCTATTAAAGCGAATATGTATCTATATCCATCTTTAGGATTTAGCTTAGGCGGTGGTGGTAGGAAATTGGACTATGTTATTTCTGAAAATACTGAGCAAAGCTGCTTGTCAGAGTTTGTTAGTTAATACTAGGATGGTGGTGATATAGGTAGATATAGGTAGTTGCAAGTGCACCCATTCAATCATTTCACGTTACTCAGAGCTTCCCCTCCCCAAAAAAACCCTTACAAATTTCTGAATCAAGTGCATTAAAAATAATTAAAGTTGAGCTTCTCTTAAACCCTAATACTAGTCTCTAGCTGCTGATCTTTAATTGGGGTCAGGATCACACAGTCTTGAGCTGTTGAAACTGAGTTTTAACATCACATGCCTTTTGAACCAAGTGCACTTGAAAACACATAGCTTTCAATATGGCCTGGGATGAGTATCTAAGAATCTAGCTATCACTAACTGCGAATCACTAAAAATTAGCATATAAATTAGATGGTAGCCAAGTTGTGGCTTTACAGCTGGGGCTCTAAGTGCAAATGCTGGATATCATTCTGATGGGCCTTTTCCCTCTGTCACTTTGTTTATTTCAAGAGACCTAAAAACACCCAAGGTACTTCAGCCATTGTAACTGCCTTGTTCTGTTTTCTTTGCAGATTTTTGATTCCTAGCTGAATTTATCACCCTTTGGATCCAAGATGGCACCAGTAATTGGAGGCCCTGTGGGATACACACCACCAGAAGGAGGATGGGGCTGGGCCGTAGTTGTTGGTGCCTTTATCTCAATTGGCTTTTCCTATGCGTTTCCAAAATCCATCACAGTATTCTTCAAAGAGATAGAGATAATCTTTAATGCATCTAGCAGCAAAGTGTCCTGGATCTCTTCCATTATGCTTGCAGTAATGTACGGAGGAGGTAAGTTTGCAGACTGAGCGGACTGCATAATTTAATCGCATGTGTGTGTCTGTGGAGGCTTCCTTTAATTGCTGTTTCTAATTTAGATCATACGTTAGTTGGAGACCAGAAGATATCATTAATCTGTTTTAGGTACCTTATTTGGTTTCTCGTGTAGTGGACTGAATTTATTTTAATACTTCAAATGGGAAAAAACCTAGCTTAATCTGTCCTGCTTCTTTTCAAAGCCATAAATAAAACCTTTCTGGGGAATCACTTGTATAATTCTAAAGTTGTTCTTCTTGCAGTGTACCTGCCTTATATAATTTTTTCAGAAGACTGCCTTAAGTAGTTAGGGCATGCGCACGACTTGTTTCTTAAAGCTAATTTGGATAACGAAAAGAAATGGATTTCCTAGGGCAGGGGTGGGGAACCTTTTTTCTGCCAAGGGCCATTTGGATATTTATAACATCATTCGCGGGCCATACAAAATTATCAACTTAAAAATTAGCCTGCTATATTTGGTCAAACATTTAGCCAGGAGGCATGACCGGAGTCGGCTCCAAGTGTCTGCCACATAGAGTGACTCACGTTTGAGCTCTGCTGTCCCCAGCTAGGCCCAAGAGATTCAGGCAGGGCATCATCCTTCTGAGCTAGAGATCAGCCAGGACCCATGAAGGGCCAGACCAAATGATTTCGCGGGCCTTATACGGCCCCCGGGCCTGACGTTCCCCACCCCTGTCCTAGGGCGATATGGTGAAGGAGCAGAGAAAGGGCTGGCTTTCCAAAATCTTATCACTGTGTGTGTCACCCTGGGTGGAATTTGAAGATACAACAACCTTACAAAACCTAAACACATTCAGGTCAGGTGACTTGTCTTAATGGCAGACCACTTGGGAACCATTGTGCACACCACCTTTGATGTAAATGTCATAAAGATAAATAAACATAATGATTGAGAAACCTGCCTAGAGATATACCATATTAGCCTTTGCTTATATGTATTGCTTCTTGCAACTGAAGTTGAAATGTTGGTAATGTTATGACAGTGTGTCCATAAGCGTTAAAACTAGGACTTAAAGAACAAGACAGAGAAAAATCTTCCCCCTTCCAGCCTTGCCCCAGTGAGAGTGAAAAACAGTTTAAATTTTAACTATTTGCTAAAAATTAACCTCATTACAAACAGTTGTAGAACACAACATATTTAAGACTCAGCCTTACTACAGTTGCAACAATTGAATTTTAAAAAAAAGTAAGCCTGTATCAACATCTTCGGAGCTAAAGACTTCCGGTGGTGCTGCTGGGGAGAGCACTCCATTTCCCCAGGCTGTCCTGGGAGAAATCCAAGTTTGCGTTATTTCTGGGGTACATAGATACCCCAATCCGACCCTTGCAAGTGGGTCGGAAAGCAGGAACTCCCTGCAGCCCGCAAACGCGGTTTGACCTCCTAGGTACTCTGAGGGGGCTTTTTAAGCCCCTCGGAGTCCTGGACGCCGGTCCTGCGAGGGCACTAGGGAAGGACATCGCCAAAACGCAACTTAGGCATCAAGCTCCACCCTCCACCACCTTAATACCAACATAAGGACTACATAAAGAAAAGAACCTCACCTCTTGACACCCACGTGAGTACAAAAGAACTCTTCGTCTACTTACTGGAAACTTGAACAGACGGGGGGCTGATAAGAATATTTCTGGGACCCCCATTCCTCCTTAATCCGAACTGAAAAAGTTTGATCTGAGTTAGCCATCGGGCTTAGCGACAGGAGCCTTATCAATCCGATCAGCCTAAACCATAATAAAGAGTCGGAAGGATACCTTTTGATTGACAAGAACTATCACCAATGGGTCCAAGGGAAGGGGAGGGTGATTTTTCTTCCTGATTTTCCGGCGAAGAATATCCTGCCACGTTTGCAGTAAGGGAGCGCCTGGAACGGAAGACCCTCTATAACAACCTATCTATCATCGGAACTAAAATAACAGGAAGTAGTTGTAGGACCGATTACGCGTCGCACTCGAGTTACTTGGAAATCATTCCTGAAGGAACAACCATCGAGAAGAGGCGGTAGAAGGTCCACGGCACTAGCAACTTCCTGTATACTTCCTGATCAGCCCGACCTAGAGCGACCGAAAAAAACTCACTGGTATTTCAAAACTTTAAAACACAATTCTAGAGCCAATTTCGACTCTTTTCAATCCGAAAAATTATAAGGCTGATGTTTGAATTATTATCTTTTAATTAGAACTTTAAAGGCCCTGTCTGTGGACATGTATTTTACCAGCTTTTTTTGGCTTAATACATAGCCCTGCTCCTATGAAATCAAAGGGAATTTTACAGAATTCAAACATGGAAAAAAAAATACAGGACATGCTTGCTAAACATTCTGAGGCGACAATTAAACAATTAAAACAGATTTCAACACAGATGGCTCAACTGATTTCAATGATGACGACTCTTGATCAATCATCACAGGTAGGCAATCAGAAGTTGGATCTGGTTATAGAAGACATAAAAGTCTTGAAAATTCATACGATGACCACAAATACAGACATACAAGCAATGGACTCTTCTGCCCAAAAAGTTATGGAAGAATACAAGGATACAAAGAAGAAGACAGAAGTTCAAGAAAGCAACCAGCCGGCGATAAAGAGATCAGACATACAAGAAATAGACTTTTCATTTAAAAAAGTCATGGAACGACGTGTGGATATAAGGAAGAAGAGAGCAGGTCAAGGAATACAGATTGAAGCCACGATGGAGATGAAGCCCAGAAAGAGTTATTTTTGGATACGTATCCTGTCTGAGGAAATGAGAGAGAACAAAGAAATCCTGTTCCCATACCTGACTGGCCTATTTCAGTTACAGAAGGAAGTATTAGACCATGGTTAAAGGATTGATTTAAACATGATTGCTGGATCCAAAGGCTTTGATAGTGTGGACGGGTGGCATGGCTATTAATGATGTAGTGGAATTAAGATTAAGACATCATTTTGGGAATAAAGGGCTAGAAATTCTTGAGAAAAAAGACTGGATTGTTAAAATGTTTGAAGTGGCAGAAATGGCAAAACTCACAGCTATTCTAAATGAAGAAAATGACGTTCGGTTTCTGGGGGAATGGGGGGCGTGGATGCATTATTGTGAATATGAGTTAAAATTGGGAAGAATGGAAGAATATTTTCTAATCTGATCCAGAGGATTATTTCTGGTTTTTTTTCATAATGAATAAGCATAATTATATTTACTAACAGATTATGGTTTTTTTTTATACAGGATATTGATAGTTTATTAAGATTAGATTAACTACGACGAGATGAACTTTTTATTAAGAGGAAGATAGAGGTGAAGGGGAAGTCAAAATTTTCCATTTCTTTTTTTTTCTTTTTTTTCTTTATTATATGTTATGGAACTAGAACAACTTTAGGTTAGAATTGAAATTTTATATTGTCATAGATGTTGTTTAATGCAATGGAAAATTTTTAGTATAAAATCCAATAAAATTTATAAAAAGAAACATCTTCGGAGCTAAAGACATTTGTTTTGTTACATAATGAAGAAATGGGATAGATTGAGGCTTGTAGCTTGTAAAGGAGGGGGACGGAACCAGTTTGGTTTCCAAATACCACATGGTAACATGGGAATTTTTCTAATAAACAGCTAGAAAATAGTCAGTGTATCAAAACACCTGTACCTTTAAAACATTACTCTGCTAAAGATCAGCATATTATACATTATGGAGACTGTAGAATAGGATAAATTAAGTAGCATACAAATAGTTTTAAAGTAAAAAGTGCTACAGATGTGTTTTTCTTTAAGAAAATTGACAGCAGGTTTGTCTGTATACATAACATCAATATATCTAATTCTTAACTTGGCCCCATCTGGAAATACTTGAATCCAGAGACCGGGGCAATGAAGAGACAAGATAGATCTTCCTACAAACCTGAGAAAGCCATAAAATTTGCAGAAATATCTGATGTTTAACAAAAAATACATTGTGGATTAAACCTCCCAAATAACAGAAGTTTTAAGAAATGTTGTTTTAAGAAATGACTGCCCTCAATGGCCATTGCTAGGCAATGAACAAGGGATACAGAGTACCATAGGTCTAAAATATAATTACAGAAGCATCAAAAAAATACCAGATGTAGTATATATAATGCTAAAATTGCACCATTTTTGAATTGAGGATGTATTACGGTACAATCTTATACTTTTGTAATTGCAATAATCTTTGTATTTTCCATTACATTTTGTAATTTTTGGATTATATATACACCTTTTGATATTTTTTATGCTTCTATAATTATTTTTTAGACCCCTGGTACTCTGTACCCCTTGTTCTTGTCATTCAGAGGTTTCCTTTTTCCCTTTCTATTTCATTGCTAGGTACCCCCAACGATATTGCCTACATTCAAGCCTTGGTTTCTGTCAGGTGGATGGGGCAGGGCCCTTACCAAATGTTTTGGCATTTGAGGGAAGATTCATTAGAGCCCAGTCTGGAGCATCCACTAGGTGACTTGCTAGTATGCAAGTTGCATGATTAGCCCAGGCCCAGCTACTTGCTGCTGTTCTACATCAGCTACCCCAGGAAAGCCAGTGTGATGTAGTGGTTGGAGTTTCAGACTAGGTTCTGGGACACCCAGATTCAAATCCTTGGTCTGACATGGAAACTCCCTGAGTGATCTTGGACCAGTAACCAACACTCAACCTAACCTACCTCACAGCATTTTTGTGAAGATAATATGGAGCAGATGAGAACAATGTAAGCTGCTTTGGGTCCCCTTTGTGGATATAAATGAAATAATATAATTGAAGATGGGGGCAGGGTGGTTGGTACTGGTGGGAAGGGGACACTTGTTGGCCACTGTGTGAAAAAATTGCTGGACTTGATGGGCCTTGGTCTGATCCAGCACGACTTTTCTTATGTTCTTAAAAGGAAGCATGGACAGGTAAGGATATGGGGCCTGCCAAGAGGAGGGAAAGAGAAAATGGTGTGCGGAGATGGGTGTACAGGGAAAGTGAGATAGCCCCCACAAGTCTTTGCATGTTCCTCACTGCGCAGCTGGGTCCGGCACTGTGCAACTGGCCTGCCCAATCTCAGCAGCTGGCCCCGCAATCAATTCGGGGGGAGAATCTGCCAGGGAGTGGGAAGGAGAGAAAGCTGAAGACTGGTGGAGCAGATAAAAGTCGGTTAGCTGGAGGATGGGAAGGAGAGAAAGAAGCAGGAAAAGAGGTGAGGCTAGGGGGACTTTCAGGGAAAGGAAAGAAGTGGTGGAGGGAGAAGTGAGATGGCCAGGAGGTCATTGCAGGTCCCCCACTTGCATTCTGTAATGCTTGTTAGGAAATGAATTTTATAGTCCACTCTAGACTCATCCTTGTAATCCATAATGCCTTCTTCTTTATCTCTTACTTCATAAAACTCTCATAGTGAGTCTAGGTTATTTTTAAGGCTTCCTCTTCTCTCCCCCCCACCCTGCCCTTTTCAGCATGGCATGACCTCCCACTTCGTAAGCAGAGTGAGTATTGGTGGCTTCTATAAAACTCTCATAGTGAGTCTAGGTTATTTTTAAGGCTTCCTCTTCTCTCCCCCCCCCCCCGCCCTTTTCAGCATGGCATGACCTCCCACTTCGTAAGCGGAGTGAGTATTGGTGGCTTCTATGTTGTCGCAATGTTGGTGGGTGAACTGCCTAACTTTTAAAGTGGTTGACGTCGTTAGACTGAGCGTAAGACTTTTCCCTTAGAAAGGAGCAGTCTTTGCTTTGTCCTCCCCCTGCTTGCGAGGCAACCGGCAAACTCTCCTGCTCAAATGTTACAGTAAGCACATAAACTGTCACTGTCTTAATGAGACCTCTGTAATTGTTGCTGGTTTCTAATGGTTCAGAGAATTCATCTCATGAATACTCATTTGCAAAAGATTGAGAGGGAATCCATACTGTCAAAAAAACAAGGACAGTAACAATGCTCATTTGTCCCAGAACTGGACATCTGTGTTCTTAAATTCTCTGTTCGGATAACAGTCCTTGTAAAATGATTGCTGGAACATAGATTTATCAGTGTCGTCGTCCCCCCTTCAATCACAAGAGCTGGTTTATGCAAGAATGATTAGCCTAGGGTTTGAGACGTTCATCTTATGCAGAGAATCATCTAGCTGGACAGTGTGGTAGAGTACACAACTCTGTAATATGTCTGCAGTTAAACAACTCTAACTCTTATAGGAGTATTTCCAAGATTAAGCGCTGCTACTATTATTTACAGTATGTTATCAAATTATATGGCATTTTACAGAGTAACATAAGCTAGACCCTTGGGCCTTCATCCTGAGGTGCTTTCAGTCTAAACTTTGGCAGTGGGAGGGAAGTAAGAGGATGAGTGGGATTAATATTATTCCTGTTAATAAGGATAATTGTTTCTTTGGTTCTTTAAGAGCATTTCCAAAAACAATGCAAGGAACTTACATTCAGCTGCTAGAAGAAGGCACGTCTGTCCCACAGTGGCAACATTTGAACAGATACTTCCTGTTGGTGGTGGTCTTGAAATAAAATTCACTTTTGAAATTGTACAGTGTTTCCCCTGCATGGCAACCAAAAATGTCTTCAGTGGCTGCTTAATCCCACAAAGGGTTTGGGGCTGGGAATACAGCCTCTCTTTGTTCTCATAAAACCAGAGTTAAGGGACTAGGTCCCTGTTAGTTTGTTCCAGAGAAATATTTCTGTTACATGAACTGTATGAAGAAAGAATTAAGTGGTAATCTGTGCCAGAAAGTAGAATAAAAACAATGGTTCACAGATTTGACCTGATTAGTCTGTAGCCCTGAGGCACTTGTAGTAGGAAGGAGTAAAATCACCGAAGAGCTAAATTATAAGTATTTTTATTTTTGTTTTACGCAATTGGGGTGGGGGGAGGCTTTGCTATTCGCCAAAGGGAGTTCCCCAATTGTTTATGACTGTCCCTGGGTTTCCATTCATGAATCTGCTGTCAGCCACTAGAATACTAAACATTTGATAACATCTCTTTTGTATAGTTACAATGCAACCTGTGTTTATTCTCCCTCTCCCATTTCACAGTAGTAGAATTTGAAAAATGCATCTGGGAACTCTCTTCTATCAGTTATTGGATGCTGTAGTGAGGCTGGGCTGGGCTAGGCTAGGTTTAAGCATGGATCTGCCAATTCTGTTACACATTAATTTGACTCTTGTTAATCTGCTATGACAACTGTCTAGAAATAAGAAGGCCTAGAAAAAAATCCAGAAAAAAGTTTTTCCTGAAGATTTTTACATCTTTTGCATGTAAAAATTGAGAAATCTGGAGGGGAAAAACCCTCCTATGAAAAAGAATTTTCCCTCAAGTCACAGCCAATTTATGGCGACCCCATCCACAGGGTGGGTAAGCAGAGGTGGTTTGCCATTGCCTTCCTCTGCTTAGCATCCAAGTCTTTGGTGGTTTCCCATCCAAGTACTGACTGTGGCTGACCCTGCTTAGTTCCCAAGCTCTGATGAGCATGGGAAAATCTCCATACTTTCGGAATGAGTGAAATGTGCTAAGACAACATAGGGTGCAGCAATTTGTAACTCTCTCACTTTAGTATTGGGTGTATTTGTAATTTTGCTTTTAGAAAACCAAGGCATTATACCTCTAAATTCCATTAATATGCCTGTTAATACAACTATATACTAAGTTATAAATGATGCATTTGTATGTTAAAGCCGAAAAATAGGGTTTGATGGGAAAGCAAGTATTGCACATATTTCAGTTTCCCCCAAAATTTCATTTTTCTGATTTTATTTCATGGCTTTCTAATTGATGGAAGTTTTACACATCTCTACCACTGTCAAACTATTTATTTCATTTACCAAAACATTCTTCTTATTTTTGAAGGAGAATTGGGCTGAAACTGGGAAGGAAGTAGAACATGGTTTTAAAAACATCTTGAGTTGGAACTGATGCTAAAGAAAATCGTCAAGCTGTGCACCAGATATTGTAGACTTGGTACAAATTGGTGGTTGGATCCTATCAGCTTGTTCTGCTAGTGCCAGTTGTCCTCTTACCCAAGAAGCACACTGCCAGTGGAAGAGCCTCCTCCATCAATGCAAGGTTTCTTGTGCTAGAGGACTACTCTGGCAGAACATTCTGGTAGGATCCAGCTCTTTGATTTCTAAACCAAAAACTTTGATTGTGAATCTAAAATACAATTTTCTGATAGTCTTTTTCCTCATCGGATAAAGTTGAGTGTAACCAGAATAAAATCTGGATCATGGATCATGTAGGTATAGGTACACTATGCATGCTGTCTGTTTTTTAAATTTTAAATATTTTTTAAAATAATCAGATACAAAGAATAACAAAAATAAAAAATATAGATAACACTGAGATTGCTACTACACATGAAATTGATCTAACATGCTTAAGACAAGATAGCTAACTACCATCATCTATACAGTCATTGATAGACCCAAGTTATAACATTAGAAAATATTTAATTTTGGGTCAAACAAAATATTAAATGTATAAGCCATCATGTTTATTATGCACCCTGTATGAAAGCTACAATTGAATGGTAGTTCCAGAATAGATGAATGTTTGTATTCTTAAGGATGATCTAAATTTTAATTTCAGTTTCAGTTAGAGATGGCAGAACACTGTAACTTCCTTAATGCAAAAGAACTGTGGTTAAACAAGTAACACGTTGTACTACATAAACACTTTGTTGTTCTTTACTTTGTGTTCACAGAAACTTTATTCATGGCTCTTAACTTCCAACCTTACATAGGATTTAACATTCATAGCTTTCTAATGATATATCATCATTATCATCATTAGGGGGGTGGTCAGTTGCACAGTGGAGTACAGTCACTATATAATTTATCTCTTGAACTCTGGGTGTGCTGTTAAGTGTTGACATTTAGTTTATAGATGGTCTGCATAGGCTCTTCATCAGAAGTATCACTGATGTTGGGTTGTGGTTGCCTCCTGCTTCAGGACAATTGAGACAGCCATAGATGCAACTGTAGGCTAAACAATTTAGTGCCAAAAGATGATATAAGACCAGCTTTGCTTAAGAAGCAAGGATGTTTGGGAATTCTGAAGAAGTGAGCCATGACTCACGAAAGCTCATACCCAGCCAGAAATTTTGTTAGTCTTTAAGGTGCTACTGGGCTCTTGCTTTTTTCTACTGCTACAGACAGACCAACATGGCTACTCATTGTGTAAATCCATAATATTGTCTTCTGCCCACATGATTTGGATATTTGCTTGGCATATGACTCCAAATGAATAAAGAGTAAGTGTTCCATGTCTGAGTAACTATTGTCTGCATCTTCCATTTCTCCTAGGTCCCATCAGCAGCATCCTGGTGAACAAATATGGCAGTCGTCCAGTAATGATTGCAGGGGGCTGTCTGTCAGGATGTGGTTTGATTGCTGCTTCCTTTTGTAATACTGTGGAAGAGCTTTACTTCTGTGTTGGGGTTGTGGGAGGTGAGTGATGCGAGTAAAGGACATATATCTCTTCTTAGTTACCTAAATAGCAATCTTAATGTAAGAATACCAATTGTAGCCTATTGAAGTGAAAATATCTGAGCATATAATTTCTGTGTGTATTGAGGAAGATCATTTTAGGTTATTCAGAGGGAGGAGGTCAATATTAATCTCTTAGGGAAAGTTCATTGTTGGTTTTGCTGTAAGCAGAAACAGAAAAGCTGAGCCAGTTTGGTGTAGTGGTTAAGAGCAGCAGACTCTAATCTGAAGAACTGGGTTCGGTTCCCCACTCTTCCGCATGAAGCCTACCTTGGCCAGTTACAGTTTTCTCACCAAGTTTTCTCTTGGTCCACATGGAGGCAGGCCATGGCAAACCACCTCCAAATGTTTCTTGCCTTGAAAACCCTATGGGGTTTCCATAGGTCTGCTGTGACTTGACGGCACTTTCCACCACTAAGGAAAAGTTAGCTCCTTGAGCCTGGGAGGTCAGATCATCCTTAGCCTGGCTCCTGGGCAGTAATGGCTATCATGTCATTGCATCTTGTCTGGAGAGAGTCCACAATCTTCTTCCTTCTCTTCACCCTCCCTCCCCCCACCCTGCCAGCTTTGACAGGGCACCTGAAAGATGAAGTGGTTCGAGCATACAGAAATGCTGTAAGCAGAAGCAGAAAATCATACCACCAAGTAATGCCCTTCTCTTTGGTAAATGGAGGTCACCTTAGAGTTGAAGAGGCGCTATTTCCTGATGGGAGGTGTCCCTTCGTGTAAGAAAAAGCATAGGGCCTTCTCCAACCCGTCACCTTTTCTGTTACTGGATTGTGACCCTGAACCGTAGCACATTGCCGATGCCCCTCCCAGAAAGTGAGAGGAGTTCCTGCCAGGTAAGAGCCATGGATGTACCTTCCATGGGATGGCCAATGGCTATTCTTCTTCTGTAGAGTATTAAATACTTATTTAGCTGCTACCTCCAAACAAACTCACCATTTTAATGTGTAGAAATCTTTAACTCATGCACCCTGACACCTTTGTAAAGTTTCATAGAGGTGTCAAGTGTGCAGCCGTTGGGTCAGACAGTTCTAGCCTGCTTTCTGAACAGCGCAATCCCAGTAAGAGCCCAGCCTTCTTCCTGTCACTCATCTGATTCTTTCGCAAATCTTTACATAAAGCTGTCAGTATGCAGAACTGCAGTTGTTGTCCTTTTAACCATGTGTTTACTTTGGCTTTCTAGGTCTTGGACTTGCATTTAATTTAAACCCGGCCTTGACTATGATTGGCAAGTACTTCTACAAGAGGCGTCCACTGGCTAATGGACTGGCAATGGCAGGCAGCCCGGTATTTTTGTCAACGCTGGCTCCCATGAACCAAAAATTTTACAGCATTTTTGGGTGGAGAGGGAGCTTCTTAATTCTTGGGGGCCTCTTGTTAAATTGCTGTGTGGCTGGATCCCTGATGAGACCAATAGGACCCAAACCAGACCAGCAGCAGAAAGAAATGAATAAAGAAACATTGCAGGAAGCTGGTAAACTTGTGAAAAAAGAAGAAGGTGCAGGAGACGTCAGCACAGACCTTCTTGCTGAGAAGACACAAAAACCGAAAGCCACTGTCTTCCAGACTGTGAACAGGTTCTTGGATTTGTCTCTCTTTACCCACCGTGGATTTTTGCTGTATCTGTTTGGCAACGTGGTCATGTTTTTTGGATTGTTTACACCATTAGTTTTTCTCAGCAATTATGGGAAGAGTAAGCATTTCTCTAACGAATCTTCTGCCTTCTTGCTGTCCATTCTGGCCTTTGTAGATATGGTGGCCAGGCCATCCATGGGCTTGGTAGCAAACACCAAATGGGTGAGGCCCAGGGTGCAGTATTTTTTTGCGGTGTCTGTGATCTATAACGGCTTGTGCCACCTTTTGGCTCCTTTATCCACAACCTACGCTGGATTTTGCATCTACGCCGGCTTCTTCGGATTTGCCTTTGGCTGGCTAAGCTCTGTCTTGTTTGAGACGCTGATGGATTTAGTTGGGACTCAGCGGTTCTCCAGTGCCGTCGGTTTGGTGACCATTGTGGAATGCTGCCCTGTGCTTTTGGGGCCACCTCTCCTAGGTAAGAGTATTTATGTTTGGGGAAGTGATTGTGTGGGAATGTGTATGCTTTTGGGGGGAGCAGCTGTCAAAACATGAGGGCAAGAAAGTACACTCTACAATCACATATATGTAGTCTTGTGATTCTGCTACCATCCAGATGCCAGTGGAATGATTGTGTCACCATGTTCTACACCAGAATGCATCCATAGTAAAATTGATTTTGATCCGATAGGGTGGGTATACATCGTCGTACAGCTTGTTTAAACCAAAGGGTGGTTTTGCACCTGTATAGAAATAACATAAAAAGAAAGGAAGCAGCTGGAAGTGTTTAGTGGTAAGGCTGAGGCACCCGTACCTTGCCATGAATTTCTTCTGCAGACAGTCTTATAACATGTGTTTTTTTTGGCCTCTTAGGTAAACTGAATGACATATATCATGACTACAAGTATACCTACTGGGCATGCGGCATCATCCTGATCGTCTCTGGGATCTTCCTATTTATCGGGATGGGCATCAATTATCGGCTGTTGGCGAAAGAGGAGAAGGCCGAGGCCAAGCAAAAAGCTGAAGGGAAAGAAGAGGAAACTAGTATCGACGAGGCTGAAAAACAAAAAGAGCCGAGCAATGATGTGGCCATTCTGCCTCAGAAAGCCACAGAAGATGGTATAAAAGAGGAGGAGAGCCGCATGTGAGAGACTGGTATTTTAAGTCCAATAGGACAGGGTAAAATATTATCAACATGATACGTTGTATTTGGATGGGGGAGCACTACTGGTTATGGGCAGTGGTGAGAAGGGTAAAAATCAGGTGATTTTCTTTTTTTAAACAAAGCTACAAATTGAGTGTGTATCAGCATTTGACAGGAGTAACAGAGCTCAGTGGGCAGTGCCATCTTTTTATTGGGCTGGGTGGGAAGGGAGGGGAATTTTTATACTCTGGCTTTTTTTTAACAGTAATGTGAATGTACTAATATGTGTCTTAGGAGCTTCCACATTTAGGCTATTTTGGCAAAGCCTTAACTCCAGCCTACAAAGTGTTCTCTTTGAAGGTTTATAGTCTGCGTAGGCCATCTCCATGAAGGGTATATGGCTTCTTTTATTCAGTAGGCTCTCAAGGTTGTGTGTTAAATGAACACCATTTCAAAGTTTTCCAAAAACACATTGCTGCCAGAATCTTGGCAGAATCGGACGTGGGGGAGAGAGACTGGTGGATCTTGATGAAACAGTTTTTCAGTTCTGATATTTCTGAATGACAGGGTCAAGCTAACTGCAATGTGTTAACAGCATCTTTTTGAAAATCTTTTCAACTAATGCAGGATTTTAAAATCTCTTCCTGGTTAAATCTGAGGTCTTGAAACTGAGTAAAATATGCAGAGACAGTTTCGTGCTCTTATATCTTAACTTATTATGTAGTCAAACCTACTCTTAAAATAACCGTATGCTTCTGGCTGTCATTGGCCTAGAACGTTTGTCTTGGCAGAAGAATACAAAATGAAATGAGTATCAGTACAAGAGAGTGAGCTGATTTTGAAGGGCATGCCTTAATTGTTGTCAGGACAGTCAAGATGTATACCTTTTAACAATCTCTTAGTGTGATTCAGTGCCTAAATAAGCCACCCTAGACAGGCCCAATAGAAAGTAAGTCCTGTTGAAATTGTAGTGACTTACTTCCAAGTAAATGTATTTAAGATCAGGCTTGTTATCTGCATTGCTGCCACTCTTACTCTTACTGCTATTTCACTGCTCTTCAACTGTGCTGCTTTCAAAGGTATGTTTTTCAGTTCTGATGCTCATTTTGCTACCTAGGCAAAAGTCTAGTATTCTGCTCTGTGCTCTGGAATGCTAGCTAGCCAGAGCAGAGCAGGTACTGCTAAGATGTCAATGTCCCTGATAGAGATTCGATAATAAGTTTTACCTTCTGATCTGCCTCAACTGTATATCCTGGAAACTTTTCATATAGAGAACTGACATTCCCACAAAACACTTGCCTTGTTAAAGCTCATACTGAAGAGAGAATGCTTTTCAATTTTGCAAAGACCCTGTATGCTTAAAATACTATGCAAATAGTAGTGCTGGTAAATGGTCCAAACATAGTTAGTATGAATTAAGCTGAACAAATGAGATTTTATTTTTTTCCATGCAAATATATAGTTTCTGACAAGTGACCTTCCCTTTGTAAAAGAATTTTCTGAAAATCCCTTGACAGTATTACCCAATGCACTGTGAAGTCCACTATTCTGTTGTCTTGGCTGCTGAAGTTAGTTAGTTTTTTATTTTGTAATTGCATTGTGCTCTAAAATTGTGTAAAAGGAACAGGTCAGGATATTTTCATACTTTAGAATATGTTTATAAAGCCAATAGAATATTTTGTATAAACAGATTTTATTGTACTGTACTGAGCTGTGACATTGTGAAACCAATGTAATGTATGTTCGAAAGTTCTACTTGTCAAGAGTTCATAGCAACTGGTTCACATTGCAATAAACTAACCATTAAAACTGTAGCGTGGTCCATGTTCTTCAAAGTGCAAGGAGTTATGATGAAAACAGCCGCATTTACATATATTTGGATTTGACATCACATTTCGCCAAGTATAAGGAGCATACAGCTATCCAAAAGGCAATTTAGGAATAATTGTTCTCCTCTTCCCCCCCCCCCCAGCATATAGAAGTACTCCAGCTCCTCAGTCCTGAAAGTATATTTAATTTTAATAATCTATTAGGGTAGAGCCACATGTCTACTTCTCAATGAAGAGCCAGAGTCCAATATGAAGCATTAAATAAAATCTTAGAGCCAGTGTGCTCCAGTGGATGGCAGTGGTGCATTTTGAAATGTGATTCTGATTCAAACTACAGTGTAACCATTGACTCATTTTGTCAGTGACAGTAATGTAGGTCATTATTTGTGAGGCAGAACGGCTGTTGTAGCATTTTCCATAGATTCAGACAGTTTATTTGCGGCCCTTGGCCAGATAAAACAAGATACATGGACTAAAATGGTCTTACCGACAAAGGTTTACAGTCCAAGCCTTAAGTCACTTAAAAAATTAAAAATAATAAAATAAATAACATCCGAGTTACATCTGCCATTTGGACTAAGAGAGTGCTCTGTGGCAACGAATTGCCATTGCAGCCGCACAAAATTTTGCTACCTGAGAGCTGATTGAGGGATTATCTCCTTGTAGGAGCTTTTCTAACTTTTCTCTTTCCCTGACGGGTCCCATTCTCAGTATGAGGGGCTCAATAAACTTAGAGCGGGGTACAGTGTAATAGTTACAGTTCAGGAGAATATGTTCAGTGGTTTCTAAATCCCTGGTTTTTCAGGGGCATAGTCTCTCTGCCCTGGTTAGCATTTTCCATATATGCTGTATTTTACATTAGACCCTGATCCTATGCTGGGTAGAACACGGGATTTAACTTTGGACTCCCTGTGTTGGGTGAAGAAGGTTCATATGTACTGTTATAAAACCAAGGTTGTAACAGTTGAGGTGATTGCCACTTTAACTTAGGGAGGAAGTTGTGTGGTCCAAAGGTCACTTCTCAGTAGGAATGGGGAAAGAAAATGGTTGGTGAACAGAATAGGGCTGGGGTTGTTTTCTGCTTCTGCCTCCTAAGACTGTAGGAATGGACTTGGAGTGTGTAATATTGGCTGGCTGGAAGTAGTGACAATAGACACTTCAGTTTTATATAGGGAAATGGGGCATAGGTGTTCAACTCTGCTCTGCTAATTGCAGTGAAGATACTGCCATATCTAGTGTGACATATTTCACTGTTTGTTCCAGAACAAATAAAGCAAAGGATTCCATCAGGTTGTAAACTAATCAACACTCGGTGCCTGGTGGTGGTTTTGTGTTTAATATGTGTTGCTCAAGATAGTATGGGAATCTTTTTTTCAGGTATCCTGGAGTCCACATCAGTGTTCTAGTCTCAGTATGATGGTCACCTTCATCTCCATTCCTTTGCCTGTATTTATAGAGGCTATTTCTTTGAAATGTGGTGGTGGGGAGAGGTTGATTTGTACACCTTTTCTCTTTGTTGAGAATGTTCTTCAACAACTTGCATTTCAACCAGATTGAATTCTTCACTGATCTTGCTGCACTAAGTGGAAACATGGCTCAAATCTGATGAAATGAGTTACAGTACACAGATTAGCCAAAATACATTCTCCTGTGTGAATGCAAACAAAATAATGACACTTCTTTAGATTAAATGTTACCATATGGGACGGGGTCTTGAATTGCCTCTTGATCTACATATTAGATCACTGCTTCTCCACGTTTATAATACCTGATGTTTTGCTTGAAACTAAAGCTGGAAGTGAATTGCACTAAACTAAAAGGTTGAGAATTATCCATTAGAACTCACCCATTCTGCTTCTGCATGAGTTCATGATCTAGCCATTCATCCTTAATGAAAAGAGGCAAAGCTAGAGCTCGTGCAGAGATGCTAGAGATAGCTTCCTTTAAACTGTACCTCATCCTTGCATCAGGAATGAGCAAATAGTCAATTGCAGGCATGCCCCATCCCAAAGAAAGGCAGATTGACAGGAGGTCAGAGATTTGCAAAGGCAGAGTAGTCTGGTTCCTCTGTGGGTGGATGCTTTGGGCTCAAAAGCCTTTTGGTATCTAACTTTCAATGGTCTTGTCTTGCAGACCCCTAGTTTCCCTAGTACCCTACTTGGAAATAACAATACTCAGCTGGATATATACAAAACAAGGTAAGGCTGCCTAGTAATAGGCACAGAGATGTCTTCAAGCCATTTGGAACTATTAGCTGGGTCGCCCAACTGATAAAATTTTGCTAGCAAATACATTGAAAGGAACAGCTCAGGGTGTGGAAATAGCATACCTGTATCTTGATCTTGGTGATCTGTTGAGCCTGGGAGACTTTAGTAACTGAGTACTACTGTCCTCTTTTGCTGCTGGAGGCCATGCTGCTGGGCAGGAATCCAGCTCAACAGCTCTGTCCTGAAACAGTGAAAGACATGAATGTTCAAGAGTCAACAGCTGCTTTATTGTCAAATGCATTTAAAGAGCTTGGATGCAACAGCAGTGTTGGACCAAATTCTCATCAATTGTTACTCCTAAAAAACCAAAGGAGGCTAGCTCCTGCTGGTTCTCACTGGGCATATGAACCATTCTTTGTTGTTGGCGTTAGTAGCTTTAAAAAAAAAAAACCTGAAATTTGATATGTTTAATGTCATTTGACAAAAATGTACCCTTTTGGAATGAATTTTAATTTGCTGCTTCCCCTGTCTATTGGTGGATTCTGGACCTAGTGCCTTGCTACTAGTAATGCCCTGGCCTCTCTCCTGAACAACCGGCTGCCTTTTCTTTTTATACAACATTCCTGTGGTTACAGTCCTTTAAGTGAGTGACTTTTTAACTGTATGAAGCTAAGAACTGCTGACGTTCTATTTCTGGGGGGACCAAAGATAGCTATTCTTCTTGCAGGCTGCTTCTGAGCACACATGGCAAACTGGCTGTGTCAAGCAGTTCCTTTCTTAACGATTAAGGCAGAATGGAGGGAGCCAGAACTTCAAAGGCTGAAAATGTCCACATAATTTTGCTAATGGTTTTTATTACTTGCAGAAGTAAAGGGAGAGGGTGAGAGACAATGCCAAGATTCCTTCCATAGCTGGCTCAACTGTACAAATACATCCACTAGAAAAGGAAACCACTGGAAAGGTATTCTTGCTTCTTCTAATTCCTTTCCAGTGCTGCTGCCAAATATACCTAGCATTATAGGTTTATTGGGTTATGGACCCAAAGTGAATCGTAATGTGTTATTCCCCTCCCCCCATGTTGCCACTTTTGACAATAGCAGGAGGCCATTCTATAAACCCATATGGGAAAGAAAGAGGGTGGGGGAAGCTTCAAAGAGATCACTGGAGCAGAGTAGAAGCCAGGACAGCAGATCATGGTAGATTAAGTGTTCATGCCTTTAGGACAAAGTTCCATTCAAATGTGGAATTCCAAAGTAAATCTTGTCTAGGTAATGATGTCTTCTAATTGCAATGCAGAAGTCTGTTGCTGTGCTCCAGAACTGATCTGCAGTCTGGCCGCCAGTCTTATAAACACCTTTTTAAGAGCCTGGTCCATGTTTATTTCTGAGCTATTCTTAAAAGCTTAGGCATTTCTCTGCCCTCCCCCTCCCTTAATCTATCCAGGAGGCCTTTTGTTATGCACATCCTTACAGAGGAAATGAAACCTTCCCCCCTCCTTTCTTCTTCTTCTCGTGCCTCTTCTGCCTTGTAGCCTGGTGACTTCTCTGCAGGCAGAATTCTTTCCAGGAGTCCCCGAATCTCAGATAGTTGTGTAAATGCTGATGCAACAAAGACTGGTTTTTCATATTACCACTGTAAGCACTTAGAGAACCACTGTGTGCACAATAAAATAAAAATACGATTGGTACAAAATATTGTCGAAGGCTTTCACAGTCAGAGTTCATTGGTTCTTGTAGGTTATCCGGGCTGTGTAACCGTGGTTTTGGTATTTTCTTTCCTGACATTTCGCCAGCAGCTGTGGCAGGCATCTTCAGAGGAGTAACACTGAAGGACAGTGTCTCTCAGTGTCAAGTGTGTAGGAAGAGTAATATATAGTCAGAAAGGGGTTGGGTTGAGCTGAATCATTGTCCTGCAAAAAGTATCAAAGGTAATGTACTAATCATTGTCCTGTAAGTATCAAGATAATGTGGTAATGAGGGTGTGGTATGTTAATATGGAACCATTGTATCCTGAAGTGATCTGTTAATGTGTGTAATCCAAAGCTAATCTGCATGGCTATTATTGACTGTAGTCTTTGTTAGTCTGGAGGTTATCAGTATAGTTGGTACAGTTTGAGATGGAGCATCACAAGTCCTTCTCAGTACATGTCAGCTGTGGAAGCATATCAGTATCTACAGTCATTGTCCGGGACCCTGACTGGCATTTTGACAGGAACAAGGGCTTCCATTTGCAAAGTATGGTTTCCCCCAATTCCTCCTTCTCATGAAAGTCTGATGCCCCCTCCCCATCCTGTTCCTGGCAACCCTTAGGAACAGGATTTGGGAGAGCATTTTGGGGCTCCCTTGTAAAGGAGGAATTGGGAGAATCGCAGTCTGTGAGTGGATATCCATGCACCTACAGAAATGCTAGTCTAGATCCAATCCTGTGTCATACAGAAGAGATCAGGAGGGTGGGCTTCCATTTTCTCACCACACGGATTTGTCACTTGAAGTGTCATACTGCTAAAATATTTATATCCCATTTTTCCTAGTGGCACAAGATGGCTACTAAATCCTCATTTAAAGCACAGAAAAAAGAAGCCTAAATACTGCGCTCCATCCCAGCAGATACCTGCAATCTATATGTGTATAAAGTGCTGTCAAGTCGCAGCCGACTTATGGCGACCCCTTTTTGGGGTTTTCATGGCAAGAGACTAACAGAGGTGGTTTGCCAGTGTCTTCCTCTGCATAGCAACCCTGAACTTTCTTGGTGGTCTCCCATCCAAATACTAACCAGGGCTGACCCTGCTTAGCTTCCGAGATCTGACGAGATCAGGCTAGCCTGGGCCATCTAAACCCCACTAAACCTGCTCTAAACCCCATCTAAACCTGCAATCAAAACCCCACTAAAAGCTAGCAGATAAAATGGCTGTGCAATAGCGCCTAAAAATTCTACAAGTTTAAACAAATCTTCTGCTCAGCGTTGAAACTGCTGCTCTCCTAGTATTTCTGTATTAATAAAATGCAGCTGCAGAGGCTGCTGTTTTGATAGGGTTGTCAATTGGCTTGGAGGAAAAAAAAGTTCCTTTAACAGAGGTGTAATGTGATGTTATTTACCTAGTGCTGCTTTTTACTTCTATGTCATAAAAAGCTTCAGCTGCCCACTTCTGCACATTAAGCGGTGATAGGGGAAGGTTGCTTTATTTTCCTCTGCTTGGTGTCCCAGAGTGGAATTGGCCTGTCCTCCCCTGAAGTTACTGTTTTCCCCTGCAGGTCAAAAAATATGCCCCCCATGGGGCAAACAACACCTTGGGGAAGATTTTGTTCCAGAAAACAGCTGGAGGGGAGGTTTAGACCCCCCCCCTCCCAATCGTGGCTGTATTCAAAATGGTAACCCACAATTACTTCAGGGTATTTATTTGTTTTAAAGGCAGTGGGAGATAACATCTTATTTGCTAAACTACAAAGAGTAATAAGCAGCCAGCACAAGCAGAATTACCAATCTTCCAATGGCATCCAGACCCCCAGAAGTTTCTTTTTCCTGCACCTGTGGGAGGTCCTTGTGAGGTCTTCTGTAAAGCGGGAAAGGTGGACCATGAATGAATGAATGTGCTATACTTGTGCTGCAATAGAGCTATTTAGTTTTTCAGGCTTGACAAGCCTTTTTTGTTTTTAGGAAAAGTGGTGCTGTTAGAGAATAGACAAAGAACAGTTGGTTTTTATATGCCAACTTTCTCTACTACTTAAGGAAGAATCAAACTGGCCTACAATCACCTTCCTTTCCCCTCCCTACAACAGATACCCTGTAAGGTAGGTGAGGCTGAGAGAGCTCTAAGAGAGCTGTGACTAGCCCAAGGTCACCCAGCTGGCTTCATGTGTAGGAGTAGGGAAACCAACCCGGATCACCAGATTAGCCTTCAGCGCTCATGTGCAGGAGTGGGGAATCAAACCTGTTTCTCTAGATCAGAGTCCACCGCTCTTAACCACTACACTATGTTGGTTCCCTTAGGTTTATCTGAGGAAGGCAGGCACACCTCCTCCTTGCTTTGCCCTTTTTGTGACACTGTAGAGAACCCTCTTCCTCCATTTCCTTCATGCTAGGTTAGGTGTAGGCAAAAAATGTATTTTCTGCTTCTTTTTTCTTGTTTTTATGGGCCAGTTTAAAAGCAATTGCATTTGATTTTTATTGTACCATATGCTAAAAACTCCGATCAAAGGTTCTTCATGATGCTGTTGGCGCAAGCTGTAGCACAGTTGTTTATGTGAGGACTCAGTGGCCTAGCTCTACTGCTTACAACATCTGTAGATTCTGTCAGGAAGGCAGCTTCACGTATGGATACTGTGTGGCAGTTGTTCCAACAGCCCTCCTTTCTGCAGCAAGAAACTAATTTTTGTCAGCTTCCCTTACAGATAAACAATGCATTGGTTTCACACCACTGTAAGCAGCTTGTGGTGGCGTTTTTAGCAACAGAAGGGAGATTACACACACACACACACACACACACACACACACACACACACACGGCTTGCCAAATGGAGTAGCCTCTGTGAAGCCAGTTTGAAGTTGCATGCATGCTGGATCCATATGATAAGGAACAGTCCTTGGGAAACAGCTAGGTTTTTTTTTTTATTAACACCTTTTAAGCCTCCCAGTTTTTTCTTCAGGGGTGGGTTGCATGTGTTCCAAGAAAATTTCCATGGGCCTTGGCATTTGTGAAACTGGTATTTATTATTGTTGATGAAGAATGTCAGTTTTATTTATTTATTCATTCCTTTGTAGTCCACCTTTCTTGTCAAGACTCAAGGTGGATTACAACATTGAAAAATGCAATAAAGCAGTAGAAATATAATAGACAATGTGTGTGTGTGTGTTAAGTGTCGTCAAGTTGCTTCTGACTCATGGTGACCTTATGAATCAATGTCTTCCAAAATGTCCTATCTTTGACAGCCTTGCTCAGATTTTGCAAATTGAGGGCTGTGGTTTCCTTTTTTGAGTCAATCCATCTCTTGTTGGGTCTTCCTCTTTTCCTGTTGCCTTCAACTTTTCCTAGCATGACTGTCTTCTCCAGTGACTCTTGTCTTCTCATAATGTGACAAATACGATAGCCTCAGTTTAGTCATTTTAGCTTCTGAGGTCAGTTCAGGCCTGATTTGATCTATAACCCACTGATTTGTTTTTTGGGCAGTCCACGGTGCCCGTAACACTCTCCTCCAACACCACATTTCAAAGGAATCTACTTTCTTCCTATCAGCTTTCTTCAATGTCCAGCTTTCACACCCATACATAATAATAGGGAATACGATGGCATGAATTAACTTAATCTTGGTGGCCAGTGACACATCCCTACACTTCAGAATAGACAGTAGACATATAATAAACCATTTATTTCACAAGACTTGGAATTCTCAATATCGAATTCAAACATGAAGCTGACAAAGCAAAAGGTCTTCACTGTACCACTTTGTAGCCTGATCTCATCAGATCTCAGAAGCTAAGCAGGGTCAGCCCTGGTTAGTATTTGGTTGGGAGACCACCAAGGAATACCAGGGTTGCTGTGCAGAGGAAGGCACTGGCAAACCACCTCTGTTAGTCTCTTGCCATGAAAACCCCAAAAGGGGTCGCCATAAGTCAGCTGCGACTTGACGGCACGTTACACACACACAATGCTAACAAGGAGGCATTAGTCACTGTTCATTCCATTGGGACTTTTTCCCCTCTGCAAAATGAAAAGTTGTGCAGGGTTTAGCATCAAAGATATATAAGTAATGTGTACATGCATCACTGTTGGAAGCATTTGTGTTGATTTCCTCATGGAAATCTCATGTACGTTCCCTTCGGAAAAGGGCAAGAGTCCAGCAGCACCTTAAAGACTAACAAAAATATTTTCTGGTAGGGTATGAGCTTTCGTGAACCACAGATCACTTCTTCAGATACAGCTAGAATGTGAATCCATCTGTCTTTAAGTAGAGGAGAGTGATGATGAAAATTTAAATACAGAAATGAATACCTTCCAGGGTAAGCTCTGCATATTGTAGGTTCCCAAAGTAGTGCATTATGCCAAAAGATGACCCCCCCCCCTTTGTAAACTATCCTCTGGAAAGCACTGTTATTTCTCCTAGCAATTTGTGGCACAAGACTGGTAGTGATTTTGGATTCTTGATAAGTGACTACGCATAGGCTTTTGAGTGTAGAGTTACAAGTGTCTTGAACTTTTATACATTTTATATGTATAATGTATCTTATCAGCCATGTTGCTTAGAGTTGCCTGGAATACTTACTGCTAAAAAAATATGGTTGCTCCTCAGGCACTGCAATCTTTCCTGTGCAGTTGCTAAATTATAGGGAACATTCAGGCTGGCTTTGTGTCTACTGAAATTGTGTGTGTGTGTGTCTCTCTCTGTAACATTTGTTTGGGCAACTAATTTTACAAGGATGTCACTGTGACACACATATATTACTGGAGCTGCTGTGGCCACATCTGGCTCTTATCTCTGCTTTTTGTCTTAACTTAAAGAACATAAGAATGGCCCTGCTGGATCAGACCAAGGCCCAAGTCCAGCAGTCTGTTCACACAGTGGCCAACCAGGTGCCTCTAGGAAGCCACAAACTTCTTGCTCATCTACCGTACTGATGCAGCAGCAATGGCCATTCTTGGCACTGTGGCGCCTTATAAGACAAAAGGGTTGAAGAGGGAATCTCCTTTCCTTTGCTTCCTGTGCTGGCAATAGGTGACGGCTGTCCTTGTGATCTCTCCCTCAATCTCCTTGTCTCGCACACACACACAGGCAGGCATTCAAGCCACCGCAAAGCAGCTTAATCATTACCATAATGCACTTCAGTCCTTTTCAAAGACCGGCTCATTGAGCTTGTTCATGTGATAGCCATGAGGAGGGGATTGGCATTCTTGCCTGTCCTCTTTTGGGGATATTTTTTTTGTTAAAAAAAAAATTCAACTCTGTTGACTCAGGACCACTTGTTAAATAATGCAGGCTGGTGCTCTGCAAACCATCTCTTGCTTCCTGTGTGTTTGTTTTGTGAAGATGCTGGGGGGGGGGGCGGCAGAGGGTAAATGAGATCTCTTGAGTCCAGAGAGAAAGGAGAGAAAGCTGCTTACCCAAAGCTCAGTGTCTTGGGGTAACTGGGTCTGGAAGGAGTTGTGGGAAAGCTACGGGACTAATGAACACCAGCTAGCCACTAAGCTCCCATGTCAATCAGCTTATCTCTTTCTCTGCCTTAAAGCATCCACGTCTTAATTGGTTCAGTGTTCCGTCACCGGCTGCCTTGGGCAAGGTCTCTTAGAAAGGCAACAGTTCGCTTTGTTAAAAATCGATCAACATGTCCATGAACAATTGGGCTCCTGGTGGAAGCTGCAGGCTGAGAGCTGGAGAGTTAGTAAGCTATCAGCACAAGATCTTCACAACTGTGGCCATTTGGGATGCAGGGAGCTGGGCCGACACCTGCTCTTTAAAGTAGAGCAAAGATGGTGCGGCCTTTGGGCTTGAGATTTATGGCTTCTCTGGCCGCTATCTCTAAGGTAGGGCTGTTGATTCGGTTCGGCCCGAACTGAAAATCAGCCGAATTTCCCCTGATTCGGTGGTTTTTAGTTTGGGAGGAACCGAACTCAAAACTGGCGGGCAACCGGGGGGGCCGAATTCAGCGAGTTCGGGAGTTCGCGAATAAATTAGGCAAATTCAGGGCCGTCAGTAAGCAGCATAACTGTCAGTAAGCAGCATTCTCCTCCCCCGGCCAATCGGTGGCCAAGCTGGGTCTTCTTCTGGCCAATCAGTCAGGATTGAGTACTGGAGGAATCAGCTGATGTGCGGCCTGGCCAGGGAGAGAGAGCGAGCGAGCGAAATCCTCGTGTGTGTGTGGGGTGTGCTTGTGCACATTTGCTCCTTTCTGTGGCTGCAGGGGGCGTATTTTTTGGGGTACAGACACAAAACTTTCAGTGGAGCTTCAGATGAAGCTTCTTAAGATACCCCCCAAGTTTTGTAAACATTGGGTCAGGGGGTCCCGAGATATGGGCTCCCCCCTTTTTCTTTCCATGGCTGCAGGGGGCGCATTTTTGGGGGTACAGACCCCAAACTTTCAGTGGAGCTTCATATGAAGCTTCTTAAGATACCCCCCAAGTTTTGTAAACATTGGGTCAGGGGGTCTCGAGATATGGGCTCTCCCCCTTTTCCCTCCCCCCCTTTTCCATTTATGTGGCTGCAGGAGGCGCTTTTTTGGGGATATAGCCCCCAAACTTAGCATAGCTTTAGACAATTATTCTTAAGATACCACCCAAGTTTTGTAAAGATGGGTTCAGTGGGGGCAGAAATATCGCCTCCCCCCTTTTCTCTTTCCGTGGCTGCAGGGGGCGCATTTTTGGGGGTGCAGATCCCAAACTTTGAGCGGAGTTTCAGACAAGTGTTCTTAAGAGACCACCCAAGTTTTGTGAACATTGGGTCAGGGGGTCCCGAGATATGGGCTTTCCCCTTTCCCCTTTCCCCTTTCCCCTTTTCCCTATTGGGATGAATGGATCAGCCGATCCTGTGCATCTCCAGAGCAAAACGTTCTGTGCCTAATTGGAATCATCTTGGATTACAAGTGCTCCCCAGCCCCTCCTGATGGAACAGAAGACAGCCACAGTAAGACCCCTTTGGGGGCTTTAATCTATAATTTTTCTCCTGTGTATGTGTGTGTGTGTGTGGGGGAAAGCAGAGTCTGTGTGTGTGTGGGGAGGGAGCAGTTTCTGTGGGTGGGGGGAAAGCCAAAGGGGGCTTTCGTCGGTTCTGCCTGGGGTGTGTGTTCCCCCTCGAGTCTCTCGCTCCCTGGTTTGAGGGGGGAGGTTTCAGTTGTGTGTCTTCTGGTTTTCCCTGTTGCAAAGGTGTTGTTTTACAAGGTTGTGTTGCTTTGCAAACTGTTGTCGGGGCTGGGAGCTTTGTGCGTGGGCGGCAAGCTCTGCTGAGAGATGCACATTAAGGGTGGGGGGGACCCCTTTCAGGGCCCATATCTCAGCCCCCCCTGACCCAATCTTTACAAAACTTGGGGAGTCTTTCAATAAACGTCCTTTGAAGCTCTGCTGAAAGTTTCGGACCTCTAACCCCAAAAATGCCCCCCCAAGAGCCGCGGAAAGGCGCGATTGTGTTTTTAATGGCTTTATTCGGCCGAATTTTTTTTCCGAACTTTGAATTCCCGCCGAATTGAACGGATCCGAAGTGGGGGAGTTCGGACTTCGGCATATCCCGAATCTAAACGGGCCGAATTCGGCCAAATCCGAACTATACCGAATTTTTTTAAATTCAACAGCCCTACTCTAAGGGCCAAAAACCATCAAACCATCCAGTGTGGAAAGTGTGATTGGTTTCTGCATTCTACAGTTCCCTCAGGCAGCGGACTGCTCATAGTAATTTTGTGCCATGCCATTTATTCCTGTCCCTGTCATGTGCCATTTTGTCTTGTTATTATATCACTCAGGCTTTGATCCGGCAAGCATTCTACTTTTTTCCCCCCTGTGTCATCTTATTTATAGTTAGGGTGCACTCTTATGGACACTTGCCTGGGAATAGGCCTCACTGAGCGCACTGGGACTTATTTCAGAGTCAACACCTACAGGATTGCATTGTGAATTAGCCATACATCTGTTGGCTGGATGATATCCCTGTCAGGCACATATCTACTGAGTCACTATCTGCCCTCACTGCCCTTCTGGCTATTCAAGAATTTAAATTAGACCACAGTGTTCAGCATCCAACATCATCAGAACGATCAGATTCAGACATCATCAACATATCTAATTCTCACAAGATCAAGCGTCTGGACACTTAAATCCAGAGAATGGAGACCTGAACGGGCAAGACAGTTCTTTCTACAAACCTGAAAAAATCCCCCAGGTTTGCATAATAATATTTGTTATTTGCATACAGTTCCTGGCTCAGTGATGGCTGTGTTCTTGTTTGCCACAAAATGTACTCACGGCAGTGAACCCAAAGCCCTTTCACTTGCTACCCTAAGGACATCTTGTATCTGAGAAAAATGTTTACAGTTTAAAACAAACCTGATCCCCCAAAATCATAAGAGATTGTGTGGGTCCCCTCAGCTGGTAGACCAGCTTGCCTGCTTGCCACTGTTCAACAGTAGCCACTCCAGAAAAGGCAGTATGGTGTAGTGGTTAGAGATGCAGCATGAACTGAGACACCCAGGTTCAAATATTCACTGTGCCATGGAAGCTTGCTGGGAGATAGTTGGCCATTCACACACTCTAAGCCTAACCTGCCTTATAAGGTTGTTGTAAGGATAAAATTGAGGAGAGGAGAATGATGCAAGCTGCTCTGGGTCCCCGTTGTGGGGAAAGGCAGGATATAAATGAAAGAAATAATAAAAATAGCTGAAGGTAGATTAATTGGTGGGTGGGTGGGTGGAAGGAGAAAAGGTAGTGGATATGAAGGTTGCCAGAAGGAAGGAAAGAGAATATAGTGTGGGGAGGGGGATACAGGGGAAAGCGAGGTCCCCCCCAGTCCTTGAAGATTCCCCACTGTATAACTGTGCCAGAGTTTTTCTGGGGAGAGGATGCCAGGGGAAGGGAAGGAGGGAAAGCTGGAATCAGCAGGGCATCCTTACCATTGAGAATATCCAATGTGGTGTAGTGACTAGAGAGGTTAGACTTGGGATGCTCCTGTTAAAATGTCTACTCAGCTGGGAAGCTCACTGGGTAAACCATGGACCAACCCCTCAGTCTTGGCCTAACTTACCTCACAGGCTTGTTGCAGAGTTAAAAGGAGGGGGGGAGCCATGATTGCCACCTGAGCTCATTGGAGGCAGTATGGAATTAAAATTATTAGATAGCCATTTTACAGAGCTGTGGTGCCGTTTTACAAACTATTTACAAACGTGAACTTTGCTGCAACAGTGTGGTCACTAGGATTCCTTGGTGGCACGGTATTTTTTGTTTGGTTGGTGTGTTTTTTTTAAGCAAAAGCAATTGCTTCCATCTTGATCCTTTAAAACCACAGACTGTCCTTGTGCATGGTTAGTTTCCCTATTCCTGCTGAGTACAGTGATCTGTGTAGTGTTGCAGCAGAGACATCTTGCTATGTCACAGTTATTTAAGGGAGTTGTCCTCTGACTTGAGAAGAAAGAAAGACCAAAGATAAGTGAACAAAGACCCAAGGGGCTTGAGACTTATGTATTCCCAGGGATGTATTAAGAGTTTGAAAACATTATAAAAAATACTGTTCGCACTTTGTTTGGCCCCTTTAGCTGTGAAGACGTCTTCCAACCATTTTTTAGCTGTAGTATCCAAAACCCCTTTTAAAGCGATGTTTTTTATAACATTTTCAAACTCTTAATACATCGCTGGGAATACATAATGTGGTAACCCTAGAGAAAATAATGGATTTACTTTATTTGTGGATATCCAACACCAGCCATCAGCACTGATAGTGGGTTCTTCAACCACATCAGCATATGGCAATCCGAATACTCTGTAGTACAAGCAAGAAACCACTGCATCCCCTACAAGAATGCCCATAGGGTATGGATTATCTTTAGTGGAGCACAAACAAACCATAATGGATACCACAAAGAAAGCTGAAAGCTTAACATACTCCCTGATTTTCTTGAATGTCTCCTCCCTTTTAGCCACACCACCAAATGTTTCTTGCCCCAGTGTTTGGAGAAGTACCAGTAGATTGAACACATCCGGTTAGAGCCTGTATTTTACATCTTCTCCTTATATATTTAAATGTTTGTATCTCACTTGTCCTTGTAGCTTAAAGCAGATCACAAGTGCTAGTACTCCAAAAGGCATCCAATTTTTATCAGAGCATACTTTATTTAATGCTACCCTTTATTATTAATGCTGATCTGGTGTGATTCAAATCATGCAGGTAATCCTTTTTGCATATTGGTGCATTCATAGAATAGGAAGAAAAATATGACGGTAATGCAGAAATATGGATTTTTCAGTTTAAAATTAGCCACATTTGAATATCTCAGGATCTAACTCAAATGTATTGGGAAACAGAAGAAAGAAATTATGAAATCTTCAGTTGTTTATCATAAGGAACTGCTGTAAAACCTATGGGGGGGGGAAGCTTGTTAGAAAACAAGTTTCAGGTTAGGATGTCAGGGGTTTTTGTTTGTTTTTGCTGCCATACACTCTCTTCATCCAGGAATGGATGGGAGAAAATGAAAAAAGTCTGTGGTCTGGTCTCTATATATTATTAAACCCAGCAGGTTCAGCTGGCCGTGTCTGCTTGAGAAGGAGGATGTGCTAATCAGAGAGTCTCTTACTCCGAAACACACACAAAAAATGCTTGTTCCCCCTAAAAATACTTATTGGTAAGAATGTAGATCTGGAGTGCTCTGCATTTTTAAGCAGTGTGCCAGTGTCTGCCAAGACTCTGTGCTATGTACTGTTGGGGGTTGGGATAGACAATACTGGAAGGCCCCAGTCGTGTCAATTTTTGCAGTTTGTTCCAGGGCTGGAATTATTCACATCTTTCATAAGACTTGGTTTGATTTTGTAGCTTAGGGCATCCTCTAGTGGCAATTGCTCTGATTACATCTCTCAGCAACCCAAAGGTCTGATTGCGTATTTGATACAGATGGCCAAAAGTACCTGCTTCAAGACAGCTTGTCCAGGTCTAAGTAGGCACAATTCAGACTCTTCCCTCTCTCTTAATGGCCCTGCACCTTTAACATAGGCATTTCGTTGGTGACATTTTTCCTGGCGTGATGAGTTGTGGCAAAAGTTCCACTCCCTACATTTTTGCATCCAAGGCTACAGGTAAAAAAAAGAAAAAAGAGCAAGATCACTTTAAATAGATGGTAAAGCAGCTCAGGTAACTGGGAACAACAGGGCAAAAACTACACCTTCCATGTACCTTTGGGAGAAAATCATCTGGAATTGTTATCCCTGACAGCTAAAAGCATTAAAAACACAAGAAGAGCCCTGCTGATTCAAGCCAGTGGTCCATTTAAGTCCAGCATCCTGTCTCACACAGTGGCCAACTAGTTGCTCTGGAGAACCAGCAACAGGGCATAGAGGCCAAGACCTTCCCCTGATGGTGCCTCCTGGCACTGGGATTCTGAATGTGGAGGTTTCTTTTAGTCGCCATGGCTAGTAACCACTGGTCTTTCTCTTTGAAGAACTCAGGCTGTGTTTCAAGACCCTCACCTGCAGGTCTGGCCATTTTGTCCACAAATATGCCACAATCTCCTGGCAAGGGTTGGTTGGATGGTAGACAGGAGAAAGATGGGTGGGAGCTAGGAACATCCTCATTCCTGTCATGCACACAAAGCCCAACCAGGGTCTCAAGCCACTGGAAAATGAGGGAAGTGTGAATCCACTTGAGTGGTGGTGACCCAAAATATCCAGTGGGAAGGGGCAAGAAAAAGTGGGGAGCACTCTCACACACTCATATATGCATGTCCTCTGTCCTCTGTGATAGATGCCCTCTGTGAATCTTTCTAATCCCGTTTTAAAGCCATTTCTCCCTGTGGCCATTCACTGACAGTGAATTCCACATTTTAATCACTTGTGGGGTAAAGAAGGATTTCCTTTTGTCTGTCCCAAATCTACCACCCATCAACTTCAACGGATGTTCCTGAGTGCTAGTATTTTGGGCAAGGGTGATGAGAAGGAGAAAAAGATAGCAGTTCTGAGGTAGTGATAAGGGACAGAAACCCCACAAAAAGTCACCCCAAAGCTAGGGAAAGTTTAAGAAGCCTCTCTGGAAAACTTTTAGGGAAAGGGAGGGGCCTGACTTGAAGAGGTTTGACGTCTCTGCCCATCCCCCACTCCTTTTCCCCTTCAAATCAGAGTCTCAGCTCTATTTTGAAATAAAACATAAATATTCCAAATGAAACTAATGGATCTACATGTAGTGGGGATGCTATAATGGGTGCTGTGGTACCTGCTTCTGTTTCCCAGTGCCCATTTCCTTCTTCCCCAAAGCAAAGAGCCACTCCTGGCTTTCCCCCACTTCACTGGAGAAGGAGTTGCTTTAGAAGATACCATGAGGGATCACTTTGATGTCTGCAGGGGTGCCTACCTGGAAATAGCTGCCACCATCATACCTGGAGGACTTGCCCTGGAACCTCCGAACATTTGTGACTGACCTCAGTCCCCAGTGGCGCCATTTTATGGTTGGCTATGCCCACCACAGCAGCCATTTTATGGTGGCACCCACTACGTTTTCAAAAAGGCTGAACTAGGCTGGGGATCAGAAAAAAGGAAACACGAGAAAGAAATGGAAGCTGAAAGATCGCTCAGTAGCTACAACTTTGAGTGATGACTTGTGTGTGTGACTTCCATCTGCCAGACAGCACAGGCGGAACGTTCATATCATCTAGGGTTACCAACCTCCAGGTACTAAGGTAAATATATAACCTGTGCTGGGACAAGTGGAGACTGAGTTAATGAGCCAACATGCTGCTCAACCTCCAGGTACTGGCTGGAGATCTCCTGCTATTACAATTGATCTCCAGCCAATACAGATCTGTTCACCTGGAGAAAATGGCCGCTTTGGCAATTGGACTCTATGGCACTGAAGTCCCTCCCTTCTCCAAACCCCACCCTCCTCAGGCTCTGCCCCAAAAACCTCTGCCGGTGGCGAATAGGGACCTGGCAACCCTAACATCATTGCTCCCAACAGAGGCTGTTCCTACATCCATCTGTGAGTGGCATACCTTAGTGTAGTCAACTGCCTGAAAGGAAAAAAAAAACATCCTGACTAGTAATAGACCCCTGACCTGGATGGCCCAGGCTAGCCTGATCTCATCAGATCTCAAAAGCTAAGCAGGGTCAGCCCTGATTAGTATTTGGATGGGAGACCACCAAGGAATACCAGGGTTGCTGTGCAGAGGAAGGCACTGGCAAACCACCTCGGTTAGTCTCTTGCCATGAAAACCCCCCCAAAAGGGGTCGCCATAAGTCAGCTGTGACTTGATGGCACTTTACACACACACTGTTAATAGAGGTGTAATGGATATTATTTAGTAGGTGAAGTTATTATTATTTCCACAAATTAAGCTTCTATTAAAGAGATACAACATTATTCTCCAGGCCCTTTGGCAACTGACCATCAACCCAGCTGTGCAACTGTGAAGTACTGTACGGTCCCTTCTTCAAGCTCCCATGCATAAAACATCAACCACTGCTGTCCATTCATGAGAATCAAAGCATAATTGCATTAAGCAAAAAGTAACATTAAATAAATCAAAACAATCTGATCTTGATCATAATGAACAATATATTAATTACGGGTTTACCTGTAGACAAGACAGTTAATTACTTTCTACAGAAAATCTGGGGCGGGCGGGGGAGGGATGAGAATGATAACAAAAAGGATGAGTTTAAAATTTAATTAGAAGCTGCACGTCATGCATGAGGATGAGCTTGTTTCCTGTGAATGTAATTGTTTGCAATTAAAGATCAGCATCTCATATTCGTCTCCTCCCCGTCAGGCAATTAGCCATCTCCAGCAGTGCCTGGCTCAGTGCTTCCATTTACACACAGGCCTTCTGGATAATGGGGGAGTCTGGTGGGTTTCATCCCGATGAACCAGGTGAAGAGGAAAGCTGCTACGTCTCTCCAGATCTTTTCTGTAGCAAATGTTACTGGGATTTTACTACTGCGACAACAAAAGGCTCAGTTAAAGAAACTGAACTGCAAGATATCAGCAAGCATCAGGTGGTTTCTACTTTTTGCATATTGCATTGTGTAGGGCATTTGCCACCCCCACCCCCAAAGCAGGCCCTAATTCCTGTGTAAAATCAAAGCGAAAACCTATTGTGAAGTGTTTTAAGTGTTTCCAAGTCCCTCTTTCATCATACTGGCATCAAAGTTGTAAAAATAGGTTTTGCCAGGTGTTCCCCCCCTGGCAAGGTACTTGTATCTTAACAGCTGTGCAACCAGAAGAAATTCTGACATACCAAGCCAAGGCCCTGATGGAAAAGCTTTATCCACTGATCTGTTTCCTTTCATGCAGCTAGTAGAGTTACAGGAACCATGATGCAGGGTTGCCAATAGCCTGGAGAAAAGGGTCCTATCCCCACAAATAGTAGGTGATGTGAAAGACCTCTGCATGAGCTCCTGGAGGCTTAATGGAGCATTACATACCAGGTAATATTACTTCCATGCCATGAAAATCTTCAGCTGCCCATTTCCAAACATTAAGCCTCTGTTATCGAGCCCCCTGACACAGAGTGGTAAAGCTGCAATACTGCAGTCAAAAGCTCTGCTCACAACCTGAGTTCGATCCTGATGGAAGTCGGTTTCAGGTAGCTGGCTCAAGGTTGACTCAGCCTTCCATCCTTCCAAGAACGGTAAAATGAGTACCCAGCTTGCTGGGGGTAAAGTGTAGACTGGGGAAAGCAATAGCAAACCACCCCATAAACATAGTCTGTTTAGTAAACGTCAGGATGTGATGTCATCCCACAGGTCAATAATGACCCAGTGCTTGCACAGGAGACCACCTTTACCTTAAAGAAACAAGACACTTTCTTTCCAGGTAGTTGGCAATGTTACTCCGCACCCTACACCCAAAACTGCCACTTTGTCAGATTTTAGAAGCTCTGAACTTAGGTTTTAGGGTGTGTGTTTTTTTAGGACTCTCCAAGGTTATCTAATTTAATCCAACACAGACCATTTTAGGCCTTGTTATCCAAAGAAAATCCTCACATTTCTTAGATCTATCCCTGGTTCCAAAACTTATGACTGTCAATTATTCTGTGCAGAGCCTAATCTTTGTACCAGCTGCTTCTTCCTGTGGCAGGGATTGTTTCATTCCTAACAAGGACAGGTCAGGGTGCCTAAAAAGTAAAACGAGTCCTATGCTAATGTGCCCTTTACCTCTGCTGTACCCACTTAGACACAAAGATTCTGCACACATGTAACAACCAAGAGTTCAGATAATCTCCTATGGAAGCTGAGGACACAGCCAGACCTCAGGAGCCGAGAAGGCCTACTCCAGATGTGAAATCAAACATCAGCAAAGTTGAAAAGCCTCTACAACACCCTGCAGATCTGAAAAGTCATGGCAGTAAAGTAGGAATTAGTATTATTATCTATACACCTTCATGAAGGATGGGAGGAGTCTTTCAGATTTGAACAAAGAACCTTCCAAGAATTGTATTTATTGATTATTGATTTACAATCTGTATTTCAGGGAGAGGCTATGGCTCAATGGTAGAGCATCAGTTTTTCACACAGAAAGTCCAGGTTCAATCTCTGGCACCTCCAGGTGAAAGGGCCAGGTAGTAGGAGTTGTGAAAATCTCTACCTGAGACCCTGGAGAAGCTGCCACTGCCAGTCTGGGTTGCCCAGGCTGACCTTGATAGACCAGTGCTCTGGCTACTATAAGGCAGCTTCATGAGTTCATGTGTTATCGCACTTATTACTCGCTTTTCTTCCATAGTGGACCTCCAAGTGGCTTATCTAGGATTCCAAGGAGATTTCCTGCCCAGATGCTGATCAGACCCATACTGCTTAGCTTCAGCAAGGCTAATGGTGCCTTCAAACCATACCCCAGGGTAAGGATGGCATCCTCCAGGTAGCACCTGGGGATCCCCCAGAGTTAAGCTCATCTCTAGACTATAGAGATCAGTTCCTCTGGAGAAAATGGATGTTTTGGAAGAAGAAAAAGAGTTGGTTTTTATATGCCAACTTTCTCTACCACTTAAGGAAGAATCAAACCGGCTTACAATAACCTTCCCTTCCCCACACCCTATCAGGTAGGTGGGGCTGAGAGAGCTCTAAGAGATGTGACTAGCCCAAGGTCACCCAGCTGGCTTCATGTGGAAGAGTGGGGAAATCAAACCTGGTTCTCCAGAATATTGTCCACCGTTCCAAACCACTGCTCTTAACCACTATACCACACTGGAGGGTGGCCTCTATGGCATTGTGCCCCACTGAGGTCCCTGTCCTCCCCAGGCTCCATCCCCAAATCTCTAGGAGTTTCCCAACCTGGATCTAGCCACTCTACCTGCCCACCAACCCTTTCTGCTGGCCAAGGGAGAACTGGCAGCCCTACCCCAAGGATCATACTGCAGTATTAACAGTTACTCCAGGCTAATCTAATTCCACTGAAATCCTAACTGCACAGGATTGCACAGAAGCATTGCAACCTGCATACAGACAGAAATCAGCAGCTAAAGGTTTTCCCATTATTGCATCTCCACACTATAAGGAATTTCATTTACATAATTACTTTTTGTTATGCAATTGCTAAACACACAGTTTAAAAAAGGAGAGGAGGTACAACCCTACTCGCTATAAAGTCACCTCATATTATGGGGAAAGATGGTGGTCTCTAGCCACTCATAGTCTTATAGAGTTTCTAAGCAGCAAGAGCAGACATTATTTTCTAATACCTCAGTTATAGGTATTACAGTACAGGTGGGCAAAAACTAGAGAAAGCTGGATGTGTCAGTACTCCATGAAATTGGTAGGATTTGTTTTGCGCAGTTAGAATTCTATGGGTTGGATTTAGGGACAGCTCATATACCGTGAAAACACTGAGGCTAAACAACAATGTCATACCATACCATCAGAAAATGCATATTTTTTGTTTCAGGTTCCCTTATTTTGTGACCTTAGGTTGTTTAACAAATCATCCCCTCTCTGTTCAAGGCAGCACACCATTTTCCTGTTATGCAGTTTCCCTGTGCTGTGTTCTCTGAGCAAAGGCTTATTGTCATACATCTTAATGAACAGAGTACTCCACTTCTGCAGGTGCTACTGCTATTTCCAAGTGCTTCATTGACCTCTCTAATACCTCTCCGCCTTTGATGTCTGTCTTAGGAGTGCAGGGAGCCCTTAGAAAATGAAATGCTAAAGCTAACCAAGCTTTGAACTACAATAAACTGTGGGAAAATGGAATCGATCCCACAGCTTGATGAGTCAGTAATGAAGAGTCAAGTCTCACACCACTGACTGTCACCTTTTTGATGTCTTCATTGTCTTCATCTGCATGGAAGATGGAAGTAACAGAGTGACTTTCAGTGGAGGCCAAAGCAAATGGACTGCTTATTATTCCCTTCCCACAGGAGTCCTAAAGGCTAAGCCCTTTATTTGCCTCAACATATCTAAGCTGCAGGGAAGTTGTGGGAATGAATGCATTAAAGGCTACAGAACATCGTGTTAGAAATGAGCCCGGTAGAGACAGAATATATCATTCACACCTTCATCGGGCACTATTTACATCCTTCTCAATGTAAGATGCTGGACTCTCTCAGCTGTGCCACTTCAAATATAATAACCTCATGGCTGCATCCAGAGCCTTAGATACTGGATTTTAAGACAACGATTAACAGAAGGTCTATGTGGCTTACCAGAGTATATCCTGTCTCAGGAAATGTTCTGAGTATTCCATAAAACCTTGGATTTGCCTGTAAGCACAGAATCTGTTTAGTTTGTGCCAAACTCAAAACACTGCAGGAAAATCCAGGGTGGTCAGTCTGATCAAGTATGAACAACATTTCCCTGATGTATTGCTTGAACATCTGCTTGTTTGGCCCATGTTGCAAATCATGGGAGACCTAATTGGACACTCCTGAATAAATTCTGATGTTTTACCCTAAGTAGGCAGTCTCCACTTTAGTTGGGGGAATTAGCTGGAGACAGAAAGTGAGAGGGGGTAACAGGGATCTATAACCTATGTATACCAGGATAGTCCTGGGTGAAAACCCTCAAATGAGCAGGCAGTTGTATAATTAAAATATGGTTTTATTAAAGAATAAAAACAAGAAATTTATTTCAAGCAATGAGTGTACGCACACAAAGCATACAAGAGCTGACTAAGAGGAAGTTGGATAGGGTTTCAGGGATGGTTGATAGTTACCAGTCTTGAAGGGACATCCAGGGGAAGCAGCACTAAAGAGGAAAATGACATTTCCAGGAGAAAAGGAAAGAGCCTACACACAAGTGGGGGTGCGCGCATGGATCCAGAACTCACACACACTACGAATGGTGAAAGGACCCAAGAGAATGCCTGGGCTATTCTCCTGAATTCTGATTGATTGCTGGGATGGGTGCAGATATGGTACGTAATGGTCTGCTCGGAGGACTGATTAAATCACCTTAGCCGTGTTGGCGAACCTATGGCACCCGTGCCACTTCCGGCACGCGTAGCCCTCTCTGCCGGCACGCGCGGTTCCTCCAAGCTGCTGGCCTTTCCGGCTCTGCCCCGGATGGGGGAGGCTGTAGCCAGGGATGGGGAACCTCCGACATAATTGGCGGTGGCCCCCGAACTCTCCCACAGAAGCCGCCGCCATTGCCGCCGCTGGAGCGTGCGCGGCCGGCCAGGCGGGTGGGAGAGCGGGGAACATGGCCTGCGGCTTCTCCGGCGCCCTCTGGGCCTGTGCGGACGGAGGGGCGTGGCTGGCCAGTGGGAGCAAAGGAGGTGCCCTCTGCCCACCCTGCTCGCCTCTCACAAGCCTGCCGCCGCCGCGCCCCACAGCCACATCCCCCCCTCGGGGCAGGCCGTCCGGGTGGGTGGGAGATCCCCTCTGGGCGGGGGGCTTAGGGGCCTGGGCAAGCCAGGCAGGCAGAGAGGGGCGCTGAGCTAGGCTGGGCTCCCTCCCTCCTTCCTTCCCTCCGCGCCAGACGGGCCTCCTTTCCGCTGGAGCTCCACTCTGAAAGGGGTGGGTGGAGGTGGTGGCGGCGAGGCCCAGCTGGGCGGGGGATCCTCCTCCTCCTGCTGCTCGCCCCTGGCACGTGGGTGGTGGCGGGACCCAGCTCCGTCCATAGGCAAAGGGCGCAGCGGCAGGGCTGGTGGCTGGTGAGCCGCAGGGCGAGAAGTCAGGCGGAGTCTCTGGGGCTCCTCCCTCCCCCCCTCGCTGGCAGCGGGGCAGGATTTTTTTCTTTTTTCTTTTCCCCTTCTTGTCCCCCTTCCCTTCTTCCCCCTTCGCAGCTGGTGCCTGATTGTGGAAGGCTTCTGGGCCCTTGTCCATTCCCCCCTTCTCTCCTTGCATGCCTTCCTGCGCGCCGCCCAGCTGGCTGGTGGGCCTGAGCCACACCGCCGCATTGTTGGCCTTCCTTGGGCTGCTCTGCCTCTCCTGCCCCTTCACCCTTCCTCTCCCAGTTCCTTCTCCCTCACCCAGGACCTGCCCCAGCCCTCCATGGGTGTGTAGGAGCGGGGCAGGACCCCGAGCCTCTGCGAGAAGGGAAGGGTCTCCCAGCGCCCCGTGCGCTGCGGGCTGTTCTGTGTGCGCGCTTCCCACTTCTCTGCTTGGGGAGGAGGCGGGGGCTGTGTGTGTGTGTGTGTGTGTGTGTGTGAGCAAGAGAGAGAGAGAGAGAAAAGGAAGGCTTTTCTGTCTCTGGCCATTCAAGCATGGGAGGTTTTGCCTTGGATTTGCCACTCTGTAGATGCACATTTTCCCCATTCAAATTCTCAAAACTCATCTGTAAGTCCCCGTGCAGAGTTTTGAGAATCCGGATGGGGAAAATGTACATCTGGAGAGCGGCAAATCCAAGGCAAAACCTCCCATGCATAAATGGTCTCCCTCTGTCCTTTTCTTTCCCTACTTTTCTTTCTCTCCCACGCTCCATTTCTTTCTCCCTTTCTCTCTCTTTTTCTTTCTTTCTCCCCTTCCTCCCTCCCTTCTTTCCTTCCTTCCTTCCTTCTTTCTTTCCCTCCAGTAGCTTCTCCGGCACCTTCTGGGTCTGTGCAGGCAGAGGGGCGTGCAGTCCTATTCCACCTTTGAAGTGCCCACAAGCCATCCTCCAAACACCTTTCCATTTGTCTTGATATGTAGAGAGAAAACACTAAGGAACTAGTTGCCAATCTCCAGGTACTAGCTGGAGATCTCCTGCTATTACAAGTGATCTCCAACCAATAGAGATCAGTTCCCCTGGAAAAAATTGCCACTTTTGCAATTGGACTCTATGGCACTGAAGTCCTTCCCCAAACCCCACCCTCCTCAGGCGCCACCCCAAAAACCTCCCACTCATGGCGAAGAGGAACTTGGCAAACCTAGCCTCTCCCTCTGGGCCCCCTGTGGGGGTGGTATTCAGGTTAAATTGTCGCATTGGCACTCGGTGATAAATAAGTGGGTTTTCGGTTGCAGTTTGGGCACTCAGTCTCTAAAAGGTTCGCCATCACTGCCTTAGGGTGACACAATGGGGATTATTTCCACACACAGACATTTTCACAGTTAGACTGTCTCCCACCCACCAGTCAGCCTCTCCCACTGATTTTTAAGAGGACTCTTGGTAATATGAAAAATTCATTTTGAGATTTCTGAGTTGTTACTTAATACTTAATCGCTCTCTATGCTTCCTGTGTCTGCCCATGAACCTAGGTAATTTTGCAGTTAGTGCTTGCAATCACTTGCAAGGTCTTTCCAGGGTCAGCTATCAGTGCATTTTTGAATAATATTCATCAGCAATAAATTACCCCAAGATAGTTGGAGGAACTATTCTGGCTGCTCTACTTGACAGAAATACATCTTTCTAATCTAACAACACCCAAAAGGAAAGGAATGGAAAGAAATGAAGGTGTTTCATCAGTTGATAATCGGAATAGTTCTCATGCTGCTGCTGGAATTTGGGGAGGTTACAGCTGTTAAATTAATTCCTCAGGATAAGGCTGAAGCCAGTGATGGAGGCAGTGGGACCACCTGGAGCAACAAGGGTCCTTGCCTAAGAATTTCTGTGGAAATAAACATTTTTAATTTGTGACACAGCTTCTATTTAAAGACTGAGAGCTTGATTTTAGAAGAGGAAAATTTCTGGTTAAACAAATGTCAGAGATGGCTACCCCTCCTTCCTTGATAATGCTTCAAGCTCTATCCATCTGCCCACCCAAGATTCTTCTGGATTCAGTGTAGATTTTTCAAGACCACAGTCACCTTTATTATTGTTGTCATCCTGGTGAAATTCCCTGAGATGTGCAATTAGGTCCTCAGTACTTTGAGTCTATGAAACAAACAGTGCCTGTGAACATGGTTGGGTAATTGAAGAGGGAGAAGGGTAACTTGAAGAACTTATTTATTTAAGAAAGATGATCGTAATTATGTAAAAGTTCATAACTTAAAATAACAAATCTGTTATATTTGTCAAAGGTGCTTTGTTACTGAATACATTTAATATATAATTTGCATTCAAATTTGCATAAAAATTGAAAAAAACAATTTGAATAAATAAGGCAACCCCCCCCCCCCCACAGGTTATTTTGTTGTTGTTGTTCAGGTTTATCAAGCTTCTACTGGCTATCAAGAAATCACTGTTCCCACCCCTCCCAATTATTTCTTGGAAGCCCCTCCTGGAATTTTGGCAGCCCTCATGTAGCAAGGAAGGCTAGTTGTGGCCCTGTCTACAACAACGGCCTATAGAAGGTCTTGGTTTCACTCTTCTTTGGGGATGTTGTATGTCCTTGTTTGCATGACTGGCTCTACAGTAAGGAGAAATGGTGGCCTCAGGAGGTGGATTTTGATGGGGGTTGGGGGGTGGGTGGCAGCCTCTGCCTCCACTTTGCCTCTATCCTACATCGCCCTCATTGTCTCTGTAGTCTGGAGAGCAGTTGGGATGTGGTAGGTGTTCCAGCTCCTGTACAGTGATGGATGGTGAGAGGCAGTGGGACAGAAAATGACAGCAATAGGAAGAGATGGCAATCAAGGGACAGTAGCTTCAAGCAGTGCCTTTTGTTGAACCACCACTGTTAGGGTTGCCAGGTCCCTCTTTGCCACCGGCGGGAGATTTTTGGGGCGGAGTCTGGGGAGGATGTGGTTTGGGGAGGGGAGGGACTTCAATGCCATAGAATCCAATTGCCAAAGCGGCCATTTTCTCCAGGTGAACTGATCTCTATGGGCTGGAGATCAGTTGTAATAGCGGGAGATCTCCAGCTAGAACCTGGAGGTTGGCAACCCTAACCACTGTTTATCTAATAGATTCAAATTATTTAGGACCCAACTACTCATTTCAGAGAATGTCCTGAATTCCATCTTCCCTGTAACATCTAGTATGGTAAATGTGTGACAGGATCTCCTAGCATGCAACATTGCCAAGCTCCAGTCCGATTACAGTAATTGGCTGCCATTTGCAGGGGGCAGAGAAAAGCCATTCTATCAAATGTTAGTGGGGAAAGAGGTTGCAGACAGGGCATGAGTTGGCAGCCGAGACACGTCCCTTGTGACATGTCTTCATTCTGCTCAAGACTCACTTAGCATAGAAGGTGCTCATATACACCCTTGTGATGTGTGGGTGTATAAAATCCTCAGGCAGGTTTAATGCATTTTCAGATGTTACATTTATGGCTGCATTGTAACCCAAATATGATAGAATATATAGGGCAGTCGTAGAGCATTACTGCCAGATGCGTCTTGGAAAACCGCTAGACACATTTGCTGTATTTCTTTCTCTCTGATGGAAACCAGTGAAATGGCACAGATGTCTCCTGGACACATTCTGGCTTCATGTAGCATAGCAGCACCAGCCAGGCCTAAGCCATAGGAGAAAGAATCACATTAGGATTGCCAACTCTGGGTTGGGAAATTCCTGGAGATTTGGGAGTAGAGCTTTGGGTGGTTGGGGTTTAGGTAGGGGAAGGACCTTGGTGGAGTATAATGGCATAGAGCTCACCCTCCCAAGCAGCCCTTTTCTCCATGGGAATTGATCTCTGCAGTCTAGAGATGAGCTGTAATTCTGGGAGATCCCCAGACCCCACATGGAGGTTGGCAGCCCTAAATCACATGGTATTTCCAACCCAGATGGCTGCCCTGCATAAATGGAAGGGTGTGCCCCTGATTCCTCTGAGATGGTAAAAGGGCTAAAAGACGTTCCATCTTGGTATGCCCTTCCCCTTTCTCCCCTTCCAGTCCCCTTAGCCTCACCCTTCCACAAGCTCATTGTCCCTTGAGGAGGAGGGAGTAAACAGTAGCAGGAAGCAGAGCCAGATGGCACTCCTCAGGGGGTCGCATTTGGTCCAGGAGGCTAACTGCCAAACCCCATGGTAGGAATATTTAAAAGTTTCTTCCCACTTTCTGATCAGCGCTTGCCTAAATGAGGATTTTGGTGGCAGCCAGAATGAGAGAATAATACCTCCTCTAAACTGGCTGTGAGTGACCTTGATTTCTAGGGTTGCCAGGTCCCTCTTAGCCACCGGTGGGAGGTTTTTTGGGCAGAGCCTGAGGAGGGAAGGATTTGGGGAGGGGAGGGACTTCAATGCCATAGAGTCCAATTGCCAAAGTGGCCATTTTCTCCAGGTGAACTGATCTCAATTGGCTGGAGATCAGTTGTAATAGCAGGAGATCTCCAGCTAATACCTGGAAGGTGGCAACCCTATTGATTTCAGAAGGTACTTTCTGAGCAACTTAATTGTACATTATCTTTCCCTTTTCTTTTCTTGCTTTCTAATTTGTGCTGAAACAGGTTTGAAAATGAATTGATTATCATTAGTTGAAAAACAAGGACAGTGATTCAGTATCACATTTGACGAGTTTTGCTCATTGAGCCAGGAGCCTGGCATTACATTTGATCTGCAGTTTGGATGTGGCTTCAGACCGTGAATTCAGGAACATGCAGGCTTTGACCTTCTACAAGTGTAATTCATTGTGATTCCTTGGACACTAAGGATTAGCACTGGCGGCATATGGATGAATGACTTAGAAGTGTGTTGTTTATTTAGTACACTAACAGGGCATTCTGGGGAGGGGAACCCATAAATGAGGAATCTCAAAGCTTCAGAATAATCAACATCCCAGATGTAGTGAAGGAAAGAGTGAATGGGTATGAGAAGAAGAGCACAGGGTATTTGGAGACAGGTTTATAGAGGAGGGGATGACTATTTCTACATTCTTCTTGCTGAACTGGTATGGAGTTGTGACTAGAGTACATGTAAAAATTGCATAGTACTGTAACACATTAAATGATTGGGCTTGGCTTAATATGGGCCAAGAATTGACAAGTCTAAAAACTCCAGAATATGTTTACAGTGCTAGGACTGTCTGCTTAACAACACGTGAACCAAGAACCAAGCTGTGCTGGGTTTTTTCTATTTGCAAAGATTTTTTTTTTTTTAATCTGCAGTCCGTTCTACCATTCTCATCGCTGCTCCCTGCAGGAGAAGAGAACAAGTGTGGCCTTAATGGATGGAGCCACTTGGACTTTTAGTGATTTGATTTCCCGTTCCATTTGGGACTTATTTATTTACCTTTCTGTTGAAGGTGGTGCTGAGTCTTCCAGAACTGGGGAAGTGGCTGTTTAACAAAGACCTGGGGTGCTCTGGCCCAGCTGTTTGCAGGGAGGCCTGCTGCAGTGATCAGATCTACTGTGGAGAAGTAGCTTTTAAATGCAAATGGGGGAGATGTGAGTGAAGAAGCCGCTGCTAAATCCCTCCTTTCAGGAGAGGATAAGCCAGGATCAAGTGGTTCCAAATCTCTATATTTAAAGTGTATGCAGCAGCAGGAGGGCTTCCAGCTGCCAGGGGTTTGCTCTCATTTGTTTTATTTGCAGAACGTGAGGGCCTGAGTGATAGAGATATTAAAATACCTGCAATCCAGCTTGATGCTGTGCAGCTACCGGTGACAGATGTTATTTGCCTATTCCTACAAATTCTCTCACAGGGATTTGCAGAAATTGCCCTGTAATGCTGCTGGAAATGGCAACATTAGACTCTCGGAGATGATGGAATAGCTCAGCAGTGCCTGGATGAAATCACATCTTGTGGGTCCCAGCACAGGGATTCGCACATATATGGATGGTGGTGGAGATGCAAATATTACAGATTTTCTAGAAACGTGCTATAGTCTCTATTACCAATACAAACATAACAAGGAATATCTTGTATAGAACTTTTAATGTGCTTCACTTAAAAAAATTTTTTTTTTGCTTGCTTCCATAACATTTCAGTGAGGTAGCTAGGTGGGATTCTCGACTTTGAGGCAGGGAACTGAGCATGTGAGCTAGGGTTGCCAACCTCCATGTGGTGTGGTAAACAAAGGTTAGCGTGCTGTAGGATACTCAGCAAACTAGAAACAGCACTCCACAAAGCTAGACACAATGATTATAAAGTAGTGGTATTTAATAATATATCCACCACTGCGTGTCTTTAAGACACAGGACGGTAAATTGGGAGTCCGTCTTGTAAAAAAGCTATGGCACGCAACACTCTGTTGCATTATGAATGTTTTCACCCACCCCATTTAAGGGGTAACCTACCTTACAGCCAGTTACTTCGCCTTAAAAGGAATTCTACAAATGGCGAAGATTTCTCACAGGCTGCAAATCAGCTTAGTGTTGAATTACAACAACGTGGGTACCCGAACAAAATTATTAAGCAAGCCATGTCCAGAACTCGAGATAGATCTAGAACTCAACTATTATCTCAATCAATGGAACAACGTTCGGATCGCGTTACTTGCATTTTGCAGTACACTTCATTATCTCCTTTAATTAGACAGGTGATTCACAAACTGGCATTTAGTCCAACATTTGCCTGGCTGCCAGTCTTTACCACGAATTGCATATAAAAGAACCAGGTCTTTCCGAGACATTCTAATAAGCAATAAAGCATGTGAGGAGTCAGTTGCCAACTTACCTAAGGGTAATTTCAAATGTGGTTCCTTCCAAAGTTGCAGGTTCATGCTAACAGTGAAAGAAATCATTAATCCAGCTACTGGCCAAAAGTTCATGATTGAGAGTTTTAACAACTGTGATTCCAAACATTTGATTTATGCGATAAAATGTGCTTGCCATTTTTGGTACATTGGAAAAACCCATAGACAACTCAAATATCGCATAAGTGAACACAGATCCAGGATTAGGCAACGTGTATTAGAGGCCCCTCTAACACAGCATTTCCTTGACAATAATCACACTGATGAGGATCTTTCATTTTTTGTGTTATGGCGTTTCAATCAACAGAAATATGATAGGTCTGATGTGGATCTCATATTAAGACGTCAAGAATCTAAATACATCCACATGTTTGATACTTTGTATCCTAAAGGACTGAATACCTTGATGGATTTAGCATGCTATTTGTAACATAATATATGTAACAGCTGTCTCTTTAATTGAATTCAGTTTTTCTGTAATGTAAAATGTAACTGTCTCTTTAATGGTTGATTCTTACATGTGACTGCACCATTTAAAATTAAGGGCAGTATCTTTGGTAATTGCCAACGCAGAGAATGTTAATAACAGCCAGCGTGTGAGTATGATGCTCTATCTTCTCTCTATTTTCTCCCTTGTTTAAGCCAATTGCTAGCATATTCATGTTAATTATTATTTGTTAATTAGTATTATGTACTAATTTATGATATAGTGGTCCCTGAAGAAGGCGTTAATCGCTGAAACAGAAAGATCACCGGGCTTCTGTTGAGAACTGCACTACTGAATTGCTACTCTCAAGAAGCATATCTGTGGAAGAAAGGGAGGTTGGCACCCCCTTTCATGGACTTACCTATAATACTGTTGTTTGTAACAAGGCATAGTCCTCTCTTTGGCGTTACTTTTGAAGCAATAATTAACAACACATGTTTTAACCTCCAAGTGGTGGCTGGAGATCTCCTTAGAGTTGCCAGGTCCCTCTTTGCCACCTGCAGGAGGTCTTGGGGCGGAACCTGAGCAAGGAGGGGTTTGGGGAGGGGAGGGACTTCAATGCCATAGAGTCCAATTGCTGAAGCGGCCATTTTCTCCAGGTGATCTGATCTCTATCAGCTAGAGATCAGTTGTAATAGCAGGAGATCTCCAGCTAGTACCTGGAGGTTGGCAACCCTAGATCTCCTGCTATTTCAACTGATCTCCAGGCGACAAAGATCAGTTCATCTGGAGAAAAGGTGGACTCTATGCCATTATACTCCATTGAAGTCCCTCCTCTCTCCAAACCCCACCTTCGTCAGGCTCCACTCTTCAAATCTCCTTGTATTTTCCAACCTGGAGCTGACACCCCTACTGTGAGCAGTGGTTAGGGATTCCAGGAACCTCTTCACCACCAGTGGGTGGTTTTTGGGGTGGAGTCTGGGGAGGGGAGGGACTTCAATGCCATAGAGTCCATTTGCCAAAGCGGCTATTTTCTCCAGGTGAACTGAACTCTATTGGCTGGAGATCAGTTGTAATAGCAGGCAGGGCCAGATTTAGATTTGATGAGGCCCTAAGCTATTGAAGTTGTCCTTTGTCAACAACGAATTGTCGCTGTTTTTGTGTTGAATATATGCAATATGGTAATTTATGGACCTAATAGGTATCTAAAGCCATTTGCACATAACAAAATATGTATTTTATTAAAGTAATTGTTGAACTGAAATACAATTAAGAAGAAGTATATTAATAGTGAAATAATTACTAAGCTCTAACTTAAAATGATTTTTTATTCATAACAAATTTAATAATGCAAACACATTGGCATTTGGCAAAAACAAAAGTTCCTTTAGAAACACAATTTACAAAGACTCATAATCTAGTCTCTAGAAACTTGCTATAACATGAAATAATAAGTTTTGGGGGCCCCCCCAAGAGAGTGGGGCCCTAAGCTATAGCTTGTTTAGCTTATACGTAAATCCGGCTATTAGCAGGAGATCTCCAGCTAGTACCTGAAGGTTGGCAACCCTAGCTGTGGTGCCTCAATGCCTTCTACTGAGGGAAGTCAAGTGGCAGCACTCATCTCTGACCCCTAGCTCACCATAGCTTTCTGCTATGGGATTGCCACCTTTGTCTGGCAATCGTATTGCAGCTCTTCCCAACATATACATGCCTGTATATAAGGAATTGCTTAATTCACTGAATTTTCTCCTGGCATGCAGCTGCTGGAGGTTCAGCAGCCCTGCCAGTAAAGAAGTTGGCAGTCCTACTGAGCTGCAATTTGATACCAGGTCCAAAGTCAACATATCATCCATGGGAGCAGCCTTTCTTTCAGCGACATGGGCATCTGTCTAACAATCTGTTTCAAATATTCTTTGGGGCGTGGATGCTAGGAAGTGCACAGAGGTCTAATGACTTGAACTACGAGGAAAGGCAAGATATAAACGTTTTAATAAATAAAACTGTAATTCATCACCTTTTTAGAAATCTTGATGGAAATTTAGTTCATTGCTGGAGTTAAGATTTGCCTCGTTTCCCATCCCTTACAAAAGCTCTGCACCTTTTAACAGGCAGAAATCCAACAAATATTGTTTCCCTATCTTTGCATCTCCCTGATAAATGTTTACAGTGTGGGTGTGTTTTAGGTTCAGGCTAAATAAATGCTGCTGCATGTACTGCTATACTTATCTGGGTCTCTCACCATAGCTGGCCAGTAGTCACTTCCAGCTCTTCAGGTGTTGCAGCCTTATAGGCTGGAATTAGGGTTGCTAACCTCCAGGTACTAGCTGGAGATCTACTGCTATTACAACTGATCTCCAGCCGATAGAGATCAGTTCCCCTGGAGAAAATGGTCGCTTTGGCCATTGGACTCTATGGCACTGAAGTTCCTCCCCTCCCCAAACCCCTCCCTCCTCAGGTTCTGCCCAAAAAACTTCCTTCCAGTGGCGAAGAGGGACCTGGAAACCCTAGTTGAAATGTTTTCTCCTGAAAGGTCTGGGTGTGTCCCTATTTGACTCTCAGAGCTGGGCATTAGAGCTTGAATAGGTGAATAATTTCTTCTTGCTGCAAACCTTAATATTCAGCAGACTTTTAAGCAGCAATTTAAACAAGCCTCATCACCAGTTCCTCTCCTCCAGTTCGTGCTGAATACGGCAAAATGTATTAGATGGGCAGTTGCTATGGTGCAAAGGATTAATTCATTCTGGATCTTTGCTTTTTTTCTCTAGGGTATAAAAGTTGAGACGAGAATGACAGAACGTATCCCAAGAGGATTCCTGCTGATTTATGAGCACTCTCGGCTGTGTGTCCTGATATTTATGAGATCAAGAAAGAAAAATGGATTTTGTAGCGGATGTGAAAGATTTTCCAGAAAATTTATGGGTGCAGCTGATCAGAGAGTTCATTAGTGCTCAATTCATGTCAAAATAACAAACAACACTTCAAAAATTGACCAGCATTCTCTCTAGAGGAGGGTTCCACAATATGCTGCCCCAGGCCATGTGTGATACGACAGCTAGGCTTCGTAGCTCACTAGGTGCTTGATTAACCTTCTGGTTTTGTGCTCTGCACAGGCCTGTTCTATAGAATGCAAGCTCTTTATATACAATTAACTTGTTTGATGGGGCAGAGTGCCCCCAACTTATGCATATTCATTGGAAAATATACATAGTGTATGCATATGGTTGCCAGGTCCCTCTTCTCAACCAGTGGGAGATTTTGGGGGTGGAGCCTGAAGAGGGTGGGGTTTGGGGAGGGGAGAGACTTCAATGCCATAGAGTTCAATTGCCAAAGCAGCCATTTTTCTCCAGGTAATCTGATTTCTATCGGCTGGAGATCAGTTGAATTAGCAGGAGTTCTCCTGCTACTACCTGGCAGTTGGCAACCTTATGTATGCAACTGTAGGGCACAGAGTTCTCTTTGGTCATTTATGCATGGGAGCTTTTGCCTTGGATTTGCTGCTCTCTAGATGCCCATTTTCCCCATCTCAAAACGCAGAGTTTTGAGAATTCAGATGGGGGAAATGTGCATCTAGAGAGCAGCAAATCCAAGGCAAAACCTCATATGCATAAATGGCCTGTGTGTAACTGGGAGCTCTATTTTTCATGGTTTGGGAGCCTTTTGCATTTACCCTTGTATGTGTGTTGGCTCCATAGGTTGGAGGTTGGGTATGGTTGCAATATGTCTGCTGGGAGCGGGAGATCTCCTGTCCCCCAGTGGGTGTTGCCTGCCAGCATTCCAGTGGCCGGCAGGAGAATTTTTTAAAAAGTCTTTGCCACTAGCATAACATCACTTCCAGGAAAACCCAGAAGTGATATCACATCTCACTAGGAATTGTCAGAAACTGTACAGCTTTACCAAAGAGTTTCTGGTGATTCCTAGAGAGATGTGATGTCACTTTTGGGTTTTCTTATATGTGATGTCAGACCATCACCAGCAACCGCCTCCCCTGTCCTTAGTCTCCCCTTCTCAGTCTCCCACCGATTGCCTGCCTAGGCCTGGCAACCCCAAGGCTGGGCCTGCTATGAAAATAAAACAGGAGTCCAGTGTCAATTTAAACACTAGTGACATTTATTCCAGCATAAACTTTTTGTTAGTCTGTAAAGTGCTGCTGAACTCCTGTTTTATTTTGCTGCTATTTTGCTGCTACATAACACTTTCCCACATACTCCACTTACTCCTGATTTTCTTAGGAGTCAATCCACAAGCATTGGAATCAGTTTGGGCATGGTTGTTCCACACATCTGTCCTCCCTGTATATTTTCACAGTTGTGATGGTCAGTTGTTTTCTTCCACTCGTGCCTTCAATAATGAGGATTGGGGTGTGTGCTGTCATCATTGGTGTTGTCTTTGGTGTTGTCACAGCAAACACACACTCTTTAAAAAACAGCACTAAAGTACTCATATATTGCTGGAGCAAGGTAACAATAGACTTAGGAGGTTCTCTGAATTCCAACTTCCCAGACTTTGTTTTTAAAAAAAGGTAAGTCTCTATTCCCTTCCCTTGTGGAGGTATGCCTTTTTCCCTATATCTCCATGAGTGATCATGCTAGAGACTTATTCCTTTTAATGAAAACTGGGGATTTGTAAGCTCCTGACCCTTCGACCAGAAATCACCACAGAGTCATATAGAATCCAAGCAGATGGCTTTTACTGGTCAAAAAGGCAATACAGTGCATACAGGGAACTATGGCAGCTATGAGAGTCTCACTAGCTGAACGATAATATAAAGCAGTAAATGGCGGGAGATTACAAAGCATCAGCAACGCATAAACAGAGTACACTTTCCCAGGAGTAGCATTCCCAGGCCTTGGTATGTGTGGTCGATCTTGAGGCTAGACAGTACAGCACAGACACAGAAACACAGAAACCATACTGAAACCGAGATAGCAGCCTGACATCCTGCTCCCCTTAAGGCCCCCTCCCAGTCTGTAAGGGGGCTGGTCTTGCCGGGTAGGCAGTGTGAAAGGCATTGACGAGTTTGGGGGCGGAGACATCTCGTGCGCGAACCCATTCGTCGTAGGCAGGGGGGAAGTGTTTCCAACGGACCAAGTACTGTAGGTTTCCATGGTGAATACGAGAATCAAGGATTTTGGAGACCTCGAAGTGCTCCTCCCCCCCCACCATAATGGGCTGTTCGGGAGGCGGATCGGGATGCCACTGTGGAGAAGCAGTATGGGGCTTCAGGAGGCTAATGTGGAAAACGGGATGCACGCGCCTCAGGGTTTTGGGGAGAGCTAGCTCCACTGTGACCGGATTTATGATCCGTGTGATGGGGAATGGGCCAATGAATTTAGCATTGAGCTTAGGGCACGGACGGGTGGAACATAGATTTTTAGTGGAAAGGTAGACCATTTTACCCACTCGCAGGTCACCCCCGGGGGAACGATGTTTGTCGGCTTGTGCTTTGTATTTGCGCTTGGCTCGATCGAGATTGCTAACGAGCCAGGGCCAGGTGGTACGGAGGGTGTGTGCCCAGGAGGCAACGTCAGGGTCTCCCTCCCCCTCCCCATTATTTCCGGGAGTAACAGGACCGAAATCCTGTCCATACACTGCATAGAATGGGCTAAAACCTGTAGATTGATGTACAGCATTATTGTAGGCATATTCTGCAAAAGGTAATAGTTCCACCCAGTTATCTTGGTGGTAGTTGACATAACAGCGTAAATAACATTCAAGTACAGCATTAACACGTTCAGTTTGACCATCTGTTTGAGGATGGTATGCAGTAGACAATCCTTGTTCCACCCCCACCAACTTGAGAAATGCTTTCCAAAACTTAGAAACGAAACCACTGCCGCGGTCACAGATTATTTTGCGCGGAAACGAATGTAACCTGAAGATATGTGTCACAAAGAGGCGGGCCAATTTTTGAGCAGAGGGGATCCCTGCGCATGGAACTAAATGGATTTGCTTGGAAAACAAATCAGTAACAACCCATAAGACAGTTTTTCCCCCGCTGAGAGGGAGATCAGTCATAAAGTCCATAGCAATCACTTCCCATGGTCTGTTGGGTATTTCTAGAGGTTGCAGTAGACCTGGGGGTTTGCCCTGTGATCGTTTCATTGTGGCGCAAACAGGATAGCTGCCATAATGTAAGCTCCTGACCCTTCGAACCAGAAATCACCACAGAGTCATATAGAATCCAAGCAGATGGCTTTTACTGGTCAAAAAGGCAATACAGTGCATACAGGGAACTATGGCAGCTATGAGAGTCTCACTAGCTGAACGATAATATAAAGCAGTAAATGGCGGGAGATTACAAAGCATCAGCAACGCATAAACAGAGTACACTTTCCCAGGAGTAGCATTCCCAGGCCTTGGTATGTGTGGTCGACCTTGAGGCTAGACAGTACAGCACAGACACAGAAACACAGAAACAATACTGAAACCGAGATAGCAGCCTGACAGGATTCAGAAAACCTTCTAAGCCTATTGTTACCACGCTCCAGCAATATATCAATATTTTAGTGGCATTAAAAAGAGAGAGAGAAAAAAGAAATCACTTGTCTTCTTGGTAGGGGAAGGAGAGGGAGTGGTTTGGCCATGACAGTCCAATAATTGAACAGTGGGATGGAGGTGGGTGGGAGTGAGGGTGGGCAAAGAAAACGGACAGGAACATTATGCAGGAGGAAAAAGCTGACTCAAAATTGGTTCCAGAAAACCATTGGAGTGAAAGAGGTCTCAAAAGAACTGGCGGCGGGGGGGGGGGGGGAACGAGGAAAAAAACCAAAGTGAAAACTAAAGGCATGAAAATGCATGCAAAAACCAGGGGGATAAACCAAAGCAGTAGGGGGCCAGAACTGACCAAAACAAAACAACAAAACCCAACAACAATCCCATACAGAAAAGCCCTAACACCTAACACTGCAACCTATCTAGGCCTGCCACCATATCCCTCATTCATGTTAACTGAACGTGCATAGCAAGGGTTAAGGGCTTATTCATTCTCATGCACATTTACTGATGGCAACTCTTGATATCCATAATGGCCCTATCCAATTCAAAGAGCTGAATGGACCAAAGCAATATTAGCATCAAATTTAGCAAGACTTTCAGAGAATGGTCCTAGCCACTGCAAGCTAGTGGCCAGATGTTGTGTATAGATGTGTAGGGAATGAAGGAGGAAGGAGTGTCAGTAGCTTTTTGTACAGCACCAATATGGATGAGAAACAGCGAGAGGAGGCAGCTTCAGACCACACTGCTCAGATAGCCCTCCTTGTCAAATTGCCTCTATATATAACAGGATATGTAAGCACTATATGTAACCAGGAAGAATGTTGGCAGCCCACCTTTACCTCTGGTATCTAAAGAAAGGCAATTTACCTGACTAAATTAGTACCCAAACGAACTAAGACACAAATGGCATTTCTTGCCAAACGTTAATTCCTCTGTGAGAATTAAAATGTACACACATAAAACAAGCATTCTCTATGGAGCTTCCCAGCAGGTAGCAACAGATCCTTTTAAGCATCTTGTTCTGGCAAAACGGTATGCAGGATCTAATGAAACAAACGCAAGTCTGAATAAAATATTTAGGAGGCCCTTCGTTGAGGTTGCTGTAGCTCAAAGCAAAGGCATAGTGGATAAAGGTCAGTAAGTGGGGCCATTTCTCACAGGCATTCCACAAGAGGTGCCTGAGTACCATCAGAACCTAAAGACCTAACTCTGTTGCCTTCCCCATTATTAGTGTTTGCAAATGGGCCTTTGAAACTAATTTTAAATATGGATGAAGACAATCCAGAAACCATTTTTCCCCATGAAGATTCTTCTCGCAGAGCCAGAAAGAGCACAAGAGGTGAAAGGGGGCGTCACAAGATTGTTGGTTTCTGCTACCAGCAAGAACTTAACAATGAGCATATTTAATTGGTCAATATTTTAAAACTGGACTTCATGTTAAATAATTCAGAATGTTAATAAAGCTGGTATTAGCGTAAAAAGAACATGAACTTCTTGAATCTTCCTATGCGGTTTAGATATCCTCTAAATGGTGGAATTTTTTTTTAAAAAAAACTGGTTAGCCTCCCCCCAACCCTGCATTAAGCTGCCAATAATATTTCTGCAGCCATTCCTAGAGAAGCCAAGCAAAAAATATCCAAGTATAAAATACTCTGGAAGAAAACACAGTAAGTTTTCCGATTAGTCATCTTCAAAATATACATGTGAAAACTGAGAAGTAATCTGTAGACATGTGAGTTTCTGACCAAATCCTTCATCTAGAATAAATCTTTTTTGTGGACCTTTTGGATTTTTGTTGATGTTCAGTTTTTTTGGGGAACAGGTTAGTAGGGGATTTTTATAGAGCTTTATTTTTCAAAAATCTGAAATGTATCCGGCTGTAGCAGTACTTAAAGCCTCACTTTTCCAAACCTGCTTCTTACGCTCATTGAAGAGTGCCCATCTTGTTTCTTCTAGATGCTGCCCCTCTATATTAGGATTGATGGCTGGATTTGGCAAAATAAGCCAGGCCTACTCTTGTGACTTGAGCTCAGTTGACAAGAATCAGCAGGTGAAGCTTTACACAGCATTACCTGCTGCTTCCCACAGATCAAGTTATAGTTGAAGACAGAAGAGCAAGAACATGTGAAAAAGTTTGCACACCAACTCCCTCAGTTGCATTTCAGCACTCCCATTTCCAGGCTTATCTTCACCCTGAGCCAACATAGGTATATCAATTTATCTATTTATTTTATTTAAAACATTTATTAGCTGCCTATCTCCCTTGCGGAACTCAAGGTTGCTTACCGGATAAATAAAACATTATAAAACACAATAAAAACAACAATTATAAAACCCATAGAAGTCACAGTTTATAAACTACGCATTGGGCTACTACCAATAATAAAAGCTAAATCAATCAAAATGCAAAATCAAAGCTGCCTTCACCTGCCTTCTGAAGGTCACGAATGAGGGGGCCAGGTTCACCTCCCTGGGGAGGTTAGTCCATAATTGTGGGGCTGTCACTGAAAAGAACCTCTCTCATGTATCCAACAAAACAAACATCTTTAATTAATAGGAAAGTCAGGAGGACATGTCCCTACAATATTCATGCCTGGGCAGGAACATATGTGAGAAGATGATCCTTCAGATACCCTGGTCCCAAGCTATGAAGGGCTTTAAAGAACAGCACCTTGAACTGGGCTCGGGAGCAGCCAGTGCAAATGCTGCAGTATTGGGGGCATATGCTCTCGATAGCTGGCCACAACCAGCAGACTAGCTACAGCATTCTTCACTAGCTGCAGCTTCTGAACACTCTTCAAGGGTAGCCCCAAGTTGAGAGCATTGCCATAGTCCCATCTAGATGTAACTAAGGCATGGACCACTGTGGGTAGATCTGACTGACCCAGAAATGGATGCAGCTGACACACTAGGTGGAGCTGGGCAAACACACTCCGAGCCACAGCAGCCACCTGGTTTCCTCAGGTGACCGCTCTGTCGAGCAGTACTCCCAAGTTGCGAACCTAGCTTTCCAAGGGGGGTGTAACTCCATCCAAGACAGGGGAAGCCTCTAATCTGCCTTTCTACTAGACTAGATGACATCTGTCTTGTTAGGATTAAGTGTCAGCTTGTTCACCCTCATCTAACCCATCTCTGACTGCAAGCACCGGTTCAGAACATCCACAGCATCCTCAGAATTCAGTGGAAAAGAAAGGTAGAGCTGGGTGACATCCCCATGTTGGTGACATTGTAGCTCATACCTCCTGATGAACTCTCCCAGTGGCTGCACATAGATATTAAATGGCATGGGGGATAAAATGGAACCCTGTAGCACTCCTCAGGTCAACGGCAATGAGGCAGAGCAGGAATCTCCCAACTCTATCTTCTGAGACCAATCCTCCAAATTGGACTTGAACCACCATAATTCATTGCAGTTATTGGCCACATCATTGTTCTTTAGCAATGGTTTTTAAAGTAGTAGACAGGTAATTAAGTGGCCAAGGGAAAGCACCATGAGTCAGTGATTGATTTAAGATGGACATCAAGAACTCATTAATGTGGTTCTTACATTATTTCAGCAACGAGGATGAACAAGGATCCAGAGCACAAGTGGTGGCTTTAAGAGAGGCCAAGATCCTGATATAATCTATCACGGTAACTGCATAAAAATGATCTGTAAACAGACCAGGCAATGTATCAGAAATTCCTTGTGCTTGTGCTGTGTTACAACTAGCGTTAAAATGGAAAGTATCTGAGATATTTAATCAGCAAAAAAAACTTTGCAAAAGCATCATAGCTAATCACCTGCTCAGATTTAGGAGTCACCCAGTGCTAAAACACCTTAAACAATTGGGCTGGTTGTGAACTAACTGATGCAATGGTAGCAGAGAATAAACATTTCTCTGCTGCTGTTACAGCAACTTCATAGGTCTTCCAATCAGCAATATAGCATGCTCTGTTGAATTATGAATGAATTTTCCACAGTGCCATTCTAGATGTCTCCTGGCCCTCTTCAGGTCACCAAGCTGCATGATAAACCATAGGGCTGGGTTCTACCTCACAGATGGGAGATACGGATGAGGCACAGCCTTGTTGATAGCTTCTAGGAGCGTCATGTTCCATGCTCCCTCTATACCCTCAACACAGCATTTGTTTGAAATCCTAAAATCCCCCAGAGCATTTAGGATCCAGAACCCATGATACATGAATCTCAATTCAATTTTATTAATGTTTTAGTCACAGACCTTAACAATATTCAGATTAAAACCATACAAAATATATAACCCACAACACCCAGAATTACATGAATAAAATTTTTAAAATGTTACAGTCACATATTGCTGATTTAAACATTAGAGTTCCATCCCCATAAATATTCTTTCTATGGCAACTTTGGAGCCTAATTTTCAACAAATTTCTTCCTTAACTTAGACACTAACATGATAAAAAAGCCATGCTGAGTGTGATCTTAGAGTTAATGTCTGCCATTAAAAATCTAACTTGGCCCTCAACTGTATATAATACATCTGGAATAGATATATGAATCTCCATAAGTGGACCATTTTTATCAACCCACTTCCCCCATGGCCTGATGGAGCGCAGAGTGTCAGTGTTACATTCATCTTTGTCTTGAGTACATAGTGGTCAGGTCATGGTACAGACTGAACCTCCAACCCCCAAACCAGACTTTCCCTCAAAGGCACAGTGCAAAAGATTTAAGTCCAAGCTGTGGCCTTTTTGATGTATTTGGGAGAGACCCAAGGCCTCATGGTTTGGGAGAGGCCCAAGCAGCCAAAGAGTCTGAAAAATCGCTGAGCATGGATGTTGAAGTCCCCTTGAGCGCTCAGTCTGGGTGTCCTGAGTACCACATATGAGAGCTCCTCCACCAACTCAGGTAGGGTGGCCACAATGTCTGTTACCTAACATGATAATATTTGTAAACTGGATATTAAAATGGTGGTGGCTGTTCAGAGAGAAAACCCCACATCCAAAGGAATAAAATTGCCCGTTAGTGAAGAACATAGTTTTGTTCTGTCAAAGAAATGAGATCTTATCAGGTTTGACTGTAAGCATTTAATGAATAGCATGCAAGTCAGAACAAACCCAATTATAAAATGCTCTTGTGTTAATAACTGCCTTTTGGGCAGTGAAGGAAGTTAATACACTCTGAATAAGAGGCAAGGAAAGCCATTATCATCAAACGCCTGGTTCTTGGTCAGCCAAAGAACCATGAAATCATTACGTTTAATTATGGGGGGATATCAGCCTCAATAATTATTTGTAATGATTTGTGAGTGCACAATGCACTCTCTGAGACAAGGTAGTTAATGTTGTCACGGGCAGCTGAAGCCACTCAGTGAAATCTTAGCTCTTACCTCCAAACTCATCAAACTGTTCTGCAAGGGAAGCCACGAGTATCTTTTGCTGTTGCCACTTTAGGGCAATGCCTTTAAAGCCTTTGCTCTTTGCTTTGGAACCATGTGGTTCTTACACGATGCCATCCTGACTCCATGTCAGGTGACCAGATGCAAAGGAAGACCAGTCTCCAGTATCTTTAACAGCTTTAAAGAGGTTGCTAAGCAGCAACCTGAAGATGCCCCATTCATCTTTGAATCTGCAGTTGGAGATGGAGACACCCTGGCTGCTTCTGTTTTCTCCTCTTACTGTTGTGTTGGAGTAATGAGGGGAGGGCTTGTGGGAAGCAAAAAGGGTAGCTACTTTGTGTCTGGATTGAGGAGGAGGTTTAAAGTTAAAACAGGAATCTGCAGGTTTTTACAGAAACCATAAACAACAAATTAAAGCTTCATCTCCGTTACACTGCTTCCAGGTTTTGAAAATCATAGAAGTAGGCTTGCCATCAGTTTTATTGGACCTGTAAGATTGCCAAACCTGGATTTGAAGTTCCTGGAGATTTTTTTTTTTTGGGGGGGGGTGCCTAGAGAGGGCAGAGTCTGGGGAAGGAGCTCACTGGAGGGGGGGTGCCATAGAAGTGATCACTTTTTCCAGGGGAACTGATCTCTGCAGTCTGGAGATCAGCTAAAATTCTAGGAAAACTCCATGCCCCGGGAGGAAGCTTGCAACCCTACTTCTGAGTCTTTAACAGCAGCCTAACAAGCATCAAAGCAGTACATAATTAGAAGGGGATAAAGTCACAGGAAAAGCTCTACCAACTTAGTTGGTAGGAACTGAGGCAGTAAAGTTATGGCAACCCAGATAGCACAGGAGAATTGTAGTCCTCCTTCTAGAACGTAATCCAATATTTGACCCACAAACAGAGTTGATTGTTCAATATTTGCATTTAATTCAGATCATCGTATGTCACATGAACTACATGTAAAACCCCACACTGGGGCAAATAGCTCCCCATGCCAAGGCTGTTTTGGCTTGATGTGGCCTGGGTTGCATCAGACTCTGGCACACTTGGGAACTTCAGTTTCCTGGCATCACATTTGGATGCATGAAGATCATAGTAAGGATGGGGTTCCCCAGCCCTGACACAGGCTAGATGTAACATCTACTTTGGACCTCTTCATCGGGCGATATTTCTGCGTCAGTTTGGCACAGTCAGGTCTTGCAAACTTAATTGCTCATAACTTAATATTTAGGAAACATTAATAAAGAAATACACATTCTGAAATATCCAGATGATGGAAAAGATATAGTGGAGAAAGAGCATCACTCAGCAAGATTGGGATTCAACATGCACAACTAACCTTTCCAACTTTCGTATTAATTTTCTAATGGCTGACCTTCTCCCGATGTTGCAAGTTCCATGAATGAGCTCCCAAGCAGTTTTTGTCTTTCGAAAAGCAGAGAATTGGGCTCCAGTTTGGATTGGGACCATGGTTCAGTTGGAGGAGTGTTTCCCTCCTGTGCCATTTTCACTGGCCTCATGAAGCTGATCAGGATTAAGGACACGAACATTTACTCCAATGAGGCAATCAGCAGTTTCAGATTGGGAAAATGGCATAGGAGGAACGCTATACACCTTCCCACTCAGTGCTGTGGTCCTGATCTAAATCAAGGCTCCACATATTAGGGTTGCCAACCTCCAGGTGGGGCTTGGGGAAGCTCCCTGAACAGTAGATATAAAATACCACAGCTCCCCCTAGAGCTGAAATGGGCTAAATATGCCCTGTATTATGCCTAAATATGCCCCAAATATATATGTTAACAAAACTGTTCACAAGCTGTCACTTACCGGTATCTAACACTTCCTTGTTTTGCTAAGTCATCTTGAGAGCTGATAGTCAATGCAAACCTTTGGGCTGCCTAGTTGTGAACAAGTAGCTGGGGCATTCAGAAAGGTAAGTCTTCTCCATTTGATAACCCTAGCCACCAGACAGCAGACAGAGAAACCGGAGAACCTGCTGTTTTGGCTGATGCCCTGTATGTGATGGGAGCCAATTATTCAGTGGGCAGTCTGGGTTCCTTGCAAGCAGTCTAAGACTGTTCACTGGGCTATTTCCCACAAATACAAATATTTGTGTGTGTGTGTGTGTGTGTGTGAAGTGACATCAAGTTGCAGCTGACTTATGGTGACCCCTCGTGGGGTTTTCAAGGCAAGAGATATTCAGAGCTGGTTTGCCATTACCTACCTCTTCATAGCAACCCTGAATTTCCTTGGTGGTCTCCCATCCAAGTGCTTAGTTTCTGAGATGTGATGAGATCAGACTAGCCTGGGCCATCCAGGTCAGGACGCAAACAGTTGTACATAATATATAGTCATCTCCATACCCATTGCTGTCACCTTGCTGTGCTCCACCACAAATTCTTCCTGAGGTGGGGGCTGAAAGTTCTCTGGAGGCAGTGTGACCCTGCCTCCAGCATAAGTGGCCTCTTATCACGGAATAAGAGGCACTTACGCTGGCGGCTGGGGGCAGTTCTGTTGGATCCTGGGTGCCATGGAGCTGCACTCTGCTCTTCCGAAGCCGCAGTCCTAAATCCTGGAAGAGAAATGTGGTACTGGTAAGTGGAGGGGCATTCCTGGGGGTGGAGCTGACAGTAGTCAGCTTCCAAAGCCCCTCCAGCCCGGGAATGCCCCCTCCAGCAACAGCATTGCTGTGCCAGGTTTTTCCTGGCGCTGTTTTTATGGGGGGAAAACCCCATTTTATTTTTTGAACTTTAAAGAAGGCGTTTTTAAGCCTTGGGGTGGCCAGAGTACCTCTTAGAAGGCGCTGCAGCAGCACCTTGGCTATACTGTCCCCAGCCACCGCAAGGCTCAGGAATGAGCTGTTGGTGTTCAAGATCCCCATTTAATGAAAGATCTGATTTTCTGTTGATCCATTTTTTATTTTTATGCGTCTGCTTTATTTTTTTTAATTAGAGCTTGTGTTGTTTAAATTTATTATAATTTTCCATATATGCAAACCACTGTGAAGTCTGCTGCCAAATGTGGGGTTTAAATATTTTAATAAAAAATAAATACATGGTGGTGGTGGTGGTGGTGGGGAAATCAGGAAGAGAAATAGGTTCAAACATAACTGGCCTATTTCTACTATTAATTTGATTAAGGCAGAGTGAACTAAAACACAAATGTTACACAGGAATGAATACCTTTTTAGATGGTGGGATGTGCTATCTATCATATAACTTGTTTGCTACTGGCTTATATTGCTCTCCTTATATTTTTTGCGATCTTCGGTCTTTCTCTTCAGTCTTTCTCAGGGCCAGTTCTATGGTCAGCAGTGGGTCTCCCTTAACTCTTCCCCTTTTGTCTTCACCACAAGTTTTGCGGGCTCCATTTTTAGACTGGTATTCTTTCTGTCTATCTGGCAACTACAGGTTTAATGCACCAATTGATTTTCCAACAAGGATAGGGTTAATTCACTTTCTAACAAACTCAATATTCTACACTGTAGACTTAAATTGGTTTAAAGTCATTCCCTCACCCCAGGAGGAAATTGTTGTTTAGTGAGGGAGGGGAACGGAATTACTGCTGGCTTTTATATTTTCAAAGGGAGAGCAGCCACTGAGTCTTTGTCCAAGTATACTTTGACACAACATGAGATCTTTTCTTCACCTAACCTAATTAAGTTTGCTTAATACTTTCTCTGCTCCATCAGGAGGCTTGGGCTTTTCATCATGCTCCCCATCTTTTTCTCTCTGCTCTGTTTGTCTTTTACGTAATTCCAGCCAGACAAAGAGCTCTGGAAAACCTGAAAGTTTGCTCACTACATTGTGGAGTTTGAGTTGGTCCTAATAAAAGTATGATCCTAAAATTGCCCCCTCAATAGTGAATCACGGTCAGCATATCTTTTTGTGGCGACGAGCCATGGCTCAGTGGTAGAGCATCTGCTTTGCTTGCAGAAGGTCCCAGGTTCAACCCCTGGATTCTCCAGTTAAAAGGATTGGATAGCAGGTTATCTGAAAGATCTTCACTTGAGAATTTGTAGAGCCACTGCCAGTCAGAACAGACAAAACTGGCCTTGATACAACAATGAGCCGACTCAATATAAGGCGGCGTCATATGAATTCCCTTGTGAATACCTGGTGAGTACATTTGAAAGCTATCTCATCTTACGTTAGCTATATGGCTTTTATTAATGCCCTTGACATTTTTGTTGGTTTTAAAAATGACACCAAAGTAACAAAAGAGAAGATAACCAAAAGGTTTGGTTATGAAATTATAACATGACACAATATTTTATTTTAACTATGAGTGCACGATGCAGTGCAATCATAAACAGAGTTGTGCCCTTCTAAATCCTTTGATGTTCTCTTACATTCAGGGCCATATTCCTTTCAGGTAAATATGGCCATTAAACCATAGTTTTACATGGCATGTAATATGAACCAAAGCATGATGCACACACCAGTGATCTGACTTGTAGAGTCAGTGGGTAATAGTTTGTACCCTTCCCTAAATAAATAAATAAATTATATTTGCGGCTAATATGCCAGATAAAACAGATAAAACAGAAACTGACCATACAGAGTAGATGTTTACAAACGAGGCCAACAAAATTAGGAATCACCCTAAATGATACCCTTCACTAAATTCTCCCCATTTAGTTGCTTCCCCCTGTCATTGTAAATGTAATGTCAGCTGTGGAGCATTCAAGAGCATTCAGGAGCAAGGTATACATGCACAATGGCCTCAGAGTGGGAATTCATAGAGTCTGGGGCAACAGAATGAGTTCTCGCCCTTCTTTGTCTACAGTGTGCTCTATATTAAACACTTTTTAACCATAAATCCTATACAGGTTGAGTTGGTTGGGGGTTTTTTTTGGATTTTATTGCATTTTTTTTTACTTTGTAAGCTACTTGGGCAGGTCTCTGGAGAGGCAGCGGTGTATTTTCTAAATAAAAAAATACAATAAATAACAGGACAATAGGAAAGAGGGCAGCGGTGGCCACTTTACCAGAAGTATATTGTGTACATGTGCATATGTGACAGTATGAAAAATTCCCCATTAAATTCTTAAATATGCATCCATATATTCAGATGGGGATCATGACAGAGGCTCAGTAAACCAAATAGAACTGCCTGTCTGCACCTTGTCCAGCAAAAGCTACTTTCAGCTGTGTATTGTCTGCCAGGGGCTGACTTTTCTCAAAGCTGCAAAGGCTGAAAAGCCATAGCCCAAAAATTGGTATGTAAGAACTTCATACAACTCAACTAACGGCTTCCTTTGAAGCCAAACGTTGGCATTCATGAGACCAAACTACACAGAATATTGAAGTTATATAACTAGGATTCCAGATTTGTGTTTTGACCCTACAGAGCAGCTTGGTGGTAGAGGGGACTCAGGGCCAAGGTACTGGGATATGGAGGGTAACGCTATCTTGCCTGCACAATTTCCTGACAAAATTGGCTCCCCTAGCTGCTTTAAGTTTCAGTAAGAAAAATGACGTGCTCAATATGTCTATCAGCTCATTCCTGAGCCCTGCAGTGGCCGGGGACAGCGTGGCTGAGGTGCTGTTGTGGCACCTCCAAAGAGGAGTCAAGGCTGCTGCAGGGGGGGGGGAACCCTTAAAAAATTAAACTGCCAAAATGTGGAAAATAGCCCCATTGAAAACAGCGATGCTGCACCAACAAACAAAAAGCTGGCGTGGTAGCACCGCTGTTTTTGAAGGGGGCATTCCTAGGCTAAAAGGGGTTAGGACACTGCCTACTGGCAGCCCCGCCCCTGAAAACCCCCAGAAACACTTCCAAGGATGCCGGCATGAGCAATTGCGCTGGCATGGTGCCGGCAGGAGGCTGGGCCTGCGTCCAAGGGCTGCGCGGCTGCGGCAGTCCTTGGGGGCCACTGCAAGTGGCACTATGCCAGCATCCATGCCAGTTCGCACAGCACGTGGCATGGACACTGGCGTGGAAGGCTGGTTGCCTCCTAAGCATGTTCAGTTCTCTGGCTCAGGAATGGGCTGTTTTGTCTCCTACTGTGGCCTCTAAAGAAGCCTAAATGGGGAGCCATCACTGCTTCTTAGAGTCACAAGACTTGTCTTCAGTTCCAGGAATTGAATTCCGATACCACTTGCAGTTTGGCCCTAAAACAGTAGCCATTGTCAGACTTCAGCGAGCTGGACAAAGTGAAGTGGAGCTTCAGGAGGGGGTCGGAAGGTGCTGTCTGATGGTAGATGTTCTAAAATTGTGCCACAATTGATCATGTTGTTACTGCCCCCATCTTTTGTCAAACTCAACCAGAGGGCTTTCCTCGTGTCCCACAATGTGTCAGGAGATAGCACAAATGAAGGGCTGCTATCATCCTCTCCCCAGTCTTTGAACTGAAGCCTGCATGTCCCTATTTTCTGATGGACATTTGCGTTAGCATGTCCTTTTCCCTCCTCTTCTCCTTTAAATTCTCTTTGTTCTGATGTAGCTTGCTTGCATTTTCTGAGTGGAGCTGGACACCCCATCCTGGACGTTGCTTTGAAATAACAGCCCATTCAGCACGTCCCAGGCTCAAGGAACCATTAGCACCTCTCTTTGCTTTACCATCAATTCCTTCTTGACAGTTCCTCACACTGGAAGTCACAAGAGGGCAGTGTAGTGCCAGAACAAGCTGCCCAGGAGGAAGATGCTCGTGAATCAGAATTAGCAATTGTAATACTACTTTAAGGTGTGATTAAGACCGTTTCAAACATCTCCAGACTGATTGGCACATTGATTTCATTGTCTTGAGTCAGCAGGTGAGGAAATTATCTAAGGAAAAAATAGCTGCACTGGGGAGAAATGTCAGAAGAGAAGGATGGGTCCCACTCAGATTTAATTCTAGCACAAGACAAACAGTGATTTCTGTCGCCTCCCTTCCATTATCACCAGTGGTAAAAATCTGGGGTAGAATGAGCTTGTAAAATAAACCAGGTAAACATTTCATCCACAGTCATCAGTGAGAGTCATGATTTTTGTGTGTGCATGCCATCAAGACACAGCTGATTTATGGCAACCCCATAGGGTTTTCAATGCAAGAGACATTCAGAGGTGGTTTGCCATTGCCTGCCCTCCCTGTCATGACCCTGGTATTCCTTGGAGGTCTCCCATCCAAATACAAAACCAGGGCCAACCCTGCTTAGCTTCTGAGATCTGATGAGATCAGATTAGCCTTGGGCTATCCAGGTCATGATAATTGGTTGTAATTTCAGAAGTCATTTGTTTCCACAACTGTGACATTGGGGGTTACCGCACTGTATTCCCAGCGATGTATTAAGAGTTTGAAAATGTTATAAAAAACATCGCTTTAAAAGGGTTTTTGGATACCACAGCTAATAAATGGTTGGAAGACGTCTTCACAGCTTAAAGGGGCCAAACAAAGTGCGAACAGTATTTTTTATAATGTTTTCAAACTCTTAATACATCGGTGGGAATACATCGAAAGTGCGAACAGTATTTTTTATAACATTTTCAAACTCTTACTACATCGCTGGGAATACAAGTGTGGTAACCCCCATTCAGAGGTGGTTTGCCATTGCCTGCCTCAGTGTCACAATCCTAGTGTTCCTTGGAGGTCACCCATCCAAATACTAACCAGGGCCGATCCTACTTAGCTTCTGTGATTTGATGAGATCAGGGTAGCCTAAGGCTATCCAGGTTATGAAAATTGGTTGTGATTTCAGAAGTCATTTGTTTCCACAAATGTGGTTTGGATTTAGGTTAGTTCACTTCAAAAGGAAAGAGGGTATTCATATTTGAAACACGTGTGTCTGCAGGAGTTTCTTTTTTTACATGGTAAGTATACAGTTGCAACTCAATTGGTGTGGGGGAAACCGGAGGGATCTCCTTTTAAGGAAGTATGTTTGTTGAGGGAGTCACATTTCCTGAGGTCTCAAAATATGCTCAGAAAGTGTAGTTTTTCTTGGATACTAGGTCTGCAAGACCTGTGGAAGGCCATTAATGATAGAACGTTTTGGAGGACATTGATTGATAGGGTCGCCACACACTGCTCTTTCAGTTAGAGAATGAGCCCTTGGCCTGTGTCTGGGAATATCCTGGGCACCTATTGGCTAGTACTGATGATATCAATGCTACTGGTTAGCATAGCTTCCCTTCCTCACCTGTCTGTTTCATTTAGAGAAACAGTTTTACAGGCTTTATCTCTCAGTGATAAATGTATCACTATGTGAATGGAAGTATAACTGGTTATCTGAATCCATCTTAACTGTTTAGTCTGAAGCCTTCTACAGGGTGAAGGACTGATCATGTGTATAGCTGGAACAAGGGAGGCAGGAATTCTAAAAACAAATGTAAAAGTAACATGAACAAGCTTGTAAAGCCAAGGAGCCCAAACCAACGAACACCCTAGAAACACTTGAAGGGTTGCTTAAATTATATAGGGTGGTTTGCAGAAATTGAGAGGTATTTTTTTTTATAAAGCAGGAATTTATGCCTACCTCAGATAGCCTGGCACCACGTGGAGTATACTGCCAATATACCATGATTCAGCCTATGCAAACGTGCAAGTTAATTGGAACAGGAGCTTGCTTTGAATTTGCGCCTGGGGGCATCGTGTTATGCAAATGCTCAGCAAAAGTTGATCACAAAGTAGAAGAAGGGAATGGAGGAGGAGGAGGAGGGAGGTGCAGTAGCAGAAGTGGCAAGAGGAAGTGAAGAAAGGAAGGGCAGAAACAAGATAAAAATCCGTTAGGGTTTGGTTTGGGTTGCAATTGCTTTCCTTAGGGGGTATGCAGAGCAGCATTTTAATTTTTGCACTGATGAAAGTATAAGGAGGGGGTGCAGACCATGCTGATTTCTGGGGTCTGTTACTGTTTATACTGTTTTTCAAAAATGCACAAGCTTTCTAAGTATATATATTGACCATTTCAACACCCCTTTTCCCTTGATCACTGGAACATCTGTCTCCTTGGCTCATTTTGAAAAATGGTATTTGTGTCCTTGCGACTAGGTGCTTCATTAATTTGATGTGCTAATTTCTTTTAGCAGCAAGCAACAGGCATGGACAAACATGTGACTTCAGGATCTCTGCCTCAGCTATTTTAGCATTTTGTTTTGAGACTGCGCCTTAGGGTTGCCAGGTCCCTCTTCCCCGCCGGTGGGAGATTTTTGGGGTGGAGCCTGAGGAGGGCAGGGTTTGGGGAGGGGAGGGACTTCAATGCCATAGAGTCCAATTGCCAAAGCGGACATTTTTCTCCAGGTGATCTGATCTCTATCAGCTGGAGATCAGTTGAATTAGCAGGAGATCTCCTGCTACTACCTGGCAGTTGGCAACCCTACTGCTCCTCCATCCTCCCGCTCCTCCCAATTCATATTTATCAGGATATATACATGATATGTAAACAGAAGTGCTGACTCTACATTTAACTAAACAAAAAACTAAACTGAACGATCCTATACCTACAGTACTGGAAAAAGGAAGCAAGAAGTTTGGAAAAAAGTGTGAAAATTAGTTCTTGAATAGTTATAATAGTAAGTACTAGTTCTCATAGTACTAAGTAAAATGAAATGAAACAAGCTTCTCGAGACATACGTTCAGCCATGATATTGTGCTTATGACATTGTTTAGGCAGTATAGTGTCATATAGTTTATTCCATAGAGAACATGCAATAAGATCAAGAGGAGAGGACAGATATAAATGATGATCACTTTCCATTATTTCCCCCCCCCCCCTATTAATACCCGGGAATTCTGCTTCTCCCTTGGATTGTTCTGACCACAGAATTCACATAGTGCTTCAGGGCAAGAAGGGTTAACTAATTTACAGGATTTATGACCTCCATCATGTCCCATGTTTCCTTTGCCCTCTCCTATTAATCAATAATCCATTATCATAACTGTTTGGAAATGATTTATCATTTTTATCATCTGTTTCCATCTTGAAAACAGGAGCTTTTCTGCATCAGAGCTTGCTATTAAACTTCTGGTCTATGAAGATGAATAGAGATAGCATTGTGTGTGTGTGTGTCCAGTGCATAGAGCAGCGATGATGAGATTGCTTTTCTAAGGCAATGAAGTCATTTCTGGACTCCAGTATCTGCGTGTAGCTCAAAGCTATAGCCTGCTATAAATTGTGGTTCTTGTTTTTATACACTGAGACAGGTTGGGCGGCATGGCCACATGCAAGCTAGTTACACACACACACCCCTTCCAGGCTTATCTGAGGATGTGGCACTCTGGAGAAAATTCAAGCAGTTATTGGATGTTGTGCAATGTCTGGGTAATGAAAACAGCAACAATGAAGGCCCACGCTCGTGGGAAGGCATGCCAACTTAATTGTGCAAACCACAGGGCAGGCTTGATGTCTTCTGTACCTCCCGTAGGTCAGTAGTCAAACTGAGGTGGATGGAGTGTCAGCAGCAGGATACATGGGTCTGCATTAGGGTTGCCAACCTCCAGGTGCTAGCTGGAGATCTCCTGCTATTACAACTGATCTCCAGCCGATACAGATCAGTTCACCTGGAGAAAATGGCCGCTTTGGCAATTGGACTCTATGGCATTGAAGTCCCTCCCCTCCCCAAACCCCGCCCTCCTCAGGCTCCGCCCCAAAAACCTCCTGTCGGTGGCGAAGAGGGACCTGGCAACCCTACTCTGCATGGATACAAGTTTATGTTTGCAAGATGACAACATTGGGCTGCTTCAGCCAATACGGAAACTTCCTGTGTCATGAGGATTCATGTGGATGGGAGGAGGCTGCACTTCCGTCTAATCAGTGATACCTCTTCTGATGGCAGTGGACAGCTACTCGTTGGTGTAATGCCTATCTTGGCCAAATCCAAGGTGCAGAAGTTCCATGCCAAATATATGGTGCCTAGCCAGATGTTGGGGATTGGACCCCTCATTCAAGGAGTCCTCCTTCCCAAATTTTATGCAGATAGAAGTGTCCCCATGTTACAGGCCAGTGAAGTTTTCTCTTGCACAGCAGATTCACAGAAATGTAGTGATGTGGTTTTTCTTTTCTTTTGTCCTTTTCCAGTTAAGGGGATGCTGGTGTGGGTAACTCTGTACACACGCACACATACACACTCACACACTCACAGATTAACCCTGCATTGTGTTAAATTCATTTCAGCATTTTTTCTAGCTTCTGCTAAACTTACATTGCTACCTGCTAATGAGGGAGGAGCCCTGTGGTGCAGAGTGTTAAGCTGCAGTACTGCAGTCTAAACTCTGCTCATGACCTGAGTTTGATCCCAATGGAAGTCGGTTTCAGGTAGCAGTCATTTTCTTAAATCTCTGTAGTTTGGAGATGAAATGTAATTCCAGATCTCCAGGTCCCAACTGGAGGTTGGCAGCCCTAAATTATGAGTAAGATAAAAAACCTTTCCCTCTATATTTCCATGGCTTGCCTTTTGCCATGCTGGCTGCAAGAAAGGCACTTACTCTCTTCTACCACCACCAGACTAATACACAATATTTAGAATAGTTTAAGCTAGCAGCTCCTTTCCTTATTACAGCATGTCTCATACCAATGATTTGGTTGGGGGAAGCACATCAGGTAAAATATGGGCAAAGGGTGGTTCTCCACTGGGGCCATCCTCCACAATCAGGTAAATGCTGTTCAGTTGTTAGCTGCTTGTGGCATTAAAATGGATCCAAGGTGTGGATCCTCTTTTGAAATCTGTGGTAATTTTGGATCTGATTTTGAAATCATTTACCCACCCTCACAGGATTTTCCTGTCCACACAGTGGTTTCTATTCCATTATGATCATAAGTTCTCTTCCCCTTCTGTTTACTGAGACTAGCAGAGGCATACCTCCATAAGCATAGAAATAAAAATCGTATCATTTCATAGTGGCATAATAGTGCCAATTTCAAATACTTAAAAATGGTGACCAGAGCAAGTAGCTGAGAAATTGGTAACTAGAACTATGCTTTTCAACATGTACCCAAACATATTGTAATTATGTACCTCGAGATCTAGAAATCAGCATGGATATAATCACATTTCTATAGGCAATGAATTAGATCCAGTCAGCTTTTTTATTCCATTCTTCAGCCTGTCCCACATGGTTTTTGTCAAGTCTCTTGACCCTCAGGACAGTTTTTTTGGGCAGTCAAAATGGACAATTCCTCCCCTTTTCACCAGTACAAAAGTTTATTGGATCCATGGAGAATGTGAACCTTTCTTTTAAAGAAGCAAGGAGAGTTGAAAAATTCTAGAAAATTTCTTCTGAGAAATTAGAGCAACCTGACTTTTCCAGGAGGCAGAGCAGAGCAGGGACAATAGAACAACCTAACTCAGCCATTCCTAACCCTTTCCTTCATAGTTTTTAGTCCCATTCCCAATATTCTAGAGTCCAGTTCAGACCAATGGTGGCTCTATCAGTCACAACAGCCTCTTTCGAACAGTAGCAAAGGCACAAATCACAGTAGGTGATTGAACATATGACCAGGTATGAAGTGACCTTATGCTGATTCATCTAACTCAGGATCATCTACTCTTTCTGGCAGTCATTCTCTATGGTCTCATGCAGATAGAGGCCTTCTCAACATCTGTTATTTCAATCCCTCTGGAAAATCCAGGGATTGAACCTTGGATCTGCTGCATGCAAAGCAGCTGTTCCGCTATGGTCTCTCCCAAATTAAACTCTTAACTGGAGGGAGTAATTTCCACTGTCTCCATGTGAGTGCCTTCTGGCTGGAAGCTCAATTAGCCCTAGTGTCTTCTTGAGGTCTTAGCACAGGGGTAGCATAATTGAATCATGGCCCCATGACCAAATATATACAGTTGTCCTTGTATTCGGTTGCTAATTTATATGCTAGCATGGTGTAGTGGTTAAGAGCAGTGGTTTGGAGCGGCAGACTCTGATCTGGAGAACCGTGTTTGATTCCCCACTCCTCCACATGAGCAGCGGAGGCTAATCTGGTGAACTGGATTTGTTTCTCCACTCCTATACATGAAGCCAGCTGGGTGACCTTGGGCTAGTCACACTCTCACAGCCCTACCTACCTCACAGGGTGTCTGTTGTGGGGAGGGGATGGGAAGGTGATTGTAAACCGGTTTGATTCTTCCTTAAGTGACAGAGAAAGTTGGCATATAAAAACCACCACCACCACCACCACCACCACCTCTTCTTCTTCTTCTTCTTCTGTCTGTTTTCAAGTTTGTGGGTCAGGGGTTTGTGTAAGCCACCTTGAGCTGCCATGTTCAGTGAGAAAGATGGCATATAAATATGAAAATATAAATACATTAATAAACAGATGAATTTTGAAATAAGAAATCTTAGACATAAAGCCACTCTTGAATCTATTATGCAACCAAACTACATCACATTAATAAAGCCATTATATGCAAAGATGTAAATTTGCACCGTGGAATTCCTGCCATCGAAACAGTGTTTTCATTGGGTGACCACTTTTGGGTTTACTTTCTTGCTAAGTCCCAGATCCTATGAGGATAATGACATCCCTCACATAAAGGTGGGTGTTTTATTGCCATTACACAGAAAACTCCAGAACCCATTTAATGAAAGAAAAGAGTTGGGAAAGTTATCTTCAGACTGGCATCTTTTTTTTTTTAGGACGACACATGAATGGTGGCCACATAAATGTCTGTCTTGCAAAAGAGCGCATCTTGTACAGTGTGGGCTGGCTCAATTAAAGTTCCATCCTTGGATGTGAATTCACTATCAGTCTCTGACAGCCCCTTTCGTGAAATGGATGGAAACGCCACTGTCTTGACTCTGCATTGCATCAACTGCCTGCCAATGTTCTATCCATCATAGAGATGATACTAGTTTGACACAAGTATCACTCACTCCAGCTCAATCCACTTTCTCCATCACAAAGTACACGTTGATGTACAGCAATATTTGAATCTGGGAGCAGGGCATATGTGCCACTAGGATAAAAAAAAAGGAGCCCCCTGCCCTTAAAGCAAAAGTCAAAAAGAGTGTCTGGTGTCACTTGGGACTGTGGAAGCTTTACCCTGAGAAAAGCAGTTCACATTCACTTCAGTACTCTGTGACAATTAATACCTTCTGTGATGTTCACTGCAGGGGTTTGGTTAGCAGTGACCTGCTTTAGAGGAAGAGATTAACATTTCAGCCTGCAGTCTGGATGAAGATGTTAAAACTCATGTCAGGAGGATCGGCTGTTCTGTCAATGCTAAACCTTCTGTAACAGAGTTGCGTGCATTTCACGCAGTCACCTGCACTTGAGTGTATATTAGAGCTGCCTGACTCACAGCATAGCCATTGTACCACATGAGACCTCTTACAACTTTCATTCTGCGAGCATGTATCTGTTGGCATTGCCAAATCCCACCTCTCTTAATCTGAAACGAGCCCAAAAAGGAGAAAGAAGAACTCACGACCTCCTGCACTGTGTCCGTAGTGCCTTGGCTTGCTTTGTGTTAGAGCACAAACTTTCATTGTGAGGTAGTTGTCAATGTCACCACTTTTATATGTCTGAACACCTAACACTCAGTCCCCTTTTTAATAGGAGTATACCCATTTCAATAGGATTCTCTCATTAGGTCCTTGCCCTACAAGGATCCACTAACTAGGCCCTTGCCTGCCATTTAAGATACTGGGGAGTCCCTCCCTACTCTTCCCCCAAAGGGCTGCTTGTGGCAGTATGAAAAGCCATTTTCTCTGTAGACCTCCCTTTCAGCCCAATTAAAAGCATCTTTCTGTTTCAGTTTTTGCTGCCCTGTGGTGCTGATTTGCCTGCAGTTTTATACAGATCTGTGAAGATGAATTTTTCAGGCCTAGATCTTGCAAACTGCAGCAGCAGAGATTGCAAATCTATGTGTTTAGACTGTACCATTTTAAACTGGTGGTGGGGACTAGTGTTGCAAGCTCCGGGTTGGGAAATACCTGGAGATTTTTGGGGTGGAGCCTGAGGAGGGCGGGGTTTGGGGAGGGGAAGGACTTCAATGCCATAGAGTCCAATTGCTAAAGCAGCCATTTTCTCAAGGTGAACTGATCTCCATCAGCTGGAGATCAGTTGTAATAGCAGGAGATCTCCAGCTAGTACCTGGAAATTGGCAGCCCTAGTGGGGACTCATATGATGGAGTATTCCTTATGGAGGAGGCTGCCTTATGCTCCAAATGTCCCTGTTGTGAGGCACTGCCCCATTTCCGTCCCTCCCTTCTCCAAACCCTGCCCTCCTCAGGCTCAACCTCCAAAATCTCCAGGTATTTCGCAACCCGGAGCGGCAACCCTACCTGCCAGCTACTTTCCTTTCCTTTCCAGGTACTCTCTATGGTTGCCAACTACCAGGTAGTCCACAAGAAAAGAAGGCTCAGTGCTGTAAGGATAATTGGAGCAACCCAAGTGGAGCAAATAAGTGAATTTTATAAAGTGCAAAGTGAATAAATATATACAGCATATACAAAGGGAGTACAAACAGATACAAAATTTACACTAACAATCCAATAAATATGACTTATCAAGAGGATGCCAAAGATCCTAATTCAACAGGTAAGCTCCCTTTGTATATGCTGTATATATTTATTCATTTTGCACTTTATAAAATTTACTTATTTGCTTTATAGTGTTATAGTGCTGTTTTGGGTTGCTCCAACTACCATGTAGTAGCAGGAAATCTCCTGCTAATTCAACTGATCTCCAAGAGATCAGATCACCTGGAGAAAAATGGCAGCTTTGGCAATTGAACTCTATGGCATTGAAGTCCCTCCCCTCCCCAAACCCCGCCCTCCTCAGGCTCCACCCCCAAAATCTCCTGCCGATGGTGAAGAGGGATCTGGCAACTCTAGTACTCTCCCCCTACCTCCTTCAGCTAGGCCCTTTTTAATCCTCCTTCTCCTGGACCCTCCCAGTTCCTGCTTCCCTGTGTCTACTTTTGTGTGGATCTTTTCTGCCAAGGAGACCTTTGTTCCCCCTCAAGAACTGTCCCTGGTTTTCCTTCCTCCTATCTACTCCTGCTTACCAAACCTACTCTTTCAGCATCAAACAAATGCCCTCTGAAAAGGTACTGCCTACACCTCCTTAAAGACTGAATGAGTGGAGATGCTGTTGATCCCCAGAGGAAGCCCCTTCCATAAGACTGGTCCAATGGCTGAAGAAGTCCATGAATGGGCTGACACTGTTCTGATCACCTTGGGAGATGGGACAGTGAGGAGATGTTGATCTGAGAGTAACTGGCACACAGGTTCACACAGGGAGAGACGGTCCTTCAGGTATATGGGCCCCAGGTTATTAAGAGCTTAACCATGCCACTTCCTCACCACTGCACTGTGCACTGCAGCACTATTGCTGCTGCAATGCAAAACCACTCTTCATCCAACAAACTTTTGGAAAGTGTGGGGAAATTCTGTGGTGCTCCCCAATCTAAGCACTAAAAGATTAGACTCCACTCTGCATTTCCAGGCTGGAGGCAGCAAGCTTGATTGTTGTTCCTTGCTCGCAGCTCTACTGGAGATCAAAATTAAAATCTGAGAAGCCGAAAGGTCTAAGTGTGTGGCTATGACAGGTATACTGTCAAGAAGAAGGATATATTTAGTAATAATTCAACAGGGCTTTCTGCTAATGGATGTAGGAAATCTTGTCACTGGTTGATGTTACACTGATCTGGAAACATTGGTAATTTTATACCAGATTTTTGTGTTGAGCAAGTTTCCACATTTTAAGTCCCATGATTTGTGTTAATAGTTAACACCAGGCCACATGAGATATAAGGTGTCAAAGAGCTCCAACCAGCCTCCACCAGCTGGAGCTGTTTGGTTTGGTCAAGTTTCCCAAAAAGACAAAACCTTGAACTCCAGGCTTTCGCCCCAAGTCCAAGGAGTAGCTGCCACCAGCCCTTTACTAAAAGTTGAGCTCCAGGGAAAGGATAAGGGCAATCCCCTCCCAACGCACTTCAAAAGTTAAGTGCAACGCTTACCCTGCAAGGCAGAGGCCTTGCTGGGGAAAAGATTACACTCCAAAAAATGTCTTAGGTTTTTGGTAGGTGGTTTTTACACTCACACAAGGCACTTAGAATTTAGGCTTGGAATCCCAAAATCAAAAGACACAATCCATTTAAAGGCTAACAATTTATTTATAAGATTTATGCTGGTTTACAGGAAAGAAAAGAGGTTTCATGAAGTGATAGGCAATAAAATAAAAAAACCATTTAGCATAGCTAACTAATACATTCAAAAGCCTTTTTGGTTCAAAAGGATTGGCAAAGGTTTTTTGCATCAGGTTTATAGTTACCAACTTCCAAAGATGCTTCCGGCATTCAAGAGTTTCACAAGGTTGTCCAAAGTTTCTCCAAGCAGGTCAGCTTGACCAGAGTTTCCCCCTCAAGGGCCAAAATCAAATGGGTTGTGATGCCGCCAGCACAGCTCTCCTGCTGTACCCCAAAGCGGGCATGATTTGCTCAGGACTGGTCTGTCCTTATATTCGCTTTCTCAAAGGGATGAGCTCATAGAAGCCAATTGAGAAAACGAAAGCAATTAGCTGGTAATTAATCGCTTGGTCAGAAATGCTGACTCCTTAATTGATGTGTTCAGGTGAGGAAGCTTACAGAACTACCTGCACCTGGACATTGTCATGATGGCTGACCGATTAGTTACTATGGCAATGCACGGCCTTGCATTCCAGAAAGGGGAGGGAAAGGTTTAACGAGAAGCAGCTGGTTGCCTATCTTGTTCTCTCCACAAAAGCAGTTTTCAAAAGGAAACTTATTTTGCTGGTCTAAAATCTCAATAACACAGAATTCATAGGCCTCTAGGCCTGAACCAAAAGAAATCATACAATCCAAGAAATTGAGAGACCTCAACTTCTTGACATAAGGTTTTCTATTTTCAAATAAAAATACCCTGTAAGGTATATTTCTGGATGTGTCTTTCATACTCAAGTGACCACTGAGGAAGGCGGCCCAACAGGTAGGGTTGCCAGGTCCCTCTTTGCCACCGGCTGGAGGTTTTGGGGGTGAAACCTGAGGATGGCAGGGTTCGGGGAGGGGATGGATTTCAATGCCATACAGTCCAATTGCCAAAGTGGCCATTTTCTCCAGGTGAACTGACCTCTTTCAGCTGGAGATCAGTTGTAATAGCAGGAGATCTCCAGCTAGCACCTGAAAGTTACTTAAGGAAACAAGATGACCTATGCTGTCCTAACGAAGTTAGAAAAACCAACAGCACGTGGGCTCAATTCAATGTACAGTATGTTACTGCAGTCAATATTTATAATTATAAAAAACACAAATAAGTAGAAGAAACAATATGTGTTATTAGTCACACTAGGAAGTCAAAAGAATACGTTCATGGCAAACACGATGTTCAAGGCACATCCGTTAAGGTATACAAGGCAAAATGGTTACAAAAAACAAACAACAAGTAATTTTACAGACGCGGCCCTCGGCTCATGCTGCCTAGTGTGACTAATAACACATATTGTTTCTTCTACTTATTTGTGTTTTTTATAATTATAAATATTGACTGCAGTAACATACTGTACATTGAATTGAGCCCACGTGCTGTTGGTTTTTCTAGCACCTGAAAGTTGGCAACCCTATCAATAGGCTGAAATACGTATGGTCCTGTATTGGTCATTTATAATGAGTGTATCATCAACTTTGTTTGAGATCCTTGTAACATTTTATACTGATGTAGCCTGTGTTCCAGGCCCTGTGTTTTTAACAAACGTATTGTGTACACCATATAATAAATACAATTATTTTGTTATAGAATGTATAGTTTCGAACACAAACTTTGAGGCTCACCGGAAATCTTGTCACACCAGTGAACTGTGTCTGGTATATTTATTTGATTTATAACTTAAGGGTTCAGGATGGATAATAATGTGTTAATCATAAAATCCCAGTTACAACAATTAACCCTCATCTTAATTGTTCTATCCCATTCCTAGACAGGAAAAACCAAGTTGAATAAAAGATATTACCTCCTGAAGATGTTCAGACTCTGTCTTTCATGAGTATCCAGGGAAAAGGTATTGAAAGGCAGCCACCAGGAATGTTCTTCTGCATGATCTTGTAGCCCAGTCACTGATGTGCTAGATTAATACCTTTACCATTCATTAGAGCAATCTACATCTCCAAGATACCTTGATCATGTGATACTATTCATCAATTACATGTATAAATTAGAAACTGGAGGAACTTGGGAAACTCTTTTGACAGCTTTGTTGTCCATAAATTCATTTTGATATTTTCCTCTGCCCTGGGACCTTTGTATTACCAAAAAAAAAAAGGAGACCGTCACCTTTATTCTATTATCTAGTCCAGCAGGGAGATGTGCTCACTGTAATTTTTTTTTTGTCTGCGACTGAAACCAACCCCTAATATTATTATTGCCCAGAATGATCAGGGAGGTGAAGGGGAATAACATTCACAAATATTTCATCCTTCAGATACCAACCCAATATGACAAGGATATTTGCAATCAGCACATAAAGGTCAATCAGATTAAAAAATATCCAGACACAAGAGTAATATTTTGTAAATGAATTAGGAGCGAGAGATGCACTGAACAGAATGAAATGAATTCAAATGTCAATGAACAGCCAGACAGTTCAGTAACAGAAATCGCAGCTCCAAGTTTACCATTATATTGGCAATGATATTTTCAAAGGTAGGAAGCCCAAAGGCAGGAAGCTTCTATTGTACATCGGCACCTTCAAAGATGTCCTGGTTTTCAAATATCCTGAGCAAACATTGTTGAAAGCTAAATCTTTTTCAATACAGCTGCTGATTTTGTTTGCCAGCAGGGCTAGTTCCTTATATTGGAATGTGGGATATTTACCTCAGAAACCTGGTACAAACAAGCTGTTATGGAGGCATGGGGAGGTAGGCCCAGAAACCTTGAATGGGAGGGAGTGACTACGAAGTGATGATAAGAAGTGGATCAGAATGAATTGTCTGGTCTTCTGGGCAGCCAAAATCCATAGGCTTATGAATGGAATAACTCTGTAAAGGATTGCACTGTGAATGACTCAGAGATTTGATTCAGATGTTCAGGAAAAAACAGCATTCAAGACTGTTCAACTTCAGAATGCAGAAGGGAGGTGATTTTGACTGGAGAACATGTGGGTGAGGAAGGGACTAAGCCCTTCCTCTCCCATGAAGCATCATTATGTTTAAAAATGCATTTGTAAGATGCACAGTTTGCATCCCAAGAGGAAGTAGACACACATGACACACATATATGGAGTATCAGAAAAAGTGTAAAATATTTGCATCATAGTAATCATTGAGTTTAGTGTTCTGGCAAAGAAAGTAATCTAATTTTTGTGAACAAAAGTGGAAAAAATGTGTGAGTGGGGGCGGGGAAAAGCCAGATGCTTCCCTGGTAGGGTTCCCAGGTCTCTCTTAGCCACCGGGGGGAGGTTTTTGGGGCAGAGCTTGAGGACAGTGGGGTTTGGGAAGGGGAGGGACTTCAATGTCATAGAGTCCAATTGCCAAAGCAGCCATTTTCTCCAGGGGAACTGATCTCTATCAGCTGGAGATCAGTTGTAATAGCAGGAGATCTCCAGCTAGTATCCGGAGGTTGGCAACCCTACTCCCTGGTCATTTCCACTTCTTTATATCTTTCCACCCAAAGGAGCTCCATCTTTTTCTTCCCAGTTCCCACCACTTTACATCTTTTTAAGCCCAAGACTGTATGATATTCGTTCCCTTCTAGCCCAACTGCAAATGGTCCCAAAGGCATAGCATAAAATCTGTGTGGCCCTTTGACAGTTCCTATTCAACAACAAGGTGGGAATAGCCCAACAATATCTGAAGCTGATTTCAAGCCAGGTGGGCAGATGTCTTAACTTTTTTAACCTTCATCTTTCAACTTCACATCCAGAGTTGGCAACTGTGAGAAGAGGCTTTAAAATGCTCATTTTTTAAAAGGACTAGAAAGGCAGAATTATACCTTAATTCTGCTTAACAGAAGAGAAAGTCACAGTTGACTTCTGCACATGTCTACTCTGGCTGTTCATTGTGCCTGGCATTCAGAATGTGGAGAAGATTATGGGTAGAAGTGGTTGAGGCAACTTTTAATGGGCTCCTTTAGGTCATCTTCACATGTGCCTCTAAAAATGTTTTTGAAACTGTAATGTGTCACCTATGAAAACTGGTAAAGTGAGAAAGACAGCGGGAGAAGGCTAATTTGTCATTAAATGTACATTTGAGGCTGTGGATTTTAGACTTGCAAAATGCAAAGAACCCTCCAAACTTTAGCTTCAGTTGTGAAAAATGACTCAGACAGCTGTGCTGCTTAATATTCCAGATGGATAGTGCTTTATGGAATGTGATGGGCCTGTTGGCTGGAATGGCATTTACACACTGTTTCGAATAATTTTACAGCAGAAATTCTTGACAAGCATTTATAGCCCTCTTTATGAAGCAGTTCAATAGATATGGCACATAATGAAACAAATGTTTTGTTTAGTCTGTTGGAGGAAAAATTATAATCTTAATAAGTAGCAATTATTCTATAAGGCAGTATGGGCAAAAGTAAAATATTTCAATTGTTTGTTGCACTGTAGGATGTTTAATGCAATCATAGAATCATAGAGTTGGAAAGGACCACCAGGGTCATCTAGTCCAACCCCCTGCACAATGCAGGAAATTCTCAACTCCCCCCCCCCAGTGACCTCACTCCCAGAAGATGAGCAAGATGCCTTCCCTCTCATGAACTGCCTAATGTCATAGAATCAGCATTGCTGACAGATGGCCATCTAGCCTCTGCTTAAAAATCTCCGAGGAAGGAGCACTTACCACCTCCTGAGGAAGTCTGTTCCACTGAGGAACAGCTCTGTTAAAAAATTCTTCCTAATGTCTAGATGGAAACTCTTTTGATTTAATTTCAACCCACTGGTTCTGGTCCGACCTTCTGGGGCAACAGAAAACAACTCGACACCATCCTCTACACGACAGCCCTTCAAGTCATTGAAGATGGTTATCATATCCCCTCTCAGTCTTCTCCTCTTCAGGCTAAACATACCCCATGATTTAGGAGCTTCAGAAATTTATCTTCTTTCTCTTATGTCACACAATGGATATATACTATATTGCCATCTACAAGATTCACACGGATATTGGTGTTTTGGAACTTTGGAAAGGGATTAGGAAAGGGATTTCAAAGTTGGGGTGTGATTGGAATGATAAAAGAGCAGTCATGGCAAGTCTGATGAAAATTTAGTTCTTTACCAACCATGAAGATGGCAGCAGCAAATAATCAGGTATTCATATGCTTGTGAAAACTAGCACCCTGTAATATGCCTTCTATGTTCCAGTGAAATCCTTGTTGTGCCCGGCGCTAACAATGAGAACATATTTAAGAATATAAGAGTCCGGCCAGAGCATGTTAAAGGTCCATCAAATCTACAATGCTTCCTTGATACAGTATCACACCAGATACCCTTGCAGGTAGCCACCTTGGGTTCAGAAAGCCTCCAGCAACCAATATGCAGAGGCATACTTCGTTTGTATGTGGAGATCACACATTAAGCTATCATCGTTACTAGCCATTGAAAGGTCCATTCTACATAAATTTGTTTAGCTTCCATAAGTTTATTATGCATTGTGTTAAAATGTACTTCTCACTGTCGTGAATATACTGCCCATCAAGGCCAAACTAGACATGATGGCATCCTTTTGGCTGCCATGAGGATACCACTGCCATTTTAAATGTCAGATTTAAATCTGAAAATGTCACAAGGGCTTGATCCTGATAGGGTCTGCAGTGGGCGGGCTAAGGTGCTCTTGTCCCCACCCCCATGCCTTATCAAGTGCTGAAACTGCAACCCCCCCAGCTGTTTCAGCATGAAAAAGCATTGTGGGGAAAAAAGAAAGAAAAATACTGCATGATAGGTCCATTTAGGACTGGGCCCTCACAGCATTTCTGAATGACTTCAAAATGGGGGTAGCATCCTCGTGGCAGCCATGAGGATGCTGCCTTGTCTAGTTTGGCTCTCCATCTCCCAAATTCTAGTGTAGGAGACTCAAAAATAATCCTGTCTATCCATTTGTTCCAGTGTAGATTACTGCATTTAAAAGATACACGGAACATTTCTCAGAAATGTTGTTAGCCATAGTGAAATTCTTTTGACTTCCTTACATTTGATTGAGCGAATAAGGTAATATTTGCATCTTGACCACTTTTCCCAGCTGAATCTTCCAAGTAAGCCTCAAGTATAATCTCTCTATACTCCTTGCTGGATTGATTTATTTTAATCATTTTGTTCAACAGGCACATAAATCCTGGTGGTATGGATGTTAAGGGATAATGTGTTTGGAGTGATATGTGAATGGTTCCTCTTTGCAGCAGAAGGATAGACTTGATTACCTTTTGTTCCCTTCTACAAAAGGAATTAAAATGTGCAGTGAATGCTTTGAGTACATGTATATGTCTCAGTTTGCAAGGGTGGAACTAGATGTCATTTTAACAAGTGTGTGCTTCTATGGTTGCATTCCTGAGGTAAAATAATTTTTTTTTTTGGGGGGGGGCTCTTACAGAAGAGGATTGGTGGGCAGGAAAAAGGGGTACTTGATTTCTGGTGCCTCTACCCTATAAAATTCCCCTCCTCCACCAGCATTTCCCTCTAGCTGGGTGGTGGAAGGGTTGAGCATTTCTTACCCATCTGTAAGGACATCCTTGGGGAAGGGGTGATGGTTGCTTGGAATGGCCTCAGCATAGGGTTGCCAGATCCCTCATCACCACCAGCAGGAGGTATTTGGGGTGGAGCCTGAGGAGAGCAGGGTTTGGGGAGGGGAGGGACTTCAATGCCATAGAGTCCAATGGCCAAAGCGGCCATTTTCTCCAGGTGAACTGATATCTGTTGGCTGGGGATCAGTTATAATAGCAGGAAATTTCCAGCTAGTACCTGGAGGCTGGCAACCCTACATCAGCAGGGGCAGCTGCTAACACCAGTCCTATGTTACTGCTCAGTAGCCCAAAGCCCCATATCAGCAGCTAAGGTTTAAGGTTAGTTTAGTCTGTTTCAATCTGAAATTTGAGACCATGTTTACTCATGGATCAGTCTTTGAGTCAGGTAAGCAATCCAGCCAACAGAGTCGCTTGTTAGACATTCCCTTAGATGGGATGCTCCTTGGCTCTTCATAGTCCATGACAACTTGGATCTTGCAGGGAGGCTTAAAGAACTTCCAATGGTTAAGCTACTGGCTAGCACAGGGTTTCCCTTGCATCAGGAACTTTCTGCTTTCTCCTGTTATGGGAGCTGGTAAGGCTATATGCTCTGCTGGTGCTGTGCCTACTGCTGCAACTACATTATTCTCCCCCCAACACTGCTTCCCCTGACTGCCTATTTATAGCTGTCAGTGGTGAGTGGGAGGTTCTGTCCTGCCTTGACAGCACCACACCATTTCCGTCCTGAGTATATTTCCATTTGGGCCACTGGCATTGCACTGTTGCCACCCCAGCCTTCCCAGGATCACCACCTCACACCACCGATTCTCTCTTGTAGCATCTCACAGCCTCATGTTATGCAGCAAAGGAAACACAGTCCCATGTATCCCTTGTGCCTAGGGTTGCCAACCTCCATCTTGTCTTCTTGAGACCTACAAAGATATATCCCTGGTCCACTGAGAGAAGACACCTATTATGGTTTTTCTGACTATTATTTCCTGCTGCTGCTGATGAAGCCCTTAGCGAAACGTGGTCACATGATCTAGACGACACGTCCTGGAACATCCTTCATGGCTATGGATCACTTGCCAGTTTGTTTCCAGCCTAAATATTGAAAAGATAGTAATAATTCATTATATGAAGACTTTGAGTCTAAACTAAATAATCTTACCTGTTTGTCTAGGATCTGTTATATTAATATGTGGTACTAAGACTTACCTGTTGAATTAGGATTTGGAATATTGATACATGGTGTTACATGCTGGAACAACCTGTTTGTCTACTTTGTGCATTTCCTATTTTGTATATATTCGTATATAGTACCTTGTTTTTTGTCACTTTATTTGCACTTTTTTGACATTATATAAATTTTCTACTTTGTACTTGTGTGCTGTTTTTTGCTTGTCAAAACCTCCAGGTACTAGCTGGAGATTTCCTGCTATTACAATTGATCTCCAGCCAATAGAGATCAGATCACCTGGAGAAAATGGCTGCTTTGGCAATTGGACTATATGGCATTGAAGTCCCTCCCCTCTTCAAACCCCACCTTCCTCAGGCTCTGCCCCCAAAACCTCCCACCGGTGGCAAAGAGAGACCTGGCAACCCTACTTGTGCCGCCTATTCTGCATCTAGTGCCATGGTGTTTGTGATCCCATGTCTGCCTCTTTCCTTTTCAGAAGCTGAGTTAAGAATGTTTATCAGCGCAACAACCAAGAGGCCAAATACAAGCCCTCCTCCCACAGCTACTAGGCCCTCCTGGCACTGAGCAGTGTGAACTGACCTTGGTAATTGGTTCCATAAAGTAGCCGCTGTCTGCGTAGCAACATTCTCGAAGGCAGTCAAGGGCTGAAAAGAAGAGGTGTCATTTTTAATGATAGGGGAAACTATAAGGAAAAGGGGATAGTGTTAAAATTTAATTGGCTTATGTTTGGCTCCAATTCCCATGATGGCTGTATGCTGAGTAATATACTGCAGCATTTTTATAGGCTTAAATATGAGACCAAAGGACTCCTGCTTTCTTTCAGGCAATCAATGGCCTGTTATATTTTCTCGAAGCTAATTTTGGAGTGTAAATCGATGTATTTATAAGCTATGCACTGAGACAGCTGTAACCAGTGGAGTGCGCTCCCTCCATTCACAGTTTCCCAACTATAGAGTTTACCGTAATAAATAAAAGGAAACAGAATGTCACGAATTAATTGCTTACATAATAAAAATACAACTGTGTGATAAATATAATGACAGGTATACATTTTGTGTGTGTGTGTGGACTGACTCCTACGTGTGGTGGTTAAGAGCGGCAGACTGGAGAAATGGGCTTGATTCTTCACTCCTCCACATGAGTGGCAGACTCTAATCTGGTGAGCCAGGTTTGATTCCCCACTCCTACACATGAAGCCTGTTGGGTGACCTTGGGTCAGTCACAGTTCTCTCAGAACTCTCTCAGCCCCACCTACATCACAAGGTGGCAGTTGTGGGAGAGGAAGGCAAGGCAATTGTAAGCCAATTTGAGACTCTTTAAAGGCAGAGAAAATTGGGGTATAAAAACCAACTCTTCTTCTAGGTTGGCAGGAGCATGAATAGAAGGACATGTTCAAAAATCAGGTGAAATACAGGAAGGTTTACTTTGCGGGGGTGGGGATGCTATATATCTTGGTGCTTAGAGCTTTTAATATCCATTGGATCATTTTGCAATGAATCAATTTCCCCAAATTATAACATAAATCACCTGTTTTTTGTGTGAAAGACAGTTTCTCCCTGGCCAATCATGGCAATCTATTACAACTCTAGGAAGGCTCTGAGTGGACACTTGCTATGGGAAGGGGGATAAATTCGGAATGGCTGCTCATGTTAGGTAAAGGTAGTCCCCTGTGCAAGCACCAGTTCATTACTGACCCATGGGGTGAGGTCACATCTTAACGTTTACTAGGGAAACTATGTTTATGGGGTGGTTTGCCATTGCCTTCCCCAGTCATCTGCACTTTACCCCCAGCAAGCTGGGTACTAATTTTACCAACCTCAGAAGGATGGAAGGCTGAGTCAACCTTGAGCCGGCTACCTGAAACCGACTTCCGTCGGGATCAAACTCATGTCGTGAGCAGAGCTTTTTGACTGCGGTACTGCAGCTTACCTCTCTGTGCCACGGAGCTCTAGTTAGTCCTATATAATGTAATGTTTTAGGACAAATTTCATTTTTTTCTGTTTCTACTCCTGTTCCCCGGTCCTGACAAGACAAAAGATGACTGGGAGCCTAGTATAAACTGTCTTAACTTTCTAGAATAATGGAATTATAGGAAACTAGTCAGTGATGAGTAGGAAACTTTTTTTGGAAAGGAGATGAGATACCACAGTGATTAAAAGAACACTAGACATAGGAAGGTGCATTTGAAATATTTTATGGTGACACAGAAGGGCAGGAGGCTACCATGGGCAGAGACAGTGCTGCCGGGGGGGGGGGGGAGCTGGGGGAACCAAATTTGGAGGGGGGTGTCAGCTGGAGGGCCCCTGATGACCAACCTCCAAGTGGTAGCTGGAGATCTCCTGGGATTACAACTGATCTCCAGCTGACAGAGATCAGTTCCCCTGGAGAAAACGGCTGCTTTGGAGGGTGAATTCTATGATATTATACCACACTGAAGTCCCTTACCTCCCCAAACTTCACCCTCCTCAGGCTCCACCCCCCAAATCTCCAGGTATTTCCCAGCCCAGAGCTGGCAACCCTAAGTCAGTGTCATGCTGCATCCAGCCAAATGCATTCTGAATGATTTTCGTTTTGATGCAGGTCTGGCTGCAGCCAATAGGGTCACAAGGAAGAAGAAGAAAAGTTGGTTTTTATATGCCGATTTTCTCTGCCACTTAAGGAAGAATCAAACTGGCTTACAATCATCTTTCCTTCCCCTCCCGACAACAGACACTGTGTGAGGTAGGGGAGGCTGAGAGAGCTATAAGAGAGCTGTGAATAGCCCAAGGTCATCCATCTGGCTTCATGTGTAGGAGTGGGAAAACCAACCCTGTTCACCAGATTAAAGCTCATGTGGAGGAGTGGGGAATCAAACCCGGTTCTCCAGATTAGAGTCCACTGCTCCAAACCACTGCTCTTAACCAGTACACCACACTGGAAGTCTGAGCTCAGTAAAAGGCGCTCGGACTATTGGCTGGACTTGCCTTTCTGCAAGACTGAAGCAAACTTGCTTACCAGATCATGTTAAATCCATCAACCAATCCAGTACTGGAGCAAGACAAGGCAGCAAGCTGATGGCTGCTATGGTAATTGTTAGCCAGCAGCATGCTAACAAGGCTTTTTTCTCAATAGTCTAGCTTTTCTCTCTTCGTTTCTCAGCACCCAGTTCAGCCAGATCTTGCAAAGCAATAGTTAGTGTATTCTAGCAAGAGAAAACATTTCCCTCCCTTTCCCTTCATTTCTCTCCCTCCTTTCCACACTTTTCTCATTCATTTCTCTCTCCCTCCACCTAATTTTTCCGTGTCCTCCCCCAATTATTTTTAAGCCTTGGTCTCAACTTCTCATCCCTATCCTGCTTGGCAACAGAATGTACTTGGTAGTAGGACAGTAGCAAACCTTTAAATGTTGTTACCCACCCCGAGCCTGGCTTTGGCCTGGGAGGGAAGGATAAGTCTAAGTTAATAAACAAACAAACGAATAAACAAAAAAAATATTATGAATAGAATGGGGAGAGGTAATATTTCCCCATGATCTAACAAAGTACTAAAAGGATGCTTCCCCACTCCTCCACCCTTAACAAGCATGGTAATGGAACATTAAATTGTTTAATTGGTTATACATGTGGAACACAAGCACCCAGTTCAGGTGCTAGGTATTATTATTATTATTATTATTATTATTATTTTGGTGGAAGATGTAGTAGCTCTTTGTAAAGTCTCCTTTGCTATACGAGAAATGACACAATCTTATTATTATTATTATTATTATTATTATTTTGGTGGAAGATGTAGTAGCTCTTTGTAAAGTCTCCTTTGCTATATGAGAAATGACACAATCTTTTTAATATCATTTAAAACCAGGTTTGTAACAAATGTCATACCCAGTCTTTCTCCCCAATGGGGGCCCAAAGCTGCATTGTTCTCCTGTCCTCCATTTTATCTCCACAAGAGCCCTGTGAGGTAGGTCTGGCTGAGAGTTTGTCACCCAGCAACCTTCCACAGCTGATTGGGGATCTGGGTATTAGACACTTGACACTTTGCTTAAAAGCTCTCTTTTGACATGTGACCAATCGTGGAGATAACCTGGTTCAGGGTGTTCTACTTTTCTTCATTTTGGGCACTGCAACTTCCATTATCATTCTGGGGCTGGCAGCCAGTCTTTGAACGTGTAGCATTATTTTCTGATGAGGTATCTCTGCCACAAATAGATACCCTTAGCTTCCACTGCGAATAGCAGGGGGAGGGGGAGTCTCACCTGGGCCAGGATATTCCCATGCCTTTCAATTTTGGCCCTGGAACTCCCACAATCATCCTGAAGCCAGTGACCAGTTTTAAGTCTTCTAGCTTTATTCTCTGATGCGTTATGCTTGCCATAGATGAACAGATGGACAAATAGGAACATTTTTTGTTATTACAGAGTCATGGAAACAGCATGCAAAATGATTTGTTTTTTTTTTATGATATTTGATTGGGATCAGGAACATGGCAGAGGCCCAGGTGGTATCTTTGTCTGGGGGCCCATGGCGGCTCTCAGCAGCCCTGGGCAGAGATGAATGAGGACTGTATTTGGTTGCTAAAGGGGGAAGAGCTACAGTAAATGTAGTTTTGTTGGCCACAAAACATGAAAGAATAATTACCAAAGGGGTTGTTTGTTGCCTGTAGGTAGAGATAAACATCAGAATACTGAATGACCAAGCTTCCTTCAAGACAGAAGTGAGACCCAAAACTCTCCAGAACAGCCAAGAACAAGGCATCACATTTGGATCAAGCAGACTGCTGGAACACACTTAGGGTTGCCAGGTCCCTCTTCGCCACTGGCGGGAGGTTTTTGGGGTGGAGCCTGAGGAGGGTGGGGTTTGGGGAGGGGAGGGACTTCAATGCCAAAGAGTCCAATTGCCAAAGCGGCCATTTTATCCAGGGGAATTGATCTCTGTCGGCTGGAGATCAGCTGTAATAGCAGGACATCTCCAAGCTACTACCCAGAGGTTAGCAACCCTAAACACACTAGATGCAGTCAGTCTTGGTTAGCAGACTAGGGGAAACTTGGTCTTTCAATTACATGTGTTGCCATATGCATTGGTTGTCTCTCAAAGCGCTCACACTGGCAAAGCCTTTTACTTGCTACCAAAACTCCCCGATACTCCATACCGCTTCCACATGCATGTCAGAAATACCTTGCCAAAAACACATTAAATCCAAAATGCATATGCATATCTGCAAAAGCGTTTTGACAGACATTCATAAAACATAACTCTCCAAGACCATGAAATAATGCAGAACAAGACTTGAAGTGAGTGCTGATATCTGTCTACATCATTGTCTCATGGACTGCATTGTTCCAGATGAATTTGCTGGGGAACGTTAAATGAACAAGAAGACAACAAGCTTCATCAGCACACTGCAGTTTAGTTCAGGGGTCCCCAGCCTGCTTGAACCTGCGTGCCCCTTTGGAATTATGACACAGTGTGGTTAGCACAGCCACACAATGGCTGCCACAGGAGGTAGAGCCAGCCACACAATGGCTGCCACAGCTTACCTTCAGTCACACAGTGAAGATTCTTGTGTAGTGGTGGCAGCTGCTGCCAAATCAATACATTTTTAAAAATCTGCCCAGCCAATCAAATCTCCAGGGGCCAACAAGAAGCTTTGCTGGGAAAAAGCCTCACCTGGCCATGCCCACTTAAAAAAAAAACCTTGGTATTGGAAAAAACCATGGTGTTGGGGACCACTGATTTAGTAGGTAAGAAGTAGTTGCACAAGTGGTTCTCAATGAACCTACTAGCCCAGCGCGATCCCTAGTGTGATGCCTGTAGACACCATGTAACCCACCAATGGGTTTCCTGACAGCCATTCACCTCTTAAAGCATCTCTTCCCCAAAGCAAAGAGCCCAATCCTGACTTTCCTCTATATAATTGGATCAGGAAATGCTTCAGAAGAACCCAGGAAGAATTACCTTTATGTCTGCAGGGAGCAGGGTTGCTCTGTATTCATAACCCCAGACAATAAAAAGTCCTTTTCTGACCAATTAGGTTGGCAAAACATACATAACTCAATTAAAATATTTCCCATTTGATTTTTCCTCCCAATGACTCTTCAACTTAGCAAACAATGGAGCTCATAACCATTCATCATTTGAGCTCAATTTGTGTTGGCTAACTCATTTAACTGCAGAGCAGGCAGGCCCATGATGCTTTTGGTGTGTGCTTAACCCCACTAATAATTTATCAAACACAACTCCCATTTAATTGCTCTTCAGTGTCCATTAACTATTATATCGATCTTTTCCTGGTGACTTTTGCCACTTGCTCTCAAGCCTGGAATGTTTAGCACTATAAATATTATGGCTTCTTCCTCAGAAATCCAGCCCACCACTTTAGTAGATGCCATTGTGATCCCCTTTATACAAACATGCTTCCACATTCTTTCTCCTCAGAACGAGGCAGCAGCTGTTGCCAAACCATGGTGTCTTGCAATGTGAGCAAACAGGGAAGGCAAAATGTGTTTGGGAAAACAGCAGTAGTTTTTTAAAGCAGTGGATTTTTTTTTTAGCCACAATTGTTTGCTTTGCCTTTTGGACTAGATGAATTAGCTGTTATCACTGATACGTAGGGTTGCCAGCTCCCGGTTGGGAAATACCTGGAGATTTTGGGTGAAGATTCTGAAGAGGGCGGGGTTTGGGGAAGGGAGGGACTTCAATGCCATAGAGTCCAATTGCCAAAGCGGCCATTTTCTCCAGAGGAACTGATTTCTATCACCTGGAGATCAGTTGTAATAGCAGGAGATCTCCAGCTAGTACCTGGAGGCTGGCACCCATACTGTTACAACAATATGACAATGAAACACATCATGGACGGGGTGCAAAGAGCACATAATCACATCCCAAAGGGAGCACTGGGTCTACATTTCTCAAAAAGCAGCTCTATGGCCAGTAGAGGGAAATTCAGAAGTGCAGTGTAGTGGTTAGCATGTTGGATGTGAACTGGGAGATTTGTATTTAAGTCCCTCCTTTGCTATGAAGCTTACTGGGTGACCTCTTGGCTAGCCCACTTTCCCCAGCCTAATCTACTTCACAAAGTTGTTGTGAGGATAAAATAGATAAGCGGAAAAACATGAAACCACCCAAAACTACTTAGAGGCAAGGCAGGATAGCCCTTCCACCTCAGCATGCTATAAAAAGTTAAAATCAACACTGTCAGCCTCCTGCATGTATTATTAGCCCTGAAAGAAGGGGGGAGGACCCAAGAGATGCAGGCGAAAGAGAGGGTACCTGTCTTCTTTCTTATCAGGGAGATTAAGTGACCTGTACAAAAGCTATTGGTCTTTTTAAAACCCTAAGAAAATCTAATCATGGATTTTTCAGAGATAACATCTGTTTCAGCATTCAGACTAAGGTTGCGAAATTCCTGGAGCTTTGGTGGTGGATCGTGGTGAGGGCAGAGTTTGAGGAAGGGAGGGACCTCAGCGGGGTATAATGCCATAGAATCCATGCGGAAAAGCCATTTTCTCCAGGGCAACTGATATCTGTCACCTGGAGGTCAGGTGTAATTCTGGGAGATCTCCAGGCCCCACCTGAAGGTTGGCAACCCTACCTCAGACCTCCCTCCGGCCTTCTCCTATTACTTCATTTTATTATGATCCAAGATCAGCCGGAGTCATTTCTTATCACTGGAACATTTTCTCTTTCCTAGTCTACCTAATGCACTGCAAAATTATTTATTTAGTGCATTTTTATCCCAAACATCTTCTGAGTAGTTCCATTTTATCCTGACACAAACCCTGTGAGGCAGGTTAGGCTTCGAAAGAATGACTGTGACACCCTGTAAGTTTTATGGCAAGCAGGAATTTGAATCCAAGCCTGCCACTAAAAGATAAGATCAGAAAGAAAGCGAAGAATTGCCCTGACACACAAAAAATGAGAGATTATTAACAATGACAAGATATTTTATACAGTTTTAGAAACCAAACGTAACTCCAGAGCATATTAGATGCAATACACACAAGCTGTGGGTCTTGCTTGAACAGCAAGACTAATGAGGCGTTAATGTCGGTTTTTCCCAAACGGTTTTTGAGACAGACAGTGTGGAATATATCCCTGCAACTTTTTTTCCAGGTCACAGAACAAAAGCAGACATGTTATTCAGCCTGAGGCCCACTCTCAAGCATGGCGTTCTTCAGGTCAGGGTGACTCCATCACAGATCAGCAGGCGCTCTCTTGGCCTCATGCAACTGATTGTTTTCTGATGGCCCGGTGTCAAAAGTGGAGCAGAGGGAGTGCATGCGCCACTCCGCCTTTTCAGCCATCCTTACAAAGCTAAAATGCGGCACTGTGTGTTCCGAAGGAGGCAGTGAACTTTCACAGGAACGAAAAGCCCTAAGAATAGAACTGTGTGTAGGCAGGGAAATAATGCTGCCTAAAGAATAGGTGAACTGTATAGGCCAAGAGTCCTGAAGGCAGAAATCTACATTCAGAGTTTCACAAGGAGTTAGGCAAGCCTCAGGAAACGTCTTCATACATCTCCCATGCTGCGCGGCTGCAGCCCGTCACCGCCTGGCTTGGGATGCCATACAATCATATCACACGAAATAGGCAAAGCTTGGGCTCAGACTGCTTAGTCAGGCATAGTTTACATATAACACCTAATCATGAGTTTGCACTAGGGTTGCCAGCTTCCAGGTACTCCTGCTATTACAGCCGATCTCCAGCTGATAGAGATCAGTTCACCTGGAGAAAAAGGGTGCTTTGGTAATTGAACTCTATGGCATTGGAGTCCCTCCTCTTCCCAAACCCTGCCCTCCTCAGGTTCTGCCCTCAAAATCTCCAGGTATTTCCCAACCCGGAGCTGGCAACTCTATGGATATGACATAAATGTCACTTTACAATGTTTCTCTATGGAGGAGGGGGTGACCCCTTCGGGACCCCATAAAATTGGACCTCCTGACCCAATCTTTACCAAACATCGGGGTCCATGCAAGGAGAGTCCCTTGAAGCTACTCTGAAAATTTGGGAACTCTACCTCAAAAAATGCTTCCCCGAGAGCTCATTAAATAAATTCCCATAGGGAAAAGCCTGGGGAAAGCCGAAGCCGAAAAAAGCCACATACCTATTTGGCTGATTTGGCGATCGGCTATCCAGCTTTGGCTTTATTCCCAGTTTTAATATTCAGCTTTAATTTAATCCAAAAGAAGCCAAAAAGGCCTTTTTGGGTTTATTTTCAGTTCGGGTTTATCGATATGCACAACCTAGGTGAGATAGCTTGGTTCCACAGGACTAAATCTGAAAGATAAATGCTAGAAACACCTTCACAGTCAAATCAGTTAAAATGCTTCTAGTGGAAAGGCATTGCTACTAATTAACTGCATTTATCTCTGCATTTATTCCCCACCACATGAAGAGAAAATTATTCCTAGTGAGGGTGTTAAGGGTAGCGGTATGTGATAGCTTTTGAGAGACCTAGTTCCGTTAAGTTAACAAACAGGGCTATAATATTATGTTCTCTGAATTGTAAAATTGATCTCTGTGGGAGCAGACAGAGGGCAGAAAGATTCTTTCTCAGTTGTGGTGGAAAATTGCATTTTCTTGAAGAAATCTGATACTCAGAGAGCATGGAATCATATATATATATTAATTCTTTTTTAAAAATAGTTGCTGAATTTATGCTGATGTTATTCAGTGATCTTTTAGAATCTATAATCTAGGGATTAATAATTGTTTTTGACCAAACTCAGTCTCTTGAGAGGTACCACAGTTGCCAAACTAGAGGCAAGTGAGGTCTGGTGCTCTCTTCCAAAGAAACTGGCCTCTTAAAGACTGCCTGGATTTTCCCATTGCTTTTTACAGCATTTGAGCTGACAGATACATTGAAAATATGGTATCATGCCCTTCATTGTCATTAGTAACGTTGTAAATGTTTTTGTATTTACCTGGATTGGTATATGTAAGAACATAAGAATGTAAGAAAAGCCATGCGGGATCAGACCAAGGCCCATCAAGTCCAGCAGTCTGTTCACACAGTGGCCAACCAGGTGCCTCTACGAAGCCCACAAGCAAGACAACTGCAGCAGCATTATAAATATACATATGTGTCTCATTCATAATGTCCAGCTGATTATGAACTGACCAGCATTTCCCCATGAAATTCTTCTCCAGATTGGAATGTTAACCAAGATTCTATGCATTCATGCATGCATGCATGGCTTGCATCCAGAGATTCACATCTAGTCTGTTCCATAGGGCAACCCCATTCTTCATACATCTCTTCAGATCGGACCATGTTTGCTACAATGTTGAAACACTATGCTGATCTTGTGATATCCAGGAATGCATATTCTTGAAAAAAAATGGGGGCATAATGTCACTTTATAACACAGGTCCAATTCATGGCAGATTCTATAGATGTGTCATCTTATTAAAAGTAGCATTAGAAGATGCCAAGAAACTGATCCAATAACGCTGGGTGGAAGGACTCCATAGTGGCTTTGATCTACTTGAGTTCTAAGACCCTCATGAAGCTGATATACCTTTCAGAACATGTATACATAGAAGAGGGCCACAGTATAGAGATCCATATGACATTATTTCAATAGGTATAATCTGCAGACCTACGGGAGACATCAAAGAGACAACCTTCCCTTGAAGGATGGCTATTAGAATCACTCGTGTCCAACAGAACCATTCTCTGCAATTTGGATGTCCCATACTTAGACTTTTCTAATGCCTGAAACACAGCAAAACAAATCATTCATGGTAGCATCAACTCCTTTAACAGTGATTCCTCCCAGGTGATCAGGGCAGCCAAGGAGAATGAAGAATAATCCACACTTACCCTATTATCCCCACATCTATCTTTTCTTATTTAAAATGCCACAGCCAATTAATCTAATGAAGCAGTTTAAGTCTGGCTCCCTCTCCCAGCTCTTTCACTTCAGTGAGTCTGTCCAATATAATGATTGATTTCCCTTTACCTGAACAGATACCTTACACTCTTGAAGTTCAACTCTCTGCCCTGTTGTGCTTAAGCTCAAATCTTTTTTTACAAGATGGATGTTTTATAAGAAGTACAAGCTGTGGGCCCATGTGGGAGGGGGAATTTTAAATACCATGCCATCCCCCCAAGTTACCCCTTCTGGAATTCTGTAAGCCAAGGAACAGGCTAATCCCCCCCTCACACACAATTTCCCTTCAATTGACATGCCATTCTGTCCTTTCTGAAGAATTTTCCTTCTCATTAGTACATTATTTTTAGTATTTTTATTTTGGTGAATTTTCAAAGTCATACTTTTTATAATAGACTTCTACATACTTGGGGGAACCACACTTGGAGTTGGATGATGAGATGCAGAAGAGAGTAAACCGTTTCACAGAAGAAGGAATTTGGTGCAGCTGATCACACAGGGGTAAGGATTGTAGTGCCTGCCCAAATCACATCCTAGTGTGGCTGAGGCCCGAGGGCCATGATTTTGAGGACAGAAAGACACAGGCCTGGGGCTATGGTTCCCAGAGGGTGAAGCAAGCCTTCCAAGCTTACTGCATTCTCAACGATTCCATTGGGTGACTGGCCATCACCTGATGAGATTGAAGAGATAAATATGAACCCTGTTCTGATCAAAAACCATGGAGCTGGGACATGCGGGCAACTTCTGTGACTCATCCCCCTTAAGGGACAACTATGCATAACTGAAACTCTGCTTGATGGAAACAATCCTTGCTTTTGGACCCTGGTAACTTTGAATCAACTAAAGTCTTTGTCTTTTTAACTTTCTTGCAAACCCTGCCTATTTTGCCTGAACTTAAGAATTACTGTGAAGTTAGAAATTACTAAAAGCTTTCTTGTTTTATGCTATCTGTCTCACGAATATTTTCCTTTTCTGTAATGAGCACATTTATTTAATGGGCAAGGAAGGGGGGTTATGAAAATGGTCTGAACGTATAGCTCCCATTACCTGAGAGCTTTAAAGCAAATCACATGTGAAGTTAGTGTGATATAACGATTTTGGCGTTTGACTAGGATCTGGAAAACCCAGGTTCAAACACCCATTCTGCCATCACAACTCCCTCCCCAGACCCCAATCTCTCTCTCTTGAGAAACTGAGGAGCGGTTGGGGGGATGGCCAAAACGTTTCCTCTATAGCAATGCTCTAGAATTTTCCCATGTCTGTGGTCTTTCCCACAGAGATTAAATTCCTAGCTTGTCTCTCAGAAGTGATGTTATTTCCTCCCCAAGCTCCATCCTCAAAATCTCCTAGTATTTCCTGAGGCATTGATGAAGCATTTGATTAGGCAGTTACTCTGTCTCAGCCCAACAACTCATGGGGTTGTTGTTGTGAGGCCAAAATGATAGAGCTTGCTGTTGTGAGGTTGCTGTTGTGGGGACAAAACAATGCTGTAAGCTGCTTTGGGCCCCCATTGGGTAGTAAAGTGGCATATAAAATATCTAAATTAATAAATATTGTTCTTCTTTTGGTTCCATCTTTCTGTCCCAGACCTGTAGTGAAAGCAGGCTCTGTCAAGCACAGCTTCTTCAACACTGTTTTGCCTTCTTTATCCTTCTGGAATCTCAAATGGATTCCCCCTACCCCAGTCTCATGGTGGCTCAGAAGGGAAACACTAAATTAGAAACAGAAATTGAAGGGGAAAGCAGTGATTTGTACGGACCTTTATTTCAGAGATATTGCCTTTGATTCAGTTATATGAGATGAGCTGGGGTGCAGAGATAGGTGGTAGGCAGAGAAGCCTGTGGCTTCAGTTACCTGTTCCTTGCAAGACTTGTACAGATTGCTTTTTCTGTCTGTGCTTTTCTGAAATGGCTATAATTAGAAAAGATGCATTAACATTTAAAAAGTGTTTTGAATGCAGCAGATAAGCTTCTGCAGTGCATTCCTATGAGGAGTTACTCTAGTTACTCTAGTTGAAGTCTTAGACTGGCGTAACCTTGCATAGGATTGCACTGCAAATGGTGGAATACAGTGTGACTGAATAAAAGAACCATTACATTACTTCACTTAATCAGAGAGTATCCTTAGTATTTTTCTGCATAAGGGCATTAAAAGGCAAGGTTGAGAAGCCTTTCATGTTGACATGGCACATCAGGATATGATCTGACAACTCATAAGGTGACTTTGTGCAATGAACAGTGGCAGAAATTACAAACCTCAGCGAACATATACAGGCCGATATGACACCAGCTGCCAGTGTGGATCACATAAAAGGTCTCAGTAGATTTCAGGAAAGTGAGCAAACATGGAGATACCTGCAACAAAGGCTGAATGAAGCAATAATGAAGAAGAAGAGTTGGTTTTTATACCCCACTTTCCTCTACCTTAAGGAGTCTCAAAGCGACTTACAATCGCCTTGCCTTTCCTCCTCACAACAGGCACCTTGTGAGATAGCTGAGGCTGAGAGAGTTCTGAGAGAACTGTGACTAGCCCAAGGTCACCCAGCAGGCTGCATGTGGAGGAGTGGGGAATCAAATCTGTTCTCCAGATTAGAGTCCATCACTCTTAACTACACCGTGCTGGTCACAAAGAAAGTTGCAATTAAAGCTTTCTCTGTGACCAGCAAGGTGTAATGGTGTGTCTGCTGTCTGTCTGTGTCTGTCTGTCTGTCTGTTCTTAGTCAGATGTTCCCATCTACTTGAACAAAGAGTTTCCAGGTGTTGCAGGCATACCCTTTGGCTGACCACCATAGGTTGTTCATGGGTCTTTGTATGCAAACATCACTTACTAATGTGACATGATCACTTATCAAAGAAAAAGAACTCAGTGGCCCTCAGTCTTGCCAGGAGTAGCTGACAGTTCCACTTACTTAAACTGCAGGGAAGATGTCCATGGGCTTGCAATAGCCTTTTAAAATATTCATTGCTACTCCCAGGCAATGGCCAGCAGATTGTGTTTAGCTATTACTACACGCAACATCGGTTGTTTTTCAGCATGTGCAAGTAATCAGATTGTTCACATGGCAATGGCTATATCTGATCAGCAGGAAGTGTTAACTCTTTGGTTGAGCTTGCATATAGGTTACTTATGGATGTCAGAATCAAATATTTTCCCATTACAAGAAAGCAATTAGAGTGTAACCCAATGCTTACAAAATCTTTGTAACCAGAACAGCTGAGTCAATTGCAGGTAGGGCTGTCAATTCGGTTCGGTCCGAACTGAAAATCAACCGAATTTCCCCTGATTCGGTGATTTTCTGTTCGGACGGATCCGAACTCAAAACTGGCGGGCAACCGGGGGGGCCTAATTCAGCGAGTTCGTGAGTTCGTGAATAAATTCGGCAAATTCGGCCCCCCTTCAGGGGAGCCCGCTGAAAGGCGCGGGCTGCCCTTTAAACTGATCTGAGCCTCCCAGCTGGGAGGCGCAGATCAGTTTAAAGGGCAGCCCGCCCCCCTTCAGTGGGCTCCGCTGGAGAGGCTCGGGCTGCCCTTTAAACTGATCTGAGCCTCCCAGCTGGGAGGCGCAGGTCAGTTTAAAGGGCAGCCCGCACCTTTCAGCGGGCTCCGCTGGAGAGGCGCGGGCTGCCTTTTAAACTGAATTGCGCCTCCCGGCCGGGAGGCACAGATCAGTTTAAAGGGCAGCCCGCCCCCCTTCAGCGGGCTCCGCTGGAGAGGCTCGGGCTGTCTTTTAAACTGATCTGCGCCTCCCGGCCGGGAGGCGCAGAGCAGTTTAAAGGGCAGCCCGCCCCCCTTCAGCGGGCTCCGCTGGAGAGGCTCGGGCTGCCCTTTAAACTGATCTGCGCCTCCCAGCTGGGAGGCTCAGATCAGTTTAAAGGGCCCCCGCGCGCCCTCAGGGAATCCCTCTGAAGGCGCGCTGGGGCCGAATTTCCCCCCGAACTCCGGATCCCCCCGAATTACCGGGGATCCGAAGCGGGGGAGTTCGGACTTCGGCACGTACCGAACCCACAAGGGTCAAATTCGGCCGAATCCGAACTGTACCGAATTTTTTTTTTTGACAGCCCTAATTGCAGGCACCTTATCCATTTTCAATGACTAACACATTGCCCAAGATGATATAGTGCCTTGCACAGTACAAGTTCCCCCAAATAATATTAATGGGAGATTCAACCATGGGTCTACATGACACCAAGTAGGAATGCTGATAAATACCTGGTGTACGAAGACAGGTCTCTACAATTCTTCCTAGCATACCTAGCAAGAGCTTGAGCTTAAAAAAAAGGGACTTGTTTTTTAACCCTTTATTCTGTTTCCACAGCGTTATCTTCCATATTGCAGGAAGTACACTGTGGGAAATATGTTCCTCCAGAGCTGGGATGGGGTATCGCCTCAGCAACAGAGAACAGTACTGTAGAAAAAGAAGAAAGAGTTAGGCCCAAACCTGCGAATAGTAAATACAGGTCTGAATTTTTTCAGGAAGGCTGGCTTTTAGATTGGCCCTAGTTTGTCTGAATCTGATTGATGCTCTCAGGAAAGCGTCAGATTTAGTCTTCTGCATAGGGTTGCCAACCTCCAGGTACTAGCTGGAGAATTCCCACTATTACTGTTGATCTCCAGCTGACAGAGATCAATTCAGCTGGAGAAAATGGCCGCTTTGGCAATTATACTCTATGGCATTGAAGTCCCTCCCCTCCCAAACCCCGCCTTCCTCAGGCTCCACCCCAAAAATCTCCAGCTGGTGGCAAAGAGGGACCTGGCAACCCTACTTCTCCATGTCTGCAGAAGACCTGTCTTATCTGGGCTGGGGTTATGTACAAGATGCCAGTTTCCTGGGCCAAGATTTAAGAACATGAGATGATCTCTGCTGGATCAGACCAGTGGTACATCTAGTCCACCACCTTGTCTCACGCAGTGGCCAACCAGTTCCTCTGGAGGGCCAACAACAGGGCATAGAGGCCGAGGCCTCCCCCTGATACTGGCACTGGTATTCACAGGTTTATGTAGGGTTGCCAATCTCCAGGTACTAGCTGGAGATCTCCTGCGACTACAACTGATCTCCAGCTGATACAGATCAATTTTCCTGGAGAAAATGGATGCTTTGGCAATTGGAATATATGGAACTGAAATCCCTCCCCTCCCCAAACCCTGTACTCCTCAGGCTCCACCCCGAAAACCTCCCACTGGTGGCAAAGAGGGACCTGGCAACCCTAGGTTTATGGCCTCTGAATGTGGAGGTTTCCTTGTCTCCCTTGGTGCCAGGTGCAACAGTGAAATCAGACTCTGCAGGAGAAAAGTACTAACAGGAACAGAGGACACTTGAGGGAAGGAAAGTTTCATGCTGACAAAGAGAGGAAAAGTAGTTACACATCTGCAGATGTCAGCAGGAAAGAGTTTTTTGCTCCTTGCCTTTGGTTCCCCAGAAGCCACTGAAAAGCTTTCGAAGAGGAAGAAAAGGTTTTCAAGATGTAGCTGAAAGAATTGCCCTAGGCAGGAGGAGAGAAAGGAAGAGGCACTCATGCCCTATTGCCTATGTTCTGACCCTGAGAGTCAAAAGTCAGGTATTTAAGTAACTTTAAGGATGTTGTCACAGGAGACTAATTTTCTAAATGGAAGTTGCTTCCATGTAGGAAATTGCATGAATCTTGTGTGCAGTACATCTGGTATAAAAAGTGCACATTACTTTCATTTTGACATGGAAGGGACTTCCATGTAGGTAGTCCCTCCATGTATGAAACATCCATTTCTTTAATAGCAGTATTAAATCTAGTAATATGAATCAATAGGATAGCTGCTTCTGTTGGTTTCAATGGTTTCAACAGGTTATAATGCCACAGAGCCCGTGCTCCAAAACAGCCATTTTCTCCAGGGGCACTGATCTCTAGTCTGGGGATCAGTTATAATTCTGGGAGATCTTCAGACCCCACCCACAGCTTGGCAACTCTAGCTAACAATCATGAGTAAGTGGGGGCAGGACAAGCATGCTCATGCCCCTCCTTGTGTCACAGTAGAGGGCTACTGTGATTCTGCAATTACAGACTATGATCTGTTTCAGCTAGTTTGCTACAATGTTCTGAAGACGTTAGGGTCTTCAGAATGAGCATAAATATGTGTTTCTTTTCTTTACACATTCTGTATTGCATCCTGTGGATCTCTTCCATTTAATGGTGGTCCTTTACTCTAGCACAAGGAGCCTTAATACAGGCGGTTATGCAATTGTTAGTGTTGCCAGGTCCCCTCTCACCACCGGTGGGAGCTTTGCTGTGGTGGGTTGGGGGGTGATCCGGGATAAACCATAGAGTTTTTGGAGGAATGTGCTAGAGCATCCCCATGATTTCTGGGGTAAACTTCCTGTCCTAAAAAACCTCCAGACTAACAAAGACTATAGTCAACAATAGCCATGCAGATTAGCTTTGGACTTCACACATTAACAGATCACTTCAGGATACAATGGTTCCATATTAACATACCACACCATCATTAGCACATTATCTTGATACTTACAGGACAATGACTAGCACATTACTTTTGCAGGACAATGACTCAGCTCAAACCCAACCCCTTTCTGACTATATCTTCCTACACACTTGACACTGAGAGACACTGTCCCTCAGTGTTACTACTCTGAAGATGCCTGCCACAGTTGCTGGCGAAACATCAGGAAAGAAAATTCCAAGACCACGGTTACACAGCCCGGATAACCTACAAGAACCAATGAACTCTGACCGTGAAAGCCTTTGACAATATCTTCCTTGTTGGTCTCCCAACACGTACCAACCCTGCTTAGCTTCCGAGATTTGACAAGATTGGGCTGTACTATACCATCCCACATCCCATGAAGCTCTGTAGCTCAGCAAAGGTCCCTTTGACCAGCCATAACAATCACTACTCCTGTCTGTGCTGTCTACACGCTGAAGAGTGTCCTTTGAATTCCAAGCCCATCACTGACTAACAGATAACGACTGCAGAACTGTAATTCCATAATCGCTTTCAGAGATACGGGTGTCTGCTTGCTCATTTAAAATGTCACAGCTTGTGTTCTCCCTTTTATGTTTTGTACTTTCCATGAACTACTCTTTCCTAGGACCCATTAGTAGGCTTAAAAGTTTATAACAATCATTAGGGAGTTGTTCGGTGCTAATTGTGCAGTCCGTAAGATGCCTGCCAAGTTTCACCAGCCTTTCCCTTCCACAACTCCTCTCCTCATTAGGGTACGTTTTCACAGCATGGCTTGCCTACAGATTGAGGCAAATGCCCTGTCAGGCCAGACTAGTTAGCTATGGAAGGGCTGTTCTCCGAGGTTATAATGAAGGGGACTCAGAGGCCCATGTCTAAAGAGCAAACGGTGTGTGAAAACCTCCCTTGTGTGAGATTATGGACTGCCAGGGGCTTGAGGTTTATATCTGGTGTCTAACACTTTATAGTATACACCCCCACTGAAAGAAATTTTATTTCAGCTAATTTTCCAATTGTTCAGCTGAGAATAAGACCAAAAATATTGGTTAACAGTACCACCTGGACAGATTTTACTCCGATTTCTCCAGAGATGGAAAATTGGTGATAGTTTTTCACAACTCGTGGCCTTCCGCCATTATCACCCCTTTTTGTGGTGCAAAATGTTTCTGGCATAAAAGTTCTGCTTATTTTCATGACTTGTGTATGCTTTCTTCTTACTCTCATGTTCTGTGTCAAGCTAAGCATTTTCTTCTCTCAGTCATACTCATTCTTAATCCTGCAAGCATCATTTTCCTTTTTTAATTTCATGTCTTCAATTAGTTCCTCCTCCTTCCCTTCATTTTCTTTATAAGCTTTTTGTGAGTTCTTATTGGATAAGATATCATCTGTCTGCTTTTCTTTTTGCCTTTCCTTTTTTCACTCTTTCCCTCTGATTTGATGTTCCATGTTCATCCAATGCATTTATCAGATTTGAGTTTTTCTTGTTCTTTCTTTCCTATTATTTCTAGTCCTCTAAATCCAGCTCCCTCTCCTTTTTGAGATCTCTTGTTCCAAAGATTCCTTCATCTTTACTACATATGTACAAAAATTCAGTGCCTTCTAGCTCTTTCTACCTTTCTTACTCTGTCTTCTACCTCTTTCCTTTTGAACTGCTATTGTTACTGTTATTGTTGAACTGCTATTGTTATTTTTTTTAAAAAACCTTCTGATTCTTTGAGTTTAACCAAACTCCAATCTTTTTAAAAAACTTTTATTTCTAAAGTCATTATTCTTTCTCGGTTTCTTACTTTCCTTTCTACCAGTTTGGTCCTATTCAATCTGATTGTCGCTCTTTTTGTCTGGCTGGCCTGCTTCTGGCTTTTCCTCCTGTTTCTCAGCCTTTTCCAACTTCAGTCCCTCTTGTTCTTGATAATGTTGCTGTTTGTTCTTTTTCTTGCGTTCTATTACAACTCTTCCTCCAAGGAGCTAATGGTGGCAGTCATGATCCCCCAACTCCAGTTTATTCTCACAACAACTCTATCACATAACAATAGAAAAGAACAAGAGTCCAGTCACACCTCAAAGACTAACAAAATTTCTGGCAGGGTATGAGCTTTCATGAACCACAGCTCACTTCTTCATAAAGCTCATACCCTGCCAGAAACATTGTTAGTCTTTAAGGTGCTACTGGACTTTTTCTCTTTTCTACTGCTATTGACAGACTGCCCTGACCTGGATGGCCCAGGCTAGCCTGATCTCGTCAGATCTCAGAAGCTAAGCAGGTCAGCTCTGGTTAGTATTTGGATGGGAGACCACCAAGGAACACCAGGGTTGCTGTGCAGAGGAAGGCACTGGCAAACCACCTCTGTTAGTCTCTTGCCATGAAAACCCCAAAAGGGGTCACCATAAGTCGGCTGCGACTTGACGGCACTTTACACACACACACACACACACACACACACACACACACACACACACACACACACACACACACACACACATTGACAGACTAACATGGCTACCTGTCGTGATCTATCAGATAAATTAGGCTGAGAGCAAGAGTGGGACCGGCCCAGCGACAAGCAGTGAGCTGCAGGGTTAAAAAGGAGTTTCAGCCTGGATCTCCTGCTCAGCCCTCTATATCACTTTGGATTGCAGAATGTGGAGCATTTTGTGACCATTCCTTTTCTTTTTCTCTGTATTTACAGGCTCTTGTCATGTTGTCAAGCAAGCAACCAAACATTTATTGTGTGAGGCCACAGGCCATTACAATTAGGACACACAGAGGGACATGTTGTCATGTTGTCATTTTCACTGTTCTGACTCTGACTGATTATTGTAATCTTCTTCTTACTTCACCTGCTTTCTATTTTGAGCCCCAGCCTTAAATGTTGTCACTCATTTGATAGTTTGTGCTCATTGTTCAGATTATATTATTCCCTTGTTAACATTTTTATTGGCTTCCCTTCTTTTCTTGTCTTCATTTTTTTTGTATTAACTTACAGATGTTCCCATGGTCCTGTTTTTCTCTTCTTTCTCAATATTAGGGATGTGTATTCGGTATGTCTGAGCCAAAAAATACCTGAACATTTTCAGCTGAATTCACATACACCCATGCTAGCTGGTTATTCCAATCCCCCCCCCCCAAAAAAAACTAAAAAAATGAGTTTTTGCAGGATTATTTGGAAATGCCAAATAGCAGCAATTAAAGGGCTCTACAGTTGCCCTATTTATTTATTTACTTATTTATTACCCCACACCCCTACTCAATATGCTGTTTATTGGGTCTTTATTTGACAGCTAATGGGTCCACAGTCCATCTGATTAGCTTTCTTACTGCAGAACTGTTTTTTTGGGGGGAGCATCAAAATAACATGGACCCCTAACTGCCCACTCTCCATGTTTCCCCCTGCTTTGCTGAGGCCTTTCCCAGACAAAAGGAAAAATCACTGTCAAAGCAGCTTTGAACATCATGTGGATGGGAAGACATGCATCGCTCAGGTCCGGCCCACTCAATGTCATTTTCTTCAACTGCTTCTCAGAACTGTCCACCTGCCACCTCTACAGAAGGGCTTCTTTATCAGTAATAGCTATATCCATGGGGTGAGGGGGGCTGAGGGGCTTGAGCTCCCTCGGATTTGGCCGGTGGGGCTGAGCCTCCCCTGGACCACCAGTGCCAGGCAATATTGACAAACTCACTTGAGAGACTCAGTTACAATGGCAGCTGAAGCACAGGACTGCCCTACCTTCCTGTGGTATCATATTACAATTTCCATGATTCTTTGGGGCTTTGTACTGTTTGCTAGTATGTATTTGTGTGTTTATTAAGAATTTATACACTGCCTTAAAAGACCTGTGCCAATGGCCCGCACAAAGTAGCTTAGTCCTTAACCCTGGCTGGCTCCACAAACGTTCAATGAAGCGACAGACCGACAGACCTCTGTCGGGCCCAACGTACTCGCTTGGCTCCAATCAACATTTGGAGGAAAAGTGAGTCTCTATATTTACTTTTCATTACATTGTATTTTGGAAATTGAACACTGGGGAAGGGCAGTAGCTATGTTTCCTTGTTGAAATAGCTTTGTTTGTTTGCTGTTGTTGTTGCGTTTTACTGGGTGTGGGATGGGTCTATGCATCCTTGATTGAGAGCAGTTATCTTTGTCATGGTAGTGAGGAATGTGAACTCTGTACATGTTCACGCTCTTCATTCTGCTGTTACCTAAAATGGTGTGGTACAGTTGCAAACCAACTAGCTAATGCTTAGAGAAGAAATTGGAGGGGAAAAGATACTGGCTGCAACCAAAAGGGCTACAGGCTTACTTTAAAAAAGAAAAGAAATCTGGGAACCAGTACATTGTTGCAATAGATTATTATACCATTATAAAGCTATGGAAATTTAGCTATTACTGATTTTTTTAAAAGCTTAACAAAGCTCTCCCGTGGCTGAGGAGGGGGGAATATCAGCCACAGAGGGCTAAGACCCCTAATGTGTGGGGAAAACTTCTGTGTGGATATTCGGTTGCTACTGCAAATCCTTCTGCATTCACAGCAGCCATGTAAGCTGAATGGAGAATCATCCTCATATGGAATCAGCCTTTGTTCCTTACCATGGAAAGCCCTTGAACCTGACATTTGAGCATAAATATTTTCATTCAAGCAGATTATTGCAATTCTTTTGGCTTTTCCTGAATTGCCCAGATTGAACCTTCTTCCATTGATTTCCTTTCCTTTCTTTACAAAGCATTTCTAATTTTAGACTGTAGGCTGGTGGATAAGGTATGCTTTATTCTGAATTTGCCAATAGTTCAAATCTAGTTATACCAAAGAGTCTATATATATCCCCTATAAAATCTTCACTTGACTTACAGTACAGTCCTAAGCAGAGTTACACTCTTCTAAATCCACTGAAGTCAATGGGCTTAGAAGGGTATAACTCTACTTAGGATTGCACTGTAAGTCACAGCACACAAATTAAGAGTTCCTCCTGTACTTGCTAGTGTTTTAAAAAAAATCAGTGGGTTTGCTTCTGGCAGCCTCGAATGTACCTTATTATTTTTCTGAATATTCATTAACACATTCATAAATAAGCTAAATGTTAGTATAAATATCTCCACTGATTTTCTAATATGTTCTTGGTGCACTTAAGCACTCAGTAATGCATCAGTGTAAGACTTCATGTGATTTTCTGTAATTTGGTACATTATTCAGCTTGCAAAAATGCACTCCTATTCCAATTTTTTTGACTGAAGCTGTTTTTTTAGCACTCAGGCATGGCCCTGGAATATATGGTAGGTCAAGACACATGTCTTTAGTCTTAAAGTGTGCTTTTACCCATCAGTCCTTGTACTTGGCATTATGGCCTAGCTTTCTGGTGGACTGAACCCCATTTTACAAAGCAAATATTGGGTGGGATTCAGACTAAACTTTCCATTAGTGGAATAGAACTTCGCTGCCTCCACAACATACTGCTCCTGGAAAATAAGGTCCTCAGGAAAGACATGAAGGGGTCTACAGAGGGAAGGGGGAATCAGTAACAATTGCCAGTTTAGTCTGGGTCCAACCCACTGTCTCTTAGGTGGTGTTTCATCTCTCTCTCTACCACCATATTGTACAATGCCCATCACAGTAGGGATTTGGCTCTAGGACAGCTCTCTTAGGCACTGCTGCCAAAGGGATGCTAATGTGAAATCATCTGCATCTGTGAGATCAGAATCAGTGGTACCTCTTCTCTGTGCTGTTTAATGAACGGTAATGATAGCTGTGCATGGGTTGCTGGCACTTTCACAGATTTGCCACAGCATCTTTTCGAAGGCCTGAGAAAAGGACATTTCTCCCCCTTAATGAAAGCCATCTTTCAAAATGAAAAGGGTAAGCTGACTGCATAATGACTGCAGGGGGATAACATGCTTAATCCTTAGAAGCAAGGGGGAAGATCACGTTTAATCCGCCCAGTGCTAGGAGAAGAGCACAGTAGGGAAAGCGGAGGGCAAGCCAGGGAGAAGCGAAAGTACAAAGAAGCCATGTCTCCTGAAAAGGGATTACTGTGTTCTCAAGCTTGGGCTGAAATCACATTGCTGCCCTGGCCAGGATGAAGGCTGGGATTCCCAGGCAAAGTACAGTTCTAGCTCTAGCCGCCCAACCCTGTGCACGTTTACTTAAAAGTAAGTCCTAAGATGTGGAGTAGGCATTATTGCTCCCAGGAAGTGTACGCAGAATTGGCACCTAAGTGTACCTACTGGCTAAGAAGCTTATATAGTTCTTGTTCATTTTCATGCTGTGGTTTTTGCACATACACTTATAACTGCGCCATAGGCCGGTATTTCTTGCTATCAATATTCTTTCTTTTTTTTTGTCTTGTGGAGCTCAGTAACAGTTTCATATATCCAAATATTTAGATATCCAAACATGATAATTATCAAGTGTACTGGAGGTTTTCGAGGCAATGCAGATAGTGCCCCCCCCCAAAAAAAAGCTTTGTGAATTTTCATCAATCTACAAAATACAGGTTGGATCCAAATCACCATGAATGGTCTTTTATGCATGGGTTGGATCTCCCTGCTTGGACCTGGGTTCATCGCATATTAAAGTAACCCGGGTTGGGGAAAACTGTATGCATTGGCTTGAATGATCACTGTGTGCTAATCGAACCATGAATACAGAAAAGCAGTCACCCTAGCTCAAATCAGGTCCCACCCCTTTAAATGCTGCTCTGTAATTGGCTTACTTTGCAGTGCTCCCCATGAGAGAAGATTTCCTTCCCCCTAAACCCAACTGCTGCATAAAAAAAAACATTTTAAGAACAAAAAACGGAACTACCTTAAAGAAGGGGGGGGGAGAGAGAAATCCAAGCCTCGTTTTAAAAAAGCCTTTCTTTTGCTCAGAAAGAGCTCTGAGGTAGCAGGAAGCACTTGAATCCCAGCCTCTTTACATGCTGCTTTGTGACTGGCTGTGAGAGAAGCCAATCTTCTGTTTCCCCCTGTTTAACCATCGGCATGCTGCTTTGAGGAAGAGGTTGGAAAAGGGTGGGGCATGATGACGCGGGGAAGCTCAACCCGAGAATAGAGTATGCACGCTCTGTGACTCCAGAATGAGCCAGGATGAATGGTTTAATTCGGGCCAGAAGAGGAATGGGAAAAGCCGGGCTTGTTTTGTGTCGAAACAGTGTTGATCTTCCAAGGAATGAGATAGCATGCATACTGAAAAGTTTGATCCTGGCTGAAACAGGGAATAAAGGAGGGTAAAGCGACCATGCATGACAGATGGCCATCTAGCCTCTGATCATCCCCAGCACCAATGCTACAATCTGATCATTAGACTATGTTTCCCTAACCCAGGGGTCGCAAAAGTGCGGCTCCCGAGCCGTATGCGGCTCTTTGAGCCCTTGAGTGTGGCTCTTTCCATGTCCGGGCCTGGCTGAGTAGCGAAAGGGGCGGGGGGCGGGAGAGAGTCTGCGCAGGAGGCGCTTGGGTTACGTAGGAGCGACCACGTGCCACTGCTGCTGGCGGGCCTGCTGTGGGGAGAGAGTCTGCGCAGGAGGCGCTCGAATTACAAAGGAGCGACCACGTGTTGCTGCTGCTGGCTGGCCTGCTGTGGGGATTGGGGGTTTCTTAAGCAGCGGAGGGAGCAGCCGCCGTTTCGATATTTGCATGGTAAGCCCACCCGCTGCTTCTTGGCTTCTGCTGTTGGCTCCTCGAGTTCCTCTTCAGAAAGGCTCGAAATTCTCATTGCTTTGGATGCGCTTCGCCCGGACGAGGAAGCCCCGCACAGCGCCTTTCTCGCTTGAGGCCGTCCGCAGCCCGGAGGGGAGGGGGAGGCAGAGAGCGAGCTGCCCCGGCGGCCGCCACCTCCCCCCTCCCTGCCGCGCGGGCCTCTCTTTCGGTATGGCCGCTTTCGCCCCCAGGGATGCAGAGCAGGCCCAAGTCCGTGCTCAGGCCGCCCCTGGGAGGTGGGAGGGGGCTGGCGCCGTGGCCTCGAGGGAGGGAGGGAGGAAGGGGCAGTTGGGGGACTCTCCTTTCTCCCCCCCCATGGAAGCCGCCTGGGCGCGCGGCCCTGCCTGCCTGCCCCCCAGCTGGGGGGGGGCTCCTCCAGCCAAGCCACCTTGCCCGGGCACTTGCCTGCCTGCCCTGAATCTGGAGCCTGTCGGTCCCAGAATGGTGGGAGGGGGGTGAGCACCTGCCCCTCCCTCTGGCCAGGAGGGAACTGGCATGTCCGTGGTGGGGGGAAGGAAGGATGGACTGTGCATCTCCCCCTTGTTTGTTTGCATGGAACACACACAGACCGGGGACCTGCTGGCCTCTTCCTCTGTGCCTGGGATCCCTAGACATCTGGACCCTCGCTGGGTGATGGTGGTGGTGGGGAGAAAACAGTGGGCCTTTTTGTCTGGCAATTGTTAGCCCTCCCCTGGCCTATTACTACAGGTTTCCCCTCTTCCTGCTACTTTGTGCCTCTTTCAAAAGGAACGGGGGGAGGTTTACACTCTCCCCACAGCCATTCACCACCCCACTGTGCAGTAGGTGCTCTACTGGTTTCCACTTCTGCTAAATTTTAATTAAAGTTTATTAAGTTAATAAACAGTGCACCTACCTATATAGTTTAAGTTTAACAAATTTGGCTCTCAAAAGAAATCTCAATCGTTGTACTGTTGATATTTGGCTCTCTTGACTAATGAGTTTGGCGACCCCTGCCCTAACCTCCTGTGATGGATAAGGGGTTAACCAGCAGAAGAGCTGACAGGCAAAGAGTGGGCGGAGCCAGAGAGCTGACATTCTGAGCTCTGAGGGACAGAAAGCATTCGAAGTTTGGGACCCAGCCTGACAGGAGGGCTGTGATAGGATTCGAAGCTTGGAACCAGCCTGGATAGGAGGCTGAGAAAGTAGTGGAAGCTTGAGACCAGCCAGAGAGGGCTGTGTGAGATTCAGAGCTGAGTGAAGAGACGAAGAAGAAGCCAGACTATACTCTGTGAGCCTGAGGGGTTCAGTGAAAGCCAGAGCTATTGACACACGCAACCTGTGGGAGTGACAGGAGTGAGAACTGGGTTAGAGAGGGCCCATTCTCAAGTCACAAGGGGAATTAGTCTCTGAGGTAGAGCTATTCCAGTAGCAGGAAGGTGTGGAGAATTACAGCCACTTAGGTGGGATAGTTGGAGAGAGGTAGGCTGGGAACAGAGTGAGAGTCTGAAGCTGAATGACAGACTGAGAGTCTGAACGTCTGAATAATAGTTCTGTGAGGTAGAACTAAGCTTGAGAACTGAGAACTGAAAGTAACTTGAGTAAAGGGAACATCTAAGCTATTTCTCTGAAGCAATCTTGCTTGTAATCTAACTCTGAGTTTTCCCTCCAAAATATTTTGCCTTTTCCTTGAAAACCTATTTCTGTGAGTTCTGTTAAATAAACTTCCCTCTTTTCTCTGTTTAAGTTGAAAAGCCTCTTGTCTCCTATTTCTCACTGAGGTAAATACGGGAGTGGGACTGGAGGAGAAGAAGGAAAATAATTCTCCTCACAAATATAAGGCCAACGCCTTTTCCCCTCAGCATATACGGCCGGGCTGAGTGAGTGGGATATTGAAGTGGTTGGAAGGGGGGGGGGGTGCGTCATAAATTGGCAGCAGCGTCATGATCCGAATTAAACCCACAAAATTAGTCCCACCATAAGTACTGAATAAGGAAAAGAACAATATTTTGACATTCTGAGAAAATTTACCTCAGAAATTTACCTCAGACATCTCTGTGAGAAATGGCACCCCCACGCAAAACAACAGAGGCACAAGGAGACAGACAGAGGGAGCCTCCTCCTGTGAGGAAAATCCTAGTCAGGAGTTAGAACTGATGAAAATAAAACTGGAAATGGCTAGGATTGAGACAGAAAAAGAAAAGGCTAAGATGGATACAGAGAAATCTAAGATTGAGGCAGAAAAAGAAAAGGCTAAGATTGATGCAGAAACAGAGAAATCTAAAAAAAGCTGATAAAGAAAAAGAGAAAGCTAAAATGGAGAAGGAAATTCAGTTAGCCAAGATCCAGGCAGAAACAGAAAAAGAAAAGACCAGAGTAGAGGCTGAAGATAGAGAAAAAGAGCGGGAAATTAAGATGGCACTCCAAGAAGCTGACAGGGAACATGAGAAAGAGATGTTTAACTATAAGATGAGAGAAATACAGCTCAGGGCAGAGTTGCCAGCTCCACAGAGAAGTGGGGAAATCACCTCAAGTGATCAGAAGAGGTTTCCCCGTTACCAGAAAGGAGATGATGGTGAATCCTTTCTGTTTAGCTTTGAGAGAACTTGCAAAGACTTGGAAGTTCCAGAGGAAGCTAGGATGATTTATTTGCGCCCACAAATATGCGGAAGTCTCAGTGAGGTTTACGCTGAGATGAGAGAGGAAGAAACCTCTAATTACGACCTTTTTAAAGAGAGAGTGAGGGTACGTTTTGGGCTAACTGCTGAACAGAGCAGGAAAACCTTTAGAGAGATAAAAAGGAAACCCAGTGAAACATATGCTCAGTTGGGATGCCGAATTGATAGAGCTTTAAACAGGTGGATTGAGGGAAGCAGAGTGCAGACCTTTGAAGAACCGAAAAATCTTGTGGGCTTAGAACAGTTCTACAAGCACGTTCCCTCACAATTCAGTTGGTTTCTGAGGGACAAGAAACTGAAAACTGTAGAACAAGCAGCCACTCTTCTTGATGAGATAGAGGGGGACATGGGAGGATTCCAATTCCCAATGCCCAGCAAAAGGAGTAGAGTGTGGGGCCCCTCAGAGAGACAAGAACCACCTAGAGTCAACCCTGCAAGGCGGAACTCTCTACCACAAAGAAGGAGGGGAGGGATAACATGTTATAGCTGCCAGGAAGAGGGATATATAAGGTATGATTGTCCAAAGTTAAACAAAAACAGAACATCAACAACTGCCAAGTCTGTTAAGATTGTTAAGAGGGCAGATCAGGTTACAGAACAGACCAATAATCCTGACCAAGATGAAGCTAGTCAGTCTGAAAGACCAGCTAAAGTCTTGCAGGTCTGGAGGGTCAGAGAGGATCTGACTAAAGATTATATGGAGGCTGTAACCATTAATAGTGAGGAGGTTTTGGGATTGAGAGACACTGGCGCTGAGGTCTGTTTGATTAAACCCCAGCTAGTCCAGGAACATTAGTACTTGACATCTCTTGGAATTACAACTGACCTGCACTCAACAGTTCCCCTGGAGAAAATGGATGCTTGGGAGGGTGGACTGTATGGGGTATACCCTGCTGTGGTCCCGCCCCTCTACAAACCCCATTGTCCCCAAGCTGCACTCCCCAATCTCCAGGAATTTCCCAACTCAGAGTTGGCAACCCTAATTTCCTCCAACTTCCCCTTCCACAAGCAGCTTGTTGTTCAATCTGAAAATCCTCTCACTGGGTAGGGAGACCAAGAAAATGCACCACAGTACAGGATGCACTGGATGAAGGTGTGTGTGTGTGGGGTGGTGGTGGTGGTGGTGGTGGTGGCTGTGGCTCAGTGGTACAGCATCTGCTTGGCATGCTGAAGGTCCCAAATTCAATCCCTGGCAATCCAGTTAAAGGGATAAGTAGGCAAGTAAGTAATGTGAAAGACTTCTGCCTGAGACCCTGGAGAGCCGCTGCTGGTCTGAGTAGACAATACTGACTTTGATGGACCAAGGGTCTGATTCAGTGTAAGGCAGCTTCATGTGTTCAACCCCACCAACTCTGTCCATGAATTTTTCTGCTGGATTCTACTGAGAGTTTCATAACCAAGAATTATAGAGTTCTTCACACCAATGTACAATGCAAATGAGATGGATCTCCTGATGAATTATGATGTGGCACCATCAGACCTGATTAGTGTTTTGAGATATTTCTTTGATTAGTTTGCTCAGTAATTTGATTCTTCCACCGCTTTGTACAATTCATCTGCCACTTTATTAATTAAAAACACGTAAGAACTGCTCAGGATAACCTTGGCAGTATCAGAGAATTCAAAAATGGACTCAGGGCATGGGATTATTAAAATGCATTCATGGGGTGTGCCTCTGCTTGGAGACACAGTTCTGTAATAAAACTCATTTGGTTTTACTGGGCAAAACAGCATCTTTCTGCCACTATACATGGATCTTTGTGAGGAGAAGAACTAAGTTCCACTAAAGGAAATGAGCTAGTAATATATTAGTAGGCCAGGTTATTTACTTGTTTAGAAGACTTCTATGCTGCCTCTCCGGAGAACCTACTCAAAGCGGATTACACAATAAAACATAATAAAAGCACAATTAAAAGAAACACACCAGCATTTATTCCAGCCAGAGCATAAAACATCACAAAACACTCAGCAGCTCATAAAGTCTCATAAAACAGTTTCTAGACTAAAATCACACTATAAAAGTGATGTTGAAAGATAATTCCTCAATTAAAAGCCAGGGTGAATAAAACCATTTTGGCCTAGCACCTAAAGGACAGTATGTACCAGGTAAGGACATTCCCTAGGCAAGGTGCCAGCACTGAAAAAGCCCTGTCTCAGGCTATGGAATTGTCTAGAGATGTGCACCTCTCATTCATCCAATCATATGTACTTTGTGTTTTGTGAAAAAAAATAGTGTTTTTCTGCATTAAGATATTTGCTGGATGTTTTTGATGTTGCTATTTATTGCCCTGTGTTAGTACAGGTGGAAGGCAAGCTTGAAATGTCACACCATATGGCAACACTTTACACTTGTGTTACCCTAAGACTCATGCATGATTTACAAATAGCAGTTCACCTGCCATGGTGGCAATGGCTTAATTATTTGTAATCCACCACATGTTTCTTTGTTTGATTTTAAAATAAATTGTTTATTTTATGAAAGATTCTTACACTTTTCTTTCTCACAGCTTCTACTAGAGATGGGCTCCTTGTCATAATACAAGTGGTATTTGTAGGGTCGCCATGAGTCGGAAGCGACTTGACGGCACTTAACACACACACATTTGTAGCTAAAATAAAAATGCTTAGACCTGTAATCCAGTAATTCCTAGGGTTGCCAACAGGTCTGGAGAAAAATGCCCTGATCCTTTAACAAAGCCCTGGTCACAAGTTACAGTGAATTCACTTGATTTTTCTTTATATGTGCATTGAGTAATTCTCATATTACATTCAATATACAAACAGTTCAATATGTGATTTAAAACCCATATTTACCCAAGTACGGCCCCTAGTTTCCTTTCCAAAGTGACCATGAGTTGACTCATTCTTTCAAACAGATGTACTTATGTACATATAGGATGCGTGTGCCTTTGCTGTAACCTGTGGACAGGCCGCCTGGAGGTAGGGCTGTTGGAAAAAAAAATTGGTTGGTTTTGGCAAAATTCGGCCCGTTTTTATTTGGGAAATGCCAAAGTCCGAACTCCCCCGCTTCGGGTCCGTGCAATTTGGCATGAGATCCGGAGTTCGGGGAAAAATTCGGCCGAATAAAGCCATTAAAAACACAATCGAGCCTTTCTGCGGCTCCGGGGGCCATTTTTGGGGGTAGAAGTCCCAAACTTTCAGCGTAGCTTGAGGGGACCCTTCTTGCAAGAACCCCCAAGTTTTGTGAAGATTGGGTCAGGGGGGCTGAGATATGGGCCCCGAAAGGGGTCCCCCCTCCTTAATGTGCATCTCTGACAATGGGGGTTTGCAATTAGCAGAGCTTGCTGCCCACTCCAGAAGCTCCCAGCCCCGACAAACAGCTGAGCTGGGCGGAGCAAGGGCGGGGCAGGTGCGAAGAAGTTTGCAAACCATGCAAAGCAACACGTTTGCAACCATGCAAACCATGCAAACCATGCAAAGCAACACGTGACGCCCAGGAGTTTGCAAACCATGGAAAGGGACAGAGGCACGCTAGCTATGCATAAGGAGCAGGAGGGGGTGGAATTTCCCATTTTGCATCGGAATGGCTCGAATGTGCACCCGCACCCCCCCAAGGGGGATCTCTCTCACACAAACAGATACTCTCTCTTTCTCTCCCTGGGCCGCACAGCAGCTGGGCTCATGCACTCAATCGCGACTGATTGACCAGAAGAAGACCCAGCTTGGCCACCGATTGGCCGCGGGAGAATGCTGCTTACTAACTGACGGTTATGCTGCTGCGCCGAACCCTAAATTTGCTGAATTTATTCGCCAAACACCCCGAACTCGCTGAATTCGGCTCCCTGTTTTCCCGCCTTTTTTGAGTTAGGTTCCATCCAAACTAAAAACTGCCGAATCAGGGGAAATTCGGCTATTTTTTGGTTCGGGATGAACTGAATCGACAGCCCTACTTGGAGGTTTAATGGGTGGAAATTGGCAGCTGGAGCTTTTCATGGCATGGATGTAAGTAACATTTTCTTTTTGCCATCAAGTCACATCTGGCTTATGGCAACCCCTAGTGGGGTTTTCAAGGCAAGAGGCATTCAGAGGTGGTTTGCCATTGCCTTCCTCTGCATAGCGACCCTGGTATTCCTTGGAGGTCTCCCATCCAAATATTTGCCAGAGTCGACCCTGCTTACCCTCTGAGATTTGACAAGATCATACTAGCCTGGGCTAGTCAGGGCATACATAACATTACTTGTTCAATAACAGCCCATTCAGCCTTGATTAAAGGGGCAGGACATTTCTTCTCCAGACAGTTGGCAACACTAATCACTCTCTGATAGACTTCATAATGGATTCTTCAAAATTTGAGGGAAATTGTATATTTTCAGCTGCACATTCAAACTAGGCATCTTCATTTGTTATGCTGAATATGCTCTTTGTATGTTTTTAGTGGTGATTATGATTATTCAGGACTAATTGATATCAAATTTTAAAGATATGCCATCAGTAGATGGCAGTATGGGGCATCTTTTGAGGCAGAAGAGGGTGCAAAAGAGGGGTGCTCCATCTGGGGAAAGGTGAAAGTGAACTTCAGGAGGAAATGCTAGCTGTGAACTGTTATTTTCAAGGGAACTGTAACCGAATCCTAGTCTTATTGAAATGGAAGCTTTGCATACCTTTGTTTAAAAATGCTGTTAGTTTTAAACTATACTGCATAAATAACAGGGTCTGGTTCCTCAACAAGTTTCTCTTTGAAATTTTGGGGGACCATACAATGCATTCATCTGGATGACAAGGATGGTCACAACTGAAAAGAGCCACAACTAACAGACCAATCCTAAGTGGGGGGTGGGGATACTTATGCTGTGCTCGGGAATGGCGTAGATGCACCGCCTCCTGAACTGTTTGCTGTGGTGCTGAAGCTAAAAGAAAATAAAATCCCCCAAGCCCCATGAAACTCCTCCATAGAGTTTAACTCCACCAAAGCGAAAAGAGGTGTTCCCAGGCTAAAAGGAGTTAGGGAGCTGATTAATGTCAGCTCTGCCCCCAGGAATGCTCCCATCGATGCTGGCATGAGGCGTTGCGCCTGAAAAGCACTGTTAGTGAGGCGGCACCAGTGCTCGAGCCACGTTCTGCCACATGGCTCCCCTATCCCGGTATAAGTGCCCCTGCGCCGGCGTCCATGCCAACTTAGCCAGTGCAAGTGGCACTTATGCTAGTGGAGAGGTCACACCACCTCCTTAGCAGCTTGGCCCCCCCTTCAGGATTGCTCAGTAAATAAGGTTTTGGGTGGACCTGGCCATCCATGTAGGTAGCCAGGTCCCTCTTCACCACCAGCGGGAGGTTTTTGGCGTGGAGCCTGAGGAGGGCTGATCTCTAGTACCTAGAGGTTGGCAACCCTACAGCCATGGGAAACAGATTACAGCAACATGCAGAAATTTGCACAGACTGACATGCACACAAATACATACTTTTACTAATGCATATGTGCGCAATCATCTCTGTGTGCATACTCAGAATTCAGTTTTGTTTGTTTAAAGAAGAGTGGTGTACAATTAGAAGAAGAAGAGTTGGTTTTTATATGCCAACTTTCTCTACCACTTAAGGGAGACTCAAACCGGCTTACAAACACCTTCAGTGTTACTACTCTGAAGATGCCTGCCACAGCTGCTGGAGAAACGTCAGGAAAGAAAATTCCAAGACCACAGTTACACAGCCCGGATAACCTACAAGAACCTCCCTTCCCCTCCCCACAACAGACACCCCATGAGGTAGGTGGGGCAGAGAGAGCTCTAACAGATCTGTAACTTGCCCAAGGTCACCCAGCTGGCTTCATGTGTAGGCGTGGGGAAATAAATCCAGTTCACCAGATTATCCTCCGCCACTCATGTGGAGGAGTGGGGAATCAAACCCCACTCCTGATCTGGTTTTCCAGATCAGACTCCACCACTCCAAACCACCGCTCTTAACCACTACACAACGCAGGCTCTCAATTACATTTGTCTGCTCTAAAAGATAATTCTGTTTGCTTTCAAATATTTCGCCCACAGTTCTGGTCGAAAGGCTCTGATGTACATACAGTGTTCAAAGTAGAATGGATTGCCCCTCTCACTTCCAGGTTCAGACAAACATGGGTTGCCTTATGATAAATCTTGGATACACCTTCATTATTAATTTACATTGGTCATTGCATATCGTATTTTGTATTGTTCACATTGTTTGCTTGCATTGTGGCCAATGTGGTATAGTGCTTAGAATGTCAGACTAGGTTCTGGGAGAACCAGGTTGGAATCCCCACTCTGGCATGGGAGCTCGCTGGGTGACCCTGGACCAGTCAAACACTCTCAGCCTAACCTACCTCACAGAGTTGTTGTGAGGATCAAATGGAGGAGAGGAGAATTCTGTAAGCCACCTGGGAGTCCCCATTGAGGAGAAAGGTGGGAGTATAAATGAAGTAAATAATTAAGATTCACTGCTGTACTCCTAGTCCTATTGCATTATTAATTTGATGCCCTATACTGTATATTATATTTTTTCTCTTGTTGTGCTCTGAACTGTGCCTTGAGTCTCAGTGAGACAGGTGGGTTACAAATAAACTATTTTTTTAAAAACCATGTAAAATAAGGATGCAGCATGTAGATTTCCCCAAACCCAGGAAAGTAAATGAGAAAAAGGTCCCATTAGGCATTCCTAATGTAACTGTTTATACACTCCATTTGTTTCCCCACAAGTCAAGATCTTATTAATACCTTCAGGACAATGCAGTGGTTAGGTGTTCTGTTCAAAAGATCTGCATGTAACTTTGCATCTTCCCACCTGTCACATTGTTAACCTCTTTGAAATGGGTGCCATAGCTTGGTATCCCTTCTAGATGCATTCATGATATTAACATGAAAATGGCAACGACAGAGAGGGAAGGGAAAAGGAAATGCCTTGCAACGGATCCTCACCATCCATGCACGTTATGATCAATATCTGATTTGCTGACAAGCTAGAAGAGACACCAGCTGCCCAGAGGACTAATGTGCAACCTTTGCCTTGTATGTGCAGCAGGCATACTCTGTGGCAGTCAATAACATACTCAATTCCAGTGCTTACCGCTGGCCTTCTCCTCCAGTAATTAGATTGGGAAATGATGAACTGAGGGTTTGTTGGCATTTGCATGCTGGTGGTTGAGTACTAATCAGCAGGGGAAAACAGTGTGCTTCTTAATTGGAAAGCACAATCAGCTTCAGCTAAGGAGAGAGCCGGTTCCTCATTCTGCATGGCAAGTGAATATTATCCATGGCTGAATCTGCACTTTGCTCTCTCGCTCCGTGTCATGCACTTTAATGCGTGCATCCTCGCATCTTTACACTAATTCATCTCCCCTGTCAGTTGCCTGCAGCTGATTCCCATCTCTGGAAAGGAGCCCGGTCCTCTCTTTCTTAGGTTTCAGAGCTTTCGAAACCACCATGCTCTCATATCTTTGTAAAAAGGTAAAGGTCCCCTTGACCTATGGGGTGATGATACATCCCGACATTTTCTAGGCAGACTTTGTTTACGGGGTGGTTTGCCAGTCATCTTCCCTTTACCCCCAGCAAGCTGGGTACTCATTTTACCGACCTCGGAAGGATGGAAGGCTGAGTCAACCTTGAGCTGGCTACCTGAAACCAACTTCCGTTGGGATCAAACTCAGGTCGTGAGCAGAGTTTTGGACTGCAATACTGCAGCTTACCACTCTGCACCACGGGGCTCCTCTTTATACATCCTCTTTATTTTCAAATTTGTTGAAATCACTTCCTTGGGCTTTTTATATCATGTTTGCCATTACGCCAGCGAGAATAGAAGGAATCCCTAGGACTTGTTCCGGGTTTTGGGGAGCCCTGGGTAGGATGACTTCTCATGATACTCTTTTGCATGCGAGTATATACCCCCTCCTCCAAGCACAGCATGAGCTGGGAATGCTGCAGCACCTAATGGTGTCCAGTTTGGAGTTTCCAGTGATCAATTGTAGCCAGTGTTGTAGATAGGATGCTGGCAAAAAGCACAGGTCTGACTCAGAAGGGACAGTTCTTATGAGCCTACAACTTTTGGAGCTGTTCTGTGCATTATCTTCCCTTTGTTGCCCTCCCTTCCTGTGTTTGTGAGACTTACTGCCTCCTGACTTATCAAACCAAGGCCGCAGACTTCCACAAAGCTCATCAAATCCATATTCCTATGGCCAGAGTTCAATGGCTGGTGCACTTCTCTTCTTCCTTCTCCTCTGGGAGAAATTCCCCTCTGGAGAATCAATAACTTCATGGAATGAAATTGTCATTGGACAGAAGGGTTCATGCAGTCCATTAATATCTGATTTTTTTTTCAAAAAAGAGAGAAAGAAATTCACCCGACAAACTGGACCTACATGTCACTTTGTTTGTAAATGTGCTTGGGAAACTGAAAGATGGAATGAATTTGATATAAATGCCAAGGACCCACAGCCAATTTGCTTTAATCTGCTAATATAGTTGAGACTGAAATGTATTATTATCTTTGCATATATTACATTGAAATGCAGATGATAAGAACATCTGTGTAATCTGTAGGGTGAAAGGACAAAGGGTAGCTAATAACCAGGAAAAAATCTATTTACCCATAACCCCTTTTATATAATTAAATACTAATTAGGGTTCTGAGCTCCCAAATTGGCTGATTCTCTACCCTTTAGAACAGCAAAGTTCATGGCTGATAGCTCCCCTTGAAGAGAGATCAGGTCATGGATACCAGCCACATGGCCAAGGGTTTAGAAGAGAGCATGACAGTGAGAGAGAGAGGCAAGAGAGAGAGAGAGGCTTTAAGTAAAAGTGTGACAGAGGAGGCTTCTTGGGGGTCTGTGCAGTGCTTCACAGCACCAGCTTCCTACATTCTCAGGCAGGCCACCCCTCCAGAATCCAACCAAGGACCTAAAGGATTGCAAAAAGGTCAACAACAGTTTGCTGCCCCATGAGTAATTTAAACATGTGACTTATGATTAGGGCTGTCGATTTGGTTTGTCCCAAACCGAAAAACAGCCTATTTCCCCTGATTCGGCGGTTTTTAGTTCGAATGGAACCAAACTCAAAAAAGGCGGGAAAACGGGGAGCCGAATTCAGTGAGTTCGGGGTTTTGGCAAATAAATTCAGCCAATTTGGGGTTCGGCGCAGCAGCATAACCGTCAGTTAGTAAGCAGCATTCTCCCGCGGCCAATCAGTCGCGATTGAGTGCATGAGCCCAGCTGCTGTGCAGCCCTGGGAGAGAAAGAGAGAGTATCTGTTTGTGTGAGAGAGATCCCCCTTGGGGGGGTGCGTGTGCACATTCGAGCCATTCTGTGGCTGCAGGGGGCGCCTTTTTTGGGGTAGAGCCCCCAAACTTTCAGCATAGCTTCAAAGGACCCTTCTTACAAGAACCCCCAAGTTTTGTAAAGATTGGATCAGGGGGGCCGAAATATGGGCCCCGGAAGGGGTCCCCCCACCCTTAATGTGCATCTCTGACAATGGGGGTTTGCAATTAGCACAGCTTGCCTCCCACACCCAAAGCTCTCAGCCCGACAAACAGCTGAGCTGCGGGGAGCAAGGGCGGGGCAGGTGCGAAGAAGATGGAACAGAAGACATCCACAGTAAGACCCATTTTGGGGCTTTTCTCTATAATTTTTCTCCTGTGTGTGTGTGTGTGTGGGGGGGGAAGCAGAGTCTCTGTGTGTGTGGGGAGGGAGCAGTTTCTGTGGGTGGGGGGGAAGCCAAAGGGGGCTTTGGGTGTGCCCCCGAGTCTCTCTGTCCCTGGTTTGAGGGGGGGGGGGCTTCAGTTGTGTGTCCTCAGGTTTTCCCTCATTCATAAGATCGGTTAGGTCTATTTTGATGCTTGCTCAAAACTGGTTTTCAAATTGTGACTTAAAGAATGCATTTGCCTGGTCCCGAGTCCGATGCAAAAGGGGAAATTCCACCCCTCCTGCTCCTTATGCATAGCTAGCCTGCCTCTGTCCCTTTCCATGGTTTGCAAACTCCCAGGCTTCACGTGTTGCTTTGCATGGTTGCAAACGTGTTGCTTTGCATGGTTTGCATGGTTGCAAACGTGTTGCTTTGCATGGTTTGCAAACTTCTTCGTACCTGCCCCGCCCTTGCTCCCCCCCAGCTCAGCTGTTTGTCGGGGCTGGGAGCTTCCGGAGTGGGTGGCAAGCGCTGCTAATTGCAAACCCCCATTGTCAGAGAAGCATATTAAGGAGGGGGACCCCTTTCGGGGGCCTTATCTCAGCCCCCCAACCCAATCTTCACAAAACTTGGGGGTTCTTGCAAGAAGGGTCCCCTCAAGCTACGCTGAAAGTTTGGGACCTCTACCCCAAAAAATGCCCCCCCCGTAGCCGCGGAAAGGCTCGATTGTGTTTTTAATGGCTTTATTCGGCCGAATTTTTCCCCGAACTCCGGATTGCACGGACCCGAAGCGGGGGAGTTCAGACTTCGGCATTTCTTGAATAAAAACGGGCCAAATTTTGCTGAATCTGAATTTTACCAATTTTTTTTTCAACAGCCCTACTTATGATTGCCAACCACCAGGTACTAGCTGGAGATGTCCTGCTATTACAACTGATCTCCAGCCAACAGAGATCAGTTCACCTGGAGAAAAATGGCTGCTTTGGCAATTGAACTCTATGGCACTGAAGTCCCTCCCCTCCCCAAACCCTGCCCTCCTCAGTCTCTGCCCCAAAAACCTCCCGCTGGTGGTGAAGAGGGACCTGGCAACCCTAATGTGACTGAGGACACCTAAGACTTAAATTTTTTACCCGTCAGTAATACTTGTGCAAAAAGCACCCCATGGCCTCAGTATTCCAAAAAGACCATCTGGCAAGCATAAAGAGAGCATGGTACAGGTAAGCAAAAACTGAAGGCATAATTTCACCTCCAAACAGTTAAAGCTACCTATTATGAAAGGCAAATCAGAAATGTACATGTCATTTAGGCCAATGAGAGAACAAGTTAACCAGCCAATCAGAGTCACAGGGCAAGTAATTCTGGGTGGGTAGTCATGCTAGTTTGCTACAACAAACAGAAGTCTTATGGCACCTGAAAGACTAACAGACAAAGCTAACTAAACATCTGTGAAAGATGGAAATATCAGGCTGATAAGCCAGAGGTGGGGGTCTATTCTCAGGGAACAAATGGAAGTTCCTTCTAGCCAAACTGAACATATATACAATAGATCATTAATTTAGACCACAAAAGGATCCCAGGAAACCTGAGGCGTGTGGAACACAAAGGAAGTTCATCCTTCACGTAGCAGTAGGTAGGGTTGCCAGGTCCCTCTTCACAACCGGTAGGAGGGTTTTGAAGTAGGAGCCTGAGGAGGGCAGGGTTTGGGAAGGGGAGGGACTTCAATGCCATAGAGTCCCAATAGAGTCAAAGCAGCCATTTTCTCCAGGTGAACTGATCTCTATCGGCTGGAGATCAGTTGTAATAGCAGGAGATCTCCAGCCACCAGTTGGAGGTTGGCAATCCTAATTCCAGGAGTGTTGCCACTGATTTCAATGGACTGTGGTCTGTGGATCATATTGGCATTTATTCTGCTTACACAGCCATATAGTACCAGTGGGGTTAAATTACACTTGTGCTTTTTGCATATATATATGTGTGTGTGTGTGTGTGTGTGTGACTGAGTTCTAATATATATATAAGAACTCAGTCACACACCAGTCTAGTAGTGAGAACGACTGTCTGAAACCTTAAGTTATGAAAGGGGTTCCTTTTTGGAAAACATTCAAGCTGCCACTTTTGCATCTCACTGAATAATATCTTGCTTTTGTTGTGTGAGATTTCTCACTTGAGTGCATTCATCTTTGTTTAAGGTATATGAGAAATCTGGGAACTCTGGAATACTTTAACATCGCATGAAATTAGCCTAGTTTAGCTGCCCTGGCAAAAAGCAGAGAGCTGATTCGGGGATAACGTTGTGTTGCCTAAAAGCAGTCGATCAGGCATGCAGTAACTGCGCAATCAGCTATGTGCTGTACTTACGGAAGAAGTGAAGTATTTATCAAGAGCAAAGTACTTTCACACCGCGTAAAACTGAGCCACATCAACTTTGTATTTATTGCAGGGAAAGCTGTGTGAAATTTTTTTAAAAAACCACGTTGCTGCCAAGAATGTCCATTACCAGTATCAGGGAAGCTTCTCCTTCTTGTGCCACTCCGACGAGTCCCACCACTGTGACCAGTGATCAAGGAAAGGGGACTGGGAAGTCGATTGCACAGTGTAAATCAATGTAATCAGTAGGATGTAACAACTAATAAGCAACATAATTGAACTAACATTACAGACATCTGAAGCAAAGCAAAAAGATCCCACATCACCCTTCTTAGCCTCCTCCATCTGCTTTGTTGCCATGAGCCCTGCAGATGGGGGCATTTTTCTCCACTTCTGAGGGTTTGCTTAAAAAGTTACTGGAATGGGAGACTGTTTCTATATTGGGTGAAAAGATTTGGCCCCATTGGTCATCCAAATGTCTTCTGGTTGGGCGGAAGCTCGATGGCCGTTATTAGTTTGTGCTCCGTCAAGGAGTTTTATTTTTTTTTACTTTTTAGCTTTATCTCACTTTGTTTTGGCTAGTTTTATCTGCCTGATATAAGCTCTAGGCAGACTTGGCTTGCAAGACTGGAACCATTTACAGACGGAAAGAAAGAAGAGAAATGTCTCAGTTTGAGAGAACAAGTGGTTTGTTACCAACTCACTGATACTATCAGCTTCTTAATCTTGGATACTGAGTGAAAATATTCACCAGAAGTTCTCATTTTGAGCTCAGCAATGGGGCTAAACTGACAGCCTTGCTTTGTAGTCTGCAAAAAGTGGAGGCTGAGGGGAGCTGAAAAAATTGCCAGCTACTCACCAACACCAGCCTGTCACCATGCCAATTCCAGAACAATGTCAATACTAAGAGTTGTGCCAACCTGCTGCCTACTGTCCTTATAGTGCAATCCTATTCATGTTTACTCAAAAGTAAATCCTACTGAGTTTAAATGGGGTTTAATTCCTAGTAAAAGTCCGTAGGATTGCAGCTATGGCCCATTAACATATCACTTAGTAACCAGCATGCACCTATGCCATAATGTGAAAAGAAAACACACTTCTCAGAATCAAAGTTTTGCAGATATTCAGGAGCCATCCAAAACAGGTATACTCAGAAGTAAGGCCCATTTTATTAACTGGGGCTTCCCCCCAGGGACGTGCTTTTAGGATTGCACTGTTAATCTTCTGAACTTAAGCCAGTATTAGTTATTTGTTCCAAGAGGTAGAATATGGGTGTAAATTTCAATGCAATAATACATTCTGTATGTGTGCATGTAGCCTTAATGATAGGAGCTGTGCCAACTCTGGGCCCACCCACAAGTTAGCAGGTTCATAGACTGGACCCCTTTGAAGGGCATATATCTGGTTGGGGGCCTAAGTAACCCCTGCCCTAGTGAACCCATGCCGTTGTGAGAACAGCTTTCCTAGGGAGTCCTTATCATGGCAGCTACCCTCACACAAGACATATTTTAGGCCTGTGCAGAAAGCTGGTACATGTGCTGACTCATTGTGTGGGGAAGGAGAGTGGGCAGAAGCACACTGGCTCCACCTCCACACCTCTGCACCATCTCTGAGTTGTCTGCATGGTGCAAACACATGGAGGAAGTGACTATGCACACACACCCTCTTTGTGATGAGCATAGGGTTGCCAGCTCTGGGTTGGGAAATACCTAGAGATTTAGGGGGTGGAGCCTGAAGAGGGCGGGGTTTGGCAAGGGGAGGGACTTCAATGCCATAGAGTCCAATTGCCAAAGCAGCCATTTTCTCTAGGGGAAGTGATTTCTATCAGCTGGAGATCACCTGTAATAGCAGGAGATTAGGGGAGGGGCTGTGGTTCATTGGTAGAGCATCTGCTTGGCATGCAGAAGGTCCCAGGTTCAATCCCTGGCATCTCCAATTAAAGGGACTAGGCAAGTAGGTGATGTGAAAGACCTCTGCCTGAGACCCTGGAGAGCCACTGCCAGTCTGAGTAGACAATACTGACTTTGATGGACCAAGGGTCTGATTCGGTATAAGGCAGCTTCATGTGTTCATGAGATCTCCAGCTACCACCTGGAGGTTGGCAACCCTAGATCAGCAACATTCAGAAAGCAGTGTTGTGGATTACAGGAAGGGAGCATTTGTGCAGACACTTCTTCTATACGTTTGTACCATGCAAACAACTGGGCAATCTTGCAGAGGCAGTTGATGGAACCAGCATGATTGTTCCTGCTCTCCCTCCCAACATGCTCAATGCATGGATGGGTCGTTTGCACAGGGCTTTTATGAAGCCAGGGTTGTAGAAAGGATCTCTGTGTAAGTAAGAATCAACTGCTGTAATTCTGAAAGGACCCTGGGCATTGCAGAGCCTGGCATATGTACAAGCCCGACCCATTTTTATAGCTATAGACATTAAAAATGAGTTTCAAAGGAATTTGAACATTCTTTAAGAGAAAATACATATGGAAGACCAGGTAGGGCTTCAAAAATTACTTTCTTTGACATGTGTGTTCTTTTGCACTTGAAAGGTTACACATGTTTTGTCATTTTGGTGGCTCACTGAAGTCATTCAGACTAATTAACACCCTAGAGTTCTAATTCTTTTGCAAGTCCAATTTCTTATGTTAAGAATATGCATTATTCTTTCTGAGAGATGTATCAACATCTCGCCTAATGGTGTAGTTCAAATTTATGCCACTTCTAGAAGCATTGCAAATTTGCAAACCATCTCAGGAACAGAAAGCTCTTTTTCTCATTTAGCGTAATTAGCACCACCCTAAAGCACCACTCTTAAGCAATGTGAAAAATGATATTTCTCCATGATGAAATTGTTTTCCTTCTGATCTGTTAAAATAGCTTTTTAGATTCTTCACTAAATGTCACAGCACCCAAGGATTGAATCCAGGCAGATTTTTTTCTCAACCTCTACCAATTCCCTCCCTTATTGCAGCCTCCATACCACATACCTTTTATCCATGCAGATCCCATGATCCCCAATACATCCTCATTGGTTGTCACAGGGGACCCCGTCCTCCCCTTTTTACCAGTGGGAAAAGCTGTTCAGAGCCAGCCCAAGATCTGAATAGGTGGTGTTACAATCTACATGGGCATAATATGGGTCATGTGTGTTTATATGTTTTTATTGAATTATATATATTATTGTAAACCTTTCAATGTTTTGTTGTTTGCTGCCGTGGGGACCTTATTTGGGTGAAAAAGCAGCACAGAAATGTTTTAAATAAATAAATCCCCACCCAACTGACATAATGCAATGAGAATGTAATTGGGTATGAATAAATATTTCAAAAAACAAAAATAGTGAAACCTGCTTATGGGCTTTTGAGGGGGGGTCAGTTCTGGACTCATACTACTTCAGTTTATCCCCTGATTTCTACACATATTTTTGTGCCTTTAATTTTCACTTCATCTTTTTGTTTGTCCACTCCCCCCACCCCCCAATGTTTCTTTTACCCTGAACTTTTCCTGGAAGCCACTTTTGAGTTACCTTTTTTCTCATGTATAATCTTTCTGTGGAGGAGAGTGTTACGGATACCGTGGACTGCAAAACAACAACAACAAAGCAGTGGGTTATAGATCAAATCAAGCCTGAACTGACCCTAGAAGCTAAAATGACTAAACTGAGGCTATCGTATTTTGGACACATCATGAGACGACAAGAGTCACTGGAAAAGTCAGTCATGCTAGGGAAAATTGAGGGCAGCAGGAAAAGAGGAAGGCCCAACAAGAGATGGATGGACTCCATAAAGGAAGCCACAGTTTGCAAGATCTGAGCAAGGCTGTCAAAGATAGGACATTTTGCAAGATCTGAGCAAGGCTGTCAAAGATAGGACATTTTGGAGGACTTTCATTTATAGGGTCACCATGAGTCGGAAGTGACTTGACGGCACTTAGCACACACAATTTTTCTGTCAGTTTTCTTTGTTCCTCCCACTCCCATGTACCTCTAGCCCACTTTTTGATAATTGGACTGTTGTCATCATCAAACCACTCCCCTGGCCCTGAAGAGAAGGGCATTAAAATATGATAGGTTGTACAAGTTCTCTGAATTCCAAGCTTTCATTTTTTGTTAAAGTAAGTCTCTAGTCTTTTCCCTGGTGGAGCTATAATGGAAAAAGCATATATCTGTGAGGGAAGAGGGTAGAAACTTACTTTAAAAAAATGAAAGTTGGCATTCAGAGAACCTGCTTGACCTATAATTATAGTAGTATGTCAATATACTGGTATTTTAGTGCCTTTTAAAAATGCAGCCATGATCTCACTATATCAATGTAAGCAAGCACAAAAAATAAAGAGCTGGAGTGCTGTGATTCCACTACAGATAATGACAACACCCTCCCTTGAAAATCCTGATGATTTAAGGCACATGTGAAAGAAAATAAACTGACTCTACAAGTGTGAAAATGAAGAAGGAGGACAGACAAACAGATTCCACTGCTTGTGGAGAAAATCAGGAGTGAGTCAAGTGTGTGGAAAAGCCTGTGTCTGACTTTAAAAAAGGAAGGGGCATTTTGTGCTCTCTGATATTATGGAGATAGATAGGGTTCCCAACTGGCAATTACCCACCAACTCACTGGGCTGCCCACTGCCCCTCGGCTGGCTGGCAAGCAGAAGTAGGCCAGTTGAGGGGGGGTGTGGCAATCCCAGAAGTGACATCAGTGCGCCGCTTGCGGATCTGTGCTCCCCAGCCCTGACCTGACCAAGCTCTTGCCAGTGGCGTCAGGCGACCTAGCAACCCCAGAGCAGAGCAACCTTTTGAAAGACGGAAGTGCCCATGTAAACACAAGACATCTGGCAATTCTTTTATTAAAGTGCAGAGGATGCACTGATTTTACATCATAGGGGCTCAATGACATTCTCCCTCTGTAAAGTTTTCATAGACTTTTTTTAAATTCAGTTTTAATAAATTGGGCACAGAGATTAAAGCATCAGGAACATGCAACTGAATTAAGCCACCGAAATGCAAATGATGCCATTGATAAGAAGGTCTTTTGTCTCTTTGGCTCTTTCTCTGCCGCTTTTCAATCTGTCTCTCCTTTCCTGCTTTATATTGTTTCTTGATTTCTCTTTTGCATTTTTTTTAGCTAAGCTCTGAATAACATGTCTGTGTTATGTAATCCTGAGACCTATAATTAATTAAGAGAGGGCTCTGCTAGGAAAGCTAGCTGAGAGGTAATCCTCTCCCCTGGCATTAATGCTGCTTCTTTCCTCTTCTAAGACCTCCGCTATTAAAGCTTGAAGCTTCTATACAATTTAGAGATACACAGGCCCTCTTTGGTATTTACAGAGAGTGATTCTAAGCTAAAAAAGGATTAGTACTGTATAAACACACATAGTCTCTATCTTATCTTTGGGAACTAACTCTGGATCACTTGGTTTAAACACTTATTTCTTCAGAAAACAGTTGGTTCAAAACATCCCTATGCATTTATTTCATGTGGATTTTAAAAAAAATATTTGGAGCCCCTCTGTCACGATCTTCATGACTACTGGAATGTACCAGCTGTCAGTTTTTGACAGTTTATGCAACGTATCAGTGAATATTTAACAAGATTTGATATCCAGCCTGTAAAAGATGTCAACATTTAAGATTTTCTGACATGCAGAAATCAACATATAACAGTACCTGGCAAAAGGCATGAGTAGCTATTACTACTGGGAAGCTAACTTGCAACAGAATGTAGTAAACAGAGGTACTGTAAGAGTGCATTGCAATCCTAAACAGAGTTGCCATTAAGCTGAGTGGATTTACAATGGTGTCATTCATTCACCGTCAGTTAGGGTTGCCAATCTCCCCAAGGGGCATGGAGATCTCCCAGAATTATCTCTGATCTCCAGGCTACCGAGATCAGTTCACCTGGAGAACACGGCTGCTTTGGAGTGTGGACTCTATGGCATTATACTCCGCTGAACTCCCTCCCCTTCACTCCAAGACTCTGTGGTCTTTAAAAAATGTACTTTCCTCCCAAACAGTCCTGTTTACTTGCCACTAGTTTCAAGCGTAGCCACTAGCATTTAAGCCTGGGCATTTAAAAATTGGAGTGCACATACATTACATAGCATATGCGGGGGAGGAGCCAAGATGGCGACCGGATAGTAGCTGCAGTCTTATGCTCCGCAAGTACAACAATATTTTCTTTCTCCTTATCCCTTATTCATGCCACCTGGACTATTTCTGCATAACACTGCTGGGAGAGTTAGACAGCTTCTGCATTTGTGTTTTGGTTGGACGGACTTAAACTCTTATCAAGTTTAATATGGGAGGTGGGAAACGCCCAAGGGAACAGGAGGAAATATCCTCTCCTCCTGCCAGCAAACAGACAACAATAGCTGACTACTTTCCCTCAAGGAACGTTACAGTTTTTAATGTGCCTACTGAGAATCGGTTTACTCCTCTGGAAGTCAACATAAATGAGGAGGACAGTGTTGGTGTAGATGAAGATGTAAATAACTCCGCTGTTCCCTTTAAGGATTCAGATAAGAACGAAGAGCAGATGGAACAGGCCGAAGTTATTCTGAAACTTTCTGAATTAACGGCTAAAACAGTTGATATTATTTTTGCCCATCTTGGTAACATCACAGCTGATTTAAAAAAGCTTATGCAAATGGTACAATCTCTAACAGATAAGATGCAGACTCTATCGAAACATAAGGAACACTCTAATTATCCTTGGCTTCCACCCCTTACCTCAGCAACTGTAAGTAGGGCTCCTGAAGAGTCAGCAAAGAGGGAAATTGAGAGGAACCAGCAATGCAAAAATTGCCAACAACTACTGATTCTTCAGCCTCATAAGATTTGCTTAACAGTTTACAAATACAGAGGGTACTTGCCACCATGGAATTCTAAATATCTGGCCACCAAACATCTGAGTGAGTTGCTCAGTATGAGTGGCCCCAATATAGACATTACTCGGGCTGAAACTGTAAGCAACTGGAATCAGGCCCAGAGAATTATGCTCACCTTCAAGAGTTCAAGAATTCCCTCAACGTTGCTGAGACAAAAGGATATGCTGAATAGTAAAGGAATTTTTCCAGTAAGAGCCTTTTCTAACTTACTGATTACTCCCCTCCTCCCAAACCAGCAGACTGTTTGTGGGAGAAAGAAATGGGATTTTGAGACGGGAATACTTGAGCAGGATTTGGCCTTGGTGCCTATTCCAGCTGAGAGAAACCACACTACCCAGGCAGAGATGGATAAAAACCCTATTGAAGAGAAATCACCAGTAACTCATACCAGTCTGGATTGTAAGGAGCTTAACAACATGATGGAAGAGGAAATACTCAATATCTTTCCCTCTCTCTCAAGAGTTGATCAAGAGGATATCATTAACGGGCTGGATGAGTTTAGGAGTAATTTATTGAAAATGGGGGATGTGCCTGTGAATCAGACGGATCTCCAATCAACTGAGGACATCCTGCAGTGCTCCTACCAACCAGTGCTCCCAATCATCTCCCCGCATTTTAATAAGGGAAAGGCATGTATTGAGCCTCAGCAGAGGGATGAAATTGAATTACCTTCGATACATCCCATAAATGCTGTTATGAACTGGTGTGTTGGTAAAAACGGTTCAATATACATAGACTCATCTGGACAACTGGATATGATATCTGCAGACTGACTGGATGGGGCATTACTACTGAACTCTGTAACTGCACCACAGACTCTTTCATTGGTCTCCTGGAATGTTATGGGTTGGCAGGCTAGGATTAGGGATCAGGATACATATAATTTTTTAACTAAACTTGATTTTATACTTGTACAAGAGACCTGGTGTTTACATACTCCAATACTTAATGGTTTTAAAGCATACGATTTAGCGGCTGATCCCTCCCCTCATGGTAGAGCAAAAGGGGGTCTGGGGATTTTAGTTTCCACAGCCCTGAATATTAGAGTTGAAGTTTTAGCTCCTTACTTGAAGTTTGCTATGGCTGTGGTCATATTTTATAAGCAGATATCTTATTTAATTATTAATATATACTGTCCCCCTTTTAAAACTAAATCTCAAATTGAGACTGTATGGGCGGGGTTTGAGGCTTACATAGGACATCTTATAAAGGTCAATTCGACAACTTATGTGATCATTGGCGGGGACTTTAATGCCAGGGTGGGAAGGGATGACAATAGCTTACACATGAAATACAAGGTTTGCTTTCCCGAAATTAGGAATCCAGTTCTTCCATTTCCTAGATCCTCCAAAGATTTAAAATCAAATTATGCCGGATATAGGATGACACAGATGGCAAACAGCTGCAAATTTTTAATTTTAAATGGCTCATACCCTAACGACCATCCGGCGGAATTTACTTATTGTTCAGGAACTAGGAAGAGTGTTATAGATTATATTATGGTATCTGACAACTTTGTCCAAGCTGTTGAATCCTTTGAGGTGTCCTCTTTTTATGATAGTGATCACTTACCACTTATCATGATGTTTGAATCTCCAGATATTAACCTGCGCATTACAGAAACACACAAAGAGACCCTTACTTACGAGAGAAAACACTGTAGAGTCAGGTGGAATGATAGAACTGATAAAAGTATTAAAGAACTCCTTCAATCGGGTCCTCTAAATGCCTTAGCTCAGAGATTACTAGATGATGAAAACATTGACACACAGCTAGAATGCTATGAACAGATAACGGATGAAATATACAAAGTGATTACTAAGCCTAACTATATACTTAAAAAGAGGATAAATGTACACTCCAAAACCTGGTTTGACAGTGAATGCAGGGAAGCCAAGAGGGCCCTTAGTGCCACCTATATTAAATATCGATGTAGTGAGAATGAGGCCTTGATGGGGGTAATGAAGAGCTTAAAGTCTCATTATAAAGCCCTCATTTGTAAGAAAAAAAAGGAGTCAATGGAGTTAGCTTGGCAACAGCTAACACAAGCAATAAGGGATAAAAACTCATCGTTATTTTGGTCCTTGACCTCGAGCCGTTTAACCAATTCCACTATGGCGTTCAATAATACTATTCTACCTGAAGCATGGGAAAAACATTTTAGATCCCTCTACTCTAGCTTGGAGAGCCCAGCCCCCTCCACTGAGAACTTGAATAGTGTCCCATGCTGGCCCCCTGTGCAATATGCAGAGGTGAGGAATCTTATAGGTACACTACAGAACGGTAAAGCTCCGGGAAGTGACTTAATCTCTGCAGACCTAATTAAAAGGAATGTGGAATGGTGGACACCCCTCCTGGCCGCACTATTCACTGCAGTTGATAGAACAGGTAGGATCCCTCCTGATTGGGGCCTAGCAATAATTGTCCCTATCTATAAGAAAGGTTGCAAAGAAAACCCAGCCAATTATAGACCTATCAGTCTATTAAACATAATTAGTAAGTTGTACGCAAGACATCTGCAATGGAAATTTAGAGATTGGTTAGAACAGGAAAATTGCCTTTCAGAAGAACAAGCCGGATTTAGAGAGGGTCGCTCATGCTTGGACCATTGTATGATTATGGAGCATTTAATAGCTAAATACTCCTCTAAATCAACGGTCTCCCTATATACAGCATTTATTGATCTTAAGTCAGCTTTTGATTCTGTGTCTAGAATCATCCTATGGGAAAAACTGGAAGCAACCAATATAGATAGGCGACTGTTATTTCTGATTAGAGCTCTACATGAAAACACCTCTATTAAAATAAGATGTAATCCCCAGGGTCAGCTGACCAAGGAAATAAGAACACTAAAGGGAGTGAAACAAGGCTGTATATTGGCTCCCTTACTGTTTAACTTCTACATTAATGATCTTGTGGATTATTTGAGAAGTCCAGCGTTTCATCCCCCTAAGTTAGCTGACAAACACCTACATCTTCTTCTTTATGCTGATGATACAGTAATATTATCTAGAACTCCCATTGGTCTCAGAAGGGCCCTCCATGCATTTAACCAGTACTGTAAGGAGAACTGCTTGGAGATCAATTATTCAAAAACAAAAATAATGGCCTTTGCTAAGAGGCCAAAAAACCACTCATGGCGTATAGACACTACCCCGATAGAACAGGTACATACCTATAAATATCTAGGTGTAACTTTACAAGAGTCTGGTTCGAAGAATGCCCACTTAGCCCATGTCTCACTGAATGCTCAGATGAGTGCGGGGGCTATTCAAAGATTTTATTGGTCTAAGGGGGGTAGGAATGTGGCGGCCGCTATTAAGCTTTTTAATATGAAATCTTTGGCTCAATTATTATATGGAGCCCCACTCTGTATAATGGCAAATAAGATGTTACTTGAAAAAACTCAATCTAAATTTTTAAGAAATATCCTCCAAGTATCTACTGGAGTGTCAAATGCTGCCATTCGACTGGAGGTTGGAATGGTTACGGTCGAGGCTAGAGTTTGGATCGCTGCCATTTTTTACTGGCTTAAGCTGATTTACTTCCCTGGGCGACTTGTTTCACTCACCCTGGCAGATACCTTTGTCTCCCCTTGGAGTAAGATGATTGAGCAAAAACTGAGCTACTATGGCCTGTCGAAACAACTTTACAAAACAAATGACTATGCTCAGGCAAGAGAAATTGTTAAACTCCGTATATTGGATGTCGAAAGACAGCACGATATGAATAGGCTAAGGAGCCCTCTTTATGATATAAGTGGGTTGAATAGGGTGGTCATGATGCCATATATTAAGTTATTGGATAACCAGGAATATAGGAGGATTTTTACCCTGTTAAGATATAACATGCTACCCACAGCTGTTCTAGAGGGAAGATATAGAGGCGTGCCATATGGAAGTTGTCTATGTGAGTGCGGTGATGGCTCTGTAGAGACTTTAGAACATATTCTTTTTGAGTGTAGAATATATAGGCAGATTAGAGAATCCCTGATTCTGCCTATAATTGCATGTCACCCTCATGAAAATAGAAGGTCTCTTCTTTCAATCCTGCTATCGGATAAGCAGCAGGAGATTACCTGTAAAATTGCCAAATTTGGTTGGCTGGTTCTTAAAATTAAGAAAAGGCAGAGTGGCGTATAAAGATGCCTTATGTAAATTCATATTTTAATAAGATGTATATTGGTAGTATGTAAGCTATTTTACTTATGGATTAATTGTGTTCTTATTTATATTCTGGTCTATGACTGTTTTAAATAAACTTGACTAACATAGCATATGCAAATAAACAATCCCTTCTTCTTCCTTGCCTGGTAAACTCGGGAGGTGTACAACAGAGCACCATCTGTCACTGAGTCTACAACCAAGAAGTCAATTTCTTACTCCATTTCCGAGCAATGCTGACATTGTGACCCCCACTTTTGCCATTTGTCATCTTCTGTCTTAGCAAGCAGAAAAGGTGACTGATGCAGCAATCAGAATTGGAGATTTTTCAGGCTGTGCCCTCTCCTTTCTCCTTAGAGGAACTCAGCCAGCAGGAGCCAAAGGCCAAACACAAGAGAATTTCCTTGTCTCCTCTTGATATTGATCTTCTGAGCAAAAGGCAAACAAAAGGTTATGGAAAGAGGGGGTGTTTTACAGGTTTGGACACCACATGGAATAAACAAAAAATAGTTTTAGGCCGGTTATCATGAATGTGGGGAAAACAAACCACAGAATATTAAATTGCTCAAGGCCTTGTTGAATACTTTTCATGTAACTTGTGTATGACTCTTGGAAGAGTTACTTGTACAGCTTAGGGTTGCCACCTGCCTGGAGAGAAAAAAATGTCCTGTCCCTTTGGCTTCATGGAATATTATTTACCAGGTGATGTTATTCACCTTCCTGCCATGAATAGGGTTGCCAACCTCCAGGTAGTTAGGAATCAAAGCAAAAACCTCATGCTTATATAGGAGATTAATAAACACAACCAAGCACTGATGACACACAAAAATATATAATGAAAATTCTGCAAATACAATCAATTTTACAAATTCCTGAATCTGTACAAGGTTACAGAAGAATGCTGTTATGCTGAAAAGCAGCGCGGCTACTATAAGCCCAACACTGAAAACGTTCCGGCTGTCGCTTGGGTGGAGGCGATAGTTACTCCGGTGTTGAAGGAAAACCCGGACTGGATTTTCAAACGCCGTGTGTCAATAGGAACTCGGCTTGTCTGATTTAGACTCCAAATAAAACAGCCGCCGTTATGATGTTTAGCCAAAATGAATAAACTTCATCCCGAGATGGGAACCCGGTAAGCCCCATTTCGACGTGGCTTTTTCCATTGGGGAAGTAAATTACAGCGAGAGATGACAGTCTATCTCTATGACACAAAAATACAATACTTATACTAAGGTATATTGTTAAGGTAATCTTCTGCAACTTAAACAATATATAATTACATACATACCAAACACGGAAGAGGATGTAGCTTACAGATCAATGAATGGCATACAGCGATCTTACTAGAACAATGAATTGCAAGAGATTATATACACAGTAATCAAATACAGGTGGTAATGCTGCTTACAAGAAACCTTAAAGGCACAATATACTTGTAACATTTACTCTCTATTGTATAAAAATGAAAATAAACTCAATTCTTCACTCGATGGGGTGAAAGTGGACCAGGGTCTAAAGCTAGGTGCGTAACTCATGGAGGGTCCAAAAAATTCACGCAATTTTATTAAACGCACTAGTTCAAAAATATCTATGTGCGTTTGGAATGCTGTATTTAGGCTTGGGGACAAAGCCCAGCCCAAGATTTAAAATTCTTTTCTCCGCATTAGAAAGATCATAATTAGAAAGATTGACAACTAAGTCATGTTTCTTCTGCTCCATTGGCGGGGGAAAAAATTACCCAAACCCCTGCCTTGCTTTGGATACCGTAGAACGCGTTCCCTCCGGGATTTTCTTACACATTCTGATCTTTTGCAAGACCCCATATCCAACTTACCTGCAGGACATTTTCGTTGCAGTGAATGCAACATGTGTCCCTATGCATTACCAGTCAAAGAATTTACGTGTACCAACAATTACCACCTGTATTTGATTACTGTGTATATAATCTCTTGCAATTCATTGTTCTAGTAAGATCGCTATATGCCATCCGTTGATCTGTATGCTCTTCAGTGTTTGGTATATATGTAATTATATATTGTTTAAGTTGCAGAAGATTACCTTAACAATATACCTTAGTATAAGTATTGTATTTTTGTGTCATAGAGATAGACTGTCATCTCTCGCTGTAATTTACTTCTCCAATGGAAAAAGCCATGTCGAAATGGGGCTTACCGGGTTCCCATCTCGGGATGAAGTTTATTTATTTTGGCTAAACATCATAACGACGGCTGTTTTATTTGGAGTCTAAATCAGACAAGCCGAGTTCCTATTGACACACTGCGTTTGAAAATCCAGTCTGGGTTTTCCTTCACCGGAGTAACTATCACCTCCACCTAAGCGACAGCTGGAATGTTTTCAGTGTTGGGCTCATAGTAGCCGCGTTGCTTTTCAGCATAACAACGTTCTTCTGTAACCTTGTACAGACTCGGGAATTTGTAAAATTGATTGTATTTGCAGAATTTTCATTATATATTTTTGTGTGTCATCAGTGCTTGGTTGTGTTTGTTAACCTCCAGGTAGTGACTAGAGATCTCCAGCTAATATAACTGATCTCTAGCTGATAGATCAGTTCCCCTTCAGAAAATGGCCGCTTTGGCAATTGGATTCTATGGCATTGAAGTCCCTCCCCTCTCCAAACCCCACCCTCCTCAGGCTCCACCCCCAAAATCTCCAGGTATTTCCCAACCTAGCCTGAAAAGCTTATGCTGCCCAAGACATTTTTTTCTCCAGACAGATAAAAATCCTATGTACACTTGCCATGACTTTTGCAATTAACATGATATAAATGGAACATATACTAGCAAATACCCTTCACCCACTGGGAATCAAGAGGCTCAGCTCTGCCTAAAGGTGTGACTGCAGGGAACCTGGCCAGAGCAACAAGGTAGTCTCACAGGTTGGAGTGGGTCACCTACTTTCTTTTTTCTGTCCTAACTTGACAGCACTTGTGATTCAGAAACAGATCTCAAGTACTATTGATTGGATCAGTGTTTTTCACTTTACTCATACCAAACTACTCTGGGTATTCCATGAACAAAAATGCAGGCTGTACGTTTCCTAAATAACAACATTTTGGTAAGGCAGGAAAGAATTTGCATTCAGTAGTTAGAGAACCTGAAAAGTGCTCCAATGACTTCCAGGTCACATTTGAGATACAAAATATAACAACGCTCTTAATTTTCATAACGAGAATGCATTTTGCCCTTTATTATAAGTATGCATGATTTCCCTGCTCGATCATGTCTCTGCTTCAATCCATACTAAGTAAAGAAATAAAATATTTCTCATTTTAAATATGAGATAAAGCTTCACTTGGCCTCGCATATTTGTTCAAAATCCCATTGTAGCTATATCAATTAATTATCTTTGTCTTGCAAATATCAAGAAGAGGGCAGGGTATAAACTTAATAAAATAAAATAATCATTGTTAAGTATTCCAGGATAGAGTTCACTAGGCATTCTGTAAGGCCTGAAACCAATTTCTAGCCCCAAACGTTGCACATATGTAGAATATGAAAACAAAACTGTGAGAGACAAAATTGAAAGTTTCATTGGCTCCAGCTGTTCTCTACCTTCTATCTTCCAGTGCCCTGTTTGAAGCTATATAGCGGATTATGTTGCTTATGACTCATAGCTGAAACTTGCTTTGTGACCTGCTTTGAGTTAACTGAACATTTTCGGCCTTTCACCATCTGCTTTATGCTGGAATTAGGAAGGGTGAATGTGAGCTTCAAGGCTGATTCCAAAGCAGAAGAAAAACAGCTAACCTGCAGCTATCCCTAAAACTTTCTGTGTATTCAGCAATTGTAGTATTGCTAGCCATCTTTGGAAACAGAGATTGCTTGTGAGTGCATGTGTGTAAAGCAGAAGCATAAGGCTGAAGACCAATGTTACAGTACTCTGGCCCTATGTTTGTTCAATTCTGGTATGAAAAGTGATATGCTAGGTAAATTCTCCATGTAGTCAAATGTCTCCCTCCTCTTAGCCAGCACCCCAAGATGATAAGGGGAAGCAGCCATGAAGCAACAGATATTGTGAAAGCATACGGGCTGCCTAAACTCCTGGACTGGATCTGGCAACCCGATATGCAGGCACACGACTACTGTTCCAGCCGCGTGCCCGCTCCAAACGCTACTGGACGACCACTGTGCGCTCCATTTAAACTGACACGGCTGCTCCTGTGAGCTCCGTGCAGCTAGCAGCTAGGAAGCAGAAGCAAGGGCAACCTCCAGTGAACCTGAGAGACTCCATGTTCCTGTGCAAACTCTGTTCCAGCAGCAGCCATGTCGTGGAAAGCAGACAGTCACGTAGTCAGTGCCAACACCCCCCTCTCCCATTGCAACATCAGCAGCTTAATGGGCAATCAGCCGGGATCCTGATATCAGCGATGAGTCGCTCTTCTAGCTATGCAGCAGCGATCCCCAGACATTTGCAGAGATCGCGCCTATTGTTCCAGAACGTTAATCACTTCAGCAGAGATCTCCTGGTTCCTCCCAGGTTGCAAAAGCCATTGGAATCAGAATAGATTTCCAAATTCTCACCATCCCCACCCCAGTAGCCACAGATTAATCCTTTTGTCACCTTTTGTCACCTGGGAACCTAGGAGGGGTAAATCCTCTCTTTCCGCCCCCAGAAAAACAGTATATCTGGGGTGCCCCCAGCCCATAATGTTACCTTAGGTCTTTCCTGGCATCTTTGCCGTTACTCTGTTGGTTTGGTTTTGCGCAGCCTGACCACGCTCCCTCCCGCCTTGCTGGTCAAGTCCACAGGAACCCCTTGCCCCCGCCTTTGCTATTAATTTCTTCTGTCTTAGTCTACGTGAACTTGGACAACACCTCTTCAAGAACGGTAAATATCTCCCCACCAATGATCCCTGCCACGTTGGCATCTGTGCTTGTACTATTCTCTTTGAATTTCTTAGATTTCTCTGTATGTGTGTATGCACCACTGATTTGAAAGAAAACAACATAAACTCTCTTAATTTTGAATCCTTTGCTTCTGTCTTTATTTAAAGGTTACAGTTACCGGCTCTGGTATACAAAGGTTGCTCTCGCTATATAAATATTGTAGTTTGCCATCTTGCTTGCTAATTCCCCAAGTTAAAGAGCAATTTGGCTAACAATTGTTGGAGCCTGATGATCCTGGCATAAACTGATAAGGCTTTTGTGACAGACAGCTAAATACTGATGTGTGGTCCTAATCTTGGAATCCTTGATTGACGGGAGGTTCAAATAGAATTCTGCGGTTTGCAGTTGAGAGAGGCAGTTGGGAAATGACAGGAGTTGACAGAGCTTGACAGTTGGAAGTGGAGAGTTAGAGACTGGCAGCTGGAGTGAAAGGAACACAGTGGTGAAGGATCAAGGAGACTCCTGTGTGAGGGAAGTGAATTGAGTGTCCTTTCCTGAGGGAAATAGTGCCAAAGAAAAGGGGGTGATCCCTAACCAGTTTTAAGGAAGAAAACTGGGAATCTGTGTGTTTTGTTTCTGCCTCCACCACAGTTTTGAGTTTATAATTCAATCAGCCTCATGTGTGCCATATTCTGACTTATACAAATAAAGGTTTTTGGTGGATTCATCATCTTCCTAAGTATGGGACAAAAAAGCAACGTGAGAGGCATTTCATACATCCCTGGGGAGAAGGTGGTAAGGAATAAAAATAGTATCTGTCTTAGCTGTCAACAAGAAACATCTGGTACTGAGGAAGAACTGGGCACACCTGCACTTGGAGGCTGTGGGGTAACGGCAGAAAGAGGTGAAGAAAAAGCAGGGAGGAACACACAATACCAAGACGTCATCAGCCTCCCAAAGGCGGTGGTGAAGGTGGGCCAGGGCAGAGTTCTACTTTACATGCTCAACAGAACTCTCCTGCTTGAGCAGCCTGTGCAGGCAAGTAGGTGAGGCCAAACTTGGGTGAGTGTGGAGTGTACATTTGGCTAGCATAGGACTCATAAGTAATTCCAATAAAGCTGTATTTTGTTTAAAAGAGTCCTTACCCAGAACTTTCATTCTGTTCACTGCTGGATATGGAGCCCATGGGCCCAGAATCCTGCTCTAGGGTCTGATCAGCCCTTGGGTGGGAGGTCAACAGGCCACCACAGGTACAACTATGTACCTGACAGAGTAACAGAAATATTTTATTACTCAAAATATTAAGGGGATCACACCAAGTTATACAATGTGTATATAAATTTTATTCATACACGTAATGTGTAGTTTTTGGGCTTAGATTATTTGTAGTAGCAGTAGTGGCTGTTGTTGTGGTTTTCTTATTATCTATTGTGGCTGTTGTTGTTCGCTTGTTTTGGTTGTTTGTTTTTTCTGGTCAGTGACGGTATTAATAAATTATTATTATTATTACCTGACAGAGCCACCCAACCTGGCAAGTAGAAAATGTAAATATATAGAATAAATTCATGGATATCTAATCCCTTCCCACTCCTCACTTCTTATAAAAACATATATTCATAAATCTCATTGCAGAAATGATATGTTTCCCATTGAGACAGCCAGTCATTTCAACAGCTGCTTTTTCATGCTGACAGAGTCCACGTCCATGTTTCTTTATTTGCCTTTCAATCATGCCTTGTCATGCATCCTGAAAGAAAGCCCTCAGGGCTCAGCTGGAATGGATTAGGACTCCCACATGGCAAGTGACCAAAATTTGTGGGAATAACTTGGATCTGGTTAGCTGCCATGAGGATAGTGGCTGAATGGGTCAAACATGAATGGATGGATGTTATGCTCATGTAGCACCTCCTCCAGGTTAAGAAGTCAGCTGTAATTTGAAACAAGTACTACTACTTTCTGGTCTGACATAAGGGAGAACTGGAAAATCCTTCAGTGCCTTGTTGTGACCAGTCTGCTAAACACTTTGTGGACAAAATCAATCATATCCGATCCAACTTAAACTCCACAAACATGGCGTTGGATGTTCCTGAGGTGGTCTGCTTACCAAGTTTATATGGCTAGTAGTGCAGCTAGGGATGCTAGTCTCCAGATGGGACCTGGGGATCCCCTGGAATTACAGCTCATCTCCAGACTACAGCGATCAGTTCCCCTAAAGAAAATGGATGCTTTGGAGGGTAGACTTTATCACACTGTACCCCTCTGTGGTCCCTGTCTTCCCCAGGCTCCACCCCCAAATTTCCAGGAGTTTGCTAACCTGGATTTGGTAACCCTGCCCCCACATCCCCCTGCTGGTGGTCAGGGGGACCTAGCAACCCTAAGTACAGTGCAAGGATGAGGACAGTTGGGAGGGGTGAGTTCAAGCCTCAACTCTTGCCCTTTCTGCATACTTAAATGTGCTACTGGTTCAATGGACAGTGCAGGTGATCAAACTGTTAATAAAAAAATGGATTTATTCCCGGAAAAAAAAAAGAAATAGGAATTATTCAATGAACCATAAAAGTAGTCTGGTACTAGCTGATTTGGAGCAAGGTGTTTGTGTGTTTGCGATACAGCTGAACTCCAGATATCTCTGATGGAGACACTTTGTTTATATCCCTTTCATTCTGGTTTTGAAAGTCGGCTTTGAACCTTGGTTGCCTTAGCTAATGACTTGCATCTGGCTGGAGACAGAAGGAATGCATAACCACTGGTGCTATTGGGCCTTTTAAAAGAGCTTTTGATACCATTACCCATAGTATTCTTCTGGAGTGCCTGGCTGGGAAGGGGCTCAGAAGCACCATTCTACAGCTGTTTCAGTCAATCCTGTTTGACAGCTCTCAGAAGGTGATGCCTGGTGACACTACTGCTCTACCCCATGAACACTGGCTTATGGGGTTCAGCAATATTCTTGTCTCCCATGCTATTTAACATCTACATTAAATTGCTAAGGGAGGTCATCCAGAGGTTTGGTGTGCAAGACTGATAATAAGTGGATGGCATTCATCTCTTTATCTCCTTATTATCAAATTCCAGGCAGGCATTGTCTGAAATCAGTGAAGGCTTGATGTAAGCAAACAAACTAAAACTTAATGCAGACAAGACTTATTTTTTAAAATAACATAGCCATTCCAGAATAAGAAGGACCATTTATATTAGGCGGGGTTATATATCTTCAGTAAGATCAGGTTCACACACTGGAGTGGGGTGTGTTTTTGTGAATCTGGCTCTGCTTCTGTAGAAATCTGGTTGCAGAGAGGGCCAGGAATGTCTTCTAGTACAGGAAAGTCCAGATGTCACCCAAAAACCTATGCAAAAAGCATAGTCCTCTTTGCAGGCAGCACAAGGCAGTATTCACAGCGCATTCCTGAAAGGAATGCCCGCACCAGGCTTAGGAGGCAAACTGGCGGCACAGCCAAACCCTCTGTCCGGCGCCAAAAACCCATGCAACCCTATGAGGGTTGCACAGGAGATACGCCAGCTAAAAGCTGGCATATCTTTACAAAAATAAAAAGGGGCATTCCCGAGCCGAAATGCTTGGTAATTATAGTTTGAAAATGTAAAATGTTTTTGAAATTACTAGACCAAAAAATGTGTATGTCTACATCAGATGGATTTCCCATATCCTTTCTCTTTTTTTCCTTTTTGTATCCCATACCTAAATCAAAAATAAAAACTATATAAAATAAAATAAAATAAAGTCGGCCGCAGCCTGCACCGTTACGCCCCGGTAACGTCTCCCAGGGCGCCGCCGTGGCCTGTGCCAGTGGCCGGAGGCCGGCGGTCGGGGAGTGGCGCCCGGCCCTGCATGCCAGTACTGGAGCCACTAACGCTGGCGTGCGCCTTCCGGGTGCTGGCGGTGTGGGCCCCTGCTCCGGCAGAGTCCATAGTCGGCCTCCTAAGGGCTTTGGGTCCATTTTTCAGTAATGGGCCCTCAGTAGCCTTAATTTGAATGAAGTCTGAAGAAGTGAGCTGTGATTCACAAAAGCTCCTACCCTGCCAGAAATTTTGTTAGTCTTTAAGGTGCTAGTGGATTCTTGCTCTTTTCTACTAAAAAAAATTATTCTGCTATTTGAACTTAATTCTGATGTAATTTTATTCATTTTAATTACAATGTGTTTTTAGGGGTTTTTGTAGCCAAAAGAGTATAAGCACTGCTAATGAATGAAATAATAATGTTCCCCACACTTCCCCCTAAGCCCCTAACTGCTAGGGGAGAGTTGCCTGTGGGAGAGTTCCGGGCGGCTCTATTTTTTTCTCTTTGACTACAGTTCCCTCCAGCTTGCTATGCAGGGAGCCTTCCAAATTCTATACAGGCAGAGCTAGACTGCTTTTTAGGCAGTGATTGTAACATGTAGGCCAGTTCTTGCAGAGCCAAATGACAGAACTAGACATTAATCCAGAAGAACTGCTACACCTAACTCAGTTTGGGCAGCTTTTTAGTTGCAGTTGGCAGCTGGAGCTATTTCACTAAACTATGAATGCTAATAGGGTAACTGATACAATTTTCTTTACAAAAGAAAAGCTTAAAGAATAGGGGCTTTTTAAAATAAAGGTGGGGGGGGAGGCCTGGCATGTTAGATGCTTATAAAATCATGAATGGAGGGAAAGAAGGAGCCTCTCTATTTCATTCAGTTAAATTTATAGGTAAATAGGACTGAGGAGCCCCGTGGCGCAGAGTGGTAAGCTGCAGTAATACAGTCCAAAGCTCTGCTCATGACCTGAGTTTCATCCTGACGGAAGTTGGTTTCAGGTAGCCGGCTCAAGGCTGACTCAGCCTTCCATCCTTCTGAGGTCGGTAAAATGAGTACCCAGCTTGCTGGGGGTAAAGGGAAGATGACTGGGGAAGGCACTGGCAAACCACCCCGTAAACAAAGTCTGCCTAGAAAATGTCGGGATGTGACATCACCCTATGGGTCAGGAATGACCCTGTGCTTGACAGGGGACCCTTACCTTTACCTGAATAGGACTGAGATAAAAAAAGGAAGTACTTCCCGCAAAGTTCTATGTGTGAACAGCAACCACCTACAGGAGCACCTTGCCCCAAAAGGAAAAATTTAGACTGGTTGATAGTTGCTCATATAATTTGGGTCCAGGGAGTGTATGTTCTGGAGGGATTTCACAACTTCCTCCTTCAGGACAGTTAGCACTGTAGTGACCTTTTAAAAAGCATTCAGTATTTCCTGGACCCAACCAGGCAATCCCTTCCAGCCATATGTAATAAGCCAAAACGGCCAAGGGTTGAGAATAGACTTTGCGCGTATGTATATAAGTACTGTCAAGTTGCACTCATCTTACAATGACCCAAGCAAAGGTCTTTCAAGGCAAGTAAGAAGCAGAGGTGGTATGTCATTGCCTTCATCTACAGAGCCATCCTTGGTGGTCTCCCATCCAAGTACAAACCCTGCCCAGCTTCCAAGATCTAACAAGATTTGGCTTTAACATGCTGCCTTCCCTCCCATTAAATTTGTAGGCTACAAGATTCCAAGCAACATGTCTACATCAGTTAGATGAAATGCATGCAAGCAATTGTGATTGGTCTGAGCTGTGATCATATCATGAGATTGTCTTGGAGAAATAATGGCATTAAGTCAAAGCCATAGTCATACCATAGTATTCCCCATTACTATGTATGGGTGTGAAAATCGGGCAATGAAGAAAACTAACAGGAAGAAAGTTTATTCCTTTGAAATGTGGCATTGGAGGAGAGTTAGATACCTTGGACTACCAAAAAGACAAATAGATGGGTTCTAGATCAAATCAAGCCTGAACTCTCCCTGGAAGATAAATAATTCAACTGAGGCTATCATACTTTGGTCACATTATGAGAAGACAAGACTCACGGGAAAAGACAATAATACTAGGGAAAGCTGAAGGCAGCAGGAAAAGAGGAAGACCTCAATCAAGAAAGCCATGGCCTTCCGTTTGCAAGATCTGAGCAAGGCTGCTAACAAGAGGACATTTTGGTGGTCATTCATTCATAGGCTCACCGTAAGTCGGAAGCAACCTGACAGCACTTAACACACACACTGAAGTCAAAGCAGGTATGAGTGATTTCAGCTGAAAATTCTTTTCCATCGGCAGGGATTATGCTATGCCCCCACTTTCAGTCTGAACTGCTGCAGTCCGGGTACAGGTTTGTGAGAACTAGGCCAACATTTCATGCTAAAACTCTTGGTATAATAGCACAGCATATGTGATGGGGAGTCTTCAGAAGCAAGCAGAAATTCTTTGTCAAACTTTGGAAACAATTATAATTTTTTTTCAAAATGCTCATTTCAAGTGGATGAGCTCACTCTCATCTCAAGAAATGAATTTACAAGAAAACGCAGCTCACCCCAGCCTCACTTTCAGTTAAGAAAGGGAAATCTCTTTGGGTGACATTTACTGAAGAGGTGAGTGAGGCAGAGATCATAATTTGCTGATTAAAAAACTAATCCTTATCTTAAGGTCAGAAAACATCAATGAAATGCCAGATAATACGAGGAAAGAGCATGATGACCTGTCAAAGTTTCCAAAACACAGTCTCAAAGAAAATAATAGCTACAAAGACTGTGGAAATCAGAGCTGGAAAATGTGGAATTTAAACTGAGGAAAGAGTGCTTTTGATGCAAGATAAAATTATATATCCATATTTGTGGTGCAGATTATTTTAAAAGATCTCACAAGAGGAGTTGATCACTGCTGGGAAAATTATGTTTACACTGCAATCCTAAATAGAGCAGCCCCCGCCCCCGTCCACTGAAGTCAATTGTCTTAGAAGGGTAGAATGGTTTAGGACTGCACTGCTAATTTAGCAGATAATATAATGAGACTGAATGAATGGTGTCCTTAAAATGTTCATGATCAGGAATATAGACTGATAGGCCATGCTCATGTCATCTTTCGCATTCACCTGTGCAGCAGACGTTTGCAGTAGCAGATGGAGAAGGAGAAGTAAGAAGTAGGGCTGTTGATTCGGTTCGGCCGAACTGAAAAACAGCCGAATTTCCCCTGATTCTGTGGTTTTTAGTTCGGGAAAAGGGGGGGCCGAATTCAGCAAGTTCGGGAGTTCACGAATAAATCCGGCAAATTCGGGGCCGTCAGTAAGCAGCATAACCGTCAGTAAGCAGCATTCTCCTCCCCCGGCCAATCGGTGGCCAAGCTGGGTCTTCTTCTGGCCAATCAGTCAGGATTGAGTACTGGAGGAATCAGCTGATGTGCGGCCCGGCCGGGGAGAGAGAGAGAGAGAGAGAGAGGGAAATCTTCGTGTGTGTGTGTGGGGGGGGGTGCTTGTGCACATTCGCTGCTTTCTGTGGCTGCAGGGGGCGTATTTTTTGGGGTACAAACCCCAAACTTTCAGCAGAGATTCAGACAAGCCTTCTTAAGAGACCACCCAAGTTTTGTAAACATTGGGTCAGGGGGTCCTGAGATATGGGCTCCCCCCTTTTTTCTTTCCATGGCTACAGGGGGCGCATTTTTGGGGGCACAGACCCCAAACTTTCAGTGGAGCTTCAGATGAGCCTTCTTAAGAGACCCCCCAAGTTTTGTAAACATTGGGTCAGGGGGTGTCGAGATATAGGCTCCACCCCTTTTCCCTCCCCCTTTTCCATTTCTGTGGCTGCAGAGGGTGCATTTTTGGGGGTGCAGATCCCAAACTTTGAGCGGAGCTTCAGACAAGCCTTCTTAAGAGACCACCCAAGTTTTGTAAACATTGGGTCAGGGGGTCCCGAGATATGGGCTTTCCCCTTTCCCCTTTTCCCTATTGGGATGAATGGGATCCTGTATGCATCTCCAGAGCAAAACGTCCCGTGCCTAAATGGAATCGTCTTGGATTACCCAGTCCTCCTCCCAGCCACTCCTAATGGAACAGAAGACAGCCACAGTAAGACCCCTTTGGGGGCTTTAATCTATAATTTTTCTCCTGTGTGTGTGTGTGGGGGGGGGGAGCAGAGTGTGTGTGTGGGGGGAGGGAGCAGTTTCTGTGGGGGGGGAGCCAAAGGGGGCATTTGCCGGTTCTGCCTGGGGTGTGTGTTCCCCCTCGAGTCTCTCTCTCCCTGGTTTGAGGGGGGGTTTCAGTTGTGTGTCTTCATGTTTTCCCTCATTCATAAGAGCGGTTAGGTCTATTTGGATGCTTGCTCAAAACTGGTTTTCAAATGGTGATTTAAAGAATGCATTTGGAGTCCCATGCAAAAGGGGAAATTCCACCCCTCCTGCTATGCATAGCTAGCTGCCTCTGTCCCTTTCCATGGTTTGCAAACTCCCAGGTGTCAGGTGTTGCTTTGCACAGTTGCAAAGGTGTTGCTGTCGTGTTGCTTTGCAGTTGTGTTGCAATGCTTTGCAAACTTCTCAGCTGTTTGTCGGGGCTGGGAGCTTTGTGCGTGGGCAGCAAGCTCTGCTCAGAGATGCACATTAAGGGTGGGGGACCCCTTTCAGGGCCCATATCTCAGTCCCCCCTGACCCAATCTTTACAAAACTTGGGGGGTCTTTCAGCTGGTAACATCAGATAATGTGTATGAAGACTGAAGTGGTGTGGAGAAGTCATGTTTAGGGGTTGCTCTCTGTGATGGAAATACTAAAACTTGCTAAGTCTCAAGAGTGCCACCTAGAACATCTGGACCCCTAGATTCCATTAGAATGAGCTATTCTCTTCCATTCCACATTGGACCATTCTGACGGACTTAATCCCTTTTGGACAAAGGACACTCTGGTTTGGACCAGACCATTTATTTGTCATGGAAGTTCAGAGCCATTACCAGGTGCTTGGTGGAGGTAGGACTATATGGTAAAAGTAGCCTCTGACATCAGAGATGGGGATTTGTGTGGAATTGGAGAAATCCACTTGTCATTCTTTGAAAAGAAGCTGGCTTAGGTCCAACTCCATTTAGCACAAATATCTGGACCTTTGGGATATTCCCTTGTCTTCAGCTTTCAGTCTTCAGGGGAAACTGGGTCCACAGGAAACTGAGTAGTGGTTAAGGACTCCTTTGATTTCTTGTTACGACGAAGAACTCTGCACAGGCTCTGAGGAACCTGCTACAGCGTAGGCAACATGTTTAGGTTAGTTCAACTGTATTGCTTTTCATTTGAATATCTCTGTGCTGTTTTTCCTGAGTGCTTTCCCCAATATTTTGTTTTGTCTATTTCCACCCCCTTGTTAATTCAACCACCTTTCCCCTTTTTTTCTCTTTTACAATTAACATTTTTATGAAGACTTTTTTTTTTTTTGCCTTCACTTAGTTCAATCTATTTCCCTGGGATATTTCTCTAAATCTCTTCTCCATGTGCCAGACTGCACAGGTTGCTACCAGGTTGGTGTTATTCTGTTGTTGGTCTAGTACTGCGCTGGAAGAGGGCCTTCTCAGCTAGTCAGTATAGATGTTCTCAGGAGGTTCTGAGTGGTGGCAGCTGGTTACCAGGGTACTTTCCAAGGAACCCTTAGTCTAAGAGAGTTTCCCAGCAAGGAGACACCATTTCCCCCTATCTACTGTAACACTCTCCATCTTGGATTTGTTAATGATGCCAGAGATCTATCTGGGTTGGGGTGGGGGGAAAATTATCATCTAGATTTTTAATCTAAAGCAGGTTTAGGAGATTATTGGGAACAGATAGGCCCACAAAGACTTGCTTTAGCCAGTCACTGGTCTATGGAAATAAACAACCAAAAATTCTATTGCATTTGCTTAAAAGCCGTAGAAAATAATACAATTCCAACACAGTAGATGATGAAAAAATTAAATACACAGAATCCTAAATCATAAACATGTTTTAAAATTTATAAAACTACTAAACATTGTAACATTTAATAATATCAATCTAAACCCAACGGATCACATATTGCAGATTTAACAATACATGTTAATCCAATATCAGCATAATGCCAACTATCAAATAACAAAAGTTAAGTGACCTAGAATAATACCATTAAACTAATGCCTATGGTAGCAGCCCCAAATAACTTTGCTACCTGGTAATAGGTCTTACCTTTCCCCCTTTTGTAGGATTTTATCATAGTGATGCCAGCCACCAGGTGGGACCTGGGGAACCCCCAGTATTACAGCTCATCTCCAGACTACAGAGATCAGTTTCCCTGAAGAAAATGGATGCTTTGGAGGGTGGACTGCATGGCACTATATCCCACTGAGGTTCCTGTCCTCCTCAGGTTCCATCCCCAAATCTCTAGGAGTTTTCCAACCTGGATCTGGCAACCCTATTTTATCATATACTGTTGTCTTGCAATTCTTGGGCATTTGCTGGACCATAAAATTAGTACTGCTATTAAAACATCAAGGAGAAAGGTAAGAAAAAGAAACTCCCTGTATCAGGTTGACCATTAGTTGCTAATGCAGTTTACATATACAATTCATTTATTTTACATGCGTGTAAAATGAGACTGGCTAATACTGAAAATTATATCCTCAGGATATTTATCAATATCTTTATTTGGGCATGTATATGCAATACACGTACTCCTTATATTTGGAAATTTTGGAACTCATCTGAAAAGGTATTATTAGTCTGATATTTACCTAATTTTTTCTCCCTCAAACTCTTTAATTATACAGGTAAGTTGATAACCCTGCATTTCTTGTTATTTGTACCATAATATCTACCATCTGCTATTTTATGCCAGATTTGAGGGGAGCACAGCTGTATGGAGAAAATGTAACACACAATTGTAAGGTTTAAAGATACTTAGAACTTCTGCAATGAATCTGTAGTAATTAGCACAGGGAATAAATGCAGAAAATGGCAATGTCTACATTTGTCAACCTGCTAATAACTCACTGTTCAGAGATTTGAGGCCCAAGCTACACATTATGGATTAGAATTGATTTTTTTTAGGGGGATATTGCTGGTATGGTGGTCAAACAGTGCCATTGATTATGAGTTAGAAGGTTTAGATTCATTTAGGTAAACCAAGGGATCACTTTGTAACTCACTCACACTTATGGAAAATAATATTATTTCCAGTATCAAGGGACAAAGACATTGAAAGAGTCAAATGGGAGTTATACCATTAACATAGGCCTTATCATTACTTACTAAGGGACAGATAATGTGTTGAAAGGCTGATGAGACAGACAAAGTGTAAAAGCAGTTGGAGATGGAGATAACTGGATTAGCCAGTGTCATCATTAGGATTGCCAACCTCCAGGTGGTGACTGGAGATCTTCCACTGTTACAACTGATCTCCAAGCTACAGAGATCAGTTCCCCTGGAGAAAAACGGCCACTTTGGCAATTGGACTCCATAGCATTGAAGTCCCTCCCATCCCCAAACCTTACCCTCCTCAGGCTCCACCCCCAAAATCTCCAGGTATTTCCCAACTTGGAGCTGGCAACCCGTCATGTCATTTTTGTTTGGACTTGCCAGCCAAAGTTTAATTAAAGTGATTTTGGAGAGTCAGTGTAGGAATAATTTTTTTAAAAAATTGAAAAATATGTCAAGGAGTTTTTGCGTACTTTTGTTCATTTTAAAATGGAAAGTCCAAAGCTGAAAAAAGTGGCAGGCGGGATCCAGCTGACCTATACTGATAATCTGCCTAAAGGACAACTCTGATGAGACTTTTCTGTCCTCAGAGAACATGCAGTTGATGCACAGGATATCTAATATGAAACTGCTATATGAGTATTTTTAGCCCCACCCTGAACTGGATGGCCCAGGCTAGCCTGATGTCATCAGATCTCTATGCAGACATCATCAGGATCGCTATGCAGAGGAATGCAATGGCAATCCACCTCTGTTCGTCTCTTGCCTTGAAAACTATACTGGTTGGGTTGCCAAGTCCCCCCTCCTGATTGGCGTGTGTGTGCGATGACATCATTTCCGGTTTTACTTCTGGAAGCACTGCATTGCTGCGGCCACTTTAACACTCAAATCACCAAATTCTGGAGTGGGTGAGTGGATTGGCAGGCAATTTCCCACCAAAACACCCACCTGGCAACCTTATCTGTTGGGCTGCATAAGTCAGCTGTGATGGCACTTTACGCACACATTTTTAGCCCCATTCCTCTTTGAAGTGTATGCGAGTGGTGACTGGGCTTTTGGTTAACCTCTGTGGAGTTTTGGTGAAAATCCAGGTCCAGACATGAATTTATTCTTACAGTCAACAGTCTTTTTTTTTTTTTTTTTTGGTTTCTTTCTTCTCATCCTGGGCAGGAGAATGACAGTTTGCTTCAGGCCTTTCCATTCCATTCATGTGAAATCCCAAGGCTGTTCACCTAGAGTGCCTCATGGTTCACCCTGTGATGGATTTAGGAGCCATTAGAGTTGATGTGGAGAGAAGATGAGATCTATGCCTTCCCTTTCAATGGTTTTCAATTGCCCAGTGGTGATTTACTGTCTGCCCTTATCCAGTGAATATCATAAAAGGGACAATGTGATAAAGGCACAATGGCATTTCTTGGCATGATATAATGGTGAACATTTTAATTATTTCTTTATGGTGGAAATATGATGAAAGATGCATTCCAGCTGTTGGTGGGGGCCATTTATAGAACATTATATCCCATGAACTTTGCTCAAACCTTTTTATTAATCTAAATGGAGTAGCTGGTATTAAAAATCCAATCTTTTATCAAATTAAAATTGAAAAGGGGAAAAGTAACACTGACCACTCTTGTTGTTAACAGTTGCATTAGGAATACTGAAGAGACAATGATTCACCTAGACTACTGCTCTGGGGACCTGGATGTATTTTGTTGCTCTGCCCTTAGCTTAAAGAACTTGGTCAACTCCTTTGTGCTCAATAAATCACATTTCTTAATATATACAATGGGGATGATAATACACTCATTTACACTGTTTACATGGTTTGAATACACGGGCAGCAAACTTGGCAACAAGATGGAAAATTTTGCTACTTTGCCCTCACTCATAATTACTTCAGACTGAGTGACAGCTTGTACTATCAGGTTAATGGTACCTCTGTGGGTACCTGCGCAGCCCCACAGCATCAAAGGTATTTATGGCTGACTTAGAGCAATGGTTCCGCACAAAATCCTGTTGTACTTGAGATGTATTTTCAACACCTGGACCAAATGGAGAGGCAGGCTTCAAGAGATTCCACTAGTACTCCCGTGACTTCCATCTCACAATCAACCTAGGCATGGGCCTGTCCACACAACAGGCCTATTTTTTGGACAACTACATGATAAACACATCATAGAGCTTTGGGAGAATCCTAGAGCATCCTGTGATGTGGTGACATCACTTTTGGTTAGGTAGCTAGAAGGGATGTTGTGGCATCAGAAGATTGACATTTTGCCCCTCCTATCCCCACCCATCCCCCAAGTGTTGACAGGGGATGGGGGGAGTGCTGGCAAGGTTTTCCATGCTGGTGGCATGCAAATGGCAACTCTATATTAAATTAACAAGCAAAACTAGGGAGGCAGTGCTGTAAATAGTTGTTGTAAATAGTCTCTATATTTTTCTTGATCATATTTGAATTTTACATAATTACATCTCTCCTGCATTTCATGGCCCTTGGCCCTGCTGTTTAGAGCATTTTTTGTCATAACCTTGCATACATATGTCTGTCAAGTGAGAACCCACCTTCTGTATCTGATAAACTGGAGTCTCTGGACCATGGAAGTTTATTTAGAATAAACATTTTGTTAGGCTTTAAGGTGCCACAAGTTACCTGCTCATTTTCTGGCAGCTTTATTTTACATGCAGCAATAAAAATCATGATCAGATTTTCAGCAATGCTGAACTTCCACAATATAAACAGTGACCAGAATACCTGAAGAGTTGAGAATATTGAGCAAGAACAAGAGATGTAAACAATGGCATCACTTGGATTTTGACCTGAATGTGATAGGAATATTGAGCTGCTTGGTCAAAAGTTTAGAGAAGAATCACTGTGTGTACTCTGGGCATTTTAAAGAAAATCCGATTTCCCTCTCCCCCACATAGTCTAAATTCTCCATCAAGTAAAGTTGCATCTGAAACTTGTGTAAATAATATAACTTAAACCACTGTGCATCTATGTCCTTGCTTTACATGAAGCATTCTGAGAACACAGGAAACAACTTGCTAGATCAAATATAGGTTTACAAAGTCAAGCATGATGACTGCCGACAATAACTAGATGTCTCTGAGAAGGTTACAACCAGGGTATATTGATGATAACCATCCTTTGGAGTTTGCCTCAAGCCCCCATGCTCAAAGTGTTCTTCTGAATATGGGTGTTTCATCTGGCTGTGATGACCTTTGATACCTCTATGCTTAATATATGTACTCTACGATGTCTCAGTGAAAAAGTCAGAATATAAATAGTGTAAATAAAAACTAATTAATTAATTTCTATCACCACATCATATGGAATTAGTTCCATGTTCATTCTGCATTGTGTGAAGAACTACTTCCTTTCACCTGTCCTGAAAAATCAATGAATATCACTGAATGACTTGAAGTCCTGGATATATGAAACAAAGAAATTTCTTTCAATACACCCTCTTCCTGCAATTTATAACTTAATCAAATCGTCTCTTTCCTTAGCAATCTTTTTTTTCAAGTACAAAGTCCCCTGAAGTTTAGCCTTTGTTTGACAGGAAGGTATTTTAGCGGTCTTTTTCTGTACCTAGTGTTCTGCATTAGAATGCTACGGGCACGGAACCCACAAGGACTTCCTGAGGTCATTTCATTTCCCCCTGAATCTCCTTCCCCACACTATTTCTTCTTTCTTTCCTCCTGGCAGCCCCCGTATCCTCTTTCCTTTCTTGACTTCTTCTCACTCACCAACCAACCTTTATTTTATCTGCCCCCCAGTCTTGTTTTATTTATTTATTTACTTCATTTATACCCCATCTTTCTTTCCACAGCTGCTTACATCATTATCCTATCCTCCATCTTATCCTCACAACAACTGTTTGAGGTAGGCTAGACTGAGGGGAAATGTCTGGCCCAAGGTTACCTAGCAAATTTCCATGGCAGAGTGGTGACTTGAATCTAGGGAGTATTCTTCACTGAGATTTGCTGCTGTTTCGACGCTGATTTGCATCAGCGTCAAATTTTGGTTATTCACTGGAGATCCGTATTTCCCCCCACTGAGCAAAATAAGCCACATTAAAAGAGAGGCAATCCAAACCACTTTTGAGATGATCTTTCCTGTGGATGCGTGTTTTGTTGCTCGGATGCCCATGAAAAAATGTATGCTTCGCTCCCCGGGACGTCTCTTTTCTCCTCCCTCAAGAACGGTGATTGGCTGGGGGAGTTTCGCGCTCGGACAAGAATACCACCCCTTTTTCTGCCTGCCTGCCTAGAATCCTGGCACTTCTCTCCCTCCGTCCCCGCACGCCTTCCCCGCCCCTCGCCCGGGATGGGCCTTGGAGCTGGGCCCACACCTCCAAGCCCAGGGGGATGTCGGACTGATGGCTCCAGGGGGAGACCGGCGGGGCCACGCCATGTGCTCCTCGCGCTCTGGGGGTGGTGGTGGTGGCAGCTCAGTCTAGGGCAGCTGGACCCGTGGGGAGGGATGTTCAAGGGAAGGGGCTGTTGGCCCCTCTACCCCAGCGGGAAGGGGGGAATTTTGAGAATTCGGATGGGAAAAATGTGCATCCTGAGAGTGGAAAACCCAAGGCAAAACTCCCTCCCATCACTCTTCTGAAGAGTGGCGGCCAGCCTGCTCTTATCTCCCTCCTCTCGATGCACTGTGGCCGGATCATGGCCGGCACGCAATCCAGGGGCCTTCTTTCCTCCCCCCCCGCCATGCACATTGGCTGGATCGGGGCTGGTGCGCAAGCTAGGAACCCTCCTGTCTCTCACGATGCAATGTGGCCGGATCATGGCCGGCGCGCAATCCAGGGGCCTTCTTTCCTCTCCCCACCCCGCCATGCACACTGGCTGGATTGGGGCTGGCGCGCAAGCTAGGAGCCCTCCTGTCTCTCACAATGCAATGTGGCCGGATCATGGCTGGCGCGCAATCCAGGGGCCTTCTTTCCTCTCCCCCCTTCCATTACCACTTTCAGCTAAACACTTTTCTGGGCACATGGATTCCCTGCGCCCCCCCCCCCCAATCCTGTCTATCATTAAAGGGCAGTGGGTTCCACACCTATAGAAAATGGAAGCTTTGAGGAAAGCGCTGCCTTGCCCCCCCCCCCAATTTGGAATCTGACTGTTCCAAAAGCAGAACAGAGCGAGGGTGGAAGAAAAATGGAGGAGACCAGAGGGACTGGTGCTTGTTTTTTGCGCTGGGGCTGGTGAACCGCACGAGGTAATCTGCTGGGCGGAGTTGGGGCGGAGCTGGGGGCAGGCATAAACAATGAGCCTGTTGGAAGGGGAGGCCTCCTGCAAAAGGGACAGACCAAACCGTTGTCAAATACAGCGTACTTTGTTCCCATGAAAAACCAAAACTACAGATAATTGACGGGAATAAATCGCGGCCATGAAAAAAACATTTAAATTGTGGGTTTTTTTAGTCCATGGCAAAACAGAAGCAAAATCTACCATGAAAAATGCCCCTAGGTCTCTTGGATTCTAGTATGATACCCTAAGCACTATACTACATTGGCTCTCAGCTTTTCCTTCTTCTCTTCTAAGGCAACATCTCCCTAGGAAAAGTCTTACCAAGTTGCAAAAGTTATGCAGCAGCAAGTCATTCAGGAGAACTGTGTGGTGACAAGTACTGGGCTTAGACAGGTTGCATAACTTCTATGAAGGCTGCTGCTGGGCCCAGGTGAATTGTGTGGCATCAAGTCATGCGGTAGCCACCAAAGCACCTGGGTGAGCTGTACAAATTTCATGGTAGCAAGTTGCATAGTGGTTGCTGCTAGACTCAGCCCTAACGAGTCCTCCCTCCAGGACAAGAAGAAGGGGAGTAGGGGTGGACTAGGAGGCCGAACTAAAAGGATCTTTCCCTTTGCATTTTACTGACAGAAACCAACATTTGAAGGCTAGCAATATTGTGGTTGCCTAATAACTCCCACAATGACCACTGAGATCTCAGGAGGCATTCATTTCTTAAAGTTACTGTTTCTCCTTCTTTTTTTGGGGGGGGGTCTAACTCTCCAATGTATTTTTAAAAGATTTCAGACCCCCCTGTAAATCTGGTGCTTTTCTTGAGTTTTTAGAAAGATCTGTCTTGTCTGACCCTGGTTTCAAGCTCTGGATTTACCTATCCACCAATGGGGTCATGCTGAGAAATAGATGTAGTGATTGTAAATTTGGGTACTTGCTGCTTTATTTTAATTCCTTTTCCCAACATTGATTTTGTTTTCTTCCGTGCTGCAGCACATGGAGCTGACATTTTCAGTGTGCTTTTCCCTGTAATCCCAACATTTCTTTCTTGATTGTCATGGCCAATCTAGACTTCTATGCAAAATTAAGATGTTTTGTTTCAACGTACATCACTTTGCACTTTCCTAGATTGAAGCTCATCTACACTTCTGTTGCCCATTCACAGCATTTGGAAAGATCCCTCTGGAATTCTTCAATCTGTCTAGGATTTGGTGGCTTCCGAGTTCCTGTCACATATTCAAATCTCCATAGAGACTCCACAGGAATCTTCAGAGAAATTCACAGCAGTCACTCTGGGTTATCCTTAGCTGCTAGCCCTTGTCTCATTGGCAACGTGACTTTCTGGGAGAGTTAATTGTTTGAATGGAGACAGATTTTCGAAATATGCAGCAAGGCATTTGATATTGTACCCCACTCTCTTACTCTTGCTCACTTAAAAAACAACAACAACACACAGCTGCTGCCTAGATTTACTTTTTGTTTTGGCCACTATAAGGGACAACAAACCTTGACAAGTTGGATTGATGGGGCTATTTGGAGCCGAAGAGCCTAACAATAATGCAAAGCAGCTGGCACAGGCAGTTTTTCAAGGAGTTGTCAGCATGATAAAATGCCCAGATGAGCAGCCCCACTCAGCACCAGGATGAGACATCAGCTCTGAAAGTCAACACTCGGAAATGCAGCTTCGTTTTTTTCTTCTTCAAAATCCAGCTCTACTCACTTCTCCCTCCCCCCCCCTCGACATGTCACCTCTGCAACACCTTCCATGGTTCTTTAGTCAGGCAATGCCTTCAAAGCCAGAGCCAGAGATTTGTTTTCATTAGGCAAACCTGGTGCAGTTAAGCCGGTGGATTCCTGATGAATAAATTACTCTGTGCTGGTGCAATGTCGAAAGAGGCACGCCCAGAAGGGATTATTTTTTCGCCCCCGACAGGGACAGAAGTGGAAGGATGATTAAGGTTTTGAACACGCAAATCCATCACTTTGGGCGAGCCTTCCGAAGGGAGGAGTAGCAGGAGGCGCCCGGGCCATCACTTCTCCTTACACTGTATTTATGGCTACGGATTTAAATCTCATTCTTAGTTCCTCTGAATTACAGGAGGAGAACCCTGGAAGACGATGTGCTTCATACACAGTTTCAGACTTTACATGAACATATCCATCATGAGAACAGTCAGTCGGCTTCTGTTAGATGGGAAAAAAGATGTATTTTCATGCTGTTTTTCCCAGCCTTGCAGATGTTGAACGTTATTCTAATTATTCCAATGTAATTTTTATAAAAAAGCAATGTCTAATGTTTTGGGGGCTTTCTAGAGGCACCTGGTTGGCCACTGTGTGAACAGACTGCTGGACTTGATGGGCCTTGGTCTGATCCAGCATGGCTTTTCTTATGTTCTTATGTTCTTAACTGGACACTATGGATGGGAAACAAATATGCTTTCCCTTATGAATCTGCATGATATTAGCATGTTTGCATCATTTCAACGATGCTAAAGGAGACAGCCACCATCTCATTCCCTTCATCATTCCTGACAGCCATTCCTGCCAACCAATCTCTCTTGTGGATGAGCCATTTAGATTTGACACTGGCAGTGCATTCATGCCAGGATTCAAAAGGACTACGTCCAACTTGTATAGATTTCCATCTTGTAAGAGTTTGGCTTATCTCTGCAGCTTAGGTGGCAATTTCCCTGTTGGTTTGCTGCAACCTTATGAGGACTGGTCTTGTTCATTTTCAAGAAATAGAATTTTAATTGTATGAGAAAGAGAATCAAATAATCAATTTTCCTCTCCATTTCTAGCACTCATATTCTGAGCCATAAACTTGGATAAATCACCTTTATCTCTTTAAACCTAATGCAATTACTCACTGCTGTTGGGGAGAATTTTTACTCCTTTGCCTTGAAGAGATCAGTATAGCATCGCTGCTTGCATTCAATATCTTTGCAAAATTGTATTCTAACATGATTAAAGGAAGGCTGAAGTACTCCTGTTAAGTAACATTTTCCAGGTCTTGATTTCTCTTCCAATATTTCCGCTGTCAATTAGCCAAAGCAATTTCCGCTGACTAATAAAGCAGTTGGTTAAGCTTATTTTCCAATCAAAACTCACTTAATTTCAGCAAATAACAGTTGGGAGGGAAAGAAAGAATTGATCAAAAAGCATTTAAATAGCCAGCCTGCTCCGGTCTACAGGAAAATCAAACTGTCTGAGAGAAAGTGGAATGGCCATTTCAATCAAGAGCTAATCTGCAAGGGTTCTCACTTTAATCTAGAAATTAAAATTCCTTGTGCTTGTTCAATCACTAGATGCACAACACTCACAAACATAACATTATATGTTGTCAGAGATACGGTGCTCAGTAATCGCCAACATAACCTCAGTCTCATAAGGGGAAGACAAAAGGGCCACTCTTTTCTTCACAGAAAAAAGCCACAATGTAGGCCTGGTCTATCCTGCAACAGAATTAGGTGGTGGAGGTAAAATAGTCCATACCTATTCAAATGATGGTGTAGGGATTACATTTTTTTCACATTCCCCTATATTAATAATTCCCTTTGACTGGGGTGGCCTGGCCTGGCCTGGCCTGGCAACCAGTGAGAGACTGGGGGGAGTGGAAAAATGGGGGGGGGGGCACTGGCAACTGTTGGCTTGGAGTGATGGCAGGAAACAAGAAGTGGCAGTGGGGGATCCCTCCGTCCCACCAGGATGCTGCTTTGACTGAAAATCTAGCATAGTGTATGAAGGGCTTTCTCCTTAATGTGCTCATTTTTAATTGGAGGAAATTTCTGTATGGAGACATTATTAAAAATGTGAACTCTCCCCACCTACAGCCAGAAGTTTGTGACTGCATTTGCAGGCAAAATATGTACTTTTTGGCTAAGAAACTAGTGAGGCCCAGCTAAAGCCTCCATCTTTGGACTAAATGAATTTCAAACCCTGACTGTAGGTAGGGTTGCCAACTGCCAGGTAGTAGCAGGAGATCTCCCTGGAGAAAAATGGCCGCTTTGGCAATTGAACTCTATGGCATTGAAGTCCCTCCCCTCCCCAAACCCCGCCCTCCTCAGGCTCCGCCCCAAAAATCTTCCGCCGGTGGTGAAGAGGTACCTGGCAACCCTAACTGTAGGTAATTTGTCATCAGAAATTGTGCCTTTGCTGAAACTGCAGTGATATAGCACCGATTGTTGTGCATTCTGTGAGGAACGTATGTGTAAAGTGCCATCAAATCACAGCCAACTTATGGCAAGTCAGGATTTTGAAGGCATAGCGACCCTGGCATTCCTTAGTGGTCTCTCATCCAAATACTAACCAGGACCGACACGGCTTTGCTTTTGAGATCGGATGAGATCAGGCTGGCCTGGGCCATCCAGGTCAGGGCCCATGAGGAACATATGATCATAAATAGTTTATACTGGAAAAGCATCTCCTAATATAGAGAGAAAACATTTGTTTGGAGGGGAGCAGCTTCTCTAAAGCTTGTCCAAATGGATTTTTACAAGGTCTCTCCCACCATGGATTTTTACAAGGTCTCTCGATTCTGCTTGACTGTATATGATATTATGGGGTGAGGAGAAGCATGGATTGCTGGATTTTGATGTCACTTTGTATGATTGTTCTAATGGCTTTGGGGAAATCTGTGAATTCAGGTGAAGGAGCCCAGAAAGGTATGTGGACTGGGATATTAACAGCACATTCCTGAAATGCACTGGCGCCAAGGCAAAAGGCCTTAGGAGGCCAACGAAGGCCTCTGCCAGCATAGGGGCCCACACTGCCGGCACCCGGATGGCGCACGCCGGCGTGAGTGGCCCCAGTACCGGTGTGCAGGCCTGACCGCCGATCCCCGGCCGCTGCGGCGGTGCTGGGCCCGGCTGCTGCTGCAGCCTTCCACTGGCCTCCGGCAGCTGGAACAGGCTGCAGCAGCGAGCCAGGAGGTGTTCTCAGGGCGTTCTGGTGCCAGCTGGGGGTGGGGGCGGGGCCGACATTAGTCGATCGCCCGAGCCATTTCGGCTTGGGAATTCCACTTTTTGTTTTTCACAAGATAAGCCAGCTTTTTGCTGGTGTATTTCCCAGGTAGAGGTTTTTGGCGCTGGGTAGAGGTTTCAGCAGTGCCGAAACCTCCTTAGGAGGCAACGCCGCTGGATTACCTCCTAAGCCCGGCGCGGGCATTCCTTTCAGGAATGTGCTGTAACTTTGCCAACTGGCATAGCAGCTGCTGAGATGTCAAGAGAACCACATTGCACAGGGAGTGGTTGTCACTAGGTCTGCTGAAAAAAAATTGGTAAAATTCGGTTCCGGCAAAATTTGGCACGTTTTCATTTGGGAAATGCCAAAGTCCGAACTCCCCCGATTTGGATCCGTGGAATTCGGCATGAAATTCGTAGTTTGTAAATACATTCGGCCGTTTAAAACCATTAAAAACACATTTGCTCCTTTCTGCGGCTTGGGGAGAGGCGTGTTTGGAGGTAGAGGTCCCAAACTTTCATTGTAACTTGGAGGGACCCTTCTTGCAAGAACCCCCAAGTTTTGTTAAGATTGGTCAGGGGGTCCGGAGTTATGGGGCCCGGAAGGGGTCCCCCCATCTGTCCATTGGAATAAAGCCATTAAAAACACATTTGCTCCTTTTTGCGAATGTATTTTTAATGGTTTTATTCCAATGGGCAGATGGGGGGACCCCTTCCGGGCCTCATAACTCAGGACCCCCTGGCTCAATCTTTTAAAAACTTGGGGGTTCTTGCAAGAAGGGTTCCTTCAAACTACACTGAACGTTTGGGACCTCTACCTCCAAACATGCCCCCTCAGAGCCGCAGAAAGATGTGAATGTGCATACGCACACCCCCACGGGGATCTCTCTCTCACACAGACACTTTCTCTTTCTCTCCCCGGGCCGCACAGCAGCTGGGCTCACGCACTCAACCGTAACTGATTGGCCAGAAGAAGACCCAGCTTGGCCACCGATTGGCCGCGGGAGAATGCTGCTTCGGGGGCACCGAACTTGTACGAATGTATCCGGCATCCACCCGAACTCACCGAATTGGGCTCGTCATTTTCCCACCTTTTTTGACTTCGATTTTATCCGAAGTAGAAACCACTGAATCGGGGAAAATTTGGCTGTTTTTCATGTCGGATGGAACCAAATCGACAAGCCCTAGTTGTCACACTTAAGGGGGAAACCCCCTGACTGTTTGGATGCATAATTATGTTATACAGCAGTATTTTTTCCTGAACCCCAGCCTTACACTCCTTGTTGGAAGTTTCCAGAATGCACAGCTGATTGCCGAAAAAGCAATCAGGACACAAGCACATGCCGGCAACTCTGACAAACATGAAGACCAGTTTCATGAGCAATAAGAAAAGGTAAGAACTGCATCAGCTTATGTGCTATAACTAGAAGGGCTGCTAGGGTAACGATTAATTGTTTAAGAATTAGACTGGCTAGCACCCCCATAAGGCTTGCTCCCGTGTTTGCAACCTTTCATTGCAAGTATAGTCACAATGCCTAATGTTTTATGGTTCATCTCTCTGCTGCCTTGTGTGTCCTCTACTGGGGACTGGTTTAAAATTGTACTGTAGACTTATGTCTTATTTTTTTATGCTTAAGCACTGCCTGTTTATGTATCCCATATTATTTGCAGTAGCCAAATATATCTTTTGGATGGATTTGCATCCATTCCTTTTCACATGTATTCATGTACCGTGCATTTGATTCAATTTGTGGTGTATTATGCAACAGTGCCTTCCAATAAACTGTTGAATTCACATTGAGTAACACCTACTCACATACCTGCCGAGGTGCCCCATAGGCACTGAAGCCTTCTGCTTAAGGGGGCCAAATTAGCAATGACCTGACAATCCATCCTGTCATTCAGAATGGAAAGTAACTGGCTTGCCAGGAAAGATCTTTCATCTATTTCTTTTTTGGTGTAATTGGTTTATTCACAATAGTTATCCCCTGTTGACTCAACTGAAGGGTAAAGAAAATTTTTATTATAAAAAAATAACTGCTGCTGTAATGTTTCCAATGTAGTTGACATTGCCAAGCATTTGTGGATTCCAGGACACTGATAATTAACACAGCAAACAAAGGTGTTGAAAGACCTTTGATAGATCTATATCTGTTTTCTTCTCAAAACAGCTTACCTAGAATATTCCTCTGTCCAGTGACGGACAGTCCATTAATGCTTTGAATTAAAAGCAAGGCGTTTTTACAATTATTTTTGCAGTGTACAGCAGTTCAAGTTATGAATTTCCATTTCCTTAAGCCGAGCAATCTAATTCTAGAAGTATGACCATCACTATCAACAACCAAATGACACAATGCGAATCAGGGTCAAGTGTAAAAGAATGAAGCATCCACCATGACAGAATGCATTTGGACTGTTTCAAGTTAGCCTTTTACCCAGAATCCTGGGACCTTCTACTCTGGTGTAAATTAACCCATCTGAGATTTATCTCTTTATGGCCCTGATCATTTAGGGCCCAGAACATTACACTGTATGCATTATATTAATTTTAACTGACCTTTTTACAAATTTTATAATTCATCTTTAAGTCTCAGAAGAAACATGAACTATAATTGAAATAAATAAAAAATAAGGGACTCTGAGCTGGAAATAATCTGGTCTGGCCCTGATAATTTTGGAGACATTTGTTTTATATTCATTTCCAAAAATTCCCTAGGGTTCCCCCCCCCCCCGTTTTTCCCATGTTGGATTTACAGTAGGGTTGCCAACCTCCAGGTACTTCCTGGAGATCTCCTGCTATTACAACTGATATCCAGCCAATAGAGATCAGTTCACCTGGAGAAAATGGCCACTTTGGCAATTGGACTCTATGGCATTGAAGTCCCTCCCGTTCCCAGACCTTGCCCTCCTCAGGCTCTGCCCCAAAAATCTCCAGGTATTTCCCAACCAGGAGTTGGTGGTTGCCAGCTCCAGCTTGAGAAATACCTGGAGATTTTTGGGGACAGAGCCTGAGGAGGGTGGGGTTTGGAGAGAGGAGGGACTTCAATGCCATAGAGTCCTATTGCCAAAGTGGCCATTTTCTGGAGATCAGTTGTAATAGCAGGAGATCTTCAGCTAGTACCTGGAGGTTGGCAACCCTACTGGCAACCCTAATTTACAGGCCCAGTTGCAATGCCAAAGCTCCAATTCATCTAATAGACAAGCTAGCCCAGAGGTCCCCAACCTTTTAGAGCCTGCAGGCACATTCGGAATTCTGACACAGCATGGTGGGCACAGCAACACAATGGCCAACCACAAAACGATTGCCACAGCTTAACTTCAATAACACAATGTAGATCCATCCTTGTGCTGAAGATCATTTAGCAGCAGCTCCCAAAGCAACATTTAAAAAATCTGCAAAGCCAATCAGAAGCCTTGTTGGGCAAAAGCCCTTCCTGACCCCACCCACTTCATAAAAACACTTGGTGCATGCCAGAAAAGGTGTTGGCAGGTGCCATGGCCCTCACAGGCACCATGCTGGGGACCCCTGAGCTAGCACATACCTCCTCCCCACCACTGGGTGGGATGCCCTGAATAATATGCCCAGAGTAGGGAATATTCCACCTCATTCACTCCTTGAGCACCTCTGCTTTTTGGATTGACAGGTGTCTTTTGAATTTATGTTTACTATAGCGTGGGGGGGGGGAAGGGTTGGAACAGATGGAACAGATGGATTAGATGAGTCTTTTTAAATATTCATTAAAGTCACTACAATGTCATTTTTCTTCACTTATTTTTCTAGGGTCAGAATTTCTTTTGGATGAGTTGCCATTTGTAAAAGATGAGAGTTATGGTGTCCTGGGAAACAAATTTTCGAGCTTCTAAGGATGCCATCTTTCTGCATCTTCAAGATGTGATCATTTGTAAAACAGAGAGTCTTTTAACCCCCACCCCCAAATTCAATTTAAACATGTTACAACAAAAATGAGATCTTCGGTTCTTGTAGGTTATTCGGGCTGTGTAACTGTGGTCCACGGTTACACAGCCCGAATAACCTACAAGAACCGATGAACTCTGACCGTGAACGCCTTCTACAATAAAAATGAGATCTCTTTGCATGATGAAGCAGAGATAACATTTTGTGTCCAGTCCTGGGTCAACAGGCAAGAATCCCTGCTGTAGAAGAACACCATCTGACTGTTGCATGCAGAAAGGTTATCTTTGCAAATCTTGCATTCTGCCCTGCCAGCAAGGCCATTAGTAAAACAGCTTTACTCACCAACAGACATCCTGATTGCTCCTGCTAGGGGACTTACCGTGTGGTTGACGCTTATTTTCTTTATTGGTTATTGATTATCAAAGTACATTACCTTATGCTGAATCACCCGCTTAGGGACAAAAAAGACCAAATGATTTATTTCTTCACAGGTAATTATGTTGCCTCCTCCCCCACCCCAGTGATGGATTCTAATTATTCCTTCACACAATATATGACAGGAAGACTGAAAGGGACATTGAAACAATGCCTATAATTGGCTCAATGCAGCAAATTGAAAGACCTTTCAAGACTAATAATGGACTGAAAGAAGTTCTTGTTGGAAAACATTAGCCTAGTCATTCATTTTCTTGTTTGAGATTTTTATGACTTTTCCCGTGGCTTTATTTCCTTGTTGTTTGCATTTAAATGGCCAGGTTTAATGTGTTCTGACCATCCATTTCTATTAAATCTTGGGTACTTGAAGTCTTAAGGCCCCTATTCCCTTGACATTTCGTGCTCAGAGAAGAGCCTTAGTAGAGTGCCTGCTTTGCATATAGAAGGTCCCTAATTCAGTCCTGGCATCTCTAGTTAAAGTGGAGGCTGAAGTTGGTTCCTAGTTCCCAATTCGTTCCCAGTTCTGTTAAAGGACCTTGCAGAAGAGGACTGGGGGAAAACTCTGCTTGAGCTCACAGAAAAAACACTGTCAGATCAGAGTGAACAAGGTAGAATGCTGGAATGTTACAGCTATTGGAGTACAACATGCATGTCCCTGTTTTGAGTTCTGAATCTATTTAAATTATTATTACCTTTTTTTTATTTTAACAATGCATGGACATTGGGAGCAGGGGATGGATCTGGTGTCACCTTCAGTGTATTTTCTGAAGAAAAGTAGCAAGATAAATTCATGCGCTCGCTTAGAACATTTTGCACTTGGATGTCTATCCCAAAGAACAAAATGTCAAGGGAAAAGCTACCATAAGTAATAGGAAATATTAAACGGGTGTTTGTTTAAAGAAATTAATGTACACAAATGAGTGGTGGCCAAAATTGGTTTCTCCCTTTGATGAGAAGAAATGCCAGCATTGCACAAATTGCCCTTAAGAAACCTGTGTACGATTTGATTGGGTACCACAGAGTCGGTCTTCTGAACGCCAAATACAGTTTGAATACCGACTTCCAATGTCAATATTCCAAGCACTGCTTCACTGCCTAGTTGATTCTCCAATGGCTTGTAAAAAGACTTCAAAGGAAAACTTCAGTCCAGGAACCTTACTTGCCATCTGAAATTTTTTTTTAACCTTGAAAACATAGCTCTGAAGACGGTGCTTCTGAATGCTAATGAAGCTCTGGAAAGAACACGGAGGCAGAAGTGAGAACTGCTGGTGAGGAGAAATTCTCTCATTAATTCTTTGAAACAGCCCTAAAGGACAAATAAACTTAATGAAGGGGTGAGAAGTGTAAAAGCTAATCCACAAGAGAAGTTTGGATATATGCAGTGACCTGAGTTTGAGGCTTCACAACAAGAGAGTCCTGTGTGGGATTAAGATCTTCAAATGAGGAATATAAATTGAATTAGGTGATTCATGAAAGATCAAAAGCAGGTGATCAAATATTCCACATCTGCCTTTTTAAAAATACCTCCGAGAAGATCAGAGTCCTCTTTATCCATTCTGGTCTTCTTGAGAAACATTTGTTCACGTTATTTATTTTATTTTGCGACAGCAGGCTATTTATCCATTTGGAAAAAGGAAGCCAGAAAAGCCAAATCAGAGTACTGTCATCTAATTTCTTCAGAATTTAATAAAAAGACTCAGCAGTACCCTGCACAGCTCTGGTTAGTGGCAGGTCTCAAATATACAGCCAGTCCCATGAATGTTTACTCTGAAGTAATTTGTAGGATTGCCAGCTCTGTGTTGGGAGATGTCTGTAGATTTAGGGGGTGGAGACTGGGGAGGGTGGAGTTTGGGGCAGGACAGGACCTCAGCAGGGTATAATGCCATACAGTCTACCCTCCAGAGCAGCCATTTTCTCCCGGGTAACTGATCTCTGTAGTCTGGAAATTAGTTGTAATAGTGGGAGATCTCCAGGCAGCACCTGGAGGTTGATAACCTTAAGTAACTCCTACTTTGTGCCAGTGGGACTTACTGTGACTAGCCCAAGGTCGCCCAGCAGGCTTCATTTGGAGGAGTGGGGAAACCAACCCGGTTCACCAGATTAGAGTCTGCTGTTCAGGTGGAGGAGTGGCGAATCAAATCCCGTTCTCCAGTTTAGAGTCCACTGCTTTTAACCACTACACCACACTGACTTTCAAAAGTGGGACTGGGGACCAAGGGTTCTTCTGCACAAAGGTTTTGCTCGGTTTTTGCAATTAAACCAGAGCTAGGGTAGTGGTTTGGAGCATCCAAATGACATCATCTGTAATAATCTATTTTCCAAGTATGTTCCTGCTTTGCTGCGATCTCTCCCAAACCGGGTTTGATATTCTTTCTGTGCCAGCTGCATCCTTTCCTGATTCCTGCATGCTTGGCACAGAGATGGGTCTGTGATTAGAGTTGTGCAAATCATTTAGTTAGCTTTCCTGTTGTTTTTATGAAGTAGTAGCCCCATGGAGGCCCTGACCTGGAAGGCCCAGGCTAGCCTGATCTCGTCAGATCTCAGAAGCTAAGCAGGGTCAGCCATGGTTAGTATTTGGATGGGAGACCACCAAGGAATACCAGGGTTGCTATGCAGAAGAAGGCACTGGCAAACCACCTCTGTTAGTCTCTTGCCATGAAAACCCCAAAAGGAGTCACCATAAATCGGCTGAGACTTGACGGCACTTTACACACACACACAGCCCCATGGAGGCCAGGCAGCAGCTCCACAGTGCCACAGCCTAATTGAAATTAAACATGGCTTGACCAAAAATTATGCAGTGCCAGGGGCCAGCAGGGCAGGAACCACCCCATCACCGCCTCTGGGTATAAAAGTGCATCACAAGAGACAGAAGAGGGAGAGAACAGGCTAGTCTCAGCTCCAACAACAGGCCAACTCAAGCTCTTAGCACCTCCCTCTCCCAGGTAGAAGCAAGTAGGACTTCCTGATTCACTATGCAGTATATCACCTCCTGTGCTACATAAACTTTGTTATCCATGTCCATATGCTGGAGCTGTGGATTTTGCCATATCTCTCTGCTTGTGAGTGTGTGTGTGTGGAGACAGGGGCGTAGGCTTTCCAGTTTCCCAGGGGGGGCTGGGGCTGGGCCAGAGGAATTGCTATGACATCACAGGGGGGAGCCAGTGACATCACAGGGAGGAGCCTCTCTTGCCACTATCTATGGAGGCAGGGCCATGGGGAATTTAGGGAGGGGACCCCCAGAAATTTAGTCTATTGGTAGACCTGGCTTCCGGCTGAGTCCCATTGGGAGGCCAGGTCTACCCATTGGCTTCTATAGGCCTCTGGAGGCCAGGTCTACCACCAAGAAAGCCAATGGGTAGACCTGGCCTCTGGAGGGGACAGGGTCCCCCCCCCCTCAGAGGCCAGGTCTACCTATTGGCTTTCTAGGAGGGACTGCCTGTTTGGACTTTTTCAGAGGACGTTATTTTCCAGGAAAGGGGCTCAGGGTCGCTGCCTCAATCCCGCTGAATCCCCAGTTAACATCAAACTACTCAGACTTCCCTACCCTCCCACCCCCGTTGCCAGGAAACCCATAAGACATCCACTAGGGTTGCCAGCTGTGGGTTGGGACATTCCTGGAGGTTTGAGGGAGGAGCCTAAGGAGGGTGGGGTTTGGGGAGGGACCTCAGCAGGGTATAATGCTGTAGAGTCCACCCTCCAAAGCAGTTGTTTTCTCCAGCGGAATTCATCTCTGCCATCTGGAGATCAGTTGTGATTCCTGGAGATCCTTAGGCCCCACCTGGAGGTTGGCAACCTTGAATGAGGCCCGATCCACAAAACCTCTTGGGTCAAAATAAATGGGCCGATAAAATTCAAGAAGACGACGGAGTTCATCCCAGAGTACCTCTTGGTAAAGCCCCCCCACTAGGAAAGAATCGGTAATGGGGAGAAGCGTGCCTCTGAGCATCTACAAAGTAGCAAGCACAACCAGACTCTTGCACCATCTTGGTTGCCCTCCTCTGAGCCCATTCCAGCTTGTCTACATCCTTCTTCAACTGCGGTGCCCCAAAGTGAACTCAATACTCTAGGTGAGGTCTAACCAGAATTGTTTGTTTCTTCCTGGAAACAAGCAACTGGGCAGACCCTTCGGCCCCAATCCAAGCTCTCACTCGCTTCCAGCGGCTAGGGGAGGGGGGAAATGACCTTCCACCCACCCAGGGCTGGATTTAGGTTTGATGAGGCCCTAAGCTATTGAAGGTAATGGGGCCCTTTATATATCCAGCTGTCCTTTGACAACAACAAATTGTCGCTGTTTTTTGTGTTGAATATATGCTACATGGTAATTTATGGACCTAATAGGTATCTAAAGCCATTTGCACATAACAAAATATGTATTTTATCAAAGTAATTGTTGAACTGAAATACAATTAAGAAGAAGTGTATTAAAAGTGAAATAATTATTATTTCCTTTAAATTTTTGGGGCCCCCCCAAGAGAGTGGGGCCCTAAACTTGTTTAGCTTATACGTAAATCCGGCACTGCACCCACCCCCCATGGGAAAGCTCCCTTTCCCCCTCCCCCGGCTCCCCTGGGAGCCCCTGCTGCCTGCCTCGGCTTATGAATTATTTGCAGCGTGCGCGTCCCTGCGGGGGTGGGGGGTGGGAGAGGAAATCAGCCCGCTGGTGCGTAGAAAGCGCCACCGGCGTGCCCAGCCACCCCTTCCCTGCCGCGCTCTCCCGGCTGGCTGGGGGCGACCTTGGCCCCCCAGCACTTCCCCACGCCCCCCTCCCACCTGGGCTTCAGGACCTGCCCGCCACCTCGGCCTCCCCCGGCACGGCGGAGGAAGCCTCCTGGCGACTCCAGGTGTGCGGGGCGAGTTGTGAGATCACCCGGGTTATAAATATCCCTGGGCTGATGCTGCACGCTCAGAGCGCGCTCTCGCTCCAGCCGGTCGGCCATGCCTCCTTGTCAGGCCTGCTTTCCACAGCTCTAAGCAGCCTGTCAGACTCTGACTGTTTTATTTTCGATTCTACCAGGTGCCTCTCAAGGCCAGACTTGCTAACTGCTAAATTCCTGTTCCAGTGCTATCTCCCATGGGAACGGCTCCTCAGTAGAAGGGGGGCCGCCTTGACCTGTTGTGACTAATACTTTCCCTTATAGGCCTACCCCGTGCTCCCAGTTGCCATTCGTGCCAATGTACCTGTAAGCTCTGCATACCTGTATGTTTTCCATTAAATCAGCTCTCTTTTGGACTCTTTGTCTCTGGATGCTGTTTGTGGGATTACCACGGGACAAGTGCTCACATTCCTCCCCAGCCTGCCGGAGTGGACGCCTGGAGTCGGACGCCCCGAAGGTGCAGCCGCCACCTCCGCAAGATGCCTGGCGCTTCTCTTCCCTCCCCCCGCTGGAAGCATGAGCTTTTCCTCCCTCCTCTGTTATGGGGAATGCTGGGGTCTCCAACTTTTATTGGGGGAATTAGTCAGTTTGGAGACAAATTTAGAGCACTAACGAGAGGCTTTAGCGGGGTCTATTCCTGTGTCTACGCAAGGTGAGCAAAACCAGTAACAAACAAATGGCTAAAGAGACTGAATGCAGCCAAAACAGGGTGCACTTTATTTAGGGGGGAAAGGGGGTACAAATCACACAAATGCAATTGCACGCAATATTCACACACACACACTTGAGTTCTAAAAGGGATAGCAATGAGGAGAGTCAATAGCTACCTGTCCTGCGAGGTTCCAAGGAGGGAAGCTGTTGAGGGGGGGGGGGCTATTACACGAACCAGCGTGTTATAGCCAAGAAGCCGTGCAGAGACATGGGGCGCTCTTTTTGGATCCGAAGGAGAAGGCACAGACATGTGCCAGGGTTCTTTGCTTTATAGTAAAATTCTGCCCTCAGGGCAGACTGACTCACAGGGCATGTGAGCAGTGGGGCACAAAGGTAACATTGCTTTAAAATTGGAGAAAGATTGAGAGTGAAAGAGGTGTGGGCCAGGGTGATTGGAATATGAGGAGGATATTGATGACTGTCAATCACTCACTGATTGCATTTTGACAGCTGGCAGGAACTGGGGGCAGAGTGGGGAATGAGAAGATGGGATTAGCCTGCCCTGAGAAGGAATGTAAGGCGTGGAAGGGGGAAACGCTATTGTTCTGAGTCTGAAGTCGTCAGGCAGATCTTGATATGTCGGCCGTGCCTTTGATTATGCAAAGGTGTCCAGGTGGGCAGCTGTTCCAGGGGCAGGTCTCTGGCGGGGAGGCTCAGGAGCAGATTTTGAAGTTCTCTGTTCTGCTCTGCATTCAGTTCCAAGATGGAGTCCAGGTCCACTTCCCTTCTCTGGGCCCAGGTGCTGTGTGCCATTCGCAGGTCCCTGCTGGCTCCTTACAGCGATGTCCGGTGGGGTGCCTGGGATTCTCCTGTGTCTTGGAGTGCGGTGCTGTCTCTCTCCATGCCTCTCCTGCCATTCAGCAACAGTCCCAATGTACAGACACGAGAGTCCAAGGGTGTCCATATTACAGGGGGTATAGAAGGGTATCGTTACACCTCTGCCTCCTTTCCCTCGGCCACCTGATCCTCTCCGCTTCAGCTGCCATTGTAACTGAGCCCCCCATATGGGCACTGGTTGCCGGGGGGAACTCAGTCCCCGCTCCCAAGTTCAGTCCCCATTCCCATGTTCAGGCCCCCATAGTTTACGCCTATGTGTGGAGATGTATGACATAGAACATTGCCGTTGGTAGAAGTGGTACCTTTCTGATGGTCTCTACTTTTTCTATTCAAAGAGCTGCTTGAGCATTTGCCCCTATGCTTCTGTGGCACTGTAGGGGTGGACACTCATGCTAAAAATAGACTGAGCATGGAGGAGAAGCAGCAGAACCACCCTGTTTGTCACCCATGAGGTCATAAACACTGCCCAATAGATGCCTTTGAGACTGATGCAACCATAGTCCAGACTGCTCACTCACAACTAGCAAAGGCAAGAAGATACAGATTCTCTAATGACAAATTATGGCATGACAGAGTGGGGGCTACTGAAATCAGTAAACGTGGCTTGGTCTGGATGAGTGACTGTACACTGTATTGCTGCACAAACTCCCATAGATCGCGGTACCTCTTTTTTTTAGTAGGATGATTCCAATTTAAGCGAAGTTGTGCAAACAGCTGCTCTGGAAGTGACCACCTGGACAAGCTATTAAAGCTGGGCCACAGAGAACAGTCTGAGGAAACATAGAGTAGCATTCACACTAACATTTCCATGGAGTATGATTTTCCTGCCTCCCATGGCTTCCCATGGCAGCCCTCAATGCCCACACCCAGTTAGGGTTGCCAACCTCCAGGTACTAGCTGGAGATCTGCTATTACAACTGATCTCCAGCCGATAGAGATCAGTTCCCCTGGAGACAATGGCCACTTTGGCAATTTGACTTTATGGCATTGAAGTCCCCCCCATCCCAAACCCTGCCCTCCTCAAGCTCTACCCCAAAAATCTCCAGGTATTTCCCAACCTGGAGCTGGCAACCCTACCCCAAGTCCTGTTCCTAGGAGACCCTGTTGTGCAGGAAAAGGATTTGTGGGCTGCCATGGGAGGGGGAGAGGGGAATTTGTGCTCCATGGATGCAAGTCCTTTGAACCCATGGAAATATCAGTCTGGATCTAACCCACAGTACTTGTGCACTGTTAAAGCTAAGGAAGCCACAGCCTGCTGAGGGTTTTTGATGAAAAACATTTGGAACTTCTTGAATGAAGGCAGGATATGAATGCAACAGAGTACAAATCAATCCAAGCAGGGTTCCAAGCCCCCTTGGCTAGTGATATGCCATGTGTTGGCTGTACACCTAAAATAGTTTGACTTAGCATTGGGGACTTAAGATTGAAGATCAAGGTATTCAGAGAAGAAAATACTAAAAGCCAAGTGGGATCAGTGCCATAAGTTAACCCATTGACTCTTGGGAGAAACAAAAGCTGTCAGGTTCAAAAGAATTTCCGTGATTCTGTCCTAGAGCAGCCATCAGCAAAAGGTTAAACACTAGGGCTGTTTTCAGCCCGTTTTGATTTGGGAAATGCCGAAGTCCGAACTCCCCCAATTTGGATCCATGGAATTCGGCACTAAGTTCGGAGTTCAGGAAAAAAATCGGCTGAATAAAGCCATTAAAAACACATTCACGCCTTTCCGCGGCTCCGGGGGGGACATTTTTGGAGGTAGAGGTCCCAAAATTTCAGTGTATCATGAGGGGACCCTTCTTGCAAGAACCCCCAAGTTTTGTTAAGAATGGGTCAGGGGGTCCCAAGTTATGGGGCTTGGAGAACACAGATAGACCAGCACAGAATCCACCACAGATTGTGCAGTACACTTTGACGGCTATAAAAACTTGAGTCAGATTCTGGGTGACTGGTCTGAGGGGCAAGACCTTCCCTTCCCCAAGGAAGACCTCAGAAAGTGAGAGGGAGGGGGTTGTGTGCACCCTGATTCTCAGCAGTTGAGTCCCCATAGTGTAACTGTGTCTAAGTTTTTTTTATTAGTCAACCTACCTATCTATTAGCAGTTATCTGCCTAATTTTTTACAAAATATGCAGAAAGTATCTGGCAAATATGATATCATTAGTTAAAGGTGATAACCTATGGAGTCATTCTTCATTTATTCCAGTGGCCTTTTACCATGCTAAATCCAAAACTCTTTGAATATTTTGATGTTATTGAAGGTCATGGTGATGGTGTTCTTCATAATAAGGAAAATAAATGCAGAGCAATCCTGGCGTTAGGAAAAGAAGGCCCACTGAATGTGAATGTATTGCTAGATGATTTTGGATGTGGTATAAATAATGTAAATAACCTTCAGGCTAACATAGAAGGTAGTTGCTGGCAAGCGATATGGAATGACACTCACCCATTCCAAAATTGCTAGACAATTGACAATTGTTTTGCTAAGCAGCTCAAGGAAGGTGTCGTGTTTAAAACCAAGAGACATGCCAGAAACAGAACATGAATTGGGAGAGAAATAAGTGACACATTTGTGCATTTATTTATTTATTTTTCACATTTCTAACCTGTCCTCCTCTACCACAGCCGGCTCAGGGCGGGTAACAACATTTAAAACCATATTTGCTGTACATATGACCAACATAGTATGCATTTAGTACCAATTCTCAGTCTTTCTATAATAATATGTATAGTTTCTTATGTGAGTCAAGACTGGATCTAAATTTATTGTTAAGATGTTTTCCTGTGTACACTGCTGAATCTCAGTTTACATTTCATCCCTTTGTGGATGGTACAAGTTTCTTCACTATCAGACATGATTCACAAAACATCCTATGCTGACCCATAGAAAGATCAGTAAATAGTATACATTAATAGCATTGCATCTCTGTTTTTAACCTAAAGACCCATTCCAGAGACAATATTTTAAATATGTTCTGCATTTTTTAAATCTTTCCTTTGCATATAGGGCTGTCAGGTCCCCTCTCTCCTCCGGCGGGAGGCTATGGGGCTGCCGTTGGGATTGTGCGCGCAACATCTGGTTCCGGAAGTGCCGCCTTGCGAGGGGCCTTTTCCTCTAAGTTTGAGTGGTAAAGCGGTCCTTTACCACTCAAATTAAGAGGAAAAGTCCCCTTGAGAGGCAGCACTTCCAGTTGTAAACCGGAAGTGCTGTGCATGCGGTGTGTGCGCGCATGTGCACGTTTGCCCGCTAACCCTCGGGTCGTCGGTGGGCAGAAGGGCAAGTTGCCGGAGGTTTGCCCGCCACCACTGGGCACCTGGCAACCCTATTTGCACATCATTTTAAGAAATACTTGTCGATGTAGGTCTCTCCAGTTTTCCATTGGCTTGTGGTTTCTGAATAGGGTTTCCAACCTCCAGGTAGTAGCTGGAGATCTCCTGCTATTACAACTGACCTCTAGCCAGTATAGATCACCTGGAGAAAATGGCTGCTTTGGCAATTGGACTCTATGGCATTGAAGTCTGTCCCCTCCCCAAACCCCGCCCTCCTCAGACTCTGCCCCAAAAACCTCTCACCGGTGGCAAAGAGTGGCCCAGCAACCCTATTTCTGAAGTGCTTTTTAGAGAAAATTATAGAGAGGGCAACAAAACATTTACTGTAATAATATTATCAAACATTTTCAAATGTGATGTTTTTAGGCCTGAAGCCTCCCCCTCCCCAATGTTTTTTATCAACATTGAGAAAGGAATGTTGAAAACACAATCCAAGGAGATAAATATCACACTCAACCTTAGCAAGCAAATTCAGTTTAAGAAAATATTAAACACATTTTGCCCCAAGTTAGCATCAGCCCTACAAAACTGAAGATAAATGAAGTAGCAGGAGGAGGGCAGTTGTATGTATCAGCCTTTGTGTTCTTGGGACTGGCAACAAAATCAGGTAAGATATTTTTGTCCCCTTGGGATATGTTCACCAGATGCTAAAGGGCTCTTTGACTACAGCGGCATGATAATCTGATAAAGAAACACAGGCAGGGCATTTCAGCCTCACTTGCTTTTGGAGCCAGTGGTGGTGGGAAAGAAACCTTTTACTGGCATTTCTTGCAATGTCATTTTCTAAAAATAAATGACAAAAAATTACTATTTTGCTCAAGGGAATTGTGCAGGCCTCATACACTGGGAAATCAAATTAGAGTCTGCAGCCTGTCCCCTTAGCCTAATAAATGAATTTTGTGACATTTATTGGAATAATGGAAGGGGGGTGGAAAGAAACTTTCCACAATTAAGGCTGATTATTCACTACAAAAGAACAATGAGCTTCATGGCAATCAAAGGATTAGCGAATTCACACCTTAATCCCTTTTACAAGTGCACATTCAAGGCATTTTTCTCTTGCCAGTGAACAAAGGAGCAATAATCTCCAAGGCTGTTTCGTGTAATAGATGACACAGACACATTTGCATTTGTCATCTAGAACACCTTTAATGCTCGTCTATTATTATAATGGCTCACATGAGTTGCCCTGCAAACCTCATCATCTACTTTTCAAGATGGCATCTGGTGGAAGAAAAATAAAAATGGAAAGAGCCAGGAAATGGCAAGAAGTGGAGGTAAATTTAGTCTGGGGAGCTGCATTCTGAATCCGTTCCATACTGCACGTGTCATATACCTGTTTTGGATGGCTCTCGGCAGGCCTGATTCATGTATAGGTGCATGCCTAAGGCATCTGGTTTGTTTTTCTACATCAAATCATTAATCTTTCAGCAAGAGGGACACCCTGCAATGCATTTGAGTCACTGTGGAAACAGGACAGAAATAAATAATACTGGACAATTTTTTGCCTCCATGTTATCCTTTATAAAAATGTAACTATTTGCAGCTTTACAAATAACTAACTTGAAGGAGATGATAATACCACTAGGCTTGCCAGGCCCCGTAGCTCCACCGGTGGGAGCTTTGCGGGGCTGCGGCCGAGGTGCACGATGTGCCTACGTCACTTCCAGGTTTACCCAGAAGCAACGCAGACGCTCTAGCGATCTCAGCCGAAACTCTATGGTTTCCATAGAGTTTTAGCCGAGGTTGCCAGAGCATCCGTGTTGCTTCTGGGTAAATCCGAAAGTGACGAGTGCTCAGCCGGTTGGCGGGCAGCCCGGTGGATTGGCGGGATTTTACCCCTCCACCACCAGGCGCTTGGCAACCCTAAATACCACCCATTAATTTTACATAGATAATTATCAAATAAGGAGAGTAGTTATCCTAGGTAAAGACTGCTGGGTGGGGAAGGGAAAGTTTAAGACAGAGGGGCAGATAAAGGTCGAGTGTGTGGTGGGATGGAGATAAGGTTACCAACTCCAGATTAGGAAATTCCTGGAGATTTGGGGGCTGCAGCCTAGGGGCGGGGGTTGAGGAGGGAAGGGACCTCACAAGTCCAAGGGCAATCTAGGAACAAGTAGGGACACTGGATTGTTTGTTTCCTAGACCCTTTCCTAAATTTTATCAGGCTGTGTTCAACACTGCTCTGCTTTTCACTGTCTTGGAGCTTTAGTTCTGGGAGAGTTATTTGTTCACCCAGAGGAAAGAGGAACCCACAACCACTTCTTATTTGCAAGTACACATTTAAATGAGAGCAAATCTACACTTGCCTGTTGCATAATTTAAAAGCACTGAAGGCAGACTCCTACCTTCCAAAGAAAGGCTACAAAATCTGGTCCCCACATTCAGGAGAATGGGGTGGCAGAACACTGGGGTAGTAATATGGATTGTTATCACATCAGACTACAGGCAGAAAATCACATATTGAAACGCTTGCCTACAAACAGAAAATTGACACTACAAGCAAAGAGGATGAGCTCTTCTTAGGATTGCACTACCAATCACTTAAAATTAGGGTTGCCAGGTCCCTCTTTGCCACCGGCGGGAGGTTTTTTGGGTGGAGCCTGAGGAGGGTGGGGTTTGGGGAGGGGAGGGACTTCAATGCCACAGAGTTTAATAGCTAAAGCAGCCATTTTCTCCAGGTGAACTGATCTCTATCGGCTGGAGATCAGTTGTAATAGCAGGAGATCTCCTGCCACCACCTCGAGGTTGGCAACCCTACCGAAAATACTGCAAATGCAAACTCTGTTTAAAGACTACATCCAACACACGGATGTGAGGTTAGGACAGGTGGGCATAATCCCACCTCCTCCAACCTGCGTACACCTGACATACTTCCGAGCAGAAGGGGTGCATTCTACATTCTAGCTTTAAATCAGTACCAAAAGAAATAGTTTTCTTCCCCGGCTCTATTTCTCATGCTGCTTTGTTTTCATTGTTCATTTGAAACTGATTTCTGGCCCTGCTTTTCCACAAGTGCTTCCCATGCACCTTCTAATCCTTTAAAAGGATCATTTCTGTGTTTCCCTTCCTTTCAAAAATGGAAATTATTATGTAATACAGAATCCCTGACAAGCAGGCTAAGGTCAGGAGAAGATGAAGTTCGTAACGGTTGTAGTTGTGACTGTATAGTGCTGTATCTTACTGGCATTTTATTTCATTTTTATGTCAGATTGGTATCCCATCAAGCAGTACATTCTCTGCTCTGTTACCCATGGAAGGCATAAAAGGGAAATCATGAAAACAACAATTTGTGCCAAGGTCAATTTGCTACATTTCATTAGTGAAATGACGTTCACCTGGCCCATTCCGGCCATCTTGAAAGTAAAAAGGGAATGAAAAGTGTCATTTGTGCCTGAGGGCTGCCAAGCTGCTTGGGGTGACTGGGACCAGAATGCAGACAAAAGTTGCAGTTTAGATAATAAATCACATGACTGGTATAGTCTAATCAATCCAAATTAATCAGAGACATCAGTCTCAGTCTGCCTGGATGGCTCAGTGGATGGTCCGTGGGACCAAAGTTCTGCTCAGCCACGGACTCACTGTATGGTCTCAAGACAATTTCTGACTTTGCTTTTCCCTGTTTAAGTTTTGCAATTGTATGCTGTGGTTAAGAGGTTAACGTTTTGGGTCTGTTGGGGGCAGGAAAACATGAATCAGACAAAGGTCAAGACTCTCTTGCCAACATTTTTTTTAAAAATTGAGATAAATTAGTTCGGACTCCAATCAGATCATACCTATCCAGAGTGGATAGTAGTGGTTAGGAGTGGTGGATTTCTAATCTGGAGAACTGGGTTTGATTCCCTGCTCCTCCACATGAAGCCATCTGGGTGACCTTGGGCTAGTCACAGTTCTCTTAGAGCTCTCTCAGCCTCACCTGCCTCACAAGGTGTTTGTTGTGGGGAGAGGAAGCGAAGGAGATTATAAGATGATTTGATTCTCCTTAAAAGGTAGAGAAAGTCGGCATATAAAAACCAACTTTTCTTCTTCATTACAAAGAGAATATGCATCTTTTTTGGCTGCTTACATATGTGATCTGCTTAACAGGACTGTTTGAACATAAACAAGACAAAAATTTGGATCATTTGTATTACTAAAAGTGCTACCTCAATGATATAACTTTATTTAATCAGGATTGCATTATTACTATCTGACATATACTGCAGTCACGTTCTCTTTTATTCCCCACATCCATAAAGAACAGAAACTCATTTGGATCAACTAAAGCTAGCACCTTGAGCATGCCTTCTCCCTCTGTGCTCTGGATTACTGGCTGGATGCTCAAGGATGGAGGGTTGTATGAGTAATACTGCCTAGGATCAAAAATTTCTTGACCTTTCTCTTGTAAGGCTTGCTTCATGTATTAGATCCCCTCACTTTTGTAATCCATTTTTCTTTAATAATAGATCCCACTCCATCTTTGTACATGTGATCAGGTTCACTCATCTATGAATGCATCACACTCCTATTTATTTTTACCTATTATTTGTGATCACAACCAGTTCCTTTGGGTTGCTAAATGCCTCCCTGGGTCTGTTCTACAAGCAAGAATTTGAATGTCTATACAGCAGGGACCATTTCTCTTATGTGCCTGAAATCTAGCAAGCAGGATCTCTGGCGTGAGGGACACAATCTTTGAGAACTGCACATTAATCGGACCAGGGAGGATTGCAATGGGAAATGTGTTCCTGTCAAAACAAATGGAAACAAAAGGCAAACTTAGTAAAGGAAACAAGCACATATAATAACAAAAATATAGAGAGCAATAAACTGTTCTACAATAAAATGAACTGGGGAGCAGTGATTCAGTGGTAGAATATCTGCTTTGCACACAGAAACTTCCAGATTCAATCCATGGCATCTCCAATTAAAAGGATCATGCAGCAGGTGATGCAAAAGAACTTTACCCAAGTCCCTGAAGAACCATTTACAGCTAGAGTAGACAATGGTCTTTTATACATGATTGTTTCCCTCACCGTCAGCCCTCTGATGACTTCGGGTCTTTGGGTTGATTGTATGCTGTTTCCAACCATCAGAGGTTGCCTCGCTCTCCCCCTGAGTTTCCCTGCGTTTTGCCCACGTTTTCAAATTCGAGATTAAACAGGTCACTCAAAACGCAGGCAAAACATGGGGAAACTCAGGGGGAAAGCGAGGTGACCTTGGACGGTCGGAAATGGCATGCACAATCAACACAAAGACCCGAAGTCATTGGAGGGGTGACAGCGAATGAAACAGCCATGCATAAAAGACCAATGTTGATCCTGATAGACCAGTGGTCTGACTCAGTAGAAGGCACATGTTCGTGTGAATCAAAAATAAATTCGTCACCCCATTGCAAATTGTGCACTTTCATATGGTCTATTCCTAATGCTTTGCTCTAGCATTCAGCACTAGTCGATATAACGCCTCCATAGAATAGCTGTTATGGGATCTCTACGTCTTATTGAATGTAATTTGGTTCTAAACCGATTAGCTTTGACTGAATTGTGAAAGGAAGAAATAGTAGGACATAAAGTTTCTCTATTGTAATTACCACAGTACTACTATGTCTGATCGATAGCGGATGAACTCTGTGATTCAGGAGCACTCCTAGACACTTGAGTCAGTAGGGTGATCTCTGGTTAGTATAGGCAGCAAGAAGTCATGGTCAGTGGGGCCTGTTTTGATCTCTCTGTGTTGTTTAACTTGGTCAAGAAATTCTATTTGACTTCTTGGATCCAGTGGCCAAGATAAAAGAAATGCCACAGGACACTTCTTTTTTCACTTCATCAGCTGCTTCAGCAATTTAAACCATGTCAGAATATATTACCTTAAGAAAAACCAAGCCCTGGAAGCAAATGCAGGGCAGTATAGTGAATGTTCACAAAGGCAAGGAAAGAAATCGCCCCTCACACAACAAAAATCAGCATGACTTGTGCTCCAAGAAGGGGGCTGAGAGAACAATTAAGTGACATTTCTGTGCCCACAAAGGGTTATGTGCCTTCAAATACAGTTGCAACTCCCCAAAATCCAAAGCAAATTGATCAAGAATGCATCGACATATTCTGTAAAGCAAGTTCTGTAAAATTCTCTACTCTGATTTCATGAAGTCTAGTACATTTGGGATGGTAAAATTGACACTGGAGAAAACACTTTGAAGAGCTGATCATCATAGCAAATTAGCAGTTCATCACTCTTATAATAAGTGAGTCAGCATGGCGTAGTGGATATGAGTGGTTGACACCAATCTGGAGAACTGTGTTTGATTTCCCACTCCTTCACATGAAGCCAGCTGGGTGACCTTGGGCCAGTCACAGTTTGCTTAGAGCTCTCTCAGCTTCTTCCCCTCACCTACCTCACAAGGTGCCTGGTTATGGGAAGAGGAAGGGAAGGGGATTGTAAGCCGTATTGAAACTTCTTATGGTAGAGAAAAGCAGGTATACAAACCAACTCTTCTAATAAAGGGCTGGCCCCTGTGCCTGTTATGAAAACTGAAATCCAGGCTACTCACATATGATGCAGAGGGTCTTTTCATATTCAGGGACTCCTAAGGGTGTTCCAAAAATTTGATTTTGTAGGGGAAAGGGAGAGAGGAGCAGAATGGTTTGAGGAGGACTCACTATGCTCCAGGAGCTCAGAACACTGAAAGCAGTTGACAATCACATGAACACATGAAGCTGCCTTATACTGAATCAGACACTTGGTCCATCAAAGTCAGTATTGTCTACTCAGACTGGCAGCTGCTCTCCAGGGTCTCAGGTGGAAGGTCTTTCACATCACCTACTTGCCTAGTCCCTTTAACTGGAGTTGCCGGGGATTGAACCAGGGGCCTTCTGCATGCCAAGCAGAGATTCTAAAACTCAGCCACAGCCCCTCCCTAATCAATAGCCTTGGTCACATGTTACAGTACATCCTGCCTGTATGTTGTGGGGAGAGGAAGCTTACATTTGTTTGTAAGAAACAGCCAGTGCACAGTCACTCTGCATATTAAACTAGGGACGAACTGACTGTAACAGAAGAGTTCCTCAATACACATATAAAGAACACTGTATAGGGATTGTACATGCATTCACTGTAACTTGTGAACAGGCCTAATGCATGGAAGGAAAAAAAGGGATAAGTCTGCTCAAGCACTACAGAGATTATAGTGCTGAGGGGAAGATTTTGTGAGTACGGTGGTTTCAAGCCCCTCCCCTCCACAATTTTTAGCAGGCCATTGTTTTTTTATTGGATAATTCCAGGAAAGGCATAAGAGAGGCAGGACACCTATTCTAATTCATATCACTCTTTTCTGCTAAAAAGTCTGACATAAAAATGGCTCCTGTTATTCTAAATTCTTTTGAAACTTTAATCCTGTACCTGAAGATTAAGATGTTGGCATCCAGCAGTTGAAACAAACACCTGCTATTGTATCAGTAGGAAACTCATTTGGAAGGGAACAAGATGGGAAATAAAGAGTTTAGGCGTCAGTACATCTTTGCTTAGCCAGTGTGCTTTTCCAACAGGAAAAGGCTTTGGCACCCTTGTTCTTGTACAAGGCAGAAACCATTCACAAGCAAAGCCACAAACCCAAACCCCTTAATGACAACACACAATACAGAGTGTAAAACTTTACAAGTGCAGAGTTGAGTGATTTACCGAATCTCCTGCAATACGATGAGTACTGAGACACGGTCAACGCCATGCTGCTGCACAGCAAATCCTGTACGTGAGTCACTGAGTAGTTTGCCTCCATTTGCTTGTCATTTAATTATATTAACACTTCAGTTGCTACTTAATTTGGATGCTTCCAGTAGCTAATCCTGAGAGCATGGCCAGGTTGTGTCAGGTCACGAGACCTTGCCAGTACTCTGCATTGTACTGCCCACCTAAAAATTACATATCCTAGATTAGTAATGCAGAATTTGAAGATGAGGCATGTTTTATGTTACGATTTTCACTAGCATTAGGTACCTACTGAAACAATAACATTTAAGTCTCATCCATATTTCCATTTTTTCAAACCTTGTGACTGCTGTAGGAACATTAGAGTTGTGTACCCTATGTAACAAGGTGTAGCTGGTGGATAGTGCATATCACCATCCACTAGCTACACCTTGTTACATAGGGTACACACCTAATTCCTGGAACAAGTATTCTTAGGAATGTGAATCTCACTATTGAAAAATTGCCAGAAATTGAAGAAGCATGATGCGAAATGGGGACTAATACTGGAATCCCATTTTTCCTAGCTTTTGGATTCATGAAGAGTTTCCTGGCTTGTCTATATCCATGAAGAGACTTTTTATATTTACAGTGTCTTTATTCTCTTGGACACAAGAAATATTGTATTATTACAACATTGACATTGTGTTTTTTCTGATTTCCATTATTGTTTCCTATAAGGATTATTTCTGCATTGCTTGTATTGCACATATTGCCTTGCATTCATTCTTTGAATTGGTCTTATAAATTGTTTGGCAATTGTTATATTGGTTAATGCCTGGTACTTCCTTGTTATATGCCATTAGTGCCTTTTTTCTGTCACAACCTCCAGGTAGGGCATGGAGATCTCTCAGAATTACAGCTGATCTCCATATTATAAAGACCAGTTCCCTGGAGAAAATGGAAGCTTTAAAGGGATTTATACCTTGCTGAGGTCCCTCCCCTCCTGAAAGCCCATCTGATCCAGGCTCCAATCTCCAGGAATTTTCCAACTAGGAGCTGGCAACCCTAAGGAACATGTACCTGGGTTCATTGTGATTTTTTAAACAGTTACAATTCGACATAAACTAATTGAAGCCAATAAGCTATATATGTGTGTATGAGCGATAGCTAGCTAGCTAGCCTCAAGTGTTACTCTTTTGGCAGGAATGGGATATGGGCCTGAAACATATACCTATCATATTCCTGTATAAAGTAGAGACCTGCTTGAGGCAACTCACAGTGTAAAAAAAAGAAGAAGATAAAATCATGAAAAACGGCATAAAATCATTAACGGACCATCAAAACCCAACTAGAGCATAAAACAGGATAAAACATTTTGCAGGCTAAAATAATCTTCAGAAAATAGTCCTCAGCAGACTGTAAAAACAATGTTAAAAGGTGAAACCTGTTAGTTAAAAGCCTTAAAAAAGGTTTGGTAGATGCCAGGCAAGCTTCAATGGGGAAAACATCCTTCAGGTGAGATATCACTAGGAATGTCGTGAATTTCACTGTGAGGGAGTTTGCCATTCAAACATCTGCTCAATTATCGTATTACAAAATGTGGTAAGTGGATCTGCAGATGTAATTGTTTGCCTGTTTGCTCAGTGAGCATCTCTAGCTACTTTTGAGGCTGTTTGCCACTTCACAGTAACAGTGCTGCTTGCAAGCTGTACTAGCATGTCCAGTTGCCTTATTATGTGCATACACAGTACACAACCTGTAATATATTTAGTTGGTACAAGGACTATGCTGATCTATTGAACCACTGAACTATTGAACAGCTGAACTGTTGAACTCAGCTGTGCTGAACTGTGTTGACCTTGAGGCTCTGCTCCAGCTCCATTGTCTGTTTCTCCTATTGGATGGTGGATTTTGGCCATCCAACCATGGACTAGGGGTGGTGGCTCTGGGTGGTTGGGAACTGTATATAAGTTGGGGTGTTTTGCAGTTAAGCTAGTTCTCTTTTCCCTGTTAACTGAATAAAGCGGTTGCTCTTGGGACTCTGTCTCCTGCCTCGTGTGTAACCTACTCATACATAATACTACCTACACACATGAATGTTTCACCTGCTTTTGCACTGGTGCAGTTAACTGGTGAGCGGCACAGTGTGAGACATGACCTCTACCCAGTATGAATTGCTACCTACCAGTAGGCCTGTGTGTGCAAGCAAATAGGGTTTTTGCTCATCGCAACAGCATTTGTCTTCTTTTATTTACCTCCCCCTCTTAGGTGCTGATAAATAATGCTTACTGAGTCTCCATCTACATTTTTTTCTGCCCTCTCATGAAAAAATTAGAATGGAAGGGAATCACTGGCTAGTTGTGTCTAAAAAGTTTCATAGTTTTCACAGTTTGGAGATATAATGTTTTTTTCCCCCTTTCAAATGCAAAATGGAATTAACACTTTGGAAAGGAATACTGCTCAGCGTAATCCTCTTGTAGTAAATGTCTGCTGATTGGTAAATGTGCCTGTCAGTTACATATTGCTCCTAACTGTCTCCTGATTCCCCCTCCCCCATCTCTGTGATCTCTAAACCAGGCAGCTGGCTGACAGAATAACGGTCAGAGCAGTTGATTTCTGAATATTACCCACTGATATTAATTTTTCAATTCAGATAACCCCTATGTTAGTGAACTGGCTTTTTTTTTATTACTTAATACCTGAACACACATATCTAGTAAGCCATTACCATTGTCCTCTGCTTATAAACCTTCCTTTTATCCTCACAGCATTATAATTAGCATTATGTTGTAAGATGGCCACCCAATGGCTTCAAAGATGAGCAGGGAATTTCACACTCAGCCTTCTGTGCTGCTAGTTCTCAATTGGTGAGCTGTTTTTAAGAAAGGTTTTCTTTTTGTATGCTGGAACTTTTTACTATTTCTAAATGTTAAGGGTGCTGTCACAGATCAGGCCTGCACCTTAGCCATGCATGTACTTGGGTAATGCCAGCAAGCAATTCTCCTGGTCCCTTCGAGGTCTGGTGTCAGCAGCAGTAACCACTGGACAGAAAGGTAGGGTTGCCAACCCCCAGGTACTAGCTGGAGATCTCCTGCTATTACAACTGATCTCAAGCGAAAGAGATCAGTTCACCTGGTGAAGCGGGTCAATGCTTTTCAGTGCCTATGCTCTTAGAATGGACCCCTTCCTGAGAAGAAGTATGTTATCTTATTCAGTTAGACACCTACTAGACAGGATTCAATGCTTCTTACCGAAGTAAGTTTTCTCTTGAAATGCTCCAATAAATTATGAAAAGGTTGTGAATGTATATACAGTTTATTTTACATAATATATATGCATGTAAATGGTTATAAAATTCTAAAACATGTTACAAAGTTCAGACATTATGAGTCTTAAACATGTTCTTGTATGCAAGCAATCTTAAACAATCTCTATTCCTCTATATGAGAGTTCAAACTTTAAACCAGTAATAATATTTCATTCAGGAAATATAAGTTACAGAAATCTTGTAAAAAATGGTTAGTGTTATGAATAAGATCTAATTTAGTTAAAAGCATCTTCATTCAAAGTACCTAGAACATCATAGAACATAAGACATACTTCACCTAGTCATGTCATTTGCAAACCTCCCCAGCACAGCAGGGCCTAGAGAGATCTGAAAAGTTCCTAATTCACATTAAGGATATTTAAACCTGTTTGAGAACAAATTTAAACCCATTTAAGGATATTTAAACCTGTTTGAGAACAAATGAGTTCTCAGTGTTTCCATATTAAATATGTAAAGATCTAAACTCTTAGACTCCACACAAAGGTTGATGGATTCTAAGTCTGCAGGCATTCAGTTCAGATATCCAGTCCTAGCAAGGACTGGCTATCTTGAAAAGAATCCCCCTTTTAGGGAGTTCTCCAGTCTCTCAGGAAGACTTGTAAATGTCAGAGATATCTGTAAGTACTCAGAGCACACGAGGACTGAATACTTAGAGAGACCTTTTTAGGCAAAAAAGTCTTAACCTATATGGAAAGTCTGAGAGCCTCAATCCACGCAAGAATCAAGGTTCAAAGTCTTTATATCCCAGGTAAGGGATGGAGAGATCCATTCAGGCCAATGGGTATCAACCTGTTAGGAACTCTAACTCCTGGCTAGGACGTTCCTCCTTATATACCTTTCAAGATCAGTATCCTACCTACCCTTGACAGTACTTGGTTGGATCTGATCTTGAGATTGTTCCAGTGCATCAGCACTTTTGGAACTTGAAGCAGCAGCGTTGTTGTTCTCACCTTGTAAGGATTACACCTGTTAGGTCATTTGCTGACCTGGCCATGTACTAAACAATCAGTTTATGGCTTTCTGATATTTCTTAAAATATAACTTTTCCCAGCATTAAGAATACAGTTAATTTGACTCTCTTCTTACCTCTGAAAGACCTTCTTAACTTTAAAAGGACTTAAAACTTCATATAAAATCACATTGTGACATTTCATTACATCATTGCTCACAGTCAGCAAATGTTATCAGAGTACAGAGCAAAAGTCAGAAACACCTTGATGCTGCCTGCGTTTCAGTGGAGAACATCCTGGAAGCTTCCTTGCTGGCTTCAAGGTCACTCTGAATATGCTCAGAAACAAGCGCCTTTCTAAGAGGGCATGCAGTCAAGGATGGAGCTGCAGCTCCTTGACTAAAAACATTTAAGCGGAGTCATTTCCTTTGAGAGTCAGGCTTCTGAAAAACCTGTTTTCTCTTTACATATGAAGTCTATATGGATTTCAAATGGGAAAATTCTATATTCTTTCTTCGTTTGTGCATTTGCCCATGACACTGGAGAAAATAGCTGCTTTGGCAATTGGACTCCATGGCACTGAAATTCCTCCTCTCCCCAAACCCCTCCCTCCTCAGGCTCTGCCCCAAAAATCTCCAGGTATTTCCCATCCCAGAGCTGGCAACCCTACAGAAAGAGCATACAGTACCCTATGGGGTCTGGTATGCAGGACTAAGCTTACCTATCCAGTTAGCACACAGGAGACTGGTGGCTTCAGCAACAGGCTTCTTTGTTGCTCCACGCACACCCAGAAATATAACCTACATATGCAGAGGTAGAACTAAGTGAGACCCCTCCCATACAGGCCTTGATGGGGAAAACAGATTCTAGTTTGTGAGGGCTCACTTAAAGGCAAACACACACACACACAAGCACCCTCATATACATCAAGGGCACACAGGTCAGCAAGGTAAAGTGCACTGAATGTTTCATTCTGTAAAAGTGTCTTTTCACTCAATGAGTATTAGCTAGTAGTAACACCACAAGCCCAACCTGAATGTTCTAGTTAACATTTTTTATGGTCTCCAAATGAAAGTTTTTGCTCATTGCAATGACGTTTGCTGGCTGTTTTTTCCTCCCACAGCCCACTTTGGTGTGGATAGATAATGTTTGCTGCATCTCCATTTGCTATTTCATTTTCTCTCTCTCTCAAAATATCTAGAAAGGAACAGTATCTTTGGCTAATGGTGTCAAGGTTCAATATTCTCCACAGCACAGAGGCATAATGTTTCTTCCTTGTAAACCCACAACTCTGGTCCTATTAAATTGAAATTCGTGGGGGGATTTTATTGTAGAAGAATAAAATGAGAGCTGTGCCAATTAAGGTTTTCATTGTGTGCTGAGCTGAACTCCATTAGGGTAGAAGTGTTGGAAATCCCCTTTTTACGAACTTATGAAACATTACATTGGATTTGTTTATAAATCTCATGGAAATATTATTTGCTCAAAATGGAGGAAACAATGCCTTGACTACCAGTTATTTTTACGATTCCAGAACTAGTGAAAAGGTAATCAGTGTGTCTCTCTCCCTCCCACACACACTGCAAACTGTTTTGCTTCTAACTGGGACAATCCCTTTGGTGAAAGAAACACATAAAATATTCAGTGGTGACAAACCACGGATTATCTTATCACTGACTAGCTGTGCTTGCTATTAAATGCTGTGCAGCTATCAGCTCCATAAGAAGGAAAAGAGGAGTGGGAAGTGCGCCTCACATTCTGTGAGGATATACTGGCTTAGGCCATACTTCTGAAGAGTGATGGATTGATGGGGGACCAATGGTACGTCCTCCTGAACAGATAGTTGCGTAATACACACAAGTAACGTACAAGGCAATAGGAAAAAAAACAACCACTTTGCCAGCAATGTATAACTATTACCTGCCCATGTAATCGCAGACTTCCATATTACTGATTAGAGGTAAGAGATCTAATGAAACCAGAAAATAATCGATAACACTGGCACCATTTTGGTTAAAAAAAGTGAAATCTCCATTAGGGTCGATCTGCGACCATCCATTTACTATTATGAGGTTCCTCCGTATAGTGAATTGGGCCAGGGGTGTCCACTGGGAAATTTACTAACTGTGATTCAATCTGAACTATGGCCCATTCAATAATTTTGGAAATGCTCCCAATCCAAACAAAATTATTTCCGACATTCAGCAGTGGAAGGAAGCTTTTTGCTCCGATGGTTATAATCTGCTTTTGATAGCCCAGGCAGCAGGAGGAGCTGGGAACAGAATGGCTCAGCATCGGCAGATGCATGTTTATTAGGAATGATGTCCAGCTGCAAGACTCCCTGCCAAATCATCCCGATTGTTGGTATTATGACCTGCTTTTTTTCACTTTCTGCCAATTATTGTACTGGCGTTAGAAAAAAAAAATCTGATTCTCTATAACCACAGAGCCTGGTTGTCTGAACTCTTTCATTATCTGGACCTCCATGTGTACAAGTCAGGCAGAGATAATATTTTGATTGCATCCACTAGCAGTAGGGTTGCCAGCTCTGGGTTGGGAAATACCTGGAGATTTTGGGGATGGAGCCTGGGGAGGGTGGGGTTTCTGGAGGGGAGGAACCTCAGCAAGGAATAATGCCATAGAGTCCACCTTCCAGAGCAGCCATTTTCTCCAAGGGAGGTAATCTGGAGATCAGTTATATAGTGGAAGATCTCCAGGTGCCACCTGGAGATTGGCAACCCTAACTAGCGGAAAGGGCAGGTGGAAGGCAGATAGAGGCACAGTGGCTACAGCTGCCCCCTACCTTTCCACAATTAGTAGGCAATGCAAACTAGTTTACATGTCCTGCAACAGACAGAAGGAAATACTTTGCTTGTACCTGCTGGCAGGCAGGACTGTGAAATGAAGGGACTAGAGACAGACACCCAGACTCCCTTATCTCCAGTCGATAGAAATCCTGCTTGTCCCTGCAAATAGACTGGAGAAAGGATTTGTTTATTCATATATACCCCACTCTCAGTGAATTTCTTGAAACAGATGGTAAGGTTTCATGCACAGAGGGAAGAAAAAAACAAGTCAACAGACCAGATAAGATCTCAGAAATCTCTGCATTTGTAATCCCATATAAAAGCATTACAGCCTTACAACTTCCCTGTTTTCTTGCTGTTAGCATCAGTATGGGGTAAGGCACCCAATTCCATTCACGTGGAAAGCAAGCAGGGTGGTTCTACTTTTTAAAAAATGCACATCAGAGTGCTCAGTCCTATTGCATCCCATATTTGGAGACATGAGGGTGGGGTTTAGACCACTTGCCTAGATGCTGATTTTGTAATGTACCAGACCCAACACACACACACACAGTTTGAGGAACCTGAGAATAATGAAAAAGCTGAAGCTCACTTAAAAACCAAAGCATGCCTGCTTACTCTCTCAACAAAAGTTAGAACCTTGGTATGATTGGCATGAAATATGGGAGGGATGCTCCCTTTGGTGAGAATTGTCATCTGTGAAAATTTCAGCCCAGATTAGTGTGTGTGGGAGGGGGAAGATGAAGTCACACTCATAAGTGTATTTCTTGAGAAAGGGCTGTGGCCCAGTGGTAGAACATCTGCTGGGTATGCAGGTTCAATCCCCAGCATATCCAGTTAAAGGGACTAGGCAAGTAGGTGATGTGAATGATCTCTGCCTGAGACCCTGGAGAGCTGCTGCCAGTCTGAGTGGACAGTACTGATTTTGATGGACCGAGGGTCTGATTCAGTATAAGACAGCTCCATGTGTTCATGTGTTCATTTAAACTAATGGAAACAATTTCAGATTGTTTGCCTAATAAGAGTAGTTGTACTTCTGATATCGAAGAATCTGACTCAAGGTTTTAAAATGACATGTAATCCCAATCTGAATCAACCTCTTCTTTTACCACTTAATTCCTTATGTAAATATGTTGATGTGGAGACAGTAGTATAGTCTAGTGGTTTTCTACCAGACTTATGTTTGTGGTTTAGAATAAGGAACAGAAGCAGTCAGTTACTGAAAAGCCGATCACATTTTATGCATCAAGTGTCTGTTGTGTTCGACCAATGTTCACAGCAGAAAACTGTAGGCTATTCCTTGGAGACCAGTAATAGGGAAGCTCTTCAGGAAAGGCTGAGTTGCTCACACCAAATCATTTCTCTACATAGGTATCACTTATGTGAAAGTGTACATCCTACATATATGCCACGAGGAATGCACATATAGCTGTTGTGCCATAAGGCATAGGGTGATAATTGCTGTCTTTTCTGAACTTCCCACACACGCGCTTAAAGTTCCCACATTCTCAGTTTTGTTTTTCCAAGTGTATAATTAGAATTGTGAAGTGAAAACAGATATAGGGAAGGAGGAGTTTCTTCTGCCATGTTCACATTCTCTCGAGGACTGCCTAATTCTGTCATGTGGATAGGAGGACTGGATAGATGCATCCAGGATTTTCAGTTCAAGCACAGCCTCAGAATAAGACATGAGACATGTCTACCAAGGAGCCAGGATGATAATAAAGCCAGGATGATATACTGGGGTGGGGGTGGGGGGACCAGAAATCTCTGCTTTTTGTGTGGCTCTTTACAGGTTGAAATTTGCTGTCCTTTTCATCATATTTCAAGGAACCAGGGGAGCCTTGGATGTTTCTTCCTCAATAAGTATATGAAAAATGGTGACTGAGGGGAAAGGGACACAGGCTGTAACTACCAACCTTCCCACTCTGCAATGTATAGATACTGAAGAGTGTTGGGCTTGTTCTGTGCTGCATTCTCAGTTCATAGAGGGCCACAATAATACTTAGGGATTGAAATGAGTGTTTACCTAGAAAGCATCCTAAAATGTTCTACAATGTGCACATAGACATATAGTGGTTCCTTGGAAGACCGGGGCTTGGATCCCCTGCACCATTTCTGCAGATGAAAGCCTCTCTGCTCATGGAGTGTGACATAATGGAGTGTGACATCCCATTGCAGTCCCGAATAGGGTCATGCAGTAAGAAAAATTTTTGGGTTCGGGTTTATTGGGCCCAATTTTTTTCAGTAAACCCGGAATAAGCTGAATACCCATACCGGTAAATATTAAGCTTATTTCTGGGTTTACTGGAACAATTGGGTCCATTATAGTTTATGGGGATTTATTTTTGAAGCTCCTGTAGGGACATTTTTGGAGGTAGAGTTTCCAAATTTTCGGGTAGCTTCAAGGGACTCTTCTTGCATGAGCTCCAAAGTTTGGTGAAGATTGGGTCAGGGGGTCCAATTTTATGGGGTCCAAAAATTATGGAATTCTACCTCCAAAAATGCCTCCCCCAGAGCTCATTAAAAAATTCCTATAGGGAAAAGCATGGGGAAAGCAGAAGCTGAAAGAAGTTGAATACCTATTTGGCTGATTCGGCGACCAGCTATTCGGCTTTGGCTTTATTCCCAGGTTTTGGTATCCGGTAAAACTGAAACCCGAATATTGCTGAAACGGCTAATTTTGGGTTTATTTTTGGTTCGGGATTATCGATATGCACAACCCTAGTCCCAAATGTCCCCTGAAATGCTGCTTCTGAGGGTCCCCCATACCCCAGGAGCAGCATCTCAAGGGTTACCATAATTTGGGCTGCAGTGGGAGGGAGGAGGCAAGAAAAGCCCACTCTTTGAGTGGGAATGTTTCTATCCATGGAAATGCTCTGGTCGATCCAGGCCTGGGAATCCAGATGTGGAAAAGGCTCTTGAAGGCAGAAAGAATGCTTGAAAGCTACTGTTTTAGGGCAAATTTCCCCAATATATAACTCATTGAGCTTCACTGCAGACTCAGAACACACCATTTCTGCAGTTTAGTCTTAATTAAGTCACTTTTCAGATCTGGCAGCTTTTCTTATATTGTTGCTTGCAAATGATCTGGAGTGATAGTACCTGCAAAATGTTCAAATTAAATATAGCTTCACTCAGCCAGTTGCTGAAAGGATACATAATTTAATATGGCCACATTGCATTGTTTCAAGAGAGACTTAAAAAAAACCATGCATCAGTATTGGCCAGGGCTTGTTCCTTCCCTTGTGAATCCAGAACAAGAGGCACCATTTCAAAGCAGCTCTTTGATTGCCCTGTTATTGCTCAATCACAGAAAAAAGAGGGCATGAGAGATAAATGAGATGTTTTCGGCTTCTAGTGTTTCTCAATTTATTTCACGGGGCACATTTCTCACCCGTTTCTCCAGACAGCACTTCATCACAGCCATTTCCACCCCCTCCCCAATTACATCTTGCCCATTTTTCAATGTCCCCTCTTTGTTTCAAACACATCTTTTTGAAGGATGATTAAAAATGTAATTGACAAACTTTCTGTACACTTTCAGCTTCGTCCTCCAAGAATGGAGATGTGACACTAGCAAACACATGATCACTTAACATTATTAGTTACTTTCAAGCAAACTGCCCTGGAAACAGTTGAAAATGTTAAAATACAATCCTAACTTTTGGGATAAGGGAGTCTAAATTCTGGGCTGCAAAATACCTGCCTGCTGGTATTGAAATACTTTATGCAAACCAATCATACTCCCAAATATTTAATGTATGTCCGTAGTTTATTCGCGTTGCATAGTTTCCCTCTGAGGTTCATTTTTTCCACCCATAACTCTTAATTTTCATCATTTCCCCCTCCAGTGTACACATGAAGCTGCCTTATATTGATTGATTGATTTGATAGTTGCCGCTCACTCAAAGGGTTCCCACAGTGACCCAAACCAGTATAAATGAGTTAAAAACAACATAAAAACAAATAACAAATATAAAAAAATATTAACATTAAAATTTGTGGCTAGCACCATCCTACTAACAAAACACCTCAAACATGTGGATTATGCTCTAAAGACCAACTTAAACAATTTGGCCTTGCTTGCCCTGCAGAAACCAAACAAGTCTGGCAGGGCACGGGTGTCATCTGAGAGTGAATTCCACAGGGTAGGGGCCACAACTGAGAAGGTTCTTCCCCTGGTGACAGCTAACTGAGCCACCCTGGGGCCGGGCACCTTCAAGAGGCCCCTGGATGGTGACTGAAGAGAGCACAGGGGTTGTAACAGGAGAAGGTATGAGGGTTTCAGACCACGCAGGGTTTTAAAGGTTAACACCATCTTGAATTGGATCTGAAGACTAACTGGTAGCCAGAGCAGCTGCCACAAAATTGGAGTAATCTGAACTCACCATGATATTCTAGTCAGCAACCTGGCAGATGCATTCTGGACCACCTGCAGACTCTGAAACATTTCCAAGGGTAGCGGATTATAGTAGTCCAACCTGGAGGTGACTGTTGCATGGATCAATGTGGCAAGGTCCAACCCAGACAAATAAGAAGCCAGTTGGCAGGCTTGGTGTACATGAAAACAATGCCAACCATGGCCACTTGTTTATCCAATGACATCTCAGAATCCAACCACACCCGAGACTCTTTATAGAGTTTACAGCTGTGAGATGGACACCAACATGTCTCAGGAGTGACCCTCCAGCTAGTATCTCAGTCTTTCCCAACCATATGACCTCCATCTTAGATGGATTCAACTTTAGTCAACTACCCCTTAACCATTGGACTACTGCATCCAGGCACTGGGATAGTGACGAGAGCCCTGCTGCTGCCTGTTTTTCCAGCAGGAGGAAGAGCTGAGTGTCATCAGCATATTGATGACACCCAACACCAAACCTCCTGATGATCTCAGCAAGAGGGTGCATATATATGTTAAATACCATTGGGGAGAGGATTAAACCCTGTGGGACCCCACAATTCAAGCCTTGTTGGGAAGATCTCTTCTCCCAGATAGCAACTCTTTGGGGTATTCTTCATGGATATTTGCTGCTGCTTCGACGCTGTTTTGCGTCGGAGGCAAATTTTGGTTATTCACTGCAGAGCCGTGTTTTCACTCACTGAGCAAAATAAGCCGGTTTAAAAGAGAGGCAATCCAAACCACTTCTGAGCCGTACTTTCCAGTAAAAGAGCGTTTTTTTGCTCGGATGCCCATGAAGAAATGTTTGCTTCGCTCCCCGGGACGTCTCCTTTCTCCTCCCCCAAGAACGGTGATTGGCTGGGGGAGTTGCCACTCTAACAGCATCGCACCGGCAGGAGGGAGACCCAGAGCAGACTGGCTGCCCCTCTTCAGAAGGGTGATGGGGGTTTTGCCGCTCTCAGGATTCCCCTCCCCAACACACACACACATAGGATCGCACCGGCAGGAGGGAGACCCAAAGCAGACTGGCTGCCCCTCTTCAGAAGGGTGACGGGAGTTTTGGCTTGGGTTTGCCGCTCTCATGGTCCCCCCCCCCAAACACACACACACACATAGGATCACACCGGCAGGAGGGAGACCCAAAGCAGACTGGCTGCCTCTCTTCAGAAGGGTGACGGGAGTTTTGGCTTGGATTTGCTGCTCTCATGGTCCCCCCCCCCCCACACACACACACATAGGATCACACCGGCTGGAGGGAGACCCAGAGCAGACTGGCTGCCTCTCTTCAGAAGGGTGACGGGAGTTTTGGCTTGGATTTGCTGCTCTCATGGTCCCCCCCCACACACACACATAGGATCACACCGGCAGGAGGGAGACCCAAAGCAGACTGGCTGCCTCTCTTCAGAAGGGTGACGGGAGTTTTGGCTTGGATTTGCTGCTCTCATGGTCCCCCCCCACACACACACATAGGATCACACCGGCAGGAGGGAGACCCAAAGCAGACTGGCTGCCTCTCTTCAGAAGGGTGACGGGAGTTTTGGCTTGGATTTGCTGCTCTCATGGTCCCCCCCCACACACACACATAGGATCACACCGGCAGGAGGGAGACCCAAAGCAGACTGGCTGCCTCTCTTCAGAAGGGTGACGGGAGTTTTGGCTTGGATTTGCTGCTCTCATGGTCCCCCCCACACACACACACATAGGATCACACCGGCTGGAGGGAGACCCAGAGCAGACTGGCTGCCTCTCTTCAGAAGGGTGACGGGAGTTTTGGCTTGGATTTGCTGCTCTCATGGTCCCCCCCACACACACACACATAGGATCACACCGGCAGGAGGGAGACCCAAAGCAGACTGGCTGCCTCTCTTCAGAAGGGTGACGGGGGTTTTGGCTTGGATTTGCTGCTCTCATGGTCCCCCCCCACACACACACATAGGATCACACCGGCAGGAGGGAGACCCAAAGCAGACTGGCTGCCTCTCTTCAGAAGGGTGACGGGAGTTTTGGCTTGGATTTGCTGCTCTCATGGTCCCCCCCACACACACACACATAGGATCACACCGGCTGGAGGGAGACCCAGAGCAGACTGGCTGCCTCTCTTCAGAAGGGTGACGGGAGTTTTGGCTTGGATTTGCTGCTCTTGGGATGCCCCCCCGCCCAACACACACACACAGGATCATGGGAAGAGTGGGCGGGATTAGGCGGATTTGGAGCGGTGAGTCATGAGCGGCAGCAGACGTAAGCAGCGCAGAGAAGTGCGCTGTTTCTCCCGTGAAAAATTGGGATGGGGGGAGAATCTGCACTGCCATGAAGAAGCTATTTAAATCAGTTTATTATTTGCTCCGGTTCGAAACCGAAGCAAAATCCACCGTGAAGAATACCCCTATGAGAGCATCCCTGGAGAAATGAGGAAAACCAACTAAGGGCAGTGCCCCTCACCCCCAAAGAGGCAAGGCAGTCGATCAGGACCAAATGGTCAACTGTATTGAATGCTGCTAGTGCTCATAGATCCAGAAGAATCAACAGTGCCAGCATGACTTTATCCAGATGTAAACGGAGATCATCAACCAAAGTGACCAGTGCTGTCTCAGTCCCAGAGCCAGGCCTGAAGCCCAATTGAAAAGGGTCAAGAGAAGCTGTCTCATCCAGGAAGACCTGGGGCTGCTAAACTACTGAGCTACTGATCCAGACCATTGGTCCATCAAGGCCAGTACTGTCTACACACGGATTGGCAGTGGCTCTCCAGGGTCTCAGGGAGAGATCTTTCACATTATCTACTACTGTATTCTGTTAAATTGGAGATGTCAGGGATTCAGTCTGGGGCTTTCGCTTGCAAAGCAATTGCTGCACAACTGAGCCACAGCCCCTACTTAAGAAAGCACTGGGAATTCAAAATTCTGGATTTGGGCAGTGGCAAGAAGAACAATAGAGAAATGATAGCCTCATACAAATATTATAAACAATCCCAAATAAGCCATATTAACCCCATAATGTCAAACAAGCATTGCTCAAGTTTCTGCTGGTGTAGTGGTTAAGAGCGGTGGACTCTAATCTGAGGAACTGGGTCAGTTTCCCCATTCCTATGCATGAAGTCAGCTGGGTGACCTTGGGCTAGTCACAGCAGTCTTCAAGCTCTCTCAGCCTCGCCTACCTTACAGGGTGTCTCTTGTGGGGAGGGGAAGGGAAGGTGATTGTAAACTGGTTTGATTCTTTCTTGAGTGGTAGAAAAAGTCAGCATAGAAAAATCAACTCTTCTTCTCCAATTGGAAATATACTAATGAAAATTTGAACTGAGTCACGCCCCATTTGGGAATATCAGAAAGGCTTTAATCTGACCAATACTTCCTCTCAAGACCTCTACAGACAACATATACATTGGAATCAATGAGTCTAAAGCTCGAAACAGACATGAGTGCATTGGCTCAACCAGCTCATAAGGATGGAAACTATACACAAAGAAGCATATGTTTGTAGGCTCCCTCCCCATGATCAGGAATGTTAAAAAGCAGTGTTTCCAATCAGGACAGTGCCCACTCATAGGCTCATTGTACATGCAGTTGTATATACACTAAGGGAGGGGACACTTTTTTCATGTTCATCCCCCCCCCCCAGCATATGCAATGTTTTTAATGAGATTCTGTCCAGTTTCAGTCTTCAAGGCACAGGAGGTATGAAGGGCTTGGGGGTTACTAGAATGTGTTATATGAGGGGGGCTACAAAGAGTATTTAGAATATAAGAACAGCCTTGCTGTATCACACCAGTGGTGCATCTAGCACAGCAACATGTTCCCCACAGTGGCTTGCCAGATGTCCCAAAAGGCTCACAAGCAGAAGCACTAGGGTGAAAATCTTTTGCCCTCCAGTATCTACTTGAACACAGGAAGCTGCCTTATACTGAATCAGACCCTTGGTCCATCACAGTCAGTATTGTCTACTAAGACCGGCAGTGGCTCTCCAGGGTCTCAGGCAGAGGTCTTTCACATCACCTACTTGCCTAGTCCCTTTAACTGGAGATGCCGGGGATTGAACCCGGGACCTTCTGCATGCCAAGCAGATGCTCTACAAACTGAACCACAGCCCCTCCTTTAGTGGAAACACTAAAGACAAAGAGGCTTGTGTGGGCATAAGTTTTAGCAAACAATACTGAATACTTGTATTCAGTACAATACTATTTTACAGTATGGAGGTTCCATTTAACCATCATAATTATTAGGGTCACAAATAGAACATGAGAAAGGCCATGCTGGATCAGACCAAGGCCCATCAAGTACAGCAGTCTGTTCACACTGGCCATCCAGGTGCTTCTAGGAAGCCCACAAGCAGGACTGCAGCAGCATTGTCCTGCCTGTGTTCCAAAGCACCTAAGATAATAGACATGCTCCTCTGATACTGTAGAGAATAGGTATGCATTATGACTAGTATTCATTTTGACCAGTAGCCAGGTAGCCCTATCCTCCATGAACATGTCCACTCCCCTCTTAAAGCCTTCCAAGTTAGCGGCCATCACCACATGTATCCTCCATGTGTCTAATTCCCTTTTAAAGCCACTTACCTGTGGTTATCACTACATCCAATAGCAGTAAGTTCCACAAGTTCCCTATGCATTGCATGAACACCTACTTTTGATTTGTCTAAGCCTTCTATCCATCAGCTTAACAAGGTGCCAATGATTTCTAATATTTAGGGACAGAGAGAAGACTTCAACTGCTTCAGAACACTTCTGAGTTATAAGATCCACAGCTAACGCTCTTCAGACATGAGATAGGACAAGACCTTTCCTGTGGTGGCACCCAGATAATAAAACACATCCAGCAACTATGTTACCAACTGTTAAGCCCAATTTATATATTTTTCAAAAAATGCATTCAAGCTTTTGATGCCAAATGGAGTTTATCTTTAATTTATTTTGTTTTATTGACAGATGTTTATATTCTATTGCATTTTGCAACCAAGTGTTTGTTCTAAATTACTTTGTGAGTTATTATGGGTAGAAAGGCAGGATATAAGTGCTTTAAACAAACAGAGAACAAATAAAATAACCCATGGTGAATAGATTGTTTTCCTCTCCAAGGCTGGCTGATATGGAGACTGTTGCAACAGGAAAATAAAATTGCTTTTCTGTTGAATAGCATGGGTTTCAGGATACCAGCATTCTGTTCATTGAATTCAGCTGCTGCCACCGCCAGTATCATTTGCACTCTTTTGAAGATACCCAGTTGCCTCCAAGAGAGAAAAGGAGAGCATCTGGCAATCTTCCTGCAAGCTGACTCCCCTCCCAAATTCAATACATCTCAGATTCCTTTCCATTTCCCTCCCTACCTGTCAAAACCATTTTGGAAGGTACTTACTTCCACAGGGACCTAACTGCTAATTGCTTAGGGAACTCTTGATTTTATCTGCTGTGAGTGGAATTCTATAAAAAGAGCCATGACCTTTTCGGAGCTCAACCCTCTGCCCTATCCTGAACTGAGGAAGTCCACAATCTCACAATGCTGATTACTCTGCACTTAACTAATGAAGAATGTGACATATAGAGAAACAGCAAGAAAATGCCAGCCTGTGTAAAGAGGAAATTGTGGAGGCCATCATTCTCCCAAAGGCTTGGTGTTCAGGATTTAAAAGGCAGCTTTCCCTCCTTTTCTTGATTCAACTAGGAATACTTTGTCCTGAGTGTTTCCTGCTGTTATCCCCCAAAATATATCAGCAGCAGATTAAAACACACACACATGCACACTAGGGTTGCCAGGTCCCTCTTTGCCAATGGCGGGAGGTTTTTGGGGCAGAGCCTGAGGAGGGCGGGGTTTGGGGAGGGGCTTCAATTAGGGCTGTTTAAAAATTAAATTCTATAAAATTCGGATTCGGCAAAATTCGGCCCGTTTTTATTCGGGAAATGCCGAAGTCCGAACTCCCCCACTTCGGGTCCGTGCAATTCGGCATGAGGTCCGGAGTTCGGGGAAAAATTTGGCCGAATAAAGCCATTAAAATCACAACTGCACCTTTCCGTGGCTCCGGGGGGGGGGCATTTAGAGGTCCCAAACTTTCAGCATAGCTTCAAAGGACCCTTCTTGCAATAACCCCAAGTTTTGTAAAGATTGGATCAGCGGGGGCTGAGATATGGGCCCCAAAAGGGCCCCCCCTCCTTAATGTGCATTTACAATTAGCAGAGCTTGCCGCCCACTCAAAGCTCCCAGCCCTGACAAACAGCTGAGCTGTGGGGAGCAAGGGCGGGGCAGGTGCGAAGAAGTTTGCAAACCATGCAAAGCAACACAACCATGCAAACCATCACGTTTGCACATGCAAAGCAACACCTGATGCCTGGGAGTTTGCAAACCATGGAAAGGGACAGAAGAAGTTTGCAAACCATGCAAAACAACACAACCATGCAAAGCAACACGTTTGCAACCATGCAAAGCAACACCTGACGCCTGGGAGTTTGCAAACCATGGAAAGGGGCAGAGGCATGCTAGCTAAGCATAAGGAGCAGGAGGGGGTGGAATTTCCCCTTTTGCATCAGACTCGGGACCAGGCAAATGCATTCTTTAAGTCACAATTTGAAAACAATTTTTGAGAAAGCATCAAAATAGACCTAACTGTTCTTATGAATGAGGGAAAACCTGAGGACACACAACTGAAGCCCCCCCTCAAACCAGGGAGAGAGAGACTCGAAGGGGCACACACACCCCAGACAGAACGGGCTTCCCCCCCACCCACAGAAACTGCTCCCTCCCCATACACACAGAGACTTTGCTTCCACCCCCCCCCCACACACACAGGAGAAAAATTATAGATTAAAGTCCCAAAAGGGGTCTTACTGTGGATGTCTTCTGTTCCATCAGGAGGGACTTGGAGGACTGGGTAATCCAATACGGTTCCATTTAAGCACGGGAGGTTTTGCCTTGGATTTGCCGCTGTCGAGATGCACACAGGATCGGCTGATCCCATTCATCCAATAGGGAAAAGGGGGGCATATCTCAACCCCCGCTGATCCAATTTTTACAAAACTTGGGGATTCTTTCAAGAAGGCTCCTCTGAAGCTACTCTGAAAGTTTGGGGGCTGTACCCCCAAAAATGTGCCCCCGCAGCCACGGAAAGGAGCAAATGTGTGCTGTAAATGGAATAAAAATGCACATTAAGGGGGGACCCCTTAATGGGCCCATATCTCAGCCCCCGCTGATCCAATCTTTACAAAACTTGGGGATTCTTACAAGAAGGCTCCTCTGAAGCTATGCTCAAAGTTTGGGGGCTGTACCCCCAAAAATGCACCCCCTGCAGCCACGGAAAGGAGTGAATGTGCACAAGCACCCCCCCCCCACGGGGATTTCTCTCTCACACAAACAGATATTCTCTCTTTCTCTCCCCGGCTGGGCCGCGCAGCAGCTGGGCTCATGCACTCAATTGCGACTGATTGGCCAGAAGAAGACCCAGCTCGGCCACTGATTGGCCGGGGGAGAATGCTGCTTACTAACTGACGGTTATGCTTCTGCTCCGAACCCTGAATTTGCCGAATTTATTCACAGAACACCCTGAACTCGCTGAATTCAGCTCCCCGTTTTCCCGCCTTTTTTGAGTTCGGTTCCATCCGAACTAAAAACCTCCGAATCAGGGGAAATTCGGCTGTTTTTCGGTTTGGGACAAACCTAATCGACAGCCCTAGCTTCAATGCCATTGAGTCCAATTGCCAAAGCAGCCATTTTCTCCAGTTAAACTGATCTCTGTCCACTGGAGATCAGTTGTAATAGCAGGAGAGCTCCAGCTAGTACCTGGAGGTTGACAACCCTAACACACACACCAGACTGATAGTTTGTTCAAATCTGTGCATTCCTTCTTCTGGAAATGTAAAGATTTGACACCCCTTCTTTACTTTACTTTGCAAAGAGACTCCCAGTGTGTAGCTGATTATGTTATTAGTTTATATGCAGAGTCCCCCCTCCCTTTAGGAAGGATTTGTGGAAGATGGGTGTGCATTTGCACCTCTGAGATGGAGCTCTCAATTTATCAGAAATTGTAGTTGCACAAATGTATTCTGGTTCAATAAACTGATCTGCATACAAATTGCTCTAAATCTTTTTTTTTTCAGGTCATGAGAATTTTCAAAGTTTTAGTTTGAGACGAAGCCACAGATGCCATATTAGAAGTTCATTTGGTTGAGGAACTTCTCCTCAAAGAGATCCCCACCCCCTAGAAAGAGCAACTTTGAAACACAGGCTTGGGTTTTGAATTTTAAACATCTGCTTGTAAACACCAACTGGAGCACTAGAGGAGCATAATCTATAGCAAATATTCCATCCATGCTGGCTTCAAAGGCTATTCTAATGGAAGCATTTTGAAATACTGTACTTCGAGCTGAAACATGGTCAGAACTGTCATGAATTTCAAAGCAGGATATTCTTTCCCATTCCCAGCAGATGTGTCAAAGATCCGGGAACGAATCTTTCCCAGTTAAACATTAAGGCTACCAAGTACAGAACACTTGATTCTCAAAGCTGCAGAGTTAGACACACAAAAGAGCCAGCGAATGGGCCACTGGGCTCTTTTACCCAGTACACAGCAACAGGGCTTGTCACTCAACATGGAGCAGTCCACCTTGGCTCTCTGTTGAGTGGCATGTGTAGATGCATTTTGACAGGCTTCTCACATCCCCAAATAAGAAGAAATGGGAAGTTCCAGGAGCAGCGCTTTCCTGGTAAGGTTTAATTTGGAGGAGAGAATGTGGGAAATGTATATGGGGGGAAGAAAAGGTGCTCACATATAGGGGCATTTATCATTGCCAGCTTCCAGCTGGTAGAGGGCAATCCCCCACCACTGCACCCAATTGTCCACTGCCTATCAATGCAGCATTGGTAAGGAAAAATATGGCATGGCTGACACCATGACATAATTTCTGGGCAAAATCCACAAAGTGATGTCACAGGCTACTGTGATGCTCTAGGAATTCTACTTGTCTCTATGGTATTTACCATAGAGAATTGGGGAATTCCTACAGCATCACAGTAGCCTGTGATGTCACTTCCAGGGTTTTACCCAGAAATGACATTGTGACTTGGCAGTTTTGTTTTCCAGGGCTCTGCACCTGGAAATCTCCCAAGGGTTGTATGTATAGGCTGGCAACTCTAATTAGTCTGGGAAGCAGATCTACAACCCAACATCAGATTTAGGAGGAGGAGAGCCGGGGAGGAAGAGACAATTGTTTCACACAAGGCCATTGGGGGGGGGGGGGAAATCAGAAGGCCATTTGGTTTGGTTTTCAAGATCAAGGGGGGACTCAGATTGGGACACTTGTTAATTTATTGACTTTTGATAAGTTTTGCAACTTGTTGTCATGCTCATCATGTGTCATATTTTATTTTATTCAAAATCAAGAGGTAAACAGAATTTCTCTGTACCTCTAAGAGGCAGGTTTGCCAGTTTCTCACCAGGGGTGGGGAATTCCCCACCTCATTTCCCACTGACACTCCAGTGGCCAGTGGGAGAAAAAAGAACAACATGAGAAACTCACCAACAGGAGATAGCATGACATCATTTCCAGGGGAAACCCAGAAGTGACATCAGTCTGCTCTAGGAATTGATGAAAACTCTATAATTTTACCATAGAGTTTCTGGTGATTCATAGAGATGCATTACATCACTTCTGGGTTTTTCCTTGAAGCTTCTTCACATGATCACCCCCTCATTTCCCTACCCCCAAGTTCCCGCTGTTTGCCAGCTGCTGGCTGGCAACACGACTGAGAGGGGCTAGTTTCATTTTCAGACCACTCTTTGCTCACTCTCAGGCTGCATCTCCCTCTCAGTTCCTTCTCTTTCTCTATCAGTCCTAAACTCAAAAGTATTGTTGCTTAATAAGATTAGAGTGTGTGCATGGGGTGTGTGTGCCTGCTCACATTGTCCTCTTCCTTCAGTGGACCTTCTGCAAGGGTACTTAAACACAGCTGGGAGGAGAACACACCTTTTCCATTAGCCTGTACAGAAGAAAGCAAAAAACATTTACATTGTGTTAAATATTTAAATATTTAATTTGAAATATTTTAAAGCTAACTTAGGGTTCCCATAGCCGCAAAATATAAAAACATTAAAACAAAATCAATCACACATATACATATATAAAAACAATTAAAAGCACATAAACACACGATCAGGAGGAAGGATCAATGAGAATCAGTAAGGGAGCTCTGAACAAAGCAAAAAATCTTCACCCACTGGTGGAAGACAATGGTAGAGGGAGACAGAGGAATTTTTCTGGGGAGGCAGTTCCAAAGTTTGGCACCATGACTGAGAAGGCCTTTTGTCAGGTTGCCACCCATCCAGCCTCAGGTGGCAGGGGCACCCAAAACAGGACCTGTAAAGATGACCATAGCGGGACTAGGTGGTCCTTAAAATATGCTGTCCCCAAGCCATACAGACTTTAAATTGGGCCCGGAACTGGCCCTGAAAGCAAATTGGGAGCCCTTGCTGGTGAAACAAGACTGGAGTGATATAGTTCCTACAATACTCCAGCCAACATCCTGGCTACAGCATTTTGTACCAATTGTAGCTTCCGGACCCTGTTCAAGGGTAGCCCATGTACAGCGCATTGCAGGAGTCTAATGCAGATGTTACCAGGCCATGCTTCGCTGTGGCGAGATTTTTTTATCCACAGGTTAGGCTGCAGTTGGCTCAGTAGCTGAAGCCTATGAAAGGTGCTCCTGGCCAGCGTTGCCGACTACTTTTCCAGCAGGAGGCCCAGGTCCAGCTACCACGCTCAATCACCTCTGATGGCAGAGGACAAATTTCATGAATCAGATGAAATGAGCTTATGCCTCAATGCAGCTGAAAACGCCATAGGAGTCTTGTTTATTTTGCTACAATGAACTATCATAGCTCCCCTTCTGAAATATATGTTTTCAAATATCTGTTTGACATATTTCCCATTTCAAGCTGCCTTATACCAAGTCCATCTAGGTCCAAATTGGCTATTCTGGCTTAGAGTGGCTTAGAGTGCACATAAATATCTTTCTCAGTATTTGCCACCTCAACTTTAACTGGAGATGCCAGGGATTGTACCTGGGACCTTCTGGGGCCCTTTTCATTGTGAAACAAAAAGAATTATAGACTTTCTCTGCTTTTTAATGAAAGCTGGGAATTCAGAGGAACTAGCTGATCATGTCAATAGATCATTATAACATTATTGTGCTATAGTGATCTAGCAACTGCTGCTATTTTTTAAAGAAGTACAAAAAAAACCCCTCTAGTATCACAACAGGGGATGACAAAGGAAAGCTTACACAAAACTTCCATGAGGATGCTTCATTGGCAGTGCAAATGCCTCTGAGTAACAGTGGCATCCTAACCTGAGACGTAGTGGTGGAAAGTGCCGTCAAGTCACATCTAACTTATGGCGACCCCATAGGGTTTTCATGGCAGGAGACATCTGGAGGTGGTTTGCCATTGCCTACCTCCACAATGGGCTGAGAGAGTTCTGAGAGAATTGTGATTGGCCCAAGGTCACCAAGCAGGCTTCATGTGGAAGAGTGGGGAACTGAGCCCGGTTCTCTAGATTAGAGTCTACTGCTCTTAACTATTACACCATGCTGGCTCTCTTAAAAGAAGCAGAGATACAATGCCAAGATTGCTCAAGCCAGGAATGGCTTGCTCTCAACTACAATAAGCATAAGGTATTTGTGTACAGGATATTGTGTGTGTGTGCTATCAAGTCTCAGCTGATTTATGGTGACCTCATGGGGTTTTCAAGGCAAGAGATGTTCAGAGATAGGGCTTCCAGCTCCAGGTTGGGAAATACCTGGAGATTTTGGGGGTGGAGCCTGAGGATGGTGGGGTTTGGAGAGGGGAGGGACTTCAATGCCATAGAATCCAATTGCCAAAGTGGCCATTTTCTCCATTTCAACTGATCTCTGTCTCCTGGAGATCAGTTGTAATAGTGGAAGATCTCCAACCACCACCTGGAGGTTGGCAATACTATTCAGAGCTGGTTTGCCATTGCTTGCCTCTGTGTGGGCTGAGGTCTGAGAGAACTGTGACTGGCTTAAAGTCACCCAGCAGGCTTCATGTGGAGGAGTGGGAAATCGAACTCGGTTCTCTAGATTAGAGTCCGCCGCTCTTAACCACTACACCACGCTGGCAGAGATACACCCTTCTAAATCTACTGAAGTCAATGATAGTATAGAACAGTTATAGCTATTGTTACAGCAATTGCAACTACCTTCAGAAACTAGGATTGCATAACTCTCCAATAAATAGGGTTGCCAACCTCCAGGTAATAGCTGGAGATCTCCTGCTATTACAACTAATCTCCAACAGACAGAGATCAGTTCACCTGGAAAAAATGGCCGCTTTGGCAACTGGACTCCCTCCCCCCCAAACCCTGCCCTCCTCAGGCACCGCCCCAAAAACCTCCCGCCAGTGGCAAAGAGGGACCTATCAACCCTACCAATAAAGCCTGGGCAACTCCTCCTTTCAGAACAAGCCCAGATGCTAGTCCAATACAATACAACACACATTTTTTATACTGGATGTTATTTTGGGGAGGGGGCACTGTGGTTTTGTGGCTGGGGCCTGTGCTGTTACAGAGAATTTTTAAAATCATTTTTGCTTCAATGTTGCTGTCTAAAATCCAGTAATGAAAGCTGCCTCATTCATTGATTTATCCTTGTGATGCCTCTTCTTCACATGCATCAACACACAGGGCTTCTTCTCAAATGAAGGATTTGCACAGGCTTTATTAGAGAGTTATGCGATCCCAGTTTCTGAAGTTCCTTGCAATTGCTATAACAATCCAGGCAATAAGGCTGATTTGCATTTCTATGCCAACTTCCCGGCAATCCCAGCAAAGCTTTTGCAAGCATTAATGAATTGCTCTTCACAGCTCAGTTTACAGCTGGGTCTGCTTTTGTTTTGCTTAAACTGTTGAGAGATTAACAGAAGCTCAGATGTGGGATTGTTGGGCAGATGGCTACTACCTGATGGAAACTTTTTTTCTTAAACATCTGGGAAGAGGAACTTTTTTAATGACAAATTGACTCTGCCTTTCTAAATACTACCATTGCTATAGGCCAGGGTTACATTTTCCCCATTGCTGCCAAGTCTTCTTTGAAAATGCTCCAGTAATCTTTCTTCTATTGAGTTTTGTTAATTGCGTTCAAGAACATTCTGAAAGAACATTATTTTATATTACCCCAGTAAGGCTGTCCTCTGCTGTATTCACAGGAGGTGCTGTTGACCACAACCATATTTGAAGTGGAGAAAGGATGGCCCAGGCAGGCTAGCCTGATCTCGTCAGATCTCAGAAGCTAAGCAGGGTCAGCCCTGGTTAGTATTTGGATGGGAGACCACCAAGGAATACCAGGGTTGCTGGGCAGAGGAAGGCACTGGCAAACCACTTCTGTTAGTCTCTTGCCATGAAAACCCCAAAAGGGGTCGCCATAAGTCGGCTGCGACTTGAAGGCACTTTACACACACACATGAAATTGCTGGGGAGTGGGGGTTATAGCTTGGACTATGCTTCCTGCAGAAGTAAAAAGAGTATGGCCATTTATGTAGGGTCAATTTTGAAGCTCGCTCAAAGCTCTTTTTTTAAAATGTGACCTTTAAAATGACTATTCACAGTCCCGATGCAAAAGGAGAAATTCCACCCCCCTCGCCTGCTCCTTGTTTGTATAGCCATTAGCAGTCGCAGGTTGCATAGCTAATGCGCAGCTGTGATTCTGCATGTTTCTTTGAGAGGATTCTTCTCAGTGGGGGCGGAGCAAACACAAAAGGTTGTGTTAAAGGGGCTCTTAAATAATGTGAAGCAGGTATGTGCCGGCTTTGCAGTCACTTCCTGAATGACGGTTCACCTGAAAAACTCAAAAAAAATGTGGGGCCTGGAACGTGCTGCTAATTACCAAGCATAAATGGCCTGAGAGTTTGTCAGATCCTCCTACAGTGGCTGATGCTTTGCAGCTGATTACCCACACACCCACCTAGGGTTGCCAACTTCCAGGTACTAGCTGGAGATCTCCTGCTATTACAACTGATCTCCAGCCGATCGAGATCAGTTCATCTGGAGAAAATGGCCGGTTCGGCAATTGGATTATATGGCATTGAAGTCCCTCCCCTCCCCAAACCCTGTCCTTCTCAGGCTCTCCCCCAAAAACCTCCTGCCACTGGCGAAGAGGGACCTGGCAACCCTACACCCACCCTTTACTTGTAATGTGGAATTAGAAGAAGAAGATTTGGTTTTTATATACCAATTTTCTCTACTTTGTTTTTAAGGAGAATCACACCAGTTTACAATCTCCTTCTCTTCCTCTTCCTACAACAGGCACTTTGTGAGGTAGGTGAGGCTGAGAGAGCTCTAAGGAAACTGTGACTAGCCCAAGGTCACCCAGCAGGCTTCATGTGTAGGAGTGGGGAAACCAACCCAGTTCACCAGACTACCGTCCGCCGCTTATGTGAAGGAGTGGGGACTCAAACCCGGTTCTCCAGATTAGAGTCCACCACTCTTAACCACTACACCACGCTGGTAATTTATGCGGCCCAAGCAGGATTATTTAAAAACAACAACAACAACCTTCCTTCAGATTGGCCAAGAAGGACCCCCCCCATCTGCTATGCTTTGTGATAACTTGCTTCATCCATTAGGGGGCAGTCCCCTTGAAGAAAATTGTGGGCATGAATGTCATGGCTTCATTATGATTGTCCCAATGTCGTGGAGACTTTTCTTAATCCCTCATGCCCATTCCTTCATGGAATGGCCTTATCAGACACTCAAAGAATCTTCCTGCACAGTTGACACTCAGCCAAGAGCCACATTCCTAACTGAGAAAAGACATGGCACTCCTCTGCCTGCTCTCAGTTCTCAGGTGCAATTCTGTCCTCCTGATTGGCCCTTGCTGATCCAAGTGGCCAAGTGCATTCCAGGTTCACTTACTGAACAGACTCTTTGGAAAATCTATACAGCACCCCACCATGGAGCACAGGTGTACATTGCCTGGATTGCTCAGCAACAGTGCATTCCTGGCAATAGAATTTGTTCCCCCATGTGGGAAGAGTGGGCCAGGCCAGCTGGTCCAAGGGATGGAGCAAGAAACCTGTGAGTGAGCTAAGGACAGGTTAAGTTTAGATGCGTGAGGGGATGACTGATACATTTCTTTGCCTGGCTCGTGGACCCTGGGTGTGTTTTATTTTTGTTCAGCCCATTGCTTTGCTTTTCCTGAGAGCATGTGCCCCTTGAATTCCAACCCAGCTGCTGCTGCGGATCTGTCATAAGAACAAAACAAACAAACAATCAAAGGCCCTGCTGGATCAGACCAAGGCCCATCAAGTCCAGCAGTCTGTTCACACAGTGGCCAACCAGATGCCTCTAGGAAGCCACTAACAAGATGACTGCAGCAGCACCATCCTGCCTGTGTTCCACCGCACCCAAAATAATAGGCATGCTCCTCTGATACTAGAGAGAATAGGTATGCAGCATGACTAATCTCCATTCTAACTAACAGCCATGAATACCCCTCTCCTCCATGAATATGTCCACTCCCCTCTTAAAGCCCTCCAAGATGGCAGCCATCACCACATCCTGGGGCAGGGAGTTCCACAATTTAACTCTGCATTGTGTGAAAAAATACTTCCTTGTATCTGTTTTGAATCTCTCACCCTCCAGCTTTAGCAGATGACCCCTTGTTCTAGTATTATGGGAGAGGGAGAAAAACCTCTCCCTGTCCACTCTCTCCAAACCATGCATAATTTTATAGACCTCTATCATGTCTCCTCTCAGCCGCCTTCTTTCCAAGCTAAACAGCCTTAAGTGTCTTAACCGCTCCCCATAGGACAGTTGCTCTAGTCCCCTAATCATTTTGGTTGCTCTTTTCTGTCGCTCTTCCAGCCTAAGTTAACCAGCTGCTCTATGCTCTTTGAATCTGTGCAGTATGCCACCATCCCTTTGAACAGGCTGTTTATGTAAGTTCTCCATCCTTTTGAACAGCCTTTATTTTATGCAACTTTGCGCACATGTTTTTTTTTCCTATTGGGAATGTTGTCTTTTCAAAAACATTTCAAGAACGCATGTGCTATCAAAGCTGCTTGAGGGTCAGGCACATGGGGGGATGGGGAGGAAGACCTACAAATTCCTTCAAAGTAATGACTCCAAGATTTTCAAGAGTAATAACCCCCAAAGAACTGGAGGCTGTTTCAGTAGATTACCATACCACATCTGTCCAGGATTAATTAGGATAGACGGAAGGTAATGGAAGAAGTGAGGGAGACAGAGCATTTTGCTTCCCAGAAAGGGGCTCCTTAGCTGATTCGCCCACACTCCAAGTTCCCTGTTTCCATTGCACCCCAAAAGGTGATCTCTTAATTTAGCTTTTGTTCTTAAAAACTGCATATATTTTGAAGAATATTGACTTCTTTCAGCATACAATCCTTACTAGTGTTGTCTCTATTCCTCCTGGTCAAGAAATAATTATATTCCTAAATTATTTCTCTATTGGGCCTTCTTTACTAGGACTAAACTGAACCCTGACATGCCAAAAGGAATTACTGCCACAGTACTGCTCTGCCAGGCTTAACTAGGTGCATAAGGAATCAATAGGAATCAATGCTGTCATCAACCAACATCAACATATTATTGCTAGTAGAGGGTAGTGGGACTTTATCGACACTCTCCAAACCATTGTCAGAGGGTGGCGAACCTATCCTTCACCCAAGTAAATCTTTACCCAAATCTCCCTAAGTTTGCCAAGTCTAGGTTTGGAAATTCATAGAGATTTGGGAATAAAGCCTGGGGATGGTGGGACTTGTGGAGGGGAGGGACCTCACCAGTGTATAATGTCATACAGTCCACCCCCCAAAGCAGCCATTTTCTCCAGGGAAACTGATCTCTGTAGTCTGCAGATCCATTGTAATTTTGGGAGATCTTCAGGCCCCCCTTGGGGGTTGGCAACCATATGTCAGGGCATTCAACCACCACCTCATTTTTTTATATACCCAGTAGCAAGTCTACTGCCCGTATACCCATTTCATGTTAAGGAAGAAACACTTTTTAAAAAAAAAGTAGAGGTGTGCCTGGGAATTTCCTTGTATTGGTAATATCTCATCTTGGGTATTGGCCCCACTATTTTATGAGAAGTCCATTTCCTGCCATTTTTAGCATCATGCACAGTGATACCATAGCACAGAAAAGCAATCTTTATTCATTTTACCTGAAATGTAGACTTCATATGAGACTATATTCATATCTCCAAATCTGGTATTCGATGTGCTCTGCAAAATGTATGGCTATGGAGTAAGTAGATATCTTCTCTTAGGTGAACTTTGTTTGTTTAAGAGGAAGACACGACAACAACAGGCTTTCAAATTACACAGAAGTGAGGGCAGAGGAGGCCAGTAATTGAAAGAGGGCAGAGTGGAGGGCTAGAGCTCTTAACAATTAACAAGAGGACGGCAACCCTTCCTTACTCCGAAGTTCTTGGCAGGGTTGGTTGCTATGGCATTCAGGCTAGAACACTCTCCTGCAGCCATGTCCTATGTTTGTTTGGTATCTTTCATTTGTTTGCTCCGAGGAGAGAAATAATTGGGACAGTTTTACAGCACTGATTATCACTTTTGCCTGATTGCAGGCACTAACTGTAACGTTTCTGCTGCTGTTGCCAACTGGTCTGTACCCTGGGATTGTCAATATTGGCTTGCTTTTTTTCATTCATTCATTTATTCCTTCTTTCATTCATAAAAGGCGTGCATTGATAAAAGCTGCCTTTGTCTTATCTTTGTGCCTTTACCTTGAATGGCTGTGTCCAAAGGTAGTTATTGTGAGCTCATATTCAAGCTTCCAACTGTCCTGTATACAGCTGCTCTTTTTCAACAGAATTTCTTACTTAGGAGGAACAAAATGCTTTGGGACATAATGCTAAACTTTCCCAAGTACTCTTCCATTGAGTGTTATTTCACCTGCACAGCATAACTCAAGAAATTTGGTAAAAAGGAGTGCAGTGAAATGTCATGATGCTAGCTAAAAATGATAGAGAGAGGATCTTATTTCTAGTGAACAGATTCATATACAGCAAAATCCCAAGCACAAATAGTTAGATGTACACTTAGCAGATATCCCTTATTCTGAAGGAATGTGATTATTCACAAATACATATAACAGATCCCCTCTTTAAAGAAGATTGATGGTGTCATGAAACTTTATTAAATAGCTAGCTGCATGATTACTTTATCCCTTCCTTTTGAAATGCCTTTCTTTGAAAACCTCCAGTTGTGGTATCCAAGGATGTTTAGTTAAATTTAAATTATATTGACAATCCTTTTTAATGTTACAGTTGTTACAATTGAAACAACAAATGGAATTTCTGAAAATCATTTCCCCTTTGTGTACCTCATCTTATTCCCAAATGGCTTTCCTATGTCCTTTGTTGTCTTCCTTTAAAAAGAAGAGGGAGAAAATCTACAATACTTGTTTATATTTGCATGATAATGCATGTTAAGTGTTTTGAGACCTCTTTCTAATCAAAGAACTCTTGTACTACTAACTGTATTGCTCAAGTTGCATCCAAGTTGCAGTTATTAACAACTAGGATTTTGAAGAAACAAAACACACACCCCCCGGGTAAATTTTGGGTTTGGGTTTATTGAGCCTGATTTTTTCGGTAAACCCAAAATAAGCCAAATACCGATACCAGTAAATATGGGTATTCGACTTATTTCTGGGTTTACAGAAAAAAATTCTGTGGGGGCATTTCTAGAGGTAGAGTCACCAAATTTGCAGTGTGGCTGCAAGGGACTCTCCTTAGATGGTCACCAAAGTTTGGTGAACTTTGGGACAGGGGGTCCAATTTTATGGGCTAGCAAAGGGGTTTCCCATCTTACAGGCATTTGTGAGCTGAGCTGTCCATCCGTTTTCAGGTTCAGAAGTTCAGTGTTTCTGAGGACTGGTGGAAAGAGCTGATTGGCAGGCTGGCGCCTTAAAGTCTGGGAGTTCCCTTCATATCTGGGGCACGTAGCATGATGCCCCTGCAAATTAGCTTCCAAATTGAGGAAAATGGCTTAAATGCAAGAAAAATATGGCACAGAAAACATTTCCCAAAGTTCATCAAACTTCAGTGACTGTCTAAGGAGAGTCCCATGCAGCCATGTTGCAAATTTGGGGACACTACCTCAAAAAATGCTCCCACAGGAGCTTCGAAAAAAATCCCCATAGACTATAATGGACCTGAATTTTTTCGGTAAACCTGGAAATTAGCCGAATACCCAAATTTATCAGGCCCAATAAACCCAAATCCGAAATTTACCAAAAAACTTTTTTGCACAACCCTATATGTCACATGAAAAGAGAAATGTCCCAATGATGCTTGCACTGGAGTAAGGAACAAAAGGATCTCTGCATTTTCTCCTGAGTTTTCCAGAAGCTTACTTTGCACAATGTAGTACCACCAGCTTTATCAGCAGAAGCTGTAGTTACTATAAATCAATGTGCTTCTGACACCACTCATGCTTGACATTGGCAGTTGTCAATGCTCACTAGCAGGTAGATGCCTGACCACAAGTTAAGAATTTCTGATATAGACAAATCTTCTACAGGGCAAAAAGCACATGAACATTGGCTTTTATTCCCACACACATGCATACAGCATGAAGAAACATCAAAACATCATGGTGTGTGTATTTGTGATTTTGTGTTCAGCGACTGTGGAGTCACAGCTTCATGTAAAAAACATGCTTGGTGTGCACTGAGTTTTCACCTAAAAACGTGCAGGTGGTCTGAGATAACCACCAATGAATGTTTTATTCATTCATTTTGATTATTTTTTTAAAAATTAAATGTACATATATAATGTATTTAGCTTGGAAACTGTTAAATTCATTTTAAGCCACTCAGTGTTTGTATGATTTGGCCGGGCCTTTAATGCTGGATTTTAGTTAACTTTTAATGGTTTATTGGGAGAGAAGATGGGATGATAAAGCCGGATCTCATCACATCTCAGAAGATAAGCAGAACTTCAACAGGAGACCACCAAGGAAGACTCTGCAGAGGAAGGCAATGGCAAACCACTTCTGCTTCTCACTTGTCTTGGAAACCCCTTGCTGGGGTCACCGGACGTCAGCTGCAACCTGATGGCACTTTACGCACAATGTTTTATTCTTTTATTATGCTTTATTTTATGAGCTGCCATGGGCAGTTTCCCTTAGAGAGGAGGCATAAAACATTTCCAAGGAAATAATATTAAATTTCACAAGGAAGAATGAACTAGACAACTGTCTAAGAGTTCTTCTTTTTTTGCTTTCTTCTGAAATGCAAATGCAGAGGATTGGGGAGAAAAGCAGCTGAGGTGAGCCGGATCTGAGGGGGAAGAGTCTAAGGGGAATTTTTCACAGAGATTTGCTGCGCTTTCGAATCTGATTTGTGTCGGTGCAAATTTTGGGTTATTCATTGCAGGTCCACATTTTCCCGGAATGAGCAATAAAAGCCGCGTTATAACTGTGGCAACTGAAACCACTTTTGAGCTGTTCTTTCCTGTTGGCACGTGTTTTTTGGCTCAGAGGCCCATGAAGAATTGTTTGCTTCGGTTCTGCTTCCCCTGCCCGTGACGTCTACTTTCTCCTCCCCCAAGAACAGCATTTGGCTGGGGGAGTTTCATGCTCGGACAAGAATACTGCCCCTTTTGCTGCCTGCCTGCCTGCCTAGAGTCCTGGCACTTCTCTCCCTCCATCCCAGAGGCTGGCGGGTGGGCAGGCGGCACGCCTGCCCGCCCCTCACCCGGGATGGGCCTTGGAGCTGGGCCTACACCTCCAAGCACAGGGGGACGTCGGATGGACGGCTCCAGGGGGAGACCGGTGGGGCCACGCCATGTGTGCCTCGTGCGCTGGGGGTGGTGGTGGTGGCAGCTCGGTCTAGGGCAGCTGGACCCGTGGGGGGGATGTTCAAGGGAAGGGGCTGTTGGCCCCTCTACCCCAGTGGGGAGGGGGGATTTTTGAGAATTCGGATGGGAAAAATGTGCATCCTGAGAGCGGAAAACCCAAGGCAAAACTCCCTCCTATCACTCTTCTGAAGAGGGGCAGCTAGTCTGCTCTGGGTCTTCCTCCTCTCTCTCGATACACTGGGGGCGGATCAGGGCTGGTGCACAAGCCAGCGGCCTTCTTTCCTCTTCCTCCCTGCCACGCACCCTGGCTGGATAGGGGCCGATGTGCAAGCCAGGAGCCCTCCTCTCTCTCACGATGCACTGTGGCCGTATCAGGGCTGGTGCACAAGCCAGGGGCCTTCTTTCCTCTCCCCCCCGCCATGCACACTGGCTGGATCAGGGCCAGCATGCAAGCCAGAGCCCTCCTCTCTCTCACGATCCACTGGGGCCGGATCAGGGCCGGCACGCAAGCCAGGGGCCTTCTTTCCGCTCCCCCCCGCCATGCACACTGGCTGGATCGGGGCTGGCGCGCAAGCCAGGAGCCCTCCTCTCTCTCACGATGCACTGGGGTAAGATCAGGGCCAGCGTGCAAGCCAGGGGCTTTCTGGGGGAAACATACTCTGGGAAATTGCTTTAATGCAAGAGGTTTACAGTGGCCATTTATGCACGGGAGGTTTTTCCTTGGATTTGCTGCTCTCTAGATGCACCCTTTTCCCATCCAAATTCTCAAAACTCAACAATCAGCCCCCAAGAAGAGTTTTGAGAATTAGGATGGAGAAAATGTGCATCTAGAGAGCGGAAAATCCAAGGCACACCTTGGATCCAAGGCACACCTCTTGGCACATGGATGCAATTCCTGCCCCCCCCCCCAATCCTGTCTGTCATTAAAGGGCATTGGGTTCCACACCTATAGAAAATAGAGCGAAGCTTTGAGGAAATCGCTGCCTTGCTCCCCCCCCCCAATTTGGAATCTGACTGTTTCAAAAGCAGAACAGAGCGAGGGTGGAAGAAAAATGGAGGAGACCAGAGGGACTGGTGGTTGTTTTTTGCGCTGGGGCTGGTGAACCGCACGAGGTAATCTGCTGGGCAGAGTTGGGGCGTAGTTGGAGGCAGGCATAAACAATGAGCTTGTTGGAAAGGGAGGCCTCCTGCAAAAGGGACAGACCAAACCGTTGTCAAATACAGCATGCTTTGTTCCCATGAAAAACCAAAACTACAGATAATTGACGGGGATAAATTGCCGCCATGAAAAAACATTTAAATTGGGGATTTTTTTGGTCCATGGCAAAAGAGAAGCAAAATCTACCGTGAAAAATGCCCCTAAGTGGCTGTTCTTTCCTGCTGCTGCTTCAATCAGAATTGCAGCTCCCTATAATTGCATTTCAGTTCTTAGAAAAGCCATTGGCAGCAGTTTGATCATGTGACTCCCAGTACCTCACCTACTTTGGTCCTGACTTCTTCAGGTAGATAGGCAGTTATTTAGCCAGGAACTGCTGAGCATGCTGGATATGCGGCTTCTAAACCTGAACTGAACAGTTTGAGGGAAGGAAACGACAATGCTTTTTGAGTGAACAATAACTTAGTCTCTAAACCACAAAGTATATAATTAAAATTTGCTTTAGGGGAAAAAGGAGCTTCTGAAGTCCTATTTTACCATCCTGGAGGAGCCCCTCATTTGCAAGGAGAAAGTGTTTGCCTTCCTTGCCAAACACACTTAATTAGACAAATGTTCAATTGGAGAACTCTATTCCATAGCAATCAGAAAATGAGATTATGTTCCTTGTGGCATCCATAACTCAACTCCCTTGTATGCTTTTAATTGCACAAGTGCAGGTTGCCAGGCGAAGTATACATGCAAGTCAGTAAATATTTGCTGTAGGAATATGGTTTAATGATGTAGGGGAACAATCACAGAGGTGCCTTATCCATTCCGTTAATATACGAGTGTAATAGTTCCAGTCGGACTTGATACATTGTTGTTAATATAATTAGAATTCCTATCTGAACAGATAATGATCTCTCACTAATCATGGAGACTGTTAGCCTGTGGATTCTTAAGATAATTGTATCTTTAATTAATGGTAGATCAGATAGATCAGACTTTGCTTGTCTGATCGATTAGAGAAGGAATGTAACTTTCAAGCATATAAAGCTAGAAGCCCTTTCCAAAATGCCATAGGGAGAGGCAATGAAGGAGAAACCTTCACGGAAACCAGTCCTTCCAGGAGAGGGAATTTATCTTCTCAAGTGATTCCAGCAAGGCACCACGCTAACCAATGATTAGTTGTATTGGCAACAGAGCAGGGAGCACCTGGGCTATCACTGACCCATGAACAAGGACATTTTTTTAAAAAAAAAGGAAGAGCAATTGGTGCGGTACAGAAAAAATGGTTCTAGAAGCTTATGGTCAGATTTGTGAAGATAAAATGGAGGAGAGCAATGTAAGCCACTTTGGGTCCTCTTTGAGGAGAAAGGCAGGGTATAATTGAAGTAACAAATACAGCTTGGAGTGTCACTATCACATACACTAGTACATTACACAACCCCTCAGGAACTTTAAAGTCCCTTTAAATAAATGGAGGCACCACAGAAACTTAGCACAGCTCCCATGGATTTCCAGGTTTCTGTGGGAGAACTGCCCGAAGCGCACTGTTCATACATTATTTCTCTAAGAGCAGCATAACATAAACCTATGAAGTAACACTCCACTTGGATGTTGTCTGAGTGAAGTCCTGCTGTTTTTGCAAAACCAACAGCTTGCACTAGTGGTAGCCAGTGAAGAGAGACAGTAGTAGTAGTAGTAGTAGTAGTGGTAGTAGTAGTAGTGGTAGTAGTAGTAGTGGTAGTAGTGGTAGTAGTAGTAAATGGGCTACTGACATCATTGGCCTGAATGCCAGTCAGCAGCAACATGCCTGCACCATGTCACCCTTGCCCTCCTTATGCCTTCAGATGATGTCCCCTGGCATGGATGTGCTCAGTGTCCAGAGGATGTGGGCCTGCTACATTCCCCAATATGTAGCCAGCATGGCGTAGTGGTTAAGAGTGGTGGACTCTAATCTAGTGAACCAGGTTTGTTTCCCCACTCCTCCACAGGAAGCCTGCTGGGTGACCTTGGGCTAGTCACAGTTCTCTCAGAACTCTCTCAGCTCCACCTACCTCACAAGGTGTCTGTTGTGGGGAGGGGAAGGGAAGGCAATTGTAAGCCACTTTAAGATTCCTTAAAGATAGAGAAAAGTGGGGTATAAAAAATAACTTTTCTTCTTCCTCTTCTTCAGTTACATGGAAACTGCAGCCTTTTATGCAGGGCTGTTTCCCTTGCAGTCACCCCTCCGACGACTTCGGGTCTTTGTTTTGATTATGCATGCAATTTCTGACCGTCAGGAGTCGCCTCGCTCTCCCCCTGCATTTCCCCATGTTTTCAGAGATGTATTTTATCTCAAATTTGAAAACATGGGCAAAACTCGGGAAATGCAGGGGAGAGCCAGGCAACCTCTGACAGTTGGAAACGGCCTGCATAATCAAAACAAAGACCCTTGCAGCTACGCTGTGAATTTGGTGACTCGACCTCGAAAAATGCTCCCCCAGGAGAATTTTAAACGTACTTAATTTTCAAAATCTGTAATGGCTGCATCTGTACCCAAGAATGGTGGGAAAACTCAGTTTCCCATGAACCCTTTCAATGGGCCTGTGCAAAGCTATATTCTGTGCCAGAATATAAGAAGCAACTCATTCATTTTAGTTATTCTGCCATCATATTTTGCCTCAATATCAAGTGGAGGATAACTGAACACTAACCTGAAGAAAATAGTGAAGACCTGAAACTAGGGCTGTCGATTCGGTTCAGCTCGAACCGAAAAACAGCCGAATTTTCCCTGATTCGGCGGTTTTTAGTTCGGGACGAACTGAACTCAAAAATGGCGGGAAACCGGGGGAGCCGAATTCAGCAAGTTCGGGAGTTCATGAATAAATCCGGCAAATTCGGGGCTGCCAGTAAGCAGCATTCTCCCCCCCCCGGCCAATCGGTGGCCAAGCTGGGTCTTCTTTTGGAGAATCAGTCAGGATTGAGTACTGGAGGAATCAGCTGCTGCGCGGCCGGGCCGAGGAGAGAGAGAGAGTGAGAGAAATCCTCGTGTGTGTGTGTGTGGGGGTGCTTGTGCACATTCGCTCCTTTCCGTGGCTGCAGGGGGCGCATTTTTGGGGGTACAGACACCAAACTTTCAGTGGAGCTTCAGACAAGCCTTCTTAAGAGACCCCCCAAGTTTTGTAAACATTGGGTCAGGGGGTCCCGAGATATGGGCTCCCCCTTTTCTCTTTCTGTGGCTGCAGGGGGTGCATTTTTGGGGGTACAGACCCCAAACTTTCAGCAGAGCTTTAGACAAGCCTTCTTAAGAGACCCCCCAAGTTTTGTAGACTTTGGGTCAGGGGGTCTCGAGATATGGGCTCCACCCCTTTTCCCTCCCCCTTTTCCATTTCCGTGGCTGCAGGGGGTGCTTTTTTGGGGGTGCAGCTCCCATACCTTCAGGATATCTTCAGACGAGCCTTCTTAAGAGACCCCCCAAGTTTTGTAAAGATGGGTTCAGTGGGGGCAGAAATATCGGCTCCCCCCTTTTCTCTTTCCGTGGCTGCAGGGGGTGCATTTTTTGGGGTACAGACTCCAAACTTTCAGCGGAGCATCAGACAAGCCTTCTTAAGAGACCCCCCAAGTTTTGTAAACATTGGGTCAGGGGACCCCGAGATATGGGCTTTCCCCTTTTCCCTTTTCCCTATTGGGATGAATGGATCACCTGATCCTGTATGCATCTCCAGAGCAAAACGTCCCGTGCTTAAATGGAATCGTCTTGGATTACCCAGTCCTCCTCCCAGCCACTTCTGATGGAACAGAAGACAGCCACAGTAAGACCCCTTTGGGGGCTTTAATCTATACTTTTTCTCCTGTGTGTGTGTGTGTGTGGGAAAGCAGTCTGTGTGTGTGGGGAGGGAGCAGTTTCTGTGGGTGGGGGGAAGCCAAAGGGGGCTTTTGCCCGTTCTGCCTGGGGGTGTGTGCCCCCTCGAGTCTCTCTCTCCCTGGTTTGAGGGGGGGCTTCAGTGTGTCCTCAGGTTTTCCCTCATTCATAAGATCGGTTAGGTCTATTTTGATGCTTGCTCAAAACTGGTTTTCAAATGGTGACTTAAAGAATGCATTTGCCTGGTCCCGAGTCCAATGCAAAAGGGGAAATTCCACCCCCTCCTGCTCATTATGCATAGCCAGCTGCCTCTGTCCCTTTCCATGGTTTGCAAACACCCAGGTGTCAGGTGTTGCTTTGCATGGTTGCAAAGGTGTTGCTTTGCAGTTGTGGGTGTTGCTTTGCAGTTGTGTTGGCTTGCAGTGTTGCTTTGCAGTTCTGTTGCTTTGCAAACTTCTTAGCACCTGCCCCGCCCTTGCTCTCATCAGCTGTTTATCGGGGCTGGGAGCTTTGTGCGTGGGTGGCAAGCTCTGCTCAGAGATGCACATTAAGGGTGGGGGGACCCCTTTCGGGGCCCATATCTCAGTCCCCCCCGACCCAATCTTTACAAAACTTGGGGGATCTGGCAAGAAGGGTCCTTTGAAGCTCCGCTGAAAGTTTGGGACCTCTACCCCCAAAAATGCCCCCCCAGAGCCGCGGAAAGGTGTGGTTGTGTTTTTAATGGCTTTATTCGGCTGAATTTTTTTCCCGAACTTTGAATTCCCGCCGAATTGCATGGACCCAAAGTGGGGGAGTTTGGACTTCGGCATATCCCGAATCTAAACGGGCCGAATTCAGCCGAATCCGAACTATACCGAATTTTTTTAAATTCAACAGCCCTACCTGAAACGACTAATGCTGAAAGTTAAAAGAGAAAATGCCAAAGCAGGACTACAGCTGAACATCAAAAAGACAAAAGTAATGACTACAGGAGAATTACATAACTTTAAGGTTGACAATGAGGAAATTGACATTGTTGAAGACTTTCCATTCCTTAGCTCTATCATCAACCAAAAGGGAGACTGCAGCCAAGAAATCAGAAGGAGATTAAGACTGGGAAGGGCAGCCATGAAGGCTGAAAAGATTCTGAAGTGTAAGGATGTGTCACTGGCCACCAAGATCAGGTTAATTCATGCCATCATATTCCCTATTACTATGTATGGGTGTGAAAGCTGATAGGAAGAAAGTAGATTCCTTTGAAATGTGGTGTTGGAGGAGAGTGTTACGGATACCGTGGATGGCCAAAAAAACAAATCACTGGGTTATAGATCAAATCAAGCCTGAACTGACCCTAGAAGCTAAAATGACTAAACTGAAGCTATCGTATTTTGGTCACATTATGAGACGACAAGAGTCACTTGAATAAACCATCATGCTAGGAAAGGTTGAGGACAGCAGGAAAATAGGAAGACCCAGCAAGAGATGGATTGACTATAAAGGAAGCTGTAAGGGTCTGTAAGCTTTTGCTTTGTGTGTTCCCCCCCCCCCTGGGCTCGTAAAAACAGTCCAGGCCTTTTGCCTTTCTTTGGTTCAGGCGCTGCGTCCAGCAGGCCCCAGGTTGGAATGTCTCTTCCCACCATCCACCTCCCTTGCTCTCTCCAACTCCCTCCCACCAGCTATGGCCTTGGTGTGTAGATAGCAATAACGAGCTTCCTGAGATCTTTGATGTTCCTGTACCATGCACAATTATCTCGTAGATTCCCATAACATACATTTGACATCTGCTTCCCTGTAGGGGTTATAATTCTGTCTTTGTGAAATTGCTAGCACTTGCAACTTTGCCATTGTAAGGCCTATACTAACCTGAAGCTTCCAATAAAGTTCCTTGTTTCTGCATGACCGTCTGAGCAAGTGATTTTATGGAGTTTGCACAGGGAGGTTGGGAACCCTCACAGAAGCCACAGTTTGCAAGATCTGAGCAAGGCTGTCAAAGATAGGCCATTTCGGAGGACTTTGATTCATAGGGTCGCCATAAGTCGGAAGCGACTTGACAGCACTTAACACACACACACACACACACAACTTCAGATAGGTAGCTGTACTAGTCTGCAGCAGCAAAATAAAGCAGGAGCCAAGTGGCACCTTAATAACTAAAGAACTTTCTCCAGCATAAGCTATCATGAACCAGAGCTCACTTCATCAGATGCATTGGAGTGTACATCCATTAGATCACTCTTTTTTGTATTCCCAACAGAAAGGGTAGAGGTGAAAAGGATGTTACCAAGAGAGGCCAGTTTAAAACAAGACCCAATAAACAGAGTAATCTGTTCGTTTCCCACATACTCAGAAGAGATACTGAGATGCTTCACTGATGTGGCATTCATGCTTTCTGTAGCTGTACTACTGTTATACCACAATTTCCTGCTGTAAAAACATTAATTGTGAAGGGTGGGCTGCATTCCTAAATGTGCAGTGGATATGCTCAGAGAGAAGGACCACAACCTGAAATGTGTACGTGAATACAATGGGTGGGGGGAGCAGGCTGCTGCAAACAAGGCTAATGGTCCTGTCTCAAGCTCAGTAACACCCTTCTAAGCCCATCAGAATTTAGAAGGGTTTAACTCTGCTTAGGGATGAAGAAGAAGAGGAGTTAATACCAATGTTCTCTACCTTTTAAGGAGAATCAAACCGGCTTACTCCTTCCCTTCCTCTCCCTATAAGAGACACCTTGTGAGGCAGGTGAGGCTGAGAGAGCTCAAAGAGGACTGCAACTAACCCAGCTGGCTTCATGTGTAGGAGTGGGGAAACCAACCCGGTTCACCAGATTAGAGTCCACTGCTCTTAACCACTACACCGCACTGGCTCAGTAAATTTGGAAATTAGCTTGGCTGTTCTGAAAGCAGCAGCATGTGACGACAACTCTCTCTCTTCCTCCCTTCCCACCAGTCAGTGTAAAGGCTCAGTATGATACACAAGCAAGTTCATGGCCCGTGCAGCTTGCTGGCAACCTGGAAGATGGCAGTGTGAACAGCACCACCTGCATAGCCCAGCCAAGGAGAGATGACGGCATCCCTGGGCACACTGAAGAGAAGCTTATGCCTGGGAGTAGGGTATTGGCAGGAGGTCAGGCCTGTCCCATACCTATGGGCCCATCAAGGCTAACCAGTCCCTGATGTGAGTGTGCCTGAATGCTTTAGGAATTATGCCTACCCTTCATGCTTTGCACATTCACCGAGGGAAATGCTCGTGCAACAGTAGTGTAGCTGCCCTGGTTTCCTTAAAGAAGGAGAAGAAGAAGAGTTGGTTTTTATATGCCGACTTTCTCTACCACTTAAGGAAGACTCAAACCGGCTTACAGTCACCTTCCCCTCCCCTCCCCACAACAGACACCCTGTAAGGTAGGTGGGGCTGAGAGGGCTCTAAGAGTTGTGACTAGCCTAAGGTCACCAAGCTGCTTCATGTGCACGTGTGGGGAAACCAACCCAATTCACCAGATTAGCGTCCACCGCTCATGTGGAGGAGAGGGAAATCAAACCCTGTTCTCCAGATCACAGTCCACCGCTCCAAACCTTTCCTTTTATCCCTTAGAAGCTCCTTGATCAATTGATCTTGAGCAGCATATATCTAGTGTTGGAGGGATATAAGGACTGAAACAAATCTTGCCACTGACAATGTAGCCTTGGGGTCCCTGTCGCTTAGTAAAAAAGGCATTATGTCAGTCACAGAGGCATTGGATTTGTATATTAAAAGGGGGGAAATATAGTGCGATCGAAGTTCTTCGTAAAAGCGGCATTCCAAAAGGGCATGGGCTAATGTGTCAATAGAGCCAGAAGAGCAAGGGCAGATCCTGTCTGAGTATGGTATATTCAGAATTCTGCCCTGCATTACCATAGAAGGGTTAGCATTCAATCTAGCCAAGCAAAAAGCTCTACAGAGATGAGGAATTGTCAGATAATATGTATAGGCAGGCAGACCACGTGGAGGGGGTATTCCGAAGAACTGGGATGAACAGACGTGACAAGCACGAAAAGTAGTGCTGTTATAATCAAGCTCTTTAATGCGCTTTTTAATTTTGGCAAAAGCTTCAGTTTTCCCAAGATCTGATAACATATCCTGCGAGAAGCCCAGCAACTCCAGTTTCTCATCTAAGATTTTTTGCCATGAGGATTTGAAAGGGTCATGCTTCAGAGAAGCTAGGAACCCCTCAGTGCTAAAGCACAGTTTAAGGTGGAGTTTAAAGGCGGCCAACCACGCCCTAGCTTCAAGTGACATTTGGCCAAACTCGGAACGAAGAGTAACGCCAGCAACACATCGAGGGGCATTTAGGAGTTTTCATAAGAACTGAAGCAGTGGACGATCTATAGATTCATTGATGACTGTAATCCAGATGGCAACACCAAAGAGGATAATTGGGGTAATTTTCAGGTTAAAAACCTGAATAGCCCCTGGAATATATTTGCCACCTTTGGGGTGAAAAAATTGACAATAGCACCAACCCCAGGTTTAATTTTGTTGGACACTGCTTTTTGATGGGCATTCCAATTTAGGTTATGGGAAAACAGAATGCCAAGGTAAACAAACTCCTTGACTTGGTCAACCTCAAAGCCATCTAATACCCAGCGAAAAAGAGACCGCTCCAAACCACTGCTCTTAACCACTACACCATGCTGTTTCTCTTGTGAAGTATTGAATGGCTTTGAGTTAATAATTACATTGTACCTTACTGCCTCTGGGGTCCAAGCAGGAGGAAGAGGGGCGTAGTGCCAGTTATTATTAACATTAGTCATCCTCCCAAATGAGAAAACAATCAAAGGCTTTGCTGCTCTGGGCAAATACATTGACTTCAGATTAAACAGATTTGATGGGAATCAATCAGTTGTGATGGGGCAAAATTGAGAAGTATTTTAGTTCCTAATTTTGTTCTATGGAAGGAAAGGAAATGCCGGCAGTCGTCCTTCTTTCCTGAACAGAGCAATTAGAGAGGAAACGTTAACTGCGCCACTTGGGCTTCAGGCTATTTCAATTCCCTATTTGACTGGGGCAAGGTCTCTCCCCCCACTGTTACCGGATTATAATAGAGGAGATTTACTGAGCAATTGATTATAAAATATTAATAGTAGAGCCTGACAGGAGTGAGAATTGTTTTGCAGCACTAATTATCATAAAAATAGCACTCTGAATATTTTTGAGGTAATGTTCAAGCCAACATATGAAAGTCACAAATAAATTTTGAAATTGTAAAGAAGAAGAAGAGTCGGTTTGTATACCCTGCTTTTCTCTACCATAAGGAGTCTCAAAGTGGCTTATAATCACCTTCCCCTCTCCACAACAGACACCTTGTGAGGTAGGTGAGGCTGAAAGAATTTGGAGAGAACTATGCCTGGCCCAAGGTCACCCAGCAGGCTTCATGTGGAGGAGTGGGGAATCAAACCTGGTTCTCTTAACCACTATGCCACTCTCACTCTCTGAGACCCCCCCTCAAGCTTAATACAGAAAAGGAGGGGTATTGCTACCTACATATTGAGCTAGGCATGCATAAACCAAGAAAACTGGAGGTAGGGCCATGATGGGTCAGTTGCATGTTGAATGTCCCTGATGCAATCCCAGGCACTTCTGATTAAAAGCATCAGGCAGCAGGTGACCTGAAATTTTTTTTGCCCCAAAGCCTGGAGATCTGCTGCCAGTCACAGTAGACAATACTGGCATTGGTAGATCAGTTATCTTACCTGGTACAAGGCAGCTTCATGTGTGCTCAGTATTGCTGTTCAGCCTCACTGACATGTTTCTGGATGAGAAGAAACATGATGTGTTCATGTGAAGGCTACATACTTGGTTGCCACATTGAAGAAGAAGAAGAGTTGGTTTTTATATGCCATCTTTCTCTACCTTATAAGGAGAATCAAACTGGCTTACAATCTTCTTCCCTTCCTCTCTCCTCAACAGACAGCTTGTGAGGTAGGGGGGCTGAGAGAGTTCAGAGAGAATTGCGACTAGCCCAAGGTCACCCAGCAGGCTTCCTGTGTAGGAGTGGGGAAACCAACCCAGTTCACCAGATTAGAGACCACAGTTTATGTGGAGGAGTGGGGAATCAAACCAGGTTCTCCAGATTAGAGTCCACCGCTCTTAACCACTACACCGCACTAGATGAGTAGCAGTCTTAGTCCTAGTAGTAAATAAAATACATTCTTCTTCTGACACCTTTGCCAATTGAAAACCATTCTGTTTCTCCACATTCTGTCCCCTTCTCCAGAGTATAGGTTGCACATCAAAACAATCACATGTTGTGGCACACCCATTTCTTATAAAACCAATCATAGCTTTTCATGATCCACAGTCAAAAACTGTGCTGTAATCTATGAAACACAAGCTGATTTTCTTCTGAAATTCTCTTGTGTGCTCCAGTAACCAATGTAAATTTGCAATATGATCTCTAGTGCTTCTTCCTTTTCTGAATCCAGCTTGAACATCTGGCATTTCTTATGCCATAGATGGTAACAGTCTTTGTTGTAAGATTTTTAGCATCACTTGACTCGTGAGAAATTTATGTGATTGTCTGATAGTTGCTGCAGTCTTTGACATCTGCTTTTTTCAGAGTTGGAATGTAAGTTGAGCATTTCCAGTCTGTGGGCCATTGTTGTGTTTTCCATACTTGTTGCCATATTCTTGTTAAGATTTTGATGAACTCGTGTTTCTGTGTCTTGGAATAGCTCTATTGATATCCTATCTATTCCTGGTGATTTGTTTCTCCCAACTGCTTTTACTTTAACTTTCTAAAATTTCAGGTTCTTCTTCAAAAGATTCTTTATGGAAGGAATCTGTCATTCTTTCATCTCTTCTGTATAGTTCTTCAGTATATTGTTCCCACTTTTTCTTTATTTTGTCCTGTTCAGTAAATGTATTTCCATCTTGATCTTTCAGTTCAGTTCAGAATTCAGTATTTGCTATTAAGTATTAGCTGAACTACCTAAATACCACAAAACCATCATCTGCAGTCTGGATCATTAGCAGGTATATCACTGAGGGATCGTTGTCTGCTGGCAGGCTTTGAAGGATGAGGTTTCATGTACTTGGCGCTTTGAAAATCTGCAAAACTTTTTTTTTTTGTAAACAGCCTTAATTTGCACTGCTCTGATTCTCTGATGTCAGTGAGCATTCTTTATATCATGGAATAAAAAAGAGCTTTGAGAACAACAACAAAGAAGCATTGCATTAGGGTAGTTTTGACATGAAAAGGGATAATTTTCCATAAGCACATAATTTACTTACCTAGTGGGCTCAATACAGAAATACCTTCATGTACAAGGGGGCTCTGGGCTACTACCACATCTGGTGGGGATTGGAGGGACATGCACTTTTGCATCTGTATCTAAGGGCAGATATTTATGTGCTGCTGGCAGAAGAAATGATTAATAATGTACCTCACTATTAGCACTAGTTTCAGAATATGGCTAACTGAAGTGGAACCCAGTACCATTTTATTCACATGAATCATTGATTTCTCCACATGTTGATCTCTGGAGCAGCCCTCCTCTCAACCTCCTCAAGGTTCAGTGTTGCTTTATGTTTCTCACCAAATTATTTGAAACTATTTTACATAAGGTTGGATTCAAAAATATCCTTTCTGTGAATGGAAGACACCTTCCAGTTATGGAAGAACAACTTTGGATCAAATTCACAAAATGAAATTTCTAATCTGAGCAGTGATACATTTATTTGTTTCATCATATTCAATGTGGTAAACAGTGATGTGGGGAGGAAAGTGTTCTGGAAAATTTTCCAATGCTATATTTCCCCCTTGAAAATGTTCTACCCCACTTAAGTAAATATAGGGAGAAAACGCATGGTCACTTTATCCTCCTTTAATTGCTGTTTTAGCCAGGATTGAATGGACATTAGGCAAAATGCATGTGTCCTGGCTGAATCCTGGCTGAAACAGGGATTAAAGGAGGATAAAGCGACCATGCGTTTTCACCCATAGTCTATCTATCATTGTGATGGCTGTTGTGTTACAACTCAATCATGTTAGATGGGTTAAACGTGGAATACAAAGCAATGGTTGTAATTGGTACAGGCTTATACATGGAGTATTTGCCTTGTTTTGTTAATATTATTTAAATTTAGCTAACATTACTGAGATATTTAAATTATTTATTTAAATTTGAGTCAGAATTTTTTCCCTGGAAAACCTACTGAACTGGTGATAAAATTACACTTGTTTCACTCTGTTTGTACTTGTAACATTTAACTGATTCAGAATCCAGATACAAATTCAATGAAATTTGGTGAAATTGCATAGCTGTTGAACAAGCATCTGACTGTTTTTATATGCAAGATTGTCTTTAAGAGGAAGAGGGAGGGGCAGGGATGAAGGGGAATGACATTATGCGAACAATATGATGTCACATCTGGTAAATACCAGAAGTGGTGTCATGTTGCTGGTGTGATGTTGATGTGACCCTGTAGGAGTCAGACAAAATTCTATTGTAAAATCACAGAGTTTTGCCTGAATCCTGGAATGTCACATCGGTATCCTGCCAGCAACATGATGTCACTTCCAGGTATTTGCCAGAAATGATGTTGCACCATTGCCATGACACCACTTTTTAAAACACCCTCCTGCCAGGACTTGGTGGGCTGGTGGGTATCAGAGAGGGTGACCAAGAGTGTCTCCCTATTTTGGGCCCAATTGAAATGCCTGGTTATGACCTTTAAATTAAAGGCTTAGTTTATTGTGAGATCTGAATGCAGCCTCTATAAAGAAAAATCAGTTCTGCTCACTACAGTTTCATGTTTCAGTGTGAGGACAAGAATGAAACTTGGGGAACAAACTTCACAAACAAGAGCAAAGACTTGCTCCTGGGTTGAAACTCACTTGCATTTCTTACTGGTACATTCTCTCTTGGTGGGCCCCCAGCAGAAAAAGGCCACTTTCTTACTGGTACTCCAAACTGGCCAGGACCACCTTACTTTCACCTGTGCTTCTGGTTGAATACGCTCATTATTAATTGTAAAGAAGCAGTACATTTTAAGAGCATTTATTGCTGCTCTTTATATCTTGTTCCCTTGAAGAATAATCATGAGTGATCTGAAATGTAGGGGTGAAAGGTGAACGTCCCTTCTGTGCTTCCTGAATGATGACCTTGCCCAGCTGTGAACCACATTTATTCCTGCCTTCCCATACACTCAATGTAATCCTTTCGTGTGATTCTTCCTTATATCAGTTGCAAATCTATGTAAGTTGCTAATATTCTGCTTTGGTCTTCTGAAGGAGACATCTGCCCTTAAAGACTGCAGGCAGGCATTTGCAAGTGGAATGAACATGAATATTACAAATGGACTCGATGACATTTTGGTATATGCTGAGGTGAAAAATTGGAGCATTGTCTCTCACTTCATTGCACTTCTGGCCCCATCTATCATAGTCCTTTTAAAATGGCAACTCTTCTGGCCTGATTGACATGGAATAGATTTCCTGCCATGAAGTTTTGAGGTCAATCCATCACTTATGTGTGATTGACCTCCCAGTCTTTAAAAATGTACACCTGGGGGTATTCCTTAGAAAGCCCTTGATACTGGGTCAGATCTATTTGACATGCCACATATAGGGTGCAGACCTGGAAAATGTCACCAGTTATAAAAACAAATATCATGAGACTTTTTATAAATTTTCCATCATAAAGATTTTGCAATTAAAGATATTCAGCTTTCTGGGGCCTGGTCTGCACAACAAAATGTGGAGCCTTACCTTTTCTTCTCAACTTGAATTGGATTGGGAATTAATGAAGCAGGTATCTCAGTGCTTCACTGTTGGCCCAGATGCTAACAGTGGTGTAGTGGTTAAGAGACCCAGCATGGTGTAGTGGTTAAGAGCTGTGGTTTGGAGCAGTGGACTCTAATCTGGAGAACCAGGTTTGATTCCACACTCCTATACATGAGCGGCAGAGGCTAATCTGGTGAACTGGATTTGTTTCCTCACTCCTACACATGAAGCCAGCTGGGTGACCTTGGGCGAGTCACTCTCTTTCAGCCCCACCTACCTCACAGGGTGTTTGTTGTGGGGAGGGGAAGGGAAGGTGATTGTAAGCCAGTTTGAGTCTCCCTTAAGTGGTAGAGAAAGTCGGCATATAAAAACCAACTCTTCTTCTTCTTCAAAGCACAAATGGTTGTTTTTGAAGTTTTACCATGACACGCTAAGTACATTGATGAACTCAGCCCTTCTTTTTAAATTACATTTGTGAAAAAGGACATGCTGGAGTATGCCTCATCCCTGTGCTTCTCTGGTTAGCTGAGAAGTCCCAGGCAATATGGGAGGATCCCACACAGGATCACCCCTCCCCTCGGAAAATTCTTTCCAGGGTCACCCCTCCCCTTGGAAAATGGATGCGTCACTTGTACGTCCTGTTTAGATTCTACTGCAAGTTAATGCATCAGTAAAACTTTGCAAAATGTGTTGTGGTTGCAAACAGCTTGCTATTGTGTTTCCTAGTGACCAAGAGAGGCACTGTAATTGAGCGAAGCAAAGTGTTTTCAGGGCATCATCATAAACCCTGTACACCTGATTCCTGATACAGCCACTCTAAGACGTGCCTTTCTATGCGAGGGCTTGGGATTTTCAATTGGATTGAATGTCTGGCTTTTCAGCAGACAATGAGGCAGGCAGCAGGTCCCTGAGTGGCAGCTACATTGCTTTTCTGTCATACATGTCTGATAGCCATTGATCAGTACTGCAAGTCGCTAGGGAGAAATCAAGCCGAAAGAATATCTGCAGAATATTATACAACCTACTTTACAAGTGTTGGGTTAAAGTAGATATTGAGCCCGAAAAAGCCGCCAGCCGACATTCCCTTCTGCCTCATTAGTGGGATGCTTCACATGAATGTATAAGTGGAATTGGATGGTTTGCCAGAGCGAACACTTAAAATTTCTTGGGCTATTTCAGGCTCTGTAGGATAAAGGAGCTGGGAAGGATGGCTGGCAAATGCTACAGTGAGCAGGGGAAGGAAATATTAATGGAAATGGCATGCTGATAGTGGGTGAGAAGCAGCCTGTGATAGAGCAAAGAAAGAGGTGCTTCCCTGTTTGATTTTTGCTTTAGATTTCCATTAGAAAACAAAAGAAAAAATAGTAGAATAAATTAACTTTGTTACCATCAATAGAAAAACAGAGCAAAGAAACACTGTTACCTTGATGCAAAACAAATAAATGAAAATGTTACCACGTACATTTTGACCATGTTTCCAATTCTGAAACCTCACATAGAACATAGCTATCAATAGCGATTATTGAGGAATACCCCCTTCAGATAAGAAGTCTGAAAATCTTGTACCCCACTCCACAATGCCCATTTTCTCTTGATTCAAACATCCCATGTGATTGCATTGATTATTGGTTTGCATTTTAAAAGAGTATATTTGCTGCTGCACCATTATCTCAACATGGTGGCCAGCCAGGTAGCCCCTAGTGAGGCACACTTGAAATTTACTGGTTATCTTGAATTACAGGTGGCCCAGAGTCATTATGGCCAGGTCAGATCATCGTCATTTGAAATCAGCTCCATTTTGAGTACGTGTGTTGCTTTTGCACCTGTTATTCATCATGTTGGTCAGAATTTATCGATGAACCGCAGATCCTGGACCACACTGCAAGAATTCACAAAACATTCTGATCCAGAACACTTGATTAACAGGGCTGTGCTCAGCTTGGGGGATTTAGACTAAATAGGCAAGACTGGAATACTAAAGAGCTGCACTGTTCACTCCTCCACCCCCTCCTCCTTTGCAGGATTGTGACAACCAAGGAAAATTCCTTTTTTTGTCAGGTGGGGGATGGGAGAGGGGGAAGCTGCAGAAAAGAAGTGCAAGAACTTGCATGCACAAAACACTTACAATACAGTTTAGAACAATGTCAAGCACTCAAGAAAAGGTGGGTTTTTTTCAAGTAATTGAAGGCAATGCTTGCAATTTGCAATCAAATTGTAATTAGAACAGAGGAGTGTTTGCTGGTTATCAGTAGAGACATTTTGTGGTTTTTCTATACTCTTCAAATCTTATTAAATGCATACATTTCACCATAAATGCATACATTTCACTATTCCACCTCCTCCCTAGTAGATAAGGCTTCCATTTTCCATGCAAATGCCTTCTCAGTGGAAGTCTTGATAAGCAAATTAGTTACCAGTTCTCTATTTTCCTTTCTTACATAGTTTCTAATATAACCTTAAAACACAATTAAGGTGTTCAGTAGGAGCTCTTATACTGTTATCACCTTTAACACTGCTATCGTTGCTATCTAGAAAAGAACACTTTGGGGACAAGCCTATCAAATATTAGAATCATTTGTCCAAGCTTGTTTACTCTCCACTTCTCTACAATACATTCTTCTTCAAATAAATAATGCTGTATACCATCATTTTTAAAAAGTCGTTTTCTCTAAGTAATGACTGCTTGGGCTGGCACAGTGCTATCCTAAGCAGAGTTACCCCATTTTAAGCCCATTGGCTTCAGTGGGCTGTTAAGGGTATAATGCTGCAAAGGATGGTACTGCAGACCATTAAAGTTCTTATATAAAGTCTTCTTTCCACATATCTTAAATTATCCTCCAGTTAATAACACTTTCCCATTCAGAACTATATTTCTGTTCTAATACCTGCTCTGTCATATATCTTAATATCAAGAAAGCAGACCTTTTATCTGGACCTCTGACTGATGAATTTTTCAGTTTGTCAGCCTCCTATGTAATCATTTTTTCTCACATTCTTTACAGCAAAATGCCTGATTTGGGGAAAAAAACTGAAGCAGGATTTCTACCGCTTTTGTAATTTCCAGAAATATCAAAAGATACCGTACCCAACTGTGCAAAGAGAAAAAGTGTTAAGAAGGCAGAAAGTGATGAGCACGCTTGCATACACTACATTTTTTTAAACAGCACCTTCTCGCCTCATTCCCACTCTTTCGCAATAATAGGAAAATCAGAATAAGAAATTTTTTACAATATTCAGTTATTCCACAGACTCAGGGTCTGAGGGTTTTTTGTTGGTTGGTTGGTTTGTTTTGAAACAGCCTGGACATAGAATGGTTGTCATATTTGGAAAGGAGCACATGGCAACCCCACTCAGGCCAGTATTGTGCTGTGAAAAGAGCTACAATTGTCCTGCTACGCTATTTCTCAACCTCCACTCAGGAACAGACCTGAAATGGAACTTCCGGTGCTGAGCTGGGCTGAGTGCTGCGTCTTCCCAGGGGCTCCTGGGAAGTATCCAAGTTTGCGTGTGATTTGGGGTGTTTTATTGCACCCCAACCCAGCCCTTGCAAGTGGGCTGAGAGGCAGGAATTCCCTGCAGCCATATATGCGGTTTGACCTCCTGAATACTCTGAGGTAGCTTTAATAAGCCCCCCGGAGTTTCAGACGTTTGGTCCCGTGGGCACGAAGGGATTGAAATCGCCAGCGCGCAACTTCGGCTTTAGACTCTACCCTCCAGCACCCTATAAACATCATAAGGACTACATTAAGATTAAAGCCTCACCTCCGGGCGCCCAAGTGAGTAGATAAGAATCCTTCGTCTTTCACTGGCGTCATCGAATAACAGGGGGTTGAAGAAAATATTCCTGGTAACCGATTTTCTCCCTTAATTGAACTGGATGATTTTGTTGTATGAGATCCATCAGATAAAGCAGCAGGAGCCTTATCAAACTGATCAACTTAAATTAAAACAACGAGCTTGAATGATTGATGTAAGATCTGCCAATCCGACGCGTTCTTAAAGGAAGGGGAGGGAGGAACTTTTGAGAAGTTACATGAGGGAAAAAAAGGTCCTCCAGCCACGTGTACAACAAAGAGGATCCTTTGACCGGAAGACTCTGTGCTTTACCTCTCCACTGCTCTACAAATCAACAGGAAGAAGGTCGTAAGACCGGAAATTCGTCTTACTCGTGTTACACCAAAACCACTCCTGAAGGTAATAACCATAGAGAAGAGACGATAGAAGGTCTACGATTAGGTAATCCCTGGAATACTTCCTGGCTCAGCCGATCTAGAGCGTCTGGTAAAACTCGTTGGTATTTTTAACTTTAAAAAGTTTTTTTAAGTTTAAATACTTATTTTTTCAACCCGAAAAAGATATTAAGTTGGACAATAAAGTATTTTCTATTAACTACATGCTGGACTCCTGCTAGATGACCATCAAATTTTTAATAAAGTTACATACTCTGGAGCCTCTCCCTGATCTGGCTAACATAGCCCTGCTCTTATGAAATCAAAGGGAATTCTACTGAATTCAATCATGGAAAAAAAAGTACAGGACATGTTTGCTAAATATTCTGAGGCGACAATTAAACAATTAAAACAGATTTCTACACAGATGGCTCAATTGATTTCAGTGATGATGACTCTTGACCAATCATCACTGGTATGTAATCAGAAGTTGAATCTGGTTACAGAAGACATAAAAGTCTTGAAAATTCAAATGATGACTACAAATATGGACTTACAAGCAATGGATTCTTCTGCCCAAAAAGTCACGGAAGAATATCAGGATATAAAGAAGAAGACAGAAGTTCAAGAAAGTAACCAGCCGGCGACAAAGAGACCAGACATACAAGAAATGGACTTTTCATTTAAAAAAGACATGGAAGGACGTGTGGATACAAGGAAGAAGAGAGCAGATCAAGGAACACAGATTGAAGCCACGATGGGGATTAAGCCCAGAAAGAATTATTTTTGGATATGCACCTTGCCTGAGGAAATGAGAGAAAACAAAGAAATCTTGTTCCCATACCTGATTGACTTATTTCAGTTACAGAAGGAAGTATTAGACCATGGTTAAAGGATTGACTTAAATATGATTGCTGGATTGGAAGGCTTTGACAGTGTGGACGGGTGGCATGGCTATTTTAAATTTATGTTAAATGGAAAGGGACAAAGGTTTCAGAATAAAGGGATTAAATCATTTTAACGCTAGAACTGGTGGAGTTGGAGAAACTGGGGAAAAGGGGAGTATTGAAGGAATCATTGTGATAATGTACAAGATCTGGGAATAATGGAAGGCTACTTTTTATTTTGATCCAGAATGTAAAACTTTATAAAACATGAAACTTTAGAATGAAATTAATGTTAGGATCAGTATATGTTAACGAAGGCTAATAATACTTTATTAAGAGGTAGATGGAGGTGATGGGGAAGTTGTCATATTTTTTATGTTTAATGGTAATTAAGACAACAATCAATATAATTGCGATTGTGATATTATTTTTACGCTGTTGTCAAAATTATGGAGAATTTATAGCTTTAAAAAATCAATAAAAATTTATAAAAAAAAAAAAAAGGAACAGACCTGAAATGGATTAAGCTTAGCTGGTAACACTGGCATCTCAGAACAAGGGCTCAATGCAAATCAGGGTTGCTTGGTCTCCCACCATGACGGGAGACCTCCTCCCTGCGACCTGCTCTTCCCTCTGCCTTTTGGAGCAGCGGTGGGAGAAAAATTAACAACAACAACACAAACCACTGCCAGGCCAATGGTGCGATGTCACTTCCAGAGAAAACCTGGCTACCTTCACTTCAGGTCATTTCACATATCCCTACTGAACAACTGGCTTGCTTTCCACATCTGTGATGCTCGGTGTATACATTCAGCAGAACCATTTGATGTATTTATTTACCTCTTTTATACCCCACTTTTCTCCCTAGTTGACTCAAAGTTGCTTACAACATTCTCTCCTTCGCGATTTTATTCTTTCAGAAATCCTGTGAGGTAGGTTAGGCTGAGAGTGTGTGATTGGCCATAATTCACCTGGCAAGCTTCCTTGGCAGAGTGGAAATTGAAACTTGGGCCTCCCAGATCCTAGTTAACATTCTAACCACTATACCACACTCACACTCATGAGAAAGAGTTTTCTATGCAGTAACAATTCAGGCTACAGGTGAGGGTCCCACCTTATATAAAAGAATATTTGCATGTTTGAATACTCCCCTATCTGAAAAACTCTCTGCACATAGAAAAGAAATATTTAAAAAAGCAGGTTCAGCATAACATTCTCCCAGCTATGCTAATTTTCTGTGTTTGGGGTGTTGCATTCAAATATCCACTCCACCCCACTCAGACCTGTACCTAGGGTTGCCAACCTCCAGGTACTAGCTGGAGATCTCCCCCTATTACAACTGATCTCCAGCTGATAGAGATCAGTTCATCTGGAGAAAATGGCCACATTGGCAATTGGGCTCTATGGAACTGAAGTCCCTTCCCATCCCAAATCCTGCCCTCCTCAGGCTTCACCCCAAATACCTCCCGCCGATGGCAAATGGGACCTGGCAACCCTAACTGTAGCCCAAAATGATACATTATGGGACAAGCCCATCCTATGCTATCCCTCTAACAATTTGGCTTTAGAATGTGAAGTTACATTCTGCCAGATTTCCTACTGATAATCAACATTATAAATCTAAACAGGCAAATTTGCTCAAATCCAATTGGACCTGGCCAGAACCTTCCCTCTTGATCACAAGGCCTATCTCAACTTGTTCTGACATCTCTACGGATTTAACGGGCTTTGTTTCTTTTTCAAGCACTGGTGCTGTCTTTGCACTCCTCGGCAGAAGCCAGAAGAATAGAGTCAGCAAACTGTAATGAGGAAAGCTGCACTGCCAGTATTTTAGGCCAGTCCCAGTCAGAGAACAAGAAACAACTGAGAACAAGAAACAATTGAGAAACAGACTTCTTCGATGATTCAACAACAAAACAACAACACGAAGCTGGGATTTTAATCTCCTGCTATAGGAACTGAAGTGCATCAATCAGATAATGGGGGAGGGAAGATTATGGAGGGGTTCTGGCAGCTTGCTAACAAGCGCAGGTAAGGAGGCAGGCTGGCTGTGTGGAAGCATCACAGTGCCAGTTCTACTAATTGCATCTTTTGCAAATGCTGAACAGTGTGATTTTTTTTTTAAAGTCCTTTGGGGGTGGGATTTTAAACTGCTTTATTTTCTCCCAAATGAAAAAATGAATGTTCTTTGTTCCCCCCTTGCTCCCGTGGCAGCAGGAAGACATCGTAATCTATGCCTTGGAAATGAGCACAGTGTAATTAACACCTCTCCTTAGTCGCAGACACAAAAGAGGTCCCTAAGATGAACGGCATTCAGAATAGAGCAAAGCACATCGGTCTGGCAATTAGTGCTTTATTAGAGCTCTGAGCTCACGATTCTCACCCATGCGGCCTCTTAAACTAATGCACAGAGCACGTCACATGCACACTAATAATTCTTCCTAAAGAGGATGTTTCAGCCATGCCTCTGCCGCCGACACAGAGGGTTTTCCGAAGCTGGAAAGCTTCTGTATGGCAATGTTGAGTGGATCTTGCTGGTTACCTCTATGCCAGTAAAACAGCTGCTACATTTCACAGTCCTAGACTGTCAACTTCTGGCAGACGTAGGTATCAAAGCCTGTTGGGTATGTCCATGGGATAGCACGCATCACAGTAAAAGGGGATGTGTTTAGGTTTAAGGGATATGAGAACATAAGGCTCTTTTATGAGCAGTCAAGAGAAATAGCAAGAGGCCTAAGGCTTAACATCAGGGCATTTATATTGCAAAAAGAAACAGTCCATAACCTATGGTGGCTATAAGCTGACAGTTCCTCTGCTCAATAAGAACATTACCTGAAACACCCCTTCTATTTCAGTTTAATGGCTTCACAAACAGCATGATGCATGCAATGCTACTTGCTCCTGCTGAGAGTAACTCTCCTGGAATAGGTGCTCAGAATGGGACTTCCTCCTCCAACCAGAGAAGAGGTGAAAGAGCACCAGTTTTCAGGGAATTCGGAGTTTCTATTCCAGTTTCTCCTGGTATAGTGGGAGTTATTTTTTGTGAGAGGTGCCTTTTGTCATTCTGGCTTTTGGAAGAGCGAAAGAGTCAATGTAACTATCCCAGATTTGTTCACCTACAGCTCAGCTTCAGAATCGCAGCAGTGAGTATTTACAGAGTACATATAGCATCGATATATCTAATTCTCAACATGGCCCCATCTGTGGATATTTAAATCCAGAGATTGGGCCACAGACAGACATCTTTCTACAAACCTGAGAAAAGCCCCAGGTATGCAGAAAAATTTGAAATCATAAAAAAAGGGGGGGGTTAAGTCTTGGTCACATGATCACGATTAACCCCCTCCCTCAAAAATAATAAAAAGACTACCTGCACATACCTTCAGTGGCAATTTCTGGGCAACCGCAACAGTATTGCCATCCTTCAAGACTTGGTTTCTGTCAAGAAAAGGTGTGTGTGTGTGTGTGTGTGTGTGTGTGTGTGTAGGGTTTCCAGGGCAGTTTTGGCTTTTGAGGGAGGACTCACTGGGGTGAGTCAGCAGCAACCACCAGGTGACTTGCTACCTCACAGCTTGCATGGCTCACCCAGGCCTGGCTGCTCGCTATTCAACAGCAGCAAATGCCAATGTGGTGTAGTGGTTAGAGTTTCAAACTAGAATGTGGGAGACTAAGGTTTGAATCCCACTCTGCTGTGGAAACTGCTTTGGGTCCCCATTGAGGAGAAAGGTGGGACATAAATGAAGGAAAGAAATAATAAATATAGCTGAAGATGAGGGGGCAGATAAAAGGTAGGTTTGTGAGTGGGTGTGAAGGAGAAAAGGAACCATGGAAAGGGGAGTAAAGGAAATTTTGAAATGCATTAAATTTTGCACAAAAGTTTGGAATGCTCTAACATGGAAGTCACAGCAGATAATATCTTTCACTGCTTATATATTCTGTGGTCGTACAAACACACACACACACACACACACACACACACACACACACACACACACACTTTTATTTAAGTGATACACCCAAAAGCTTTATGCCTGTTTGGTTCAAATTCATTTATTTATGTTGTAAACAATAGACAGATGCACTTGGGTCTAATGATTTTGCATAAAAACTGATAATAATGCACATAGAGAAGAAACACATGTTACACAGTTGGAGTCTGGAGTTCTCCCAGAATTAACACTGATCTCTCAACAACAGTTCCCCTAGAGAAAATAGCTGCTTCAGAAGATGTACTCTATGGTATATGATAGAGTCCAGGAAAAACTGAAGCCCCTCCCCAGGCACCATCCCCAAATCTCAGGGAATTTCCCAAGCCTTAGCTAGTAACCCTGGCTTTGAAGTCTGCACTGGTTGGCTGTGACAAAATCAAGGTGCTGTCCAAAGGCCTAGATGGCAGAGACTAGCGCTGCTTCCCTTTGAGAATACTTTCAGCTCAAATAGAGGGCAGAGAGATGCAAAGTGTTTTATTTATTTTTTTGCCGCTGTGGCCATCTGTTTCTGTGGCCTTAGCAACAGTAATGTTTGCTGCGGACAACACTTGCACTTTTCTTTACCCCCAAAATGAAAAAAAACAACCCTTTGATTTCGCTTCAGACATCATCATATAGTCAAATCTCATTAACTATGTGGTGGTCAGGAAGCTCCACCACAGGGAAAGCAGAATGCAATGCTTCCTGAGCTCCCTTTGGCATGTTCTTGGTAAAGGGAAAAGCATGGCATCCAACAGCTACCAGGAGTGGTAAGTAGGGTTGCCGATTTCCAGGTGGTGGCTGGAGATCTCTCCGGTTCCCCTGGAGAAAATGGCTGCTTTGGCAATTGGATTCTATGGTATTGAAGTCCCTCCCCTCCCCAAACCCCACCTTCCTCAGGCTCCACCCCAAAAATATCCAGGTATTTTCCAACCTGGAGCTGACAACCCTAGTGGTAAGTAGGGCAGCTGTTCTGCACCTGTTTGCAGCCCTCTCTCAAAACAGGCCAAATGGCCCCAGTGTCACATCTGCAGCTTGTTCACAGGGTAGCAAAATTGGAAAGCTGAGCACTAGTTTGTGTGTGTGTGTTAAGTGCCATCAAGACGCTTCCGACTCATGGCTACCTTATGAATGAAAGTCCTCCAAAAAGTCCTATCTTTGACAGCCCTGCTCAGATCCTGCAAATTGAAGGCTGTGGCTTCCTTTATTGAGTCAATCCATCTCTTATTCCTGCTGCCCTCAACTTTTCCTGCTGCCCTCAACTTTTCCAAGCATGACTGTCTTTTCCAGTGACTCTTGTCATCTCATGACGTGACCAAAATACGACAGCACTAGTTTAGGACCAACATATCTGAAGGATAGAGCGTGAAACAGTCAGCATATGCTTTTCTGGAAAAGCACAGGGTTAAAATGCTTATTTTCTGAACTATCACTAATTCTTCTTCTTTATATCCAGATGAAAAAGGGAGCTGAGCAAACCCTTTGTGCAGCCTCCAGCTACAAAAGGCTAAGATCTAAAACAGGCAACTCATTCTCTGCAAACAACCGCCCCCCCCCCCCCTCTCTGTGCTGACAACAGGCATACTTTCTGTGTGGAGAGCACAGGTCTGCTTTCTGTTTTACTAATGGCTGGGAATACAAAGCCCTAAAGTAGTTCCTGTTGACACGCTGTGAGAGCCAGCTTCAGAAGAAAAGCAAGCACCCACCTCATTGCACACACTGTGCTGTAGTGCTGCCTCTTGAAAGCCAGGCACAATAATATGTAATTTAGTTACGATAACAGATCACAGCAATGATTTGGAGAGAAGGTAAAAAGAGGCCCTTGTTTAAGTCAACGAAGGGCAAATGATGGATTTTACAGGCTTGATTGTAAGGAAGGGGCCAGTACCCCAGCAAGTGACATAAACTTGTGAAACGAGGAGATCTCTCGGAGGAGGATGTGTGGGTTTAAGGATAAGGAGCTGGATTGGGGCTTGCCACTAACTTACCTCCCCCATGCGAACCTGAACACTTCAGTTCCCATGCATGGTGAAGGTTGCTTAAATATGAATCAATACTTGTTAAAACACTTCAATTGCCTTTGTGTACATATACAATCAAAAGTGTTAAAGAACAGAAAATAGAACATTCCTCCAAGCCTGTGAGCCAATGAAACATCAGGGAACATGTGTACCATAACCATCACAGGTGGATAGATCACGATGGGTAGCCGTGTAAGTCTGTTTGTAGCAGTAGAATTGAGCAAGAGTCCAGTAGCACCTTAAAGACTAACAAAAATTCTGACAGGGTATGAGCTTTTGTGAGCCACAGCTCACTTCTTCAGATAGAGCTAGAATCACAGGTGGAGGTAGCTCATACATTCAGTCATGCATGATCCAGTGATGAGACAATGATCATTGTACATTTACTAATTAGTTTGTTCACCTTTCTAATGCTGTCACTTTTCACAATGTTCTTAGCTGCAAAAGCAGCAACCACAATCTAAAAAGTATGAAACAATGAAGGTAAAACTAAACGAGACAGGGCGCCATGAAAGAACAGAGATTAAGTGACCAAGGAGAGAAACCTTATTAACTGAAAAACAATGGGAAAGGAAAAGTTTTACTGTCCTTCAAAGATGGAAGCCTGATTCCAAAGATTCAATCTGCCTTTCCTACAAGACGGAATTTAAGCAGAGCCTCTCCAGCTGATTTTAAATATGTTCATCTTCAAAGGAAGACCCACAGAGATTCCATTATGATATTCTAATATAGAAGTTATTAAGGGATGGTGGATAATGACAAGGTCCTAGCCTTCTAGCAGCAAGTGCAACTGGAAAACTAATCAAAGCTGGAAAAGGGCAGTCTGAGCCACTGCCAACACTTATGAATCTAGAAGAAAGGTGGGCTCCTTCCACACCCAGGTTATGAACCTGGCCTTTCAAAGATAGTGTAATCCCATCTAAGACAGAACTTTATTCATCCAATTAGTCAATCAGTTCCCCATTAGTATCCCATGGACGTATGAGCCGGGGCAGGTTTTTTTCACATGTGAAGAGGTGCTTGTAAGGACAGAACCAAGATGTTATGCTGAACAGAGAATCTGGAAACAGTGGTTAGATCCTATGGGACTTTTCTTCTAATCAGTGTTTTGCTCTGGTGCAAAGAGCCTGAGCCTTCCATCAGTGCAAGAGACTCTTCCACTGGTGCCGTGTTGGAGAGAAACTCCACTCTTTGTAGGGAAGTTCCATAGGAGGTGCCAACTTTATGTGTAGCCAAGGTTTAAGAATCATGACTCCCAGTGACAATACATGCAGCAACTCTAGGAGAACTAGAAAAATCCCATGAAATGGAGACCTAATTCCACAGTCCTGCAGTTCATGGGTAGTCTCTTTGACCTAATCATGTATATCATTATTGGGTTCCATTCCGTAGTTCTAGATCCTCATATCTGGATTATGCCAAACATCTCTAACAGATTCCATTGAATATCATCTACTTTAGACTCTGTCAAAACAGAACTTCAGATCCAAACACAGTCCATACCCCAGAACTAGAGATTCATTAGTCAGACCCTGCCATAATCACTGATACATTTCATACCAAGCAGCTGGTCAGATTCAAAGGGAGACAACTGCTCTTGTACAGTGAATGCAAGATAAGTTAAAGCAGGGGGAAAAAACCCTTGTATAATCACCACCTTTTAATAGTTAGATGCATCTCACTGCTCAGAGTGCACTTTTTAAAAAGTGTAGTTTAATGGGACCACAAATGGGGATTCCTAATCAAAGCTACCAAAAAGCACAATTTGGAGGTGTTTATTTATGTGCAAAATTTAGGAGGTATCGCAATCACAAATAGTCACCCACAAAATGACAATGGGTTTGGAGGAGATTACTGTGGGCAGGGGCAAATAGGCCATTAAGGCCACTGGGAAGAGTCCCAGTGAGCCAATAGCCTGGGTGCCCCCCATGGTGGCCGCCCATACCTGGGGGCCACCCCCGCTAGGACCACCCCAGACTAAAGAGAGCAGCAGGTATGAGCCAGAGGCATGGGGAAGAAGGGCTCACCATGGTAAAGGACACACTGTCCCAGCCCACTCTCACCAGGAACAAGGTGGACTGGGGGGGGACCCTTTTCCAGGACCATTTCCCCACCCCCAGACCTTTACATTCACACATTAAGAGGTTGACAACACCATTTTGTTAGTGCCACTTCTCAAAGCTTTATTGGCATAGTAACTGTAGGTACCTCTGCGTGCATATGTTTAACTTATTCCCTCATGAACAACTTCAACTATGTAGACAAGCAAAAAACCACCAGAAACCTGAGATAGAATGTAAGGGAAGGTAACTGTCTGGGTTTAAGCAACCTGTGATTCCTCTGCAAATGCCCTTCACTGTAGGATCAATAGCAAAGGAAAGGGTTTTCTCTGTGCATAGTTAAAGGCCCTGGACACTAATCAGTATACCAAGAATCTCCCTCTCCCTGTTTGCATGTTTAAAAATTCCAGGCTCCAAAATGGCAAACCAGCCATGTCGCAGATTTTAAACCATGGCCTAATGAGCTATTGCCTGGACGCACAAATGAGTGACATGTTTATTCTAGGGAGAGTAGACTTTCTGGTTCTTTAGGTGGAGGGTTTTATTTTCCCTCCCCACAGTGTTCTGCAAATGTTCAGCCACCTTTAGTCTGCAGTTGAATACACCTTCCGTCCATTTGAAGGGCATTCTATTAGCAATTTTACTAACTCTGGAGCTTTGGGACGCTTTAAAGAAGCTGATAACAGTGTTGGATTATACCCCATATTTTTAGTTTCTGATCTCTTTGACTAATAAAATGCTGCTGCTGAGATACACTATACATCTCCTTCCTGCTTATTCAGGCTTGAGAGAGTCGGGCTTTAAAAAAATAAATCCTGGAAGTCTCTTGAGTTTAAGTTCCCAGTAGTCGATGAGATGCTGGGCATCAGAATGAACTGAAGAGTGATAGGTGATCAAACATATTGCTGACCATCTCAATACCCAGACCATGTTTTGCAACAAATATCCACTGTGCCCTTACTGGTAGGTAAAGCAAATAACTATCTCTTTGTGGAAACTTATTTCTGCTCTCTCTGATTTCATGGTGCATTTTATGCCTTTCTTCCCTGGGAAAACAAGCACTTGCCAGTATCCCAGGGACTCCCTGGTGTGCTTCAGAGCACCTTACATCTCTGGAGCATGACAGTGTATCATAAGCTTTTAAACAAAATTTACAGCCCATTCCTGAGCCGAAAAGACAAAAGTCCATAGAAGGCCTGGAGGGGGCTGTGCCGGTCTCCAGGCCCCCTGTGCCAATGTCTGTGCTATTTATGCTGCCCATGGTGGCAGGGATGGTGGTGGAGGGGCGCACCTGCCATCCTCCCCGCACTGTCATGGCACCGCCGCCCAGGGGTGCCGGCACAGCCTTGTGCCGACGTCCAGACAGCGCACTTCCACGTGCCATCTTCCCAGGAGCAATTCGGGGGCGTTTCCAGACCGGTCCAGTGGAGGAGTGGCATTTAGGTGGCCTCCTAAGCCCTTTCAGCCCAGAAATGCTCCCTTTGCACTTACTTGCACTTACACCACCTTTTGAGGTGGTGTAGCCCCGTGGAACATTATGGAGCAGTTCCACAGGCCTTGAAAGTAAGGGCAAAGTTTTGGCTTCGGGGGTTGGGGGGGAATCTCCATGCTGGCTCCAGCCACCGGTGCAGCCTTCCCCCTCAGGAATGGGCTGTTATAATACTATACAGAGCAGTGATTAGCCCCAAATCATCAAAGTCCCATCCCCTCTCTTTCCTCTCCTTTGTCCCCTTTGATTATCCAATGTTTCCTCCACCCCCTCTTCCAACTTTCCATTTGTTGCATACATTTACTTCATCACAATAGTAAACAAATATATAGACATCAAATAGGAAAGCAACAGGAAAGACAAGGACAGAAAGAGAGCCATGACCGCCACCTTCCAAAGTGGCTCATCATAAGCAATATCAAGCCCCATTAGCTACATTTATCTTTCCAATCACATCCTTTATTTACTGTTACCTCAGGACCACAGTGAGTGTTGAATATGTTCCAGGGCTTCTAGGTGTTGACCTGTACACTAGTGTTTTTCTGCTTCTTTTTTCATGTTGCTATGCATATTGAGTGGATGATTTCCACAAAGAATGCTGCATGTATGTCCATACTCTTTATTTAACAGTATATGTCTTCTTGACATCCCCATTCTGTTGTAAAGACCAAACTCTATTTTAAAAGAATCAAACACTGAGCCTAGAAGAAAACAGCGACGTTGAGCAAATCTATGTAAAGCAAAGAATGCCCTTGTTTTATTGATCTTGCAAGTTGAGCACAGCATTGGTTAAACATTTGGATTTCCTTGGCACAAAATTCAGATTGTGGGATAGGTGCTGAGTATGAACAGCCCAATTGTGAAGGAGTAGGCTCTGAAAATGCATTTTTATCTGATCATTCTACTCTGTCAAATCTTTTCACTTTTAAGAAAATTGTTTGCTGGTTTTGACATTTCGCCTGTGGTTGCCCCATTACTATTTCTCTCCCAGTAATGTAATTTTTTGTAGAGTGTCTTTGCCCTACTCCATGTTGCTTTCATAGCTAATAGCCATACATTTAGTCTTTGCCTTATTGATGAATAAATCCTTTGCCTTGCTGTGTCTGCAGGATCTTTCTCCCAATGAGCAATGTGTTAAACTAAGCAGGGCAATATCATCAGCAGAATTGAGGTCATCCAATTGTGTTTTATCATTTCGTCCCCGGGAACAAAATCATTTATTTGAGAGGCTCAGCTACCTTTTCCTCCTCACAAATTCTCCAAAGCTGGCAAACAGTTTTCTTAGATTACGTTCATGATTTTCAGTGCTCTGTTGTATAGTCTTGTTCATGCTCACAAGCATGACGTTGAAAATGTTTTTATATGACATTTCATCTGTGTCGGTTATTTCTTATTGTTTAGCAGCATCCAAAACAGAGGCTTTGTTCTCTGAACTGATAACGTAAGCCTTAAATACTCATTTTTATATTCTACAAATGATCTTGCCACAAATACCTGTGAGATTTAAAGTGCAGTTGAGGGTCATGCCGGTTGATGTTCTGTAGTGGTACTACTAGTACACCTGTCCTGGCTAGAAGAAAACACATCTGGGCAAAAGAAATGTGACACCTCTAATAATGAAGCACAGATGCCCTGATTCATGTTCTGAGAGACTTCCTGAGCAGGAAGAGACAACAACTGGATGATCCATAGGGTTGCCAACCTCCAGGTGGTGGTGGGAGATCTGCTATTACAACTGATCTCCAGGGGGCAGACATAAGTTCCCCTGGAGAAAATGGCCGCTTTGGCAATTGGACTCTATGGCATTGAAGTCCCTCCCCTCTCTAAACCCCACCCTCCTCAGGCTCCACCCTCAAAATCTCCAGGTATTTCCCAACCTGGAACTGGCAACCCTAATGATCCAGATAAGCAGTTGAGAGACAGAGGCAGAAGTAACACAGTGGAATTACATCCCCCCCTTTCAAACTAAGGGATCCCAGTGTGAAGAGCTGGGATCAGACATTTGGGAAGCCATCAACGAGAAGGTGAGTCTGTGATTCTGTTCTGAAGGAAGACTGGGCAGGGACAAGTTCCTATAGCGCTACAGGATAAAGGTCTGCTGAGCCAGTAGGCCTAAGTCAGAATCTAAGTACCTGTCACAGTGTTTGGTGTCAGGAAAAACAACAACAAGATTCATCTGAGAAATGTATTTTAGCTCTACATAAAATCTCAAACCTTGAGATGAAAGCACCACAATGGTGCCATGTCACAAGAAAAAGAACTCCCAAGGTATTGAGGGCTCTAGTGATGGTGAGGAGTGAATTAATCCACACTATTCACTGTGCAAATCCCTGGGCTGATGTATTTCAGGATGGCATCTAGGAAGTCATTCAGTACATCTACAAACTGCTGAAAGTAATTGGCATTTGTTGAATTGTGTAGCTAAATTTCAAAGGAAAGTATTCATGGTAAAATAGTCTAGCCATATATAATTAAGGATGCTATGAAATTTTGCAACCTTGGTGGTTAGATTCAAATATTCCTGTTTCAGTTTTGCTTCTCTATTGTACAAATTCATCCTGTGAGAATTTGCTGTGCCATTTTCTGTTTCCTGGTGATGATTTTTGCCCATAAAATGTACACATTTCCCCACATTATTCATAAGGTAATAATCTTATATGCATAAATGACATACATTGTATGTATAAATGCCACATAAATTGCACAAAGGTGCATAAAAGAAACAAACCAATCAGTACCCAACAACATAAATAGGTGGTCCAAAACCATTCATGAGGACAATGAATGAGAACAAAAAGAACTGGAAAAGGGCATATTCATTTATCCTTACATAATTTAGGCAGCAGAAACAGTTCCTGTTATGCCACGAAATATCAATCTCATAATGTACATAAAGCGGAGCCTTTGATTAGTGTTGCTCTTCACTGGCTACTCTGTTGGAGTAATATTAGCAATTATCCAAAGATGGAGATGCAAGGGTTAATGGTACTGCCATGTATCCAATGGAATGTCAGTTGAGTTAATCTCCAATTAAGCGGTGTTCTGTTAATGCAAGGCTCATTGTGCAAGCAGTAGCACTACACAAGGCAAGATTCTTGTGCAATTATGAGTGCTTATCATTTCAAGCATATTCATTGTTACCACACGTGTACAAACTCTGTGTGTATGCAAGTAGCAGTAGCATTTTCATACTAGCTTTACACTAGTGGAACTGGATGACAGGATGCATGGCATTAAGTCTGTGAGTATTCCCTTCTGAAATGATGGTTAAGGCTAGAACAATCTGAGCGGAATGCATAAATATACCTCCTTTCCCCACCCTCATCCATACCACAACAGTAAACCAAATAGTAAGCATGGAACAAGATGGTCATTAGATAATTAGTGAGTACATAAGTTAAAGGAATATGAGCCTCTCACTATTTTTCATCAACTTCTACTGTGGTCTGTGCATATGGAGAATGAAGGATCCCCTTGTAGAACAGGTCTTGAACCGTTGACTTCATGATGCTGTCTGCCCTTGAAGTCAACTCAGAAACTCCATTTGGTACAGAGTGCCACAGCGTAGTTATGACTGGGAGCTAGGCAGAGCAAGTGTATTACACCTATCCTGCAGTCATTCCATTGATTACCAGTTACTGGGTTAAATTCAAGCTACTGGTTATCATGGATTTGGACCCACATATCTGCAGGACTGACTTTCCTGCTATGCTCTGCCATAACAACTTTGCTCATCTCAGCAAACCCTTCTGAAGGTGCTACCTTGCAAATGGGTAAGATCAATAGCGGCCTGTTCCTGAACTTTCTCTGTTGTGGCTCCCGCTTTGTGGAATGGCCTGCCTGAAGAATGTGTATATATCACATCACCTGAAGAATGTGTATATATTACATCACATCACCTATTTGTCTAATCCCTTTAACTGGAGATGCCAGGGATTGAACCTGGGACCTTCTGCATGCCAAGCAAATGCTCTACCACTGAGCCACAGCCCCTTCCCAATAAAGGAATGGTTCAGGATGGTGTTATTATAAAGGGAATGGGATTGTAGTTCATTGTATTCTTTACTGTATGTATGATCTTACTCTTACTACATTGTTTTGTACTGTTGTGATCCATTCTCTGCATTATTTATGGTATGTCATATACCTTTTCTCTTTATATAGTTTTCTAATTTTGTAATCCTAGTCCTATTACATTGTTTATTATGTGTTTTATACTGGATGACTCTATTGTTTTTAAATTTGTAATCCATCTTGCGTCTCAGTGCGAATGATGGGCAATCCATCCGTCAATCAGTCAATCAAGCAATATTGTGAAGCTGTCCCACACAGCTGCTATTCTGGGATCAGTCAATGGCAAGTTTTGTACTATGCGAAAGCAGGGAACCACTCATTCTAATGTATTCTGAAGTATGGCTTGCTGCAGATCCATTATAAACCAAGCAACTGAAAGAAGAGACTTCTAAAGAACTAACTATATGCAAAGGTCACATTTTTACGTCTGGGTGTTGTGTTCGTGGGAGCTTACAATGAAAAACTTCTGCAAGAATGCAAAAGATGCCACTGTCCTTTTTTATATATATAGAACAGCTTTTAATTCAACAGCAAAATTTTATCAGGCCAATTGAAATTCTCCAAGTCTTCTTCAGGGAATAGCTCAAGGCTGCCAGTTCCTGAGTGCTTTTCACTTTCTGTTTATCATGAAATAATTTCCCAGTGCTGTGTTTCCTAAACTGCATTGAGAGAAACAAAAGCAACGGGTCTGAGGGTTGGTTTCAACAGACGGCAGCCTGGCGGAATTGCAGGTTTGACCTCATTTTATCCTCTGAGTATTTAGAGATTGCTTTCATGCCCAGCAACCATATGAGAAGAATATAGATTCTTTCCTGAGTACATTGAACTTGGAAACAATAAGTGACCTCTAAAGTTGAATTCTACAGCTGCAAGAATAGAGAAATTATTATTTCTCCCCCTCCTTTCAGAAGTGATGGAAACAAGTTTTATATCGACACAAAGAATGAACAGCTGTTCAACTAAAAATAACCAATAAAGTGGAAATAGAAAAGCTATTTCCAAATTATACCCCTTTGAAGAAATCATTATGCTGCTCTGTGCTTCCTTTATTCCACCCCTATCTCTGCCACAATCTAACAGCAGCAACAGCAGAACATAAGGGATTTGACAGAGAGTTGATAAGAAACTATCTGTTGTTTCTTTGCAAACATTTTCTTGCAAAATTGCAGGTCATGTACCAACTTTGGCTTCCTGGAAACTCAGCCTAGAAAGACAGAAAAGGGGAAAGTTTTCTTACTATTATTGCCAGCTCCATTTAATATTGTTTAGTACAAGCTGTGGCTTAGGTACTGGTCATTATATATGTCCTGGGTTCAGGGTCAAATCTCGGCCTGAGAGCCTTAAACACTGGTATCCCAGCAAAAAGGGTTTAAGGTTTCACCACTACACCAGCACAAAGACGCAAAATATTATAGTAGGATTCATGATGCACCCACAGATGTCACCACAAATGTTTAGTTTAGGGATGTTAGTCTAGTGCTAAGCTGGTTTTTGGAATTTTGATGAAACTTGTCACGAGAAAGTAATTCAAGAGGAAATAGATATTATATAATATCATAGTGGGTAAAGATTTTTTAGTTTTATTTGGCATATCCTCAGTATTTGTTATTGGCCATCCTCTGTAGTTGTGTTGTTGTATGTGTTTTTGTGTTTATATGTTTTATTGAATTGTTTAAATGTTTTATATATACTTTATTTAAAATGCTCTTTTTAAAAAAATGTTTCAGATGCTTTAATGTAGAAATAGTCTAATGTTTTGATGTTTGCTACGATGGGGCCCTATTTGGGTGGAAAGTGTCATAGCAATATTTTAAACAAACAAACAAACTATAAAGATAAATAAATTGTATTATCTGATGAAGGTTACAGTGAAAAATAGTATTCTAAACAATGGACAATCAGGTGTACTAAGATAAGGGGGGGTAGTTTACTAGTTGCACATCACATTTTCCAACATAGGACCACTGCTTCCATCCTTGGAATCTGTAGTTAAAGAGTTGTATGTAGCAGTGCTGTTGAATCCCTGCATCCTGGGTTGATGGTCCTGGGTTAAACAATTGATTGGTCTGGGTTACTATAGTGCTGACCGAAGGCAACTGAGCACACAGTCCAAGTTCAGGCATGATAGGTACTGAGTTTGGAAGGAGTGCTGGGTATGAGCCACATAAAGGACAATTGGGGCAGAGTCAATAAAAAGTCAAGGTCTGAAAAGCCTGTCTGAAGGAGAAAGGGAATTGTAGCAAGGTTGTAGGGGTTCAGTAAATACAAGGGCTAGCTATCAGATGGAGGAAACAAGTAAGTGGGAATGGGGATAGAATAGGCAACTGGATAAAGATTAAGGAACCACTCAAGCAAGGACACATTCTGCCCAGGAAACCAAATCCTAACACGGAAGATTTATAACCAAGACATATCAGAAGGGACTATTGGACTATGTGTGTGTGTGTGTACATAGCCAATTTAGAACTGGAAGCTCCAAGTTCAACTCTTGGCCATTACAGCAATATGGGTTAATTATCTAAGGATAACTGGTAAAAGAAATAACCTGAAAAGGAATATGCTGATATATTGTTTGTCTTCTTAAATTTCTTGTTTAAGTGAAAAAAATCCCGCTATAAACAGGACAATTTATTCAGATTAACTTTTAATGCTCTCAAAGTATGATAAAACAAGTGGGGGAGCCGCAAGGACATGCAAGGGGCATCTCATTTTCACTTGCCATACTATTTCCCTGAAAACCCCTAGGGCCAGTGTGGTGTAGTGGTTAAGAACGGTGGACTCTAATCTGGAGAACTGGCTTTGATTCCCCACTCCTCCACATAAGCAGTGGTTCTCTCAGCCTCACCTACCTCACGAGATGCCTGTTGTGGGGGGGGGGGGAGATAAGGGAAGGTGATTGTAAGCCACTTTGAAACGCCGCCTCCTTACAGAAGGGAAAAGTGGGGAATAAGAACCAACTCTTTTTTTCCCTTTTCCTGTGTCCTTCTTTCCTTCCCACCTACCAGCCAACCTACCTTTACCTGCCCTCCCCTTTCTTCACCATTACTTCCATCCCTCCTTCCATCCCTTCCATCCCTCCTCCTAGCGGCTTCTTCCCAGGGAAATTCTGGCTGAATTGTGCAGTGCCTGTTGCTGGCCCAAGCTGGGCTCATTTGCATGGTGGGGAATGTACAAGCACTTGCAGGGAACATCTCACTTTCCTTTGTATCCCCCTCCCCACACTATTTCCTTTTTTCTTCCTCCTGGCAACCCCCATACCCACAATTTTCACTGCTTTCCTCTCTCCTTCCCACCCACCAACCAACCTACCTTTTATCTGTAACCTATCTTCAGCTATATGTATTATTTATTTATTTAATTTATACTCTGCCTTTATCTACAATGGGGACCCAGAATTGCTTACATGATTTCCCCCTCCCCCTCAATTTTATCCTCATAATCCTGTGAGCTAAGTCAGGCTGAGAGCATGTGACTGGCTTCCACTGCAAAGTAGGGATTCAAACCTGGGTCTTCTAGGTCCTAATCTGAAACTCTTAACTACTATACCTCACTGGCTTTGCTGTTGAACAGTAGCACACAGACAGGCCTGGGTGAGTCATGCAAGTCATTGTGGTAGCATGTTGCCCAATGGTTGTTGCTGGGTCTGGCCCTGCTGAATCTTCCCTCAAAGGTCAAAGCAGCCCTGGAAAGAGTCTTGCCCCCTCCCCTGCCCCCTGTCCCTGCCATTTAATGATAGAAATCAAGGCTTGAAGGCTAGCAATACTGTTGTGGTTGCCTAGCTATGGCCACTGAGGGCATTTGTTTCTTAAAGCTACACATACTGCTTACTTCTATCATTTTGGAGGATTTTAAGCTCCATTTTTTCCCCAAGCCTGGAGCATTTTGCAGGTTTGTCATGTTTGTTTGTTCTTTAATGTTTTATTTCTTTCTTTTAAAAAACTGAACAAAACAAGGCAATCCCCCTCAAAATCCAGCAACTTAATAGGATTTTTTTACAGTCAATTTAAGGCAGGTAGAGAAATTCCCTGATCCCCCCCACCCAGTTGGAGAGTGTTACTCACTTTTAACTGTGCTACCATCCCACTCATGTTGCTGAGGATGAGGAGGCTATTAGTTCCTGGCAGATCTGCCCAGTCAGGGTGTTTGCAGAAGAGGAGGGAGACCACTGCTGTCCTGGGCAGCTGAGGATACACCCCCAAAATGAGAAAAAGCTGGGGTGATGGCCTACTCAAAAGAAGAGCCTCACATTGCCAGTAAGAGGCTCCCTCAGCCATCCAGGGCAACTTGAAAGAAAATCCCAAAATCCACAGGAGTGGGAGAGACTAAAATCGGAATGGCTAAATTACCATCAAGGGAATGCCCAGAAAAGTCCGATGGTTGGGACAGAATGCTTCATGCTCGATCTGCCACGCCTGGTGGAATCATCAGGCAAACATGCTCCTGATAGGTATAAACAACACACCAAAATATGCAATGGCTCTAAAGGATTTGAAGAGACCACCATCCCCTACCATTCGCTGCAGGACATGAAAAATCCCCTAACCCTGAGGAGCTCCTGCAGCAGCTCAAGGCAGGACTCCATGGATCTGGACCATCTGGAGGTATCCCAGTTCCCTGAACACAATGTTTCATGCCACGGCTCCTCTTCAGAGAAAATGACACAGCAGTGATTGACCTGACTCATGGCTTACCCTCTGAAAGTGCTCTACAAATGGGGTATGGTTGGCTCAATACAATATAAAGTTGATGAGCCTATGTTATGATGGTATATAAACCACTCTAGTGAGAAAACTAAAAAAAACTTTTAGACGTACTCTCTTGGAACGTTGCAGGATGGGCCCAATGTATGTACCACAGTCCAGACAATCCTCTTCTTTGCCAGGACCTTGATATAATTTTATTGCAGGAGACTTCGAACTCTAAGGATTTGAAACTAGACGGGTACCATTCCTATAAGGTGATCTCAGGGAGGGGGCTGGGAAGGCTGAGAGGTATATTGGGTATCCTTATGTCAAACATTCTAAATGTGAAATGTGTTGAACTGACCCCTTTGAAACATCTTGCCATGGCTGTTCTACTAGAATTCAGTAGAGATAGACTGTTAGTAATTAGAACCTACCCGCCCCCCCCCAGCCCTATAAAAGAAAAATAGCATAACAGCTAACTGGCAAACCTTAGAATGTTATGTAAGGGCATTAGCCCTAGACTACACAGATGCAAAAGTCTTACTGGCAGAGGATTTTAATGCCGGATTAGGACCAGATGATCCATCATTGTTCAAGAAATCAAGTGGATTCCAAGTGACGTGGAGGACGAACCAACAATCTTTGGCCACAATTATTTAAGGAGTAGAGCTCTCATTTGCTGGATTGTATCTTGCTAAAATGGCCAGCAGGTTAAATTTACACATTTTGAATGGCTCCACTAACGGAATTCACATGTATGAAAACCATTACCATCAATTACACACTCATCTGTGACCCCGTGATATTTTCAGTAGAGAGATTTTAAGAATTGTCTCATGCTGAAGGAGATCATTTCCTCCTCTTTTTGCAATTCACACCAACAAGGGGAAAACTCACTATAGAACATGTCATTCAATCCCCATTAGTACAACAAAGCAAATAGGTTATTGAGCTAATTGTTCTTTAGACCAAAGGCTAAAAAAGGCTCTAGCATACGAAAAAGTGTAGGTATATATGTGGCCTTCTCAGTCACAGATTTGGGACCAGACCCCTTGATCACCTATGATAACTTACTAAAAAAAATCTTAAACCTCTTTTGGTGCGTACCACCGGATTTAATGAGAAACCAAAAAGAGAACATTTTCTCAACCATGGTACGACAAAGAGTGTATTGATGCTAAAAGGGCTGTAAATATAGCCTACCAATCATACAGAAATGTGGACAGGGAGGACAGACAGGCACTGGCAGCTCAATCTTTACTGCTGTTATGAAAGAAATCTTACAAACAACTTATAGCCCATAAAAAGAAAGAGAACATCCAAGTAATATGGAGAAATCTTATAACGACGGCCAAAGATAGGAATCCCTCAATGTTTTGGAGGCTGACATCACTATATACCTCTAGGGGGGTATCCCCCCTAGACTTACTTATTTCACCTAATACTTGGAAAATATTCTTCCAAGACATGTATAGGGACTTACCACATACACCTTCCTCACAGAGGATTGAGGGTTTGCCTTCTTGGCCCCCAGTATGTATAAGTGAGGCCGAATCCCTAATTGACCAACTAAAGAGAGGCAAAGCCCCAGTAATATACTACATTCCACCTGAATTACTAAAAAACAATAAAGATCGGTAGGCCCCTTTTTTGGCAACACTCTTCACATATATTGATAGGTCTGGATATATACCAAGAGGTTGGGGTATGGCTATAGTGGTGCCATTTTTTAAGAAGGAAAGGAGTCTGTTCAGCATAATCAGCAAATTGTATGTGAAGCATCTTTATGATAAACTCTCAGGCTGACTAGAACACAAGGCCATAATAGCTGAAGAGCAAGCTGGCTTTAGAGAAGGCAGGTCTACCATAGATCATTGTCTAATCCTCCAGCACCTAGCCGAAAAATATTCTTCTAAGGGCCCAGTTTCCCTGTATTCTGCCTTTATTGACTTAAAGGCAGCCTTTGATTCTATCTCAAGGATTAAACTCTGGGAGAAGCTGGAGAGTTCTACCATTGACCGCAGGCTCCTGCATTTAATTCGTGTGCTATACGATGATACTGCTTTAAGGGTCAGATGCAGCAGGCAAGGGCATCTCTCAAAGGCAATCAATACCTTCAAAGGAGTAAATTTTGGCACCAAAGCTGTTTATTTTTATATTAACAACATGGTCAGCAATTTAAGGGACCCCGAATTCCATCCTCGCAAGGTAGCTGATCGCAACTTGTCTGTTCTGTTGTATGCTGATGAAACAGTTCTACTATCTAGAACCCCCATAGGCCTTAGAACAGCCTTGAGGAAGCTAGCTCAGTACTGCTCTGATAAACAGCTAGAGAATAACTATGCAAAGACCAAAATCATGGCCTTCAGTAGATGTCTGAAAATGAGAGCATGGAGTATAAATGGCCACAAAATAGAACCAAGTTGAAATAACTTGGAGTAGTTTTACATGCCTCTGGTTCAAGGGGAGCCCACAGTGAATATGTAGCAGATAATTAGATTTTTAAGAGCTGAAGGAGGGCACTATATTCCAGCTGCCCTCAAACTATACCAGGCCAAAGCGTTGGGCCAAATGCTGCTTGGGACCATGTTAGGATCACCTTCATCATGCTTTTCTCCACTTGAGCAAGTTCAATAAAAATTCCTGACAGCAGTCTTACATTTGCCCCATTGTGTGCCTAACACACTCATGTGTGTGCCTAACACACTGGAGAGAGGAATAGTGAGGGCAGAATCAAGAGTTTGCCTTGCCTCCATCATTCTGGGCTTAAATTAAATTTAAATCACCAAAGCTTGACACCATTGATTCTGCAGGACAATTTTCAGTCCCTGTGGCTTAAGGGGGTCTTCAACAAAATCGTTGGGCTGAGCTTCACTATCTCTTCTGGAACAGGGCAAAGATCAGGTAATACGCCTTCTGAAACAAAGGTTAAATGACACCAAACGCCAGACAGACCGTGGGAGATCACCGTCCTTTTTGTCATCTGAAAAATCTAAATATATTGTCTCCCCTGCAGCCTCCCTAACTCATCTGGAAATTGTTAAGCATAGGAAAGCCTTTACTCTTACCAGATGCCAGGTCTTTCCACCAGCGGTTCTGGAAGGAAGATACAAGAAGGGTCTCATAGCGGAAAGGTTCTGCCCCTGTGAGTCAGGAGATGTTGTAACCACAGAACATGACCTGATTAGATACCCATATTATCAGGAAGTCTGTATAAGATTTATTTTTCCATTGGTCAAAAATTTCCCTGGCTGATCAGATTTAACTCTGGCCAAGCTGTTATTAAAGATGAAAAACCTCATGTTTTTCTCCAGACCGCTAAATTCTGCACCTCAGCTATCAAAATCTGGCGTTCCCTACTAGGAAAAGAATAAGCAGTTCAGTGTACTATATAAAGGGGTCATCATTAAGTCTGTGATTTCTTGCATTTTTAACCTTATCTTTCAGACCTATAAAATGAATAGGTACAGGTTACTATGCTCTGTATGTGTATTTGCTGGTCATTGACTGTATTATTAAAGATTTGATTTGCAATTGTTGACTATATGTCATGCAATAAATACTGATAGTGTTTTAAGGTTCTCTATCCATTGATTTACCGGAGGTGGACATTTATAATTCCAATGAGTCTGTTAGCTGTAGTAAGGGCAAGGAGGGTCCATTTTTGTTGCCCATTGGTTAGCCTTCAGGAGATGGGTAGATAGTCTAAAAGTACATAACCATCCTCAAAAATCAATAAACATTCTTGTAAAAAATGAATATAAGTAATAACTTCTTCCAGAAAAACAGAATGACTGGACACTCCCAAAGCATATGTTTAAAGGATGCATCCTGTGAGTTACCACACCAACAGTTAGAGCTTTACATAATCCTGTGTAAAAGAGTCACTGTGGTATATCCTAAACATAATTTTTTGCTGAATAAGTCACAATTTAAGATCCACTGAGACCGTAGATATAAACTTTAAGGCCATATCCCATTGTTTTGGCAAAACAGGGTGCTCTAGCTCCTTATTCTAATAATTCCTGGGACTCTTTTTGCGGATTCTGTTCTGTCTGTCCATGACTCCAGTCCCTGGATTTTGGTATCCACAGAAGGGACAATGCTGAGAATTAGATATATTGATTCCTTTTCATTTGATTTATGTTGACATGTCTAGACTTTAGTTCTCACGAAAATTAAAATGTGTATTTATTTGGTGCAGTTTTATTCCCCTCCATTGTATCCTCCATTGTATACATTGTACCCAGCTTGCTGGGGGTAAAGGGAAGATGACTGGGGAAGGCACTGGCAAACTACCCTGTAAACAAAGTCTGCCTAGAAAACACTGGGATGTGACGTCACCCCATGGGTCAGGAATGACCGGTGCTTGCACAGGGGACCTTTACCTTTAGTGTATCATCACATTTTTATTCTCCCCTTCAACATATCCTTACAACAAAACTGTGAGGTACGTTAGGCTGAAATAGAGTAACTAGTCCAAGGTCATCTACTAAGTTTCATAGCAAATTAGGTTTTGTACCTTGGTGTTCCTGGTCCAACTCTCTAACAATTATACCACACTTCAATCACTGTACCCCAAACCACATGTTGCATTGTAACTAGTTAAACCAAAATGGCAAGGGGATGAGAAGTAGAGCAAGTTATAGCCTATAACGAAGTTTGTTGTTGTGATTGTAAAAATGCTATATGGACAATTATGTATAGTGGTGAATAATTTCATTATTGTTCATGCTATCAGTTATTTAATTTTGCACTTTGAAGTTTTTTTTAAAATACCCAATAACTATATAAATTGGCATATGGCACAGAGAAAGTTCTGTACCCTTCGTCAGGCACTTGATAGTTTTTTTCCTTCCTTTTGTCCATGGTCTTGAAAACAAACTGAAGGACTTCGTAAACAGAAGCCATTTATTTCCAAGACAAGCACTGCTACTGCCAAAGTTCAGTTCACATTAGCTTGTTGGTGGTGGCAGAGTACAGGCTAAAAGGCACAAACATATGGTTTTTCACACTCTTAGGGTTGTGTCAAATTTAGGGGTGGTTGATCGAATTAGATATAAAGTGTGAGTGTGAATATGTGTTTGTCTTAAATAGTTCAGCAATGGAAACGGGAAATGGCATTACCTCTACACCCCAATAACCTAGTGAGACTATTTTAGTCACATCCCTTTAAGTGTTACTACTTCAGCTTTAGACAGTTGTGCCCATTATTTTGCTCCAAGGCAGAGCATGAATGTTTCTCTCCTTCAGCTCCACATGTGTATATAATTAATAGTTCCACAATACACCGTATTTCTATATATTTGTTTTACTGGATATATATCCAGCTAGGAAAATATAAAGACTCACTGAACTTAACGAATTCATGGATCCTCCAGTACAATTCTCACTCAGTTACCACCCTCAGGTTCCTGAGAAAAGCAATAGTACTTCAAAGCTCTTGGTGCTCTCTTCTCCCAAACTCTTCCAATTTTTTAGGCTGCCTTACCATTCCCTCTGAGTCAAACAGACACAGCATCACATTTTCTATTGTGCTCCCCTTACATACCACCCTGGCAACTGGCACATTAGGGAGTCCCAGCAGAAACTTAATCAGACTTGTCACCAAGAGGGGACTGCTCTGTTATATCATGGTCACACAATGAGCACTTACCGTATTTTTCGCTCTATAAGATGCATCTTTTTCCTCCTCAAAAGTGAGGGGAAATGTCTGTGCATCTTATGGAGTGAATGTGCGTCTTATGGACCCTAGCCCAGTCCATCCAGGATTCCCTGAGCCGGGCGGAGGGACCCCCTCCCCTCCCGCCAGCCAGCTGGGTGTGCCGGATAGATGCGAGACGGCTTTCCCCGCCCCGACGGCCAGCTGGGAGGCGGGCGGGGGCGCACTGAGGAGGCTGGGTACGCTGGAACGACGCGAGCCGGCCTTCCCCGCCCCGATGGCCAGCTGGGAGGCGGGTGGTGAGCACAGAGTTGGGAGCTTCGGGACGGCGTGAGCCGGCGTTACCCGCCCTGACGGCCAGCTGGGAGGCGGGCAGGGCACACAGAGCTGGGCCCGTCGGGACGGCGCGCTGGGAGGCGGGTGAGGCTCACAGAGCTGGGCGCGTCGGGAGGGTGCGAGCTGGCGTTCTCCGCCCCGATGGCCAGCTGGGAGGCGGGCGGGCCCGCACAGAGCCCGCTGGGCGCGTCAGGACGGCGTTCCCCAAGCCGGCGTTCCCCAATCCGACGGCCAGCTGGGGGGGCGTCTTATGGTCAGGTGCGTCTTATGGAGCAAAAAATAGAGTACCTGGTTATCAGAATTGTATGATTTGTCCAGGTTAATTTGTGATGAAGTTCATTTTGGATAGGGAAAAGGTGCTGTTCTTTGGTTGAAGGTAAGCAGGTCTAGTCTGGTAAGCTGCCTGGAAGTGAAAATGCCTGGTAAACATATGCAAACCATACTGAGATCTTCAGAGGAAGAAAGAATTATCATGATTGCAACCCCAAGAACATATTCCTGGGAATAAGCTCCATTAAATAGCCTTGAGTAGGATTCTGAGCAGACCTACTTAAAATTGCTTTCTTAATCAAAATAGTGGATTGGATTCAGCAGTGCTCTAGCACACCCACAAAATGTACATTTCTGATTCCCTCTCCTCCACACATAGCGACACTCCCTTATGCTGCATCAAATCTCCATAAGAGTGGCTTTTCAGAAGGAATGATGGTATGCTGCAGAAAGGAGGCAGGAAAGCCATGAGTGATCACGGCTCAGATTCTTAGGATCCAAGCCACAATCTCTTTATAAAATAAAAGTAGCATATTCAGGTGCTCCTGCTACACTATTTATGCTTTATCTAAGGGGGGAAAAACCCCTAATGCCTGCCCTCTGGTAAAACAATTGCTTCCAACAGATATGTTCACAATTTCACCCTGAAATGAAATTTCAGTCTCTGTACTCTTTCCTGTTTCTAAAAGGAATGCTTTGACACTTTAAAAAAAGGCAAAATGTGCATCAGAAAGTGGCAGCAATTGTAGCGTCAACTGGGTTTTGCTGACCAGTAGGACTGTTCTCTTTCCTTCCTTTTTTCTTATTCACTCTCGTACATTTTCCCCTGCTGATGTTCGCAAACTTTCACAGCTGGATTTTCTTGGGTCATGACATTAGTTAAACTTTTCTGGTTCAGGTCACTTCATTAAGTGGCACACCACTCAATGGCTGTCTCCCTGTTATACATATGCCCAGTCATTATTTCTTTAATGGGTGTACATTGTGAGACTTTCTATTCACAATACATTTCAATGACATTAATATGAATAAGGGATGTTGCCTGTAACACAGTATTAATGTGCCATGAAAAATCCAATGAAAAGTCTTAGCTTACTAAGCATAATCGACATAAACCCACATAGATTTTAAATTCTCAAAAAGATGAAATTCTGGGTCTGTTTATAATGCTGGCAAAGCTCCCATTGATGTCCACTGGACCAGAATTTCATGAGAACAAGAAGTCCGGTTCATAGCAATGCATCTTTAGCACCAGGTATTTTAGGGAAAATGTATAAGAAACTACAAGGCAATTATGAGTAGATAATTCAACCCGTCATTCAGCTTCCAATTAAAGATGGTCCCAAAGGCTTAATTCCAGGAGATTTGGAGCCTTAAGTTGTCTCTCTCCATCAACCATGAATACATTTAATTTCCTTCTGAAATAATTTATACCACTTTTCTTCACAATTCCAGGTAACACCACCACACCTAAGGTAATGTTGCCTATGACCACTCTGGGGTTACAGCCTTCTATGAGTATTGGATTTAATGGATTTAGAAGGGTCTAACACTGTTTAGGATTACACTGTAAATTTGAGAGATTCCTTGTAACCTGAGACCCATTCATAAATTTCATAGACCATCCTTCTTCATCGACCTAGTGCCATTGCCACTGTGTTGATATATTCATTGGATTCTATTCTAATTGTTTAAAAGCAACATAATGACTATAATATCTGTTTCATAAACATGTGGAGCTTTAAGTTAATTGTTCCTTATTCTTAAGGTTATTTCTCTCATCCCTTTTTATATTCTGTAACTCATGATATATGTTGTCTACTTGCATAATTTAAAAGGTAAAGGTGATGTCACATCCTGACATTTACCAGGCAGACTAAGTTTACGGGGTGGTTTGCCAGTGCCTTTCCCAGTCGTCTTCCCTTTACCCCCAGCAAGCTGGGTACTCATTTTACCGACCTCGGAAGGATGGAAGGCTGAGTCAACATTGAGCTGGCTACCTGAAACCAACTTCCGTTGGGATTGAACTCAGGTCATGAGCAGAGCTTTTGACTGCAGTACTGCAGTTTACCACTCTGCACCATGGGGCTGTAGCATAATTTACTGGTGTGTATTCTCTATAAATGTTTATCTCTTTTACTCTAATTCTAGCTTAAATGTTTCCAATAAACATTTAAAATCAGATTTTGAAGCCAAGTTTTTATTTCAAAAAGTTGACACTGGAGCCAAACTAGATAAGAGGTTAGAGATCCATGACTGGATCTCTCACGCCCCTAAAGTTCTGTGAATAACAAGTGGAGGGTGACACTGACAGTTCAGATAGAGGTCCTTGTGCTGAATGAGATAATCAGTGGAAATCCTTCCCTGGAGTTTGCTGCAACAGAGAAAAACGAGGAGTGGGGAGGACTCTTGTACGACAAAATCTCCAGGAATTTCCCATCCTGAAGCTGGCAATCCTAGCCCCAGGCCTGTCCTCAATCAAAGGCCAAAACAGGCCTGGAAAGGGCCCTGCCCCCTACCCCTGCCTTTTACTCACAGAAACTGGAGCCCAGCACTTAGATTACATCTCTTGGCACCTTCAGTCTTGGAGATGGCAGGGGACCCCACATATTTCTCAGGTTCAGGTGTGTTAAACCCAAAAAAATTCCATTATTCGGAATTGCTGAATCACTTATATTTGTCTTTTCTGGATGTTTGAAAATGTATTAAACCCGAACTTGAAAAATACCAGGGGGTGGGGGCAGGGAATGGTGCACAGCTCTAAATGAAACATTATGAAGATGCCAGAAGTTTCCGATGCTCATTATGTTTTATCCAAAGGAAACTAAACTCTGAAGTGCTAAAGCTTGGGAAATCTTGGAGCATATAATAATACTGTAAAGGTCAAATTATCAGTAATCATTAGATTTGCTTCTTTTGGATTTCTTTTACTTGAACTGTGTAGGGAATCCATCACATTTGTATACACCTGTACCTTTTCCTTGGAGACCTTTTTGCATTTGTTTAATCAAACATTGCATAGTAAAGATAATTGAACACTGTATATCAGAGAAAATTAAAAGTACAATTCCCTTGTGTGTGTGTAAAGTGCCGTCAAGTCGCAGCCGACTTATGGCGACCCCTTTTGGGGTTTTCATGGCAAGAGACTAATAGAGGTGGTTTGCCAGTGCCTTCCTCTGCATAGCAACCTGACCAGAAGGGAGGTAGGAAGAGAAGTGCCATTGGAATGCCAGATCTAGTTAAGCGGCAGCAGAATAGATGACTGAAACTACCAAAAGGCTTGCTATAGAAGAAGTACCAAGATTCAGAGTTCTTTTACAACCAACGAACTGGGAACAGCTACAATTGAAGTGATTATTTGTGTGAATGACTGACCTTCATAAGGAGTTAATAATTTGGGCTGTTTTTAGCTACTAAGCCCCAGTTGTTGTTTTGCCAATATTGCATGGTTCATTGACATTTTGTCATTTCTGATCTATACATATTCACTGTACTTTTCAGCATTTCAGAAAATTGTCAGATGTTAAATTAGCTTGTGTGTGAAAATACAAGGACAGCCCAACAAACAATCAGTTAGTTAAAGTATGTGGTTTTAAGTCAGTTGGTATGCTGGCCCTTTATGTAACAAAAAGCTGCTTATGCTGACACAGCAACATAGAAAAACACACAAACTGTATAAGCCAAATGGAGCCCATCAACATCACAACTTCCTTCCCAAGGTAAGGAGAAAATTGCATTTTATGGTGAATCTGCAATAAATAAGAGAAGCCTAGAGATGTCTTGATAAACTCAGACTTGTTCTGCTATGATTATTTCCCCATGGAACCAATGGCTAAAGCAGGTTATGGCTTGTATCAGTCTTACAGCACAGTCTTTAGTTAAGAGTGTTCCATCTGGAGACAGCAGAAACTATGAGTGGGTGGGTGGATCTCTTGTGCTAGTTAAGTAGATCTGAGGATCCAACCCTATGCTTCCAGAAAAGAAGCTACATCCTTTGCTGAGAGAGAATTTCTGACTCAAACTATTGCTTTTTGTCATTGATCTTCTCTATCCACGTAAAACCATATCACAGAACCATTTTGCTTTTTTGTTCTTTGTGCTTTGTTAACTTGGAAGTTAACCTGCACATTCTGATTTGGAGAGATTCTATGCAGTCTTTACTTATCCCATGATAATGCCTTAGTTCTTTGGACTACTGAAAAAGCGTATGCTAGCCTGTTAAGGTAACTGAATGACTAGAGACTGGAAGCTGACAGAGTTATAACTCAGCCAGATCTCATCCCCATAATAGATCAAAGCTCTGTTGCTTAAGCCAGTAGGTGACAATTATTAATTTTTCTGCATTCCGTTCTTACCTGAACAACTCTGGGGAAGGTCTCAGGTAAGAACTGTTTGAAGTACCCCAGGAATGTCACACACTGTGTCTACCCAATTCTTAAACCCTTATTTGAACAAAACTGTTATAATATATCTGGCAAGGGTGGCAGTCCAGTGAACCAAAATGTCTTCAATTCTATCGTTTTACTTTAACTAACATGGGAATTGTGTAGAGTTAGGTATTTCAATCTTGGAGTCCATGGTTCCAGCTGGTGAATTTCGGAATTGTGAGCAATGCTTTCTCTAAAGACAGCAAGCCAACTGTCTTGAAACTACTTGGCCCGTGGCAGCCTCTGAAAGGACTGCCCATGTAAACTATAAATGCTGTAGGAAGATCAGCAAGTGAATGTCCATGGCCTCCAGTGGTCACTGAGTCAGCATAACAGCTCTCCTGAATTGGCCTTATCTTAACCCTGGTAGAATATGCTTCATCTGAATCATAGCTTGGCCAGGGGTACTTTTCCACTTTACTGGCATTTACACCAAAGCCTTGCCACTGTATTCAATTCCAAAGATTTTTCCTTCTCTAGGCTGAGCCTGAATTGGTTTCTAAGCTTTTAGCCTAAATTATAGGATGGCAGAGAGAGCAAGAGAGAGCAATTGCATGAAAACAGCATCTCTCTAGAGAATAACAAATTACAAATAGGATTACAGTTCCCAAGTGATACTACCACTCTAATACACATTAAACAGTGTGAGATGCAGCTATTTGACTTCCCTTTGGTCCCAAAATATAGCAAATAAAATACACTTATATGCTGTGGTCTTTGCAGATCATGTTTTCTCATACAGAAAAATGCAATTCCTCTTGGAAATGGTCAGATCTAATACACAGAAACTGCACAGCATTCAGCCCATGGGGCAATTTTTCATGGCCCATGAAACCATGACAATTTTCTGCTTTCATTAAAAAAGTATATTTCTTGTGTACTTCTTTCTATGTTTGTGCTTATTTCTTTGGGTTTGCAAGGAGGAGTGTGACAACATGGTGCAAAATATGTTGTAACATTTGTGACTTGGAGGGTTCCTCAGGGCTTTGGTGGCTAACCTAATTAGAAGGCCACACTGCCTAGGTAGATCTTCCTGAGTGAGGGGTTCAGGCTGAGGTATCACTTTGCTGGTAAGGAAGCCAAGTCCAAGTCAATGATGTAAGGCACCAAGACACACATGAAGCTGCCTTATACTGAATCAGACCATTGGTTCATCAAGGTAAGTATTGTCCACTCAGACTGGCAGAGGCTCTCCTGGGTCTCAGGTCAAGAACTTTCACATCACCTCCTACCTGATCCCTTTAATAGCAGATGCAGGGGACTGAACCTGGAACCTTCTGCATGCCAACCAGATGCTCTATCACTGAGCCATCGCTCCCCCCAACAAAAAATCTAGCAGAGGATGGTTTTGATCCACAGACCTCTGGGTTATAGGTCCAGTACACTTCTACTGAGGGCTGGCAAAGCTGCTTGGGGTTCAGGAAGTCAGGGAACAAGACTCAAGTGAAGGTCCTGAAAGGTCCCTGGTTTGACAATTCCTGTTGCTTCGATCTTGACATAAAGCCTCAATTACTCTAAAGCATAAATAAGCAGATTGTTCTTTCTTTTATAAATTTACATTATTTTCCAGTCTCTCTCTTGACTCTCAGTGACCTGCTATATCTTTTAAACTTGTATGCACCCAATCACACCAGCTGTCCAAGAGCTGGTCAACATAGCATCCCTTTTGTGTAGGCTCTATACATGGTGGAGGGGGGCTGGGAGCAAGGTTCTTACATGCCTCCTGCCAAGCACACAAAACCATCTGCCATTAGATTGGTAATCTAGGCTGATCCTGCACTGAGCAGGGGGTTGGACTAGATCACCTATATGGCCCCTTCCAACTCTATGATTCTATTCTATTATTAGACTTGTGTGTTTCTTTTGCTATTAATTATCATAATTATAAAAATATGATAATTATAAAATGTAATAATAGTAATCATAATTATAATTCTGTAATCATAGTAATTAATATTAAAATGAAACAAATTCCCATCTAAACAGTCTATGATGAAAAACCCCAGCATTTTCTTTCATTTTGTTTTGGTTTCTTTCATTACTGCAACCTCTGCCTCTATTGGTTTAACTTTTAGACGATACTCAGTATTTTCCTAATTAAAGGCATTGAAAGAGCATAGAGTTCTTTAGCAGGAGGAGGAAAACAGGCTCTGGGCTTTCTGACTGAGAGCTAACTTTAGCGACTAAGATTCCATATGTGTGTGAGGTATTCCAAGCCTGAAGGATACAGGGTAGGACTTTGCCTTCCTCTGTCCTCTTTCTCCATTCTATTTATTAATGCTCACAGACCAATTGGGTCATAAGCAAATAAAGAAAAGATATAAAATACACAATTATAAATACATTATTTACATTATAGGATATCATATTAAATGCCATCTCCTGGTCCAAGGTGATCAGCAAAGCTTCATGGCTGGGTGGGGACCTGAACATGGGTCTCCCAGATCCTAGTCCAACACTAATCACTACATTCTGCTGGCTCTCTAGTTAATACATGATAAAATAAACCTTCTATCCCCCCTCTTGCACCAGATAAATTCTGCATGTGGACAAGAATGTGTACACATGTGTGTGACCAATGATATATTATCTTCCTCACATGGAGAGCATCTCCCTGCATCACTACAGACACCATGTCTTTGACCATGAGAAATCGTGACTTTAATTAATTTCTGCTCAAATAAGCTGCTCACTTCTTCCTTAGCAACAACGGGGAAAAAACTAACCAAGGTCAGTGCAGCATAGTCCCAAAACATGTCCAGCCCCCATCCACTAAGAAATTTGTTATGCAACAGACTTATTGCATTAGGCCATGCTAAATTAGAAAACATGATTTCATGGATTTAATTTTTGCCACTCTTGGAATCACTAATTCCTAGTAGAAGGATTTCTTTTCTCCCCTGTCCCCTACTTCTCTTTTCCACCTTTAAATCAATTTGTTCCCAGATTGTTGGGAAGGGCATCAGACACTGCTCTTATCCAGGTGAAGAAAAGCATTTCTGGGAACATTATTAGTTCTTATTTTTTAAAGGGTTAAAAGGATAATAAAAGCCCATCAAGAGCTACTGATGAAGTGGTGAATCCACTGGTGAAGTGGATGCAGAACTTTGGGGAGATGATCCCAATGCAAACCTGGGAGAAACTGTGGAAAACAGACATTAAGTTTACCAGATCACAAGCTGTAAAAGAAAACTAGTATAAGATGTTCTACAGATGGCATTATGCACCGAGAGATCTGCAGAAGATGTACAAAGCAAATCAGGCAAACTGTTGGAAATGTTCTGATACAGAAGGGACATATTTCCACCAATGGTGGACATGCAAGAAAGTACAAACCTTTTGAAAAATGATACATAAAAAAATACAAGACCTAACAAAAACCAGCTTTCAACCAGAAGCCAAATACTTCTTATTATTCCAACTCAAATCTCACCCAATCAAAGAGAGCTGTATCAATACGCAACAACAGCGGCGAGATTGTTATTGGCACAAAAATGGAAAGATAAGGAGATACCAGACTTAAAGAGGTGAATTACAAAAATGCATGAATATGCAATGATGTCAAAACTCTCCACCTTGCTACAGCATGAGATGATCGAAGAGCACAAGCAGAAATGGCAATCTTTTTATGATAAGTATGATAGTTCATAAGTATATACTTTAGTTAGTGTTGTCATGAAATTTGTGATTGTTCTTTGCAATAGATTAATGGGTAACATTAAAAATATCAAAAATGATATTAGAGAAATGATGTACGAATGATATAATAGTAATAATAGAAGAAAAAAGTAAGATTATGATAGAGATAATGATGAAGAAAGTCCGTATGCCGATGTAATAGAAATGAAAATGAATGTAGTCCGATTATCCCTTTCCCTGTTTCCCTTTTCTCATGTCTTGTAATAAAAACAATAAAAACTTTATATAAAAAAAGAGCTACTGAGGGCCTTGCAAAGAAGATTTGGCTAATAATGGGCCTCCCACAGAGAGGTGAAGGATTGTTTGTGCTCATCCTGTGTGTGGGGTGGGGGCTGTTGGAGTGACATGCAGTGCATTCCTAAGGAGAGTTACTCCAGTCTAAGCCCATTCATTTCAATGGGCTTAGACTGGAGTAACTCTCCTTAGGAATTCACTGTAAGTATCTTGGTGATTAATTCATTTGCATTCCCATGCTCCTCCCATGGAGCAGTGTGGCATAAAAAGCAGCACTGCTTTGATGAGAAGGACTATCGGGCTATCTTTTTTTGCTTTCTGCTTGACAAAGGACTTGTGTGTTCCACTCTGCACCAGAAGCATAGATTTTATATTTTCAAATGGCCACATTCTTCATCTAGGCACTCTCAGGCACAAGGGCAACCTGAAAACTTTTGCATTTATTTTATTTATTTGGATATTTCTATCCCACTATTCTCCTGCGAAGCAAGACTCAAAGTGGCTTACAAAACAATCAACAACCCCCCAAAATGAACAACAATTTAAAAATTAGAATGCACTTGGCATAAACTAGTTTAATTAGTTTGCAAAGAGCTTCCAGAATACCCATGTTGTCACATATACATACTGGCCTCTACCTCTGTCCAACATTTTTTTCCTCTTCTCCCAGAAAAAGGTTCTTTGGAACTCAGGAACTAACTCACTTCAGTACTGATATTGCTTGGAGTATTTTTTTTTTTTAATGAACCAACATAGGAGCCTAGATTTTTACTGCCCTCATGATAGAGCCTTGGATCTGGGCCTGAGTAAAGATTTTTCAGTTCAGTTCTACCAGTCTCTAATAAGAACAGTTCCAGGTTGGAGTGCTAGGAAGGGTCCCTGCAAAAGACAAGGCTCTGAAACATTTGCTGTCGCCTAGCTTATAATATGTGAGCTGCAGTCTGCATAATGGATTGTGGGAATGAACCTCCATCCCCAGAAAAGGATGCGATTTTGAGTCTATCATGGCTCATTATCAGTGTTTCTCTGCCCCTTCTTTGTGACTGGCCACAGCTGATTCCCCAGCCTCATCTGCTCCAGCAGCATGTCAGTGGCAATTCTCTTCCCCATCCAATTAATCAGGACTGACATGTGCAGCCGATAAGAAAAGAAACTTTCCGCAGTGTCTGAGGATGGGTCTTCACAAAGTGGGTGAAAAAGCAAAGCAGGGGTTGCAATGGGTACCTAGAAGACAATCTCTGCTTCAGTTTTCGATGACTGCCCTGTAACGCAGCACCACAATCACCTGTTAAGAATGCAAGCAACCCTTTCTGGGTTCAGCAAGCCTTGCTTTCTTCTGCAGGCATATACTAGTCTCCCTGTTATCTTCATGCAGTCCAATCCCATGCATTCTTATTCAAAAGCAAATGGACAGGATTACAGCTCTAGACTCCCCTTTCAAACACCCTCAGAGGAATACCAGTTTTAGCCAGCATCTAATATTATTTCTTACCCTTCATAAAACCTTCCTGTCTGAGCTAAGGTCCTTGCCCAATTTATTAAATTATTTATATCCTGCCTTCCAGCTTGCAGGGTTCTTGAGGTGGCTTTAAAGTAATCTGAAAGTAAAAAGACAAAATAGTCCCAATCACCATAAAAAACCAAACAACATCAGTCTGCAGGTTCAAATCCACATTCTCCCATACAACTTACTGCATGATCAGTCACCAGTGTAGTGTAGTGGTTAAGAGCGGTGTTTTGGAGTGGTGGACTCTGATCTGGAGAACCAGGCTTGATTCCCCACTCCTCCACATGAGTGGCAGACACTAATGTGGTGAACTGGATTTGTTTCCCCACTCCTACACATGAAGCCATCTGGGTGATCTTGGGCAAGACACAGCTCTCTCAGCCTCACCTACCTCACAGGGTGTCTGTTGTGGGGAGGGGAAGGTGATTGTAAGAAGGTTTGATTCTTCCTTAAGTGGTAGAGAAAGTCAGCATATAAAAACCAACTCTTCTTCTTCATCTTTGCTTTACTCTGCCTTTATGATGGTAAATGGAGGAGGTGACTATATATGTTGTCTTGAATTTCTTCACAGACAGTTCAGATAACAATACATGAGTAAACATATAATTTCTAGAGAGGTAATCCACAGTGAGGCTGTAACTGAATATCTGTTAAGCAAATTAAGGCTGGTGATTTCAGTGGATTTAACACTGTGTTAAATTATGGCTCCCCCTTTAATCTCTAGAACAATTGACTAGCTCTGTGTGTCACAAGGTTTGTCACCCTGAGGTTGTAAAATTCAGAGGACAGAGCACTGATTCCACTCAGGTGACAAAACTTACTCGCCAGCCACTAGCGGTCCAGTTCGGGCAGGCAGGCACCTGAGGCAAGAGGCAATGAACATAGTCCAAACACAGTCCAGGGTCAAAGCGCAGATATTCAGAAGTTCAAACATCAAACTAGGAAGGCAAATCCCAAAAGCACAAGCCAGGTCATAGTCCAGAATGTCAAACACAGTGCTATCTAGAACAGCGGCACACAAAGGTTATAGACATGTTGCTTCCACCCTGGCTTGCCCTTTTCCAGCTGCCTTTATTAGGAAACCCTGGCGGAGTCATTCAGGGACAGATGCAACTCATCAATGGCTGAGCAGCCTGGGGGGTCAGACCTGACCTGTGATGACTCACTCTCACAGGCAGAGGTTGACGGTGCTGAGCTGCCAGCTGCATACTCTGGCTCTGGTCCTGCACCTCTCTCTTGGCCCACTTTCTCCAACATTCCTAGCGCTCTGGTGACCCCAGGGGTAATGTTGGTGGCTGCCGGACTTCTGCTTTTGGTCCTGGCCTGCAGGACTGAGGGCGTGGCTTCTGGCTTCAACCTGAGACTTTCCCTCAGCACCTGAGGAAGTCTCTTCCTTGTCCAGTGGGTCTTCCTGCAGTATCTGAGGGCTGGGGCCGCCGTCTTCCATCTCCTCCTCATCTGAGGAAGTGTCAACAGACAGACCCATGGCACTAGTAGGCCCTTGTCGCTGGCATTTGGTCAGTGTGGTTTGTGAGGAGAAAGGCTCAATGTTGTTGCACCCTCAAGAAGATACAGATTTATTTATTTGAATATTTATGCCCCCGCCTTTTCCCCGTGGTTCAAGGCAGTTTATACATCTACATTAAATAAATAAAATAAATTTAAAACATGCATGTACAAGAACTCCCCAAATAAGGAGTAGTGTTTCTTCCAGCTGGGAGCTGTTTGCTGCTGCCTCAGTTGTTCTTGCTGTCAGCCAGGATGATAATCTCTGAAATGTACAGGCCTGAAGGTGACACATGCATCTAACGAATTCTTGTAGAGGTTAATAGGTGGACTGAACTGAAAGTAAAAAAAAAAAATTAGGCCACAATCCAATCTGGTTTCAGCTAGGCGTGCGCATTCGGATATTCCCAGTCCAAAAATATACCCAAAAATACCATATTGGTATTTGGCAACCCAAATACATTTGGGCATTTTTCAGGATACTGGAAAAATGGTCCCCAAAATCTCAGAAATACTGAGAATTAACCAGAATGACAGGGAGCCAGCATTTTCAGACTCCCAGGACTGTTACCCCCCCCCCCCCGCCTCCCGGTCTTTCCTTTGTTTCTGTGTCTCCCTTGGGATTCTATCAGCTTGCCAGCCTGTTTCTGTCAGTTTCAAAAGGTTTTTCTTCTTCTTTGCTGGAGACACTTTGTGTCATTCTCCTGGTTTTTTTAGAATTTTGTGCTTGCAACCCCCCACCCCAGGCTTGGATTTGTTGGGTTCACATTAGTCCTGTTGGACTGGCACTGAGTTCTGCTGGACATCTGTACATTGTCATTAGTTCTGCTGGGCTTGCAAAAGTGCCCCCCACCCATGTTCAGTTTCTACTGTAGATATTCTCTGGTTTGATTTTAGTTCTATTTGGTGTGGCACATTGGCTTGCGGTTCTACTGGGATTCCTGGATTCTGCAGTGGTTTTGTTGGGCTTGTTGTTGGTTCTTCCATGAGATGCATTTGACCAGTTATTGCTTCTTGCAAGGATGGCATTTGCCCTGGAAGCAGCTTGGACAGTCCCCCCCCCCCCGCCATAGGAAATGATGGAGGACAGCTGGGGGCACTGAACCCCTTGGTCCAATCTACTTGAAATTTGGAGTTATGTAAAGAATAGGCACCATCAGCTTCCCAGAAATTTTGATGCCTGTACCTTTACTAACAACCCCCCCCCACAGCCACCCAGAAAGTTTCCCCATAGGAAATAATGAACCTAAAAAATTCAGAAACATGAAAAACAAACCAGATCTGAATACCATGCTGGTATTCGGTATTCAGGAATATTGAGAATACCCATTTTTGGGAGTCCAATATACCCAAATCCAAAAAATACTGATTTTCTTTTTTGCCTTTCCATTTTTGTCTTTGCGCTTCCTGCAAGACCAGGGGGTACCCTTGTAAGGGCCACACTCAGGACCCCAACATAACCTGGATGTAGCCATTAACAGGCTAGTTAGGCTTACCATATTCCCATTAATTCTGGGAGATTTCCCACCCCTTGATTGTGCTGCCTGCTGCCACTCAGCTGGGCAGTGGGAAGAAACTGGCAGGTGAAATGAGTCAGTGTGACTGTCATCCCCAATGTGATGATGTAACTTCCAGTGTGACCTGGAAGTGATGTTATTGAGCTGGGGGCAACACTTTAGCACTTGTCCCAAACTATAAAGTTTTTGGTGAGTACTAGATCGTCACTCCTTGTATGATGATGTCCCTTCCAGGTACCACCAGAAGTTGCATTATCATATCAAGGATGACGGTTGCCCCCCCCCGCCCCATCTGTAAGTTTCTGCTTCCCCCATATCCTGCCAGTTGCCAGGCCATGCCCTGCAACCCTAAGGCCAGCTGATGATGCCCAAGGGATCAAAGAAAGGTTAGTGTATAATATCTCAAAAAATAGTAAAACCAAACTAAAGTAACGGGAATAGGGCCATAGTTAATGTCTTTGGAAGTTTAAGGAGTTTTCATCGTTTTCCTTGTATACAGTACACACACCATTGCCCTGTTTCTCTAATTTTGCAATTTTGTTTCTTTTCATTGTTAAAGATTATACTGTTTCATTGTATGTAATGTCTTTTAGTGTACAACTCTAATTTTGTAGCCTATTGCATTGTTGATCGTATGGATTATACTACTCTGATTGCATTGTTTTTGATTGTGTAAATTAGGTGAAGTCTGAGACTTGATCTCAGCGAGAAAGATGAACTATAACTGAAGTAAATAAAATACTGAAATAATTGTTCAAATTCTGGAAAAAGGCAGAAGATATTCTACAAAGTAGAACTGCTGGCTGTAGTGTAGGATGGGATGGGTAATTATATGGTGTTTCGCACTCTATACGGCTTATTGGGGTTGCAATACATTAGCTGTTCATTATTTTCTCTACAAATCTATCTATACACACAGAGAGATATACACAGAGAGATATATTTCTGCTAGGATTCACAGGAGCCCTGATCTATGTTCTTCTGACCATGCTTGATGTGCTGTTTCCTGTCAGCAAGGCATTTTGCACCATACTAAATATTTGTTGTCCTTGATTGGCTGGAAATAATCTTCCTTGGCAGCAGTGCTGTTTCATAGCACAGAAGTAAGCTAAAGAAAACATTTCAAAGCCAGGCCATTATCTAGCCCACTGTTTAAACAGCTGTTTTTAGGAAGGCTTAACAGTATCAGTGACATATTCCACAATGGCATCACAGCACAATAACAACAGGCCTTGTATGCTTGATTCAGTTACCACATATGACAGAAACAAGTCCCCCTCAGAATGGTGGCAAATCCAGATATCTCAGGACCGGTTGCATAGGCTTAGACTTGGTTGTGGCGCAGAGATCATTATTTTTGTCATTCTGTTCCAAGCTTTGAATCATTCCCAACTTGCATGAATAAAATTATCGAGAATTACAGTTCATTTCCAACAGCGAGAGCCAAATTCAGGGTTTTTAAACAGATGCACTAATGGTCACTCCTCCGAAGAGAATATCTGTGCTCTTATTTCATTTTCCAGTTTCCAGAGAAATCTGGACTCTCGCTATTATGCTGCAGGAGAGAGTCTAGCCCATTAAAATTCCAGAGGCACAAGAAAACAGGTTGTCTGCCTCGGGAATTTCAGTGTTAATGTTTTCTCAGTCTATACACAGAGATTTAACATAAGCATCTTTCCCCGATCTTACAGCCTCTCTCTGCCTTTTCAAACCGAGTCGTTCTCTTTAACCTTTATACAGCACATCAAATTGTAACTCTCCGGATGACACTTGCATCCAAACCTCACACAGCAGAGAGGCTGTGGACTCAATTGACTTAAATGAAGAATCAAAGGACTGTCCAAATACAACCAGGAGCCGCATGGCAATTTATCCTTTCCCAAACACGTGTGTGACTTGTCACAAACCTAATCATTTCTTAAATGTCTCACAGTTACTCTCTCCCTCAGAGCAGGGAAAAGCTTTATTTAGTGAGGCTGCTGTTTTACAGGAGAATGGATTAGTATTCTAATGCACAGCTAATCCATCAAAAGCAGGAATGTGTCATTTTGTTCAGCCTTTTTCTAATTATGACAATAGTAAGCGATTAATACAGGGTAACATGTCCTTCAGGAGTCCTTCGCATGGGTGATAATTAAAAGGGACCTTCTCAATCCCGAACCGCTTCCTATATTAAGAGATTGCGTGAGAAGCCTGCGGGCTGCTATTTAGGGCACTGTACAGGTGCCTGGCTGAGGCCACAGGCAAAGAAAACAAACAGGAATTTAAAAGGCATCTCAAAAAGGAAAGAGTTTAATACCAAGGCTATTCCAAGCCATTCCACTCTGACTGGTGTTGAGCCTAAGGATAAAAGGATACATCTTCATGACCTGTGTGGGGTGAGAGGGGTGGGGCAATACATTGCCTTAATTCTGTGATCATTTTAAGGGGCTTTTTAAAAAGATTGCTTCCACTAGGGAGGTGATTTCTCAGGGCAGACAAACAGGGAAATCCTTGCCTCCAACCTGTTTTTTCTCCCACTGAACAAAATGTACAAGTAGCTTAGGTTGTTCCCCAGTGGGGTCAAAGCAGCCTGGAAGGGATAAATGTTGAGGGGAAATGGTGGGCACATTAAAATGTTCCTCTTCCTTCCTCTAGGAACTCCTCTGGCAGGGGCGGACTGGGACAAAAAAAAAGGCCATGGAAAAGGCCCCAGGCCCAAACTTCCAAAGGAGGGAGAGAGGAACAGCCTGCCTAGCCAGCCGTGCCCTGTGCATGGGGCTTGGCTGCATGGGGCTCAGTGGCATTTGTTTCCCCATGCAGCACAAGGAAGGACATCAGGCCAAGTGGGTCTTTTACCTCTCTGTACTGGAGGCATCTTTCGATGCACACGGCAGAGTGAGGCCATGTCATGGAAGCTGCTTCCCAGAACTGCACTACCCAGAGAGCCAGCGTGGTGTAGTGGTTAAGAGCTGTGGTTTGGAGTGGTGGACTCTAATCTGGAGAACCGGGTTTGATTCCCCACTCCTTCACATGAACGGCGGTTGCTAATCTGGAGAACTGGGTTTGATTCCCCACTCCTACACATGAAGCTAGCTGGGTGACCTTGGGCTAGTCACACTCTTTCAGCCCTACCTACCTCACAGGGTGTCTGTTGTAGGTAGGGGAAGGGAAGGTGATTGTAAGCCGGTTTAATTCTTCCTTAAGTGTTGGAGAAAATTGGCATATAAAAACCAACTCTTCTTCTTCTTCGCCTCCTCTTCCGGGTGGGGTGAGGCCAGCCTTCTCTGTGATGGGCAGGATGAGGCTTGGGTATATGTGTCCTTTGCTGGGTGGGGCAAGGTTAGGCTGAGGATGTTCTTTGGTTGGTAGGGTAAGGCTGGACTGGGCATGTTGTTCGCCAGTTGGAGTGGGGCTGTGGGGGAGGTTGAGGCCCATCAAGGTGCATCCTTTACTACACAGGGCATAGACTGCTGGCTCTCTGGAGTGGGGAATCACACTTGCCCATGCTTGAGGCTAGGGTGGCCACAGTAAGGGGGGAGCCCCCAATAGGGTTGCCAACCTCCAGGTACTAGCTGGAGATCTCCTACTATTACAACAGATCTCCAGCTGATAAGAGATCAGTTCACCTGCAAAAAATGGCTGCTTTTTTAATAATTGGACTCTATGGTAAAGAAGAAGAAGAAGAAGAAGAAGAAGAAGAAGAAGAAGAAGAAGAAGAAGAAGAAGAAGAGCTGGTTTTTATATGCCGACTTTCTCTACCACTTAAGGGAGACTCAAACTGGCTTACAATCACCTTCCCTTCCCCTCCCCACAACAAACACCCTTTGAGGTAGGTGAAGCTGAGAGAATGTGACTTGCTCAAGGTCACCCAGCTGGCTTCATGTGTAGGAGTGGGGAAACAAATCCTGTTCAGCAGATTAGCCTCTGCCACTCATGTGGAGGAGAGGGGAATCAAACCCGGTTCTCCAGATCAGACTCCACCGCTCCAAACCATTGCTCTTAACCACTACACCACGCTGGCTCCCAGCATGAAGTCCCTCCCCACTCCAAACCCCACCCTCCTCAGTCTCCACCCCAAAAACATCCTGCCGGTGGTGAAGAGGGACCTGGCAACCCTACCCCTCAGGCTACTGGCCCACAGGGACTTTTCCATGTGGCCATAATAGGCAATACAACATTGCCCCTTGGAAATCATAGCACAGCTGCAATCTGTAAAATAAATTAATTTCTTTTAAATGATCCTTACATTTAAGGCAGGTAGAATTTTATAATGCATTTTTGCTGGAAATAATATTTTTGAAGACTGGGGGGAAATTAATAAAACATGCACCAACTATGAAGAGAAGACTGTTGAAGATACCAAGAAAGTTTTGTTATGTGCTTAATTACAGAAATGTATTATTGTTACTTTTGATGTGTGCAAAATTTTATGTTCTACCCTTCCCCCACTCAGGATGTCAGCATGGGAAAGAACAGAGGAAAGCTTCATCCTCATAGACTCATAGAAGCATAGAGTTGGAAAGGATCACCAGGGTCATCTAGTCCACCCCCCTGCACAATGCAGGAAATTCACAACTACCTCCCCCCCACACCCCCAGTGACCCCCTACTCCATGCCCAGAAGATGGCCAAGATGCCCTCCCTCTCATCATCTGCTTAAGTTCACAGAATCAGCATTGCTGACAGATGGCCATCTAACCTAATCCTGCTTGTATCAGTTTGCCCACTCTACAATGGTGAATTGTAATGGTCTGTACAACTAGAACACTTGCTCCTCTGTGTTTGCAGTTTGGCTGGAAGGGTCCTTTGGTATGATCACTGGAGAAAATGGCTGCTTTGGAAAGTGGGCTTTATGATATTATCCCTCACTGAAGTCCCTCTCCTTCCCACGCTCCTCAGGCTCCATCCCCCAAATCTTCAGCTATTTCCCAACCTGGAGCTGGTAAGCCTGGTGCCATGAGGGAGCTGTGCATTGTTACCCTCTTAGAAGTGACTCAGTTCAGTCAGCACTAAGAGGCTACAAGATTTGTTAGATTTAAATCCAGTAGCTCCTAGAGACCAACAAGATTTTCAGAGTATTTACTCAAATCTAGCTGTCCTACTGCAGACCAACACAGCTATCTTCAGTGAAGACTTTTTTTGTTCTTGTGTTACATGGATGCCTGAAGCTTTGCATACAGATCAACGTTTGACGAGGATCTTGTGAAACTGGCTAAATAGATGTCCAGCTATTGAACCCTTTCAGTTTTTGGACCTGATTCCAGTAATCTTCAGGTTTGGTTGTCCTTGCCAATGTATTTATTTGTTTATTTAAAAATTTCCTGTGCTGCCTTTCCCCCCAAATAGGCTCCCCGAGACAGTGTACATCAAAACATTGAAATATTTCAATATTAAAACATCCAGACATTAAAACATCATTTAAAAGATAAGTGTACATAAAACATTTAAACAAATAAAACATATAAACACATGAACGTACTTTAAACAGTACTCCAGCTACAAAATGAGCTCTACTTGAAGATAAACATACTAAATGTTTAGTTTTTGAAGAACTGAAGAATTCCATGTTCTGGAAGTACTTGTAAGTAATTTTTACAAAGCATTTGGCAAATGTAGAGTTCTGTTGAACCATATACACATGCTCAGAACAATGCTGTGGTTAACATTATTCCCATTTGATAGAATTCTCCATCTGAGGGTCCTCTGTGGCTCAGTTAAGATTCTGCTATATGATGGGGATATTTCTCTTCAGGTCAAAGCTTGGTCTCATTTCCCTGTGGCAGAGCTTGCCAGAAAGGAAAAGAAGCTGCATAGCTGTGTCAAAGATTCACACCATAAAACTGGAGATAAGCATTCTGACCTTAGCTCCCAGCTTGGACTATAATGATAAGATTTCCCCCCTTAACTGGCATTTCCTATATTTAGATGGTTTCAGCTGCCTCAGGCCATAAGATGGCAAGAGAATCCAGTATGGCAAAAAAGCCTGTGCAGACTAGGAAGCATTTGTGTCCGTATAATCTCAGGGAAGAAAGATTCATGTGACAATCAGTGACGGTCAAACACTCCTCTTTTGAAATGCAATTTGATTGCAAATTACAAACAGCAGCAGCCTTGAACACTAGAAAAAATGTTTGCTTTTTATTGAACACTCAAAATTGTTCTAAATTGCATTGTACATATTTTGTGAATGAATGTCCTTGCTCTGTTTTGCTGTAGCTGTCACCCTTCCCTGGGCTTTCCCACACCAGATTTTTGTTCCAGTTGGCTTCTTAACCACATTATCCCCCACTCCCACATATATAGTATTAGCCAGCCATTTCTCTCCCCTTTTTTGTTTTTATCTAGTTTTTCTCTTGTTTCTTCAGACCTACACAAAAGTAGCCTAAAAAGGGGGAGGGGGTGCAAAAAAAACAAACAAACCCTGGGAGAGCAATGGCCAGCAAACAAGATTGTATGTAAGGAAGGAAAAAATTCTGAACACTTGCCCACATAATGAATGGGGCCAACCAATGAATGTCATTGACTGTGCAGCTGGAAAAGAAACATAAGAAGATAAGCACTGGCATGCTAGCCAAGCTCCCTTCTGCACTGGTATCAGAACCTTCCTGAAAGTAGGTTTGCCAACCTCCAGGTACTAGCTGGAGATCTCCTGCTATTACAACTGATCTGCAGCCGATAGAGGTCAGTTCACCTGGAGAAAATGGCCGCTTTGACAATTGGACTCTCTGGCATTGAAGTTCCTTCCCTTCCCAAACCCCACCCTCCTCACGCTCCGCCCCCAAAATTTCACACTGGTGTCGAAGAGGGACCTGGCAACCCTACCTGAAAGGCCTAACTACATGAGGCAGTTTTCCCATGTACATCTTCAGATTTGGTCAACAAATGTGTTCTGGGAGTTCCATGCTCTGAATTTGGTCCCCAGGTACGCTGGGCCCTGATTCGCATTGGGACCAGGAGCATGAGGAAAGTGGCCTTTTCCTGATCTGAAATGGCCACAGAGAACCACTATTTGCCCCTAAACAGGGATCCCGTGGAGAGCACACATTCAACTGGTGCTCCGCCAGCTGCAGTGGCTCCAGATTGAGTACCGGATCAGGTTTAAGGTTTTGGTATTAACCCTTAAAGCCCTAAATGGTCTCTGGGACCTTCATATCTGCAGGACCACCCCTCCAAATACACCCCTCAGAGAGCCTTACACTCATTTAATAACAACTTGTTAGTGGTCCTTGGCCCAAGAAATATCCAAATGTCCTCAACCAGGGCCAGAGCCTTTTTGGCTCTGGCTCCAGTCTGGTGGAAAGCTCTGTCTCATGAGACCCAGGCCCTAAGGGATCACAGTTCCACAGGGCCTGTTAGATGGAGTTGTTCTGCCAGGCAACTGTTCCATCACAACTGGCCTTCCTATACCATCTGTGTCATCTGTACCATCTGTATTTTTACATTAGTTATATGACTGTTCCATCTCTGTCTTACTTTGCCCACCTCACCTTCCCCTCCTGACTAGTTAATACCTTTACACTAAATGGTGCCTAAGGATTAGTATAAGGGGATTTTTTTAGATTTTATCAAAGTTTTAATTAGAGTTGTTATATATGGTATTGTATTTACTATGATTATTCTGCCATTGTTGTACATAATTGTTGCCCTGCAGGATGTGAGCCGCCCTGAGCCTGGCCTTGGCTGGGGAGGGGCTGGATATAATGGGCTGGGTATAATAAATAAATAAAATTGGGGAAACCTATGTTAACCCATTAGTACACCCAGTTTCGCAAAGGGGGCAAATAGTGGCTCTATACGGTCATTTCAGGTCAGGAAAATGGTACACTGGAGAAGGCTTAAGCTCTCTTTCCCTGATACAAACAGGGCCCTGCATGCCTGGGAATCAAGTTCTGAGCACTTAAATAGAAAGGAAAGGAAATGGGGGAAGAGAGACTGTAATCTGAAGGTGAGAGGTACAAACAGAACCTCCTTCTAATGTACCTTTTTAGCTCTTAAACAATGGGGACCCATATCCACATTTTGAAGCTGGGTCTGCTACAATCACATCTGCGTAGGTCTTAGGCTCCATGAACTCTAAGAGAGGACTAGGCGTACCAGGTCTCCCACTACAGTGGGAGATCACCCACCCTACACTCACTCTGCCCCCTGCCTCTTAGTGGGGAGGCAGGGGAAAAATGGGGAGGAAAGTCAGAGTCACACCAACGGTGCAGCATCATTCCACCCATCCCCCTCCCTCTGCTGCTGGTTGTCAACCAAAAGCTGGCTGGCAACCCTAAAAGGCACACAGATACATTCCTTCGTTTTTCTAGCAAAAGGTATACAGAAATCACACACTTTGCATTATTTAGCAGTACATCTGCCCATAAGGCCACTTGAAATACAGATCTTTAGGGGAATGGTTCTGATCAGTTTAGCCACACGATCAATGGGTTAATTATTTGAGATGATTACAAGCTTTCCAGTGCAGCCATGGGAATTTCTCTGAATGCAATGTTTGTTCCAAGACATCTGGGGCTTGTTAATGGCATTCTGCTCCATTTAACTGCATACTTTTCCAAAACATTTACCTGAGAAACTCAGGGCACATAGCAATTGCTTGCAATCTACTAAATTATGCACTTTAACTGCTATCTACTTTCCTTAACGAGAAAGAGTGCTTGGGATTTTATTAGGTCATTTCCTTACCTTTCCAGTTTTCTCACCATCATCTGCTAGTAAGCGGATGCTATATATTTCATTCCCAAATACAAGATCCAGGAAGGCATCTTGGTGTTTGTAGGAAAGAACAAACACTAACTTCTAGCTGTAGCACAGAGTGTTCCTGGGGAGGAAAGGTGCCAAGAAACTTCCCCTTCCCCCTCACATTTCACATAAAAGATGAATTGGGGGAGATGATAGCTATTTGATCCATATTATGGGTCTACTAACCTCTTATCCAGTCCAGCACAGTTTGCGACCCACCAAGCTGAACGTTGCTCACTAGCCATAAAGTGTGGCCTGCCATGCAATTGACAGCTCTTTTGATTTGTTGCCTGTCATGGACTTAAAAAACCAAACCAAACACTGTGCCCTGAGTAAGCTGCCATACATATTGGTAGGTTGCCTTAGCTCAGGGCTTCTTAAACTTTTTCCACTCGAGACCCCTTTTCGCCCGAGAAATTTTTACGCGACCCCAGGTATATAAGTATATAAAATAGGTTTTATAAAATAGGTTTACAAAACAAACATTTACTGATAATAAATCATAAAGAAACCTTTTACTGTTGCCAAATTTTTCATGACCCCCACATTCAGTTACTTAACCCCATATGGGATCGCGACCCACTGTTTAAGAAGCTTTGCCTTAGATCACACATCACACATATTTGCCTGACCTAAACCAGAATGCAGTCTAGGGGTGGGTTTCCCTTTAAAGAGTCAGAAGCCTGCAGGAAACACTGGGCGGAAACGCATGGTCACTTTAGCCTCCTTTATTCCCTGTTTCACCCAGGATCCAGCACATGCATTTTTGGCGATCGTGAGTTCGATCCTGGCTGAATCCCGGCTGAAACAGGGAATAAAGGAGGGCCAAATGTCACTTGAAGCTAGGGCGTGATTGGCCGCCTTTAAACTACACCTTAAACTGTGCTTTAGCACTGAGGGGTTCCTAGCTTCTCTGAAGCATGACCCTTTTAAATCCTCATGGCAAAAAATCTTAGATGAGAAACTGGTGTTGTTGGGTTTCTCACAGGATATGTTATCAGATCTTGGGAAAACTGAAGCTTTTGCCAAAATTAAAAAGCGCATTAAAGAGCTCGATTATAACAGCACTACTTTTCGTGCTCGTCGTGTCTGTTCATCCCAGTTCTTCGGAATACCTCCTCCACGTGGTCTGCCTGCCTATACATATTATCTAACAACTCCTCATCTCTGTAGAGCTTTTTGCTTGGCTAGATTGAATGCTAACCCTTCTATGGTAATGCAGGGCAGAATTCTGAATATACCATACTCAGACAGGATCTGCCCTTGCTCTTCTAGCCCATGCCCTTTTGGAATGCCACTTTTACGAGGAACTTCGATCACACTATATTTCCCCCCTTTTAATATACAAATCCAATGCCTCTGTGACTGACATAATGCCTTTTTTACTAAGTGATAGGGACCCCAAGGCTACATTGTCAGTGGCAAGATTTGTTTCAGTCCTTATATCCCTCCAACACTAGATATATGCTGCTCAAGATCAATTGATCAAGGAGCTTCTAAGGGATAAAAGGAAAAGGAATAAAGGAGGCTAAAGTGACCATGCACTTTTTCCCAGTGTTGGCATGAGCTTTACCTGTCTTGTTCCTCTTCCAGCCTCCTCTCTTGTCCACCTCCCCTCCCTGCTGTAGTTCTGCTGTATAACAGTTGAGGGAGACTAAGCCTCATTGAATACAATGGGACTTACTTCTGAGTATACCTACTTCAGATTGCTCCCTAAGTAAAGGAACAAAGGGAGGAATGGTGCAGGAGAAGCTGTGATTGCAGCTTTAAAGGATTGCAGCTTTAAAAGTCTTGCAGCTTTAAAGGGAAACACAACTTTTGCAGGATGCATCCTGGGAACCTAACATTTTTTAAGGTGTCCACGACATACTTTTTTTGATATCATGAAATATTCTGTCAGTGGCCATATTCCTTTTCTTACTCACCTCTCTGCATCCTATTCACACCTGGGAGTAAGTTCCATTGAACTGTGATGAACTTCCCTTTGAGTAAACATTGAAATCTTGGGTTTTTTCTCTTACACAGGGGAATGTGCTCCCCAAGTTGTAATAAGAGCCAGTGTGGTGTGGTGGCTCAGGTGTCTATGATTAGGGGGATTTTGGTTCAAATCCTCTTGTGCCATGAAGCGTATAAGTTGGTTGTCTCTCTCTCTCTGCATAACTGGCCTCACCAGTTTGTTGTGAAGATGCAATGGTATAGGAGAAAATGTATACTGCCCTGTGCTTCTTGAAAAATTGTTGGGATAAAAATCTAATAGGCAGCCATTTCAGTTGCAGAAAATGTTTTTTAAAAACAAGGGATGCTGTGAATTTCACTGCAAATATGTCAAATTTACTGTGTTTGAAGGTAGTGACCACTACTGCCACTAGGGAGTAGTTCTTAGATGAATACCCAAGAGTAGGATTTTATTAAAACATAGTATTTATTTAAGACTGATTTGTCTGCTTTGTGATTGATTTAGTTGTCTATTCAGACAATTGCCTGCTGAATGGAGCAGTCATGCAGCTAGGATTGGGAGGGGGGAGGATAACTCAATCAGGTCTTCAAGCACCCCCTAAAAAAAAGTTCAGGGAGAAAAATTGAATTATTGTTCTTCTCCCCCGATAAACTGCCCCAAAGCAAAAGTCTCAGCTTAGCTGGGTACTTATTTTGGAACATGGCAACCCAAGATACTTGTTGGATGCAAAGGAAGGCTGTCAGACTGTTGTGCCTCTGTTCACTGAAAAGTAACCTGGTGAATTAACCTTCAATTCCTTTTCAGTCTGGAGGCCTCATGCCAGGCTATGATGTATTTTAAAAAGGCCATGTGAAGCAGGTTCCGACCGAGACCAAAACATTCAATTTTATGTTAAGAAACAGACATTAGAAGCTGGTGCAAATGTGCTATTTCTTTCCGGAGTGATTAGAAGCTAGAGTCACACAGTATTCTGAGCAACTAACTAGGACTTGGTGTGGCCTACCAGTGGAGAAGCATGCCCCTGGCTGTGACAAACAAGGGTTTTCACGGCCCCTCAAAAGTCATTTTATCAAAGCAGTTAAAATACTATCCCACTTTCACTAGACTACACTCCAGGGTCAGTGGCAACCTCTCTCCTATTTCATTTTTAATCTGTTTCCATGTTTCAGCTGGTAGATATTTTTAAAAGTCACAACAGACTTGAGGCACTGTCGTATTTGCCAAATATCAAACAGTTCTCAAATCCCTCAATGATAGGAGCAGAAATGGTGTGTGAAAGGTAATCAAAGGAAATTAAAAATGCTAAACTTTGCGGCAGGGAGCTTGCTTTGACTTTTCTCCCAGATTTTTCCGGCAAACTCCGTACAAATACAATGTACCTTATTTTTCGCTCCATAGGACGCACCTGACCATAAGACGCACCTAGTTTTTAGAGGAGGAAAACAAGAAAAAATCTAGTTTTCCTCCTCTAAAAACTTGTCTTATGGAGCAAATGCGGCTGGGGCGTGCGCGCCCTGACGGCCAGCTGGGAGGCAGGCCGGGCAGCCCAGAGTTGGCTGGGCGCGTCCCGGGAAGGGGGGCGGTGGGTCTTTAAACTGCAGGTAGCGCAGAACCCCGCCCAACAGCTGAGCCTCGGGACCGGGAAGCGCGTGGGGGGGGGGAGTGTGTGGAGGTTAAACTGCTCTGCGCTGTTTGCCCAGACCACAGTCACACAGCCCGGATAAACCAATGAACTCTGACCGTGAAAGCCTTCGACAATAATCACATCAGTATTACCAACCAGTTCCAGCCTTGGTTTCTATTCGTAAGAGACACTGGGAAGGGACAGGGACCTTTCCAGGGCTGTTTTGGCCCACACCCAAACGCTGTTCCTGGGGAAAATGTGTGTTGTGCAACATGATGGGCAGCAGCTTGAATAAGAAACCCACAAATGTTGTGGGTCCCTGTTTACATGTTCAGAAGTTCCTTACATTTGTGTAAGGGCACCTGAAGATCCAACATCTGCTCATTAAACATGCATGGGCATTGTGCTGAGAACTTTATCTACAAGCACCCCTTGTTTGGCATTTGTTATTAAAACTGGTATGCTTGCTATCAATAGAGATGTCAGAACTCTTGTGGAATACTGATGGCTTCTAAAATATGCAGCTTATATAAACTACGATTATTGGTAAACCTAAACCAACTTTCCAAAGTGTTCAAGTTTAAACTCTGATTATGCAGTCTGAGCCACTGCTATTCCCACAGTGTGCTGGATTTAATGCCTACTGATAACTAATGAAACACTAGATTATTAATGCCCTCCATTTGGTGTCTATAAGTAAAGGGCATTTCTCACAGCTGTTTATACTTCAGTGGAGGCTCAGGCAACCTTTCCCGGGGATCCCCAGAGCCCAACTATGGTAACTGCCTTCAGTAAGAAGAATTCAAATCAATGGCTTCTTTTTTTTTAAAGTTCACAAACCATGAGGAAAGCAGATGGGAGTTGAAAGGAGATTGGAAACGACAAAGGAAGTCTGAAGACATTTATTTCCACTTCGAACAAATTAATTAGAATATCTGGGGACAATCCATTTGTTACCAAAGCAAAGAAAGCAAAAACACAAAAGCTGTTTCCTTTCCGGTAAATATGTAGTAAGAGGTTTATTTAAAATAAAGAGTCCTTGGCACATACCCAGAGGAGATGGCTTGGGTAATCAGAGCTATAGGGAGAGGGCTTCTTCCATTTTGCCATTTTTCCTTGTCCTGCCCTTGTGCTTTTAACAGCAGCCAGAAACACAAGTTAAGGAGGCATAGTACTTTTACCTGGTTCATTTTTGTCTGATCGAACAACATTATAGGCACAATGTTAGGGCAAGAAGACGACGACGAAGAGTTAGTTTTTATATGCCGACTTTCTCTGCCACTTAAGGGAGAATCAAACCGGCTTACAATCACCTCCCCTCCCCACAACAGACCTCCCCTCCCCACAACAGACACCCCGTGTAGGGTTGCCAACTGCCAGGTAGTCTCAGGAAATATAGTAACCTAATTCAACTGATCTCCAGCTGATAGAGATCAGATGACCTGGAGAAAAATGGCTGCTTTGGCAATTGAACTCTATGGCATTGAAGTCCCTCCCCTCCCAAACCCTCTTCAGGCTCCGCCCCAAAAATCTCCCACCAGTGGTGAAGAGGGACCTAGCAACCCTAACCCTGTGAGGTAGGTGAGGCTAAGAGAGTGTGACTTGCCCAAGGTCACCCAGCTGGCTTCGTGTGTAGGAGTGGGGAAACAAATCCAGTTCACCAGATTAGCCTCTGCCGCTCATGTGGAGAGCGGGGAATCAAATCCGGTTCTCCAGATCAGACTCCACTGCTCCAAACCACCACTCTTAACCTGGCTGGAACTGGGCAGCAAAAGGTAGGGGTAAGAAGCTTTCTCCTCCAAGGCTTTCTGTCCCCTGTCCACTGTCACTATAGAGATACCAACCTCCAGGTGGGACCTGGGGAACCCCTGGAATTACAGCTCATCTTCAGACTACAGAGATCAGTTCCCCCAGAGAAAAAGGAAGCTTTGGAGGTTGACTTCTGCAGCATTGTACTCCAGTGAGGTCCCTGTCCTGCCCAGGCACCATTCCCAAATCTACAGGAGTTCCCCAACTTGGATTTGACATCCTACCTCTATCCATCATCCCCCTCTGGTGGCTGGGGGGTGGTGACACCTGGCAACCCTAGTCACTATCTAGGTGATTTGAGGCCTGGGCTGAATGACATTTCCCCTGCACTTCTCCCATTAGCTGGCTAGTGGTGTGACATTTACTCTTCATACGGTGTAGAGAAGAAGAGTGAAGTAGAAAAGAAATATGTACACCGAATTATGACCACTTTTTTTCCAGGCTGTTTAGCTCCCCCAGCAGCCCCTCCCTGCCAAAAGGGAGTTGAAATGCTATCCTAATTTTACTGTTAACAGCTGCCCTGAGCAGTTCAGAGTATGAATTCGGATTCTTGAATAAACCTTAAAAATCTCTGGATCTATGACACAGGGAAGATCAGACTAGTCAAAACTCTTAAATGTGCTTGACCATGTCCACTAAAACCACCCCAAATCTTACAATGCTTACAGAAAATCTCAAGCTTAGTTTGCATCGATTGGAAAAAAGTTTCACAGTGATTGGGCACCCAGATTGCAAAACTCTGTGTCCTCGCTCTTTGGATTTGATATGAGGACTGTTCGGTGCGTTGCTCTTAAAGAAAATAAAGGAGGAGATAATCCCGAAGAGAAGCTTCAGGTGCTCTGGAGGGAGCACTGCTTGCTGAATGCATAGGGTTGCCAGGTCCCTCTTCGCCATGGGCAGGAGGGTTTTGGGGCGGAGCCTGATGAGGGTGGGGTTTGGGGAGGGGAGGGACTTTAATACCATAGAGTCCAATTGCCAAAGCGGCCATTTTCTCCAGGTGAACTGATCTCTATTGGCTGGAGATCAGTTGTAATAGCAGGAGATCTGCTATTACCTGGAGGTTGAGGGAACAAACAGCACCACAGCTCAATTCACTAGAAGCTATTTAGTAATTATAACAAAGAAAATAAATAAACATCTCAAAGCATACACGCAGGTATGAAGACAGTTTGGAACCTCAAAATACAATGTAAATACACAGGTGCCATTAAACGAGAGTAGTCCACATGTGATGAGTTCCAGGTTGAAACCAAGTAAAAATAAACGTAGTGGTAAGAAAACAAACTGTTCCACTGTCGGGTGTTCTCCCGAATTTCCAAAGTAAATAAACAAACAAGGGTTGCTTCACCGTAATTCCAAGTAAACAAAAAATAGTGGATGATGCTTCCAAAATAGATGTTCAAGGTAAGTGTTCAAACAAAAACCAAAATGAAACGATCTCTCTGGATATTAAAAATCGTTTCGCAGTCGCTTCTTCAGTCAAAGTCTTTGCATTCTCTCTGGTACAGCTATCAGAGATAATAAGAAGCCTTATGGGTCGCTGGTCACCTATGGAGGTCGCTGTACCTGAGAGAATGCAAAGACTTTGACTGAAGAAGCGACTGCGAAACGATTTTTAATATCCAGAGAGATCGTTTCATTTTGGTTTCTGTTTGAACACTTACCTTGAACATCTATTTTGGAAGCATCATCCACTATTTTTTGTTTACTTGGAATTACGGTGAAGCAACCCTTGTTTGTTTATTTACTTTGGAAATTCGGGAGAACACCCGACAGTGGAACAGTTTGTTTTCTGCGAAACAATTTTTAATATCCGGAGAGATCGTTTCATTTTGGTTTTTGTCCTATACACATTATATTGAAGTTGTTTCCATTTAGAGGAAGAAATAATAATAAAACAATGGAGAACATCATGATAATGTCAACAAGTACGTTATATGTGTGTGTGTGTTAAGTACCGTCAAGTCGTTTCCGACTCATGGCGACCCTATGAATGAAAGTCCTCCAAAATGTCCTATCTCTGACAGCCTTGCTCAGATCTTGCAAATTGAAGGCTGTGGCTTCCTTTATTGAGTCAATCCATCTCTTGTTGGGTCTTCCTCTTTTCCTGCTGCCCTCAACTTTTCCTATCATGACGGTCTTTTCCAGTGACTCTTGTCGTCTCATGACGTGACCAAAATACGACAGCCTCAGTTTAGTCATTTTAGCTTCCAGGGTCAGTTCAGGCTTGATTTGATCTATAACCCACTGATTTGTTTTTTTGGCAGTCCACGGAATCCGCAACACTCGGGGTCTAAATAACTAATAAGAAAGTATAATCTAAACATACGAATGGAATTATATTTGTTTATTTATTTACTTCGTTTATACCATGCCTATCTCCCCAGTGGGAGTATCTCTGTGGAGTATCTCTATGGAGGCTTGGGGCAAACTTTCCCACTGTTTAAAGCCTGGCTTCTCCATTGAGATACATTGAAAAGATCACACTAAAGCATCTGAACACAGCCACTTTGCCAATGCTTTTCAATGGAGGAGGATGGGGTGACCCCTTCCAGACCCCATAACTCTGGACCCCCTGACCCAATCTTTACCAAACTTGGGGGTTCTTGCAAGGAGAGTCCTCTACCCAAATATTTGGGACCTCTACCTGCAGAAATGCCCCCCAGGAGCTGTGGAAAGCCGTGAAAAGCCCCCATAGGGTTTAAATGGCCGAATTTTTCAGGAAACCCAAATTTAAAGCCAAATTCCTACCTTTATTGGTGTAGGAAATTCAGCATTCGGGTTATCCTGAAAAAAAGGCCAATAAATCTGAACCTGAATTTTACTGTTCCCCCCCCCCCCACACACACACACACAGCCCTAATTGGTAGGTGGATGATGTGGGAGACATAGCAAAGTTACAGTCTGGCATTCCAAGCAATCAGCAGTATGGCCTGGTTTGGATCCCTGAAGTCTGAAACAAGCTACATGCTTGATATATAGGATCGGGGACCTTGATATATAGGATCTGAGATGCTAGACCCGATACCTGGAAACTGAACCATCTGGATGTGTTCTAGATGAATCCAAGGTGCTGTTCAACAGGACAAACATCAGTCAGTGAGAAATTCTTGCAGTTAGCTTTATCATGTTGTGCAAAGCAGAAATTATTGTAACCAGGCTTTGGTTTGCTTTCCTATTATGGTGGGCTGACATATTGAAGATACCTGTCCAGTTTAGCTTGTTCAATTGGAGCTGGCATAATTGGCTTGGCTAATTTATCAGGGTCATCTTTCAAGGAGTTGACACAACCTCCTGATAACAGATATATCTTAACTTGGAACAGAATTAACATGAATGCCACTTAAAGGGCTTTATATATGGCAATCACAAAATTTGAGGATCATCATCAAGCATAAATGAGAAGAAAAATTCCAGGACCTGAGCTCCTTAATAACAGCAACAACAATACTAGTAATAATATAAATAATCATAAAAAACTGAATTTACTGTTCCATAGAAATCCAAAAGCCACACCAGGAGACTTAGTAATCCAAAAGAGTAGGTTTATTGGTAACATAGGCAAGCAGAGCTTAGAAATCAAAAGGCAGGAATGGGGGGGGAAATGACATGCACTTGGTTATATGAGAACACCAGAAAAGCAGCAGCAATACAGTCTCAGAGATAATCCCAAACAGTCTGGAAACACTAAGGCTCCCACGGGCACCCGCTAGCTTCAAAGGGAACAGGAATGCGAGTGTTAGAGAAACAATCCTTGAACGAGAGTCTGTGAGAAAATGAAACTATTTCAGACACAGCGAGCAGGCCTGACACTCCATAAGATGCACTTTTTTCCTCCTCAAAAGTGAGGGGAAATGTCGGTGCGTCTTACGGAGCGAATGCCGGCTGGGCGCGTGCATGTCGGGATGGCGCAAGCCATCCACGGTCACACAGCCCGGATAACCTACAAGAACCACTGATGTGATTGTTTAGCAATGACCACTCTATAAAAAAAAAAAAAAAAAAAAAAAAAGCAATGACCACTGAGGGAATCTGTTTCTTAAAGCTGCAAGTGCTCATTTTATCATTTGAGTTTATTTAATTTTTTTAAAAAAAATTGGGTGTTTTTTTTTTTTTTTTAGATTTTAGATTTTTTCTACAAACCTAAGGAATTTTTCATGTTTGCCAAAACATCCATCTCATCCACTCACCACTCCATTTCTCTGGATTTAAGTATCTTCAGATCTGGAAGGGTTGCCAACCTCCAGGTACTAGCTGGAGATCTCCTGCTATTACAACTGATCTCCAGCCAATAGAGATCAGTTCATCTGGAGAAAATGGCCGCTTTGGCAATTGGACTCTATGGCATTGAAGTCCCTCCCCTCCCCAAACCCCACCCTCCTCAGGTCTTCCCCAAAAACCTCCCACCGGTGACAAAGGGGAACCTGTCAACCCTAAGATTTGGCCAGGTTGACTATTAGAATATACAAGAGGAAACCCTGGAGATTTATAGTGGAGAATTCCCTACCTTTTCCACCCAACTGCAGCTTCACTGCGGCTGTGACTTCCTGCCCCCCCCCCAAGCTGTCACTGCTGCTGGGCCTGCCAAGGCTGCTGGACCCCACCACCACCTTGCTACTGCCAGGCTCCACCACCAGGCCCAGCATGACAGCTGAGCTCCACTTCTGGGACCAGTCTCCAGCCTGGCTCCCAGCCACTGATACTCCGAGCCCAGGTGGCAGTGGCAAAGGTTGAGTGGGCAGGTAGCCATGCCAGGATTAAGGGTCAAACTGGGGCTGGGGGTGATGGTAGGGGGTGGCGGTGGTGGCAGGGTTCTGTGGCATGATTGAACTCTGGAGAGTCAACCTCCTACCCCCAGCCAGGTTGCCTACCTGAACAGAGAAGTGTCATTTGGGCATGAGCAGACAATGCTCTTCTGTTTGGGGGGTATATACCACCTTATCCCCCCCCCCCAAGTTTTTAGATTTTTCAGCAAACCTGGGGCCCCAAGTATGCAGGAAAATCTTCTGGGTCTGCATCTGGCCTGATGCATGGATTTAAGTATCCACAGATTGGGGTACAGTTGGCTTTTAGATGTATGATGATATCATATCAATCTATATTTCTAATTCTCACTTGTGTTCCCTATCTGTGGATACTTAAATCCACAGACAGGGGGCACATTCACCCCAAACAGATGTTTCTTCAAGCTTGAGGAACTTTCCAAGTTTGCAGAAAAATCCAAAAAGTAAAAAAAAAGGGGGGGTTAATTTCCCCTGATTTTTTAAAAAAAGTGTTGCCTGTGCATGCGCAGACAGCGCTCTTTTCTGTTGAAATGGCGATGGCTGCCGCTACCCCAGAGAGCCAAGCCCAGCTACGTCAGCCACTAAGCCAGGCCAGACTGAGGCAGCAGCAAACATCAGGAGCCAAATTGGGTCTGTATGCAGCAGTGGCAGATACCAAGAGTGGCTCCAGTGTTACGCCACCATGGCAGTGGATGGGGCCACTCGGGGGATGGCCATGGTAGCGGCAGACACCTGGGGCCACCCTGGGGATGGCTGCCATGGCGATGGATGCCTGGGGCTGCCTAGGGCCCGGCTGCCATCATGGCAGATGCCTGGGGCCACTCCGGGCTCTAGGTAAGTGGTTGGGGGGGAATAGGACCCCCACACACAAGTTTCGCGGGCCACCACTTGTAGATGTCTAAAAGCAATATTTGCAACAGGTTTTTATTCATTTTATTTTGGATTTGAACAAGTTAAATAAGGAATTATTTAACACTGATTTGGGGAGGGGTTAGATACTAATTTTGTGGTATGAACTTGTAGCAGTGTTGAACAGTCAGCAATGCTGACTGAAAAAATCTTTGGGGCATAGGGTTGCCAACCTCCAAGTACTAGCTGGAGATCTCCTGCTATTACAACTGATCTCCAGCCGATAGAGATCAGTTCACCTGGAGAAAATGGCCGCTTTGGCAATTGGACTCTATGGCATTAAAGCCCCTCCCCTCCCCAAACTCCTCTGCCCCCAAACCTCCAACCGGTGGTGAAGAAGGACCTGGCAAGTGGCAACCCTATTGGGACAGACAATGGATGGCAATGGTGTTTGGATACGTCAGATGATCTGAGAACAACTTTGAACAACATCCTGCTTTTATAGTACATTCCAACGGAGAATTCTAAACCCATTGTCTTCAATGGATTTAGAAGGGTATAACTCTGTTTAGGATTACACTGTTGATTGATAAGGAAATCCAGGCACCTTCTCACACTCCATTGTGTGTGCTTCAATCCAAAAAAAAAATCTTCTAGCTGGATCCAAGAGAATTACATAAACTGGCCGGTTGCTTTGTAGTTATCCAAAATGAGTATTTTTAACTATGCTTTTGCAGCAGTTGAGCTTGACTGTGTGAGAGAAGACTTGTCAGGGCTAATGATATTCCTTTGAGGGATCTTAGAAGTTCATCAGTGTACTAAGAAAACAAGACTTTGGGGTGGGTTCATGCTTGCAAATTTGAAGTGTAACACTAGAAATGACATGGGATTAATCAAGGAATTAAATATTTTGTTCACATTGTGTCTCATTTACTTATATTCACAAAACATATTCAGAAAAAAATTATTTGCTGGCCTTCTCTTCCTCATTACAATGATGAGTGGCACTAGATTGCATCAGTGAACATCTGCCACCAAGCTTGATACATTACCAGGAGCAAAATATGTTCTAAACATAGCAAAAGATAAAATATTGTATTAGAATGTCTGCACAACAGTGGGTCAAGAAACAGCATTTATAGTCATTTTTCAAAATTTGATCCTAACAATGCCCAGTCCATCTATCAGCTGATACATTAGCATGGCCCCAATTTGTCCTTATTTAATAGGTACCTACTAGCAATACACAGAAATAAAATATGAACTGTACCTGTTGTTGTTGTTGTTGAGCCAGCATGGTATAGTGGTTAAGAGCAGCAGACTCTAATCTAGAGAACTGGGTTTGTTTTCCCCACTCTTCCACATGAAGCCTGCTGGGAGATCTTGGGCTAGTCACAGTTCTCTCAGAACTCTCTCAGCCCCACCTACCTCACAAGGTGTTTGTTGTGAGGAGGGGAAGGGAAGGTGATTGTAAGCTGCTTTGAGACTCCTTAATGGTGGAGAAAAGCAGGGTATAAAAACCAACTCTTCTTCTTTTGGGGCACAGTCTGTCCCATTGCATAAAGCTGTGCGCAGGCTGTCCTCATGGAAAACAAGCATAACCAAGACTGAAGAGGAATAGGTCACTTCATGACTAAATGGTGAGGTTATCATAGTCAGGCTCATTGCATTGCACCCAGGTATTCTTGGGAACAGGATATTTCTATTTTCATTTTTGTGGACAAAGGTGCTGTGGCCTCAGACCAGAAGCTGGCCCTTTAAACGTGGGCTCCACTACTCCCCAGGGTGTCCTCCTCGGACTTTGCACTGTGCTCCCCTCCCAGGCCTTCTCACTCATGCCGCCTCTTAGACCTCAGTCCCCAGGGTTGCCTGTGCCTCCCTTGCCTTCTCTTGGAGAGCCCCAGTGCCTTCAGTGACTGTGTTCCCTTGTCCTTCCCAAGGTTTTTCCTGCTGTACTGCCACCTGTCTAACAGCCGACAGCATATAGCTACTACTTCACTGATGCCAGTTGTTTCTCTGCTCTCCCAGCCACATGCAGGCTCCAGAGCATCTCAAGCTATCCCCCCCACATTTGCTCATTGTCCCTGTTTAAATGTGCGGCTCACCCATGCAGTTTCTACCTCCCTGCCAGCATCTTCTCATCCTTGACAAACCAGCCAACTTCTCTTCCAGTTAGGCCGTCTGAAGTTTCCTGTCGCTACTCAGTAGTAATGCCAGCCTTCCCTACTGAGGCTGTGCATATTGGGTTTACCGAACCGAAAATAAGACCACTGAGATCAGTTCCCCTGGAGAAAATGTTTTGGAGGGTGGACTTTATGCCATTGTACCCCACTGAGGCCCCTGTCTTTCCCAGGCTTCATCCCCAAACCTCCAGGAGTGGTGGCCAGGGTGTACCCGGCAACCCTACTCCTCAGGCCTCAAGGTTATTAGGTATAAGGAAGGGTGACATGGATTTTTAGAGGGCAGGCCTCAGGTTTTGTGGGGAACTTAGTAATACCTGCATGCTATTAAGTCGCAACTGACTCATGAAGCCCTCAAAACCATGGGGTTCTCAAGGCAAGAGATGAGTAGAGGTGGCCTGCCATTGCATAGCAGCTCTGCATAGCAGGTCTTCCTTGGTGGTCTCCTATCCAAGTACTAACCATGGCCAATCCTCCTTAGCTTCCAGGCTCTGATGAGTAGCGCTGTCAATTCGGTTCGGTCCGAACTGAAAATCAACCGAATTTCCCCTGATTCGGTGATTTTCTGTTCGGACGGATCCGAACTCAAAACTGGCGGGCAACCGGGGGGGGCGAATTCAGCGAGTTCGGGAGTTCGCGAATAAATCCGGCAAATTCGGCCCCCCTTCAGGGGAGCCCGCTGAAAGGCGCGGGCTGCCCTTTAAACTGATCTGAGCCCTTTAAACAGATCAGTTTAAATGACAGCCCGCGCCTCTCCAGCGGAGCCCGCTGAAGGGGGGCGGGCTGCCATTTAAACTGATCTGTGCCTCCCGGCTGGGAGGCACAGATCAGTTTAAAGGACAGCCCGCGCCTCTCCAGCGGAGCCCACTGAAGGGGGGCGGGCTGCCCTTTAAACTGATCTGTGCCTCCCTGTCGGGAGGCGCAGATCAGTTTAAATGACAGCCCGCGCCTCTCCAGTGGAGCCCACTGAAGGGGGGCGGGCTGCCCTTTAAACTGATCTGTGCCCCCGCGCGCCTTCAGGGAATCCCTCTGAAGGCGCACTGGGGCCGAATTTTCCCCCGAACTCCGGATCCCCCCGAATTACCGGGATCCGAAGCGGGGGAGTTCGGACTTCGGCACGTACCAAACCCACAAGGGTCAAATTCGGCCGAATCCGAACTGTACCGAATTTTTTTTTTTTTTGACAGCCCTACTGATGAGATCAAGCTATTCAGGGCTATACAGGCTGCTGTGGGGCTCTTAAGTACCAGTGGACTCCATCTTGGAATCCAGAGAGAAGGGAACAGAGTTAGAGTCCTTCCACAAACCATTCTTCCTCTCTACCTTGTGACTGTAGGGCAACCTAGTGGGCCCAGACCCAGAAAAGCAGCAAACGAGTTAGCAAACAATTGTCTCATAAGAACAGCTCTGCTGAGCTTATGTAGCCTTGGGCGCCTGCTGGCCCATGTGCAGAAGACGAAACTATATGGCAGCATGAAAGTGCAGTTTCTGTGTGCCAATCAGCAGTGGAGCTCATGCTAGCACATGAGGCCAGGAAGGTGCTCACACATGCCAAATGCTGATACCAGGCCTGACTTTTCAATCTGTCAAAAAGAAGCAGTAAGTTTTCCTTTCAATAGACAGAGCACAAATAATTTTTTAGTCTTTTTTTTTATGGAACAACAACAAGGAATAAATTAAGGAAAACTCAAAGGCACCAGATCACTCTACCTCCACTTATAGCCACTAGGGCTGTGCATTGTAAAGTTTGGTGACTCTATCTCAAAAAATGCCCCCCCTGAAGAATTTTTAAAAATACTTACTTTCCAGTCTGTAATAGCCGTATTTGCATCCAAGAATCACGGGGAAGCTCAGTTTCCTATGAATGCTTCAATGGGATCGCACAAAGCTATGCCATAAACCCAAAAGAAGCCAAAAAGTCCCTTTCCAGGTTTATTTTCGGTTCAGTAAACCCAATATGCACAGCCCTAATAGCCATCTTTAATTATTTGTGAAGTGATATTTCTGAAGGGTGTCTATTCTTGTTTAAAATACAGTATTCTAGTAAAATCCCCATGATCTTGATACTGTGATGTTCCCTTTTGCTGGCAAATCAAGAATAGGGTAGCACTAAAGTTTTTTCTCTAAGGTTCACAGTGCAGAGATGGGTGTGTTCAAAACAACGTCCATTTATTAGCAAAAAGATGCAGGGATGGGAGAAAATGGTTTCAGGACAAAGGAGCTCATACTGTTGCCAATTCTAACTAGTAATCAGAACTAAGGAGCAGCAGGGACTCTACCTGTGAGACTAAACCAATGCACACAAATATCACAAAGGGAAACAGGCTGCCCCATTGTAAAGTATACAATAGACACACAACAGATGTGTGTGTGTATGGGGGTAGGGGTGGCTTGATCAGCATTCCTCTTCCTACACCTTGCCAATTAAAGCTAGTTAACTGCCATGACCAGGCAGTGATTCAGGACCCCTTCCATATTACCAGGAGATTTGGATAAGAATATATATCAGCATATTGATGGCAACCAAGGCCAAAGCTATGAATATTTGTCTGAAGGGCTTTACATAGAGACTGAAAAGCATAAAGGATAGAATTGTGCCCTATGGGACCCCGCAAGATAAGTCCCAACAGCTGGTTTCCCATAGCAATCCTTTGAGTCCAATCCATGAGGAATGATTTGAACCAGTTCAGTGCACATCACTTGATGCCTACTTCGGCCTACAGGTGCCTCAACAAGATGGCATCATCTACTGCATTAAAGGGTGTAGATAAATCCAATAAGAGCAACAAAGTGGCTTGGCCTTTGTCTACACTCAGATGGAGATCATCAACTAAAGCTAGCGGAGCTGTCTCTGTCCCATAGCCTGGCCTGAAGCCAGACTGAAAAGGGTATCCAAAAAGGCTTGGAGTTGGTTGGCTACCATTCTCATAATCACCTTTCCCAGAAAGGGTAGATTAGAGACCAGGCAATATTTGGCCACATCATTTTTCTGTAGGGATGGTTTTTAAAGTAGCAGATTAATAACCACCTCTTTGAGTGGCTGGGGAAGGTGCCCTGAGTTACAGATTGATAATATATGATAAGTGTTTGTTGATGTGGTCCTTACTTGATTTTATCAGCCAGGATGGGAAAGAATCCAGGGTACAAGTAGTCATCTTCACAGATCCCAGGATCTTGTCCACACCCATCACAGAAACGTGGTCAAAATAATCCATAAATACCCCAGATGGTGTATTAGTCCTTTGTTCTAGTGTACCTAAGTTATAACTGACATCTAGATCAGAGTATATTCTCAATGTTATATCAGCAAAAAAAAAAAAAAAAAAAACATGGCAGAAGTATCACAACTAAAAAGTACTCCACATGACTCAGTCATTGGGCGAAAACACATGGTCCTTTATAGCCTCCTTTATTCCCTGTTTCAGCCAGGATTCAGCTAGGATTGAACGCATGTGTTTCGCCAAACGTGCGTTCAATCCTGGCTGAATCCTGGCTGAAACAGGGAATAAAGGAGGCTAAAGCGACCACGCGTTTTCACCCATTGTTAACTACATGTCCTATAGTAAAACTGGAAATCCAGAGACCCACATGCCTTGAAACAGAAGATATTTAAAAAGCATTATATCCCCTTAAGCCATTCATGTTCCCATGATAAATAAGTGACATGGATAGATGAGATTTGGCTTTCAACTTCAGTGCAAAATTATCTGAAAACACTAGAGATGCCGGTATATATATTTTTTAGCATCTTTAAGAATTGCTTATTGCTTTCCTTTCCTTTCCTTTTTTTATTTTTTTCCTTAAGGGGCAAAGATATATGGCTTTGTCTGAAAAAGTCACATAAATCTGAAACATACATTTTAAAAACTTTCCCAAACTTGGCTGTGTGTGACGATTTGCATACTGCAGTTCAAGCAGTCTTTTACCCATTCTTTTCCAGCTGCTTTCCTAAATGTGCCATCAGAACAAAGTTAGGAAGACAAAATATGATAAAAAACACCCAATAAGAGTTGATTCTAATATGTAAAATGTGATGGCAGAGGCCTCTCCTGGGATCTGTGCCACCTCACGTTTCACACTAGGGCAATATCAGGATTCCTAAGCATAGCATTGTAAATTCACACCTTTTGTAAGATAACCCACAGCAAGAGTGTGAATATAAGATCAGCACCAAAGCAAAAAAGTTAAAATAATTTGAACAAGATTTGTGATTCAGGATTAGAACCAAGGTGAGCTGAATTAGGCAAAGGGCAAGGTGAAAGGACAATGGAAGTGATGAAGAAGTCTAATATTAAGGTCTAATCTATCCCCATATTCCAGTATCTACGGTATGTTTGTTCCCAGAATGCTTCGCGTGAACCAAAGTATATTCATGAACGCCTCTAAGATTCTAGCCTGTAACAATCCTTATAAGGATTGTTACTGGAAAGAATATGCACACCCATGTATGGGAAATGTGCTTAGCAGCACTGGCCAGAACTTTAGGAGAGAGTCAAGAGTTGCGTAGTAAATGGAATGTTGTTTAGCCATTCCTATAAAAGGCTAAGCCCCTGCTATGGGGTCGGAGACGAGGGAATTGGTTTCAGATCCACCAGGGATCGGTCCTTCCTCTCCCTCACCTATAGGTGTGTGTTATATGTGCGCTTTGAATGTTATCTGTAATGTCTTTCCTGAAAATGCATTGCTTCTTTATTCAAGCTATTATACTTAGTCTTCAGACTTCTCTGATTCCGTTCTTAAATCATGTTCGGCTTGGAGACACCCACAGTGTATTTCTACAACAGAAGCAGGAAGTTGAGATCAGGAAATCCCTAATGGGGAATACTTTAATGACAAGCTGCTCATGCAATGAGCCAATAAATAAGCAAACAGGTTGAAATATGCTGTGTTGCTCATATATCAGTCACCTGACTTCCAAGCAATAGTTCTTGTTAAGGAGTTCAGGTAGGATAAGCTTGGCTGTATTACACTCTGATAAAGGGCTTTCCAGTTACTTCCTATTCCTGAGGTCACAGATTCATAAGCATCTAATGCTTTATAGGAGGGATTTGATTGAAGACACTTCCATATAAAAATCGCCATTAAAGTGCCTCGCATTAGAGATAAGATATTCTCTCACATGCCCTGACCTGGGTGGGCCAGGCTAGCCTGATCTCACCAGAACTCACAAGCTAAGCAGGGTTGGCTCTGATTAGTATTTGGATGGGAGACCACCAAGAAAGTTCAGGGTTGTTTTGCAGAGGCAATGGCAAACCACCTCTGAATGTCTCTTGCCTTGAAAACCCTATGGGGTTGCCATAAGTTAGATGTGACTTGATGGCACTTTTCCCCACCATCATTCTCTGGCACAAAATATTTTTGACCTGGAGTGATTTGTACATGTAGCATGTTCGATCCAACTTCTCCCCACATGAAACATGTGGCAATACAGTTCCCAACACATGAGAAGTCTTTTTTTCTTTGTTCTGTACATCTGACTTGGCCATAAGGATCAGAACTGCAGAGCTCAGCTTTATGGAGGAAAATGTGTTAGGTAATATAGAGCTCTGTTGAGAATAAAAGTGTGCAGTAAAATGGCCAAGATATTTAAGTTAAAGAGCAAGTGAGCCATTGTAGTTAGCTGCTGATTTTCATGCCTTTTTATATGGTGTATTAGCAGAGTAACAAACCTTGTTACAGTTTAATAAACCTTATTTCTTCCTCAACCGCCTTGTTTCAGTGCTGGCTGATGCTCAAGAAATAGGACAGGTGGCTTGTTACACTCAAGATGCCAAGGAGAGCCCTGAAACCAATCTCGCTTTTACTGTTCAGAATATAACTCAGTGCATGTATGCACATTAAATATGAACACATGAACTTTCACAGGTTTAAACACAAAGTGAGTAATACGAATGTAAGATTTGCCCTTCCGGATCAGGCCCAAGTCCATCTAGCTCAGCCTTCTGCTTCAAACAACAGCTCATCATACACATCTGGGAAGCTTATGAGCTGGGGATGATAACAATAAGGTATCCCAGTCCAATGTACTCAGTTTACATTCAAACTGCATGCAGCTTTTTAAAGGGCAATTTTAGAAAATCATTTCATGGAGTAAAGGGGTATTAATGATTCAGAGCTCAAGGGTCTTGCCAAGCATATTAAATTCATAACTTGTGGAGGTAAATACAATTTTGCTTCCATCAGATCTCAGCCTCCTCTTTAAGGTGCCCTCCCTTGGGACTGTCCTTACAGCTACAAGATCATGGGATTTTTCCATGGTGGGTCCAGTCCACTGGAATGGTTTATTAGAATGGATGGATACAGAGGGTACTTTCTCCTCCCCCCCCCCACATACACATGTTCAGGAAGGTGTGTAGGGCAGAGAGAGCATTTAGTTTTCACCAGTTTGTGCTTGTTCTGTTGCCATGTTTTTGTTGATCCTGTTATATATATATATATATATATATATATATATATATATATATATATATATATATATATATATATATATAATTTTGAGTTATTTTTTATTTATAATTTGTGTGGAGAGCCAGTGTGGTGTAGTGGTTAAGTGTCAAACTAGGATCTGGGAGACCCAGGTTCAAATCCCCACTCTGCCATGAAAACTTGCTGGGTGACCTTGGGCCAGTCACACACTCTCACCCTCAATCCTGGCAAGCATTTGGATGGGAGACCTCCAAATAATACCAGGGGTGTTACACAAAGACAGGCAATGGGAAACCACCTCTGCATGTCTCTTGTCTTGAAAACACCATGAGGTCGCCACAAGTCAGCTGTGACTTGATGGCAAAAAACAATTCTGCATTATAATCTTGTTAATTAAACTGTTTATGATTTGTGTCCTCAAAACCCGGCTTCTGCATTGTTAGCTGCCTTCAGTCTGAGATGCTAAGGTAGGAGAGAAATTTTTTAAATAAATAAGTCCATGCTATAAGACCTTCGTGTATGGGGACTGAGTACTGGGGAGATGAAATGGATAAAGAGACATAGGGCGAAAACACATGGTCGCTTTAGCCTCCTTAACTCCCTGTTTCAGCCAGGATTCAGCCAGGATCGAACGCACATTTGGCGAAATGCATGCGTTCGATCCTGGCTGAAACAGGGAATAAAGGAGGCTAAAGTGACCATGCGTTTTCGCCCATAGTATAGAGGCGTATCCATTACTCCTTGCTATCCCTTGGCAGTGGTCTCTGAACCACCCCCGTCCAGTTTATTTGCAAGGCAAATAAGTGTTGCTTGTTTTTTGTTTTTCCCCCAAAACCGAACCCAGCAGCAGCCATGCCTGGATTCTCTTTGATGCAAAGGGCTCTGTTCTGATGTAACCAGTCAGTCGTGCTGCAAATGAATCACTCTCCGACTAGGCTTACTTTTCTCCAGTACAAAGAAGAAACTGCTCCAAGGGCTGAGCGAGATGACATCATAACATAAAGGGGGGAAAGAGGCTTAAGTGCTGTTCCATTTCAATTCCCTGAGACTGCTCAAAGTTAGGGCAATATTTACAAATTAAATGCCTGTATAAAAGCAACACAGAGAGGCTAATGGCCTTGAATTTAGCCCTTGATTAAATTGCTAGGCTAGCCATCTGATTCCTTTCTACTCTCGGTGACCTTTTTTGTTGCTTTTATTCCTGGCAAAATGAATTTATATGCCATGTAATTATAGAAAGAAAATAGTTTTGACCTCAGTTCCATCCTCCCTGTCTTAATGTGCGTAATTGTTTTTCCAGCCGTTCATTACTGTCAACATTTCCAGTCAGGTGCGGCTGAGAGAGCCAGAAGGAGGGGCAAGTGGACAGGGAGGTCATAAGGTGTAAATTACCGGAGGGCTGTTTACCAATTGTGTATTAATTATAAATATGGGGCCAGAACGGCCACAACTAGACCCCAAACACTTAATGCCGTGTAAACACCGGCGTGACAAAATGCTACTCATTCTGCCCTCAGAGATCACAAAGCACTTGCAGTCATAAACCAGGTCACACAGACACACACAGCTGCTGCGTGAGACAGGAAAGACTCCCTCTTGTCTTAAAATAGAACACAGGGTTCTTTGTTACTTGTTGCTATTTATCAAGCTTGATTGTGGCAGGCCTCAGTTCTGTGTGGCAAGCGCACGCCAATTGATGGGTGAGCCTGTATGCAGGCTGGGGTTGCTCAAGAACAAACCAGTTAGACTTGCTTCCTGTTCACCAGAGGTGATCAAGCAACCAATTGACAGGCTGTTTAGTTGTTCGCAACCTGTTCGTATCTATTCACAGGAACAGGATCCTCACAGCCATCAGATGCCAACTCCCAGTTGATGGGGGATCAGATGGGAGTCAGCTTCCAATTTCCTGCTGGGGAAATTTTGCTTTGGAGTTTTTAGAGTAGGGATTGGGAAATCAGGAGCTGACTCCCAGCTGATCAGCTGGAAATCTATTTCTTCTAATCTCCTATCTTGCTGCCTCCAAGACTTGCGGAGATGCAGCAAATTGGGTGGGTTGGTGAGTGGCCCAACTGATTTCCTTTTTCTTCTCCCCACCCCAAGCTGTCACTTGAGCTGCAGAGAAAAGGAGAGAAACATCTTCTTTCCACCCCACCCTCACTTCCACAGTTCATTAAAAGCATTGCTTCTGTACAACACCAACTCAGAAGGGAGGGAAGAGAAACTAGCTCTTTCTCTCCCTTGTGCAATGTAGAGATCAAGAGCTTTGCTTCCATCCCTGCCCAGCTTGGAGAGGAGGAAGGTGATGGATAACAGCCCCACTTTCAGCTGATCTCCCAATCAACTGTGATCCAGTTTCTGACCAACAGGCAGCTGCAAACTTAGTATTCAGCAGCTGTAGCAGTTGTTCAGTCAAACACTTGGAGAAACAGTCTTTGAGCCTTCTCTTGTTTTAAGTGTGTATTTGTGGGGAAAAGATGCCCCAGTTGCTCATGTCCCTTCCCTGCTTTTGTGTTTCCCTCCCAAACTTGGGATGGAACCATCCTTTTGGACTGGTAGTTGCCTGGAGTAGCATAATGAGGTATTTGAACAGATGGATTGGAGTCTTCTCCCAAAAGGTTCCACCGTCCTCTAATGATCAGTCACTTCGCATTGCTAAACCTCTGTTTAAGCAGAAAGCACAGAGAGGGCTTTTTTGCATTCTCATTTTCCTTGCTTGTAAGTTCCTGTTTCTTGGGTGGGGTGGGGGTTCCTGTTACACATTTATTTTGCTCCTTCTAGTGGTCAATTTGATATTACATTGTTTTAGGTCTGGCATATCTCCCTGCACCTTTAACGGCAGATTTTTATTCCAGACATAAAGCAATGTAATATCAAACTGACCACTAGAGAGAGGAAAACACATTCAGAACAGACACCCCCCCAACACCAAACAACAAGAACACACAAGTGAGGAAAATGAGAATGTGGAAAAGCTCTTTCTCACACTCACATACAGGAAGTTGCCTTATACTGAATCATACGGCATCTTTCACTCATGCTGAATAATGCACTTTCAATCCACTTTCAGTGCACTTTTCAACTGGATTTTACTGTGTGAAATGGGAAAATCCACTTGCAAACAATCCCTAAAGTGGATTGAAAGTGCATTATTCTACGTGTGTGAAAGCTCCAGTATTGTCGAACGAATACGAATGAATACGAAAGCCTTTATTGGCATTAAAAGGGAAAACGTACAGTGGAGTTTACAGTAAAATCATGATATAAAGTATGCAGGTATCATTTGGTAAAGTTTACTATAAAATAATTTTTATAAGAACATACATATCCCACTAGATTGGTTACTTGGTTATTTAATCCTGAGTTAACTAATATAAGGTGCAGAGTAGCAATCACGTTCTTTAATTACAAGCAAAAAAAACCCTTGCCACTGAGTCAATAATTGTTGTATCCTGCGTGGTCATAAGGTAGGGCACCTTTGAATTGGTAGTAGGTAACCATTCCCTATCAGCAAGTAACGGGTCTATGGCCCCTATCGTAGAGTGGACACTTAAGAAGGATATGTGAAACTGTTTCTATGTCTCCTTCTCCACATGGGCAGACCCAATCCAGATATGGAACTTTATTAAATCTTCCATATAGTAATGCAGATGGTAATACATTTAATCTAGCGAGCATATATGCTCTCCGTTGTTGGGGTACAGTTAGGCACATGAAATATTGTGCCACAGATTGTTTATATGGCCAAGGCTCCCAGCACGGGGACGAATTCTCAGTAATCATGAATAGGATCACACTGTTAGACTGCCAGCACATTGGCTTTGGTCGAATGAGCCCCTAGCACCAGTAGATGGCAATTCCACTCTGGGAATGATGCCGATTCTCTCCTTCTTCCAGCTACAGCCCCCCTTCAGCTCCAAAATGATTTTTCAGTAGGCACTAGGGGCTGCAGTGGGAAGATCACATAAGAACGCTCTAATGGATAAGTTAAACTCCAGTCAGGGTTCTCTGGGATATGAACCAGCTTTTTAAAGAACAAAGATGTTTTTGAAAACACAGCACAGCATACAGAAAAGATGGAGCTGGCTCTCACAAAGAGATCATTCCAATGAGACACCATAGAAGAATCTGCTTTAGCCTCACAGGTTTCTCTTTCACAGATAATACTTCGATGTTATCTGTAAAATTGACAAAAAGGGTTTCCTTTTTGAATTTAAAGGGGAAAGGTATTGATCAGCTGCAAAGTATCTGTTACCCGGCAACACTAGGCCTTTAAAGCAGTAAATAGCAGTTATTTCTTTGGTTGGGTAAAAAAACGCTCTTCAAAAATGAGTTGATATTTTTATCGGACCAGCCAGTGTCTGTCTTTATTCCCCCCCCCCTTTTGGAACCTTGGTTGGTCTAAATAAAGTTACTACAGTTCTCTCTCTTTTTTCTCTGTGACCAACATTGCTTCAAATGCTTGGTCCTCACTTCAAAGAATCTGAAAGCCAAACTACACTTTCATTTTGTGGCTGGATCTGCCTCCTGCAGCAGCAGGGTTGCCAACTCTGGGTTGGAAAATACCTGGAGATTTTTGGGGCAGAGCTTGAGGAGGATGGTGTTTGGAGAGGGGAGGGACTTCAGTGGGGTATAATGCCATAGAGTCCACCTTCCAAAGCAGCCATTTTCTCCAGGTGAACTTATCTCTGTCGGCTGGTGATCAGTTGTAATCCCAGGAGATCTCCAGCTACTACCTGGAGGTTGGCAACCCTATGCAGCAGCCATTTTGTAACTACGCCCACCATGTTGTATATGAATTCAAAATGTGCCCACAGGCTCAAAAAGATTAGGAATCCCTGCCCTGAGATATAAAGAGAGCAGGAAATGCCTATTATACCTAGTAGTCCTAGTATGGTTCCAAGTCAAAAGCAAAGCTTCCCTTAAATTCAGATTGATTAATCTGACTGCCTTTTTAAAAGTGTCCTGACCCCAATTCCAGTGCCCCATGCAGTTGAATTTCTCTTTACTTTTAATCCCAGTTCATATACATCCAAAACATCACAACAGCCAGGAGTCCCAAGATATTTCCCCTCTTTATTGTTAAATGCTATATTTATTTATTTACATATTTAGATCTTGCCTTTTCATGTGTCTCAAGGCAGTTTTCAAATCATAATTAAAACATTATAATTTTAAAGCAACAGACTTTAAGTTTTCAGTTCTTCTATAGTGAAAATGGAGACCACAGTTGGTCAGTATTTCCTCACGTAAACAGAGAAGAAATTGAACAAGATTTCCACTTTCTGAACAGAGTTCATGCTTTCTTCTATATATTGCTAATCATTTTATCATACCTGAATTCCTTTGTTTTTATTCTTGGTATGAAGCAAACCTTATCAAGGGAGCTTTGATTTAAAGGTCCATAAGATGATTCATTTGTGAAGCATGATAAATCTGCCCTTGGTGGAATTCAGTTCCATTCGTAATCTTGCTTCCACATTTTCCTCTTTATTTATTTGGATCTTGATTAGATTCCATGTAGGAGAGTGCTCTATAAAATTATAGAAAGGCAACATTTGCTCATGCTTTAGTTATTTCCCTTTTCCTTTTTATTAACAGTTGTTCTCCTGGAGGTCATTTTAATCAAGTTCTCTGAACAAGAATGGTCTATAGTGACTGAACATATAAGGTGAAACAAAGGTGCATATTATGACATCACAGGCACCCTAGGAAGAAGACTTGATTGCTGATTTTTTTTCCTCCAAAAAATCACAATAAGTTTCCTTAATTTTGTTTTAAACCCCAGCAAGGCATCAAAAAATTAATAGTTTCACAGAACACAGTTTAATAATTCTGAGAAAACTCTTAACATTTAATAAATAAAATCACAGTAAATGATTTCAGTTCTTGCAGTTCAATCCTAATCATATTTGCTTGGAAGAAAGCCCTACTGAATCCAATGGGATTTACTTCCTTCCAGGTTTCGCATTCTAGCCATATAGCCCAATCCTATGCATGCTTTTTCAGAAGTTAATTCCACTGAATTCAATGCACATTACTCCCAAAAAGTGTACATAGGATTGCAGATTGACAGTGCAATCCTAAAGAGAGTTACCCCAGTCTAAACCCATTCATTTCATTGGGCTATGACTGGAGTAACTCTGTATAGGATTGTTCTATGACCACATATCTGGATTTCTTAAAATGAGAACAAAAGGAAGCAGCATTTTTCAAAAGCAAGTCTTTGTTTTTGTTGATAGCGCTCAGACTCACTTCAGTTCAGTCACGTCAACTTTATTTAATATGTCCTGACATCTTTAATTTACTTCAGCTTCATTTCTTCCACATTGCCAACTTCAGCTAAAACTGAAGCTGACACTTTGCTTCTAGTTTGGGGATATGCACCACAGAAAGAAGTGGAAATATTCAACCTGGAACAGCAGAACAACGATTTCACACACCTCTTTGATTATTCTGCATGCTCTTTTGTAACTTTTACTCTTTTAAAGATTATTGGGAGGTGGAAGGAGATATGGTGTTCTCCATTGGCGGCATAATACTCAGACCATAGCCCTGTTCACAGGTTACAGTGAATTCATGTATAATCCATGTAGACTGTACACTTGATTTTTCTCCATAAGTGCGATGAGTAATTGTCATGTGCATTCAACACATGTACTGTTGAATGTGTGACTGAAGCCACACATTTTTCTTGGTACTGGTCCCCAGTTTAATTTGTAAATTGAATGAATGCTTTGGCTCTTCCTTACAAACAGATAGGAGTGTGTGCCAAGAAAAAAATCATTATAATTTCAGATATGGGATTCTGGTTTACTCTAATTGTTGGTTTTCAGATAGGATGTTACTGGTTTGGGATTCAAATCCATAGGGTTTTTTTTTTTTGGGGGGGGGGTGTTCCAGAATATTGGGATCAGTATTTTCATTGGGAAACCAGTTTGAAGGTGAGGTACACCTGTTTTGAAAGACAATGGCACCATGTTTGCACAGAACACAGTCCTCCTTCTAATATAAAGACCCCCTAAGTTTCAAGGAAAATGGACAAAGGGGTTTTAATTTATGGACCCCCAAAGCAGGTGCCTTTCAGCACACTCCTCTCCACCAATTCCTGTTAGGGAATAGCATTAACCACTGGCATTAACAAAACAAAATGCCAGCCACTAGCATTAACAAAAATCCTTTCTGCATCCATTTTTTAATGTAACCTTACAGTGACTGACTGACCCAAAATAGTTATTTTCATGTCTATTTTTGGCTCAGGAATTTTAGAATGTACACAGGATGTACATGCATTCACTTTAAATTGTAAACAGGGCTTCTCTCCTCACCTTCTACAAGGCTGAAACTCACAACAGGTTGGACCTATTGCCAGGCACCCTATGTTGTTATAAGAAGCTCTTGTGCCAATGTACATGCATCTTGTGCCAGTAGAAGATGTCTTTCACTGGAGGAGCACACAGGCATGACAGAACAAAAAGGTAGAATCCATCCAATGGTCAGAACTTAATAATACTTGCTTGTTTTCTGAAAACCTTCTCTGTGTGTGCATGTCCACATGCATGTACATGGGGAGTCTGATTTGTTGCATTTGTGAATCAGGAGCTGGAAAGGATATTAAGTTAATCACATGACACTCAAGCACATATTGAAGGACCATCCTGAATAATCAACAAATATAATGACTAAAATAATGTATATTTCCATATATTTCCAAGGCCTGTTAAAATAAACACCCACTCCCTTACCATGGAAAACTCCATTGCTGATCCCAGCAGGGTGCTAACTTTTATTAGACCTGGTTAGCCCTTTGGTTGTTAGGATGTGTTCCTGTGATTATGAGGTTCTTCATGGACATACCTTCTCCCACTCTTGATAGCATGATATTGCTGCACCCAGGAGGCATCACTGGTAGATAGCACTCTATTGTTTTGCACACTGTAGGACTGTAGCGAGACTCCCAGTGTTGGGCAAAGAAACATGTTGTGCTTTCCACACCAGCAGTAGGACCTCAGTATCCAGTCTGATGATTTGCTGCACCCCAGGTCTTACTGGTGCAGATGGGATAACTGGATCCACATTTTTTTCAGGTATACCATCAACTGCATTTCCTTGACCCTTCCCCTGTTTGTTTAGAGCAAACTCTATTTATTTTCAAATTTTTTAAAGTGTACTCCTCTTTGCTCCACCAAAATGGTCGTAATTTCCTGTAGAAATGCATTAAGCTAATCTAATTTAAAGGTACTTTTGAATTCAATTTGCAAGAGTGGGAGGTGAGGGGGGAGTAATAATTTAGTTTCTATAACATTTCATAAGCAGTGTGCAAGAGTCCCATTGATTATGAAAGAAGAGGGTATGAAAAATGCATGCGCTTTGGGATGGGCTTCAGACCCTGCAATTAAAGAAATGGTTAGGATTCTGGTTCTCTGCACAGTCATTTTGCCTTCATTGTTTACAGTCACTAAGACAGCCATCCTGGATTGTTGGGAGCCCAGAGTTTTTCAGGAAATCACAAGGTGCTGAAACAGATCCAACAAAATGCACTGGTTCTTTCCATGGTCTGAGGACGAGCTGAAACCATGGGCTTATCTGTAGAGAGATGGTGAACAAACTCCATTGTAAAGCCGTAAAGGGTCAATAATATCCATTTGTGCTAATGGGAGGTCAGGAGTGAAGCTCCAACAGCCCTGTGCTGCTGTGAATCCGTTGCCCCTGCTTTGTCTTGTGTAAAATCTTCTCATTATAAGGTGCTGCAAGGTGAATATCTCTAAGCCTAATGAGCTATTGATTTGCAGATAATAGGAGTGGCTTTGCTCCTAATGACTCGGTTGTTTACTGGTCTCAAACAACTTCTGCCATGCTAATTATTGCAAATATGTTCTCTTTAAATTTATACTCTGTGCATCAAGGACTGTGTTGATATAGCTTTGAAGAGAATAAAACAGTTGTGGAATAGCACAGCATATACACAGATACCTGTAGGTGTTATTTTATAAACCAGTGCAGAAAGATACTCCCTAACTCTTTTCCCAAAGGGGTCTCCTTTTTCTGCCATAAATACCAGTTGAAGATTGTTATATTGCTGAAAAGGTAGAAAATTCCCACTTTCCTTTGTACGGCTTCCATTATGAAGTATGTGCTTGATTCGGATGACCAGGTTTCCTCCTGTGTGGTGATGGGATCCATATATACAATTTAGGAGTATGAAGGAGTTCTGATCCATTTAATGGCCATCACAATTTAAAAAAAACAACAACGCTTGCTGAAGGTTGGATGACCATGGATCCTAGTTCTTCATACATGAGATGTTTTCACACACACCAGTTTCCACACAAACCCACAAAGCTGCTTTTAAAAAATGGCGCCACACAATAGGAAGTGTGGATACTTGATTCTTTCCTTCTTTAGATTCAGTCATATTGGAGCAGTTTGGGCCAATCATTGTTTTTGAGCTTTGTGTGATACAAATTCTTGACCTCAATCTCCAGATCTGACAGGTTTACAAAAATAAGAAAAGGTACAATTCTAAGCAGTGGGGTCCCAGAGGGATCTGTTGGGACTGGTGCTTTTCAAACTGTTCATCAATGACCTGGAGTTGGGGGTGAAAAGCGAGGTGGCTAAGTTTGTAGATGACAGACCAAAATTATTTAGGGTGGTTAAAACAAAATTGGATCGTAAAGAGCTCCAAAAGGATCTCTTTAAACTGGAGGAATGGACATTGGGACATGTAGAAGTCCCTGATTTGAGAAAAAGCCCATACAGTCCAGCCTATACTTTTTCTTCTGTGATAAATTTCTACTTTCTGAATTCCAAGTTTTCAAAGTAATGATCGTATCCCTTGTTGTTTTGAACCAGACATGCCAATGTATGCTTAATTTACATCCAAATTGGACATTTTGATTTGCATATGTTATTTGCTTATTAACTTTAGGCCACTAAGGAAGTCTCTAAATGCATACTATGTGGTACTCAGTATGGATCCAAACATGGCTAAAATTAGATTTGGTTATGGAACACAGGAAGGATAATGCTGCTGCAGTTGTCTTGTTTATGGGCTTCTTAGAGGCACCTGGTTGGCCGCTGTGTGAACAGACTGCTGGACTTGATGGACCCTGGTCTGATCCAGCATGCTCTTTCTTATGTTCTTATGACCATTTAAGATTAAGCATAATTCAAATGAATTTACATATTATAATAAGCTATTTTAACAATTGCACTATTACATTGATTGATGTTATTTTGTAGTAAATATTAATAAAATATAAATTTAAAAGGAAATATGTGAATTTTCATATCAAAAATTTCCTTGTCATTCACCATTCGTTTAACTGCAGCCCAGGATAAGTAATACAGCCACAATGGAGCTAAGCCCATGAAGTAAGCAGAAAGCAAGAGGAAGCCCCACTGCTGAGAGGAGTCTCTTTGTGATAAGACATCCCTGCCAAAGTGCATCATGGCATAGGTAGGCTGCAATCCTAAGGATGCTCTCCTGGGAGTAGGCCTCATTGAATAAAATGGGGCTTAATTTTGACCAAGCCTGCCCAGCATTACTTATCAACAGACATTTGGGATGTGGTTCCACAACCCCATGGATATCATCTAGCAGTGAGAGATAAAGTAATGTTTAGGGTTGCCAACCTCCAGGTACTAGCTGGAGATCTGCTATTACATATGATCTCCAGCCAATAGAGTCAGTTCACCTGGAGAAAATGGCTACTTTGGCCATTGGACTCAATGGCATTGAAGTCCCTCCTCTCCCCAAGCCCCGCCCTCCTCAGGCTCCGCTCCCAAAACCTCCCGCCGGTGGCAAAGAGGGACCTGGCAACCCTACCAATGTACCATCTCAGTATCAGACCCTCAGGCCTGATCCAACCTTCACTAGCCTCTCTTATGGATCCAAATCCATAAGCCAGTGGCTCATACCCCAACTACAGAGAAGTTTAGATTCTCCATTTATTCATCTTAAATTTATAACAACGATTTGTCAATTCAGGGTGGAGTAAACAAGAGCATTTAAGCTTCTTATATATCTCCCCTACATTTTACCCCACTTTAGGACCTCAGGGCAGCTTACACGATTCTCCCTTTCCCCATTTTATTTCCATAACTATGGCAGGATAGTCTGAGTGACAGAGAGCGAAAGAATGACTAGCTGAAGGTCACCCAGTGAGCTTCATGGCTAATGGAGGATTGGTTCTGGTTTGTATGTTATCTAAAATCAGATTAACACATTGCAAAGCTAACTAAATCCTTTTTGTTTTCTGTTTCTTGATATTTGATGATTTTATAATATTCTTGATATCATGTTGATTACAGCCCTTTCTGTTTTCCAGTATGTAAATACTTTTATGACTGTTAGTGGGTTCAGGTTTTTTTAATGTACTACTAACTATACCTACTTTTTCATAATTTGTATAGTTTTTCTTTTGTATGGGTGAACATTTGTCTTATGCTTTGTTTTGATCTCTTTTTTGAAATATGGCAAAATGTGGGGAAAATGAAGATCAAAAAATGCCTTTGATCACTATGGGAGCAATACTAAGCAGTTCTACTCAAAAGTAAGTTCCATTTTATTCAGTGGAAAATAGGCAGCCTGTGTATGGAAAAGACATCTCCTATATGTGAGCTTTTCAGCCTTGCAAATCAAGCTATAATAAGAGCAGTAGGTAAGAGATGACATTTGACATGTTAAACTTCTGGATCACATATTTTCCCAGAACCAAACATAAAATGAATACTGGATTGCTTATCAGAAAAGTACTGGATACCCTTTATTTTTGAGTATTTAATTCAATATTTGGCATCTTTCTGCTGAAGCTGTGTAACTTAGAAAGCCACATTGCCACAAATATTGATTTTCCAAATCAGCATGTAATTTTATAGTTTCACCGTCTTCAATGTCAAAATGGACCAATATACTGAAACAATCTGAATTCCTGTATACAGAACAGATGTTATTCACTTTCTTGTCTTTAGAAATATAACAACTCTGTGACAAAGTATTCAAACCACCACTTTTTCAATGCTGTATTTATTTATTTATGTTATATATAGTCCGCCTTTCTCACTGAGCATCAAGGCAGATTACACAATGTAAATCACTGCAATCAATAGGATGATACATCTAATAAACAATGTAACAGGACGTGGAACTGCAGACATTTTGAAACCAAAATGGCCCCTTCTATAAGTCTTCCTCCAGGAGAAGAGAGACTTGAGTAGAGTGAGAAGATATAGGCTAGTGTGTGATAAAATCCATGATCAGATTTAGTGATGTATTTTCAATTTCAAAACACAGCAGGGATAGGCATGATGTGGATCGACACTGCATGGTGTAGAAGGAGGGTAAATTCTTTTCTGCCACACCCTTTTCCAGATTAACAGTCCATCCTTTAAACTGCTATTAGCTCAGACACAGGTAAAAGTCCAATATGGTTGCTTATCTTTTTTAAAAAAAAATCTGAGATAATTGGGAAGTAGGAATTTCTCCTCGTGCCAGTTTTTTCTTCATTGCCATGGCCCCACTCCAATGCTGGGCCCCCAGCTTATTTTCAGATGAGAAGATGTGATCACAGATTTCCTACTTAACATGTAGCTCATGTCTAAGATTGAAATGAGTACCCCAGCTTGCTGGTGGTAAAGAGTAGATGACTGGGGAAGGCAATGGCAAACCACCCCGTAAACATAGTCTGCCTAGTAAACGTCAGGATGTGATGTCATCCCATGGGTCAGTAATGACCTGGTGCTTGCACAGGGGACTACCTTTACCTTTTACATGTCAAAGATTACATACTTCCATTACTTCATGCCTAGCATGCATTTTGCTGTGAAGGCAATTAACATGTGATAGCCGTAAATCAGAAACCATTCCACATGGTGGTAATTAAAGATGCACATACAGATAGTTATGCCATAGGTGTGAACGAGCCATAGTTACGTTTGCCTTGGAAATTAAAGTTATTTGTTTCCCTTTTCACTTTATGGCGATCAAAGCTGATTACCAGTTTATCCCTGGCAATTAAAAGAGGGGGAAAGCTATCTATAATAATCCCTCATGTTTATATCCCTCAAAGGCAAATGCAGGTTCCTGCAATCTAAACATATTTTCAGGCCCTGTGCCACACTCTCACACTGGGTGAAAGACTACATGCAATTCACTTTGTAAAAACCTATTAAAAGTGACACTCAAAGAGTCAATAAACCGATAGCTCCACTTTGGTTGCTTTATCAGTATTGATTCAGCTCATAATTATTTATCTTAATCCTGTCTCTGAGGAGCTGCTCGATTTAACCCTTTGCATAAATATCTCAGTCCATTTTCTGCTTGTCAGCTTGCCTCTCATGTCCCCAGATGCCAGAAGCTCTTCTCTGCTTTTAATGAAATTCCTGGAAAATTTTATGCTTGCAGTAGGAAAGGTGGCTGCAGCTGATGATCAATAGGAAGCAAAGATAAATGTTGCAATAAGCAGCCTTTTGGTGGAAAGTGGAATTGGGGAGAGGGCTTTTCAGTAGGGATAGAGTATGTTGTGTATGCATACTTAGGTGTCCTATTGGTAATGTTGTTGCTAGACTATCATGTTCACAAGGCTAGAAGGGGCAGATTCAGTTGCTCTCTTTTATATTTACTTTATTTTCAAGGGTCAATTATTTTCCTTTCTGAGCTCTTTTATTATTATTTTTCCTTCACAAAGGCTCTCTGTATCTTTAACAGATAGCTTTCTTGACATGGAAAAGCAGCTGCTGAAATCTGCTGGTTTGGCATCTGTTAAGGCACAGAGATTCTGACATGACGGGCCTGACGTCAACATACCCTGAGACAGGACATCCACCGAGTACCAGGGATACTGGCAGGTTCCTCTGCCACCAGTCCCCATATGCATACCTTTTTTGCCACCTGACTGATTACCCTTCCTTCACCCACTTGCTTGCAAACTCTCTACCTCCAGTTCTCCCAGGAACCTGGACAGCCTACCATTGCCAGGGAAGAATGTGTGGACAGTGATGGTCACAGTAGTGGCACTGCCAGCCTCCCACCCATTCCTACTGCCATTGAGGAAAGGGCATCCAAGTGGTTTGGGGGGGGGTCCCAAGGAGGCAAGGGAAGGATGCACAGGCAGATGAAGGGTATGTGGATGGGGGCATGAAGGGAGGTGTGAGCAGGGGTCCTGGTGGCAGACACAGAGGAGGGGGGGTGCTTGAGCACTCTCTGCCAGGGCTCATTAAAACCTACAACCAGCCTTCCTTCTGAAGAGCCTTTGTGCTCGCCCATTTAAGTGCTGCACCCTCAGCAGTATTAAATGGAAGATATGGAAATCTACCATATTCTGACACTTTGCTCATGCAATTCAAAGAAAATTGACACATTATCTCATAAGATGATGGAATGCCCCCTCTTTAAACACCACTGAGATAAATGGATCACCCCCATATCGGCGAGAATTCCTGCCCCCGTAACAAGAGACAAAATAGTCCCCTTTTTGCTGATGGATAGAAATACAAATATAACACTGACTGTGGCCAAATATCTCTCCATCATATTTTCCTCTAAGAAATAACTGCTCAGGACCTCTGGGTCATAGGAACAAAGAAGGAAAGAACGAACCAGCATTGTGTCAGGGGACAAGGTTGCAACCTAGTAAAGGGTGTGAGGCTTACAGTAACGATGCACAAATCCAGGAAGTTCTGGTATATGGCAAAAGCAGCTACCAGATGGGGGTCTATGTGATAATCAATGCCACCAACTGGGGAAATCCAAATGCATTTTAAATATTGTGAGGATAAGGTTGTCTTAAGAGGTGGGCTGAAAGGAACTACCAAATAGACATTAGGTGGTGGTGGTGGTGGTGGTGGTGGTGGTGGTGGTGGTGGTGAATGTGGCTACTGCTGCAGGGATGATTGTGTGTGTGTGTGTGTGTGGGGGGATAAATAAGCTAAGGTTGCCAGCTCCAGCCTGGGAAATTCCAGATGACTGCCAAGTTTGTGCCTAGAGACGTGCCTAGAGTGTTACTCCTCTGAAGATGCCTGCCACAGCTGCTAGCGAAACGTCAGGAAAGAAAATACCAAGACCTCGGTCACACAGCCTGGATAACCTACAAGAACCGATGAACTCTGACAGTGAAAGCCTTCGACAATATTTCGTGCCTAGAGATGAAGGTGTTTGGGGAGGGAGCTTAGTGAGGATGTGATGTTATAGAGTCCACCCCCAAAGCTAACATTTCCTTCAGGGGAACAGATCTCTGTAGTGGAGATGAGCTGTAATCCCAGGGGATCCCCAGGTCCCACCTGAAGTCTGGCATCCCTACTCATAAATACACTGTGATTGAGTCTAGTATTTTCTGGTGCCTTGGTTGCTCTGTCAGCTGAAAGGAACGGAGGGAGAAAAAGCCTGATGCTTGAGTGAAACTGTAGCAAAGAAGTCATAGATCTTTTCTGGCCAAACTATGACACAATTCTTCACCATGATGTCAGTAGGGCTGTTGAATTAAAAAAAAATTCAGTATAGTTCGGATTCGGCTGAATTCAGCCCGTTTAGATTCGGGATATGCCGAAGTCCGAACTCCCCCGCTTCGGGTCCGTGCAATTCGGCAGGAATTCAAAGTTCGGGGAAAAAATTCGGCCGAATAAAGCCATTAAAAACACAACCGCGCCTTTCCACAGCTCTGGGGGGGCATTTTTGGGGGTAAAGGTCCCAAACTTTCAGAGGAGCTTCAAAGGACGCTTCTTGAAAGACCCCCAAGTTTTGTAAAGATTGGGTCAGGGGAGGCTGAGATATGGGCCCCGAAAGAAGTCCCCCCACCCTTAATGTGTATCTCCGAGCAGAGCTTGCCGCCCACGCACAAAGCTCCCAGCCCCGACAAACAGCTGAGAGCAAGGGCGGGGCAGGTGTGAAAAAATTTGCAAAGCAATACAACTGCAAAGCAACACAAGCACGCAATGCAACACCTTTGCAACAGTGCAAAGCAACACCTGACACCTGGGAGTTTGCAAACCATGGAAAGGGACAGAGGCAGCTAGCTATGCATAATGAGCAGGAAGGGGTGGAATTTCTCCTTTTGCAATGGACTTGGGACCAGGCAGATGCATTCTTTAAGTCACCATTTGAAAACCAGTTTTGAGCAAGCATCAAAATAACCTAACTGATCTTATGAATGAGGGAAAACCTGAAGGGGGAACACACACCCCAGGCAGAACCGGCAAAAGCCCCCTTTGGCTCCCCCCCACCCAAAGAAACTGCTCCCTCCCCCCACACACACAGACTCTGCTTTCCCCCCCACACACACACACAGAAAGGAAAAATTATAGATTAAAGCCCCCAAAGGGGTCTTACTGTGGCTGTCTTCTGTTCCATCAGGAGGGGCTGGGAGGCTGGGTAATCCAATATGATTCCATTTGTATCCAATATGAGATCCATATGTATGCATCTCTCGAGGGTGATCCATTCATCCCAATAGGGAAAAGGGGAAAGCCCATATCTCGGGGGGCCCTGACCCAATGTTTACAAAACTTGGGTGGTCTCTTAAGAAGCCTTGTCTGAAGCTCCGCTGAAAGTTTGGGGTCGGCACATCCAAAAATGTGCCCCCTGCAGCCACAGAAAGAGAAAAGGGGGGGAGCTTATATTTCTGCCCCCACTGAACCCATCTTTACAAAACTTGGGTGGTCTCTTAAGAAGGATTGTCTGAAGCTATGCTGAAAGTTTGGGGGCTGCACCCCCCAAAAAGTGCCCCCTGCAGCCACGGAAATGGAAAAGGGGGAGAGGAAAAAGGGGTGGAGCCCATATCTCGGGGGCCCTGACCCAATGTTTACAAAACTTGGGGGGTCTCTTAAGAAGGCTCATCTGAAGCTCCGTTGAAAGTTTGGGGTCTGTACCCCCGAAAATGCGCCCCCTGCAGCCATGGAAAGAAAAAAAGGGGAGCCCATATCTCGGGACCCCCTGACCCAAGGTTTACAAAACCTGGGTGGTCTCTTAAGAAGGCTTGTCTGAATATCTGCTGAAAGTTTGGGGTCTGTACCCTCAAAAATGCACCCCCGGCAGCCACGGAAAGGAGCGAATGTGCACCCCCCCCACACACACACAGGAGGATTTCCCTCTCTCTCTCTATCTCCCCGGCTGGGCCACACATCAGCTGATTCCTCCAGTATTCAATCCTGACTGATTGGCCAGAAGGAGACCCAGTTTGGCCACCGATTGGCCGGGGGAGGAGAATTCTGCTTACTGACGGTTATGCTGCTTACTGACGGCCCCGAATTGGCCGGATTTATTTGTGAACTCCCGAACTCGCTGAATTCGGCTCCCCGGTTGCCCGCCAGTTTTGAGTTTGGTTCGTCCCGAACTAAAAACCGCTGAATCAAGGGAAATTCGGCTGATTTTCAGTTTGGGCCGAACCGAATCAACAGCCCTAGTTGTCAGTGTCAGGTGGCTTCAAAACAATGCCAGACTAGAAGCTTCAAATAACCAGCAGGGGTTTCTGTGTCACAGTGGGAACAATGGACTTCTGAACATAAGAACATAAGAAAGGCCCTGCTGGATCAGACCAAGGCCCATCAAGTCCAGCAGTCTGTACACACAGTGGCCAACCAGGTGCCTCTAGGAAGCCACAAACAAGACGACTGCAGCAGCACCATCCTGCCCGTGTTCCACCGCACCCAAAATAATAGGCATGCTCCTCTGATACTAGAGAGAATAGGTATGCAGCATGACTAGTATCCATTCTAACTAACAGCCATGAATACCCCTTTCCTCCATGAATATGTCCACTCCCCTCTTAAAGCCCTCCAAGCTGGCAGCCATCACCACATCCTGGGGCAGGGAGTTCCACAATTTAACTATGCATTGTGTGAAAAAATACTTCTTTTTATCTGTTTTGAATCTCTCACCCTCCAGCTTTAGCAGATGACCCCGTGTTCTAGTATTATGGGAGAGGGACCACTCTCTCCAAACCATGCATAATTTTATAGACCTCTATCATGTCTCCCCTTAGCCGCCTTCTTTCCAAGCTAAACAGCCCTAATTGTCCTAACCGCTCCCCGTAGGACAGTTGCTCTAGTCCCATAATCATTTTGGTTGCTCTTTTCTGCACCTTCTCAAGCTCTGTAATATCCTTTTTTAGGTGTGGTGACCAGAACTGTACACAGTATTCCAAGTGTGGTCTCACCATAGATTTGTACAAGGGCAGTATGATAACAGCAGTTTTATTCTCTATTCCTCGTCTAATTATGGTCAGCATGGAATTTGCCTTTTTTACAGCAGCCGCACACTGGGTTGACATCTTCATTGAACTATCCACTGCCACCCCAAGATCCCTTTCTTGGTCTGTTGCTGCCAACACAGATCCCATCAGTGTATATGTGAAGTTGGAATTTTTTGCCCCAATATGCATCACTTTACACTTACATTGAAACTCATTTGCCATTTTAATGCCCATTCTTCCATTATGTAGAGATCCTTCTGGAGCTCTTCACAGTCCGTTTTTGTTTTAACCACCCTCAATAATTTGGTGTCATCTGCAAACTTGGCTACTTTACTGTTTAACCCCAACTCCAGGTCATTGATGAACAGGTTGAAAAGCACCGGTCCCAACACAGATCCCTGACATCAGTGCCAGGGAAATTATCTTGGTGGGGTATAATAAGAGAAAGACAATGAATCAGAATTTCCTCTTTTGTAGCCTCTGGAGCTGCCAACACAGATACTCAAGGAATATTCTCACACATCCATTCTATTTCTAAGAAATGAAAAGGGCAGATGGGATCCACATTTTTAATGGCAGCATGTGGCCTAAATTGAGGACATTTTTCTAACGGTTCTATAGCACCTGTGTTTAACAAAGGCCCCAGGTGACCTAGTTTCTGGAAAACAAACCTCACTGCAGCAAAGAATGGTGGGAGAACAGAAATTGCTGTCTCTTTCTGCCATGAGATGACTCTCTGGGATACACTGAAAGCTCCGCAGCTTATACCCTGTTTTGTAGGGGTTTTCCCCTTTTAGCAAAGGTTTTACTCATGCATGTTACTAAGGTGAACTTGACCCTGTCACTTCAAATGTGGTAACTCTGAGGAATATATAATGATGTAAACAGCATTTGGTCCCCATTGGAGAGAAAGGTGGAGTATAAATGAATAAATTATCCTACACTCATCCTCAGAACACTGTCCACTTAACAAATATCTATGTGATACATGAGCTAAAACTAATTCATTGTCACAAACTACTCCACAGGTAAAAGGCGTTGTGTGGTACTTGTTTATGAAATGTGCACATGCATGGAAGTAACAGGTAAATGAGAAAACAATATTGTATTGTATTGTATCCCCAAAAGTCCATGCTTCACAAATGACAAAGCTATTGAAAACTTCACTCTTCTCTACCTTTACTCAGGTAACTTTCGCTTCCCTCCCAAACTTCCTGTAATGCTGGAGCATCTATAAACAATGTTTCCTTCTATATGATCTTAGCCTTGGTAATGATTAACAGGGTATGGCTTCCCCTGTTTGCATCTTCTTTGTTGAGAAATGTGTACATACATTTTATGTGTCCTCAGGACTGCCCAAAAATTAACATTCCATGGCCACTGAAAGACCAAAAAAAGCCTTTTAAAGACTTTTTTTGTCAAACGGGGCCTTTTCGCCCTATCAAGAAAAGTGCCCCGGGATGCTGGCGTGGGCCTTTACACCGGTGGGACTTGGCGCCTGGCAACTGGTCCTTCCCGCCAGTGCTGAGGCCACTTACGGTGGCATAAGTAGCCCGGATGCTGGTGTGGAGGGCCCCAACACTGGCGCAGTGCCTTCCTGGCCTCCTAAGGGCTTTCATCCTTAAAGGTCAGGAATGCACTGATAGATGCAAAAATGCAGCTTTCGAGAATATAAACATCTGCAAATGTTTTATTTTTGTCAGTGTGTTGGCAGGTGGGACAAATTCAACCTCACACAGTACAAGACTAATGCTAATGGCTGTCAACAGTGTCCGATGATGCATTTCTGCTGAAGAATGGAGCTTTAAACATGATTGCTTATTCAGTTTTCGCAGCCAAATGTTTGTAGTGAGGGTGACAGTCGTTTGATTTATACTACGTCTACTTACCTGGGCATGTATTCCATATCAAAAGGACCAGGCTCAGACTGAGAACTAATAAACCCCACTGTGACATGAAGTGATAACCTCCTGGGCTCAGGAGAGAGGCCTCAAGCAGAGAAAGGCAGCTAAATTTGCTACTGCGTTGCTTTGACACTGATCGCGTGATGAGTGAAGAGGGATAGATTTACTGTACTCTTTTCATTTATATTTGTATAGCCTGCCATCAAAGTCTTGTATATCAAAGTAGTGCTGAAGTTCCCTGGAGTTATAGTATTTTTTTGATGTCCAGCTGTTCATAAGCTGGAATTGTCTCTGCTCTGTCCTTCAGTGATTTGCTGTAGGATTCAATTTGTTAATTCTCATACTTATTTCATTTACTCCATGTATACCCCGTATTTCTCCCCAATGAGGACCAAAGCAGCTTACATCATTCTTTTCTCCTCCATTGCATCCACACAACAGCCCTGTGAGGTAGGTTAGGCTGAGAGTGTGTAAGTGGCCCAAGGTCACCCAGCAAGCTTCCATGGCACAGGTGGGGATTCTAACTTGGGTCTGCCAGATCCTAGTGCGGCACTCTTAACCACTATACCACACAGGCTTTTGATCCAGAAAAAACCTTTGGGCTATCCATTCCAGACAGTGGGTGGGGGCATGTCTGTTTCAATTATCTTTTTTTCCTGTACACAGAAAATCAGCATCTCAAGTAGCAGCTTAGTTAAAACTGTTATCTTTGACATGCTAGCTGCTCATGGGCAAGCAATTCTGAGATAAGGGAATATACAATCATGGAATCATGGTCTGAAGGGTTGGATCCATCATGATATTTCCATGGGCAGAAGGAATTCTGCCCACAGAACGTGATGTTCTCAGCATCCCTTCCAACAGCAGACTGAAATCCCCCCTTGAAATCCTTTTCCTGAGGGTTGCCACAGGATGGGGAAAGTGAGAAAGTCACATTCTGCAGGCCAAGTCCTTGAGCCTGCAGAAATGCCATGCTGGACTCAAAAGGATACAGTTTAGAATTGCCAGGTGTGGAACCCCTGGGAGACTCTTGCGGGCAGGGTATGGAGGAAAGGATTTTGCACAGTGTTACTTCCAGGTGAAAACCAGATGACACACATCAACATACGGTATGGTACAAACTTATTGTATATAGCCAAAGGCCGTTACAATCAAATAAACATAAATCAGAACAGTATCTACAAGAAAACAAGTAAAATCAAATACAAAAATACATTTATGTAAAATTACATTCAGTTATCCGGTTTAACTACAGTACTGGGCCGAATTGTCCTCGCTGCTAAGGCAAAAAGAAACAACAGGGTCAATATCAGACAGGAGAAAAGAAAGCTTCTCCTGAACATTAAAACAGTTAATATTAGATAAAAGTAAAGCAAGAAATTTATATCTAGGTTATTAATATTGAGGGCAATACAACACATAATGAGGTAAGTCCTCTAGTTCAGAGGCACCACAGATGTATAAGTGGGAGGCCATTGGGATTTGGGCATAGCATCCTGCCAACTTAGCTGTTGGCATGGTCTGAAATCTTATGGATGTAAAGGCAACTCTAAGCTTGTATGCAGAAATAATGGATAAATAGGGGGCCCTTTCATTATTCCTTTTAAAGAATTTAAACCATGATTCATTTTAAACAATTTAAAATCTAGACTGGGAGATTACTGTATCTGGCTATCAGATGCAGCATCACACCTAAGTACCCAGTCCCTCAAGGTAAAACCTGGGATAGGAGTACCCTATGAATCATTCACAATGGAATAGCGAGTGAGGATGTTGTTATAATATGCTGACCAAGCCCTATCATTTGAAAGCATTGCCTCAAAACTAAGAGGGCCAAGTGGATTGGAGGAAACTTTATGGTGCTCTCTCCAATGTTTCAATAGGGAAACATGCACATAGGCTCAAATTGAGGGTAAACTAAGTTCCGCCTGCATCAAAGCTGCAGGAGTCCCTCTAGGTAAGGCAAGAAATCGCCACTTGAAATAATTTTGAATGGAGTCTAAACTGGAAATCATATTATCATTTCAACCCCACACTTCAATGCCATAAAATAATTGGGAAATAACTTTACTGAGGATTAGTTTTATGGCAGGAATTATAAGAAACCCTCCTTTTGTAGAATAAAATCTCAAAATAGCACCGATTGATCTCATGGCTAATGATTTGATTGTTGTCAAGTGCTCCTCCCAAGATAAGGATTGGGTAAAAGTTATTCCAAGATAGTTGAAGGAACGACATTGGTTGACTGGATATCCACTTATGCTCCCTTTCAGTTTACAGGGCATTTTCCTAAAGATCATCACATTAGTAGGGTTGCCAACCTCTAGATACTAGCTACACATTAGTCTTGGAATAATTAATATTTAGGCTTTCTTCTTTGCAATAATTCCCCATCCTATGAATAAGCTTCCATAAACCTGAGCATATAAGGGAAATCAAAACCATGCCATCTGCATACAAAAGAACTGAAATTTTCCAGGAACCTAAAGGAGGGAGGCAAATCAGAGCCAGACAGGCGCAGAATGACATCATTAAGATACAAATTAAAAAGTAGAGAGGTCAATACACAGCCCTGCTTTACCCTTCTATAGTTAGAGGGATTTCCTCTGTCAATGAGCCAGAGGTACCCACCCTGATTTTGGAATAGGTATTACTATGGAACTCCTGAAGAAGAAGCAACATGTGTTTATCTATGTGTGCACAGGCCAACTTCTCCCAGAGACAATTTCTGTCAATGCAGTCAAAGGCCACAGTCAGGTCTATGAATTCCGCATTAGTGGAACCCTTAAGACTTTGTTTACAAGAGATAGGATAGTTTGGCAGTGATCTATGGTGTGGTGATGACCTCTTCTAAAACCAGCCTGCTCAGGATGAATGATGTGATTAAATGCCTCCCAGCTCTCCAACCTGTCCAAAAGAGATTTGCTGTATAATTTGGCAACTGTATCCAGCAAACTCGTAGGGCAGTATTTTTTTGGCTCATCTTTACTCCCTTTTTGTGGGACCACAATACTTAGCTTCCATCCCGAAGGGATGACACTGGTAGCGTTAATTTGAGAAAATTATTTTGCTAGAACTGGAGCCCACCACTCAGGAGAGAGCTTAAACAACTCAGAAGGCATCAGGTCTTCCCCTGTAGCCTTGCCCAGGGGGAGCGATGCAATAAAAGCTATAATCTCGGGCACAGTAACAGGATGCCATTGTGGTAAGGTAAATAAATCATAAGAAAGTAGCTGTTGACGAGCTACATTCACAATATTGATAGAGGAAGCCCAAAAAACATGGCTAAAGTGGGCATACCATTGTTTGGTGGGAATTTGAGCTTCCAGCAGAAAAGGGAGATTACCAAGGCTGAAGGAGACAATTTCCCAAAAGTGGGCCTCCTCCTTCTCTTGCACACCCAGACCTAGTTCCTGCCCTAAGTTTGGTGTGTTCACAATTTTTCTGCTTGAGAAGATTCTTATAAGCACATCAGTGAGGTGAGGAACTCAATAGAAACTCCTACCTGGCGCTGATGGAATTATCCTGTATAATATACAAACTCTTTCTTGGTTTTTCTACATTCAAGATTGAACCATCCTTGGAACTTCCGGGCGGAGACTGAGCTCGCCAGACGCGAGCTTCTTTGCGGCTTCTCAACTGCTTCCGAGGAGACCCCCCCCCACGCTTGGGGGGAGTGGGCCATATAGGAGAAATTCTCCATAAAGCCCCCCCGGTCCTAATTCGGGGGTCCAACTGCCAGCAAAATGCCTTTCCGTGCGTCTGGTGATGAAGGAAGCAGCTGGGGGTGAGTCTACCGAGACTATGGCGGCCCTCCGTTCAAACTTTTCCTCCCCACCCCCACTTCCGTTTTTTAAGAAAACCTGCTTATAGACAATACAAGAACAATCTATTAATTGCAATAAACTCAGAACTTACCCTACCACTGATTTAAATTTTGAACATTGGCAGAGGGGGCTGCGTGTGAGCGAAGACGACTGGAGAGGAGTGAGAGGAGGGGGGGAGAACTCTTCCCGTGGCTGTCTTTTCCAAGCTGGATGCGGCTGAGATTGTTCCTTTGCAGTGCTCGTGCTGTGGAGGCTATTGCCGGTCTCTGTCCGGCTGCTCTGGGCTGTCGGCTCACCCGGGTGCGGGCGGGCGGACAGGGGCAGAGCAGGCCGTAGGAGACAGGGAAAGAGACGGTGGCAGCGGCGGCGCGGCGGCACCGGCCAAACATTCCAGCTTCCTTCCTGCCCTCTCCGTGCCCCCCTCCAGAAGCACAACGACTCGATCAGGAATTATCTCCGCGCCCCCAACATCATTTTTTTCCTTCTTTTTGGCTGCTGCAAGTCTTGTTTTTTTTTTCTTTAGTCAAGAATCAACATAACAATACAGTTTCTGAATGGAACTTAGCAAAATGGAGCCGGGTTGTTAAAAGCTTACCTTCGTTTCTCCCTCTTAAAGAATTAACGAACGCTTTGCTGCCCTCTTGTGGTTTCCGGATCAATTACAGTTAATTCCCCCCCCCTATTTTCATCCCTACACCAAAGTTGAGACTTTGTCTTCATTTTACAACAAGAAATTAACTGAAGACTAATTTTAAGACAATAATGTTATTGACAATTCCTATATCATGGTAATGTTTTGAACCTTTAAGGGAAAAAAAGAACTATTATTGATTTTTTACATACAATTTAACCACCTTTATTTTATTTTTTAAAATATATATTTACTGACTGCATCTAAGACAAATAATCCAATTAACTTCATTTTTTAAGCCATACAAATGAATTATATGAACTGATTTAGCCAATTGATTTCATAAAAAAGAAAATAACTGTTGGATGTAAATATATATCTCTTATATTATGTGGGTGGGAGAGTGAAGAGAACAATTATAATTTCAAATGTATGTAATTTGAACTATCCTTGTAGGGTTTTTTTATTATTATGAGAAAAAGATTCACCAGCTTTGCTCACAGACAGTCCCAGAAGCTGAAAGGCAAACAACAACAAAAGTTCCTAGAAGAGTTTGCGGTTTCTGAAGAAGAAGAACAAGAGGTTGATGTGGCAAAATTTAAACCTACATCAGAGACTGCGCAGGATAAAAAGAATAAAAAGTTTGGTCATGGCCAAAGAAAGTCAGGACTTCTTTCTATGTACCCAGGAGATGATACTGGATATGAAAACTTCTCTACAGAAATCAATACAAGATTCAGAGCAGAAGGTGCTCCAAAGTATTGCAAAGGTTGAAGAAAAACTTGAACTTAACTCACAAGAAATCATCAAAATCAAACAGAAGCAAGACGACATAGAGATTTCAGTAACACGACATACTACAGAGCTTCTGGAACAATCCAAAATAATTCAAGATCTCTCAACCAAAGCTGATGCACATGAAGTAAAGTTCAGAGATAAACATATTAAATTTCGTGGGATTCCTGAACGTTTTGGAAAAGATAGCCTGGAGGCAGATATCAGGACATTACTTCATGACAACTACGATTTTGATGATGAAGACACCCTTTTGGAATTTTGCTACAGAATAAATTCATCTTATGCTACTAAATATAACAAACCAAGAGATATATTGGTGAGATTCGTCCACAAAAGAACCAGAGACTTGTTGCTCAGGACACAAAGAGATGACCCATTGATTTGGGAAGGGAGTTCAATACAGATCCTATCTGATCTTCCGGGAAGCGTTCTAACTAAAAGAAAAAAGTACAACGAGTTAAAGCTAGAATTGGTCAAGCGACAAATCAGGTTTCATTGGCTTATTCCATACTCTTTAGAGATCTCACTGCCACAAGGGAAAAGAACAATTCATAACCAACTTCAAGCTAAATATTTACTTGAAGAATTAAAATTATCCGAAGACTCTACCCCAAAAGACTCTGGAGACACCCCAGAAGCAGGCCCTAGCACGTTTCAACTGACCCAAAAAGACAAAAAGAAACCACTTGAAAAACAAGAACTTAGAAAACACAAGAAGATTTCCGAAGATGACAAATTAGACCAAGCAGCAGCATTGTAGATTTGAACCTCAATTTCACCATGAAGCATTTACAGATTGTATCTTTGAATATCAACGGTCTTAACTCCCCTAATAAAAGAAAGAGAGTTTTCCACAGTTTAAAAAAGCAAAAGAAAGACATTGTCTGTCTTCAAGAAACCCATACTAAAAAAGAACATGAAAAAATCCTACAGACAAACCACCTTGGAACTCCCTATCTTGCATCGGCTTTAGTGAAGAAGAGAGGCCTGGCTTTCTACATTAACGAGAAAATTCTGACAGTTAAGACCCATATAGCAGACCCAGATGGACGCTATCAAATCTTGATCCTTCATGGAACAGATGGAATTTGTTTCACAATAGCACACATTTATGCTCCGAATGCTGCCAAAGAAACCTTTTACGAAACATTGTTTAAGAATCTTGCAGAATGTCATCAAGGAGAAATTATAATTTTAGGAGATTTCAATGCAGTTGTAAACCCAATGATTGACAAGACTCATAACAGCACATCTGGAAAACTGCTAAAAAATGTTTTCAAATTAATGAAAGAATTCAATTTAATTGATATATGGGGAATGAAGAATCCAAGAATAAAAGACTTCACTTTTTATTCAAATCACCACGGATCACACTCTAGAATTGACATGTGCTGGACTTCTAGATCAATAATGACAAGTGTGGAAAGGATACAGATTGCACCTAGAATATTATCAGATCATAATCCAATTGAATTGACCTTGATAAGAGGCAGAACAGGGATCAGAAGATGGCGATTGAATGACCAAATACTGCGGAGAAAACAAACACTTGAACAATGCAAACGTGACTTAGAAGAGTTCTTCATTTTAAACAAGACCGTAGGAATGTCTGATTTTGTTATATGGGACACCAGCAAAGCTTTTATTAGAGGGAAAATGATAGCCCTGAATTCCAAAATTAAAAAAGATAAACAGAAGAAACTCAAAGACCTTCAAGATCAACTAAGAACAATGAGGGGAAAAGTTCAAATCAAGCCAGATAAAACTACTCTACATGATATCAAGATGACCAAACATCAAATTGAGTTGATAGAAACAGAAGAAATCAAAACAAAAGTTAGATATGCCAAGCAAAGACTTTTTGAAAGAGCAAATAAACCTGGTCGTTTTTTAGCCAATCAACTTCGGCAACAAGAGAAGAAAAGGAAGATAATCGGTGCCAAAGCTAACGGGATAATCCACAACAAACAAGAAGAAATCGAAAGAATATTTGTTGACTATTATAAGCAACTATATGCGAAGGACGATCTGCAAGAATATGGATTAAAAACTTATTTAGCAGAAGCACATTTACCCAAGCTATCATTAGAAGAACAAGAGAGCCTCAATCAGAAGATAACAACTCAAGAAATTGTAGACGTTATAAATAATCTGAAACCAGATAAGGCACCCGGTCCGGATGGTATAACACCACAATTTTATAAGCTGCTTGAACAACAATTAACTCCAGTTTTACTCTCTCTTTATAACGAGGTAATTGAATACGGTAAGATTCCTTCGTCTTGGCAGGAAGCACATATTTCTTTGATTCCAAAAGAAGGTACAGATCAATATCTTCCTCAAGCCTATAGACCAATTTCACTGTTGAACATTGATTACAAATTTTTTGTCTCTATAATTACCAAAAGATTTCAAAAATATATCGGTAAATTGGTACATCCAGACCAAACTGGCTTTATCCCGAAGAGACTCATGAGAGACAATGTACGATTGGTTCTCAGCGCAATCAAACATACAAAGTCAAAATCACTAAAAACTGCAATGATTTTTTTAGATGCAGAAAAAGCCTTCGACAATGTTTCCTGGCATTTTATTTCTAAAACATTACAACAAATGGATTGTGGAGATACTCTTCTCACAGTTTTCAACACAATATATTCCGCTCAGAAAGCACGTCTTTTGATCAATGGTTCATTATCAACAGAATTGACTATTACAAAAGGCACAAGACAAGGCTGTCCACTTTCTCCACTTCTTTTTGATTTATCAATGGAGGTTCTTTTGAACCACATAAGAAACGATCCAAAGATTAAAGGTCTCACAATAGGAAACGAAGAACACAAAATCAAAAGCTATGCAGATGACGTCGTGTTAATCTGTCAGAATCCTGGGCGAACACTCCCACATGTTTACAACCACATCATGGAATATGCAAAGTATTCTGGTTACAAATTGAACAAAACAAAGACAAAAATTATGACTTTCAATACTACAATTGATGAAGACAAGCATATCGAAGAACTTACTGGTTGTCAAATTGCCAAAGAATCAGTCAAATATTTGGGTGTTAATATATCTTCACAAAACAAGACACTTTTAAGGTCAAACTATTTGAAAGTCTGGAGAGAAATAGAAAAAGACCTGAGTTTATGGTCTAAAATGAATATTTCTTGGTTGGGAAGGATATCGGCAATTAAGATGAATGTACTTCCTAGACTGAATTTTTTATTTCAATTTTTGCCGATTGACATCCTTGACAGAACAATAGAAAGTTGGCAAAAACAAATCAATCGATTTGTCTGGAATGGGAAAAAACCGAGAATTAGATTTAAAGTGCTACAAGACGAAAAGAAAAGAGGAGGATTGGCATTACCCAATCTCAAATTATACTACCATGCTGCCTGTCTAACCTGGATTATAGAATGGATAAAATATCCTAATTCTAGACATGTTATTCTAGAATGAGCGGATCTCGGACAAGGTTTTCATAAAGCGCTGTGGGATTCTACAACAAAAATTCAAAAAGACAAAGCACCAGAAGACTGCGATGTTAAAATAGCGTTATTGGAAGTGTGGAAAAAATACAAAAAGAGAATAAGTCCTTCTCCACCATCTATAATGTCGCCAATCGAAGCTTATCATGATAACGTCACACTGAAACCGGGTGTTCACTTTACCTACAATCAAATGATAGAGCCCACAGGAGAAATTAAGAGCCTGATTAAACTTCAAGAAAAATTTCAAAAATTGAATTGGCTGACCTATTTACAACTGAGGTCTAACTTACAAAAAGACTGCTTATACCCCCAGCCATTCCGTGAACTCACAGAATTTGAGCAAACAATATCCAAAAATGACTCTCACTTATTAGGAAAAATTTATAAGCTTCTTTTGAAATATGATACAGAAGAAGAACAAGTGAAAATCAATATGATAAAATGGATGCAAAACTTTGGAGAAATGATCAATATGGATTTATGGGAAAAACTCTGCACTTCTGAAATGAAATATACTGTGTGCCAAGAAGTGAAAGAAAATTGGTATAAGACATTTTATAGATGGTATTTGACTCCCAATATGCTTTCCCAGATGACCACTTCCGGAAAAAGAGGCGCCTGCTGGAAATGTCAAAACACTGATGGTTCCTACTTCCATGTTTGGTGGACATGTCCAAAATTACAAATATATTGGAAAAAAATTCATCGTGAACGCCAGCTGATGTTAGATACCAAGATAACATTTGATTCTAAATTTTACTTACTTAGTATAGTGCCACCAAACCTGCCTTTAAAATTCCAGGACGTTTTCAAATATGCTACAACTGCAGCCAGAATAGTTCTGGCAAGAACCTGGAAACAAACTCATATACCCGAAACAGAAGACTGGAAAGAAAAACTGTTGGAATATGCCAGTATGGCTAAGATGACTTTCGAGTTAAATTTAAAGTTTAGTGAATCTACAGAGCAATTTGATGATAAGTGGGCATCATTCTATACTTATATGAATTGCAACTAATTGAACGAAGTACGCTGGCTTAACCTTTTATAATAGGCTAAGTTTTATTTTATATGTTTTAACTAACTGTTAAGTAAATTCCGGATTTTCACATAATAGAACATTAATATGACACAAGTAGAATAACTGAATGATATTTTGCAATTATTTTTAACGCAGAAAATGTTTTATAATATATCGCAAATGACCAATAATTTTTTGTTGTTTACAACTGAGTTTATTTTATAATGTTGAATTGTTTTTATAAATACAACGTTTTACCCCTCCCTTTTTTTCCTGTACCCCTCCAATTATATAAATAAAAATCTTATTAAAAAAAAAAAAAAGATTGAACCATCCATTTTCAGAAGGGGTAATAGATTTAATAGGTCAGTTAACAGTGAGTCTAAGAAGCGCTACTAAGTCTTTCAAAAATATTATGGCATCTCAATCAGACTGCAATAATGTTTGGCACCTGGAGCATATATCATCATTTTCCAAAAATTGAACTAGATTGGCCTGGAGTTGTGCAGACCATTTGAATCTTCTTACATTTAGCTGATTCTCGTCTAAGGGGTCGAGAGTCGGGTGGTGCATATCGATAAACCCAAACTGAAAATAAACCCGAAATTAGCTGTTTCAGCAATATTCAGTTTTCAGGTTTACCGAATGCCAAAACCTGGGGATCTCCCTGAAGCCAAATAGGCGAGTCCCAAAAAAAGCTGAAAAAATATTTGCTGTTTCCAACTTTGGCTTGCCCCAGACTTTTCCCTATGGGAATTTTTTTAATGGGCTGGGGGTGGGGGAAAGCCATTTTTGGGGGTACAGTTCCCAAATTTTCAGGGTAGCTTCAAGAGACTCTCCTTGCATGAACCCCAAAGGTTGGTGATGATTGGGTCAAGCGGTCCAATTTTATGGGGTCTGAAAGGGGTCTGAGCAAGGCTGTCAAAGATCTGAGCAAGGCTGTCAAAGATAGGACATTTTGGAGGACTATCATTCATAGGGTCACCATTAGTCGGAAGCAACTTGACGGCACTTAACACAGAGACACACGAAAGGGGTCAGCCCTCCTCCATAGAGAAGCATTGTAAACTTTACCATACTTCTCTATGGAGGAGTGTGTCGACACCTTCCAGACCCCATAAAATCAGACCCCCCATCCCAAACTTTACCAAACGTTGGGCTTCGCGTAAGGAGAGTCTTGTGAAGTTAAGCTGTGAATTTGGTGACTCTACCTTGAAAAATTCCCCCAGGAGAATTTTAAATCTACTTACATTTCACAGTCTGTAATGGCTACGCCATACTCAAAAATCATGGGAAAACTACAGTTTCCCATGAATGCTTGCAATGGGTCTGTGCAATTACAAATTCAATGCTTTCCATTTAATTTGTAACATAGATATTGATAAGTTAAAACTGCCACCTCAATCTCTGTGCTGTGTGAACAGAACACATCCTACAGTCTGCTATTTCATGCTTGCTTACAACTGAAGCTCCTTTTCCCCTCTTATATGTTTTTTTAAAAAATATATCATTTATGATACAGTTACTCTTCCCCATGGGCCTTTCATGTTATGCATTTGTACATGTAACCAAATTCTTATTAAATAGTTATGTAGTGTTGACCCCAACCTGCAGAAGAAGAGAACGGAGGATAAAGAGCAGACAAAAGTGAATACAGCTGTATAACCTCTAGAGTGATCATATGTCATGAAAGCTGAGGTGGCAGCCTTAAATTTGTGGGGCATTCTTGCATTTGTAAGTGCTTAACTCTTATTTTAAAGCAAAGGTTCTAATTATTTTAAAGTGCCTTACTTGGTTTTTTTGAAAGAAAGAAAAAAGAAATCCCTAAATTTCATGAGCTCTTACTGTTGGTGAGATGGTGGTGGCAAAATGGTACTTATTATTTTCTTTCTTGCCTTTCCACAGAAGTAAAGAGCCAGCATGGTGTATGATTAGAATGTTGGATTAGAATCTTGAACCTGAGACCCATGTCGAAATTCTCAGGTAGTCATAAAGTTTGCTGAGTGACCTTGGGCCTGTCGCTCTGCTTTTGCTTAACCTACCTTACTGGGTAAAATGTGTGTGTGTGGTACTGCTCTCAGCTCTTTGAAGGAAGAGAGGGATAAAAAGATACTAAATAAATACAGTGCAATAGAACAACAGCATTCCTATGCAACTCATTTTTATATGGAAGAAGAGTTGGTTTTTATATACTGACTTTCTCTGTCACTTAAGGAAGAATCAAACCAGTTTACAATCACCTTCCCCTCCCCTCCCCACAACAAACACCCTGTGAGATAGGTGTGGCTGAGAGAGCTCTAAGAGAGCTGTAACTAGCCCAAGGTCACCCAGCTGGCTTCATGTGCAGGAGTGGGGGAACCAACCCAGTTCACCAGATTAGCCTCCGCCTCTCTTGTAGAAGAGTTGGGAATCAAACTCAGTTCTCCAGATTAGAGTCCACTGCTCCAAACCACCACTCTTAACCTCTACATCACACTGGTAAAACACATTTTGAATGTTTTGAGGATACAATAGATGGCTTTGGAAAGGGCTTATTTCATGGATTTATTGCATTGTTGTGCTATTACACTATTTTAAAATAGTGCCCTTACTCTATAGTACAGCTGAGTAATGAAAAGAACAACCCTGCCCCAAATATCTCACCTTAAGATAAATGCATCAGCTGAACAACCTTTTCCTTTATTCCAGCTACCCCCTCACATCTAGCATCCTTGCCTTAATTAATTCAGCTGCTCCTGCAGATGCATCATTGGAGAGGAGTATAGCTTAGTGACACAATGTATGCTTTACAGGCACAAGGTTCCATGATCTTGTGTAACAAGGGATAGGGAAAGCATCTGCCTGAGTCTGAGTGCTGCTGCTCAGAGTAGACAATAGAGGACTAACTGGTCAGTCTTAGTAAAGCATCTGTTCCTGAATATGACATATGAGACTCATTTTAACTTTAGGTTCTGGCATGTAATATCCTGTACAGTCAAGGAAAGCTAGCAAAGATCCTTCCTTCTCTCCACCTAGCCAGTATCCTTCTCGCCACCTAACTCAGCATAATTTGACACGGTACACCTTATACATCCACCTTTCTGTGTCTTTGCATGTGTAGTATGCAAACAGGATGTTCCATTTATTCATAACCCTTTGCAGAAGGATATTTTCGTGAAGTTATTTTCTGTGCAGAAATATAAAATGCTTTGTGATGTGTATTGTCTTGGGTTGCATTCTAACAGCATTATGGTGGTGTAAGGAGGAGAAAGGTAATGATTCCTGATTTTTGCCTCCACTACAGCCCCTACCCATCTCTTCATGGCTTTATGTCCTTGGTGGCTTTCTATCCCCAGCATAGATTTTGAGTGGATCTAAAAGAAGAAGGGGAACAATCTACTTCTGCTGGCTTCTAATAGAACTTACATTTGAGCTGAAAGTACTAGGGCTGATATACATATCCATTGTAAATAGGCACATGTATGTGGATTCCCACAAATAATTCACGGCAGTAGTGTCTCTAACCCATATTACTGTGGGGAGGTATATTGCCAGTGAGGAAGAACCCCCAAGGAGGATTAGGGAATGGTGATGTCAGGTGACCTTATTCTCGCTTCAAGCATATTGGCAACAGGTTCCATAACCAAAGTGTCTGCAGGATTACTTCCTCCCAGTCATTCAGCTGTCCTAATAAAGGTAAGAGTTCCGGATGCAAGCATTAGCCCCAAGCTGGCATAGCTCAGCAAGATTGCCAGGTGGTTGCACCTAACAGGCTGAAAAGTATAAAAGAGAAAGCAGTAGGGAAGGAGATTCACTGGAGACCTGCAGCTGCTGGGAAGAGCTGTCACTGTAGGAAGCTCCAAGTAACCAAACAGTTGTAAGAAACTGCTTTGTTTATATACAGGGCTGTTGATTCGGTACGGCCCGAACTGAAAATTAGCCGAATTTCCCCTGATTCGGTGGTTTTTAGTTTGGGAGGAGCCCAACTCAAAACTGGCGGGCAACCGGGGAGCCGAATTCAGTGAGTTCGGGAGTTCACGAATAAATCCGGCAAATTCGGGGCCGTCAGTAAGCAGCATAACCGTCAGTAAGCAGCATTCTCTTCCCCCGGCCAATCGGTGGCCAAGCTGGGTCTTCTTCTGGCCAATCAGTCAGGATTGAGTACTGGAGGAATCAGCGGATGTGCGGCCCGGCCAGGGAGAGAGAGAGAGAGAGAGAGAGAGAGAGAGAGAGAGAGAGAGAGCGAAATCCTCGTGTGTGTGTGTGGGGGGGGTGCTTGTGCACATTCGCTCCTTTCTGTGGCTGCAGGGGGTGTATTTTTTGGGGTACAGACACAAAATGTTCAGTGGAGCTTCAGATGAAGCTTCTTAAGATACCCCCCAAGTTTTGTAAACATTGGGTCAGGGGGTCTCGAGATATGGGCTCTCCCCCTTTTCCCTCCCCCCTTTTCCATTTATGTGGCTGGAGGGGGCGCTTTTTTGGGGATATAGCCCCCAAAATTTCAGCATAGCTTCAGACAATCATTCTTAAGATACCACCCAAGTTTTGTTAAGATGGGTTCAGTGGGGGCAGAAATATCGCCTCCCCCCTTTTCTCTTTCCGTGGCTGCAGGGGGCGCATTTTTTGGGGTGCAGATCCTAAACTTTGAGCGGAGTTTCAGACAAGTGTTCTTAAGAGACCACCCACGTTTTGTGAACATTGGGTCAGGGGGTCCCGAGATATGGGCTTTCCCCTTTCCCCTTTCCCCTATTGGGATGAATAGATCAGCCGATCCTGTGTGCATCTCCAGAGCAAAACGTCCCGTGCCTAATTGGAATCATCTTGGATTACAAGTCCTCCCCAGCCCCTCCTGATGGAACAGAAGACAGCCACAGTAAGACCCCTTTGGGGGCTTTAATCTATAATTTTTCTCCTGTGTATGTGTGTGTGTGTGGGAAAGCAGAGTCTGTGTGTGTGTGTGGGGAGGGAGCAGTTTCTGTGGGTGGGGGGGGGAAGCCAAAGGGGGCTTTTGTCGTTTCTGCCTGGGGTGTGTGTTCCCCCTCCAGTCTCTCGCTCCCTGGTTTGAGGGGGAAGATTTCAGTTGTGTGTCTTCTGGTTTTCCCTGTTGCAAAGGTGTTGTTTTACAAGGTTGTGTTGCTTTGCAGTTGCTTTGCAAACTTCTCAGCTGTTGTCGGGGCTGGGAGCTTTGCGCGTGGGCGGCAAGCTCTGCTGAGAGATGCACATTAAGGGTGGGGGGACCCCTTTCAGGGCCCATATCTCAGCCCCCCCTGACCCAATCTTTACAAAACTTGGGGAGTCTTTCAATAAACGTCCTTTGAAGCTCTGCTGAAAGTTTGGGACCTATAACCCCAAAAATGCCCCCCCAGAGCCGCAGAAAGGCACGATTGTGTTTTTAATGGCTTTATTCGGCCGAATTTTTTCCCCGAACTTTGAATTCCCGCCGAATTGAACGGACCCGAATTGGGGGAGTTTGGACTTCGGCATATCCCGAATCTAAACGGGCCAAATTCGGCCGAATCCGAACTATACCGAATTTTTTTTAATTCAACAGCCCTATTGTAAGCTCCTGACCCTTCGAACCAGAAATCACCACAGAGTCATATAGAATCCAATCAGATGGCTTTTACTGGTCAAAAAGGCAATACAGTGCATACAGGGAACTATGGCAGCTATGAGAGTCTCACTAGCCGAACGATAATATAAGGCAGTAAATGGCGGGAGATTATACAACATCAGCATACACAGACAGAGTCAACTTTCCCAGGAGCAGTGTTCCCAGGCCTTGGTATGTGTGGTCGGCCTTGAGGCTAGACAGTACAGTACCAACACAGAAACAATACTGAAACCGAGATAGCAGCCTGACATCCTGCTCCCCTTAAGGCCCCCTCCCAGTCGGTAAGGGGGATGGCCTGTCCGGGTAGGCAGTGTGAAAGGCATCGATTAGTTTGGGGGCGGAGACATCTCGTGCGCGAACCCATTCGTCGTAGGCAGGAGGGAAGTGCTTCCACCGGACCAAATACTGTAGGTTTCCATGGTGAACACGGGAGTCAAGGATTTTGGAGACTTCGAAGTGCTCTTCCCCCCCCCCCACCATAATGGGCTGTTCGGGGGGCGGATCGGGATGCCATCGTGGAGAGGCCGTATGGGGCTTCAGGAGGCTAATGTGGAAAACGGGATGCACACGCCTCAGGGTTTTCGGGAGAGCTAATTCCACCGTGACAGGATTTATGACCCGTGTGATCGGGAATGGGCCAATGAATTTAGCATTGAGTTTAAGGCACGGACGGGTGGAACGTAGGTTTTTGGTGGAAAGATAGACCAATTTACCCACTCGCAGTTCGCCCCCGGGGGAACGATGTTTATCAGCTTGTGCTTTGTATTTGCGCTTGGCTCGGTCGAGATTGTTAATGAGCCAAGGCCAAGTGGTACGGAGGGTGTGTGCCCAGGAAGCAATGTCAGGATCTCCCTCCCCCTCCACAGTGCTTGTGGGAGTAACAGGACCAAAATCTTGCCCATACACTGCATAGAATGGGCTAAAACCTGTAGATTGATGTACAGCATTATTGTAGGCATATTCTGCAAAAGGCAACATTTCTACCCAGTTATCTTGGTGGTAGTTAACATAACAGCGTAAATAACATTCAAGGACAGCATTTACACGTTCAGTTTGACCATCGGTTTGGGGATGGTATGCAGTAGACAATCCTTGTTCTACCCCCACCAACTTGAGAAATGCTTTCCAAAACTTGGAAACAAAGCCACTGCCGCGGTCACAGATTATTTTGCGCGGAAACGAATGTAATTTGAAGATATGTGTCACGAAGAGGCGGGCCATTTTTTGAGCAGAGGGGATTCCTGCGCATGGAACCAAATGGATTTGCTTGGAAAACAAATCGGTAACAACCCATAATACAGTTTTTCCCCCGCTGAGAGGGAGATCAGTCATAAAGTCCATAGCAATCACTTCCCATGGTCTGTTGGGTGTTTCTAGAGGTTGCAGTAGCCCCGGGGGTTTGCCTTGTGAGCGTTTCATTGTGGTGCAAACAGGGCAGCTGCGAATAAAAGAGTCAACATCGGAACGCATTCCCCCCCACCAAAATTGTCGGCGCAATAAGTGGAGAGTTTTTAGGAATCCAAAGTGTCCAGCTGTTTTTACTCCATGAGCTAAGTGTAAAACGTCTTTTCGAAGTGCCTTGGGTACGTACAATTTAGAGTCTTTGTACCATGAGCCCCCCTGTTCCATTACCCCAGGGTACCCCAGGGTGTGAGTGGAGCGTTCAGAAAGGCAGTGGTCCCGAAGGGTATTTAAAAAGGATTCGGAGATGGGAATCTTGGTGGGACCCCCCCCCCCCGGCTATAGTAGTTTTAGGAGTAGTTATGGGGGTAGAGCTTACGTGCGGTGGTGCGCAGGTCGTAGGCGGTAGGGCAGCCGGTGGGGTTGGAGGATCGGGATCGTCGGTTCGTTGCTGTTGCGAGGGCGGTTGGGTAGCCGCTCGGGTTGGAGGTGCTGGAGAACTGGATCTGGGATGCTGTCGCTGAGATCGAGTTTGCACGGCCAGTACAGGAAGGGCTCCCCTTTGCGTAGGGGTGAACAGAGAGTCAGTCGGTCTCTCGAGTTTTACCGGGTATTGTGGCAACCGGGAGAGGGCATCTGCGAGAACGTTTTGCTTCCCAGGAACATGCTTTAGGACGAAACGAAACTGAGCGAAGAATTCAGCCCAACGTTGTTGTTTCGCTGATAGTTTATGGGACCCTGTGAGGGCAGCTAGATTCTTGTGATCGGTCCAAACCTCGAAGGGGATATTGGACCCCTCTAAGAATTGCCTCCAGAGAGTTAGGGCATGGTGAACGGCCGCTGCCTCTTTTTCCCAAATGGGCCAGTTCAATTGTGCGTGCGCAAATTTCCTCGAAAAGTAAGCGCAGGGGTGAAGAAGGCCATCCGGACCTTTCTGGAGAAGGGCCCCTCCCATAGCTACATCGGAGGCATCGACTTGCACAACAAACATTTGGTTTGGGTCCGGGTGCTGTAATACGGGTTCGGATGTGAAGAGGCGTTTGAGAGCCACAAACGCAGCTTGGCATTGATCAGTCCACAGGATTTTTGCGGAAGGTAAGGTAGCTGTGTTTGCTTTCCCTTTGGTTTTTAGTAGATCAGTAATGGGTAGGGCCACTTGGGCGAAGTTAGGAATGAACCCTCGATAAAAGTTTGCAAACCCCAAAAACTGTTGCACTTGCTTGCGGTTGGTGGGGGGAGTCCAATCGAGAACGGCTTGGACTTTGACAGGGTCCATGCGAAGACCTTGGTGGGAGATTATGTATCCTAAGAATGTGAGCTGGCTTTGATGAAACTCGCATTTAGCCAGTTTGGCAAAGAGTTGGTGGTTGCGCAGGCGTTGCAGAACTTCTCGGACTAGAGTTACATGCTCTTCCATGGTTTTTGAATAAATAAGAATGTCGTCTAAATAAACCACCACCCCGCGATATAGCAAGTCATGAAGGATTTCGTTGATGAGTTGCATGAAGACCCCCGGGGCCCCTTTTAATCCGAACGGCATCACGAGGAATTCATACATACCGAAACAGCTAGAGAAGGCAGTGAGGTGCTCATCTCCTTCGCGGATGCGGACTCGGTAGTAGGCTTCCACCAAGTCTAGTTTGGAGAATATCCGGCCCTCCTGTAACTGTCCCAAAATATCAGAAATTAATGGGATAGGATAGGCGTTGGTTTGGGTAACCGCATTGAGTTTTCGGAAGTCAATGCATAAACGAAGGTCGCCCTCCTTTTTTCGGACAAAAAACGCGGGGGCCGAGTTCGGGGCATTCGATGGGCGAATGAACCCTCTGGCGAGGTTTTTGTCAAGGAAGTCCCGGAGAACAGTGCGCTCGGAAGCGCTCATAGGGTAAATTTTGCTTTTGGTTAATGTGCAGTCCTTGACCACCTCAATTGTACAGTCCGAGGCTCGGTGGGGGGGTAAGGTGTCACATTCTTTAAGGTCGAAGACATCCACGAAGTCTCGATAGACGTTAGGTAGGACTGAAAGCGCTGGGACATCGGAGGCCAATGCTGGGACGGGTGGATATAACAGCGCAAAGTTCTGCCGGTGCTGATCGCACATAGGACTGGCGAAGGAGATAGTGTTTGTTTCCCAGTTAATGCTGGGACTGTGTCCTTTAATCCAGTTAATACCCAAGACCACTTCAAAACGGATAGGGGCTATAGTGAAGTCTATTTGCTCCCAGTGGGAGCCAATTCCCATTGCCACCCCTATGGTGCGGTGATCAACTGGACCCCCCTGGAAATGGCTTCCGTCCATTTGGGCAAATTGGACAGGGGCGGGTAAAGCCTCAGAGTCGGCTCTGAGTGCAGCAAAAGTGGCTTCGCTTATGAGAGTGCGACAGCAACCGGAGTCAATTAGTGCTTTGACGGGTAGTTGTGGGCCACCGTTAAGGTGTTGTAAAACTGCATCCACGTAGACGGTGGAGTCCACTTCTTTGATTTTGGTAGGAGCATTCGGTTTGATAGGAGGATCCTGAGAGGTCTGTGGAGACGCTCCATTCACCACAGACCGGAGCCGTTTTTTGACAAGTCGAGGGGAGATTCCAGGTTTAAGGCTGGAGAATTCCAAGGATTTTCCTCATCCGAAGAGGGAAAGTTGTCCCCCAATGGGGCACTTGTAATCCGAGACCCGGCGGGGTCGTTGGTAGTAGGCAGGGAGGCTGGGTCCCCGGCATGGAGTGCAGAGGGTGTGGGTCTTCCCGGAGCTGCGCTGCGGGTGGCCGCGGTGCCTCTGCGTGGTGGACGACCTCTGGCGCGGGTTGTCGTGCTGGGACGAAATAATTCATGGCGGTGCGGGCAAACAGCTGCAAAGTGGCCCATTTCTCCGCAAGTAAGACAGGCACCCCTCTGAAATCGGGCTTCACGTTCCTGGGGCGGACGTGGAGGATTTCGTGGGACGAGCGGTGGTGCCTTGGGTTGAGGCTTTTGGGTGCCTTTTTCCTTGTGCTTTTGACGGACGAGAGAAATAAAGCGTCGGCGGCTTTCCACTTCCTCGGCCAATAGGATCCAGTCTTCGAGGGTATCGGGATCGCCCCACATGTAAGACCAGTTCAGAACGTCAGGATGCAAGGCTTCCCTGAAATGATGGATCAGGGTGGTCTCGGGCCAACCTACAATTTTACTTGCCAGTCGTTGAAATTCATCGGCAAATTCTCGAACTGTAGCAGAGCCTTGTTTTAATTGTAAGAGTTCCGTTTTGGCTCTTTCCCCCAGAAAGGGGTCCTCAAACCTCCTTCTCAGGGCAGTCATGAAGTTGTTGAGGGAACGAATAGCACGAGAGCGGGTGTCAAACTGGAGGACCATCCAGTCAGCCGCTTTACCTGTCAGAAGGGAAGCTACATAACGCACCCGGCTATCTTCCGTGGGGAAAAGTTGTCCTTGTTCTCGCATATAACTGTCCACTTGATGCAAGAAACAAGGCAAAGTCTCGAGAGATCCGTCGTACGTAGTCCTCAATTTGAGTTGCTTCCAAGGGCCGGGCGCAGGTTGGCCCGGTTGCACGGGTGGTCCGGGCGGAGGAACAACAGGAGCTCCAGGAGGCAAGGGTGGAGCAGGCACATTAGCGGGTGGTTGGGGTGGCTGTATGGGTACCCCCTGACCCGGTATCAGAACGGGCTGTGTCTGGGCTATCAGGGTTTGTTGTAATTGCCTGTTCTCCTGAAGCATACGTTCCATTAGTTCCTGGAGTTGATCAACACGGTCGGAGAGCTCCCGCCATGGTAGAACTAGAGGAAAGAGTTTCTCGAGAAATAAGATTATCCAAAAGTCCAGTTAGTATTTGTAAATCCTCAGTTGCCAACCGGGCATCGTCCAGTAATTGATCCAAGTCTTGAAGATCTAAACGAGTATCAGTATCCTCCGACATCAACACCCAGAGAGTCCCTTTAAGAGATTGCCACTGTTCCTGTACCAGTCCCCTCAAGCGGCAAACCTCTAGGGTAGTCCTGAAGAGTTCAGCGACTATGTCCTGTAACAGGGTGGGATCCTTCCGAGAGGAATCCAGGATAATAGGTCACTCGGAGAGCTTCTCAGCTCCCATCCAAGCGGCAGGCGAACCCTCCTGGGCTCCAGCCTGACTAGTAGTACAATGAAGAAGGAGATTGATAGCTGCCATAATGTAAGCTCCTGACCCTTCGAACCAGAAATCACCACAGAGTCATATAGAATCCAATCAGATGGCTTTTACTGGTCAAAAAGGCAATACAGTGCATACAGGGAACTATGGCAGCTATGAGAGTCTCACTAGCCGAACGATAATATAAGGCAGTAAATGGCGGGAGATTATACAACATCAGCATACACAGACAGAGTCAACTTTCCCAGGAGCAGTGTTCCCAGGCCTTGGTATGTGTGGTCGGCCTTGAGGCTAGACAGTACAGTACCAACACAGAAACAATACTGAAACCGAGATAGCAGCCTGACACCTATTTATATCATGGCTCGTTTTCTTTTCCCCAGCATTAAATTATTTTGTGTTCAAAAGATACTTGCCTCGCTGAACTCTCTTGACTACCCAAATCCATTAAAGAACCCTTGCCTCAGGCAATAGTGGCCACTGGCAAAACAGGAGGTGATGTCAGTAGTCTGTTGGGGATTCTGTTTCTTGGCTTGATGCCTTGTCCAGGATTCTGCTGGTTTTGAGTGTGCATCTAGTGTTGGGAGTGCAAGATGGGATTGGGATTCTGTTGGTGCACCGCCCACCCACTCTGACTTGAAACACAAGGAGAGTTGCTTTGAACCCCAAGGAAAGCAAAGCATAAATGTTTTAACAAATCAATATTGTCTCCCTGCCTGAACTGGTGGAGGTGGTCTCGGAGGTAATGTTTAGGGCTGCCAACCTCCAAGTACTAGTTGGAAATCTCCTGCTATTACAACTGATCTCCAGCCAATAGAGATCAGTTCCCCTGGAGAAAATGGCCGCTTTGGCAATTGGACTCTATGGCATTTAAGTGCCTCCCCCAAACCCCACCCTCCTCAGGCTCCGCTCCAAAAATCTCTCACCAGTGGCAAAAAGGTACCTGGCAACCTAGTGATGTTGAAGACTCTTAGCCTCAGCATGTATGCTGAAGGTAGACAGACAGCCTATGTTGCTGGAAGCAATTCAGGATTTTCATGGTCTCAATAGCAACCACGGGCCTGTTTTGGTCATACTCTTGATCTGGGATTCTGCTCTGGGAAGGAAGAAGAAGTTTATCTGGGGAGATGAAAAAAGCCCCCCTTGTCTTGGACAGACAACTGCTTGCTGGGGTTTAGGCAGACTCCAAAGGGGTAGGTAGGGCTCTGAGGAGCAGTGAGAGGAGAGGGCTCCTGGTGGGAAGTCTGTCATCATAGCAGTGGGCCTGGAAGCCCTAGGGGTGGGGATAGGATTGCCAGCTCCAGGATGGGAAATACCATCTTTGGAGGCCTTGCTTCGAGTGCCTGTGCCATCTGAGACTATATCAGTGGGACCCTGAGAAAAAGCCTTCTTGGTTGTGGTGTGAAATCTTTGGAACTCTTCATCCACAGGGAGATTTGTCCATCTCCCTCTACCATTATCTTCTGACAGTGGGTGAAGACTTTGTTGCTTTGTTTGGCATACCCCCAATAACTGTTATTTGGCCTCATCCCTGGTTGTGTTATGTGTTCATATGTTTTTATTGGATTTTTAAACTATATATACATATTCAGGTATGCATTTTACAAGATCATAGAAGTACCACCAAGCCAGCTGTTTGTGGAAGAAGTGTATGGCAGGAGCAGCCTGGTCCCATCAGAGGCTGTTATCTGGATATTGTAAGCTGCCTTGAAGATTTAAATGGACCTTTGGAATGAATGAATGAAGTTATGGAATACACATCTAGAGTATCTTGTCTTATTTGTACAATTTTAGCTGCAGTTGTTCCATGCATTTGAGAATTTCCTGATTCTCAGGTTTCATGCAAAAATTAGCTTGTGAAGAATGGTTGGGAAAACTGGAAATTTGTTCTGGTGAATTTGTATTTGGCCATTTATGCTTGGTTATTCCCTGTGCGATCCTCGCAAAACTGCCCCAGGTCTTTTTTTCTTCATGTTTTTTCTTTCCTTCAAGGGTCATTGCATGGCCATCTGTACCAGTTCCACAGTTTCAGGATCCTCTTTTATCACACATTTAAAGTTTGCCTCAATCCCAGAGTGAAGGTAATCAAGGCAATTTCCATGAATAGTCTCTGCTTCAGGGTTTCTCTCTGCCCTCCCATTCTCACTTGTCCCTCCCTCATCTAAGATCTCCCAGATAAGCCATTGTTGCAAGTAGTGTAAAGATCTCGGGAAAGGAGCCGTCTCCCACCCACCCCCAATAGGGGTCCTCTCTGGTCAGTTTCAGCAGCATGTCAACATCTCCGGGAACGGAGATGGTCACATGAAAGAATCCCACTGCTGGGCTGGTGGGGGCAGGCGATGAATGGGCAGGCTGCTGGGCTGGTGAGGCAGTGATGGTGGCCATGGGGCTGGAAGTCTCCATCAGGGAGCCGCAGCATTTTTTTGTTTGTTTTATGTTGCCATTTTAACTAGGGCTGTCAATTCGGTTCGGCCCGAACTGAAAATCAGCCGAATTTCCCTTGATTCGGCGGTTTTTAGTTCGGGAGGAACCGAACTCAAAACTGGCGGGCAACCGGGGGGGCCGAATTCAGCGAGTTCGTGAATAAATTCGGCCAATTCGGGGCCATCAGTAAGCAGCATAACCTTCAGTAAGCTGCATTCTCCTCCCCCGGCCAATCGGTGGCCAAGCTGAGTCTTCTTCTGGCCAATCAGTCAGGATTGAGTACTGGAGGAATCAGCTGATGTGCGGCCGGCCGGAGAAAGAGATAGAGAGAGGGAAATCCTCATGTGTGTGCGAGGGGGTGCTTGTGCACATTTGCTCCTTTCCGTGGCTGCAGGGGGTGCATTTTTTGGGGTACAGACCCCAAACTTTCAGGGGATCTTCAGACAAGTTTTCTTAAGAGACCACCCAAGTTTTGTAAACATTGGGTCAGGGGGTCCCGAGATATGGGATCCCCCCTTTTTCTTTCCATGGCTGCAGAGGGCGCATTTTTGGGTGTGCCGACCCCAAACTTTCAGCGGAGCATCAGACAAGGCTTCTTAAGATACCCCCCAAGTTTTATAAACATTGGGTCAGGGGGTCCCGAGATATGGGCTCCATCCCTTTTTCCTCTCCCCCTTTTCCATTTTCGTGGCTGCAGGGGGCGCTTTTTTGGGGGTGCAGCCCCCAAACTTTTATCATAGCTTCAGACAATCCCTCTTAAGAGACCACCCAAGTTTTGTAAAGATGGGTTCAGTGGGGGCTGAAATATCGGCTCCCCCCTTTTCTCTTTCCGTGGCTGCAGGGGGCACATTTTTGGGTGTGCCTACCCCAAACTTTCAGCGGAGCTTCAGACAAGGCTTTTTAAGAGACCACCCAAGTTTTGTAAACATTGGGTCAGGGGCCCCCGAGATATGGGCTTTCCCCTTTTCCCTATTGGGATGAATGGATCACCCTCGAGAGATGCATACATATGGATCTTATATTGGATACAAATGGAATCATATTGGATTACCCAGCCTCCCAGCCCCTCCTGCTGGAACAGAAGACAGCCACAGTAAGACCCCTTTGGGGGCTTTAATCTATAATTTTTCTTTTCTGTGTGTGTGTGGGGGGGAAAGCAGAGTCTGTGTGTGTGTGTGGGGAGGGAGCAGTTTCTGTGGGTGGGTGGGGGAAGCCAAAGGGGGCTTTTGCCGGTTCTGCCTGGGGTGTGTGTTCCCCCTCCAGTCTCTCTCTCCCTGGTTTGAGGGGGGGCTTCATTTTTATTCTTCAGGTTTTTCCTCATTCATAAGATCAGTTAGGTTATTTTGATGCTTGCTCAAAACTGGTTTTCAAATGGTGACTTAAAGAATGCATCTGCCTGGTCCCAAGTCCAATGCAAAAGGAGAAATTCCACCCCCTCATGCTCATTATGCATAGCTAGCTGCCTCTGTCCCTTTCCATGGTATGCAAACTCCCAGGTGTCAGGTGTTGCTTTGCACTGTTGCAAAGGTGTTGCATTGCGTGCTTGTGTTGCTTTGCAGTTGTATTGTTTTGCAAAATTCTTCACACCTGCCCCACCCTTTGCATGTTTGCAAAGGTGTTGCTTTTCAGTTGTGTTGCTTTGCAAAGTTCTTAGCACCTGCCCCGCCCTTGCTCTCATCAGCTGTTTGTCGGGGCTGGGAGCTTTGTGCATGGGCGGCAAGCTCTGCTGAGAGATGCACATTAAGGGTGGGGGGGACCCCTTTCAGGGTCCATATCTCAGCCCCCCCTGACCCAATCTTTACAAAACTTGGGGAGTCTTTCAATATACATCCTTTGAAGCTCTGCTGAAAGTTTGGGACCTCTAAGCCCAAAAATGCCCCCCCCCCAAGCCGCGGAAAGGCGTGATTGTGTTTTTAATGGCTTTATTCGGCTGAATTTTTTTTCCGAACTTTGAATTCCCGCCGAATTGAACGGATCCGAAGTGGGGGAGTTCGGACTTCGGCACATACCGAACCCACAAGGGCCAAATTCGGCCGAATCCGAACTGTACCGAATTTTTTTTTGACAGCCCTAATTTTAACAATATATCGCTTAGTATTTTAGTGTTTTATTGATATATCTTTAAAACAGCAACGTATAACAAACAAAAACCACTGTGGCCCCCTGCCAGAGACTTCCAGCCCCCTGGCCACCGCCGCTGCCTGCTTCCCCCCCTCTGGGGTCCATGGGACTGACATGGGGTGCTGGGTGACCGTGGCTGCAACTTGCAACCTGCCAGCAGTTGGCACACCTTGGCAGCCAATTAAAAAGAGTAGTGTAAACAGAAGGGAGGGACTCTGATGGTCCACATTTTCACTGGGCTTCTTCATTGATCGAATTACTTCTTGGGATTTCTTCGGGAAAATAAGCCTCTATGCATAGGGCTTTTAAGATTCGGGGAAGAGAACCGTGCGTCTGCAGAGGGGCAAATTCTTCAAAGCATAAATGGCCTTTGAGTGGAACACGTATCCGTTTAAAATAGTGACATTTATCTGAATTCCGACAAATGGTTCATAATGTTGGAAGTAGCATTTATATACATGGCAGATGTAAGCCTAGGGGTAGGAACATGTATATTTTTAAATTCATGTACACTGCCTGGTATACTTCAGATGGTTTTTTTTTATAAATAATAAATTATGATGCTCCACAGCAGGATCACAAGCTCAGAAAGCCCACAAATCGTCTTGCTGCCACTATTCAATTATTTAGCATGTTTTCTAGTTAAGAAAGTCAACAAACATTTCAAGCAAAACTCTCAACCACCCAATTTGATCAGTAATGCTTGTACAGATGTCTTTTTTCTTTCAATGACCTTCTTGTCCTGTTAATATTAGCACCTCTCTCTCTCTCTCCAGTCCCTTTATTCCCACAGAAATGTCCTACTATTTTTTCTCCTAATGGCTTTCCTAAAGCTATAACCTGCTTTGTCTGCTATTTAATAGGAAATCAATATTGTTGTAATACAATGAAATTAACATTGATTTATTTCATTGTAACTGGCAGCTAAACCAATAAGGTATTAGTCAATGTGTTCACAGTGGGAGGTCCAACTGGTCTCTCTAAAGCTGATATATTTCCTTATGCTTGTAATTAATTATAAAACCTGTTTTGCAGTTTGCAGAAAAGGGTTAACACATAATTTCAACTGTCAGACTTTTTTGGACTTCAAAAAATGAGATTAAAGTATATCAGTGTGTATAGTACATACTGTCTGTTGCTGAATGTATTATCCTACTATGCAATTTCTGCATCATTTAACATGTCATGGGAATACTTATGCTTTTTTTCATCTTTGTCTGAGATTTCTGCTTTCTGTAATCCTACCCTATTACTTTGTTTATTGTATGCCCCAACCTGTTGACTGAATTGACTTACACTGTGTAATCCACCTTGAGTTTCAGTGAGAAAGATGGACTATAGATACCATAAATAAAATTATATTTCAGATTAAGCATGCTATGAGCAGAGGCTTGTTTCTCTTGGAGAAGTGAGCTGAATGGGTAGAAAAATGGCAAAAACATGTAAAAGCTTTGATATTATGAGGATGATAAGAGGAAGATTACCAGTGCAATCCTAAACACAGCTAGATTCGAGTCCAGTAGTGCCTTAGAGATCAACAAGACTTTTAGAGGTATGAGCTTTTGAGAGTCAAAGCACCCTTTGTCAAATCTGACAAAGTGAGTGTTGACTCTCAAAAGCTCGTACGGCCCCCACCCCCAAATCTTGTTGGTCTCTAAAGTGCTACTGGACTTGAATCTAGATGCAGACCAACATGTCTACCCTCTGTAACAATCCTAAACACAGTTACACCATTGAAGTCAACGAATTCAGAAAGGCATAATTCTGTTTAGCATTGCACTGTAACATTGCTAGCCTCTCCATTACCACTTTATGGTGCAATCCTAGCTATTGCACCCTGCCAGCCCATTAACTTCAGTTTACTTAAAAGGGTATAACTCTACTTAGGACTGCATTGTTAGTTGTATGTACTTAACTTTTACAGATTCCCTCAGTGACCTTCGCAAAATCACTGTAGTTTCATCTTCCATTGCTGTAAATGGGATATTTATTATTTATTAATTTACTGACTTATAAAATTCCTAAAATCACCATACCAGGCACTGTATGAAAATTGAAAATATAACAGATTCTGTTTCAGGGTTTATCATATAGACAAAACACATTAGGGAGGACAGCAGAAGAGAGGAGAATCAATCAGAAAATTTTAGAGTGTATTTTAAGAAGGTGTTTGAATGTAATAACAGAGAAATTGGACAAAGAGTTGAAAGTTATATGGAAGGACATCCCAGAAGTGGGAACTAGGGGTGAAATTATCATCCTACAAATCCCTTTTTGATTTCATCCTTGTGCAACAAACTAATGATTTTGTAAAAACTGTATGCCATTTCTGTTGTCCCATAAGATGTATGAATGTTGCAATGTTATTTGTGCATCAATAAATCAGAACCATAAACTATACCTGTATTATACAAATAAATAACATACACCAGGGTGGATCCTATCCCTACTATACCACTCCACTGAGTAAAGTTTGAAGCCTTCCACCATTCTAAGAAGAATTCCTGCAACTTAAGTGGCTCTTCCATTGGAGCAAGAGCAACTTACGTTGGAGGAAGACTCCTTAGGCTGGAAGAAGGCTTCTCAGGGAATATTTGGATCCACCCCAAAGTATGTAAATACTATGCATGTTACATATAAAAACTGTATATGTGTGTATGTGTACACAATATCAATTCATTTACAAAATAAGATAAAAATAGCCCTGCATCTTGTGTTGTTATCCTACTTGAGGCTATATTCAAATATTTCACTTGCACCCATAACTGTTCCTCAATCTATCATTTAAAATTTAAATCATATTTCCCATATCCACCCCTTTGTTTCCCAGACAGGGGAGACTACAGAATCTCTAATTGGGAAGCATCTCCTGAAGCCACAGGCAGTATTTGAGGCTTCTTGCTTTAATGTGCAGCATTATGTCCTACGCTCTGCCATTAATCTCAGATCCACCCTCTCCCGGTAACTGCTGAGTGACATTGAGCTGATGAGTTGAAATGACTCTTAAGCAGCCATTTCTCCTCTTTTCTCAAGGTCATTACATCATGTCAAACGGGCAATTAAATGCACTTATCTATACACAAAATCTATCCTACAAGATAGAGAGATAAATTATATTTGATATAAATTATATTTGATATCCTACAAGATAGAGAGATAAATTATATTTGATATCAACACATCTGTACATCGGTGAAGCCTGAACTATAAGCATGGAAACCAGCTTTCAGTGCTTAGAAAAGTCCCCTCCCCCTTTGAGGGGGAATAATCCCAAATCCACACAGAGCACCCCCATACCGTAGGTGATGTGAACTGCAGGGGGACATGCCCAGTTTCCCACCATTCTCAGCAAATCTCTAATCACACCGCTACATGTAATTGCTTAGTAGAATAGCTCAGGTTTACTTTCTAGTCATGCCCTTTGCCCCAGAAGTCGTCATCCCAGGTGAGTGGAGCTGTTTCAGGCCCTCCGGTCAAGGAATGGTTCCCTGCCTGTTGTATATCTTTTCTCTTTTAAAAAATTCCTGTTCTCATGGTGTGCTCTGGGGCTGGTTCCTTCCTCAAATTAAGGAATTTGGTTCCAGTTGTTAAGTAATGGTTACTATGCAAGTCAAATCCAAACTGTTTTGTTGACTTTTTTCCAGTGACTTAATTGGCTCTGGCAGTCTCTTACCATCCAATAGACAGAGATGTGACAGGGAGAGAGAGCCATAGGTGTGTAATCAGCTGTTTTCAAACAAGAGCATCACAAGAATAGTTCCTAGGTAGGCCCACTTTAATAACATTATCCACTAGTTTAAATGATCCTAATCATCAAGGCCAGGGGGAGGGGAATGTGATTTGGCCTTGATAATTAGATGCATTCAAAAAAATCAAACCTGAATGTTGGCAACGGAAGGCTTCGAGTCTGCCAATATTTAAAGGAGGAAGAAATGTAAAGAACAGACCAGTCAACAGCAATGTCTACAAATCTTGGTTTACTGTTGCTATTTTGTGACATATATATATATAATCTCTGCCTTAGAATACATGCATCATTTAATGGCTCGGTGTTGCTATTTTGTCCTTTTACAGGTCAGGGTAGGAACTCTAGTACCTGATTTATAGTATATGGATGAAAGTGATCCAAATGCAGAGCACACACCGGCACTTGTATGCTTAGCTCTTTGCACACCATTCTAGTCTAATAGAACTTCTGACTATAATTGAAAAGCAAAAGATCTGAACACTATTTTTTACCCTTTCAGAAGTATACTGGACAGTCAAAACCATGCATCTAATTATGTTTTCCTTTTGTTTCTCATGTCTTTGATGTGCAAAGCTTCGAACCAATGTAATGAACTATAATTTTCTGTTGCACATTAATAAAGAGGATGAATCAGAGCTTTTCTGAGCTATCCCGACCTCTTCCTGAAGCTTTGGTGAACCACTGCCAGTCAAGTAAACAATTATGGACTAGACAGAACACTAGCCCAGCTCAACATAAGGCAGCATCATATGTCTGTACCCAAGCTGAAAGCATTCTTTTACACTTTCTGTTGTAATATCAGTCCAAGTGAACCACACTATACCCTGATACAAAACCACAAGAGAAGCTACTTACATATGGTTTTTCAAAGTACATTATTAAATTCAGCAGCTGTGATGTGGAGCTTCTGAGCACAGTGAATAATAAGGTGCTACCACGCGGGCTGACCACCAGAAAATAAATTATACTTGCATTTTGTTCCCAAAATAAATATTGTGTAAATTAAAAGTACAATTTTTCAGGATTCTCACAAAAAAAAAAATCCTCCATCACTCACATAAAGCTTTCTGCTGTTGAGGGGGGTGGATATGCATGAACATTATGTTGGGACTCCTGCATTTTGTTTGGTTATCATAAGGTTCTTTCCTCCTGGATCCCAGCTTTGAAGAACCATTTCTTTAGACAGGCCTTGATTTGATCCCATACCAGAAAACTACCCCTGCCAAAAAAAAACACCAGTGCTCCCTAACATAACCTGCTTCCAACATCTGATTCCAGAAGGGAATGGTATTAACAGGGCTCTCCTAAGCAGAGTTACACCCTTCTAACCCATTTACTTCAGTGGATGTAGAAGGGTGTAACTCTGCTTAGGATGGCACTATAAATGCTCTAAGGAATTATAATGTGGAAATAGAACACAATTATAACATGCAAATAAAACACAGTGATAAGTATACTAAACTCTTCTCAGCCTGGGTACATACCAATTCAAGGATGTGTTATGGTGAACAGAAAAACACATTACAAAGAGCCATATGAGAATACCCCCTTCTTGCATTTTAATGAAATAATAAGTAAATGTAAAGGTCCCCTGTGCAAGCACACGGTCATTCCTGACCCATGGGGTGACGTCACATCCCGACATTTACTAGGCAGATTTGCTTACGGGGTGGTTTGCCAGTGCCTTTCCCAGTCAAACTTCCCTTTACCCCCAGCAAAAGCTGGGTACTTATTTTACCGAACTCAGAAGGATGGAAGGCTGAGTCAATCTTGAGCCGGCTACCTGAAACCAACTTCTGTTGGGATCGAACTCAGGTTGTGAGCAGAGCTTGGTCTGCAATACTGCAGCTTACCACTCTGTGCCACTCTGTAAAATGAAAAAAGCAAGCCTCACAGACAACCATATTACTGCAACTATACTATTTTATACTTGATCATATACAGAATGTTTAAATCTGAACGACACATTATATACCAACCTAAGTTAAGATACTCTGCAAATTCTTTTTTTTGTTTGTTTGTTTGAAAGGCTGCTTTGGGAGGGAGCAAAGGGAAGCTGAATAGCAGCAGGAGAAAGGGTACTTAATCCCTAGGGTTGCCAGGTCTCTCTTCGCCACCAGTGGGAGGTTTTGGGGGTGGAGCCTGAGGAGGGCTGGGTTTGGGGGAGGGGAGGAACTTCAATACCATAGAGTCCAATTGCCAAAGTGGCCATTTTCTCCAGGTGAACTAATCTGTATCGGCTGGAGATCAGTTGTAATAGCAGGAGATCTCCAGATAATACCTAAAGGTTGGCAACCCTATTAATCCTCCACTCATCATTTCTCAGACTTGCTGGTCCCCAGTTGCTTTCCCCCCCAAAGCTTCCAAAGAAATTTTGAAGGCAAAAAGTCATTGGTAGGTGAGTTGATGTGGAAAAAACAAGAAACAATTTCCCCCACACTGACCTCTGCTGCTAGAAAAACCATCCATGGTAATCTGAAGCTTGTGACTAATAGCAGGACACATAGAAACACTCAAGTATGTATTGAGCACACACGGGCACAGTCCTGTGTGTTTAAACAACAGACAGTTAAAAAGAGTTCTTGTTCAAACAATGGACAGTTTCAAAAAGAGCTCATGTTTCACCCAGAACTAAAATGGAAAATTCATACCAGAAATCAAAAGCATTTGCAAAGTATCATGGCTGTGGCCTGTTACTAGAGTTGCCAACCTCCAGGTGGTGGCTGGAGATCTGCTAATACAACTGATCTCCAGGGGACAGAGATCAATACACCTGGGGAAATGGCAGCTTTGGAAGGTGGACTCCATTATACCCCACTGAAGCCCCTCCCCCACAAAACCCCACCCTCCTCAGGCTCCACCCCCAAAATCTCCATGTATTTCCCACCCCAGAGCTGGCAACCCTACCTGGTACTGTGGGTAAATTAATGAAAGGCCCACAACAGTACATAGAAGGGGTGCTAATGGAATGATCACTTTTCTGATGGGCAATAAAATTTATGGCAGCTACTTTGATTATCATAAAATTGCTCCATGATATGCATCCTTCAGAGAAAAACACAGTTTGATAGGTAAGAGAGAAGGAAGGTAGGTAGATGGTTTGAAACAGAAATGGCTTTCCATCATAGCTACTACTGTGGGAGGGGTCAGGGAAAGTGCAATCAAACTACGGTTCCTGTGTGGCTAGACAACAGCTCACATGCAATAATGTTATGAGCCAGCTGAGAACTGGTGGACAACAGATGAAATTCTTCTGAAAAGTCTGTAAACAAACTCATAAACAGGGCATCAGTTCCAAATATTTAAGAACATGTCCATCACTAGCATATATAAAACAAGGCTGTCTTTTTGTGTGTGTTAAGTGCCGTCAAGTCGCTTCGACTCATGGCGACCCTATGAATCAGTGTACTCCAAAATGTCCTATCCTTAACAGCCTTGCTCAGGTCTTGAAAACTGAGGACCATGGCTTCCAGCTATGTGAAGCAGCGGCCCCCGGACGTTAGCAGAATCGCGCCTATTGTTTCAGATAGTTAAGCTCATCATCGAGATTCTCCCGGTTCCTCCCGGGTTGCACAAGTCACTGGAATTAGAATAGATTTCCAAATGCTCACCACCCCACCCCGGCAGCCGACCATTAAGGTCTTTTGTCAGCTTTTGTCACCTGGGAACCTCGGAGGGGTAATCCAATCACCCTGCCCCCAGAGAAACAGTATATCTGGGTCACCCACACCCATAATGTTACCTTAGGTCTTTCCCTGGCATATCTGCTGTCATTCTGTTGGTCTGGGTTTTGCGCAGTCTAGCCACGATCCCTCCCACCTCACTGGTCGAGCCCACGGGAACCCCTATCCCTCGCCCTCTCTCTATTTTATTCTGTCTTTGTCTACTGGAACTCAGGACAATTCCTCTACAGGAAAAGGTATTGTATCACCCGTCATCGATCCCTGCCACATTGGCAACCGTCTCTTGCTCTCATTCTTTTGAATTCCTAGATTCTCTGTATGTGTTGTGTTGCACCATTGAATGCTTGAAAACAAACTCTCTTAATTCATATTCCCTGGTCTCTGTCGTTATTCTAAAGGTCACAAAATACAGGCTCTGGTATAGTTGGTTGCATCCCACTTTATAAATATTATAGTTACCGATTGCTCAGCTAATTTCCCCATTTAAAGAGCATTTCGGCTAACACATCTTAGGTTTGACCTCCAGGAAAACTTAAAATAAGGTGGGGGAGATTTGGAATATTTGCTTTGAAGGTTTGAAAAGGAAATCTCTACAAATGATTCAACAGATGATTGAACCAGAACAGACTATTCCTCTGAGATGGGTAGTTTGTCAAATTTCCAATGATTCCTTTGTATTAATATAATTACTAAGCAATCAATTTCAGTAACTGTAATCATGGACCTATATTTCATTCCTCAATTACCACCATTATTAGAATTGTTTCTAAATCATCACCTCCTCAAAGAACCCATTGCTAAAACGGTTTCTGAAAAGAGAACAATTCAATAATTACTCTCCATGTTACGCCAATTAGCCCAGTGGCAGCAGAGCAGAAAGGCATTCTAGCTCTCTGGGACTTCATCAGTGATCAGTAGAAACCTCAAAGTACTGGAAGACTAGTCACCCCCCTCCCATTAATTTAAAGGGAAACAATCTGTGCCCTTCAACAACGATTAATGTGAATGTATGAAACAATTTCAAGCCATAAAGATAAGAGGAAGTACATAAAGGTTCTTAGAATATCACATTGAGTTGACTGACTCACAGACAGCCCCAAACATATGTTCCGTATGGCATGTGATACTTTGTCCCTATGCAAAATAGGGCATTTACAGTGAATCAGGGCTTGCCTGAATGTATTTCTATGTAAATAGGGCAAAACTATATAACTGAAAGAGGTAATGAAACAGTAATCTGTTTTAGTGGTTTGTCAATAGATAAACATCCTCATATGAATCAATCTAAACAAAGGTTACATCGAGCATTTGGTCAAATCATAAAGCTTGACTAAATATCCTGTTGAATGTGAAGACAGCTTCAAACTACTTCAAAGCCAGGGATGTCCCTTTGCACAACAAAAGATCTGGCCTGAACGTTAATATCATGGCAAAGTGGGGTGGAAAGCCCATTTCAAAAGAAGACAGCTCTTGCTTACTCACACGCACACACAAACACCCATACACTGAAGCCATGGAACCTCCAGTGACTTTACTTATACTTGCTTATCTTCATATATGTGAGTATTAGGAGTTAGATTTTGTTGTGTTTACTTGAATACTGCTTATACCTGAACCTGTTATTTTATACTGAAATAAAGTTTAAAGCTTTTACATGTGTGGTTTTGCTTTTGCAAGGGTCCAACCCAGACTTGGCCATGGATACCTTAAAGGGGGATTGAATTCCAGGGTCCAGGTATGAGACAGGGGAATTAAAATCAACCAGGCTGGTGAGGTACTACCAGCAAGGTTTTGACATGGTTACACATGTGGAACTGAAGTTAGAACTCCTACCCACCCACCCCCATTAGCTTTAATTACATTTTAAACACTATTCAGACTGTGGGTTGGTGAGACATCTAATATCCTTTTGTAAATGCTTCTTTGCTGCTGTGGACATTAAAGCTATAGACATAACAGATAATGTTTTTAGAAAATATGTCACCAAAATCAGTCCCAATGATCCTAGTTTTTCTCATTCAGCACTACCACATAATCAATCTGCTCCTGCTTTTATGCTAGGTAAAGGTACAAGGGTACACTGAAACAGATTTCTTACTGATGTACTTACTAAAGATTTATTGTGATATCAATTTTCATGAACTACAGCCCACTTCATCAGATATGTCCTATATTGGTTCATATATGTATGTGTTTACAAACATAAAATTACAAAATTAGAGGCATGGTTTGAATCAGGGTCATACAGGGGCAGGTGGAATCTTTGTCTTGGGTCCCATGGTAGCCCTGGTTCAGGGCAGTGTACTGACTCACAAATGGAAACCTGTCTGTGACTAGGGCTGTTGAAAAAAAATTCAATAAAATTCAGATTTGGCAAAATTTGGCCTGTTTTGATTTGGGAAATGCTGAAGTCTGAACTCCCCCCGATTCGGATCCATGGAATTCAGCGCGAGATTTGGAGTTCGGGAAAAATTTTGGCCGTTTAAAGCCATAAAAAACACATTCGCGCCTTTCTGCGGCTCCGGGGGGGCATTTTTGAAGGCAGAGATCCCAAAATTTCAGCGTAGCTTGAGGGGACCCTTCTTGCAAGAACCCCCAAGCTTTGTAAAGATTGGGTCAGGGGGTCCCGAGATATGGGGCTCGGAAGGGGTCCCCCACATAATTTCCAATTAGAATCAGGTGTCTTTTTTACAGGGTGAGGGGAGCTGAATTTTGCAGCCCACAATATTTGGAGTACCAAATTATCCAACAGGGAACTATGTGATAGAACTAATGCCTGTGTGATAGAACTAATCCACAATGATGGACAATTTAGGAAACTCCAAAGGGATAGCCATGATTGTCTATTGTAACAAAATTAAACAGAAGTCCAGTGGCACCTCAAAGATTGAAAACATCCCAGCACAGCTCTTCCAGTAGTAAAGCCCTCCCTGCACAATCCTAAACACAAACACTGCAATCAATGTGACTTCCTATTCACACAGGCCTTTGATGCCAACATTCTGATGATTTCCAGCAGAGTTCCAAGCTAGCCTCTACTCCTCAAAAATGTATGCTGGAATAAAGATGTGCTAGCCTTTAAGGTATCACAAAACTCCTTTTAGCCTTTAAGGTATCACAAAACTCCTTTTGTTTTCCTTGCAACAGGTTCCCCCTTTTTTTAAAAGCAGCCAAAAAGGTGTCAACACAGCACTTTGATTTGTGAGTCTCTGAGCATCACAGCATCGTTGCATGCTGGGAACTTCTGGAATATTATATTTTCAAGTTCTATGCCTGGAACAGCCCGTTTAAATGTTCTAAATTCTAACAAATTACATTTCCAAGTGTCCGGGAGATCACAGTAACACACAATGAATGCATTTCCATACTCTTCAGGTATGGAATTAAATAGCAGAAATATGATTGTTTGTTGGAAGACGGCAGTTCAAGACAGTTGCATATTATACATTACCATGTTATACATGATGGCTTTGCACTGCAGTCCTCTGAGATTGTAATGAATAAAATCTTGACAACATTCTTTCCTGCATTAATCATTTTAAGCTGATCCTACAGGATACAAGGGCAAATTAAATTCTATTTGCAATTTCATGCATGGAGCACAGGAGCGGGCGACTCCTGAGCTAGCAGTTTTTCAGTAAGACAAGCGTGTAAGTTGCAATTATGCAGCTACTTTCTCCCATGTGCCAGCTCTCTTATTACTGCCAAATTTGTAAATGAAAATGTATGAATGGTATTAAATTCACCTTCAAGGAGGGAGCAAATTAAAATGAATAACATCAGACCATGTTTGTAAGGGGAAAGCCCACACTTTGAATGCTGAAAATGACAAACGGAGAAGGCCCTTGTTATCTTGAGGTGGCTTCTTTAGATTGATCTTCCTTGGTTGACCTGACACCACCTGCCAGAAAGGGAAAGGAGGGATTACAACAAAACCCGTTTTCTTCCTTCAGAAGAGTTCCTGTGAGCAGAGCTGCCTCCCATTCTGGATGACGTCCAAAATGGCTCACTTTAATTTAGCCCTTGTCTACAATTATATTACCCATTGCGTTTCTCCTCTAAAAACGTATCTTCCTTAAAGGAATGACGCACTGGCTTGTTTACCAACCACTTGCTTGTTTACCAGTCATCTTAAAACACCACCTTTGATGCCTTTGCCTAAAAGCCAAGAGATCTGTTATTTTCTATCCTTTGCTTTGTTGTAGGATTTCTACAATTATCTTAGAACATACTCAATCCCAAAGACCATTTTTAGGTGAGATGGTGCAGGAATGTATGCAATAATGCATGCGGTGCTCTGAACACACAAAAATATGCTGTGTAACTCTTTTATGTTCCTCTCTTCCCTGAATAGTAGGAACTTCCAGACTTTTAAAGGGCCCATTGCCTGATGAGCTGAGAGTACCAGCAATGTATGGTGTATCCTTAATATCTTGTCATTTTTACAAGCTGAATACAGGGAAACTGGCAAGCACTTGCACCGTTAGCCTGTAAAGCAGCACAGTTGCCACAAAACCAACCACACACCTCTGCTGATGTCATGAGTCAGCCTGCAGAGACCTCCTCTGACGAAGGGGAAATAGAAGCCAGAACATCCTCAGGCAGAAGTCCCACAGCAACAAACACAGGGCCTACAGCCTGCCAGAATAGAGGATCAGCCAAAGTCAGGAGATGACTTACCATGTCTGCAGCCTGCCAGTTCAAGGACTCCAGTTGGACCTGACCCCTTACAACATGCAGTATCTCCAGAGGCCTCGCCAAGGCCACTGGAGCAGAGAAGAAAACAGGTCTGTCTGGCATCCCACAGAGACGGCAGAGTGCTAGACTGAAGGCTTTACAGAGGAAAATGATGAGGAAGAGCAAGGCTGACGCACCACCTGTGAACTCAGCCTAATCAGCATCAGCTGGCTCTACTACAGCAGCAGGAGAAGGGATTTAAGCCATCAGTTCGGCTTGGCTGTTGTGCAAGCAACTTGTCACCAACCTCTTTGTGTACAGGCCTTGTTTTCCTGCTATACTTTGGATTCCTGGTATCCTGACTTCTTGGACTGACTTTGACTAACGCCTCAGACTTCCCTTGCCGGTATTGAGATCTTGGACTTTGCCTGAACTGTGAATGACCTTGGACTGTTCCCCGCCAGCCCTCGCTCCTTGCCTGCACCATGACAGCCGAGCAGCTACAAAAGTCCAATTTTTGTTTCTTTTGATGATTTCGTTTCAACTGCCAGAGTGTGCCCTCAGCCCATACTAAATCAGGCAGGGTGGGACCAATAGTTAGTAGCTGACAGCCATTACAACCCACCAATGTACACTTAAGCAGACATCATTCAGGCATCAGTCTCCATTAAGGAAACATCTTTAGCAATTAGCCTAGAGATGGTTCTCTCTTTATTTGTCACAACACAAGGGCATCCCCGTTAGCATTATTAAGCAGCTTCAGCTGTTGTCAACCAGGCAGTTGGCTGTGCTGCATTTGCCAAGATCCACTCCCCCCTACATACATACACATACACACACACACACACTTTTCTTCAGTATTAAAAGTGGCTGCCCTTGCTTGAAGTAATCCACAATCAAAAGGCCCATGAGAATCAATGCAAGAGGAATGGATGGGCCACTAGCTCTGCTCCATTTTAGAAACTGTCCTTGCATGATGCATCAGTGCGGCAGGAATGCCTGACACTCTGCTGCTTATCCCAGGAGGTCAGAACTTCAAGGAGTTCAGTACTTCAAATAACCATCTTCAAGTATTTGAAGGGCTATCATATAGAGGGTGGGGCTGAGTTGTTTTCTGTTGCCCCAGAAGGTTGGACCAGAACCAATGGGTTGAAATTAAATCAAAAGAGTTTCCGGCTAAATTTTAGGAAGAACTTTCTAACAGTTAGAGTGGTTCCTCAGTGGAACAGGCTTCCTCGGTCACTAAAGACTACTTAGAGAAGACACAAAGGCTAGGATTTCATAAAGCAGAATTTGTGACTGACTGAATTGTTTATTTAAACAATTACCTACTGAGTGGAGCAGTTACTCAGCAAGGACAGGCTGGATGAGGAGTGACACTTAATCAGGCTGTGTGAGAATGTGCATGTTTGAAACGCCAATTGCAGTGTACAGTTAGGAAGGAAGACAGTGAAGCAACATTCTGAACACCCACAAACGGATTTACAGACGATTGCATTGATCATAAAAAAAAAAAAACCAATTCCCTTGCTCATGACCAACGAACAGGATGTGAGCAGAAATGATGGGTGCTAGAGCATCTGCACATAGTATTGCAAACTCTGGCTTGGGAATTGCTGGAAATTTAGGGATGGTGCATGGGGAGGACAGAATCTGGGGATAGGAAGAAGCTCAGTGGATATGTGATGCCATAAACTCCAGCCTCCAAAGCTGCCATTTCCTCCAGGGAAAGTGATCTTTGTAGTATGCATTCTAGGAGGTTGTAACCATAACCCCTCTATCAATGATTTGAAGACATGGAGGGTGTGGAGGCTTGGATTCACCTTCTAAAGCAGCCACAAAAGCATCAGTTTTGCTAGAAACTCCCCTGGATAGGGTTGTCAGTTCCAGGTGATGACGGGAGATCTCCCACTATTACAACTGATCTCCAGACGACAGAGATCAGTTCGCCTGGAGAAAAGGGCTGCTTTGGAAGGTGGACTCTATGGCATTATACCCCGCTGAAGTCCCTCCCCTCCCCAAATCCTACCCTCTTCAGGCTCCACCCCCCCAAAAAAAATCTCCAGGTATTTCCCAACTCAGAGCTGGCAACCCTACTCATGGAAAAACAGGATGGCTGAAAAAATAAAGATGCCTTCTTTCTCTGCTTCCTTGTGCTCCTCCTGCACATCTGCACAGCTCAGGATTCTCCTCCACTCCCCCCACCAAGGAAACATTTCACCCACATCAGGGGACACATCCCCAGAGTAGGGCATGACCCCTTTAATTAGGGTTGACAATCTCCAGGTATTAGCTGGAGATCTCCCGCTATTACAACTGATCTCCAGCCGATAGAGATCAGTTCACCTGGAGAAAATTGCCACTTTGGCAATAGGACTTTATGGCATTGAAGTCCCTCCCCTCCCCAAACCCCACCCTCCTCAGGCTCTGCACCCAAAATCTCCAGGTATTTCCCAACCAGGAGCTGGCAACTCTACCTTGAATTCCAGATAGTTTTTTTTTTCCAACAGGGGCAGGACATACAGTAGACTACACTTCACTCTACAGGCTACTGAAGCATTCATTTAGTTCCTGTGTTGTGGCTTCTTCTTGTTGTTTGGTCTTGTGTTGAGTCACACAAATCTAAGGCCCTCCTAATTATCCTGGATCCTTGCCATGCCTTGTCAATATGCCCCTTTGGGCATTGGCTCAGAATAAGAAAAGCAGTCAGGGCAACTGATGCATGTGATGGGCCTGGTGTACAGCTGAGTCCCTGGCAAAGGATCCTCAGAATGTTCTCTAATTTTTCAAAACGGCGTGAGTCTTAAATTACTTGGGGTTTTAGGAAGTTGTGCATCTGCAATATAAAATGGTTCATATCCTGTTTATTCTAGAAGGCAGGGCTGCCAATTTTTTACCCCGAAGTAGTGGCATGCTGCCCTGACCTGGATGGCCCAGGCTAGCCTGATCTTGTCAGATCTCAAAAGCTAAGCAAGGTCAACCCTGGTTAATATTTGGATGGGGGACCACCAAAGAATACCAGGGTTGCTGTGCAGAGGAAGGCACTGGTGAACCACCTCTGTTAGTCTCTTGCCATGAAAACCCCAAAAAGGGGTCACCATAAGTCGGCTGTGACTTGACGGCACTTTACACACACACACACAGTGGCATGCTATCAGAGGGCAAAAAGAGAGGAGCAAAAAGTGACTTTCTACCCCAGCTTCCCTGCCGGTTTGCGAGCTGGCAGAGGGAGTCTGGGGAGAAAGTACTCTCGTATTTACAGGACAATAAGGGCAAAAACACATGGGAGGGTTTGACTTGGATTTGCTGCTCTCTGAACACACATTTTCCCCAGCCAAATTCCCAAAACTCAACAATAAGCCCCCATGCAAAGTTTTGAGAATTCAGATGGGGAAAATGTTCATCTAGAGAGCAGCAAATCCAAGGCAAAACCTCCCATTCATTTTCGCCCTAAGACTAGTCCACCCTGGCCTGGATAGACCAGACTAGCCCGATCTTGGCAGATCTCAGAAGCTAAGCAGGGTCGGCCCTGGTCGCTATTTGGATAGGAGACCACCACAGAATACCAGGGTCGCGACACAGAGGCAGGCAATGGCCAACCACCTCTGAATGTCTCTTGCCTTGAAAACCCTATGGGGTCTCCATGAATCAGCTGTGACTAGGTAGGGGGGGAAAGGCTGTACCGCTACAGGAACTATTGAGTGTCCCAAAATATATCAGAGAACAGAGTGCCAGACTGCCACACCCTTTCGTGCCATTGTTTACTAATTCCTTTTACATTAAAACAAGATAAGTAAAGGTAAAGGTCCCCTGTGCAAGCACCAGGTCATTCCTGACCCATGGGGTGATGTCACATCCTGACATTTACTAGGCAGACTTTGTTTACGGGGTGGTTTGCCTGTGCCTTCCTCAGTCATAAAACAAGATAAGCCCTCTTTATAAGAGAGAAAGCAACCGAGAGAGAAAACAGAAGAAGCAGGGGAGACTTTTGAAAGAATATTTTCTGTTTTTCTCCCAGGTAAACACAAGGGATACATTGATCACTGTTCATTTTAAGAAGACTGATGTTTGAAATCCGAAGTACATCTCTTTTGCATGTCAAGTCACACAGCGAGATAAGAAATTAGCAAACAGGGGCCTGGCAGAGAATGCCTACTTTGGTTGCCTACCTGAAAAAATGTGTTAAGACAATATGCAAGAAAAGGAAAACAGTTTTTTGGTGTACGTAGGAATGATTTCCAGCAGAGGAGCTTTCGTTGTCTCTCAAAGGCAAGCTTTACAGTGTCCTCATTCTCTCCAGCCAGCCAGGTCTTTGAGCAAGGCCTCAGTGCTTCAGCACCTCCTGCCTAAAGCAGGCTCTCCAACAGAGATTTACTGTTACCATCTGACCCTTTAAGGCAACAATCTGTCACATCTCTGAGATTAACTGTATCTGTCTAGGTTGACAGGGGCTCATACTGCTAATATTCTATGATCTACCGTCCTAATGGCACTTTTCATTTGTGGAGGAACCATGTGTGTCGGCTAAAGCACTGCGACATCACACAAGCATTTAGAACTGTTCAAGGCGATTTATTGTGACCCTATGCATACCAAAGCACAGCACTGCATGCTGGATCAAGTCTTACCTCAGCAATGGAGTCATTGTGTGTTCCTTAGTCAGCTTCCTGCTATATAATGGGAACAACAGTATGCTACTGCAGAGGGCTATTAAGCGCTTTACAGACTGAATTTTTTTTTTTTTTTGGCTATTTAGATCTGGCTTTTCTCCTCAACAGGGATCCAAAGTAGCTTCCAACATTCTCCCCATTTTATCCTGACAACCACCCTATGAGGAAGGTTAGGTTAAAAGAGAGTGACGGGCCCATGTGAGGTTCCATTGCATGGTGGGAACCTTGCTGGCTTTCCAAAGTGGCTTATAATTAGTACTTTAGAAATAAAAATGCAAAGGGTGTAATGAAACCTCTCTCACTCTCTTATTCTCTCTTGCTCTGCACTCACATGCACAAATGTGTAGTTTAGCTACCAAAATGCATGTACTGCCATTGTTAGGGCATGGACCCATGCTCCTGCTCACAACACTGATTACTGCATTAAAATATTGATGATGCCCATTGAACCAAAAATTGGCTTCACACAATTGGTGCAAGCAACCAACAACCCCTTACCTAATTAACATAACATCAAAACCATTGTAAGGTCAAAGCTGCTTACAAGTGATATTTAGACAGAGCCAGTTAATACCTTCTGTTAACCTCGAGTTCCCTTTTCTGTGAATGGTTATTGCTAGCAGTGTGATAGATACCATCACTCTCAAGACTTTGGAAATTGTGCCTCTCCCCGACGAACAGTGGATTTTCAGAGAGTTGGACAAATCCTTTCCATTGCAAGTGACATAAAATGCCTTTCCCTTAATTTCTCAGTATACAGAATTAGTAGTAGTAGAAGAAGAGTTGGTTTTTATATGCCGACTTTCTCTACCACTTAAGGGAGAATCAAACCGGCTTACAATCACCTTCCCTTCCCCTCTCCACAACAGACACCCTGTGAGGTGGGTGGAGCTGAGAGAGTATGACTGGCCCAAGGTCACCCAGCTGGCTTCGTGTGGAAGAGCAGGGAAACAAATCCAGTTCACCAGATTAGCCTCCACCGCTCATGTGGAGGAGTGAGGAATCCAACCCGGTTCTTCAGATCAGAATCCACCGCTCCAAACCACCGCTGTTAACCACTATACCAGGCAAGGTCAGTCTTCCACAACTTTCATGCCACAAGCACACAAAAGACATATCAAAACTTAAAATGAATGGAGGGTTCTGAATGACTCCTCCCAAACCAATGAGAAAACAATAAAATATGTTCATGGGAATTAGAGTTTTTATTAAAACCATTTCTCCCTGGGGGGGGGGAAATCAATTGGATGCTTCAGACACCATGAGGATGCCGTCCAGGACAGCTTGTGCAACAAACACACACACATCTTCTAGCGGCATGCCAGTTCTATTGTTTTCTTCCCCTCACTTGATCATTCCTCAGATTATAAATGAAGCAGAGAGACAGAACAGCCACTTCTGAGCCAATTAAAGGCACCTTGTCAAGCCTCCAGCGTCAGCTTCTGTGGTCTGATATTGATTCAGGGTTCTCAGCTGCAAAGCTCTGTCCAGGAACACCTACTGGAAATTATAACACTAGACATAACAGTAAGGACCCCGTACATTTGGTGGGTGTTTTGTAAAAGCAGCTGTGTCCTTTGTGTGCTAATAATAATTGGCCAGGGCCCCAGTCACACAAAAGAGCCATCTTGTTGAAAGCAATAGATCAGTATCTGTCACTATTGTCAGGATCAACATCTAACTTGTCCCATTATAGGCAGTTCCACTTACATGGCTAAATAAGAGCTGGGACCTCCTCCTCTTTCTCCTCCTCACATGCATTCATGTTTTCCAAGGCTATGGATAGGTATGGTTGCACTGGTTTTTTTGCTCCAATACCGCCAATAAAGACTTGAGACAACATTATGGGTTAAACTAGTTTATTTAAATCTTCTGATCTACACCATCAATTAAATTGTGCTAATACTTTAATTGAGGGCAGTCTGTGCTAGGCATGGCTGCCTTCTTCTGGCAAATCCACCCTGGCTCCAAATTTGGCCAGCAGCTACTGCTGGCCTTATTTATCCCAGCCCACATGTAAAGTGCTGAGAGATGCCAAGTCCCATCCCCCTACCCTGATGCTCCATAAAACTGCTACCAGGTTCAGAGAGATGTTGCTCAGCACCAAAGGTGCTCCTTCACAGGCCCCATCCCAATGTAAAGCCAATGATGGTCTGCTCAGGACATGCCCTCCATCACGTTAAGCCTTGCTTAACACCCCTTGCCCTTCCTGCTGATTATAACATTAAACCAGCCATGGCATAGATTAGCTAGCTACTCCACACACCCCTCAGTGGAGAGATGGATGCCATCATCCCTGTACAGGTGAGGCATATCGAATCTAATTGAGGAATGGGGTATATATACACCCCTACCCACCAATATCTCCTTGTGCACAAGCCTATTGACCTTGTACCATGCTCCATCAATTTCTGCCTGCTTAGATGCTCCTCTGTAGCTCTGTCTCTGTAAAGGCTCAGTCCAGACGATCACTATCCCTGAATGTAACTCGATCCCTAATTATCCTATGCCTTAGCACAAAACCTTGGGTCTGTACAAGGTTATTTTACCCAGGTGCAGTACCATGACTTCAGGACAGCTGCCCTCCCTCAAGACCTGATGGAGAGAAGGCAGAAGTTGGCCCCACAACATCCCTATCCTACTGTGCTGCTGCACACTGGCAAGGAGGTACAAGCCCAAATGCATCCTGAAATCACTGGAGGTGGCCTGTCTGCTTGCCCAAAATATGATGGAATGGCCTAGTACAAGAACTCTGACTGGGCTCCTTGATATGCCTGCGCCTGTAAAATAAAATGGAACACTTTAATCAAAGGTAAGTTTCAAACGCCTTTGACTTCCATTTTGCAATCCTCTGAATTTCTTCCATTGGCAACTCTATATTTGCCACCGTGGAAGCCACTCCAATACAAACTGTTGCATCAACAGAAAACCATCACTGAGCTGAAAAAGATAACCAGGGGCTTTCAACTCCATGTAAGGCACAAGAGTCTGCACTGGGCATAGCCGGGGATCCTTAGCGGTCAGCAAGTCTACACGGAACCTCTTCCCATGCTGAACTGTTTTAGACCTGCAAATCACACAGCGGAGCTGGAAACCATTGAGCATATATATTTTTAGATGTCCCCTTTACAAGTCAACCCGCTTCAATATTATTGAACCTTTGATTAGGAAAATGGGCTCTGTTGATGAGGGTGAATGGACCAAAAGGTTTCTGCTGGGAGACAGCTCACCAATCATCACCCAGGCTGCAAAATATTGTGCAGTAGCAAAGAAGCTAGGTCGCCTCAATGTTCCCTAATCTGTGGAAGTGTAAAATTGGGTGATTCCTAATTTTATTGGCTTAGGTTTTAAACATCTACCGTACTCTGTATGGTCAGTTTCTGTTTTATCTGTTTTAACTGGCATATTAGCTGCAAATGAAAATTTGTATGTGACCAGCAAATCAGCAGCCTAGCCTCTTCCTTAAAAAGGCCCACATCCTCCAACTGGAAGGCAGTTAGCAAAGCATCCCGTTGCGAAGCTGCCAGCAACTTACTTATCCTTAAAGCTGCATAAAATGTCATCAGAGCTGAAGCATGAAACATCCCTGTCTCCACACTTCCCCTAAAATGGGTATTACAACCCTGCATTAACAACAACAACATCTCCAATGTAACCCACCACCGGGGATCCTTCACCTGAGGCCTTTCCCTTATCCATCCCTCAGCCTTATGCCTAACCCTAAAATCACCAGTAGAATCCCGAAGACCCTCTGATTTAGCATGAAATGCTAAATATTTAACATAAAATGCTAACTATCATTTAATAGTCTTAGGGGTTAACCCTTTCTTTTTCAATGCTACCAAAAAAACAAAAAAACCACCTCTGTACATGAGCCAACAGCAGTGGCCAATCTTTCTCTAAACCCAACTAATAATGACCTTGAGTACATCCAGATGAGAGCATGCAGAACACACACAGACCAAATGGCCCCAGCCTATACCCGCACACACACACACACACACACACACACACACACACACACACACACTATGGAGCGTGCAGATTTAAATTTCTTTTAAGGACTTGAGCTTGGCCAGGGAAAGCCCAAGCTGCACTCAGCCCTGCCTTCCTTACACAAAAGGAGGCAATTATAACTACCGGCCCCTTCTAACCCCTTCCGACTGCTGTTAGAAAATAAAATTGAATTCACTGTTGCTGCCAGCAACAAAGTTATTGAAGGCAAGATCACTGCATTGCATGGCTACTGCCTCCCAAGGTGATTTTTTAAAAACATATTTCCGGGATCCTGAGCCAAAAAAGCTTCCTCCCATCCTCCAATCTGCCTAACCCCTCTTCTCTCTCTCTCTCTCTCTCTCTCTCTCTCTCTCTCTCTCTCTCTCTCTACAAATAAGCAAAGGACAAAGTGGAAGAGAATACGAAGGAGGAGGGCAAATGGATTTACAAAGACTCAATCATACACCAAACACTTAGGCTTGCCAACCTCCAGGCGTCTCACTCTTGTCGTCCCAAGAAAAAAGGAAAGGTACACTCCTTCAAACTTTGAATGAATATTGCACGGAACAATCAAAAGGCTTGAGAAAGTCTATACGAAACGGAACTTTACCGGATTTCCATTGCTACTCTACTCTTGGTTCCTGGTGCTGTATGAAGTGACTGTTAAGTACATCACAGATTACGAATGAATTTAGCCGAGCGCTGCCGCATATGCTTACAATTTGTATATGTATTTGTCTTCGAACTTTGTTCTAATGATATATCTGTTGCGTTAGAAGTGGCTTTGTTTCCAATGTTCTAATACATTATTCTAACTGCAAGTTTTGCATTGTGACTTTCCTGATTTGGATATTTCTGTTTAAGTGCCATATTTTGAATTCTACACTCCTGTAAGCACTTATTAGCTGTTTTTTGAATACAACCTCCAGGTAATAGCTGGAGATCTCCTGCTATTACAACTGATCTCCAGCCGAGATCACCTGGAGAAAGTGGCCACTTTGGCAATTGGACTCTATGGTATTGAAGTCCCCTCCCTAAACCCTGCCCTCCTCAGGCTCCACCCCCCAAAACCCCTGCCGGTAGCGAAGAGGGACCTGGCAACCCTACAAACACTCAAGCAAATATTATCACAACATTAAAGCAGCCACACACAGATCACACTCTTCCATGCAACTAGGGTTGACAGGTGCCCAGTGGTGGCAGCCAAACCCCCAGCAATCCACCCCCCTGCCTACTGACCAGCTGAGGGTCGGGGGGGGGGCAAACGTGCATGTGTCTGTGCATGTGTCTGCATGTGTCTGCATGTGTCTGTACACATGCATGTGTCTGCATGTGTCTGTACACACTGCGGCATGTCACTTCTGGACCGGAAGTGCTGCATCACGAGGGAGTTTGAGTGGTATAAGGCCCCTCGCGCAGCAGTGCCAACACATGTGCGTGTCACTTCCGGTTTACAACCGGAAGTGACACGCACATGTGTTGGCACTGCTGCACGCGCATGATCCCTTCAGCTCTGCCTTAAAACCCTCCCGCCAGAGGAGAGCAGGGACCTGGCAGCCCTACATGCAACCAAAAGGCAAATGATAATGGCGTGCTATCCAGCCAAAAGATCTTGAAGACACACTCCCACAGCACTAGTGCTAGCATGTTCTGAGTCTCAAAAGCTGCTGCATGAGGTTGAGGGAGCAATAAGAAGCCTCTCCCTGCTCCTCCCCCATTGGATGGCTGTTTCCTCCTTCAGTCAATCAGGCCTCGAGCTTCATTTGAAGCTGGACTGGAGCAAATCAATCCACAGCTCAATGGCCATGAATGCCTCTTTTTAAACTTTTGGCTGATGGTATTTTCTTATGCAAATTAATGAAGTACACTTTTCAAAGGTGAACAGCATTGGGGCTTGGAAAGGGCTTTCCAGTGGGATATGGCTGTTTTATCTTTTATCAATGTAGCTCACTACATTGGCCTGAAATCATACGCATTCGTCTTGTGTAGTACTGATACCCTTTTACTGAGTTCTCCTTTTGCCAAAAAACTGGATGTGTGCGTTCTGTTTCTTGGAAATACTGTGGCTTTTCATACAGTCAGTCTGGCAATGGATTGCTACCCTCCAGAGCAGCACATGAAAGAATACATGGTTAGCTGATATTTGAGGAGGGGAGCAGGAAATATAGAAAGCAAGGAGCATCATGGTGAGTCACCTCCGTGCTCACATCCTAACTTATTCAAGAGGGCCAGAATTATTATGTCATTATAGGCCCAGTGTCAGCACTCACCAGGATCCCAGGAAGGCTGAACTTGTGAAATTGCCTTATACTGTGTCAGAGGCCCTTCTAGCTCAGTGCTGTCATTCATGACTGACAATGAATCTCTGTGGGGGTCTCATCCAGAAGCAGGTCTTCCACCAGTGTGTGCAACCAGATGATTAAGGGTGTGCATATTGGGTTTGTGTGTGTGTGTAAAGTGCCATCAAGTCACAGCCGACTTACGGCGACCCCTTTTGGGGTTTTCATGACAAGAGACTAACAGAGGTGGTTTGCCAGTGCCTTCCTCTGCATAGCAACCCTGGTATTCCTTGGTGGTCTCCCATCCAAATACTAACCAGGACTGACCCTGCTTAGCTTCTGAGATCTGATGAGATCAGGCTAGCCTGGGCCATCCAGGACAGGGCGCATATTGGGTTTACCAAACTTAAAAAAAACCACCCCTAAAAGGCCTTTTTGGCTTCTTTCGGGTTTAATGTCAGCTGAATATTAAAATTGGGAATCAAGCCTATGTTGGACAACTGATTGCCAAAAAAGCCAAATAGGTATTTGGCTTTTTTCGACTTCAGCTTTCCTCAAGCATTTTCCTATGGAAATTTTTTAATGTTTTTTTTGGTGTGTGTGTGGGGGGGGGGGGCATTTTCTACGTAGAGTCAACAAATTCACCACATAGCTGCAAGGGACTCTCTTTGCATGAACTCCAAAGTTTGGTAAAGTTTGGGGTAAGGGGTCCAATTTTATGGACCCCTTTTATTTTACAGTTTTTGATAATTGACACCTCAGGACTGGGGGAGGTAGCTGCCTCGGCTGTCTTGCGGGCTGGATAAGAGCCCTCAAGGGGCTGGATCCGTCCCCTGGGCCCCCTTACGTTTGACGCCCATGCTTTAAAAGAGTTCATGTCACAGAGAAGAGCAGGATCTGGATCAAAATCTAAGGGTACAGAGGGGAGAAGTAACTTGTTTAAGATGTAATAGATGAGCCAGGCATTAGAAAAGCCAGAAAGAGAACATGACTTGCTTGCTGAATGCAGCAACACAGTATCTAGTAAGATTATATTATGACACTGTTCTACTTGTATGGATTCTTGTTGTATCTACGGTTGCCAACTGCCTGGAGAAAGAAAGTCCTATCCTGTTAATTGAGTTTTAATGTGTAGAAATGGGCAGCTGAAGCTTTTCCTTGCCCCATTAAGTATCCTGTGAGTCTGCTTTTAGTAGATATATATTTTTAAATCCTTTTGCTATTAGGTACTGTTTGAGCGAGATTGACATCTCACTTAATGTAGCTTATTCCCAGGTAACAATTATTATTGTATTCAGAGTAACTGAAAGCCAAGTGACTTGTTTTGTTATGATATTTGTTTTGGATCAGGGTCATGGGGGGCCCAGATGGAATTTTTGTTTGGGGGGCCATGGTGGCTCTTGGCAGCTCTGGAGGGCAGGTGGCCCACCTGACAAGGGGACTTGGACTGGTGGACAAGGCCTGAGCATAGAATGTGACACCTGTATGACTGTAAAACTATAAAACTTTAATACAGAGCCAGTTTGGTCAGTGTAGTGTTGTGTAATGGTCAGACCCGGATCTGGAAGATACAAGTTTGAATCCCCTGTCTGCCATGGAAGCTTGCTGGGTGACCTTGAGCCAGTCGCATACTCTCAACCAAACTTACCTCATAGGGTTGTTGTGAGGATAAAGTGGTGAAGATTGATGTAAATTGCTTTGGGTCACCATTGTGCAGAAAGACAGTGTATAAATGAAATAAATGAATCAATAAATAAGTTATGAAGAACAGTGTTCAAATTACTGAGATGTCTCTCTGTTCTCTTCTGAGATAGCTCCTTAACTTCAATTTTTAAAAGACTACTTGAAATTAGTTTTGGCTTCCCTAGTGCTTTGCTCTCTGCTGAAACAATTCAGCCAGTACAACAACAATGGGCCCAGATATTCTGCAAGGAAAGCAGAGTTAAAGCAATTGGCAGCTACTGCCAGAGGCTTTTACATGGATGTTTATCACACTATTAGCTCTGGCTGACTAAAGATAGATTAAAAATTCAGCATGGCTTAAAATGAGAACAGGTTTGTGTCCATCTGAATTGAAATGGGGCTATACCTTAACTTAAGTGAGATTTTTGGATAGCATGAAGTAACAGTTTTAGGAGGGGGAGGGGGAAGCTCACTACACTAAGAAGTCTTGAGAATTCCCTGATGTTCCTGAGGTAATGTCACCAGCTGCATAATCCACCAAAAACATATGCCCTGCTGCTATGCATGGGAGTTCTGCAATCTCCCACAATGCCCATTTATTTCAATGAGCTTCGCACATGTGAAGTGCCCCCTGCAGTACACCTAATATTTCTAGTCCTTTAGCATTTTTATGTTTCATTGTTAATTCTCAATGGATATTTATATGCTATATAAAGTTATATGATTAGCCAGTACACAAAACCACAAGGCAGATATCTGTATTAGGTTGACAAGTGTCCTTTCAGACCTTGTTGACACAATCCCATTGTGATTCTAATGATGGGATTCTTCTGAAAATGTGTAGTGGAGATGGTGCCGACATTGGGACTGGATGCCAGATTTAAGGAATTGAAATGATCTAAAGCCATTACTGCCTTTCCAGAAAACAATTGACCGTCAAAGGGATGACTCCTATGGGGGGGGGGGGAGAGAAGAGAATCAAGTATCTGGTTACTCTCAAACCTTGCTATGAAAGCCGTTACTAACTATCACAGGTTGTAAAATTATTATCTTTTTATTTCAAAGACGGATAAGATGTGGGAAGGACAGGCAGCTTGGTGTAACTTATTCAACAGTGGAATCCGCTACCTAGGGAGGTGGTGAGCGCCCCCTCACTGGCAGAGGCAGGACAAGCACTTGCAGGGATCCTGGATTAAGCAGGGGGTTGGACTAGATGGCCTGTATGGTCATTCCAACTCTATGATTCTATGAACTGATCTTATCTCAGAAGCTAAGCAGGGTCGGTAGCTGGATGGGAAGACTCTGCAGAGGAAGGCAATAGCAAACCACCTCTGCATCTCATTTCCCTTGAAAGCTCCTTGCTGGGGTCACCATAAAGTTGGTTGCGACTTGACAGCACATATATGCATAATAACAAGTGGGCGACTGAGACTTAGTATCCAGCTTGCTGGGGGTAAAGTGTAGGTGACTGGGGAAGGCAATGGCAAACCACCCCATAAACAGAGTCTGCCTAGTAAATGTGTGGATATGACATCACCCCATGGGTCAGTAATGACCCAGTGCTTGTACAGGGGACTATCTTTACCTTTACCTTTAACTGAGAAAGAAGCTGGGAATGAATTACCATTGTTTCCAAGGCATCTATAGATAGTGCTACTAGGGATGCTTTAAACACCCACTAGTCTTGAATGGGATTTTTTGAGTTTTTGAATGGACTGTTCATATGTTTGATGGATCATTTCAGGCTGTTTGGAAGGTTGCTTCAATCTATTCCTTCTTAACTGTGCAGTAAATTTCTATCAGCCTTTCACTCATGTGTACTCTCACATAGCCCAGTTGAAATCTTCCCTGTCCTTGCTGCAGTATTTCACTGCTTGGCAGACAGATGTTTAAACAGACAATTAAATTACAAGCCTGTTGGGTTTTGAAGGCAATAGGGGTTCAGAGGTGCTTTGCCATTGCCTGCCTCCATGTTATGACCCTGGTGTTCCTTGGAGGTCTCCCATCCAAATACTAGGCAGGGCCGACCCTGCTTAGCTTCCAAGATGTGATGACATTGGGCTAGCCCAGACTATCCAGGTCAGGGCAGCAGATGCACTACACCACATCAAATATCTCAGAGAGAGAGAGAGAGAGAGAGAGAGAGAGAGGGAGGGAGAGAGAGAGAGAGATGGTGATCCTGCACCCTCTAGCAAAAGCCAAAACTCTCTCAGCCACGACTCCTGATATTTTGTGTCTTCTGTTTCAATCTAAACACTGCACATGCTTCACATAGACCTGTGCCCATAACTACCTCCTGCCTTCAGCTAGCAGGGAAGGGGCCATTCCCTCAAATCCTGCTTGCTGCTGGGTCAGAGCCATTGAGGAGGGATATCTACAGCCATCTTTTTTGTCATGTAGGATAGACTGAGTCACAGTGAACAGAGGCCAAGTGTATGGGATAAAGCAATTCATAAATGCCAGGTTTGCGATATGTGCAACAAAAGCCCTGTTCACATATGACTCAAACCTCTGTTGCTACGATCTTTCCCTTTGCCTCGCCCTTTCTGCCGGACGGTCCCATGAAAAACTTCTGGAGTCAGATTTCTTCTCCCCGCCCATCCTGGCAAATGTCTCCTCCCTCTCCTACATCTCCCCACCCACAGGGGAGATGTATTGGCCAAGGGTTCTTTTTTTGTTCCGACCAGAAGCCCGCCCCTTTTCGTGCGCTTTGCACGGCCACTAGATCTGTGCTTGAGTGCCGTACCAAATCCAAATCTCTACGGCAAGATTACAAGAGATGTGTGGCCTCCCATGCATAAATGGCCCTGGGCGCTTTGGCTGCTGCCCTAATGAAGAAAGAAAAAATAAGGGGGAAACAAAGAGGTGGAGGTGAAGAAAAAAAAGGAGCGCGAGCATAAATCATGAGGGGAGAAGTGAAAAGAACTATTCCAAAGGGGGACGAAGCAACAAGTCAGGACACACCATCAAAAAAAGGGGGGGGAACTAAAAGAGAAACAAGGAAAGCGGACAGAAGCAGAAAACAGAAGTCAATGGGAAAACAAACCCAAAGCTGAAAGGGAGTGGGGGGGGAACCGTGCCGAGTCAAAGCAGAAAGGGAGACAAGGGCCGTTTACGCAGGGGAGGTTTGCCTTGGATTGGCCGCTCTCTCTAGATGCACATTTTCCCCATCCAAATTCTCAGAACTCTGCATTGGGGGCTTGTTGTTGAGTTTTGATAATTTGGATGGGGAAAATGTGCATCCAGAGAGCGGCAAATCCAAGGCAGAACTCCCCATGCATTCGGTTGCGTGAAAGTGGAGTCGAGTGGTTTGGAGCCCGATAGGACTTCTCCTTCCCCCTCTCCTTTGAATGCCTCCCCTCTACGGAGCTGCGATGGGCTGAGTTGTGATGGAGATGGGGGCGGGTCTCAACAGTGAGCTTGTCGGCAGGAGGAGGGCTGAACGGTCAGGGGCAGACACAATTGCTGTCAAATGCTGCGGCCTTTTTCTCATGAGTAATTCAAGCTACATTGGGCTTTATGAATTAGATTCGATTCCATGAATAACCTTTTAAGTTCGGGGTTTTTTTACTCCGCCTCAAGAGAGCAGCAATTTTTTGAGTGAATAATTGACCTCAGAGAGAGCTCCTGTTCTGTATTACCAGAGCTGCTGTTTGCTACAGCCATACTAGCTAAGGGTTACCAACATCCAGGTGAGGCCTGGAGTTCTCCCAGAATTACAACTGATCTCTAGACTACAGAGATCCATTCCCCTGGAAGAAATGATACCTTCATAGGGGTAGACCCTTTGGTATCACATCCCAGCTAAGTTCCCTCCCCTCAAACTCCACCTTCTCTAAATACAACCCCCAAATCTCCAAGGAATTTTCCAAGCTGGAAACTGGGAACTAGGGTTGCCAGGTCCCTCTTCGCCACCGGCAGGAGATTTTTGGGGAGAGCCTAAGGAGGGTGGGGTTTGGGGAGGGGAGGGACTTCAGTGCCTAGAGTCCAATTGCCAAGGGACCATTTTCACCAGGTGAACTGATCTCTATTGGCCAGAGATCAGTTGTAATAGCAGGAGATCTCCAGCTAGTACCTGGAGGTTGGCAACCCTATTGGAAACCCATGAACCTAGGGATAGAAACAAGCAAATGCTTTGCTTGAAACTGCTGACAGTTTGGCACATGACATGGAGGCGTAGTGGTAAAGGTAGTTTGGCCCACTGCATGCCTGGAGCCTTCAGGGGAAGAAGCAAAGAGTATTCTTCTATTCTCTGTATGCTGGGAAGGCTGCTGAAGAAATAAACAGAATGATCAGAAACCCAACAAAAAGCAACAGGGCAATCCATAGTACTGTAAATACTGAAATCTTTATATTATCCCCCTTATAGTGATTTATACACACAGACTAAGAACCTGGCCAAAACATGAAAGTTGTGTTTCTCCCCCCCCCCCCCTTCTATATTTTCCTCCTAAATGTCTGAATGCAAAATCCAATTTGCATCGTTTTACTACTGGGCACTCATCTCTGCTTCTGAAGGCCTGCTGAGAAAGGGAAAGAGGGAGAGCAAGCCAAGGAGGAAGGAGCTGGAGGATAGAGAATGAGACTAATTGGCTGACAGTTAAAAGTGGGCAGAAGCCACTTTGGGGTGTTTGCTGAAGACTGGTTGGAAAACAGAGGGCAAGAGAAGGATCTGCACAATTTGAGCTGGGTATGCAGTGGCTGTTAACTATCTGCTTCTTATTTTGGTAAATTAACTCCTAGGGCTATTGTGATCAGCCTGCCCTTCAACTGCTTTCGCTGCAGGATTTGGTGAGTCTGCAGTGCTTGCAAACAGCTGAAGAGGAACATTCAAGTAACCAAATTCTTATTCACCCAAAGTGTACAGGAAGAATTGGCATGGATGATCTAGGATGCTACAAAAGCTGAGACTCCACATGTACACTTTATATTTGTATAGACTATTTTCAGAAGACATGGAAGTTCATCCCGATCAATGGGTGTGATCTTGCTTGCCTCTTCCATGCAGTTTTACTATATTTCCTTCCATGGGTCAAATAGCAGCTTTAATGGGCCTTCTGATGTGCAGAAAACAGCATGGGAGCAGTAAATGCCCTACCCCTTTGCTGCAGTCCCAACTTAGCCAAACCAAGTTGGCTGCTGTTTATCATGAAAAAATGCACTGTAGGTCCTTTGATGGACCTTCCCATATCTCATCTGGTTTGACCAATAGGATGGAGATAAAGTAGAATATGAGATCATATGGAATACAAATTCATATTACTCAAGATCACTTAATGCACCTCTTTACCCCATAGCAATCTTTATCCACCCTTTAGAACTCTTTGTTCAAGTGGTGTTGGGTGAATTTATGGTGTCTCTTCTGACCTGTGAGTTTATGCCACTAGACCACCCTCCTGTATCTTCCTCAGTACTCACATGAACACATGAAGCTGCCTTATACTGAACCAGACCCTTGGTCCATCAAAGTCAGTATTGTCTACTCAGGCTGGCAGTGGCTCTCCGGGGTCTCAGGCAGGAGTCTTTCACATCACCTACCTGCCTAGTCCCTTTAACTGGAGATGCCAGGGATTGATGCTCTGCCACTGAGCTGCAGCCCCTCCCCAATGCTATGCATACTCACTCATAGCAGTTTCCCTGTTTTCTTTTGCTAAATCAAATTCTTTTAATAGTGTCCTATTCCCTGTATGTTGCTGTGCAGCCATAGCATTCCCCTAGCACCATATCATGGCCTGGCCTATGATTCTGGGGCTGTATTTATCTGGTAGATTTCCCTTGATTTCTACAGAGAAAGAAATAAAACCTCTAAGTGTATCCTGGCTCTTTGCCATGGGGCTTTCAGAGGCTTTTTCAGCCTCTAACACTACACAGCTGCTGTTTGATTTGTCAGTACTAATTAAGCTCAGTGCATTTTTACAGGATTAAGCGTTTTACTTATGAATAGGTAATTTATAGACCAACAAAATAAGACCACAGACTATTAACGTAATGCTGGTAATGTTGCAAATAAAACACAGCATGGGCTTAAAAAAAAAAAAGAGGTTCCTCCTTGGGGTCCCGTTGCCTAAATTGCAAGAAATCTCCCATTGTGCAGGCAGAAAACATCTCATAAAAATTATTAAGTGTTTAGAGCAGCACTCCAGGTCAGTTAAAATGCTGATTCATTTCACAATTTAAGTAGAGGGATTTTTTAAGCTTCCCAATGAATTAAAAAAAAGGGGGGGACTCCATAGCAGCTCAGCTCAGCACGCCTGCTTTTATGAAGCTGTTTTACACTGATGCAGACCATTGGTTTATTGGGATTCTCTGTCCTAAGAGGCCGCAGCTCTCCTAAGAGGGTTTCAGGGCTTGGTAGGAGGACATGGGGAGTGAAGGTTTTTTATATCACTGGCAACCTGATCCTTTTCATTGGAGATCCCTTGGATTAGGGTTGCCAGGTCCCTCTTCACAACCAGCGGGAGATTAAAGGAGCCTGAAGAGGGTGGGGTTTGGGGAGGGGAGGGACTTCAATGCCGTAGAGTTCAATTGCCAAAGCAGCCATTTTTCTCCAGGTGATCTGATCTCTATCGGCTGGAGATCAGTTGAATTAGCAGGAGATCTCCTAGTACTACCTGGCAGTTGGCAACCCTACCTTGGATTGAACCTGGGATCTTCTGCTTGCAAGACAGCTGTCCTACCACGGAGCCAGAGCCCCACTCCACCTCATGACCTATGGTTTTCATGTCGATTTCATCATGTGCTGGAAATATCTGACTTGACCACCTCTGATCCTGTAGTGTAGCTGGTAGTCATAACAGACTGACTGTGAAAACTGTGGCTGCCTTATTCTGAGGTGGTTGTAAAGTCTTGTACAAATCTATGGTGAGACCACACTTGGAATACTGTGTACAGTTCTGGTCACCACACCTCAAAAAGGATATTACAGAGCTTGAGAAGGTGCAGAAAAGAGCAACCAAAATTATTAGGGGGCTAGAGCAACTGTCCTATGGGGAGCGGTTAAGACGCTTAGGTCTGTTTAGCTTGGAAAGAAGGCGGCTAAGGGGAGACATGATAGAGGTCTATACAATTATGCATGGTTTGGAGAGAGTGGACAGGGAGACGTTTTTCTCCCTCTCCCATAATACTAGAACACGGGGTCATCTGCTAAAGCTGGAGGGTGAGAGATTCAAAACAGATAAAAGGAAGTATTTTTTCACACAACGCATAGTTAAATTGTGGAACTCTCTGCTCCATGATGTGGTGATGGCTGCCAGCTTGGAGGGCTTTAAGAGGGGAGTGGACATATTCATGGAGGAAAGGGGTATTCATGGCTATTAGTTAGAATGGATTAGTTGCCCTGACCTGGATGGCCCAGGCTAGCCGGATCTCGTCAGATCTCAGAAGCTAAGCAGGGTCAGCCCTGGTTAGTATTTAGATGGGAGACCACCAAGGAATACCAGGGTTGCTGTGCAGAGGAAGGCACTGGCAAACTACCTCTGCTAGTCTCTCTTGCCTTGAAAACCCCAAAAGGGGTCGCCATAAGTCAGCTCTGACTTGACGGCACTTTACACACACACACACACACACACACACACACACACACACACACACAGTTAGAATGGATACTAGTCATGCTGCATACCTATTCTCTCTAGTATCAGAGGAGCATGCCTATTATTTTGGGTGCGGTGGAACACAGGCAGGATGGTGCTGCTGCAGTCGTCTTGTTTGTGGCGTCCTAGAGGCACCTGGTTGGCCACTGTGTGAACAGACTGCTGGACTTGATGGGCCTTGGTCTGATCCAGCAGGGCCTTTCTTATGTTATGTTCTTATGTTCTTAAGCCTCAGCTTGTTCTTCATCCTACACCGAACAGGTTTACCATCTCCTTGCAGAGTGTGAATCCCCCCTCTTGTATCCAAAACAGAAATAGATGGATACCTTTAGAGAGAATGTTTCATGAACAAAATCCCGCTTATTTCTCAACAGTAAATTACTGATAATCATTGATACCCAGTCCTGCTGCCGTTTTTTCAGAATCAACAATTCAAATGCATGCTAACTTCAGAAATCCCAAGTGATTTGGGTTTGCAGCATTATCAGAAACTTTTCTGTTTAAATGGTCTTGATGTTTGAAATCACAACTCACTAGGTTCTTTATCACAAGCATGGTGCCATTTCTTCCACAGATTCACACTTACATTATAAGATGTGTTTTACTGTTCCTAACAGATTATGTTACTCCTCCTCCCATAGTACCTGCCAACCTCCAAGTACTAGTTGGAGATCTCCTGCTATTACAACTGATCTCCAGCCGATAGAGATCAGTTAACCTGAAGAAAATGTCTGCTTTGGCAATTGGACTCTATGGCATTGAAGTCCCTTCCCTCCTCAGGCTCCATACCAAAAGCCTCCTGCCGGTGGCAAAGAGAGGCCTGGCAACTCTACCCATGGAGGATGTGTTCCCAAGGACTGCAGGGACCTCTGCATCTAGAAATGATAGAACTGGGAGGCAACATCAGGGAAGGCCATGGACTCTATGCCCTGTTGTTGGCCCTCCAAGCTGCTGGTTGGCTAGGGTTGCCAACCTCCAGGTAGTAGCTAGAGATCTTCTGCTATTACAACTGATCTCCAGCAGATAGAGATCAGTTCCCCTGGAGAAAATGGCTGCTTTGCCAATTGGATTCTATGGCTTTGAAGTCCTTCCCCTCCCCAAACCCTGTTCTCCTCAGGCTCCACCCCCAAAATCTCCATGTATTTCCCAACTTGGCAACCCTATGGCTGGCCACTGAGTGAAGCAGGCTGCTGAATTAGATGGGCCATTAGGCTCATCCAGCAGACCTCTTATGTTCTTTAGTTCCTAATAAGAAGCAGCATGCATAGCTTGCTTATGAACAGGAAGACTTGATCACTTTTTTGTGAGTTATGGAGATTCACAAAAGGAAAGTTGAACAACTTGTATTCTGAGCTAATTTAGAGCAATTGGGGCAAAACAATGACACATGGGAGAGCCAAGTCAGGCAGCCAACTGAATCTCACTTGCCAGCCATGTGTATGAAACCTCCAGCTTTGTGCTGGTCTCATGGTTGCTCTTTCACTCTGCAAACATTTCTATAATTTGAACTCCTCCATAAAGGCATACTTGCTTCCTACTCTTTCGTTTGCCAGCCTGTTTTCAATTTGCTTTTTCACTTTAGTGCATTTAAAAAGCTTCTCTCCGGGTTGGAGTCACCTGACAAATGCATTTAGGAAATATTCTTGTTCACAGTTATGCCATAGGAACAGGTGGTAATTTTACCAACAGCAGATTCAAAGGAGAAAAGGAAATATCAGTGCTAATAGCTCACAGAAGGCATTTGGCTCATTTGTACATGATAATGGTTTATTGCTTCTCTAGAAAGGTGATTTGATTAAAATAGACAGCAAGAGTAGCAGGAAAAGGACACTGAAATAACCACAATATAATAACTACATTTAAAATACCATTTAGCAGATTCATCTCTTGGAAATACAGCTGGTAGGTGATACAATGTGCCATATCCCCTTGTAGTACTCAGACACTGTGCTGATGAATCTGATATAAGTACTTTGTGAAGGGGCAGATGTTCTTTCTGTTAACTATATCAAAACCCCATAATGCAGGAATGGGTCTCTCTCTTCCTTTGGATACTATCTGCACTGCATCTCAATGCCTTTCATCTTGGCATTTGTGTATCATCTTTTATAGGATCATAGAGGCTGCATTTGGATATTATGAACATGGATATTATGATGCGCACAGACCCACCTATTTGCCATTTTACAGGCTTCATTCCCTTGACACACAGAGCCCGAGTGAAGGCTTCCTGATTTAGAAAGCCTTCAATCAAACTCCAGTTTGCCATAATGTCCAAATGCAGAAGCCTGAACAAACTGGAATTGACTTCTTTCTCCCAAAGCAGGGTTGTCGTTTGTGGGGAAGAAACACCCTCCAATTTTTGTCCAGGCACCCAAATCCAGAAGCCACAGAAAAACCAGAACTTGATTGAAGGTTCTCCAAACCAGGAATCCTTCAGTTCCCCCAAGACATGGGATAGGAGGACGGAGGGGCGATGAGTAAGTGCACAAGTACAGCAACAAGCGACATTTGTAGGGTTGCCGGGTCCTAGGGCTGTTGAATTTTAAAAAATTCGGTATAGTTCGGATTCAGCCGAATTTGGCCCTTGTGGGTTCAGTACATGCCGAAGTCCGAACTCCCCCACTTCGGATCCGTTCAATTCGGCGGGAATTCAAAGTTCGGGGAAAAAATTCGGCCGAATAAAGCCATTAAAAACACAATCGCGCCTTTCCGCGGCTCTGTGGGGGGGGATTTTTGGGGTTAGAGGTCCCAAACTTTCAGCAGAGCATGAAAATGCATGGGCGGCAAGCTTTGCTGAGAGATGCACATTAAGGGTGGGGAGGACCCCTTTCAGGGCCCATATCTCAGCCCCCCCGACCCAAACTTTACAAAACCTGGGGAGTCTTTCAATATACGTCCTTTGAAGCTCTGCTGAAAGTTTGGGACCTCTAAGCCCAAAAATGTCCCCCCAGAGCCGCAGAAAGGCACGATTGTGTTTTTAATGGCTTTATTCTGCCGAATTTTTTTCCGAACTTTGAATTCCCGCCGAATTGAACGGATCCGAAGTGGGGGAGTTCGGACTTCGGCATGTACCGAACCCACAAGGGCCAAATTCGGCCAAATCCGAACTGTACCGATTTTTTTTTTTGACAGCCCTAGATCTGACAATTAAATGAAGAGCTCTTTCAATAGGCCTTGTCTCTATTACGTTGGGTCTCTCAGGTGGGTAAAGAATCCCTCAAGACAAGGACAACCATGAGGAGGGTACAGTCTCCTCCCAAGTTAAGCAACATGTTGTTATATCTTTGAAGTAACTAAACAAATTATTTTATTTTATTTTATTTTATTTTGCCGATTTCATCTTGAATATGTTGGAAAATGGACTTTCAGATCATATTGTGAATCTTCCTTGAGATTATTGAAATCTCTTCCCTCCAAATCACAAAATGGCACAGCATACCCCAAGATGGCATAATAGTTTGTGGCACAAAGCAGAGCACAAATATTAACTGGGTTAAATAATTTTCTCACAAGCTAAGTGAAAGCTAGATTTTTTAAAAAAAAGGACTAGTGGCCATGGGAAATACCTTCAGTACAGCGTGTTGTCTCATTTAGCAACAGTGGATGAAAAATTCACAAGACTGGATACTCACAAAACTACATACTTGGGCCATGAATTTCAACTGTGTGATAAATCAAAGACAAAGACTGATTTTCGGGGTGCACTTCATACAAATACACCATCTCAGCTATGCAATGTAGAACTGCATTGGTCAGAGTGTATACAGAAGGACAAGACAGGGTTTCATTAAGTTGGTTTTAGAACAGGATTGACGTTTGCTGACTTTTTTCTTTTGCTGGTCCCTGAAATGCTGCCACAGAAGTAAACATTTTGTTATTCATCTCATGGCCCACAAGTTATCAAGGACAGAGCAGTAATAATTACTGCGACTGAGACTAGAATCAGCCAATGTCAACCTGATTCATTTGATGTGAAAGAGAAGAGAACTGTATTTTTAGTCTCAGGTAAAGCAGGAGAAATCACCCAGGGCCAAATTTCCCTGTGGTGTAAGTGGACACAATTCCCTTTGAAGTCAGTTTCTGTCAGTGGAGATTGTGAGTACTCATTGGTTGTAGCTGGAAAGGGGAAATTCACAAAGTAAAAGAGGCTCACTTCTCTCCCTCAGCAGCTGAAAACTGACGTGATAAATTACATTGGAGGCCCTAAAATGCTATTCTGAAGAAAAGCATGCACACACATATATACTCTGATAAAAACCCAGAGACCTTAATAAAGGAAAGATTGATGTCTAAAATGGCGGGGGAGGGGGAGGGGGAGCCAACCAGCAGTTTTATTCAAACCTTCCACAAAGTAATGATACTATCATGGTCTTGGCTTCTGGTCTTCAGCTGGTGGATAGAGTTGTACCTCACATGGGGTTCTGTTGGTGGTGCCGCCCACATTTTATTTTTTGTTGTTTAAACATGTTTTTTTAAGAACGAGAGAGAGAAGATGGACATCTATGTGTTTAAAAAATTAAGTGGGTGTCAAGTTGTGGTTAAGAGTGAATCCTGGGTTGGAAATGTTGGGAAGACTTCTGATTTTGACCAAGACATGATCAAATTCTACATGCTGCTATTTCTGTCAGTGCTTTATCATCAGCTTCTTTGTACTCCAGGCATGAAAGCAAGCAATGCAGCCCTTGTCCTGCTGGTTAACAGTCCTGCTCAGGAAATCCTTATGTGGCTACATCTTCGTTATCTCATGGGTCTAATGGATATACAATGAGAGTAAAGCTTGGTCTGCTGTATTTTTATTAGGCATGCAGCCATTACAAGCACAGGAGACTAATAATGGGCAATATTCAGTTGGGCTCAAGTCAGACATTCCCCCCACCCCCCAAAAAACCAGATTGAAAACAAATCATTATTTTATTTAGCCCATTTCAAAATAAGGACCCCACCATACAATCAGTGGCATTATTGGGAGCACAGCACCTGTAGGCTTCCCTGCATCCAACTTTTGATCATTAGCTCCCCCTCCTGGAGTCCATTATTGCCCCTTTCCCTGTCCTACATGTACTGCTTACATGCTCTAGTAATACCTAGGGTTGCCTGGAGTCATGTAAATGATACTTTTCATGGTTAGGCTTACAAGTTTCAGGAACTATGGGAACTATATTTCCCATAGTTCCTGGTGACCCTGACTGCTGCTGAGTATGACCATTTCTAGAACCTAAAGGAAGCTTTCCCTGTTCCCATCACTGATGCCAGGTGGGACTTCCATGTGATTGAATGTGTCAGTTACATGTAAATCAAGCCCTCTCAGCAAATCACCTCAATTTTACTATTTGATATTCAACTCAAATGCCACAATGAGTAGCTTGTGCTAGAGGACCATTGTTTCATTTCTGTGTTTCAACTTGTGGCCATCTTGGCATCATTGTAGTCAGCAAAATCTATCTTCTTGATCACTAGAGAAGAAGGGAAATATCCTCCAAGGCCATGGTTGGGTTACTGAAGTTACATACTTTTCAAGCACAGATTACTCATCGTTTGATTTCCCACTCCTCCGCATGAGCAGCGGACCCTAATCTGGCGAACCGGGTTGGTTTCCCCACTCCTATACATGAAGCCAGCTGGGTGACCTTGATCTAGTCACAGCTCTCTTGGAGCTATCTCAGCCCCACCTACCTCACAGGGTGTCTGTTGTGGGGAGGGGAAGGGAAGGTGGTTGTAAGCTGGTGGTAGAGAAAGTCAGCATAGAAAAACTAACTCTTCTTCCCCTTTGTTCCTGTGAAGTAGGATAATGTCCAACTGTCAACCTCCCCCCTCCTTTTTAAGTTGGAGGCAGTAGCAGCATGCTTTGGTGGCACAGAGTTGGCAGTTGCAAGAAAGCAGACATGTGTAATCACTTTTCCCCCTGCAGATGGACATGTCCATACAATTCACTGAATGTTCAGCTCCTGTGATTGCCAACTGCAGGCAGGTCATTAGCTTGACAAGCAGGTAGTCAAACATCCTTGAATAGAATTGGAACAGAGAAATGTAAGGAGTGAAGGCAGCAGAAAAGATTCATGTGAGTTCTGGAGTATGAGAATGGCTTGTGATGGGCTCAGGGGTTCCAAAATTGTTTCCACCACCATTCCTCCTCAAAATCATTATTACAGGATATCCTTGCCAGAAAATAATGGTAAAACACTGTCATGAATGCTGGCTTATTCCTAATGGCCTCCATCTGCATGGAGAACTCAATATTGGACTGAAAATTGGTGTAAGTATATATACATATGTTGAAATAAGGGTTGGTATTAAATTATTAGTGAAAGAATTTGGCACAAGAAGAGCATCCCTGGCCATCATCTATAAAATGGCGAGAATAGTTTCCAAGACCAATCTCTTCTGGGAGCACCGACAACGCACCTGTCTGCTATGACTGGACCCCTTTATGATTCACTTTTTATTATGATTTTATGCTGAAGCTTGAACATTTCCATTTCTATTTATTGTTACGGCCATTGGCCAACATAAACCTTGAACATATGAATAAAATGGGACAGGAGCATGGTGATGAACACATTATTTTATTTCTGTACTGATGACTGACCAAAACAATCCATGATGTTTACTGTTTAGTTGGTGTTGGAACAGAAGTCTGAGCTTCTGTTACAGGCTCCCAGTTGTGGGATTTGGGTCCTGATGACTCAAATCTTAGTTACATCATGAAATATGTTCTGAGGGCATATGCCTGCTTTTGTTTTTCAGTTTATTTTTATGCTAAAATAAGCTATGTTTTTTTTTTTTACATCACACAAGAACACCACCTGGTATACATATTTGTCGTCTGACTAGAGGGAGAAGCCAGATCCCTTCCAGCGTTAGTGGGACACCTTCAAATGTTAATCAGATACAGAAAATAGCAGTTCTCAGGACTCTTAGTCTGACTAGTATATGAAAAGGTATTCCTTTTGCATTTCCACTTGAATAGGGACCGATGGGGTCAGCCAGAGGTAGGGCTTTGCTGAAAATGGAGCTGCAAATCGAACATAAATGGCTTAAATTGTTTTTAAACGGTTCAGGAAGAATGTGAGGTATAAAAATGTGATTGTTGAAGATACCTTGATGCATGTCCTGCACAAAATGACCCTGGGGCATATGTAATCCCAGCAAGCCTGTAGATTGAGAACATGTGCCAACAGCTCTTGCCCAGCCAGCTGCTATGCAGAATGCTGCCAAATGAGTGGACACAAAACCATTCAAATACTGATCCTTTTGAACTGTGAACAATGCAAAGGTATGGTGTGGGCAGAGTAAGTCTTATTTAAGAACATTATAAACTCTGTACACAAGGTTTCTGATCATGCAGATAAGCCTACACAAACCATTTGTTTGTGCTCTAGACAGAACAGTCTATAAAACCTATATTGGTTGGTTGTGGGCCAAATCTTTGAATACTTAAATCCATTGACTGGAGCTGTGAAAGAGCAAGATGGATCTTTCTACAAACCTGAACAAGGCCCCATGTTTACAGAAAAATCTGAAAACTAAACGTCCCCAAAAAGTACCAAAGAGGGTTTTTAAAAATCTGAAAATGATAAAAGAAGTGCCTGTAGCTTTAAGCAACAGATTCCCTCAGTGGCTGTTGCTAGGCCAACACAGACTCCAGGCTTCAGTTTCTGTGAGTAAAAGATAGGGGAGCATGCCTTTTCCAGGCTTATTTTGGCCTTTGAGAGAGGAATCACTTGGGCCTTGCCTGGCTAGGGTTGCCAGTTCCAGATTGGTAAATTCCTGGAGATGTTGTGGTTGAGTCTGAGGAGGTCAGGGTTTGGGAAGGGAGAAGCCTCAGCAGGGTATAATGCCATAGAGTCCACTCTCCAAAGCAGCCATTTTCTCTAGGGGGACAGATCTCGGTAGTCAAGAGTTCAGTTGTAATTCCAGGGGATCTCCAGGTACTAGAGTTGCCAACCTCCATGTACTAGCTGGAGATCTCCAGCTATTGCGACTGATCTCCAGCCAATAGAGATCAGTTCACCTGGAGAAAATGGCCGCTTTGGCAATTGGACTCTATGGCATTAAAGTCCCTCCCCTCCCCAAACCCCACCCTCCTCAGGCTCTACCCCAGAAAGCTTCCACTGGTGCTGAAGACGGACCTGGCAACCCTATCAGGTCCCATCTTGAGGTAGGCAACCCTAGGCCTGGCTGGCAGCAACCTCTGGGTGACTTGATACCAACTGAAAGCCAGTGTGGTATAGCAGATAGAGCTTCAGAGCAGGGTCTGGGAGACCCAGGTTTGAATTTCCATCTTGCTATGGAAGCTCACTAGGTGGTTTTAGACCAGTCACATACTTTCAGCCTAACTTACCTCACATGGCTGTTGTGTGGAGGAGGAAAGGAGGCTAATGGAAGCTGCTTTGGCCCCCATTGAGAAAAAAAGTAGTTTTCAAGGTAGAGGCTGCAGGAAGGGGGGAAAGACAGAAAGCTTAAGACTGAGGGGCAAATAAAGGTAGGTTGGATGTTGGGTGGGAAGGAGATAGGGTTGCCCACTCCAGGTTGGGAAATTCCTGGAGATTTGAGGGGTGAAAACTGAGGAAGGGAAGGACCTCAAAGGGGTATAATGCCATAGACTCCACCCTCCAAAGCAGCCATTTCCTCCAAGGGAACTAGGGTTGCCAACCAGGTGAGGGCTGGAGAGCACCCAGAATAACAACTGATCTTCTGATGACAGAGATCAGTTCCCCTGGAGAAAATAGCTGCTTTGGAGAGTGCAGTCTATGGCATTATGCCTTGCTCAGGCTGCCCAAACATCACCATTTCAAGGATCCACCCCCAAATTTCCAGGAATTTCCCAACCTGGAGCTGGCAACCCTAACTGGGAGAACTGATTTCTGTAGTTGGGAGATCAGTTGTGACTGTAGCATATCTCCAGGCCCCACCTGGAAGCTGGTAAACCTAGAAGTTGAGAGGGAAGCTGGAAAAGGGGAGAGGCTATGGGGCTTTCAGGAAAAGGCAAGAGGAAAAAGTGGGAGGGGGGAAATGAAATGCATCCCACAAGTCTTTGTGGGTTCCCAATTTGTGTGGGTGTGTATGATCATACTATTTACATATTTTGGTCCATATATATACACACACATTTGAAAGAAAAGAGGGTTGGAGCAAATATCTTCTTTCTCTAAAGAATGCTCTAGCAACTCTCATGTTTGCTCTGTTACAGAAGAGACTCCTTAATTCTCATATTCTTGAGACTTGAATACTGTTCTTCTCTCTGGTTTTTGCATTTTGAAACTTGAACCATTTACTTCTGTTTTACATTCTGCGACACACTTGGTTTTCCTTTTTTTCTTCCTTTACCCATTTTCTCCTTTCTGCTCTACATTGGCTTCCATTTCCTACAGGATGCAATTTAAACTTTTGATTTTATTTAGCTTATAAGTGTGTTCTTGCTCTTATTCCTTCTTATCTTTCTGTTCTGTTATCGCGTTAAACTCTTTCTCTAGTGGTACCTTGCTTCTTGTCATACCCAAAATCTCCTCTATTATCTCTCATTTGTGCCCCTTTTCTCGTGTTACTCCTTATCTCCAGAATGTGGAACATCTCCATCACTTTTTGTTTTTTAAACAATATTTGAAGACAAATTTATTTTTCTTGGCCTTTATCTATTAGTTAATTCTCCTCTGTTCCCCTTCCTATTGTGGCTCTTCTGTTTCACTATCTTTCTTTGTCCATTAGATTGGAAGCCTGTGAAACAGGCCTTTCATTCAATTTATTTCTTGTGAAACTTTATTTTTTTAAAAAAAGGACATTAGAATTAATGATGGTGGTGGTGGTGGATCTTGCAAATTCTTATGGAATTGCACCTCTCTACCACCTACTTCTTGTGAAGCCCTCTGTGCCCCTGAAATGGCATTCCTGATGGCTGGTGAACTCTTGTGGCTAACAAGGGATATATGGAAATTTCAAATACTGCATAACTCTGTTGCACGTCTATTATTCTAGGCTGGTCTCAGAAAGTATCTTTCTCCTGTTCTAACACTGTTTTTATACAACTGCAATGTGCTTCCAGACACAATTCAGAAGGAGGAGGAGGAGAAGAAGGAGAAGAAGGAGAAGGAGAAGGAGAAGAAGATACATCGAGTAAGACTTCATCAGATCATCTCAAAGGATAAGGAGGTATATATGAGAAGGATATGAAGGGCCCTTTAGAGCTTTAAGTTTCTTGAATTGTGCCTGGAAGCACAGTGCAGTTGTATAAAAACAGTGTTAGAACAGGAGAAAGATACTTTCTGAGACCAGCCTAGAATAATAGATGTGCAACAGAGTTATGCAGTATTTGAAATTTCCAAACTACATTCAGGGAAAGAATTATTCCACATCATAATGGAAATACCACCATTCCTCGCCCTTGAGCACTACCAAACAAGCATCACTACTGCCTTGTCTAAATTAATTTTAACCCTAACAGTGTTCATGCATTGACACAAGGAAAGCACCACAGCTCTTTGATCTGACGTCAATGGCATATCATTTATTAGCATATTGGATAAGTTTTGTTTTGAGATAGTTTCAGACCCTTGAAGAGATGTAATGTATAGATTGTGATGCATAACCACAGATTAAGATTCCCATGGAAAAAATGGTATATAAGGGGCTGAAAATTGTAAAACGTTGGAGGTCTTTATCAGACTTCCTGGACGGTGTGCTGGTATGTATAGAAACTTTGTTCTGTGAATGTTATAATCTGTGAACTCTTAGCAAATTATGTATACTAGCCTGTTGTGTCTTTGCCTATTTTCTGTTATATTCTTTTATATTGTGTTATATTCTGTTATACTCTTCTTATTCTTTGAGACTCGCTACTTATATTTCTGAATTTAGCAATAAAAAGAATCTAGCTGATTCAATAAGATTGCCTCATTGCTTTGGGTAACTATTTCTACCAAGGAAACATACCTTCCAGAGAGGTATAAATCCTATAGATTTAGTTACTGATAATAGTAACTGAGCTTCTTCAGATCTGTGATGTGCAAACAGTCTCATTATTAAAGTCTGATCTTGATCAACAAAAACAGCCACTAGGGGATCTTGTATAAATGGAAAGGAGAAAAGAAATATAGAATTGTTCAGTGAAACCAAAAAAGAATCCAAGAGTAAAATATGTGCATCTTCCAGATCCCAAACTACAAGACAAATTCCAAAGATTCCTTATGGAAAGGAAAAGGAAAAACAGAACTGTGAATCATATTAAATGTGATAAACATCATCTCAGATGGAATTACCTTACAAAACTCTCATGCTTTGCTTATGAGTTTTCATTTATTTATTTAGGGTGTTATTCTTTCCATCTTCAAAAGATTATCGAAATAGTCTATGATACAAACAAAATGAAAATAAAATAAAACTACCGAATAAAGCTACCAAGGTAAGGTAAAAGTACACAAGTATCCCTCCCCCACAGGTTAAATGTTTTTTGAAAATGAAATGCTTTTACACTTCTTCAGAAGGCTTGGAATGATGCTTCCAATCTTATCTCCACAGGAAAAGAGTTCCACAATCCAGGGGTGGTGGCTGAAAAATCTAGTTAGAGAAGCGGTTACAGAACTTGACAGTGCCAACCTTCACTACCCTCTGCCAGAGTCTCATGGGGATCTACTATATCCTAAATGGAATCTCTTGTTTGATCAATGAAATATGGTTGTTTTAATTGTAACTGCCTTAAGTGGATCTCTGAAGAGACAGTGTAGAAATACATGTCTAGAACAGAACCTTTTGTCTCATTGTTTCATTTGGACTGCCAAAGCAGCATCTCTTTACCAAGTTTCATTCAGAAACTCTGCAACCCCAACCCAACTGCATTATTTTGTCTTACTAGGAATCTTTGCTGTTAGATTCAAGTGTTATCATATCCTGTAATCTGCTCGTTGATGGACTGAAAGTTCTATAATACTTGTAATCCACCTTAGGTCACAGTGAGAAAAGTAGACTAGATATGAAAATAATAAATACAAATAGGTAAATAAATATTTTGGCCCAAATTGGGGAGCTACACAACTCTAATTGACAATTGAAAGTCCCAAAGGAGATGTGTCTCATTTGGTTAAGCTGACAAACTGATGTTGCTCTTTTGTCTCTTCATTTGTTTTATATTATGTAAGTGATTGTAGCCGGCGCAAGGTTGACTCAGCCTTCCATCCTTCCGAGGTCAGAAAAATGAGTACCCAGCTTGCTGGTGGTAAAGGGAAGATGACTGGGGAAGGCACTGCAAACCACACCATAAAACAAAGTCTGCCTAGTAAACGTCGGGATGTGGCATCACCCCATGAGTCAGGAACAACCCGGTGCTTGCACAGGGGACTATCTTTACCTAAGTGATTGTACCTTGAGTTTTTATAGGAAAGGAACTAAGAACATTTTAAATAAATAAAACACAAATACTCCTATTTAGCTATAGCTTTTCATTAGATCATCTTTGTAAGGTGCTGAGGTACACAAACCCTACAAGTTTTTGGGAGACTCCATTTCCAGCTGTTCATGGTTAAATCCACACTCTTGTTATTCCTATCCAGAAGATTCATCATGTTTTAGGAAAAGTTCATGAAATTGCAAACAGCACATGTAAATGTTTTTTCTGTGTCACTGGGTATGATTAAAAGACTTTCCCCATGATAGCCAACTTGCAACTGAAACTCAAGAGACTAGTAGTAGCTTCAAGCGAGCTGTGGTGATCAACACATTAAAAGCACAGCCATGTGAAACTCCCCCTGGCTATTGCAAAAAGGGGAAAGAAACCTGTTGAAATGCACGAATTAGAACTGGTGGAATGAATTCCTTAGAGAGATGTGGAGAACTCTGAACAGCCTGATGCCTTTGACATCAAAGGGCAAGGTGCAACATTTCCAAGGCCTATGCCATACTTTTAGGGTGAGCTTCTTTATTGGTGTCCAGCCAGCAGAACTGCCTCTTGGCTGAATAGCTCAAAGGAAATAACAGAAAGGGATCGTTCTTTCATGAGACTTACAAAAGGAAGGAAAGGAAAGGAAGGTGGAAGAAGCCACTTGTTTGTTTGGATTGACTACCACAGTATAAATGGGTGGGCAACAGTCACATGGGCCAGCCTAATTAACTGGACATTCCATATGCCTCAAACCAATGTATCATTTTCCTTTGTAACAGGTTCCAATTCTGTGGATCAAGGTGTCCGCACATTAAAAGTAGGATGATCCTACTTTTAGAGGGGAAAGGGGCCCTGCCCCACAAAGAAGGGAGTGAAGGAGAATGGTAGTTCTCTGCATTTTGTCTCCAAAGGTGATTGGCTGGGAGTTCTCTGTTCTCCTCCCTTCCAAGGACCTGAGAAGGAGAAAAGGAGAAATCCCATTGCCCAGGAAAACAGTGGAATCAAAGAAAAAGACAAGTGCATGCTGCATTGCTAGAAAGCTCCTGAACTAAAATAAATAAATAAATAAATGGATTGGTTTGAAGAAGGAGTTTTTGTTATACCAACAACCCTAGATATATATTACAGTTCCAGGAAACTGTACCAAACTAAACCAGTGGTTTCCATGTTTATCTTTAGCTCAGGAATTTTGTTTTGCACACTCCTAATAATCTGCCTATCTTGCCCAGACTAGATGTAGTTTTCCAGGAATGTCTGATTCCTTAGTATGAACACCAGACATCCTGGAGCCTACATATCCTCATGTTCCTGGCATCTAGAACACAGCACCACTGAAGGCACCAGAGAGAGGGGGAGGGCTCCAGGGAGACTTCTCTGATGCTGTTGCCACTAGCAGTACAAGTGAAAGTAAGGGAGAGAGACCAGGAGAAGTTCTTCTCTAGCTCACATTATGATTAGACCTGGAGAATGAAACAGACCATTTAGCTTGAATGGACAATTGAGGGGGGGGGACGGAGACTGCATCACTCTCTACTGATGTAACAGATATTATGGAAACTATAGAGAAGCAGATCAGCTTCCTTTGAGTCACCATCTAATATTCCCTTAAATAATTTTTGCTGGGGTTGTGTTTTTTTTTTTTTTTTTTTTTTTTTTGACGTTGTTTGCAACAGCAGTATCCTAAAGACTTTTTTTTAAAAAAAAACTTCTTGGGGTGTTCTCTGGGTTATTCTGCTAGAGCAGAAACACAAATAATTGCCAGTATTCACATGGTATTGGAGAGAAGCTGCGAGTCTAGTGTCTGCAAAATGGGAGCACTTTACCCAAGCCAGAGGGGTCTTTAGGAGATTAGAGCTTTCTACAAACAACCTCTAGTAAAATCTGCCTTAGCCAGATGCATTGGTTTCAATTCTGGTTCTGCTTTGCATTTTGTTAGCCTCCCTGTGATAATGTGATTCGTTCCGTGCTCTCTCCTTTTATCAATGTCATTCTGATGTGTGTAAAAATAAGTAATTCAATGATAACATTAACCGCTTCAGTTTGCACTAATGGAATCTCTAACTGGGGTCAGTAATTGAACATCAATGAAAGAGGAGACGGAGAGCCTTGTGTGAGGTTGCCAGCACAGAAATTGTTAGTGGCAGATCAGCCAGTCCCAGCTTCTGAATCAGAAACAGTTTGCTCTGCCGTTGTGAAAAATGTAAGGGAAATATCATAGGGAGCATCAAAGGGGATCTTAGAAAAGTATTGTTAACCCACATCAAAGATGGAGACCTGTGCAAGTAGCTTGGCAGGGTGAGTTGGAATCAGTATAGTAAGATCAAACAGAATAAAATACAAGGATGTGCGATATTCCTTCATCAGCTGCAGAGCTAAATAAAGGAGCTTCAAAAGCATCCGCTGCATCAGTGACTGACAGGTAAATAAATAAATAAGACAGCTGACTCCTTGGGAGTCTCGCATTGAGGAGGTGGGGAGCAATCAAGTGTGGCAAGGCCAGTCAATTCCAAGCAGGCAAAAATAATAAACCAGTGGCAATTTTCTCTCCCCACCAGCATCCCAAGAACCCCTTCTCATATTACTTTTTACAATTACTTCTTCTACCTTTGCTGCTGCTGTATATCAATCCGTAAAGAAATAACATGTGAATTCTGTGCTTCCACACAAGCTCAAAATGCAGAATTCAGCATCTTGAGAAGCCATCCTGTCAGTATGATTTTAATGCCCCTCTTTTGGAGCCTTTAACACTGTAAAGATAAGCTTGAAAGCATGCAGGGAATACCTGCTGGAAATCCCAGAAGCCAAAAACCCATGAGAAGCGTGCAGCTACAGTTCCATCTTAGCTGGCCTCCCTATCCTATCCTTATCCTACCCCCCTATGCCCATCCCTTCAGTTGTTCTTGGTACTTCCTTCTCTTTTCCAATTCCTTGTCCCTCCTTTCCCCCCCCCCTCTCCCTCCTCCTTGACTGGTTATCTTGTCATTGTAAGCAATGTTAAAGGCACCATATAGAATTTTTTAAAATAGAATTTTAAATCATAAGGATTTTAGGCATAATTTATATAATATTTGTTAAGATGCCTTGTATTATCTAATTTATTGGGTTTTTTGGTTGTGAGCCACCCTGAGCCAGACTTTGGTTGGGAAAGGGTGGGACAGAAATCAGATCAAATCAGTCAGTCAATCAATCAATTAATAAGTGTTGTTGAACAAATTTTCAGTGGTAGCTGGGGTGGGGGAAGGCTTTATTGTCCTGTGCAGCTCTTTGTTTCACTCATGACTAGCAGAAGTGGGATAAATAAAATCAGTATGTTTACACAGCCTATAGGTTCTAGGTTCAAAAATTTGGTTTTGCTCAGTTTTCATTTCATTCAAGAGTATACGTGCCACTCCCCTTCCTGGATGCACACCTTAACATGGTGAGGGGGTTTGTGTGGGTCAGCAAAGCTGAGAGCAATACCTTAAGGAGTTTAGACTCTGTCAAGAGGCCAACTCCTAGCAGAGTCACTCAAGGTGGAGTGGTCACAGCTGAGAAACCAGACTAAGATGCACCCATCCCCTTCAGAAATCCGTGGCCACATCAGTAGAAGAGAACAGGCAGCTCCAATGGTGATGGGGGCAGAAGAATCCTTGAAGTTAGCTACCAGGCTGCAGCAGTAGTGGAAAGTGACACTGGTGGAGGATCTTTCAAAGACAACAGCAGTGCCACTTCAGCTAACCCTGGTTAGTACTGTGCAGAAGAAGACAATGGTAAACCTCTTCTGATCATCTCTTACCTTGAAAACCCTAAGAGGAAACAATCCAAAATGAAATAAGATATAGTGCTGGAAGACAGGTCCCCCAGGTCAGATAGCACTCAATCACTACTGGGGAAGAGCAGAGGACAAGGACAAGTAGAGCTATTCTTAATGATGCAATTGGATTACAGCTGAAAGTGTGTTCAGTTGTTGATGTGAAAAGATGCAAAAGGAAAGTCCAAAGATGTTTGAAACATATCATAGCAACATGGAACATGAGAAGTACTATGAATCAAGGTAAGCTCAAAATCATAAAATGAGAAATGGAACATTTAAGTATTGCAGATCTGGGAGTGAGTGAACTAAATGGACTGGATTAGTTTACCTGGATTAGCTAAAATGACCAAACTGAGGCTATCATATTTTGGTCACATTATAAGAAGACGAGAGTCACTGGAAAAAAACAATAATGCTAGGAAACATTGAAGTCTGCAGGAAAATAGAAAAACCAGCCTGAGACGGATTGACTCGATCAAGGAATCCATGGCCATCAGTTTGCAAAACCTAAACAAGGCTGTTAATGATGGGACGTTTTGGAAGTCATTAATTAATAGGGTCACCATAAGTCAGAAGAGACTTGATGGCACTTAGCACACACATACACAACACTGACCAGGTTATACAGATTGGGCGTTAGGTGCGCTGCATGGAAAAAACAGAGTGATTCCCTGTCTAGAGGATTTTGTACTATAGATGTGTGGGTCACGATGAGGGAGAAGTCAAAATACTGGCAGGAGAAGAAGGGAATAAGTTAAGTTGGAGAGTCAAATAGGAGCAAGGTAGCTGCTATGATAGGGTTTAGATGGTCCAGAGAAGTCCTTAAAATGCCTTTATTGAGCCGGGACTTAAAGGAGTCCCTGTTTTTCTGGACAATGCAGAGAAGGAGAGAAGGCTGATGGCACACTGATGAAGCTGGGGAAAGGAGACAAAGGGCTCTGGAGTTCTGAAGATGTATGCAGATCCAGTAGACTACAGGCTCTACTGTGCAATTGAGTTGATAACACACACAGCTGCATTAGCCAAGTTTAAGCTCAAGCACTATATAAACTGTCAGCTGCCTCCAGAGTCCTTAAAAGACATGGCAATAAGCCTACAATGGACTGCAGAGAATTCACATATTAAAGTAATAAAACTGAGCATCTCTTTTCATTATTCCTACTAAGCTGCAATGTGTGCGGTTGCCGTGTGTAGGTTGGGTTGGAGGATCTCAGACTGAAATTCAGACTGAGATCATTTTTCTTATTACCTATCATTCATTGGGGGGGAGGAAGGTAGCAATAACCTGAGAATGGACCACAGGACACTTGCTTGTCTGAAAACACTGTAAAGAAGTTTTCCCATAACTAACAAAAATGAGAGGAAATGATGAATATGATTGGCAGGAAGTGTGATAACCAAACAGCTTCAAAGCAGGTACAGCACATCGGTATGTAAAGCTATAGTGAGGATTTTGAAAAGCAAGAGAAAGGGGGAACATGCAGAGACAGCACAGGGGATAATAACCACTGCAACACTATATCTGAAAGGCATTTTGATTAGTAAAGAGCCAAAAGAAGGGGTTGTTTTGGCTGAAGCTTTCATTGGTTGTTTTATTCATTTATCTATTCGTTTTAAAAATGGTATATTCCCACCTCTGTCATCAGAGGTGAAAGTGCCGGCGAACCAATTTAGCACGAATAAAGGCACTCACTCAGAATGGGTTTTGTGATGTCCTCATTTAGCCAATCCTGTTCTGCTCATGCTTCCCCAGAGTGAATTTGGAGACTGGAAAGTGGGTCTCATTAATACAAAAAGTCACCTCTCTTGGTAGATGAGTGACTTCCTCACTATGCACAGTAACGGGCTGCCATGGTGCCTTCCTTAGGTATTTGCCTGTCAAAAGATTATGTGTTTGCCAATCAGGAGTCCAATCAGGAGAACTCCAAGGAGGGTATTAGTTACAGGGCTCCTCCTGGGCATTGCACAATCCTCCATGCAGTGATTGGTGCTGTATTTCGCAAGTCCTTTCCTCTGTTCTGTTCTGTAGATGAGCTGTGGCAAGATGATGTCAGGGTGGCATGCTGGCGTCAATGTCCCTTGGTTGACTGTTTCCATGTATGGCAGATATGGAGGCATCATTGGCATGCCACTCCATGACTGATGGGTTTGGGTGGCATCACTATGGACCCCAGTGCATTTATTATGCTCTCACCTCCTTGGAAATTTTTTTGCCGTTTATTTTCAATACTGCAAAACGATAGCATAATTATTACTTTCCCAGCAACATGCCAATGTCAGTGATGTGCCCGCATCTAAGGCTCAGAACTGACCTGTAAGGAACTTTTTAAATTAGGCAGAATCTGCCCTAATAAAAAGCCATAGACTATGACTGAACATCAATGGCATACATTCACCTTGCACTTCATGTGTCCGGTGGATGGGTAGTAGAAAATCAGGGTATATAGTGACTTCTTTAGAGTCAGCCTAAACATTTAGCCCTAAAAATGACTACCAGAAATAAAAAGAAAGCAGTGTTGCTTTGTGATAGCTTTTATACAATATTATTACATCATACGTAATACAACAATAGTTCTTGTTGCCTTTCTTTGTAATATAAATATATGACTGCCAGGGGTGAAAGTAACTTATGAAGCAATCCTAAACAGAGTTACAGTCTTCCAAATGCATTGACATTAATGAGCTTAGAAAGGTAGACTTCTGCTTAGGATTGCACTGTTGAATTTCTTGCTGGTTTTGTTGCTCTGGAGAAGCAGAAGAAGGGAGGTTCCATTTTGGCTGCTTTCTTTTCAGCTTACTTCTACCTCTGAGGGTAAGGAGTAGTTAGTGACAGCCAAAAGAGGGCCTTAAACATTTATATCTTTTATTTCTTTCATTCCTCCCCACCCAGCCTTGTTCCAAGGAGCTTATGATGGCATATCTCTCTGCTCCTCCTTTTACCTTCACACCAACTCTGTGAGGAAGGTAAGACTGAGGGAGAGTGACTGGCCCAACATCACTAGCTAAGCTTTATTGTTGAAAGGGGATTTGAACCCAGGTCTGCCCAGTCTTAATCTAATAGGTAACCACCGTAGTGCACTAGCTATTTTTCTGTTCTCTGGGACTCCTGCTTCTGAAGGAAAACATAATTATTTTGATCCTCAGAAGCAATACTGACCTTTACAATAGCAAACTTTTTAAAGGGATCATTCCTTTGGAACAGGATAATTTGAGATTTGTTCACATATTATACCAGCTCATTTCCCTGCTTATTATCAGAATTTGCTGTTTAGACAGCAGAACTGCTGGCTTTGTTCAAATTACATTTCTGGGCTTAGGAGGCTTTGCCAAACTTTCTGCAGCAGCCGAGGCGGGGGAGAGGGGAATAAATACAGAAAAGAAATATTAAACACTGGAGATGTTCTTATACAATGGCCAGAAGTAGGTGGTTCCTGTTAATCAAAACTGTAATTCAACTTAGTGTTTTATTTGGAGGTGTTTGAGGGGTTTTTTTGGGTGGGGGGGGTTACATGCAAGGAAAGTATTACAGAGAAGGCATAACAACTGGGTTGAAAATTACTATCTGAAGGACACAGCCTAAACATAAACATACATACATACCTTGACTGAGTGTCCTCCTGCCATATCACGTGGGAGTAGAACTCATCTGTCTTTCCCACATACAATCCTGCCTAGATAACCTACAAACATGGATAGGATTGCCAGGTCCCCCTTCACCACCAGCGGGAGGTTTTTGGGGCAGAGCCATAGAGTCCATTTGCCAAAGCGGCCATTTTCTCCAGGTGAACTGATCTCTATCAGCTGGAGATCAGTTGTAATAGCAGGAGATCTCCAGCTAATACCTGGAGGTTGTCAACCCTAAACATGGTAGAGTGGGGTGGGCGAGGCCCCTGAATTGGCTTTAACTCAAAGTTGAGAATGGTTATACTCACCCTCCTCCTCTCGGAAAACTGGTGGGGGCATATAAAAATAATTGGCTGCTTCCTCTTTGCTTCTCTAAACTTGTTTTCTTTTGGTTCTCGAGCAATGCAGAAGGGACAGAACTTCCCAACGTTCTAGTGGAGGGTATGTGACCATGCCAATGGCAAAAACAGAGTTTGCACTGATTGAGAGCCCAAATATGCTCTGTCACAGAGAAGACCAAGATTACATGTGAAAGGAATTTAGGTTTCCAACTCACTGGGCAGCAAAGAGGGTATAATAGTGCAATCCTACACAGAGTTACAACCTTCTAAATTCATTGACTTCAAAGGATGCAGGATTGTATGGTAAATCTCTGACTAAGGAGCAGAACTGCATTTGACATTTTTCCTCTCCCCAAAGCAGGAGACACAGCCTTGGGATATGATAATTCAGTACATTATCTCATCTGGATTCTTCCCTGCCTCCGAACCTTTGAGTTATGTCTCTTCAAAAAGCGTACCTATGAAAAAATAGTGTTGCCAAGTCACAAAAGTTGACTATAACTCTCAAAATCTTAGGAGGTTTTTCTCCCCTTAATCTCCAGTTTTCATAAATGTACATGTCAGCTTTCAAGGTTTTAGTCTTTATGGAGGGCCTGAAATTTGGGGAACACCCTCCCCTTTCAATTTTTATTTTCAGTTACCAGTTTAACTACTCACATTGTTGAAATAAACGCTGACTTAAAATGCTTTATTTTATAATTAAGTTTGGATATCTCCAAGTTATAGAACAAAGTTTGCTTTGGGAAAAAAATCACTTGCATAGCTGGATAACAGCACCTGTTAATTAGTTCTCTGAGCTGGTGCTGATGGCTGTCAGCTTTTGCAAGAGTGTGAAAACTTGCACTTCCCAAAAATCTTTTAATAGTCTTATTTATGTGACAAAAGTGGAGAGGATTCATACAACAAGTCATAAGTGATTTCAAAGAGAATCTTTAAAAATATTGATAAACAAATGGGAGGCACAGCCAGTAAATTTTGCAAAAGAAAAAGGGAAGAATGTAACAGGAATAAGATCATATAAGCACATCAGAAGAGCCCTGCTGAATCAGACAGCTTGCTGTTTCTAGCAATGCTGGACATTTCTGGGAAAGAGACAAGAAGGCCATGAAAGCTATGACCCTCCCCTGCCTTTATCCTTCTCTCAGCAACTGGTTCAGATTGGGAGAGTTCAAGTATTAAAGTCGGACATTTAGCATTCGTGTCTTCTACAATGTGAAACCTGCTGACATCTCCCCCAGTCTGATCTGCACTGTCTGTGTTAAATCTCCCTGAATTTAGGCTCATTTATCTTCTTTTCCATTGTAAAAAAAAAATTATCTTTGCTGTCAGCCCATGGAGTGAATATTCATGGCTTGAATGGTAAAACTCAGTAAAATTCACTTTTAATGAGATTGCATAGTAATTTATCCATTACATCATTTTTATTGAACTTATTTATGTCTATTATACTTTACAGTTTCTATTAGTGGCAGCGAAATTGCTAATAAAATCACATTTCTTCCCTGCTGCCTGGTATACATATTATACATGGAGCTACACAAAACAGAGGAGATTGAAAATAATGTGTCCTAAGCTGACCTAAGTTCATGGTCTTCTGAGATCTGTTAATGACATGTGTGCAAGCTCTTGCTGGATATACAGTCCCATGCACCTACTGCTAAAGAACAGTGAATGAGATGAGCATCTTTAGTACCAAATATACTTATCTGAGCCAGTAACACAGCCTGATGTACCAAGGACTGCTGCTCAGGAGACACAACTAATAGTTAAGGCCAGAGCTTTTCAAAAGCAAAAGCCCTACCAAATCTCAGCCCCACCATGATATTTTGGCCCAGGGACCCAAGAATCATCCGTTTGAAGAAGAAGAAGAGTTGGTTTTTATATGCAGATTTTCTCTACTACTTAAGGAAGAATCAAACTGGCTTACAATTACCTTCCCCTCCCCATAACAGACACCCTGTGAGGTAGGTGTTGTAGAATTATAATATGGGTGTCTCCAAGCCAAACATGATTTTAGGAATGGAATCAGAGAAGTCTGAGTTCTAGAGAAAATAGCTTTAATAAAGAAGCAATGCATATTCAGAAAAGACATTACAGTTAACATACAAAGCTCACATACAAAGCACACCTATAGGTGGAAGAAGAGGGACAGATCCCAAGTGGATCTGAAACCAATTCCCTCCTCTCCTACCCCATGGCAAGAGCTCGGCCTTTTTATAGGAATGGATAAACAAAATTCCATTTACTACGTAACTCTTGACTCTCTCCCAAAGTTATAATTAAGAGTTTTTAGAACAAGAAGTCAGGCTGACTCTTCAGCAGGGCCTTACTTTTGCCAAGTACATTTCCCAGAAATGGGTCTTCATAATCTTTCCAACAATGATCCTTATAAGGATTGTTACAGACTAGAAACTTAGAGACGTTCATGAATATACTTTGGTTCACGCAAAGCATTCTGGGAACAAACATAGAGACTGGAATATGGGGATAGATTAGACCTTAATATTAGACTTCTTCGTAGGGCTGTGAGAGTGTGACTAGCCCAAGGTCATCCAACTGCCTTCACGTGTAGGAGTGGGGAACCAACCCAGTTCACCAGAAGATTAGCCTCCAGCACCCATGTGGAGGAGTGGGGAATCAAACTAAGTTTTCCAGATCAGAGTCCATTACTCCAAACCACCGCTCTTAACCACTACACCACATTTGCTCCCAAATGGCATCCAGATGCTAGCAAAAAAATGTAGAGTCAATTGCCCTAGACTAGCATATTAAGAAGCCTCATCTGCTCCCTGATGTACATATGCTCCTATCAAACACACTTGCAGTGCATTCCTAAGGAGGGTTACTCCAGTCTAAGCCCGTTCATTTCAATGGGCTTAGACTGGAGTAACTCTCCTGAGGAATGCACTGTTAGGCAATACAATGAGATCAGCATGGAATCATACCAATACTGTTTAAAGAGAAGTGCACATTCCCCATCTCAGTTTACTAAAGGACTCTTAGCCAACTGTGCATGAAAATCCCCAGATCAGCCTTTCCTAGAAATGGCTTTTTCTTTCTCTCCCCCCCCCCTTTTTGTTTCCATCTAAGTGTGGCCATCATTCACCCTTATAACTGTAATATAAGGTTGTCAAAAAGCTTCCAAACAAGCCAGTGTGATATGGCACAGGCAGTTAACCCACATCAATTCTCTTAGGAAATGCCACGTTGGTCTCTATAATGCATTCTCTTCACAATTATTCAGGAAAGTTGTTGCAGAAGGCACTGCAGGGAAAAGGCAGCACCTAAATTGAGTGAGAATAAAAACTGGAAATCAGGGGAAAGAGGAGGAAAGCAAACCCCCCCCCCACACACACACACATACAGAAGTTACTGGTGCCCCACAGAAATTCAAATGAGCTCATTGCAGAGGTTCTTAAAAAAAATCCAAAGGACTCGTGTTGATTCAAAGAGAAATGTATTTAATTTAAAACAGCTCACTTTAGCGAACTCCAAACTGGAATAAATGTGCTAAATAATTGATCAGCCAAAGACGAGCAGAGAAGAGTTGGAAAGGGGTGGGTGGGGAAGAGGGAGAGAGAGGAGGAAAATACGAGACTTCCGAGAAAACACTCCAAGATGTGAACATTCTGCACTCTGCCTGTCACCTCTACTGGTTTTGCTTGCCTCGAGCAGGGGTTAATTATATAATTAATGAGCGTGCACAGAGGGAGAGGCCCAGAATGGCAAGCAACCTATAACGCCCTACAGTAATCTGCTAGATTAGGTGATGCATGAACTGAACACAGCTAAATGCTGCATGAGCAATCCTGGTCCTCTCAAGAGACCTTGTTTTCCAGCCTGTACCATCCTCTCCCAGAGTTACATTGGACGAGCTTTCTTTCCTGTTCTTGAAAAAATTTCTCTCTTCTCTTTTATATGAAAGTTACATATAAAGGACAGGATTCTTGTCCTAGAGCTGCCAAGCATTTCCTTTCCACACTTGAAGAACCACCAGATTGCCAGGTAGGGTTGCCAGGTCCCTCTTTGCCACTGGCGGGACATTTTTGGCGTGGAGCCTGAAGAGGATGGGGTTTGAGGAGGGGAGGGACTTCAATGCCATAGAGTCCAATTGCCTAAGTGGCCATTTTCTCCAGGTGAACTGATTTATATCACCTGGAGATCAGTTGTAATAGCAGGAAATCTCCAGCTGCCACCTGGGGGTTGGCAACCCTAGTGCCAGGACTGGGTGCAGACACAAAATGCAACTGTACCTCTGGGATGAGGAGAGATCGTAAGTGAGAAAGGGGGCCCTTGGAAGATATGGCCCCTCCCCAGCTTGTTCCATGGCCCACTAGAGTTGTTCCCAGCAACTTGCTTCAGAAGATTCTTTTGAAAGCCATTGGCAAACCCAACCCAGCAAAAAATCAGCATCAAAGCAGACTCCAGTTAATGGGTAATTTAACACATCAAGGCGTAGGCTTTGCAGAGATGTGTTAGCAAAATAGAAACATATGAGTTATTTTAGAGGAAGATGTTGCATGGGGGACCCTTCAGACTATTAAAAAAAGAAGTGCATTCAAGTTTATGGATCAATGTGCACAAAAGTTGAGAATGCATAGCAAATGGCTACATTTTGTCCTACGCCAGCTGTATATGCTGTCTGCACAGCACCAGCATATCTACAGCATGGAGATGAGGGATATTTTTTTTCTCTATCCTGTGTCAACTCTGTAATTGATTGTGGTGGCATGGAGAAAGTATACCAATTCCAGTGTCAAGCCACTGCACATATGGTTGTTGCTTTGTACTGAAATGTAGTATAATTGCCATTATTTGTACACAGTTATCATGGGGAGCAAGATTTGAATTCAGTAGCACCCCAAAGACCAACAAGATTTCCAGGGTATCAGCTTTCGAGAGTCAAAGCTCCCTCCATCAGATACAAGTAGGAAGGGACTTGTGACTCTCAAAAACTGATAGCCTGGAAATCTTGTTGGTCTTTAATGTGCTCTTCAATGGTCTTTAATCTTGATCTTCTATTGCAGACCCAGACAGCTCCTTACCTGAATTATAATGAGGGTGGGTCCATATGATCATAGAATCATAGAGTTGGAAGGTACCACCAGGGTCATCTAGTCCAACCTCCTGCACAATGCAGGAAATTCACAACTACCTCCCCCCTACACCCCCAGTGACCCCCTACTCCATGCCCAGAAGATGGCTAAGATGCCCTCTCTCTCATGAACTTCCTAAGGTCATAGAATCAGCATTGCTGACAGAATCAGTCATAGGTCATAGAATCAGCATTGCTGACAGATGGCCATCTAGCCTCTGCTTAAAATCCTCCAGGGAAGGAGCACTTACCATCTCTCGAGGAAGTCTGTCTTCATCGATCTGCTCTTCTCCCCATGTTTCCGTTTTAATGTGTTGTAATTTTTTTTTTGCCTTTGTGTGGAATAAGAAGCATAATCTCTGTGATGTGTACATGGTTTTAGGAATATTATTGGGTTGAAGTCTTAGTGCTAGTTGGAAGGATTTTTTTTTGGTTCTCAGCTTCTGACTTGTTTGCTGTGCTGCCATTTGCAAAAAAAAATTAAACGGTGTTATTGCACAAGTGAACTGGCATCATTTCTATTTCTTTCAATAACTGATATTCCTGGTATTGTGTTGTAAGAAAGTTAATCAGCTCAAACAGGAAAAAAAATGCAGAGATATACCTCTGCAGGTGTCAGTAAATAGAGAGGGCTGTGGATTCATTATCATAATGGCTCAGAACCCTCAGATGGAGAAATCCAGATGGAAATCCAGATAGATGGAAAAAATCCAGGAGGTCAATTATTTCAAATGTGCAGTAACCACTGTTGTGTGCCTCCTGCGCTGTAATTTCATATGCATCTAATATTGAAACAGATATAATTTGACTGTGGAGAATGGTCCCAGTGTGGGACCACTCCTAAATGGATTGTCACAGCTCACTGGCTGGAGACAATCATCTTTGCAAGTCAGATATGGCTCAAGGGGTCCATACATTGTCAACTTTCCCCCAGTTTAGATGCTGTTTAATGACATATTTTGGACTGCATAGCAAGTTTTCCCATATATGCTTCGGAAATATGTGACACATCAATCTCAGTTGTCTTGGCCCCAATGACTTATCTGTATATTCATTTGTTCGTTTTAAAAAGTGGTATGCCATCTCTCAGCAATCAGGCTCCTGGGAAAGCTAACAACAAATCTATAAAACTATCAATAAAACGTGTGATTACAATTGAGCTGTGGCTCAATGGCTGAGCAATGACTTGGCATGCAGAAGGTCCCAGGTTTAATCTCTGACCCCTCCAGTTAAAGGGATCAGGTAATAGGTGATGTGAAAGACCTCTGCCTGGGACACTGGACAGCCACTGCCAGTCTGAGTAGACAATATTGACTTTGATGGACCAAGGGTCTGATTCAGTATAAGGCAACTTCATGTGTTCATAGTAGCATATTCAAACCAGCAACATTAAAAACAGTAAAAGCAGATTAAAATAAAATTATTAGCCTGTTACCAGTGGGAAAGGGGAGAGTAAATGAAAGCAGCCAATAACCAAATCAGTCAAATACCCAGGTGAATTAAGTAATAATAATTGAGCACCAGAAGCAAAGAAAAGCAGACACTGGGTGGACAGCTGAAGGTAAAAAGCCACTCCAGACAATGCCCTGTCTCAGGCGACCAACCTCCACACTTCCAAAGGTGGGCTCAGGTACAAAAGGCAGTAGACCTAATTTGCTGGGTAGGCTCATAGGGTAGTAGGTGTTCCTTAAGACAATCTTGTTCCAGTTCCAGACCAGTTAGAGCACTAATGGTTAGAACCAACACTTTGAATTGTGAGTGAAAGCAAATAGGCTGGCAGTCAGTCTATTGCTTTTAAGAGGTTGCTCATAGCATGTCAGCAGTCTAGCTAATAATCAAATCAGTAAAATGCCCAAGTGAATTTTAAAATACTTGCTGCATTCTGTACTAGCTGAAGCTTCTGAATAGCTTCTGTTCTGTACCTACAGTCTGTTGAAATAATCCAATATAGATATGATCAGAGCTTGGATAATGGTGGCCACACCCTGTCAATCAAGGAGCTGCTATAACTGATGCACTAACTGAAGCTGAGGCTGTCGTATTAAACTGAGGCTATCATACTTTGAGCACATTATGAGAAGACAAGAGTCACTGGAAAAAACAATCAGGCTAGGAAAAGTTGAGGGCAGCAGGAAAAGAGGAAGATCCAACAAGAGATGGATTGACTCTATAAAGGAAGCCACGGTCCTCAATTTGCAAGACCTGAGCAAGGCTGTTAAAGATAGGACTTTTTGGAGGACATTGATTCATAGGGTCACCATGAGTTGGAAGTGACTTGATGGCACTTAACACACACACACACAACTGAAGCTGGGCACAGACAATACCCACTACAGAGGAACCTCAGTCTCCAATGAGCCGGTTCACTCAAGATGTGAATATCCTCAGTTTCCTTCAGGGGAAGTACAACCCCATCCAGAAAAGCAATCTGACTCCTCAATACTCATCCTCCAGCAATATTACCAACCAACAGCACTTCAGATTTTAGGCCCTCATCCACTCCATTACTGCCTACTGCAATCATTTCAGAATATTCCTTCCACAGACTCATCTGACTTGCTTGAAAAGGTGAGGTAGAGCTTTGTGTCAGCATAGTGATGCCATCTACACTGACTGCATATTTGGATGACCTCTCCCATGGGATTCATGTAGGCATTATATGGCCAAGGAGGCAAAATGGAACCTTGTGGGGTTCCATAGCACAAGCACCAGGGCTCTGAGCAGCTATCTCCCTGCCGAAGCAGAAAAATGAGAACCCTCCCCTGTCTTATATGTCTATGTCCGAGGAGTTAGAATAAAATTGAAGTGCTTGTACTAAATGTTAAATCTACATGGAGTTGTGGACAGTAGAAGTTACATCTCTCGACAAGTAGAGATTTGAGATGTCCCACTTGTCAGTAGAAAATGTACAAAGGGGCTTTGGCAACGGTACTCGTTGACAACTTGTTCTTAGATTTTACAAGACACAAGGAAGAAGAAAAAAGGCCCATAGATTTAGATAACAATTTTGCCTTTTCTCCAAAAGGGGAAAAAAGAACACTCCTACATAAACTTCGAAGCATCTGTTTCTTGCCTGAAAATATTCTTTATGTTGCAGTCTAAGACCCTCCTGTATTGAAGTGGCTGCCTTTACCATTTGGATTGTTCCCATTCTGATTCAAGTATGGCTAAAGACTTCTTCCACCCAGGTTCTAGGGCTTGGACTCAAAGGGTCTGAGACTCAGCCCTCATGAGGCCTGATTCAAATTAAGCTCTGCCGGGGAAGTGGCTTCTTCTGCAATGCAACAGGTTGGCAAAAAACGAACCTGTAATTTCTTTCAAAGTTTCTGTGAAGTGCTGGCTCTGGCTCTCAGTGTCCTGCCCCAACAGAATCAAATCAGTTTGCCTGGGGTGATAGTGGCAGGAATCCAGGCTGGTTTTCCCCCCTTCGATAAATGATGTTTCTGTCTGGAGATTGCTTTTTATCACATTCCCTAGTCCCACTGAATGGCAGTCTATTTCACGGCCCTGACAAAGGTTTGTGCAAAGAACAGAAGATAGAATAAACTAAGTCTTTGTGGCAACAGTCAGAGAGATAACAACTGGGACTGGTAAGAAACCAATCTATCCTGCCTTTGTAATGTGTCAGACTCATAGTCCTCCCTGTGCCTCAGGCCAAGGTCAAGAGAGTTCCAGATGTTCTGTGATAGCCAATTACACCTACAATGATGAGATTAAACTTCTGTGGCCCATAATAAGTTGTCTTTAGAACAACATATTGCATCCTCCTCATGCTTACCAGACCCTGTGAAATTATTAGCATTGAAAATTTTGCGTCTTGCTGTGAAGACAAAGTGATTTGTATGAGAGATAGCAAAACTGTAGGTTTAATGAGATAGTATCAGACTGTTTTCTTTTACTTTGCCCTCTGTTGACCTCACAAGCACACTGCCTGTCTGGCATTTGGAAAATGGCATTAAGAATGGCAAAATCCCTGCTGAAGTCATGCGAGTAGTTTTTATATACATAGGTATATACAGGTGAAATTCTTGTCACAACTTCTCAGCACATTCCAAGGGCTACTGAGGACGCGCATGAACTTTCCTGCCATTTTATAATCAGTTTCAGAGATGAGGCCATGAAAAACTGTCTAGTGCACAATCCCAGAAAAGGAAAGACAACATATCTGCTGCAAATTCTGTTCCCACCAAAAGGAGTGAGAACAAAGAAAAGTTGTGTATCCCCATTTCCTCTTTCAGAAACAGTGAAAGATGCTTGTGTAAGATGCAAAATGTCTGACCTATTTTTATATCCTGTCTACTATCATTCATATGTCTAAGTGCAATTCTGTTTAGCTTTGATCGTACATACACATTACCAAGGAAAGGCAGAAAAGATGCATCAAACACCAGAGGAGAAAACAAAGGTCATGTTAAAAAAAAAGATGTGATTAAAAATTTAAGATAAAATGTCCTTCTTTTAGTCAGAAGTATGTTGTACAATTCCCAGCACATTGGAGATTCACTAGTTATGCAAGGAGAAACAACTCCTTTGCTTCCTGGAAGGAGAAGTGACATGTGCCTTTGTTTAAAACTCCCCTGAGAAAGATCTTCAAACCACATTGGGAATTTTGCAACATACTTCTAACTAAAAAGGGGGGAGATTCATGCTACATTTTTAAAAACTTGGCCTTTGTCTTTTTCTCACACACAATGCTTTATTTTTCCTTGCTAGATGATTGGCAGCTGAATGTACATACAGACTCAGATCAAAAAGGATTGTACATGAGGTGAGAAGAAAGTATGGATATGTGTATTCAGATATATCCAGTCTGAATATATATCCAACAATATATATTCAGGTCTCCAAATGGTATCCAAGATCTTTTGGATTACTGGTAAATGGGTCCCAAAAAATCTTGGAAATATTCAGGAGTAACCAGGAATATTAGGATCCAGCATTTTAAGGCTCTCGTGGCTCTTTCCCCCCCTCCTTTAAATTTACTGTTTCTGTGTCTTCCCAGGGCTTGGTATCAGCTTGCCATGTTGTTTTGGCTTTGAGTCCTTTGAAATTGGTTTTGTTGGTCTTGCAAAATTGTGTTCCCTCTGCTCGAGTTGCTTTTGTCAGGGTTGTGGTGAATTCTCAGATTAGACATTGCCTTTGATTCTTGGGTTGTACATTGGCTGGATTCTCTGATTTTATATTTGTTGTGCTTGCAACAGCATTATTATTAGGTTTGTCTTGGAGAACTTGCTGGTTTGACATTGGTTTGGATTCTCCAGTTTGACATTTGTTGTGCTAGGCTTGCCTTATTGTGCTTCTGATGGGATTCATAAGAACTTAAGAACAGCCATGCTGGATCAGACCAAGGTCCATCAAGTCCAGCAGTCTGTTCACACAGTGGCCAATCAGGTGCCTCTAGGAAGCCCACAAACAAGACAACTGCAGCAGCCTTATCCTGGCTGTGTTCCACAGCACCTAATATAACAGGCATGCTCCTCTGATCCTGGAGAGAACAGGTATGCATCATGACTAGTATTCATTTTGACTAGTAACCATGAATAGCCCTCTCCTCTATGAACATGTCCACTCCCCTCTTAAAGCCTTCCAAGTTGACAGCCATCACCACATCCTGGGGCAGGGAGTTCCACAATTTAACTATGTGTTGTGTGAAGAAATACTTCCTTTTATCTGTTTTGAATCTCTCACCCTCCAGCTTCAGCAGATGACACCATGTTCTAGTATTAAGAGAGAGGGAGAAAAGCTTATCCCTGTCCACTCTCTCCATACCATGCATAATTTTATAGACCTCTATCATGTCTCCCCTTAACCACCTTCTTTCCAAGCTAAACAGCCCTAAGCTTTTTAACTGCTTCTCATAGGGTAGTTGCTCTAGCCCCCCTGATTATTTTGGTTGCTCTTTTTTGCACCTTCTCAAGCTCTGTAATATCCTTTTTGAGGTGTGGTGACCAGAACTATACACAGTATTCCAAGTGTGGTCTCACCATTTGTACAAGGGCAGTAGCAGCAGTTTTATTCTCTATTCCTTGTCTATGCCCAGAATTTGCCTTTTTCATAGCAGCTGCACACTGGGTTGACGTCTTCATTGAGCTATCCACTACCAACCCAAGATCCCTTTCTTGGTCTGTCACTGCCAGCACAGATCCCATCAGGGTATATGTGAAGGTGGGATTTTTTGCCCCTATATGCATCACTTTTCATTTGCTCAAATTGAATCTCATTTGCCATTTTAATGCCCATTCCTCCAGTTTGGAGAGATCCATTTGGAGATCTTCACAGACTGGTTTTGTTTTAACCACCCTAAACAATTTGGTGTCATTTGCAAACTTGGCTGCCTCGCTGTTCATCCCCAGCTCCAGGTCATTGATGAACAGGTTGAAAAGCACCAGTCCCAACACCGATCCCTGAAGGACCCCACTGCTCACATCCCTCCATTGTGAGAACTGACCACTGATTCCTACTCTCTGCTTCCTATTTTTCAGCCAGCTCTCAATCCATAAGAGGACTTGTCCTCTTATTCCTGGTTCTGCATTGGTCCATTGGCCTTGTTGATTCTGTTTTCATTGGGAGGCTTTTGGCCAGTAGTTGCTTTGCTTGCTCTTGCGTGTTTGGTTACTGTTTGCTCGGGAGAAAGCTTGGCCTTTTTCCCTGATAGTAACAGTAGAGGATAGCTGGGGCACCTTGTTCAGAGGCCCATAGAATTTGATCTCTTGGTCCAATTCACTTGAAACTTTGGGATTATTTAGTTGACAGGTACTGGGATCTCCCCTGTGATTTTGGTGCCATTAGCTAAAAAACAAAACAAAAAACAAAAACAGCCCCTCCAGGCCCCAGAAAGATTCCCCATAGGTGAATAATATCAGAATCCGCGGGGGTGGGGGACAGATCTGAATACCAAACCAATATTTGGAACCCAGTAGTTTGACTCCCTGATACCCACATCCCAAAAAATGCCAAAATGTTTTTGTTTTTTAGGTGCACATCCCTAGAAGAAAGTTCTGTATCTGCACTGTTCGATCTGTAATGGCTCATTCACCTATCTAAAGCAACACTTTATACTGCAAACATTAAGTGATGGACAGGGACTGTATGGTTGTGGGAATCAGCCTTTTCTTTGAGTGCCTCCAGTGCACTCTGACAAAGGGACATGGGACCATAGCTCAGTGGCAGAGACTTGCTCTGCATTCTCAAGGTCCCAGATTTAATCTCTGGTATCTCCAGCTTTAATACAATTCTGCCAGTCAGAATAGACAACACTCACCTTGATAGACCAATGGTCTGATTCAATATAAGGAAGCTTCATATGGAGGGACAACAGATTTCCAATATTTTGTAAATACAATCTGTGTTATTGGTGTCCTGCCTAAACAGGAGTAATTAGTGGCTGTGCTGAAATGCAGACTGTATCTGCAGAGACCATCCAAGAAAGCAATGACTGCAAATCTACCATGAGTATAATGGTGTTTCTGTTAGGTAGGATTACCAGGCCTAGCCTAGCAACCAGTGGGAGACTGGGGTGAGTGGGTGGGTTGGATATGGTGGGCTGTTGTCAGCAATGGGTTGATGTCACTTCTGGAAAAAAATTGGAAGTTACTCCAGTCTTCTCCAAGAATTGCCCCCAAATGCTGTGGAGTTTTGGCAATTCTTAGAGAGGTTTGACATCATATCTGGGTTTTTCCTGGAAGTGACATCAGCCACTGGCCCCATGGCCATTTCTCCTGCTGCCACTCAGAGAAGCATCAAGAAAGAGGAGATGGGGGAAGGCAACCCCGCTATCAGATGAGAAGAATGGGCTGAAGTTTATGCCATTTCTTTAAATGTTGTCTGTGTTCTTTTATATATTATACATATATTAGGCATAAACTAGGAATTTTACATAAGCTTCAACTCATTCTTCTAATTTGATTTTAACATCGTGATGATATATTTTGCTTTCAAAGCCTACCCTTTCTTAGATGGTCTCCCCGTGCAATCTACATTCCACCAAAGGGCTAGGGTGTTGCATTTCCATCATCTAAGGAGAGTGCTTAGAGAGAGACCATCATGAATCCTGATTACACTTTGTTCAATCAGGTTGGGCCAGAGTGCAGCCTAGCCAGACAAGCTCACAATTCCCTTTGATCAGCTGTGAGAGCTGCCTTGGGCCAATATCTCAAATATGCTATGGTTCTTTGGAGCATTAAAGCTAAGGATGGTGAAAAACAGTGAAACATTAAGATCACATCCCATCAGGAATACATTCTGCTCACACATATGAATCTCCCTTCCCTGTGCTGATATTTACAGCCCCACCTATTCTCTTTATACCAGTTTGACGTGCATCAGGAAGGCTGAGTACAGGATAAAGGTAAAGGTAGTCCTTTGTGCAAGCACCAGGTCATTACTGACCCATGGGGGTGATCACTTCCCAACATTTACTAGGCAGACTATGTTTATGGGGTGGTTTGCCATTGCCTTCCCCAGTCATCTACACTTTACCCCAAGCAAGCTGGGTACTAATTTTACCAACCTCAGAAGGATGGATGGCTGAGTCAACCTTGAGCCAGCTACCTGAAACCGACATCCGTCGGGATCGAACTCAGGTCGTGAGCAGAGCTTTTGACTGCAGTACTGCAGTTTACCACTCTGTGCCATGGGGCTCCTGAGTACAGGATACCTCCTGCTCATTTCCACATTTCTTGCTATCTTCCACTAGACCTCTTGACAAGCATTTAACTGTGGGAATTTTTGCTCATGGCATTCATTGTGTTGCTCTGTAAGTTTTGTGCTTCATTGTGTCTTTGGTTCAGACAAAGAGCATTATTGTTCCCCTGGGGGGGAAAAGAAGGAAGGAAGGAAACATTTTTTTTTTAAAAAAAGAATAACTTGTGAGTATCAATGTACAATAGCCAGCTTCCTAGCCTGATTGTTATATTTAGAACTTACCAAAGGCTCAAAATCTACAATTTGGTGTTGCAGATAGAAATGCAGTTCTGAAGAACATTTTGGAAAAAAAGGAAAAGAAGCCTACAGAAGCAGCCATTATCTTCTTCTTTTGTAAGAGCAGTGCAATGTTTAGGTAAAACAGCTTTGTTTCTTGAGTCTTCTCTCCGTTGTGCACAACTTAAATAGCTTGTTGCAGCAACTGTAAAAGTAATGAAGTCATTCATTTTGATGGACCTCATTGTCATTCTGAACCAGGCAAGATGGCAGCAGTGACATGCTGGTGTCAATGGGAGTCCCCCAGGACATCACTGAGATGTCTTGGTTATGTCAAAGGAAGGCTCTTGATGTGAGCAAAGGCAAAACAAAGTCAATGTAAGTCCACAAAGACAAGCTGATGGATGCAATGAGATGTGGGTCATTTGAAAGTCAGCATTGCACATGCATGGACTGGAGCCAACATCACTACCAAGTGCCAGTTGAGTAGCCTGGATTTTACAGGGTGTCGATTATTCAGTTGCGGGGGGATATTTCTTACAGAGTTGCCTAAGGAAAAGGTAGGGTATTCTTCAAAGAACTGAGCAATACAGTAAAAAGACTGTTTTTATAGTCCTGTAAAATAATAGGGATTTGTATTTTGTTTCACATTGCATTCAGAATCACTACATTTCAGCTGTTACTGCAGTTAGAGTGAAGCTTCTTTTCCTGAATAAAGAGAAATTGAGACAGACATCTCAAAATAATGTAAAAAAAATCCACTTCAATTGTCTTCTTGAAGAAATAAGATTTGGAATGAATGGTTTACATATGGTTCTTGTAGGTTATCCGGGCTGTGTAACCGTGGTCTTGGAATTTTCTTTCCTGACGTTTCGCCAGCAACTGTGGCAGGCATCTTCAGAGTAGTAACACCGAAGGACAGTGTCTCTCAGTGTCAAGGGTGTAGGAAGAGTAATATATAGTCAGAAAGGGGTTGGGTTTGAGCTGAGTATTGTCCTGCAAAAGTATTGTCCTGTAAGTATCAAGATAATGTGCTAATGAGGGTATGGTATGTTAATATGGAACCATTGTATCCTGAAGTGATCTGTTAATGTGTGTAATCCTCTTTTCTGTCATCCGTAAATCAAACCTTCAGTTAGGTCACAAGGTCTACCGGAAACCAACTCACACAGATCGCTACTTACACAAAAACTCCAACCACCACCCCCGACAGAAAAGAGGAATAATCAAAACATTAATGGACCGTGCAAGACGGATCTGTGAACCACAGTTTCTCAAGGAAGAAACTAACCATCTAAATCACGCACTGCTAGCAAACGGCTACTCCAAGAATGAAATCAGAAGGGCCATTGAACCAAACAAAAATCAGAAAACTCAAGAAAAACAGTCTCCCATAGGAAAGGTATTCTTGCCATTTATTAAAGGAGTCACTGATAGGATGGAGAAACTTTTGAAAAAACATAACCTACAAACAGTGTTTAAACCCACCAAGAAAATACAACAAATGCTACGATCAGCAAAAGACAAAAGAGACCCCCTCACCTCTGCAGGAGTATATCGTATACCTTGCAGCTGTGGAGAAGTTTACATCGGGACCACAAAACGCAGCATACAAACAAGGATAAAAGAACATGAAAGATACTGCAGACTTGGCCAACCTGAGAAATCAGCAGTGGCTGAACATGGACTGACACAAACAGGACACAGGGTCTTATTCCAAGACACTGAAAGACTGGACAATTCTACCAACTATTTTGTCAGATTGCACAGAGAAGCCATTGAAATTCATAAACATCAGCACAACTTTAACAGAAAAGAGGAGAGTTTAAGAATGAATAAGGCTTGGCTTCCTGCCCTGAAAAACCTCCAGACAAAGACAACATTCAACAATAGCCATACAGATTAGTTTTGGATTACACACATTAACAGATCACTTCAGGATACAATGGTTCCATATTAACATACCATACCCTCATTAGCACATTATCTTGATACTTACAGGACAATACTTTTGCAGGACAATACTCAGCTCAAACCCAACCCCTTTCTGACTATATATTACTCTTCCTACACCCTTGACACTGAGAGACACTGTCCTTCGGTGTTACTACTCTGAAGATGCCTGCCACAGTTGCTGGCGAAACGTCAGGAAAGAAAATTCCAAGACCACGGTTACACAGCCCGGATAACCTACAAGAACCAATGAACTCTGACCGTGAAAGCCTTCGACAAGGTTTACATATGCTTGGAAGAAGTTTATTCCAATCCAAATAGTTAGAACATAAGAACACAAGAAAGGTCCTCCTGGATCAGACCAAGGCCCATCAAGTCCAGCAGTCTGTTCACACAGTGGCCAACCAGGCACCTCTAGGAAGCCACAAACAAGACGAGTGCAGCAGCACCATCCTGCCTGTGTTCCACCGCACCCAAAATAATAGGCATGCTCCTCTGATACTAGAGAGAATAGGTATGCAGCATGACTAGTATCCATTCTAATAGTCATGAATACCCCTCTCCTCCATGAATATGTCCACTCCCCTCTTAAAGCCCTCCAAGCTGGCAGCCATCACCACATCCTGGGGCAGGGAGTTCTACCATTTAACTATGCGTTGTATGAAAAAATACTTTCTTTGAATGAATTTTTTAAGCTGTTTTGCCAACTGCATTGGGAAACAGTCCCTATTTACCTAAACAGAGGCACACCCTTTGAAGCCCATTGACTTCACTGGATCTAGAAGGGTGTAACTCTGTTTAGGATAGCACGGTGCCTTTAGCAGAACTGACCTGCTGGATTCAACCCTTGTGGTCTGGGAATGACGAGTCACAGTTCAATCACAAAATCTGACAAGTCAGAATCTAACTATAAATCTCCTCTATCCATCTGAAGAAGTGAACTCATACCCTGCCAGAAATTGTGTTAGTCTTTAAGGTGCTACTGGACTCTTGCTCTTCTCTACTGCTACAGACAGGCTAACACAGCCACCCAGCATGATCTATCTCCTCAACCCAGTTATCTCCACAGACCCAGAATTATTTCAAGTGGTGGTCCAGTCTTGTGATGGCTGTGGAAAGTGGGGTTATGATAGCAGCAAGGAAGCAGAGAGGGTGGTCCTCAACCCCACCCCAAGTGTGGGGAGTGGAACAGAAAGTCAGACTTGGACCATGGCAGAAGGGGTAAGGAATAGAGGAGGGACAGAAGAAAGAAACAACTGGTTTTACAATCCAGCTATTGTGAGGCACACCACTGAGGCACACCACATCCAAATGATTATGCTTCTTTTCACTTCCCTGCTGAAGTTCTTTCACAAAGGTACTTTTTACCCAGCTGCAAGGCATAGGGAGATTGTCTGTTGGATCCAACCAGCTTTTCTGCTGGTGAAAAGGAATGAGGGAGTTCCCTTTTGCTACGAAGAAGGGGTCACGTGGCCAGCATGTACAAAAGCCATTTGACAGCAGCTATCGGCTGGAGACGAATTGGGAGAGATTGAATGGAAAAGATTGGCTGGATCCGACCCTATACTATCAGCATGTCTAGTGAAGCAAACTTGCTCTGCAATCGTTAAATATTGGCCTTCATAGGAATATATTAATGGCTGGTGTTGGTATTCTTTCTCCCTTATGTGGAGATCAGCATAACCTCTTCTGTCACAGACAGATATTAAAGCCAAGAGAGAGACGTTAAAAGACAATCTTCATCTACAAGATTACGATGACGGTGTTTCAATGTTATCTGAGGCTGCAAAGTCAGAACTGTGCTGCGTAATGTGAGTAATATAATTCACCACCCCACCGAGACACTTCTTACAATACTTTTTTTTAATCTCCACAAGCAGGCCAGACTTCCTTGGGCATGTACACCCATGGACAAGTGAGACAAGTGAACTGGGCAAACATTGACATGTCACTAGAGTCATGGGAGTTTCTGAAAGCCATATCAGTGATTTGTCAGGTATGTCCATTAAGTTTGTCTCTGCAAGTGTATGTAAAAACACCATAGAGGATCATTTCTGCCTGAGACCACAGCATGGGGGGTGGGGCTACTTTCTCCCAACACCATTTTCCTTACCAAAAATGGCCTGGGGTGTTATTTGCCCCATCAAGGGGCTGCACATGCAAGTGTTCAGTGCTTGTGCAGTTGCTCAACAAGGCAAAGAATGCTCCCTGGGGCCATTTGGGTTTGGAGAAATGGCACAAGAGGAAGGCAGGAGAGCCCTCCCCCCCAGTCCTTATCAGCATGGTACTTCTAACTGGAGTTGCCATGGGGAACTCACAGGTGCAGTATTTTTCAGATCCCCATGGCAATCATGTGTAAAAGGTAACATGTCCTATGGGCCTCAGTAGCCTGGAAACAGTATTCCTGAGAATTAAAGCTCAGAAGATAACTGGGTTGCTGCTTTATCTCTAAGAAACAAACAGGAGTCTAGGCAATGAGTTCTGGAATAGCACACATGGAGTAGTCCTTCCCATAGAAAGGGTGTGTGTGAATGCAATGTCATCTGTACAATACTAGAAAGATTGTTCAAAATATAATGACAAGGTTCTATGTAATGTCTAACTCTTTTCAATTACAGTGGGTAGCCGTGTGTCTGTTTGCAGTAGTCAAAAAGGGCAAGAGTCCAGTAGCACCTTAAAGACTAACAAAAATATTTTCTGGTAGGGTATGAGCTTTCGTGAGCCACAGCTCACTTCTTCAGATACCTTTTCTTTTCAATTAATAAACTTTCTAAATTAATAAACTGAAAAAGGTTTATGTGTGTATCTAGCCACAAGCACTACAAGGGTATGAAGAACAACTCTTGGATTCTGTGCATGACTACTTCCCTCATGACCAGAGCCCTCCTGTGGCTTAGAATTATATTGTAGGATGTAGCCTCAACACTTTACAGAAGAAAGTATGTTACAGTGGAGAAAAGTCTGCTACGGGGCGCTCTCACATCTAATTTATAACACAAGTTATATTGATCCACATTGCAACCAGACAGCCTAGTGCTGGAAGAGTTATGCACATACAGCTGCCGCAAGTACATTATTCCTCTCATGTCAATGGGTAATTTGTGTTTTGTCAGCTTGGCCCATTGAAGTGAATGGAATAATGTTCTTAGGAGAGATGTATGCATATAGCTACATCTGTGTTTTAGTGTCAAGTTACTATGTAGACCAATTGACCTGCACTGCCATTGCAGATGCTTTATAAAAATAATCAGAACCTGGAATCAGGCCTGAATCTACTGTGTTTCTACAAACATGGTCTAGGGGAATGGTTATCCAAATCATATTATATATGAAAAAAAATGACTGTAAAAGATGGAATTAAATTGGAATCTGCCATGGAATATATTTGGCACAGCACCTGCATTCATTTCAAGTTATAAAACACCCAGGTGGTTTCTAAGCCTGTGTCCTGCAGCTTTGAAAACCCACCCCCTTATAATTTGAATTGTAAGGCTCCTCCTTAACAGAGGGAGAACCGAGACAGCTGGTGTGGGAGAAGGAGCAGGGGACAGAGCTGCTAGTGAAGTGAGTGTTTGTTTTGCCTTTCCCCAAACCGCTGGCAAGCATTAGCTGAGGTTGCTGCGTGGAAGGACAGTGCCTGAGGGTCAATGGGTGCTCGTAGCCTGTTGGAGAAAAGTTTCTGATTGGCTCTGTGAGTTCTTTTTGTTTGTGGCTGAGTTTGCCTGGGGTTGATTGCTGGCCCCGCCTTCTGCTGTTGCTGTGGCTGTTAAGAGGTGGGGGCTGCAAGTCTTTGAATTGCAAGGCTCCTCCTCGCCAGAGGCCTGAGCTGAAGGGCAAGAGCTAAAAGGCTCTTGCCCTGGGCATTGGGCCTGGGGATCCAGAAAGCTTTTTATAATGTTGTATTTGTTACCCCTTTTTGGCTTAGGTAGATATTTGGTCAGGTTAGGTCAACCCACCAAGGTATTTCTAGGGTGAAAGAATCCACTTTGATGGGGATGACGAATGTTCACAGTCACCTGCAGGGAGTGCACCCTGTTTGTTTTCCTCCCTGAGGACAAGATGGACTTCACTTGTCAGAAGTGTAAGTTGATATTGTTCTTAGAGGAGAAGGTTCTGAGCCTAGAGGAAAGGATTACTACTCTCCATGAGGTCAAGGAACAGGAAGAATTAATTAAGAGACAGCATGGCTACCTAGGGAGGTGCTGAGCCCCCCCCCCCCAGGCAGTCTTCAAGCAGCAGCTGGACAAACACTTATCAGGGATGCTGTAGGTTGATCCTCCATTGAGCATGGTGTTAGGCTAGATGGGCTCCTTCCGACTCTTTGATTCTATGAGAACAGAGTGAAAATTGTCTGTTGCCAGGCTGTCTGAAATGTTGTGATGCCACAGAGCATTCACAAACATTTAAACTGTTTTAGGGTACACTTCAGAGTTGATGCATGTTAGTGAAGGCATATCATATGAGGACCCTTTTGATGGGGGGAACATACTTTCAAATAAGAGCTCCCTATATTAATTCGGAGGAAGTACAAGAACATAAGTGAATTGTACCACATGACTCCTGAATATTTGAATTTGCTCTCAGTTTTGAAATGATGAAAATCACTACAAGTGCTTGCAAGGAAAGTGCAAGGTTAGTTCCCCTGCTGGGGGGAAATGTGCTCAGGGCCAATGTACAGTGATGACGCAGCAGAACTGAAGGATGGGGACTTGGGTGCTAAGACTTTCAATGGGAATGTGACTGCCATTCAAACATACAACGATTGAACTCCTCATTTACATATGAGGTGAGCTCCCTCACTGGATCGGCTCAATATTTTTGCTCAAAGTTCAACTCAAATGCTGGGCTGAGTAGCTTTTCACCCACTAAGTAGCAGACTGTGGTGTGAGATCATTATAAGCTCATGCTTTGGCAAGCGAGCTACATTTGGAACGTATGCATTATAGCTGGCAGCAGCTCTTGTGCAGTCAGTGGATGAAATCCTTTTGATCACTGGGAAAACCGGCACATAGTCCCCACGGCCATGGCTGGGTCACTAAAGTGACCTACTTGCCAAGCACAGCATCCCTTGCAGCTCACCTTCTCCTTCCACCTGGACTGGATGCATCATTCATTTCAATGACTCACAGTCATTTAACAGTGCATGCACACATTGATCGCCATTGTAACACTTCAGCTGTCTTTCCTAACAGCCAACTGTTGGAAGAGTTGCAATGTCTAGCATGAAAAGGAACTGAGAAGAAGACCCAGCAGGGGGCGGGCAAGTGGTCAGCTAGTTAGGACTGTAAGGTTAGAGACCTTTCCACCCTTTTTCACACCTCTTCTCTGTCCTTAGACTGATATTCTTAGGGGCAATTTCCTCCTTCTTCTCGGAAGTCATTCTACCCTCTCTCTCCCTCCTTAGCTAGATAGACAGCTAGAGGCTCTGTCTCTCAGCATTCCTAAAATGTAGTTCCCTCAATAAAGGCAACTTTATCTTTAATCAGTGAGTCTGCTCCTTCTCTGCATACTTAGAATACTCTGCCATCACCAACATGGCAGTGAAACAAGCCCTGAGACAAATCTTTCATTAGTCACACAAGTTTTAAAAACAATTTCTGTAGATGTGTTGAAGGGGGAGGGGGGAGAGAAACACTATGATTCTCATGAGGCAGTATGAGAATATACGTGCACAGGTTTATCTATGTCACTAGACAGTTTGGCAGCCATTAAAGAACATTGAATGATATTGCCAGCTCGCTGGCCACAAAATGTGAAATGTTGTTTTATTTTGCTTTTATTAATGAGGTGGACTGCCAAAGGAGTGCCAGTAGCAGAGATGGTGGCTGGGGAGAAGGCAGCTGTGGTAAAGTAGTATATGATTAGGTACGTGTGAGTAGTTTGGACAGAGATGAGTAATATGTCAAAATGATTGCAACTTGTAATCAAGTTGTAGAAAAGAGCAAGAGTCCAGTAGTACCTTAAAGACTAACAAAAACATTTTCTGCCAGGGTATGAGCTTTCGTGAGCCACTGAAGAAGTGAGCTGTGGCTCACAAAAGCTCATACCCTGCCAAAAAATATTTTTGTTAGTCTTTAAGGTACTACTGGACTCTTGCTCTTTTCTACAACTTGATTACAAGTTGATTACAGAAAATATTTTGTTAGTCTTTTAGGTGCTACTGGACTCTTGCTCTTTTCTACTACTGCAGACGGACTAACACGGCTATCCACTGTGAATTGTAATCAAGTTGTGAGCCAAATCAGTAGGGGATTGAGCATTCCTGGATGTGGAATATTAGAGGGAGGACTGCTAGCAGTCGTACTGGGAGGGAATTCCATTTCCCATATCCCTTTATCAGCTTCCAGCCCCTGCAGACTTCCCCCACCCCATAGACTCTCCTTTTCCTCTTCTCCTTCCCTGCAAGTTTTGCCCTTTCCTGTTCCACCACCAGTGGAACAGATCCTTTCTCCTTTGCTCCTTCTATTCCTGTACTAACCCAAAATGCAGCCAATGCTAACATTTCTTTAAATGTCTTCATATGCTCAGATGTTGCCAACCCTGCAGGGGGATTTACTCCCCAATTAGTTTCTTTTAAGTCAGATTGCTCTGCAAACTCAAGGGTTACTCTGGGCTTGACAATCACTAAACCATAACTTTGGCTGCCATCAGTGTATGGATTTGCCTGTTGGCCAACTATCCATTAAAGACAGAAATATTACAGAAATAAGGGGATTTTTTTGAATTTTCATAAATTAATTTCTTAGTTTACATCCATATAAAATGAACCGAAAATGAACCAAAAACCTCCCTAGTGCAGAGAGGTGGGGAGGGTTGAAAATTACACAAAGACACAAAATAACTAAGCAAATCTTTGGCTGCAGGTCTCTAGTCAAAATAAATTATGTATCTCAAGTCAGTTAAATTATTAAAATAGGCAATTTTTTTCTGAATAGGGAATACGGCTTTATGTAGCACACAATTTGGAATCATTTTTAGTAGAGTGCACAGGGCACCCTCAGCCCGTATCATCATTTTGACTGAATGTTGATGAATGGGCAACATTCTGTAAGTCATGACACGTCAAAGCCTCTGTCTAAGACTAGTATAGGACTTGAAAAATTGGGATTTATTTTTTGTTAAAGGTTGCTTTCTTTCCATATTCTTCTTGTTATTGTTTGGATATATTGTGTGATGCACAGTGAGGGACTTGTCATTTCACCTAATCATGCACCAATTAATTAATTAGTTGATCACAATGGTGGTACTCACAGCTAATTATACTGTGATTCTTACTCTCTGCTGCTGACTTTCTTATGACATTATGTATTAAAGGTGTTCCAGCTGGTGATTACTTTTCAGACTTTTGAAGACTTCAAAGCAACTGTTCAATACCTAAAAAATACATGCTAACATTGTGAATGACAAGAAAAGCTAGTGAATGGACTTGTGTGTAGTGGTTAAGAATATGTAGAGCCAGCGTGGTGTAGTGGTTAAGCAAACTGGAGAAATGGGTTTGATTCCCTACTCCTCCACATGAAGCCTGCTGGGTGACCTTGGGCTAGTCACAGCTCTCTCAGAACTCTCTCAGCACCACCTGCCTCACAAGGTGTCTGTTGTGGGGAGAGGAAGGAATTGTGATTGCAAGCCGGTTTGAGACTCCATAAGAACATAAGAAAGGCCCTGCTGGATCAGACCAAGGCCCATCAAGTCCAGCAGTCTGTTCACACAGTGGCCAACCAGGCACCTCTAGGAAGCCCCCAAACAAGACGACTGCAGCAGCACCATCCTGCCTGTGTTCCACCGCACCCAAAATAATAGGCATACTCCTCTGATACTAGAGAGAATAGGTATGCATCATGATTAATCTCCATTCTAACTAACAGTCATGAATACCCCTCTCCTCCATGAATATGTCCACTCCCCTCTTAAAGCCCTCCAAGCTGGCAGCCATCACCACATCCCGGGGCAGGGAGTTCCACAATTTAACTATGCGTTGTGTGAAAAAAATACTTCCTTTTATCTGTTTTGAATCTCTCACCCTCCAGCTTTAGCAGATGACCCCGTGTTCTGGTATTATGGGAGAGGGAGAAAAACTTCTCCCTGTTCACTCTCTCCAAACCATGCATAATTTTATAGACCTCTATCATGTTTCCCTCAGCCGCCTTCTTTCCAAGCTAAACAGCCCTAAGCGTCTTAACCGCTCCCCATAGGACAGTTGCTCTAGTCCCCTAATCATTTTGGTTGCTCTTTTCTGCACCTTCTCAAGCTCTGTAATATTAGGGCTGTCGATTCGGTTGGTCCCGAACTGAAAAAACAGCCGAATTTCCCCTGATTCAGCGGTTTTTAGTTCGGATGGAACCGAACTCAAACAAGGCGGGAAAACGGGGAGCCGAATTCAGTGAATTCGGGGTGTTTGGCGAGTAAATTCAGCAAATTCGGGGTTCGGCGCAGCAGCATAACCATCAGTTAGTAAGCAGCATTCTCCTGCAGCCAATCGGTGGCCTAGCTGGGTCTTCTTCTGGCCAATCAGTTTGAGTGATTGAGTGCATGAGCCCAGCTGCTGCGCGGCCCGGGAAAAGCAAGAGAGAGTATCTGTTTGTGTGTGAGAGAGAAATCCCCGTGGGGGGGGTTCTTGTGCACATTAGCTCCTTTCCGTGGCTGCAGGGGGCGCATTTTGGGGGGTAGGGACCCCAAACTTTCAGCGGAGCTTCAAAGGACCCTTCTTGCGAGACCCCCCAAGTTTTGTAAACATTGGGTCAGGGGGTCCCGAGATATGGGGCCCGAAAGGGGTCCTCCCCTTAATGTGCATTTTTATTCCATTTAAAGCACACATTTGCTCCTTTTCGTGGCTGCAGGGGGCACATTTTTGGAAATAGAGACCCCAAACTTTCAGTGGAGCTTCAAAGGGCCCTTCTTGCAAGACCCCTTAAGTTTTGTAAACATTGGGTCAGGGGGTCTCGAGATATGGGGCCCGAAAGGGGTCCTCACCTTAATGTGCATTTTTATTCCATTTAAAGCACACATTCACTCCTTTCCATGGCTGTAGGGGGTGCATTTTTGGGGGTAGAGACCCCAAACTTTCAGCAGAGCTTCAAAGGACCCTTCTTGCAAGACCCCCAAGTTTTGTAAACATTGGGTCAGGGGGTCCCGAGATATGGGGTCCCCCCTTTTCCCTATTGGGATGAATGGGATCAGCCAATCCTGTGTGCATCTCGAGAGCGGCAAATCCAAGCGGCAAAACTTCCTGTGCTTAAATGGAATCGTATTGGATTATCCAGTCCTCCCAGTCCTTCCTGATGGAACAGAAGACATCCACAGTAAGACCCCTTTTGGGGCTTTAATCTATAATTTTTCTCCTGTGTGTGTGTGTGTGGGGGGAAAGCAGAGTCTGTGTGTGTGTGTGGGGAGGGAGCAGTTTCTGTGGGTGGGGGGGAAGCCAAAGGGGGCTTTCGCCTGTTCTGTCTGGGTGTGTGTGCCTCCTGGAGTCTCTTTCTCCCTTGTTTGAGGGGGGGCTTCAGTGTGTCCTCAGGTTTTCGCTTATTCATAAGATCGGTTAGGTCTATTTTGATGCTTGCTCAAAAATTGTTTTCAAATTGGGACTTAAAGAATGCATTTGCCTGGTCCCGAGTCCGATGCAAAAGGGGAAATTCCACCCTCTCCTGCTCCTGATGCTTAGCTAGCATGCCTCTGTCCCTTTCCATGGTTTGCAAACTCCCAGGCGTCAGGTGGTGCTTTGCATGGTTGCAAACGTGACGGTTTGCATGGTTGTGCTGCTTTTCATGGTTTGCAAACTTCTTCACACCTGCCCTACCCTTGCTCCCCGCAGCTCAGCTGTTTGTCGGGGCTGGGAGTTTTGAGTGGGCAGCAAGCTCTGCTAATTGCAAATGCACATTAAGGAGGGTGGACCCCTTTCGGGGCCCATATCTCAGCCCCCGCAGATCCAATCTTTACAAAACTTGGGGGTTATTGCAAGAAGGGTCCTTTGAAGCTACGCTGAAAGTTTGGGACGTCTACCCCAAAAATGCCCCCCCGGAGCCACAGAAAGGTGCGGTTGGGATTTTAATGGCTTTATTCGGCCAAATTTTTCCCCAAACTCCGGACCTCATGCCGAATTGCACAGACCCAAAGCGGGGGAGTTCGGACTTCGGCATTTCCTGAATAAAAACGGGCCAAATTTTGCCGAATCCGAATTTTACTGAATTTTTTTTCAACAGCCCTATGTAATATTCTTTTTTAGGTGTGGTGATCAGAACTGTACACAGTATTCCAAATGTGGTCTCACCATAGATTTGTACAAGGGCAGTATGATATCAGCAGTTTTATTTTCTATTCCTCGTCTAATTATGGCCAGCATAGAATTTGCCTTTTTTACAGCAGCCGCACACTGGGTTGACATCTTCATTGAGCTATCCACTACCACCCCAAGATCCCTTTCTTGGTCTGTTGCTGCCAGCACTGATCCCATCAGTGTATATGTGAAGTTGGGATTTTTTGTCCCAATATGCATCACTTTACACTTACATTGAATCTCATTTGCCATTTTAATGCCCATTCTTCCAGTATGTAAAGATCCTTCTGGAGCTCTTCACAGTCCGATTTTGTTTTAACCACCCTAAATAATTTGGTGTCATCTGCAAAACCTGGCTATAGGGCTGTCGATTCGGTTCGGCCCGAACTGAAAAAATGCCAAATTTCCCCTGATTCGGCGGTTTTTAGTTTGGGATGGACTGAATTCAAAAATGGCGGGAAACCGGGGGAGCCGAATTCAGCGAGTTCGGGAGTTCACGAATAAATCCGGCAAATTCGGGGCCGTCAGTAAGCAGCATTCTCCTCACCCGGCCAATCGGTGGCCAAGCTGGGTCTTCTTCTGGCCAATCAGTCAGGATTGAGTACTGGAGGAATCAGCTGATGCGCGGCCGGGCCGGGGAGAGAGAGTGAGAGAAATCCTCGTGTGTGTGTGTGGGGGGGGGGGCCGCTTGTGCACATTTGCTCCTTTCTGTGGCTGCAGGGGGCACATTTTTGGGGGTACAGACCCCAAACTTTAAGTGAAGCTTCAGACAAGCCTTCTTAAGAGACCCCCCAAGTTTTGTAAACATTGGGTCAGGGGGTCCCGAGATATGGGCTCCCCCCTTTTCTCTTTCCGTGGCTGCAGGGGGTGCATTTTTCAGGGTACAGACCCCAAACTTTCAACGGAGCTTTAGACGAGCCTTCTTAAGAGACCCCCCCCCAAGTTTTGTAGACTTTGGGTCAGGGGGTTCCAAGATATGGGCTCCACCCCTTTTCCCTCCCCTCTTTTCCATTTCTGTGGCTGTAGGGGGTGCTTTTTTGGGGGCACAGCCCCCAAACCTTCAGGATATCTTTAGACGAGCCTTCTTAAAAGACCCCCCAAGTTTTGTAAAGATGGATTCAGTGGGGGCAGAAATATCGGCTCCCCCCTTTTCTCTTTCAGTGGCTGCAGGGGTACATTTTTCAGGGTACAGACCCCAAACTTTCAGCGGAGCTTTAGACGAGCCTTCTTAAGAGACCCCCCCAAATTTTGTAGACTTTGGGTCAGGGAGTCCCGAGATATGGGCTCCACCCCTTTTCCCTCCCCCCTTTTCCATTTCCGTGGCTGCAGGGGGCGCTTTTTTGGGGGCGCAGCCCCCAAACCTTCAGGATATCTTTAGACGAGCCTTCTTAAGAGACCCCCCAAGTTTTGTAAAGATGGGTTCAGTGGGGGCATAAATATCAGCTCCCCCCTTTTCTCTTTCCGTGGCTGCAGGGGGCGCATTTTTTGGGGTACAGACCCCAAACTTTCAGCGGAGCTTCATACAAGCCTTCTTAAGAGACCCCCCAAGTTTTGTAAACATTGGGTCAGGGCCCCCTGAGATATGGGCTTTCCCCTTTTCCCTATTGGGATGAATGGATCACCCGATCCTGTATCACCCTCCAGAGCAAAACGTCCCGTGCTTAAATGGAATCGTCTTGGATTACTCAGTCCTCCTCCCATCCCCTCCTGATGGAACAGAAGACAGCCACAGTAAGACCCCTTTGGGAGCTTTAATCTATACTTTTTCTCCTGTGTGTGTGTGTGGGGGGGGGGGAAGCAGAGTCTGTGTGTGTGGGGGGAGGGAGCAGTTTCTGTGGGGGGGGAAGCCAAAGGGGGCTTTCGCCTGTTCTGTCTGGGTGTGTGTGTGCCTCCTGGAGTCTCTTTCTCCCTTGTTTGAGGGGGGGCTTCAGTGTGTCCTCAGGTTTTCGCTTATTCATAAGATCGGTTAGGTCTATTTTGATGCTTGCTCAAAACTGGTTTTCAAATGGTGACTTAAAGAATGCATTTGCCTGGTTCCAAGTCCGATGCAAAAGGGGAAATTCCACCTCCTCCTGCTCCTTATACATAGCTAGCTGCCTCTGTCCCTTTCCATGCTTTGCACGGTTGCAAAGGTGTTTATTTGCAGGGTTGTGTTGCTTTGCAGTTGTGTTGCTTTGCAGTTGTGTTGCTTTGCAAACTTCTCAGCTGTTTGTCGGGGCTGGGCGCTTTGTGCGTGGGCGGCAAGCTCTGCTCAGAGATGCACATTAAGGGTGGGGGGACCCCTTTCGGGGCCCATATCTCAGCCCCCCCTGACCCAATCTTTACAAAACTTGGGGGGTCTGGCAAGAAGGGTCCTTTGAAGCTCCGCTGAAAGTTTGGGACCTCTACCCCCAAAAATCCCCCCCAGAGCCACGGAAAGGCGCTGTTGTGTTTTTAATGGCTTTATTCGGCCGAATTTATTTCCCGAACTTTGAATTCCTGCCGACTTGCACGGACCCGAAGTGGGGGAGTTCAGACTTCGGCATATCTCGAATCTAAATGGGCTGAATTCAGCCAAATCCGAACTATACCGATTTTTTTTTTTAATTCAACAGCCCGACTTGGCTACTTCACTGTTTAACCCCAACTCCAGGTCACTGATGAACAGGTTGAAAAGCACCTGTCCCAACACAGATCCCTGAGGCACCCCACTGCTCACATCCCGCCATTGTGAGAACTGATATTGATTCCTACTCTCTGCTTCCTATTTTTCAGCCAGCTCTCAATCCATAAGAGGACTTGTTCTCTTATCCCATGACTATGAAGTTTGCTTAGCAGTCTTTGGTGGGGGACTTTGTCAAAAGCTTTTTGGAAATCCAAATACACAATATCCACAGGCTCATTCCTGTCCACATGCTTATTGACGCTTTCAAAAAACTCTAACAGGTTAGTGAGACAGGACCTACCCTTACAGAAGCCATGTTGGGTTTAACCCCAACTCCAGGTCATTGATGAACAGGTTGAAAAGCAGAAGCCATGTTGGGTTTTGCCCAGCAGGCCTTGCCCTTCTATATGCTTGACAATTCTACCTTTAATAATGCTTTCCACTAATTTACCCGGAACAGACGTTATCTAACTGCCTGTAATTTCCTGGGTTCCCCCTGGAACCTTTTTTTATAAATGGGTGTTACATTGGCCATTCTCCAGTCCTCTGGTACAGAGGCTGATCGAAGGGACATATTACATATCTTTGTTAGAAGTTCAGCAATTTCCCATTTGAGTTCTTGAAGAACTCTAGGATGAATACCGTCTGGTCCCTGTGACTTGTTAGTTTGCAGTTTGTCTAGACGTTCTAGGACTTCCTGCCTTGTTACCACTATTTGCCTCAGTTCCTCATTTTTCCCTCTCCAAAATCTCTGTTCAGGAGAAGGAATCTGCCCTGTATCTTCAACAGTGAAGACAGACTCCTTAAAAGGTGGAGAAAATCCGAATATAAAAATCAGCTCTTCTGCTGCTGCTGCTGCTGCTGCTGTAATGAATTACAATAATTACAAAAATGGGGTGTTTTCCTAACAAGGGCATAAGCTTGTGTGTGTGTGGGGGGGGTGTATTCTGGGCTTTTTTCATTGACTGCAAACTGTAGCCACTAGGATTACCTACATGTGAGAAATACCATTCTTGAAGGATTTGAAGTCAGATTTTGTCTTACCCTCTCAGTGCCTGCCCTGCCAAATTTTCTTTGGCAGTTTGCACTCTCTGCTGCTCTCCAAATCTCATCCCTTGTCCATACAAATCTACCTCCAGGTCCTCCCTCTGCTGCTTCCAGATGCCTATTCCCCCTGTGCCTCCAAAAGCCCTTGCCTTGAAAGCCTGCCTCTTCCTCGTGCTACTGTCCATCAAGCTAAGTGTCTGCCTGCCAAATTCCCTCACCAAATGCTGCTGTATGTGCTACTGGTTGGAATGATTCCTATTCATTCCCCCATAAACTTTAACATTCAGTGTGGGTGCCTTTCATTGCCTTGGGGGTGGGGGGTTTAGTCTAGCTGTCTGAAATTTATATGAGGAGAGCACTACAACACCCCCCCCCCCCCCCGAGGTCTGACTGATTTTTATGGGAAACCATGAAGGTAAAGACCCAAGGGGAGATGTCTTGCACTGAAACAATGGTAAATAATAATGAAAGTAATTTATGAAAATAATCACGAAAATAAAACAATAGCAAAAGAAACAATAACAAAGCAAAGTCACATGAAACAACCCAATAATGAAGCAAACCCTTTTTAATAACAAAAGCAAACGAAACAAAACTAACTCCCATGCACAAGCCAACGAGTGCATTCATAATGAGCTTTAGAGTGGGCACTGGCTGTCATTTCTTTTCTGTTACTGTTCTCCACTCCTCCATGCCTCATCAAAAACAACGGTTGCCACCCCAAGCTCAAATTTTGCCACATTTGAAGCCAGTCTTGAAAATTAACTTCCAAACCAGGATGTCAAGTTATGAATGTGTATGTGAAGTTTCATTTCACTGTGAATCAAACCTGTGAGGATGTAAAACCGCCTTCTCCAAAATCACCTTGCTACATCTTGCTATTTTGGCCCATTCTTCCAGTTCTTATCAAAAAATTTCTTATATTTTTAATTGCACTTGTTCCCTGCCTCCTTTTCAAGGAAACACACATTATAACACTGGATGGGCCAATTTAGTGTCAGGGCTGGAAGAATATCAAATGACTTCAATTTTTTTCAGAATTACACAGAAGCTCAACCCTACTGTCATAAGAATACAAGAATTATAATGCTAGATTAGACCACTGGCTTTCCAGATGCTCCCGTGAAGCTCACAAGTACAATGTGACAGATAAAACATCCCTTGTCATTTGTCCCAAGCCATCTGGTAATTAGAGTTATACTGCCTCTGAATATGAAGCTCGCATTCTTAGCTATCATGACTAATAGCCCTAGAGAGATCTAATTTGTATAATCCTTATTTAAGGCTGTCTGAGCTACTGGCAATCACATCTTATGGCAATAAATTCCTAAGTTAACATTGCATTATGTAATTAACTGTCAGAATTGTGGACTTCAGCAACCATACGCCTTGGATAACTGGGATGAAACCTCCGTTCAGTGACATGAGGGAGTATGCAGAGGGTGCATGATCCACTAGAGAGTGCATAAAGGGGCTAATTATATAAACCACTGTCTCCATGGCAAAATACGATGTTGCTTTTTTTGTGGATGTGCTTTTTTGTGCATGTGTAGCCCCACATGGAATTGTCACATTGCAGAATCAATCCACCCACTCTAGGTCACAACCCCTACCATAAACTCCTGTGGGGAATTGTTTTGCTTCCACTACACATCTGAACTGGATATTCATTTCTAGAGAATAGCCATGACCTCTTCCCATTCCATATTATTCTTCCCGTTTCATATTATTCAGCAGAGCTCCAGTTCTTCCTGTTGGCCCACCCTCTGATCTGTGAAGTCTAGGGTTGTGCATATTGATATATCCAAACCAAAAATAAACCTGGAACTAGCCGTTTCGGCAATATTCGGGTCTCGGGTTGACCAAATACCAAAACCTGGGAATCTGCCCAAAGCCGAACAGGCGATTCCCAAAAAAGCTGAATATTCAGCTTTTCGGGTTTCGGCTATTCACCTTTTGCGGAGTCTCCATTTTGTGGCCTTTGTGGTGTTTAAAGGAGAGCTATCTCCTTTCTTCGTAATCCTGCCACCAGGCTGGGTTCCAGGGCAGCAGGAGGGAGGGAGCAGGCATCTTGGAGTGGCCAATAAGAAGGCTCACTGGAGCTTCCCATGTGACCAATGGCCGCAATGCAGTTTGCATTGCTGAAAAGCCAGCTGGTGCAATCTACTTGGATTGCAACAAAGGACAACCTAGAGAGGAGGAAGGAGGAGGGCGAGGAATTCTCAGTGGCCAATAGGAACCTAGGTAAGGAAGAACAGTGTTCTTTCACCAATCACAGAAGGTGTTTTTGGCTGGAATTATTTTCAGACTTTTCTGTGCTTGGCCAAAGACTATAAAAGCAGGTCTGGTTCCCAGACCAGCAGTTTGAGAGAGTCTGGTGGCATTGCTTGGCTTTAGCTCCTGCTGCCTGATTATTTCTCTGTGATTCTGGATCCTGGTGCCTCATCCTGACCTGCTGGATTACAACCTGCTGCTTGGGTTGGATTCCTGCCTGCCTGCTGCCTGGAGGAGAAGACATCAAAGGGTTTGAGATATCATTGCTTTCCTTTTAAATCAGTTGTTGTATTTGGGGCTTATTTGCTAAATTTTGCTAGAAGCCAGCAGGCCTTGGCCTGTTGGTTAGTGATGTTGGGGGGCGGGGGCAAAGGTTGCTAGTTTAAGGGGGTGATTTGATTATTGGGGGCACTGCTTTGTTGTTGTCCTCATTGTTCTCATTGTTTAATTTAGAGAGCGAAGGGTTTTTTGGCAGTTTGGGGTCGTCTTGTGTGAACAATGTTCTCCTATGGGGAATGGGGGCAACCCTTTTGGGATGCCATAAAATTGGACCCCCTGACCCAATCTTCACCAAACTTTGGGGTTCATGCAAGGAGAGTTCCTTCAAGCTACTCTGAAAATTTGGGAACTCCACCTCCAAAAACGCCCCCACAGAAGCATTGACATTTCCCCCACAGACTATAATGAGCCGGAATTTTTTTGGTAAACCTGGAAATTAGCCAGATACCAATATTTACCGGTATCGGTATTAGGCTTATTTAGGGTTTACTGAAAATATCAGGCCTGATAAATCCAAACCTGAAATTTACCAAATTCTTTTTTCCCCACAACCTTAGTGAGGTCCCTGTACAAAATCTAAAATTGTCAGTCAGAAGCACATAGCAAGAGGTATTTAGTAAACTCAGAAGGTGAGTAACATTTGAGGGTTTTAAAAATATATATAGACCATTTGCAACAAATGCCTTACTGCATGAAAATAAAGGCACATTTCGTGAACTTTGCCTGATCGTGAAGAAATGCATCAATCAAGTTTGGGTCTTTCACACCAGGATCTGTCTCATTTGCAACAGTTCATAGTCAAGATTGCTTAACTCATATAACTATTAATTGCCTCTTAACACACATTACCCATTTGGTCAGGCATTGGCAGTCAAGATCATGCTAAAGAATATTAAAAGAGTGGAATTCTCCACCATTAAGATGCATAATTATGGGTAAAGTATAGATTCTAATCTTCATATATGATTTTGAGTACAAAGTAATGGAGTGTTAGTTATTCTGGACAAATACCAGTGCAATATACTAGGGAAAACTCCCTTTTTCATTCCATAAACTGATTGGTCAATTTTCCCTCCGGGTAGATCAGGAAACCAGCTGACTCAATACTACTTTCTATAAAAAGGTAACTGAAGGAGAATGTGTATATCACTATAAACACCACCATGTGTGAAAACTCAGATGTTTGTTTAGTTTATGTTACATGGGATTGGAAATTGGAGCATCTTCCAAGCATTCAATTTCAATAAAAGTTATCTTAGTTTCACTCATGACATATGCAGGCAGTTGTATCTTTCATGAAGAATGCCAACCTTTCAGTTCTCCAATTTTTCATTTCAGTCCTCTAGCCTGGGCCTTGTTCCAACAGTGAATTTTCATATGTAAAAGGTAAAGGTCCCCTGTGCAAGCACCGGGTCATTCCTGACCCATGGGGTGACGTCACATCCCGACATTTACTAGGCAGACTTTTTGTTTATGGGGTGGTTTGCCAGTGCCTTCCCCAGTCATCTTCCCTTTACCCCCAGCAAGCTGGGTACTCATTTTACCGACCTCAGAAGGATGGAAGGCTGAGTCAACCTTGAGCCGGCTACCTGAAACCAACTTCTGTCGGGATCGAACTCAGGTCGTGAGCAGAGCTTGGACTGTAGTACTGCAGCTTACCACTCTGCGCCACGGGCCTCCTTCATATGACCACTTTCTTTTTACATTCATGGGGGGGGGGTAATTAAGGGAAAATATTTCACACTTTGTTATATTAGTTAGCAAGCAAATATAAAAATGAAATGAAAAAAGACCTGAAACATAGAAGAAAGACAATAGATTAATGTCATTCATTCATTCATTCATTCATTGCCCCTCCTCCCTGCTTCTCCTCTCCTTCCCTCCCACCTCCCTGTTGTGGTGTACTGCTCATGGCTGTGACTCCCTCTAGCCAGCCTTGCTGCAGTTGTACCTGGCCAGGCAGGCTGCAGCAAGGTGGGGGGAGAGAATCTTTCTTCCTGCTTCCCCATGGCTTGTATACTGTTACTGTTTCTAACATGTTTCTAACATGTTATTGTTTCTAACATGTCAAAGGTACTGTGCACCATGGGGAATGTAGTTTTCTAGATCCTGACATTATTTTCTGCTACTGCCTGCCAGCCCAGCTAGATGACTCTCACAGCAATGGTTTGAGGGTTGTTGTTTTTTAATCAAAAGTTTACTAAGATTACATCAAGGGTTACAGAGAACTGCAAACCAGGACTATCTACCTTCCCTTATTCGCAAAGGTATTATGGTGACAGGATTCCCAATGGATGACTTTCTATAATAGTTAAAGTATTCTCCAAAAAAAAAAAAAAAGACTTATGAATAGACTGTGCTAAATGAGGCAGACCACGGAACAGACATGAAGAAGCAAATATATGGGCCTACACTTGAGTTTTGTTTGTGTAAATCTTTCTACACCATTATTACAAGTAGCAAAGGTGATGTTAACATAATCAAATGCTGATTGAATGTCAAGCTATACCCACCAGGGGTAATTGGGTTGTCTGTATGGGCGCTGACCCTGTTCAGTATCCAGGGCACTTTACTGAAGATGCATAGTATCTTATTAAAGAACAATACCATGCAAGGAGACCATTTTTTTAGCTTGATCTTTTTGCCTGCATTCTGCTTCTTTTTTCTGTTTCGACAGTCTTAACAAGACAGCAAAATAGACTTCTTGATACAAACTAAGGATAACGTAAATTTGTCCATGGTTCTCACAGTTGTGTTGACGGTTCAATTGTGTATGGTCTCAAATCAGATTCAGTGGCCTACCCTAAGGAGGACTGATGGACATGCTATCAATAAATACCACTTTCTGGTCTAAAATTTGTATCAGAACCAATGGGGAGAGAAAAGGAAAGGGAAACATTGTGTTAGGACTGTTATCAGATCAGACAAGCATTGCATTATTTATATTTATATAGCATCATTGGTGTGCTATATGGTGCTTTATAGAGTATCAGCTGTGCCCCAAGGATCTTACAATCTAAACTCAAACAAAATGAAGGGAGGGAGATTGAGTCAAGAGAAGGATATACTACAGGCTATGCTATATGTTCCTTCCAGTTACACCTACATAAGGTTTGTTTCAGCTTGTGCTCTAGGGTTAGTATTTTTGTGTGTTGTTTTATTAGCAATGGTCAGTGTAATACAAACCTGCAGATGGAATACACACAAGTGGTATGTATTCATAATTGTAACAGTTTTGAAAATAGACGCTTGGATTGAATAATGCGAATACGATGACCACCGTATGAAATTAACAATGTTTTGATTTCCAGACTTTGCAAAGTAGGAACTAGACTTGGTGCAAATAGCCACAACTTGAAAGCTTTCTATTGGTTTTTATAAGCAAAATCCAAGTTGTGACACCCAACATTAGTTTTCCCTCTTTTTGTAAATTCTAAGGAAGTATTGAAACGGATTGAAAGCCACATGGTGTCAACTTCAAAACTTACCTGGCAATGCATATAATAGATGGTGGCCCGCTGGAACCCCAGCCCATCGAGTAAAGCCTAGCCTTAGCATCTTTCTCCTTCCTCCATTTTTTGAGCAGCTGATTCTCAACTTCAGCTGGGAGTTTTACCATTTAAGTGGCTTTACTTGCTGCATTACTTTACAAGTTGCCACTGAACAATTGACTAACATGGCTTCTTATCCTTTTTTGGAAACATTTTCAAACATTTATTGTAATTTAAGCTAGAAGAACTCCAGACTTAGAGAAAATCCTTCATTCTCACAGGACTTGCCCTTGGGACCCCTTTATCACCTCTGTAGGAAAACAGTTCAACTCATCTGTTTTTCTTTAGTTACAGGGCACTAAATGCTGAACAGGAGAGAAAACTAGCAAAAATAGTGTAACATCCAAGCTGCTGTTTACAAGAGATGTGAGAGGAAAACAGACATATGCCTGATGCTAACACTAAATATTTTATTCCCCTAACAACGTGCTACATAATACTTTTGTATTATACTCAGCAAGCCTGAGTGTGAAATCTGCTGCTGGCAGTCTCCTGGGTTCTGGAGCAGAGCGGAGAGAGCAAAACTGAAAGCCAAACAAGGGTTTCCAGCTTTCAAGAAACAACCAAGGAGCTATGTTTTCAGCTCCTTTTCTGTACCAACCTCCAGGTGGTGGATAGAGATCTCCCACTATTACAACTCATCTCCAGGTGACAGAGATCAGTTCCCCTGGAGAAAATGGCTGCTTTGACAATTGGACTCTATGGCATTGAAGTCCCTCCCCTCCTCAAACCCCACCCTCCTCAGGCTCCACCTCCAAAATCTCCAGGTATTTCCCAACCCAGAGCTGGCAACACTAGCCAGGCCTTTATGCACCTACTCTAGGGTTGCCAAGTGCGAGGTGGTGGCGGGCAAACCCCCGCCAATCCACCTGGCCGCCCGCTGACCAGCTGAGGGTCGGCGGGCAAACTGTGCAGGCAGGGACAGGTCACTTCTGGTTCACATCTGGAAGTGCTGCATTGCAAAGGGCCGGTTTCCACTCAAACTCCCAGTTTGAGTGGTAAAGGCCTGTTGCGATGCGGCACTTCCGGGTGTAAAACGCATCACAAGGGGCCATTTGAGTGGAAAACGGCCCCTTGTAGTGCGTTTTACACCCAGAAGTGCCGCATCGCAACAGACCTTTACCACTCAAACTGGGAGTTTGAGTGGAAACTGGCCCTTTGCAATGCAGCACTTCCAGATGTGAACCACAAGTGCTGAAGCACTTCCGGGCGCGCGCGAGACCCCCCCCCCCACCTCCAGTCCAAAAACCTCCCGCCTAAGAAGAAGAGGGACCTGGTAAGCCTAACCTACTCTCAGGTAGCCCTCAATTTTAGATCCTATGGCATGAGACATTTGTACGATATCACTAAAGTGGCTTCCTGTCCTGGGCAACTGGACACAGTAGTGCAACTCTCTTGCACTTGTGTCTGGGGAAAAACATCCACAAAAATCCTTTGATATGGGATGAATACAATTATGTTGTTATTGTTGGTTTTGTTTTCAATTTCAGTTTCTTTCCTTTGAAGAAGAAAAAACTCCTTGATTTTGTTGTTGTTATATATTTTTTAATTCTACTTATTTATTAAATTTGGTTTTAATTTGATTTAACTTTTAATATGCAAACCCATTTTACATCTGAAATTTCCCCCTCTCTAATCACCTGAAAAGAAAGTTTAGGAGGTGTCTCTGTCATCCAGTGAATCCTCCCTGCAAACGTCCAGGTAGATCAAAGGAAGTACTTCTCATTTATAAGCAGTTCAAATTTTCACTGGCAGAATAGACACAGGGAGGCCTTTGTCAGCTCATGTAAGACATGTCCTAATATCTATGTCCACATTGCTTTGCCTACAGGCTGCTCCTTGGGGCATTCTTCATCCCTAAGGCCTGAACATTTACCTATGAGAGGCTATACATTTTCTGTAGGGGTTTCCAAGGAACCCCGTGGCGCAGAGTAGTAAGCTGCAGTACTGCAGTCAAAAGCTCTTCTCATGACCTGAGTTCGGTCCTGGCGGAAGTCGGTTTCAGGTAGCCGGCTCAAGGTTGACTCAGTCTTCCATCCTTCTGAGGTCGGTAAAATGAGTACCAGCTTGCTTGGGGTAAAGTGTAGATCACTGGGGAAGGCAATGGCAAACCACACCAGGTCCATAAATATAGTCTGCCTAGTAAACGTCAGGATGTGACGTCACCCCATGGGTGAGTAATGCTTACCTTTTTTATACCTTCCTCTGCCAAGTGAGTTGCAGTGGAGGTGTCTGGCTAATATAGTCGAAGAGCCCATATTTCCTTCCCTATGGGTCTGCCTGCCTGTCAAAGTACTATGTGTTTCTACATGCAGTCCTCTTCAACTGAAAGATCTGAGTGTAATTCTACTGATTGATAAACTTTATTATCAGGTACATATGTGCTGAGTCACTCTCTCTTCTGCCCCTCCCTTCCCCACCTTCATGAACTCTGAGCAAGACAGCCAGGCACCAGAATAAGAATCAAATGAAAATTTTAAAATACTGCATGAATTTCAATTACAAGTAGCTATCATAACTGTGTTGTTTCTCCCCAAGTGAAAAATTTTCCTAGCCACAACTGGAATGCTACATTCAGCAGTAAACCAAGGAAACCCCAAAGCTATGAACACAAATGACAAGGAAATGACTGAGATTTATCGAAGATAACATGTCTGGACTGTCCACCCTACATCACAGAACCTGTAAATCATTACTATTTCAGTTTTGGAGGGATTTCGCTTCATTCAGAAAGCAGGACCAGGGATCAAATGACCACAATTTGAATGTCTTCTGTCCTCCTTGAATGAAACACTAATATCTACCTACTCACCACCCAAGATGGGCATGGTTTTTGACTCACAGACATCACATATGCCTTAATAATATTCAACAACTTGACAAGTTTTAATAAAGATTACTGAGGTAATGCCTGCAAAATGTTTTCAATTTAGGAAAATAGACTATAATAAATCGGGTTTGATGGTAACTGAACTGTGAAGCAATCACACCAGAATTTCCATCCTGTCATATCAATTACTAAAGTTAGCAGTTTTCAAAGAGAACCTACACTGTTGATAATTTTCCTGAGATATTGGTTCTTGTAGGTTGTCCAGGCTGTGTAACCGTGGTCTTGGTATTTTCTTTCCTGACGTTTCGCCCGCAGCTGTGGCCGGCATCTTCAGAGGAGTAACACTGAAGGACAGTGTCTCTCAGTGTCAAGTGTGTAGGAAGAGTAATATATAGTCAGAAGTGGGTTGGGTTTGAGCTGAGTCATTGCCTTGCAAAGTATTTCCTGAGATACTTCTGTGTTTTGTGCCTGAGGTGAAGAAAGCTGGCAAAGATGACCATATCAAGCAGGGGAACCAATGACACAAAAGGGCTTTTTGTTTATTGTAAAGTGGCAGCTCGGAAGAATCTGAAGCTCCCTTGTGGAAAAGGCCTTCTGGTGGATTCATGCTGATGCATCAGAAATCATAACATAAAACGACAGGGAGGGGAAGAACGAATGTGATAACTATTTATACAGCCCAAGAGAAGACACTGAGAGAATCACAGTACAGGAGGATCTAAAGATACACTTGAGTGGAAGGAAAGGCCCCTTCTCTGGCAAAATAATAATCAGGTCCTTTCAGAGTGTGTTTGGGCCAAAGTACATTAGATAGAACAAGCAAGGTGTTGGAATATCTATCGTGGGGATATTCCGGTATTTAGCAGAGTGCCTTAAGCTTAGCAGCAGCAGAAGCTACACGTGCGTGCGTGCGTGAAAATAAAAGGAGCATCAGTCGTTTGCTCTAATCAAACTAAAGTACATTTATTGTTGAAATACACATTGGATAGGAAAGGACAAACAAGGGTCCCCTATCCTGATCTACCTTGCTAATTCTCTAGGTATAAAAGGGTATCTGCCTTCCACTCCATCTTTGGGGTGGGAAGGCCTGGACGCTCGGAGCACCCGGCTCAAATCTTGCTTGGATGATGGGCAAAGGGAAAGAGAGAGAGAGGGGGGGGGAAGTTTCCCTGACAATACATCCTCTAAACATCAAAGGGGCAGGAAATGAGGGCAAGGTGTAACTAGAGATGACCTCCCCCTGTCCTATCTATCTGACTCTGTGGTCAGTTCCCCCTCTCAATATGCAGGCAAGTGACACCGTCCTAGAAAGGGCAGATTTTCCAACACAAGGGACCTGCAAGGACTTGTGAGGGGCATCTCATTTTCATCTCCCCCACTATTTCCTCTTTCTTTTCCCTGGCAGCTTCCATAGTGTCTCCCCTTTTCTTTCTTCTTTCTTTCCCTCCCAGCCACTACCTAACCTACTTTTACCTGCCCCTTGTCTTCAGTTTTCCTTCCTTCCCTGTTGTAACCTTTACCTGGGAAAACTATGGAACAGTTGTGCAGTGGTAGCCACCAGTTGCACAGCAGAGAATCTGGAAGGGCTTTCAGGAGTCACCTCACTTTGCTCTGTATTTCCGTCCCCACACCATTTCCTGTTTCCGTCCTCCTGGCAACCACCATATCTCATGTTTCCTTGCTTTTTCTCTGCCTTTCTTCATTCTCTCTTTCTTGCTCCATCTGTTCCATTGCAACCTCCTTCCCCCTTACTGGTCCACATTGCACCCACCACCATTGGAAGTCAGTTAGCGAATGGGTGTGTGTGTGTGTGTGTGTGTGTGTGAGCCAAACTGGAAAGTGGTTTACACTAAGGCAGTTTGGGAGGTGGCCTTCTCCCTCCCACCTCTCTGCTCTGCCTCTGAGCAGCTGAGGGGAGAGTTGGGGAGGGCAGCTGAGATAGCCTCCAGGCCCATCTCTCAGCCTTCTCCTCAGGTCACTCCATATTTCTTCCCATCTGGCCATCTTCTCCCTCACTACCTCATAAGTAAGATGGGGTGGATGTACTGGGGTTTTTAGTGTGGGCTGCCACAGTGTGGGCTCTTGCCTTATCCTTCCCAATCACTTGCCCGTCTACCTCCTGGCCACTGTGCCCACCACTCTCCCTCTCCACTTGCTATGATGCAGCAGCTCCAATGGAGCTGCATTGTCTGTGCCATGTGCAGACAATGCTCCTGTGCTTTGGGAGATTTAACCCTCTTCAATCCCCCCCCCCCAGTACTCAGATTTTTCTGCAAATCTGTAGGCTCCCCCATTTGTTAAAAAAAAGTCCTTGTTTGTAAATGGCTGTGATCCACAGATATAAATCTCTACCGATTGGACCATACATGGCTATTAGAATATACAAGGGGGCATCTGCAAGGAATTTTCCTTCCTACTATCTCCCCCACCCCCATCCTCACTGCTCTGCCTACCTACCCACCAACTCACCCCTCCTGTCCTCAGTGCTGCCTCCCCTTGCTGTTCCTTCCCACTCTCTCCCCCACACCACCCCAATCCTCATTCCCCCCCCCAATTCTCATTGTTCTGCCCACCTCCTCCCTATAAAATTTTGTAAATTAGACAGACAGACAGACAGACAGACAGATTCAACCTCCCAGTCTCTGCCTAGGGTTTTGTGAATCAGCCCTTAGGCACAAACATTTTCTATGTAAACCTGAAACAGATGTCTTTATGAGCTCCACTCTTCTGCTGGCAACTGTTTTATTCTGCCAAATATTTTTTTCTGGGAATTCTGCTGCTAAAGCTGCAAGGCCAAGCACACTTACTTGCAAATGTGTTCCATTCATTATGGTGAGACTTACTGCCAGGGAAATATGGCTTGATTTCATGTTCAAAAGCAGACTCTTGTGGTGGGATGTGCACCAGTAGAGTCTCTCGACTTGCGCTGTAAAGTTCAAATTTGGGATCTCCTTCACCATGAGCATCTTGCAATTTGGACTCAAGAGAGCTACCCTGTCATAGACTGGCTGTGAGAATCAGCCCTGTCTATTGTCTCCGATAGGCTGAGTTTCTCTTTTGAATAACCCTGCGTATCAACTAAATTTCCTTATTGCGGCCTTTTCAAAAAAAGGAATTGTGTCGTTGATTTTCTGATTTGTGCCAGCACCTTTATCTATTCATTTCTATATTGCTCACACTCCATAAGTGTCAGACATTCTGTTTCACTTGACTGTTTTACAAATCATTTGTCCCTGTTTTTTTCCCTTTACCCTGTTCATGTGAAACAAGTGTTCATCTTTGTTTCCTCTGACTCTTTTATCTCTCCTCCTCCTGTTGCAATTTTCTCTCTCTTTAATGTGACAAGATGACACTTGTAAAATATAGGGGGTGGAGAGCCGTTGCTTCCCCTGCCTTTGTGTCTGCCTAATAAATAGGCTTCCAGTTGTCTGTGGAGTGTGGCTGGAAGAAGTGGCTAACGTTTAAGGCCTCGTCTCCAAGTTCTCCTCTGATGCTTTTGTGAGTATTGCTGACATTCTGGGGGATTTTATGTCATTACTTACAGAAGTGTTGAGCTTGAATTGTTAAAAAGGCCACATGGAGAAGAAAGGGACAAAGGGGCTATGCGAACAAAGGAAGTCAGACTCATTCTGATTACAAATCATCCTGACTTCAATGGGAGAGAAGGTGGTAGGTAAAAAAAAGGCCTGCCCTGATTTAGCAGCTGCCCTTTAACGAATCAGACCATTGGTCTGTCATGGTCATCCCTGTCTACTCCAACTGACAGTGGCTTCCCAGGTTTTTGAGATGAGGTCTTTCAGGTCACATGCTACTTGATCCTTTTAACTGGAGGTGAATCTGGGATTTTCTATATGCAAAGGAGATGTTCGGCCACTGAGTCATGTCCCTTCCCTATAGCTTCCTAGGGTCTCGGTGCTCTGATGTACTCCTGATTCTTTCATTCCCCCTCATTCAGTTCAGTTGAAGCAGTGGACTCCTTGAGCACTGAGCAGGCTCTCTTGAAACCTCCATATAAGTAAATGAGGCAACCCATGTATGTACATTAGAGCTGAAGCAAGGCTCTGGATGTAGACAAATAAGGATGTTATTAATGATTTTAATAGGAAACAGTCTCAATATCCTAGTGAAGATTAATAAGAAATGTATTTTGATATCACTTTGGGATCACTTTGTTTGATATCACTTTCAATTCCCTTTGTAATGTGCTTGGGTAAAGACAAAAGCATTGGTTTTGATGTAGCCAAATCAAACTGTCAGAATCATCTAGCAAGCATCATTGTTGCCCAAGAAATAACTTCTTAGTTCAAAATCGTTTTTGGTTAGTCTAAAAAAAAATTTAACAAACCTTCCTCCTAACCATTGTTCTAGAACAGTAGCTTTGTTAGTCTGTTGCAGAAAAAGCAAAGAGTCTTGTGAAACCTTAAGACCTAAATAATTTATTGTGAGGGAAAGAGACTACTAGATAATATGCATGAAGTAGGGGCATGCAAAAAAAAAAAAAAAACCAATAAATTTTGGGTTCACTGGGCCTGCTTTTTTTTCAGTAAACCCAGAATGAGCCAAATACCCATACTGGTATTTTGGCTTTTTTTCTGGGTTTCTGTGTGTGTTAAGTGCTGTCAAGTCGCTTCCGACTCATGGCAACCCTATGAATGAAAGTCCTCCAAAATGTCCTATTTATGTATGATTGTTTTGGTGTTTTTCTTAAGCTTTATCTTGATTTTTGATATTAACAATTCATGATCTGTACCGCAGTCGGCTCCTGGTCTTGTTTTGGCCAAGAGAATAGAGCTTCTCCATCTTCTGCTTCCAATTATGTAATCTATTTGATTTCTATACTGGCCGTCTGGTGATGTCCATGTATACAATCATCTATTTGGTTGCCTGAAACATGTGTTTGCAATGAACAGATTGTTGTCTTCACAGAATTCTACGAGGCATTCTCCTGCTTCATTCCGTACTCCTAGCCCAAATCTGCCAACAACATTTGATTCTGCTTTGTTTCCTACTTTTGTGTTCCAATCACCTATGATTATCAGCATATCTTGTTTAGGTGTGTGATCAATTTCTTCCTGAACACTAGCATGTTTCAATTTCTTCCACATCAGCATCTGTAGTTGGGGCATAAACTTGAATGATGCTTATGTTGATAGGCTTTCCCTGAAGTCTGATTGATATTATTCGGTCAGACTTTGCATTATAGCTCCTGACTGCCTTTGCTACATCTTGCCTCACTATTAAAGCAACTCCGTTTCTTCTCTTTTTGCCATTCCCTGAATTAAACACTTTGTAATTTTCTGATTGAAAATGTCCTAATCCAGTCCACTTTAATTCACTTACTCCCAGGACTGAAATGTCCAAATGTTCCATTTCTTGTTTAACAATTTCAAGCTTACCCTGATTCATGCTTCTCACAACCCATGTTCCCATTATATGCGTCGAACAGCTTCAGACTTTCCTTTTGCATCTATTCATGTCAACCACTGAACATCCTTTCAGCTTTAGTCCAATCGCATCATTAAGAACAGTGCTACTCGTATTTGTCCTCTGCTCTACCCCAGTAGCAGATTGAGTGCCATCCGACCTGGGGGTCCCATCTTCCAGCACTATATCTTTTTTCATTTTGGATTGTCTCATCGTAGGGTTTTCAAGGTAAAGGTTGGTCAGAAGTGGTTTACCAGTGCCTTCTTCTGCGCAGTACTAACCAGGGTTAGCCGTAGTGGCACTGCCGTTGTCTACGAAAGATCCTCCGCCAGTGTCACCTTCCACTACTGCTGCTGCCCAGTAGCTAACCTTCAGGGATTCCTCTGCCCTCATCCCCATTGGAACTGCCTGTTCTCTTCTATGGATGTGGCCATTGATCCCTTAAGGGGGTGGATGCATCTTCATCTGGTGTCTCAGCTGTGACCATTCCGTCTTGAGTGACTCTGCTAGGAGTTTAGTCTCTTGATAGAGTCTAGACCCCTTACGGTATTGCTCTCAGCTTCCCTGACACACACAAACCTCCTCACCACATTAAGGTGTGCATCCAGAAGGGGATTTCTGGGTTTACCCCCCCCCCCCAAAAATTGGGTCCATTATAATCTATAGGGATTTTTTTCAAAGCTTCTGTGGGGGTGTTTTTGGAGATAGAGTCACCAAATTTGCAAGGGACTCTCCTTAGACGGACACTGAAGTTTGGTGAATGTTTGGTTTTTTCAGGAATCACCTATTCGGCTTTGAGCAGATTCCCAGGTTTTGATACTCAGTTGACCCAAAACCTGAATACTGCCGAAACAGCTAATTTCAGGTTTATTTTCAGTTCAGGTATATTGATATGCACAACCCTAGCATGAAGTTAACAGCTTGAATCCTACAAGATTTTACAAGCAGAGCTCACAAAACAGGACTTTCCCACCTCTCCCTCCAATTAACTTCTTTGAAGTTCTGTTCCTAGGAGTCAGAAGAGTTGCCAGCCAGCCTGGAGCAAAATATCCTGTCCCTTTAATAAAATGATCCTCATGAACAGCACCAGGGGATCTGCAGTGAGAGGGAGGAACTGGCAAAAATCACACCTCTTTCTATTGCTGTAAACAGACTTGAGGACATTTTTGTGTGTTCACATGAACACACTGAAATCTGTACATTTCCCCATAGTTCTGAGGAAGACAAAGGAAGGAACCCTAAGCAGGTATAAGCAGAAGTAGGTCCTATTTTATTTAATGGGGCTTACTCCCTGGAAAGAGTTCTTAGGATTGCAACCAAAGAAAGGGGGGAATTTTTTTTTTAATTTTATTTTAAGATGCAATTTAAAAATTGAGTGACAACATACTGAAATCAGAGATCACATACACGAGGCAATCAATTGAAGTAAAAAAGATTCAATCACATTTTTGCAACTTCAAGAGGTAGCTTGATATTCAAGAGGTTTAACTCGCTGTGTTTCTCTGCAAGTTTACAGCGAACAAATTATTTACTGGGCATTTCGTCTCATTTCAGCTCTCATGAAATCTTTCATGCCTGTTTAGCTGAAGAAACGAACACCTGGGCAAAATAAGCAAGTGATAAACATGGCTCTGCCAGGACCCAGTTAGCGATCTCTGTGAATACGTTTTTGCTTTCTGTGCCTGTGACGTTTCGCTCTCCCGCAACCCCTGTCGATGTCTGTTTTCCAAGGGTCTATTTGCATCTTTCTGGAAACTCTCAATTCCCTTAACAAACTAATTGTTATAATTAAAGCCAACTGTTTCTATGTAAATTTAATTAAAAACTGTTTTCAGCTGATTGTCAATGTTTAATCAGCTCATTAGGAGTATTAATCTCTTTTTAAAAAATCAGCAATTACAAAGCATGGAACTGATGAGCAGCTTATTGTAAAGGGAATCCATGTTCCAGAATCGCACACCAGGTCTCCCTAGTCATGCCAGGTGATTAAAGCATTTAATCACTTCAGCTTTCTCCCTTTGTCTTATTGCCAGGGCTGCACACATGGTTTTGGGTAATAGCAAAGCCAGCCTGAATTAGGCCTTAGGGCTACTACCTTTTGTTTCACAAAAAACTCTACCCGCGTGAGAAACAATGAAGAGAGCGCTGGGCTGAGAAAAACTGGATTCAAATTCACCCTCAACAAAGGAACATACAGGGCAACCTGTACCATACCTACCTCTTATGACTACTGCTAGGATAAAACAAAGGAGAGAAGAACCATCCACGTTGCTCTGATCACCTTGGAAAAGGGAATGATAAAAATCAGCTAAAATGTAAAGCTTTCATGACCCATGGGGTGGCGTCACATTGCGACGTTTACTAGGCAGCATATGTTTACAGGGTGGTTTGCCATTGCTTTCCCCAGTCATCTACACTTTACCCCCAGCAAGCTGGGTACTCATTTTATTGACCTCAGAAGAATGGAAGGCTGAGTCAACCTTGAGCCGGTGACCTGAAACCGACTTCCGTCGGGATCGAACTCAGGTCGTGAGCAGAGCTTTTGACTGCAGTACTGCAGCTTACCACTCTACGTCATGGAGCTTCTAAAAATCAGCAAGGAACACAGTATGTTATTACCTATTTGCATCCCTAATAGGTCAATGGTGTATCAGCATTTGCCCTCCATCACAATGCTGGTGATCTGCTGGGAAAGGGGTAATGCACAGATATGTGCAGGTATTTTCTTTCCCCATAAATAAGCGTCGGATTGCTTTACCATATGCTCAGCTTTCCATTTAGGATTTAGTGAAAGTAGTAAGTTGTCTCAATTTCTGTCAGGGAGTGTTTTGAGCAGGCTGAGTTTATTCCCCACCCCCTTTAATGTGAAGGTCCCAAATTCAGTCCCTGGCATCTCCAACTGCAAGGTTCAGGTAATAGGTGACGAGAAAGATTTCTACCTGAGAAGTTAGAGTGCCACTGCCAATCATTGTACACAATACCAGCCGTGGTAGAATAATGGTCTGACTCAATATGTTGTATTTTATGTAATTACTTACTGTTTTTAGATTGTTTTAAAGGGTTGTGAGCCACTCTGGGCCTGGCTTGGCCAGGAAAGGGCAGCCTAAAAATCAAATAAATCAAATCAAATCACTATAAGGCACCTTCATATGTTCATGTACTCTGTTGCTGAGATATTGGCATTCTGTTAAATCTTGACCTGGTACTAGGGTTGCCAGCTCCAGGTTGGGAAATACCTGGATGTTTTTGGGGCAGAGCCCGAGGAGGGCAAGGTTTGGGGAGGGGAGGGATTTCAGTGCCATAGAGTCCAATTGCCAAAGCGGCCATTTTCTCCAGGTGAACTGATCTCTGTCAGCTGGACATCAGTTGCAATAAGCAGGAGATCGCCAGCTAGAACCTGGAGGTTGGCAACCCAACCTTGTACCCTGGTCTTTCTCCAGACAGGTCAGGGCAACTTGCATGTGCTTCCCAAATGGTCTCTCATCCAGAGAGAGCTCCTAGGCAGACCCACTGTACTTCAGCATTAAAAACGTTCCTTGTGTACGTGTTAGCTTTTTAGCACCACAAGAAGTCTGTAGGGTAAGTTAAGATAAGTGATCCTGACAACCTACACAGCTGAGAGTAGTCTCACACATTATAGTGCTTTCCAAAATAAACACAAATATCGTATGAACACAAAAGCAGTCATTCTGACCCAGACCAATGGTCTACCTAGTCCAGCATCCTGATTCCAACAATGGCTGGTCAGATGCCACAAGACAGGCCACAAACAAAGCCCACTGACAACAGTCTTCACATACTAACTACCCCCCCCCAGTATTTGACAGTAAGAGACAATCTCCATCTGATTTAATTTGGATGTCTCATTAATAGGGTTGCCAAAATCCAGGTAGTATCTGGAGATCTCCCACTATTAAAACTGATGTCCAGTTGATAGAGATCAGTTCACCTGGAGAAAATGGCAGCTTTGGCAATTGGACTTTATGGCATTGAAGTCCCTCCCCTCCCCAAACCCCGCCCTCCTCAGGCTACACCCAAAAAACCTCCCACCAGTGGCAAAGAGAGACCTGGCAATCCTTCTTTCATGTTTTGAGAATATGTCTGCAGACCAAGGCTGCTACTTGAAATTTTTGTCTTTCTCACATTTTCTCTTGTTCATCACAAAACACTGCAAACATTTTAAAAGCCACTTAAAACAATAACTTAGGAATGTCATAAAAGTTTCATATTCGCCATGCTGTGCCCTACCCTTCAGGAAATGTTAGCATGCATTAGCCCGGACTTTGCAAGTCTTGTGCCCTCTTATAGCTTCCTGCAACAAATATATTCCTGGGGAGAAGTATTGATTAAATGAATGCAGACTAATGAGGTGCAAGCAGTACTGATGAAAGTGGTTAATTGCCTATTGTGCTTTCCTTTGCCTTCTCCCTAGTGGTTGGCTCTCTCTCTCTCTTTCTCTCTCTCTCGTTTTGTTTTTTTTTTGCTGATGAATAATTAATCCAGCTACAACGCATAAATAATGGTTCCTTATTTGCATTGAATAACCATTCATTAGAAACCTGAGGTTGTCCATTGGCTAATAGCAGGCCGATTAATACAGTCCAGGCACCACTTCTTCTAGGAAAAACCAAGATCTTGGAAATATTGTTTTAAGGATCTGAGGGATGAGAACATCTTCTCTTACATTAGGAATCTGATTGCTTTGGTGTCACCTGTTTTACATGCCCTGTAGAAACTTCCAGCACCTTGCTTATTATTCCTTGGAGGAAGCATTTCTTCCCAGTACAAAGAAGCGATCCTGTGGGTAGTTCCGCAGCTGTGCTTTCAGATGATTAAGGAAAAGTGTAGAGAGAAGCATAGTTAAAGGTTCTGAGTAAATTAAATGTTAAAGCAAGGAAAGTTCTTTATATATTTTAATTATGCAAGCTGCCAAGTCTGGAAAATATACAAATTAAAAGTTAGGAGGGCCTTGACTTTTTAGTACAACTTACACAGCTTGAAATGCTGGCTTCTAATTTAAACTGTTACACCAGTTGTAAAAGTGAATCCAATGACATATTTTTACTGTTTTGAGAGGATAGGAAATTGTGCCACAATTTATATATCTGCATTGGCCAACATGACAAATATAGCTCAAATGGTGGCCACAAACTGCCTATAGGTTCTGTTAATGTTGCATGTCTGCATTAGAATGATAGCAGCAATAAGTCACAAATAAAGTCAACTCTCTAAGGGTTGCTTCTCATTTTATGACATGTGGCAATCATGTTTACTGTGGGTATATCAATGTGTCCTGCAGCAAACGGATAAAGAATGGGTTTAAAATGTGCATCCTTACAGCTCCTGGGTACACGTAAACCCTAGAGTTTTAAGCTTGGATCCAGACTAGATATTTCCATGAGTGCAAGGATTTATGCCCATGGAACATAATTCTTCTACATCCCCCTTCACAGTAGCCTGAAATTCTTACTGAAGTCGCACTCTTGGGGGTCCTCTCTCCCCCAAGAATAGGAGGGGGCATTTGGAGCAGCCACAAAAGTGGGGAGCCAGGAAAATTATGCTCCATGGACAGAGATCCTTCTGCTTGCAGAAACAGTCTGAATCCAACACAAAGGATGTCTGTTGTTCATGCCTTACTTGTTTGTTGCAGAGAATATTGGTGTAACTCAGGTATACCCTGTGACAAACACAGCTGCAATTAACTCCCATTGACAGATGCATGATTGCCATGTGCCCACCTGCATTCCAGCAGCCAGAAGGAGAAAGAAAAAAACATTTTTAAAATAGCCATTGGTGGCAACATGATGTTACTTCTGGGAAAATCTGGAAATGATGTCACATCCTCTCTAGGTGGTGCATTTGTCCATGCAATTCTGGGGAAATTGAAACGCTGGAACATGTGCCCATTCTACAAGGTTGCCCGTTCTAAGCTGACTTGATCCATGTTTGAGAAAATTTCAGGATATTCTGATAAATTTCAGGTTAGGAAGCTCCTCTCGGAGGAAAATCCCCACCAAATTAGTGAGGTCGCCAAATTCTGTGCAGCAATCTATAAACTTCGTCAAAGTCTTTTACGATAAAATCCAAAGAAACTACGGAAAGCGAAGAAGAAGAAAAAATCTTTTTTTAATATGCGTCAAAATGTTTATTTTTTTACCTAACTGTAAATTATTTTAATTATATATACTCTCTCAATTTAAGATGACACAACTTTTAAACAATATCAATGTACCCGTGGTAACATTGCTGTTATGTTCTTAATTTTTATTGGTGCAATGCCGCAATAAATGTACTACTACTACTACTACTCTCTAGGAATTGGTTCTTGTGTGTTATCCGGGCTGTGTAACCGTGGTCTGGGTATTTTCTTTCCTGATGTTTTGCCAGCAGCTGTGGCAGGCATCTTCAGAGGAGTAACCCTGAAGGACAGTGTCTCTCAATGTCAATTGTGTAGGAAGAGTAATATATAGTCAGAAAGGGGTTGGGTTGAGCTGAATCATTGTCCTGCAAAAAGTATCAAAGGTAATGTGCTAATCATTGTCCTGTAAGTATCAAGATAATGTGCTAATGAGGGTGTGATATGTTAATATGGAACCATTGTATCCTGAAGTGATCTGTTAATGTGTGAAATCCAAAGCTAATTAACAGATCACTTTATGATACAATGGTTCCATATTAACATACCACACCCTCATTAGCACATTATCTTGATACTTACAGGACAATGATTAGCACATTACCTTTGATACTTTTTGCAGGACAATGATTCAGCTCAACCCAACCCCTTTCTGACTATATATTACTCTTCCTACACACTTGACACTGAGAGACACTGTCCTTCAGGGTTACTCCTCTGAAGATGCCTGCCACAGCTGCTGGCGAAACATCAGGAAAGAAAATACCAAGACCACGGTTACACAGCCCGGATAACCCACAAGAACCAATTAATTCTGACTGTGAAAGCCTTCGACAATATCTCTAGGAATTACTGGAAACTCTGTGGTCAATCCATAGAGTTATTGGCAATTCTTAGAGAATCATGATGCCATTTCTGGGGTTTTCCCAGAAATGACATCACACTATCACTAACGGCCACCCCTATGTCTCTGCCCCCCCCCCCCATGTCTCCCACGGTTTGACACTCCAGGCCTGACAACCCAAGACTGTAGTGTCATAAGAAGGTAGAAGAGAGTTCAGAACAGCAACATTTCCTGATGATGTATATGTGGAGTAATTACTGGGGGCCCATAGTAATGCTATGACCATTTATTTGTTTGGCACTGAGTCCCAAGGACTAAACTCCCTCTCTTCTCCAGCTCCTCTTTGCATTGTCAGGCCTTTCTTTCTTTCATCTCCTTATGATTTTTAAAGGTCTGTATTTGGTTGTGTACACATTGCAGTGCTTGGATTCATCTTCAGAGGTGCTTTTCCTGCCATCTTTAAAATGAAATTTATTTGCTAAAGCTCAATAGTTCAGCCATGCTCCATAGACTCTTACCAGTGTGCCACATGGTCTAATTGCGTACACTCAGGTACTATATATTTATATGAAAAATGTAATTTACAGATTCTTGAGATGGCTTGCAATCACAAAAGTACAATCAGATTTAAAAGAGATTTTTTACATGTACACTAAGCCAATAAAAGGAATGCTGTAGCCTGGCACGTAAAACTAGCAAGTCTAGGCACCAGATGAGCCTCCCCTAGGAGGGAGTTGAATAGGCAAGGTGCCACCATGGAGAAAGCCCTCTTCTTTGTGGGCACCCATTTTTATTCAGCAGGAGGGAGCACTGTCATGGCCTATCAGGCATACAGAAAACGGCCTGTCTGGAAGATAATAATTATTGCAAGAACACCAGGAAGAAGGTGATTCTTTAGCCATCTTCATTCCAAACGTGTCAAGGCTTTATAGGTAAAAACAGATGCCTTGAATTGGGCCCAGAAGCTACTAGCCAGCCAATTATGTTCTTTCAGGTTATATTCCCCATGGACAACCCCAGACAATTCTCTGGCATTTTGTACCAAATGAAGCTTTTGAATAATTTTCAAGGGCAGCTCTACACAGAGCGAATTGTGTTGCAATAATCCAGCCTGGATGTGATCAGAACATGGATAACTACAGCTCAGTCATTCCTGATGAGGAAAGGCCACAGCTGGTTTATAAGGTGAATCTGGGCAGAGGTGCTGTGAGATCTGCACCTCCTGCTATAATTCCAGATACCTCCAGTTACCTCAAAGCTGAGAAGCTGCTTCTTCAGAGGAAAGGCAACCCTGTCCAGAACAAGCTGTTTCCATATTGCTCCACTTATTTTATTCTTGATCAGCAGCTCCTCAAACTTGCCTAGAATGAGCTTCAGTTTACTGGTCTTCATCCTAAACATTACCACAACCTCCAAGTAATGGTCTCGGTATCTCCTGCCTCACTTGACTCAGATGAAAGGGAAGAAAATAGACACACACACTGACTTTGTACTCCAAATCTCTGGACAACTCTCCTAGCAGCTTCCTGAAGGTGTTAAAACAGGGAACAAGATGTTACCCTGTGTAACAACATAGAACAGGTGCCATGATGTAGAGCAGGGGTGTCAAACTCATTTGTTACGAGGGCCAGATATGAACTTTATAGAAGACACAGGCAAAGCCAATTAATGATATTTTTTACTTTATTTTTTTATTTAAAATACAAACATTCTTAACACAATAACTCTCCTATAATATTTTGTTTTATTTAACAGTCTTTGATCATTGACAACTCAGGACTGGGGGAGTGGCTGCCTTGGCTGCCTCATGGGCTGGATAAGAACTCTCAAGGGGCCGGATCTAGCCCCTGATCCTTATGTTTGACACCCCTGATGTAGAGCCATTGCACCTCAGCACCAGGGGCAAGCAATGATCTTAGAGATCAGAGTGGAACCACTGGAGCATAGTGCCCCCAGTCTCCATCTCAGACACTTGAACTAGAAGGATAGTGTGATGGAGTCATTAAGAGGGCCAGCAGAATTCACAGGGTCACACTAGGGTTGCCAGGTCCCTCTTTGCCACCAACGGGAGGTTTCTGGGGCAGAGCCTGAGGAGGGCGAGGTTTGGGGAGGGGAAGGACCTCAAAGCTGGAGAGTGAGAGATTCAAAACAGATAAAAGGAAGTATTTCTTCACACAACACATAGTTAAATTGTGGAACTCCTTGCGCCAGGATGTGGTGATGTTTGCCAACCTGGAAATCTTTAAGAGGAGAGTGGACATGTTCATGGAGGATAGGGCTATCCATGGCTACTAGTCAAAATGAATATTAGTCATGATGCATACCTATTCTCTCCAGGATCAGAGGAGTATGCCTATTATATTAGGTGCTGTGGAACACAGGCAGGACAATGCTGCTGTGGTTGTCTTGTTTGTGGGCTTCCTAGAGGCACCTGGTTGGCCACTGTGTGAACAGACTGCTGGACTTGATGGGCCTTGGTCTGATCCAGCATGGCTTTTCTTATGTTCTTATGTTCTCATGTTATTTGGATGGCTTAAAACTAGCCCAAAAGCAGTGCTGTAATTCAGAACTACATCTTGGGTTGCAGGAAATGGCATTTGCAGAAGAGAATTTTATATCTCTGCCAATGCCCAGCTCTTCACTTAACAGCCACCTGTGGCTAATTGCAAATCCTATTATTATCATTAGAGGGCCCACTCAGTATTTTGGTTTGGAGGCATCTTTTCTATTTGCACCCCCAAAAAAGATCCTAACAAAAGAGATAGTAAAATAATTTGTGACCTTGTAAAAAAATAAATAATTGAAAATGGAATTAAACTGGAATCTAAATAGTCAGTGAAACTGGGGCTATTAATACAAGAGGACTGGTTGCTGATTGATGCCCAGACTACTCTTGGCCCAGGGCCTTAATTGCTCATTGTGTGCAAAAGAGAGAATAAGAAGAGATTAATGAGCATCACCTTGCTGAGTACCTCTTCTCGTGTCCTGCTTCCAACCCTCACTTGTACAATTGCCATGAGCACCTTCCTTCCACTATAGGATCATTCCACTCTTACCATTAATAGCCTCTGATGGGATCAAGGAACTGAAAGTGCCAAGGGCATTTGCCTCAGTGCTTCAAATACAGACCACATGACCCTTGTTGTAAAGTTCTGCATCACTGCTCTGTCTGTCAGCGAGGTGTTGTACAAGGCTGAGACATCACGCACTTGTCTAACACAATTTGTTCATGACAGGAAACAGGCAACACTCCATCTACCAGACATTCGAAGACTGACAGTCGCTAAGGGAGGAGGGGAGGGAGAGAGGAAGAGGCCACAGGGCTCGAAAAGCAGGTTTGCTATTGATATCATGTTTTCGGCTTTTTGAATCACTGACAACTATGCAGCTCTGATAATCACATTTAGTGGGGAAAGTTCTGTGTCTAAAATGCCTAGCAAAACCCCGCTAATCCATTTCTTGTACTTTTATTCATAGGTGCCTGCCATTGTGCTGGTGTCAACATTCGTCACATAGCCTTAGGCCAATTTTTAGCTTTGCATTACCTCTTTTTGAAAAATAAGGTTTCTAGCATTAGCCCAAGACTCATACACACATCATGATATTTTGAAACTGCCCGAACTTTTGTACTCCCTTATTGTGGGTAACTGCCATATTCTTTAGAGGCTGAAAGATGGGTAGAGCTCATCTATTGCTTAATATAGATAGTGGTGCTAGGTCCCGTGTAGCCTTGGAAGGGGGGGGAGAGGTGTACCCCCCCAAAAAAGCTTATATTTTCCAGCAGGTGAGCCCAGCTTTCTCCAGAATTCAGAATGGCAGTGGCAGGGGTATTAAACAGCTCCTCTAAGAGAGAGCAGTGTAATGTAGAGTGGTATAGTGGTTAAGAGTATTGGACTAGTATCTGGGAGGTCCAGGTTTCAATCCTCCACCCGTGCCATAGTAGCCCGCTGGGTGACCTTGGCCCAGTCACACTCTCTCAGCCTAACCTACCTTACAGGGCTGTTGTGAGCATAAATGGAGGAGAGGAGAATGATGTATGCTAATTTGGGTCTCCATTGGGGAGAAAGGCAGAATATAAATGAAATAAGTAAGTAAATAAATAAAGCTGTTTCAGTCAATTGTCTTTCTCCTCCCACCCATGTATCAGGCAACCTGTCCACCATTATACATTCAGTCCTTCTGCCAATGGCGGGAGGTTTTGGGGGCAAAGTCTGAGGAGGGTGGGGTTTGGGGAGGGGAGGGACTTCAATGCCATAGAGTTCAATTGCCAAAGCGGCCATTTTCTCCAGGTAAACTGATCTCTATTGGCTGGAGATCAGTTGTAATAGCAGGAGATCTCCAGCTAGTACCTGGAGGTTGGCAACCCTACAGTCAACTGAAAATTCATTCCTTAAATTTTTTGAAAAAAGAATGTTTGGCAGCATCCTGAAACCTCCCTAAGCAGCTTACTTCAAACTTAAGTGACCGTTCTATTGGAGAAAGAACCACATAAGTTGGAGGAAGACTCCTTAGGCTACAAGAAATCTCCAAACATTGCTGTGGTATGATACAGGCCACTATCCATTTTTACCCTGAAAATCTTGTTAGTCTCTGAGGTGCTACTGGACTCAAAGGGGTTTACCGCACTTGTATTCCCAGTGATGTATTAAGAGTTTGAAAACGTTATAAAAAATACTGTTCGCACTTTGGCCCCTTTAGCTGTGAAGACGTTTTCAAACCATTTATAAGCCGTGGTATCCAAAAACCCTTTCAAAGCGATGTTTTTTATAACATTTTCAAACTCTTCATACATCGCTGGGAATACAAAGTGCGGTAACCCGCAAAGTTACTTCAGAAACTATCACCTGTTGTTGTTAAAACCTGCTGGGGAGGTGGTAGAGGAGTGGAATTGTGACATCACAGGGAGCCAGTCCAATATACTTTGTCTGCAAAGAGGAAGAATGGGTTGCCCCTGAGCTGAACCCTTAAGATGATATTGTACATCTGAACAAAATGAAGTGAATTTTGTTCACGGCTCAAATTATGTCCCTTCACATAATTAAAGATCTTGTGGTGGGATGAGCTTTGATTTTTAAAAAAGCTGCCAAAAAAGAACTCTCTCACTCAAACACTCCTCCATTATTTATGAGACACCTGCATTCCACTGTATAAAGGTATTGTACTGGAAACATAAATAATCCCAAATTTGGGGATGAAGGCTTTAATACTCTTCCCCTAAAGGCATGGATTGATTTTCCCAGAAACTAGACAGTTGGCAATAACAGCTTTTTAGCAATCTTTATCAATGAAACAAAGAAGTAGAATATGAAATCAATTCAAAATTAAAATCCTACATAGAATCATAGAATCTGAAGAGGCCATACAGGCTATCTAGTCCAACCCCCTACTCAATGCAGGATCAGCCTAAAGTATCCCTGACAAGTGTTTGTCCAGCCGCTTCTTGAAGACTGCCAGTATATCCATTTTTGCAAGTCCTATCCTCTGCTGCCAACAGGAACAGCTCCCTACCCTCCTCTAGGTGACAGCCTTTCAAATACTTAAAAAGAGCATCATGTCCCTCCTCAACCTCCTATTCTCTAGACTGAACATTCCCAAATCCCCCAGCTTTTCCTCTGAGGGCTTGGTCTCCAGGCCCCTGATCATCCTTGTCACTCTCTTCTGCACCCACTCCATTTTGTCCACACTCCCTTTTGTCCACATTCTCCAGAACGGCACACAATACTCCATGTGCAGCCTGATCAATGCAATATACAGTGGGACTATGATCTCTTACAATATGGATGTTATACCTCTGTTGATACACCCCAAGACTGCATTATCCTTTTTTTGCTACTGCATCACACTGACTACTCATATTTAGCATATAGTCCACCCATACCCCAAGATCTTGTTCACACACGCTGCTACCCAGATGTGTATACTCCATCCAGTATGCATGTTTCTCGTTTTTGTTACCCAGATATAGAACTCTGCACTTATCCTTGTTGAATTGCATCTTGTTCACATCTGTCCACTTTTACAGTATGTTCAGATTTTGTGGAATTCTATATCTTCCAGTGGGGTTACTACTCCTCCCAATTTGCTGTCATCTGCGGATTTAATTAGTAGTACCTCCACCCTCTCATCTAGATCATTTACATAAATATTGAAAAGTACTGGGCCCAGAACTGAGCCCTGTAGCATCCCCCTCCATTCAGATGAAATGCCATTGACAACTAATCTTTGAGTGTAGTTCTCCAACCAGTTCTCTATCCACCTAATTATCCTAGAGTCCAGCCCACAGTCCTCCAGTTTACCAATCAGAACATCATGGGGAGCCCTGTCAAAAACTGTACTGAAGTCCAAGTAAACAACGTTGACGGCATTCCCAAGATCCAGTAAGCCCATCACTCCATGGAAACGAGGTTGGGGACATCTATAACAGCAATGCATATTAAAAGACTAATAGGAACACAGTTGAAATAATATTGGGTTATATTAAGATAACATATCCATAAACAAATATAGAGATGAATATTTAAATCTTGCATTGTGTAACTGAGTTGCACTCTTCTAAACCCACTTTCAATGGACTTTAAAGGTTGTAACTGATCTGAAGACTGTGCTGTCTGTGTGTCCTACTTACTTTTCTGTCTGGAAGAATAATTACACCCAACTTTCAGTGGTGTTAAAAACAGTGATATACTCAAGTGTTTGATATTACTGGTAATACACATGACAGAAGCCAAAGTTCAAGTAGAATCAAAGTAAGGTTTACCCAGATGGTGCATCTGAAGGATGATGGATATGCATCTGTATGGCACATAAAAAAGGGCTACTGCAGTCTTGGGAATTGTTGTGATTGTATGTCAGTGTCCACTTCAAAGGAATTTTTCACAAAAAATATTTATTTTATTTATTTAAAACATCTGTATGCCACCTTTCCATCCAATTTAGGAACACTACGGTGCCAACAAATGACACCAAATTAGATACATAAATATTATATAAATATAATTTAAAACAATGAAATAAAACATATGAACACCACCTCTGATGCCTCCTTGCAAGCCATGCCCTTAACAGCAGCCCTGAACACATCAAAGTGATCTCACAGAGGCCCTCCGCCTCAAATCATGTGAACATTAACCCTTAGGTTAAACATGCCTTGCTAACATAAGTGCCCTATTATCTATACATAAACACACCTATGCAGTCTACAAGACTCTCTCCAAACAACAAACCAGTGATTTACTCTTGATGTGTCATTACTCATCCAGGAAGGAAATATTTGAAATCTAGTCTCTGATCTGGAGCAGGAATCTGTCACACATGGCAACTGAATCAGAAATTAGTTATTTGAGTTAACATGGTAGAGTCTCCTATAGCAAAGCAGTTAGGAATAGACCTTAAGTACATCTAATTAATCAAATTAGGAGTTGCATTAAATTAGGGTCAAAGTATTCTACTACAGACAAATTATAAAATAATGTTAATAATCCATGTGTATTTATCTGAGTAGCATGCATTGTGTACATACAATGTAATCATAGAAACATAGAATCATAGAGTTGGAAGGAATCACCAGGGTCATGTAGTCCAACCCCCTGCACAATGAAGGAAATTCACAACTACCACCCCTCACACCCCCAGTGACCCCCATTCCATGCCCAGAAGATGGCAAAAAAAAAAAAAAAAAAACCCTCCAGGATCTCTGGCCAATCTGGCCTGAAGGGAAATTGCTCCCTGAGTCATGCATCTGAATTATTTTATTTATTCATTCACAAAATGTACATCCCACCTTTCTGCCTTTACAATTATCACATGTGCCATTTGCTATTTTCCTGTGAAGAGCTTCCCTTCCCTGTGAAGAGCTCAGATTCATTTTACCAGTTTGAAAGAAAGACACATTGATCCTCAATGAATACGGATGCTACCAGATTTCATAGCCACACTATCTTGGTTTCAAAACAAAGATTTCTGACACAGATTGTCCTTGCTCAGGCTGAAACTGCCACAATTCTCTCCCCACCCCCAGCTATGGGGGTGGAAACCTGTAGAAACATTAGCTTTAAAATTCATATTTGCTTCTATGATGCGTAAATGGCATAAACATTCATATGATGTTAGCCGCCCTGAGCCCGGCTTTGCCAGGGGAGGGCCGGGTACAAATAAAAAATTATTATTATTATATCATCATCATCATCATCATCATCATGTTATTAACAGATTCAAACTAATTGGGAATACTTCAGATGGTCAGAATGAAAAGTCTCCCAATGTTGGCATATGAACCCATACAAGAAATGAAAAAGAGCACGTTGGTATGTCCCTGATTGCTAACCATGCAAAAGTGAGCAGTTTGAAAATAAAGAGTTTAGTCCCAATTGTTAATAGCCTTTACACTTGCAGAAGTTAGTCGAATGCCTGGTTTGCTCTCGTCAGCATCATGGGAACAAGGTACATACATCACATATATACTGTGGTGATTGCTTTGTTTCTTATCTCGCCTTGTTCTGCCCTTGCTCACTGGTAGCCCGGTTTTTTTACTCTCAAAATTGTCCCTATCGTGCCCTTCAAAAAGAGCAATTCTTTCTTCATGGTTTTTTAAAACTCTGCTGTGAGATCCTTGAGGAGAGCTGTCCTACTTCATCTTTCCAACAGCAGTTTATCACATACCCCATCTGATAGCAATACTTCAGTTTTTTGTTCACTATCCCAGTGGCTCTGAACAATCTTTGTCAATAGGTAGAGGAAAGGCTATAATGCTGCAAGGTACTGACCACGGTTTTTATTATTTTAGCGCTCCACAGTCTCTCTCATGCAGCTGCAACTGCCTAAGTAGGGCTGTCAATTCGGTTCGGCCCGAACTGAAAATCAGCCGAATTTCCCTTGATTCGGCGGTTTTTAGTTCGGACGGATCCGAACTCAAAACTGGCGGGCAACCGGGGGGGCCGAATTCAGCGAGTTCGGGAGTTCGGCGAATAAATTCGGCCAATTCGGCCGTCAGTAAGCAGCATAACCGGCAGTAAGCAGCATTCTCCTCCCCCGGCCAATCGGTGGCCAAGCTGGGTCTTCTTATGGCCAATCAGTCAGGATTGAGTGCTGGAGGAATCAGCTGATGTGTGGCCGGCCGGGGAAAGAGAGAGAGAGAGAGGGAAATCCTCATGTGTGTGTGAGGGGGTGCTTATGCACATTCGCTCCTTTCCGTGGCTGCAGGGGGCGCATTTTTTGGGGTACCGACCCCAAACTTTCAGGGGATATTCAGACAGGTTTTTTTAAGAGACCACCCAAGTTTTGTAAACATTGGGTCAGGGGGTCCCGAGATATGGGCTCCCCCCTTTTTTCTTTCCATGGCTGCAGAGGGCGCATTTTTGGGTGTGCCGACCCCAAACTTTCAGCGGAGCATCAGACTAGGCTTCTTAAGATACCCCCCAAGTTTTGTAAACATTGGGTCAGGGGGTCCCGAGATATGGGCTCCCCCCTTTTTTCTTTCCATGGCTGCAGAGGGCGCATTTTTGGGTGTGCCGACCCCAAACTTTCAGCGGAGCATCAGACTAGGCTTCTTAAGATACCCCCCAAGTTTTGTAAACATTGGGTCAGGGCCCCCCGAGATATGGGCTCCACCCCTTTTTCCTCTCCCCCCTTTTCCATTTTCGTGGCTGCAGGGGGCGCTTTTTTGGGGGTTCAGCCCCCAAACTTTTGTCATAGCTTCAGAGAATCCCTCTTAAGAGACCACCCAAGTTTTGTAAAGATGGGTTCAGTGGGGGCTGAAATATTGGCTCCCCCCCTTTTCTCTTTCCATGGCTGCAGGGGGCGCATTTTTGGGTGTGCCGATCCCAGACTTTCGGCGGAGCTTCAGTCAAGGCTTTTTAAGAGACCACCCAAGTTTTGTAAACATTGGGTCAGGGCCCCCCGAGATATGGGCTTTCCCCTTTCCCCTATTGGGATGAATGGATCACCCTCGAGAGATGCATACATATGGATCTTATATTGGATACAAATGGAATCATATTGGATTACCCAGCCTCCCAGCCCCTCCTGCTGGAACAGAAGACAGCCACAGTAAGACCCCTTTGGGGGCTTTAATCTATATTTTTTCTTTTCTGTGTGTGTGTGTGGGGGAAAGCACAGTCTGTGTGTGTGTGTGGGGAGGGAGCAGTTTCTGTGGGTGGGGGGGGGAAGCCAAAGGGGGCTTTTGCCGGTTCTGCCTGGGGTGTGTGTTCCCCCTCCAGTCTCTCTCTCCCTGGTTTGAGGGGGGGGCTTCATTTTTATTCTTCAGGTTTTTCCTCATTCATAAGATCAGTTAGGTTATTGATGCTTGCTCAAAACTGGTTTTCAAATGGTGACTTAAAGAATGCATCTGCCTGGTCCCAAGTCCAATGCAAAAGGAGACATTCCACCCCCTCCTGCTCATTATGCATAGCTAGCTGCCTCTGTCCCTTTCCATGGTATGCAAACTCCCAGGTGTCAGGTGTTGCTATGCACTGTTGCAAAGGTTTTGCATTGCGTGCTTGTGTTGCTTTGCAGTTGTATTGTTTTGCAAAATTCTTCACACCTGCCCCGCCCTTTGCATATTTGCAAAGGGGTTGCTCTGCAGTTGTGTTGCTTTGCAAAGTTCTTAGCACCTGCCCCGCCCTTGCTCTCATCAGCTGTTTGTCGGCCGGGAGCTTTGTGCGTGGGCGGCAAGCTCTGCGGAGAGATCCACATTAAGGGTGGGGGGGACCCCTTTCAGGGCCCATATCTCAGCCCCCCCTGACCCAATCTTTACAAAACTTGGGGAGTCTTTCAATATACGTCCTTTGAAGCTCTGCTGAAAGTTTGGGACCTCTAAGCCCCAAAATGCCCCCCCCCCCCGAGCCGCGGAAAGGCGCGGTTGTGTTTTTAATGGCTTTATTCGGCCGAATTTTTTTCCTGAACTTTGAATTCCCGCCGAATTGAACTGATCCGAAGTGGGGGAGTTCGGACTTCGGCACGTACCGAACCCACAAGGGCCAAATTCGGCCGAATCCGAGCTGTACCGAATTTTTTTTTTTTTGACAGCCCTATGCCTAAGCAAAAGCTGACTCCTAGGCAGTCAGCCTGTTTGACATGTAGACACCATCTTGGTACCTGTCCTTTAGTCATCTTTCAGACCCAAGTCCACAGACAGATCTTTACCTCTTTGCCACTGGATGTTCAAGCCTGCCAGAACTCTGTCATGGCACATATATTACTAGAAATTTCTAGAAATACATTACTAGAAATTTTGTAGTGCACTAAGAAAATCCGCAGAGACTGCAAAATAGAACCTTTACATAATTCGATGTCCATGTGGTCATTTTGTCCATAGTGGGCAAAATGAAAGGAGCTATAAAAATAAGGATAGGGGAACATAGATCACGCATGAAAAATAATAATTTCTCCCCTAAAGCGCCCCTTACTGCCCACTATAAACAACTTAAACATCTTGATCATGAAATGCAGTTCTTTGTCATTTGGCAACTCACCAATAGACCATATCAAATTCAAAATGCTGACCGTATATTTTCACAACAAGAGGCCCGCTTCATATTTTTATTTGATACTTTAACACACAATATGATCTGAGTTGTTTTTTATAAAAATACATATAAATAGATTTTTTCTTAATGGTCTTTAGTGGACTGGATGTCTACTCGACTGTAAGAATTGCCATTATGCTTTCAATTTAGAATAGTTGTTACAGCTGTAACTAGAATCTTTTTATACGAGGTGTAAGTTTTTCCCTGTAGATGACGTAATTAGCCATCCACTAGCTACATTTTGTCATATAGGATACACTCCTTTCCCTGGGTAAGTGTATGTATTGCTATGTTTGTTCCTATGTTTGGTATTTTTATATGTAGTGGTTACATTGTATATATGTATTGCAGAACAAATGTTATGAGGAATGTAAATCTCACTACAAAAGCTGCCAGAATTCCCAGAATTTGGCCAGAAATTGAAGAAGCATGATGCAGAATGGGGACTAATACCGGAATCCCATATTCCTGGCTTTTGGATTCATGAAGAGTTATCCTTATTTATGATAAGATCATCTCTACTCACAGTGTCGCTATTCCTTTGGATGCCACATACCTTTTACTATCACTGCCTTGACATTGTGTTTTGTTTTACTTTCATTCTTTTTGGAAAGATTCTGCATTGCTTGTATTATTTACATTGCCTTGCAATTGTGCATTGTTCTCATTAATGATTTAGCAACTATTTCATTGGATATTACTTGATGTTTATATATGCCATAAGTGCCTTTTTTAAGTCACTTTCACTTGTTGGCACGAGTCCTTCTTTTTGAAATCCTCCAGGTACTAGCTGGAGATCACATGCTATTACAACTGATCTCCAGGCAACAGAGATCAGTTCATCTGGAGAAAATGGCCGCTTTGACAACTGGACTGTATGGCATTGAAGTCTCTCCCCTCCCCAAACCTCACCCTCCTCAGGCCCCACACCAAAAATTTCCAGGTATTTCCCAACCTGGAGCTTGCAACCCTAGCAATAGCTCATTCTACAAATGCAGTTACAGCATTCATGGTGTTATGGTATTGCACTATATGTGTGCAGACTGGGGGGTGGGGGGTGGAAGGCTGATTAGTCTTTTCTTCCTATACTTTCTTCCACTTGGGGAAATGTCCTCTATCAATAGGGTTTCTGGGTCCCTCTTTACCACCAGCGAGAGGTTTTTGTGGTGGAGCCTGAGGAGGGCAGGGTTTGGGAAGGGGAGGGACTTCAATGTGATAGAGTCCAATTGCCAAAGTGGCCATTTGCTCCAGGTGAACTGGCCTCTATCATCTGGAGATCAGTTCTAATAGCAGGAAATCTCCAGCTAGTACCTAGAGGTTGGCAACCCTATCTATCAAGAAAGTGCCATCCTTTTTCTGAGAGAATATCAGCTCTCCTGTGATTTTATATAGCACCTAGTTCCAGCACAGATCTACTCATTCTCACATGTCAAGTGTGTCTGCTTGCGGGGGTGGGGGGTGGCATATGCAGCAGTGACCCCATAAAGCTGGAGGATCAAGTATCAGTCTTAGTTCTGAATATATACACATGCAAAAACTAAAAATAAGATAGAAAATGGGTTTGGAAGAATAGCTGTAAATGCATGAAAAATTTAGGGCACTGAGTCAAGTATAACGGCTTTGAGCGATAGTTTTATTGCATCACTATCACTTTCTCTGGCAATGCTGTGGAGGCAGCCTTGGAATTTCATAACTCAGAGCCCTTTCACTGGAGGCTATTTGGATATAGGTGGCTTCTTAACGACGGATCTCTTACTAAAAACTCATGATGTTCCCACTCCCATTCGTAAAACTACCTGTGTTAGCACTTTAACAGGAAGCCTTAATTTTCTGACTTGAGGGCTTTCCAGATGAGAAAGAACACCACTTTTTATTCTTAGCTCAAGATTAGCACTTCGTGTTAACCTAGCGCAACCAACACAATATTCAAATCCCTCCAGGGGTCCTCAAATTGTGACTAGCCTTATCGGCAGCCAACAGAGGTTTACCAACTTCCAGGTGGGGCCTGGAATTTTTTCTGGAATTGCAAGTGATCTCCAAACTACAGAGACCAGGTCACCTGGAGGAAGTGGCGCCGCTGGATAGTGGACGCTGTGACATAATCTGTCCTGCTGAAATTCTTACCCACCTTAGGCCCCAGTCTTTCTAGGCACTGCCCCCAAATCTCCACTTATTACCCAGTCTGGCGTTGGCAAACGTATCCAGCCAAACAGTTCCTCTGATTGAATGGAACGGCATTTCTGTTTTGTTCTGAAAAGAGGAGTAACAGTTCCTGCCTCCCGAAGGAGGTCCCCACTTTAACGTCTATAACCAAACAGCCCCACCGACCCAAGAGCACTGCTTAGGGTTGCCAGGTCCCTCTTCGCCACCAGCTAGTACCTGGAGGTTGGCAACCCTAGCACTGCTCTATCCTGCCACGTAGGGTTGCCAGGTCCCCTCTCTCCTCTGGTGGGAGATTTCTGGGGTGGGGATTGCACGCACGTGACCACAAGCAATGTGATCCCATCACTTCCGGTTTCCTTCCAGAAGCGCCGCAGCGCAATGGGACAATTTACCACTCAAACCCCCATTAGAGTGGTAAATCATCCCGCCGTGCTATGGTGCTTCCAGAAGTAAACCAGAAGTGACGGGATCACATTGTTTGTGGCTGCATACGCAATCCTTAGCTTCTGAGATCTGATGAGATCAGGCTAGCCTGAACCAGCCAGGTCAGGGCACCCAAAGTACAGATGCCTACTTGAATGTTAGTGCATTTTCTGTAAACCCATCACCTTGTGCCAGAGCTGTTTCTTTGATTTCATTCACCTACTGCTACTTTACACAAACAGAGGCAGGAAATTGCCATTACCAAACAGTGTAAGAATAAATGAATATTTTAACATTGATTGCTCGCTGGTAAATTAACAGACCAAAAGCCTCAGAGGCAAAGCACACACAAATTCTTTGCTACTTTTTATATTACTATAAAATGTAAATTGTTTTTCAGGGCATCCACATTGTTCCTTTTCAAAATTGTAGAGATGGATTTTTTTCCCTCCCAGTTTTGACAATCAGGTTTCAAAATCAATATTTGTTTAGGGAATTATGTTGTAAGATATTTTAAAGCAGACTTCTGAACCTGATAAAGCATGCCTGCTAAGGATTTCCAGTTAGCTTCTCACATTTTCCCAGCAGAAATCTTTTTTTTAACCCTATGGAATGAATCAAACATACATGAAATCAGGGTCAAACATAAGCAAAACACATTGTAAAAATATCTCTTCTACCCCACCCTCGGCACTGCAGGGTTGGGGTTTTTTTTGTTAGATTTAGTAGCCCTTTCCTGCTCATGCTACAGTCATGTTGGAGGCCTCCAAAGAAAAAGATGCCATTGTATTGCAACCATCTCATGGTTACCACATCTATGGGGCATTCCAGGCAAAAGATGAACAGGGGTGGTTTGTCATAGCCTTCCTCCATGCAACAACCCCTTATCTTCCTTGGTGGTTTCCCATTCAAGTCCTAACCATGGCCAACCCTGCTTATCTTCTAACAAGCTTGGACTAAACTAGGTTATTCTTTCTTCCCACTCCCTCAAACACTAGGTCACCCAATGCTCCAGGGTCTCCTCAGCCCTTCCATTCAACAAATGACATACCCGTAGCTTGCACCAATAATGCTACACCTTCCCATGCCTGACCTGGCGCCCTTCCCTGCAAAATGCTGTCCTGTGTAAATTTCTATCAGGGTCGAACTATAGTTGTAGATTTCTGTGTAACTTTCTATCAGGGTCTAACTATAGTTGTTGGGGAGGGGCCATAGTAGAGTATCGGCTTGGCATCAGCTCTACTCCGTGGTAGAGTATCGGCTTGGCATGCAGAAGGTCCCAGGTTCAATCCCAGGCATCACCAGTTAAAGGCAGGTAGGTGATGTGAAAGACTTCTGCCTGAGACCCTGGAAAGCCCCTGCCAGTCTGAGTAGACAACACTAACTTTGATGGACCAACGGTCTGATTCAGTATAAGGCAGCTTCATGTGTTCATGTGTAGATCCTTCACAGATACAGTGTTTAGGGATTTTTCTATTCTGGATCAACCTGTCTAAATTTGTCTGCACAAAACCAGCACCAGCTACTGTTTTTTCTCAAAGATATTTCACCTATTGGACTGTCATATCACAATGTTGCTTGTTTCTCACTGAGAGTTATTCCTTTTACACTGATGTGATACGTCCTGAAGGCAAAGAAGCCACTCACTGGATGTTTTGTTCTTTTAAGCGTGTAACTCTGTTTTTCAGCGTCAGTGTGACACCTGCGTTTGAAGGGTCTGAGAAAGTCTTGTCATTCTTGGAATAATATCTAATGTTATAAGAAAAGAATCTGGGAGACAACACTTTCCTAACGCAGGCTACCATAACTCTTCTCAGTTTTGCATGAGTTCTCTACAAAAATGTAACAGCCCCTTCCTTTTCCCAAATACATTTGAATCTGCCTTATACTGACTCTGACACCACATTCCCATTGAACTCCCTCCCCAAACTCCACTCTCCCAGGCAGTGCCCCCAAATCTCCAGGAATTTCACCATAATGATTTGGCAACCCTAGGCATAGCTCAAGTGGGCAAGGCCCAAGCATGGTGGAGGAATAAAGACTTGACTGGGACCCAGGGGCCTGAGGATGCAGTCTGAGCTTAAGTCCATTATCAAGATATAGCCTGTTTACCTAATTTACCGTTCCAAGGCTGGGGAGATGCTCTCCCCGAATCTGCACAGCAAACATCATTTTCACGCTAGTTCCACCTTTGTTAGCAAGGCAGCTCTCAATGCGAAAGTTTAAACCGAGCGGAAATGCTGCTCACTACCATTCAAAACACATTTGTGCTGCTCTGCTGTCATAACGTAAAGATTTCCACAAGACATTGACATTTCCCCGACGACTCTTTTGGGGAAGGATGTTAGTTGCAGAAATAAGTAATCATTTAAAAATAAAGTTAGTGGGAATTACACCTTGAATCACAGTCTGGTCCATGTTTCCAGGAGAAACAGCAGCCCTCCCTTATATTCATATAGTTTCAGAGTAGACTGACCCTTATTACCAATGACTTCAATAACCTCCTATACAGATTTACCTTTTAAAACTAAAACCAAAAGCCCAATATCCTAGAAGAAGAATTAAAAGGAAAAATGAAAAGATTTCATTAGGTGCTGCCAGTCCATAAATTTGAAAGAGTAAATAAAAACCAACACCCTGTGGACCGAGTGAACTGGGGAGGAACAATAAATTATAGGGCTCATGGGTCCTTTCGATCAGCCTGCCGCTGTATTATGCAAAATGTCATTCTATGCCCAGCATGTGCAACTGAAATAGGACCAAAATTAATTACTTTTTTCCAGGTAATTACCATATGTATAAGTTTGCCCACTGTTCCCAGCTCCCTAAGAATACCAGTGTCAAGAATAGGAAAATGTGGTGCATAGCAGGAAGCCAGCTCCCTGCCAATTTATTTAGTAAGTCAGCAAGCTACCAAGCCTAGCTAATATTTCTGCAGTAACCTTATCTACTATTGGGTTCATTCCCTGATCCGTTCGTGGCATGTTTAAAATCTCAGTGGAGATGCTGAGGAACATTGGACTTGTGCTGAAATGTTTTATTACCACTGAGGTCGTATCCCTGGGAACTATCTCCATTTGATTAACATGAACATAGCAAATTTTGTCAAGTTCAGTTAGGACATAATTCAGAACTACCTGATCATTCTGCACAATGTTTACTGCATTTCCAGAAATAATCTGGTGGACCCAGGTAGAGCTGCCAGTTGCCTGCTGGTAATGGAAGAAGCCCCACCCTGAGCTGCTTTGCCCACAGCTGCTCAGCAGAGTGGCAGGAGGAAATTCCCTAGAGTAATGCGGGGGGGATCGTCATCCCTGATATGATGACATTGCTTCTGGCATGACTTGGAAGTAACATTATCATGTTGAATGATGCTCTAGCATTCACCCAAAACTCTATGGTTAAATCATAAAAATTTGGGCTAATGCTAGAGCATCACTCCTGGAACAATGACATCACTTCCAGGTCTTATTGGAAGTGATAGCATTGTGCCAGGGAAGCCAATCACCCTCCCTCCCAACTGTAAATCTCCATCCCCTCCACCTCTTGATGGTTACCAGGCCATGCCTGTCAACCCTAGTGCACAAATTAGTTTGAATGGGGAATGGGGCTTTTTTGTATCACACTAGAGTATATTCGGTTCCCTATACCATGCTCAGGATGTGTTTCAATTTTTTTAAAGTAATGTTCTAATTATTAGTTTGTATGTTTATTCTGAATGATATAATATTTATTGATGTAACTGTATCTATTTTAACTTTGTTTTATTAGATCCCCTGATGAAGTTTATCACGATATGTGTTGCAATCTAAAAGGTCAAATAAACTGCTCTCCCTTGTACCTTCTTCTTTTTTTTCCTCCTAGTAAAGTGGGCCCTTCATAGATTGTTTTATGCAGACAGGCAAATTCATCCAAAATCTGTAGGAGCAGTCTCCAAAATCCTTTGTCCAAATCTGGATTACATTAGATTTGGGCAGCTTCTCTATAGCATAGCAGTTACACATTTCTTGATCTTGGCTATAAGGATCTCTCCAAATGACATGGATGTAGTTGGTGCTTTGGATTGCTAAAGTTGTTGGTGTCCTCATCAGTTTCACCTGTAATGACTACAAGGGCCATTTTTTCCAGGGGAAAATGAATTTATTTTCCTAGACGTTATGGATGTTATGTATATAGCAGAAAGCTAGGCTCATGTTGAGTTTGAAGTCTGCTCCAGGCTCCTCACCTGTGTGTTCCTATTGGACAGTGGTGTATAGCTGCCCAATCATGGACTTGGCTTGCTCCTGAGCTCCCATTGGACAATGTACTTGCAACTGGCCAATTGTGGACTTGGGAGCGTAGCTCCGGGTGGTTGAGAACGGCATATAAGCCAGGGTGTTGTGAGGGTTCAGTAGAGTTCCACAGTTGCAGTTGAAATCACTTCTAGTTGTTAATAAATCAGTTGTGTTGGAACTCCGTCTCCGGTCTCCTGCATCGCCCACGCATATACAACAATGGAGATTTGAGAGACTTTGCTTTAGCAATTACAGATATGTGGCAATCTTGAAGTAACCTCTCACCTCTCAGCCTCAGTTCCTTCATATATACATTGGAAGAAGGATGTATTAGCACTGTTATGAGAATGAATGATATATCCACACTTAAAATATTGTATAACTAACATGTTAAAATAGTCAATGAACTCCACTAAGACAAATTAAAGTGAAGTTCTGGTTTCAAAGGATTGTTTTACTGTTCAATTAGAACACATTTGTGTATTTTACATATATCCAGACTACACCTTGGATCCCAAGGTTCCATTGCATTGGTGATGCAGTTGCTCTCTCAATGGAGTGGCTTTTTCATGTGTGGAGGAAGAGAAGGAGGTTTTTGCAAATTCCCCCTCCTGCTGCAAACTCCAAGTTTGCTTCCCACATAGCGTGGCCAGCTAGAGGTTGGGAAATACCTGGAGATTTGGGAGGTGGAGCCTGAGGAGGGTGGAGTTTGGGGAGGGGAGGGACTTTAGTGAGGTATAATGCCATACAGCCCACCATGCAAAGCAGCCATTTTATCCAGGTGAACTTATATCTGTCATCTGGAGATCATTGTAATAGCAGGAGATCTCCAGCCACTACCTTCAGGTTGGCAACCCTCACAGTTCTTTCAAGTCAACTTACCCAAAGGAGTTAGGATAGCCAATTCAGGGATGGGAAATTCGTAGAGATTTGGGGGTGGAGCCTGGAGAAATAAAGGTATGGGGAAGGGAGGAACCTAGGGTTGCCAACTCTGGGTTGGGAAATACCTGAAGATTTTGGGAGTGGAGCCTGAGGAGGGTGGGGTTTGGAGAGGGGAGGGACTTCAATGCCATAGAGTCCAATTGCCAATGTGGCCATTTTCTCCAGGGGAACTGTTCTCAGTTGCCTGGAGATAAACTGTAATAGCGGGAGATCTCCAGCTACCAGCTGGAGGCTGGCAACCCTAGAGGGACCCAAGCAGGTAATAATGCCATAATGCCTTCAAAGCAGCCATTTTTGCCATAGGAACTGTAGTCTGGAAATCAGTTGCAATTCCAGGTGATCTCCAGGCCACACCTGGAGATTGGGAAGGCTAACTGGAGCACAATTGTGGGGCACAGAAAGGTTTAGTGAGTGGAAGAGGCAGAGAAGGTGCCTTTCTGTAGCACAACTCCACTTGTATTGATGAAGTTTCAAGCCTCTGCTTCTTAATATTCACCATGCTCAGTGTCACACTAGACAAGAGTCTAGAAGATCTAGGAACAGAAAGTCCCATGTTCTCAACATTCTAACAGAAGCTGTGCAAGTCCCTAGTTCAAATAGGCCATGGAGAGGGGAGAGAAAGGGCCTTCCCCTCTCATGCAGTTTTGCCAGGTGAACCTGACCCCACTGTTTGTTCGTGGAGAATGGATAACAGCTTATGGCTGGGTGTTTGTTTTCACCGCACTGTAAGGTTGCCAGCTTCAGGTTGAAGAGGGCAGGGCTTGGGGTAAGATTTTAATGCCATAGAGTCCAATTGCCAAAGCGGCCATTTTCTCCAGGTGAACTGATCTCTATCGACTGGAGATCAGTTGTAATAGCAGATCTCCAGCTAGTACCTGGTGGTTGGCAACCCAAGCTGGAGATCCATTGTAACAGTGGGAGATCTCCAGCTACTACCTGGAGGTTGGCAACCCTACCACACAGGGATAAGAGAGTTAAATCTCTCTCCCCCTCCCTCCACAGTATTATCTGAATCAAACCCTGGGTGGCTTTTCTTTGCATTTTTTTTAATGCTAGGAGCATCTGATCCTAATGTCTTGTCCAGTTCTGCCCTCAAACTTCCTGATGAGGAGGTTTGGTCTCACCAGGAGGCATAAAGAAATGTTTTACCCTGTTTATGCGCATTGTTATTTATAGGTCAACTACGCTTTGACAGCCCCATCTGCTAAGTCCCTTTGATAACATTTCAGTCAGCAGCAGCCAGGCATGGCCAGCCGAAGCAGTCGCTTTCAAATGGCAAGAGTAATTTTCCTGTCTGTACTAATGGAAGAGTCTGTTTTACAGAAGGGTCCAGAGCATATTAGTTTTTAGGGTGGGGCTGTGCATCAGGAAGGTCTCGAGTTGACTCAGTTTTATACAACAGGTCGAGTTCTCAGGAGAGGAGGTCAATCAATTAAGGGAGTGGAGAGCTCATTAATTCTCAGAACAGTCAACTTTGAGGGAACTCATCCACAGAACTTCAGCCTCTTTTGGCTCAGTCCTTACAGATTCAGTGTGTATTCATATGCGCAGAAGAAAAGCACAGAGATGGGGGTTTTCTGCAGCAGTTAGCTACTTTGCAGCAATAGTGGACCTCGCAGCCAAAGCACACACCAAGGAACCAAGCCCTGAAATCAGCCTGGTGTTATTTCTGTCCTTCACCTCATTCTCTTTTGATTTTGTTTTTGAGTAAGCACTTCTGTATGATTACCAGCTGGCAGAGTAGACAGCATGAGGTTGGCAACTGGAGGGAGAGTCACCAGTGTGTGGGAGTGTCAGAATCCCATCCTATGCGTCTGTATTCTTTAGGGTTGGCAGGTCCCTCTTCGCCACTGGCAGGAGATTTTTTGGGCGGAGCCTGAGGAGGGCAGGGTTTGGGGAGGGGAGGGACTTCAATGCCATAGAGTCCAATTGTCAAAGTGGCCATTTTCTCCAGGTGAACTGATCTCTATTGACTGGAGATCAGTTGTAATAGCAGGAGATCTCCAGCTAGTACCTAGAGGTTGGCAACCCTACCAAGTGATCTGATCTCTATTGACTGGAGATCAGTTGTAATAACAGGAGATCTCCAGCTATTACTTGGAGGTTGGTAACCCTCCCATCTCTCTCTCTCTCTCTCTCTCTCTCTCATGATGCACATTTATCATTCCCTTTTCCAGGTATGCCAAATGGTCTGGTTTTCTTGCTGAAACCAATTTCATGTTTTCTCTGACTCTTCCTTCTTGGGCAAATAAACAGTTGCCACGGGTTCAGAGACCTCAATCATAACAGGGGGCTTCTCCTCACCAGCAACACACAGACATCGCCAGATGCAATTACATCACTTCCAACATGACTGGAAGTGACATCATCACGTTGCCAACGACGCTCTTGCATGCAGCCAAAACTCTGTGATGGACTTTAGAGTGTTGATCAGAGCATCATCAACAGCAATCTCCCCCCCCCCATTCCTCCCATTTCCCCCCTACCTGCCATATGAGTAGCAGTGGGAATGGCTGATGGAGGGCCGGAGGTCTCCTGACAAAGGTGGAGACTTGCATCCCTACCACCTAGTCATCTTCTTGTAGACTGGGAACAAAATTTTGTAAAAATTTCAAAACGTAGCTCTGAAATTTGTATTTTTAAAACTGTATTTCATTTTGAAAGAGTTTCTCACTAATGGGGACACATTTCTGATTTTAAAAAAAGCCCTGTGTCAATAGCCAGCTATTGCACACACACACACACACACACACACAAAATGCTAACAGTACACATTCATAAAATACAATCCCATATGTTGTTGAATGATTTAAAGGTAATAATGCTACCCATCCACTGGTCAAATCCAGTGCTTTAAATCCTGATTCCCCTTCTAAAAGCCTCAATCCTGAGGTATGGCTGTATTTACTTACTTTGCTTAATCTCCACCTTTTCCCCCAGTGGGGACCCAAAGTGGCTTCCAACATTCTCTCCTCCCCCCATTTTATCCTCACAACAACCTTGTGAGGTAGGCTAGGCTAGGGTTGCCAGCTCTGGACTGGGAAATACCTGGAGATTTTGGGGGTGGAGCCTGAGGAGGGTGAAGTTTGGAGAGGGGAGGGACTTCAATGGGGCATAATGCCATAGAGTCCACTTTCCAAAGTGGCCATTTTCTCCAGGTGAACTGATTTCTGTAGCCTGGAGATCAGTTGTAATAGTGGTAGATCTCCAGCCACCACCTGGAGGTTGGCAACCCCAGGTTAGACTGAGATGTAGCACATGATGCAGCAACTTTGCTGAGGCTAAGCAAGTTTAGGGGCCGGTGCCCAGATAACAGACATGAGGCTGGATACAGTGATGCGCGAGTGGAAAAGAAAATGTACTTAGTGCAGTTCTGTTTGTGCAATAGCACAAGGACTGCAACAACAACACAATATAATTTACAATGAAATAACAGTGAGCATAGGGAGCAATGACCGACAGATGGTTTGCTTGATTTTATTTAATTTGCTTTTGAAACTTTATCAGAAGAAATTCTACGTGCTATGTCTTGTACACGTGGAAAAGATAATAGAGATACGATAACTTGCACTTAAAACTGTTGTGGATGAGGGCGGGGTTGTTACAAGCACAGGCAGATAGCAAGGAGTAATTTTTTTACTTCCTCTTGTACAAAGATTATTGCGCACATGGAAATAAGTAACAACTATTCATCACTGTGAATGCTATAAACAAGAATATACGACTGGAGTTCGGAAAGCAACTTTGAGTTTTTAAAAAATTCAAAATTTATTTTATTTATGCTGTTTCAACCTCTGAGTTTTCCCTTGTGGAAATAAACCTCACAGTCTTCCACAAGGGTCTCATCTGGAGCAGTTTCGCAGAAGAATTTTCAATTTTCTTCTTCCATGGGTTAAAAAAGGAAAAGCAGGTGGAGGAGTTTTAGAGAGGGTAGAAGTGGGCCCTTGGGGATATCAAAACACATGGGATTTCTGCTCCGCGTTGCAACTTTGATTCCTTTCTATTTTTAAAAACCCAATATTAGACAATCCTGCCTGTGTCTTTCCAGTCCACTTGAGGAACAGGCTGTAAACAAGCCAATGCTTGACTGAACACTGGCTGAGTGATAATATGCAATAACTGTTGCTGACCCACAACTACCCTTTTAAAACACAGCTCCAGGCCTCCTTGCCCTGGAAAAAAAATCATCCTATTATAAGTATATGGTCTGGCAAAGGAAACCAAAGAAAAAACTGGAGGGGCTGTTGGGGAGGGGAGAATTCATTCATTCTATGATTTCACAGTTGAGAGAATCGCCATCACTGCAAAGCTCTGGGATGATAACAAGGACTTGCTCCTTGATATGATAATCCCAGGAGCTTGAAATGTGGAGTAATGGTTAATAGGAACATGGCAAGGAAGTCAGGCATGGAGAGAGAAAAGAGAAGTGTTATGGCAGGTAAACTGTGCAACCTTGAGCTATAGATTCCGAATTAGAAACACGGTGCAGTGGAGTGGAAAGATGGTGCTGACAGTTGCCCGGAGCACACTAATGAGGAGAACAGCCCCTCCTGACAACTCAGTTGCTGTCTTTGGGAAATACTGCACAATGTTTCGCCTGAGACAGGAATCAGCTCCCTAGTAAATCAAGCCCATCCTAAAAGCAGATAGGTAAGGGACCAACTAGATGAGTCACTGGAAGGCGCAGTATAGGGTTGCCAACCTCCTGAGGGTGGCTATTACAACTGATCTCCAGGCGCTAGAAATCAGTTCCCCTGGAGAAAAATGCTGCTTTGGCAATTGGACTCTATGACATTTGTGCTGGTCTATGACTGTTTTTATAAAGATTGAATGACTGAATGGCATTGAAGTCCCTCCCCTCTCCAAACTCCACCCTCCTCAGGTTCCACCCTCAAAGTCCTCAGGTAATTCTGAACCTGAAGCTGGCAACCCTAGCCCAGTATCAGATCCTCCCAGTATTTTAAAGATGTTGCACAGGGGCCCAACAGACCAGAGCCACATGGAGGAGGCAAGGGCAGGGTTGCCAGGTCCCTCTTCGTCACCGGCGGGAGGTTTTTAGGGTGGAGTCTGAGGAGGGCAGGGTTTGGAGAGGGGAGGAACTTCAATGCCAATTGAAGAGTCCAATTGCCAAAGCGTCCATTTTCTCCAGGTGAACTGATCTCTATTGGCTGGAGGACAGTTGTAATAGTGGGAGATCACCAGCTACTACCTGGAGGTTGGCAACCTTACGCAGGGGGAAAGAGAGGGATTGTAGTAAAATGGATAATAAAGGGTTAACTGGAACCTGATTATGGGTTGGAGGAAAACTCCAGCCTTTGGACTGTTCCTTTTTCTTGCTTTCAGTTTCTGTGTTAGTCTGAATTTAGTCACAATAAAGAAGTTGTGTTACATTCCACAACTCACGTGAGTACAGAGATTTACTTCATTACCACAGGGATTAACTCTCCCTTCTAGTGAGGTTTCTGCCTATTTGTCCATATTTTTTTTCCTCTGAGGGATAATAACAACAAGGCAGGGGGTGTCTATTTTGACTGGCAGAACTACATGAGGGGAAAAGTTGCATCTCCAATCCATGCTCCCCCTGCTTTAGTTTGAGTTTGAAAGCCAGTGGAAGGATCCAGTTACAGCTCTCCCAGCATGCCATCTAATTTGACCCCAAACTTAAAGCTGCACACTCATCAACGGAGTAGAGCAACATTGCCATCTCAGTCTAGCATGGGTCCCTGCTAATGGGGTCCTGCCATGACAACTAAACAGGAAATTTTACTCATTTATTATTCCAGATATTTATACCCAACGTTTCCCTTGTGGCTGAAGGTCACTTGCAGTTCCAAGATTTTAAAAGTAAACTGTTCAATAGAACCCCATTACCCCCTCAACAAAAATGCCTGTAGCTTAAACCCCAAGTAAAATGCAATGACAGTGCCGCTGAAAAATGGTGCCCCCTCGCCCTCTCAAAAAGCCCATTGAACAAGGCTGAAAACGCCGTGGAGACAAAACAGGCTCTTGCGGTTGCCAAGTGGGGGAACAATTAGAAAGTGACAACCAGAAGGCTGCAGTTGGCACCTATGGGACCTATGGGGAGAGTCTGAGATGTTTAATTTTTATGTATTTATTTAAAACACTTCTATGCCATTTCCCCACCCAAATAGGGTCCCCAATGCAACAAACATCAAAACTTTTAAAATTTCAACATTAAAACTCCATTTAAAAGAATGTATACATACAAGCAGACTTCCGGTGCTGAGCTGGGCTGAGTGCTACGTCTTCCCAGGGGCTCCTGGGGAGTATCCAAGTTTGCGTGTAATTTGGGGTGTTTTATCGCACCCCACTCCAGCCCTTGCAAGTGGGCTGAGAGGCAGGAATTCCCTGCAGCCATATATGCGGTTTGACCTCCTGAATACTCCGAGGGAGCTCTACCAAGTCCCCCGGAGTTTCAGACGTTTGGTCCCGTGGGCACGAAGGGATTGAAATCGCCAGCGCGCAACTTCGGCTTTAGACTCTACCCTCCAGCACCTTATAAACATCATAAGGACTACATTAAGATTAAAACCTCACCTCCGGGCGCCCAAGTGAGTAGATAAGAAACCTTCGTTTTTCACTGGCGTTATCGAATAACAGGGGGTTGAAGAAAACATTCCTGGTAACCCTCTTTCTCCCTTAATTGAACTGGATGATTTTGCTGCATGAGATCCATCAGACAAAGCAGCAGGAGCCTTATCAATCTGATCAACTTAAACTAAAACAACGAGCTTGAATGATTGACGTAAGATCTGCCAATCCGACGCGTTCTTAAAGGAAGGGGAGGGAGAAATCTCTGAGAATTTGCATGAGGTAAAAAAGATCCTCCAGTCACGTTTTGCAACAAAGAGGACTCTTTGACCGGAAGACTCTGTGCTTTACCTCTCCACTGTTCTACAAAATCAACAGGAAGAAGGTCGTAAGACCGGAAATTCGTCTTACTCGTGTTACACCAAAACCATTCCTGAAGGTAATAACCATAGAGAAGAGACGATAGAAGGTCCACGATGAGGCAACCCCTGGAATACTTCCTGGCTCAGCCGATCTAGAGCGTCTGGTAAAACTCGTTGGTATTTTCAATTTAAAAAAAAAAAGTTTTTTTTAAGTTTAAATACTTATCTTTGCAACCCGAAAAAGATATTAAGTTGGTCAATGAAGCATTCTCTATCAACTACATGCAATGGACTCCTGCCAGATGACTATCAAATTTAATTAAGTTATATATTCTGGAACCTCTCCCTGATCTGGCTAAATATATAGCCCTGCTCTTATGAAATCAAAGGGAATTTTACAGAATTCAACCATGGAAAAAAAAGTACAGGATATGCTTGCTAAACATTCTGAGGCGACAATTAAACAATTAAAACAGATTTCAACACAGATGGCTCAATTGATTTCAATGATGATGACTCTTGACCAAGCATCACAGGTATGTAATCAGAAGTTGAATCTGGTTACAGAAGACATAAAAGTCTTGAAAATTCAAACGATGACTACAAATACAGACATACAAGCAATGGACTCTTCTGCCCAAAAAGTTATGGAAGAACACAAGGATATAAAGAAGAAGACAGAAGTTCAAGAAAGTAACCAGCCGGCGACAAAGAGATCAGACATACAAGAAATGGACTTTTCATCTAAAAAAGTTATGGAAGGACGTGTGGATATAAGGAAGAAGAGAGCAGGTCAAGGAACACAGATTGAAGCCACGATGAAGATGAAGCCCAGAAAGAATCATTTTTGGATACGCACCTTGCCTGAAGAAATGAGAGAGAACAAAGAAATCCTGTTCCCATACCTGACTGGCTTATTTCAGTTACAGAAGGAAGTATTAGACCATGGTTAAAGGATTGACTTAAATATGATTGCTGGATTGGAAGGCTTTGACAGTATGGACGGGTGGCATGGCTATTAATGAAGTAGTGGAATTAAGATTAAGACATCACTTTTGGATTATATAAATAAGTCCTCCTAATATAGATTATTGATTGATATAAAGGTATACTGGAATGGGTGGACTTTTGATATGGATCTGGGATATGATTTACACTGAAATAAGATTGATTAAACAGGAAATATCCCCAAAATACTGGAGAGAATGTTGTTTAGTATGATTAAATTTATGTTATAATGGCTGCAATTTGATGCAGCCAAATAGAAAGGGACAAAGGTTTCAGAATAAAGGGATTAAATCATTCTAATGTTAGAACTGGTGGAGTTGGAGAAACTAGGGAAAAGGGGAGAATTGAAGGAATCATTGTGATAATATACAAGATCTGGGAATAATGGAAGGCTACTTTTTATTCTGATCCAGAATGTAAAACTTTATAAAACATGAAACTTTAGAATGAAATTAATGCTAGGATCAGTACATGTTAACGAAGGATAATAATACTTTATTAAGAGGTAGATGGAGGTGAGGGGGAAGTTGTTATATTTTTATGTTTAATGGTAATTAAGACAACAATCAATATAAGTGTGATTGTGATACTATTTTTACACTGTTGTCAAAATTATGGAGAATTTATAGTTTTAAAAAATCAATAAAATTTATTTAAAAAAAAAGAATGTATACATACAACACTGAAACAATTCAATTAAAATTTATAGATATATAAACACATATAACAACATGAACAGGGAGGAGGGCCTGAAGCCGTTACTGGGGTATGTGCCAAGCAAAACAAAATATATTTAGCTACTGGCAGAAGACAATGATAGAGGGTGACAGATGAATCTCCCAGGGGAGGGAGTTCCAAAGTTTTGGTGTCATAACTGAGAAGGCCCTTTCTCAGTTGCCAGCTATCTAGCCTTAGATGGGAAGGACACCCAAAGCCGGACTTTAAAGGCCAATACCAGCTCCTTGATGGAGCCCAGAAGCAATCAGAGCCAGTGCAGATGGAACAAGACTGGAGTGATATGTTCCCCATGATCCAGTCCAGGCAACATTCTGGCAACACCATTCTTTACAAACTGAAGTGTCTGAACAGTCATCAAGGGCAACTCAAGTAGAGCTCATTGCAGTAATGGAACCTAGATGTTATCAGGGTAAGCGCCACAGTGGCAAGATCTTTTCTACCCATAGGGTTGCCATCTCTGGGTTGGGAAATATCTGGAGATTTTGGGGGGTGGAACCTGAGGAAGGTGGGATTTGGGGAAGGGAGAGACCTCATCAGAGTACAATGCTGTAGAGTCCACCATCCAAAATAACTATTTTCTCCAGGGGAACTGTTCTCTGTAGTCCAGAGATCAATTGTAATACTGGGAGATCTCCAGGTTCCACCAGGATGTTGACGACCCTATCTACCCAGGAAGGGCCAAAGCTGGTGAAGGGCACCCCTGGCCACCACTGCCACCTGTTTATCCAACTATAGGACTGGGTTCAGGAGCACCCCAAGGTATGAACCTTCTTTAGTGGGAGTGCAATCCCATCCAGAACAGGATATATCCCATTTCCTGGGTCAAACCTCCCCCCCCCACCATCAGTAGCACCTCCATTTTATCAGGCTCAAGTTTCAGCTTGTTGACCCTCATTCATTCCAAAACTTCCTCCAGGCACCTATTTCCACAGCCTCCCTGGGATCTACTGTAAGTGCAAGATAGAGCTGATTACTAGTAGCAACTCAGCCCAAATCTTTGGATGACCTTTCCCAGCAACTTTACATAGGTGTTGAAAAACATGGGGGACAAGATAGAACCTTGCAGTTCCCCCTAGTCCAGTGGCCATGGGCAGAGTAGCAGTCCCCCAGCACCAGACTCTGAAACCTACCTTCAAGGTAGGACCGAAGCCACCACAGAACAGTCCCTCCAATCCCAAGCCCTCAAGGATACCATAATTGATGGTATCAAAAGCCATCCAGAGGTCCAGGAGAATTAACATGGTCTCACTCCCCCTGTCCATCTCCCAGTGAAGGTGATCCCCTAAGGCCATTTGAGTCCTATGACCAGGCATGAAATCAGATTGGAATTAGGGTTGCCAGGTCCCTCTCCGCCAACGGTGGGAGGTTTTTGGAGCAGAGCCTGAGGAGAGCAGGGTTTGGGGAGGGGAGGGACTTCAATGCCATAGAGTCCAATTGCCAAAGCAGCCATTTTCTCCAGGTGAACTGATCTCTATTGGCTGGAGATCAGTTGTAATAGCAGGAGATCTCCAGTTAGTACCTGGAGGTTACTATAACAAACAAAAAACCTATGCCGCTCTAGTAGAAACTATAAACAACAACCAGCATGGGGCTCAACAGAATAACATATCCATGCAATTATATTTAACTCTAAACATACTTTTATTACATCAAACAACTGTCAGTGCTAATGAGTTCATAGAGAGAATCGGGGTGTGCCTACGTGCGGAATTCAAAATTGCCTTTTGAATTCCGCACCTAGGCACACCTCGATTCTCTGTATGAACTCATTAGCACTGACAGTTGTTTGATTCTGTTTATTTTCAGTTAAGTTCATGGTTCTATATACAGCGCATGTATTAGAAGCACCAAAGGACTGAGGAGTTATCAACCTTTTGAGGTGTTTAAAGGGAAACTGTAATAAAATATGTTTAGAGTTAAATATAATTACATGGATATGTTATTCTGTTGAGCCCCATGCTGGTTGTTGTTTACAGTACCTGGAGGTTGGCAACCCTAATTGGAATGGATATAAAATCAATTTCATTAAGGAATTCCTAAAGTTTACCAGTGACCACTCATTCAATCACCTTGCTCAAGAATTTATGGCTATAAACTCCGTGCAAAAGGCCACCAGAAGTCAATGCACATTTTGGATGTTTATGCAACAGGCTCTCTGCAGTTCACTCCTTCATGAGCTGGTTATTAGCTGTGACTGAATCCACTTAACCTTGGTTTATACAGGCACAGATGTCATGGATCTCCTTCCACCTATAAAAGGTACATTGTGCAGGCATGCAGCCCCAGTTCAGATCAATGCAATGAGGGAGGGGAAAGGCAATTTAACCCTTCAACCCCTGCCCAGTTAGCTAATTGAAAATGAGCTCTCTTTGCTGTTAGAATATTAGTAGGATAAAAGACACTCTAAAAATCATTTACACCTTACAATTTATAAACCAATGGAAATCTAAAATCATCACATCTGTTCTGGCCATCAGCTTGGAACCTCAAGTGTGTGGTAGTAAAGCAGAGCAAGCCAGAGCCACTGGAAGGAAGTACCTGAGAACTGAAAAGAACTGATATTTATGTGGACAGTTGGTCCAGAAGGAATCCATGCTTGATTTTATCAAAATATGGCAGGAGGTCTAAGAAAATTACAGTGTCTTCTAAAACCGAGTCCATGGACTTAGAAGGGTGTAACTCTGCTTAGGATGGCAAAGCTCATAAGGTTGCACCCCCCCCCCCCGCATCTCTCATCTGGTGAAGTTCATCAGTCAAAGAGATTGGGGCAGTTTCCATTTCAAAGAAGAATGTGCCGTTGAGTTGATGGTGACCTATCCTTGGGCCATTCCAATCAAGACATAAGCAAAGGTGGTTTGCTTTTACCTTTTTCTGCATAGCAACCCCAGTCTTCCTTGGAGGTTTCCCATCCAAGTATTGACCATGGCCAACCCTTCTTAGCTCGGGCTGGAAATCAGAATGAAACTCCAAGAAAGTCTGGAGTTCCATGGCCCCACGCATCAGAGTACCCTGCCCCAAAAGGAGATATCTGCTACTGGAAATAGTTGTTACAGTTACAGGTGGAATGTAAATATCCTCAGACCCATAGAGCAGCTTCCAATTGTATTTTTAGCGTCAAATTTCAAAGAACAATGAAGCAAGAGTTTCATTTTAAAGCCACAAATTTTTGTTTTAAACTTAAGTAGTTCTTTATGATTCTCATAACCAAGACCTTTCAGAGGATACATTTTTTTATCCAACAATCATAGTGAAATACCTTTCCAACCCTTTGGGGATTTTATTTCAATAAGTTCACTTAAAAAAAAGGTTTAATTGCCCCTGTCTTTGTAAAGTCCTGCTATACTAAAAAAATCCTAAATGATTTTTTTGGGGAAATTTAGGTCTGGGTACAAAGAAGCTATCTGTTTGGTTGATATTAGATTGTTAAATCTATATTGTAATTGTTGAAAAGAACCTGGGTTTTTAAATGATACCTTTAGGCATCAAGCTGTGCTTTCCCCAGTGTATCAGGGTGTGTGTGTTTTCTTGGTTTTTCTTTTTTCTTTTTTACAAATGGTCTAATGTATTAGGGGTTTTTTTTAATACAAGAGTTATTAGGACAGATCCTGGTAACAGCTATGCTTGGTATAGCTTCTTCTAATTTTTGAGCTATATGTCTCTCTCCACAGTGCCCAAAGTGCAACACTGACAAGTATTTTCTTGTCCTTCTGTCTCTATGCTGCAAGGGTATATTTTCCATTAGCCCCTGATAAAGCAAATGCCATGCAGAATGCAGAGACAAAAAGGCAGCGGTAGAGTGAAATGGATGATTGAACTATGAAAAAAAGGCCAAACTTTTGATATCCAGCAGGTGCAGAGCCTGACTTTTACAACGGGAAACATGGCTTGAATCTAAATGGCTGCTTAAAATAAGTATAAGTTATATAATACCCACCACTTTGTATTCTGCATCCCAACAGATGGCTCAGTGATCTAGTAGCATGAAAAAGTGGAATTTGCCTGTATAAAAAGGGGATTTTAATTGGAAAGAATCCAATTCAGATATTCAAGAAACCAGCCTTTTCAGGGGTTGATGACTGCTCTGGTGCCAACTGAAATGACATGTGTAGACAGGCAGGTGTCCACTCCAATCATTAGCTTACAGCCCTGCAGACACTTCACTCTTAAACGATTGGTATTCCCATATCTAACTGCTGCATTTAAAAATATCTGTCCCAGTAAGTTGTTCTCTCCCTTGAATATTTGATACTACGTAGGGACCTGTAAGAAATTGTCTCATCATGGCAATGGCTCAGTTTTATTTATTTTATTTAGCACAGTTTTTCCCACCTTTCCTCCAAGGAGCTCAGGCAGCTTATATCGGTTTTCCCTCCTCCATTTATCCTCACAATAACCCTGTGAGGTAGACTAGACTAACACAGAGTGACCAGCCCAAGGTCAGCAAACAAGAGATTTGACCCTGGGGCTCTCAGATACTAGTCCACCACTCTACCACACTGGTTGTCCATTATGCTGTTATTTCAAGCCTAATGCAAAACCATGGCTTATTTCAACTATGGTTAGTTTTCAGCTTCCAAACCCTGGTTTGCCTCAACAAATAGTGGTTACTTTGCCTTTGTTCTTTCTACTGCAGGGACCTGGTATCCCAACCTCCATTGTGTCAAAGGGCACAAGCCAGCATTTGGCCGGGAACTCCTAATTTGGACATCACACAAAACCATAGTAAATAAAACAAACAAACAAACAAAAAACCATATTTAAGACTAACTGTGTGGTTGACGGGCTCAGATGATCACACTGACCGTAGTTAGCTTAATTAAAACATGGTTTTGTGTGATATTAACTGAACCAATTCCTTGCATCACCTAACTAGGATTGTTACATCTCTGGTTTTAAACAAACAAGTTTATTAATATTGCCATCTTTGTTGTGACAATTGCCACATTATCCCAGCTAAATACTGATCTAAAGTAAACTCATCAGTAGCCAACTAATGAACATTGCACACTGTCTTCAAATCAGAGAGTCCCTGCACTTTCTGAAATAATGGGTTTGGTATTTGATAGGCATCTTTTATCATTTCTATCATAATTAATATGAATTTGGTTGGGTAAATTGGAAACTGGCCCATATTGACAAAAGGCTGTGTCTACTCCAGAGAGATTAGATTGTTCTCTAGCAAACATTCCCTGTCCATTATGTCTTGTCTACATCATGGAGGTGGGAAGGCAGATGGCTGTGCAAATGATACAGGAGCCCATCAACTCAGTCCGATTCACACCAATTAATCTCTTCATCAGCAACACCTTTCAACATTCTCCTGCCACTCACTTTTTAATCAAGCAACTCAACATGTTCCCATAGAAACCAATTGCAGGTGACTTTAGTATCATGGCTTCCATCTGAGGAAGGGTAAATATCTGAGGGGTTTTTTCTAGATCTATAAGAAAGTTTAGATAGGTCTTTTTTAGATCTAGAAGTTTGCGGTAAGTTGCTCAGAATTGTACTGGCAGATTTGTACATACTTTATGCCAGGTATTTTTACATACTTTTGCCATTTTCTCCCAACGTGAGCTTTCATTTGAATTTTTAAAAGAGCTTGTTATTGCCTCATGTGTGCTGCTGTCTCTGTATCATCACAAAAGCAAATGATGACAATGATGTGTCTATTAATCTGCCATGTTATTTATTATCAGCCCATGTACGCATAGAAGTAAAATATTAAGTTATGCAGTAGGTGTTAGGCCTGGTTCCAATGATTCTACTCTCAAAGGCCAAAACAGCACTAGAAAAAGACCCCTCCTCCTCCCTTTTACTGACAGACAAGTTTAGTTTATTTGATTTTTAGCCCACCCTTTCACCAACTGGAGTCAAGCTTGAAGACTGCCAATACTGCTGTGATTGCCTAGCAACAGCCACTGAGAGCATTCATTTCTTAAAGATGCAGGTGCTGCTTCTATTCGTTCTGGGTTTTTAACCCCTAATGTATTTTTTTAAAGATTTCAGATTTTTCTCCAAACCTGGGGCTCTTTCAGTTTTTAGTTGTTTGACATCTACAAGGAACATGACCTTCTTAGTGATAGCCCCAGTGCTACAGAATGCATTTTACCAGGATCTTTCTCTGCTTTCTTGCCTATATTCTGTTTTGAAGCAGGTGGAAAACATTTCTGTTCCACTAGGTTTTTTTTAGGATGGAGAGCTGAAATCTTTTTGACAGTCTTGCTTACTGGGTTTGCTTACGGTCTGTGTTTGTTGTTGACTTGTATTGGCTTCACTGTTACTTGATTTCAGTTGGTTGTTTTTTTTAGTTTTGCTCTTTTCTCTCTAATGTTGCAAACTGCCATGGAAGTGGTAGTTGAATTGCAATCTATAAATTTGTTCCTCTATAAATAAATATATGTTCCTGCATTACAAACATTCATTACAGCCCAACCTGTAACTCAGAACTACTCTTTGTCCATGTAGTCTCCACAGATGTCTTGGGGTGTGTTTTACCCAGCCTAAGAAAACATCAAATAAATGTGTTTTTATGGAGCAGTGATGTGCCTAATCTTAGCACCGTTCACTGTCTAGTAGTCAAATATGAGCTACGTGACCTACCCTGCTGAATTGCCTTTCTCTTGATTGGGGCCACTGATGTCCTGGCAAAATGCAGACTCACGTCCTGAGTAAGCTTTGGCCCTGGCTGTGATAATGTAATATCTCCCAGCGAGGCTGAGAGAATTCTTCGTGGTTGAGCAAGCACTATACAAAAAGTCAGAGTTTACTGTCAGCACAGTCAGTCAGGGACCATGTAAACAAAGTTCTAGCTGAAGGAGTGTTTCTCTAGTGCAAGACAGATAATAATTGATCTTCACTACAGACTGCCTGGTGCAGAAGAGCTCCTTAGCATGTGCTGCTGAATTGTATTCTGAGAGCAGGGATAGAAAGCTTTGCATTTCACCAGTGCTCTACATCCAAAACATTGCACGAAAATACCTCTTCTGACTTTTCTGCAAAAGGGCAACTGAACCAAAGCTAGCTGGAAGACACCTTCTTATATTTGTACATGCAAAGCTGCCTTAAGCTTAGGGTTGCCAGGTCCCTCTTCGTCACCGGCGGGAGGTTTTTGGGGTGGAGTCTGAGGAGGGCAGGGTTTGGAGAGGGGAGGGACTTCAATGCCATAGAGTCCAATTGCCAAAGCTGCCATTTTCTCCAGGGGAACTGATCTCTATCGGCTGGAGATCAGTTGTAATAGTAGGAGATCTCCAGCTAGTACCTAGAGGTTGGCAACCCTACTTAGGCTGTCAGAACACTGGTCTAGCTAGCTCACTATTGTCTACCATGACTGGCTGTGTCTCTTCCTCCAGAGCTTCAGACAGAAGTAGTTCTTCGCCTGAGATCCTTGAACTGGCGATGCCAGGTAGTGGAAGTGGGACTTTTCTGCATGCAAAGCATGTACTCTGCCTCTGAGCCACAGCTACCTCCCCAGTCTCTACCCCCTGAACTGATTACTCTAATTCATACTTTCCGTGCAATCAAAGAAAATCATTAAGGATGCTGTGAAGTTTGAAAATAGTGGGTTCATAATCTGAATGCCTCCTGCTCAAATACTCCAGCTTTTTACAAGTTGAATGATGTTATCACTCTACTCACAAGTAAGAACAAAATGTATTTCAAACTTATGTGCCACTTTTGGGTCTCCACTGGCAACAGTCATTGAACTAGGGTGCCACGGGACTTCTTTTTTTAAAGAACTTAAGCCTTTTCTAAATAAATACTATCTCCTGCTGCTGCAACCTCTGCCATGAAGAGATCTACTGCCATGAAGAGATCTTCTGTGGTAAACACAGAGCACATGCCAATCATGGGGCAAGACATCATGACATGTGTTGTACACAGAAGGACAGGGAGCATCACACGGTTGCCCAGGCAGCACAGTTTCTTCCCTCACACCACAATTCCCACATGGCAGCATGAGAGCTCACATGGGAAAAAATACAATTTAGAGCTCTTAATAAAAAGTGACCCCCCCCCCCGTGTATTCACAGGCGACCCAGTTTTGATTCAAGCCACAGGGAGTTTGACCATCCCTGAACAGTCAGGGATGAAAAGAAATTGGTAGGGACTGTTACAAAGCACGTGTAACAAAGAGGCCAAAATGGTACTGCTTTGAGCTCCCTGAGAGGGACAGTACCAATAAGAAATTTAAGTTACTTAACACTATATTGAATAACAGGTCGGCCACAGCTTTATTTTACAGAAGAGCATAATGAGGATAAGTTTGGGTTAATCAGTAATACAGCAAACACAGATTGATAGTAGCTATTTGCTCTAGTCCTTTAAATAACTTGACACGCAAACAAAGAGCTGAGACCGGGGCTGTGATCCTACCACCCAAACAATTGTGGGGCAGGATATCTCAGATAGCTGGTAGCCAGCTGCCATCCTCAACACAGAGAAATATCAAGCAGTAATAACCCTCCAAGAGAGTAAATATCTGTATTCCGTACTGAACAATTAAGTATTTTTTCTTTCTTTATTAGTTTGTTTAAAGCATTTATTAGCCACCTTTCTACATTCAGGAATTCAAGTCTGTTTACAATGTAAATGATAACAAAACACAATCTATATAATTCTGAAGTGTGCCCTCTGCCTGTGGATACTTAAATCCACAGATAGGGGGCACACTTCCCCCCAACAGGTTTTTCTGCAGACTCAAGGACCTCCTAGGTCTGTAGAAAATCCAAAACTTTTTTAAAAATGGGGGGGCTGAATCCCCCCAAAATCAAAAAAGTGCGCTTACCTCAGGCTGTTGGCGGTGGCACAGCCTGGGAGCCGTGATGGCCCACCAACGTCCTCTGCGGCTCCCAATGAGGGCCTTGGCAAACCTGTCCATCCAGGTGAGCTACTGAGAGAGGGAAAGAGAGAGAGAAAAGCCTCTGCCTGCCTGCCTGTGCAAGCCACCCAGACAGGGGGAGAGAGAAAGAGAGAGAAAGAAGCCACAGCATCCCTGCCTATCTGAGCGAGCCACCGAGAGAGGGAAAGAGAGAGAGAAAAGCCTCTTGGCATGCCTGCCCAAACTGCTCTGGTCGAGGTGCCAAGATTGGGGCGGGAGGGAGAGGGGAAGCCTGCAGAGAAAGGGATGGAGGTGATGGGAGGAAGCAAGGAGGGGACAACACGGGATGGTTGCTTCTACAAGTTTCTGCAGCCAGGGGGGAAGGTGGGAGATGGGATTCCCACCCCCCCCCACACACACACACACACACATGAGTTTCACAGGCACCCCTTTTGTAAAATACATTAAAACCACTAGATTAAAATCAGTGACTTAAAACTGCCAGTAGGCAGAAGAACTAAAATTAATCAATTGTCATCTTGAATAAAACCATCTTCAGCTGCCTTTTAAAGATTGTGAAGGTGCCAGGCACACCTCCCTGGAGAGGTTGTTCCATAATCATGGGGATGCCACTGAAAAGGTCCTCTCCTGTGTACCCACCAGATGAGCTTCTTTGGTTGATGGGACAGCCAACAGGGCCTCTCCTTATGATCTTAATTCCTGGGCAGAAATGTATGGGAGAATATGTTCCTTCAGATACACCAGTCCCAAGACATGTAGGGCTTTAAAGGTCCAAACCAACACCTTGAACTGGACTTCGGAATTGATTGGAAGCCAGTGTAATTGCTATAATATTGGGGGTCACATGATCCCTTAACTGACCCTGACCAGCAGTCTAGCCACAACATTCTGCACTAGCTGCTGTCTCTGAACACTTTTCAAGGATAGCCCCAAGTAGAGTACATTACAGTAGTCAAGATGTAATTAAGACATAGATCACTGTGGCTATAGGAACAGGCATAGGAACAGGCATAGCTGGAACACCAGATGAAGCTGGGTAAAAGTACTCTGAACCACAGCAGCCACCTGATTTTCTAAGGTGACCACTATGTCAAGCAGCACTCCTAAACTGTGAACCTAACTTTTCAAGGGAATTATAACCCCATCCAAGACAGGGGAAGTCTCAAGTCCCTAGTCTGCCTTTCTACTAACCCAGACCACCTCTGTCTTGTCAGGATTAAGTTTCAGCTTGTTCACCCTCATCCATCCCATTACTGACTCCAAGCACTGGTTTACAACATCAATAGCTTCCTTTGAATGAAAGGTAGTTGGGTATCATCTACATATTGGTGACACCACCACCCAAACCTCCTAATGACCTCTTCCACTGGCTTCATGTAGACATTAAATAGTACGAGGCATAAGATCAAGTCCTATGGAACTTCACAGGCCATGGGGCACAGCAGGAATCTCCCAACACCACCTTCTGGGGTCAACCTCCCAGACAGGATTTGAACCACCAATACACAGTGCTACTTAGTCCCAGCACTGAAAAGCAGCCCAATAGCATACCACAGCCAATTACATCAAAGGCTGCTGAGACATCCAGCAGATCTAGCAAAGTCACACTTCCCCTGTCCAGTTCTCTGTAGAGATCATCAACCTCTGTTCTAAATCCTGACCTAAAGCCAGATTGAACTATTTCCAGAAAACCAGACTCTTCCAAGAACCTCTGGAGCTGAGAAGCAACCACCCTCTAGCAACTTGCCCAAGAATGAAAGATGGGAGACTGCCCAGAAGTTCTCAACACCATAGGGCTCAGGGAGGGTTTTTTCCCCCAGAACAGGTCTAATCACTGCTTCCTTGAACACAGGTGGCACAACTCTTGCTACTTCAGGAGAATGGACGCGCCCATACTAGTTCTGAATGTATCTGAAATTAAATTTTCACACTGCTTGTCAGCTCTATATCCAAGTTATGGAAACTCTTAGGGATTCTAGGACTTTGAGCAAAAGCCCAGGATGAGGGCCTAGAATCACTATCACCCTACCACTGCAACATTACATGTATAGTGTGCATTAGACTCCTGTATTGCATTTTCCCCCAATTTTGTAACCATCTTGAATGTCGGCGAGAAAGACAGACTTCAAATGAAGTAAATAAATATTGTCCAAAAAATCCTCAAGCCAGTGTGGTGTAGTGGTTAAGAGTGGTGAACTCTGAGCTGGAGAACCGGGTTCGATTCCCCACTCCTCCACATGAAGCCTGCTGGGTGACCTTGGGCTAGTCATAGTTCTCTCAGAACTCTCTCAGCCCCACCTACCTCACAAGGTGCCTGTTGTGGGGAGAGGAAGGGAAGGGGATTGTAAGCCACTTTGAGACTCCTTACAGTAGAGAAAAGCAGGGTATAAAAACCAACTCTTCTTAATATTGGAAAGGCAAGGCACTATCGTTTTTGAGCTATGGCAACTCTGACACAATTTTATTTCCATAGCTTATAACCCTACCCTTCTTAATACATAAGCTATTGACTCCTTGTTTAGTTCAATTCACCTGTTGTCTCAACTGAAAATTTGGGAACAAGGGACTGTATATTATGACTCCATTCTGCTAACACTAGAGCTTTCTCCAAGTATGAAGAGTCTTTAGCAAATAGAAGAGCCCCTTGCAGAAGACTCATTACACCAGAGAAAAGTTTCAGCACTACAGCTGTAGGATGCAGCCCAATTTATTCTTCCAGGACTGTGACATATGTAGATTGTTATATGAAATCACAAAAGCTCTGAGGCTCATTGAATCAGGAGATTCCCTTTCAGGCAAAATGTTCAGTGGAAAACATTAAATCTAAGATCTTGCTCCCCACTGGGAGGAGCAGCAATAGAAAAAAGCTTGGTGTTGATACGGATGAGAAATATGAGACAGTTTTGCCTTGAGTTGTGTTTCTCCATCAAATGCTCTGAATGTAAATATTTACTGGCAACTATTCCCAAACTATTAGCAACCCAGATTTCTGCTGCCTGTGTTACTAGGGGAACTACTTCAAAAATCTGCTTGATGTATTCAGATCTTCTCCAATGTATTCATTTAATTTGTTTATATCTAACTTCTGCTGCCACACATATGGCTTTCACTTGTGTTCCTGCTTGATTAGTTTTTACATTTCCATATGTAATTTATGGCAAATTGATCACAGGTGCATTAAAAAGAAGACGTTTAAAGAATGTCCTGAGTAAGTTCTGTTGCACATTCATCCTTGCAGTATAGCTTTGTGTGATGAATGTCAAAAGCCATACTGATGTTATAAGCCATTTGGAGAGGGATTTTGCTGAAATGTAAAGAAGCATCTCTCTAGCCATTTTTGCATGGTAATTATCAGCGCGTACCAGGCTGAATTGCCCTGCATTTTTTTTTTTTTGGATTTTGCACACTAAACCATCATTCCGGAAGTGACTGCGAAGCCAGCACATACCTGCTTTGCATTACAAAAGAGCCCATTTAACTCGACCTTTGATGTTGGCCACGAAGAATCCCCCTCAAGGAACAATGCAAAACAACAGAGACGTGTTAGCTATGCATATGCTAATAGATAAGCAAACAGGAACAGAGGAGCAGGTGAGTGGGGAGAGTGGAACTTCTCCTTTTGCGTCGGGACCATGAAAAGGCATTTTTAAAGTCGCATTTTTAAAAAGAGCTTTGAGCAAGCATCAAAATTGACCATGCAAAAATGGCCTCTGTATTAGGCTTCATGTACACATGTTTTGGTTTCCTGCTAGTTGGAAATTAGCAATTATAGTTCTATTTTTTTAAAAGGGAACAAAAAATGATCCAGCTAATTATAGTCGTGTAACTTTACTCTCTGTTATTGGCAAACTTTATGCAAGCCACTTAGCTAGTAGGCTGAAAGCATGGGTGGAGGACTCAAACATCTTAAGCAATACCCAAAATGGATTTAGGAAAAAACATTCTTGCTTGAACAATTGGTTTATGGTATCATCGCTGGCCAACAAATATACAAGGGGACCTGGTAACAAACTATATTCTTCATTTATTATTGATCTTTGTGGTACACTTGATTCTGTATCTCTTGTTAGACTTTGGAAAAAACTCTTTAATATGGGCTTGCCTGGCAGATGATTGATGCTTATTAGGAAGTTATATTCTGAAACTCTTATACAAATTTGTAAACCAGGTAGCTCTACCCTCTCGAACCCAATCAAGGCAAGAAGTGTAAGGCAGGGCTGCATCCCGGACCTACATCTATGCATAAATGACTTTCTACCTAGCCAGGATTGTAGATCCTGTTTTCCTCAGCCGATACCATACTTAGCATATGCAGATGATCTAGTACTGTTAGCCTGTACACTCCCAGGTGTAGTGAAAATTTTAAATGAGTTTTACAATTATTGCACTAAAGAATATTTAGAAATAAACTTTGATAAAACCAAGGTTTTCATCTTCACTAAATCTGAAACGTAAAAGGGTACATTTCTTATCCCTGCAGGGAAATTCTATAGAGATAGTAAGAAATTGTAAGTACCTCGGGGTCATGTTTACGCACAGTCTTTCTTGGGACTTGCATATACATATGTTAATGAAGAAGTTCAACTCCTCCTTCAACTTCCTTTAAAAATTCTATTTTTGCAAAGAAAGGCAATTTGTACCGGCCCTTATGACCCTATATAGAGCAACCATACATTCAGTTGTTAGATATGCTGCTCCAGTTAGCACACCATAGCTTACAACACTGGCCATATAGAACATCTTGATATTCTTCAAGTAAAATTTTTTAGAAACTTGCTGTATCTCCTTCACTTTACGATTAGAATTGGGACTCCCAAACCTATAATCTATTATATATCAATCTGTCATCAAATTTCAGTACTCCTTCTTTGAGCCATTAACAACTCCTGATAATTAGGTAGCATGTGATTTCCATTTATGGGAAGGAAAATGGAGGTGCAGTTTTCTTATGTGGACTTTTAGCTGGTGGGAATTCTTGATGTAAATACTCTTGCAGGTAGGAGACTTTGCAGTGGGTGGTTGAAGCTAATGATCCAAATACCAAACCTCTGGCAACCATAAACTGTCATTTCCTTTCAGAACTAATGTCTTATTGTTTCAAAGCTCTCGACACCCCTTTGTGCAGGCATTGCTTTCCTAACTTAGTTTTCATTCTTAACTACGAACTCTAAATGAGTGGAAAGATGGATAGAAGAAGCTGGTAAGAGTGGAATGTCCTCAGTTGAGCAGTTGCTACGTTGCATGAAAAAACCCACATGGGGAGATTTTCTGTTTGATAAATGGAGAAACCGTCATATCTTTCTACCCAATACTGGAAGCTAAATAGCCTGTTGTGCATTTTGAGATTTGATCTTTTTCCAGGATGGTAACTATTTTTTCCACAGTTGGGCTTATCATTGTCATGGTTCATACTCCTCTGACTGCTAAATGATGTCGTGTTTCAGTTTGTGTTGCAAGAATGAATGGAATAAACTTGAACTGTGTTCTGGGTGGGGGAACAGCTCATATGTTTCAGTTGTTAATTTCAGATATGTCTATGCCCACCTGGACTGGTAGGTTAGACAAAAGATTTTCCCTCCCAATAGAGCGATTGAAAGCAGCAAGGAATAGTATTCAGAAAGCAAGCTGTAAACAGTTACAAAATAAGATATTAAATGGGGATTGGTCCTTAGTGTTTAAGGACGCAAATCGTAAATGTTCAGCTTTCTTCTTCCAGATACTCTTTAGAAGTACTTTATCCTTGCCAGACTCTTTCTTCTGGTTAGAAATCCATAAATTTAGATGAGCTTTTTTATTGGCAAGGTGTAATGCCTTAGACTCAGGCGAGATGCAAGGGAGATAGAATAAAATTATTGCAGAAGAATTCAAATGCCCATTTTGTCCAGATCAAGTAGACTCCCTAGCCCACATTGTTTTAGCATGTTCACAAAACAATAATGCATGAAATAAATATATCACTCCCTGGATAAAACAGCTAAGACACTTTCCAAGAAGCAGATACTGCAGTATCTGCTATCAAGTAGATTGGTGAACTGAGTGAGAGACGTGGCAACTTTTCTCTTTATAGTGTCAAGAAGAAATTAATCTTCATTTTCTCCCTTTTTTAAAGTGTGAAATGGCAGATGAAGAGCTAATGGCTATTAAATGTAGGAAAAGGCTGAACATGTTTTTTTGGGGGACAACATGAGAACTTTGCATCATACATGTAATGATAGTTTTCTACCTCCCCGTTGCATAATGGTTCTTTTCTGTTTGTGACCAGAACACACAGAGAGAAGCAGATGTAGTCTTCCCTCCTGTGAAAGAATGTACTCGCAACACACACACCCTTCAGGCTTGTCCCCAGGACATCAGGAAACCTCATGGCCATCTTGAGTCTCTGTTGGATGACATCACCCCTTTCCCAAATTCCCTGGGGTTACCAAAAACAAACTGAGTAACAACCACTGCCACCAGCAACTCTCACGCTAAACAGAGCTGCTCATCCAGCATTTTATACTTGTGTTACTGTTTAGAGTCTCTGCTTAGTTGCCATGCCTCCCACTTCACTTCTACAAGCTAGCATGGGGACATTCTATCTCAGCTTTGCACTGTGATGACACGCACTGTGAAGACAATATGAGCCAACAGTGGATTATTTCCAAGCTTCCACACAATTTTGTTGTCCATCCATTGTCTTTCCCTGATTTCCTCATGTTTTCTCAAAGCACTTTTGAGCTGATGTTTCCTCCTGGCACGCAGCTGAAGCACATTTGCCTTCCATATGTAACATAGACTGTGCGTGAAAAGGTACTGCCTACAATGGCACCGTTTTTCTTAACCTGATCACCCACAGCCGCCATTACCTACACAATGCCACTAGGTAACTTTTTCAAGTTCTTTTTAAAAAACCAGAAAAGCTAGAGTGCTATAGCATTATAATGATCTTCTTACATTTCTTAAACAAGAAGGTCCCTAGCCTTTTTCATTGCTGAAATACACCTTTCCCCTTCTGTTTCCACAACTAAAGTGGCTAGAGACTTAACATTATTTTTTAAATGAAAGCTGGCAATTCAAAGGACCTAGTAGATAGACTGGTATAATATTATAATGCTATAGTGATTTTTTTTGAAACCCTCCCTGATGGTATGGGAGAAGAGGTGGCAGCCGTGAATAACGCAGGAAACATGCAGGGAAATCTGCCATCTGGAATTGGAAGCTGCAGTGGCAACAAGAAAACTGCAGGGAATTGTCACCATGCCTTAGTATGCTGAGCTGGTTTGGAAGCCAAGCAACACTGGAAATTGACTTCATACCTACTCCTCCATCTTTTTTCTCCCCTGCTCTTGGAACCCTTATCAAATGTTCCTCTCCACTGGTCCTGCGAAGACTCAGGTGGGATCTATATAAAATCTCAGGTAGCATATTATGGAGTTTATTTGCAGCTCGCACCCTGAGCCTTTTCTGAGGAGCCTTCACCTGAACCAAGTGGTTTTATAAAGTCAATTTTTGGTGCAAGTACACAGGTTCTTATGATAGGTAAGCTGTCACCCATTAGGTAACCTGCGAAGGATTGTTTAAAGCTTCATCCCTTTCCTGCTTGAGAGGTACAGGTATAATAGCACTCTTATTCCCTTCTCCTGTTTCATTTATTAATGAGGAAACTACCTTGTATACCTTATAATCACACAGAAGTCCTGAGGTTAAAAAAAAAAACCCTTTTATTTATTCACCAGTAAGGTTTAAAGGTTTAGATAGAGCAGCAAAGCTTAAAAATATGTACAGAGATAACTTTCAGCTTCTGCTGGGCAGAAACAAAGAAAGAGTTACTGGTAAAACAATGTATTCTGAGGCTAGTGAAAAAATAATAGCCAATGCACTATGCGAGGAAATTATGAATGACTGGACCCAGAGATACTGAATCCCAGCTCTGTCAAGTATCCAGTCCAGTCACCTTGATTGGTTGTCACTAACTCCTTAGTGAATTCCACTGGTCTGTTTGAAGATAGTACACTGAGTGACTACAATCCAAACCAAATAACAAATGAGCCTTGTGGCACCTTAAAGATTAACAAATATATTGTGGCATATGCCCACTTTGTCAAATGCATGAATGGCTACATTCAGTTGGCAGAGATATTTATACCCAAGGGCTACAGAGAGCTGAAGGGGAGGGGGGAACTATTACAGAGGCCAAAGGCCCAGTTTCTCAAGTTGCCAACTGGCCAGGAGGAAAATGTCCTGTTCCAAGATTGTATGAGTGTAATTCTGTTGGATTGTGGCCTACATCTTTCAGTCAGGGTGAAACTGACAGCTACAGGGAACCTAAGGGTTGAGCTGAGAACTAAAAATTCTTTTAAAGTAATGTATTTATATATGTATTTGGTGTACACAATAAAATGAATAAAAACACTGGGCCTGGACTGCAGGCTACATATAAAATCAGAACTATAAACGGTTACAAAAATAATCAACATAGCTGGTGATAATGCAAAAGAAACATTTTGAGAGTGTATGGTCTATGGGCCATTTATATTTTGCGTATCATCAACGGTTTATACTTGTGATTTATATGTAGCCTGCAGTCCAGGCCCAGTGTTTTTATCCATTTTATTGTGTATACCTAATAAATATATAAATATATTACTTTTAAAGAATATTTAGTTCTCAGCACAACCCTTAGATTCCCTGTACTTTTTTTTTTTGGTTGAGTTCATTTCCCACTCCTCTTTTTGGGTTGTCTATTTGAAACTGACAACTCCCAGCTGCAGCTTAGTGATTAGGGTTGGCCGGTCCCTCTTTGCGGGAGGTTTTGGGGGCGGAGCCTGAGGAGGGCGGGGTTTGGGGAAGGGAGGGATTTCAATGCTATAGAGTCCAATTGCCAAGGTGGCCATTTTCTCCAGGGGAACTGATTTCTATTGACTGGAGGTCAGTTGTAATAGCAGGAGATCTCCAGCTAGTACCTGGTGGTTGGCAACCCTATTAGTGATCCTTAGTACGCTGAATCTTCTCGAAAGACAAGGGCACTTGTTGCTCAGTCTTATCCAAATATTTATTTCCTTGAAATATTCTACCCTGCGTCTCCATATCAATGACACATGAAAAAACAAAAAAGTTACATGTCCTCATAAATTGAAATAGCAGAAAAATAAACCAATTTAAACAGCATCAGTGTTAAAAAATAGGGTAAAGATCTAAAAACAAAGCCATTTCTTCTGCCACCCAGAATCAATTCCTTGCACACGCAAAAGCTGGCCAAGGAAATAACTGATTATTACTCAGTTTTATTCTTTTCAGGGAAATGCTGCAAGGGCAATTGACAAACATCAAGCAGATAAAGAATTCCTCTGGCAGTCGTTCTGTTTATGTTGTTTTCCCAGCATAATGTATGAAAGGAGATTATTTCCCCAGACCTTTCTCCATCCCCGGCTTTCCTCTGAGGAAAGAGCAATCTGATGCACTAATATTGCCCTAGCTCAATTGCTCCAGGAGGGGGTTTGCTTTGAAAAAGTCAGAAGTCTATCCCGCAACTGCACACAAGGAAGTCCCATTGGTATCTATGCAAGGAATCACAGCATCTGCTGCTACACAGCTGACAATATAAAAACCACAGCTGCATTCATAGTACAAACACACCGGATTGTAGCCTTCATACTGGGAGGCTTTCTAGGAGGAAGAGACCCTTTTAGTGTTAAAATCCATACATGAGGTTCTGTCATCAAGTGGACACTGAGAGGTATGCTCTAATGATGAAATTTCTGCCTATAGAATTTAACACCTAAAATGAGAAAACTTGTCTTAAGTGCCCAAGGAGTACACATGTGAACACATGAACCAGACCACTGGTCTATCAGGGTCAGTATTGTCTACTCAGACTGTAAGCAGCTGTCCAAGGACTCAGGGAGAGACCTTGAATTGTGAAAGTGGGGCACCAGAATAATTATCCTAGGGTGTCAGGAACAGTATGGATTGCTTCAGGGGGGTTCAAAATGTATCTGTCAGGGGTGGGATACAGGAATTGTCAGGTGTTAAAAGATCTGCACCAGCTAGGGTTGTCTGGTCCAGCTGGAGAAATTCCTGTAGACTCAGGGGTGGAGCCTGAGGAGGGTGGGGTTTGAGGAGGGGTGGGACCTCAGCATAGTATAATGCCACAGAGTCTTTCTTCCAAAGCAGCCATTTTCTCCAAGGGAGCTGTTCTTTGTAGTCTGGAGACCAGGTGTAATTGCAGGAGATCTCCAGACTCCACTTGGAGACTGGCAACCCTAATACCAGCTGCTTGCCTGTTTCCAAGTACAATTCAAAGTGATGGTTCTTACCTCCAAGGCCCTAACTGCCTCAGGGGCAGGATACTTGAAAGACAGCATTCTCCTCTATTTAGGATTGCCAGCCTCTAGGTGGGACCTGGAGATCTCCCAGAATTAGAACTGATCTCCAGGCAACAGAGATCAATTCCCCTGAAGAAAATAGCTGCTTTGAATGGTGAACTCTATGGCATTAAACCCCACTGAGGTCCTGCCTTTCCCCAGGCTCAATCCTCAAAATCTCCAGGTATTTCCCAACCCAGAGCTGGCAACTCTACCTGTATTGTCCAGGCCATGAGTTAAGATTCTTCTCCCCAGCTTTGCTCTCTATTCACCTGCCTGCAGAGGTGGTGAGGTTGATGGTAACCTTGTTTGTAAAAAAGCCCTTCCCCTTGAGGCTTGCTTAGTGCCTACTTCACTCTCAAAATGTTTTTTTTTACCCAAGCTTTAATTATGTGGTTGAGCTTTTAAAATTGTTTTTACACTCTGCTTTTAACCGGATGAGTGTTTATGATAATTATTTTAAACTACTAAATGTTTTTTGCTGGATTTTTTTTTCTGCTATGGTTGGTTTTTAATGCTATGCTATGGTTTGTTTTTTTATCAGCTATTAATTTTAATGATTTTAGTGTAAACCATACTGTGCACATCCCCTGGCGAGCATATAAATATTGGTAAATTGATTAATTCTGCACTCAGTGTTTGGATAGTGTTTTATTTTATTTAAAATCCTAGTTTAACCCATATCACTGGTGTCTCATGTTTTTATTCCAAGTGCTGTTACAAAAAAAAAAAGTGGTTCACCCACATGCTAACTGTCAATGAAAAAGGCTGGAGAAAACTCTCCTCTTACTTTATACTTTTGGATGCCCACACAAATTTCTGTCCACAACATCATCTGCACATACTGTTTTTTGTTGCTGAAAATGAATGAAGGCAATTGAAATGCCTTTAATAATTATAGACTCGTTCTCCTTTGTCTGGAGAAGAAAAATGAGAACCAGGGATCTGATGAATTGGCCAGGTAGTTAAGAAAACAATTTCTTGATTGCAATGAGTTCTGGATTGGGTCTGAGAAATTAATATTTTGAAAGGCAGAGTGATACCTTAGGAAATCAGGCATGTGTCTGGCTGAAGAGATGGTGAAGACAACTGACTAGGAAGATGGGATGTGACAGAAGAAAGAAAGAGGCAGAATTGGAAGATGCAAACAGATGAGCTGACAGTAGTAAACAGGTTGGGACTGAAAATGGCCTTTGAAGAAAGGGAAATCAAAAGATGATTTGGTTAAGATGAGTAAATGACAAAAAAGAAAATGAAATTGGGGGCGAAAGCCCATCAGCATTGCACATAGCAAAAAAGAAGAACAAATCATTGCTGTTAAGAAGAGTTTATGCCCATTACTCTTCCCACCAGCTTCTGTCTAGAACACTCTGCCTCAAATGTATTGTAAGGGTATAAGGCTGCACCCCAACAAGCATTCTGGTTATATTCTAGTTCAGCATTGTCCTTCACCTGTCTTAGCACATTTCATCTCCTGTGTTTGTGGGATCAACTTTATAATTATCACCATATCTAAATGTGAGGGGCTGGCCCCTTACAGATGACCAAATCTACACAATGAGGCCAACTGTGACTCTCATGTTGGGTTCTAGAAATCCAGGGGAACCCTCAGGTTTGCAGCAAAAAATTTGCCGATGTTGGACACACCCATCCTCAGGCACCATTTTGGATTATGTAGCAACACTACATAAAAACAGGCATGGCAAAGTGACAGGGGCTAGCAGGAGAAAGAGGCAACAAAGAGGAAGAGGAAGAGGTGAGTAAACCAGAACCAGCAGAAGAAAGGTAAACCAGAGCCATCGCTAGTGTTGAAAGGGGGAGGAAAGTGCAGCCAACTAGGAGGAGAAAAGCCAAAGCCAACAAGGGTGGGGAGAAAGAAAGGTGGATCCAATTCTGGGGGTGGGGAGTCAGCAATAAAGACAGGGGAAGAAAGAGGAAAAGGGACAGAAGTGCAAAACCTCTTACTCTTATGAAGCTCTCTTCCATGACTAAGCCACCTGACCAAGCAACCTTTCATTTGGTGAACCATTCCTCTCTATTTTAGGTCCATTCTCTTATTTCTGGCTAGCATGTCATGACATTGCTGTCCTCCAAACAGAATCTAAACCTGTCTGTTGGTCCATTATGCTTTCATCTGGAAACAAGTGGTTGCTGAATTTCCATACAGCTGGGAATGTATGTATACAGCACCATTAGCACCAGCATGACAAACCAGGAGACATTTCTCAGAAATCAGCTGAGGTGTTGTTGTTTTCAAATTCTTCCTTTCCAAAATAATCAATATTTACTAAATTAATTCTAAATAGGGTTGCCAACCGCCAGGTACTAGCTGGAGATCAGTTGTAATAGCAGGAGATCTCCAGCTGGTACCTGGCAGTTGGCAACCCTAATAAATGTGCATCATAAAACCAGAGAGAGAAAGAGAGGGAGAGGGAGAGAGAGAGAGAGATGTGGGTATGTGCAGATTTTGCCAATCTCCAGGTACTAGCTGGAGACCGCCTGTTATTACAACTGATCTCCAGCCAATAGAGATCAGTTCACTTGGAGAAAATTGCTGCTTTGACAATTGGACTCTATGGCATTGAAGCCCCTCCACTCCCCCAAACCCTGCCCTCCTCAGGCTCCACCCCAAAAATCTCCCACTGGTGTTGAAGAGGGACCTGGCAACCCTAATTCTAAATCAAGCAAAGAGGAGTTTGCCCATCACTGAGGAGGTCTGGATCCAGAAATTATGGTAGATACTTAGCTCACTGAAAAGGTCAACTCACTGTGCATCTGCAGTAAAAAAAATGCAAAGAATATGTTGGGAATTATTGGGAAAGGTACTGAAAATGAAATGACCAATCTATTGCAGCTGAGGTAATGAGCAACCTTAAGAAAACGTGTTCTCTCCCAAGTCCACATATCAACCAGATTCCACCCCACCATACTCCAGCTTGAGAGTGATGACTGTATTATGAAGTCTGACCACTTCTGAGTAGAATTACCAGCTGGTCGAGAAAAAATGGCCAGCTTCCTATTCCACTATTAAATTCCATTTGATATGTAAGAACTGAGCAGCTGAATCTTTTGGAATTGCTGTTGATCAAATTGCTATTAAAGGCATAATTATGAAAGGAATGGGGAAAAGTTGGCAACCCTGTTTCTGAGAGTCCCACTCATGTGATTAAATGTACTTCCCAAGATGTGTGGACTGGAGGAACCCCAAAGAAATCAGAAGTAGTCTCTGCTGTACAAGAGCATGTGATGCAGTGACAATAAAAATGGCTTGATGGCACTATATATATATAGTGCCATCAAGTCACAGCTGACTTATGGCGACCCACCCCATAAGGTTTTCAAGGCATGAGAAATTTGGACGTGGTTTGCCATTGCCTGCCTCCATGTCATGACTCTGGTATTCCTTGGAGGTTGCCCATCCAAATACTTAACAGGCTAACCCTCCTTAGCTTCTGAGATCTGAAGAGATCAGGCTGGGGCTATCCAGGTCAGGGAATTAAACTAATTAATCCATTATTTCTTCCTCAGTTGAGAACCCCAGTGATGCAAGTATAACTTCCAGACCTCTTGAATCTTCACTTCTCTTTTCTGCAAATTAACCTTTTGAAGTGTGTGTGTGTGCTGTCAAGTCACAGTTGACTTATGGCGACCCCATAGGGTTTTCAAGGCACGAGATGTTCAGAGGTGATTTATTGCCTGTTCCTGGGTGGGCTGAGAGAGTTCCGAGGTCACCCACCAGGCTTCATGTGGAGGAATGGGGAATCGAACCTGGTTCTCCAGATCAGACTCTGCCACTCTTAACCATTACACCATGCTGGCTCTCATGGACCTAGAAAGGTTTAACTCTGCTTAGAATGGCACTGCAAGGCTCTCATTTTCTCCCAATGTTTCTATCACGAATGGAATCCATTTTAGGAAGTTTGCTTATTCAGACCTTTTGGTTCTTAGATCTGTACCGAAGTGGAATTTAGAACCTTCTGAATAATACCAGATACAGGCTACACTCTGATGCTTTTGCTGCACAAAATAAAATATGACAATTATGGCACAACCAGGTAATTCAATGACATTTCACACAAATACTGCCTGAGCTCACTTTAAAAAAAAAAAAAATCCCAAGCCTTACTGAACCAAAGTCATTTGCTCTGCTGATTTGCCCATAATCTGTGATCCTGCACTTATTAGAATTGCTTAGAAATGTTCGTGATGAATATTATCATTCATTGGCCTTGCTGAGGTGGCAATTATACAATTTCAACAGCTTGAGTACTGCGCCTGTGTATCCAGGATGAACCTTATTATATGTGCCTTAATCAACCTCTTTGCACTTGGCCATCAGCTATGTGGAACGGAATGGTTCAGGTTGAGGAGGTTTAATCTTGTGTGTCGTATTGTAACCCTGATTGCAATATAGTACTGATTTAATCTAGGCAAATGATATGCATCTGAATCACATCCCATCAGCAAAGCTCTGGCAAGCACAGGCACTTCAACATTGCTGGGGCTGTAGAATGAACAGATGGTACAAAAAGACTAACCATGTTTTCGAAACACCAAATACCTGTGCACAGAAGTGGGTGCTCTTGATACACACATAGGCTCTCTTTTGAGGGCACAGCACAAGCAGAGGCAGAAAAGAATGCTGCATGGGGTCTGTGTTAGGAGGAGCACACTGGGCCATTTTGTGCATTAGACAGCGGGCAAAACCTAGTACACTTACCTTTTTGCTGTGTAACACGCGCAATTACATCTCAATGGAAACTCACGCATCTCTGCTCTAAGGAAGTTGTGTGAGATCCTTGTGCACTGATGCACAGTGATACACTGGGAACTCAGTGTCAGCCCACAGCTTGTATCAGGAGGGTTTTGTCTGGAAAGCAATCCTTTGCCTTTGTGTTGAGTGTTAAGGAATAGTGGCTCCCGTGGAATAGTGACAGCAGCTATACCTTAGGGCCCCACTCTCTTAGGGCCCCCAAAAAATTTAAAGGAAAAAAATTGTATTTCAGTTCAACAAATACTTGATAAAATACATATTTTGTTATGTGCAAATGGCTTTAGATACCTGTTAGGTCCATAAATTACCATATAGCATATATTCAACACAAAAAACAGCGACAATTTGTTGTTGACAAAGGACAGCTGGATATATAAAGGGCCCCATTACCTTCAATAGCTTAGGGCCTCATCAAACCTAAATCCGGCCCTGGACAGCAGGGGTGGGAGTGGGGGGTTGAAACAAGGTCAGGCTCAAAATATTAAGGGGTCACACCAAGCTATACAATGTTTATATAAACTTTATTCATACATGTAATATGTAATTTTTAGGCTTAATTATTTGTAGTAGCAGTAGTAGCTGTTGTGGTGGTTTTCTTATTATCTGTTGTGGCTGTTGATTTTTCTGCTGGTCAGTGACTGTATTAATAAATTATTATTACATTCAGGTCAGGCTCTGACCAGTTCATGCAGTGATTCCATTTAGTTTTCTCCATCCTCCTTTTCTGAGATCATTACATTGATGTTCCATTTTTGCTCCAAGAACTCAGAGTGGGACATCACCCGGTGTAGACATGGTGGCCAGAATAAACATTTTCTATTTATTCATATGGGTACATTTAAATCCTGCCCATCCTGCAAGGAGCTCAGGTTGGCATACATGGTTCTCAATTCCTCCTTTTATCTTCCCAGCAACCTTGTAGGGTAGGTTCGAATGAGAGTGACTGCACATGCAAGTGGGCTTGGCTCAGTGGACGGCACCAAACAACTGGGCCACAGTTTTCCTAGGTAGAGGCTGCTGGGTAGGGTTGCCAGGTCCCTCTGCCACCAGTGGGAGTTTTTTTGGGTGGAGCCTGAGGAGGGTGGGGTTTGGGAGGGGAAGGACTTCAATGTCATAGAGTCCAATTGCCAAAGCGGACATTTTCTCCAGATCTCTATCAGCTGGAGATCAATTGTAATAGCAGGAGATCTCCAGCTACTACCTGCAGGCTGGCAACCCTACTGCCGGGTGGGGGGACTGTGAGAGGGAAACATAAAGACAGAAAGGCAGATAAATGTAGGTTGGCTGTTCAGTGGGAAGGAGAGAAGGAAGCAGGAAAAGGGGAGAGGCTATGAAGACTTTCGGGGAAGGGAAGAGGAAATAGTGGGGGAGGTAGAAATGAGATGCCTCCTGCAAGTCCTTGTGTGTTCCCACTTGTTTATAATATTTTGTAAGCCACCTAAAAAGGTGGGATAGATAAATAAATTACAAGTTTTCACTAGATGACAACTGGCATTGATAGAAAATCAGCTAAATGCACAGCTAACAAGAGAGGGCCTTAGTCCAGGACCAAGTCCTATCATTATACAGAGAGGTGCAGTTTTCTGCTCCACATGGCAAACTCTCTTAGGCAAACTTCTGCATTCCCAGTTCACTGGTGCCTACAGCAGAGCAGGGGAGGAAATACAGTTCTGCTGTGCTCTGGGATTCTTCTCACTCTTTTCCATTCCCCTCACCTTCAACACACATATACTTTATAGTCAGCCAATAAACTAGTTAGGTAGAAGACACGCTGCATTGTTCTGCAAGCCACCAAACAGAAAGAGTAACTGATTGTTACACCTTATTCATAACCCACCCAGTTTTCATTTACCTTGTGCATGCTTCATCTCTGGAAGGAGAATATTAACAATTGCTTTTCAATTGTGCTGCATTCATGCCTGAAACGAATAAAGCTTTTACAGCCCACTAACAATGTTCACACTTTCAAGTCCTTTGCTTGCTCTTCAAGTTCATATGCAGTGCTTTTTTACTTTTTCTTAGTTTTGAATTGCTTGCCATCATGATTATTTTCTGGCAAAACATGGCATGGCTTGACCTGAACACATGATACTATCAACAAGGTGTATGCAACCTGCAAGGAAAATGATGCCAAGAATTAAATTTTCCCAAGAATACTTTATGCTTTGGGCATATTTTGATTGGTTTGATTTTGGTTAGGGTAATTATAATTTTTAAAAAAGTTGATGGGGCCTCTTATTTGGACTGGTATCCTGCCACTAACAAAATTAAGCAACAACAATTTCAGCCTTTGTCAATAAATTTGATCTTTCAGTTGGCCATTTGGGCCATTTCACCCATTTGATTTCTGTACTTCAACTGGAAAATGGCCACAAGACAGGGCCCTAGACTACAGGAGAACTTACTTGGGATATGAAATAGGAAGCTGTTGAGCTTTTGTACTATTAGTTTGGGAAGATTTCCTGAGCTCAGTCCTCTAGGCCTGCAGTTCCCAAACTTGGTGCTCCACGAAACATCTCCTGGTGCTTTGTGAAGAGATTAAAAAGAAAAATACTACTTTAATTCTGTTTAGTATATAGGTGCTAGGTCAAAATTAGTGCTCTGTGACAAATTTCTCTCCTGAAAAGTGCTCCATGACTCAAAAAGTTGGGAACCGCTGCTCTGGGCTTGCTCAAAATTAAACAGCCCCCTGGAACATTTAAAAATAGCCCTTTGGGCTGGACTGTTGAGAGTCATCCTGGGCCCTTAGACAAAGGACGCTCTGGGTCTCCCTCACACCACCCTGATCATACCCAAACTTTGTATGAAAGTAAATCACAGGACTCATCCAGGTCCCCAGGGTGACCAGGACCCCAGGATTTTATCCCCCTAATCTCTCCCTCACCTAAGGTTGCCAACCTCCAGGTACTAGCTGGAGATCTGCTATTACAACTGATCTCCAGCCGATAGAGATCGGTTCACCTGGAGAAAATGGCCACTTTGGCAATTGGACTCCATGGCATTGAAATCCCTCCACTCCCCAAATCTCGCCCTCCTCAGGCTCTGCCCCCAAAACCTTCCGCCAGTGGCAAAGAGGGACCTAGCAACCCTACCGTCACCCGTCCTGGCTAGCCTGATCTCATCAGATCTCATAAGCTATGCAGGATTGACCCTGGCTAGTATTTAGATGGGAGACCACTAAGGAATACCAGGATCATGATGCAGAGGCAGCCAACGGCAAACCACCTCTGAATGTCTCATGTCTTCAAAACCCTCTGGGGTTGCCATAAGGCAGCTGTGACTGGATGGCAAAAAAAAAATCCCCCTCTTGGTATCCCTTCCTTTGGAGGGCTTACTAGGACCAATGTACCGTATCCAGGAAAAATGGAAAGAGTTGTAAAAGAAAATCAAAGTAAAACAGAAGTGTGTTTCAATGAAAACAAAAACAATGATGAACAAATAATTTTGGAAGGGAATGCATTAGATGACACTGTGGATATTTGTGGGAACTAGTTCAGACTTCTTCAATGTTACATGATCATAACACACAGGTCTGTTAAATTATAAATGTATATGATCACAGATATGTTTTATTATGGTTTAATTTAGTAAAAGTGACCATTACACACACACATAGAATGCTGTGAATTTTTTTGTGAATACATTTTCCTGTCACATTTAACTGTATTCAAAGGTGGTGATTAGATGTGAGCCAATCACTTGGTCTCTTTGGTTTGTGCTGAGCAGCCATGAATTGCAGCCAAACTGGTTTGCACTTGGTTTTCCAAGTGGTCATTATGATTGGTGGTCATTAGTGTCCTTAAGGACTACTTAGACAAACACTGAAGGGTAGGATTTTATTGAAACACAGCCTTTATTGATGAGTGATGTATATGATTTGTGACTGATCTAATTGTCTGCTAAAACAATTGCCTGCTAAGTGGAACGGTTACGCAGCAAGGAGAGGGGGGTAGTAGAGCTCAACTGGGCTATGTGAGAATGCTCATGCATGAAAAGCTCATTGCTCTGTACTGCATGGTTAGAAAAGAACCCAGTGAAACAACCTGCTGAAGACCCACAAACAGATCAATGAACTGTCAAAGCAATCATCAAAAAAATCTGGTCTCTGTTTGCAATCAGCAAACAGGATGCAAGCCAAAGCAGCTGGTGTTCTAGCATCCCTAACACACACGCTTGGGTAGGTTCATTCTATATTGTTGGGTAATTTCCAGCGCCCAGTCCTGAGGGAGTTACAGAGTTACACCCTTCTAAACTCATTGATTTCAGTGGACTTAGAAGAGTGCAACACTGCTTAGGGATGCAATGTTACACAGCAGACAACATCAACGGACTGGACATTAGGAGCTCATTCTCAGAGAGTTCCATTCAAACCCTTGCAGGGATGTCTGCAAGAACAGTTATGAAAATTAGTATAGTGTCATCTAAAGAAACTCCAGCAGTGAACCAATTCTCTGGGAACAAGCTGTATCAATGAAATGTGTAGACAAAAAGAATGTATGAACTATAAAAAGGAGTGTATTCAAGGAGGGGCATCGTTATCGGAACTAAATTGGTCTGCGGAGATACCTTTCCAAGATATTGCTGCCTCCAATTTGCGAAGAACACTCCTCCATCCAGGACAGGTAGGCAGGCAGGCAGAGATTTAGACCTGGTGATCTGTTTACAAAAGCATGCATGTTTCTAGACAGACAGAGAAATAAATAGCAAAACACACGTGCTTCCCTTTCAGATTATTAACAGGGATACATTTGCCTATGACAGTGCTACAGCTGATTAGCCTTCATAAGGATTTCAGAATAGGTATTATTTTTCCAAAGTGTAAGCTAGCTGTTCAAATAGGACCCTGATTTATAAGGTGCATCAAGTTTCAGATTTTTTTTTTAAAAAAACACATGATTAATCTCTTAGGTGTCTCACTGATTTATTGACCATATGGCAATTTATAAGTCATGTCGGTAACTTTATAAGTAACACAATTAATTCCAAAGTTATTCTTGAGTTATCCAAGTTGGGTGTCACTGATGGATAAGCAAAGGGACTGACTTATAAATTGCTGCTGAACTATAAATCTGGCCGCCAAATCATGAATCATGAGATGGATAGATTGGATTACAACGCTGAGTAGCAAGTCATGCAACTGTATCACACATGCCGAGTGGTTTGGCCAATCCTTTGCCATCCATTCTGTACGTTTGTTTGGAACTGCACAGATAGATTTAATGGGCAGGCACACAAATCATCTCTCTACTTTCTAACCCAAGCTGATTTAAAAGCTGTGTTTATCCATGCCGTGTTTATCAATGCACCCTTGATTTAGCACAGAGGTTTCTGCTTTTACATGATATACATTTGATGCTCTGCAGTTTGGGCCAGGGCATGCTCAAAGGCAGCGTTGCTTGTTTCATAGCCCTTTGGCAGGCATGACAAAAGAGATACAGATTGATGACATGTGCTTTGTAAATGGAACTATAGGGTGGTAAATCAGGAGCGTTAATGCCTTTGTAGCAAATAGGTTGAGAATGTTTTGCTAACCATTCCAGGCAGTCATTACATGAGGCCTAAGAACTTGAGTAGTGACTCTGGCTACCACTGACAGGGCATGTGAGTGAAAAATACCTGGGTCATACAGGGAGGCATCCCACACTCAATGTCATAAAACAGAGCTGTAGTTACCCAGCATTCTACACAGTGAATTACAGCTCCTGCTTCAGGTACTTTCCTTGCCCTTGTGATCAACGGCAGTCACCTGAGGCCCTGCAGTTCAACATCTCAGGCAGAAGAAATCAGTGTTGCAGAAAATGTTTTGCAGTGGCTTCAAGCAGCAATTGCTTCAATTGGATTTGTAATGCAAATGCAGAAATTAAAGTGACCAAAATGTCACTCACCCATTTGCATGAACAATGGTCAGGGTTGTCAGCCCCTTGATTGAGACGGGGGATTCCCCAGCCCCATTTCCTGCTTACCACCACCACTCAGAATGATGGTAGGAGAGACATTTAAAAATGGTTGTTAGGCCAATGCCAATAGTGTGATGTCACTTCTGGGGAAAGCCCATAAGTGGTCATGCTTCTTTAGGAATAGCTGGAAACTCTATGGTAAAACCATAGAGCTTCCAGCAATTGCTAGAGAGGACTGACATCACTTCCAGGGGGAACTGGCAATTCCTAGGGAGGCATGATATCACTTGTGGGTTTTCCTTGGAAAACAGTACAAGCCTAAGGATGCACTCCTGGGAGTAAGCCCCACTGAACAGACCTGAGTAGGATTTTGAGTAAGCCTACTTAAAAGTGCTTTGTAAGTGAAGAAAGAAGCAACTCTAGAAAAGTCTATTTACAAGTAAGTCCCATTTTATTCAGTGGAGCTTACTCCCAGGAAAGTGTTCTTAGGATTGCAGCCACGGACATCCAAATTCAGAACTGTCTGACTCTTAACAGTCTTTGGGTTGCAATATACACAAAAACTGTACCTCCAGGATACATTTTGTTTTTGTCTGTTTTTCTATCGTCATATAGATTGGCCGGTTAGTACAACTTACCTGCAGCTATTTGCTGTTTGAGCATCTCTATTCTGTTGGTAATTCCAGAGGGGTAGCCATGTTAGTCTATTGCAAAAAAATAAAAAGGCCAGTGGCATCTTAAAAATTAACAAAAATCTGTTCTTTCTTAGTGATGTCAGTTATGTTGATACTGCTGGTGGGGAAAGAGACCAATGAAACAGTTGCCTTTGGAATCCTCTGGAGAAGCAAGCAAAATGGGAAAGAGAGAAATGAAGAAAAACATCAATAGAAATGAGAGAGGAAGTTGTGCCAAATAGAAAAGATGAGTAGATATGTTATAGCTAACTGGGCTGTAAATGGGAAAATTTCAGGGCAGCATTATGCATTGGCAAATTTTTGCATGAAAAGCTGCCAGTCTGGACACACACGAAAGTACTTCTGCTTGTGTTATACTATATTTGGGGGGAGGGGTGCATGTTGATCTGAAAGGGGTTGGTAGATAGATGCACAGCCCTAATCTTGCACTGGACACTTCATTGGTCCTTTCCAACCATGTGATTCTAAAGGCTGATTTACGCCTTATGCTGGAGGCATGGTTGCTGCCGGGATCTCAAAGGGTGAACTGTGATAACGATTGGATTTGTAGTGTGGTTCAGCACCCTGACCACTTGTGGGTCCCATTTCACAGCTGTGCTTATCCATACACCTGTGCAGTCTAGAATCCTGGTCTGTGGCAATTATATCTGTACTAGCATCCCTATGACAATATTAAAAGCAGTCAATTGGCAACCCTATAAAGAAAGCATAAACAATGCTTCACCTATGAACCTCTGAGAGCAAAACCGATTACAGCACATTCTCTAGCTATGCTCACATATCAGAGAACCAGTGTGGTGTAGTGGTTACGAGCTCCTCCACATGAAGCCTGCTGGGTGACCTTGGGCCAGTCACAGTTCTCTCAGAACTCTCTTGGCCCACGCAGAGGCAGGCAATGGCAAACCACCTCCAAATGTCTCTTACCTTGAAAACCCTACAAGATCGCCATAATTCAGCTATGACTTGTTGGCACTTTCCACCACCATCACTCACATATCTCCTTTTCCATTTTCATTTTTCCTCCTGGATATGTGTATTGCTTTAAAAGTGAGAGTCCACGTATGTATCATCCTCCCATCCCCCTTGCAGGGCCAGTTGTTCTGCCGCCAGTTAGCAGCTCAGGGCAGCACAATGAGGAGGACACTGATACACCACAGACAGGAGCTTTGCTCACTCCTGCAACGGAAGTGATAGACATCACCATCTGAGCCGGCATCACTGGCAGCCAGGCCAAGCCCAGGTGGTTTCATGAGCCCAGGAGGTGATGGATGTACTTTGCGTGGGGTGGGGTTGGCAGCCCCCAGGTGCAGGCTGGAGATCGTCTGGAATTACAACTGATCTCCAGATGGCAGGGATCAGTTCCCCTGGAATAAATGGCTGCTTTGAGGGTGGTCTCCATGGCATTACACCCTCTGAGGTCCCTCCTCTCCCCAAAGCCCTCTCCATGCTCCACCCCTGAATCTCCAGGAATTTACCAACCTGGAGTCGGCAACTGTATTTGGGGCTGACAAAATACCTTGAAATGGCCCTGATTTTCTTTTCTACTGGTGTGCTCATCTGGTGTAGAAATTGGTTTAAACATCCCCATGCTGACCTCTTGCAAAGCTTTACCAGTCTCCAGCGGGTTTCCCCCAATAAAAGGAGACCCCTCTGTTTGGCTTAACAATATGGGTGGGCTTGTCGTGAATAAATACCTGTTCTAGTGATATATGACGTGATACTTCTTTAGAGGAAAACAGGTCTGCTGTCAGAAAATAGCAAGAGAGAATTGCCCTAAGTATCTACTCTAAAATCTGCATTTTAGACTGTCACGTGATTTGATTATGAATAATAGGACTAGTCACCACAACTGAAGATAAACCTAGAGATTTCAAACACTGCCTCAGATCTGTGAAAATGGAAATGATAGCAAGGCCATCCACTTTGTGGTTATTGACTCTCAAAGACAGTTTGCCACCCCACCATGGCCCACCTGACTTGTCTGTTTTCCTCAGCTGAGGCAGGTCTCCTTCTGTCAAGGACAGGGAGACAGCAGACAGTACCTGGAAATCCCTCAGGCAGTCACCTTGTTGCTTCTGCGACTGTCATAATGTCTGAGCTGGACATTTTCAACATGGCATTGCTTTTCAAACAGCGATCACCTCTGCTCCTGACTCAGCAAACTTGGGGCCCTGTTTGCTCAGGAGGCAAAATGTCCTCTCGAACATTCCTGCTCACTGCATGACCCAACAGCTGCCTTCAAACATCGGCAAATTACATTAATCATCAAAGCCATTCCTTTCAGCTCTGTCAAGAAGCAGCGAAACAGTGATGATGCAGGGCAACCCAGGGCACCAGCTGCATGATTGATACAAGGCCACCGAGAGGAGAACAGCGCTCAGGTTAGAATGGGACAAAGTCAATGGATTTCAAAGTCTGTGATTGCGGCACTCAGGAAGGCACACCAACAGGCAATTCCCTCCATGCGTTGGACAGGAGGCAACATTCCACAACCTACTGATACCCACTTGCACTTCTGGTTTTTGACATGCATAAATCACAGCCACACCATCTCTGCTCTATATAATTATCTTGAACGCAGTCAGCCCTTTCATCTCAGGATGGAACTCTGAGAAGCTGGCCTGCAAATAGGAAAATGCATTGTGTATATGTAAACAGTACATTAACATACAAATTGGTTGTTGTTAGCGGTACTTTCATTGAAATTTAAAATGCATTTTGCAGACTAGGAAATGGTTTTGTTTGAAAAGAGAATGTTTTTAGGCAATTATCACTTCCTCCTAACTATCTATTTTTACTATGTGGTTCTTAATGCATATTTTCCCAAGCTGCCACAAGTCAAGAATTAGTTTTTGGTCATGAATGGGTGGTGTTGGTGTTTAAGGTCAATTCACATTACCGAGCAAGAATGTGGGGTGAGGTGACATTGCCATGGATGATAAAGGTATCATAGGGACCTTTTTGCTTCCTTGTGACATATATGTACATTTATAAGACTTGCCATGTGCATTTGGCATGTTGAGTTGATAGCTTGTCACTTCAACAATTCTGTGACAGTTTGGTACTGGAAAGTGTTGTCAAGTCACAGCTGACTTATAGGGTCTTCAAGGCAAGAGATATTCAGGGGTGGTTTGCCATTGCCTGCCTTTGTGTCACAACCCTGGTCTTCCTTGGCAGTCTTCCATCCAAATACCAACCAGGGCCAACCCTGCTTAGCTTCTGATATCTGAGGAGATCAGGCATTGTGAACTTTTGCATTATACACCCAGGGACAGAGACCTGAAGCATCAGCTGGCCAAAGGGTCGTAGACTTTCCCAAGGGGAGGGGCATGAGGATGAACCAGGTCCAAGCCCATACTTAGTAATCTATATTAAATTATTTCAATATGAAATTATTTGTATTTCCAAAAACAGTATGCCATCAGCAATTAATTATGTGGTTTTAAAAAAATTCACTCATAATAGTCTAAATCTCAGTCAAAGAAAGAGGACTCTGTAAGAGGAGAGGAAAGATGTCATGAACTCCTTCACTAAGACAATCTGAATAAATATTTCATTTGTATATGTAAGGAAATACTTCCTCCTCCCCCTCTTCCCTCCCTCACAATTTAGGATGAGTGTCTGACTGGCCAAGGCCACATAGATCGTTTATGCATGGGTACTTTCACTCATGTTTGCCCCCGGTCTGTTTCAGTTGTTCCTTGCAGTTATGCATGAGTTTTCCATCCATTAGAGATGACCTCACTGTTAACCCAATTCTTCCCATTCCTCTGTTAACCCAATTCTTCCCTCTCCCCTGAGTTCAGCGTGGGTAAAATTCCTTTGCATAAGGCAAAGTGCGGGACACGCAAGCTTGGTTTCTCTCACAGCCAATTACGAAGCAGCATGTAAAGAGGCAAGGATTCAAATGCTTCCTTTTTTCTGCTTCCTGGATGCTCTTTCTGAGCAGAAGAAAGGCTTTTTAAAACTGAGGCTTGGATTTCTCTCCCCCCGCCCTTTCAGACTGCTCTGTTTTTTGTTCTTAAAATGCTTTTTTATGCAACAACTGGGTTTGGGGGAGATTTTCTCTCACAGTAGGTCAATTAAGTAAGCTCTACAAAATAAGCCAATTACAAAGCAGCATTTAAAGGGGTGGGGGCTTGATTTGAGCTTGGAGACTGCTGGTGCATAGATTCCCAACAGGAAAGTGTGGGTCCAGCGAGCTGCGAACCTCAGGTAAAATTCCCATGCATAAATGACCATAGTGTGCTTTGTGGCTAAGTGGGGATATGAACACTGGTCTCCCCTGTCTTAGACCAACACTCTAACTACTACACAACTCACATACTGGATAGTCAGTACAACCCTCCAAATGCATCACAGAATCCACAGTAAATACTGGCTTCTCAAATACCCTGGCCTGAAAACATGGGAGCATTTGTTTGGTTGAAGTAGAGTCCAGGACAGCAGAATAATCTCACTTTAATAAGTGGGGACCAGTTGTATCTTCTCCCCTTCCTTGTACAGATGCACAGAGACCCCAAAAAAGACTAAAAAGAGAAACATATGTCAAAGTTATGCCTAGTCTGCAGTTTGCTAAACAGATCATACTGATCAGAGTGACAGCTAAGTCATGTGATGAGGCTGGTCTGATCCAGTTTGTACAGCCAGGAATGGGGATTTCCAGAATGACTCATCTCAGGTGAACTGTGATTGGTCATGAATGTGTATATAAGTCTGTATAGTGAATGTGAGTTACCTATTGCCTGAAATATATATGCTGGCGGAGCATGCTGATGCTCAGAGCTGTGAATGTTAATAGCCAAAGGACTCTGTGTAGATATTGTCAATAAACTGTACATAGCAGAACTGTGTGATGTGAAGTTGCTACCAGGTAAACTCCTGAAGTCCAGACAAGCTATGCGCGACAGGGTTATCGGCCCAGATAGACTGCGCTGAGAGCTGGAGGTTCTATTGGAGTTGGTGAGCTACTGCCGTGAGTTGCTGCTGTGAGTGGTTTGGATGTCTACAGAGGCCAGCGATGCTGAGGACCTTGATGTACAGTCTGCAGACGGTTCAGTTGTTTCTGACAAAGAGTCGGAGGAGGATAATCAGCTACTGCCGGTGAGAGAAGATATCATGGCGCACGCTGCTTCTGCCCTGCTGGTTGATAAACTGACCGCAGATAACTATGCCGTGTGGTCTCTGCGAATGGAGCATTATCTTAAGCGTGAGTCATTGTGGACGTATGTGGATTCTCCCCCACAAGCTCCCACACCTGAGGAAAGTTTAAAAGACCAGAAGGCATTGGCCACGTTGATATTAAGTGTGGCTGATGACCAGTTGGTGCATGTGGCGGGACAGGGGTCAGCTAAAGATGCCTGGAATAGCCTCAAGGCTGTATATGTGCAAGACACGGCTGGATCCCTTATTTCCCTGATGAGAAGGATTTATAGAAAGACTATGGAGGCAAATGAGAGTGTTAGAGCTCATTTGAATACCTTAGCCACGTATTTTCAACTGCTGGCTCAGAGGGGAAAGCAGATTTCTGACCAGGACCAGGTGTTTATTGTCTTAAGTTCCCTGACGGAGCGTTTCAACCCACTTATCTCAGCCCTTGAATCTGTGGATGCAGCAAAGTTATCTTTGCAGTACATCTCAGGGAGATTGTTAGAGGAAGAGGCGCGATATACGCAACGGGAGTTGGCAGTCAGCCAAACCGGGAGCTGTGCCAAGCAAGAGATAAGGAAGGATACAAGCCTCAGCTGTGAAGCAAACAAGCCTATACCTGTAGCTTTACGTGTCAGATGTTACAGATGTGGAAAAGAGGGGCACATTCAAAGATTTTGCCCTGCTGCAAAGAAATACAAAGGAGGGAAAAAGACTCAAGTTGTGACCAAACAGCAAGCTACGCTGGTGAGAGTGAGTCCAGACTCCCTGAATGACTCTTGGATAATTGACTCAGGAGCTTCACAAATATTTGTGAGGGAGGAAAGGTTACTAATGAACTCACATCAATCGGCGTTAGGTCATGTAAGTTTGGCAGATGGACGTTCTGCAACTGTTTCCTGTGAAGGAAGTGTAATGTTTGGAAGTTTAAACCATACATTCAATGATGTGCTTTGTATACCCTCTCTTGAGAGAAACCTATTAAGTATAAGTGCACTAGATTCTGCTGGATTCAGTGTGACTTTCAGAAATAAGTGCTGTAATATTCTCAAAGGTGATAAAATTATGGCAGTGGGGAAATTGAAAGATAATGTGTATGTGCTAGAGAACATGGCAGGTAAAGCACAAACAGTGTTAAATAAAAACCCTCACCATAAATGTATACATTTGCTACATAGAAAACTCGGCCATGTGGGCTGGGGTACCTTGAATAAAACTCTTGCCCTGCTGGGCAAAGAGAAGGTTGAAGGGTGCAAAACATATCTGGATTGTGATGTGTGCAAGCAAAGTAAGTCCAAAGCACACCCAGTTGCACCAAGGAGTGACAGAGTAACAAAAACCCCTCTATATATTATTCATAGCGATGTGGTAGGCCCTTTCCCAGTCAGTATATCTAAAAGAAAGTATCTTCTTCTTTTGATAGATGATGCCACAAGGTTCACATGGGTGTATCCCATAGCAAAGAAGTCAGAGGTGTGTGACACTATAAAGATGTGGGCTAACAATGTGCAAAGGCAATTGGGGCATAAAATTTGTAAGTTCCAAAGTGATTTTGGGGGCGAGTACATGTCTGGTGAAATGGCTCATTGGTTTAAGACTCAAGGTATTGAACATAGAATTGCTAATGTATCCATGAGTCAAGAAAATGGTGTTGCAGAGAGAAAGGCAGGAGTACTGCAAACAATGATAAAATCAATGCTACTTGATGCTGGATTGCCAAAAATGTTCTGGGCTGAAGCGACAAAAAATGCTTGTTATATTTCAAATAGAATTTGGTCAAGTGCCACAAATAATATTCCATACAAGGCTTTGTATGGGAAAGATCCCAGTTTGGATCATATCAGGATATTTGGCAGTAAAGCATGGGTTAATATACCACTGAAACAACGTAGGAAAGGTGGTGAAAGAGCAAAAAAGTTGAATTCCTGGGGTATCAGACAGGAATGAAATCTTACCGTTTTGTAAATAACCAAAATGCATTAAGTTTCAGTCGTTCAGCTACATTCTGTGAGGATGCTAATTGGCCTAAGATACATGCAAACCAATTACCATACACAGTACTGTTACCTATGAATGATAATTCTGATAACATGCCAGAGGTAAAACAGGAGGTGCAGTCACCAATACATGCAGACTCTGAGAGTGTGCAAAGTGCAGATCAGAGAGTAGTGCCAAGAGTGTCCTCTAGATCTACAAAAGGTATTCCCCCTCAAAGGTATGGTGTAACTGCTAACCATGTGTTTGTTAAAGTTCCAACTGATTACAATGATGTGTTAAGTCTAGCCTCAGAAGAGAAAAATGCTTGGCTGCAAGCCATGGAGGCGGAATATAACTCATTGGTGTCAAATGAAGTATTTTCCTTATCTGAATTGCCGGCAGATAAGAAAACTCTGAGTTGCCGTTGGTTGTACAGACTCAAAACCTTGCCAAATGGGAATGTTAAATATAAGGCAAGATTAATTGCGAGGGGATTTACGCAGGTGGTTGGACAGGATTATTATGAATCATTTGCCCCCACGATTCGCATGGAAACAATAAGAGTTGCATTAACCAAGGCTGGAGCAGAAGGAATGCTAGTTGATCATTTTGATTTTGATACTGCATATCTGAACGCACCTATTGAGGAAGAGTTATATCTTGATCAAATACCAGGGTTCGAATGTCAAAATACCAAAACAGTATTAAAATTGCACAAGGCATTATATGGCTTAAAGCAATCAGGACATGCATGGAATATGTGTATAAAAAATGCTTTAACCAAAAAAGGGTTTAAGCAGAGTGTGTCTGATCCATGTCTGTATCAAGTGGAAATATGTAAACAAACCTGTTATTTATTACTTTTTGTGGATGGTGTATGTCTAATGTACCACAACAAGGAACAGTTGAAATGGTTTATGCAGACCATACAGGAAATGTTTAAAATGAAACATCTAGGCCCAATTAAGAATTACCTAGGGGTGCAAGTCTCCAGAAATGAGAATGATTGGTTTGAACTAAGCCAGGAGACTAAAATAAGTGAATTGCTGGAGAAGTATAACATGAGTGAAGCGCATGAGGTTACAACACCTATGACAACAAGTTACAATAGGGAACCAGATGATAAAGTGTTTGAACAGAAAGGATTGTACCAATCACTAGTGGGATCTCTACTGTACATAGGATGTTGGACCAGGCCTGATATATGTGTTGCTGTTCACTGGTTATGCAGAAAACATGCCTGTCCATACCAGAAGGATTGGGTGGCGGCAAAGAGAGTTCTAAGATATTTAAAGGGAACTATAGCCAACAAATTAGTGCTGAAAGCAGATCAAAAACCAGCATTAATGGCTTACAGTGATGCCAGTTGGGGTGAACATAATGATGGCAAGTCCACAACAGGATTTACATTATATGTTTTAGGATCCCTAGTACAGTGGAAAACAATAAAACAAACCCACGTTTCCACAAGTACATGTGAGGCAGAATACTCAGCTTTAAGTGATTGCCTAGTACAATCAGAATGGTGCATTCAATTACTGTCTGACTTGAAGATAGAATGTACGGTACCAATAACTATAATGTGTGACAATACTGCAGCGCAACAATTAGCAAATGACCAGGGAGTGCGCACTAGGAGTAAGCACATTAATATACGGTATCAAAATGTATGGGATGCTGTGAATAGAGGGATAATAAGTCTGAAATATTGTACCTCTGAAAATAATGTAGCAGACATATTTACTAAATGTTTGAATACTGAAAGGTTTCAATACTTAAAGAAATGGCTGTGTTTAACAAACGTTTTACTAGGGAGGCGTGTCAACATATGTCAAAGTTATGCCTAGTCTGCAGTTTGCTAAACAGATCATACTGATCAGAGTGACAGCTAAGTCATGTGATGAGGCTGGTCTGATCCAGTTTGTACAGCCAGGAATAGGGATTTCCAGAATGACTCATCTCAGGTGAACTGTGATTGGTCATGAATGTGTATATAAGTCTGTATAGTGAATGTGAGTTACCTATTGCCTGAAATATATATGCTGGCGGAGCATGCTGATGCTCAGAGCTGTGAATGTTAATAGCCAAAGGACTCTGTGTAGATATTGTAAATAAACTGTACATAGCAGAACTGTGTGATGTGAAGTTGCTACCAGGTAAACTCCTGAAGTCCAGACAAGCTGTGCGCGACAATTCCTGTCTCTTCCATTCCTTTTTCTCTAAAGCTACAAGTCCCAGGATACCAAAATCACTTTTGCTTTCAGCAATTGAGCCATAGGCCCCCTCCCAACACATGAGGCTAAAGAGCAAAATATTTCCATCTCCTCCATTTTTTTTCTCTATAGCTGCAAGTCCCAAGATACAAAAACCACCATAATTTTCAGTATGTGGTCTGCCTCAATGATCATCAGGTTGAGAGTAGGGGATTTAGGCAGAACTTCCAAAAATTCCAAGGAAAAAACTAAGGTAAGGCAGTGGAGGGGTGCTCCTGTGCGGCAAATGTCCCAGAGAAATGTCCCAGATAAAGAAAAGCAGCATTGGCAGCCTGTCTGCAAGAGGAGAAGATTCGACTGCACAGTTTTGGCTCGCAAAGCAATGATAATTATAGGAGCCAGCACAAAAGAATTTCAAAGAAAGAAGGTGCAGGAATTCAGGATGAGTCCAGGATGAGAATATATGGATGTCCTGGCACTGAGTTAAAAGGGGGAGGGGCTTCACAGAAAGGTGACAAAAGGCAGTTTCATCCAGGCAGGATGGACAAAAGGGCTGCCAAGCTGGCGGCTCCCCCATGTCTGGAGCAGGCCAGTAGGCTAGGAGACATTCAGGGAAGGTCAGCAGAAGCTACTATCCAGTTCCCTTTGTTGCTTTGATAGTAACTAGATTTTGTACTCGGGAAGATTTGCCTTTGCTCATGATCTTGATGGACCAGGGTGGTTCCTGGCTTTGCAAGCCCCTGTGGCAATGGGTAGACATTCAGATGCCCCATCAATGTATCAGTCTCCAGCCCAAGGTTTTGGCCGGTCATTAGCATAGCCTGAGGAAAGCTTTGACCTCACCTTCTACAAAACAAGGCACTGCTAGCTTCTAACATGGCTGCCAAGGCAGTCTTAGCCAGAATGGAATCAGGGCAGATAACACACATCTAGGGAGGAAGGGGGTCCTTGGTAACATTCTCCCACATCCATAGCTAAAGATATAATGGAGACGGGACCATTTCTTTCTTTAAGGCAGAGCTGCCAGGACACAGTAATGATGCAATTACCAGTATCCCATCTGTGAAGGGAAACCATAATTCTCTTGATCCATTACTTACATCAGATAGTTTCAGAGGGTAACTATATTGGCCTGCAGTAACAGCAGCTACATCCAACTCCAGTAGCTCTTTCAAGACCAACAAGATTTTAAGAGTCAGTGCTCCCTTCCTCAGATACCAACAAAGCACTGTGAAGAGCTCCAAAAGGATCTCTCTAAACTGGAGGAGTGGGCATTAAAATGGCAAATGCGATTCAATGTGAGTAAGTGTAAAGTGATGCATATTGGCTCAAAAAATCCCAGTTTCACATATACACTGATAGGATCTGTACTGGCAGCGACAGACCAAGAAAGGGATCTTGGTAGGGCTGTTGAATTAAAAAAAAATCAGTATAGTTCGGATTCGGCTGAATTCGGCCCGTTTAGATTCGGCATATGCCGAAGTCCAAACTCCCCCACTTCGGGTCCGTGCAATTCGGCGGGAATTCAAAGTTCGGAAAAAAAATTCGGCCGAATAAAGCCATTAAAAACACAGCCGTGCCTTTCCGTGGCTCGGGGGGCATTTTTTGGGGTAGAGGTCCCAAACTTTCAGCAGAGCTTCAAAGGACGTTTCTTGAAAGACCCCCCAAGTTTTGTAAAGATTGGGTCGGGGGGGCTGAGATATGGGCCTCGAAAGGGGTCCCCCCACCCTTAATGTGCATCTCTGAGCAGAGCTTGCCGCCCACGCACAAAGCTCCGACAATCAGCTGAGAAGTTTTTTATGAATGAGGGAAAACCTGAAGACACACAACTGAAACCCCCCCCCCCAAACCAGGGAGAGAGAGACTCGAGGGGGAACCCCATCCCAGGCAGAACCGGCAAAAGCCCCCTTTGGCTTCCCCCACCCACCCACAGAAACTGCTCCCTCCCCACACACACACAGACTCTGCTTCCCCCACACACACACACAGGAGAAAAAATATAGATTAAAGCCCCCAAAGGGGTCTTACTGTGGCTGTCTTCTGTTCCATCAGGAGGGGCTGGGGAGGACTTATAATCCAAGACGTTTGCATTTAGGCACGGGACGTTTTGCTCTGGAGGAGATGCATACAGGACCCCATTCATCCCAATAGGGAAAAGGGGAAAGCCCATATCTCGGGACCCCCTGACCCAGTGTTTACAAAACTTGGGTGGTCTCTTAAGAAGGCTTGCCTGAAGCTCCGCTCAAAGTTTGGGATCTGCACCCCCAAAAATGTGCCCCCTGCAGCCACGGAAAGAGAAAAGGGGGGAGCCGATATTTCTGCCCCCACTGAACCCATCTTTACAAAGCTTGGGTGGTATCTTAAGAAGGATTTTCTGGAGCTATGATGAAGGTTTGGGGGCTGTATCCCCAAAAAAGCGCCCCCTGCAGCCACGGAAATGGAAAAGGGGGGAGGTAAAAGGGGTGGAGCCCATATCTCGAGGCCCCCTGACCCAATGTTTACAAAACTTGGGGGTATCTTAAGAAGGCTCATCTGAAGCTCCACTGAAAGTTCGGGGTCTGTACCCCCAAAAATGCGCCCCCTGCAGCCATGGAAAGAAAAAGGGGGGAGCCCATATCTCGGGACCCCCTGACCCAATGTTTACAAAACTTGGGTGGTCTCTTAAGAAGGCTTGTCTGAATCTCTGCTGAAAGTTTTGTGTCTGTACCCCCAAAAATACGTCCCTGCAGCCACAGAAAGGAGCGAATGTGCCCCCCCACACACACACAGGAAGATTTCCCTCTCTCTCTCTCTCTCCTCGGCCGGGCCGCACATCAGCTGATTCCTCCAGTACTCAAACCTGACTGATTGGCCAGAAGAAGACCCAGCTTGGCCACCGATTGGCCCGGGGAGGAGAATGCTGCTGACTGACGGTTATGCTGCTTACTGACGGCCGAATTTGCCGGATTTATTCGTGAACTCCCGAACTCGCTGAATTCGGGCCCCCCGGTTGCCCGCCATTTTTGAGTTCGGTTCGTCCCGAACTAAAAACCACCGAATCAGGGGAAATTCGGCTGTTTTTCAGTTCAGGCCGAACCGAATCAACAGCCCTAGATCTTGGGGTGGTAGTGGATAGCTCGATGAAGATGTCAACCCAGTGTGCAGCTGCTATGAAAAAGGCAAATTCCATGCTGTCCATAATTAGACAGGGAATAGAGAAAAAAAACTACTGCTATCATACTGCCCTTGCACAAATCTATGGTGAGACCACACTTGGAATATTATGTACAGCTCTTGTCACCTCACCTTAAAAAGGATATTGCAGAGCTTGAGAAGGTGCAGAAAAGAGCAACCAAAATAATTAGGTGGCTAGAGCAACAGTTTGGCATGTTGAGTACTGCTGCTGCTGTCTACACTTCTGTAGATTGAAGGGGAAAGACTAGAAAAATTCCAACATTCAACAGAGAAGAGTCACAATAAGGACAGTGGTAATCAAAGGTGCATGTGTAATGTATGAGGATTTTTTAAGTATGTCTTTTCTTTACATAGAAGTCATCATAAAATTGATCTGATAGAGCACATCTTCAGCAGAGTTCTTCAAGACAGTATCAGTGTTGCATTGCTAAGCCATAATTATCAGAAACACACTTCTCCCCTTCTCCTCACAGGGGTGACAGGACCATTAGGATGGCTCATCCTTTAAGGCTGATGGATCCAATAGGACTCTGAGATACACTGATAGATTTTGAGAGGCAGAGAAGCAGCTCTGCTGAGGCCTGTAATGCTGAGCAGTTTTCTCCTTCCCCCAAATAGGTACCCACCCAGTTCCATGACTTTCCTTTCTGGAGTGCTGGAGGCTGAAATCTCAGGCTGAATCCGGCAATGTGCAGTGAAGTGGAAAGTCTATGACATGGCAGTGACAGTGGCAAAGAAGAATGACAACCCCCCCTTTATACCATCACTTAAATCATATCCAGCTCAGCTCTTTGAAGTGATTTGTCACCTAATAACTACCAGGTGTGAGCCCCAAAGTAATAGTAAATTGGCTATTATCTCTGATAATTTTGCAAAGGTGTTTTTACTGTTAAAATCTCTTATATCTGTTCAGACTCGGATGCCAGTTTTGACTTAATATTCCTCAGAAATCTTGATAGTGCCCTGGATGCTGTGAAGGCCTGCCATTTAGATTCCTACCCATCAAAATCTTGCTCAGAGGTGGTAAAGGCCCCATTGATGGCCATGGTTAATCCCTTCCTAGGACCTACATACCTGAAGACCATCCTTCCCTGAATGAAGATGTGCGAGAGCTTTGTTCATCATAACAGTGATTTCTCACTCCAACCTATAGGAAGCTTTAATGCCTACTCCACCAAGCTAGTTGGTGCCAGGATGGAGTTGCACAAACTGTAGTAGTCACTAGGCTCCTTGTTGCAACCCACCCTGAAAGTATGGTAAAATTAATGATAGAGATGAGCCATTTAAACAAACCAGTTTAATCCAAGTATGGATGTCTCATACACTCTCATTTGGGGGGTGATGTCACAATTGCTTTTATTACAAGAGGTCATGAGAGGCAGTGGAGTGGAGTGGTTAAGGTGTTGGACTAGTTCGAATCCCTACTTGTGCCATGGAAGCTTGCTGGGTGACCTTGGGCCAGCCATCCTTGGATGGGAGACCTCCAAGGAATACCAGGGTCATGACGTGGAGGCAGGAAATGCCAAACCACCCCAGAACATCTCTTGTCTTGAAAACCCCACCAGGGGTCACCATGAATCAGCTGTGTGTCTTGACAACCAAAAAGAAAGAGAGATCTTCATACATATATGTGAATAAGTAGGACTTTGCTTTATCTTCATTCTATGAATGAAGCCCTCTGCATAAAGCTATCCAAAGCTTCATGTATATCAAGTTTCTGTGGTCCCAAGTAGGGCTGTCAAAAAAAAAAAATTCGGTACAGTTCGGATTCGGCCGAATTTGGCCCTTGTGGGTTCGGTAGGTGCCGAAGTCCGAACTCCCCCACTTCGGATCCGTTCAATTCGGCGGGAATTCAAAGTTCGGGGAAAAAATTCGGCCGAATAAAGCCATTAAAAACACAACCGCGCCTTTCCGCGGCTCGGGGGGGGGGCATTTTTGGGCTTAGAGGTCCCAAACTTTCAGCAGAGCTTCAAAGGACGTATATTGAAAGACTCCCCAAGTTTTGTAAAGATTGGGTCAGGGGGGGCTGAGATATGGGCCCTGAAAGGGGTCCCCCCCACCCTTAATGTGGATCTCTCCGCAGAGCTTGCCGCCCACGCACAAAGCTCCCGGCCCGACAAACAGCTGATGAGAGCAAGGGCGGGGCAGGTGCTAAGAACTTTGCAAAGCAACACAACTGCAGAGCAACCCCTTTGCAAATATGCAAAGGGCGGGGCAGGTGTGAAGAATTTTGCAAAACAATACAACTGCAAAGCAACACAAGCACGCAATGCAAAACCTTTGCAACAGTGCATAGCAACACCTGACACCTGGGAGTTTGCATACCATGGAAAGGGACAGAGGCAGCTAGCTATGCATAATGAGCAGGAGGGGGTGGAATGTCTCCTTTTGCATTGGACTTGGGACCAGGCAGATGCATTCTTTAAGTCACCATTTGAAAACCAGTTTTGAGCAAGCATCAATAACCTAACTGATCTTATGAATGAGGAAAAACCTGAAGAATAAAAATGAAGCCCCCCCCCTCAAACCAGGGAGAAAGAGACTGGAGGGGGAACACACACCCCAGGCAGAACCGGCAAAAGCCCCCTTTGGCTTCCCCCCCCCACCCACAGAAACTGCTCCCTCCCCACACACACACACAGACTCTGCTTTCCCCCCCACACACACACAGAAAAGAAAAAATATAGATTAAAGCCCCCAAAGGGGTCTTACTGTGGCTGTCTTCTGTTCCAGCAGGAGGGGCTGGGAGGCTGGGTAATCCAATATGATTCCATTTGTATCCAATATAAGATCCATATGTATGCATCTCTCGAGGGTGATCCATTCATCCCAATAGGGGAAAGGGGAAAGCCCATATCTCGGGGGGCCCTGACCCAATGTTTACAAAACTTTGGTGGTCTCTTAAAAAGCCTTGACTGAAGCTCCGCCGAAAGTCTGGGATCGGCACACCCAAAAATGCGCCCCCTGCAGCCATGGAAAGAGAAAAGGGGGGGAGCCAATATTTCAGCCCCCACTGAACCCATCTTTACAAAACTTGGGTGGTCTCTTAAGAGGGATTCTCTGAAGCTATGACAAAAGTTTGGGGGCTGAACCCCCAAAAAAGCGCCCCCTGCAGCCACGAAAATGGAAAAGGGGGGAGAGGAAAAAGGGGTGGAGCCCATATCTCGGGGGGCCCTGACCCAATGTTTACAAAACTTGGGGGGTATCTTAAGAAGCCTAGTCTGATGCTCCGCTGAAAGTTTGGGGTCGGCACACCCAAAAATGCGCCCTCTGCAGCCATGGAAAGAAAAAAAGGGGGGAGCCCACATCTCGGGACCCCCTGACCCAATGTTTACAAAACTTGGGTGGTCTCTTAAAAAAACCTGTCTGAATATCCCCTGAAAGTTTGGGGTCGGTACCCCAAAAAATGCGCCCCCTGCAGCCACGGAAAGGAGCGAATGTGCACAAGCACCCCCTCACACACACATGAGGATTTCCCTCTCTCTCTCTCTTTCCCCGGCCGGCCGCACATCAGCTGATTCCTCCAGCACTCAATCCTGACTGATTGGCCAGAAGAAGACCCAGCTTGGCCACCGATTGGCCGGGGGAGGAGAATGCTGCTTACTGACGGTTATGCTGCTTACTGACGGCCGAATTGGCCGAATTTATTCCCCGAACTCCCGAACTCGCTGAATTCGGCCCCCCCGGTTGCCCGCCAGTTTTGAGTTCGGATCCGTCCGAACTAAAAACCGCCGAATCAAGGGAAATTCGGCTGATTTTCAGTTCGGGCCGAACCGAATTGACAGCCCTAGTCCCAAGATCTGACTCCATGTTTGATTTTCCATAATAACGGAATCTAGTGCAGTGTCACACAGTCCTACAACCCAGGCAGTAGAACCATTTTCTGACACATCCATGACAGTTACTAATTACTGGTCTTCTTTCTGCTGCCTCTTCCATATTTTTTTCTCATTTTCCAGACCCTGATTTTCTCAGTGGCAATTACGGGGATAAGGATAGGATCGTTGTTCTTATTATACCTGTAAAGTGTGAGAGTAGTTGTCCTAAGGTTTTCACAGTGGGATCCATCCAAACAAAATTTGCAAGAAATAATTTGTTAAATGGGTAGATAATCCTTTGAGGCTCTTTGAGGTGCTGCATTATAATATAGGTAGCCTTTGCTCTGTTTATTAATAAATTCCAAATAAAGATCTTTTCATACAACATGTTCTGTGAGTCTAGACTTTTAGAATTGGACAATTTGTTTGCTATCTGGGTTTGAAAATTCCAACCAACAAAAGAAAATCTAAGGAAACTTAGCAATTAGAGGATAAACATAGACCTGTTATAGAGTGGAAACTACTTAAAAATAGGAATCTTGCAAATTTTACAGTGAACATGCTCAACAGTCAAATCTACCATGTTCAACTTTGTCAATTAGATGTGAGCTGATCACCAGGTCTGTTCAGTTCAGCACTAAATGATTCAAATGCCTGGACGACAGCTTTCCATTGGTTTTTTGCAAACCTGTACATGTACAAAAATTTGGCTGATCCAAACAGATTGGCATCCTTTAATGTTGCTGAGAACTACTTAGACCAACACCAAAATGGCAGGTTGTTTTTTTTAAAAAAAAATCAACATTGATTTATGATTGATTTATATAGTTAAATAGACAGTAAAATAAAACTGCCTGCCAAGGAGAGCAGCAGTGGAGGAAGGATGGGAGGGAATAGAATTGCATTAGGCTATGTGAGAATGTACATGTGCGAAAAGCTGATTGGACAGTATTGTACAGTTTGAAAGGAATAATTGATGTAATCTGCTGAACAGCCATGAATGGGTCAATGAATAGCTGAACAGTCCTTTATAGCCATTGAGACATTGACCACCCATTCTGAATTATCAGAATTACACAGAAATGACTATTCAGCCAAGACCTAAATGTTAGAAATACATGTCAATATTGACACCTCTTTTTTTTTTTTTTCAAAGTCTGGATATATGTTGAAGGTGTTCAGCTGCTGTGATTTCATCCTTCCGTTGAAAAGAATCCACTCAAACAATTGACATTCAAGAGGAACTAGCCAATAAGCAACATTCTTCTGAATCATTGGTTCTTGTAGGTTATCCGGGCTATGTGACCGTGGTCTTGGTATTTTCTTTCCTGATGTTTCGCCAGCAGCTGTGGCAGGCATCTTCAGAGGAGTAACACTGAAGGACAGTGTCTCTCAGTGTCAAGTGTGTAGGAAGAGTAATATATAGTCAGAAAGAGGTTGGGTTTGAGCTGAATCATTGTTTTGCAAAAAGTATCAAAGGTAATGTGCTAATCATTGTCCTGTAAGTATCAAGATAATGTGCTAATGAGGGTGTGTAATAAAACTGCAGCTGTGTCTTCCTTTCAGAGCTCTGTGTCAGTTTTCCTCCTTCCCATGTCCACTGTACCACAAAGTGGCATTTGACAATCCATGACTTACAAGCGAAAAGGCAATGCTTTAAGGTTTGAATTTAACAAATGTTGCTCCATGACCTTAGTGCTCAGTTACTGGGTTGTAGGATGCTCAGATAAAGTCATGGCATCTAGAGGAGCCATGCTTTGCTGTGATATCAGACCAAATTTCAGATATCACAACCAAACCCCCACATATTCATCCTATAGAGCAGAAAACATACATTTTAGTATTGCCTCTCCATGCTCAATGGCTATCAGCACTCCTTCGATCCTCATATTTGGTTAGACTAGAGAAGAAATCTTGCCTTGCCCCTCTCCCCAGGACTAAATGTACAAACACAGCAGTGTATGGTAATTTCAATCCTTTGTTCTCCCTGACAGATCTATGGTTGTTTACAAGCCAAATTCAAGTGCCCTTAGCAACAATGCCAAGATCTTGCTTTCAACCCCTGGTATGCTAAATCTAACCTTTTCACCTCCTCAGGCCTCCAGTGTGCTGTCCATGGCCACATATATGGACCCTCCTCTCATTCACACACCCACAGCAGGGAGACTCATCAGTTGCTCGCTGCAGGAGCCTCTATTAATCACTGCAGGTGCATATGTGCTCTCTGCTAATGTGTAGCTCTCTCCTCGTTGGGACTCCCTTACAAAACTGGCTGCCACCAGCAGATATCTTAGGCAATTAATTAAGATGTCATTTATAGGCCCATTGGGTGACCTTAATTAAACTGTAAAATGGTGAGCACTAATAAGAAAGATGATATCCCCGTAGGTGGCAAATCAAGTGTATTAACCTCCCAGTAAGGAAGCGTAGCTTCATTTGATAGAGGAGCAACCAAAGCAATGGAGCAGCACTGCTCATTGCCTCCCCACCCCCACCCCACATTACCTGTGCATAGGATACGCTGCTGGAATCATGCTATGGCAAGCTAATGCATGTGTTCAGAACTTCCTATAAGCCAGTTCTTAGTTATGCAAAGCTCTTGTTAATGAAAACAAACTGTTTATTCTTAACTCAGACCCATGTTGAAGTAACATTGAGCCAATGGCATTCCAACTAATCAGAGTTTCTACTTGACAGTGCTTTAGGTGTCCCCCAAACTATTCTCTTAAATGGCACTCTAATGTATAAACTGTACCAACAGATAACCATATTTTATTCATATGAATCATGAGAAGTAAGTCAATGTTTTACTCTGTAGATCTGTTATATTCAATAGATTCTCTCTTCCTTGTATAAAAACGTGACTGATTAACATAACTGAAAGTTACTGGATCAGAACCACAGTTGGGGAATGAATATAAAGCAAACTGGGGTCATCCAGTGGTCTATGATGAGGCCAATGTTGCGGGTAGAAAGGCTAATTTCATTCTATGGCGTCTAACAACCCATCCCCTTATGTGGAAGACCATGTCCCCTTGAGAAAAAGCAGAGTACCACACACAAAGAACACATAAAAGCATTGAAAGTCATTGAACACAGAATCATAGAGTTGGAAGGGACCACCAGGGTCATTTAGTCCAACCCCCTGCACAATGCAGGAAATTCACAACAAGCTCCCGCACACACCTCCAGTGCCCCCTACTCAATGCCCAGAAGATGGCCAAAATGCCCTCCCTCTCAAGGTCGGCCTAAGGTCATAGAATCAGCATTGCTGACAGATGGCCATCTGGCCTCTCCTTAAAAACCTCCAGGGAAGGAGAGCTTTCCACCTCCTGAGGGAAGCCTGTTCCACTGAGGAACCATGCTAACAGTTAGAAAATTCTTCCTAATGTCTAGACAGAAACTCTTTTGATTTAATTTCAACCCGTTGGTTCTGGTCCGACCTTCTGGGGCAACAGAAAACAACTCGGCACCATCCTCTGTATGAAGGGTTGCCAACTGCCAGGTAGTAGCAGGAGATCTCCTGCTAATTCAACTGATCTCCAGCCGATAGAGATCAGATAACCTGGAGAAAAATGGCCGCTTTGGCAATTGAACTCTATAGCACTGAAGTCCCTCCCCTCCCCAAACCCCGCCCTCCTCAGGCTCCACCCCAAAAATCTCCCACTGGTGGCGAAGAGGGACCTGGCAACCCTATCTGCATGACAGCCCTTCAAGTACTTGAAGATAGTTATCATATCACCCCTCAGTCTTCTGCGCTCCAGGCTAAATATACCCAGCTCCTTCAGCCTTTCCTCACAGGACTTGGTCTCCAGACCCCTCACCATCTTTGTTGCCCTCCTCTGGACATGTTCCAGCTTCTCTACATCCTTCTTAAACTGGAGTGCCCAAAACTGAATACTCTGAATACAATACTCTGTCGCAGGGTAAGGTAAGATTTAACCAGAGCAGAGTAAAGCGATACCATCACTTTGCGTGATCTGGACACTATACTTCTGTTGATGCAGCCCAAGATCTCATTTGTATGAGACTTTTTCGGTAAGGAACTGCAGAAGCTATTTTCACTTCTCTCCCAGAGAAGTGCATCTCACTTGCACAATTTCTTTTCCCACACTCAGGTAATAGTGAAAATCACTCTAACATTGAACTCTGAAGTAGAGTTATATCCTTTCAAGTCCATCAAAGGGACTTATTCATTCATTCATTCATTCATTCATCACTCTTATATCCCTCTCTCCCCAGCAGGGCTTAGAAGGGTGTGACATGGTTTAGAGTTGAATTATTATCTCTAGACTTGTGTCTTGCTTGTCCAATTAGATGCATACTCTTTGGGACAGTTTTGCATCATTGGGACACACAATAACTGTTGCAAAAACATCTTAATCTCAGACAGTCATAATGCAACATGCAATCTTACCCTGATTTCCTACACTTCCATAGATTTAATCCATGCCATCTGAAACAAACTGCACAGCTCTTTGCTTTATTCAATCAATTTGATTTAATGAGAATCAGTATTGTTGGAGGTAGTTGTATAGTACATTGAACAACTCACAAAACAAGGAGTGAGGGTTTCTTTTAAAATGGTGACTTTAATGCTAAAATTTATATTAAATTTTGCATTTATACCAACTATCTAAAATAAGGATGAGATTATTAGAGACAAATGCTATTCTAACAACTTCAAAAGGAAGCTTGGGGGAATTCAAATGTTGAAAATGGAAAATGTCTTTACATTTACTCTGGCACCATCTCTCTATGCAATGATTTGAAGGAGAATCATTACAAAATGTTCAATATGTTTAATGTAAGAAAAATTAAGGAAAATGTACAGTACAAGACATTCTAAACATTGGCAATGTGTGAGGCAAAACCAAAATATTTGACGAGATGGTCCACAAATTAAGGTTGAATGGATGGATGTGGCCAAGTGTGTGCAGTATAACATGAGGCATAACTCTATTACAATCCAGATGTGTTATAACTTGTTTATTTCCTTTCTGTACGACTCAAGATTTGTCTGAAAGTACATGTGTATTTCTTATTTCAGTCCATCACTACCTGCAGGCCAGATCCTGGAAACTGAAATCTGGAATGACTGCAGCTTTCAATTTCATCTGTACTAGTCCTGCTAATTTGGAAACCCAAAATCTGGAGGGCAATTTTTTTAAAATCCCTGTAAATGATCAAATAACAGAGAAGTGTGTAGAAAGTAATCAGTTTTCTGTAACATGGGGAACTGGTATGGTGCCATCCATTAAAGAGTAGCTTAGTATACTGGCAACTTAATATACTGGCAACTTAGTACAGTTGACATATTATGAACAAAGTCAACCAATCAACATTTATTATGATCAGAAGATCAGTCAATATGAACAAAATATCCTTTTCACTGAAAATTGGTCCCTTTGTGAAATATTTGGTAAGTGAGCAACGACTGAAATAACACAGAAGTGTATATGTGATGTGATTCTGTAATATATAATGTGTTTAGAATATCCTCTTGTACAACTGGTACTTGGTTCATCACTGATCTATTAACATTTCATTCATTAAGGATGCATAGACCAAAATATCATGCTTTGATCTTGCTAACAGTAGGTTGAAAATGATAATCAAATATTTATTAAAAATTTAAAAACAGCATATGTACTTATAAAGGGAAAGTTCTCCATGGATAAACTGGTCAGAGAGATGCAGACTTCAAAGAAGCAGAAGGCAGAATATTCAGCAGGCAATTATTCCTGCTGCTGAACCCGAGCAGCAGAACAGAGAGGCTGGTGACTACTGCTCACCTCACCAGCGCTGAAGAGCACATCCTTGGACCACTTCCCAGAGTCTCAGACACTTGGAGCAAAATCAAGATTGATTCTGCTCCTTTTGCCAAGGCTCTCTTCCCCTTTCAATTTACCTGGACCTCTTCAGAGACTCTTTCAGAGAAATGGATCACTGCTACATACTATAGATACTCATTGTGTTTTTACTAGCAGGAGAATTCATAGCCAGAATAGACTGGAAGGGTCTGATAGATTTACGCCATGGATAATTTGGGGCTGTGTTTTGTTTGTCCCCTTGGACTGTAGAGTACGCAACTACGCTCAGTAATCACAGATATTGCAAATCTCCATTTTCTTATCATGCAACATTATATGTCATTGTTACACAGTAGGACATTTCACCTAAAGAGACTTTTAAGAATTGTTTCATCCCACTCAACCGCTTTATTTGAATTTGATGAAAATCACAGAGGATGAAGGTAAAAGTGATAATTTCACTTGTAGTACAGTCTGGTTTGAGAACTATCTTAGGTACATAGGATCTCCATTATTGTGTGATGAATGCTTTACCAAAGCTATAATTTGTTTTTGCAGCTAAAGTATACCTGGCCAAAACTCTCCTTGTACTTTCAATAGGATGAAATCATTTTACACAAACTAATAGAAAGGAGTCACAACCACTCCAAATATGATTTATCTGTACACAGCTGAATAATCTATAACTGTATACTGATATAGTTTTGATAAAGTAGTGTTATTAGAAGCAATAAGAGCAGTATAGCAGTGTCACATAAAATATTTTTTAAAACACTAAAACACAAAGAAAGATCAAAACTATAAAACATCAAAATAGAAATAAAAAGAATGAAACATGAGCTACTTCCTATTGTTCTGTTATTTGATATCAGAAATGTACAACTGACAGCCCAGTCAATGATGCCAGCGCATCAACAATGTTCTCTCAACACAGAAAAGAAATTCCAAAAGACACCCTAACTCAAGGAGCTGAGGGTTCATATCTAGACCGACCAAACCCACCAATCATGGAGTGGCATGCCACTGACACCCCCATGTTGGACAGTAGCCAACCAATGCATGCTGATGTCAGCATACCTCCCTAACATTGTACTGCCTTCACCAAACCACAGAATGGAATATGGAATGGAAAAATATAACCCAGTGTCCTCTATTGTAGGACGATCCTTGGCATGCCCAAAGGGAACCTTGTGCCACACTCCTGATCTCTGCAAATGGGGATAAAGATTTCCATTGATTGGTAATTGGATTGGTGACTAATCAGTTACCAGGTTCAATTCAAGATGCTACAAAGTCCTTAAAGGCAATGCACACAACTGCAGGATCACCTCTCCTGCTATGCTCTACTGCAACAACTCTGCTTACCTGAGCAAAGCCTTCTGAAGGTGCCACACAGGTAAATTTGGCAGTTCCCCATTCACATGCATTCTGTTGTGAGCTGTTTCTTCATGCCCCTTATTGCTATCTGAGTCTCTAATAATCAATAGCCAAAGCTGATGAGCCATAAGATCTGGATCAATTCACAAATGTGCATTCATGTATTGCTTCATGGGAACTGTGTTTTTTTCTGATACTCCCCCCTGTGTATCCACTTAGCTAAAATGTGATTGACTAACACAAGAGGTGTGGGGGGCTTGTTTTTTCACTGTATTTGTGGCTAGCATCACCCAGATTTTATTAATAGGGCCATGTCCACACAAGTTTATCTGCCCTGGGTTCAATGCTATTAGGAAGTGGGGTTTTTTCCTGCTTCCTCATAACATCATGGTGTATTCAGGCACCTCCTGGGCTTTCCCAGCTTTTTCAGTCATTCTCAAATCAACTTTGCTGTGAAGTTTTGGGAGAAATTGCAGCAAAGCTTGAATGGCTGCCATGTGGGTGGATAATTCAGACTTCTCAACCCATATGGCAGCCATTTTTCCTAACACTGATCCTCCCCCATCATTGGAGGATTTTTTATTTTTTAAAAATTGTTATACTGATCTGGTATTATAGCAATATGTGTAACAAGTTCCCTAAATTCCTAGATTTATTTCTTTCTTTCTTTCTTTCTTTCTTTCTTTCTTTCTTTCTTTCTTTCTTTCTTTCTTTCTTTCTTTCTTTCTTTCTTTCTTTCTTTCTTTCTTTCTTTCTTTCTTTCTTGAAGTAAGTCTCTAACCCCTTCTGTTGTGGAGATATAAGGGGGAAAGCACAGGAAAGGCAGGCAAACTAGGTTTCCTGAATAATCAGAAGCTACAGCCAACACACATCAATATCTGATGTGTTAAATAAGAAGACCTGATGATGATGATGATGATGATGATACCCTTTCAAAACCATTTTCTTACTTTCTAAAGACTAAAAGAAAAGTCCTAGTTCCTTTTCAGAGTCTAGCAGAAGGCTCTTGAGATAATAATCTTGGTGTTGCTCTCTTATTCTTGTTTAGAAAACACTAGTTTATGATTAGTGAAGGGTCCTTATATTCCTAAAAGCCATAACTTTCAATGGGAAAAAAATCTAATCTGATTCCGGGGGGGAGGGGGGTGCAGAGTGGAAGTATATCAAATACCTGCACGCAGCCAAACCCAGTCAAAAGATAAGCTATTTTAAATCTCTGTGATCTTGCTCAAAGAGCAAAGGGTATGCTTCTCTCCCTCCTCTTGTGGGATTAAAAGTGCTCAACAATGGATGGATTATCGTACTCATATTTGTAATTTGTTTTCTTTGCTCTGGCCATGCAGTTCCATGTGTATGTAATTCTCCATACTTTTTAATATCTCTAGTTTCTCATTTCTTCTTATCATACATCTAAAAGATTGAAAGAGGCTGCGATTGTAAAGAATAATAGTTGCAATTTACCCATGTCTTATTCCCAGTATCATGGATGCATACTTTCACCTATGGATCGGGACTATGGTCCCCGAATCAGCTAAGGACTATGCTTTGTAACATAGCTGGAAAATAAATCATGAAGATAGTTCTGATAATCTATAGTAGTAAAAGAAAGAGAGACTTGTGCAACATTAAAGACTAACAATGCAATCCTGGGGGGCGGGTGTGCTGAGGGAGCAGACTAGCTGTTATGCTGGCATATCTCAGAGATACACCAATGTAAGTCAGAGTTACGCTGGTGCAGCGCCAGCACAGCCCCACCACTCTGGTGTGGTCCTGCTTCTCCATCCTTTTCTCTCTGTGGGAACCCTTTAGAGAGCAAACTAGCAGCTCCATGATTATGCCAGCGCCCAGCTGCTGCAGCTCAGGTGACCCCTAGGACTGCACTGTAAATGTTGAAATTGTGGCACTGATATGTAGGGGGGGAGAGAGAATGTGTGCAGGTCATTTAAATGTATGGATATTCCAGCTCTGTGGCCTGTATGAATTATATTTCTCAGGGGGGAAAATAGCATCACTGCATAGCCAGACTGTATTCGGACTCTAGAGTATCCCCCCTCTCTCTTTTTTTTAAAAGACGAGCTACAAGTGTCTCCCAAATTGGCAATGATTATGGCAATCTGGATACACTAAAAACATCTTGCTGTTTGTTCCGGTTCTCTCTTTAAATGACATATGCTGTTACTCTAAGCATTCATTCCGCATCCCCATGAGGCAAGGCGGATGTCATGGGAAAGGCAATCAACACGCTAATTAAAACCAGTACAAACAAACATTGAAAAACCAGGGAGAAACTCACCGAGCTCCTGCATTAGTATCCGAGTCTGCTTGGGTATTTCCCTCCCCTTCCTTTGACATGTAGTCAGTAATGTGCTGGAGAAGCCACAGTTTTGAAAAGGCCCAATTTGCCAATTTGTTCTTAAGTGGTTGTAAAACCAAGGAAGGGAACGGGGGGGGGAGCAGTCCCTCCCAGGTGCCAAGTATAGACTAAATAAGGACTTCCAGCACTACAACAGAACATGAATTGCATTTGTCATTCATGAATGAGTCTTGAGTTCATGAATGGACATACTTGGAAAACTGCCTTGCACTGACTCAGGCCATTTGGCATCACCCACTGAGCATAATGGCTGAGCAGGCGTACAAATGGAGGTCTTCCTAATATGGTCCAACATACCCACAACTAGGGTTGCCAGATCCAGGTTGGGAAATACCTGGAGATTTTGGGGGTGGAGCTTGAGGAGGGTGGGGATTGGGGAGGGACTTCAGTGCCATAAAGTCCAATTGCCCAAGTGGCCATTTTCTCCAGGGGAACTGATCTCTGTCACCTGGAGGTCAGTTGTAATAGTGGGAGATCTCCAGCCACTACTTGGAGGTTGGCAACCCTACCCACAACACTGGTTTATTCTAAGGGCTTTGGTGCCCACTGATAACTTTATGGATCTTTGTTTAAGTGAAGATGGAAGTGACCGACAGTCCATTCCTAAACAGTGAATTCGTTCTGAGTTCATTGAAGTATGTGGGCTTAGAAGGGTGTAACTCTGCTTAGAACTGCACTGCAAGCATCTCAGCTCTAACTACTAGAACTTGAACTATCTCCAGCATGACCTGTTGCACTGCAGAAGCCAAAGAAATCCACCCAATTTCCTCTGCATGAAACCCAACACTTATAAAACAGCCTTGTGCATGAAATGCAGCCTTACTTTTAAAACATTTCCTATTGGAGTATAACCCTTGCTCTGCCTGTAAAATCTGTAAGCGCTCACAGGCCAGAAATGTAGATTTTAGCTGCAATAAACAGAAGGCTTTGCTACTACCAATAAATGTGTTATATTTTTCAGACAGCATAATATTCACCACAAGTTGAAGCTTACATGGAAATTTCCCTCCTACCATGCTTCTAGTTACAAGACTACGGGGCGATTCACAGCCCACATAGCACTGATATACTCCACTGAAGTCAAGGTAAACAGTCTGTGAATTGTCCCATGTACTGTTGAAACTCACAGGTTTCTCATGTTCTTGACACCAAATATGAACGTCTAGTTCAGCAGCATTAAAGAAAATAATACACGCTTGCAAATGCCTGTCAGATAAAAACTGATTTATTTCACATTTGCATACTATCCCCATTAAGATTTTTCATAACGTTGCTGGCTTTGGGCAGAACAACGTATTTCAGAGAAAGCATGGAGTGTCAATACATTATGGGTGAGGGTGGGAGAAAAATGGGAGATATGATGGGTGGGAGAAAATGCCTTTTCTGTCCCTTGAAAATCACAATGTATTTTTTCTGCTTGTTTTCTCTGCCAGCCTGGCTCTGAGATCAGAAGCCAGGCTCTGAGATCAGAAGCCAGGCTGTCGGTAAAGACCATTTGATAAATGAGGGTAGGCTGATGAAAACTGGCAAGAATGAGAAGAGTTAAAAAAAAAAAAAACGTCCCACTCTTTATCATCTACAAATGCCTCCCTACTCCTGTATTTGCATAAACCAGTAGGTGTATGATTAGGAAATACATTTGCCAGTTGCTTCATTCATACTGAATTCATTCCACCAAAGTGGTTAAAATATTCATTACTAGTCTTGTCACCTTTAAAATTCTGTTCTCCCTGTGAACTGTCAATAATTGTTCACTGCAGGCAGAGAACTTTAGAACCGTAATACCCCCAGCAAGAAAAAGGCCTCAAATGAGAAAGGTGCTAAGAAAAAAAGTCAATCAAAAGTTGCCAAAATAGCTCATGTCGGAATGAATTTCCACAAGGGTGCATTTTAAGCAGAGAAATTATTAACACATGTATCTGAGCTAGTACATAATAAAGAGCTCAGTCGAAAAAGAAAATGAATACATATGTATATTGCAAAACGTATGAAACTGTAAATAAAAACACTGAGCAACAGGGCAGAAACGATTCCAAATGGATTAAAGCACACACACACACACACATTCATACCCTAAAAGCTATTTTTGTGGATCCCACCGAGCCCTGCCATACCTGCCCATTATATCGGGCTGCCAACCTCCAGGTACTAGCTGGAGATCTCCTGCTATTACAACTGATCTCCAGCCAATACAGATCAGTTCACCTGGAGAAAACGGCCGCTTTTGCAATTGGACTCTATGGCATTGAAGTCCGTCCCCTCCCCAAACCCTGCTCTCCTCAGGCTCTGCCTCAAAAACCTCCCGCCGGTGGCGAAGAGGGACCTGGCAACTTTACCATTACAGCTATTTTCCATGATATTAAGATCTTTTTTACAGTGGGGCCTCTCGTGGCGCACTGAGCATCAACATAACATACATGAATGCAGCCCAATCCTACCCATGTTTGCTCAAACATAAGTTCTACTGAGTAGGACATGCCTGGGTAGGCAGGCACAGGAGTGCAGTCTCATAAAGTAAGTAAGCTGTGTGTCAGGCTGCTATCTCGGTTTCGTTATTGCCTCCGTCTCTGTACTGTATTGTCTGCCCCCCAAGGTCGCATGCCTAAGCCTGGGAAAACTCAGCTCCTGGGAAACTGTATTCCTGCATGTAATCTCCCGCCTTTCCTGCCTTATAATATCTCCCAGCTAGTGAGCCTTTCATAGCTGTCATTTTATCCGTTTGCACTGTATGCCTATTTGATCAGTAAAAACCACCTGTTTGGACTCTATATGACTTTGTGGTGATTTCTGGTTCTGTGGGCCAAGGGCTGACATTATGACAGCTATCTCACATCTTCACCGTTCTCCTAGCCAGGCTAGAGCCCAGGGGGGTTCGCCTGCCACTTGGATGGGAGCTGTGCAGCTCTCCAGGTGATCTACTACCCTGGAGCCCTTCTCAGAGGACCCTACTCTGTTACAGGACTTAATCGCTGAACTTTTCCGGACGAACCGAGAGGTTTGCCGCTTGAGGGGACTGGTGCACGCGCAGTGGCAATCTCTTACAGGACGTCTCTGGATGTTAACATCGGAGGACACTGATGCTCGTTTAGATCTTCAGGACTTGGATCAATTACTGGACGATGCCCGATTGGCGACTGAGGATTTACAAATATTAACTGGACTTTTGGATACTCTTATTTCTCGACAAACTCTTTCTACCATGGCGGGAGCCCCGCCGGAGGGTTTTTCCCTGATCCCGGATGCGGCCAGCTGCCAGGCTGAGGCCAAGCGAGTCGCTGTTAGCACCGCTCTTCTCCTTGTGGAATGTACAAAGGACACCCCGGTAGCCACCTTGACTCAAGTTTTGACCCCGACGTTTGGAGCCGAGGCATCCGCACTAGCGGTTCGAGTACAACCTCTGCTGGGCGGGGAAGCTGACCCTATACTCTTGCTCCTCGAGACAGAACTTTTGCCGCGCATTACAGCAGAGGCTGCCCTAAGACTTGAGAACGCCAAAGTTCTTGCGGATCAGCAAGCCGCCGAAGCGGCTAGGGTCGCAAGAGAGAGAGAGGCGGCGGAAGCAGCCAGGGCGGCTGCAGCACGAAATCAGGCGAACGTGGACACGCGCCCCAAGGACTATGTACTGGGACTATCAGGTCTAACTTTTTCCCCGGCGTTTGCCCCGTCGCGTGCGACCCAACGCGCACGCCGTTTGGCTGACCGACGTCGAGACTCAGATGAGTCTGAAGACGAGGATTTATATGGGGATAGCTCTCAATGGGCCACGAGCTTCCGAACCAGTAAGCCTCATCTTACTGGTGGCCCAAGTGAGGAGGTTCATCTTTTACGAGCCCAGAATCGGGAGCTCTCCGACCGTGTTGATCGACTCCAAGAAGTAATGGAACTTATGCTTCACGAGAACAGGCAATTACAACAAACCCTGATAGCTCAGAGACAGCCCGTTCCGATACCGGGTCAAGGGGTACCCGTACAACCACCCGCTAATGTGCCTGCTCCACCCTTACCTCCTGGAGCTCCTGTTGCTCCTCCGCTCAGACCACCTGTGCAGCCACCGGCTAATGTGCCCGCTCCACCCTTGCCTCCTGGAGCTCCTGTTGCTCCTCCGCCCGGACCACCCGTGCAACCGGGTCAGCCCGCGCCCGGCCCTTGGAAGCAACTCAAATTGAGGACTACGTATGACGGATCTCTTGAGACTTTGCCTTGTTTCTTGCATCAAGTGGACAGTTATATGCGAGAACAAGGTCAACTTTTCCCCACGGAAGATAGCCGGGTGCGGTACGTAGCTTCCCTCCTGACAGGCAAAGCGGCTGACTGGATGGTTCTCCAGTTTGACACCCGCTCTCGTGCGATTCGTTCCCTCAACAACTTCATGACTGCCCTGAGAAGGAGGTTTGAGGACCCCTTCCTGGGAGAAAGAGCCAAAACGGAACTCTTACAATTAAAACAAGGCTCTGCTACAGTTCGAGAATTTGCCGATGAATTTCAGCGACTGGCAAGTAAAATTGTAGGTTGGCCCGAGACCACCCTAATTCATCATTTCAGGGAAGCCTTGCATCCTGACATTCTGAACTGGTCTTACATGCGGGGCGATCCCGATACCCTCGAAGGCTGGATCCTATTAGCCGAGGAAGTGGAAAGCCGCCGCCGTTTTATTTCTCTCGTCCGTCAAAAGCACAAGGAGAAGGGCACCCCAAAGCCTCAACCCAAGGCACCACTGCTCGTCCCACGAAATCCCCCACGTCCGCTCCAGGAACGTGAAGCCCGATTTCAGAGGGGTGCCTGTCTTACATGCGGAGAAATGGGCCACTTTGCAACCGTTTGTCCACGCCGCCAGGAATTATTTCGTCCCAGCCCGACAACCCGCGCCCGAGGTCGTCCACCACGCAGAGGCACCGCGGCCACCCGCAGCGCAGCTCCGGGAAGACCCACACCCTCTGCACTCCATGCCGGGGACCCAGCCTCCCTGCCTGCTTCCAACGACCCCGCCGGGTCTCGGATTACAAGTGCCCCATTGGGGGACAGCTTTCCCTCTTCGGATGAGGAAAACCCTTGGATTTCTCCAGCCTTAAACCTGGAATCTCCCCTCGACTTGTCAAAAAACGGCTCCGGTCTGTGGTGAATGGAGCATCTCCACAGACCTCTCAGGATCTTCCTATCAAACCGAATGCTCCTACCAAAATCAAAGAAGTGGACTCCACCGTCTACGTAGATGCAGTTTTACAACAGCTTAACGGAGGTCCTCAAATCCCCGTCAAAGCACTAATTGACTCCGGTTGCTGTCGCACTCTCATAAGCGAAGCCACGTTTGCTGCACTCAGAGCCGACTCAGAGGCTTTACCCGCCCCCGTCCAATTTGCTCAAATGGACGGGAGCCAATTCCAGGGGGGTCCAGTTGATCATCGCACCATAGGGGTGGCAATGGGAATTGGTTCCCACTGGGAACAAATAGACTTCACTATAGCCCCTATCCGATTTCAAGTGGTCTTGGGGATTAACTGGATTAAGGGACATAGTCCCAGTATTGATTGGGACACAAACACTATCTCTTTCGCTAGTCCCACCTGCGACCAGCATCGGCAAAACTTTGCTCTGCCATTTCCGCCCGTTCCAGCATTAACATCTACTGCCCCAGTACCACCGGCTCTACCCACTGTGTACCGGGACTTTGAAGATGTCTTCGACCTTAAGGAATGTGATGCCTTACCCCCCCACCGGGCCTCAGACTGTGCGATTGAAGTAATAAAGGACTGCATATTAACCAAAAGTAAGATTTACCCTATGAGCGCTTCCGAGCGCACTGTCCTCCGGGACTTTTTGGACAAAAACCTCGCCAGAGGGTTCATTCGCCCTTCGAATGCCCCAAACTCGGCCCCCGCGTTTTTCGTCCGGAAAAAAGAGGGCGACCTTCGCTTGTGCATTGACTTCAGAAAGCTCAATGCGGTTACCCAGACCAACGCCTATCCTATCCCATTAATATCGGATATTTTGGGACAATTACAGGAAGGCCGTGTGTTCTCTAAATTAGACTTGGTGGAAGCCTACTACCGAGTCCGTATCCGCGAAGGAGATGAGCACCTCACTGCCTTCTCCAGCTGTTTCGGAATGTATGAATTCCTTGTGATGCCGTTCGGATTAAAAGGGGCCCCGGGGGTCTTCATGCAACTCATCAATGAAATCCTACATGACCTTCTCTATCGTGGGGTGGTGGTCTACTTAGATGACATTCTCATTTATTCAAAAACTATGGACGAGCATGTGACTCTGGTCAGGGAAGTTCTACAACGCCTGCGTAACCATCAACTGTTCGCTAAACTAGCTAAGTGTGAATTTCACCAAAGCCAACTCACGTTTTTGGGATACATCATCTCCCACCAAGGTCTTCGCATGGACCCCGCCAAAGTCCAAGCCGTCCTCGATTGGACTCCCCCCACCAACCGCAAGCAAGTACAGCAATTTCTGGGATTTGCAAACTTCTATCGGGGATTCATCCCTAACTTCGCCCAAGTGGCTCTACCCATTACAGACCTGCTGAAAACTAAGGGGAAAGTAAGCTCGGCTGCCTTGCCCTCCGCAAAAATCCTATGGACTGAGCAATGCCAAGCCGCCTTTCTGGCCCTCAAACGCCTTTTCACTTCGGAGCCGGTGCTGCGGCACCCAGACCCAAATCAAATGTTCATTGTGCAAGTCGATGCTTCCGATGTAGCCATGGGAGGGGCTCTCCTCCAACAAGGGCCGGACGGTCTTCTTCACCCTTGCGCTTACTTTTCAAAAAAATTTGCGCACGCTCAATTAAACTGGCCCATCTGGGAGAAAGAGGCCTCTGCAGTTCATCATGCACTGACTTTATGGCGGCAATTCTTGGAAGGGTCTAAAGTACCCTTTGAAGTTTGGACCGATCACAAAAATCTAGCTGCCCTCACGGGGTCCCATAAGCTGTCGGCGAAACAACAACGGTGGGCGGAATTCTTTGCTCAGTTCCGTTTCACCCTGAAGCACGTCCCTGGGAAGCAGAACGTTCTCGCGGATGCCCTCTCCCGTTTACCACAATATCCGGTAAAACTCGAAAGACCCACCAACTCTCTGTTCACCCCTATGCAACGTGGGGCCCTACCTATGCTGGCTGTGCAAACCCGATCCCAGCATCAACACACCTTCCCTAACTCGCAAGCTCCGCCAGCCCAACCGACTGCCCAGCCGCCACCGCAACAGACCGGAGTTCCCGCCCCTCCTACCCCTCCGACCGCTCAGCCGCCTGCAGTCTGCGCGCCGCCGCACGTAAGCACTAACCCTATAACTGTTTCTCAGATCTCCAGGACCGACGGGGGGGCTCCCTCCAAAATCCCCATCTCCGAATCCTTTTTAACTGTCCTTCGGGACCAGTGCCTTTTAGAACGTTCCGCTCATACCCTACCTCCTGGCGTTTTGGAACAAGGGGGGTCCTGGTACAAAGACTCAAAATTGTATGTACCCAAAGCTCTCCGGAAGGACGTTTTACATTTAGCTCATGGAGCCAAAACAGCTGGGCACTTTGGGTTTCTGAAAACCCTTCATTTATTGCGCAGACAATTCTGGTGGGGGGGAATGCGTTCCGACATTGACTCCTTCATCCGCAGCTGTCCCGTTTGTGCCGCTGCGAAACGATCGCAGGGCAAACCCCCGGGACTGCTACAACCTCTTGAAACGCCCAGCAGACCTTGGGAAGTAATTGCTATGGACTTCATGACTGATCTCCCTCTCAGTGGGGGTAAAACTGTGTTGTGGGTTGTTACTGATTTGTTTTCTAAGCAGATACATTTGATTCCATGTGCAGGGATCCCTTCTGCGCAAAAACTGGCCCGCCTCTTCGTGACGCATATATTTCGTTTACATTCGTCTCCGCGTAAAATAATTTGTGACCGCGGAAGTGGTTTCGTTTCTAAGTTTTGGAAAGCTTTCCTCAAGTTGGTGGGGGTGGAACAGGGATTGTCTAGCGCATACCATCCTCAAACTGATGGTCAAACTGAACGTGTCAATGCTGTACTTGAATGTTATTTGCGTTGTTATGTTAACTACCACCAGGATAACTGGGTAGAACTGTTACCTTTAGCAGAATATGCCTACAATAATGCCATGCATCAATCCACAGGGTTTAGCCCGTTTTTTGCCGTGTATGGACAAGATTTCAGTCCCATCGTTCCTACAGATGATGTAGAGGGGGAGGGGAACCCCGACATTGCCTCCTGGGCACACGCCCTCCGTACCACTTGGCCCTGGCTCGTTAGCAACCTCGACCGGGCCAAACGTAAATACAAAGAGCAAGCTGACAAACATCGCTCCCCCGGGGGTGATCTGCAAGTGGGTACTTTGGTTTACCTTTCCACCAAAAACCTCCGTTCCACCCAACCGTGCCATAAACTCAGCGCCAAATTCATTGGCCCTTTCCCCATTACTCGGGTCATAAACCCTGTCACAGTGGAACTGGCTCTCCCCAAATCCTTGAGGCGTGTGCATCCTGTTTTTCACATAAGCCTCCTCAAACCCCATGTTGCTTCTCCACGGTGGCATCCGGACCCACCGCCTGCGCAACCCATCATGGTGGGGGGGGAAGAACACTTCGAAGTCTCCAAGATCCTTGACTCCCGTATTCACCATGGCACTCTCCAATACCTAATTCGCTGGAAGCATTTCCCCCCTGCCTATGACGAATGGGTGCGCGCACAGGATGTCTCCGCCCCCGACCTCGTCGACGCCTTTCACATTGCTTACCCGGACAGGCCAGCCCCCTTGCGAACTGGGAGGGGGCCTTGAGGGGAGCAGAATGTCAGGCTGCTATCTCGGTTTCGTTATTGCCTCCGTCTCTGTACTGTATTGTCTGCCCCCCAAGGTCGCATGCCTAGAACCAGAAATCACCACAAAGTCATATAGAGTCCAATCAGGTGGTTTTTACTGATCAAATAGGCATACAGTGCAAACGGATAAAATGACAGCTATGAAAGGCTCACTAGCTGGGAGATATTATAAGGCAGGAAAGGCGGGAGATTACATGCAGGAATACAGTTTCCCAGGAGCTGAGTTTTCCCAGGCTTAGGCATGCGACCTTGGGGGGCAGACAATACAGTACAGAGACGGAGGCAATAACGAAACCGAGATAGCAGCCTGACATTCTGCTCCCCTCAAGGCCCCCTCCCAGTTCGCAAGGGGGCTGGCCTGTCCGGGTAAGCAATGTGAAAGGCGTCGACGAGGTCGGGGGCGGAGACATCCTGTGCGCGCACCCATTCGTCATAGGCAGGGGGGAAATGTTTCCAGCGAATTAGGTATTGGAGAGTGCCATGGTGAATACGGGAGTCAAGGATCTTGGAGACTTCGAAGTGTTCTTCCCCCCCCACCATGATGGGTTGCGCAGGCGGTGGGTCCGGATGCCACCGTGGAGAAGCAACATGGGGTTTGAGGAGGCTTATGTGAAAAACAGGATGCACACGCCTCAAGGATTTGGGGAGAGCCAGTTCCACTGTGACAGGGTTTATGACCCGAGTAATGGGGAAAGGGCCAATGAATTTGGCGCTGAGTTTATGGCACGGTTGGGTGGAACGGAGGTTTTTGGTGGAAAGGTAAACCAAAGTACCCACTTGCAGATCACCCCCGGGGGAGCGATGTTTGTCAGCTTGCTCTTTGTATTTACGTTTGGCCCGGTCGAGGTTGCTAACGAGCCAGGGCCAAGTGGTACGGAGGGCGTGTGCCCAGGAGGCAATGTCGGGGTTCCCCTCCCCCTCTACATCATCTGTAGGAACGATGGGACTGAAATCTTGTCCATACACGGCAAAAAACGGGCTAAACCCTGTGGATTGATGCATGGCATTATTGTAGGCATATTCTGCTAAAGGTAACAGTTCTACCCAGTTATCCTGGTGGTAGTTAACATAACAACGCAAATAACATTCAAGTACAGCATTGACACGTTCAGTTTGACCACCAGTTTGAGGATGGTATGCGCTAGACAATCCCTGTTCCACCCCCACCAACTTGAGGAAAGCTTTCCAAAACTTAGAAACGAAACCACTTCCGCGGTCACAAATTATTTTACGCGGAAACGAATGTAAACGAAATATATGCGTCACGAAGAGGCGGGCCAGTGAGAATTTGACTTTTGTCCCATGGCAATAGCTCATTTCCCTGCTTTCTGAATGGGCAGCAGGGTGCTAGCAGGAAGATTAAACTGGGAAGCTGCACACATGCAACCCCTTTGTGCGTGCATGCCATGGCTAGATCTAGCTTCTTATTCTGAAGCATTCCCTGTAATAGTAGTACAACCCAAGTGGTTTGAAGATTTTGGTTTTCACTGGTGCATATTCTTTTATTTGATTGGATTTTCTGTTCCTTACATTTGTTGCTAGTTTTCTGCAGTATTTCAGCATGTAATTGTACCAAATGGGAAGCTTTTGCAATACAAAGCTGAATTATGCCTTTCTAAGTGGGTTTAAGTCTAATGTGTTTAGAAGGATGTGATTCTGCTTAGGACTGCACTGTCTTGATATGCACATACAGTGCAAATGCACAATAACGTTCTGGCTGCTTGTGTGCTGAGAGACATTATGTACATACACAGATATTGAGCCAGCGTGGTGTAGTGGTTAAGAGTGGTGGATTCTAATCTGGAGAACCAGGTTTGATTCCCCATTCCTCCACATGAGCAGCAGACTCTAATCTAGTGAACCGGGTTGGTTTCCCCTCTCTTACACGTGAAGCCTGCTGATTGACCTTGGACTAGTCACAGTTCTCTTTGAATTTTCTCAGCCTCACCTACCTCATAAAGTGTCTGTTCTGGGGAGAGAAAGGGAAGGAGATTGTAAACCGGTTTGATTCTCCTTAAAAGGTAGAGAAAATCGGCATATCAAAACCAACTCTTCTTCTTCTTCATTGGGAAGGGTGTGAAGCCCTGCCTGGATTATGTTCCCCATTGTGAAGATGGGGCAGGTGAGTCCCAACTGCAGCATATTGGAGACCCTGAGATGCTGTAGTTCCTGGGATGACTGCAAGTGGTGGACTGAGGTTGCTTCAGAAAACAGCTGAAGTGGCCAATTTCAGCTCAAGGGTCACCAGCTGTCCAGGATTCTTCTTGACAGGACCACATTATATGTGCTGAGGGGATCCAGAGGAGTCCATCTGTCCATGTGCAAAGCTGAGATGGAAGATATGCTGCAAAAACAGAGCTCAGGGGGCAAGAAGAACTAAACCCTTACCCCCCTCCCATAGCTTAGCTTGCTGCATGGCCAGATGTTACTGATGACTAACTTTTATCATGACAGCAATCATCCAATGTACACGCAACGCAAGCACCCAAGACAGGAAGCAGCTCAGTGACTCTTAAAACTACATGGGCTGGTTCCAAAATTCTGTTTAGAAATGCTAGGGCTTGGGCAGGAAGGCTGATCCCCCTCCCTATCATGATCCAGCATGATGGCCCCTGGTAATGGAGAGGCAAAAGCAAGAAAATAAGCCCTGTGGGCAAGGACTCTTAAGGGCAGATACCAGTGAAATGCATCTGAAGTGAGCTCTGAGAGCCAGTGTGGTGTAGTGGTTAAGAGCAGCGGTAGACTCTGATCTGGAGAATCGGGTTTGATTTCCCACTCTTCCACATGAGTGGCAGATGCTAATCTGGTGAACGGGGTTGGTTTCCCCACTCCTCCACATGAAGCCAGTTGGGTGACCTTGGGCTAGTCACAGCTCTTAGAGCTCTCTCAGCCTCTCCTACCTCACAGGGTGTCTGTTGTGGGGTGGGGAGGGGAAGTGATTGTAAGCTGGTTTGATTCTTCCTTAAGTGGTAAAGAAAGTTGGCGTATAAAAACAAACTCTTCTTCTTCTGGTTCACAAAAGCTGATGTTGCAATATTTTGTTAGAATTTAAGATACCACTGGACTCTTGTTTAATATTGCTGTGATGAACTAACACACTTCCCAGTTCAGAGGTACCATTTATACCCTGGATTGACAAGCTAATCATTCAATGTAAAGAAAGCAGATTAAACATCGTGAATTTATGTCATGGTCCAAAATTGAATTTGAATGTGCCTTTCCAAATTTAAAGATTAGGAACTGACTAAGGAATCTATATCAAACATTGGCACTTGACTGTGTGCCTCAAACTCAGTATGAATGCTTCCTCAAATATTTCGTTCAGATCCCTAGTGTAAAAGGGTTCTCAGCATTCTTACATATCATGGGGCAATTTAGTAACAATTATGCTGACAAATTCAAATGGGCAATGGGCTAGAAATGGTCGTCACCCATAGACAGGATACCAATTGCTTTTGTGTAATTTCCATTTCCCTTTCCTATAAAACAGCAGCATCTCTCTAACCGTCTTTTTCAATCAGCGTTTTCCTTCAAAAGGATTTTTGTAGGGCTAAAGAAAGCAGCAGAGTCCCCGAAGCGACCGGGACAGGGAGCTCTGCAGGTCAGCTGGCAGTGACTTGTTTAAATAGTGTGAAATTGTTCTTTATGAGGCCACTCACCTTTTGGCCGAGGAGGATGGCCTTTTGCAGTGTCTAATGTTCTCTGTTATCCCAGATGTTATTTGTTAGAGAGAGAAAAGAAAGAGTCCAATTTAGACCCAGTTGTTCAGCATTTAGATTGCTAAATGTTAAGGGTTTAAAGACAAAATGGCCTGCATTGTAGGTGAAGGATTGACAGGTATGGAATTCACGGGTGGTTAATCTCTTGGTTCCCTGCTGGGGATTTTAACAGCATTTCCTTTTTGGGATTGCAATCTGTCCTGTTTATTGCTCCTGTGTTCAGTGTCTGTAGCATCCTCAGCTCAAAGTGGAAGGAGAGCCCAGGCACTGCGGAAAGGAGCCCTCCGTTGGGTAAGGAACAAAGCTTTGTTCTTTTTCCATTTTCCCTTCTGGATAGACATTTCCCAAGAACATGGAGCTCAGTTAAGGGAACCTGCTAAGCGCATATAATACTCTCTTTTAATGAGGCATGTCGTTTCTTCAGAAGGGGCAGAGACTTCAAAGGGGGAGGCAGGTTTCTAGCCATGAGTGCCAAAGAATTAGGCTTCTTTGCACAAAAAAGTGACGATTTGACCCATGTAGACAACATTGATGTTGTGAGATATAAACACTCCTTCACACAATAGTCACCCCATGTATAGGTACTCTTGGGCAATTATTACAGTGGCCAGAAATTTACCTAGGCTAGAATATTTAATCTTTAGCAGGAACAATCCCTTTCACTACAGCATGCCCAGGTAAAAAGAACGCTCTCTTCCCCACCTTTATCCACAAACGCCCTGGCCATTTATGCATGGCTGTTTCCTTGCAGTCACCCAGCTGACTTCTTTGGGGCATTGCTTTGATTATGCTTGCATTTTCCGACCATAACAAGTCACCATGCTCTCCCCGCGCATTTCCATGTGTTTCACCCACCATTTCTGGATTCGTGTTTAGCCAGCATCCAGAAAATGTGGGCAAAATACACGGAAATGCGCAAGGAGAGCAAGGTGACCTCTGACGGTCAGAAAATGCAAGCATAATCAAAGCAAAGCCTTAAAGTAATGACAGTGAGGAAATAGCTATGCATAAATGGCCTCTGAGTTTTCTAAGGTTCAGGTTTGCTTGTTTAGCCATTTTCTATCTTGCTTTTCTCCCTAATGGGGTTTCAAAGCATCTTACAGAAATACAAAAGTACAATTTAATTAAATAATAGTCAAAAGCTACATCTTGTGCTGGTGCTAGATCCACTCAGCTGGTTCATCCAAGGCCATAGGCTGTGAGCTACAGGTGAAGAGCCAAGAGCTTTCAAAGCTATTGTCCTCAGCAGGAGAGCTAATTTGGACAATGACTAGGGTCCTACCCAAATATGCCTTATGGGACAGAGAAAAGGGTCAGAACCAGGAATATTTTATAAACTGTTGGTATTCCTTAAAGTGGGCCTTCTTTGTTCTTCGTAATAAGGGTATGGGGTGGATTTTCCTCTCTGCTAAAACAAGCAGTGAAACATGTATCAAGAAGTCAAATGATGGTCTGTTTTGGGGTTGTGTAAACTAGCAGATCTTTTTTCCCCCCCATCTCTAATGTGCTAATTGCTGTTTTTCTGAACTGGTGGAAACACTGAGCAGTGAATAATATGCTCATTAGTTGTTTAAATAAATATAATGTGTGTTTGGGCTGAACATCCTAATGGAAGACAGCGCCTCCTTTATCCATTCTGGCTGTGGCCCAACCTAATTTTCCTATCCCCCGCTCTCAATGATATAATGACACTGCAATGTGATCCTGTCTTTGCAATACAGAAAGCAGGTTTCACTCCTCATATTTGTTTTGTCTGGGGACCTGACAGGTTTGGCACTCTGCTGTGACCGCTAAATCATTGGGCTGACCTTTCAGGCCCCCTCACTTGATTCCTTTTTAATGAAATTGTCCTGAAGAACATAAAACTCTTTAGAAGAGCCAGCAGAGTCAGCAGGAGAGACACACACACACACCCTTTCCACCCATCCATCCCACTCACACACTCACACATAACAGTGTTCTGCATGCATTCAAATGCAGCACGCACCACTTATCAAGCCAATCTCAACATGAAAGGTGCAATATTGGATTGAATAATAAATTCCAAGGAGGTGTTAAAACTAATCACAATGCAACACATGTGGGCTAGTAGCAAGTAAGTTCTGCAAGAAGCAACACACGTGCTCAGTTGCTTCAACAAGGCTAAGAAAGGGGAATAAAGGCTTTCAAGTTCTCAGAAAATGAGGAGCTGGAGTGTGGCATGAACAACTCTGCCGGAAGCACAAACCTTATCCAGGCTCTTATGGTAGCAATGGTGTATCTCAAGTTGACAGAGAAATTTGTCTCCCTATCCCATAAAAACTAAAACTCAACGAAGCTGGTGGGCAATAGGCCTGTAGCCTCCGACTCACCCCAGCCAGTGTAGAAACAGATAAAAGCAAGGACAAGACAACCGTTAATTCAATGCATATTATACGAATGGGGCATGGAATACTAATGATACAGGATAGTGGTTTATTGAAAGGATGATCTGCTGCTCTGGCTCTCTTTCCAGAAATAAAGCAGCAAAGCGCAAACTGGATAAGTGTAATGTATGCCAAGAATTAGACTAGCCACCTGGCTGATGGCTTGTAGCCAACCTGGCTCTATTTGCTATGTTTTTCAACATTCGGCAAGGAGGGGGCTGCTTTTTATTTGGATTTATTTTCAATAAATTAACACATGGAAATTAGAAATGGCAAGAGTCCATGATACAGAGACAAACAAGATGGGTGGTAGCATGGTGTACTACAAGAGTCATGACTAAAGAGAAAACTAAAACAAGAGTCCAGTGGCATCTAAAAAACTATTTATTCTAGCATCAGCTTTCATGTGCCAGAGCTCCTTTTATCAGATGCATGAAGTGTTCATCTGATGCAGTGAGTTCTGACTCAGGAAACCTGATGCTGGAATAAATTGTGTTAGTCTTCAAGGAAAAGAGAAGCAAGAGAACTCTACCCATGTAAGCCCCAGAAAGGTTAGGAAACCATCAGGGGTGATTAGGAGGGAATTCTAAATTGTGTTTCCTCCACCCCCTGAATCTGTCTCACAAGTCCCAAAAGTCTGCCTATCTTTCAAATACTTACAAATACCTTTATCCTCCTTTTCTCTAATGACAGGACTCAAAGCAGCCTAAGCTAAACATTAAAATAGCACATTCTTAATGGCAAAACCATAGAGAAATGGGGGACACAGTAGCCATTTATGCAGGGGTGGACTCTAATCTGGTGAACCGGATTGGTTTCCCCACTCCTATACATGAAGCCTGCTGGGTGACCTTAGGCTAGTCACATTCATGGTCACCCTGCTGACTGCTCCAGTGCTTCATTTTGATTATGCATGCCTTTCTTGACCATCAAAGGTTGCCTTGCTCTCCCCATGTGTTTCTGTGCATTTTGCCCATGTTTTCCAGATGCTGTTTTAGTGAGAATCTGGAAAACACGGGCAAAACACGCGGAAACACACGGGGAGAGCGAGGCAACCTCTGACAGTTGGGAAAGGCGTGCATAATCAAAATGAAGCACCGGAGCAGTCGGCGGGGGTGACTGCGGGGAAACAGTTCAACCAAATACCAAAACCTGGGAATCTGCCCAAATCCGAATAGGCGATTCCCAAAAAAAGGCGAATAGATAATCAGCTTTTTGGGGTTTTGGTTATTCACCTTTGCTCAGATGCACAACTCTGTGCTTTCTCCCATTTTTCTATCTTTGACTGGTTTTGTCTGTTTTTTGACTGGTTTTTGAGGTAGAGGGGTCATGTAATCAGAGCCAACTTGGTCTGACCAAACTATCACCATTCAGAGGAGTGATCTGGATCAGGATAGTCTGGAGGCAGAAGGGTCATTTAAAAGGCGGGGCCCCGAGTAGAGGCTTCATTTCCCTGCACGGTCACAATCTCTCTAAATCAGATTTTTGATGACTATAATAAAGGACTGTTCACAGGATGTCATTTGCCACCAAAATAAATGTTTTCCATGCCTTATTTTTCTTGCATTTAAGCCTTTTCCTTCAGTTTGGAAGCTAATTTGCGTGGACATCATGCTATGCAACCCCAGATATGAAGGGAGCCCCCAGACTCTGAAGTGTCAGCCTGCCATTTGGCTCTTTCCCCAAGTCCTCGTCAACTCCGAACCTCTGAACCTGAAAACCGATGGACAGCTCGGCTCGCAATGCCTGGAGGATTGGGGGACCTCTTTGCGGGCCCATAAAATTGGACCCCCTGTCCCAACATTCACAAAACTTTGGTGTCCATCTAAGGAGAGTCCCTTGCAGCTCTGCTGCAAATTTGGTGACTCTACCTCCAAAAATGCCCCCACAGGAGCTTTGGAAAAAATCCCCATAGACTATAATGGATCTGAATTTTTTTCAGTAAACCCAGAAATCAAGCAAAATACCCCTTTACCGGTGTGGGTATTCGGCTTATTTCAGGTTTACCGGAAAAAAATTGGGCACAATTAACCGAAACCCAAAATTTACCTTTATTATTATTATTATTATTATTTATTTTTTGCATGACCCTAGTCAGGTTATTGGTCTAGCAAGGCCAGTATTGTGTACTCTGTCTAGCAGCAGTTTCTCTGAGGTCTGAAGCAGAAGTCTTTCACATCACCAGCTACCTGATCCTTTTAACTGGAGACTGGGAGACTGAACTTGGGACTCTCTGCATACAAAGTAGATGCTTTACCACTGCTCTACTCTGCAATGTCACTATCCACCATCAAAGCTTGTTTATTATTTTAGAGTCTCTCCCATTCCTCCTTGTTGGAATGTTACTAGTTTTTAACTAGTTTTAATAGAAGACATCCAAAATAGCAGTGGCCCAGCCATCCAAATGTGATTTAGTGTATTTGTTATTTTTAAGGGAACAGGCAACATTATTTCTATACTGGAGCAGTTTTTTTTTTTTTTTTGGGAGGGGGTCTTATTTTCCTAAATTCTTAGCACTGGCCATTAAGCAATTGAAAATCTGTGAAAGAAAACTCTCTCAGGACTGCTCCACAGCAGAGGCAACCAGGCAAAAGAGACGCCAAGGTGTATTTTAAACACGCTTAGGCTTTTTTATATTTTATATGACCTACTTCTTTTCTAAAATAATTGAAGGAAGCAACCACATGAACTGCCATCCTCATGGAGAGGGACCAGTCACGTATGCAAACCAGGCCTGTCAGAGTGACTGGTGAATAATGAGCGCTGCCACATCTTGGGAGACTGATTCAAAAATGTTACTGTGACATTAGTTTCCCAAATTAAAAAACAGGCCCAATTAGGATATTTCCTCTCCTCCTCCACTACTTATGGCAGTATAGATGTAAAATAACAGTAAATATCCATTTCCAAGTAACCTAATTAAGCTTCTGCTTCTCCGATGATGCACTGCCAGATGGCAGGAAGAAGCAGTGGCGGCTGTTTTTAGCATGGTCACTTTTCAGAGCAAAAAAAATTATTGCAACAACAAATTTAAACCCAACCTAACCTCAAGCACCCTGAGTTCCCAGGAGTCTCTTTGAAATGGGGTGTTGAGTGAGGAGAGGTAATGGGTTTTGGCATGCACGTTGTTTACTATGGCTATTATGAGGCCAGTTATTCATTTCCTGAGGACTTGTACAGTAAAAAAATGTTTATCTGCTGAGACAATAGTTGAAGAAAAGTCTTCAGGCTCTGGATACAGGATGAAAGTTCTGTGTTCATTTCCCTCCCAGTTTAGTCTTTATACACAATGCACTGACCCTAAATGCCCACCCCTCCACCAAATTATCCATAATCTACGTCAGCTGATGAATTCTACCACACATGTACCTAAAATTGTCAATTTTGGATTGGGAAATTCCTAGAGATTTGGGGGTTCAGCCTAGGGAGGAGATGCACTTCAGCAGGATACAATGCCACACAGTTCACCCTCCAAAGCAGCCATTTTCTTCAGGGAAACTGATCTCTGTTGTCTGGACATCAGTTGTAATACTGGGAGATCTCCAGGCCTCACATAGAGGTTGGCAACCCTACATATACGCTTTCCTCAAAACCATTGCTAACTACTACTTTAATTTTGAAGTCATAAAAATTAAAATGTTTTCGTAGTTTTTTTCAAAAAGGGATTTGGGTTTCCACAACTTTCCTGAGGTCAGAAATGGCTTCTATGGGGAGGGAAAGCAGGGAAAATTCACAACAGCAGTAGCTTCCACTGGCAGATCACTGGATTCAACCGCTCATTGTTATGAAGGTAACAATGTTTTATTTTCAGCTCCACTAATTAACCCAGTGTTCTTTTCAAACCAAATATCACAGCCTTTAATTATTTTTTTCTCTCCTGCTAAATGCTGGCAAATATCATCCATTACTTAAATGTGACACTGCTGCCTTTTGTGAGCCTCCAGAATCATATTCAGTGTCACTCTCTGACAGGAGGATGGTAAAACTGCATTATTCAAATTGGACATCAGTCACAAAAATTGAAGAGTAATTTGTCAAAGTCACAGCCAGGCTCAATAACCATTTGGAGACAACTAAGTAATTAATCAATAATGCATTCTCACCTTTTCATTTCCCTAGATTGCAGGCATTGCTATGCTGGGGTGACTTGAAATAACAGAACGAGTGTTTTGATGACTGGTGTGTTGGCCACTTACACTTGCAAAAGAGGACTTTTCACTTTGCTTGTACCCAGGACTGGGGCGCTCTTTGTATACAGTCAGTAATTGTGTCTTCATGAATCCTTATGGAGACAGGGATTCAATAGCTATGTACAGCAGAGTAATTCTATTGATTCTAATGGAACAATACTAGCATAGTGATAACAGAACTGCTGCTTTGCCTAATGCATTCTATCTAAACTGTCTAGTGAAAATGGAAGAAATGCCTTAACATCCCCTCCCCAATTTGTGCCAAAGTTCACAGCCCGAAGCAATAATAGTTGGGTTGCACTCCGTAAGGCTCTGGGTTCATAAAGTACTTTTTGCTGGCTGGCTGGAGGGGAAGACGAATGGGTAAGAATCACTTCTCAGGCACAGAATCATTCAGTGCTATAGTAATGGACATGACTCTAGCCATAGAACAGAAGGCTGGCAACATCACACTTCACCCATGGTCACACCTCTGTTATGGAGAGCTGCAAGAAACCAAGAGAAGACCTTCATACAGACACGAAAAGGAGGGTGAGAAAAGGGAAGAACCCAAGGTGAGATTATAAAACCCCTGACTATGAGGAAGAGCAGTCTCTATGTTACTTCCCTCTCCATTTTACTGTAAGCCATTCTCACACCTGGACTCCATCTTAACTCCAAGAAGTAACCATAAGCACCTGGCACTGAACTCAACAGAGGGTGACCTCTAAATTCTGAAACTATGGTAATGAATTATTTCTAATTACTTGTAACTCCAAGAATTATATTTCCTATCTCTAATTACCATCTGTGGGGAAATGTACAGCATTAGGGTTAGAGGACTGAGATTTATTTACATTTTTCATTTTACTCAGTCTGTTGTGTTTACAGATTCTGTGTGCACTTTCTATTTTCTTATTAAACTTCTTTACCTTTTCAATACAGCTAGTCTGATCTCTGTGACCCACATTAAAGTCTCTGATCAGTCCATGCACACCAAGAGCAGAAGGGGGAGCTGTTAACCCTACTCCCCTATCATGTTCAACTAATTGTTAGTCCCGTGGGTAGCGAATAATGCAAAGGCAGAGGGAGACAAAACATCAAGTGGAGACTTCAACAGCAAAGCAGCAGAGGGTGCCTGAGCTCAAGCCCTCAGGGAGAAAATGATTTAACAATTGTCTTGGTGGTGGTGACATACTGAGAGAGAGAGACAGAGAGACAGTGAAGTAGGGAGTGGAGAAAGAGATGTCTTGCTGGGCAAGCAACCCAGAATGGCTACATATTTTTCCACTCCTCCATGGACAAAAATGAATGTTTGTGAGACCCGATCCCCCACAGAAGTATTTATTTCTAATACTGCAGAAGTTGAATCCTTTACTTACTCCATCCAACTATTTCTTAGGTTGGGACCAGTACTCTAAAGTAGTAAACAAAGATTATCACTATAAATACCAATATCAATTACTTCTGGTATAATTTGCATGTATTGGTCAATTTGAAATTTTCATATTTTATCTTCTAGCGCACCTAGTGTAATCCTGTCCTGTTTAATGAATAGTAAATTGTGAGACTGGGGTACAAAATGCGTGTTTGGGGATGTGAGATGAAATAGCTTCTAAAAATTATTGAAGGGGAATGGGTTTGGGATGTATAGTTTGTGGTTAATGAAGCCATTGCAATTGAATACCTTTTGCTATTTGACAAATTTCTCAAAATTGCTATTTTAAAATGGCAGATTTGAATCTTTGTCCAAATTTCTTTCAACTGATTGAATATCACAATCCTTCTTTCAGAATTAGGAGCTGTACACATTTTTCAGTGTCTTCACCAACACCTTTTTTAAGTTATGAGATCAGCCCAATTCCATTCTGTTTGGTATAGTTCCTCCTGTATCAAGTCCTAGAGGAAGGCTTTTTAAATGTTCTCTGTGGACAACTGAACACAAATTATTCAAACCAGCAAAAGATAATTAAATCTAATGAATCTGGATTCTGCCCAGGTTATAGCTCTGCTAAGGCATTAATCTTACTAATTACTTAATTCTACTAACACACTCTTCAGTGAGTTCAACAATGTATTCAATGAATCCAGCATGGAGAAGGGAATGTATCAAGATTGATTTTGAGTTTTAAAGCCCTTCAGAGCTGCAAATCTCACTATTTTATCAATCAAATTATCACTTTTAAGGCATTTGAGATAAAAAATTTCTCATTCTCAAAGGGGGAAAATCATTTTATTACCTTAGTGAGTTATCATATTCTTCAGATCTTATAAAATAAAATAATTTAGTTGAAATTAACATCCAGGCCACTAAATGGTTATTCAGATGATTGGGAGAACTCTGAGGTCAAACCATGACTTAATTTTTTTAGTCTCTTGTTCATTCATTAGCAGTTTTCTTCATCTGGTTGGTGCATTTTCGTATAAAATATCAAAGTATTTTCTTCCTGGCAGAGGGAATTATGCTTATTCTGATAATTACTGTATCTAATATTCAACACAGAAAAATCTGTGGATACTTAAATCCAGAGATTGGTGACATGAACAGACAAGGCAGATCTTCCTATAAACCTGAAAAAGCACCAAGCGTGCAGAAAAATCTGAAATAGAAAACAGAAAAGAAATACCGTATATACTCGGGTATAAGCCGACCCGAGTATAAGCCGAGGTGCCTAATTTCACCCCAAAAATGGGGAAAAATTAGGCACCCATGTATAAGCCAAGGGGGAAATGCACCCCCTCCCCCCCCCCGCAGGCTTACCTGACTGGGCTCCAGGCGCGCGGGCAGGCGGCGGAGGCCCCCTCCCTGCGTGCAGGAGGCCGCGCAGGGTCAGCTGGCAAGTGGGAGGACCAGCCTGGGTGAGGTGGGGGTGGGGGTGGGGTGGAAGAAACCGCCGCCGCCACGCAGAAGGCATGATCGGGTGGGGGGGGGGAGAAACTGCCGCCTCGCAGAAGGTGCGATCGGTGGGGGGAAGAAGCCGCCACCGCCGCCGTGCAGAAGGCGCGATTGGGTGGGGTGGGGGGAAGGCGGGACAGCCCGTCCATCAGCTGGCCGGCGGGAGCTTGCTGGGAGAGGGCCCGGCAAGTGAATTACCATATTGACCCGAGTATAAGCCGAGGTGAGTTTTGTAAGCCAAAAATCACTGCTAAAAAACTCGGCTTATACTCGAGTATATACGGTATATAATAGAAGCAGCACCTATAGTTTTAAGAAACAAATGCCCTCTCAGTGGTAGGTATGGAGGTTGCTAGGCAACCACAACAGTATTGCCAGTCTTCAGTAAAAGCTGGGAGGAGGTCCTTTCCAGGATTGCTTTGGCCTTAGAGGAAGGACTCATCAGCAGTAACCATAAGGCAACTTAATACCAGGTGACTTTCATGTCTCACCCAGGACTGGCTGCTTGCTATTGTTCAACAGCGGCCACCCCATGAAAGTCAATGAGGTGTAGTGGTTAGAATTTTACAGTAGGTTCTGGGATACACAGATTAAAATTTCTCCTGTGCCATGGAAGTAGCGTTGCTAACCCTGAGTTGGAAAATTTCTGGACATTTGGGGGTGGAGCCTGCAGAGGACAAGGTTTGGGGAGGGGAGAGACCTCAGCAGTATATAATGCAATAGTGTCCAAAGCAGCCATTTTCTCCAGGAGAACTGATCTGTGTGGACGGAAGGCAACTGTAATTCCAGGTGATCTCCAGACCCTAGCACATCTGGAGACATATTTTTTTTGCATCAGGTACATGTGTGAGCAAATTACCACGCTGAAAGACCTATAATTGGCGTTATTAATTCACATCTAGCCACACAAATGTCAGATAAAATACCTTGTAAAGTACATTTCCGGATGTGTTTTTTAATAACCATGTTTTGGATAATTTGACCACTGAGGAAGGCCCAAGAGGCCAAAATGCATATGGTCTATTGGTCATTTATATTTTGCATATTATCAACGGTATTGATTATTTTGTAACAGTTTATACTGGTGGTTTTTTATGTAGTCTGTAGTCCAGGCCCAGTGCTTTTATCCATTTTATTGTGTACACCTAAGAAATATAGTACTTTTAAAATAATTTTTAGTTTTCAGCTCAACCCTTAGGATCACTGATCTCCAGACCCCATATGGTAGGTGGCTACATGGAAGCTCCCTGGATGACCTTAGGCCAATTATATATTCTCAGCCTAACCTGCCTTATAGGGTTGATGTGAATATAAAATGGAGGAAAGGAAAATGAAGTAAGCTGCTTTGGGTCCCCATTGTGGAGAAAGATGGGGTATAAATTAAATAAATAATAAATAAATATGGGTGAACAGGGGGGCAGAAAAGGTATGTTGATGAGTGGGAGGGAAGTAGGGTTCCCAGGTCTGCCCTGGCCACTGGCATGGGATGGAAGCATAGGAATGCCAGATCCAGGTTGGAAAACTCCTGGAGATTTGAGGATGGAGCCTGGGGAGGACAGGGAAGCTGTAGCATATACCAGACTTTCTGGCTCATAATAACCATCAAATAGTTCCAATCACTGGTTTGGGTAATCTACTTCACCAATCATTTCCTTTCCCACTCCTTAGCAGACATATAAGAAATAGCTTTCTTGTGCATTGGTAAGAAAGAAAGGTGAGAAAATGTCCATGAAGTCACATGACTTCAGTGAGCAACCAGACAGGAGTCTTGAGGAAGTATTTATTTTTATATGTGTGTGTAAGTGGTTTTGTTTTATTATCTTAGTTGTAAGCCAGGTCTCTGGAGAGGAAGCAGATACATTTTCTAAATAAATAAAGTCTGCATCTGGAAAATTTTCACAATGCAACTGTGCTTAATTTTATTTCTCATGTATGCAAGGGGCTTTGGTCAACAGCTGTTATTTACTACTAAAACACACCCAAGAGACCCATTCTCAGATCTCCCAGTTGTTCATCGAATTTGATCCTGAGATCTCTCTCCCTCCCCCTCTCCGTGACTCTTATAGAAAAGCATAGAAAAGGCTCAGCATCCAGAATCACCATTAATCTTCACTCCATAGTAGTGTTACTGTAATACAATGCTACAACTAAATGATCAACTCATACCTAAAACCTAATGCACTGGAAATATGGATTGTCTGTCTGTTTGTTTGTTTATCTATCTACTTATTTATTTTTGTATCCTGCCCTCACTCCCTGGCCAAGGCTGGGCTCTGGGCAGCTTTGCTACCAAGCCCCATTTTCCATACTTCCTTTCAACCTGCAAGACATAGGAATATAAGGGCAGAAAACAGCCATGTCTGGTTTTGTTGGACGATGTACATCAGACAGAACACACCCTCTGCCAATGATTCATGAAGGTGAAACTAGAGATTTGTGATGGAACATCCAGCCATCTGGACTTGGTGAAGAGGAGCAGTTAGTCAAGACAGCAGCCTCCAGTGAGCTCATCTTTGCAGTCTTCCCCTCATCAGTCAGAGAAACATCTGATGCATAGCCTCATAGTGTCCTATTGGGGTGTTTTTATGAAGATGCATGACTCAGGCAGGGCCTTGCACAAACTGCTTGACTTGGCTCCTTCTGTCACTTCAGAAACAGAATGATTCTGTATGAAAAGATCCATCTCTTAAAGAGGATGAGGGGGAATAGAAAAGGGATGGCTGATAGCAAGAGGGAGCTGTATATGAAAAATGGTTGTGTGAGTTGCAGCCATTTCCCCAGAAATTTTGCAAGGGTGGGCCATTATTCGTTATTTATTTATGCTAATTGGGTTCTGAGGTTATTTGACAATTTTCTGCTTATTTTCCAGCTGCCTATGAATAAAGTTTCTCGTGAATTCAGCATATTCTGGATCATTTAATTACCTTTGAAAGAAAGTGCTCCCCTCCTTTTCTACATAACCATACTCTTTCATGCACCTCTTCCTCCAAGGAGGCATACATGACCCCAGTTTAATTCTCGTGAACTCTGTGATATAAATCAAAATAAGAGATGACGACTGGCAAAGGTCACCAGTGAGTTCCTTGGCAAGAAAGGGTTTTGTCTGTCTCCCCCAGATTCTAGTCCAACGTTCTGACCATGTGGAGGGAGGCTCATGGGAAGAAGAGGGGACTTGCCAGGGAAGAAGAGAGAGGCAGGCCTGAGTCTTCTTACATTCTAAGCTTTGTTTCTAAGGTTTACCTGAACCTAGAAAGATTTGGACCTTGATACAGTCCTTGGTTGGGATTAGAAGACAATGTAGAAGAAGTTGCTCTGCAAGAGAAGCTAGCTTGGCATTATTGTGGCAATTGGTGCCTTTAGATTGCTTAAGAGGTTCCTCTCTACCGTGGAGACAGGCACCAGCATTTTGTAACTCATTGAGTACTGTGTTCAAGTTCGCAGGCACAGGTAACTAGGAAAGGGGTTTACAGGGTAATTGCTGGCCCTAACCGGGTTTAAAGGAAGAAACATATCCTACCAAGAAAATTCAAGTACACAGAGGAACAGATTCAACCCCTCTTTATTTGGGGCATTTGGGCCTGGAGATGATCAAGCAGCTACTGATTTGAGTCATGTTCTGCTCACTTGTTACTAGAAGAGAGTTGGGTTTTTAACAAGCAGTCTGTCTGTTCACAAGAAGTTTGACCTGTTCATCAGATGACCGTTTATATATTAAAGTGGCACTGCAATTGACAATATTTCATGCATGTTTACTGTCACATAGTTGAATGGGAGTGGTTCCCCCCATCCTCCATAGACTTGCCATTGCTGCTCGTCAGCCAACAGTATAAATAAACAAATGCAAAAGCACTTTGCAAGGCAGAAGGAAATTATAGTGAAACACTACAGCTATGTTCAGCAGCTGCTCAGGACATAAGGACAGATTAAGACCCTGCTCAACCAGACTAGTGGTCTATCTCTTCCAAAGCCTGCTGGATCAGACCAATGGTCCATCTAGTCCAGCATCCTGTTTCCCGCAATGACCAGCCAGTTGCCCTGGAGGGCCAACAACTAAGTAGAAAGGCCAAAGCCTCGCCCTGGTGCTGCCTCTTAGCACTATTTAGAGGTTAGCTGCTGCTGAATATGGAGCTTTTGTTCATGATTGATGGACCCATCCACCATGAATCTGTCTAATTCCCTCTTAAAACTGTCTGTACTCGTGGCCATCACTATGTCCGCTGTCAGTGAATCCCACAATTTAATTATTAACTGAGCAAAGTAGTATCTTTTTTTATTTGTTCCGAACCTTTTCTCCATCAGCTGCATTGGGTCCCCCCTGAGTTTTACAGGAGATGGAGAATAAACCCTATCCACTTTCTCCCACCGATGCATAATGTTATAAATCTCTACCCCCCCCCACCAGTTGTCTTTTTCCAAACTGAAAATTCCTAAACCCTTTAGTATCTCCTCAAACAAAAGGTGTTTCAGCCCCTTAATAACTTTGGTTGCTTCAATGCCATAGAGGCCACTTTCTCCAGGTGAACTGACCTATATAGGCTGGAGATCAGTTGTACTACCAGGAGATCTCCAGCAAGTACCTGGAGGTTGGCAACCCTACAGAGTCGACAATACTGATCTCAATGGTCTGATTCATTATAAGGCAGTTTCATGAGTAATCATGGGTAATCCTGAGCCATAGCTCATAAAACCTATCAGGCAATGCCCACATTGGGGAATCTTTAATATCAACACACATGACCCTCCATTACTTTGGAGCCATAGCCACATTTGGTTGGGGGTTACTGGGGATTTGTCCCTCATTTTGTGTATGTTTTTTTTTAATTAAAGGTAGAAAAGGAAATCACAGAATTCCTTGATGACCCAACCTTACTCTGAGACTAATACATGGGCAAAGGGAGCTCTAGAATGCTTTGTATGAATCTGCTCCTTATACAGACCATGATTTATACAAGGGAGGATCTTGATCAAAGGGTTGGTGATGCCTTTTTGGATTAGTTGAAGATTTACATGGGCATATTGGAAGGCTGGAGAGGAGGCCCTTAACCCAGACACTGATAGAGAGGATGATATTCTTCTATCTTTGTCCCAGTCTGTGGAGGCTAATAAGCCCAGGAGACATGAGTTTGGTAGGAGAACAAATGGATTTTACTGGGTCCCTGTTCATAAGACTCATTACTGTGTACTAACAGCTTCATTTTGTGATGATGATATTTATAACAACCACTGGTGTGCTGCCAGACATGTTGGATCTGAATTGAGTTTTATGAAGAGTCAAGCATAAGTGGGTGCCTTGGCTCCTTCAGCCTCTTCAGAAATGGAGTCATCCTGTATGAAATCATCAATCTATTAAAGAGAATGTAAGAGAAAATTGGAAGGTATGGTAGACAGCAAGCATGAGCTATGTATGAAGATAGGTTGTGTAAGTTGCTACTGCAAGAGCACTCATTTCTCGCTTCCCCAGAAACTTTGGAAGGGTAAAAAGAGAGTGGTTATTCATTTTGGCATAAAGGGCTCTAGGGTTATTTGGCAGCTTTCTGCCTCTGTAAAGAGTTTATTTTTCAGTTGTCTCCTAATCAAGTTTCCAGAACACGAACTAATATTGATAGAAGTCAAGGGGTTTTCTTACATCTAAAAGCTGATAAATTTGGGACTAGAACTAACATATCGTGATTGGGTGCAGGTCTTCCACAACTCAGTGGGTGGGAATGTAGCAAGTGCTGTACTTTGTAACTTAAAGACCTCGTTCTTGATCTAAATCACCAAAAGCCAGCCTAAACAAACAACAAAACAAGCTTTTACCTCTGAACACATGAAGCTGTCTTATACGGAGTCATGCCATGGGACACCATTGTCTACTCTGACTGGCAGTGGCTCATCACGTCTGATTCTTGTAACTGGAGATGGTGGGGATTGAACCTGGGAGCTTCTATATGACTCTGCCATTGAACCACAGTGGGTCTCCCCAGGAAAAAAGTGACATAGATGTTGGGATTCTATTGTGGAATTTTAGAATACCTCTTTATGTGCCATCCACTGCCTGAACTTGGTGATGGGATTAAGCTGGCCTTCTTATGTTTAAGAAACTAACCTTATTTAATTTGGAGGGGGTGGTAGTGGTAACAATTCTACTAAATCAAATAGTTTGGCACTCAGTATATTTTTCAAGCCATTTGATTGCCTCCTCCTGCCAACGAATAATTTATGCATACCACAGAAAAATCTCTGCATTCTAACAGACGTTTCATTGCAGTAAATTATTTTCAGAGTTTTTGTATCCTACATTTTGTTTTTGAAGAGAATTGTAACATTGTCTAAGGTTTTTTTTTTCCCCTTGGTGAAAAAATTCATAATAATTCCACTGATCCATATTCATATTCTCTCATCCTTGCAGCTGAGGCAACTATTTCTGAAGTCATAGACTCGTTCTTAGAAGCGTGCATCCATAATCTTTATTATTGTTATGAATGGAAGATAATTTCAGCCCCTTTAATAACTGCAGGATGAGATTCCCAGTACATTTAAATAATTGATTGGCCTAGACATTTCACACCAATACAGATGCATCAACAAGTATTTAATTGGATCACGGTTGGATCCCAGCTCCGTGCTATGCATTGTGTTCCTTGTAAATCAGTTTTATATTTTATTCTGTATATTTTATATTTCTAATGAAATATCTTGGCAGCAGTTCAAGAAAAATGACTACTCATGAAAAGTATTTGTGCTATATTTGACTGCTTTCATCCTATACCACTGCTAATTTGCATGTGTGAATACCTTTAAGGATACACAAGTTTGTTATTAGTTACTTACAGTGCAATACTAAGGGGGGTGAGAGGCCTTTGGAGGCAGCATGACCTCTGTGCCGGCGTAAGTGCCACTTGGAATGTCCAAATGGGCACTAATGCTGGCACCAGGCCACTTAAGTGGTGCCAAGGAGAGGCACAGCAGCGTGAGGCGCAGGTACTGGCACAGTCTCAGCGGCAGCACTTCTCCAGCAAAAGGGTTCCTCTGTGCAGGGGCTTGTGAACTTACGCCAGCAAAAATGATGGCATAGCCCCATGGAACTGCATACAGCAGTTCCGCAAGGGGTTGGGGAATTTGCCTGTGTGGCTTGCTTGCTTTGGTGCAGCAAACCCCTTAGTAGGTGGCCTGGCTGCGCTGTCTCCAGCTGTGGCAAAACTACACACACACACCGTATTGCGCTGTTATCATATAACATTGTAGTTGGTGGGGTTTTGTTGTTGTTGTTTTTAATGGTCTGGCCTTGTCAGTTAAGAACCAGTGCAAATAAGCAACACCAGTTTTCTTCTGAAAGCAGTTTCAGGCTTGAAATCCAGAGATACTAATTTGTTTAATTGTTTTAGAAATTTCAAATTCCAAGATGTTTCTGTATTAATAAAGATCGGCATGCTGATTGCCTTCTGAACAGTCCTGCCACTATACTGGGCACGTACAGAGCCAAAAGTACATATCACAGAAGTGAGATGGGTGTGATATGGTGAAAATGGCCATAAATGGGACATTCACTCTGGTTTTGATTCCTGGCAGCTCACTGGCAGCTCACACACAATCAGGTGCATCCGTGAGCCAGAGGGATCATGTCTGACTGGATGAAACACTGTGTCCTCATAAGACCTGCAATGACCTTGGCATTACAAAAGGGTGAAACTCCATTATGGGAGAAAACCAGCAAAGTCTTATTGTCTTTTTTGTGATGTGTATTTGTCTCTTTCCTAGAGAATACACTTCCTACACATGATTGCTCCACCCTAATGGCTGCCAAACTATCTTAAGCATCCATAAATACTGGGGAGGGAACTAGTCAGGGAATCCTAGAGACACTGGAATTATAAGTCTGTAAGAATGATTCACTGTTCAGACTGCTTGATTTCAATCATTAGCATGGAAAATGGCCATTTCATTTTAGAACCATTTATTTGCCTCCCAGTTTGAACCATATTTTAATCTATTGATATACTTAAATGCTATATGGTTCTTTATGCTACCACTAAATGTAGGGTTGCCAGGTCCCTCTTCAACATCGGCGGGAGGTTTTTGGGGTGGAGCCTGAGAAGGGCGGGGTTTGGGGAAGAGATAGACTTCAATGCCATACAGTCCAATAGCCAAAGCAGCCATTTTCTCCAGGTGAGCTGATCTCTATTGGCTGGAGATCAGTTGCAATAGCGGGAGATCTCCAGCTAGTACCTGGAGGTTGGCAACCCTAACTAAATGTGTGTTTTGAAAAACTGAAGCAGCTCCTAATATCTTCAGGGTTTGACTTAGAATGGACTTGAAGTTTTAGATAATCTTTTGGAAAAGCTCGGCCTTATCCCAAGAGGGTGTGTGTGTGTACATTTCCAAATAAGTCCATGACAAATTCTCTACTATCCCCAGCCTTCCATGCAGTCAGTTCCAAAATTCAGCAAGGAAGGCCCATTTTGGACTGACAGCAGCCAAATATTACTTGTGGTGCAAGGCTAGGAGATTTGGCCATGGGTATCCCCATACATCTAACATGTGCTCCTTTGATTTGCATGTTGCATCAGTTCTTGTCAGCTATGTGTATAGGCCCTGAGTGGAGGTGCTACTTCAGCCTATTCGTGCCTTCACACATTCCACACTGAGATAAATCCATCAGATGCTCTTTGGATGTCTTTAAGCAATTGCAAGGAATTCCTGGAATTTCTAGACAGACACCTGTTGTTTTTTCTAAGGACATTTACAGATAACCAAAACCCTCAGATTTTTCCACACTTGATACATTCACAGAATAATTCCAGTCCAGTGGAGCAAAGACATCATTCAGACTTCATGAAAAACAGGTTTGCCCATGACTGGTGTGAACACTCCATTGTTACTACACTCCTGTGGTTCTAAACCTCACTTTAATCCCAGTTTGCAGGGAAACAAATGCCAATTTACCCAGGTATCTGCATTCAGCTGTCATGGCTAATTGGAGCTTCCCAACATGGGGACTTTCCATTATGTCCTATGTAAAAGAAGAAGGATCGGGGAAGGAGAAGGGAAAGAGCAGAGCAACAAGCTGTGATTACATTCTTCATACATAAATCTTTGTCATGATGTCTGAGAACACAGCTATGTAGGCCTGCTGGAGAAGATAGCAATAACTGAAGTCAGCATTTTCTTCTCATTTTCTTATGAGAGGCTTCCTCCAGAGATAGTTGTGCAACATAAAGTACCAGGCAACTGTGGTGTTCTCTTCAATAGAAGTTCTGCCTTGAAAAAATTCTGCCTTAAGCAATAATTGCACATTTATTGTGTGATGAACTGCCTTCCTGGGAGGCTTTTCAAGCCTATTCCACAGATGTATGGGAAAGGATTTTTTTTGGGGGGGGGGCACAGATCACTCCTGATCCAGCTGTATGAACGCAGCATGGGAAAATGTTCTCACTGCTAGTACCTGTGGGTCCCCCGTTCATGTGCACCAGTGAAAAGGTTATTAGCACTAACTCTGGCCCACTAATTATCATCTGTTTGAGGAGTGGGAGGCCAGAATCCAGAGGGCCCATCTCCCCAAGCTGAAAAGGCAATCCCTTTGTTCAACAGAGCAGAGCTCAATACAAGGATCCTCACCTGAGGCAATAGGTGCATTGCTTGCTACTATGCAAGAGGATCTCTGAATTATAGCCCTTAATGGTTTGTTCATTCAGATCCAGCAACCATATGCTACTGCTGATGCCTTCCTTAATGTCTACCAAAATGACTCCATAATTCCAGCTATTATTTATGCCTTTTCTTAAGCAGCACAGAGACAAGACTGTCAGCATTTTGATCAGATGCTTGTTGTGGTATTATTATGCACTTATATCTAAATGAGAATGTCTGCCATCATTAATAACGTATATCAGTACATATACTTCCATTTATTTTTCCAGAAGAGTGAGTGCTGACAATTTCTCAAAAAGGATCTATGAGAATTGGCCAGAGTTAGCTATAATTCACATTCTCTGCACTTAAAAGTGTAAGGACGTTGGAGCTGTCAAGCCACCTTGAGAACAATATTCTGCTTCCGCTGGTGATAATCCCATGGTTGACAGTGATGGAAGTCTCTGGCACAGGATTAAAATAAATAAAAAGATTGATAGTTTGGGCTTCTTTAAATGTTGTACTCTCATCAATTCAAAACAAATTTTAGCTTCAGAATCTCAAGTACTCTTATCTCAGCTTCATCTAATGTCTGTTATCCTTTTGGGAGTTTTCAGTAATGATCTACAGGTGAAGTCTACAGGTTGGATCCAAGAGGTTCCATTCCCTAATAGGGGTGACTTCCTCCATTTAATCATTTCAAGACTTCCTCTGGTGGAACATACCTCTGTTAATTCAGTCCCCTTAGCAGGAGACCAGCAGTATATCTGTTTAAGTATCCCATATTATTTGCTGTAGCCATATACATCTTTCTGATTATTTTTGCAACCATGCCTTTTCACATGTATTCATGTATCATGCATTTGATTCAGTTTGTAGTATATTATTCAGTAGTACCTTCCAATAAACTTTAATTCATATCAGTAACACTTTGGAGTCCATGTCTTTCTACTTACAGTTGCATACCCATCATGGAGATAAGAAATTGTAGGAGCATAACCGCTTACCAAAAAATTGATGATATTAATAGTGTAGATCTATTATGGACAAGAACGATTCAAATAATGAAAATGTCCATCTTAAAGTATGATATAGTTTTGGTTAAGCAAGAAAGGGCTATGGTAGTAGGGTTGTAAAGCATTTTATGTGACTTTCTGTTATTATGTGACTCTTTGTTTTTAGTTTATGTATATATTTATTGTTAATTATCCATTTTTATGAAAAAAAATTTTTTTAAAAAAACCTCATAGGAACAGAGGCTTTCTGCTTAAGGAGTAGGAGGAAGGGTCCAGCATTAGCACAGGGAAACTTGTGGCCATAATCCTATATTTTGCAATGCTAGCACATTTTTGTCAATATGAGCAGTGAGGAGGATGAAAAGACACCTGGTATATTCTAAGAATTCACATGAGAGTGAAACTATATAGCTGCTGAGACTGTGGCATGAGCTTCTCTTGGGGAAAAACCTATGATTTCACAACAGTGAAACCATATAATTTCACAGAATGTTGAAAGAGCTCCAACTGAAGCACAAACCTTTGTCAAAATTTTCTTGAATTACAGAGGACAGAAGCTGTGTAAATGCTCACAATGTGGGAAAAGGTTTGGTCAAAGCACAAGCCTTAGCAAATATCAAAGAATCCACCGAGGGTTTGGAGATCAAATGAGCCAGCTGTAGAAGACCTGGGCTGAGCTTCTGTCTCTCTCTTCTATAGGTACTTTAATGCCTGAGGGGATCAGATGGTGTTGTTGTTGTTGTTGTTGTGTGTACATAGATATAGATATATAATTTATTTATTTTTTTATTTTTTCGTAAGTCCCCTCTTGGATGCACACCTTAACATGGTGAGGGTATATGTGTGTTAACGAAGCTAAGAGAAGTACCATAAGGGGTCTAGGCTATTTCAAGAGGCTAAGCTCCTAGCAGAGTCACTAAAGGTGGTCACAGGTGAGACACCAGACTAAGATGCATCCACCCCCTTCAGGGATCAATGGCCAGATAGGGAGAAGAGAATGGGCAGTTCCAGTGGTGATGGGGGCAGAGGAATCCTTAAAGGGTAGCCGCTGGACAGTTGCAGTAGTGGAATATGGAGAAACAGAATGGTTTCCAATTGGCAAAGGTGTCAGACAAGGATGTATTTTATCTCCCTATCTCTTCAATCTATAGGCAGAATATATAATAAGGAAATCTGGATTAGATTTAAATGAAAGTGGAGTGAAAACTGGTGGAAGGAAATGTAACAATTTGAGATATGCAGATGACACCACATTACTGGCAAAAAATAGTAAGACTTGAAACAACTACTGAAGAATGTGAAAGCAGAAAGTGCCAAAGCAGGATTACAGCTGAACATTAAGAAGACAGAAGTAATGACTACAAAGGAATTACCCAACTTTAAGGTGTATGTTGAAGAGATTTAAATTGTTAAATATTTTCTATTCCTTGGCTCCATCATCAACCAAATGGAAGAGTGCAACCAAGAAATCAGAAGGAGACTGAGATTAGGAAGGGCAGCCATGAAGGAGCTAGAAAAGATTCTGAAGTGTAAGAATGTGTGTGTGCCTGGTGACCAAGATCAAGATCATTCATACTATAATATTACCCATTACTATGTATGGATATGAAAATTGGATAGTGAAGAAAGCTGTCAGGAAGAAAGTTGATTTATTTGAAATATGGTGTTTTATGGACACTATGGACTGGCAAAAAGACAAATAAGTGTGTTGTAGGTCAAATCAAGCCTGAACTCTCCCTAGAAGCTAAAACGACTAAACTGAGGCTATCAAACTTTGGTCACATTATGAGAAGACAAGAGTCACTGGAAAATACAATAAAGGAGGGAAAAGTTGAAGGCAGCAGGAAAAGAGGAAGACCCAACATGAGATTGACTCCATAAAGGAAGCCACGGCCCTCAGTATGCAAGACGCAGACAAGGCTGTTAACAATAGAACATCTTGGAGGACATTAATCCATTTCATAGGGTTGTCATAAGTCAGAAGTGGCTTGACAGCACTTACACACACGCACATGCACACAGTGTGGGAGAAAAGCAAGGTGAAATTAATTTAAATAAAGAAATATTTACCCTTTGTGAGGCCAAACTTACTTTTTAAAAGTCTGGATCACTGTGCTGTGGCCACAGTGTTTATTTGTTCATGTACATTATATATAGGCCACCTCTCTCACTAGTGCTCAAGTGGATTACACAGAGTAAATCAATACAATCAACAGGATGGGCCCTCCAATAAACAATGCAAAAGAATTTGGATTTGTAAAAATCTGATATTGGTAGTTTGATTTCACCACTGCTTTGAAATTTCAGAATGACTTTGGGATATGCAATCTGCAAATCCTTGTCACTTAAGTATATATGTACAGAAGAGTCCATTGAGTTGGATCCAGTCAGGTGTTCTGCTGGTAAAATAAGGGGGAGGGGAACTGGGCAAGACTGCGTAAAAAGGCTGGCTGGAACCAACCCATTAGGTGTACATTATCAAATACCTAATGTGCACATATAAGGCTACAAAACACAATTCTGATGCAAACTTGTGCATCCAAAATACTTGGAACATCAATCAGCAATGGAACAATCAGAATTCCAGAAAGTTCATCATGTCTTTGGCAGATTAACATCTGGTAAACTGGAATTTAATCAGTGGGGAACAGAGAAGTACCAGTCATCTCTAGCTTGCTAAGATTGCTATGATTGTTGCTATGAGGGGGCTCCTATTGGTAGCAAGAGATGGTGTTGATACTGCAGCAGAATACTTTGTGATCTTTATATTCCTTGAAATGCATGTTCCTAAGAGATTGCCAGGAAGATGATTCCAGTTTGGATCATTTGTTACTAAGGGACAGTGTGCTTAACACCACCTCTGAAATCAACAAGCTTCACTTTGACTGGTCAATGCTATTATTTTCTGTTATTATAAGTCTTTCATTGCTCGGTCACAGCAAGGTCTACTTGTTCAGCATTTGGTGCCAGATGCTTTTGGAACATACTGATGCTTTTTTTGGAACATCCCCTGCTGTTTGGCCCCAGTACAGACTATGGAGAAATATACTTCCTCCGGACATAGATGTTTCATTTAACCATCTTGGCTAAGCCATCAATAGACCAGTCCTACATCAATCCTTTTGTAACCATGTAAGTTGACAGCCATCAACACACTTTATAGCACTGACTTTCATAAATTAACAACAGATAGTATGAAGAAATAATATTCTTTATCAGGCCTGAACCTATTATTGTTAATCTTGGTTTGTTTGTTTTTAAAACAGGGATGAGTACCATGTGTGCAAGGGCAAATTGGCCATTATGGCCACCAGGACTCCTCCCAGTGAGCTGATGGCCTGTCCTTTCAACCTGGGCCAGGCCAGTCCATTGGCAAGATGTGAGGCACCTGGCTGAGCCACATGCATCCCCAGGGAAGGTGGCACCTAGCTTGGCATCTGGCCTGGCAAAGCCTGAAGAAGGCCTGTGTCAGGCCTGTATCTCAGTTACTTTGTATCTCAGTTACTTTGTTTTGCTTTCGTTTCTATCGCTGACTGTGCTCAAGGACATTCCTACATACCAAAGCCCGTTTGAAGCTCTGGGAGCAGTCCTGGGAACAGCAATTATGTTTGTGTTCTGTAATCACTTGCAAATATACTTGCCTTTATACTGCTGAGTGTTAGGCAGCGAGCTCATTGCTGTCATTTTTCCCTTCATGCTCTGTAATACCTATTTGACCAGTAAAGCCATCTTCTTTGGATCTGACTGTCTCTGCTGTGGTTTCTGGTTCAATGGACCAAGAGCTGACAGTCTGATCTTTGGTTCCCTCCCAATCAGCCCCAGCATGCATAGCTACCCCGCTGCAGTACGAGCCTTCGCAAAACTGTTCATTTTGCTTCAGAATTTGAAATCTCTTCAAGTGGTCAAGAAAAAGCTCTCGCCGAATTCTGCTCCCAGAAGGGGAAGCTGAAATAGGAAGCCAAAACATGATTAGAAGCAATGGAGCGTGTGCTAATTTGTTCATGTTTCCAGTGAACAGACATTTATTAAGGACTTCTGACTTCATTCGTATTCAGGTCAGCTTAATAATATTATCTTAGTCTCGGATGGCACCTATGAAAACAATAAAAACCCTCCTATATTTTACAAAAGGTAGGTATTATCTCTTAACATATTCTCCAAATAGCCAACCTAACTAGATATACCTTTTTTAAATAAAAAAGAGGGGACGGGAGTTCTGGCTCAAATAAAATATAAGCATTGAGGAAGTTGTGCTTTGGGGGATTATGTGCAGGAGAGTGTGGATCAGATAACATTAACAAGTGGAAAGGAACTTTGAGTTCTTTTGGTACACAATACATATGATTTAATAATTGCTGTCAGTGATGCCACCAAAATTCATAGTTCCTTGGTTCAGAACATGAACATTGGTGGGTCATAATACTTTCCTTTAATATGAGGTGAGGATTACAGCCCTAAACTCATCTCTGCTGAAATGTTAATCTTATCCAGAGAAAAACTCCCCCCCCCCCTGTATTGTTCATGCTGCGGTTCATGCTGGCATGGAAGAAGGGAACTCTGTCCCTCATCTTCACTTCTCCACTCCCCCACTCTGTGGCTGCTTTGGTGGAGGCAGCATCAATGTTAGCCATGGCAGAACATAAGGCACCCTGAGTGGGGGGGACTACATTTTTCAGGCTCTTTGCCTCCTTGAATGCTACAGTAGCAGCATTCAGGGCACCAGCGAGGTGGTGAAGGTTGATTGTTTTCCCTGCTCCTACACACAAAGCCAGCTGGGTGGCCTTGGGCTAGTCACAGCTCTATTAAGAGCTCTCTCAGCCCCACCTACCTCACAGGGTGTCAGTTGTGGGGAGGGGAAGGGAAGGTGATTGTAAGCCAGTTTGATTCTGCCTTAAGTGTTAGATAAAGTCAGCATATAAAAACCAAACTCTGCTTCTTCTCTCCTCCACTTTCCCCCATAAATGCCACCTGGCTGTTTTCTTACTGTGTATTCCCTAGGTAGACTCCAGGTCTGATTGCAGCCAGGCCTCAAGGAAAAAATAATTGAGTGGAACATTTGCAAAGGAGAATCACGAGGCACTGAAAGGGTTAGGCTGCCCATCCCATTCAAAAAGCTTATTCTGAAAATTCCCCACTCACATACATGCTTATCAGCAGACAAGTGTGTGCACCATTATAATGAATAGGGACACTCTCACAGGAGTGCAGTAGAAGTAGTGGATAACCTGAGGCTAAAAATTAGCAATAAGATTGGCATACCATCAGCAAACTAGATTGCGTGGGGCCACTCTAATGGCAGAATTTGCTGTTATGCTCAACATAGAGTAGTTAGCAAAAAATGGTATCCCCAAGTTCAATTCTTCCTCCTCCTCCTTGCATCATTTAGGCACACTATCTGAATGTTGACTTCATCACATTGTGCATTTTCCATCCCAGCTCTTTATTATTGGTTGCTGCTGGTAAGGATAAAGAGATGCAAACCACAGCAACATCATGGCATGGTTAATTGTGCCTTTACTAGGTCTGTCACCCAGTTAAAGTAATCTTAACTACTTAAGAGTAACTAATTTAAACTACATCCTGACCTGGATGGCCCAGGCTAGCCCAATCTCTTAAATTCTTGGAAACTAAGCAGGATCAGCCTTAGTTAGTATTTAGGTGGGAGACAACCAAGGAATTCCAGGGTCACTATTACAGTTGCCAGGTGAGTGGTTATGGTGGAGCGATGGCTACATGCGGCACCATGGCTGCTTTAGTACTCAAACCCTCAAAATCTGGGGATTTGATTGTTAAATCATCCACAGCAATGCGGCGCTTCCAAAAGTAAAACAAGAAGTGACGTCATTGCTTGTGCATGTGTGCACATTCAGCCACCCCAGCCCCAGCCTCTAAAACCTCCCGTTGATCAGGACGGGGACCTGGCAACCCCAGTCACTATGCAGAGGATGGCAACAGCAAACCACCTTTCTTTGTCTTTTGCCTTGAAAACCCTACAAGGTCGCCATAAGTTGGCTGCAACTTGATGACACTTTACCCACACAATCTTCACTACACAGATAAAGTTGCATATCTGGGCTAAGTCTGTCCTCCTCCCCCTTGCAAGTATATGAGAGTAAGCACGGCCAGATGTACAAGCTCTTGGTCATGACCCAAAGGGCAAGGGCCAAAGAGCTACTGGCCCTTGGCTCACAGCCTGTGGTCTGTGTTAGGACCAGCCCAGGACTATATGTTTATTTTATTTCATTTTAATTCATTTATTATAGTCCACCTTTTTCACAGGGACTCAAGGCAGATCACACATAGTGAGTCAGTACAATCAAGAAAATGGGACATTCAATAACCAGTACATTCAGGTTTTAGAAGTCTGGTACCACCAGAAACAACTGAAGCATAGCATAAGTAATAACATGACACATTAAGCGATACAAAAATTACATGATAGGAACATTTTTACAGTAAACTATACATAGCCGTATAGATCACAGTCTCTAATCATTCATCCAAGTAAGTTTGTGAATCATTTTGTACACTGTAAAACAGAGTTTTACAGTGTATTGTCGAAGGCTTTCACAGTCAGAGTTCATTGGTTCTTGTAGGTTATCCGGGCTGTGTGACCGTGGTCTTGGTATTTTCTTTCCTGACATTTCACCAGCAGCTGTGGCAGGCATCTTCAGAGGAGTAACACTGAAGGACAGTATTTTGGTCACATTATGAGAAGACAAGAGTCACTGGAAAAGACCATCATGCTAGGAAAAGTTGAGGGCAGCAGGAAAAGAGGAAGACCCAACAAGAGGTGGATTGACTCAATAAAGGAATCCACATCCTTCAGTTTGCAAGATCTGAGCAAGGCTGTCAAAGACAAGACATTTTGGAGGACTTTGATTCATAGGGTCGCCATGTGTTGGAAGTGACTTGATGGCACTAAATACACACACAAAACAGAGTTGCACTTACCTGTAACTGTTGTTCATTGAAGTCCTTCAGTGCAGCCCCACATATAGGAACTATTGCCACCTGGTTTGCAGTCATGGACTTAAAGGACGCTTACTTTCATATCTCCATTCACCCTAACCATAGGAGGTATCTGACATTTAGGCCTTTAAGTCCATGACTGCAAACCATGCCTCAGGTGGCAATACTTCCTATATGTAAGGCTGCCCTGAAGGACTGAAAATGAACCCTGTTACCTGCACAGAAAAGCCCTCTTGAATAATTCAGTTTTGCATTGTTTGCAGAAAGCCAGGAGTGTGGGAGCTTTCCTGACCTCCTCAGGCAGGCCATTCCATAAGGTGGGGGCCACAATGGAGAAAGCATGTGTATGGGCAGTTGCTGGTTTTGCCCATTTGCAGGTTGGCTCCTGTAGAAGCCCCTGCTGACATAACAAAGTTGTCGTGGCAGAGCATATGAGGAGAGGTGGTCCTGCAAATAAAAGGAGCCAAAGCCATGAAGGGCTTTGCATGTCTTATGTTAAATTGGTTAGTTTCCATTTGGTATCTGTGAGCCATTTTGGCTCCCTTTGATGAAAAAAGTGTCATAGAAATGCCATAAATAAAGTTGTATCCTAGGGAGGTGGCTCTTTCCTACCTTCAAACATCTTCCAGAAGCCTCTGATGATCCCTGAAGAGACACTCTCAGGGGACAGGGGACCCTCTCAGACTGAAAGCAAAGCAGGTCAGGGGGCTGTCACAGGAAAGGGAATTACATTACATCACCCCCCCCCCTTTGCTCTTTTCTCAATGCAATAGCTGTAAGCTATTAATTTGAAAAAGAAATTATTAGGACTGGACAGGGTTGCCAGGTCGCTCTTCACCACTGGCGGGAGGTTTTTTGGGCAGAGCCTGAGGATGTCGGGGTTTGGGGAGGGGAGGGACTTCAATGCCATAGAGTCCCATTGCCAAAGCAGCCATTTTCTCCAGGTGATCACTGTTGGCTGGAGATCAGTTGTAATAGCAGGAGATCTCCAGCTAGTACCTAGAGGTTGGCAACCCCAGGGCTGGATCCAGGTTTTCTGCTGGTGAAAAGGAGAGGAGCACCACAAGTTGACTTCCACTGACTATGCTGGGTATCATGCATGGAAAAAAGCCATATAGGTCAAAGCCTGCAGTAAGCAAGGGAACTGAGTGAGATTGAGTGGAAAAGATGGCCTTTGTTTTCCAGATGTTGTTTCCACGCATGTCATATCAGAAACCATCTTACAAGGCATTCCTTACTGTGTACGAAGAGAATGGTAGATTCCTCTTCAAAGATTATGCCTCCCATAGGCTTCATAAAGTACTTGTATATAATAATGATTGACTCAAAAGAGGAAACCACAGCCTTCAGTTTGCAAGATCTGAGCAAGGTTGTTAGATAGGAGGTCATTAATTTATAGGGTTGCCATAAGTCAGAAGCAACTTGACAGCACATAACACACATCTGTAAAAATGTTCTGTGTGATTAACTGACACCTATTTAGTTGGTTCACAGGTTTTTTTGTTAGGGTTTTTTTTTATATAGGATACAGAAAGAGAAAAGTAGGGAAAGGGGGAGGCAAGGCATTGACACATAGTTGGTCCCGTGTCTGGACCGAGTCCCATCAACATCATCAAACAGTAATATTCCATTGACAACTTGCAATTAATTAATCTTTGCTATTCAGAATATATAGTTTTTCTCTCTGTCATACTTGTTATACAATAAAGCTGACAATGACCTAAAATATTATAATCTTGATCTGCAGTTAGTTCTTTACATAGGAACACTGATACTAAGGTAAAACATGTCTATCATAGAAGGGTTGCCACTTCTGTCTATGGTCATCTGTCATCTTTTTTTGAAAAAAATTAATTAATTTTGCCATAGACGTGTATTCAAGCATTTTTGTAATCCACTCCGTTAACACTGGTGTCTTTTTGTCTTTCCAGTACTTTGCGAACAGGGTTCTAGCTGTGGTCATCGAATATTGGTATAATTCCTTATTAATTGGTTTGATTTGAGGTGGAGTTTTTTAAAAAAAACAAATTAAATTGATGGATTGACTAAACATTGCAGCCCTGGCTTCAGTGCTAGGGTCAGATATCAGCACAGTGCCTCTGTGATAACCATGTACTAGCAGAGGACCCACTGCTGCTGAACAAAGACGCTCAGCTCCTCAGCCACTTACTTTTTGGAGAAGCACCTGATGTCAACAGAGAAGACAAACGCAAAAAGTACTACAAAATGCTGCCTTCCTCTGCTGCAGTATCACAGGGCCATCTAGGATGATCTTCCATTTTGCCATGGGAGGGAGAAAGGGGTGTGCGGCTGTCACTTGCAAGAAATATGTTCTTGTACTTTAAGACACCAATCCCAGCAGGAAAGATGTGGCCACTTCAGAGGCCCTTGATTCACTGCAGAGGACTCCATTTACTTTTGGAAAAGATTGTGGAGGCAGAAGGACATCAATTCCCTTTGGCTGCTTTTAGCCTCACAGGGCCCTTAGGATGAGACACTAATACTCTGCTCTAGTTGATAGTTATAAAGGGTAGCCATGTTGGTCTGCAGCAGAAGAATTTGGTTGGTATTACTGGACCTGAATCTAACTGCTCCAGTTGGTTCTTCTCCTCTTAGTAAGAAGACAGTGGCTTCTGGTGTCCTTGCAACACTACTGGGACCACTAGAGAATTCACCAATTTCCTGACACCAATCTCCATAACCTCAAAGAGGCCTAATCAAATATCTATGGTACTTCCATGCCTTCTGTGGTGACCACAAGTGACAGGAGGAGTGTGTGTGTGTTCACACACCCCTGAACAAAGGGTGAAATCATTGCAGTATGTTGGTGGGGACCTTTTATCTCCCCACCAACATACTGCAATGATTTCACCCTTTGTTCAGGGGTGTGTGAACACACACACACTCCTGGTGGGGAGGGCGCAATAATTATTTACCCACCTCAAACACAGAACCAGCACTGCTGAGGAGAAAGGGGAAAGATCTCAATATGAGGATGCCATTTGCAGTAGCAGATCCATGCCGATCCTATTGTCCAGCTGTGCCTTTAGAATTTCCATTACACCATCAAATTCAGTGCCATTAAAGAATCAAAACTGTAAATAATTGTTTTGCTTAATTCAGTCACCTATGTGCCATTTTTCTTATGTTATCTTGTAAAGCCCTACTTAGATTGATGGCACAATACAAATAAATAATAAACCAATAGAAGTCTTTTGTTCCTGCCATTTCCTGTCTTCCTTGACTTTGCTTTCCAGTCTCCTATGCTACATAAGCCATCAAAGGTTAGCTCAAAAAGAAGCACACCTGCCTAAATGCAAGAAAAGGTACAGAGCTATTCGTCACCTCGGCGTGATGAGATTATTTGACTGAATGGCGGCAACCTGAAGGGGACTCAGAAACCTTCCTGCGGTGAGCAAGGAAAATGAAAGTGGAGGCAGTCAGAAAGATCTTTTCTCCATTACCGTCCTGGATAAAAAAGAAAGGCATCTGGAACAGTGCCGGAAATTAGCTTCCGCCAGAAATATTTGTCAGGAATCTGAAACACAGAATATCCACTGGACATCACAGTGGCAAAACAAAAGGAGCTGTAACCATCAGAATATTTAGTTTAGAAGTCAGTGAATCAACTAAAGTTTGAAAGGATACTTCTGTTGTGAGGATAAAATGGAAGAGAGGAGAATGATGTAAGCTGTTTTGGGTCTCCCCTAAGGAGAAAGGTGGGCCATAAATGAAATAAATTAATGAATATCTAGAAGGCTTCCATTAAAGCAGGTGTCTGCAGGTGCCATGTTGCCCTCCGAAAACTTTCTGGTGCCCGCCAAGTGTTTTTAGGAAGTGGGAGGGGCCAGGTGGAGCTTTTGCCCAGCAAGGCTTCTGATAACTATTGGAGATTTGATTGGTTGTGCAGATTTTTTAAAATGTTGCTTTAACTGTAGCTGCCACCACAGCACAAGGATCTGCAAAGCCAGATAGCTCCTTCCTGAATAACCCAAATAGGTATTTGGGTTATTCGGGTTCAGCAATTCCCCTTTAGATCTGTGCTGCAGACTTCCCCAGGGCTGGAGAAAGCCTGAAATACAGGTCTAAAGCAATTCCAGGCCGCTTGGATTCCTGGGAGCCCCACAAATCAGGGTGGTGTGGAATTGCTTTAGATCCATGCCTTGCCTTGGCAGCATGGATCTAAATGAAGCCCACCCCATAGAAGTCCCAGGAAGGCGGGGGGGGCTTCATTTACAAGCCAATTCCCCCCCCCCCCAGTATTTTTCAGATTCGGGTTTATTAACCCTAAAAAAATTTGAAAAACCCTTTTCAAACAGTCAGAAAAGTTGACTAGAGATATATAGGTGGGAGAATGGCAAGCCTTGCCTTCTGCCTAAACAAATTTATTTTGAGGCTGGAACAGAGCATTTGCATGTACAACTGTATGTGAGCATCAGTCATTCTACATGCTAGGGAAGTTGGAAAAAAGGGTTCCCAATGTTCTGGGTTATGAAGACCATGCCTCCTTCCACATGGTGAAATGCCCAGTTCAGACTATTAAGGCGCCACATGGATTTTCAGAGGTGGAGTGTGGCCAGTGGTGGAAGGGAATGGCAGGATTAACATCCTCAGTACTCACCAAGTGCCTTTCCCCTCCTCTTTCTAAAAACATTAGAAATTTCAAGGATCTGATTAAAACCACCTGAACCATGCAAGTACTGCTTCACACAGTGGTTCTCCACCCATCCAGTGATATTGTCAAAGGCAAATACAAATAGTTCACCCTGATCCATCATGGATCTCAGCCAGACTCTTAGACGATACCAGTTACTTGTGGTATGAGCAAATATAAAGAACATACGAGGTGCTCTCACCAATCATAGCAATGGTCCACCTAGTCTAGCAACATTGCAATGGTCATAGCAATGGTCCACCTAGTCCAGCATAGCAATGGTCATAGCAATGGTCCACCTAGTCCAGCAACAGAAGCCAATCTGTTGTCTTGGAGGGGCAACAAACAAGACATAGAGGCCAAGACCTTCCTCTGACCCTACTTTCAAGCACTATTACTCAGAGGTTAACTGCCTGTGTGTGTAGAGGTTACAATAAGTAGAGGTTCCCATCAATAACTACTACTACTACTACTACTAGCCAAAATGACTAATCCTCCATAAATCGCACTAATCCCCTTTTAAAGCCATCTGTTCTTCCTGAGTCTTGCCCTGACCTGGATGGCCCAGGCTACAAGAAGTATAGGTTGGTACACCCTGCTTTCTCTACTTTAAGGAGTCTCAAAGTGGCTTACAATCACAATTCCCTTCCTCTCCCCATAACAGGTATCTTGTGAAACAGGTGGGACTAAGAGAGTTCTGAAAGAACTGTGACTGGCCCAAAGTCACTCAGCAGGCTTCATGCGGAGGAATGGGAAATCAAACCTGGCTCTCCAGATTTAGAGTCCGCTGCTGTTAGCCACGACACCACACAGGCTGGCCCAGTCTTGTCAGATCTCGGAAGCAAGGCAGGGACAACACTGGTTAGTACGCGGATGGGAGATCACCCAAAAAGTGCAGGGCTGTGACAGAGGCAGACAATGACAAACCACCTCTGAATATCTCTTGTCTTGAAAACCCTACAGGGTCACCACAAGTTGGCTGCAACTTGATGACACTTTCCACCACCATATTCAGCCACTCCTAAATTCACTGGTAGTTAGGGTTGCCAACTGCCAAGTAGTAACAGGAGATCTCCTGTTAATTCAACTGATCTCCAGCCGATAGAGATCAGATCACCTGGAGAAAAATGGCCGCTTTGGCAATTGAACTCTATGGCATTGAAATCCCTCCCCTCCCCAAACCCCGCCCACCCCAGGCTCCACCCCAAAAATCTCCCGCTGGTGGCAAAGAGGGACCTGGCAACCCTACTTGTAGTGGCTTTCATGCCCTGTTTGTACACCTTCCAGTGGCACCTGAGTAGCCACTTTGGGGAACAGGATGCTGGACTTGATGGTTTCTTTGAAATTGCAAAGGCTACATCAGCCATATTCTGCCCACACACATTTTAGAAGTGTGAAAAGGACACATGACCTCAGAAGAGGCCCTAAGATTTTCTTAGATGTCTGTCCTCCTGTGATTTGGGAAGAGGTATCGTTTCTTAAACCTTTCTCGCCTATAGAAAGCTCTGTTCTATGAGGCAGCCACTGTAGCTTTTAGCTTTGAGTTCAAGAGCATTTGCCTTGAAACAAGACACCACCGTCCAATTTCCTAGATAATGTTTAGTAAAAAAAAGATGCAAGCAAGGGAGGCAAAGGGCAAGACAAGGGCTGGCTGCTTTCTGAGCCGATTCTATTTACTGATTGGATCAAGGATTAAAGTAGATGTTCATTTTATAAAGTGATTTCTAACCTTGTTTTCCTGCTGCTCTGGATGGATCCAGGAACAATGCCATTGGTTCGTGCAAGGCCCAATTTAATTTGTACATTTCTCAGCCTGTTATTAATCTCCTGATTTATTGCAAGCATTTGATTTCTGCAGCATTGTTTCATAATAAAGAGATTATCAAGGGCCAGAAGTCTCTCATCTGCTGTGCATTATATCTTTGTTTTGTAGTTAATTAATGGGTCATATAAATAAAGTTACACATCTGGGAAAGGTCCAAGCAACCAGGATGGGTTTTAGGGCAGTAACTGGAAATGCAGTTCTCTGATCACCACAGATTCCTTGTTTGGCATTGAGAACTTGGCTTAATCTCTTTGAACGCCAGTCTCTCGTTCCCACAGGTATGCCAAGAATAGCTGTTAACACTTTTGCTCAGGAAAAAGTTCTGAGGAAGGATGCTACAGTTAGAAATGATAGGATGACAGACCAGTATTCATCCATCAGCTCCGTCACTAGCACATCCATCTAGTGGGTTGTGTCTTCAGTTCTCTCCAAGTTATTTCAATTTTCCATCCTTGAGCACCAGGGACACAGTCAGAAGTGGGAAGTTTATGAAGTTAGGTCTTGTAGCGGTGTGCCAAGATTCCTCCCATCCCCTTTCTGCTATCAATCTAAAATGCTGAAATTAACTCCTGTTGCAATAAGCTTTTCTTTATGTATTAGTGCTCAAGCTTGTTTTGAAGTGTGTTTAAACTAAAGACATACTTGCCACTGGGGTGGCACAGACATTGTAATATCAATCATAGAATCATAGAGTTGGAAGGGACCACCAGGGTCAACTAGTCCAACCCCCTGCACAATGCAGGAAATTCACAACTACCTCCCTCCCACACTCCCAGTGACCCCTACTCCATGCCCACACAACACAATCACACAACAATCCACTGTAATAACAATGTTAGCAACAATAACATCATCAGCACCAATGACGACTAATAAGAGTTGTTGTTTATGATGCTGCATCAGCTGTAAACTTGGCCTTTAAATGCTATTCAAATACAAAAAAAGATGATGTCTACCTTCAAATAGTCTTCAGTTTTAAACTACTAGAGTGTTGCCCTGAAGGAATTTTTTTTTAAAAAAAATTACAGGGCAGCTCTACTTCTGCTATGAGTTGTTAACTGCAGTTTAGTTTCTGGAACCTCTGGGTACCAGTTCTTTTGCAGATGGTTCTTATCTAAGGATCAAACTAGATGAGACACTGGAAGATACGTGTTTTTTATTTCAATGTTGTTTGCTTTTTGTCAAAATAAACCTGCAAAACTTTAATTTCGCCTCATTTTTGCTTCCTGATGTCTATTTTTTTTCTATAAAATGTACACATTTTTCAACATTGTGTCCGTTGCATACTAAGCGGGTAAAAATGACACATACATACAGACATATAAATGGCATAAAGAGTGCATAAAAGAAGCCCCCAAAGAATAATCAATGACACCAATGATATATGATGACAACCAATCGGAATGGTAACATAGGGATACGACAACATTGTTTCTTTTTGATTCCATAATGTCCCCATTGTGCCCATATGTTTTCCCAACTGAGCAAATTCAAGTTGTATTTTGAGTTAAGGAAAATGGCATGATCAAGCAGGAAGCTAACCTCATTGGTGCACCCTCCCCATGATTCCTATTTACCAGTTGTAAAAAGTATTGGAAACATATGCATAGATTTTCCAGAATCTTGTTTGGTTTGTCCTATGTTGATTAACATACAGCATCACATGTTTTAAGGGTTACAACTCAGGACTGAAAAAAGAAAAGGAGGAGCCAAAAGAAAAAGTTTTCTTTTGCATAGACATTCCTGTTGGAACAAAAGCAGCACAAATCTAAACACTCCAGGTCAAATACTGCCAGTAGCAAAGCCCAAACTGTGCCTGTTTAAATTAATTTTTAATATTGCTTTGCCTTCCTGGTTATGTTGCCATTGCCCAGGAAGCAGGACAGCTGCTACCTAACTAAATAAACCCTTTGTCAAAGATGCTTTGTAACCAATATTTGTCATCCATATAGTTCAATTTCTTTTTCCTTATATAACTCTGGGTTGATTTCAGTACTACTCACCAATTCACTTTCCCTCTCTCCTACCTATATTTTTCATCTGTGGAACAGACATCTGTTTTATGAATTTACTGTATTTATACCTCACCTTTCTCCCCAATGGGAACCAAAAAGAGCAGGACTGGATTGTAATGCTTGCTCCAACCCTGGAGCAAGCCAAGTGCAAACCATGGGCATTTGTTCACCATTGCTTCCTCCTGAAAACTGGCAGAAATTTGGCAAAAGGCACTAACTACTGTAGCCGATTAAAAGTCTGAGCCAAGTGAGCCCTGAGGGTCTAATACAGTTACTAGAACTTGGTTATGCCAGCTCCTGGCCTCCAGTGGCCCTTTAGGAAATTTCCCGGTAAATTAAATAACCAGTCTGCCCCTGCAAAGTGGCTCACATAATTTTCCTCTCTTCTAGTTTGTCCTCACAACAACCCTGTGAGGTAGGTTAGGGTGACAGTATGTGACTGGCACAAGGTAACCCCGCAAGGTTCCGTGGCAGAGTGGGGATTTGAACCTGGGTTTGCCAGATCCTGGCCCAGCACTTTAACTACTGCACCACACTGGCTCTCGCCTTCCCTGATGTCGTTACAATACACAGGGATTCTACTGGTTTTATATCCTGGGATCCTTCTTCTCATGTGGGTGAATATTTTACCATAGTTAGTGATGAGACAGATATTAGTCCTTTATGTTTTGTTGGCCTTGGATATGCTGGATTGGAGAGCATGTTTCCAAAGTGCCTAGTGTGGAGGAAGTACCCAAAGAGCAGACATATCACCCAGGATTAAAGTAATTTTTAAAATATTAAGTGAAGATTAATCCTAGCTCCTACATCCTGCAAAAATTATACCATTTCAGTGACCCCCCCCCCCCAGCATATAACACATGAATCAATCTGGCATGACATTCATGGCAGAACCAACAGGCGTCATTATCCACAATAACATAATTTTAGCAGGTCACCAGTTTATTTGTAATAGGATTTTGGAGTAGATAAATCAGAAGCATAAATCCGAGGTTGTTAATCTAATCCCAATTAATTAAACCTAATGGAATAAATCTTTAGCGAACGGCATATGCTGAACTGAACTACTGTACTGCACACCCTCCAGCGTGCCACAGATGAAATAAGAACGCGAGAGGAAGAGGCGGTGGGTCTGGAGGATGGTGATGGAGCCAGTTCAAACGTGCAGAATGTGGGAACCAAAGCTGCGCAGCTGATGATGGCTCCAGGTGATAGAAGCAGTGAGGCAAGTCAAATGGATGTCCTATGGACACAGATGCACAATATTGCCTTTTTTCTGCCACTGATAAAAAATTTTTTACAGCTGCTGAGGAACACCAGGACACAGCAATAAATTACTAGCTCAGCATTAGTCAGTACATCTGTGTGTACAGAAGTCTTTACCAAGAACAAGTAATAACAAAGTCCATCTGACCATATGCACAGTGCTTTCCTCTCCCCAGTGAGCAACTCTGGCCTCTCCTATCCGCCACACTGAGAAGATCCTATCCTCACACTAGGGTTGCCAGCTTTGGGTTGGGAAATACCTGGAGATTTCAGGGGCGGGGCCTGAGGAGGGAGGGGTTTGGGGAGGGGAGGGACTTCAATGCCATAGAGTCCAATTACCAAAGCTGCCCTTTTCTCCAGGGTAACTGATCTCTATCAGCTGGAGATCAGCTGTAATATTGGGAGATAGAATCATAGAATTGGAAGGGACCACCAGGGCCATCAAGTCCAACCCCCTGCACAATGCAGGAAATTCACAACTACCTCCCCCCTCCACACCCCTAGTGACCAGAAGATGGCCAAGATGCCCTCCCTCTCATCATCTGCCTAAGGTCACAGAATCAGCATTGCTGACAGATCGCCATCTAACCTCTTCTTAAAAACCTCCAGGGAAGGAGAGTTTACCACCTCCCGAGGAAGCCTGTTCCACTGAGGAACCGCTCTAACTGTTAGAAAATTCTTCCTAATGACTAGGAAGATATCCAGCTACTACCTGGAGATTGGCAACCTTATCCCACACAGATTCAAGTCTAGCACTTTTCTAAGCATTGACCTCACCTCCATGGCTAGCAAACCAAAAAAAGAGAACACAGACGGTTCCCTTCCACTCAACAACCCAATGTACCTTTCCCCACCCTCCACCTCTCAGCAATGCTTCACAAACCCCAGTGTGCAAAGTTACTACTCCTCTTTATAAGCAATCTCTCCTTGTTTGATTCCCTGCTTCTCCACATGAGCGGCAGACTCTGATCTGGAGAACCAGATTAGATTCCCCACTCCTTCACATGCAGCCAGCTGGGTGTCCTTGGGCCAGTCACAGTTCTCTCAGAACTCTCTCAGCCTCACCTGCTTCACAACGTATCTGTTGTGGGAAGAGAGAGGGAAGGAGATTGTAAGCCACTTTGAGACTCCTTTCGGTAGAGTAAAGTGGGGTATACGGTAAAAACCAACAATTCTTCTTGTCTATTCTTTTGTTCTTCCTCCAATTTAATTTATGCCAAGACATCACTGGGGCTTACTCTAGGATTCTGCTTTGAACATTAGAATGTAGTTTCTTTTCCCTCACCACTGGATTACTGCAGCTGTCTGCCTCTCCACACAATTATAATTCAAGAGCAGGTTGCTTCTGATCATGGGTTTAAGCAGGGGTTTCAAGGTTCTGCTATTCCTTACACACACACACACACATTAAAACCCCCCAGCAAGAAGCAGCATAGCTGAAGAAGGCAAGTTCCATTTTTCTTGATTTTTAAAACAATTAATTAAGGCTTGTTGTGTGTACGTATGTATGGTGTGTGTAAAGGAAAGTTCTTATCCAATATCCTCCATTTCCCGTATCTATTTATAATGCAGCTGAATTATGAAGAAGAGGAAGAAGAAGAGTTGGTTATTATTTGCCGATTTTCTTTACCTTTTAAGAAGAATCAACCAGTTTACAATCTCCTTCCCTTCCTCTCCCCACAAAAGACACCTTGTGAAGTAGGTATAGCTGAGTCAGCTCTAAGAGAACTGTGACTAGCCAAGGTCACCAAGCTGGCTTCATGGTGGGGAAACCAACCAGATTAGTCTGCCGCTCATGTAGAGGAGTAGGGACTCAAACCCTGTTCTCCAGATTAGAATCCACCATTCTTAACCACTATACCATGCTGGCTTTCTCAAACAGCATTGCTCCAAAATTCTGTTCTTGCATGAAATACAAATTCAACTTTTCTAAATAAATTAATAAAATATAAAATGAGATTATGTGCATGTTTGGAAAGACCCAGCAATCAAAGAAAACTTCTTTGACTATCCAAAAGTTCCTTAACGTTAAGTCTTTACTGTTGCTGAAACTTTTATTGATGGCTATGAAATACAGCAACAGGCCACCCAACCAAGCATACTTTTATTTGTTGAATGTCTTCCCAGTTCAATTCAATTCTCTTGATAGTTCCTTGAAAATATTTTGTGTAGCTGTCGTCCGCGTCCCTGTTGATAAATCTAAATCTAAAATCGATTTCATTTTTCCTCAGAAATGTTTGCTTGGGAAGAGTAGGTTGGCTGAATTTCCAAACGGCTCTCTGTTGCAGTTAGCACTGGGAACTGGAATTCCCAGGCAGCAATATTGTAAGGTGTTCATGTGAGATGCCATCAATACACATATGTCAATGTTACAAGCCAGAACAAAAGTCTCAGGATTTTTTTCAAGCACTTTATAAGCAAACTTGTAATATACCAAGCCAAGGAGAACATACCGTCATAGGGTTGCCAACCTCCAGGTGGGGCCTGGAGAGCTCCCAGAATTGCAACTGGTTTCCAGACTACAAAGATCAATTCCCCTGGAGAAAAATGGCTGCTTTGGATGGTGGGCTATATGGCATTATGCCCTGCTGAGGTCCCTCCCCCTCCTCGGGCTCCACCCCCAAATCTCCACGAATTTTCCAACCCAAAATTGGCAACCCTAATCACTAACACTTTTCCTAATAGATAGGATTGCCAGGTCCCTCTTCACTACTGATGGGAGGTTTTGGGGGGTGGGAGGCTGAGGAGGGCAGGGTTTGGGGAGGGGGGGCTTCAATGCCATAGAGTCCAATTGCTAAAGTGGCCATTTTCTCCAGGTGAACTGATCTCTATTGGCTGGAGATCAGTTGTAATAGCAGGAGATCTCCAGCTGCTACCTGGAGGTTGGCAACCCTACTAATAGAGACCTATTAGGTTTGCACCTCTGTCTTTCATCTCTTGTGCAACTGATGAAGTGTGGAGTACCGTGGCAACCTTTCTGTAAGTGAACTCTAATAGATTATTTTCTGGGTCCCGCTCAGCATGGTGAGGGAAAGAAATGTGCACACTCCTCAGTTTGTGAGTATGCCCTGTGGCTAACAATGCTGGAGGCAAAGAACTGCCTGAGGGGGAAAGAGGTGTGTGATGAAAGGCAATCCAGACAAGATGCAAACTATTCTGAGCACTCTCTAACAGCCTAAGTGCCTTTGCACTCCTATGTAGGAGTATCACACACACAGCCCATTAGCACAGAGCTAGAGTCCTTGCGGATTGCTTTTAGCCCCCCCACCAATATTTCACAGGATGCTGAAATCATCAGAATTCAATTTGGATTTCATTTACAGTGCATAAAAGCCAAACATCCAGTGGGATCCTTTAACAAGATGCAAAGCCCGAAGAAACGGAATGATGAGGAGCTGTCTGGATTTCATCCAAGACAAAACACCTAGGCTTTTCTTTCCTTTCCAGTTTGCAGACCCCTCTTCTTTTCCGAGAGACATTTTATACAGGGACTGATTTTGAAGGACAAATGAAATTAATATACCGTGAGGGCTGGTTTGTGAGTTAATGTCATAAAAATCTGACTCTGTGATAAACCTTCCCAGTCCAAAACAGGTTTGAAATAATAGTTTGAGTCAATTGCCACAGATTGAGCTAGATCCAGAGAACCATGATTGATATGATGCACACAGACAGGACTTTCCTGCCTCCTCCCGCAACTGCAGCCTTCTAAGCTGCCCCCCCATTCTGCTCCAGTGAGTCATTGAACCTCTTTCTCTGACAGCCAGTGTGGTATAGTGGTTAAGAGGAGCAGACTGTAATCTGAACAACCAGGTTTGATTCTCTACTCTACGTGAAGCCTGCTGGGTGACCCTGGGCCAGTCACAGTTGTAATAACAAATATATAAGTTTTAATATGTTGCACAGTATAGTTAAAAACACAGGGCCTATAGTATAGGCTAAGTATTCCCAGTAGATAATTACACAGTTGATGTATATCCGTACAATGACCAAACTAGGGCCAAACTAGGACCAGACATGTTTTGGCCTCATATAGGTCTTCCTCAGTGGTCATACATGAAAATACAATATAGTACACATCCTAACATATTCAGTCTCATAATACAAGGAGACAAATATATAAAATCTCTTTTGTTTTATGTGGCTTCTTGTAAAAATATTTATTCCATGTATATTAGAACATGGCTTTCACACTTTTTGATGTATACACAATACACATCTTTAAAAGCCTGTTATTATATACAAGGTGAGAAATGTGAGCCATGTGTCTTAGTTTGGTCCTAGTTTGGTCATTGTATGGATATACATCAACCGTGTATGTGTTATATGTAATTATCTATTGGGAATACTTAGCCTATTCCAGTGATGGTGAACCTTTTAGAGACCGAGTGCCCAAACTGCAACCCAAAACCCACTTATTTATCGCAAAGTACCAACAGGGCAATTTAACCTGAATACTGAGGTTTCCTCCCAGCTGGTGGGGGGAGTCCAGGGAAGGGGGGCGGCAGGTTACTCCCAGCTGGGCGGCGGGGAGTCCAGGGAAGGGCGGGGCTTTGCACGGATCAGAACTGCCTGCAGGCAGTGTGGAGCCGTTCAAAGCCCCCGCCGCCCAGCTGGGTGGCGCAACTTACCTGCGCGTGCCCACAGAGAGGGCTCAATGTGCCAAGTCCGGCACGCGTGCCATAGGTTCACCAACACGGGCCTATACTATAGGACCTGTGTTTTAAACTATACTGTGCACCATATTAAAACTTATGTATTTGTTGCTATTTTAGCGTTGTTCCGCTCAATCCTTTTTGTTTGGATTCAACTTTCAGATTTAGTTTATCCCCCCCCCCACCTTTTTGGGTTGACTTCCAGTCACAGTTCTTTCAGAACTAGGGTTGCCAGGTCCCTTTTCACAACTGGCGGGAGGTTTTTGGGGTGGAGCCTGAGGAGGGCAGACAAGACAAGACAATTCTTTATTACAGTCATTACCAGCACAATGAGGAGGGGAGGGTTTGAGGAGGGGAGGGACTTCAATGCCATAGAGTGCAATGGCCAAAGCGGCCATTTTCTCCAGGTTAACTAATCTCTATCAGCTGGAGATCAGTTATAATAGCAGGAGATCTCCAGCTATTACCTGGTAGTTGGCAACCCTACTCAGAACTCTCTGAGCTCCACCTACCTCACAAGATGCCTGTTGTGAGGAGAGTAATGGAATGCGTTTGTAAGCTGCTTTGAGACGCCTTAGGGTAGAAAAGAGTGGGGTATAAAAACCTACTCTTCCTCTTTCTTCAGTGACAATTTTTGACCTCCAAATTATGTCAGTTTTAGGCCTCATGGAGGGAATACAGTGGAAGAAGGATGTCTTAATTTTCTATTTCTGAATCAGTGCCTACAATATCTGCCTTTGGCTCTGAAACATTTATTTTCCTCCACAGGCCAAAAAGGAGCTGGTAGTAGTAGGAGAAGTAGAGTTGCCAACCTCCAGGTACATTGGCAACAAAAGGATATTAGAGAAGCAGCATGAGCAGTCGATATTAATGCCAGAAAGATTGAGAATTCTTGGATGGTAACTCATTGAGTGTAAAGCGTTTCACTACAAAGGTGAAGTCCGGCTGAAGAAGCCAAAATATTTTGGCGAAAACGCCCACTATCTGGAAGGCGTTTCCGTGCCCCGCGCCTCTTGCGTTTGGTGCTTCGCCTACTCCAGCTCCGTGCCTCGTGCCCTCCTTGTTTGGCGCTCCGTTTACTCCAGCCTTTCAATGTCGCCCCAAGCTCCTCACCTCGGCGCTTTGTTTTTCTTGTAACTTTAGAGCCTGTTGCCTATGTATACTTGATTCCTGTTAAATTTGTCCTCTGTTTTTGAGGCTTCTTTGCTCACTGTATATATTGTCAGCACTCACATGGATGTTGGTCTTGTTTGAAATAGATGCACAATAAGAATTTTTGTACTTTGACATTGTCTCACTATTGTTTTCTTAGATATTACTAGCAATTGAGTACATACTATACTTTCCCCAGCCTCCAGGTACTAGCTGGAGATTCCTGCTATTACAACTGATCTCCAGCCGATAGAAATCAGTTCCCCTGGAGAAAATGGCCGCTTTGGCAATTGGACTCTATGGCATTGAAGTCCCTCCCCTCCCCAAACCCCGCCTTCCTCAGGCTCTGCCCCAAAAACCTCCCGCCGGTGGTGAAGAGGGACCTGGCAACCCTAAGGAGAAGGAATCTGGCAGTAGAAAACAGAAAGCCAAAAATTAGAGAAGATACAGTACCTCTTTCCTCATCCTTCTGCATTAATTTCCTGTTAGGCATCATAGTCTGTGTAGCTTAGGGTTGCCAGGTCCCTCTTCACCACCAGCGGGAGGTTTTTGGGGCAGAGCCTGAGGATATTGAAAGTGTCAGTAAGCCTGTGGACAGGAATGAGCCTGTGGATATTGTGTATTTGGATTTCCAAAAAGCTTTTGACAAAGTCCCCCACCAAAGACTGCTAAGCAAACTTCATAGTCATGGGATAAGAGGACAAGTCCTCTTATGGATTGAGAGCTGGCTGAAAAATAGGAAGCGGAGAGTAGGAATCAATGGTCAGTTCTCACAATGGTGGGATGTGAGCAGTGGGGTGCCTCAGGGATCTGTGTTGGGACCGGTGCTTTTCAACCTGTTCATCAATGACCTGGAGATGGGGTTAAACAGTGAAGTAGCCAAGTTTGCAGATGACACCAAATTATTTAGGGTGGTTAAAACAAAATCGGACTGTGAAAAGCTCCAGAAGGATCTCTGCATACTGGAAGAATGGGCATTAAAATGGCAAATGAGATTCAACGTAAGTGTAAAGTGATGCATATTGGGGCAAAAAATCCCAACTTCACATATACGCTGATGGGATCTGTGCTGGCAGCGAAAGGCCAAGAAAGGGATCTTGGGGTGGTAGTGGATAGCTCAATGAAGATGTCAACCCAGTGTGCGGCTGCTGTAAAAAGGGCAAATTCCATGCTGGCTATAATTAGACGAGGAATAGAGAATAAAACTGCTGCTATCATCCTGCCCTTGTACAAATCTATGGTGAGACCACACTTGGAATACTGTGTACAGTTCTGGTCACCACACCTAAAAAAGGATATTACAGAGCTTGAGAAGGTGCAGAAAAGAGCAACCAAAATGATTAAGGGACTAGAGCAACTGTCCTATGGGGAGCGGTTAAGATGCTTAGGGCTGTTTAGCTTGGAAAGAAGGCGGCTGAGGGGAGACATGATAGAGGTCCATAAAATTATGCATGGTTTGGAGAGAGTGGACAGGGAGAAGTTTTTCTCCCTCTCCCATAATACTAGAACACGGGGTCATCTGCTAAAGCTGGAGGGCGAGAGATTCAAAACAGATAAAAGGAAGTATTTTTTCACACAACGCACAGTTAAATTGTGAAACTCCCTGCCCCAGGATGTGGTGATGGCTGCCAGCTTGGAGGGCTTTAAGAGGGGAGTGGACATATTCATGGAGGAGAGGGGTATTCATGGCTTGTTAGTTAGAATGGATATTAGTCATGCTGCATACCTATTCTCTCTAGTATCAGAGGAGCATGCCTATTATTTTGAGTGCGGTGGAACAAAAACAGGATGGTGCTGCTGCACTCGTCTTGTTAGTGGCTTCCAAGAGGCACCTGGTTGGCCACTGTGTGAACAGACTGCTGGACTTGATGGGCCTTGGTCTGATCCAGCAGGGCCTTTCTTATGTTCTTATGAGGGCCATTTTCTCCAGGTGAACAGATCGCTATCAGCTGGAGATCAGTTGTAATAGCAGAAGATCTCCAGCTAGTACCTAGAGGTTGGCAACCCTAGTGTGGCTTCGGTAGGTAGGTAGGTAGGAAGGAAGGAAGGAAGGAAGGAAGGAAGGAAGGAAGGAACCATGAAGGGAAAATGCTAAACATTGTTAGTATCATTGGTTCTCGTAGGTTATCCGGGCTGTGTAACCGTGGTCTCGGTATTTTCTTTCCTGACGTTTCGCCAGCAGCTGTGGCCGGCATCTTCAGAGGAGTAACACTGAAGGACAGTGTCTCTCAGTGTCAAGTGTGTAGGAAGAGTAATATATAGTCAGAAAGGGGTTGGGTTTGAGCTGAATCATTGTCCTGAAAAAAGTAACAAAGGTAATGTGCTAATCATTGTCCTGTAAGTATCAAGATAATGTGCTAATGAGGGTGTGGTATGTTAATATGGAACCATTGTATCCTGAAGTGATCTGTTAATGTGTGAAATCCAAAGCTAATCTGCATGGCTATTGTTGACTGTAGTCTTTGTTAGTCTGGAGGTTTTCAAGACAGGAAGCCAAGCCTTATTCATTCTTAAACTCTCTTCTTTTCTGTTAAAGTTGTGCTGATGTTTATGAATTTCAATGGCTTCTCTGTGCAATCTGACAAAATAGTTGGTAGAATTGTCCAGTCTTTCAGTGTCTTGGAATAAGACCCTGTGTTCTGTTTGTGTCAGTCCATGTTCAGCTACTGCTGATTTCTCAGGTTGATTTCTGAAGATGCCGGCCACAGCTGCTGGCGAAACGTCAGGAAAGAAAATACCAAGACCACGGTTACACAGCCTGGATAACCTACGAGAACCAATGAACTCTGACCATGAAAGCCTTCGACAATATTGTTAGTATCATATACACTTTGACCCTTTGTGACTGAAAAACCAGTACCTAGAATTCCACAATCTCCCCTGAGACAGATGAATGACTGTTATATGCTAGCACTCACAATGATTCCCAAACAGGAAACACTGTATAAATATAATGTAAAAAGACCCTGGGTACTTTTGATGAGTCTTATCATTATTGGATGATTGCATTTTAAAAGCTAAATGAATAAATAATAGTAGAATAGTGTATCCTATTATCCTTCCCTCCATGTAATTGAAACAACAATTGCAAGCTTAACTGGTGATTAAGAGGGGCAGCCCCTGTGCCACCGCAGAGAGGATTTTTTTTATCTGATGTAAAAGATAAATCAACCGTAAACTGATTTTTAAAATTGGATTGTGCGCCTCCCCCAGGGCAGGTTGACCTATATCCCAGGGGAAGAATCAAAGTCCATGATAGTTTCTGTGTAAATCTTGATGGGTCAGGAAGTGGAATGCTGAATTCACACACACAACTTGTACAATGCAGGTTCAAGGACAAGGCCCCACAGTCACATCACAGCTCCCATGATTCACAGTACCTGTATTAGCCCTTAAAAGCTCTGGTTTATCTGATGATTATGAGTAATTGCAATTTTTTAATGCTGTCAAGTCACAGCTGACATATGGTGATCCCAGAGGGTTTCCAAGGCAAGAGACATTCAGAGGTGTTTTGCTATTGCCTGGATTTCCTTTTGGTGGTCTCCCATCCAAGTACTAACGAAGGCTGACCATGCTTAGCATCCAAGAGCTGATGAGATCAGGCTAGCCTGGGCTATCCAGATCAAGGCAAATCATTGTCTGCTGTCAAGTTGCAACGGACTCATGGGAACCCCAGGACCATGGTGTTTTCAAGGCAAGCAATGGGCATAGGTGGTTTTCCATTGCCTTCAATGATATACTGTTAAGTATAGGATAAAAGTAAGTCATTTAACCTTTTATTAACTCTTATTACAACTGAAGTCTGAAATGGTGTCATTGGGTCACATAATGTGGATCTGTTCCATTAACGGTGCTGCTATCCTCTGGCACAAGGAGCCTTCTGGTGCAAGAAGAGTCCCTAGTGTCAGGAGAAGACTCCTTGCAGCAGAGGAAAGTGCTAGCATTAGTGGAATGGATCCACAGGATTCAGGCCCCTGAATATAAGCAGCTTTGTCATCTTCATAAAGTAGCAGTGTACTTTTTTGTGTGTGTGGAGATCATAAGGATCATCATAACTCCCTCCGTTTTGTCCAAAGATGCTTGTTTTCAATATGTTTTGTTTAACACATATCATGTCCTTGACTATTTACTTTAGGATAAATCAAACTAACAGTCTTGGTAATTCTTGTAGATAATTTGAGTTGTGTGTTGGTCACTGCTGGACACTTAAAGAGCCCTGGTTACAAAATGTAACAAGGCCATTCAACTACCTGATCCTTTCTTGCTGTCACTCTTCCCTACATAGACTCGAACAATAATATAGTTCTGCGCAATTAATTACATGGTCCAACACTTTTCAACTGAAGTGCTCAGTTTCAACAGGTGACATGTTCCTCTGAAGAAAACATTACAAAATAGAAAGAAAATGAAGATGTAAGATGATCCAGAGGTCATCCAGTTCAACCTTCTCCTACAACAATATCAATAACAAAATCATTCTGAAGAAATGTTTGCCCAGCAGCCTCCTATGGCAGGTTCACCATCACAACCTTTTTCATTGACTAAACGTGATCTTACTAATACTCATTTTTGCCCCATGATGCTCTGCAGCTGTAGCCCATTAGAAGCCTACAGCCAAGAAACTGGCTTGGTATTTCAAATCAACATGTGAAATTTGCCCCAACAAGGAATTTGCCCCACCACCCCACACCACCACCCCTTGGCCCTATGGGTTCTTTTAATAGAATCCTCCCCCCTCCCCAGTCAGCTGTCCTTTCCTCAGTTCCATCTCCGTGCTACCCTGCTTCCCCAAAGACCACTGATACCTCCAGCAACTCTTTCTTCTGTATCCTGTATCACACGAACACACAAAGCTGCCTTATACTGAATCAGACCCTTGGTCCATCAAAGTCAGTATTATCTACTCAGACCGGCAGCGGCTCTCCAGGGTCTCAGGCAGGGGTCTTTCACATCACCTACTTGCCTAGTCCCTTTTACTGGAGATGCCGGGGATTGAACCTGGGACCTTCTACATGCCAAGCAGATGCTCTACCACTGAGCCACGACCCACCCACCGACCCACACACACTCTGCCCTGGTGCTTCAGCCACCCTCCCTGTGGAATCCTGTTCATTCTGGGGCCACTTGTCATACTGCTTTCCAGACTTCAAATTGTCTCGCACAGAATCTCCTATCATCAAGCTTTATTTCAGGTATTAATCTCAGATACACAATATTGCTTTCCCTTGAAAACCCTAGAATGCAAACATTTTGTTATTGCTCATTCCCTGATCAATTGTAATGTCACAAAATGTTGCAAATACTCCATCAGCTCAGTAAATTGTTGTCAAAGCCTCCCTAATACAAGCACATATAGATTGCACTCTGAACAGTACAAATTATTGTTTTAAAATTGGAAGAACTTCGAGGTACATTATGAGGATGATTGCTTTTTCATTTCTTTCAAGTGACAAAACAAATGTGCACTAGCACTTGGTTAAACATTTAACACTTGTTTTGCTCTATTGTCCAGCATTCTTAGAAACACATTCCAAAATTGCACCTCAAAATGTATATAAAGATCTCATAACTCAGCTACTTATATATGTTCTGTTCAGATTAATTAGCGCTTACTTAGAATCCTGGCCAGCACTAGAATATGAACAGTAGCTGTTTGGCTCACAGCATCATTTAATTTATCTATTTATTAGAATTTTATACCTCACCTTTTTATTAAGAAGTAAATATTTAAGGTAGTTTACAATATTAAAATCCAAATAAAATGGTTTAAAATAGATAGCAGCCATTAAAATCTTACAAACACTAGGGAAAGATGTAACTAAAAAGGCCTTCCAGATTAAAAAAAATATATAAGTCTTCTATAGACACCAGAAGACCCCTGAAGAGGGACTCCTCAGCGGTGCAGAGAGGATGGGGTTGCCAACCTTGAGGTGGGTCTTGGAGATCTCCTGGAATTACAACTGATCTTCAGACTACCAAGGTCTGTTCCCCTAGAGAAAATTTCCTCATTGGAGGGTGGGCTCTATGGCATTTTATCCTTCTGAGGTCCCAACCCCTTCCTATGTCTCACTCACCCCAGGCTCCATGACCAAATCTCTGGGAACTTCCCAACCCAGAGTTGGCAGCCCTAGGAGCAAGTTTTAGAGTAGAGACAGTTGCCAAGTAAGCCTCCATCCAGGTTTCCTCCAATTGGATTTCTCTGGCAGTGGGTTCCCACAATAAGGCTTCCTGGGGTGACCTCAAAACATGAGCTGCTCTCTACAGGTAGAGGCGGTCCACCATCTATCAAGCCATTTAGGTCCTGAAAAGTTAACACCAGCACTTTGTATAGAGTTTAAAAGCACACTGGCAGACAATCTAATTCATACAACATGCAAATAACATTCTTGCTGTGGCCACCCTCTGGTCAGAGGCAATCTGCAGAAGCAGCAGATTGTTCTGACCTTCAATACCTACATAGGCAATGTGGCTGCAGCAGTATGCTTGAAGCTTTTAGAATCAGTTCTAGCAAATTCTGAGCCATGCTTTCAAATGCTGCTATGCTACTATCACACAGACTGCTTTTTCTGACTGCAGCTGAAGTCTATAAAAGCTTAGGGGGGTTTCAATGCAGTGTTCATAGCATATGCTACAGTGTTCATTGCATTCTTTGCTAATTTTGCACATAGCCTGTTCATGCCAAACAGGCATGGATTTTCTTTCCGTTGTTTGTTTGTGTGCAATATACTATTTTACTGCACTGTTTCTCTTGCTTTGTAATCATGCTTTATTGTATGTATATATACATTAGTGCCATGTTCTTTGATTTTGTAATCCAGTTTTATTGCATTGCCTTTTGTATTATACCCTTCTTAATTGTGTAATCTGCCAGAAATCTCAGTATGAAAGACAGGCTTAAAATTAAGTAAGTAAGTAAGTAAATAGTTTCTCTGGTTGTAGATTCAATTAAAATAACTCTACCGCATGCATTGGATCAGTAGTGGTACTGCAGCACTTAAAAGCACCCTTTGGGCATTTAACACTCTGTTCCTAAAACTGCTGGACTGGACTCAACTCATTATCCATTGCACAATATGTTTAAAAGACAAGTTGTGGACATGGGCTTGATCTGGTGCATAATTTGGATACTATATACAACAGCTCCTCTTTGTTCCCAGCTTCTTTATCGCCCAGATTTTCTCATAGAAAAGGAAAGACAACAAGCCCCTTACATAACAGAGGGGGAAATGTCCCCATCAAAAGCCAGGAACTAGCAACAATGATGGCTCCCATGGTTTTTGCTACAAGGTACACCCAATATAATAGCCAGTGTTGTGCTATAAATAAAACATCAGAGTTCAACATGGGAGACCTGGTTTCAAATCCCCACCCCTCAAAAATAAAACTTTTGTAGCTCACATTAGGGAAGACACTGTCTCTCAGCTTAACCTGCTGTAACAGACAGCTGCAATTCAAGGAGTTTTTCAGTTTTTGGATCAGAACAGGATCCACAACCAGTTACATAAGAAAAATAGCTCTAATGTTTATAGAGTGATTCCTAACAGTTTAGTGGGAGATAGCTCTGGTGAAAAGAGTGATCCCAGGCCAATTTAAGAAAGAAACTGGGGGAATGGGTTAATGTTCCTAACTCCTACTAGTAAAGAAACACTGTGAAAAAGAAACTTAAGTTCAAAAAACAAACCAGAGACACCTGCCCAGCTGCCCATCTCTTGCATTTCTACTCCGGTTAATTCTACCTCTTCACATGGCTATGATGCCACAGTACCAATTGTAAAGGTGTCATTGGATTTTGGGGTTTAAGAGTGCAATCCTGAAGGGGGAGGAGATCCATGGCTGCTGCGGAGACAAAAGAACTCTTTTAAAAAATAAAAATAAAGAAAAATGGGGGAAATATGAAAACAGCGAGGCTGCACTACCAGAAAAGGTGGCACAGTCCTTGCCTCCTGTGACAGCCATTTTGTGGCTGCATCCACCATGCTGTGCCAGAATTCCAGAGGTGCCCAGAGGCTGAAAAGGGGTGTGGACCCCTGTTCTAAGCTTTTGAGAATGTTTTTCCTTTCTGCATTCATAAAACATGTCTCCATCTCTTTCTGACTCTGTCAGGGGTGTTCCAGAAAAGAAATGAATAAATCAACATGAATGTAATGGTGTTTGTCCAACAGCCTCTCTAGAGTATAAAGAGACTTCAGAGACTGGGATGGAGGGGGTGTAAATTTGCACAGGAGGAGAGCAGAAGACCATGCTCTGGAATGATGCCTTATAGCAGGGCACTATCCATTCCATTGGCTTTTATTGCACATCAAGTTTGAGCATTAATATTTCATTTATTCTGTTCCATGAGCACATTCTCACTGATATGCACTTTAATAAAACATGAGGCCATGTTTTTTGGCATCTCCTTGGTTGCCTCCTGAACAGGCCCCATCACAGTTTCATTAAGCAGAACAAACACGTTGGGTTCATATCCTTAATAGCATTGTTCTGAGGGAGCTGCATATACCTTGTAATTTAACAGTGAGAGGTATTCCTAGTGGGTGTGTTAGAATAGAAAGATGCGTGCAATCAACAAGAAAGGCTCAAAAATATGTAGCCTAAAAGGTAAAAGGAGGATTCTATTTCTGTCTCTCCCAGGAACATTGGCCTAATTGTTGATCCAATCCATTCTCCTTTTCACAGTACAGGCCAAAAACAAGAGCAAACTTTTGAGGGGCCATGGGACAGTAATGCACTGAACTACCTCTACTTCATCTAAGGTCAGAGGTCAGCTAGAGCCTTGGGGAGGGGTTGTGGCTCAGTGGCAGAGCATCTGCTTGGCATGCAGAAGGTCCCAGGTTCAATCCCTGGCACCTCCAGTTAAAGAGACCAAGCAAGTAGGTGATGTGAAAGACCTCAGCCTGAGACCCTGAGAGCCGCTGCCAGGCTGAGCAGACAATACTGACTTTGATGGACCAAGGGCCTGATTCAGTATAAAGCAGCTTCATGTGTTCAAGGATGTCCAAGGTTTTGATCTGTAGTTATTATCCCATCTCAATACCTCTTTTTTGTAATTACAGTAGATCCCAGGCCAAACAACTTCGTCAAACACACCCACCCCTTAGTCACTATTTTTGGTCCCTCTCAGGTCATTTGCCCTGAATTGTGAAGTCCACACACTTAGGCATAGCAAGCAAAGTACCCCTAATTCTTAGGCAGTTTTAAATTTACTCAAAGTAAGATTCATCCACTAACGTTCCAAAGAAATCAAACTGAACTGAACTAAATGATTGTTATTTCAAATCACATGGACGAGTCTCTGAAGGATGAGCTTGCTGTCTCTTCAGGCCTTACTTCTCCAGTGATCAGTTAGTTGCTGGTGATTACATGAATGTTATGCATTAATCTTTCTGTAGTACTGTAGTCCTGCAGGTATTTTATATTTCCACTATATCATTCTAAGTGTAGCTGCCCTGTTTGGAAGCTTCAACTGATGAGAAACATGGTAAGGTTTGTGTGTTTTTTTCTAAATGAATGATAAAATGAAATAAAAAACGTATTTCATTTTTGAGGCAAGTAAATTTGTGCAACTTCTTCCCTTCTTGGATAATGGGCATCTAAGAACCATCTATAAAGTAAGGTAAAGGTAAAGGTCCCCTGTGCAAGCACCAGGTCATTCCTGACCCATGGGGTGATGTCACATCCCGACGTTTGCTAGGCAGACTTTGTTTACAGGGTGGTTTGCCAGTGCCTTCCCCAGTCATCTTCCTTTTACCCCCAGCAAGATGGGTACTCATTTTACTGACCTTGGAAGGATGGAAGGCTGAGTCAACCTTGACCCGGCTACCTGAAACCAACTTCCGTTGGGATCGAACTCAGGCGAGCAGAGATTGGGCTGCAGTACTGCAGCTTACCACTTTGCGCCACGGGGCTCCTCAATCTATAAAGTAGGCCTTCTTTTTTGGACAACCGAGTAATCTCCATACCTGATGCTACAATCTCCCCCATACTTCTTCCCCTCTCTTCAGAGAAGGATTTCCTTTGAGATCTTTTCTGCAACATACATTGAACACACACTGAAGATTATTTATTACAGATTAATTACCCCTTTTCATTAATTGCACCCAGTGGCCACAAAGCAATTTGGGTAATTAAAGAGGTATTTTAATAATTCCAGTGCAGGTTTATGGATGTTGTGGGGAAGGCAATGCTGAAGAAGAAAAAGAGAGCAGCAGATAAGAGAAGAGTAGGGATAGAAGGGAAAGGGGAAAGAAAGACAGAGATAGACAGAGAAGATAAAAAGAGGGAAAGAAAGGTAGATGGGCCTAGGGAGCAAGACAATATGCAGACAACAAGAATGAAAAAGTGGTACATAGAAAGGGTGTGTATATGTTAAAAAGAAGAAAGTGATAAATGTGGATATAAGGTAGAATGGGTCCTGGGTCTGGAAAGGTTAAATCACTGAGTATATGGGATGGATTTTGCTGGCCGTCAAATCAGCACTTTGGTTTGTTTGTTTCTGTCACAGCCACTGAGCCACCAAGGACCAAGGTCAGCACTAACTGATTCTTAACACCCCCCGCATTAGCTGATATGGCAACTTACAAAGGCAAGAATTATAAAATCTCAAGAGGGGTGCTTTTAGGCATAGGATTGTCACAGTCAGGTATGCTCATCTCCTGGAGTTTTATAATTACACCTAGATTGATTACTTTCTAGGGAGGGGCAAGGAGAAACTTTTGCATTAAAGCCTTGATGGAGAATGATTAGTAAGTGAATTAAAAGGCAAGGATTCCATTTTATTTCACAATAATAAAGGCATCACATATAAAATATCCTAAAATTACTAGCCAACTAAATTTAGAGCTCTGTTAGGATGAGAAATGAAAGGTAAAATGAAGGGGGGAAAAACCTTAGAGAAGCTACGAGACAAAGAGGAACATTATCCAAGAAAAGAGATGGAAACATAATTAACAACCCAGCATTATGTCAAAAAATGTACAATTGAAATGGGAGACAAAATTGAGTGAAATGGTATATCTAGCTCCAGTTTATTTTGGTTTTATAAATCAACACTTTCAGAAATTATGCAGACCTAGCTAAGGACAGGAGACTGCTTTGTATTGAGGTGGGGTTGATAAGCAACTTAATGGTACTTAACCATTGTTTCTAGAATACTCAAGTAAAAGGTCTTCCACTCCCACAGTAGCAGCAGTTGATTTCCTGGATCACTACCCACTATGTAGGGCTGCCAACTCCAGTCTGGGAAATTCCTGGGGATTTGGGGCTGTGCCTGTGGAGGCAGGTATTTGAGTAGGGATTTCACCTAGAATCTATGTTATACCACAGAAGCTGCCTGTGTCTCTAGGGGAACTGATCTATGTAGTCAGTTGTTATTCAATGAGAACAAGCCCCACCCAGAGGCTTGCAATCCTAAATTATGTGCTTGATCAAATAAACTGAAAAGGCACTAGTTGTTATTTTACAGGTGATAAGAAATATGAATTATGAGAATCATTTTCTGGGCTAAAACAAGCTGTCGAGGATGCTGGAATTCCATACATATGGGTGAGGACGCACACAAAACACGTGGAGCCACTGTACCCCTCATTCCTTCTCTGTCCCATAATGGGATCTATTTGTGGCAAAGCATTAAGACTGCATCATCCAGCATACTTAAAGATCACTTAATCTGAGGAACATTTAGTCATTTCCCCTCTGCTCCATGTTCCCAATGAAGATCAACTTCCCCTATGACAACTAGTCATACTGAGAACTTCAACATCAATGTGACCACAAGGTGAACTTACTTTAATCAAACTTCCATGCTTACATGTGAAGCAAGCTGCTTATCAGTTCACCCATTCTTTACTCTTGTTGCAGGTAGATGTATCCTTTAAACCAGGGCTTCTTAAACTTTTTCCACTCGCGACCCCTTTTCGCCAGAGGCACATTAGATACATGGCCTGCTTTTTCACTTTTGAAATAAGTGGCATTTATTCATGATGTGATTGCAAGACCTGACTGCAAAATTCTCTAGGGCCTTGGGCAGACAACAAGGGCACACAGATACATCTCAGTAGTATCACTCAACTAAAATATCTCAGGGTTTTTGTTCCCTTTAACCATTGGAGGCAGAGGTGACAACAGACAAGTGGTGGAGAAGTGGCAGATGTAAGGAAGCAGTCTCATCATGCACACAGAAATATCCAAAATCATTTGGACACATCTAAAGAAGCTCAGCAAACTAATGACTCTATGATCAGGACCAGCAAATGGGATGCAAAGCTCCACCAGTGGGTCACTGAGCATGAGTACCTCCCTCCCCTCCAGCGATACTAGCTCTGCTAGGGAAAAAGACAGAAACCTGTGTTGTTTTCCCATTTATTAGAAGATCAGGGGTGGTGGCAATTTTCTATTAGGAACACAGCACATGGTGGAAGAATTAAACCCACACAGACATACATGATACCCACACACAGCCCCAATCCAAACTGTATATCCTTGTGCTAGAACATTTATTTCCAACATCCCATTTTCTATGGGGATGGACATTTTCTCCATTTACTGACTGAAGTCAGCAAGGCAGCAGGCCAACAAGTAATGACCTTAGTAGACTTTTGCAAACCCACTTTTCCCCACCAAGGGTGATTTTATGCAATGGATTATAGCCCTTATGACCTTTAGTAGTAGCCACTCCAATAAGACAGATCAAGGGCCATCTGCTCCAGTTCCCTCTGTTGTATCCGCTATTAGGCTGTGCCTTTCTTTCTAGACCACCTTCCTGCCCTGTGGATCAGTGATTAGACAATTGCCTTGGGATCCATACGGACTTTTAAGAACATTGTCTTGCCACCGAAGCTCCAGTCTTTGGCTGTTGCCCTCTAGCCATACAGTTAAGAACATAAGAACATAAGAAAAGCCCTGCTGGATCAGACCAAGGCCCATCAAGTCCAGCAGTCTGTTCACACAGTGGCCAACCAGGTGCCCCTAGGAAGCCCCCAAACAAGACGACTGCAGCAGCACCATCCTGCCTGTGTTCCACAGCACCCAAAATAATAGGCATGCTCCTCTGATGCTAGAGAGAATAGGTATGCATCATGACTAGTATCCATTTTAACTGGTAGCCATGAACTGGTAGCCCTTTCCTCCATGAACATGTCCACTCCCCTCTTAAAGCCTTCCAAGTTGGCAGCCATCACCATATCCTGGGGCAGGGAGTTCCACAATTTAACTATGTGTTGTGTGAAAAAATACTTCCTTTTATCTGTTTTGAATCTCTCACCCTCCAGCTTCAGCAGATGACTAGTATTAGTTCTAGTATTATGGGAGAGGGAGAAAAAGAGGGAGTTGCTTATTTTTATTTTTTTAGAAACTGTTTCTGAAGAAATTATAATGAAACTAATTTTAGAGAGAAAAGACCTTTCAGAGAGGGCTATTACCTTCTCAAAAGAAAATTGGTCTGTGGATCATAAATCCAGCATCCTATAGCTGTGTACTATGCACAGCACATTCAATTTTTAATATTTTTATATAAAAACATGATGGTGCATATTTTCTGATTCTTCTCCTTACGGGATAGAGAGGGGAGGGTATGGGCACGGGGCAGCTACTGGCTGCCTTTTGTCTAGCAGCTGCAGTAACTGTACCTCTGAAATGTGTCACATTCCAACAGAAGAGCTGGTGATTTTCTGTACTTTTATGTATTACCTTGATGGCAGTGTGGAAGATGCAAGGTCAGCACTTAGTACGGACACCGAGGGGCTATTGCATTGCTAAAGAACTGCAGCAAGTGAAAAATAAGCACCAGAGGTGGTTGCTTATGTGAACAATAAAATGGTTTTATAACAGCAAAGTCAGATTCTTGAAAAACAGATCCTTGGAATGATAAACAGGTTAACCCGAGTCTCCCGCTAAGCATCAGCTTGAGCCTCGAGAGCAGGGTAAGGCTATGCACGCATTAGGGATAAATATTTATAACATTCTAGTGCTATGAACTACCAATCAGAACCACACCTCCTCCAAATTACAGGCAGCACAGATGCACATTTCGAAACAAAGGGATTGGCTTGAATAAGTCATAGCCAAGAACAGGCCAAATATATCAAAATGACTAACTCGAATGTTCACGCTAGCAGTGAGATATTCATCAATTAAAGAAACAGTCAACATTTTAAAACGTGGATTTTAATCCAAGATGTCATCTGTTAAAAAGTTTAGTGCTCAAAACATTGTTGTAAGCAAGCAACAATCATTTCGCAAAAGAAATAGATAATTTTCAAACAGCTGCAGAATGTCCTTCTCAAAATTCTTCAGCATTTAATTGGCTGATTCATTGTTTTAAAAGTGAGTCAGCTGGACTAAAATTAACAGCCTTGCTAAATGTACATCACACTCTCACCTGTTTTCAGGCTTACCGTACTAGGTATATTTTGTCATAAAACCACATTTCTCTGCATTGTAAGCTTGTAATATGTCTTTATTGCCTGTATTAGTGTGTTCTCTTATTCTGCTGGTTCTGTTTATTGTAGTGTTTCTTACTGCATTGTTTTTAGTTACAATCTACCTTGAGTCTCAGCAAGAAAGGAGGGCTATAAATAAAGTAGATAAATGAATTAAAATTCTTCTCTTATTACTTACTTATGTGGCTAATGAGGAAGTGTCAAAATTCCATAGGAGATCAGCAATGGTCTTATATACTGTATGTATGTTTGTCTCAATAGGCTTGGATCATTTTCCCAGTAAATACTGGCAATCATCGTAATATGTTGTTGGTATACAATAATAATTGAACACTGATATTTTCTGATATTCAGAATATCACTGTGAAATGTTTACTTTGCTTCATAACATCACTTCGTAGTCAAAACTGATTGGTTATGCATTGGATCAGGTGAATAAAGTTGGCTATGTGACACCATCTTTGCCTATAAGCTCCCTGATTAATTGGGACTTCTTCGGGAGAATACTCTCTCCTTTTTTATGGCAAAAAGTTAATATCTGGGAAAGGAGTAATTAACAATAAGAAAATAAATTGCATACAGTTTTTGTAAGCCACAGCCTTCTCCTTTGGCCACTAAATGTCCATTTGGCACAGTCCTAGTAAAAAAAACCATAATGACAAGCTGGAATGGAAGGAAGGCAGTAGCACTGGCAGCTTCTACCATGGCCCTTGGTTAACTGCAAGCCTGCAGTGAGGTCTCCATGCTTTTAAATAGGATTTTTACATGACAATCCCAAACAGGGCTACACCCTTTCAGACTAAAAGTATTTCAATGGATTTAGATGGGTGTAATTCTGCTCATGACCTGAGTTTGATCCCGACGGAATTCGGTTTCAGGTAGCCAGCTCAAGGTTGACTCAGCCTTCCATCCCTTCGAGGTCGGTAAAATGAGTACCCAGCTTGCTGGGGGTAAAGTGTAGATAACTGGGGAAGGCAAACATTGAGATGTGACATCATCCCATGGGTCAGTAATGCACAGTAATGGACTACCTTTACCTTTAATTCTGTTAGGGGTTCACTTAAGCTGGCTGTGACTTGATGGCACTTTCTACCCCCAATGAAGATGACCAAAATAACTCAGGAAGTGGGCAGCTGCTTCTGCCCTTGCCGGTTACCCAAACTGCACACTGTCTCTGATAATGCTGCTGCTTTACCAAAAAAAGAAAAAGAAAAAAAATGATATCACATTTTAAAGTCACATTTTGTTAAGATCAAATGATTTCACTTCTCTGTAAAAAAAATCTACAGGTGTATTCCCATCCAGCTGTGCTGACTTTTTACTTAATTTCTCGGTTTTAAAACTTCGCCGCCGTCACCTCCATGTGAAATAGTTCTTCCGGTGGACAGTTAAAAAAAAAGTTTTAGATAGCCTTCCAATGTCTTGTGTGCTGAAGATTGATTAATTCTGTGACTCTGCATTTCCCCTCTTTCCTTCAATGCTCCTTTTACCTTGTTGTCCTTTAACACTCACTGCTGATTTAGCTGACTACCTGATTCATCTCAGCAGCAGCATCGTAAGAAGGGCTGCTTAAAGGCATGGTCTTACTGAATTCAGAGGGTTTACTCTCTAGTAAGGGTGTTTAAGACAGCACTCAAAGATATTTTAAATCATTTTAAAAGAGAGAGAATTTCCTTAGGAGGAGAATAAAGCTACAAACTTTAAAATCAGCCTCCTGTGTCACAGCTTCCCAAGTCATCACCAGTTTCAACACATCTGCGGAGGTGTGTGCTCAGTTTTGGAAGTGACTAATCAATTATTTTCCCAATAGAAAAAAGTTGCTGTTTGTTTGCATTTGAAGATAGAGGGGAAAAAAGCAGAAACTGTGGAAGACAGCAGCACAGCAAAACACACGGCAGGCAACTGCATGTGGTAGAAACCCTTTGATTGCCAAAGAGACATTCAAAGCTTACTCAGGGCCTAATCTTCAAACAAACACCACACTTTAGGGCAGGGGTGGGGAACGTCAGGCCCGGGGGCCGTTTAAGGCCCGCGGAATCATTTGGTCTGGCCCTTCGTGGGTCCTGGCAGATCTCTAGCTCAGAAGGATCTAAGACTGATGATCCGCCCAGGACAGGAATAGCCTCTATTCAAGGCAGATGTGAGTTTGTTTTGCCAAAAAAAGGAACCTTTTCCCCCCTTGCAGAAGAGTCAATAGCTATGGAGCTGCTAGGACTGCCCAAGAAACTGTGTTAACCCTTTCCCACCCTCTTGGAATGTATTCCCTCTGTACTACAAGAGGGTTGGGGGTGGAAGTGGCGACAATGGAAGGGTTAAAGGAGGCAGGGCCAGAATGCGTGTGTGTGGGGGGGGAGTTCTTAGCCAGTGTGTCCTCATTTCATCCTTGCAGGCGGAGGTAGCAGGAGCCGGCTGTAGAATCCGGCCCTGACCATGTGGGGCAGGAGCAACTCTGGCGTGTAACTGGACGGCTACGCCCAGCTGGTGCAACAGACCATCCTGTGCCACCAGGTAGGTGAGTGCACCACTGGTTGAATGCCTGCCTGCTTGCCCATGCTGGGGGGGTCATCTGGGGCAGCTGCCTGCTTGGGGCTTGGTTGGCTAATTTTTAAGTTGATAATTTTGTATGGCCCATGAATGATGTTATAAATATCCAAATGGTCCTTGGCAGAAAAAGGTACCCCACCCCTGCTTTAGGGGGATGACAAATTCATTAGACAAAAAGCTTCATATATGTTCTCCCCACTCTCAGCTGCCTCCTTCATTGTCCTAGTAAAGGTGAAGGAAACCTGGAGGGTTGCCGAGTCCTACACAAAGAGCAGCTTAAAAGAATACAATATAGTTAGAATGGGTCCAGATTCCAAGGGAATTACCTGAAGGCACATGATGCAGCGATATTGCTGAAGCTGAGAAGGTCTGGGTCTGGTTAGTGCTTGAACAGGAAGCTGCCTGGGAACTCTATCTATGCTGGCATGAGTTCCACAGTTGGGACGTAAAACGAAAACGGTTTGTAGCGTTTGCCAAATAGGGACCCTACCTATTCTGCCCTTCTGCCTTTACCAAGCACATCAAATTATCCAAGCTGCTCTATTTCAGATGAAAACCATTCCTTTTGGACCCTTCTAAAAAGAAAATCCCAGAAATCTTTTGTATGAAAACTCCAGAATTCAGAAAATGTCAACCAAACCCATTGACTGCCAGGCTAATAATCTGTAAAATACCATCTGTAGTTGAGAAGCAAACAGCTGCTCCTCATTTTGTATCCTTGAAGCTGTCCTTCTTTGGATAAAGATTAACCCCCATCTGCTCTTGTTTTCGATGGTGAGAACCCTTGGAAACATAGGCTTTTTATGCAGGGATGTTTGCCCGCGGTCACCCCTGCCCATTGTTTCGAGGCTTCCTTTTGATTATGCATGCCTTCTCCGCCTGTCAGAGGTCGCCTCACTCTCCCAGTGTGTTTTGCCCACATTGTTCAGATTCTGGCTAAAACAGCATCTGGAAAACTCAGGCAAATGCATGGGGAGAGCGAGGTGACCTCTGATGAGTGGAGAGATCATTCATCATCAAAAGGAAAGCCCAAAGCAGTCAGCAGATGTGACCGCAGGGAAACGACCCTGCATAAAAGGCCAAACTCATAATTGACTGCTCCCATAGGGCTGGCACCACAGGACAGACAGACACTTCAGTGGTTTGGAGCGGTGGATTCTGATCTGGAGAACCGGGTTTGATTCCTCACTCCTCCACATGAGCGGCGGAGGCTAGTCTGGTGAACTGGATTTGTTTCCCCACTCATCCACATGAAGCCAGCGGGGTGACCTTGGGCTAGTGACACTCTCTCAGCCCCACCTACCTCACAGGTTGTCTGTTGTGGGGAGGGGAAGGGAAGGTGATTGTAAGCCGGTTTGAGTCTCCCTTAAATGGCAGAGAAAGTCGGCATATAAAAACCAATTCTTCTTCTTCATTCAGGGGAGTGTATGCAGGCCCTGCCAATATCAGAAGGACTCCCTCCTTGCCATTACTTCATTACTGCCTCATCCTCACAGCTGAGACATTTAAGGCATACACTATGGTTATGATGCAGTTAACAACTTGTTTTCTTAGGTGTAGGGAAAACCAGCTATAAAAGTTACTTTTTTGTTTGCCTTCTGTAGAGGTGTCGTAAATGTGAAAAATGCAGATCTCAGCTAAACCAATTCCTGGAATGTTACCATTTTTCTCTCTCACCCTTAAGTACCAACCACTGTACTAATATAGTTTGCAGACAATTCCAATTTTCATACAAACTGTTTTTTCCTATAATTATGTCTGCTGATGCTACTGAGGAATTGTTCTTCTAAATGAGAATTATAGTTCCTCCGAACAATTAACATAGCTTCATATTGAAGGGCTGAAACTTAGAGGACGGCAGGGAGCTGTTCCTGTTGGCAGCAGAGGACAGGACTCGCAATAATGGGTTTAAATTGCAGGCAGAAAGGTACTAGCTGGATATTAGGAGGAAAAAATTACAGTAAGAGTTGAAAATAGTTTGCCCTAACCCACAGCAGTGGCACGGAGTGAGCTGGAAATATATTTTTAAACTTTATTTTGCCTAAAAATCTTTGTATTGTTTTGCTTCTAGCTGTTACAGGTTCTGAGTATAATTATTCAGGAATGGCTTGTCCACTTGGCTCTGGAATGGCTCACTTTCAGTCAATGAGAAGGCCCACCAGTTCCCGCTCCGATTGTTTCGAATTAGGTTAAGATGAAAACTAACCAAAAACATGGAAAATAAGGATGAGGCATCGGGTGCTGCTCACCTGCCTTATCTGGCTAGAGATGCTGAAGATCCATTCACAGCAGATAACACTGCTAGAGGCTATATAACAGGGGTAAAGTCAAGACTACAAGATGGAATTATCATAATGTCTGTCTTCCATTGCTTTAAGAAATCATAAGCAATCTTGGCATACCTTCCATGACCACAGGGGTGGTCACACCCATTTCTGTGTCTGAGCTGAGAAGAAAGAAAACTTTTCAGGAATTAGGACAGGTACCAGCGTTTCTGAGCTGGTAAGAAGCCATATTATCAGAGGAAAGAAAGAACACATCCCCAAGCACAGCAGAGGGAAGTGTGATTAACAAGCTGTCATCCAAGATACAAAAAAATAAGTATATTTATTACAAAAAGAAAAAAGATCAGTGTATATACATTTTGCAAGTACCCACTCTTCCTTTGAAAAAATTGTGACTATTAGAGAACAGTTTACTGGTAATTCTCAGGAAAGCTGTCTCTCCTAGTAAAATCCCTTAATCTGCCAGATGTTAGAAGCCATGCTATTTCTTTCCGCTGTGCTGTTTTTAAAGGGCTCAGCAGAAACTGCCATACTTAACAGGTCCAGAAGCAAAGGGTCAATATAGTTAAGGACTTCCAGAAGTGAACAGCAACCAGTAACATTACTAGTTATGAAAACACAACCGAGCTAAGATGAAAGAATTGGGGAGTGCCAAAACAAAGTAAAGAAAACTGGGGTTGACCATTGTTCATCCACTCAGCTACAATACCCATCTTTATGGCCACAGTTTTATATACTTTTCCCCAACATTTTGGTTTGAGGATTACTTTAACTTCTCAGAGGCAAAATGTTAGAGGTGATGCTGATACATTTGCCCAAATCAGGGTGGGAATCTCTGGTTCCCTAACCAAAAAAATCCCAACTTGTAAGGGCGTGAAACAGGGGTGTGTATTGGCCCCTTTACTGTTTAACTTGTATATAAACAATGTTGTAGAGAGTCTATCAGGCCTGCAATTTGTTCCACCCACATTGGGACAACAAAACATTTCAATCTTGTTATACACGGACGATATGGTCCTAATCTCCTTGACCAAAATAGGTCTGGGAAAATCATTACACCAATTGGAATTGTTCTATAAGGAAGAGGACCTTAACATCAATTTTGGGAAAACAAAAGTAATGGTTTTTAGGGAAAGACCCAAAACATCTTGGAACATTCTGGGAAACCCAATAGCTCAATGTAGCAAATTTAAATATCTTGGTGTGACATTTAAGGAGACTTTAAATTGGAAGGACCATTTGGCCACAGTGAAATCCTCAGCATTAAGGATAGTGGGGTCTATTCTGAGCTTTTATTACTCAAAAGGAGGGCATCTAATTGATCCAGCTTTGAAACTGTTTGAAGGTAAGGTCATCCCTCATCTCCTTTATGGAATTGAAGTGTGGGGGTGGAATGAGGATAACTTATGAAGCCTTGAAGTAATCCAAAACCAATTTCTAAGGTGCATTTTAGTTCTTCCTAGAGGGTCTCCAGCAGCCCTGATGAGAGCGGGACTGCCTTCTCTTAGGGCCCGGGCTCATTTAGCTGTTTTAAAATCTTGGAAGAGAACCAATTTACTTGGACCTAATTCATTATGTCACCAATCCTTTAGGTTATTGCTATCCAAAGATTCAAAGCACCAAGTATTTTTGAATAGTATTCTCTCAAGATACACCATCCTGGATGATCTTCTAGAAGTCTCAACTGATAACCACCAGCTTAGAGATTGGGTTTACAAGGCTGATGCTGTGATAGATCGTTTGACAATCTTAAAATCTAAAGCAGCGCCATGGTATAAACTCATTAAAAATGATCACTTTAGATCCCTCTACCTAGTTAATATAGTAAATACTAATATTAGAGCATCTTTTACTTCATTACGCTTCCAATCCATGCCAACGGCATTACTGGCTGGTAGATATTCTTGACTACCAAGGGAACAATGTGTCTGCATTTGTGGATCCTCAAAACTAGAAGACCTACCTCATTATATCCTATTTTGCCCCCTATATGATGGTCCTAGGGCCAAATTTTTAGCAGGAATATTATCTGTTATCATGGCATATTCAGATGAGGATAAAATCAAATTTCTGCTGTCTGACATTGATGCCCATGTAACACAGTCATAGGATTTCTTTGTTTGCCTTAGCAGCAAAGAAAATAAGATCTAAGGTATCTGAAGAAGTTACTAAGTTTAATATATGAGGGAGTACATTCTGATATTTGTTATAATATTTTAATTGTTGATCTGTTTTATTTATATTGCTGTTTTACCATGTTTTATCCAATTGTATGTACGTTCTTACTATTGTTTGTTGTATTACTAAATTTTAGTTATTTGTGATGGCCAACGGCCATATCCAATAAATTCTTTTGGCACTTGATAGAGGTGATGGATTTCCCACCATCCTTTAAAGGTAAATTGCAGGTGTGGTGGGCTCTAATTTGAGAGGAGGGCAAGGCGGAGAGGGAGGGGGAGTTTCAGCTATCAAAACCACCACTCACCATGTATTCCCTATTAGGTTTGAAAAAGTGGGGGGGATAGATGTGTGTCTTAAAAACAAACAAACCAAGGACAATAAAAGTATAAGGCTGTGTGGTTTTGATAGGTGAAATAGTGCAGGGATGGAAGAGTTAAATGCTGCTCCTTCTTTATGTGGCCTCAATCTCATTCAGCGCCCTGGGGCTTGACATTACATTTTTAAAGATGTTGGAATATCCATGACCATGACCTTATTAGTGAATTTGTTGTCACCAGCATCTGGCTTATTACATTTTAAATCAGCTTTCAGGTGATTTACAGATCTCTACAGTGACTCTCAGTCACAGTCCACTCTACACGCCCCCCCACACAAACTCCTTAAAAAAAAAAACAATTCAAAAGTTTATTCTTGAGCTTTCTCTTTAGCTGATTCGTTTTATTTATTTCTTACTTTTGAGCTCTAGGTTCATTTATTTTATGAAAGGATTATGCACAAAGGAAAAGCCAAAAACAAAATTCACAAACACAAATCTTTGTCAGTGCAGAGTTAAAAGTAAACGTCAAACTAAAAACTACAAAGACAGGAGAGGCAAAGCCTAGCTAGTCCTAATGTTAAACACCTGACACCTTAATTCTTTGGTTAAGATACTGGCTTTAAGGAAATAACTGCTTGAAAAGTTAAGCTGCAAAATCCAAAGCCTAGAAAGAGATTTTCAGAAGCACAAAAGCCTTATTTTTAAAAGGGAGGGGGAATCAAAACACATCCCTTTCTGCACTTAATTCTCCATCTCTACCACATCAGTCTGAAAAGCAGCTGGATGAATTATTTACACTAACAAACAACTGATCAATGCAAAAGCCAGACAGAGATCACTCCCTGGGTAAGGCTACATATTTTCAAGCTGTCAGCCTCACCAAAATGTTCCTCATTTCCCTGTGGCCCTTGTCCAGCAAGGCTCTTAAGACTGCCCCAATACCCCAACTTAAGTATATGAACTGCAGAGGAGTAATTTTTGAGTTAGCGTTGCCACCTTTCCCCAAGACTGAATGTTATGTGCCTGTAATAGCCGTATGAATCACCACATGAATTCAACTGGTATGACTTCTATCATGCGAGGGAAGTTAGACCTATTGAATCCCTGCCTGTCTTTCAGTAGTTAATGGCACAAAGCCTTTGTACAAAAAAAAAAAAGGTAACCCTGTGTGAAAGTCTGTCCATTGATCACATCAGGTCTCTAATGAAAGTGGAGGTTCTCATTAGATGCTGCCAGAACGTCTGTCTTTAAAAGAAGACTTTTTTCAGTCTGTACAATTATCCAGTCTGTACTATTTTCAGTCTCTACTATTATCAATGGTGCTGCTGATTCCAAGGCAAAGGCTCCCCAAACTGGAGGCTAAGGATGAGCCAGCCTTACCCTGGAACTACTTATGATGTTTGAGGGTCTGAACAAAGGAAATGCACATTCCAATCCCTGGTCAGATGTGGAAACTTACTGGGTAGCCATGCATCTAATTGACAGAGCATGTTCTAAGGTACCTGAGAAGACAACTGCAAAACAGTGGATACACTGAGGCAGAATATGAAGTTATACTAGTTACAAAGGAACTCGAGTTCCAATGTGTTCCCATCCTAATTGCTTAGTGGTCAACCACATAGAATCTGATCAATAAAAATCTCAACATGCCAGCATCACATAAACAAAATTTAGGGATAATGGTTCGAGATGAGCCTCACAGATTACTTCACAAGAAACTTCAGTATCAGTTAATTGCCATAAAGGTGATACTGTAGAGCTGCCAGCTTCTAGTCAACAACATGCAAAGTTTTTTTTTAAAGAAATCTGGGTTAATAATTGTGACTAAGAGGAATGATAACCAAACAGCCCAAAACTGTAAAAGGTAGACATCCCTTCCTACAAATCAATATCTCTCCCCAATACACCTCTGCCTCACCTAGGTCAATCTGTTTACCGAAGGGCAGAGGGGTTATGACTGGGACAGACCTGGAACAGAGCCAAAAGCTTCCACTGTTATAGATGCCCGCTGAGACGTTTATCTAATTCTAAGTTCATCTAATTCTAAGGATTCAGGATTTTTCTGTTAGGATTACCCTTTCCCCCTTTGTGTATTAAAAGTTTACAGCGTGATATAAAAATAAATTAGAAACAACACACTTCAAACCTCCTAAAGGAAATGAGGCAGATAACATGCTTGGTGTTTTTTTTCTTCCCTGTGTGAGTTCAGCATATAAACCTGATACCCTGGTTTGGGGATATATTGCTAGGGTTATCTGTTCCCCTGCCAATGAAAGAAGTGTCATAATTAATCCCCATCACTGTGGTATCCGTGGGCGACGAAGGCCTCGGCCCTTTCAGAATAAATCAAGAACTACCTGGGCTCTGTATAGTAATAAAAAAATTTTGTCAAGACATATCACCTTCTGCTTCTTCAGCCAAAGTAAATGAGATTTTAATGAAAATTAATTTGATTCCATCACCCATTTCCAATGCAAAGCGCATAGAGCTAACGGATGTTGACAGTAGTATACTTTAGAAGTTGGGCCCATTATCAATGTTGTCTCACTTTCCATATCCTCTCAGTGCTAGTTTTGATGTTCGTGTTTTTGTCACTGCTATTGATAGGCAGTACTTAAACGTTCCAGGTTCTAGCATACAACAATATTTAGATACATATTTTCCTTAATAGTAGAAAAAAATGACAATGATGTGATGTGATGTCCTAGTGGATGGGATGAAGAGCTTCACACAATCTTTCTGCTTGAACAGCCATGTGGCTTCCACTCAGAGGAATCATGTAGATCGGTGGTGTGACCTTTCTGTATCTAGGCAGTGACTCTTTTTAACCCCCAAGTGGCAGCAGGACAAGAACTACATTGCTGCAAAAAAATCATGGGACTTCAAGTCACATGACAGAAAGAGGAAGAGCCAGAGTTGTGATTTTAGCAGTGCCAAGGCAATGAAGACAGGGAGAAAAACACCAGCTGAATACCAAAAAGATGAGCAAGCCAGCACGGGCAGATCCAGACTCACACACAAAGACCCTGTACAAAATGTCTCCCTTGCACAGCCTGGCCACCACTTATTCTTGCCAGTTGAGTAATAACCATGCTTGTGGCATGAAGCACCGTAAGGTCAGCTTTCTCAGAAAAGGGGCTTCATGCTGCATGTACATTTGGGAGCACTGTAGGACCAATTTCCTCCCTTTTCTGGATCAGCCAAGGGTTTTGATTGCCCTACTGGATTGGACCAGTGGTCATCTAGTCCAGCAACCTTTCTCACACAATGGCCAACCAGTTCCTCTGGAGGTCCAACAAGAGGTCATAGAGGCTGAGGCCTTCCCCTGATGCTGCCTCCTAGCACTAGTACTCAGAGGTTTACTGCTTGCTAATGGAGGCTCCATAATGCATTCCTAGTTTAGCATGTCTCTGATCTGTTTTTTGCAAAGCCATTTGATTCCTCATGGGTTCATCTTTCATATCGCATCACAGACATTATTTTTCAATGGAATCAGTTTACTCATTCAGATCATAATAATTAAGTATAGAGAAATCAAGCAATATCATCCATGCGTGAATCAGGCATAGGCCGGAAGACTTCTTTTAAAAATTCTATGTTCTAAGTGTGCCATGAACATGGTACACTAGTCTATCAGATTTTTAAGAACATAGCCATGCTGGATCAGACCAAGGCTCATCAAGTCCAGCAGTCTGTTCACACAGTGGCCAACCAGGTGCCTCTAGGAAGCCCACAAACAAGAGAACTGCAGCAGCATCCTGCCTGTGTACCATGGCACCTAATATAATAGGCATACTCCTCTGATCCTGGAGAAAATAGGTAGGCATCATGGATAGTATTCATTTTGATTAATAGCCATGGATAGCCTCTCCTCTATGAACATGTCCTCTCTCCTCTTAAATACTTCCAAGTTGGCAGCCATCATCACCACATCCTGGAGCAGGGAGTTTGACAATTTAATTATGTGTTGTGTGAAGAAATACTTCCTTTTATCTGTTTTGAATCTCTCACTCTTCAACTTCAGCAGATGACCCTGCATTCTAGTATTATGAGAGAGGGAGAAAAGCTTTTCCCTATCCACTCTCTCCAGACCATGCATAATGTACACTTCTATCACATCTCCCCTTAACCACCTTCTTTCTATGCTAAACAATTCTAATCATTTTAACCGATCCTCATAGGGCAGTTGTTCTAGCCCCCTGATCATTTTGGGTGAAAACGCATGGTCGCTTTATCCTCCTTTAATCCCTGTTTTAGCCAGGAGCGAACGCACATTAGGCGAAACGCATGTGTTCGATCCTGGCTGAATCCTGGTTGAAACAGGGATTAAAGGAGGATAAAACGACCATGCGTTTTCGCCCTTTGATTGCTCTTTTCTGCACCTTCTCAAGCTCTGCAGTATCCTTTTTGAGGCATGGTGACCACAACTGTATACAGTATTCCAAGTGCGGTCTCACCATAGATTTGTACAAGGGCAGTATGATAGTAGTTTTATTCTCTGTTCCCTGTCTAATGATGGCCAGCATGGAACTTGGCTTTTTCATAGCAGCTGCACACTGGGTTGACATCTTCATCGAGCTATCCACTACCACCCCAAGATCCCTTTCTTGATCTGTCACTGCCAGCACATATCCAATCAGTGTATACGTGAAACTGGGATTTTTTTTGTCCCAATATGCATTTTTTAAATTTTATTCTTCCTCCAAAGAGCTCAGAGCAGCATACATGGATCTCATTGCCCCATTTTATTCCCATATCAGCTGATAACTAAATTCTGTTTTGCTGCTTCTGCTCTCTCAACCTATTTACCAAGCATCAAAACACTATCTTCCTGTCTTCTGACCTCTTTTTCTAAATCCAATTTGCACCCACATGGATAAACACAATTTTTGTAGACCTGCATTAGCCCTAGGCACGACTGTCCTTGTATGCCTTCACTTTCAATGTTCCAGGATTCCTTAATTCTCACTCGCTGTTCTATACATTGCTGTACTGTTTGTCAGGTATACTCAGTATACAGCTGGCCCCAGGGATTATTCTAACTAAGATTATGGAACTATGGTCAGGTGCCATGGCAGTGAAGTTCAACAAAGCATTAGCATAAAAATTGTACATAAATCATATCACTACCTGCAACGCTGTCTTCATCCTCAAGAACAAGTCTGATGATTGAAAGAATGGCAAATGTTGCCATACTGCACATTTCGTCAAAATTGCCTTTCATCAGTTCAGTCTATTGCACAACTATGAAATGACTGTAGGAAAGTCGTTTAGTGAGCCGGCAAAATTAAGGGAGACTTTTTATACAGAAGATCATTATTTTATGAAATGTCAACTGCACAAGCTTTTTGTTGGCTCAAACAAGGCAATATTTATATGAATATTGACAATGTCTGCAATTTTGGGGGAGAATCTAAAGCATGCTAAGAGATACAAATTGCCAGGCTGCGCTTAAATTTAGAATAATCCCAATGAACTGAGTGTTTGGGAAAAACTGGAGTGACAGATGCTGTGTGAATCCCATAATTCCTCATAAGTGTACAGTTCATTAATGGAACTTGATACTGTGTGAATTCTGCAGCCATTTAGACCCCCACTAAAAAAAACTGTTCCACTCAATGCAAGGATAGAATACCTGAGTTAGACTATAAAGTTACCCTTGAAGAAAAAACTGATTTGAAGCATGCTGGGCCTTAACAAATGGTTTAAATGGCACTTCCCTTCATTCTTTTTCTTCCTCCTTTCCTTCAGACATTTGATGGCAAAGTTAGGTTTAAAATGTGGTTGATGGCTGGTGAAATCTCCTCTGGCCAGTTGACCACTTAGGTCCTCCAGGTTGCAATACATGGCTGCTGACTGTGTTTAGAGCCCGGAAGGTCATGGAATTGTGTTTTGAGTGTAGCTGTGGAGAAGGTTCAGAAGTGTGGAGCTCTTATTGGCTGATAGGGTGCTGCAAAGATGCAAGTTGTAAAAACCTAACAGGGCATAGGCTTTCAGCCTGCTCCATTCCTTTTCACTTTACACTTGTAAAGGCAAAATCCTTTCTTTATCCAATGCAAATCCAGTATCCCAATGTGATCACCATGACCCATTTGACATGGCTGCTACCATGGCAAGACTCCATCTGGGGAGACAGTCAGCCAAGCTGTCAATCTAAGTTGGTATGTATATGTAGTTTTCTGTGTGTTCTGCCCAGCCTCTAGGAAGGAAAGGCATCTACTAAACAGTTCCTTGGTATGCTATTTCTGCCTGCTTCTTCTCTGCATAAACTCCTGTTTCATTAGGGCACTGAGTTTTGCACTCAGACTGTGCAGAGTGCTTGAAAACATGCTTTCTTGGAAAGGGCTTTATGCAGATTAACAGCAGCAACCCAGAATCTTGGCTGGGACAAGTCACTGTTGTCCCAGACCATAAAGCAGGTTTTTATTTCCATGGCTGTTATTTCTTGGGATCAAAGCCTATTGAAACTCTGTATGGGTCTGCATAAGTGTACGCTCCCAGGAGTTTCAAAATTAATAAAAAAGCAGAGGGAAAGCCCCATTACTCCTATGTCAATCTGAACAAAGGCATTTCTAGACAGCTCCCTGCACACTAAACAGGGAATGGACAGATGATGCTACCTTAAACCGAGTCAGGCAGTCAGCCCATCTTGCTCAATAGCGACAGTGGCTCTCCACAGGCAGAGGAAGGTTGTTGCCAGCACCTGCTGCCAAAATATTCCGAGACTTGAACATGGGATCTTTGGCATGCAAGACATGCAGCTCTATCACTGAGCAATGTCTCAAGTGGTGGGAAAGTACTTGAGAAAAGAGGTACAAAGTAGTGTGCAGGTTTGGTGCAACTGTTGTGGCTTCAATGCAACATTTGCTATCCTACTCATCATGGGCAGGTGGTCTGTTTGCATTCATTAGCGCCTGTCTGGACTGTTTCAGGCTCAGAAAGCAGCCATTTGGAAGTGCTGTGAATAGGCCAACAACAACAACACTGAATTAAATAAACAATGCACATTGTCTCAGAGGTTCAGTCCAAAATGTTTTCGATTGTCTTTCAGCATTTTTTTAAAAATGCACAATGACCGAAAAATCCATTTTCCCCCAGTCTAATGGTATTTTACTGTTGTTTCAAATTTCTTTCCTCTTTCAATCCTAATCTGACCTCTTTGCATATGTACATGCATTCACATTGCCACTGATTTATGGTGACCCTAGCAAGGGCTTTCAAGGAAAGTGAGCAGCAAAGGTGGTTTGACACCGCCTTCCTCTGCAGGGAGTCTGAACTTTTTGGGATTCCACAGTCTCAATGCCACAATTAAATTAGAAGCCAATTCGACAAAAAGAGAAAAGCCCGGATTTTAAGTGCCATTTTATGTCATAGAAAGATGCCTTTTACTATGTCAGACCACTGGGTCCATCAAGCTCAGTACTGTCTACTGTGATTGGCAACTGTTCTTCGGGGCTTTATGCAGACCTTTCCCAATACCTTCTGCCTGGTATCTATCACATTTTATTCTAGCCCTTTTCCCCAAGGAGCTCAGGAATGGTGTGTGTAGTTCTCACCTCATCCATTTCATCTTCACAACCATCCTGTGAAGTAGTCTAGGCTAAGGGAGACCGATTGGCTGAAAACCGATTGGCTGAAAAACAGCTTCGTGACTGAGTATGGATTTCAGTCCACATTTCCCCTGGTCCAACATTTTAACAACTATATAGGCTCTAACTCGCAATGGCATGGATTGTAACTAAGATCTTCTTATGCACAGCATGTGCTTTACCACTGTTACCATTTTTGATGTAGAAACAAATTTATTTGGGAGAACAGAAGGAAATATGAACACTGCACATACCGTACACATATGCAATTAATCTGCTTCCAAAGCTCAATATGAGACTGACAAAAGGCTGCAAGCCTAAGAACAGTTTCCTAGGATTAAGGACCATCGAATGGAATGGAACGTTTGAGTAGACTTGTTTAGGATTGTTCTCAAATGCTATCACGTCCAACTGATTTTGAGCTCTTGGGCTGAAATTTTCAATAGCAACTGGAACAGGCTGCTACTGACATTAACATGCCTTGCATTTTCCTGTTTTCATATTCCATTCCACACTCCATAAGTGAACAAACCAAAAATTAATATTCATAGTTCATCTTATTTTATAGGAATCATTTATGGTGTAGGTTCAGTTGTCTGTAACCAGACATTCATTCTCCCTGTGTCATTTTTAATTTCCCCTCAAATCGGGCAGTAAGACTCTGTCATTCCATTTAATTGCTCTTCTGGGAAGATTTATTTAGACTCCAGAGCAACACAGAGTTCAAAGTGTAAATTAAAAATTCAAGAACTTTCCTGAGCCCATTCTTTGCCAGAAGGTTGATTCTTTTCCATCTTCTGCTCATCTCTGGTCATTAGGTATCCTTTTTCTCCCTTAACTTTTTAAAACAGCCCTTAACTCTATCCTGCACGTATTTTCTCTGAAATAAATTAATGCATGAATTCCAAAACTATATTTTTAGAGCAAAATCTCTAGATGCCAGCTTTGGTTCTTGAATTTTTGGCTGACTCACAATCATTTCTAACTGGCTACCCTCTCTTGGAGAATTTTCTTCTTCACCAATTACATATATGCTTTCAACCTCGAGCTCATAGAATTAACCAATGAAACAAGCATCCAGCTCTCACCCTTTACTGTCAATGCTTATGTTACCAAAGCTCCCCAGTTGCTGCTTTTTACTACTCTCAAATGAAGCTGCCTTATACTGAGTCAGACCATTGGTCAATCAAAGTCAGAGTTGTCTGCTCTGGCTAGCAGCAGCTCTCCAGAGTCTACACATAGAGGTCTTTCACGTCATCTGCTACTTGATCCTCTTCATGAGATTCTGGGATTGAACTGGAGACCTTCTGCATTCAAAACAAACAGTTCCACTGAGCTTTGACCCCTCCCAAAATAATTACATTCCAATAATGTGTGTAATTCAGGGACCATGTGAGTCAGGCATATGACAATTTATATCCCAATGTCAATCTCCGCCTTCCCCTGGAGCAAGTTGTATTGGTATGGGAAGTAGCCACATCATAGGCCCCTCTGGCGATGTATTCCTACTGTATATATTACTGAGGCATGCAGAAAACAGATATGCAAAATTGGACACCTTAGAGGATATATATGATACCAGTACTCTGCCAGCTGCTCTGCCTCCAGATTGGCTTCCTGATCAAATTCAAGGTGCTGTTGTTAACCTTTAAAGCCTCTTCCATTATGTCCACCCAAGGAGCCTACATTCCAGTGTGCAAAACCTCCTGGTGGTCCCTGGCCCAAAGTCCGTCTGGCTAGCCTCAACCAGGGCCAGGGCCTTCTCAGTTGTGCCCCCCCCCCCCGGTGGAACACTTTGCCTGTGGAGACCAGGGTCCTGCGGGATCTCTCCTAATTCTGCAGGACCTGTAAGGTGGAATTGTTCTGCCAGGCTTATGGTTGAGGGCAGCAATGGTTACGTTTCATCTCTATGTATATTCTGAGACTGGCTGGCTACTGGCGCTGTCACCACAGGTACCACCTCTTTTGCCCGGCTTTGATGTGGAAGAGTGGGATATAAATTGAAATAAATAAGTAAATAATAAAAAGTAGATTTCTATGCTGGTATTAGGATTCTTTCCACCACAACACCTAGAGTCGCAGCTAGTTCAGACTTCATCAGTGGGTATGTGAAATTACAATCACTTATAGCATCATATATCAACAGTCTGCACTTTCTAGAAGACTTGCTTCAACTTCCTACTTGGTACTGCTTTCAATGCCCTTGTCTGCAAGCTGTAAACATTTTTCCCAATTATTTCCAATTACTCAGACTTTCCAAGCAACATTTTAATAATTTAGCCACTAGTGACTAACCTATTCTTCACAAGTGTTGTTGGACACATTACAAAATGTAGCACAAAGCAAGTGAAAGAATTTCCCATCTGGGAATCTTATTCTATAAAACTCTTACTTTCTCTCAATATATATTTCAGACTCATACAATACAGTATGTTTTGACGTATTATAGACTTACACACAGTCAGCCTAATGTTACTCTCTAAGCGCATTTACTCATGTGGAGGCTTAGCAAAGCCCTGATTGTTCACTGGCCCATTAACTCACTTTAAAAGCTGCCTCAAAGATTAATGAAATTAACACAAGCTTAACACTTTAGCCAAATCTCCCAAGAGCAGTTACGAATTTGCAAAGTGTTTCAGTAAGATGTTGGCATCTCAGTACATGCAAATTGCCTCAATTTTCCCACATAGTGAACACAGTCCACTCTCTAGAATCCAGGGGAAAGCCAGGAATGAAAAACAGTCAGGCAAAGAGATAAATTAATTTGTTTCACTGCTGCTATAATCATATGTTGAGCTGCTGGGGGAAATTTTGTTACCTCAATGTGCTGTATGGAAGTAATAGGAACTCCCTATTAGTGAACTCCCTTATTCTTGATGGTAATTATAAATACAAAGCATCTGGAAAACGGCAGAATCCTTAACATTACATTGTTGGTACTCTTAATTGTGGCAAATAGCTATAGCAGAAAAACTGACACACCAATTTAGAGTAAGCAATGGTATAGCCAATATAACAGACTTTTATGAAATGTGGCATGATTTTATTTCATACACAAATGAGAAAGATATTCAGCACACATCCAAGCCATTGCGTAAATTATGGAAGAGGAATTAAAGTTAAAAATATAATGATCTCCCCCCCTCTTTTGAATCACCTATGCCATTAAAGTATTCCTCTCATATCTGTAATTGCAAATTATACAAGAATATGTATCAAATATTAAGCCCTCAATCAATAATGATTCAATTGTAGCTATGTTTTGTTTTGTTTGTTGGTGGCTACTGTTGTTGTATTGATGTTGTTATTCTGTGCTTTTTTCTTTTGGGATTGTATTTTGTTAAAAAAAAAATACAAAACATCAAGTAAATCCTCATGAACACATCAGGCTGAAATTACTATTATTAGGGACATATTTCAGCTATGTTCCATCATCAACCAAAAGGGAGACTGTAGCCAAGAAATCAGAAGGAGATTGAGACTGGGAAGGGCAGCTATGAAGGTGATAGAAAAGATTCTTAAGTGTAAGGATGTGTCACTGGCAACCAAGATCAGGTTAATTCATGCCATCGTATTCCCTATTACTATGTATGGGTGTGAGAGCTGGACAATGAAGAAAACTGATAGGAAGAAAGTAGATTCCTTTGAAATGTGGTGTTGGAGGAGAGTGTTATGGATACCCTGGACAGCCAAAAAAACAAATCAGTGGGTTGATCAAATTAAGCCTGAACTGACCCTAGAAGCTAAAATGACTAAACTGAGGCTGTCATACTTTGGACATATTATGAGAAGACAAGAGTCACTGGAAAAGACAATCATGCTAGGAAAAGTTGAAGGCAGCAGGAAAAGATGAAGACCCAACAAGAGATGGATTGACTCTATAAAGGAAGCCACGGCCCTCAATTTGCAAGATCTGAGCAAGTCTGTTAAGGATAGGACACTTTGGAGGATATTGATTCATAGGGTCACCATGAGTCGGAAACAACTTGACGGCACTTAACACACACACACATTTCAGCTATTCTCCAAAGTCCCTCTTCCCCACTCTGTGCACAAGTCTGAATTAAAGCTCATGCCGATGCAGAAATTATGAAAATGTGGTAATATGGCACATACTGTAATTGTACTCAGAACCCAAACAGAAGACATAGAGAATACCTTAAACCAAAAACACAATCAATTTGAAAGAAGTCCTACTGAGAGTAGCCAAAAGATGCAGGGTGATTCCAATAAATGAGTCCATTCCAGGTAACTTGGTTCACAGCATTATACAAGGTTGGAATTCTTAAGCAAAGAAATCCCCCATTGGATTTGACCAAAAGTCTATCTAATGTTGCCCCAATTGTCAATCAGATGCTTCTTGAAAGCCCAAAAATAGAGCATAAAGGCAACAGCCTGCCGTTGTTCTCCATACCTGGTGTTCAGAGGTATATTGCCTCTGAACAATTCCCATTCAGATAACAAGCTAAACATCTATTGATAGACTTACATAAATGTGTATAGTCCACTTCTCAAGCCATCTAAACTTTAACTGTCATCATATCTTGTGGCAGTGAATCCTATAAATTCATTATGTGAAGTACATTTCTGTTGTTTTTCCTGCATCTACTACAATTCAGGTTCAAACCCCTTGTTCATTTTGCTCCTTGTGTGCATCTTCCAGCACTGTGATATCTTTTTTTTAAGATTGAAGGGGAGACAGAACTGTACACTGTATTCAAATATGGACACACAATAGATTGCTATAAAGGTGTAAAGGACATCTGCATTTTTCATGGCTGCCTCATATCAGCTTAATCAAGCTATTCCCTTGGTGCTGGATCCCAGAGATCTGTTCCACAGCCAGCACAAGGAGCATCACTCCAGCAGAAGAGCCATATTACACTGGTAGAAGCCTCTTTGCACTAGAGGAAGGCTGTGCTGTAAGCAGAATGGATTCACGGGATCTAACCCTATGGCAAGTCATCACCAGTTAACCCACATCAGTGTATATATGAAGCTAGGATTTACACTCACTTACATCAGCCTCATTTGGCATTTTGTTGCTCATTCATACAGTTTGGAGTGATCCTTAGAGATCTCTGCAGTGAGTGAAGATATGAAATGGTGATTTGCCAATAGCTCTTATGGCACCTCCTGGATCAGACAAAATACTTTTCACAAGGTTCTAAGAAAAATTAAGAATCATGAGATCAATAACTGGTGGGGAAAAAAGAGAAAAAGATGACTGAAAAACTATTTTTTTAAAACAGGAGTTAAACTGAACTACTCCAACTTTCAAAAATGATCTGGAATACGCCTTTCAAAAATGATCTGGAAGAAAAGGTAGAGGACAACGTATCCTGGATGGTAAAGTCCCAAGTAGGTTGAGAATACACTCCAGAAAGATCTCTACAAACTGGGTAGATGTGTAATAGATTGGCATACAGGATTCAGTGTAAGTGTAAAAATATGCCTTTGGGGACAAAAGGACCCCCAAATATGATATGGCTCAAATAAGCATGAGGGTGGCAAACATGATCTAATACAAATCTGTGCATTCTTTATTCCAAAGCAACATCTCTTATTCCCACAGCATTCTGTTCAAGAACGGTCGCCTTAATAAAATATGGATTTGATCCCACTACAGTGGGCATAGCACTTGTAAGTAAAGGGATCCCCATGGGACATAAAGGAACACCCCTCCCTCAGCTAATTTAAATGAGCAAATCATTTTGCAGAGATTAAAATGAACTTTAATATTTCACAGTCTGGTATTTACATCGCATCTGAAGCAGGTATAACATAGTCTGTTACAAAAAAAAACATTTAGATAACCAAGTCAGCAAGTTGTACTGTCACAGCATGGAGGCCAGGCCACTGCAAAACAGGACAGGGCAGGGCAGAGTCTCGGAGGCGCAGTTCTGTTTGCTTCTCCATTCTCTGAGTATTCCTGAAACATTTTCCATGTTAGTCAATGTCCGATGTTCACTTTGGGTTATACTTGGCATGGGATGGCATGAGATGCAACCATTCTCATCCTCACCCACAAAATCTCCATGAATCAATGCAGTTGTAATAAAAAAAAAACATACAGAAGTGTTTGTGAATATTAAATAACTAGGAGTGAATTCAAACAGCCCACATGGAAATAACCACTCATGGCTACAGAAAACTTTCTCCTTCCATGTCTGCTATAAAGAATGCTAAGTAGGTTCTGAATATGCGTTTCTATTTGTGCATCAAAACTTGAGATTAATTTCACCACAGATACACCTCTTCTCTATGCCTCTCTAATGAAGTGGGATTTTCCCTCTTCTGATGTTAAGAGAAAGAGCAACAGAAACATGAACTGGAGAGTTTGACACAGGGCAGGTAATATTTTATTGTCTGGAGATCAGATTACAGAAAGCAATAATTTGGGTTCTGAAAGGGATCTGCGTTCATTATAGTTGCCAGATAAAGTATTTAATGCTAAATGTAAGTAAGCTAACCTCAGGCCTCCAAGTAAGATTCAGACTGTACCAGATACAACAAAGCTAAGAGAAAGACTTTCCCTCAACTGCTGTAGTAAGTGCAAATTCTATTATGGATGTCAGAAATAATGTTATTCCTGTATCTATGAAAATACAGAGAAGACTATTAGCATAATTAATTGTAACTACTATACAAGGAGAAAAGGGAGTGGGGAGACCATGAGAGGACATTTCTTGTTTCTCAAACACCCTACCTCGCCCCCAAATTAGAACACACTATGGATAGTTGCTCTCATCAGGTCTCTGGTATTCACAGCAAGGCGAAATACATTTTTTGTCTGAATCATATAGTCTTCTATACTCCTGATACAGAATTTGAAACAGTATCTGGATCAGTACTGGAGCCACTGCATGGTCTTCCTTGGAGTTCCTCTCCTTTTATAGCACTTAGAGATCACTGTTTCCAGAACCCTAATTCCAAGCCTGTTTGCTATGAAAACCACACAAACATAAATTGGGAAGATCTCATTAAAAGCACTAATTTTATTTTAAACAGTAAATTCCAACACCCACTCAACATCTTGATTCTCTTAGCAATCATCATAGCCAACCTACAGACACAGGAGAAATAAAAGGAAAGAAATCTGCTTTTTCTCTGTAGCCATCAAGAGACTCTATATGACTCCAACATTTCATTGAGCAAAAGGGGAAGAAATGCATTTTTTCCGCAGGTACATCCATGATATGGAGGAGAAATGTGGAGCAGAAGGAAGTTTGTGTGATGCACTCAAGACCCATTATTGTAGACTTAGTAGCAATTGATGTTAAATACCTCAGAGGCTGCACTGAATCAGTCATTGGTGCAACATTTTGTCTTCATAAACAAGGGATATTTTCCAAGAGCTCTGCCCAGGCAGGTGTGCCAGTTGCCTTTCTGTAATCCTTGGTGCTGTTCTAGCAGGAGGGAGCAAACTGTGGCACCATTCCCTTGGCAGGTGTACTAGTGGAAGAACAATAAAGTGCCCATGAAGATTAGCCATCCTATACCAACACAATTTCATTCTATCCTGTGCCAAGGAAGTCCTCCTGTTTCCAGTGTTGCAGGAAACTTCTTGCACCTGAACAAAAGCCACGGTGTGCCGTTTCTGCAGTGCCGGCCATGTCGATGCAGGTCCTGTCAGAGAAGGGTAGATCTTCCCAGACCTACCGCGTGACCTGCAAACAAAGAAGAATGAATCAGACAAGACTTCTGCTGGCCTATGCTATAATTTCCATTAATACAGGGCCTCATGTATACTCCAAAGCATATAGAGCTATTGCACAAATGGGTTTTTCTATTCAGCTCCATGGGGAGTCACTCTGTATGCTTATCCTTTGCAAATGCATGGACTGCACAATGGAGAACCCCCTGCAGGTGAACCGGTTCCATTTACCATGGTATAGTTTTTACAAATCAATAAACTTTGGAACATGAATTATGGGCGTAACTCCCTGAAAAAGCTATAATTTTTTGTTTGGAGGGGAGGGGCAAAATCCTGAGAAAGTTCCTAAAGATTACAAATTGTTTCTGATTGGAAAGAATATTCATCAAAGGAGGAAGCCTCTTATGTGTTGGACTACTAGCCGTATTTGTCTGCTGCAATAAAAGCCACAAGAACAATCTTGAAATACTTTAAAAACTACCACGTGAATTTTAGCGCTAGGTTTTGTAGGCAACAGGCTATTTCATCCAATATACTAAGTAGGCACTGAAAGCATTCAATGTTCCATTCCTAGGTTCAATAGATTTTCACTTCATATAGCTAAATCTAGCTCCTTCCATTAAAAATCACATCCAATAGAACCATAAGCCTGGAAGGCACCTCAAGACAGCCTAGTGCAATCATCTCCAAGAAAAAGGATACTTCATCTAGCCATTTAATTTATCTTACATATGAAAACCACTTTACTGCAGATTTGCAGAGCATATAAAGTAGTCCAATACTGTGTATGTCTGCTGCTTTGTGCTCACAAGGAATATACTTTTCTTGGAAGTTATATGGAAAGAGGCAATAAGGAAGACCACACAGTCAGATTTAACATGTCCACGGGCACCCAGGAGTCAACACACCAGCCAAGACAATGGAACAATCAGGATTTACTTCAGATCAGGCGAACAGGGAATCTATTCCAAATGTTTTAAATATTAAAATTGCTTTAAAAATTAATGCCCTCAAACTCTTCTGACCCTCCAGTTTCAAGATTACCTCAAGTGACCTTTCTAACAGACAATATGTAAGCTAATTTTTTACATTAAAATTAATTGAATGCAGACACATTGGGCATTTTATCTGCAAAGAAAGTCAGAGGTGTGCAAGCCTTTGGGGGAAAAAAGTAACAGAAGTGCATGTGCATTCCACAGGAGAAATCATTAAGGACAGCTCTGAGGAGTGGTGAGAGTTAAAGATTTCTTTGCTCTGAAGGTAAAGATCTGTAAGGACCCAGTACCTGCCTTCTTTCATTCCACATGCATGGTGTACAGTAAGTAATCTAAACAAATTCTCCTCCCCAAGTAGCAGCCTGAAAATTGTGCCTCGGCCTTTGAAACGCTGATGACTGTGGATGATTTTACAGCCTTCAGACATTCCATACCCTATTTACCCATTACAATGTCCTTTCTTACAGATTTCACAGTAGGACTAGTGATTTCTGTTAAGGCAGCCATCAGAACCATGGATGCATCTGAAATATTGCTATTTAAATTCTCTCCCTGGCCTTGTGTGCATGCCAAGCAAGAGAGAGATTCAGCAGGAACAATTTAGCAAATCCATCACAAAATGGCAGAGAGATCAAACTGAGACCATAAAAAAAATTCAATTTGTACATTGGAGAGAGACCCACAGCTAAGGAGGGAAGATATGCTCATTATTCAACTGCCCAGCTAGTAAATGTGGTAGCTGTTATATCTTAGGCATCAAAGAGGACAGAATAAACCAAAGTGATCTGCTTTAATGCAGAGACTGAAATGGCCAGCCTGCGGGGAAAGCAGCTCACAGAAGGCATGTTTTTTGGAACTCTGATGGTTCATGCAGAAATAGAGGAAGGTCAGACCTGCATCCTTATTTTCCAGAGAAACACTGCGTCCTACGGAATCTGAATGCACATGGTCTTTGGAAAGCAGAAACATTCATTACACTTTCCACTCTGTCTCTATGTGCTTTTTAAGTCAAAGCACCATCTTCAAAAAGTAACATGGGGTGCACTTCTTAGTGTACCACTGAAGGTGCACTTCTTAGTGTACCACTGAAGGTTCACTTCGATGTCAGTAGAATGAATAGAACAGAAGCAGCCCCATGGTGATGACCAATTTTTTTCCTTTGTCACTGAAGAGCACATCCTGGCTTAGGTGGATACCTTGCCCATCTGTTCACCTTGTTTATTACTGGACTTTTCTTTTCATCCTTACAGCAGAATGATGTCCTTTGCTTCTATCTACTGAGCATTAGAGCCTTTCCCTCTTTTCATAAAGTGAATGCGCTTCCCTAAGTTGACCCATTCAGCGCAAGCTAAGCAACATTCCATTGGTTTCAGTACTGGCTGTAAGCAATTGGTTTCCAGATTGTTCACTGATGGACCAAGTCAGAGATGGGTTAAGCAAGGTGCCACAATGTCAAGTGTTTTCCTGATGGACGGTATGTATAAATGTAGCTGCGGGCCAGAAATGTTATTGCCAAGATGGAAAGGCAGCACTGCTCATAAAAGATGGTATATACGCAAAATGAAAACAGGCAGAAGATAAGACAAAGTTGATGGTGTGAAGCTGGTATGATTACTCATCACCATTCGGATGCTTGTGCCAACTGAGGCTGCGCTCATATTCAGAAGGGGGGGACTTTCAGTGCAAACATGCTATTTGTGAAGATAAAGATAAGAAAAAAACAACACATTGCTATTTTACAGGATAATTTTATGGGGTGTTTGTGTGGAAAGGAGATGGAAGCACGAAGGAAGCAAAGCCTGAAGAATAATTACGCTCCACTGTATGAACAATGATTACAAAATTATGCAACTGATTAACCATGACATACATGTAATTACTAATGAGTTTGATAAAATTTTAATTATACCTTGTTCTTCAGGGTATTCAGCAAGCCATGAAAATAATAATCATGTAGCTCTCTGTCACAGATGATTGCTCCAACTGGAGGAGCAGTGACAAGCTGGAAAGACTTTGGCTAGATCGTGATTAAGGAAAAGAGACCCATGGCACCAGAAGGTGACTGGCAGAAGTCTTATAGGAACAGCACCTGTCACTATAAAACTAGAGTGGGATGATGAGCTTCAATCGATAACTTTCCTGATTCTAACACGAGCTGCTCCTATTAGAGACCTACCAAAATAGAAGTCCTAGAGAAAAATTTCCATCTCTGGGATCATGTTTATTTTGATTTGTTCATCAGCAGTACATGTGTCATTTACTATTGGGTAATTCGGCTCATGAATTCTGTGTAAGATATTTAGAAGAAAACTGGTCACAATAACTGAATGAAACTCTTCAATAGGTAAGAATAGCCATTTCCAATGGTTTACAAAAACCATTAGTTACTCCTGAAATAATAAATTTTGTGAAAATTAATGGTGAGATTTCTTGTTTTTAAAAAGATGCTTTACTCCCCCCCCCCAACTTCTTTTACTTGTCTAGATTTTCTTTTGTTATTACTATGTACTTTTTTATTACCATTCATTATGGGCACAGTTTTGAATGAGCAAAAAGCAAATTAATAATCTGTATTGAACAAAATTGGTTTTGGTAAAAATATTTTTGGCTGAAAATATGAAAAGGGTCTAATTGCATATTTTAAACAAGAGCCTAAAAGGCCTCCAACCAAGGCATGGAAGGTGATTTCCAAAGTCCTCCAGAGGAGCTTTAGACATGATAGAGAAGTAGAGGAAACAACTCATGCCTTTTGAAATTCCTGCTGCCTTTGTACGGTTGCCTTATCCAAGGCCATTTTGAATTACCTGTTGAAGTATCTATTGCATAAGAAACTGTAGACCTTCACATGGAAACATTTCTGTTTTGTCTTTCCATGTTTGTTATCATGACCACCATTCTTAGAAACAACAGCAGCTGCCTAGATCAAATGTTTGCCTCTTAGAGCCAAACTAATCTGCACTGGCAGGTTTGCCTACATGTTTGAAGTTCAACTGAGATTTACATCAGGCAATTCCAACGGGTCCCTTGTTTCAATTGATTCTTGACTACTCTGTGAGTCCTTTCTTTTCATAACAAACTGATTTTTGTATCTCAGAAGACATATATTGAGGCTCTTGGATTACCATGTGCCCAGCAAGTCTGGTTTTTCTTTTTTGGAGCTATCAAGTACAAGGTGGTGAACTAATCCAATGCCCTGCATTCCCCATTCACAAAATCTCATTAAAAAAAAAAAGATTACAAAAATATCCTGTAGAGGGGGGGAACAAGAGGTTGTGTGACTTAACCTTCTCTCTTGCTCAGTTTGGATTAACACAGCTTCAAAGAGAAATCAATAAAGAAATACCTTAGTTGTTTTCACTTTGTTGCCACTACTGCAGCTCCATCCAGATGAATCTGGTAGCACTTTACACTCCTCTCCTTCTAGGCATGGCTGCATTTGGCACCACCACTTCTGGACCACTATTGAGGCTGGGGGTGGGCAAAGAAAAGACACGATGGGAAAACATTCTGGTCTCTAGAGTTTTTGTCTCCTCAGATGAGACTATATGCAACAGTTTACATAGATAATCCATTCTGGGGCAGCAATCAGAAGTAGAGGTGTGGGGTAGAAAACCTAAAGATTCAACATTTCATAAAATTATCAATGAATTGATGCTATAGCAGATACAATACTAGACAAGCATGGAATTATCAAAGTTGCGATTCATGTTTTCCAGATCATCTATCTCTAGAATCATCTATCTCTAGGAATTGTTCAGAGAGTTTTATTCATCTTTAAATGTGTGAGCGTGGTGGTGGGGGATACAATCATAGTAAAGGGGAGCCTTTTTCAGGAGAGCATCAGAGTTTCAGTGGCTGGAAAGTGATCCAACAGCGCAGTCCCAAAACTTACTTTATCAGTCATCTAGGGCCAACCATGCCAATCAGCAGAAGGATGCTGGCATACTCTGAGGACAGAGCCATGAGAAAGACAATCTTTATGACAACAAGACCAAAATTATGAGAGCACTCATTCAAACTCTTCCAAATTCAGAAACTATGAATTACAATGAGGCAGCTGCAATGTCTTTACTAAGGGGGAAATGAAGCTTAAAGCAAGGTTGAAATTGCTGGGAAGAGGTGTCTCACAGAATGAAGACTTCACTGTTACACCTACAGACAAGACCACAGACCAAGTGCAAACAACTTCTGCCATCCTTTTAAGAAGCTCTGTTTGTTAAGGTTTTGGGGTCTAAGGCCTGCTTTTCACATAAAAAGCCAGTTCTTTCTGGTCATAGAAACCACAATAGGAGACACGGAAGAAACTTGCAGAGATAGGTGGGCAGATGTTCCCTCCTTCCAGCAGCACGGCGAGGTCCCTCCCACTCTCCCTTCCCTTCAGTGGTGCGCTGAGGCTTCTCCCCTCTCAATGGGATGCCGAGGCTTCTCCCTCCTTCCCAACAGCGTGTTGAGGCTCCCCCCCCCCACTCTCTTTCTCTCTCAGAGGCTCACCTGGAGTAGTTCAGATGGGCACACAAAGCCTTCCCCCTACACCCTCCTTCTCAGCAGCTCGCCTGGACTGCTCGGGGCAGGTGTGCTGAGGCCCCCCCGGGAGCCACCGCCGCCACCGGCTGCACTGCCAACAGCCTGAAGTAAGTGCGTTCTCTGCACTTGCGCAGAGAATACTTTTTATTTGGGGGAGAATTTAACCCCCTCCTGTTTTTTAAAAAATGTCAGCTTTTTCTGCAGACCTAGGGAGTCCCCCAAGCCTGTTGAAACATTTGTTTGGGATAAGTATGCTTCCATCTGTAGATAGGGGGCACACTTGGGAATTAGATATATAGATAGAAGATCAAACATGAGAAAAAAGAACCCAGCCTGCATTCTGCCCACTGGCCTGTAGGAGATATGAGCAACACACACTGAGTTCACTCAACCTGTCAAGCTCAATTTCAACCCTGGTCACCTGATTATTTTGCGCCTCTGCCTGGAAGTCACCATGAACAGAGAAAATGCCCTGTTTGAAGCAGACCTTCAGCGTCCCAGGCATCCAGCACTCGTGCACCTATTTCCTCTTAATGCCAACAGCATGTACCTCTCATATGCCCTGCATGAAGTTCTTCTTTCATTTAAAAGAGTATTTCACTTCCTTTATGGAAGATGAATGGCTTAACTGTTGACACCTTTCACCATAGCAGTAAGGGTGCTTCAGAGCATTCCATGAAACCCCAGTCTCCCAAACCCATGGAGTGATTTGCCATATGGGTAACAAGAAGGCTTTCGCCATATTACAAATTACGTTTCATGCATTAACTCTCTATCAGGTCCCTCCCCACTCTGTATTTTACTTGTTGTGGTAACTCAATTGCCTTTAAGAACCGTGTGCCTAGGTTTTTCTCTCATGCCTACATGATAATTTCAGTGAAGTTTCAGCAGGTGATTTCACGGAAACTGTTTTGCTCACACAGAAGGAAATACCTTTGTGAAGCAGCTCGGGATGCAGTCTTCCATGGGAATTGTACCCTGTGTTTTTTAAGTAGTTTCTTGGCATCATGCTCAAATCCATTTGCACTAGCCAAGCTGCCAAGCCAATCAATAATGCACCAGCAGAGGCTTCCAGCCACTTCAGATAGATCCAGAATGACAGCGCTCAATAAAAAATAGATGGGCTGCGAGGAGGGTTTTTTTCTTTCTTTCTTTTTTGGTGCTTTGCACAGGTGATTAGACGGCATGTTCTTATTTATGTGTTCAGCACGTCCTTTGCAGTATTGGGCTCCTCTATGTAAAAAAAAAAAATGGCAGAACTTCTGGACCAGGCAATCTAGACCACTTTGTGCCAAACCAACAGCAAAGAAGAGAAAGGCCCAGAAGTAAGCACCTCTCCCAGAGTTAATTTAACAAACATTGAGACAAGGTCACTAAATTGCTTCTGAGTTCCAAATCCGACATGTCAACTGATTAAAACTTCAATCCACAAGCCTTTTATTTTAAAAAATCTATGGAATGCTTCCAGAGTAATCAGGGATCTGATTAATTGCGCTGCTTTAAGCAATTAAACAATACACAAAAATCCACAACAGTACAAAATCTTGAAATATCACCAGCAGATTCCTTCTATAGCCCATCCCTTCCATTTTGTACATGCTGGGGTTCCTCATCCTACATTTCCTATAAACTGCATTGCCAGGTAGAATGGAAGGACAGCATCTGAGGTTAGGGTTATGGGTTTAGTATACCAATTTTCTTTTGATCTACGAGAACTGCGGTGGGACCCTAAGAATGCTGCCCATATTCTACTGTACTAGGTACCTAGCTGACAGGATGGCAGATCAGTGCTGAGTGCTTTTTATCTCACTACTGGTTCCTTTCCCAGTATTAATAAGGTCACCGCAGAGCTAGTGGGCTCAATTTTTAAGCCAGAAGAAACAGATGAACCATAAGCAATGAAGGTGCAGGAAAGAATAAAGGCAATCTCCCAGGGCATCACCAGGAGCTAGACTGATCATTTTAGTATGGAGTTTGGGCTCATTCCCAAAATGACAAGAACCTGTTGGAGTTAGGCATTTGATAGCCAAGCAAGTAGATAGTAACCTTAACATTTTATAGAATCATGTGTGGGGGGAAATCTAAGGATATGCATGCTGTGAGCATATTAAGAACTGTTAACACCTAATGTAGAATCCTAATTTTCCTAAAGCAATGACACCCAATGTGGTACCTGAGAGTTCTTGAACACAACAGGGCAGAAAAAAGGAGTTTAGGGTCATTCCTAACAGCTGACTGACTAGCAAAGTACCAAGCGCATCCTCGGTAGGTGCCTCAGAGCACCACCAACTCAGCACCACCCTCTATATGACAGCCCTTCAAGTGCTTGAAGATGGTTATCGTGTCACCTCTCAGTCTTCTGTTCAGCTCAGCCCTGGGGTTTAATTAAACTACTATAACAAAATATGATGTTGATATATGTCTCCCTTGAGGCATATCCAGAGTTAAAGGTTGCAGAGCAATGAGTGGATTTTTTCATCCGTCCCTATACCCCAATGCTCAGTCTACTGGGGCCCCGCATACTCACCATCCACACATGAAGGAGCAGCATGCGTTGTCCCAGCCACCTGACCTGGGAAGCAGGAACATTTCACCGTCTGTGAGCGCTCTTCAATCTTGTTCTTATTGCAGCATCTGTGGGCAGCAATGACTTCACATGTGCCAGGCTCTATGTGCACTGCAGAGAAGGAAAGCATGGTAAATTACACAGCGCCATGACAGTTAGCTGGCATAATGTGCATATGTCACAGCACCAAGTATCACACAAAGCATGGTAAAAATAGCTTTAAAAGAAAGACCTGGGCATAGAACAGAGCAATTTATCTCACTGTTCATATATTCCCATTAGGCAACTGGTGGTCATTTGACTCTGAAAGTGCAGCTAGTGCTTGGAAATAAAATTTAAAAATAGGTAAGGTAAAATCTTCTTACCATAATTTCCACAAGTACACCAGCAACCTGGATATCATGTGGTAAAAGTTACAGAAAGATAAAATGACATATACTCTCTGCAGATGAGTTGAACCATGCACTAACAGCTCATTTTGTAATTCTGCTATGGCTAGGCACACAGAAATATTGTACCGCAAGGAACTGGAAGCAAAAGGAATCAAGCTGAAGTTAGAGTTACGATGCTTGTGGCCCAGGTCTAGCTGAAAGCTGATCTTGCATACACTTTCTCCTTCACTATTCCATTTGCTTTCTCGTGCACTTGTCTCAACGCTTTGAACACAGATAACCAAAACAGTACTCGGTATTCCAAATGAGGTTTTGAAAATTAAGATCTTCCTGTCCCTAACTGCCAATGATTTGGCTACTGCATCTAACAGTATACCCACCTTCCTAATGAATACATAACGCTGGCGGATGATAGATGTCACACAATTTAACCTATGATCCTCTAGCATTCTCAGCTCGTATATTTCTAGCAGGTAACAAAAGTGTCCCAAGCTTAAAGCACTGCACTTTGCACTATTAAATCCCTCTCCCTTTCTGTTTCTCCAGATCATGAATCATCCCATTTATTATGTATACTTCCCCAATTCTCAACTGAACTGAAAGTTCTTCACAGTTTAGTGTCGTTCATTAACACATTCTTACTTCTCTCACTAAAGTTGCCAACAAAAATACTAAACAAAACAGTCCTAAGGTTAGTACTTGAGGGGGGGAAAGGATTCCCATCTGAGTTAACTCAAGGATTTCATTAGAGCGATGGCATCTTCCATTTAGGCAATTACCTTTGCATCTCACAATACGAACATCATTCACTGGCCACCTGTTTCAATTTAAGGAGCTATTTACCTCAAAATATTGTAGCCTATGCCTTGCAGATCTGCAAATACCCATAAGAACATAGGAAAAGCCATGCTGGATCAGACCAAGGCCCATCAAGTCCAGCCATCTGTTCACACAGTGGCCAACCAGGTGCCTCTAGGAAGCCCACAAACAAGACGACTGCAGCAGAACCATCCTGCCTGTGTTCCACAGCACCTAATAGAACAGGCATGCTCCTCTGATAATGGACACAATAGGTATGCATCATGACTAGTATCCATTTTGACTAGTAGCCATGGATAGCCCTATCTTCCATGAACATGTCCACTCCCCTCTTAAAGCCTTCAAAGTTGGCAGCCATCATCACATCTGGGGCATGGAGTTCCACAATTTAACTATGTGTTGTGTGAAGAAATACTTCCTTTTTTCTGTTTTGAATCTCTCACCCTCCAGCTTGAACAGATGACCCCACATTCTAGTTTTATGAGAGGGAGAAAAGATTCTCCCTGTCCACTCTCTCCATACCATGCATAATTTTATAGACCTCTATCATGTCTCCTCTTAATTGCCTTCTTTCCCCTTAACCCAAATTCAACACATTTCACTTGCCTCAGTTAAAAAGACATAGGCAGTTTAACAGTAATTAGTATTCTTTGACTGGTCATCTGGATTCGGTATCTGTGCTAAGCAATTTCCAGAAATTACTAGAAATGTAGCCAGAGAGCTGGTTAGGGCTACATTCAGCTATCATGACAAAACCTTTGTTTGTTCATAATGAGCTTGGAGCCATGCTTGCATGCTCCTTTGCTTCTCCCCTCATTTGTGGAAAACAACTGCAGGTTTTCTGGTTTCAGAAGCCTTCATTTAAATTCCAGTATGCTGTGACAACCAAATGCAAATGCCTGAACAAAGAGGAGTTTGTTTCTGTCTGACAAGCCATGGTTTAGAATACTGGTTTGCTGGGAAGAAACACTCCAATTTTCCCAGCCACCTGCTTTCAGATGTCACAGCAAACTGGAGTAACCAGGAAACCCTTAATGGCACTTACGTGCAACGGGAGGAGGTAGGAGAATGTGAACTTGGTTATCTGTCTTCTACTTTGTCAAGAAAACCTACTTAATGATATGTAGCCTGTGCAGTTTTACTTAGCAGTCCTTTCCAGTTAAGCCTGCTGGAAGGATTTCTCTTGACAAATGGACAATTATCTGTCTCCATCAACTGTCTCCATCACTTGTAGCCCACATAAGTGCTTGGCTTAAAATTAACTTGGGTCTTACTAACTGTGATTGGCTTTCTTTCACTGGCTAAAAAACATAAACTTGCCAATTGAAACGGAAGACTTTATTCCTCTTACTCACTGAAGTTTTGCTCTTCCAGTAGTCAGATGGGCTTATACTCCTGGCGGCTTCTTTGGTTAGAGAAGACTGCATGATATTGAAGCCATTTGGGAAACAGCTTGAGAAAAAGGGACGATTCTAACCACTCACATAAAATTCATAACCCTCTATCGTTGTCTTCCACCAGCAGATAAAGACTTTTTTGTTTCATTTGGCATACCCCCAATAGCTATTATTGCCCCTCCTCTCTGGTTGTGTTATGTGTGTTTATATGTTTTCATTGAATTGCTTAAATAATTTAAGCAATTCAAATATTTTATATATACCTTATTTTAAATGCTGTTTTAACGTTAGCCACCTTGAACACCCTATTTGGGTGGAAAGATGACATAGAAATGTTTTAAATAAAAATAAATAAATATTGGGATTCTTTCAGATCAATCCGGGGGGGGGTAGTTTGACTGTGGCCAGGAGCGGCGCATCCACGCCGCATCCACAGAGGATTCCCGGCCGCAAACCAAAAATGAACATACAAAACAAATAAAACTTACCTGGAAATCCCCCATCGAAATCAATGGAGCTAGGCCACCAAAAAAAGGTGGTGTAGCCACACCGCTGTGAGAAGGAATGTTCCTGGGGTGGAAGGGGTTAGGAAGCTGCCTAAAGGCAGTTCCGCCCCCAGGAACACCCTGGGAATGCCTCCCAGGAAGCCAGTGCGGGGACTTGCACTGCTGGAATGCTGCCAGGAGGCAGCACCGGCGCCCCACTGTGTTGCGTCCCAGCGCCAGTGTAAATGCCACCCATGACAGCGCAAATGCCCCTTTATCCCAGGTTACATGGGCTTCGCTCCCCCCCTTTAGGATTGCAGACTAGGTCTCTTATAGAACAGGAACCTTTAATAGCCTTTAATACGTGAAGTTATGTATTGGATATCTTCACCCTCCCTTACTAAAATGCTGAAGTGGTGGTAGCATTGGGGGGTTTTTTAATAAAAGAAGGGGTTTAGAAAGGGAGGGACCACCAGGAAAAGCACTCTACATGCTTCCCAAGGCTGGGAATGCTTCTTCCCCTTTCCACTACATTTACAGAAATATATTTTTGTTTTACTTTATTTATATCCAGCCTTCCCCACCCCCGAAATGGGGACCCAAAGCAACTTACATGGTTCTCTCTTCCATTTTATCCTCACAACAACCCTGTGAGGTAGATTAGGATAGGAGTGTGTGACTGACCCAAGGTCACCCACAAGCTTCCCTGAGTAGGGAACTTTATTTCCCAGATCCTAGTCTAACACTTTAACCACTATACCATGCTGGCTCTCTTCTTTCCTTCAAAGAAAATATCAATTTTCTTTGAAGGCATCTTTCAGAAAAACCTGTCCTTGGCACTTAATGTTCTGGTAGGTTATAAAAAGATTCAGCTGAAGCATTACCATGGTCCAAAGAATGAGTCCACATTAAATTCCCCCTTCCTACATAGATCCCCAAATTTGAACACCAGAAGACACACTGAAGGCTGAAAAGATAATAATTTTTGGCTATGAAGAGCATTGCAGTCTTCCCCAAGACAAATAAGGCTGCCCTCATAGGTAGTGTAATTGGGATTTCTTACCAGAGCCACAGCACTTTTAAAAAATTACCAGCTGTGCCAATGGTGCATGGACAATTCAATGAGAAGAACATTTCCTAAAATAAAATAAAAACTGTGGGGCAAGGGAACAAAAGAACCCACAAAAGAAGAATGTAAGCAGAGCTCGGAGATGGTTGCTGCTTTCATGGTGGACAAAAGGGAACTTGAACAGGTAGGGCCCATCCTTTGAAGCACAAAATTCTTTCGTGAAAGCACTACAAAAGAGCATCCATTCCCTATCTAGAGCACAAGAAGACTCTGGGAACTGAAAACCTGTATGTCAGATTACTTGAGTCCATGAAGAAAAACAAAACAGGTGAAAATTTCTCTGGTATGGTCTACCTGTAAAAAGCAGGTGCTATATTATATCATTTTCCTCCTTTTGCTTCAGTGTCTAAACATGCCTTGCTTGGCTGTTGAATCTAAGCAGACAAGCATATTTTATATACAATTCTTCACTTTGGTGTTAAACAAATGATTGGGAAATAGCCTACAATGGCAGATAGATGCTTTACAAATGTGTTTAGTAATGGTTTCCTGACATGGTGGAAACATCCATCAGAGCTTGACAGGCGGGGTATAACCCAATAGTGCTTGGAGAAAGTGATACACTCCCAAGCTGAAAGGAAGTGTACCTGTGCACTTTGGAAGAAACACAGGAGAAACACATAGAGAAGGGAAGAGAGAGCTCTGAGTTAGCTGAAAATACCTAGTAATTTGGATTACAATCTGATGTGGGGAAGCAGATAAGAAAAGCCATGCCAGATCAGACCAAAGTCCATCAAGTCCAGCAGTCTGTTCACACAGTGGCCAATCAGGTGCCTCTAGGAAGCCAGCAAACAAGATGACTGCAGCAGCATTATCCTGCCTGTGTTCCACAGCACCTAATATAACAGGCATGCTCCTCTGATCCTGGAGAGAATAGGTATGCATCATGACTAGTATCCATTTTTACTAGTAGCCATGAATAGTCCTCTCCTCCATGAACATGTCCACTCCCCTCTTAAAGCCTTCCAAGTTGGCAGTCATCACCACATCCTGGGGCAGGGAATTCCACAGTTTAACGATGTGTTGCGTGAACAAATACTTCTTTTTATCAGTTTTGAATCTCTCCCTCTCCAGCTTCAGCAGATGACCCCGCATTTTAGTATTATGAGGGAGAAAAGCTTCTCCCTGTCCACTCACTCCATACCACGCATAATTTTATAGACCTCTATTATATCTCTCCTTAACCACATTCTTTCCAATCTAAACTGCCCTAAGTTCCTCATAGAGCAGTTGCTCTAGTCCCCTGATAATTTTAGTTGCTCTTTTCTGCACCTTCTCAAGCTCTGCAATATCCTTTTTTAGGTGTGGTAACCAGAACTGTACACAGTATGCCAAGTGTGGTCTCGCTATAGATTTGTACAAGGGCAGTACGATAGCAGCAGTCTTTGGCTTGACTGGAGCATGCATTTATCCAGTCAATATAAGGGTAGTTAAAGTCTCCCATTATTACTACTTCATCACCTTTGCATGCTTCCCAGATTTCATTCTCCATGTCTAGATCACCCTGAGCCTTTGGGTCAGGGGGCCGAATCCCCAGTACTAAATTACCTTTGGGGCCTGGAATCGTCACCCACAGGATTCTATGGACAAGTCTGCCCTTTTTATGGTTTCTAGTTTATTAGACACTATTCCTTCCTTGATATACATAGCAACCCCCCCTCCAATACGCACTTTTCTGTCATTTCTATAGAGTTTGTAACCAGGGATTACTGTATCCCACTGGTTCTCCCCCCTCCACCAGGTTTCTGTAATGCTCACTATATCTATGTTTTCCCTTAAAACCATGCACTTTAAACTCCCCCATTTTCGCTCGGACGCTTCTAGCAATAGCATAGAAACACCTCCACACTGTCTCTCTCTTTCAACTTGCCTGGCATGTGTCCTTGGGCATCCTTAAATGGCTATCCCTCATTACTTTACCATCCCCTTTCATGTCTACCCCATTCTCGTGTGGGCAATCAGAAGCAATTTTCCCTTTGTCCATTTACATTGAGTCTGCCCAAACTGGATGCTTCTCAGTTCCTGTCGGCTTTTCCCCCAGGTTTCTTTAAAATCTGCTCTGTCACCTTTTTTATGTTACGCGCCAGCAGTCTGGTTCCATCCTGGTTCCATTCAAATGGAGCCCATCTCTTTTGAATAGGCCCAGATTGTCCCAAATTGTTGCCCAGTTCCTAACAAATCAAAAGCCCTCCTCCCTACGCCAACGTCTCATCCACGCATTGAGACACCCCAACTGTGCCGGCCTGGCTGGTCCTGCGCATGGAACAGGTACCATTTTAGAGAAAGCTACCTTGGAAGTCCTGGCTTTTAGCTTCCTGCCTAGGAACCTAAATTTGGATTCCAAGACCTCCAGATTACACTTCCCCACATAGTTGGTGCCAACATGCACCATAACCACTGGCTCCTCCCCAGCATTTGCTGCCTTTTTCCAGTTCCACTTTGCCTCCATGTATATACTGTGCTTGCATTTTTGTAAATAATGGCAACCATGCCATTAGCATTCTCCCATCCAAAGAAACTTCTCACCTCCTGAGGAAGAGGGGCGTGTTGTAAGATATGTGTGGTGTTAATTGTCATTAAGTGTCTGCCAAGTGTCACTTGGCACACTGGAAACTGTTATAAATTCATGTGTTAGATCACGCATATCCGCACCAGCTCATTTTTGCACAATCTGTAATTGAATTATAATGCAAGAAGATGGTACAGCCAACAGCACTCCATTCCATCTTCTGTCACCAACAGAACTCCATAAAGCACATGATGTCTTTGTTTTTTCATGTAGTACTTTAATAGAGAGGTACTAAGTCCCTCACAATTTTGTTGCTTATATTTGAACAATTATTTTACAATATTTTCCCATCCATGCCACTCGTCTCAGAATTTGTTCCCTTTTTTTTACAAAGTTAAATTAGCTTACGGGTACCCAATTGCTTTGTTCTCTGTTACTTAAATGTTTCTTGTTAAAGTCTTTAAAGCTTAATTTGCACATATTCATCTATTTATGCTTTCTCCCCATCTCTTGTTAGTTTTGTATCATGGAACACAGTTTTTGAATTTACATGTTTCCAGTTTCTTCACAATTCTACAAAGACAGGTTTGTCCTCCCTTGTAACACTTTGCATAACAATGATTGGAGTGTACACGGGTGCAGTTACAAAAAGCAAATAAATCCTCAATTCCAGAAGAAGAAAGCTCGTGCACAGAAGGACCAGGACATGAAGGACAACCTGCTAGAAAAGAAAAATAATAAGAGGAACTGGTGCTGACATATCTTATTATTGAACAGGCACACTGTGCCAAAATCTGCTACATGAAGGCTCTTAAACATTAATCTCAGATTCATCTACTTTGATATCTGTACTTATTTGTAGAATTGTGAAGAAACTGGAAACATGTAAATTCAAAAACTGTGTTCCATGATACAAAACTAACAAGAGATGGGGAGAAAGCATAAATAGATGAATATGTGCAAAATCCACAGGATTTTTGTGTGACCTGCGCTTTATATCTTCCTTACTAAAAATCATCATGAATGTTAAGTATTTGCAAAATACCCATGTTACCCCAAATCATTCCGGTCTTCAGCATGTACACTAGCACTTCATTCACCGATCTTCTTGCTTATGCTACAGGTTCTCCTGGTCTTTTATTTTTGTTTCAGAAAAAGCGCAAACTCCTGCAAGCTTTTCTGGGCCTAGCGCATATAAGTGTTTTACTCATCAGCCTTGTTTTCAATTCCTTCACTACCTAATTCCTTCACTACCTGTTAGCATGTTATTGAAGATTTTTCTACTCCCTTGGTATTAGGGTTGCCAGCCTCCAGGTACTAGCTGGAGATATCCTCCTATTCCAACTGCTATTATTTGAACACAGCTACTCACACAACCCATTACTACTAGCTTGCAAGAATTTCCAAGCATGGCTGCATGTCACTAAAACCAAATGAAAAAAGAATTTAAGTCCTGGGGGCGGGGAGCATATGTGCACCGTTCAACTTCTGCAGCCTAATTTGGAGATAATCAATATTATGCAGCTATTCAGTAGTTAGCACAGTACCTCCATGTCCTTAGGGAAGAAAAGCGTATACTGCTATTGCTCTTCTCTCTTTAGTTAATCAATTTTTGGTTAGAACTAAGGATCCACATGTAAGCCCTTTCTTTAATTTAGAAATATCTACATCACTAAAGAACTGCAGCACTAGAAACTGATATTAGAATGAAAGCAACAACATCTGAAGGCCCAAAGACTGACGTCCCCTATCCACCTCTTGGTACAAGCTGCTATTTCTCCCCTGTTGTGCAAGCAACAGCCCTAAATATACTGCAATGCCTTTTGATCCCTTTCCTCAAGTTATTACTTCCACAGTGTCTTGCACAAGTGGAAATGCCAGCTGAGATACGATAAGTTTAACTAAGAGCAAATTGCCAGCATTGTCAGTTTTAGTACCTTTCTGAAAGACCTCTAGGATGCATAGAAATCTTTGGCGGGGTCCAACTCCTTATCTCCCCATAGCCTGTGCATGCAGTGAAAATTAGAACTCACAAAAGACAGCATACCTCATAGATATATATGACTTACAGATGCATGCATACTAATTTTGAAATGTGTGAAACAGTGCTACATTATCTCTTTAAACTTAAGTCTGATAAGGTTGTTCATTATCTGCAAATACATGTGTACAAAATTTTGTGCAAAATCTAGTACCTATGAACCTCAATTTTCTTTTTAAAAATGTAATTTTACACATGAAACTGCCTTATATGGCCATTGGTCTAGATCAATATTGTTATTTTGACTGACAGTAACTCTTTGAGGTCTCAGGCAGAGCAAGACCATTCCTAGTATATGCTTTCGGAGATTCTTTAAACCAGACATGCCAGGGATTGAACCTGGAATCTTCTGCATGCAAGATGAGTTCTATCACTGAGTCACAGCCCCTCCTGCATCTCTAGTTGTTATTATTATGATCATGTTTGTCCACATCTACATGCCTTTCCTTCATAGTCGTACACTGGACATATTTGTACATCATATTTTGGACAATTTTCTTGGACAAATAAGCTCTAGTCTTGGTGATGCAGATTTGTAGCTGGTCCTACTAGATTCATAAGATACCACCACATGAAAAAACCTGGAAACTCAGCCCACCTGGAAACAAGGACAGCAAACATCAAGGAACCAACCATCTTGCTCCAAAGAAGATAGCTATAATGAAGAAGAAGAGTTGGTTTTATATGCCAACTTTCTCTACCTTTTTTAAAAGGAGAATCAAACCAGCTTACAATCTCCTTCTCTTCCTCTCCCCACAACAGACACCTTGTGAGATAGGTGGGGCTGAGAGAGTTGAGACAGATCTGTGACTGGCCCAAGGTCACCCAGCTGGCTTTATGTGAAGGAGTGGGGAAACCAACCTGGTTCACCAGATCAGAGTCCGCCACTCGTGGAGGAGTGGGGAATCAAACCCATTTCTCCAGATTAGAGTCTACCACTTTTAATCACTATACCACGCTAAAACTGAAAATGAGTGATCAAATTTCTGCTTGACAATTTTTGTATTACAGTTCAGATGCACCTAAAAAAATTGTCTCCCTTCTGAGAGAAGCAAATTAAGCAGATGTGTTCAGAACAGATGATGCAGGTCAATAAATGAATAAATTAACCAACTGGGCTCAAGCCTAAAGCAACCGACAAACAAAACCTCTCAGTCCAAAGCACAGTTCAATCAGCTAGACTGCCATTTCTCCCCATGACAAGCCTTAACAGGAATAAGGGTCAAAAACCAGCAAGAAAGCTGTTAAGTGATCATCATGCTAACATAATAGCCAATGTCCTATTAGTGTAATGCTCACGTCCTTGAATCAGAGTTGCTGATTATCTAGCTATATATTATATATATTATATACATTAACAAGCCATTATGTTTTCAGTTCCTCTTTCAAAGCATAGACTCCATTTGTAAGTATAGCCCTGTTAGATCAGGGCTGTCATGAAGAAAACACGACATTCACTTAAGGCAGAAAGTAATGGCAGAAAAGGTGGATCTCTTCCTGTATCCCAAATGAGCACCTCTAGATGAAAGCTTCTTGCTTCAAAGGAATTAAAAATTATTGACAACTAGTAGGAAGCAAAAGCCAGAGATGACAAACTCCCTTTGGTAGCTTCCAAGTACCAGGACTTCACCATGTCAGCTGATTACGGGCTAGATGTTTCACTTTCATCAGATTAACAGACCAAATGATTAGAATTAATCACATGTCTAAGAAGGCAGTCTACATTTTGAGGCTTTTAAAGTAAACTAAAATAGCTGTTTTTCCAAATACCAGTTGTTCATAGGGAAATTGCTTTAAGGCTTTTTCTTTTACTTTGCACAATAATAATAATAATATTTATTGGTACAGTCAATCAGACCAGTAAAAACTATACAACAATAAACCTCGCATGGACAATATAAAAGAGCATTTTAAAAAAATGAGACATATTTATATAAATTTTAAGAACACTTGGAGTAGAAAAAAGTGCAACAAATACCAATAGCATCATTCTAGCAGGAGTCTACGAAGCTTCATAGAGACAGCACAGAATTTGGCAACCTGAGTTGTAACCTGAGGGTTCTTGCCGCTTAACAATTTCGTGACCCTATCTGCTGAGTCCTGGCCTGGGAATCTTACCAACAATGGATAAATCATTTCAGCAGAAGCATTTTCATGAAGACGGCAGAAGAGTAAGATGTGTTCCATGGTATCAACTTACCCACTGCCACACAGACACAATCTTTGATTTTTTTTTGTAACGACCCTCTAGTAAGGCTGAGGGTAATGCTGAGCATCTGGCAAGTGTGAATGCTCTTCTATGTCTATTTGCTTCAAGGGAAAGCAAATATGTGGCTGGTGCCATCAGGTTTCTAGTTGTGGCTGAGGCAATAAAGGATGGTGTTCTAGTCAAGTCTAATTGTCATCCAATGTCCTTAATTCTCTGTTTAACTGATGTTATAGCCTGATCTAAGCTTCGCTCTAATATAGAGTGGGTACAAAAACCTAGTTGTGCTAATTTACTTTGGACACTTGCAAGCCATGACGACTGAAACTTGTCGTGTAATATCAATGACGACAATCCCTGAGGGTTTTTGTTAAGTTTGAGCCACTTTGTAATGGATGCCGTGCAGATCCTATCCTCCACTCTAAGCATCCCTGTTTCCAAGCTAACCATAGAATTAGAAACACATCGGGGAAGCTAGAGAATGGTCCTCAAAAATTTAGATTGAACCCTCTCTAAGGAGGCTATGAATGTTTCAGGTATCACTAGGAGTGAGCCATACATACCGTATTTTTCGCTCTATAACATGCACTTTTTTCCTCCTCAAAAGTGAGGGGAAATGTCTGTGCGTGTTATGGAGCGAATGTGCGCACAGAGCTGGCTGGGCGTGCTGGAACGACGCAAGCCGGCTCTGTGCGCCCCGTTCCAGCGCGCCCAGTCGGCTCTGTGCGCCCCGCCAGGGCGCACAGAGCTGGGTGGGCATGCTGGAACAGCAAGCCGGCTTTCCCCACTGGGAGGCGGGCGGGGCGCACAGAGCCGGCTTGCATCGTTCCAGCGCGAGCCGGCTTTCCCTGCCCCGACGGCCAGCTGGACACGGATGTCCTCTTTCCCCCTTGTTGTTCATTTTGGTATTAGAAATGTTATTGAAAAATGTAAGACAAAACGATGAAGTTGTCGGTGTAAGAATTGGGAGAAATCAATATAAAGTTAAAGCATATGCAGATGACTTAGTATGTTTTTGATTGATCCGATTGAGCAAATTGATAGTTGGAATAAAATTTTGGAGGTTTATGGACAGCTTTCAGGTTTTAAAGTTAATAAAAATAAAACTAAGATATTGGTTAAAAATATGACTCTTTCACAACAGTAAATACTGACTAAAAAAACAGGATTTAACATTGAACATATTTAGGTATATGGATATCAAATAATAATCTCAATTTATTTCAAAATAATTATGTAAATCAATGGCAACAGATAGCAAAAGATTTAAAAACTTGGGGAAAAATACCATCATCATTGTGGGGACGAATTTCAGTAATTAAAATGATGTTATTACCTAAAATGCTCTTTTTGTTTCAAAACCTACCAATAGTGAAAGGCGCACAGATATTTAAAAACTGGAAGAAAGATATTTTAAGTTTTCTCTGGGGTAAAGAAAGACATAGGATAGCATATAATAATTTAGTGGAATTGAAAGAAACAGTTGAGAATGTACTATCAAGCAGCTTGCTTCACCTGGATAAAAAATTGGATTCTATTAGAGAATCCGAAATTATTGGAATTAGAGGGATTTAATTTATGATTTGGGTGGCATGCATATTTATGGTATGAAAAGGAGAAAGTAAATAAAGATTTTAATTCCCATATTATTAGGAAAAGTTTATTGCAAACATGGAATAAATATAAAGCTTTCCTGGAAAATAAAACTCTCGGCTGGATTAATCCCATAGAAGCCTATATGAGAAGGGGTGTACATCTAAATTTGGATAGTAATATATATAGAGAATTGATAGAATATAGAGATTGGATATGGATGTTGAAAACTAGAGAAGAGCTTCAAATTAAAGACTGGTTTATGTATTATAAATTAAGAGATATATTCAACAAAGATAACAAGATGGGTTTTAATCAAACTAAATCTGAGATTATATTAACTAAGGGAAATAAAGGACTGATAGGACGGGTTTATAAACTAATGATAGAAATGAATCTAGAACAGGAAAGGATTAAACCAGTGATGGTGAAATGGATGAGGGAACTAGGTTATAATATAGATTTGGAAATATGGGAAAATTTGTGGAAGAAGGAATTTAAATTTACTATTACTAATGAAATAAGAGAAAATTTATATAAAATGTTTTATAGATGGTATATAACCCCAGTATTATTAAGTAAAATGAAAAAAGAGGAGGAGGGTCTTTGTTGAAGTGCGGAACAGAGATAGGTACATTTATGCATGTTTGGTGGTTTTGCAAAAAACTCAAGAGATTTTGGCAGTTAGTTCTAAAGGAAACTAACAATTTGATTAAGTCAAAAATAAAAAAAATCCTGCCTTTTGTTTATTGGGTATTCCCGATATGAATATAGATTATGCTGATAGTCATATGCCAATATAGTTTTGCTGCAGCCAGGATTATAATTGCTAAGAAATGGAAGCAACTAAATAAACCTTCAATCAAAGAGTGGAGAGAAAAGCTTTGGATGTATATGTGGATGGCCAAAATTACAGATTCTTTACATGGTAAAGATATGGATGAATTTAAACAAATATCGTCAAAGGCCGCCGCATATTGGGATAAATTGGCAAAAACGGATTTTAAAGGTATAGTTAATGAATTATAGATTTATGTTTTTTAAACAATGATTATAATAATAGGTCTTTATATACTGTCATAACACCTCTCCGGAAGTCCAAAGGTAGAGGGCACAGAGGTGGGTGGTAGAGGTCTGGGCACTATATTCTTTTTAAAAAGATAGTAAACAATGTATTAGTAATAGATGTAACAGTGCTCTGTATATGTTTTTGTATGTTTTATTTTGTATTGAATTATGATTTTATTTCTTTGTTTATTTTTTTGTTTGTTTTTGTGTTTAATTATAAAAGCAATAAAAAAAATTTTTTTAAAAAGAGCTGGCTGGGCACGCTGGAACAGCGAGCTGGCTTTCCCCATCCGCCTCCCAGCTGGGAGGCGGGCGGGGCGCACAGAGCCGGCTTGCGTCGTTCCAGCGCGAGCCGGCTTTCCCCGCCCCGACGGCCAGCTGGGGGGAGCATGTTATGGTCAGGTGCGTGCTATGGAGCGAAAAATACAGTAAGTTGGGCCAAGGTCTTTGCAGTGAATAATTTCAAAGCAGCTGGTATAAATTGCCCACCCTTGGATCAGTGAAATTTAAGTATGGAGTTTGCAGATCTTTGGCCCTGCTCGGCCGCATGCTTGCAGTGGGCACTCCTAGATCCATATGATTGGATAATCACTCCTAAATACTTAAACTTAGACACCTGTTTCATTTGCTGGTCATTTATTTTCCAGGTTCTAACTTTGGGACGCTTACCAAACACCATGACCTTGGTCTTTTGGTAATTTATCTTGAGGAGTTTCCTGGCACAATAAGTGGCCAGTTTCCTTAGCGCTCTTCTAAGTCCTGTCAGGGTTCTGGAAAGGAGGACCACATTGTCTGCATAAAGCAGTATAGGGATTGGGCGTTGAGCCAAGGTTGGTGGATGTAGATCGGGATCTTGAAAGAATTTAATTATATCGTTTATGTAAAAATTGAACAGTGTAGGGGCTAATATGCAGCCCTGTTTGACAACTTTAGAGGTTTTTATGGGGTTCGAAAGGTGACCCTGTTTGCTATATCTCACTCGGAGATTGGTGCCTTGATACAGGGCTCTGAGGAGGATTAAGAGCCTTTGGTCTATAGATGTACGTTCAAGCTTTTCCCAGAGGTGCACTCTCGAAACTGAGTCGAAAGCCGCTTTAAGTCAACGAAAATGGCAAAAAGTGGAGCAGGGCTGACTGGAGCATATTTCTCCACCAGATGTTGAATGACCAGACAGTGATTTACTTTGCACAATAAATACATGCTTCCCATTAATTGTACACTAGTCTTTCCCCAATGTAGGGAAAGAAAGATCACGCATGCCAGGCTTGTGTGATAGCTGTGTATAGAATATGGTTAGATGTCACAGACACCTTCTGAATATGGTTTTCAACTGTGTGCTGTGACACAATACCCATGCCTTCACATTCTTGGATTTTTATTTTGTTTTAAAGTTTCTTTTAAATAAATTCTTTGGTATTTGTGTGTTCCCCTGAGCAAAAAGTACCAAGCAGAAAGCTATCTCCATGAGAACAGGCTACCTGTCAATCTCCCAATCTATTTCATATAAACAGGAAAAAATATCATCACTTAAGGTTGCCAACCTCCAGGTGGCAGCTGGAGATCTCACCTGGAACAAATGGCCGCTTTGGAAAGTGGGCTGTATGGCATTATACCCCATTGAAATCCCTCCCCTCCCTAAACCCCTCCTTCCCCAGGCTCCACCCCCAAAATCTCCAGGTATTTCGCAACACAGAACTGGCAACCCTATCATCACTGGAAGTCATGTGCAAGATCATCAGTGACAAAAATTTCATCAAAGGATGCTTAATGTGATCCTTAAACTAAGGTTGCCAATTTTGGGCTGGGAAATTCCGTGAGATATTGGGGTGGATATATTGGTGGCTTAGGGAGGAGAAAGACCTCATTGGGATATAATGCCATAGAGCCCACACTTGAAAGTAGTAATTTTTTTCCTGTGGAACTGATCTCTGAAGTCTGGAGATCAGTTGTAATTCCTGGAGATCTCCAGTCCTCATCTGGAGGTTGGCAATCCTACCTTAAATAAATCTTGAATTAAAGGATTACCTACACTGTTCATGTTGTTGAACACCTTTTTTCAAGAACAGAAATAAATTAAATTAAAAATATTGTCGAAGGCTTTCACGGTCAGAGTTCATTGGTTCTTGTAGGTTATCCGGGCTGTGTAACAGTGGTCTTGGTATTTTCTTTCCTGACGTTTCGCCAGCAGCTGTGGCAGGCATCTTCAGAGGAGTAACACTGAAGGACAGTGTCCTTCAGTGTTACTCCTCTGAAGATGCCTGCCACAGCTGCTGGCGAAACGTCAGGAAAGAAAATACCAAGACCACGGTTACACAGCCCGGATAACCTACAAGAACAAATTAAATTAAATTTCAGATCCATATTGTATGTTTTCAGTTAACAAAATAAGACCATTTTCACGTGTTATATTAGATTTCTGCATTTCGTTCATAACATAAACCTTATTTTGACTAGTTTGTACAATGATAAACCTCAGCATTTCACAGATTTAAGGATTTGCCATGAATGTATGGAGTAGCGGCAGACAGAATATATGAAGTTCTAGCCATGGGCTCAGCTGGACCTTGACGGATGGATGCAGCACCCCTGAGACTTGGTGGTAAGAATACAACATTTCAGTGAGGTGAATATACTAATGGGGAAGAGGGCATAAAAACACCACATAACCTTCAGTCTTTTCTTGATTGACATATGTCATGCAATTAACACCAACCCTTCTCAAACCCCTCTAGGGAATAGAAGGAAGGGGTTTGCTTTGTTGTTTAAGTGGGTGAGGGATTTGGAGGATTGCACCCAGGGCAGAAAGGAGAACTGTTGTTGGGGAACATCTTGTCAGTTGGACACAGAGATGCAAAATTTGGGTAAAAAAATTTGTCCAAGTTTTTTTCGGGGTGTGTGTGAGAAATTTTGGGGAAACTGAAATATATTCAATACGTATTGTTCTATCAAACCTCAACTAATTTTACGACTTTAACAACCAAAAATGTATCATTTATAACTTTGGCATATTTATGGAATTTAAAAGTTATAAATGCCAGTGTGGTGTAGTGGTTAAGAGCGGTGGTTTAGAGCAGTGGACTCTGATCTGAAGAACCGGGTTTGATTCCCCACTCCTCCACATGAGCGGCGGAGGCTAATCTGGTGAACTGGATTTGTTTCCCTACTCCTACACATGAAGGGTGACCTTGGGCTGATTGCAGTTCTCTCAGAACTCTCTCTGCCTCACCTACCTCACAGAGTGTTTGTTACGGGGAAGGGGAAGTGATTGTAAGCTGGTCTGATTGTTCCTTAAGTGGTAGAGAAAGTCGGCATATAAAAACCAACTCTTCTTCTTATTCTATAAGCAAAACTGCAAATATACTCCAACACATGAGAGAAAACTGCAAGGTGATGCACCCTGTGCCATCTTAGCACGTGTACCTTAACATTTGCTATCTGGTAGGAGAGAGTTCAGTTCTCAATTAAATTGTCAGAGTTTTCCTCTGAGGCTTTGGTGCAGTTTCGACCCAACCTCCTTCTGATCTTTTTTTCGTTCCAGCAAGGTAGGGCAATAAGCTATTTGCTACCCAGTCTGTAGGTATATGTGCCACAGTGGTTTAAGGGAGAGGTGAAAAGGTCGACCACCAGTCAAAATGACAATAGAATGCATGTAACAGTTGAAAAGTAATAAAAGCCCTGCATGAGTATTATTATCATGAGTATCAGGTATCCTTCTAGGTGCAGAAATGCTTGGATTTTAGAATTGTACATGTCTACAGCTTTTAAAGACAACGAGGGGATACATTTCATTCATTTGAAAAGTAATTTTTTTTCAGCACTCGGGGGGAGCCTCGGGGGGGGGGGAATGGGGTGAAACTTTATTTCAGAATTTTTCCGGAGCTTCACATTTCTACCTGCGTACCACCTCCGCTATATTTTCCCTCCTTCCTGTTTGCAGGTATAGAAGTGAAGCACGGAAGAAGCATGAGGCCTTGAGTGTGAGCCAAAGGACACTCGGCTCTTTTGATCTTAGCCTGTGGCCCACAAGCTGTGCATTCACATGAACCTTTTCCTGCATCCATGACTGCCTCAAGACTGAAATATAATGAGGATGTGAGGGCAATCTGGCTGTGACATCTGGCACCCCATTTATCGCCAGGGTTTATTTGGCTGATCTGGCTAGCTAGGCGGGTGTCCCCTACCTCCCTCACTGCTCCATGTGCGTCCCTCCAGAAGCTGCGCACTCAGTGGAAGAGGACGACCATCCCAGATAGAAGGAGTGTACCTGTCTTTGGTCAAGGGTATATGATAGCTGAGCTCCCCTGCTAGAACCTCCAAACAAGCTCAGGAACGAAATATAATGAAGTGTGCTGTTTTCTTTGATCATTGGTTTATTTATATCGTGTAGGTTTGATCCAGGGGTGGGGAACCTTTTTTCTGCCAAGGGCCATTTGGATATTTATCACATCATTTGTGGGCCATACAAAATTATCAACTTAAAAATTAGCCTGCTATATTCTTGGGCGGTCCTAGCAGCTCCATAGCTAACAACTCTTCTTCAAGGAGGAAAAAGGTTCCTTTTTTCGGCAAAACAAACTCACATCCTCCTTGAATAGAGGCTATTCCTGTCCACAGGAGGAAGCAGATCGCCAGTCTTAGATCCTTCTGAGCTAGAGATCTGCCAGGACCCACGAAGGGCCAGACCAAATGATTTTGCAAGCCTTAAACGGCCCCCGAGCCTGACGTTCCCCACCCCTGGTTTAATCTATTGTTGTAAGCTACTTTGGTCTCTTCAGGGAGAAAAGCTGCTTTGGTCTCTTCAGGGAGAAAAGTAAAAGTGCATTTTCTTCTGTTGAACCACAACACAAGAAAAAACAAAAATGAAGAATGTTCAGGGGAACCTGCCAGCCCATTGCAATAGAATACAAGAATATTTACATTCAAATTAGGAAGCAGTTTTTCACCTTCCAGAGCACTGAAAGATACAAGCAGGGATCCAAAAGCATGTGTGTGTGTGTGGGGGGGGGGCCTCACACAGATGGGACAAACCCCTTTATTTCCTCTCCCATGTCAACCCCCCCTCCAAATTACCCCTCTTCGTATTTTCAGTTGCAGGGCTGCAGGCACATACCTTACAACAATTTGAGAGGCTGCTGCTCCACACTGACCTCTTAGCACTAACACACCTCATTGTATTTTTGCTGCTGCCATCTCTGAGGGCCTCTACCATACGGAACTGAGACTGTACATACTGACATGCACATTTACATCCTGCACAAAAATCCATTACAGAGCTCAAGGTGGTATTCATCAGATTCCCAAGCATCCTCCCATCCAGGCGCAGACCAGATTCAAACCCGTTTAGGTTACCTACCTTTCAGTCATATTAAAGACACACACTGGCTTGCCCCCAGTGACCAGAGGCAATTATTCTCCTGGGACAGTTACCCAGGAATCACTTGGCATCTATGACAGCCCCAGGTAATTCAGGACAAATAATTTCAAAATGGCTTTCCATTGCCTTCTTTTTTGTATTAGCATTTAGATATCATAATGTATACACACACAAAGGTCAAAAACGCATGGTTGCTTTATTCCCTGTTTCAGCCAGGATTCAGCCAGGATCGAACGAACGTTCGGCAAAAACGCATGCGTTCAATCCTGACTGAAACAGGGAATAAAGGAGGCTAAAGCGACATGCGTTTTCGCCCAAAATGTTCTTGATTAACTTGTGAAATTTAACCTACTTGATCAAACTAGCTATTTAAATAATAGGTTCGGGAGTAATGTTTGATGTTTCTTTTCTAAATCTTAACATATTTGTAAGGCTATAGTATCAGTTTTTTTCATGACAAAAGTCAATTCATAATAGCAAAACCAATTGTAAGAACATAATTGACTTGTATTCTGAAACTGATAACACATTCAAATTTTCCATGTGAAGGACTGCTGGTTCAAATGGTACATCTGATCAGAACCTCCCTGGATATTGAAAACTAGCATGGCAGATACAAGACCATGCTAGAATTCTTCTCCATGATGTGCTACCTACATGAGGGAATTTTGATATGAAAGCGTGTTCAAACATATAAATTGTCCTCCACCTAAGTATACACCGAATCCTTGGTTGAATCATATGCCCATGATAACAGCTGAGGCTGCTAAGGGGCTACCTCCAACACCAAATGTTCTTCATTATTATATTAGTATATAATTAGCAACTTGGAAGAGGGATGGCATTGAACACTGTACCTCAGATGTTTATTTAAATTGAACATCTGTCAAACTGCAGATTAGAGCCATGTATCTGACTGCAAGGGTTTCCACATCAAACAAGCTTTTCCCCAGAAAAGATAAAATAACTTGCATTAATCAGTTAGCATGCCATATTGCATCACAATACTGCAATCCTAAAGCAGTGATTATTTGATGAGTCTCTTCTAGTGTGTGACAAGACCATGTAACCTGTGACCCCATGAATTTAGGGTACAGGACACACCCACAATCAAGTTGAAACTTGGCCAAGGACATGATGGGATGAGAATGCAAGTGGAAGGGCATTGACAGCAGAAGGTATAACTAACTTTGAACCTGCTCATTGAAAGCAACAAGACATTTTTCTTTAAATACAGACCATTTAACCAAGGGAGCTCAAAGCAATCCAGGGAGGAAGAAACTCAGAGATAATATCCCAAGAAAACAAGTTTTCTACACTTTTCTAATCCAACATTGCAGGAGCAAAAACAGGCACAACTTTGGCTGCTGGTTTCCTCTTTACCACCCCTGACAAGACCAGACATTTTCTCTACCTTTATTCATTTGCCCCCTCCCCTTGTAGCTTCAGGTGGTATCTAAATTCCAATGGGTGAGGTAGTATGTCATGTTTTGTATGCTTGTACTTGATTATCTGCAATTGCTAGTGTAGTGTGTTATTATACTTAATAAACTGATTTGATTCCTAAAAGTAACCACCAATATGTCTCCTTGGTCTTGTTCCAACTGGAATCCTGAAAAGAACCTGCACCACTGTAGCCTACTCAGCAGAGCTGTACACGATAAAACAACTAACAAAAGACGAAGGACACTCCAGGTCCACTTCATTTAACTAGTAGCCCTCTTCTGATGACACCATTCAAAACAGCCATTTGGATGCGTGCCAAAAATAAAAAAGGCATCTGATATCAAAGTCACAGAATGTAAAAGCTGAAATGCCTCGTGGACCATCTTAGTTTCCAGGTACTGAGTGTTCCAAATACCTGCTCTTAAAGGCTCTTTAGGACTAAATACTTAAATAATTAACTACTTTAAAAGCAGCTTGCTAGATCCCTTCAAATGGCACATGTAAACCTTACTGTAGAGAGCACACACAGAACCCAACTTTTCCCCCTCTAATCTTTAATAAAAGATGTCACAGCACTTTAACAAGATGAAGCGAGTACTCTAATTTCAAAGCTGTTTTAATGTTCATTTTTAAATGCTTGTCAAGATTACTGTTTAATTGCTTATGAAATGCTTTTTTAAATGGCTATTTTGGTTCAAGAATGAGTTGGTATAACTGTGGGCAATTACAAACCTGTCATTTGTCCGAAATTGCTTGCTGCGTTTACCAACGCAAAGCCCGGTTCATATATTTACTGAGGCCATCCTTCCACTTGCATGGTGGAGGAGTGGTAAAAGCATCTCCCTTCTGCCATAAGGATATCATCCATTACCCTGAACAGGTCACTCCATGCGAATGAGCACACAGAAGCCCAGTTCACATACCATCCCCCCTTGTTTTTGTTTCTTTTTATTTTGAGGATAAAGAATTGCACATACCTATTCTCCATGCAATTGAAGCATAGCACCCAGTTCTTACTAGCAATTACTTCTATGGCAGAATGAAGGAATGCCAAAAGAAAATAGTCAGCAGAGAAAGAAAGAGGCAGCAAGCAACTCTGAGCACAGAGGGATCAGCTCTTTAGGCTAGACCACTGTAACTTGCTCTATGCGGGGCTGCCCTTGTGACTGATCAGGAGGCTCCAGATGGCGCAAAATGCCACGGCGAGGCTGTCAACATGCATTTCAATGGCTCGTATTAAAACTGTTTCATTAACCATAAATTGCTACCATTCATCCTTTGTCTCTTTTCTCTTCCTTCTGTTGTCCTCCTTTTCCTGCCCCAAGGTACTGGCCTCTAACCTACCATCACCACTCAGCAAAGTCTGAAGGCTCCTTAGGCAGGAAGAAGGCTTTATCTTTGTGATGTGCAATGGTACAATGTGTGTGTGTAAAGTGCTGTCAAGTCGCAGCTGACTTATGGCAACCCCTTTTTGGGGTTTTCATGGCAAGAGACTAACAAAGGTGGTTTGCCAGTGCCTTCCTCTGCACAGCAACCCTGGTATTCCTTGGTGGTCTCCCATCCAAATACTAACCAGGGCTGACCTTGCTTAGCTTCTGAAATCTGACGAGATCTGGCTAGCCTGGGCCATCCAAATGGTACAATACAAGTCACTAAAATTACACTGTAGGCTCTTTTATTTACTTAATTTAAAATATTTATGTCACGCATTATCTCTTCAGATTCAAGGTGGCCAACAAAGCAGCAAAAGCTGCAAGGACCGAAAAATATCAGCAACCTACAACAAGTTAAAAACAACAGAGTTAAAGACAGTCAAAAACACAGGCAAATCCACCACACAGTATACCCGCCACCAAATGTACTCTGGAATAAAACTGTTTTACATGGCTTCCTAAATGCAGCAAGGGAAGGTGCCCTTCACAAAGGGTTGCCAGTGCATGACTGGCAACTGGTAAGAGGCTTACTGCTGGGGGTGGAGGCTCTCCATCGATTAAACAAGTGGTACGCTGCCCCAGAAAAGATATCATCACATTTCGGGTGGTGCTCTAGCATTGGTCAAAATGCTAGAGCATCACCAGCAATATGCTGGTGTCACCTATGAGAATGATGGAAGTGACGTCAGTGTGTCAGGACAGTGGGACAGTGGGAGCTTGGCCTAGCACAGAAAAAGCCTTTAAGACAGGGACCTGTTGGTTGCTTACAGTACATTGCAAACCTCGATGCATGCCAATGGAAATAATCATAACAATGATGATAAATACAATAAATTGCATTAAAGACAAACATTATGTAATCTTATTTATTTCATTAAAGCTTAAAAGGTGAGCAGTTGACAAGCCCTGTGACTAAAACCATGAATGAAGAAGAGTTTTTTTTAATATGCCGACTTTCTCTACCGACTCAAACTGGCTTACAATCACCTTCCCTTCCCCTCCCCACAACAGACACCCCGTGAGGTAGGTGAAGCTGAGAGAGAATGACTTGCCCAATGTCACCTAGTTGGCTTCGTGCGTAGGAGTGGAGAAACAAATCCAGTTCACCAGATTAGCCTCCGCCGCCCATGTGGAGGAGTGGGGAATCAAACCCGGTTCTCCAGATCAGACTCCACCACTCCAAACCACCGCTCTTAACCACTACACCACACTACACCACAAAGGCAAAATATGTTAGTGGACAAGAGCTAGATAAAAGCCAAACAACAAACATAAAAGTCTAATAACATAAAAGATGCCCTGCTGAATCAGAGCAGTAGTCCACTTCCTGTCTCACACATTGGTCAACCAGTTCTCTTGGTGGGTCAAGAAGCAGGGAGCCAAAAAAAAAACCCCAAAAGCTTGGGTGGGTCCAGGATGTCCTCCTCATTCTCAAACAAAAGGAACCTTCACGTAAGTCCAATGTTCCATTTTTGTTTGAGACGAAGACAGCCAGGGGTTTCACCCTGCTAATGCTTTCAAGGAATTCCAACAGTTTGGTAAGGCAGCACTTAGGGGAGGGGCTGTGGCTCAGTGGTAGAGCATCTGCTTGGCATGCCAAAGGTCCCCGGCATCTCCAGTTAAAAAGACTAGGCAAGTAGGTGATGTGAAAGACCTCTACCTGAGACCCTGGAGAGCCGCTGCCGGTCTGAGTAGACAATACTGACTTCGATGGACCAAGGGTCTGATTCAGTATAAGGTAGCTTCATGTGACTTCCCTTTGCAGCAGCCATGCAGATTTCCCCTCAGCTGGCCTTGTTCATCTCTGTGTTTAATAAGTCTATCTTTAACAACAGCTTCTAGTAATTTACCTGGAACAGATATTAGGCTAGCTGGTTGGTAATTTCCAGGCTCTCCTCTGGACTCCTTTTTTAAAAATTGGTGTTAAACCTGCTACTTTCTAGTCCTCTGCTGGAGAAGCCAAAACACACGGGTTAGAAGATTAACAATCTGAGTTCTTTAATAACCCTTGGGGATATGCAACCCTTGGGGATACGTCCCCTTGAATTTCATGTCATGTCAGACAAATGTGCTAAAAATTGCTCCAGAGAGGATGAGCGAAAAAACAAAGTTGAGTAAACTAGCAGGAAAGCCACTTTAAACAAACAGTCAAAGTGACTCAGAAAATGGACAGAATTTGAGAGAAGGAACAGAACTTCTCAGCCAAACTTGTCTGTCATCTGAACAATGGCTTCAAATATTCCAAAAGGAGTCTCTGAAGAGCTTTTCCCCACCATTTGCAGGGGAACGGGGTGGGAAAATTGGATGCACTTATCTCCTTGGCTGATCAGCCACTGGGCAGAAAGAAAGGTGGTTGGAAGGTGCACGTAATCACGGCTGATGAGAGCCTGAGCAAATTATCTGGCTTTAGCTCTAATAGAGAAAGGGCTATCAGGACTATAAAAGGTACTTCCTTTGTACCTACTGCACAATAGCACAGAATCTTCTTCATTAACATCTTCCATCAAGATTGCTTTGACAGCATGTGCAATCTCCTTCTTTGAAACATTTAAGGCTGCTGTGTTCAAGAAGTCAGTGTCACACTTCACTCAGAAGTCTGAGAAGGAGTTTCTCGAAAGCCCCTCCTAGTATATTGCTTCTTGTCTCCCCATCAGGCTTCTTATTAGATTGCAGAAGACTGATAAGCAGGAGGAGACACACACAATGGTGCTTTAGAAGGGCTGCCAAAGAAAACACCCGAACGGTTTCAATAATGTCATTCAAAACCAGAGCTAAAACATTTGCTTTATTTTTACTTCCACACAGGGGGGAAAAAGCAGATACATTTGATTCAAAATTGGCCAGAAAAAAGAATTTATTTCTTTGTTGGCTTATTAATATCCAAGAAACATTCCACTATTGATAATTACTTCAGACTGGGACTATTTCTACCAATAGCCTCATGTGGTACACGCCAAACAGTCTTTTTTTAAAAAAGAAAGCACAGCCACAAAAAGAGGGATTTTAAACCAAATTGCTCTGTGAATGTCTGACTGCAAGCGGCCTTGTTTGGGTTTGTGATACGCTGTGTATGCACCCGTAATATCACATCATTCTTGTCCAAATGGCCAAAGGGCTTGCAGCTGTCTTGTCCGAGTTTGACCCAGATAATTCAGGTTTCCCCCACTGCTCCCAACAATTGTGGCCTGGCTTTAGTTCCAGCACCGTCCAGCAAATCATCAGTAACACAGCTCCATGGATACAACAGAAGTCCAGGTGCCAGAGAAGATCCCTGGACAGATAGCTCAAGCCCTGACATTATGAATTAGACAGCAGCCCTGCACATACTTACCAGGGAGCAATGTTGACTTGAACTAAATGGAACTTGCTTCTGGATAAGAATGCATAAGATCAGGCTGCTTAAGTCTATTCCATTACAAGAGCCAGACAGAGTTACATGCCGAAAAGCCCTTGGCTCAGGCTTTGCATTACGACCAGTTCCGTTTGACTTTATTTACTGCTATTTCATGGATATTTTCTACTAATGAACCATCACTTTCATTTCTGCCCACAATAATTACACAATTACCTAAAATTGATGTATTTAGTAATAACATTCCTGGCCATAAATGTCTCCTTCCCTCACTCTCTTAAATACTAGTGTAACTCAGTGTTAATGAAAGCTTGAATCCATTTTCTGTATGTGAAAGAATGTGGATCTTAGCAGAAGTAGACCATGGCATCTTTCTGGAAAAGCTGCGAGGGCACAGTGCTCCGGTAGTTCTGCTCTTATTTGACTGGCCGATTCCAGAAAGTGATGCTGGTGGACTGCTGTTTGGCTCCATGGCACTTATGCTATGGGGTCTCTGAGGGTTCCAGCTTGTCCCCGATGCTCTTTAACATCTACATGAAACCATCAGGGGATGTGGAGTAAGGTGCCTCAATATGTGGATGACACCCAGCTTTACTTCTCCTTCGCAGCTGAGTCAGGTGGTTCTGTGGAAACCCTGAACAGGTGCCTGGAGATGGTAATCAGATGGTTAAGGGCCTGAAGCTCAATCCCAACAAGACTGAGGCGCTTTTGGTCAATGACAAAGCTGCTCGAGGACTGAGGAATGAAGCCTGTCCTAGAGGGGACTGCACTCCTTCTGGAGAAACATGTTCATCACTTGGCGGGGGGTACTGTTGGATCCTGTGCTGAGTTGGATCCTGTGCATCTAAAGCCCTCAATGGCTTTGGGTCAGGACACTTGAAGGACCACCTCCTTCCATATTGTCCAGCCCTTCCGTTATGAACTGGCTCACAAGCTCTGCACGCTGTGCCTTCGCCTTCTGCTCACCTAGGCTTTTCATGAAGGGGCTTTAAAAAAAAAACACTGTTTTAGTCTGGAAACTGTACTTGTAAGCTGTCAGTGGTCTGTTTACTGGGCTGGGGTTTCATGCAGATTTCAATTCATACCTTTAATGTTTTTGCTTTTATTATTTTCATTTTGTAGGCTGCCTCAGGAGAGGCGGCATAAAGATTTTTTTAAATAAATGAATAAATAAATAGGAGAGGCAACTTATAACAGAGTAAATGACACAATATTCCTTTCTCTGTGATTAATGACAAGAAGAGTTGGTTTTTATATGCCAATTTTCTCTACCTTTTAAGGAGAATCAAACCGGCTTACAATCTCTATCCCTCCCCCTCCCCACAACAGACACCTTGTGAGGTAGGTGGGGCCGAGAGAGCTCTAAGAGAACTGCAACTAGCCCAAGGTCACCCAGCTGGCTTCATGTGGAGGACTGGGGAATCAAACTCGCTCTCCAGATTAGAGTTCACTGCTCCTAACCACTACACCAATTTGAAACCTTAGCCAGCAAAAATACCTTAGTTTCAGTCAACCATGAATGAAGGTTTTTACTTACAGGACAATGATTAGCACATTACCTTTAATACTTTGCAGGACAATGACTCAGCTCAAACCCAACCCCCTTCTGACTATATATTACTCTTCCTACACACTTGACACTGAGAGACACTGTCCTTCAGTGTTACTCCTCTGAAGATGCCTGCCACAGCTGCTGGCGAAACGTCAGGAAAGAAAATACCAAGACCACGGTCACATAGCCCGGATAACCTACAAGAACCAATGAACTCTCAACATCCGGTTGGGCAAGATGGCGGAGCGGCCGCACCTTTAGGAGCGGGAGAGAAATTCACCGGTGCTGTGGCTAAAAACTAAATACTTCTAGCCCTGAGTCAGAATTTTTTTTTCTGAATCTCAACTCTCAACGAGAGGAGGATCGTCGCTACTCCAAACAAAGGGGTTCTGGACGTCCCAGCAGGCGAAATTCAGGCGAGTCCTATACAGCTCTGACCTCCCAACCGACTACCCCCCCCAAACCCTTCCCCCCTTCTTTCCCTTCCATATTAATTTACTACCCCCTAATTTGCTGTATAAATGTTAATAATAATACAGTCAGACTATTAAACGGTAAGAGCTTACTAACTTCTCTTTTTTTTCTCTGTTCTTTCTGCCGGATACCTCTTGACAAAGCGGTACAACTACTCTGCGTATTAAGAGCGGCGGTGCAGCTCCCTGGTGGAGGAGGAAGGTACCGGAGCTTGAGCTTGAGCGGAGACCGGAGGCAGCGGCGGCGAGGCGGCAAGACCAGTGCCTGCGGCAGCAAAGGCAAGGCAGCGGGACCAGCGGAGGACAGCATTTCAACGGCACAGACGGCGGCGAGAGAAGAAAGCCAGCCGAAGGGCAGAGCAAGCAGCGAGGGACGGCTGGCCTGAAGGGGGACCCTTGACATAGAAGGGGGGCTCCGACAGCCAACCAGACAGGTTACTCGCAAGGAGGCAGAACTTTGCAGCCAAGGCAAGCCTGCAGCTCGGTAATTTCCGGTGACGTCAACCGGTACTACTCAGGACTACAATTCCCAGAATTCATAGTTGTGTGCCTTACTAGACCTAAACTGGGGGGATAAAAGCATTTGCTTCCCACCTATGGAAACTTTGTGAAGATATTTAATATAACATTAACTACACAGGGGGTGCTATAAATAACTAGAAGCTTTGAAAAAAAAAAAAGGTTAAATAAGTCTAATCTTTGTAAAGAAGTTAAAATATTCATATTCCGGTGTTGCAGTTGATGTGCTTTGTATTGCAATTGATGTGCTTGTACTGAATTGACTGATGTGTGGGCGGCTTGACTTGAATATCCTAAATAAGATTGATCAATATCTAACTAAATACTTAAGCATATAAAAATCCTTAATCTTATTACTCTATAGCTGTGCATGTCTGGTAACTATACAGAGTTACAAACTAGAAGAAAGATATATAGATACAATCTAATGAAAAAAAATAGAAAAACAGATAAAGCTGAAAATCTGACCTCAAGAAAAAATCTAGAAGAAGAGGAAAAGGAAGAAGAGATTGATAATGCAGAAGAATCAATAAGCTACCACCCTCAACAGGAAAAGTCTAGCAGGTCACAAAACAATATGGAGAAGGCACTGGATAAATTGGCAGGTCAACTGACAGCGCTAACATCTCAACTAACAAGAACTGAACAAAAACTAGAAGCAAAAGTGGACCAAATAAATAGTAAAATGGACAAAGTAAACAAAGATTTAGAAAGGCTCACCAAAGAATGTAATTTGGTCAAAACGGAGGTGCGAACAGTACAGACTGAAGTTCAGACAGTTAAACAGGAGTTGGCGACCGGTCTCCAGGACATTAAGCAAAAAATAGAGGAGAATGCCAAGGATATCCTGGATAACAGAGAAGACATCAAGAAACTTAAAATAAAACAAACAAAGACAGAGAGAATGCAACAAGAGCATAAAGTGTGGACAGAGGAAACAGAACACAGACTAGCTACGACGGAAATGCAAGTAAGAGAGAACAACTTGCGTTTCCAACATGTATCAGAAGATATGCCTCAAGAGAATTTGGAAGAAAGTATGACCCAACTGCTCACTACCTACCTAGAGATCGACGAAGAAGCGGTTGATATCAGGGAAATCTATAGAGTCAACTCTAAATACGCAACATCCAAAAAATTGCCAAGGGAAATCCTAATAAAATTTGCAGATAAACGGATAAAAGAAGATATATTGAACAAACAAAGAGATGACCCTCTAATATACAAAGGAAGAGAGATACAGATCTTTCCGGACCTACCCTTTTTAGTAAGGAAAAAAAGACGTGAACTGGAATCCCTGCGTAAGCTATTACGTGAACGGGAGATAAGATACAGATGGGTGTGCCCGTATTTCCTAAGCGTTCAATTATCTACTGGTAGAGTCTTAATACGAACAATAGAAGAAGCACACGATTTAGAAGAGGAAATTAAAACAAAGGCTAAAGGAAAAGGTTATAGAACTGATGGATCCAGCTCACCACGGAATAAAAAGAAGAATTCCGTAATAAGTCAAGAAGAGCTGATGGATGAGGCGGCAGCCTTTAAATAGAAAACACTATGGCAAGTGGCCTAGAAATAATATCCATCAATATAAATGGTTTAAATACACCTCAAAAAAGAAACAAAACTTTTCATGCGCTCTCTAAATACAAAGCGAACATAATATGCCTGCAAGAAACACACATACAAAAAAGGTATAATTACTTACTAAACAACAAACGACTTGGTACAGTGTACACATCATCGGCGTCAGAAAAGAAAAGGGGCATTGCCATATATATTAGAGATCCCACTATTAAAGTATTGGAAACTATAAAAGACACCAAAGGTAGGCAGCTAACATTGAAATTGCAATTTCCCACAGGTGAAATAAAAATAATAACTTCTATATATGCGCCGTTGACGTCAAAAGAAAATTTTTTTACAGAACTTTTTTCGTCACTGGAAGAACAATTGGAGTATGAGATCATCATTATAGGGGACATGAACGGAGTTCTGGATATCAAACTGGATAGATCAAAAAATCAAAAAAGTGGCAAGCTGCCAAAAAAGGTAAAATCAGACATGAAGCGTCTTAACCTGGTGGATATTTGGAGAGTTAAAAATCCTAAGGCCAAAGATTATACATTCTATTCGGACAGACACAGAACATTTTCAAGAATTGATATGTGTTGGGCATCGACCAATTTATTGAAAAATTTAGACTCTATTAAAATACTACCTCGGATCTTATCTGACCATAACCCAATACTAATAAAATGGCACCATCAAAAGAAGAAAACATTCAGATGGAGACTGAATGATGCATTGTTGATCAAAGAGAGGGATTTCAACACGGGCCGTGAAGAACTTAAGGAATTCCTATTGAGAAATGAAACTCAAGGAATGAGCTATGCAACGATCTGGGACTGTTCAAAGGCATATATGAGAGGCATTTATATCTCATTAGGCTCAAAAAATAAAAAGGAGCGGGAAAAACACTTGACGGATCTTCAAGCTAACCTTGCTCGATTAGAACAGACTTATCAGCGAACAAATAGCAAAAAAACACTAAAAGAGCTGAAAAAGACCAGACACGAAATTGATATACTCTATACAGACGAGATAGCAAAAAAACTAAAATTTATAAAGCAAAAACACTTCGCTCATGCAAATAAACCGGGCAAACATTTAGCAGCCATGCTCAAAACAGAAAAACAAAAAAGAATAATACAGGCGGCAAAATTGAAAGGGCAGACAACATATAAAGATGACGAAATCACACAATGCTTTCTGGACTACTTCGAGGAGTTATATAAAGAGAAGGAGCAAAATGAACAAACGGAAGTAATAAAAACCTATATTCAGCAGAACTATTTAAACCATCTTTCCAAAGAGGACATAATTGGTTTAAACCAAGAAATCGCCTTAGAAGAAGTAACACAGGCGATCAAGAAATTAAAGAGTGGAAAGACGCCAGGGCCTGATGGTTTTACGGCCTTATATTATAAATTACTTAGGGATGAAGTAGCCCCAACGTTAGTGAGAGTTATGAATGAAATACAAAAGAATAAGAAGGTGCCGGATTCTTGGAAAGAAGCATTTATAACACTCATCCCTAAAGAAGGAACGGATCGGATGTTACCCTCCTCATATAGGCCAATATCGTTGCTCAACACAGATTATAAAATATTCACTACAATACTTGCACAAAGATTGTTAGCTTATGCAGACAAGTTGATACATCCAGACCAGACTGGCTTTATACCTAAACGACATATGGCGGACAATATTAGATTTTTGATTAATGCGCGAGAACTTGTAAAACACAGAAAAGAGAAAATGGCCTTCATCTTTGTGGACGCGGAAAAAGCTTTCGATAATATTTCATGGAGCTTTATGAGACAGGTGGTCTACACTATAGATAATGAAGGTAATTTATTCAATTGGATATCTAGCATTTATACGGATCAACAGGCGAAATTAATAATTAATGGTACCCTGACTAAAGACTTCAATATTGAAAAAGGAACTAGGCAAGGCTGTCCCTTATCGCCTTTACTCTTTAACTTAACGCTAGAAGTACTGGCAAACAAAATCAGAACGAATCAAAGAATATCCGGTCTAAATGTTCAAGGCGAAGAATTTAAAATCAGAGCATATGCGGATGATGTTCTACTAACAATTTCACAACCAAAACCTAGCATCAAAGAACTTATGAAGGATATCCATGTCTATGGACAACTAGCAGGCTATAAAATCAACAAGGCTAAAACAAAAATTTTCTTAGAGCATTTATCTAAAGAAGAAGAATTGGAAATAACAAATATCTCAGGATTCACAAACTCTACTAAACCAATAAAGTATCTGGGAATAAATTTTCCAAAAAAATCTCAAGACCTATATAATTATAATTATCAAACGAGTTGGAATAAGATTGAATGCGATCTCCAAAATTGGATTAAATTAAAAATTTCCTGGCTGGGCAGAATATCCCTAATTAAAATGAATATACTCCCGAGATTTAACTTTCTATTTCAAACCATCCCCATAAAGATTTCTGAAAAGTCACTAAAATCATGGCAACGACAAATTAATAGATTTGTCTGGGATAAAAAACGTCCTCGAATAAAATTTAAAATTATGACGGACGCAAAGAAAAGAGGAGGTTTGTCTCTTCCAAATCTAAAGATTTACCATCAAGCAGCAACTTTGGTGTGGGTTAAAGATTGGATTTTGCAAAATAACGAAAGAACCACCAAATTAGAATTAGCAAGCTTACAGGGTGGAGTACATCAATTACTATGGGGAAAGGACTGGAAGAAGAGACTAAAAGAAATGAAAGGCCATCCCATTGTAGAAAATATGGTGGAGGTGTGGCGAAAACTAAAACCCAGATTAAGTTTTGAAAAATCACTGCTGATGGCACCATTTAATGCTTATGGGTCAATAACTGAGAGGAAAACATACGGGACATTACAATACCAGGACTTGATAAAAACAGATGGATCTGTTAAGACAATAACTGAACTACAAACTGATTACCCGCGGATGTCTTGGCTGGTATACTACCAACTAACCTCAAGATTTAAAGAGGATTGCTGGACCCGAGGAATCTTGCAAGGTAAAACAGACTTTGAACAGCTGATAAGTAAGTCAACAGATCACTTATTAGGCAAAATTTATCGCTTACTGCTGATATATGATACAGAAGACGAACAAATAAAATCATGCCAAATTAAGTGGATGGAAAACCTTGATGAGATTATAACTACGGATGAATGGGAACAGCTATTCCGGGGAAATCTCAAATTTACTCTCAGCCAAGGAATTCAAGAAAACTGGCTCAAAATGCTACATAGATGGTACATTACACCGAGTGATATTCAAAATATGAACAGTTCAGCATCCGGTTTGTGCTGGAAATGCGGGAAAGCAAAAGGCACTTTCTATCACTGTTGGTGGACGTGCACATTAATTCAAAAATATTGGAAAAAGATTCATAAGGATATAGAAATTATAATTGGTCAACCTATTGTATATGATCCTAAATTTTTTCTTTTAAGCAAAGTACCAGACAAATACAGCAAAGATCATCAGACTATATTAAAATATGTAACAACGGCGGCAAGAATAGTTCTAGCATCAATGTGGAAAACAGAAAAAATACCGAAAATCAAACTTTGGATCGACAAAGCATATGAATTTATAACAATGGCACATCTAACAGAGCTACTACAGTCAGACACTCAAAAATCAAACAAAGACAAATGGCAAATTTTCTATGAATATATTAAAACTAAAAAATAATTTAAAAATCCTTTATTATGAAAATAAAGCTTATGATTATATATAACCTATCAAAAAAACGAGAATATCTAACAGAAGTACTTCAACCACATATCCAAAACTTGAATAAAGATAAACAATCAATCTTTTTTTCTTTCTTTCTTTTTTTTAAGGAATTTATTAAGATTAGAAAACAGTAATAGATTCTTTTAAATGTTATGAAAATGATTTTGGTGATTAAATACAATATGTTAAAAAATGACTAAGCAAACTATGTTAGGGGTTAACAAACGTATTTTCTTTACACCTCCCTTACCCTTTTTCCTTTCCTGTATCCCCAGTTAATTCTAAAAATCAATAAAAATATCTAAAAAAAAAAAAAAAGAACCAATGAACTCTGACCATGAAAGCCTTCGACAATATTTTGTTTTTACTAAACTTGTGCTCATTAGGAATTGGTTAAAATCTAAGGTTTCCCAAAGGGGTATGCCTGGTTTCATTGAGGACAGGAAGGCCAGGAGTGAGATTGCAAATCTAGGTGAGTGTAGTGCCATCACAGAAGAACACCACCTCCCCCCCCCCCGCCCGAGGATTAGGAAATGGTGTTGTCAGATGACAGCATTCTGGCTTTGAGCATATTGGCAGCTAGGTTCCACCACCGAAGTAGCTGTAGGATTACTTCCTCCTAGACTTTTACCCTGCGTAATAAGGGAGTGCCAGGAGCAAGCACTAGAATCAAGATGACCTGGCTCAGCCGGATTTGCTAGGTGATTCTCATACTGAGAGGCTGTACCTAAACAGGCTAAAAAGTATATAAAAGAAGAACAGGAGCAGTAGCAAGCAGGGCTTCATTAGAGATGTAGAGCTGCTGGGAACAGGTATTGCTGTAGGAAGCCCCCAGCAACCAGAGGAATGTAAGAAACTGTCTTCACAAATATTGTGGCTTGTTTTCTTTTCTGTAATTAAATATATTTGTGCTGCCAAGGTACCTTGCCTCACTGAGATTCTTTGACTATCTGGGCATGGAGTAGGAGTGGGTGTGTGGGGGGGAGGTAGTTGTGAAATTCCTGCATTGGGCAAGGGGTTGGACTAGATGACCCTGTTGGTCCCTTCCAACTCTATGATTCTATGATTCTAAATCCATTAAAAGAACCCTTGCCTCAGGCAAAAATGACCTCTAGCAAAAAAGTGATACATTAGGTTGGAAGTTCTCCCACACCGGGAGCCCTTTTTCCCATGGAAAACTACTATGTCAGGGAGAAATGCTACTTTTGTATGTTCAGGAAATCTGAAGATGTATACTGTCTCCCGTCAGCATTTCAAAGTGGCCACATTCCCAAAGGATTTCAAGATGAGCTTCCCCCACCCCCATGTGTAGACTGAGCATAGCTGGGGCATGACCTCATGCACCTGTTGAATGTTAGAAGTTTCTCCTATGCTTTCTTCTACTCCTGAATATTTGCCCTGACCTTTCTGGCCAGCTATGTAGTTTCCTTATACTTTATTTACCCAGGCACTACCTTATTCACCTCTGCACTTTCTTGACTATTTCCCACTCTGCTTGGATCAAATGCCCCGAATCATCTCTTCTGTACAAACTCCATCACAACTGGGTTTCCTCCCCATCTGCAGTGGCCTGCGTGGAAGTAGGTATTAATCAAATCACATGGGAACAGCTCCACATGATAAGCCATTTGAGAGAGTAACTTTCCAAATGGCCTGGAAGGCTTTTAACCCATGTTAATAAAGTAAGGGTTTTCAGTGATATTGGAGTAAAGTGCAATCAAATCACACAGGGAGCTGCTCATTCGGTTTGCCACATGAAGCTCCGTCCACTCAGTGTTTGTTACAGGTGGCGCACAAGGAGGAGATGAAACAGTCATGCATCAGTGAAGTCTAGCATGCATTGGTCCAGTGAAGACTTAACAATGAATGATCATTAGCACTAACAATGGGTTGCTGACTTAAAACCGGTTAAGACTGTGGTTCTGCTTTCAAAGCTAAGTCCTTCAGAGAATGACAGAGAGGTGCACTAGCAAGACCTCCGTTACCTTGAATAGGGGTGGGGAAAAGGTGTGCTTCATATGATTAGCTCAGTGCAGGTAGAAGTGGCTTAATCCACTTTGAATGATGGTTTCATACCCTAGTTTAGATACCATAACTATGGTTTGGGTTAAATATTCAGAAATTGCATTTAGCTATGGTTAAGGCAAATGTGTAAAGCTAGTAGCTAAGTCAGGAATGGGTTCAGGTTTAACATGAGGTCACTAGATGGCCCTAAGGAAACCACTCTTAGCCTTGTCCAGTTAGCCAGTGTAATGTAGTGGCTAGAGTGCTGGACTAGGATCTGAGAGACCCAGGTTCAAATCCCCACTTTGTCACTGAAGCCTGCTCAATAACCTTGGGCCAGTCACTAAGCCTAACCTGCCTCAAAGGGATGTTGGGATGATAAAATGGAGGAAACGATATCAGTATAAAATGCTTTAATCCCCCACAGGGGAGAAAGGTGCAGTAAAAACGAAGTACAGAAAACCCACCAATCTGCAATGTGTGTGTGTGTCCATAATAATGACCCACCATACAACAAGAATGCATGTGGTGATACACACTGAACAGTCTAACATGAATAATATTATTTTGATCACTGTGTGGGATAATTCTTAAGGGATACTTCCATCTCTATCAGCTTCAGATCTCTCTGAACAGACAAGGACTCCCATGCGAATAACAAAAATGAGGGCTGAATCTATGGGCCACAGAATACAACACTGAATCTTGGATGGCAACCCTCAAGTGGGCATAGTCTGGTCAAGCCAAAACCACACAGGTGACCAAAGTGTCCTTGGCCTCCCATCGCACAAACCCATTTAAAAGACTGCAGCTCTCTCCCCTAGGCTCAGAAAGGCACCTGCTAAATGCTGCTTGTCTCTTTCACTTCCTCCTTTCAAGTTCTGCCTGCCTCTTGTAGCTCTTAGTGGAGGATTTGGCCAGCTTAGCTCATTTGTTCATTAGTTCTGGCAAGCAGGCTAGGAAGCAGAAAGAGCTCAGAGATAATAGCGGGTGCTAAGAGATGTGCAAAATGCTGAGGAGCCTTATGTGCTCGCCGAGCCATAAAGAGTTTCACAAAGCCATGGCGAGAACTACAGATGCTCGAGCACAGCAGCAATACAGCAGAATAACAAGGATGATGCTCAAAAGAGGAATGGGACTTACCCAGAAGGTGGATGAGTAACCTAAAGCTGACAAAGGGAAGGCCAAAGAAGTTCAATACAGGTCTGCATTCAGACTTAGGACAGTGATTGAAGACTTCCAGGTGCTGGAAGCTGTCAAACTCACTACAAATTACTGTGTTAACCAAATGTGGGCTTCTGGGGAAGCTTCACTGAGAAAGAAGACGAAGAAGAGTTGGTTTTTATATGATGACTTTCTCTACCACTTAAGGGAGAATCAAACTGGCTTACAATCTCCTTCCCTTCCCCTCCCCACAACAGACACTCTGTGAGGTAGGTGGGGCTGAGAGAGCTCTAACAGAGCTGTGACTAGCCCTAGGTCACCCAGCTGGCTTCATGTGGAGGAGTGGGGAATCAAACCCAGTTCTACAGATGAGAGTGCACAGCTCCAAACCACCGCTCTTAACCACTACACCACGCTGGCTCCCCAGGAGTGACATTCAGACATCAAGATGCCCCGTTCAGTCATCTTCAGCAGAGGAAAGGGGACATATAAATATTTTAATTGGTAAATAATAAAAAAATGTTATAAAACAAAGAAGCCTTCAATCACACTCTATGCACAACAGAAGGAAGTAGGGAGCACTTGAGCACAATACACTATATTTGTGCCCATCATAACCAAACAGAGATTTTTCATTAGGTCTGGAATGCAGCCACAGTTTGGTCAGTGGCACTGGACTGAATTCTAGAATCCTAAAGGCATGCTTTCGATCATGAGGATTTGCTTCCAAATAGGCAGCTGAACTTACAAATTTCCTATTTGACCAGGGTTATCCTAAGGATGCCAGGCCACCTGACATCCCCAGGAGGATTTGAAGGGTCGGGACAGGAGCGCCAGTGTCACACTAGCATACAATGTCTCTTCCAGTTACACAATAGATTTTTGGGAAATCCTAGAATGTCACCACCCCCCAATGCCATGACATCACTTCCAGTTTTCCTCTGAAGTGATGTTGTTCACTAGAAACAAGGAAATAGGGTGGGCACGCCAATGTTGTTCACTAGAACAACATTGGCATGCCCACCCTATTCCCTCCACCTGCAGCCTTGGAGGTGCCAGCAGGCAACAGAGGAGATGCCCAAGAGATCTGCCACCATAGCAGGACACCTGGCATCCCTACGGTATTCCAAATTTTGCACCTATTGTCTATGATACTTGCAATTCTTCCAGCTTCGTAATATCTGCAGATTCTACTCTGTCCAGTACTTCCTCCAAGTCATTAAGGTAGGGATTGGCAATCTAATCTGTTTTTCTCAGATTCATTTATAAGTGGTAAAATGCATTCCAAAAGTCTTTTTCAATTGAAGCCACAACCACTATTCCTATTTCCCCTCTTGCTCTTTGTGGCTTATACAGTTTTTTGGGGACAAACTGTCCCTCAGTTGCACAATGGAGTTTTGTTTCTATCTAGCACCACAGCGAGTAAGAAAATGGGGAAGTCAGAGATGTGAAGGCCCCAGAAAAATCTGGGGAAATGCATGTTAGTTTTTTTTTTCCCCATCCTCCCCTTACCCGAATAATTTAATTCAATTTTCCCAAAGGAAAAACTGGAAATTTGAATTTGGAGGGAACATTGAAAAAAACCTTCTAAGAAATATTTGTTTCTTTTGGAATGAGTGAAATGCTTGTTGACTGGAGTGGTTCATAGGGACTATATCACTCTGGTCTTGTTCCACGTAAACTGGCTTACAACTTGCCTCCAGGACCAATCAAATTGTTGGTAGCGATCTTTAAAGCCCTATACAGCCTGGAACCAACATACCCCAGTTCTTCGGAATACCCCCTCCACGTGGTCTGCCTGCCTATACATATTATCTGACAACTCCTCGTCTCTGTAGAGCTTTTTGCTTGGCTAGATTGAATGCTAACCCTTCTATGGTAATGCAGGGCAGAATTCTGAATATACCATACTCAGACAGGATCTGTCCTTGCTCTTCTGGCTCTATTGACTCATTAGCCCATGCCCTTTTGGAATGCCGCTTTTACGAGGAACTTCGATCACACTATATTTTCCTCCTTTTAATATACAAATCCAATGCTTCTGTGACTAACATAATGCCTTTTTTACTAAGCGATAGGGACCCCAAGGCTACATTGTCAGTGGCAAGAATTGTTTCAATCCTTATATCCCTCCAACACTAGATATATGCTGCTCAAGATCAATTGATCAAGGAGCTTCTAAGGGATAAAAGGGAAAGGAACCAGCACACCATAAGGACCGGCTTAGCTTCTGCCATATGAACCTACCCATCCTCTCAGGTCATCTTTGGAGGCCCTGTTTTGGCTTCCCTTGTCACCTGAGGTTAGATGGGTGGCAATTTTCTGTCGTGATGCTGAAACTTTGGAACTCCCTCTCTAGGGAGATTCATGTCTCCCTTTATTGGTGTCTTGTCTTCCACCAGTAGGTAAAGATTTTTGTTGTTGTTGTTTGGTATCCCCCACTAACTGTTACTGGCTCTCCTCCCTGGTTAAGGTTGCCAGATCCAGGTTGGGAATTACCTGGAGATTTTGGGGTTGGCGCCTGAGGAGGGTGGGGAGGGACTTCAGTGGGGTATAATGCCATACAGTCCACCTTCCAAAGTGGCAGTTTTTTCCAAGTGAACTGATCTCTGTCACCTGGAGATCAGTTGTTGTAATAGCAAGAGATCTCCAGCTACCACCTGGAGGCTGGCAACCCTACCCCTGATTGTGCTATTATGTGTGATTGTGTATTTATGTTTTGTTAAATTGTTTAAATATTTTATATACACTTATATTTTAAATGCTGTTTTGATATCTTGATGTTTTAATGCTTTGAAAACCTATTTGGGAAGAAAGGCACCATAGTAATGTTTTAAATAAATAGTAAAACTGTATAACATGAAGATTTCTCTGTAAGACAATTGACAAAATTTGGTAATAATTTCAATATATGCTATAGATATATACAACTTTTCAAGCATCTGTGTCTTTAAATATGATTAATTTTATGTGCATATATTACTTAAGTTTTGTATATTGTTAATATTAAAATATGATAATGCTGTAACTGTTTGATGACTGCTTCTAAGTCGAAATAAGTCTTCCTTTGCTTCCCTCAAAATTTATGATTTCTAATTCCCTTATTTTTCTGATAGCAAAAACCAAGATATATGTACTTGGGTAGAACAGCATGTACAGTTTGCAGTGTATATTTGCAATTTTGCTGGAACAAAATCAAGGCATTTATGCTTTTAAATTGAATGAACATGCCAAATAGTACAATTTCATATGATCAATAAAGTTATGAATGATGCTCTTTACATTCTTAAACCTAATAATAAAGAATTGCATATATATTTTTAAAAACATCAATTCCTGGGGAAAAACACTGAAGAAAGCTTTGTGTATGGCTTCAAGATTTCTGAAATACTTACATCTCTTGAGGAGGTGCAGAGCCATTTCTCTCTGCAAGTCAATGCAACAACAAATACCTTCTCTACCCTTACAAGTCAGTAGTCTTCTGATGGCATAACATACTTATCATTCATGCCCCACAAACAGCTCGATCAAATGAGAAGCACCTAAAATAAGCAGCCCAAAGAATATGAATGCCTGCCTCAGGGGTCTCTAGGAACAAGCATCAAATTGCCTGAGGACAGTGGAATATTAGGTGATTTTTAGGAGAGAAAGAGAAGTAGTGATAAACGTCAGGTACTCTGGTCCCAAAGACCTAGCAAAGTTGGAAGTTTCTTCTACTAAAACTCAGCAAGTTGATGATATTGCAGAGCCTTAGATAAGAGAGATGGGAACCCAGGAGCGTTCACACCACTGAGTGTAATCAGCTCCAAGGACACCGGGGCTGGGAGAGAATATTCCATTTAATTAACGCCTGAGATTATCTTGCTGGGGGGGCTGGACACAGCTGCAGAGTGTCTGGTCACGTCGGCAAATTCTTCTCATCCCTAGGCCACATGGCCAGCAACAGGTCTTGACCAATCAACATTAGAGAGCCAGCATGGTATAGTAGTTACGGTGCTGGACTAGGACCCAGGAAACCCAGGTTCTAATCCCCACTCACATGATGGAAACTTGCTGGGTGACCTTGGGCCAGTCACACACTCTCAGCCCTGACCCTGGCTAGTATTTAGATGGGAGGAATACCAGGGTCATGATGCAGAGGCAAACAATGGCAAACCAACCAAACATCTCTTACCTTTAAAACCCTATGGAGTTCCCATAAATGAACTGTGACTTGATGGCAAAAAAAAATTGTAACATTTCCCATCCTGCCATCTGTCAGGTTAATCTCTTTTCTGGCTTAAGCGACTAGCAAGCAAGCAGGCAAGTGAGGTGCAACCCTGGCCAGAGGCTAGGGGGGATTTGTTTTGTCTGAGGAAAACCCAACCTTTCTCACTGCTCCCCAACTCTCTTAAGAGTTTTGGAGGGCTTTCGGTAGCCAATACCACCTCCTGGAACTCACCCCTCTCACGGGTTTAATGCCAGGAGGGCCATCAAATGGGCTGTCAAATGGGGCAATGTAACAATTAGGAATCCAGCCAATCTCTTTATCTCTTAAAACATTACAAAGCTTTATTACACTATCAACATCACTAGAAGGTATAGGCTACAGAACCGAGGATGCAGGCTCTAAGCAAGGTTAGAAATCTTTCTCTGTTTTATATTCTAACTTAGAAAACTACAGTAATGGCATTTCCTTCCCCCACCCCCCAGGCTGGAGCAAACGGGTTCATGCATGGATGAAGCTCTGTGGCTGCCACACACAAACAGACACACACATACACACACACACACACACACACACACAACAAAGAGAGAAGAGCTCCTATTCAGTTGTTCCCCAGGTGCATCAAAGGTTCTGGGCCAATCTGGGCTCTGAAATCCTGATGGTTGGAGGCCTATGGTCAGGGGATTTATATCAGAGGCGATTCATTATTTTCCACGCAGAATATGAAAACATATTAATCCAGGAGGAATGACATTTTCCCAGACTAGCTGTCTCCATCAACACTGGTTCATCTCCATAAACTGCAGCCCTTCCTGAGATGAAATTGTTTCCCCGGCTTTTTATCCATAATACCTGGAACATAAAATTCCCAAGCAGGGGGAGTTCCATTTAAAAAAAAAGTATTTGAGGAAAGGAGGAATTTAGTCCTGATTCTACAGGTTAACACACACAAGCCTTTGTTCTCACATAGAAAGCTAGATGCCAGGGGAAATGGCTTTAATTCTAGTACTCTCTGATATCTAGATCTACATGTGTAGGAGATCTTTGATAGGGAGCAGTCTGAAGAAGCACAGCCCAAACACAGGTTTATCACCACCATGAGTACTAAGCCATACTGAAGGCTAAAACCTGCCTACTTTCATTGAGAATTGTTTCTCTAAATCGCTTCTGAACATATGATAACTCACCTTTGCTCTTTATCATATCCTTTGTGTTTTGTTACACTACAATCCTCTTAAGGAATGCATTTACCACTGAGAATGGGGCCTTTTGCCCCTAAGGAAATGGAAACAATATTTCATATTGCCAGTAAACTGTAGGGAGGGACCTAGCCGGGAGGTAAAAATACGTGTTTGGCATACAGACGGTCTTGGGCTCATTCCCTTGCATCTCCAGTTAAAATAATCTTAGGCAGCAGGCCTTAGAAAGAAAACTACAATGTTGAAATGGACTGTTAGTTGGACTCAGTAAATGGACGCTCCTTATGTTTATTAGGGACGCTCAAACAACTGCCAGTTTGGCTCACTTCCTGTTCATAAGTGATGATCAAGAAAAACAGAGTTTCACTTACCTGTAACTGTTGTTCATCTGGTGGATCTTCTATGCAGTAACACATTGGGGACTGCGCAGGCCAGCCACGGATAAGATTTGTCAGCTTCTAGCAAAATCTAAAAAGAGAGTGCTCCCCCTCCCCTCGGGGCATGCAGCCTTCCTGCCCAGTGGTCACATGACCCAGGGGGAGGGAGCACTCTTCCCTCCAGTTCTCCAACCTGCCGCAACGGAACCAACAACCACATGAATGTGGAGAGGTCCCACAGTGGGGAAGGAGGGAGGGATGTGTTACTGCATAGAAGATCCACCAGATGAACAACAGTTACAGGTAAGTGAAACTCTGTTTTTCATCTGCGTGGCTTCTATGCAGTCCCACATTGGGAGAATAGCGAGCTCGCTTACCAGGAGGTGGGTGTGGGACAATCATCGAAACAGCAGTTGCAAAATGGGACGTCCCACGGCTGCTTCTCTAGCGGAGTCCACATCCACAGCATAGTGTTTCATGAACATGGATGGTGTGGACCAAGTAGCAGCTTTACAAATGTTGTGAAGATCAACCTTAGAGGAAAATGCGATGGATGTCGCATACGCTCTGGTCGAATGCGCCCTAATCATGTCAGGGCAGTCTTGACCTGCAAGTTCGTAAGCCAACTTGATGGCTGATGTGATCCATCTGGAGAGGGTCTGTGGGGAGGCTCGACAACCTTTATGATGACCACCAAAGCAGATGAATAAATTATCATCCTTTCTGAAACTGCGTGTTCGCTTTATATAGAAAAGGAGAGCTCTGCGAACATCTAGGGAGTGTAGGGCTCTGTCTGCCCTCGAGGATGGGTTAGGGAAAAATACCGATAGGACTATGTCTTGGCCAAGGTGAAAGGCTGAGACAACTTTGGGTAAAAAGGAAAGTTTTGGCTTTAACACAACCCTATTGGAATGAAACTTAGTATACAGAGGGGAATGTGACAGTGCTGAAAGGTCACTAACCCTCCTCGCCGAGGTAATGGCGACTAGGAAGGCCGATTTAAAAGACAGTAGGGAAAGCTCGCATGTAGCCAGTGGCTCAAATGGTGGTTTCATGAGTTGTGAGAGTACCAACGACAGGCTCCATTGCGGAACGGGAGGTGAAACCGTAGGGTATAAGTTCGTGAGGCCTTTCAGGAATTTTTTGGATAGTGGGTGAGAAAAAAACTGAAAAAGAGTCAATATTGCAGTGAAAAGCCGAAATAGTGGCTAAATGAACTTTAATGGAGGAATGTGATAAACCACCATCTTTGAGGGACATCAAATAATCCAAAATAGAGGACAACGGGCATGTAACAGGAGAAAGTGATTTGGCTGTCGCCCAACTAGAAAACCGCTTCCATTTTGCATTGTATGAACTGCGGGTAGAAGACTTTAGGGAGTGTAACAGAACTCCGGCTACTCTATCACACCACTGCCCTAGGGTCGAATCCTCCAGGCTGCCAACGGGATGTCCGGGGGGTAGTGGGTAGGGTCCTTGGGTAGGTGGATGAATTCCCCGTGGGAAAGGGACATTAGCACCACAAACCACGACCTCCTGGGCCAGAAGGGCGTGATCACTATGGCATTGGTGTGGTCGTGACTGAGTTTGGCCACTACTCTCTGAAGTAGAGGGAAAGGCGGAAACAGATAAAACAGAGCCCCGTTCCACGTCGACTGAAAGGCATCGCCCAGGGAGCCTGGGCTCGCCCCTGCCCTTGAGTAGAATTGTGGACACACAGAGTTGAGATGTGTGGCGAACAGATCTATCTGTGGGCAACCCCATAGATATAATAGGTGTTGGAGGCAGTGCGTGCCCAGAGTGATCTCGTGTGCTTGATTGGGATGACGACTCAGGGCGTCTGCCAGAGTGTTGCTTGTGCCTGCGATGTGTATTGCTACAAGTGTCACTTGATGTGCTATGGCCCATTCCCAGATGCTGGTAGATTCCCTGCAGAGTGAAACGGACCGTACACCTCCTTGTTTGTTCAGATAATGCTGAGCAGTGGAACTGTCTGTAGCAATCTGAACATGATGCCCTTCCAGATATCCTGTGAAGGAAGACAGAGCAAGGCATATAGCACGAAGCTCAAGCAGGTTTACGTGTAGTCTGGATTCTGATGCAGACCAAATGCCCTGAGCCCTGAGATGATCACAGTGAGCTCCCCATCCCGATAGGGACGCATCGGTGAAAAGATGCAACTCTGGGGAGGGAAGGTGGAAGGGAAGGCCTGCAAGGAGGTTGGAATCGCTAGACCACCATTGCAGAGAGCGTATAACATATCTTGGGATGGAAAGACGTTTGTGTTGTGAATCGATGTTAAGTCTAAATGTCCGGAGGAACCAACCCTGAGTGGGCATATACATAGACGCACAAACTCTACCACAGCCGTGGTGGAGGCCATAAGGCCCAGCAATTTCTGTACCTTGAGGACAGTCTGGAACCTATTCCTGGTGAACCGAAGGACCATAGACTGAATTGCACGGGCAATTGTGTAGGGAGAAAAGCTCTGGTTGTCGTGGCATCCAAACAGGCCCCAATGAATTCTTGTATCTGGGAGGGGATGAGCCTAGATTTAGAGAAGTTGACTAGGAGGCCTAAATTGTTGAAGGTCTCTAGGATTATATCAAGCTGAGCAAGCAGCCCTGATTGTGAAGTTCCTACCACCAGCCAGTCATCGAGGTAGGGGAAGATTACACAACCTTCGAGTGAAAGGTAAGCTACAACCACCGCAAGGCATTTGGTGAATGTTCTAGGGGCTGTAGAAAACCCGAAGGGTAAGACATTGTACTGATAACATCTGCCATTGCACTCAAACCTCAAATACTGCCTACAGTCAGCATGGATCGCGATGTGAAAATAAGCATCACGGAGATCTAACACCATGAACCACATATGTTTGTCAAGAAGGGGAAGCACTTCCGGTAGTGAAAGCATGTGAAACTTTCTGGTCTTAACAAACTCATTCAGCTCTTGAAGGTCCAGTATAGGATGCTTCCCCCCCTTCTTGTCTACAAGAAAGAAACGAGAGTAAAACCTGCAAGCTTGGTCAGCGGGAAGGACTTCAGAAATGGCCCCTTTGGAAAGGAGGGTGTTGACCTCCTGCAAAAGTGGCTCAGGGACCGGTGTAGAGCGGTCTGGGGCTCGATAAGGGGGTAGAGCATCGAATTCGATGAAATATTTAAATATCTAACCTTTATTATTTTCAACACCCAAACATTATTTGTAACAGCAACCCAGGCATTGTAAAAGGCAGACAACCGGTCTAAGAAATATACTGGAACCTCTAATCATGCCTGTTTAGGCTTATTGAAACCACCAGGGGACACCCTGGGCCCTTTACGGCCTCTAGGTTTAGTCTGGAATTTCCTGTCCTGTTGTGGACGTGGGAATGAGGGGCGGAAGTTAGATTGGTGAAAGGCCCCCTGGAATCTATAGGGGCGGGAAGATTGAGGGGTCTGGCGGCCAAAATACCGTTATTTTGGGTCAGGTGCCTGAGGGGCAATTCCCAGCGATTGTGCATTAGTCTTATTTTTCTTTAGACGGTTGAGGAATGTATCCATTTGGACACTGAACAGGGATGTGCCTTCAAAAGGAAGGTCTTCTATGTGTGCTCGAGTGTCATGGGGAAGTGCAGATTGGCGGAGCCATGCCCGTCGGCGAATGACAATGGGGAGGCTATAGCCTTACTAGATGAATCCGCCACATGGCGCGCCGCTGTGAGCTGTTGTCTCGCAAGAGACATGCCCTCATTCTGGATGGCCCTAGGTGAGGGCCTCTGGTCATCAGGAAGGATGGAGATCTGTGGGGAAACTCTATCCCACAGGGAATACTGGTACCTAGCCATGACCGCTAGGAAATTAGAGATGTGCAACCCCACCGCACTAGAAGAGTAAATCTTTCTAGCGAGGGTATCTAATTTTCTCCCTTCTCTATCCTGCGGTGAGGAATGTGCTCCCGATCTATATTTACCAGGGAGCGCCTCCACCACCACTGAATTAGGCGGAGGGTGTTGGTACAAAAACTCCCCGCCTTCCCTGTGGATCTTGTATAAATTTCCCACTCTCTTGGAGGAAGAGGGAACGGAGCAAGGTTTGGCCCAATTGGCATGAACCACTTCAAGAATGCTCTTTATCATAGGAAGTGCCACTGGACCCACATCCGGGCAGTGGAGTATATCCATAATGGAATCTAAGGGGCCAGCATCATCAGGCCTAAAATCAATATTAAGGGCTTTCGCCATGCGGATCAGTTGTTCCGCATACATGCGGATGTCTCCCACAGGGGATATAGGTTTAGAGTCCCCCACAGTGTCCTCCGGGGAGGGTTGTGACGTGCAGGACTCTTTATCCGAGTCCAGAGACACCTTGGTGTCATATTCTGAACGTGCAATGTCTTTCGACATAGAAGGAGATCAGGACACGGAAAGTCCACGACACGACACTTGCCTTGGGCGGTCCGGGATGATGACATCAGGGTGGCGAGATGGGAGGAGTCGTGAGCTGTGTCTGGAAGAGCCACGATCGTCTCTGTAGACATGTCGATGTCGATGGAAGTCCCTCGACCTTGAGCGGGTGCCCGATCGACGACTGCAGCGACCTGCCGAAACTTCCGTATACACGGAAGGAGTAAGCGAACATCGGCATCGAGAAGGTCAGCGTTGACGGCTGTCTCGACGTCGAGAGGAAGACCGGCTCTGAGGAGAATCTTGGTGTCGACGGGAGGCTGGAGAGCAACCACGACATGTCAACCTATGTGTGGAGGCAGAACGACTTTGACGGGCCGATCGGCTCCGACGTGAAGCAGATCGGCTCCGACGTGAGGATCAACTCTGACGAGAGGTGGACCGGAGTCGGCGAATGGACCAGCTCAGGTGGGAGTCAGATTGGCATTGACGGGAATCAGATCAACTCCGACAAGCAGATGAGCTTCGAGGATCAGCCACTCGAGGTCGTTGAGATACGGATCGACTCCGACGGGCTGATCGGCTCCGACGAGATCAACTCCGACGAGGAGATCGACTCCGACAAGGAACCGAATGATGCTGACGATATTGGGATGGTGTCGGAGTACGGGATCAGGCTGAGATGCTTGGCCGGGCTCGATGTGCAGCGATCCCTGAGATAGCAGGAATCAAGAAACTGCGGGGCTCTTTTCAGCGACCCACTGAGTTTCTGTAGTGATAGTGGATTGGGGCTGAGCAGCTCCCGACACATAGCTGGTGTCGGTATCGGGCCGCGCCACTGATTCGTTGGCTACCAAAGGCACGTCCTTGTAGAGCTTGATGAGGTATTGCTCCATAAAGACTTTAACCTCCTGGGCCCTGCTTGGAGTCGGAGTCGAGGGGGTAGCCAGGGAATGAGGAGGTGAGTCCTCAGTGGTAATGGGCTGGCACCCAGCGATGTCAGCGGCAAGAGAAACCAGTGGATGCGGAGACTTGGTCTGAGTTCGGCGGCGAGGTGAGATGGATTGGGAGCGACGCCGAATCAACCTCGGGGACCGTGAAGGTGACTTGCGGCGTGGAGATCTAGAGCGAGAAGAGCGGCAAGAGGAGCCCCAACCATGGCCATCTTGCGCCACCAGCGCGATAAATTTAGCGGGTTGGATGACCACCCAGGAAGGTTTGTCCCGCTTGGAAGTCCCTCCCGCCGACCGTTTGGAGATTTTCGACGTTTTGGACGAGGGTCCGGGTTCAACCGACTGACCTTGCGATGAGGTTGAAGGGCCTACCGCCGGATCCGGATGGAGAGACTCCTTGTAGAGGTGGGAGAGAAGGCGAGTCGAACGGCCCCTCAGGGCCTTCGCGGTGAGTTTGGCACAACTCTTGCAGGACGCAGAAATATGGCCTTCTCCCAAACACAACAGGCACTCTTTATGAGTGTCTGTTTTAGCCATTTTTGTACCACAGGTGGCACATTTCTTGAATAGAGGAGCCTTTTTGGACTCCATTGCACCAATAGAAGCTAACACGTTCTCTCTCCGTGGCGGCAGAAAGAGAACTGGAGGAAAGAGTGCTCCCTCCCCCCTGGGTCATGTGACCGTTGGGCGGGAAAACTGCATGTCCCGAGGGGAGGGGGAGCACTCTCTTTTTAGATTTTGCTAGAAGCTGACAAATCTTATCCATGGCTGGCCTGCAACTGTGCAGTCCCCAGTGTGTTACTGCATAGAAGCCACGCAGATGAAGCCAATTTATTGATGGGCTGTTAACAACCTGTTTGTATTTCTTCACAGGAACAGGCTATTTGCAGCTATCAGACGCCAACTCCCAGCTGATGAGGAATCAGGTAGGTGTCAGCTTCTGATCTACTGCTGGGGAAATTTTGCTCTATACACCTTAAAGTTTTGGGGTGAGGGGGTGGGAATCAGAAGCTGACTCACAGCTAATCAGCTGGAAGGCGGGTTCTTCTGAGCTCCCATATTGGAAACTGTGCTACATCCCAGACTTGCTGAGACAACAAATTTAGCATGTGCGGGGGGGGGGGGAGTAGAAGCCCAGCTGGTGTCTCTCCTCCCCTACCCAAAGCTGTCAATTTGGGCTGTAGAGAAAAGGAGGAGGCTGCTTCTCTCCTTCCCATCCCAAGCTCACATTTTGGACTACAGAGAAATAAGAGTAATGAGCACTTTCCTCCCCTTTACAACTTCACCAAGTAGCTTCCTTTTGTATGGGGAGAGGGTGGATCAGAACCCGACTACTAGCTGATCCCCGAATCAGATGTAAGTCAGCTTCTGACCAACATGGAGCCGTAAACTTGCTCAGCAGTTGTTTAGAGTTGTTTGATGCAATCCAAACATATCCCTAATCAGTTTGTAGTATGATCATGAATGTCAAACAGGGCAAGTGCAACTGCAAAACAGGCTCCCTGAAAAATCTGTAGCATCCCCAGAACTTGCGTTTACTGTGCAAAACATACTGGACAATTTCATACCAATTTCATTCCCTTTTTGACAACGGCGCTTTTAGAGTATGGCTTGATATCTTCACCCAGCGTTAGTTGGATTTCTCGATGAATCCGATGTGGCTAAATTGGAATATCTGTTGTCTGACAAAAACCACTGGGTATCGAGACAAGTAGCTAAATTCTGTCTTGGGATATGTAAGACACGGGGAAATGATACCAAAGCTGATGCAGAGCCTTAAACCCATTTGGCTAGCTCAAATGTTCATGTTGCCTTTTTTTCATTGTATTGAGCCATTGTTGCTTAATGATGTTTTAACTTTGTAATACTCGTCAATGACCGCAATAAATTAAATTATACAGAGTATGGCTTGGATCCTATGAACAAGTTATGTGTTATGTGGATAGCCTCTGCCACTGAGCGTACTTCCTCTTGCACTAGCACTTCCACTTATGCAAGGCCCATTAAAAACCACTGATCTTGTGCAAACAAAGAAGTGCTAATGCAAGAGGAAGCTCACTCTGTGGCAGAGGCTATATAACCCATATGGAACTCATTCACAGGATCCACATATATGTTGTGTCCCTTGTTTTTAACCTTCCTTAAAACACAGAGAAAAGTCAGGATAGCAGGAATCAAGATCTACTGGTGATATAGAAACAGTGGGTCCCATCACTAAGCAAAGGGGATGTTTCATTTATTTAACTTATAAAATTTACAGGCCCCTTTTCAAGAATTTTGGCTGCATGATTGGCTACAAAAGCACATAAAAACAGCCAGATAATCTGCAAGAACCCCTCTTGGGTCCCCAAAACAGAACATGAGAAGCCATAATAAAAGTGACTGTGGTAATGAGGTAATACAAGATGCTTCCTGTGGGAAGGTTTGATTAGGGTCAAAGGAGAGTAAAGGTATAGTTCAGATATGGATATAAACACATCCAAGAAGACAATGCCTGTGTGACTAAAGAAACTACCAAAGGTATTAACAGTTCCTTTAAAATGTCAAGTCTGGCCCAACTGATTAAAGTTTTAAAGAGAGCACAAACACTGGCAAAACAAAGACAAGCACAACAAGGGAGGAGCAAACGGCTGAAGGCATAAAACACAACAACAAAGATTCTTTAAATACGTGAGGATACAAGAAAAACCCACCAGTGAAATGGTAAGAAAACAAAGGTGCAAAAGGAGTAGAGAAAGAGGATGCAGAGATCGTAGAAAGGCTTAATAAATTCTTTCCATCTGAGGACCATAACTATCTCAAGCTAGGAGTGTGCATCCTGAAATTCCCGAACCAAAATTATACATAAAATCACTGTTTTGGTTCATTACCTTGATTTCCAGAATGGTAAAGACAAATTTGGGATTCTTAGGCATTAAGAAAAACACCTCCAAAAATCCATAGGTGTGTGTGTGTGTGTGTCTAGGTGTTTACCATCATAAGCAAGCAGATCTCACTTGGAATTCCTTAAACAGTAGTAGTAATTAAGATACCCCCACAGTGCACAGCCAGCATGAAGACATATGTTTGATAGCAACTGGATGATTGATTCATCATGTGCTCTATTTTTAAAAAAAAAAAACTGAACTTTTTTCAAAGATTGCTCTGACAGGGTGTGGGGGGGGGTCTGCAAAGGAAGACTTCCTAACTTTGTGAAAGGAGATGGACCACAAGAAGGGGGTAGCAAACACAATTGTGTGTGTGTGTGTGTGTGTGTGTGTGTGTGTCAGTCACTATTAAGAAACTGGATACAACCATGGGTTTTTTTTATATGCTGGCAGCCAATGCTCTCCTGCCAGGATCTCCTTCTCAGCAGCCATTCAAAGAAAAAAAAAAGTAGTAAAACTGCAAATATCTGGACATTGCTGGCATGGGTGGAGGGAGAAGAAAAAAAGATAACTTGCCATTTTTTTTTTGAAGTACTACATGCATAACTATGCTAAAACAGTGAACCTGTACGGAACTTTTTAAAAAGCCTTTTAAAAATCGTTCCAAAAACTGCACAGGGAGTGGGGAAATCATGGCTCAGAATCAGTGATGCCATAATAGGTGGCAGAGACAACTGTGTGCATACCTCAGAAGTACACCAGTATCATGGTAGCACCAGCCACACTTCGGGGGATAAGGGTTTTGGATGACTGTGGGTACCTCCTCCACTTGTTCAACTAAGTGGTCCTAAATAGCTATCATTTTAAGTTATATTATGTGTCGACAAAGATTGAATGGGGGGAAGGAATTTCTGAGAAAATTGAAGTATTTGAATCTCTGTGATTTTTTTTCAAAGTAATCTTCCATCTCTGCACGCTCTTCCGACTTCTCTTCCTACAGCAAATTGGGCTGGCTCCAGGTTAGGTGGCTGGAAAGATACACAGACCATGCTTCATTTGAAGCTGTAATAACAACTGGAGAACAGGCCATGTGGAGCACAGAATCGATAGGCAGTGTAAACAGGTGACACTGAGATGAGATTAGGCCATAAAGAATAGGTATGAAACTGCCCTTTATCCCCTGTACCAGAGAGGGGTGCCATCAGGCACTATTTATCCTGCTGCCAAATTGTTTTTCTGTGGCTAATTGCATTTTTCTACATGCTAATGAGCTCCAGATCTCCAGGCAATGAGCCATGAAAAACCAAAAGGCTCTAAGCTTCCCTCTTGCTCTGCCCTCCCCCCAAAAAGGTCAGTGATGCCATGAACAAATTAGGCACCTGGCATGACAATGGCATATCACAGGAACAGAAACCTTTTTAAGGTAAGAAAAACAAAGTCGTCGGACTCTGCGCCAGCATATTCATATTCTTCCTGCTTAAAATTATATCTATTCATCTCTGCAGATGTAGGAAAACAGATCCATATAACTATTAATGGCTCTTAAATTTTCTATTTGAATCGTTTTTTGTTTTTGTTTTTTGCTTTAACACACACACATACAATCATTCCACTATTCTGGCCTTCTGTGTGCCGAAAAAAGGGAACAGAAGAAGGATTTTTTGATGGGGGGAGGCAGTTCTTTGGCCTATACATTAACTGTCTTTTGCTTGAAATGCCAAGGAAGTTTGGCCATATGTTTGGGAATGTTGATGGAGTATCTTTGTTCTTATATACTATTGTCTTCTTCCTAGATAGGGTTGCCAACCTCCAGGTACTAGCTGGAGATCTCCTGCTATTACAGCTGATCTCCAGCCGATAGAGATCCGTTCACCTGGAGAAAATGGCCGCTCTGGCAATTGGACTCTATGGCATTGAAGTCCCTCCTCTCCTCAAACCCCATCCTCCTCAGGCTCTGCCCCCAAAACCTCCCACTGGTGGCAAAGAGGGACCTGGCAACCCTATTCCTAGACAACATGGCCATTTCTGCTTTTTTTTTTTTTTTTTAAAGAAGTTTATATTCATGCCTATAGAAAGGAACATTGGCACTTCCTGCGAGGGTTCATAGCTGTTCATTATATGCAGTGATGGCAATATGGAGATTACGGTGGCTTTGGGGCTGTCTAGGTAGGACAAAAGTATGCTGCCACAAAGATCTAGCTGTCTGTTTAGGACTTTCATATCTTGCATCTGAGCAGGAAAAGTGACCTGAGTTGAAAAGCATATGTAATGAGGGTGAAAAGACTGTACTGCAAATCTACCCCCTCTCCCATTTTTCATGCTGAGCTAGAGGAAACCTCCTATTGGTTCTATCTGAAAAGACAAATCAGAGAGAGTGTTTAATGCTGAGCAACAGGAAACCCTTTGAGGGCTTGGGACAATTTCTTGCACTGTATGCAATGCTTTTCACTCCAGCTCAGCTGTTATTCCCCCTCTAGATTTTTTAAAATGAAAAATCTTATCTTGGAGGAGCATATAGGTATTGTAAAAGCACCAAGCTTTTGAATCCTGCACAAACAAATAAAATTAAAAGCCTGTTTTATTCCAGTTGACCTTTAAATGGGCAGTCAAACATGCTCTTTAAGGTATCACCTGGAGTGACACAAGGTGTTAAGCACTAGAGATAAGCAATTGCTCCTCAGATCCCTGGGCACATATATACACACCAAAAACTCACTGTCTATAAAGTTCTCAGAAGTCAGTAGAGAAAAATTAACAGATTGTCAAGATCCCCCTTGTTGGGCATTCTACCTCTCATGTGTGCAACACAATCTCAGAGTCAAATCACTCCCCAAATAAATGAGGGGATACGAGCCAAGACGTTCAGTGATGACTTCTCATGCATTTGCACATGGAATTAAGAATCAGCATTCTTTTATTGTTACTAGGGTGGCTGATGACTCAGGACACCAGGGCTCTGTTCCTGGTGGTGCCTGTATGATTTCTAATCCTGGTGATGTCATTTATCATGATATGTAACAAAACCTAGTGGGGGGGGTTTCTTGCCTCCTCTGTGCCTCCCAACAGTGAATGCATCGTCCCTATACTGTGGTCAGGTGGCTCTATGGGGCAGTGTTACTCAGAAGTCACAGCAGACCGCAGTTACTGCACAATGTGGTTAACCAACCAATGATAAAACTGACTTTGAAATGTCAGGTCAGTACCAACTAACAACCCTCAATTTTCTGGACCATCTTCTTTTAGATATCACACCTAACTGGGATTTGATTAAACCACAGTTCGTAAGCTATCTAAATGCAGCCTTTGCAAAACTCTTCTTTAAAAAACCCAACATTTTTGTTTGACAATATTAGATTTCATTTAATTCATTGAGCAATTAAAAACTAGATTAGTCAACTTTTAAACAAACCTTTCATCTACTGACAGCCCACAGAAGAATATAAATTAGAGAAGAGCAATCCCCAAATGTAATGTTTGAAAAGGGCTAAAGACAGGAACAAAAGCAGAAAGGGCAGCAAAAGAAAAAGAAGAAAGAATACAGATTTCAGCCATGTTTACAGGAGGTTTGTGAGAGAGAAACTTTGGCCTCCCCACATCTGATATCTGAAAAGACATCCCAGTAAATGAATGATACCCCAAGTACAAAATATGGGAAATTTTGTCACATTTAATGTAGAAATCCTAGGGACTGACTTTTAGCATATGTGTATGGCAGAACAAGATCTGGACCTTCCCCTTTTATTTAAAAGGCAGAATCACAAACACTGCTAGCATTTAAGTCCTTCAGCCAGCTGAAGCAAGATCGGGCAAATTTCTGTTTCTTAACTTTCTGCCAGCCAAGAGGCTTAGGTGTACCAGTAGTCGTTCTGCTGGGGACAGATTTCATGCTCATCTAATTGCCAAGTAAGAAATCTGTTATTCTGTGCTTGGCATGGTACAACATTACTACTAATATTCACTCAGACACCATGGATTATATGGGCATGTGACTGTTATTTTGTCTGTCAATATCCTAACACTGTTACATGGTATAGATAACAGCATATACAATGCAAATATACCATTCTATGTAAGTCCCGCATACATTACTTCACATATGAATACCAGGCACAGTCCGCTATTCATGGATTTGCAGTGCATCTGTTCAGTGCAGTGCTGCCTTTTCCTCATGATAGCACTTCTTTTGCTAATGCAGTTAGAGTCAAGCAGCTAACAGACCAACAAGATTTTGGGGATATAAGCTTTTGAAAGTCAAAGCTCCCTTTGCTAACACAGTACATTCACTATTGTACGGGTTGTATGGGTATTGTGTGGCTGTTTCCAGTTTGTTATTTATTGCTGCTTTCGCTTTGTTGTTTTAGATGTCAACAATTTTGTCATTTTACTTTTAACTTGTAAGCCACCTTGAGCATTTTCTACAGAAAGCACAGCCTATAAAAATCATGATAAATTATTTTCAAGGCATTCAGGAAGAGCCAAGGCACTCAGAGTCGAAATTCATATGTAGGGCAATCAGATCAGTCTCTCTAATTAGCACTTTTCAGTTTAAAATTTGCTAGTTCAAGAACATTATCCTTTAAAAAAAGTCATTTTCTGACATTAGAAATGAGCAAGGCCCAACAAGTGCACTGAGAAAGCAGGATGAGAAAGCGTCATGGTGCTGCTTTTCAACAAGAAATTGCATTTAAATAGACACATAAATCAAACAATGTGATTAAGATATTCCCGCATGAAATGGGGTGGCATTAGGATGAGCAAGAGAATAAATTTCCAGCTTAAGCTGGCAAAGGTTGTCTAAATGGATGCAGTCAGCAGCTTCCGTTCGCCATCATTAGTTCTCATCACAATATCCTTTTTCTAATAAACATTCATCACTAACTATGAAGAGGAGTAGCGGGGGAGAGCCATGTGTAAAGCAGGGGTCGAGAAGGGGGTATGAGATCTTTTTCAGGTGTTCAGTTGTCCAGGACAAAATTATGTGCAGACACTCACAAAGCCAGGCAGCCATTTACAGGAAGAGGAATTAGAAGAGGGGAAATAGGAGAGGGGACACCTGGTAAGAAAAATGGTATGAACAGTTTTCCTGAAGGCCAGCATTTCCTGTTAAGACAGAAGAGTACGGACACAAAACCGCAGATATATGGTGATAGTGCCCCCTCTTCCCTACACAGCATGACTATGGGTAACTTGCTTCTCTGTTGCTTTAAAAAAAACTTGTTTCAGAAGTTTCAGAAAAGCCAGGTTATAAACAATGGGGGTTACCGCACTTTGTATTTCCAGCGATGTATTAAGAGTTTGAAAACGATATAAAAAACATCACTTTAAAAGGGGTTTTGGATTCAATGGCTAATAAATGGGCCAAACAATGTGTGAACAGTATTTTTTATAACGTTTTCAAACTCTTAATACATCGGTGGGAATACACAGAAAGTGCAAACTAGGGCTGTCAATTCAGTTCGTCCTGAACCGAAAAACAGCCAAATTTTCCCTGATTCGGAGCTTTTTAGTTCGGATGGAACCAAACTCAAAAACGGTGGGAAAACGGGGAGCCGAATTCAGCGAGTTCGGGGTGTTCGGCAAATAAATTAGACAAATTCGGGGTTCGGCGCAGCAGCATAACCGTCAGTTAGTAAGCAGCATTCTCCCGTGGCCAATCGGTGGCCAAACTGGGTCTTCTTCTGGCCAATCAGTCGCGATTGAGTGCATGAACTCAGCTGCTGCACGGCCCGGGGGGAGAAAGAGAGAGTATCTGTTTGTGTGAGAGAGAGATCCCCCTTGGGGGGGGTGCGTGTGCACATTCGAGCCATTCCGTGGCTGCAGGGGGCCCTTGCTCCCCGCAGCGCAGCCGTTTGTTGGGGCTGGGAGCTTTGGGCGTGGGCGGCAAGCTCTGCTAATTGCAAACCCCCATTATCAGAGATGCACATTAAGGAGGGGCCTTTTCGGGGCCCATATCTCAGCCCCCCCTGACCCAATCTTTACAAAACTTGGGGGTTCTTGCAAGAAGGGTCCTCTGAAGCTATGCTTCAGGTTTCAAACCTCTACCCCCAAAAAATGCTCCCCCGGAGCCGCAGAAAGGCGCAATTGTGTTTTTAATGGCTTTATTCGGCCGAATTTTCCCCCGAACTCCGGATCTCATGCCGAATTGCATGGACCCGAAGTGGGGGAGTTCAGACTTCGGCATTTCCCGAATAAAAACAGGCTGAATGTTGCCGAATCCGAATTTTACCGATTTTTTTTCCAACAGCCCTAGTGTAAACAGTATTTTTTATAACATTTTCAAACCCTTAATACATCGCTAGGAATATAAGTGCGGTAACCCCAATTGTTTTAAATTTAAATTAAAGTGAGGTTTTCATAAGTCTGGAAAGTATTTAATCATTTAAAATGCACCTACACTTAATCTGTTTTATAGATAGCTTCATCTTCTTTGTCTAGTTAGGAAAAAACATTTATTGATTATTTATTTATTTAATTTATATCCCACCTTTCGCCCCAATGGGGAGCCAAAGTGGCTTACATGGATGAGCTACATATCCAGAACTAAGGGATACATTTAATACATGCCGAATTTCCTACATGGTTATTTCCATGGGGGATACACCCCTCTGTATCATGGACACTTCTACTGACATCAATGGTAAAAGCGTTTTGCATTAGCAGATGGGTTCTTTCACCAAAAGAATGCATAACCATTGCTAGAACAAAATCCTACCTATGGTTTTTAAAAGACTTGTCTAATAGAACATGTGATTTGCTAGAGGAAGGATTCAACCACTGTTAAATTTCTTTTCCTTCCAATCCACCTGCCATGGTATTTTTTCCCTTGTTGGGTCCCAAAGCAGCTTATCACATTGTTCTCCCCTCTGCTACAACTTTGTGAGGTAGGCTAGGCTGCTAAAACAACCTTGTGAAGTAGGTTAGGCTAAGAGAGTAGAATGTGCCCAGGGTAATCTGGCAAGGTTCCATGGCAAAAAGCCCTGCTAGAAAGGAGCTGCCATGCAGAGAGAATCCTTCATGTATCAGAAAGAATCCTTCATGTATCAATATCCCAGACTGTGAAGGGTTTTAAGCCTATCATCCTGGGCCTCTCCCACACCGCCAGGCCAAAGACCATTTCTGCAAGCTCAGACAGAGCACTCACTAATGAGCTACACAGACTATACTTCAGCCAAATGCCCAATCTGTCATTGAAACCTAACACCACATACATACAATCGAGGATGGCTAAAGTCTGCACAGGGATTCTGCAAAGGGAGAAAGACTTACAGAGAATCAAAGCAGTCCCTGTCCCCCAATGCAGGGTTGATGGAGGACTAGAATTACCTGAGACAGAATGACATTATCAGAGTCTTCCATCCTAGTTTCAGTCAGGCATGACAGTACAATCCTATCCTTTACTACAGGGGGTTCCCAATGTGGTACCCAAGGGCACCATCACACCCACCAACACTTTTTCTGGTGCCCACCAAGTCTTTTCAGGAAGTGGGTGGGGCTAGGTAGGGCTTTTGCCCAGCAAGGCTTCTCATTGACTACTGGAGATTTGATTGGCTGTGCAGATTTTTTAAAAATGTTGCTTTGGAAGCAACTGCCACCATAGCACATGGATCTATACTATGTTACTGAAGTTAAGCTGTGGGAATCATTTTGTGGCTGGCTCCACCTCCTGTAGAAGCCATTTTGCGGTTCTTGTAGGTTATCTGGGCTGTGTGACCGTGGTCTTGGTATTTTCTTTCCTGACGTTTCGCTAGCAGCTGTGGCAGGCATCTTCAGAGGAGTAACACTGAAGGACAGTGTCTCTCAGTGTCAAGTGTGTAGGAAGAGTAATATATAGTCAGAAAGGGGTTGGGTTTGAGCTGAACCATTGTTTTGCAAAAACTATCAAAGGTAATGTGCTAATCATTGTCCTGTAAGTATCAAGATAATGTGCTAATGAGGGTGTGGTATGTTAATATGGAACTAGGGCTGTTGATTCGGTTCGGCCCGAACTGAAAAACAGCCGAATTTCTCCTGATTCGGTGGTTTTTAGTTCGGGACGAACCGAACTAAAAAATGGCGGGCAACCGGGGGGGCCGAATTCAGCGAGTTCAGGAGTTCACGAATAAGTCTGGCAAATTCAGCCGTCAGTAAGCAGCATAACTGTCAGTAAGCAGCAGTCTCTTCCCCCGGGTCTCCTTCTGGCCAATCAGTCAGGATTGAGTACTGGAGGAATCAGCTGATGTGCGGCCGGGCCGGGGAAAGAGAGAGAGAGAGGGAAATCTTCCTGTGTGTGGGGGGGTGCTTGTGCACATTCGCTCATTTCTGTGGCTGCAGGGGGCGTATTTTTTGGGGTACAGACACAAAACTTTCAGCAGAGATTCAGACAAGCTTTCTTAAGAGACCACCCAAGTTTTGTAAACATTGGGTCAGGGGGTCCCGAGATATGGGCTCCCCCCTTTTTCTTTCCATGGCTGCAGGGGGCGCATTTTTGGGGGTACAGACCCCAAACGTTCAGTGGAGCTTCAGATGAGCCTTCTTAAGATACCCCCCAAGTTTTGTAAACATTGGGTCAGGGGGTCTCGAGATATGGGCTCCACCCCTTTTACCTCCCCCCTTTTCCATTTCCGTGGCTGCAGGGGGCGCTTTTTTGGGGATACAGCCCCCAAACTTTCAGCATAGCTTCAGACAATCCTTCTTAAGATACCACCCAAGCTTTGTAAAGATGGGTTCAGTGGGGGCAGAAATATCGGCTCCCCCCTTTTCTCTTTCCATGGCTTCAGGGGGCGCATTTTTGGGGGTGCAGATCCCAAACTTTGAGCAGAGCTTCAGGCAAGCCTTCTTAAGAGACCACCCAAGTTTTGTAAACATTGGGTCAGGGGGTCCCGAGATATGAGCTTTCCCCTTTCCCCTTTCCTCTATTGGGATGAATGGATCAGCTGATCCTGTGCATCTCCAGAGCAAAACCTCCCGTGCCTAATTGGAATCGTCTTGGATTACAAGTCCTCCCCAGCCCCTCCTGATGGAACAGAAGACAGCCACAGTAAGACCCCTTTGGGGGCTTTAATCTATAATTTTTCTCCTGTGTGTGTGTGTGAGGGGGAAGCAGAGTCTGTGTGTGTGTGGGGAGGGAGCAGTTTCTGTGGGTGGGGGGGAGCCAAAGGGGGCTTTTGCCGGTTCTGCCTGGGGTGTGTGTTCCCCCTCGAGTCTCTCCATGGTTTGAGGGGGGGTTTCAGTTGTGTGTCTTCAGGTTTTCCCTCATTCATAAAAAACATCTCAGCTGCTTGTCGGGGCTGGGAGCTTTGTGCGTGGGCGGCAAGCTCTGCTCAGAGATGCACATTAAGGGTGGGGGGACCACTTTTGGGGCCCATATCTCACCCCCCTGACCCAATCTTTACAAAACTTGGGGGGTCTTTCAAGAAACGTCATTTGAAGCTCTGCTGAAAGTTTGGGACCTCTACCCCCAAAAATGCCCCCCCCCAGAGCCGCGGAAAGGCACGGTTGTGTTTTTAATGGCTTTATTCGGCCGAATTTTTTTTCCGAACTTTGAATTCCCGCCGAATTGCACGGACCCGAAGCGGGGGAATTCGGACTTCGGCATATGCCAAATCTAAACGGGCCGAATTCAGCCGAATCCAAACTATACCGATTTTTTTTTAATTCAACAGCCCTATATGGAACCATTGTATCTTGAAGTGATCTATTAATGTGTGAAATCCAAAGCTAATCCGCATGGCAATTGTGGACTGTAGTCTTTGTTAGTCTGGAGGTTTTCAGGACAGGAAGCCAAGCCTTATTCATTCTTAAACTCTCTTCTTTTCTGTTAAAGTTGTGCTGATGTTTATGAATTTCAATGGCTTCTCTGTGCAATCTGACAAAATAGTTGGTAGAACTGTCCAGTCTTTCAGTGTCTTGGACTAAGACCCTGTGTCCTGTTTGTGTCAGTCCATGTTCAGCCACTGCTGATTTCTCAGGTTGGCCAAGTCTGCAGTATCTTTCATGTTCTTTTATCCTTGTTTGTATGCTGCATTTTGCGGTACCCATTTTGTTGCTGTGCCCATCACGCCATGTCCAAATTCCACATTTACCCACATGCTCAAAAAAGGTTGGGGACCCCTGATCTACTGAAACATCATAAAAGAGGGAGTGCTTGTTCCTTATAGACTTGGCATTGCACAGCAGAATCAAGGCTGAAGTGGGGGGGTGTCAAAGACTCATCCTTGTCCTTGATATGAAGATGGGATTGGATACTGCAAGTTTAATTAGGCCTCACTGCTCAGCTCTCAAAAACACCCCTCCCCCCTGGGATCATACCACCCTTGCCTGCACAGTACTCTAAAATCTGCTAACCACAAATAATATATAAGGCTGGCTACTAACAAGTCATGTTATTCAAAGCAGCATATATGTTTATCACGTTGGTTTTCTCTAGCAACTACTGCTTAGCTACTACCTCTGAATAAGTACAACATGCTCAAACTTGTTAGGAGCTGTAATCACTTCTTTTTAGCATATGTTAAAGCATAGTGGATAATATCCAATCTATCATCACACCAAAGTCCAGAGGTAGTGGAAGATTCTGCACTTAGCTGAGAAGAATGGTAAGATAAACTACCAAAGCATAGTGGACTGTTAGTAACTTACCTACCCGAGTCTATCTGGTTCAAGTCTGAATGGCACATTATAATCATAATTACTATGGTGAAACAAAACTCTTGTATCTGAATAATCATATTACCAAATTATTACAAATCTGTATCTTCAAAGGATACCTCTTCTTTTAACTGAAAGTTTGTTCATTCATCACAATCCGCAGATCATTCCTTTGAGATCAGTCAGGGAAACCGCAGATAGATCATGACTTCCTAGGGTATTTCCAGAAATAATTCTGAACAGTGTTACCGAGGAGCGGTTTTTTCTAAATATTATGTATCTACTATAGGTTAGCAAGAGGATAGAACATGGATGCTCATTAGTCTGAAATAGTCACACAGGGAGATAAGGTTGCTTTTTAGCAACTAAATTAAGGATTTTAGGATCAGAATGAAACAGCAGAAATGAAAGAGGGGTTGGATGTAAGGTCATACATTAGCAAATGTAGTGGCAGTAAGACTTTTCATATCTTCTCTCACATATTAGAAGCAGCTGCTTCCACTTCTGCAAAGACAAGTGTGAATATTGGGGAAGAATGTTTTCCACCTGCTCCATCATGATCAGGATTTGTTCTCTCTATAATACAGGAGCTTTGCTCCAACAATCTTTTTTCAAATTTAATGGAACTCTGCAGAACAGAACCTAAAGAGAGTGCTTCTCCCCCTTCACAACGACTACAAAAGGGGTAAACATTTATCCAATGGGTGCAAACTTCTGCAAATTGAAGAAATGGGGATTGTGGGGAAAGTACACCATACGCTGTAGCATAAAAACAAACAAAATAATGGTACCCTCTTCAAAACAGTCCTTTTTGTGCTGAGGAACTTTTTATTATGGTTTGTGGCATACAAAGTCCTAATTTTGAAAGTGTTTTGACTGAACACGCTGCCAGACTCAGGACCAGACCCTCCACTGACACAGAGGAAGACACAGCTCTTGGAGGTCCCGCTCCCACCAACAGAGAGAGCATGGCACTCTCCCAGGTAACAACACAAGGCCTGGAAGTAGGGTTGGGCCTGAGGCAGCCAGTACCGACGTGGCTGGGGCATGGGAAGAAGGACGGAACCAACATACAGTGCCCTTACCTGGCATCAGAACTCCACGCACGAGGGGGGGGAGCTGGGACCCAACTCAGGAACAGCCCAAGGAGGATGGCAGCCTCCACAGCCAGGTCAGAAAAGGGTGAGGCCAGAGAAGCCAACACAAGGGCAAGCCAGGGAAAAGCAGTGGTGGGGACTGACAGCTGGCAGTCTACCCCGGAGGAGGAGGAGGAGGAGAAGAGTTGGTTTTTATAAGCTGACTTTCTCTACCAATTAAGGGAGAATCAAACTGGCTTACAATCACCTTCCCTTCCCCCTCCCCACAACAGACACCCTGTTAGGTAGGTGGGGCTGAGAGAGCACTAAGAGAGCTGTGACTAGCCCAAGGTCTCCCAGCTGGCTTCATGTGTAGGAGTGGGGAAACCAACCTCGTTTGCCAGATTAGCCTCTACCGCTCATGTGGAGGAATGGGGAATCAAACCTGGTTCTCCAGATTGGAGTCCACCGCTCTTAACCACACCACCAAGCCCCTAGCATAGCCAATGGAGCAGGAGGGGGGTCAGCTGGAGGGAGGGGCCATCCAGCAGACCAGTAGGAGGGACAGGGGAGGAGCAAATCACCACCCTCCCTCAGGAGGAGGCCAGGTAAGCCCAGAGAAGGGGTAGGGCTATTTGGATCTTTAAAGGCAGGCTCCTGGGGAAAGGCAAAAAAGGAGTGGAGAGAGAGAGCAAGAAAGCTGTTGACTTGAGGAATGGAGAAGGAGCAACCCCTTTCCCATCCCCTTCCTGAGGCTTGGGGAGACCCACCAATGTCATGTAGCAAGATGGCTAAGGGCCAGCCTACAGAGTGGTAAAGGTAGAAGGCTCACAAGTTTCTAAGATGTAGAAGAGTTAGGGTTGCCAGCTCTGGGTTGCAAAATTCCTGGAGATTTTGGGGGCAGAGCCTGGGGTGGGCATGGTTTAGGGAGCAGACGGACCTCAGCAGGGCATAATGCTTTCAGAGCAGCCATTTTCTCCAGAGGAACTGATCTCTGTAGCCTGGAGATCAGATGTAGTTCCAGAAGATCTCCAGCCACCACCTGGAGGTTGGCATGCTTCAATGTTGTCATCTTAGAAATCCACAGGATTAGAGATCACTATTAATCCCTCAATGCAAGTGAACAGCATTGTATTGTTCAATATGAGGTGCATACTGAAAATATTGCAGCAGCAAGGAACTAAGGCTGAGAGATAAAGTACATGTGGGGCATACAGAAGGCACCAAATTCAATCCAGAACATCTGCAGTTAGAAGATCATTGGTAGACACCTCTAGAACAGATAATACTGAACTAGATGGATCAATTATCTGACTTGATATTCATATATACATATGCATTTTACAATTACAACTTTATTTATCTGATACACATGTACTTGTTCTTGTTCCTTAAGAAAGCTCAGACTTCAGATTTTCTGTTCCCCTCGCTTCAATTTCCAAACATGGGAGTGTTCCATTAAGTCAGTGGTCGGCAAACTCATTAGTCAACAGAGCCAAATATCAACAGTACAACGACTGAGATTTCTTTTGAGAGCCAAAACGCCTTTTAACAACCATTCATGCACTGGAGGTTTTGCCTTGGATTTGCCGCTCTCTAGATGCACATTTTCCCCATCTACATTCTCAAAACTCTGCAGGGGGGCTTATTGTTGAGTTTTGAGAATCTGGATGGGGAAAATGTGTATCTGAGTGGCAAATCCAAGGCAAAACCTCCCATTCATAAATGGCCAATAACCCCCCCATGCAGAATTTTGAGAATCTGGATGGGGAAAATGTGCATGTAGAGAGTACAAATCCCAAAAAGAGAGTACAAATGAATCAAACATGGCTTCGCCCCCTGGGCCCCGACATCCTCCTTCTCGCCGCCGCAGCCTGGGATCCTTCCTTCCTTCCCTCCCCGGCCGGCGTGCCGTCCGCCTGTCTGCAGCGCCTCGGCCTCGGCCTCCTCCGCCAGCCAAAACCAGCGCGAAAAATCCCGCCCGCTGATTGGCTGCCACTGGCCACCTTGGCACTGCCGGCCCTCGAGCGCCGCGTGCAAAACCCGGCCACGCTGTGAGGGGAGGGAAAGGGGGGAGGAGGAGGGCACTTTCCAGAGCCGCACTCAAGGGGCCAGAGAGCCGCATGCGGCTCGCGAGCAGTGGTTTGCCCACCACTGCATTAAGTAATTAAGAGGAGCGCTCCCAGAAAACATGAAAGTATTGCTGGAAAATTCTGACAATATTTCATGTTCACTCTGCATTAGAAAGGCAATTAGCCCTTCCATCATCAGGCAGGTTTTTAGACAGCACATCTTTACCTGCCTTATACCGAATCAAAACATTGGTCTATTCAAGCTTAGCACTGTCTACTTTGAATGGTAATAGCTCTCCAGGTCTGAGGCTGATCGCATCGTTTGCTTTAACTGAAGATGCCAGGGAAAGAATCTGAGATCTTCTGCATGTAAAGCTTGTATACCACTGAGGAACAGCAGTTTCCTAAGATAGGCTACGCTGAGAGCAAGTGACTGGCCCAAGGTCACTCAATTTGCTTCACGGTTTGATCCTGGATCTTCCCAGTCTCAGTCCAACAGTACCCGTGGTTTGTGAGGAGTGACACAGGGAATATCCCAGCCTACATCAGTGAAGGAGGAAAAGAAGGCAGTGACAATGGCAAGACAGCTGTCAGGGCCACAGAAGTAGCACCATACGGGAGCACGGCTTCTGAGTGGTTACTGGAACCAGGCACAAGCACAGGTTCCAGTGGCCTCTTGGAAGCTGTGTGTCTACACAGCGCTACAGCTGTGGCCCCAGCAGCACCAGCACCATCACTTGATATCTGCTGGTAAGGGTACCACCTCCCCCTTTCTCTTAACAGTGGTGGAGTCTGGGATATTCCTGGAGCCCCAGATCATGAGCGGCTACTGTCCAACTTTCTAATCACTGCCCCACACTGGCTCGTTAAGCCATTTGGAGGAACATTCCCTTGGGCAGGAAGCCAAAGCATGCCAAAGACCCACTTTAGATAAGCTCTGCTAATCTCAGAAGCCTACAATTACAGCCCACTTCCAGGCACAGAGGCCAGTTGAACTCTGGTTCAAGATGCAACCTATGTGAATGGAATTCACATCCTAATCAGCAGGTAATTCCTCAACTTCTATCAGCTCCCCCCTCCCAGAAAAGAATGGATTCGGCTTCCAAATGAGAACTGAAAATAACTTGCATACTAAAAATGACAGAACTGTATTTACAACTCAGATGGCTACATTGCAGGCATGCCTGGGAGACTGAAGCAGCATTTGCCTTTATTCTCCCCAGACAGGTGCTTATTATGCATTTCTTGATCTCTCTGTCTCTCTCTCTTTATAATTCCTACCACACTCTGAGACACATGCTAGACAGCAGCAACAGGATCTGGGCACCTGCAGTAAACTAAAGAGGCTCCCCCAAGCCTGTGAATAGGAACGGCTCCAGAACTTCCCTGAGGCAGCCACTCTCTTTTAATTGCTCCCTATAGCATGGAGCAATTAGGGAAGCAAGACTCAGGAAGAAACCCTTTGAAGTTATCCTATCCGACTCTCCTTCTGCCTAGGGTTTCATAGCACTCTGTTCAGAGATGGGAGAAACAGCGAGGCAGGTTTCTGGCATACACAGTACATGTGTGTTGCTACGTTAACTGCATGCACTTGCCAATCTCTGAAAAATCAAAACCCCAAATTTGGAATCGTTCCTGTACCCCAAACAATAGCATGTTCATGACTGAGAATCGTACTCTATTTAAGCATTTTAGCCCACTTTCCCAAATGATCCAAAGCAACTTACAAAAGGGGGAGGGACCTAATTACAAAAACAAAACAAAACACAATCAGACTGGATCAGCTCTGCCTAGCTGCCTACTGCAAATCCTAAACTGTGAGTCATGGGTCAAAAGCCCTTTGGCTACTGCCCCTCAGCTCGTGCCTCTGGCCCCACCCAGGCTAAGAACCTGTAGGAAGAGGAGGAGAAAAAAAGGCAGCCTCCGTTGCTGCTACCTTGCTGCCAGCAAGATCTCAATTTTTCCTCTCTGAAAATAATGCAAACAACTAGGTCAGATATATTGTGCCTGGAGTGCAGACCAGCCCATTGGGGTGGGGTGGAGAGATAACACAAACACACCAAAGCTGGGAGGAATCAGGCCACAAATTTATTGATTACAGGTTCCTCAGATCTTGGCAGAGTCTGAAGACAGCAGGTGCGGTTGACAGCCCAACCACTGCCAGCAACTCCCCTGGTAGAGGTGGAAACCGCTAATCCTAGCCATCACCATCCTCCTGCAGGCATGGCCAGCCCCCAGGTGGCTGACCTGTGCCTCGCCCCCACCCAGAGCCCCTTAAGGGGATTCTCCTTTTTGTCATGCAAGGAGCCCACCCTGCACAATGTTCCCCAGCCAATGCCTAAACGCCAGCAGCCAGTCATGATCATCATGCTCTTTTTAACAATGCAAACCAGCATACACAGTAAATATATTCTTCATTATGAGAAAGGTGAAAACCCCAGGGCCTATCAGCTAGTTAGATCTGGGTAAAATTTCTTCCCAGAGACCCACTGCAGTCATGGTGAAAGATGAGTAGCCAAACGGTTAATAAACACCAAGAGCATGGGATGGGAGGGTGGGTCTTTGCCAAGAGAGAGTTGGTGAATGCCAAGCACCTCTGCAGCCTGTTCCTTTTCATCTGAGCTGTTTGCCAGGACAAGACTGAAGCCCGCAGGTCTGCGTGCCCTACAAGTTCCATGATAGGCCAACCTCTGGGGCAGGGCTACAGGAAGCTGCTTGAGAGCTGACTGGCTGACAGCCAGTGATGGACCCAATTGCCCCTAAATCATCTGAACAGCCAGTGATGGACCCAATTGCCCGCCCCCCATCCAGACTCTACCCAGACCTCAAACAACACTCAGAAGCTTCTCTTAGGCAGGCTGGCTGCAGGCTGCTTACAGATTTAAAGGTCTATGCTGCACCTTGAAATGATCGGAGAAGCAAATTAGTCCTAATGCAGTTTAAGGTCACTGTTTCATTATTCTGGTGACACTACCATACAAGAAGCCACACAAATCCTGTTTCTTCCGCAGTAGCAAAAAAAAAAAAAAAATAGTGGGAGAAAGTGACTGGCACCATAGCTTGCTATCTGTGCCTCCAGCACCTGGCCAGGATACAGACAATTATTCTGCCTGTAGATTTTAGTCAACAGCTTATGTCTGAGCACACACGACAGAATAAACACAAAGCTGTCTTATTCTGAGGCAGACCATTGGTCTATCAAGGTCAGTATTGTCTACTCCGACTGGCACTTGTCCTCCAGGATCTCAGATTCAGATCTTTCACAACATCTACTACCTGATCTTTTTAACTGGAGATGCTGGTGACTGATCCTAAGATGATCTCCATAAAAACCAGATACTTTTCTCCATGACCAATACAAATAAAACATTAATGCAGCTAACCTAAGAGCATAGACAGTTGTAGAATTTACTACTGTTTTTTAATAATCTGAAAACTAAAAATGAAATGCTACATCCAGTACAGTAGAATTCATAAAATGTTTCTCAAGTTTCTCTTGCATTCCCAGTAAGACCAAATATGTCCAAGAATATCTTAATTTATAAGGTTTATATACTGCTCTCTTACTCAAGCAGCAATCAAGGCAGTTTACAAAAATAATAAACACAACAAAAATAGCATAAATAAAAATCAAAACTTTAGCTTGTCAAGAATAGATTTTTGTGAGATGATTCACGCAGCCCTCCTCAAAGGCCAGAAAAGAACCATCTTAAACTGATCTCCAGAAGGTCATCAACAAGGGGGTCATTCTAACCTCCAAGAGGGAGTTACAAACATAAATATTACAAGATATTACCTTGGCTTTAAGCCCAAACCTTCACTTTTTAAAAAATCCCCACACCTTAACAGACAGACATAGCAGTAGTTATTTTATCTATATGGGTCAAGTTTCATTAAGTTTCACAGTGTTCCACAAGCAACATGATACTGTGTGCAGCAGGAAACCTACCAGGTTCACAGTTTATGACAGTTGTTCGGACACAGTGCAACACGCTCTTAGGAGTTTCCCTTGAGGGCCAAACCAGATAAAGATAATGAGAGTTCCAAGATGCTGGAAGATCAGCAATTCAAACCGGGGACTCTGGCATGGGAGAGCTTGAGGTTTCCCCACAAAAACAGATGGGCAGGGCTAGTATTGGCCCCACTGCAATGAATTTATATTAGCTCCCATATTAGGACCTGTATGTTTTCTCAGTGGGGCACTCTGGAGTACTACAGGGGTGTTTCAGATTGGGAAAATGACTTAAATCCCCATTTGCTATGCTATCATCCAGATATGAGTTAGGGCCCCCGGCACCAGGTGCTTAAAAAAAAAAGAAAAAACTCTGGGAGATCCATAGACAGAACTCCCAGTATCTCACCTGCTTTGGCCCAGAGTCTATATACAAAGAAGAGTAACATAGCAGAAGCTGCTCTAAAGGTTGCAGGTCCTGTTAGCTAAGGAAGACTTGCAATGTGCCACGTAATTCCTCAACCGGGTCGACATTGCAATGTCTTGGAAGTGGAGAAACGAGTACCAAACTGCATCCAATTTCTACCCCTTCTGAAAAAGGCAGAAGCGCTCATCTCAGCTCTGCCTGACAGAAAGCAATGCTGACACAGAAGCATGGACAGGAAGGACCTCTGCCCCACCTACATTACATTCAGTGCTGGAAGAAGCGCACATGGGGCTGGCTTCTTCTTCCCTTCTCCAACAGTGAAAAACCTGCTGGCTTGTTGAAGCTACGAGAAACATTCTTAATGTAACAGTAGCTTACATGTTCCCCCAAGTTCACACTCTTTTAGAGCAGGGGTGTCAAACATACGGCCCGTGGGCCGGAACCGGCTCCTTGAGACCTCTAATCTTGCCCACGAACCAGCCGAGGCAGCCACCCCTCCCCCACTCTTGATCTGGGCTGGAGAGGCATGGCCCGGCCCGACCAAGTGACATTTATGTCATATCGGGCCCTCGTAACTAATGAGTTTGACACCCCTCAGAATGATCAGTTCAGCCTCCCTAGAAAGACCAGTCACAACTGCTCTACGGGAGGTGAATACAGACAAATTAACACTCAGCACCATTTAGTCAAAGCTACAATACTACTGCACAGCTGGAAAGAGCCTTGGGCCTACCTGAATGGCTTCTGTGGTGTGATGAGGCCAGCGTCAGCCTTCCCCATAGCGTTATAAGGCAGAGAGAAAGCACCAATACCCCTTTGCTCAAGCTTCGGATATCCCTCTCACTCATTCTGCCATGGAAGGACAAAAAAAACCCTTAAAATCCAAATGACAGGGATGGAGAGCCTGAGGGCCAAATTGCTGAAAGAAACAGCTACAACTTCATCTCAGGCAGACTAGATTACGTCATTCTTTTTCAGAAGTTATACAGTGTATTGTTTCAGCATTTCTAAACTACAACGTTTGACAAAAATCACAGTCTATAAACCCCCCCAGGTAAAAGGTAAAGGTAGTCCCCTGTGCAAGCACCGGGTCATTAATGACCCATGGGGTGACGTCACATCCCAATGTTTACTAGGCAGACTTTGTTTATGGGGTGGTTTGCCAGTGCCTTCCCCAGTCATCTTCCCTTTATCCCCAGCAAGCTGGATACTCATTTCACCGACCTCGGAAGGATGGAAGGCTGAGTCAACCTTGAGCCGGCTACCTGAACCCGACTTCCATCAGGATCGAACTCAGGTTGTGAGCAGAGCTTTTGACGGCAGTACTGCACCTTACCCCTCTGCACCACAGGGATCTATAAAACCCCCTACACATTTGTTTAAAATGTAGAGTTAGGTAAAGTTTCTAAGGAAAAATCATATATTCTCTGTGCATACTCTAGGGCACATCATACACTTTAGTGGGGCAGGCCATTTATCAAGCAATTACTGGAGATTAACACGGAGCAAGTGTCATGATAATAACCTGTCCTTGAACACAGCAAATGGCACCAGTGCTGTAAGCACCACTTCCTTGAGCTGCGGTTCATAAAGAGTTTGGAAAGGACAGGCAGTTCTGGGCAACTACTAAAGATCGACACTGTTTAAATTTCCAAATAACTAGTTTGCTCCAGTTGCATCAGGACTTACGGGTATTCTCTTTCTGCGGCCAGGTTCTGTAGTAGTTTTACAAAAAAAATCTCCCCACTAACTTCACCAGAGAAGAAATCTAATATTTAGCAGCAGAGTAAAAATTCAGTCCATAAATAAAAAATTTGGACTCAAATAAGGTAAGGGGGGTGGGGAGAAGAGAGAATGGTTTAAAGACAACTTGGCATTTGAAACCCTTTCCCCTTTCATCCGCTGATGTGTTCACCTGTTTAAAAATAGTCCTTTTTTCCAAGACTCAAACAGCTTTCTCACAGCAACACCTCTTGAGAAGGCAGCGAAAGGGCCATCATTCCAACAAACAATTAAGCAATTTTATTTACCTCCTACTAGGGATTCACAGCTACCGTCTGTGCATTTGCCAATATCAGATAGACTCGGTATTTGTGAAGAAGGGCAAACATCAGTGCATCTGAAAGTGAAGAAAGAAAACAGCTACTTAGATGTTTCCATGGACAGAACCAGCAAAAATTATTGCCCCAGAGAGCTACTGCCAGACTCAGAAATAATCCATAGCTTGAAAATATAGAGGTCTTCTCACACACAACCCGAAAATATTTTAACTATACCGTCTCTGGAAGTACTGTGAAAGGTGGAGGAGTTTTCAAAAACTGGGAATAATCTGCACAGAGAAGCAATCACACAATCGTTCCACTGTGCTTAGAAAGTCAATATGGATCACTCCAAACATATGTTGCCACAAACCCAGGACCCTCTGAATTGGCTCCCAAGGAATAGGGGGAGGTGATGTATTCCAAACGAAAAGTGAGGCCCTCTGAAACACCCTCAGGCTGTAGAACAACCTCCCACTGGATCCCTCTGCTATCATTTAAGAAAGATTGTAAAACTTCATTTTCATTAAGCTTTTGGATTCTTCCTGGAGAATTTTTTCCTCCCGACTGGATATATGCAGCTCTTTAAAATGAGTGTATACAGTGTGGTGCTCATTAGCATTTTGGATTTTGTCTTATTACCCACTGTGTTCCTCTTTCATTGTTCTCTACTCTTCCAGGGCAGCTCACAACAGATATAACAAATGTAAACCATAAAAGCTAATGTTAAGAAGACAATTTCAAGTCTACCAATTAATCCCCAAATCCAAGCCTGCGTGGTGTAAATTCTTCTGGCAAAGGAACTCAATGGGACTTATGAAGTGGCACTCACAGTAACATTTGGGAAACATGGTTGGATTGTTTAATGTCGACAAGTTTAAGAGACAAGTAGCAAAATTAGTAAAAGCTATTGAAAGGAACACTCTTCTAAATGAGGGGAAAGAAAAGGCTGCACGTTAAGCTTCTGACACTAGAGTTATCTGAGTGCTGGCCTATCACATACAGAAGCATAGCTAAACAAAAGAGCCTGTCAGTGTAACAGGCCGTATTTCCATTCAATAAAGCATCTTCCTCAAGTTTTGGCCACTGCCTGATATTTTTCTCACATGAAGCTGCCTTATAATGAGTCAGACCCTTGGTCCATCAAAGTCAGTATTGTTTACTCAGACTGGCAGCGGCTCATCAGGGTCTCAGGCAGAGGTCTTTCACATCACCTACTTGCCTAGTCCCTTTAACTGGAGATGCTGGGGACTGAACCTGGGACCTTCTGCATGCCAAGCAGATGCTCTACCACTGAGCCACAGCCCCTCCCCTTGGAAGAGGCTCCCCCTCCCCTCTTGAAAGGCACAGTTTATCATAAGCCCCACTGGCTGCAAAGTGGTAAAATGTGGTAACAAAGGCCTTACTTTTTAGGTGTTCTAAGGAGGCATAATGAACATGAGGAAGGAGCTTTCAGCAGCAAGCTCCACACTGACCTATGCACGTTAATTGGAATGCCTGTATAAAACCTAGTACCACTCTCTCTAGTTTTCCAGGGCTCTCCATTACACTGAGCCGTGTGCATGCAGCAGGCTCTCTGCAAACATTCTAGTGAAGACACATTAGCAAGGTCAGAGCTTGTTACAGCTATCCAGTTCCCACCATGCTCATCCATTATACCCCCCTTTGAACATGTGAAAGTTGCTATAAAAAGAGATCAGGATTATGAAATCCACAAGCAACGTTTGAGAGTATGAAGTCAAGCTGAACCCAGTTTCATCCTCTTCAAAACTTGCAGTTGGGAAACCTGCAAGCTGCATCTTCCTGCCCAAGTGGATGCAGAGAATTTTACCATGATTTTGCATCTGATCAGAAATCTAAAGAGGACACAGTATAGTAAACGTCTTACTAGCTAGGCAGACCACCTTACCAAGTGGTTGCATGTTAATTATGATGAGATACCACTAGCATGATTCAGTACCAAAAAAATTAAGAGAAAAGCGCCCTTTGGGCAACTCTGCCCAAATTCTTGGATGGAAATTCTTGTCTCAAACTACATACATTGGTTCATTTTCGGCAAGTAAGTATCTCTTGACATCACCTTTATGTATAGAATCTATGGGAAATGAAGTCTTCTCATATAATTTGGATATTGCACTCAAAATTTCTAATTTCTAATAATCAAAATTATATTTTCCAGATGGTATGGGAAGCCTTAGTTTTCCACACCTTCTAAGCATGAGAGGGATGCCAAGAGACACTGACTTGCTGAAAACCAATAACAGAGAAGTGGGACAACAGAGCGTTGAACCCAGATTCTATTATGTTGAACTCCTGGGTAATTTTAATTCTAAGGCTGTTGTGAAATGGTCTGGCAATGACTGGCAGCAATTACTGGCACAGGTAGGCCAATCATAGAACAATTGGTATAGCTGCAGAGTGTGCCAGCAGGCATGAGGAGGAGGAAGCCAGGCATCTTGCTGCCAGGCACTTTTCCAAAGTACTTTCCAAATACTGCAAAATGACTGGCCAAGGACTTCAGCCGCATCCAGGGTAAGAAAGGCTGGCTGCAGCAGCTAAATGGATTTCTGAGTGGATCTGGAAAGCTAGGCTGGAAGCATGGCCAACATTCAAGAGCCACAGAGGAAAGGGGAGGGGAGCTAGGCTACTAGCCAGAGCACAAAAGCTTATGCTGACTTTGTGATTCAATCACTGTTGACTGATACACTATTCAGAATTTTATTTCCTCGAGTTCATACACAAACTCTTTCTTATTAATTCACTTGGCCCTTTTGGCCCAGGAAATACAAGGGATAGCAAGCACAGAGAAAGAAAATGGCCTTGCCAAGGCAAGCTCAAGTTAGCAGTGATGTGGAGAGAAAATGACAACTCTATGGCCTTGCTTATCATCTCCTGGGATCTAACAGGGTCCAGAGTGAACAACTAGAGAAGCAGTAAAACTTTAGTGCACAATCAGAATTTATTAACGGTAAGTTGAAAAGTGAGTTCATTTCATTGGCAGAGACACGCAGACTCAGCTGGGACACAGTGCTAGTTCACAACCGCTCCTTGTCAAAATTTACACTTGATTTCTAATTATACATCCGTGGGCATTTATATCTTTCAATCTCTTGCAAAAATTCTTAATTGCTTTATTACAGACCACGATCCTGGTATGCTGGCCCCATTCCAACATTCAACCCTGTTCTAAATTACAAGTGCTTTACACATGCAAGTTCTCACACTGCTTTCTCATGGCTATCCCTGTTTTCCCTCCACTGTCCATCCCGCATACCCAACTGAAAAAAACAACAAGATACTTTCCTTAGTGATCCTAGAGCAGGGGTGGGGAACGTCAGGCCCGGGGGCCATATAAGGCCTGTGAAATCATTTGGTCTGACCCTTCTTGGGTACTGACAGATCTCTAGCTCAGAAGGATCTAAGACTGGCAATCCGCCCCCTCCTGCGGACAGGAATAGCCTCTATTCAAGGCGGATGTGAGTTTGTTTTGCCGAGAAAAGGAACCTTTTCCCCCCCTTGCAGAAGAGTCGTTAGCTATGGAGCTGCTAGGACTGCCCAAGAGACTGTGTTAACCCTTTTCCACCTGAGCCATGGAGAAACGTATTCCCTCTGTACGTATTCTGAGGGCTGGGGGCGGAAGTGGCGACAATAGAGGGGTTAAAGGGGGCAGGGCCAGAATCTGTGCGGGGGGGCAAGTTCTTAGCCAGTGTGTCTTCATTTCATCCCTGCAGGCGGCGGTAGCAGGAGCCGGCTGTAGAATCCGGCCCCGACCATGCGGCACAGGAGAAACTCCGGCATGTGGCTGGACGGCTATGCCCGGCTGGTGCAACAGACCATCCTGTGCCACCAGGTGGGCGAGTGCCCCACTGGTTGGATGCCTGCCTGCTTGCCCGTGCAGGTCATCTGGGGGTCAACTGGGGCAGCTGTCTGCTTGGGGCTTGGTCGGCTAATTTTTAAGTTGATAATTTTGTACGGCCCGCGAATGATGTTATAAATATCCAAATGGCCCTTGGCGGGGGGAAAGGTTCCCCACCCCTGTCCTAGAGCCTGCAGGATTTGGAGAGGGCAGCTTTGTTTTCATGCCTATCTTCCCAAAGCAGAGCCTGGATGTGTTGTGAGTTCTAAATTGTGTACATTCTCTCACTGCCATCTGGAAACTGTAGTTCAATCTACTAAGACTTCAGCATGTGTCAACTTCATAAATGCTCCAGACTGATGAATGCTGTTGACTACACAGGCACAAAAGCAGCATGGGTATTTGAAATGTACTGATTTAAACAATGATGCATGACTTGCCCATGATTCAAAAACGGAGCAAACAAGTAAATGGTGAGTCTGAACTAATAACAGCTATCTGGCTAAGTGCCATGCAGCCACCATGCACACACAAAACGACTCAATAAGACATGTTTTAAAATGTGAACAATTAATCAGCGTGATTATACGAGATGCTCAACTCAGCGGAAAAGCTGAGACACTAGGAACAAAGTAAGCTTGATTTTCCAAATGACAACAGATTCATCCCTGATTACAACATTAAGCAAAAGCAGTTACAGAAGCCCACTGAAGCAGCGATAGAAGACCCGGCCCGGTCCAGCAAGATCTGACTTTGCCTACATTGAGTTCCCCACATCTCAGCCTCCACAATCTGTTTCAAGCCAGTCCACCCAAGGTGAGAAAGCAAATGGGAGATCCACTTTAAGGTACTGGAATGAGACTCAAACCAGGACCTCTGCCACTCCGTGCCCAGATAGCTGCTGCAGCTTGCACACAGCAGTACCACCCGTGCTGCTGTTTCTATCTTGTCTGGGATCAGGTGACTGGCCTCCATCACACAACTCAAGGAGCCAACTGCAAAGCTCAAGATTCTACAAAGCCTGCCCTTGCATGCCACCTTGTCAGTCTGGACAATCTGTCTGCCTGTGAGGACTTGTGTTAAGATTGAATTTGGCTCTTCTGTTCCCCATAGGGTTGCCAAATCCCTCTTCGACACTGGTGGGAGGTTTTGGGAGCGGAGCCTGAGGAGGGCAGGGTTTTGGGGAGGGACTTCAAGACCATAGAGTCCAATTGCTAAAGCGGCCATTTTGTCCAGGCAAACTGATCTCTGTCGGCTGGAGATCAGTTGTAATAGCAGGAGATCTCCGGCTAGTACCTGGAGGCTGGCAACCCTAGTTCCCCACCGTTGCTTAATTGTTACATGCAGTTTAATGCCAAAGTAGGAGCCCCTGAACTAACAGGAATTTCCCCTTACCTTGGAGTAGTCCACCTGCTAGAATGTCCCAAGGAATACCTTAAAAGCCTTATTGTCCCCAGCCTCAAAGTTCCCTCACTCCCAGAAGTAATTGACTCAAATTTGCTGGATGATAACTTGGGCATATAGAACCCTCCTTACTATACAGTTTATGCCAATAATACAATCCCAAATTCAGGTAGCCTTTGTCAGGCCAGTCAAAGCCTGTCCACCGTCCCAGTAACTCAATTACTCCACCCCAAAACACCTTGCTGTCCTCCTTTCGCCTCCTATACATCCTTCTGAGTTCAGTACTCAAAATTCAAGCACACCAATGGGAAACCAGACCTCACACTCGTGGTCTAATTCCACTGTATATCCTAAACTCTGCTGTTCCAAATCTGACAAAAAGGGCATCTCTAGGGTTGCCAGGTCCCTCTTTGCCACTGGCGGGAGGTTTTGGGGGCAGAGCCTGAGGAGGGTGGGTTTGGGGAGTCCAATTGCCAAAGTGGGGAGTCCAATTGCCATAGAGTCCAATTGCCAAAGTGGCCATTTTATCCAGGTGATCTGATCTCTATCGGCTGGAGAGCAGTTGTAATAGCAGGAGAACTCCAGCTAGTACCTGGAGGTTGGCAACCCAAGGCATCTCGAGCCCTTGTTATGTACCCGAGCCTCCTTCTCCAACTCTCAGGAGGTTTATTCTCCCAGACCTTCCCTCTTTCACTGAATCCCTTGCCTTGGATCCCCAACTTCATAGTTTCAGTTTTGATTTTCTTCTTTACTCCAGGCCAGTTTTTCTTCCTTTTGCCCAGACCTCAGCCCAACAGGCTCTTCTCTTCAGAATACAGTAATGCATGTTTTTCTCTCTCCCCACCCTTAGATTCTCCATTCACCCCTAATTAGGCAACAACAAAGGGTAGCATGGCTAGGGCTGTGTTGCTATACTTCAGGGTTATTTTATGCATTTGCTCAGGGTTATTTTATGCATTTGCTCCTACTTTCTATCACTGCATCTTGCTAAGGGAGCATTGTCTCATTTTTTCCTTCTTTATTATGTTGCTGCAGCAAGTGGAACCTGGGTATACACCAGACTGTTTGGTCCCAAAATAATTAAACTAGCAACATAAGCCGACTCGTCATGTGTAGAGGACTCTTTGCATATTACGGGCCCAATATATGTAGCAGTAGATGAAGCTGAAGACGAGTTGGTTTTTATACCTTGCTTTTCTCTACCTTTAAGGAGTCTTGTGAGGTAGGTGAGGCTGAGAGTTCTGAGAGAATTGTGACTGGTCCAAGATCACCCAGCTGTGTAGGAGTGGAGAAACCAACCTGGTTCACCAGATTACCGTCCGCCACTCTTGTGGAGGAGTGGGGAATCAAACCTGGTTCTCCAGATTAGAGTCCACTGCTCTTAACCACTATACCTCGCTGGCTCTCTAAACCAGCCTGATATCCCAGAACTAAGCCTACCCAGCTTTACATTACATTTGTAACCTCTGGGCCTTGCAGTTGGGACTGTTCCCTCATATGTCTGACCATTAACCTGGGTAACTGAATCTCCATTGTTTGTGTTAAATGTTACAGCCACTGGAAGTAATTTAAAGCTATACTTAAAACTATGCTGATTTTTTTTCAATGCTAAAACATTCAGGCCATTTCTGCTTGCTGCAAAAGTTTGTCAAAGATTGCAAAGAGAATGGAAACATGCTTCGCACCCAAAACACACATCAGCCTTCAATAATTTGCTAATAGGATTTGTTAATTCAATAATTCTGTAATTTGTTATTAACATTATGCAGGTAGCATAATTGAATTTTAACAAATTCAAACTAGTTAAACATGTTCTAATTGAACTGAAGTTCTGACTTGTTAAACAATCAACCTAATTATATTTGAACAGGAAATGAGGATAAGGTTAATTTGTTTCAGCATCAATCATCAGCACATAAGACCTGGAACCAAGCAGAGATCCACTGTCAATTTCTTTGCCGATATCCTGAGATATTCTTTCTTCGCACAAGTCAAACAAATTAATGGTCAATAAGTGATGGTATTGCTTTACTCTGCTCTGGTTAGACCTCATCTAGAGTACTGTGTTCAGTTTGGGGCACCACAATTTAAGAAAGTCGACAAGCTGGAACGTGTCCAGAGGAGGGCAACAAAGATGGTGAGGGGTCTGGAGACCAATTCCTATGAGGAAAAATTGAAGGAGCTGGGTATGTTTAGCCTGAAGAGGAGAAGACTGAGAGGGGATATGATAACCATGTTCAAGTATTTGAAGGGCTGTCATATAGAGGATGGTGCTGAGTTGTTTTCTGTTGCCCAAGAAGGCTGGACCAGAACCAATGGGTTGAAATTAAATCAAGAGTTTCCGTCTAGACATTAGGAAGAATTTTCTAACAGTTAGAGCGGTTCCTCAGTAGAACAGGCTTCCTCAGGAGGTGGTAAGCTCTCCTTCCATGGAGGTTTTTAAGAAGAGGTTAGATGGCCATCTGTCAGCAATGCTGATTCTGTGACCTTAGACAGATGATGAGAGGGAGGGCATCTTGGCCATCTTCTGGTCACTAGGGGTGTGGGAGGGAGGTAGTTGTGAATTTCCTGCATTGTGCAGGGGGTTGGCCTAGATGACCCTGGTGGTCCCTTCCAACTGTATGATTCTATGAATAACCTGGAGAGGAAAACCATCAGAGGAACCAAGAGAAAATCACATGTAACTCATATGGGGAAAGGCAAGACTACCTGGATGTACACATGAAGCTGCCTTATGCTGAATCAAACCCTAGTCCATCAAGGTTGGTACTGTCTACTTACACTGTCAGTCACTCTCCTAGTTTTCAGACACAGGTCTTTCACAATATCTACTACCTAATCCTTCAAGCTGGAGATACTGGGGATTGAACCTGGGACCTTCTGCATGCCAAGCAGATGTTCTATTACTACGCCATGGCCCTTTCCCCAATCATGAGGCTGAGGGAGACCAACCTAGAACTGAAACCAGACAAAATAGCGGGAAGCTTGTTAACAAGGATGGTGTTCTAGAGTACACTAAGTTACCTACTGAAATCCTGTGTGACAACTACGTTCTTCCCAACAGCTCTTATTGGCTGTTCAGTCTTTCAGGTTTGTAAGATCAGCTTCAGCTCATTCATGGGCCTTCTCTATAAAAGTCCCAATTTTTTGGAAAGGCCCTCCAGAACAGACCAGAAGGTCATAAACGATTCTGTGATTTGTTCATATGCCTGTCAGTATATATTTTGTGTAAGCTATCTTGAGGCCCTTTTGAGAGGAAAAGCTATATAAACAAATAATATACTTCCTGACCAAAGCTGAGTTTCATACAAGATGGGAGACCTTCCTTATGTGTGTAAGAGGGAGAATATGAGGATGCTTCTCTTACCAGTTCAGAACCACAAAGGCAAAAAATAAATGGGTAAAAAATTTCCCTCCAAAAAGACTGTTAGAAGGAAGAAGAGTCTTGGACCATGTTTAATTTCAGCAATGTGATTTATTGATTTTTAAGGAACCATTTCCCACTTTCCAGATTTGTGTGTGTGTGTGATCTGAGCACCTTTGGTCAGGAAAATTTTCTGAGTTTTGTTCTGCGTAATTTAAGTTTGTATGTTTTCGCAAAGAGCGCAACACCCATCCTAAGGTCCCTCAGCAGACATGATGCTGAAGATAATAAACCGGATCTTTCCATTGGGGGGGGGGGGCTGTGGCTCAGTGGTAGAGCATCTGTTTGGCATGCAGAAGGTCCCAGGTTCAATCCCCGGTATCTCCAGTTAAAGGGGCTTAAGTAGGTGATGTGAAAGACCTTTCTCTGCCTGAGACCCTGGAGAGCAGCTGCCGGTCTTAGACAATACTGACTTTGATGGACCAAGGGTCTGATTCAGTAGAAGGCAGCTTCATGAGTTCATGAGTTCATTCTTTAACCTTATTAAAAAGCACTGCTGGTCATGCCCAAATTGGATTGGGGCAGCAGTGTTAAACCCTTTCCCTATATGTTAGCTTTTCTGTGGGCAGTTAAGAGCATCTTCAGGAATGACTGTGGTCAGATAAATTGTGCCTGCCAACACCATGGCTGATTCTCCACCAAAGCCACCCAAGCAGCTGCTGGGGGAGGGGCACAGTGAGGAAGCTGCTGATAGGTCACAAAGTTGAGCACCGTCCCAGCCACAGCCAGCATGGAAGGATGCGACAGACAAACTTTGCTTGAGGTGGCAAATACCATGAAGCTGCCCTGTCCACCATCACTGTTCCTATCCAACAGGGACCTCCCCGCAAGAGTTTGAAAATAAAGTTCCAAATGTGTTACCCTAAGCTGAGATTGTTTATTTCCCCAGGCAGAAATTATTATATTGGGCCTCTCGTTCTCTCTCCCAGCGACCACCTGCTTGGCTACCCAAGAGCAGAATCTCTTGTCTTATTATATATCCTAAAGGTTTTTCCCTGAGTGGTAATCTTCCAGCAGGAAAACATTAACTCTTTCCAGCTAGAGTTAAAAAACAACAACATGATGACCCTATTGCACTGTCTTCAGTGGTGCTGTCTGTACAAGACTAGAGGATCACATTAAAATGTATGTCTTCCTTTCAGAGTTCTCTCAGGCATACTAAAGGGATAGAGGTTGTTTCTTTTTGTTTGCTTCATAGTCATACTTTTATTGCTATGCCGAGCACAACTTGCCATCAGCATGCATTTAAATTGCCATCTGCAGAAGAGCCATCATTAGGGGGGGGGGGTTGTGCCTCTGCATGAACACATCTTCGCATGTGTCCTTCCTCCTCTCAATATGGCAAGGAGAAAATCAGCACAATTGGTCCACTGAATAAAGTACTCATGTGCTGGAAATTAATACTAATTGTGAGGATATTACCATGACCTCTCTCTCTCTATGACCAAAATAAAGCCACATTCAAAAGAGCAGAAGCGAAAGAAAGAAAGAAAGAAAGAAAGAAAGAAAGAAAGAAAGAAAGAAAGAAAGAAAGAAAGAAAGAAAGAAAGAAAGAAAGAAAGAAAGAAAGAAAGAAAATAGTGCCATCAGGGATGGATTTTTTAAATAAAAATTAAAGCACTGAAATAATTACACAAACATCAATATCAGTTTCACAACAGATAGCAGATACTTTACCTATTCACTTGATGTAATTCGCTGCAAAATAAAATCAGTAAATGTAACTGTTTTGATAAAAGGCACTGGCTGTCTATACAGCCTAATTCATGAGCCACTTAATTAGTTACTGGCATTTTCTTTCTAGTATTTTGACTTATAGCATTCAAGTTACTATTATTAATTCTCTGTATTGAGAATGAAAAAAAAATGCCTCAGAAAGAACAAACTAAGATCTAGTTGGATTTCATGCTTTATTATTTTACTCAACGATGCAGGTGTATTTTCCCATTTTTTAAACTGTAGGGTATGTCCACCATAGATGAATAAAAGTGACCACTTGAGAATGGCATTTCCAATATACCCCAATTATTATTGTTCTTAATTTTATTTAATGTATTAGGTATTATTATGCACCACTGCATCATTAATCTATCATTCTTTCCCCTTACAGTTATACTCAGGACTAGAATCATAGAGTTGGAAGGGGCCATACAGGCCATCTACTCCAATCCCCTGATCAATGCAGGATCATCCTAAAGCATCCCTGACAAGTGTTCATTCAACCGCTACTTAAAGACTACCAGTGAGGGGGAGCTCAACATCTCCCTAGGTAGCTGACTCCACTGCTGGACTACTCTTATTGTAAAAACATTTTTTCCCTAATGTCCAGTCAGTAGCTTTCCTCCCGTAATTTAAACCCATTATTGAGAGTCCTATCCTCTGCTGCCAACAATAGCTCCCCATGCCCTCCTCTAAGTGATAGCCTTTCAAATTCTTAAAGAGAGCAATCATGTCTCCTTTCAACCTCCACTTCTCCAGACTGGACATCCCCAAGTCCCTCAGCCTTTCCTCATAGGGCTTGGTCTTCAAGCCCAAATCATCCTCGTCGCTCTCCTCTGCACCTGCTCCATTCTGTCCACATCCTTTTTGAAGTGAGGCCCCCACAACTGCACATAGTACTCTAGGTGTGGCCTGACCAATGCAGTGTATAGTGAGACTATGAAATCTTGTGATTTGGATGCCTCTGTTGAGACACCCCATGATCGCATTAGCCTTTTTTGCCGCTGCATCACATTGGCTGCTCATTTTTAGCTTACAGTCCACCTGTACCCCAAGATCTTGTTCAGACACAGTATTATCTAGAGTGTATCCCCATCCAGTATGCATGCTTCTCATTTTTGTTACCCAGATGTAGAACTCTGCACTTATCCTTGTTGAATTGCATCTTGTTCAAATCTGCCCACTTTTCCAGTGTGTTCAGATCTTGCTGAATTCTATATCTTCCAGTGTGGTCACTACTTTTCCCAATTTGGTGTCATCTGCAGATTTAATTAGCAGTACCTCCACCCCCTCATCTAGATCATTTATATAAATATTGAAAAGTACTGGGCCTAGAACTGAGCCTTGTAGCACCCCCTGGACACCTTCCTCCAATCAGATGAAATGCCACTGACAATAACACTTTAGGTGCTGTTTTCCAACCAGTTCCCTATCCACCTAACTATCCTAGAGTGCTGTTGACAGTCCTCCAGTTTACCCATCAGAACATTATGGGGAACCCTGAAATCATGGGGAAGCTTTATTGAAATCCAGGTAAACAGCATTGACAGTATTCTCACAATTTAGTAAGCTCAGCATTTAATCAAAGAAGGAAACGAGACTGGTCTGGTTTGACTTCTTGGGGACAAATTCATGCTGACTTTGCCAAGCTGTCCTTCAGATGCTCACAGACAGATCCCTTTAAAATCTGCTCCAAATACTAAATACTGAGGGCTTGTATATCCTCCCAGAAAGTATAGATCAGGGATGCCAAAGTTTATAGAAATTCTTATCAGATATTTATATACTTAAGATATTTATATGCTGCCTTTCCACCCAATTCAGGGTCCCCAAGGTGGAAAACATTAAAACATTTCAAACACCAAAAAGCATTTAAAATACAAATAGGTATAAAATGTTTAAAACAAATAAAACATAATATATACACATAAAAACTCACAAACAAGAAGAAAGGCTAATGGGTTAGTGAGGGAAGCACCAAACAAACAAATGAAAAAGCCTTCATAATATGAAGTTACTACTACCCAAGACAACTTTAGGATCCCATGTGAAACCACTGGGTACACATGGAAACCTGCCAGCAAGAGAACTGGACAAACACTTACCTACTGCTCATGAAAAACCACAAGGAAACTACATCCTTGCCACAAACAGGCCCCATTCCCCTCCCCACACATACACGCTGAGTCCAATTTTGCCCTTTGGCTAGGAAGAGTCCTTAGCCTTCCTACCTTCCCCAAACTCTGCCTCATTCTTCACCTTTAAAAAAGCTTATAAAAACCTCTTGTGCTCTTCATTATTATCCATATATCTCATTCCCAACTGTGCCCCTTGCCTGCAGATACTTAAATCTGCAGATGGGGGCATGCTTCCCCCAACAGGTTTTTCTGCAGACTTGGGGGACCCCCGGGGTCTGTAGAAAAAACTGAAATTAAAAGGGGGGTTGAGCCAAGAAAAACTGTCAGTTTGGGGATGGGTATACAGTACCCATGGGAACATTGGTTTCCCTGTGAACCATCACACCCCTTAAGTTCTGCCAATGAGAACTGCTTCAGGGTCCATCTCCTGTGGAAGAAAGTTTGCAGTCTACCAGGCCCATTTTAGTACTCTCCCCCAATACTGTGAGACACTCTTCCCCATGATGCTTGCTTGCGTCCTTTCTCTGAGCAGTTTTGGGAGGTAAATTCAGACCAAGCCTTACCACCAAACATTTCTGACATAAGGCTGCAAGAGATGGACTCTGGTGGCTGTTTATTTTCATGTTGCTGCTTTTGTTTGTGATTTTTGTGATGTTTCTACATTGATTTTACAGTTTTTATTCTACATGTTTTGTTATGTGTTGTGAACCGCTACAAAGCCTTGGTTAAACAGCACTATATAAATTTTGTAAAATAAATCGCTGACAGTTGGCTGCAGGCACTGTGAGGTCTCGGAATGAACTGAAGGAGTACAATTAGTTCTTGAAAAGTGTTCCATGTTTTAAGGGGGGGGAACTACTTTGAGATTTGTTCTGCCCATGCTCCAAATGCCAAACCCAAGGATCTGTACTGTATAAAAAATAGCTTTCCTTAACAAGCCAACTGAAGGAAGAAAAAAAAACCCAGACAGTCTACCAGTCAGTTTCCCTTCAACAGTGAAGTTCATCTGGACTGAACGCCTGTGTATATTGTCCAGTCACAGAACTGCAAAATATGCTACTTGATTGTAGGACATCATATATTATATTAGGCCAACCGGGGGGGAGAAAAAGAAACCTGTCTGTATTGGTGGTATGCGCAGCTAACCATTCTTCATATAAACAGCAAAAGGGATTCAACGCTTTCAACAGTTTACTGTGTGCGGCTGCTGACCAAATGGCACTTGATGGCTTGAACATCCCGAAAAGGAGCAAGGAAGGAAGAACAGCCAATACGTTCCTACTTTTAAAGCAAGGAGACAAAAACTGCCCAATGGCTACAGTGCAGGTACCCACATCAGTACCCACAGATTTCCCCAGCAGGTAAAAGAAGAACTCAGTGAGGCCATTTCAGATTAGGAAAATTATGAGGGGGGCAGATTTAAACTCCTCTTGCAAATGATCTTGACCCAAGCTGGGCCCCAGTGAACCTGCTATTTAAAGGAGGGAAATACTAGGAGCTTCAGTGGGGGCCGTGGTTCAGTGGTAGAGCATCTGCTTGGCATGCAGAAGGTCCCAGGTTCAATCCCCGGCATCTCCAGTTAAAGGGACCAGGCAGTAGGTGATGTGAAAGACCCCTGCCTGAGACCCTGGAGAGCCGCTGCCGGTCAGAGTAGACAATACTGACTTTGATGGACCAAGGGTCTGATTCAGTATAAGGCAGCTTCATGTATGTGTGTGTTCATTCATGGAACTCCCAGCATCCCATATGGTTTGGCCCTTCAGGAGAAACTAGACAAAAAAAAGGCGATATGTGATCAGATCTCCCAACACCTTTAATTTTACTTAGCAGCCATTAGGGACTCTTAATTGGATTAAAGCCTTGTCTCGGGGGAGATTTTCCTCTGAGAAATTTTCATAATCTAAATTGCTCTCCCCAAAGAAAACACACAGATAACTGTATATTCCCCCCACACACACACACCAGCAAGAGAAGATATAGCATTAGTCAGGAAAGGGAAAGGGGGATTTCCATCAGAGAAAACTGCACTGGGGGATTGTAATGGAGTATTATCCCATCCATGGGGTAAGCATTCCTTTTAAAACAAACACATGGAAAAGAAGAATCTATGCTGTCTGTTCCAAAGCAACCCTTTAACCACTAAACCGTAGGGCTATACTGAGATGATTATTCTCTTCTAGAACCAATCTATAGGCTATCCGCCCTCTCAATGCAGAGGTCAGAAGTTTATTTATTCCAGGCGTCAAGTGAAAACCTTGTATGTCAGCCAAATATCACTTATGTTTATCTTTTGCGATTTTCATTTTAAAAATCAATCTAACCACTCTTAAAATGATTAAATATGAAAGAATCACAATAATACTTGCATATGTAAATGAAATCAGAAACAGACAGACATATCATTCCTTATACTGTCTATTTTAAGATTAAAAGATAAAATACAATTTTTGAGACTCTCACCAAAGTGCCTTTGTAAAGATTAGACAGTCACACTAACCAACATCTGAGAGATTCAGGGGTTTGGGGGGCATGGCTATGTTATACAGGCCCAATTATGTGAAACTCTATCAAAACCAATTAATTCATCTCCTCAAAAATATGATGTAAGTGTCTGAGTTTGGAATTAACTTTCCCATAGTAATGTTGCATACCAATATTGAGCATTCATCATTTTGTAAGATTTTATTCTGGGCAGGCATCCAATGGTTCACAATCAACTTTCCAAAGCCGTAACAGTAAGAACTTTGCTAAAATGGTAAAAGTAAATTCTCAGGCCTGTTTTATTTTATCATATACCATCACCAATCAGGGTCCATGATAGGATGGTTAACTCCCTCTTCCCTAGCACAATGGCCCCAGACCACTTTGGGGTCTACCACTGCCACTTTTAAATAAAAGATACCAAATGTTTTGGTCATGGATCTCCTTCATCCCATATAGCTGCATGCTTTTTCTGTGATTAATGGTCTAAGGTAGGGGTCTCAAAACTGCGGCTCCAGAGCCGCATGCGGCTCTTTGGCCCATTGAGTGCGGCTCTCCGAACTTGGTTCAGAGCCCCTGCTCTTGCGCCCGCTCACCCCGGCAGCCGGACTGTGGAGCCGGCGCGCCTGAGAGAGAGCGCGGGCGAGCGGGTGCGCTGTCTCCCCCCCACACCCTGGAGAATGGCCGGGTCCCCCTTTCCCTTGCCCTCAATGGTTGGGAGTCTAAAGCCTCCCCTCCCCTCTAGCAGCGCGATTGCTGGGCAGGCGGCTTGGCGGTTCCTTGCCCCCCCCCCCCCGCCTATCAGCTGTTGGGCGGGGCGGGCTTCCTTTGGTAGACCTGGCTTCCGGCTGAGTCCCATTGGGAGGCCATGTCTACTCACTGGCTTTGTCACTGGCAGTAGACCTGGACTCCGAGGAGGGGAAAAAGTCCCCCTTCAGAGGCCAGGTCTACCAATTGGCTTCTATGGGCCTCCAGAGGCCAGGTCTACTGCCAAGAAAGCCAATGGGTAGACCTGGCCTCCCAATGGGACTCAGCCGGAGGCCAGGTCTACCAATAGGCTTTTATGGCAGTAGACCAGGCCTCCAGACGAGGACTCCAGACGGGGAGGGGGAAATGGCCGGGACTTACAATTTAATTTTTATCAATAAATAAGATCACTATTAAATATGATATCAAGTTTTATTCAGTGTACCTATAGTTTAATTAAGACTTAAAGTTTATTAAGTTAATAAACAGTGTACCTACCTATATAGTTTAAGTTTAAGAAATTTGGCTCTCAAAAGAAATGTCAATCGTTGTACTGTTGATATTTGGCTCTTTTGACTAATGAGTTTGCCGACCCCTGGTCTAAGGAATTTGTCCTTTCATGCTGTATATTTACACTAATGGTAAATCTGTGTTTGCTACTGAGCTCATCAGGGAGTTATAGGCAACTCCAGCTTCCTGGTGAGTGAACCTATATTTATTAAAAGATTTGTATCCACCTTTCCATCCATCCAAAGAGGCTCAAAGCAGATTATGGAGCAGCATGTGCCAAAACAGACACCGCAAAAGAACAATTAAAACTGTTTAAACAATTGATCAAATAAAATACTAACCAAACAGCCCAACATTTCCAAGCTCTTTCGCCTCCACCAAAAATAATCCACCAAAAATAAAAGAAAGTATTTCTTCACACAACGCATAGTTAAATTGTGGAAGTAGTTAAATCCCTGACCCAGGATGTGGTGATGGCTGCCAATTTGGAAGGCGTTAAGAGGGGAGTGGACATGTTCAGGGAGGAGAGGGGTATTCTTGGCTACTAGTAAAAATGGATACTGGTCATGATGCATATCTATTCTCTCCAGGATCAGATTACCATGCCTATTATTTTAGGTGCTTTGGAACACAGGCAGGATAATGCTGCTGCAGTTCTTGTTGGTGGGCTTCCTAGTGGCACCTGATTGGCCACTGTGTGAACAGACTGCTGGACTTGATGAGCCTTGATCTGATCCAGCATGGCCTTTCTTGTGTTCTAATGTTCTTAATCATCATGCAAAACTGTGAGTGCCCATCCAAGGCCCTCTTCAGCAGTACTATTCTGCAGGACCTCTGGAAACAAACAAGCAGGTACCCTCTGAACTTGCACTAGGAATCTGATCCACAGGGATGGCACCACAGCCAAGAACAATCCTGATCAAGCTGTAACTGATCTGATTGACCCAGGCTTATGGCCATAAGAAACTTTCAAGAATCCAAGCTGGAGCACAGGTTCTTACGGGAGAGTCTACAGACATGGCACTGTGGTAGGTAACATTTTCACATGTTCACATAAAGCATTTTTATGAGTGCATCTTTAAAACGTGACGGCAGAGCAAGAAAAGCAAGAAAAAGGAGGAGGGTTTTGTAGCGTAAAACTATCTGCATTAACTAATGCAGGCTAACTGATCCTCTGGAGAGACAAAAAAGACCACCGTGCAAATGAGATCTCAGTTACACAAAGGCTGCTTCACATTGCACTGCCAGTGTAAAGAGTCTCAGAGCAAGTGTCAGTGTCATTTCCACCCCCTTCCTGCTGGGGGAGAAGTGAAACAGGATCTTGGTGTCAAGACGCAGACCCTTAAGCAAGCAGTGCATCCCGTCCCACAGGGATCTCTATTTAGCCTGTAGGATCTGGACTGTTTCCCCACACTGTACCCCCAAGCGCTCTCACCACTGGAGGGCTATTATCCCTACTCGACCCACAGGCGCTGCTATACAGCGCCCTAACTTAATAAATGATTCAGGTGGAGCTAAGTGATGGGGTGAGTAATTTGCAGCAGTAACGTAATGTACACTGTGAGCCGCTTTGAACAATCAGGAATTGCTCTCTTCCCAGATGACGATTTTATTACAGCACTGTGCGTGTGTGCACGCTCACAGTAAATATTTATGAACGAGGCACAAAGCTAGCTGCCTCTGGAAAGTGCAGAAGACAAGAAACCCAGACTGTGGGACTTAAACGAGCACAACGGAAGTCACTACACAGGCCCCTGTGTTACATTCTCTTGCCCTATTCTTTTGTCTGCCCAGTATTGTTTCTGTGCCCCCACCCCCCAGAAACCTCAAAGCAGACCATCCAAAAATACAATAAAGGAATGGAGATTTTAAACAAGTGATAACCTCTATTACAAAAAGTCAGTCCTCTCAGAACATGGATGTCACCAGCTTCTTGTAGGGCACAGGGCAGGACGCAGAAATGTATGGATTACTATGATAGCAAGAAGCAATTTGCCCTGGGTAAAACAGAATGAGCCTGCTGCTCATGGTTACCGACAAAAAAGCTTAGTTCAGTCCTGGTGGATAAATAATCCGTTACAAGACTTAGGTCTCAAATCTGAATTTGCTGGCATTGGATATACTAGGGCAATGTCCAGGGAGCTACCATCCGGCACAAGAAACCCTCTCTTGTTCCCCATCCCACTCTTTTACCTGGACTACAGACCTGGCCAGCAACAAGCACTCTCAACAACACCATCTCTTTGTTGCTACTACAGGCAAAACCCACACCAAGAGCCTTGTCCCTCTTGTAGTCTCCTGATCTGCTTTCTTCTCCTATCCTGAATCTCCGACTGCTTTACGATCTAGCTCCTAAATTCAACTCTTTGCTCAAATTATCCTTTGGAAATGGCTCAGTAGGTATTACCATGTGTGGATGGGGAGAAGTAGTGGTGCTGGAGGCAATCTTTACTTGGAACAGGATGTTTGATGAATGTACTATTTTAGTATAGTAGTGGTAGAGTAGTATAGCATGGTGTAATGGTTAAGAGCGGTGGTTTGGAGCAGTGGACTCTAATCTGGAGAACCAGGTTTGATTCCCCACTCCTCCACATGAGTGGCAGAGGCTAATCTGGTGAACTGGATTTGTTTCTTCACTCCTAGACACGAAGCCAGCTGGGTGACCTTGGGCTAGTCACAGTTCTATTAAGAGCTCTCTCAGCCCCACCTACCTCACAGGGTGTCTGTTGTGGGGAGGGGAATGGAAGGTGATTGTAAGCCGGTTTGAGTCTCCCTTAAGTGGTAGAGAAAGTCGGCATATAAAAACCAACTCTTCTTCTTCTTCTAGTATAGATGGGAGCTGGTAGGTATGGGGATGGTAGTTATCAAAAATGGCCAGTTCTTTTTTCCAATTTTTTTCTGGTTTTTCAGGCTTTCACACCTCTAGGCATACTGCTTTTGTATCTGCTGCCCAGTTCCCCTGTCTGCATTGGCAGAAGTGCTCTCAAGAGTGGGGCTGGACATACATAGACAGATTGTTCTGAGAGACCTCTTCTTGCCAAGGATGCCAAGGCAATCCTGGGCCATTCCAGGATTTTATAGTTTCTTTGACTGCCTTGAGCCTCTCCCAAATCATGACAGACCCAAAACATAAAAGAAGGCACATCTTGGTCTTTAATCGTTTGAACTGAACCTCTAAAACCAGACCTTCCATCAGAGGCTCAGTGCAAACAGTTAGAAGTCTACTGAAGGCAAGGGTGAATGTGACCCTTACACCCCATTGGAAAGGAGGGGGAGTTAAGATGGTCCACAAAGGCTCATGGATTTTACTGGACTACAGAATGTTCTGGGAGATTTTAGGATTCCAAATACATGCTCTGTCAAGGCTGTGATGGGAGCTTGGAATGTGAAGCTCCTAGAAGATATCAACAAGGTTGCTCCCTTGATGACCTCTCCCAGCCTTGGGGTGGAATCCATCCCCCTGCTTACCAGAATGGTAAAGTTGGACTATAAAGAGTATAAATAAATAATTAACAAACTCATTCATGAAGCAGAGCTCTGTATCTTCTAAATTACCTGCTTCTGTTTCATCATAGCGTCCAATGATTCCAGGTGGGAAAATGTCCAAAATGGAAAATCTCCTGATGCTATATTTTTTCCATGGAAAAATTTCTTCCCCACATACATATATATAGTCTGCTGATCTTTAGTGGTCAGGACTACTGCGCTGCAAATAAAGCACGGTATATGGGCTTAATGTGGGATATGAAGAATGGACAAACTCCAGTGACTATACATGATCCAGCCTTGTACATGTATATTTGTCCTCTTTTGCCAAAAATATTTAAATTTGAATCAGCATATTTTCCAGTTCTAAGCCTATCCCAAGCCCATTACAGTAGATTTCAAAAACCACACAATAAAATATGGACTTGCCACGGAGTACAGGCAGACAGGAGGCAAGTCTTCCAATCTTTTTAAAAAATGGCGAATTGTTTGGTCCATGCTATGCTGATTTAGGGTTACCATGCTGCAGACAGCAAGCCCCAGAGAGCAAAAAGGGGACAGGGCCTTTTGGGGTGGCATGACACTGGCGCTCTGACATGACTTCCAGTAAAACCCAGAACTGACGTCACTGGATGTTCTAGAATTTTCAAAAACAGAATTTTTCAAAATTCTAGAGTGTCCAGTGACTTCTGGGTTTTAATGGTATTAACGTCAGTGCACCACCGCAATACTGGCATGCTCCCCATTTCCTCCTGCTACTATTTCATGCTCCAGAAGGCACAGTAGACGTTTGCCAACAGGTCTCCAGCTATAGCAGATTTGGCAAGTCTGCTGACCATCAATCAGAGGGAACAATCATAGCTGATATTAAAATGAGACATTTTGCATTAGACTTTTTAAAATGTTATTTTAATTTATTTTCCCAAGATTGTTGGAGGATGAGTACCCCCCCCAACTTCTTAATCAGGTGCAAGCTTTGGTGCATGCTAAATGAATATAGCCCAGGCTAGCCCATCTCCTCAGATCTCGGAAGCCAAGCAGAGTTGGCCCTGGTCAGTATTTGGATGGGAGACTATCAAGGAATACCAGGGTCTCTATGCAGAGGAAGACAATGGCAAACCACCTCTGAACGTCTCTTGCCTTGAAAACCCTACAGGGTTGCCCTAAGCTGGCTGCGACTTGAGAGCAAAAAAAAACCCATAATGAATACAGCAATGCGTAAAAGAAGAGCAAACATTCCTCCATTTCATGAATTCCTTTCTGCTGTGTTGGTTGTTTTTTAAGTTACTTCTAGGTTGTGTTCCCCATTCAAGTGATAGATGACCTGATTTTTTAAAAAGATACAGACATGCAATATATGTCCTACTGCAGCTAAGCCAGTGCCAACTCCCACCAGCACCCAATACCCCCCATGTGCAGCTTGCGCTCTCACTACTTTAAGGACCATGCAATTGCTTGACCAGCCAAGAAGCATTACAGAAGTGAGCAAAGGGGGGAGGGGAAGACCTCCATTCCAATGCATGCAGCAAGCATTTTTGCCAAGAGGTTACGATTCATAAACACTCCGCATTTCTTTTTTGCTTATAAAGCTTCAGTCCCTTCTCTATAAGATACTCAAAGTGACATGCAATAAAAGAAATTAAGACGTCGGTTAAAAACAAAAAACTGTAAAACTGGCAGAAGTTTTGAATCGGCAGCTATAAAACAACCACTTAAATTCAAGCTCAACTCAGCTATCTAGCAGTATTTTTTAAAGCCTTCCTGAACAAGCAAGCTTGTGTCTGCCTGTGAAAAGAACACACAGAAAATGGGGCCTGGCACATTTCTAGCCACAGCAAGCTCAAAATGAAGACACAAAAGCCCTACACTATACCATTGTTGAGTTCAAGGAAGGTACTGTGAGCAAGGCTTCAGCTAATGTCTCACCTGTTGCTCTTTACCCAAGCGACCCTGTACTGTGTCGACTTTTTCTCATTATTCCCAAACTCTTCTCTCTACGGCTCCAGCTACCAATAAAATCCAAATAGTTCAAAACTACCAGACTAGAAGGCAAGAAAGTTAACTGAAATGCCAACAAATTCTGGTTTTGGTCAACACCTGAGGACACACTCAAATGGACTCTAATTCCATGCTTCGGTAACTGCTCAATGCTTCCAACAATGCCTACAGTTGAAACACGCAGGGCGCTTCTGCCCACCTGGCTTCCCCACCAGTCCGTAGAGGTGACAGTGAACAGGCTGTCCCAAAGGAAAAAGCGCAACACAGCTGACTACGTGGGGGGATTGAGAAGAGGGTGCAGAGAACTAAATAGCCCAGGGTAAGGCTGGAATACTTTATTCCTGCTCCAGACTTTGAGACATCTGTATGACTGTGATATTTTAACAACTTTATTTATGGCTGAAGTATAACATCTCATTTAAGAGGGAAATACTCACAGGTGTTACTTGCCCATTTGTATGGAAGCATAAAACAGATGAGGAAGTTCTACAGAACACAACATACCTACTGTACAGTCATAAAGATTTTTAGAAAGTCATGTATATTTGTAGCCTGGAACTATGATTGTTTTGACAACTGAAGTAGGCCACTTGGCTGAAATGTGTTTGGTCAAAGTCTAGTTCTGTGATTGTATGTCCATCTGTGTTGTATGTTTACATGAACATGTTCATTTGGTAGGCTATCACAAGGCCTTATATGTTATTGATTTTAGCCTGTAATACTGATATAACCTTTACAATGTATAATCTTTGGCCTTGAATGTTGATTTTTTTTTCTTGACCTTTACGTATTTAATTTTGGAAGACTGGGGATACAGTAACCCTGCTGATGCTACGCAGAGCTGGGGTTGGCCAATGCCTTGATGGGAGATCTGCCAAGAGATCCATGTATGCTTTAAAAGCAACCAATTGCAGATTTCAGGAACTAAACTGTTTATATATGTTATTCCTCCAAATAAACATTAAGAAGACAGCTTATTCTCAAACAGTGTTTCTTCCAATGCAGTGAAGATTTTGTACTTGATAGAATTCTTTCTTAATGACTAGTGTTGTCGATTTTTGGCTTTTAGCTGTATATACTAATACTTTGTAGTTAATTCACTTAAAAAAGAGCCTTTCCTTTGCTAAACGCAAATGAGGAAAGGTACAGCACGAGATGGTGTGTTCTGGGATAACATCATATGGCAGGGGTAGATAAAAAACAAAAACAAATTTTTAAACTTTTTTTTTACTGAAAAGGAGTCTTACCTGCTTGCTCTGGTTTAGGACTAGATCTCAAGCAATTTGTTGGCATGGATATGATGGCTGTTCAGCCATGGCAGGGCAGAAGGGGAGGTTCAAGGACAAGCCAAGGCAATCTATCTTCAGATAATCATGACCCACTTCTCATCCCATCAGTTTAATCTCACTGTAAATGGCCTGAGCTGCATGAGTGATGTCCGTAACACAGCTGGCATAATTAAAGCTATGATAAAGTTTTCCTGTGAGAGCATCCAAAGATGATATCAAATACCCAATGCAGCAATGCTATGTGAAATACAGGGACTCAAAAGCACAAGAGTATCCATATGTTGAGGGCAGCAGGAAAAGAGGAAGACCCAACAAGAGATGGATTGACTCAATAAAGGAAGCCAGAGCCCTCAATTTGCAAGACCTAAGCAAGGCTGTCAAAGATAGGGCATTTTGGAGGACATTGATTCATATGGTCGCCATAAATCGGAAGCGACGGCACTTAACACACACACACACGTATGTTTGCAGATAATTATACAACTACAGGCTAACAATTCAAGCATTTAACAGAACCAAGCAGCACTTCCAAGACAGGAAAACATTCACAGTAACTGTTGTGTGCACCATAAACATAACCCTTTGTTTGTTTTAGTACAGTAAATTAATGTGCTTCAAAGCCAAGGAGACTCTTCCAAGCGCAACAATCTATGCAGAACGATCTAACTGTTAGTTGGTTGGGCCGAGGAAACAATGGAGGGAACCCTAGAAGGTGATTTTTAGCATAATAATAGAGAAGTGCAAGGAACTTGCAGGTGAAGTGCATGTCGAGCCTACATCACTGAGATAACCTACACAACAGAGAAACCGAGCTTCTATGGAAGAGTTCCACCACAGGTCAATCTATATTCTCTACTTGGATTCCCTTCTAACCTCACTGAGGTCTTGGTAGTGATGCAAATCAGCCTGCTTGCCAAAACTACTGCACCCATGAAGGGAGGAGGAAACCATTTCCAAATCCATGTCAATTTCATTCAGGAATGCTACATATTTGAAAACTCCAGGGATTACGGCTATTTGGTATAAATTGTGGGCCCTTTTCAAACTGCTCTAATAATTCGTTTGAGCAGCTGGTTGCTAACAGATTTTTTGTGTCATTTCAGACACAACCATTTTAGCTGCCAGCTGCTAACAGATTTTTTTACCTTTTCAGACAAAGCCACTTGTGTCCCGTTGGCATCCCAGGGTTTAGCCGTTTTGATGAAAACTGCTTTATCCCATTTTCCATTAAATTGCTGCAGTGTGCTGTTTAAACTGGAGCACTTTCAAAAGGACCAATTTCCCCCAGCCATTTTTAGCAGCACTTTTTTTTGGCTTTTTAAAATGTTCTAATTATTGCTATAGCACTATAGCACCACATCAATCCAATGCATCCGAATGCTGGTAATATAGAAATTCAGTGCTATATCACCAGCATTTGGATGTATCGGACTGCTGTGGTGCTATAGCAATAACACTAGAACGTTCCAAAAAAATCCGGAAAAGAACGTGCCACTAAAGAAGGTGGGGGGAGCGCGGCACTGTTTGAAATGGCTAGAGCTCTTCAGATAACTTTAGAGATGGATCATAGATGGATTGAAATGAGCTGTATGAAATGCCCATCCCTGTATTGCATTACTCAGAATCAGGCCAACAACGGATAACATCCGGTTTAGAATGGTAATCTGAAAGGGGCTATAGACAAAAAGACATACCAAGGAAACATACGTTATCAGTGTATCACATGTGTAACATGAACCTAACTGATCTACCCGAACCCCACCAAACTTTTTCCTTTATATATATATATATAATGAGTTAACAGGCTTAGCTAAACACTCCAGACCTTATATTGTCGAAGGCTTTCATGGTCAGAGTTCATTGGTTCTTGTAGGTTATCCGGGCTGTGTAACCGTGGTCTTGGAATTCCAAGACCACGGTTACACAGCCTGGATAACCTACAAGAACCAATGAACTCCAGACCTTGTTCAAAGAATAGTTCAGTTTCATAACTTGTTTCCTTTTAGGCTATAGAGAACATGCATGAATGAAGAAGTCAGACCTGATGCCCACAATCAAGGAAGATAAGAGATTGTACAGAGGAAGCCTCCATACCCTCAGGTTTACCAGGAATCCAGGACACAGAACGTGCAATGCCAGCATGTCTGCCCACAGCTGCCAGAACTCCTCCCTGCCTTGGGCAAATTCCAGAGAGAGAGAGGATAAACGCAAGCAGGCAGGAGGCATGGGCGGTCACAGTTCCAGGCCCAAAGTGACCCTACCCTAAAGGCAGCAGGAAAGCCACCTGCAAGCAGGGCCCTGGGGGCTGCTGGGCCTGGCTTTAAGCCAACTCCTAGAAACCAGAATAGGCATGCCGGAGTTGCCATTTAAAAAGGCTGCACCTGACTAGCAGCCACGTTGTCCCTTCGCTTCCTATGGGTGTAGCTAATCCCACAAGAAGAACAGGGAGGTGATGGGGTGAGCATAGCCAATAGGGCCTGCTTCACAAAGGCCAGGGACTCAAGCCAAAGAGGACTGGTTCCAGCTCTCCCTGTGCCTAGCTGACTGGAGGGGAAAGCAGTGGGGAGAGAAGAAGAAGAGCATAGCTAATCTGAACCCCTTCCTCTCTCAGGACTGAGGCCAGTTGAGGCTCAAAAGAGTGAGGGCCTAGAAGGTGTGCAGGCCCCGGCTAAACCCTGAGACACCGCAGAGATTCACACAGCCATCAAAATGCAGCTGACTTATGGCAACCCAGTAGGGTTTTCAAGGCAAAAAATAGATCATGATGGGTAGCCTTGTTAGTCTGTCTATAGCAGTAGAAAATAGCAAGAGTCACACCTTAAAGACCAACAAAATTTCTGGCAGGGTGTGAGCTTTCATGAGACTCAGCTCACTTCAGGCAAGAGACTAACAGAGGTGGTTTGCCAGTGCCTTCCTCTGCACAGCAACTCTGGACTTCCTTGGCAGTCTCCCATTCAAATACTAACCAGGGCCGACCCTGCTTAGCTTTTGAGATCTGACGAGATCAGGCTAGCCTGGGCCATCCAGGACAGCACACAGATTCTATATGAGAGTTGTGAAATGCAGCTGAAATGTACATATTTCTGTTTTAATGCCTGCCTGTCCAGATTCTTACTGTACTGCTGTTAAGCGCACAAATTAAAGCTGTATTTATGTCTAAAGGCATAGTGTACTGTAATTAAATACACAAATTAAAGCTTTGTTCTAGTATGGTCTAGAAGTATACCATACTACATAATGCACTGCGCCCTCCCAAAGAGATCCCAGGGTCCTCCATCATGAGACCCCAGGGTCCTCCATCATGTCTCTTTAATAATATATGTACTGATGCAGGGGATCAACAGAATAAAATACTGCAGAGAATCAGGCAAGTGACCATGTACTTACAACTAACAGATCCCCCCATCCCCCTCCAAAGAATTTTTTTCTGGGTCTGTTTTTGATGCCTGATTTCACAACCTGGCCATTTCACCACTCTTGATGAGGTCCAAGTGACAAGAGAAGAGAAACCACAGCACGCGTGCTTACTGCAAAGGCATCCTTCAAGTCACGTTGTCTCTGAAATTCTGAGCTCCACTGGGCTCCAGCAGGCCGTGCTGCGGGAGGGAGGACAAGGGCGGCCCGAAAAGAATTCTGCGAAAGTCTTTCTAAAGGGCTTGGTTTGAGCTGCTGGGAGGAGGCAGCTGTGCCAGGAAGATTCCTGGGTAGAAGCAGCAGGGAAATGCCACTTCTCAGGAAGTGCTCATTATATTTTAAAGATAAGACTGTGCTGCTCTCATCTTGCTGGCTGTAACTAATTACCAACCACACCAGAGAATAGCAAGGCTAAGCTAAGCTGGGAGAGAGATGCCTGCCTTCCTCCATCTTCCAGTGCCGCAACACTGAATAGCAGCTATGCCTTAGAGTTTGCCGCCAACTCTGAATGGCTGTCAGAACTCAGCCCTGTATTAATTCAGAAGGGCAAGGAAACTGAAGGAAAACGCTTTGAAAACATCAAAGAACAACCCACCATTCCCAAGGAGGAGCCATGCTGGTATTTATAGTACCACAAGAGCCTTGTTTGCTTTGCAGTAAACAGGCTAACAGGTTTACCGTGGCATAAGCTTTTGTGGACTAGATCCACAGGGCACTAGTCCATAAAAGCTTAAGTCACAATATATTGGTTAGTCTTAAAGGTGCCAAAAAGGCCCTCCTGTGCTCTCTCTCCCCCCCCCACACACACACACACCATTCGTGACCTTGCAGAAGCTATCACTTTCCAGAGTCAAACAACAATGGCAAATCACTAAAAATCGCCATCCAGCTTTTCCTGGAAGCTTGATCTGATCTACATTTCACCACTACTCAAATGTTTCAGTTGTCAGGATTAAGCCTCAGCATGTGTAAACCGAACTATTAATGCAAAGGTGTCGAAGTGAATTGTTACGAGGGCTGGATATGACATAAACGTCACTTGGTCGGGCCGGGCCATGCCTCACCAGCCCAGATTGAGAGTGGGGTGTGGGGGGGATGGCTGCCTTAGATGGCTCGTGGGCCGGGTCCAGCCCTCGGCCCTTACGTTTGACACCCCTGCACTAATGCCTTTGCACTGATATCTGACATCAAAAGAACAACCCCCAACACTATCCCTTTGTCCACACATCACATATATAATATCACACACTTAACAACTGCAAACCACGGCCACCTCGTGCCTTTTCAGATTACTCAATCCCAGAATTCATCTACAAGAAGACACCGGGGGGGGGGGAGGAATACCATCCCCTTCAGACTGCAAGAACAAACAGGACAATTATAGTGTCTTAAGGAATACAAATTATGTGAAATAGACACACCCAACACCTCAGGGTCCAAGTTTCTAATGTACAGAATATGCATTATGCATCCCTTCCCACAAGAGGACAATCTGTGCCCCAAGTGAGCTTTTTTGATCAGGTCACTCTCTTCATTAAAACTTTAGCCTGAGAAAGATCCTAGAATCTATTCCAGAAGCTAGTGCTGGTTTACAGAATCCAAACCCGCTACACAATGCATCATGTATGGCTACTTCTCTCTCTCTAGATGTTTGCAGAGTGAGGAATGCGCAGGGAAAAGTCCCATACTGCAGGGACACTAAGTGTTTGAAATCCACAAAAATGCCTCATTGTGACAGAAAGCAAGCATTTTTGCCTATTAAAAGTAGAAAACGATCCAGAACGCACTCAAATGTGCATGCTTGACAGCAATGTGCTTGTATCACTGATTCCCTCGTGTGAAAAGATGCAATGATCCTAGACGAACAGCTGTGGGTAATTGTGAGCGCCAGCACTGAGGAGACCTTATAAGACAGAGCAATGCTGAAAAGAACAGTCACCTTGGAGTGTGGAAAAGAGGCGAAGGTTTATACAAGCAGGTGAGTCTAAGGGGGAGGGGCTGTGGCTCAGTGGTAGAGCATCTGCTTGGCATGCAGAAGGCCCCAAGTTCAATCCCTGGCATCCCCAGTTAAAGGGATAGGCAAGTAGGTGATGTGAAAGACCTCTGCCTGAGACCCTGGAGAGCCACTGCCGGTCTGAGTAGACAGTACTGACTTTGATGGACCAAGGGTCTGATTCAGTAGAAGGCAGCTTCATGTGTTCATGGGGATCTCCTTGCTACACACAGAAGACTTACAACTTAAGTGGGGGAAAGAATCATGCTACAGCAGAAACAACTCTGGTACATAACAAGAACCTTCTGAACACAACATCTGGACAGCAGCATGTTCCTCCAGAAATGCCTGAATTCTGAGTGCTCAGCAATGATTGTGGCAGGCAAAGAGTTACAAAGCAGGCAGCCTCTGGTGTCTCGCCTCCATTGGATTTTTACCAGACTCCCTTTGACGGCCTTCCCCCTCCAATCTCTTATTTCCTTCGCTCAGCCCTTTTCCATATAACTGGATTGTCAATAGAAAAATAAAATTAAGGGGATTCTATTACACACAAAAAATTACAAGCAGTTGCAAGACAAGCTGAAGGAACAAGGATAGTGTGCCTGCATACACACACACACATACACAAACACAAACACAAACAATAAGCAGCAGAACCACACAACACAACAGAAGGCAGAAACACCAGGGAAAAGATATCCCAGCAGGGATTTATTGAAAACTCAGCTCTTGGGAGGCAGAGAATTCATTATTCCCCTTCTGTGACCTTTGAGTGAATAGGAAGAAATTAAGACTCCCTCATTAGGAAGCCCTGTGCAAGTCATTTGCTCCACTGGCACCTCCAATTTCTCCTCTGACAAATAGGCCTGGGTGAAATACATATGGGTAGTTAAGCCTACTTGGGTGACTATCTGCAACGATGTGTGTGCATGTGGTGGTGGAAAGTGCCGTCAAATCACAGCTGACTTATGGCAACCCCAGAGGGTTTTCAAGGCAAGAGACATCCGGAGGTGGTTTGCCATTGCCTGCCTCCGTGTGGGCTGAGAGAGTTCTGAGAGAACTGTGACTGGCCCAAGGTCACCCAGCAGGCTTCATGTAGAGGAGTGGGGGGAATCGAACCCAGTTGGATGGATTAGAGTTTGCCGCTCTTAACCACTACACCACACTGGCTCTATGTGTGTGCATAGAGCAGACCAAAGAATAGAAGAGAAATCTGGAGGCAGAAGAATGGGGAGATGGAGAATCAACACTTTTGGGTATCCCATTTTTTTCACTTTCTAGATCACTTCCGACTTCTGGGAGTCTTTTTTATCCACTCAAGAGAACAAGGAATCAGAAGAGCCTCCATTAGCACGATTTCTTCTGAACTAAACACCTCATCAACTGCCCAACCTGCCATCAGATCCCTGGCTTGGTAGAGGTCATCCATAGTTCAGTTCTAAAGGAGGGATGTTACTGCTGATTTATCAGCTTCCCATCAAAACTGCTGCTTACCAGCAGATCACTGAAAAACACTGCTCCATGTGACCAGAGCCTCTCCCATGACCCACCCTCATTGTCCTAGACATAAGGGAAGGAGGATCTAGGAACGAGTAACAGAAATCATAAACCAGCTGGGAAAAGAGGGAGAGAGGGATCCTTCTCCCAAACACTAAAAACAACTGCACCAAACAGCCCTTTCTTACTGGACGTGGAAACAATCATTAGGAGGGTTTTTTTTTAAGTACCGTATAAGCATGCAACCTCCTTCCCTGCAGAAATACCCCACCATTTCGCAACGCTGTTTAAACACATTGTTAAAAATTGCGTGCCACTGTTTTTGCCCCCTCCGCAGTATCTGGGGATTAAAAAAACAACAACAGAGCAAACATAAGCACAGCTAACCCTCCCCCAGCATACTAACCTGCACAGAACTAGTGCAACAACAAGAATTTGGCTTGGCTTTGTTTCCAATTTTCTGACAAGACCCTCAGTTTTAGGCTATAAGTACCAAGCATGTATCAGCCAGAGCTGCTCAAGCCTCTGCTATCAGAACTTAAACCACAGAGCTGTCCTTCAATGGATGGTGCTGAAAGCAATCCAGAGCCACAATCTCCTACAATACCTACATACCAGTACTCAGACAAAAACAGACAAGTCTGCAGTCTCAGATAAGCAACTGGTACAAGTCCAAGGAACTGGGGGAAGCCAGGGTTTGTTTCTTGGCCCGTGAGGCAGGCTAGGACACAAGATGCCACAGCAGGGAGGAAGATACTGCCCCATTTCACCTTTTCCCTCACAGGTTTAAAACAAAACTTTGTAGAATATAGATAAGGTAGCGGCTGTTTCTGGAGACAACAGTGGCACAGAGGTTGACAATGTGTGTTCTTGCAGCAAAATATTGGCATTTTTCCTTATGAGGAAAGGCTGAGGGAGTTGGGAATGTTTAGTCTGGAGAAGAGGAGGTTGAGTGGGGACATGATCGCTCTCTTTAAGTATTTGAAGGGCTGTCGCTTAGAGGAGGGCAGGGTGCTGTTCCTGTGAGCAGCAGAGGATAGGACTCGCAATAATGGGTTTAAATTGTGGGCGGAAATTAGGGGAAAATTTTTTTACAGTAAGAGTTGTTCAACAGGGGAATCTGCTACCTAGGGAGGTGGTAAGCTCCCCCTCACTGGCAGTCTTTAAGCAGAGGCTGGACAAGCACTTGTCAGGGATGCTCTAGGCTGATCCTGCATTAAGCGGGGAATTGGACTAGATGGCCTGTATCGCCCCTTCCAACTCTATGATTCTATTCTATTCTATTCTGTTCATTAACCAAATCAGGTAGATTCCCATGTTAGTACAGAGGAGAAAGTTTCAATAGTGCCAGATATCAAACTCCCATGCTAGTGGGGGATTACCTGGGCTGCTAAGGGCTGCCTTTACAAATTGCTCATTGCTGTGGAACACAGGAAGCTGCAAAAATGGCATTTTTGTGTGTCTGCTTCTGCACACGGACAGAAGCAGACACACGCAGATACCCTCTCCAGAAATCTATCCCTTAATGCTCCCTGGTTTTCTCACAGCTTATCTTCACATCACTCTGCGACGGTATTGAGGCACGCTTTCCAAACCATCCCCAGTAAGGAGCACTGCCCCAAGTCCTAAGAGCAGATGTGATCATATGGGGGCCCCCACCTTTCCCCACCCGGGTGCTTCATCCATCTGCTGAAGGTCACTCAATAACCGCCAGATGTTTCCAGATCCTCCAGGCAATTGAAATGTGAGCCTCCGTCCTTGAGCAAGTCAGAGAAATGCTTATCACATGAATGAATTACTTGAGCATCATCATCTGCATATAGAATAGTCAGTTTGCTTCTCTCACGGGGATAGCCAGGTTGCAAGAACAGACCTACAAGGCAGCAGCTTGCCATACTCTGCCCTGCCGCCTGAAGACAACCTGCCAAATCACGTTGCCATCATCAGTGGGTCTCACTGGACCCAGCATCCCTATTTCTCGTCCCTCTGTTATTCTCAGCAAGTGGAAACTATCTCCTGAAGACATTTCTCCACTTTTTTTTAGCGAATGGTCACAACCAGGAGTTTTAGCTTCCCTAGTACACTCAATGCGGCAGGGGCGAAATAACAACCCCTTTTATAAGAATACAAAATGGGTAACCCTTAAAAAGGGAGCCTTATCAGTAACATTTCTAATGCAAGGGCTGGCAGGACATCAATTGCAATTGATAGGTAGATCACGGGGTGGTTTCAAGTGGACCACAACCATCCTGTTCACCCCCAGTCCTGCCTCCCCAGGATTCACAGCCCAAACTATTAGGTGTCACTTATGCCTTCCACACTCAGAGTACCTGCTTGAGGTGCCCAACAGAGAAGGCAGGACCAGAAACTTAAGGCGTCCATATGCAGCGCTGGCCTGTGTGCCTGAAAAATAACAGGTGAAAGATGGTTGTGTGTAGCCTAAGGTATTTGTAATGCAGAACACAGATAATAAACACACGTTTCCACTATACTCAGCTGTCTGTTCTCCTAGGCCTGCAGCAGCAACGCTCACTTGGCAGAAGACTCTGGCCGGCACCAAGCAGCTGCTCCAGACACAAACAGAGCAGCGTTAAGTGGCAACGATCACCGTTGCCCCACCCCCATTTATTCAGCTTACCCACCCCAATCGTGATGACAGAGCAGCAGGCCAGGGTGGGCAGGCTTGGTGAAAGCAATCACAACCAATGGGCAGGAGCAGCGATGGCAGGCCAGTCTCAAGCCCTCAAGGCTGGCAGCAGCCACGTTTCTCCAGACTTTCTTTGCACTGCAGTCACTAAGTCAACCCATCCGGAGGGAGCTTTGGGGGTTAGATCTGTTCAAGCGCTCCATTATGGGTTCACCAACTTGCTTGGAATAGTTGTATTTCATTCTTGCTGTTACACGCCTGTAAAATTCTACCTAGAAATCCATGCCATGGATTTACAGGTCATCCTTGTCCCATATTCCCCATCTGTAAAACAGATGCTTTCCAGAAAGTCTTCTAAATGCTTAATGCCTCCATATGCAGCTGTGCTCACCTGTATCAATTGTCTGCTCTGCAGGCATTTTTTGCTCTTAATCTGTGCTTGTGACACAGCAGTTACTTGAATTGTGCTACAGTGATGTGTGGTGACATGTTATCAGGCATGGGTGATATTCATGGCCAGCGAACATAGTGAGCTGCTGCAAGGGCCCCCCTCCCATGTCACCACCACAACCCCCAGGCCAGCTGGAGAAGAAGCGCCTCTGCAGCCCGCTTTGGCCTCCCGGCTGTAACAGCACCAGCATAGTGGGTGACAGCAGGCACAAGTCACACCTGCCTCCTCCTCCTCCTGCCCCTCACCGAATTGGAGAAGGAGGAGGAGGGGGAGAAGAAGAAGAAGGGGAGTTGGTTTTTATATGCCGATTTTCTCTACCACTTAAGGGAGACTCAAACCGGCCTACAGTCACCTTCCCTTCTTCTCCCCACAACAGACACCCTGTGAGGTAGGTAGGGCTGAGAGAGCTCTTAATAGAACTGTGACTAGCCCAAGGTCACCCAGCTGGCTTCGTGTGTAGAAGTGGGGAAACAAATCCAGTTCACCAGGTTAGCCTCTGCCGCTCATGTGGAGGAGCGGGGAATCAAACCCAGTTCTCCAGATCTGAGTCCACCGCTCTTAACCACTTCACCACGCTGGTGTCTGAAGTCAAGACAAAAAGAGGGCCACATTCTGCCATAACAATACCTTTTCTTTTGTGGGGTTTTTTTTTTGGGGGGGGGGAGAATGCATACATTTCCCAAGACAGGTCCAGTGGCTGCCGTCCCGGACATATGCATGAGATAAATCCGTCAAAGCATCTATTGAATGCAAGTATGGCTTCCATGTGACATAGGTATGATGAAACCGTAGAAAAGCAGATTATACTTGCATCCTTTCAGCAACTTCAAGATATCTTAAATGGGGGGGGTGGGGGTTGGAATCCCAGCAATGCCCTAGCCAAATATTGATCAAGTCCACAGCTGATGCAAAAGCAGCTCATACCTCTTAAATGCTGTGGAAGTAAGATACAGCTCTTGTTCTGGTGCGTCTCTAGAGCATCTACTGGGATATATACATCCCCATCATATGCACTCTGTGTGGATGCTTCCTGCAGGGGTGACATCGTTCCAGTTGTGTCAACAATGGTCCAAACTGATTCATCTCATTATGCAGAATCTGCAACTGTGTATGTACCTGCGGCCTCAGACCCCCTTCTTGAGCTACCTGGTAAAGGCATCCTTTCCCCTCCCCAGCCTATGATATAACCAGTCAGCACAGTATTTGGTCCCCAGAGTTGACAGACATTATACCTTTGACTCCTGCACTACAAGTTACCTTTTACATTTCCTTACAAGCTGGCAGTGTGCGCCTTTCCCCTGTTCCTCCTCTTGCTGGCTCCTCTGCACTCTTACTGGGGAAGACCACAGTTGTGAAAACATGCTTTGCCCAAAACCAGCAAAGCAGGCAGTGGGGGGAGCTGACAGGATTGTGCCCCCCCTCCGCAAAGCCCAAAGCCTGTGCGACCGCTGCTGAAATGCTATATTGTAATCAGCAAATGAAGCGTGCCAGGCATGGAGCCCTGACTGCAAACTAGACAATGTGTTTCCTGACAATGCCAGTTAAGATACCATGGGCGCCTGTCAGCTCAGTTGCCAAAAGGGGCTCTGGCAGGAATACTAAGCAGACGCACGATCTTTTCCAGGGCTAGCCTTCCTTCCCAGCTTTGCAACTTTCTTGATGATTTTCACATGTTCATGCCCCAGCCTCACCAGCAATTTGACACTCTAGGAATGCAACTAGGAGGGGTTGTCAAATGCTGATGAGATTATATTATTAGGATTAAAGATAAGCGCCATCTGATTCCCCTGATTCCAGTAAAGCTAATGATTACCAAGCAACGGAGCAGGTTTTTTTTTTAACACCTTCTATTTTCCAAACCTCGTCCACTCAACCCCCCCACACACACACCACAGTCATTAAAGCCGTTTGTTTAATTTTTTTTAATGCATTCATATTACAAATCATAGCATAGAACCCTGAGTGAGAAATTGTTATTGTGAGTTAGCAGAGGTTATTCATGGAGAGCAAGGGAAATTATGAGCTCAGCACTAAAGTGTTGATTTCATTTGTGGAAGATTATATGGTCAGAATAAAGAGACTTTTTATTTCCACCACCCCCACCTCCCCAAGCACCAACACTTACCAACAAGCTGCAGAGAGCTTGACAGGCTGACTACTGCCCACTGGTGTTAATGAGAGCCTTTCCATCACATTGAATTATGCCCAGAGTTGTGGGAAGCCGGCATGCTGTCTGCTCGTGGCCTGCATGGTGCAGGAAGCACAATTATATTTATTTTATTTTATTTGTATTTGCTTTGATTTATACTCCACCCTTTCCCAACTAAGTCAGGCTCAGGGCGGCTTCCAACAAGTAAATTGTAATACAATATAATACAAGTTAAAACATAGAATTAAAATACTGAATTAAAACATTTTACAAACAGTTAAAAGATGATGATGAAGAAGAGTTAGTTTTTATATGCCGACTTTCTCTGCCACTTAAGGGAGAATCAAACCGGCTAACAATCACCTTCCCTTCCCCTCCCCACAACAGACACCCTGTGAGGTAGGTGAGGCTGAGAGAGAGTGACTAGCCCAAGGTCACCCGGTTGGCTTCATGTGGATGAGTGGGGAAACCAACCCGGTTCTCCAGATCAGACTCCACCGCTCCAAACCACCGTTCCTAACCACTACACCAAGCTGGCAAACAAATTCCACACCTACTATAAACACTAAATATTATCTGATGGTGAGGTGGGATTCATAATAGTCGCGAGCAGAGGACCAACAGTGATCTGATTGACAATTCTCAGGGAATGGAGACAAGAAACAGGTACTTGCACACCTAAACATAGCAGCAGCACTGGGGCACACAAATGGTCCATCCAACTCAGTACCCTGTCCCTGTCAATAAAGCTACAGTACCAAGTTCTTCAGATAAAAGTGGCCCCAAAGTTGCTAGATGTGAATAATGCACACAACTGAGTGGGAAGTTCTTCTGCTCAAACCGGATTTCCACAGATGGAGAGGCTGTTTCCTCCAGTTCCCCCCTCATGCTGTTCCTGTGGGACTCTTTACCGCAGGAATTTCAAGGGGTCTTCTGGGATGCAGCAGGGAAGGAGAGGCAAGGATGGGAGTCTGCAGAATGGGACTTTCCTGACCACAGAAATCTGACCACAGAAATCTTCAATGCACTATATTCCTTCCTTTAATGTTCTGGCTTCTTGACCAAAGATGCTCAAATGCAGCTAACAACAGATGAAACATTGGCATCAGTTTAAAATCCAACTCTGCTGCATAAAATTAAGCCACCAAAATTCAGTATTTGGTTTAAGAGAATATATTTATATTTATATCCCACTTCTGTCCCCAATGGGGACCCGGTGAGGCTTACATCATGCTCCCCTCCTCCATTTTATCCTCACAACAATCCTGTGAGGTAGGTTAGGCTGAGAGGATGTGACTGGCCCAAGGTCACCTAGCAAGCTTTCATGGAAGAGTGAGGACTCCGAGATGTGGGCCTCCCAGATCTTAATCCACATCTCTAACTACTGCATCACATTGACTCTCTAGTAGTGGATTTCTGGAATCCTTCACTCTTTTCATCATATCCTGTATTGAAACTCAACCTCCTATGCAGACATACTCTACATCTTGTCTATGTAAACAAAATCGGTTCCCGTGTTGTTGGAAAGCTCAACCAGTACAGCCAAAGCTGGCATGAAATGACACAAACAAAGAATCTGTTCCAGCTGTTGAGTAACCACTATGTAGGGTTCACACACACACACATACACATTTCCCCCTGGTGGAACACTCCATTCAGGTTTTATACATGCACCTTGTGAAAAATGAAGCTGCACTGCCCTTTCTTTTTCAAATTGCCCTGCAGGTTTCAGCCAGCCAACTTCTGCCTCCCTGAGCACTTGGTATGAAGCAAGGGGGAGAGGGGGGAATGGGGGGCTATCGTTTTGGATTGTGAGAGAGAAGGAAAGAGCAAAATCATTTCTGTTATAGAGATTTTTATTTTCAAGAGATTGTACTGTTTTTACAAATCTAATTAAATTTTTATCTACAGTATTCTTTCATTTCTTTGTCCCCAGAAAAAAATTGTATTAAGCAACTCTGAAGCTGAGGAATAGAAGAATGTATAAGAACATAAGAAAACCCCTGCTGGATCAGACCAAGGCCCATCAAGTCCAGCAGTCTGTTCACACAGTGGGCAACCAGGTGCCTCTAGGAAGCCCACAAACAAGACGACTGCAGCAGCACCATCCTGCCTGTGTTCCACCGCACCTTTTTATTTATTTTAATACATTTTTATCCTGCCCTTTCTTGACCAAGGATGGGCTCAAGATGGCTAACATCACCAATAAAAACAATATATTCAATTTAAAATACACTCCAACAATATGTAATATAATAAGTTAAATTAAAAACTTGTATAACTGCCTTATACTGAATCAGACCCTCGGTCCATCAAAGTCAGTACTATCTACTCAGACCAGCATGGTTCTCCAGGTCTCAGGCTAAGGTCTTTCACATCACCTATTTGCCTGGTCCCTTTAACTGGAGATGCCGGGGATTGAAGTTGGGACCACTAATAAGCAGGTACCAGAAGAGCATAATGCTCTTTGAGAGGTATATGGGGAGAGGTGGTCCTGCAGGTATGGTGGTCCCAGACTGTTTAGGGCTTTGAAGGTCAATACCAGAACTTTAAACCTGATCCAGTACTCGAACTGGAGCCAGAACAGCTTGTGGGGCCAGTTAAAGTTTCCAGATCAGCCCAAAGGCACCTCTGCATAAAGTGAGTTGCAGTAGTCTAGCCTGGAGGTGACCGTTGCATGGATCACTGTAGCTAGGTCAGGGCGGGACAGGTACGGCACCAGCTACTAAGTCCAGCGGAGATGGAAGAACGCCATTCTGGCTACAATTGTGAAATGAGCCTCCATTGATAAGGAGGCATCCAGTGTCACACTCAGACTCTTAATGGTAGGTGCAGATGTTAATTGCACCCAGCCAAGAGTCAGAAGCGGGTAACCCATCTCTGCCCCCCACGCAGCCACAGGAGCTCTGTTTTCAACAGATTTAATTTCAGCTAGCTTTGCTTCAACCATCTCACCACGGCTCCAGGAAACTGGCCAAGGTATCTGGACGGCATCAGGATGGCCATCCATCAGCAGATACAGCTGGGTGTCATCTGCATATTGGTGACAACCCAGCCCGAAACTCTGGACTAGCTGGGGGAGGGGCGCATATAGATATTAAATAACACTGAGGAGAGAATCGCCCCCTGAGAGACCCCACACACCAAGAGTGAAACCCTCTCCCCTAGCGCCACCCTCTGTCCCCGATCCTGGAGGAATGAGAGCAGCCAGTGAAGGGCTGTCTCAGGTATTCCAGTAATATTATAGGCATGCTCCTCTGATACTGGAGAGAACAGGTATACACCATGACGAGTATCCATTTTGACGAGTAGCCATGTATAGCCCTCTCCTCCATGAACCCCCTTGCCCCCACCAGAAGAATGGGACCCTTAACAGGAGGACAGGACCAGGGAAGGGGAAAGAATGGATATTTATGTACTGCTCATGACTACTGTGCCAAAGTGGTATACACTGGCCCACAAAAGTATTCTATTGTAGAGAATCCCCAGCTGCCACTCAAGGGCAAGGTGTCCACTGGGCCTACAGCAAGCTAAAGAGTTGCTAGGTAAACAGCAACATCCCATCCGGATTCATGTTGCATTCTTCCAGATGACCAATCAGGCTACACAGAACGCCTAAGAGAACACTCCCACACAGGTCCACGCAGAAGTAAGTCCATATTTATTCAATGGGGCTGACTCACAGGAAAGTGTTCTTAGGGTTGCAGTCTAAGTGTTGTTTCATGGAAGCAAGGTCCACAAGCCATAAGAATGTTGTGGGGAAAGGTGGAGCCCTGTAATGCTGGTGGTTACAGCTCAGCCAGAAAGAACAAGAAAACTCCATAAGGCCAAGCTTTCAAGACACTCTCAGCAATGAACATCCCACAATCAGGTAATAGTGGATACCCCTGTGCAAAAGAAACAATCATGTCTTTTTCCATCCCTCTGTGCACTTGCTTGCTCCTTCCCCAATTAACTTTCCCCTCTGTTTCACAACTTCCTTTGCCCGGGAAGAGCCAAAAATCCTCAATTCAGCCTCACAACTGGGAATTACTCTCACTTACTGAAGCCTGTGTGGCATCCTGAAGGTCAGAGCCGCTGCTGGGTCTCCCCCTTCATCTCATCTGTTAAGTCCGCGTGGGGAGGACACACGAGGTCGAGACGAACCTAACTATCTACATACCCACCTAACTATCTACATACACAACATCATCCAGTGCCAGAAAACTCCCAGACTTAACAATGCAGCTCAAAGAGGGAAAAGTCGGCAGCGCTGGAAACCCAAAGCCAGCAGCAGCTAAATCAGCATGAAGTGGTAAAGCATTTAAGAGACTGTTCTTCTCAGGGGCAATTAACATGCACTGGGTTCCATTCATGAACAGAACCTGCTGCATCACAACAGGGCTGGCACCTAGGGTTGCCGGAGATTTCCTGCTATTACAACTGATCTCCAGCCGATAGAGATCAGTTCACCTGGAGAAAGTGGCTGGTGGCGTCTGGTAAATAATTATTACAAAATCACCTCCTGGGCCCACTGCCACAGAAAAATTCCCTCTGTCAGCTAAAGCTACACAGCTCTGGATGACACATTAGCTCAGGGGTGTCCGGCTCATTTGTTACGAGGGCGGGATATGACATAAATGTCACTTTGTTGGGCTGGGCCATGCCTCCCCAGACCAGATTGGGATTGGAGGGGGTGGCTGCCTCAGCTGGCTCATGGGCCAGATAAGAGCTCTCAAGGGGCTGGATCCAGCCCGCGGGCTGTATGTTTGACACCCCTGCATTAGCTCTTCCAGGTCACATGTCCACTGCAAAGTGTGTGTTTTAACCCCGAACGCAAAAAGAAATTCTTCCTTCTTATTTGATTCAACAGGGGGAAAGGGCCTTAAATAAAAAAAATCCTGGCGCTCTGATGGAATAAGCAAGCTCTCACCAAGCAAAAGATAAAAGCACATGCAGGTGCATCTTTTTCATCTACCTGAGCACTAAGTTTTGGGGGCCAATGTACCTTAAATGCTAAAAACAAATATATGCTCGACCTTTGGCTATTTATGTTGCCTGCTATCAACACAGCAGCCATAAGCCACTAACTGATTTGACATGGTCACAACTGCTTAAATGTGGCTTAGAAATATACAATTTACAGAACATTGAGTAGAGCTATCTGATCTTCACATTTCCTTGTTGCTTGGACGGCCACACATTCAGTTTTTCACAGCCCTCCCTTTGTCTTAGCTTTCCTTTTCCTTCCCTCCAACTCATTTCTCACTAATATTCTCTCTCTCTCTATCTCTCTCTCTCTCGCCTCACTGATTTGCTTACAGCTTCTCCACTCTTAAACAGAAACCTAGCTCCTTAAGAAACATCCTCTTTTTAAAGTAAAAGTAGGACCCCGATACTAACCACTATTACTTTGAAAGGTTAAAGCTCAAAATTTGTACTATGTACTAGCAAAACTCATTTGGTTTCTAGATCCTTATCATGTTTAGGATTGTGGCTGAGTTGGTGTTGCAAAAATATTAGGCACATGGATTTCTGAGAAACCAACATCATCTTCACTCTCTCAACTGTTTGGCGACTGCAAGGTGGGTAAGTAGATTAAAGGTTTTATGGCACAGCAAGGAGCTAGGCCATATCTTGCCAATATACTGGAGGATTTCTTTCAAAATCTAGCTATAATGTTGGACACTAATGATGGTCCACTGTTTGGCAGCTGGAAAAAAAAGGTCTATTCATCATCAAGTGACAGGCACCTAGTGACAATATAGCATCCTGATGTTTTTCCCCAGAACTGTTGACAGGTAGTATATTTTTGACCATTACAGAGAAAGAAGGAGGGATTTGCTCAAATTTGGAAAACAAGTTAGTGGCTACACTCCCTGTAGGCCTAAGAATGGTGGTTTTCCAGTGGTCATGAATCAGACCATCTAATATAATACAGCATCTTCCACTTTCCAGGAGATTTTGAGAAAGATGGATGCGACCACAATACAGCAACTTCCACTTTCCAGGCGATTTTGAGAAAGATGGATGCTCAGGCTGGCAAACATCGTATTGCCTATGAAGAAAGTAGCGGCTATGCTCTCACCTTGCGAATTCCTCCACGCATGCAAGAGAATGTCAATATTATTTCATCTAGCATGTTTTCTAATCAGGAATTCCAAAGTGACAAGTCAAAATGCACTCTGCATTCATTCATATGCACATAGCTCCTGATATGATGCAAAAAGGCCTTTGCAGCTAGGCCGGTGACCCATAAGCCACAGACAATCACTTCTGTCCCCATCTCACCTCAGCAGCAAGCTTCGCAGGCCCAACTTCAGAAAAGCCTAGGCCCTGTGGTGCAGTCAGGTTGCTAGCTCAGGGATTCTCAGGTCGTTCATACATGGGTACTTTCACTCACGTTCACACACACACCCAATCTGTCTCGGTTGCTCCTTGGAGTTATGAATGAGTTTTCCATCCATTAGACATGACCTCGCTGCCAGCCCTCACAAATCCCGGACCTTCCCATTCTTCTGTTAACCCAGTTCTTCCGTTTCCCCTGAGATCAGCCCGGGAGACATCTCCGTGCATAAGGCACAGTGCGGGACATGCAAGCTTAGTTTTGCTCACAGCCAGTTACAAAGCAGCATGTCCAGAGGTGGGGATTCAAATACTTCCTGATTCCTCGGAGCTCTTTCTGAGAAGAAGAAAGGCTTTTTAAAACAGGCTTGGATTTCTCCCCTCCCCCTTCTTTTCAGATCACTCCCTTTTTTGTTTTATGTTCTTAAAATGCTTTTTTTATGATGCAAATGGGTTGGGGGGAGGGAACTTTTCTCTCACTACAGCCAACTACGAAGCAGTATTTCAAGAGGCGGGGATTCAAATACTTCCTGATTTGAGCTTGGAGACTGCTGGTGCATAGACTCCTAACAGGAAAGTGTGGGTCCAGCGAGCAACGACCTTCAGGTAAAACTCCCATGCATAAATTACCTCACACACTTATTGACTTAGGCAATGAACAAATGCAAATGCCCCTTTGCATTCTGAAAGGGGGGGGGCACAGTCTTGGCCAAAGCCAACACGGCCCCGCTGGGTATTCCAGCTCCACGGAGCCACCAGCCAAGAGATTCCTGCAGGCTGCTTTGTCACAGCTTAAAGGAACACGGGGGCGGGGTGGGGAGAACTGACCCAGAGGAGTAACACTCTTAGATGAGCAGCCTCCCTGTCTCATTCCCATCTCCTCCTAGAATCGAACCCAGTGGGAAGGGGATGGGCACCCCAGAGCAGATGGTCTAGCCACACCACATTGCTTTCGGCGGAGCAGGCAGCTGAAGGCACATCAGCACATTCTATTGAAAGCAACCGACTGTGGACAGACCATCTGTATTGGGACGCACGTTTGGGAAAACCACACATGTGCCTGGAGTGTCCCCGGCTTCAGCTGTCACTGTTGAAGCAGCCCACTTTCTTAGAATCATAGGTTTGGAGGGGACTACCAGGGTCATCAAGTCCAACCCCCTGCACAATGGAGGAAATTCACAACTACCTCCCCCCCCCACACCCCCAGTGACCAGAAGATGGCCAAGATGCCCTCCCTCGCATTCAAACCCAAAACATGCTGTAAACGGTCTGAAAGCTTTTTACGGTGGAGTTGGAGAAATGCATTTCCTGCACCCAAGAAGACACACCTTTGCCACCCTCCAGTTTCTATCTCTGCTCCCAACTCTGACAAAATCTACCTGTCATGATCTATTTCCCCAGCAGACAAGATGATTCCTGCCAAGGGCTGCCAGCCAATCATAAAACCATGCAAGACTATAGGGAGGCTATTAACAGCTGCAGTCAGGGGTTTCAGCCCCTTTCCGCAAACAGCAAAGAAATCCAACTGCAGACTTTTGCAGGCGGCAGAAGGAAAGATCGTTTCTCGGCTGTTGTTACAGCTATTCAGAGGGGAGCTTCTCTCCATTCGGCTCCCTCCTGATTTCCCTTTCCCTGGCCTTTCCCCACATACAAATGTCTTAAGAGCAGGAAAGGGGGTGTCTCCGATAACTAATTCCATTTCGGCCATTCATGCACGGGAGGTTTTGCCTTGGGTTTGCCACTCTCTAGGTGCACATTTCCCCCATGCAAATCCCGAGAACTCAACAATAAGCCCCCCTGCAGAGTTCTGAGAAGTCAGAGGGGGGAAACGCGCATCCAGAGGGCGGCAAACCTCCCGCGCATCAGTGACCAACGTGGATGGGGGAAATGTGCATTTGGAGAGGGGCAAACCCTCCCGTGCAGAAACGCTCCCAGGAACCAGGCGCGGGCTTTTTGCCTGCTAGCGGCTGCCGAGATTTCCTTTGAGTTCGCAAGGGGAGTTTTCCGCCCGTCTTCACCGGGGCGCTCCCGTTTCCTCCGGCCGTCCAAGAGTCGCACCGAGGAAGCAGGAGCCGCCCGAACCCCCCCCCCGCCCCTCGCCCCGCCGCAGCTGCCCGCCGCCCCGCCAGGGCGCAGCCCCCGAGCCGGACGGACGCCCCCGCCCAGCCCCGCTCGCCTCTCCCTCGCCCGGCCGAAAGGAGGAGCAGCAAAAGCCCCCAAGTTCAGCTCCCCGCAGTCGTTCTCCTGGCGGCCGCGATCCCGCGCTCCAGCGCTCCGCAGCTGACCCCCCCCCCCGCCCGGGCGTCCCCCGGAGCTCGGCCGGAGGAAGGCGGCTCAAGCCCCCCGCCCGGCCGCCTTTGGCAGCCGACGTCTCCCCAGCGGACCACCAAACTTGCGGCGGCCTCCGAAGGCGGGCTTCCTCCCCGCGGCGCCTTTCTCCCCGGAGCCTGCCCCCGGCCCCGCCGCTCACCTGTCGGGTCGCCTCCGCGGCAGCTGGGGGCGGCGAGTCGTGGCGACGGGCCCGCCCGCTGCCCCGCTTCTCCTCCCCGCCCCTCCGGCCAGGCGTCGCGGCTCCTCGGCCCCGCCGTCCGGCCCCGGCGCGCAACCTCGGCAGGCGGCTCGGCGCGGCGCCGCATCAGGCTGGCTGCCTCGGCTCTCCGCGCGCCAGACCCCAGCGCCAGCCGCCCGCGGGGCCCCGCCAGCCCCGGCCGCAAGGAAGCGCCGCAGCGACCCCTGCAGCCCTGGCCGGGCACTGCGGCGGGACGGGACGGCCCCCCCGCCCCCCGGCTGCGAGCCTGCCTCCAAAGTCCCGTCGACGCGGCCGGCTGGCGGGTGCCCTTCGTGGGCGCTCGCCGCTCCTTTCACCTGTCCTCACGGGCGGGTTTCCCCTTCCCGCTTTTCCCTTCGGCATCGAAATGGCAAAGCTTCAGGTCGCGTGCGGATCCGTTGTGTGCGTGAAGTGGCGTCAAGTCGCTTCCGACTCCTGGCGACCCTATGGATGAAAGTCCTCCCAAATGTCCTGTCTTTGACAGCCTTGCTCAGATCCTGCAAACTGAGGTCCGGGGCTTCCTTTATGGAGTCCATCCATCTCTTGTTGGGTCTTCCTCTTTTCCTGCTGCCCTCAAGTTTTCCTAGCAGGACTATCTTTTCCAGTGACTCTTGTCTTCTCATGTGTGTGTGTGTGTGTGTAAAGTGCCTTCAAGTCGCAGCCGACTTATGGCGACCCCTTTTGGGGTGTTCATGGCAAGAGACGAACAGAGGTCGTTTGCCAGGGCCTTCCTCTGCACCACAACTCTGGTATTCCTTGGTGGTCTCCCATCCAAATACTAACCAGGGCTGACAGTCTTCTGACAGTCTTCTCATAATGTGACCAAAATACGATAGCCTCAGTTTAGTTACCCACTTGTTAAAATCACAAAGTGAGTCCTAACAAAAGGAGGGGGGTTGTCCTGCACTATCCCTTCCTTGTCACATATACAGGAAAGGGGATGATTGTCCCCCCCATATCTTTGAGGTAGGGTGAGCAAATGGGATGCTTAATGTATATACACCAGTTAGGATTACCATCAGGGTTTAATTCAAACCAGGCTCAGAAGAAGAACAAGAAGAGTTGATTTTTATATGCCGACTTTCTTTCCCACTTAAGGAAGAATCAAACCAACTTACAATCACCTTTCCCTTCCCTTCCCCACAACAGATGCCCTATGAGGTAGGTGGGGCTGAGAAAGCTCTAAGAGAGCTGTGACTAGGCCAAGGTCACCCAGCTGGCTTTATGTGTAGGAGTGGGGGAACCAACCAGGTTCACCAGATTAGCGTCCGCCGCTCATGTGGAGGAGTAGGAAATCGAACCCAGTTCTCCTAGGGTTCTCCAGGTATTAGCTGGAGATCTCCTGCTATTACAACTGATCTCCAGCCGATAGAGATCAGTTCACCTGGAGAAAATGGCCGCTTTGGCAATTGGACTCTATGGCATTAAAGTCCCTCCCCAAACCCCACCCTTTTCTGGCTCCACCTCCAAAACCTCCCACCAGTTGCGAAGAGGGACCTGGCAACCCTAGGTTCTCCAGATTAGAGACCACCACCGCTCTTAACCACTACACCATGCTGGCTCCGCACCAGGATTTATTATCACCACTGAGATATTTTACCGGGAGAGGATTGGTTAGGCTCTAACTTTGGGCTGTTTGAAAGTGTTCTTTGAGCTGCATATAGCCCGGTTCCAACCAGTCCCTGGTATACAAGTGCACAGGTAATGTAACGTAGAAGCTGGGGTGTCACACACAGCTGACCGCATGGGAAAATGGGGGCAGTGCTCATGCTAACATGGTGTAGTGCTAGTAGTTAGGAGTGTTGGGCTTGAATCTGAGATCCAAGTTCCAATCCCCATTCTGCCATGCAAGCTTGCTGGGTGATTTCTGGCGGGTGACTCTCTCAGCCGAATTCACCTCACAGGGTAGTTGTTGTGAAGATGAAATGGGGGAGGGGAGAATGATGTTGGAAGAATGATTTTCTTCCCATTTGGGGACAAAAATGGGACATAAATCTCAAAATAAAGCAACAGAAACGTTTTCTTCATCTGAGCACATGCCCGAGGACTGCCAGCATAGTTCACATGTAGAGAAAACGTGTAGGATGAACTATGCAAACAAATAGCATTCCAGTAGTATCAGGCCTAGCAATCCATTCCAAGAATCCACACATTTAAAATGAGCCCTGGGTCATTCTAACATTTTATTCCTTGCGCTGCAGAGATCATAATGCTTCAAAGACAACAGCAATCATAATTTAATGGTTATTGAACAAGGAAGCTTAAATCAAATGCATTTTTAATAATAATAAAATGATTGAGAGAAAGACCCATAATAATCCACAATAGCATGTTGCTTTTCAGGTTAAAGCCTTTTATCACTGAAAAATGAATAGCAAACAGAATGAGTTAAACGTGTTTCTTATCACTGTGTGTCCTACACCAGACTGCTTGATAAAGCTCACACAACATCTCGTTGATATAATGTTGTATATAAACAAGATTGTTTCTGCGTTCTTTCACAGATACAGAGATCCATGTCCCACAGAAGTCAGTCTCTTTCCAGATGTCAAAAAATGTTTTAGGTGTGGAATGGGATATTCTGAGTCTAGGTAGTTTTTCTTTACAGTCATTGCAAGGACAGTTCTCCAGGCAAGGAGAAAAAAAGTCATCTTGGAGATCCACATTGCCATCAGTAGCTTGTTGAAACTTGTTAAACGTGACTTTCCGCCCACCATTGAGTTCTATAGATCAGCAGAGGACAGAAGATCACTCAGGAATGACCAGTCCCTCTCCAAGCAATTAAAAGTAGCTCTCCACCCCTCTTCCAGTTCTGTGGTAACCATTTTCTTACCTTTCCTTTTAAAGCTACGGCCACAGTTTTTCTCCTCTTTCTCTTCCATGCAAAGGAGAAGGAGGCGCACACAAGCCTTTGCTCTGAATGGGTAAAACAACACCATCAGCACCACTTTCCATACACTTCTCATCCTCTTCCGCCCATGTGCTCTCACACCCCTGCTCTGGATGGGAAAGGAGCGTGTTATTGCCTCTTCCCTCCTAAGCTGTTATTTGTCTCTTCTGGGGAAAGCACACAGCTGCATATTTTCCCTCTGCAGGGCAAGCTGCAATGGGGGGAGGGAGAGAAGCTTTGGAAAGAGGGAAGGTTTTTTTTCTATTGGACCACTGAAAACCTGCATGAAAACATTGTGACTTGTACAAGCTGTCATTTTGTGACCGGCTCCACCCACTGAAGCTGGGTACCCAAGATTGGGTGGGATAAATACAATTTGATAGTGAAAATATAATTGATGTAAGGTGCTATGTCAAGATAAAAAATTATTTTTTAAAAATAGTTAAAACAGCACAACGGCATTTCCTAAGGTTGATATACTGTAACCACATGCCAGACGCGTTTCGGCCTACTTGGCCTTACTCAGTGGTCAGCTGAAACCCAGGTAAAACATATACACATATTTACAGATGTATAAACATATATCAAGGAGCCCCGTGGCGCAGAGTGGTAAGCTGCCGTACTACAGTCCAAGCTCTGCTCACGACCTGAGTTCGATCCCGATAGAAGTCGGTTTCAGGTAGCCGGCTCAAGGTTGACTCAGCCTTCTATCCTTCCGAGGTCGGTAAAATGAGTACCCAGCTTGCTGGGGGTAAAGGGAAGATGACTGGGGAAGGCCCTGGCAAACTACCCCATAAACAAAGTCTGCCTAGTATGGGTCAGGAATGACCCGGTGCTTGCACAGGGGACCTTTACCTTTTAAACCTTAGGAAATGCCATCGTGCTGTTTTAACAATTTTTTAAAATAATTTTTATCTTGACATAGCACCTTAAATAAATTATATTTTCACTATCAATTTATTTTATTTATCCCACCCAGCCTTGGGCACCCAGCTTCTGTTTTTTTTAATGTTGGGTTTCATTCCCCTTTTCTTTTTTCTTCTATTATTCCTCCCACTGAGCCACCATTTAATGACTCCCAAGGCTCTGGGGGGGGGGGGAGGGGGGATTCAGTAGCTCCCAAAACCATAAAGGTCTGCTCTCTGCTGATATATAGATTGCTCAAGGGGGGGTTGGAGGGGAGGGAGTCTGGACACGATTACCCTCAGTATCCCCTGCATTCAGCTTACTGCCTCCTGCCATTTGTGTGTGCGCACACGCATATGTGCACACACACACACACACACACATTCCATTCCTACTAGAAAAGGCAGAGTCTGGAGGGCCATTCCCTTTGAGTAGTCCAATCCTGTTGCCTCTTTCTGCTGTGGGTCTCAAGGATCAACCGTTGGCCTTCTGAGGCCCCAGGGCCCTGGCAGCTGCCCAGCAACGCTGAGCCGGGATGACTTGATGTGCGCCTAGTCAGAACACATACTTCTACAACCTTTCATTTACTGCCACACATTTAATTATTACAGTTCAAGTAGATACCCTGAAGTGAAGAGATCCTGGTGTTCTCCTTCTCTCTTAAATGGGCAGTGAAATACTTTGTACACCAGCCCAATTTCCAAATTGTCAGAGCTTCCAAGAGCTGCTTCTGGAGGCATTCTCATTAACTACTTAAATAATTCAAGCACTTTTGAACTCATCTTCATAGGTCCTTTCATAGATCCAAGGAAAAATAACCCTTATGATAGGGCAAAACTGTAGAAAGTTAACCAAATGATTCTATTGTGATTTTGTTTAATGGTTGCACTTTGCACTAGCATTTAAAGGACCTATCAGTTTCAAAACTGCCTCCTAATGTTCAGTTTTAAAGACCATTTGTTTAAGGCTACTTCTCATTTTACATCTTGCAAAGGACAATATGGGGCCATGTCAACACCTTTGCTCATCTGAGCAAAGCCTTCTGGGAGTGCCATTCTCCAAATGTGCAAGATCAACAACTGCCCACACACATGCATTCTAGGGTTGCCAGCTCCGGGTTGGGAAATACCTGGAGATTTTGGGGCGGAGCTTGAGAAGGGCGGGATTTGGGGAGGGGAGGGACTTCAATGCCATAGAGTCCAATTGCCAAAGCGGCCATTTTCTCAACCCTAGAAAACTACTAAATAGAAAGCCCGAGAAAGCCCAACCCTAGAAAACTACTAAATAACTGGCAGAGCCACTTCTTAACCATTCTGGAGCAGAGCAAATACTGGAGGAAGTCCTCAGGGTCAAAGTTGAAGTGAGCCAAACTTCCACCTACATAGAGCTGCAAAGGAGGTCATTTACAGTACGTTGGAATAATTCCGTTTCAGAGCAGCCTCATGGTGCAGGATGCAGCAGGAGGGGAAAGTATAAAATGAAGATGTGTGGTTGCAATCAAATTGCCCCTTAACCGGCATCACAATAAATCCTGCCCTTCCCGATTACTGGGGACAGGCAAACCTTCGAACCCATTAAGGGATGCTCCTTCTGCTGATGAATTATCCAGAGTGCACCAAGCTATTTGCTGAGCTCTACTGTATTACACTAATTATAAATTAATATATTGCTCATTACACTCTGAAGCTACATAGTCAACTAATGCGTTGCACCAAGGAGGCTATTTTAAAACATCCTCTGGTGTTTTGATGATCTAGAGGTTTCATTTATTCACAGACTGGTTTAAAGGCCACCAAAGTGTCATTTCCCCCCAAAAAATAATCTCAGCTGCTAGAGAGTGCATTACTACTTCACTCGGCTGCTGAAAAGTGCATTATGACTGTGACTCTAAAGGCAATATTCCAATACCGCAGACTATATCCTTTCCCTGGTTTTTATAAAGCGCAGCAGCTGAGAATTTTTTTAAAAGAGGTTTTTTTGTGCTGAACACAGCAAATAGAGATAATGTCCATTATCCCATGGGTGGGCTGACCTCCACTTTAAAAAGCTCGCTTTTAACTAGAATTCCCATTCTCCACCAAAGTGTGCTTCATTTACAAAGCAAAAGTGGACGCACATGATCACTCAAGAATTAAGGCAAAGCCTATCAGTCTTACTTGACCCTAAGAATGCAATCTTGCTTAACATAAGTAGGGCCCTTATTCTTGGCCCTAGGGCTGCAGGTCCCTTTTCAACACCGGCGGGAGGTTTTTGGGGCGGAGCCTGAGGAGGGCGGGGTTTGGGGAGGGGAGGGACTTCAGTGCCATAGAGTCCAATTGCCAAAGCGGCCATTTTCTCCAGGTGAACTGATCTCTATCGGCTGGAGATCAGTTGTAATAGTGGGAGATCTCCAGCTACTACCTGGAGGTTGGCAACCCTACTTGGCCCCAAGCTATGACCTCATTTGCAAGACAGTCAACAGCAGCTCTTCCTCATAAATGGAACTTTATTCACAGCTTCAACATGTGATGAAAAGCCCAAATGTCCAGACAAACATACAGTTCTTGTGATGCATATGCTGGCTTAGAAACAGTAAAATAAATAGGGTTTAACAGGATACAAATGAAGAGCTGAAGCTTCTGAGAACAGTCTGGTGAAAAAATGATTACTTTTTCCCAGTGTTGCATGCGTGATAACATGGAGAAAAAATGCCATGGGGGCAAGCAACAGAGAGGGAAACGGCACTGCCTGATGACAAGGAAGAAACAGTGTCTCATGGGTAGGGTTGCCAACTTCCAGGTACTAAATTTTGATAAGTCAAGAAACACAACTTAACACCACTATCAAGTTATAATGCCAGGTATGAGACTCCCTGATATAAGTAAACGTGAAATAATCAATCAAACAAAAATGGTTACATCACCATGTTCATTTCATAGCATTATAATAGACTGGGTTAACTGCACCCAGGTCTAAATCCAACCAAAGCAATAAAGACAAACGTCTAGAATACTAAATGCAAAAATAAACAGTAAATTAGCAATCTAAACACCAAGTCCGGGTCCAAAGTCCGAAAGTCCAATAATCCAATAGTCCATGATAATTATTTCTGTCCTTGGGAACAATAATTCATTCTACCAAAACGCCACCTCCGGATTTGTGTATGTTTCGCCAAACGGTGCTTCTTCGGTTGATTTTCTTTCAATTAGAAGTGTCCATAGACCTCGGTGACCAGCTGACCAAATGGCTCTAACTCTCTGAGGGCTCCTCAGGCTCCACCCCAAAAACCTCCCACCGGTGACGAAGAGGGACCTGGCAACACTACACATGGCATACTGTTGCAACATACAATTAACAAGTACCTATTCTTAAAGGTACACTAAACATTTACACAAGTTCTACTAACTATAGACCTACAGGGCAGCACAGCCCTGTTGGCTCAACCTAAGGTCCATCGAATATAGCAATCTTTGCAAGAATCCAATAGCTAATAGACCGCAGATAGTCTATACGAAATTGGCTTGTAGTTTGACAGTGGGCCATAACCTGCTTCCCTGCCCCTTCTGCTAAATTCTATTTAAAAGGTTTTCCCGTTGCTTTGTATTGGAGCCCCAGTTTCCAACCTTCCTGCTGTGTCTATGAATGAGTACAGGCTAGGCTTATGTATAAATATGTACAATTATTCTCTTGCTGACCAAGGTTGTTACATTTTAGATACCTGGTCAGGGAGCCAAAAGGATCGGTTCCGCCTCTGATCTGTTACAGTCATACAGGGCTTGGTTGCCAGGAAAAATAATAATTCTGAACAGCAGTTTTAAGGATGATTCAGAAGACGTTCCTTTTGGGAAGATACAAGAATTCGTTCCACAGCTGCCTGCCTGAAAATATCATCATATATGAAAGAGCAATGCATACGTCTAGCTTGTTGTCAAAATCATGAAATCTGGAACTCCCAGACAGGCTCAGAGTGATGCTGCTCTGCTGGCAGATTAGAGACTCATATGTATATATAACACACACACACACACACACACACACACACCAATTTTAATGCAAAAACAAGAAAAAAAAACTAAACCGTAAGATGGTTGTCATTTCCTCAATGTAGCAAAGTTGTTATTAATGTCACAGGATTCAAACCCAGTTTTTACTTCAGGCAGAATCTCCAATGCAGAAAAATCACAATCCAACCCCATCTGAGCCAATATTTCCCTTACAATCACAAGAGCAGGACAGACAGTGGTTTTTACACGTTCACAAGCGTGTACTAGATATCACTACAGAGCAATATAACTCCTCCTCATCTCCATCACTAGCAGAAATATTTCTATTTCAAATATGGGGGGGGAGTTGTTTTCCCTTTTTGACAGTGGCACCTTCTCGCTTCTCTCATTGTTCATTCTGACCCATGAGCAAGGTGAATTTAGCCTCTGCAGTCTTGTGTGGGACCCCATTCCATGTTGGTCCCCCATCTATCCACATTAGGATTGCCAACCTCCAGATACTAGCTAGAGATCAGTTCACCTGGAGAAAATGGCTGCTTGGGCAACTGGACTCTATGGCATTGAAGTCCCTCCGCAAACCCCGCCTTCCTCAGGCTCCACCCCAAAAAACCCCCACTGGTGGCAAAGGGGGACCTGGCAACCCTAATCCACATAAACAATATGTATGACATTTCTAGCTATCTGCATGCCCAGTACCTTACTTTCTGTGCCAGACTGTAGGAGGCAGTTCCTACGCTGCCAAGTATGTGCTACAGCCCTGCACCAAGAGCACAGATATAGGGTAGTTCACCGGCTTGCTACACTGGAACAACTGGTTGTTCTCACTTTTAGCAGTTCTGTATGTGCAAGATTCCTTACGTCAGCAGAATTTGGAACCTCATGTAAGCATACGGGTCGCCAATCTCCCGGACTGGTCATGGCACCCGCAAACAGTCTACGTGTGCACACTGTTCCAGCCGCGCGCCTGCCCTAAACGCTACAGGGAAGGCTAGCGCACACGCCAGTAAAACTGACACGACCGCTCCTGTATGTACCAAGCAGCCAGCAGCTGAGAGACCGAGGCCAGAGCAACCTCCAGAGAGCCTGAGAGACGCCATGTTCCTGGTCACCTCTGTTCCAGCAAGAAGCCATGTCAGAGAAAGTGTACAAGCACGTAGCCTGCATCTGCATTTCCCCTCCCTTGCAACATCGAACTGCTTAAGCTAAGCCATTCAGAGACATTAAGATAACGATGACTCGCTCTGCCAGCTATGTGAGATCGCGATCTCTGGACGTTATTATGATCGAGCCTTTTGTTTTAGAATCGTTAAGCCCATCAGCAAGGATCCAGTTCCTCCCGGGTTGCACAAGCCACTGGAATAAGAATAGATTTCCAAATTCCAAATCCCCACACCCCGGTAGATGGACATTAAGTCCTTTGTCACCTTTTGTCACCTGGGAACCTCGAAGGGGTAATCCTATCACGCCGCCCCCAGAGAAACAGTATAACTGGGGTAGCCCACTGCCATTATGTTACCTTAGGTTTTTCCCTGGCATCTTTGCCGTTACTTTGCTGGTTTAGGTTTTGCGCAGCCTGACCACACTCCCTCCCGCCTCGCTGGCTGAGCCCACGGGAACCCTTTGCCCTCGCCTTTGATCTTATTTTCTGCTATCTTAGTCTACTGGAACTTGGACAACTCCTCTGCAAAATAAGGTGTAGTATTCCCCCACCAACGATCTCCTGCCACATTGGCATCCGTTCTTACTCTACTACCTTTTATTTCTTAGATTCTCTGTATGGTTTGTGTTGCACCACTGAATGCTTAAAACGACATAAACTCTCTTAATTCGGATTCCATTGTCTCTGTCGTCATTTTAAAGGTCACAGAATACAGGCTCTGGAATACAAAGGTTGCTCCCGCTTTATAAATATTGTAGTTTCCGATTGCTCGCTAATTTCCCCATTTAAAGAGCATTTCGGCTAACACTCAGCTTTCATTTAATAAAAAAGTGAGTAGACTCACTTGCTTGTGGACATATATTTGAAAACCTGCATGTGATAGAAAGGCGCTTGACCTATAGGGAGTGGGGAGTGTCTACATAATACAATCTAATGTTTTATTTATTTGCTTGTTTGTTTATTGTCACTGTCACCCGCAGCCTCAGACCGTGTACCAGGCCACAGGACTGTAGTGCCGTCACTTGGGGATCCTCCTTGGCTTCTGGGTTTGTTAGTCAAAGGTGCTACTGCTATTTCACTGGAACAGCTTCCCTCCACATGCTCCCTTCATACCTCTGTGCCCTCTACTTCCCCGGAGTCTTGCACCTCGGGTGAATTACTGCCAGGAGGGGGATAGCCCTGGCCCTCTCATCAGCCAGCCTCCATAGCTGCTGTTGGGCTTAGACGCCCTCCTTCTGCCCACCTCCCAGGGCTCAATCCAGCCCCACCTTTTCTTCTAGGCTCCCCAGTAGGGTTGCCAACCTCCAGGTACTAGCTGGAGAAAATGGCCTGGAGAAATCTCCCCTGGAGAAAATGGCCACTTTGGCCACTGGACTCTATGGCTTTGAGTAGGGAGGTTTTTGGGGTGGAGCCTGAGGAGGGTGGAGTTTGGGGAAGGGAGGGACTTCCATGCTGTAGAGTCCAATTGCCAAAGCGGCCATTTTCTCCAGGTGAACTGATCTCTATCGGTTGGAGATCAGTTGTAATAGCGGGAGATTTCCAGCTATTACCTGGAGACTAGGAGAAAAAGACACCACTGTACTACTATCAGGAGATTAGGAAATCAGTACAGGGGCGACAAAATTGTACAATAACAATTACTGTTAAGTGCAACCAATATTTATCCTATGGTGTCTAAATACAACTATACATATAAACATACAGTGTTATGTACAAGCATACAAAAATAACAAGCACAACCAAACAAGTCCACATGGATGGTGACACAGACACTAACAAAATTCACAAAAATGCAAGGTCTTTGGCAAGGTGCTGCATTCTTCTATAAGTCCCATGCAGGTAAGTGTGCAATTCTAGCAGAAATACCAATTTTAGAGGAGTAACTTGATGGAGGATACGGCCGTTTCAAATTCTTATGGGTAACTACCCTTCGTGGGAACTAACATGCATCCAGTATTTTGAAATTTAATCTTTAAGATGTGCAATATTAGAGGAATCTATATGTAAGTATTCTTATATTTATTGTATTTATTAAATGAACTATTTTTGTAATTTTATATTTGAAACATATTATATTTATTGCATTTTAAAATATTACATATTGGAATAGGAAGGACTGATGAAGAATTCTACCCATAAGAATTTGAAACGGCCGTATCCTCCATCAAGTTACTCCTCTAAAATTGGTATTTCTGCTAGAATTGCACACTTACCTGCATGGGACTTATAGAAGAATGCAGCACCTTGCCAAAGACCTTGCATTTTTGTGAATTTTGTTAGTGTCTGTGTCACCATCCATGTGGACTTGTTTGGTTGTGCTTGTTATTTTTGTATGCTTGTACATAACACTGTATGTTTATATGTATAGTTGTATTTAGACACCATAGGATAAATATTGGTTGCACTTAACAGTAATTGTTATTGTACAATTTTGTCGCCCCTGTACTGATTTCCTAATTACCTGGAGACTGGCAACCCTCCCCTCCCCAAACCCCACCCTCCTCAGGCTCCACCCCAAAACCTCCCACCAATGGCAAAGGGGGACCTGGCAACCCTAGTCCCGAGGCCCTTCTGCAGGGGCATCACTACCTGGCCATGCTCCTGGGCCACTCCCAGCCCCTGCTGCCTTGTCACAGCCTGTACCTCCTGGCCAGCTGCACCACCCCAGCCCAGTCCAGCTTTCCTCACCTCAGGTCTGGCTTCACCTCCCTCTCCCCTCTGCGGCTTCCTTGCCACCTCCTCCACCTGCTGGCACCATTCCTCAGGCCCCTGGCCATCCTTTGATGGTACGGCTGGCTGGAGCGGGCCCTGCCCTCCACTGACACCCAGGTGTCCTTTACAGCCTGGCTGAATTTTCTTCCAGCCAAACCACCAGGAGTGCACCAATGCCATCCAAGACTGCCCAGATGGCTACATTCGTTCATTCATTTGCTTATTATTTGAAATATTTCTAGTCTGCCCCTCAACCAAGCAGGTTCTCTGGGTGGCTTACAAAAAATTAAAATGCAGAATAACAAAACACTAGAAAATTATTAATCACCCAGCCTCTTTTTCTGCTTGCTCATTAGGGAAAATACCCCAGCTTCTATGAATTCATTAGACAGGCTCAAAATAAAGCATGGAAAAATGAGACAATCTGCATATTTTATTGGACTTTATCGACTAACCGTGAACAGAGAGTGGCTTGCAGAAGGAAACTTTGCCACCTTCCTCTTTATAAAGCCCTTGCGGCCCCACAGAAAGCGGCCCCTGAGCAGGGAGAGTATCTTGGGAACCTTGTGGGATGTATCATGTGCTATGGTGGAAAGAGGCATCTGTAGAAACCACTCTGCTCATTCTTGCATGTATTATTGTGCTAATAGGACAGGAGTTCATACAAAAGGAGGGGGTTCAATGCCCCTTTCCTTTTCCACTGCAGCTGCTTCCCCCCCCCACACACATTATTCCATTCCTGAGTTTCCCTTGAGGTTCATAACCAATTTTTCATAGGGACACATAAAGAAAGTGGAGGCTCCAAACCACTGTCATCAAATGAAGACCATCTTTTTGCATCCTAGCAAAAATATTGTAAAGAATTTTGCACATGATAAGGAAAAAATCCATGAATTTGCAAATGGACTAATTCTCTAATTCCAGCTCGATCCAGCTCACAGTATCATCTTTGGGAAAGTTATACACACAATTTATTTCAGAACCACACTTTCCATTTGAAGGCCAGTGTGGTTCAGTGGTTTGAGTGGCAGTCTATTATCTGGGAGACCCAGGTTTGAATCCCCACTTTGCTTGGTGGGGTGACCTTGGGCCAGTCAGCCTGACTTACCTCACAGGGTTGTGTTGTGAGAATGAAATGGGGGAGAGGAGACTGTTGTAAGTTTCTTTTTAAAGTTGGTTTTATTTAAAATATTTACTTCTATTTTGTTTTTAAAAAACTTTAACTGGTTGTGTAGTGGTTAAGAGCTGTGGTTTGGAGCAGTGGACTCTGATATGGAGAACAGGTTTGATTCCTTACTCCTCCACATGAGCAGCGGATGCTAATCTGGTGAACTGGGTTGGTTTCCCCACTCCTACACATAAATCCAGCTGGGTGACCTTGGGCAAGTTACAGCTCTGATAGGGCTCTCTCAGCCCCACTTACCTCACAGGGTGTCTGTTGTGGGGAGGGGAGGGGAAGGTCATTGTAATCCAGTTTGTCTCCCTTAAGTGGTAGAGAAAGTCGGCATGTAAAAACCAACTCTTCTTCTTCTTCTTCTACAAGCTCAACCCCAAATCCCCACCCCCCGAGACTGCCACAATATCTGAATGTGAGAAGTTGGGAGAATCTTCCCCCCCCCCTTTTTTTCTGATATGTGTTTGCATTTTGGTTAAAGGTCTGAACAAAAATCCAGAAGGAATAAATAATGGTAAGAGCTCTGTCAATCCTTCCTCCGTGAGCCAGGATGTCAATAAACTAGAAGTGTTAACACAGAACAGATAGGAAGAAAACCTATCTGTACATATGTCTGATACTGTGTAGGTGTTTCTGTGTTTACATTTTCAAATTGCCCTGGAGATGTTCATGAATGCAACAGAAACCTTGGGGGAAGACAAAGGATGAAACATAAGAGACGTAAGAATGGACAAGATTGGGAACCTAAACACACTCTTGGTCTACTAGTTTCTGACCATTCACTTATGAATGGCTTCAAAAGATTTCAACTACAATACATTTATAAATGGAAAAGAGAAAGTGGTTACTCAGAAGGGAAATGATTTCAATCGATCAGCCCAATACAAAGCCAGAACTATACATTACCCATGACCCAAAGCAACCTTTGAAAATGGCATCCCTGCACTGAATTCTCCCGCTTTCCTGTATAACACAGAGGATCATTTAGCCCATCATAACATCATCATATTGTGAATGATCTTGTCCCTACCAGCAGCAGTGGAACCCAAGCAGGGAAATTCACAACCAAGTGATGTTAAATGTTTTGAAGGAGAAGTGGCAAACTCAGTACATGGTTGCCATTTTCAGCAGCATCCCCAAGTTACAAGTGACATGTCATTTCATCCTGAAGGTAGAGGAGGTGCATTACAATCCTAAACAATCCATGGAGACACTCGTTAGCTGTCTTCCCAAACCAGGCTGCATTGAGCTGCGCAGCTCTTGAATTGTTTAGGATTGTAATGTGCATGATGTAACAAAGACCTGTTGAATGAGGAACTGTCCAGCTTTTTGTTTAGGCCAGCCTTTTCAAGAATGGGTCCAATTTGTCCAAGTGCGACTGATGAAGGGAGAACCCAAGAAAAAAGGAAATACTGGCATCCTTTTCTCGCAGTGGATTGGAAACTAGAGATATGTGATTTATTAGTGATTGGACTTTGGAGAGATATTTTGAGCATATTGTGCATTTGCGTGGCATTTTGTATATTTAATATTTTTAAATAGTGTACTATAGAGTAATAGATTGCATTTTGTTAAGTTGCTGTTTGGCCATCAATGCTGTTTTGTTTGCATAACCTCCAGGTAGTAGCTGGAGATGTCCTGCTATTACAATTGATCTCCAGCCAATAGAGATCAGTTCACCTGGAGAAAATGGCTGCTTTGGCAATTGAAGTCCCTCCCCTCTCCTAATGTTATCCTTCTCCCACCACTTTCCTTTGCAGTGGCTCTGGACTTTTCACAACACAACTGAAATCCAAGCTGCCTGCCAATAAATAACCACTTCCACAGCTGATCTCAGCCCCATAACACTTGATTGCTTCTGGCTTTGATGCCAAGTCTGCCTCATTCCGGTCCCACCAGACACCTTCTGTGTCAATCATGTTTATAGATCATGACCCACCAGCTTCTGGGGAAGCTAGCTAATTATCTCCTACCAACAGAGGCCAGCCCACTTCACAAGCTGGTACTTACCTTCCACCCAGCAGGCTTTTACAACTGCCTTCCTTCCAACCCTGCAGGAGGCAGGTCTTGAGAAGGATTGTCTGTGACTGATCGATTCTTTCACACAACCTCAGTGGCTGTGTGTGTGGGCTGAGAAGAAGCTATTAACTGAGCGACCCGGAGCACAAAAGCAGTAAACTTCTGCAGAAGTTGGCTTTAAATATCATGATGTGTTGGCTGGCTAATTACCATGAGTGGGCTTGGCATAAAACATGGCATGACAAGTAGGAGCCAGAGCCTATGACAAAAGGATTCCAGAGGAGAAGCCATGGCAAAAGAATGTCTGTCTACTACAGTGAGTGCCCTGATCGCTCTGTTACTAATCAGGGGTTAGAGAAGATGACCCTGAGGGGGGAAATATGGATGTCTCTTGCATGTGAAGAAACAAACAGCAAGTTTGAGTTTGGAGCAGAGGGAGAGAGAGAGCGAGATGGACTTAAAGAGCCTGAGTTGGCTGTTGGCTGAAGCTCTTTGGAGTACAGGATTTCTCTCTCTTTGCTGTGGAATAGCAGATTTGCTAACCTGGAAAAGAGCTTTTGGTCATTTATGCAGGGTCAATTTTGATGCTCACTCAAAGCTCTTTTTAAAAATGCAACCTTTAAAATGCTTATTCACGGTCCGGACGCAAAAAGAAAAATTCCACCACCACCCCACTTGCCTGCTCCTTTGTTCCTTCCATTAGCCAACCGCCGTTTGCATAGCTAACATGTGGCTGTCATTTTGCATGGTTCCGGCAGGGGATTCTTCGGTGCGGGGGCGGAGCAAACACAAAAGGTCGCGTTAAAGGGGCTCTTAAGAAATGCAAAGTAGGTATGCGCCGGCTTCGCAGTCACCTCCTGAAAACTCAAAAAAATATACAGGGCAATTCAGCCTGGAAAGTGCTGCTAATTACCAAGCATAAACGGCCTTTGTTTTGCTTCTGCTGTATATTCTGTGTCTCTCTCTCTCACACACACACACAACACCATAAGGCTGAAGTGCTCTTTCCTCTAAACCAGCGGTTCCCAAACTGTGCTCCAAGGAGCATTTGGTGCTCCACGAAACATCTCCTAGTGCTCTGTGAAGAGACTGGAAAGAAAAATAGTACTGTCATTCTGTTTAGTATATAGGTGCTAGGTCAAAATTAGTGCTCCGTGATGAATTTCTCTCCTGAAAAGTGCTCCATGACACAAAAAGTTTGGGAACCGCTGCTTGAAACCCAGAAAGTGCTAATCCTGGAACTTCTCACCATTCAGAGCGGAGGACGAGTGCACATAACTATTCTGACAAACTGGGTCCATAGCAAAGGGAGGCTCCTGTGAAGAGAGACACTTCTGCCCCAATGCTACCTGAAAGCCTTTGTTTCCAAGAAGCCCCATAACAGTTTAGACCATACCTTTCACAAAACCAATAACAAAATATTACATTAGCATCCACAGAGGATTGTGTGGCTAGAAGGGTCCAGATGCTTCCCTAAAGCACTCAGGTACTTAATTTCCATTGAGGTGTGACTATAGCAGACAAATGAAGCATTTCTTTTAGGGAATATCTACACTATAAAGTTAAACCAGACTCCGATGTATTGAACTGCCCAGAGCAGAGTGGCCCTTTAACTTAATGGAGACATTCCCATTGAGGTACTGCCCTGGAGGGCTACCAGCAGTCAATAGCAAGATAAGCCAAGTGCCCTCCTGTGGTACTCACAATGCACCAAAACTCAGCCCAGATCCAAATTATGGGCGTTAAGTTCTCTGGACTCACTACAGACTAGGTCTGAGCTGAGCAGACCTTCAACCTCTCCAGTACCACAGGGGCCACTTGGCTCAGCTTGCTCTAAGGCTATTTGGTATCCCAGTCCACTCATGTTAACTGCTGATAAACAACCAAAGGAAGACTGTCGAAGGCTTTCATGGTCAGAGTTCATCGGTTCTTGTAGGTTATCCGGGCTGTGTGACCGTGGTCTTGGTATTTTCTTTCCTGACGTTTCACCAGCAGCTGTGGCAGGCATCTTCAGAGGAGTAACACTGAAGGACAGTGTTGGAGACACTGTTACTCCTCCTGAAGTGTTACTCCTCTGAAAATGCCTGCCACAGCTGCTGGCGAAATGTCAGGAAAGAAAATACCAAGACCACGGTCACACAGCCTGGATAACCTACAAGAACCAAAGGAAGACTGTTTGCATAACCCTAAACAGGGAACTTCAGCAAATGGTTTTCTACTTGCTGATAAAACCAGGGTTCCAAGTTTCCCTGTGATAGCATACGGGCCTGCCTAAATCTCCAGGACTGGATCTGGCAACCCGGTATGCAAGCGCACTAACTGCTTTCCAGCCGCGCGCCTGCCCCAAACGCTACTGGGCGGTCGCGGCGCGGTTCATTTGGAAGCTGACACAGCCGCTCTCGCCAGCCCGGGCAACCAACCACTAGGAACCAGATGCAAAGGGCCGTCTCTTGTGAGCCTGAGAGGAGCCATGTTCCTGTAAACCTCTGTTCCAGTAGCAGCCATTTCGCAGAGAGCTGACAGCCACGTACTCAATGCGAGCTGCTCCCCCTCCCAACTTCCTCCGTTGCTCAATGGGTCGTTAGCGGTGATCCTGATATCAAGATGAGTCATCCCCCCTGTCCAGCTGCAGTGACCCCAGGACATTTGCACAGATCACACCCATTGTTCCTGAATGTAAATCACATCAGCAGAGAGATTCCAGACCATCTCGGGTTGCGAAAGCCATTGGCATTAGAATAGATTTCCAAATTCTCACTACCCTGCCCCGGTAGACACAGCTTAATCCTTTTGTCACCTTTTGTCACCTGGGAACCTGGGAGGGGTAAAACCCCTCTTCCCGCCCCCAGAAAATAGTATAACTAGGATGCTCCTGGCCCATTCAAGACACCTTAGGTCTTTCCTGGCACCTTTGCACAGCCTTACCTGGCACCTTTGCACAGTTGGTTTTGCACAGCCTTACCACGCTCCCTCCCACCTTGCTGGTCAAGTCTACGGGAACCCCTACCCCCATCTCGGTCTTCCTTTTCAATCTGTTATTAGTCTACATGAAATTTGGACAACACCTCGTCTAGATAAGGTAAATATTTGGTCAACGATCCTGCCACATTGGCAAATGTCTCTGAACTCCTCTTTTTAATTTACTAGCCTCTTGTATGTTTGTACTGCACCATTTGAATGCTTGAATACATAAACACTGTTTAATTTGGATCTCCTAGTCTCTGTCTTTATTCAAACGTCTCATTAAACGGATTCTGGTATAGTTGAGTGCGAGATTGCTATAAAAATACATAGTTACCGATTGCTCAGCTAATTTCCCCATATAAAGGAGCATTTCGGCTAACACCTGGAAGAAGTTATCTGTCCCTTACGTGAGCACGGCAATAACAGGCTGCTTTAAAAAAATATCTGAATATGTCAATTAACGAAACCATTACTTTTACAAATGGAAGAAAAACTATGCTGTCTTTTTTCCTCTATGGATTTTGGCACGTGTAGCTAATGATCAAACACATGGCCAGGTAACAAATCTCCACTTTCTGGAAAGTCCTGGTCAATTCTGAAAAATTAACTGAACCAAAACTGAACCAAGTGCATACTTCAAGGAACTATTGGAGGCTTCAGGCTGAATTACACATTGCATGAAAGATTCACGCTCAGATTTTCCACCAGAATTCTGTTCACTCCGCTGTCCCACATTTCCAACTTAGTAGTACAAGGAAAGAGAGCCACCATGGTGTAGTGGTTAAGATGTAAGACTAGGACCTGGCAAACCCAGGTTCAAGTCCACACTCACACCATGGAAACTTTCTGAGTGACCCTAGGCCAGTCACACAGTCCCAGCCCTGACCCTGGCTAGTATTTGTATGGGAGACATTCAAAGAATACCAGGGAGGCATGAAATGGCAAACCACCTGTGAATGTCTCTTGCTTCAAAAACTCTACAAGGTTACCATAAGTCAGCTGTGATTTGACAGCCAAAAAAGTACAAAGAAAATCAATAATGATGCCTCTTTCTTTTCCTCCTTTCCATGCTTACACACATACACGTCAGCTTTTGCATTCACACACAGGTGAAACAAAGATCCTTGACTGTTATCAATTCACCACAGTACAATTTGCTTTGGGTAAAGTTAGTGCCCGGAGCAAAAATTTAGAAAAGATTTAGAAAAGACTAATTTGCTCGGGCTTATCACTGGGCAGAGAATTCAATTAGTCTAACACAGTGGGATCCTCAGTGCATCTTGGATACAGGAAAGCAGGCCTGGTTGTGCTCTTTTTAAACAGCCGTGTCTTGGCTTTTCATGCTGTCACTGCAGGGAATTGCCTGGGCAGCACTTGTCTGGATCTGCTTCTGTGTATTTTCAGACGAGTGCTTTGCCATTGCTTCCCTGCTGGAAGTATAAACGAAATGCCACCAACCTAGCAAGCTTTGTAGTTCTCTGGGGTAGTCTGGCATTCAGCCCTAGCTCAGTTATCACTGAAGATTCAGCATTTCAGACCAGCAGTTAAAGGGGCTGTTCCTAAATTAGGAGCAACTTTTGTTGCCTTTCCAAACAGAAAGAGTTGGCTAGAACATTGCTAAGAAATACATCCATCCACTGTGCTCTTTTATACTAGGATTGTCCTTCCTAGTATGAACGGAGAGAAAAGGAAACCAGGGCAAATAAAAAGTAACTCCATTGTGTAGAGAAAAAAAGAAGCAGCATTGGTTGCTGTTAAAGGCTGTTCTAATGTTTTTAATGTTTTGATGTTTGCTGCCTTAGGGGACCTATTTGGGTGGAAAGGTAGCACAGAAATCTTTTAGATAAAATTAACTAACTAAATAGTTTATCCTGGTGCATTCTCCAAATTGTGATGCTCCTGATTTGGATACATTATGAAGTCACCTATGTGGACACCCTGCACTGAAGAGTATTGCCACCTAATGGTTTGTACAGCTGAGTTTGACTAAAGAGGCCCCCCAAAGCGTGACAATATTTAGTTTCCTGCGGCCTCCCGCTGATGAGGCAGTCTCAGATTTGAAGTCTTTTGCTGTTGTTATGGCAGTGATTGCAGCAAAAGCAGCCTCTGAGCAAAGAAGCCATTAAACGAACAGATAAATAGGGATCAAGACAGGGTCCCAGAGCTGCAGGCACCGGAGCATTGCTTGCAGGTCACCAAACTTCATCGCTCTGGTCTTCCTTGCCTCATTAAAAAACCTTTTGAAGCCCAGCAACCATCCCAGCTGCCTGATTACATTTGCACATATGCAGAGCTGTGAAAAAAAAAGCAATATTTCGGGGACACCAGGTGGGTGCCTTTTGCAGCCTTGCAGTTTTAATCAACATTACTATGTCACCCGTGGGTGCTCAGGGAGTTGGAGGTGTGTCTCTCGATTCTGCAGGAGAGGCATATTCGAATTAATGCTGGGATTCAGGCAACCCCCTTGCCAGGTGACTGCAAATGATCTGCCCCAGGCAATTAAGATTTATTTTTTTACTGGAGAGTACACTCAGAAGTGTCCTCCTCTGTCCCTCGCCAGTGTACTGCAGCTCTGCGCCTCAAAGCACTGTGACAAGTGACCTTCTTGGGATCTGCCTTGCCCTCCTAAAGACCATCACCTTCATTGACCTCCATCCCACCTCAGAGTCTGTGATCACAGGCAGCACTGAGACATGAGCCGTGTAGCACAGCAGTTGAGATTGCAGGTCAGGCAGGTATAATTGCTGAGGAAACAGCTCAAGTCTTGCGAAACGGTAAGTAGGGGTTTTTTTGTTTGTTTTTGAGGCAGGCTTGGGTCAAAACCAGCAAACATACACATATAACAACTACAAAAATTGCAAGTATACCATTCCCCCTAACTTCTTGGGCAATTGTATGGGCCCATTGCAAGCATTCATGGGGTTTTCCCACGATTCATGGGTACGGTGTGGCCATTACAGACTGTGAAAAGTAAATAGTTTTAAAATTCTCCGGGGGGGGGCATTTTTGGAGGTAGAGTCACCAAATTTGCAACGTAGCTTCATGAGACTCTCCTTGCATGAACCCCAAAGCTTGGTGAAGATTTGGTCAGGGGGTCCTATTTTATGGAGTCCAGAAGGGGTCACCCATCCTCCATAGAGAAGCCTTGTAAACTTTACCATACTGCTCTATGGAGGAGGGGGGTGACCCCATCCAGACCCCATAAAATTGGACCCCATGGCCCAATCTTTACCAAACATTGGGGTTCATGCAAGGAAATCCCTTGAAGCTACCCTAAAAATTTGGAAACTCTACCTCCAAAAAATCCCCACAGTGCTTTAAAAAAAATCCCCATAGACTATAATGGACCCAATTTTTTTTCGGTAAACCTGGAAATAAAGCTGAAATACCCCTTTACCAGTATGGGAATTTGGTATATTCTGGGTTTACCAGAAAAAAATCAGGCCCAATAAACCCGAACATGAAATTTACTGGTTTTTTTTGTTTTTTTTTGGTACAACTCTAGTTCTGACAGTGGCCAACCAGGTGCCTCCAGGAAGCATACAAGACGACTGCAGCAGCATTATGCTGCCTGTGTTCCACAACACCTAAGATAATAGGCATGCTCCTCTGATCCTGGAGAGAATAGGGATGCATCATGACTAGTATTCATTTTGACTAATAGCCATGAATAGCCCTTTCCTCCATGAACATGTCCACTCCCCTCCTGTTGGATCCTTACCTGGACTACAGGCTCTCTCTCTCTCTCTCTCTCTCTCTCTCTCTCTCTCTCTCTCTGTGTGTGTGTGTGTGTGTGTGTGTGTGTGTTAAGTGCCATCAAGTTGCTTCTGACTCATGGTGACCCTATGAATCAAAGTCCTCCAAAATGTTTGACAGCCTTGCTACAGGCTGTTTTGATTAATTTTGATTACTAATAGCAACTAGTGTTGCCTTTTTCCCTGTGGGGGTTAGATATGAATGGGACATATTTATGTTCTATTAGGTGGGATAGAGGGGAAGTTGTTTTGTTGTTATTAATATACTGTTCTTAATTTAATTTTTGTTCATTTGTTGTTTTTAGTTAAAATAAACAGCAGCTCGGGAAACCTGGCATGTCCCCCATTGGAAACAATGGCAAAAAAGATAGCTTGGGGCACCTTCTTTCAGGGGGCCATAAATTTGGATCCTGTTGACCAAATAGCTTGAAAATTGGTGTGTAGGGGGTCTTTAGTAGAGAGGGTTGACTGGTTCACTGAAATGTTGGTCCCATTTGGTGAAAAAACAGCCATTCCCGAAACCCACCATTTCCCCTCATATGAAACAATGGTGAGCAACTTCTTCAGGGGACCATATAATTGGACCCATTGGTCCAATTTACTTGAAACTGGTGGTCATTTAGTAGTGAGGAAGGACTACTAGGTTTTTGGAAAGTTTGCTGCCATTTTGTGAAAAAACAGCCAATCTGGGGGGGGGGGAACCCTGGTTTTCTCCCACGGAATAATGGGCAGACATCTGATCTGTGGAGATGACTTTCCAATACAATAAAAATACTCCTGACATTTAATGAATACAATAATCATGCCCTTTTTGAAATTATGACGTGAAATTAATATTTTTTCAAGTACATACTGCTAGTAGGGTGTACTGTTCTGCTTCCAATTGTTCCAGATGGTGTGAAGGACAGATTTAGAAAGACTATATAGGGATTTCAGTTTCTTCTCCTGTTCACAAACAAGAGTGCAAGGAAGGAAGAGATAAAACCAAGCAAGAGTGAGCAGCAAACAATGAACATCGGGGGACAAAAGAACTGAGCATGGAGGAAGCCCTTAAAGCTCTTTGCAGTGTGAGCTTACCCCCTCTGATCACTGTGGATTTCTCACTAAACTTGGCAAGTGAAGGGATTTGGGGGGCTTTGACAAAAGAATGTTAATAACTGTTACTAGCTGTAGATTCCCCTCCCCCCCATATGAGCCAATGGTTGGAGATGATCTTTCAATGCTTCTACATTCTTAAAGGAGAGTTTGGGAAATAGGTCCATGAAAGTTTATGCTTGTATAAAATGTGGTTTGTCTGTAAAGTGCCATAAGGGTGGGGAGGAGGGAAGGGCAGACATTTTTTATGTGTGAAGAAACAGCAGGTGAGTAGTTTTGCAAACATCAGAGAGAATGAGACCGAAAGAGAGAGGGCTGAGTCGTTTGAAAGCAAAGGATCTTGTGTACAGGGTCTCTTCCTCTGGGGATCTGATGTGGATTGAAATGGCAGATCCACTGCCTTGTAAGAGTGCTTTTTGCCTTTAGTTCTGCTTTGCTTGCATACTGGTAAATAAAGCCACTATTGAAAAGGCAGTAGAACAGGGATAGGCAAACCAAACCACAGTATGCTAAACCAGGTCTCTGCCCTGCTTGCTACCAGTATGCCTGGCTAAGTACAGCCCTTGTCTTGCAACCCCCTCCTTCTTTTCTTTTTTTGGAAGCACATGAAGAGGAAGAAGAGGAAGAGGAGGAGGAAGAAGAAGAGGAGGAGGAGGAAGAAGAAGAGGAAGAAGAAGAGGAAGAAGAAGACTAGGTTTTGATATGCCAACTTTCTCTACCATTGAAGAAGAAGAAGAAGTTGGTTTTTATATGCCGACTTTCTCTACCACTTAAGGGAGACTCAAAACGGCTTACAATCACCTTTCCCTTCCCCTCCCCACAACAGACACCCAGTGAGGTAGGTGAGACTGAGAGAGAGTGACTTGCCCAAGGTCACCCAGCTGGCTTCGTGTGTAGGAGTGGGGAAACAAATCCAGTTCACCAGATTAGCCTCCGCTGCTCATGTAGAGGAGCGGGGAATCAAACCTGGTTCTCCAGATCAGACTCCACCGCTCCAAACCACTGCTCTTAAGGAAGAATCAAACCGGCTTACAATCACCTTTCCCTCTCCCTCCCCACAACAGACACCCTGTGAGGTAGGTGGGGCTGAGAGAGCTCTAAGAGAGCTGTGACTAGCCCAAGGTCACCCAGCTGGCTTCATGTGTAGGAATGGGGGAACCAACCTGGTTCACCAGATTAGCATCCACCGCTCATGTGGAGGAGTGGGGAATCAAACCCAGTTCTCCAGATTAGAGTCCACTGCTCCAAACCACCACTCTTAACCACTACGCCACAGGAAGACTTTTTTTGGCACTCAGGCTGGAAAGGTTGCCTACCCTTTCACTAGACCTGTCCTTCCTTTCTCATTCAAAGGAACCCATACCTGGGTGGCACTGACCTTGGAACATCTCGCTGCTTGGGAGAAAAGGTGACAATAATTTGCTGCTCTAATCAAATGATTTTTCAGTCCTTCTCCAGCTTCTCATCAACCCTCCAGAGCCAACATTTCCAAAATCATTAGATCATACAGCATCTTCCAGTTCATGAGAGCTTCTAAAATCCCAAGTCATTTCTGCCTTTTTAAACTTGTTTGTTCAAAAAGCAATCCCCTTGCCCTGCTTCCCCCATCTTCACATAAATCTTCTAACCTTTTCTTTTTTGATATATCATCCACGGAAATAGGCTGTGGGTGGATTTCTTCACTCTGCGCACACAAAATTCACAAATGCAAATACTCCCCAGGCAGTTCCTCTAATAGTAGAATATTGTCTCTATCAAAAGAGAAAAAATGCCCCCATCCATAAAGGTAAGAGACTTCGGAATAAATAGCTTCCCCCTGCATTCCCTTCAGATCTCTTTGGCTGTCCAATCCTACCTCCAAATAACTGTTTCTGACAGCAGTAATCTAAACCATTCTCCCCTGTTCTGTTCTGGGACCCAAGTTTTGTCTGCGGGGGACCATCCAAGTAAATTGCAAAGAAGAACAAAGCTAAACAATACAAATATCTGTCATCACCGAGCTGAGATATCTACCTTGCCCAGAAGAACAGCTTTCTACTGTCAGTGGAAGCAAAGGTAATATAGCAACAAACTAATATAGGCTGACTAAATGCCCCGTGGCTGCATAAAGTATATTTTAGCCTGTGCTTTATGACACATTGCAAGGGGACCAAATGGCCATTGGTCTTAATGTGGACAATACCTCTGCTGCCATACATCTTCTGGCAAAAAAAAATTAGCTAAAGGGAGGCAAGGCAGCAGAATAGTTGCAGTTAGTAACTGTTGTGATTATCGAGTACTGTACTTTATGACTTGAAGATGGAGGACTTATACTCATGACAACTGCAGTGTGTAGTAACCATGCGGAAAGATGCCCTGTGATGAACTCATAAGAACATAAGAAAGGCCCTGCTGGATCAGACCAAGGCCCATCAAGTCCAGCAGTCTGTTCACACACTGGCCAACCAGGTGCCTCTAGGAAGGCACAAACAAGACGAGTGCAGCAGCACCATCCTGCCTGTGTTCCACCGCAACCAATATAATAGGCATGCTCCTTTGATACTAGAGAATAGGTATGCAGCATGACTAGTATCCATTCTAACTAACAGCCATGAATACCCCTCTCCTCCATGAATATGTCCACTCCCCTCTTAAAGCCCTCCAAGCTGGCAGCCATCACCTCATCCTGGGGCAGGGAGTTCCACAATTTAACTATGCGTTGTGTGAAAAAATACTTCCTTTTATCTGTTTTGAATCTCTCACCCTCCAGCTTTAGCAGATGACCCCACGTTCTAGTATTATGGGAGAGGGAGAAAAACTTCTCCCTGTCTACCCTAAATAATTTGGTGTCATCTGCAAACTTGGCTACTTCACTGTTTAACCCCAACTCCAGGTCATTGATGAACAGGTTGAAAAGCACCGGTCCCAACACAGATCCCTGAGGCACCCCACTGCTCACATTCCGCCATTGTGAGAACTGGCCATTGATTCCTACTCTCTGCTTCCTATTTTTCAGCCAGCTCTCAATCCATAAGAGGGCTTGTCCTCTTATCCCATGACTATGAAGTTTGCTTAGCAGTCTTTGGTGGGGGACTTTGTCAAAAGCTTTTTGGAAATCCAAATACACAATATCCACAGGCTCATTCCTGTCCACATACTTATTGACGCTTTCAAAAAACTCTAATAGGTTAGTGACACAGGACCTACCCTTACAGAAGCCATGTTGTGTTTTGCCCAGCAGACCTTGCCCTTCTATATGCTTGACAATGATATCTTTAATAATGCTTTCCACCAATTTACCCGGAACAGACGTTAAGCTAACTGGCCTGTAATTTCCTGGGTCCCCCCGGAACCTTTTTTATAAACTGGGAGTTTGAGTGGAAACCGGCCCTTTGCAATGCAGCACTTCCGGATGTGAACCGGAAGTGACCTGTCCCTGCCTGCAGATTGCCCGCCGACCCTCAGCTGGTCAGCGGGCAGCCAGTTGGATTGGCGGGGGTTTGCCCACCACCACCTGGTACTTGGCAACCCTATGGAGGATGCATATTAGGTCCATTTTGCAGTCAGTCCATTGGCTGCCCATCAGTTACCAGATTCAATTAAAGGTGTTGGCTATCACATACAAAGCTCTTCATGGCTTTAGACCTTCAGCTCTATGGAGCTGCCTTTTATCCTATGCTCTACCACAACAGCTTTGCTCATCTGAGCAGGGCCTTTTGCAAGTATCATCCTGCAAACGGGCAAGACCAACAACTTCCCACACACATACATTTTCTGTTGTGGCCCCTACCTCATGGGATGGCCTGCCTGATGAGGTCAGGAAGGCTCCAACTCTCCTGGTGTTTCACAAACTATGCAAAACTGAATTATTAATGAGGGCATTTTCCCAAAAGTAACAGGGCTTTACTATAATGGAATGATTCATGAAAAAAGTTTTAATAAAGGGAAAGAGACTGTGGATTATACCACTGTGTACTATCTGTTGCTGTATTTATTATCCTATTATGTAATGCTTGCATCATTTAATATGCCATGTTAATTTATGATTTGTTTCAGCTTTATTCCAGATTTTTACTTGGTTTTAATTTCCGCAATCCTAATCTTATTACATTGCTTACTGGATGTTTTATCCTGTTAACTACCTCAATTATACTGTACAAACCAACTTTATTCTCAATAAGAAAAGCAGACTACAGTTAACATAAATCAAAGATAATTAAATAAATGAGCTTAAGGAAGATAAAAATCTGTCATTGTTTTAATGATGGTAATTTTAAAAGTTCTGTAGCCTGTACTGTGTTGAATGTTATATATATTTGTAATCCATCTAAAACCTTTCTTCAAGTTAGAGGAAAAAGCATTATGGTCTTCCAAGAACTTTTGTTTGCAGTTTGGAGACAGTACCTAAAAACCACTTCGTAAACAACCCCATCTCCCTTGCCTTAATGCCTTCCAATAGACAACTCAACGAACTCCAATAATAATTCCGTGAATGGACTCCAGTAACCATCCATTGTCATTCATTTTAACATGCCCCCAGGAAAGGTCTCACACATTCTGGATATGCTATTCCCTAGTGCCTTATTTGTAAACTTTCCACAGCATCACTTGGGATTTCAACTTGAATGCAGCAAATAGCTCATGCAAGATGCATTTTAAAATGCTTCTCCAAATGACTGTTACAGCAAAAGATGATTAAGAGTCACAGCACTGTGATTTTATTATTGCATCACATTCTGCCTTGCCTCCCTGCCCCATGGAGGTGTCCACAGCATTCCCCGGGAGTCTCCCAGCCAGGCACTGACCAAATACAGACCTGTTAGCTTCAGCAAAGCTGCTACATTACATGCCTTCAGATCACATAAATTCAGTTAAAAATTTTACAGGCAGCAGAGTATTTCTTGGGGTCACTGCTCTAATTAAAGATTTTTCCCATGTTACATGCCACACCATGATCACCACCAAACAGAATGCACGAATCACCCACAGGGGTGACACAGGCATCACTTTTGACCAGTGGGGACCAGAAACACCACAGGGGGGAAAGTGGGGGTCTATAGTGGGAGAGAGAAATCAGTAGCAACTACCATCTTCTCTTCTGCGAACAAAATGAAGTTCTATTAGAGGAACTGCATGATTGCCTTTATGCCCGTCTTAATAAGTGCATAGCCACCTTCTGCTGAGACACTGTGTATACCTAGCTGTAAACAGCTGACATTTTGCAGATAAGTGTCAGAATTAGGAAATGTTGGTGGACATTGCCAGAGTAGTTTAGATCTACATCTGGAACACTGAGGACAAGTACGAGTAGTGCTATTCTTAATGACACAACTGGACTAAAGCTGAAAGGATGTTCAGTGGTTGATGTGAATGAATGCAAAAGGAAAGTCCAAATCTGTTTGACACATATAATACGAACATGGAATGTAAGAAGTATGAGTCCAGGTCAGCACAAAAGTGTAAAAACAAGAAATGGAATGTTTAAAGTTAAGCATTGCAGTTCCAGGAGTGAGTGAACTAAAGTAGACCAGATTAGGACATTTTCAGTCACAGAATTAAAAAGTGTTTTACTCTGGAAATGACAAACTCAGAAGAGATGGAGTTGCTCAAATAGTGAGGCGAGATGTAGCACAAGCAGTCAGGGGATATAATACCAAGTCTGACTGAATAATACCAATCAGACCATGAAACCTATCAACATAACTATCATTCAACTTTATGCCCCAACTACAGATGCTGATGCGGAAGAAATTGAAAGGCTTTATGCAAGTGTCCAGAAAGAAATTGAATACGCACCTAACCAAGATGCTTTGATAATCAAGGTCCCTCCCCAAACCCCGCCCTCCCAGGCTCCGCCCCCAAATCTCCAGGAATTTCCCAACCTGAAGTTGTCAAACCTACAAGTAGCAAAACACTCAGCCCTTTCTAGCAAGTGACACCCACATTTCTCTTACTTCAAAATGGAGTCCCCCATCTAGTTCTTCCCAAATTGTTGATGGTATCAAGCATGCGAAGATGTCAGACAGCACAATATAAAGGAGAGAGGGAGGAAGTAAAGGATCGAGGACAAAAAGGAAAGAGCTGTACCTGGCTGTGAGGAAACTGAGTGGATCAGCCAAAGGGGTTCTGTCAGAGATTATATTCTTCTGGTAGCGGTGATAACAGTGCCTGTTTTTTCTGATACCATGGCAAAACCACCCCAAATTAGTGACACTGACCATTTCAAGGAAAAACACAAGATCCTCCCTTCTGAATAAGCAGTGCATTTATTTATTAAAGTTTTTTATTTTATTGAAAACATTTATTAGCTGCATGCCTTCCTTACAGAGCTCAAGGTAGGGCTGTTGATTCGGTTCGGGCCGAATTTCCCCCGATTCGGCTGTTTTTCGGTTTAGACTAACCGAACTCAAAAAAGGTGGGAAATGGGGGGAGCTGAATTTGCTGAATTCAGGGGTTCGGCAAATAAATTCAGCAGATTCGCCCCCACCGCGCCTTCACGGGGCTTCCATGAAGCTGCGGGGAGGGGGCCCTTTAAACAGGTCTGTTTAAAGGGCCCCTCGCGCAGAGAGCGCAGAGGGACTTGACAAGCTCCCGCCAGCCCTGCCGGGAGTCCCGGCCGGACTGGGGGGGGGTCTGGAAACCCTCTGCGCTGCCCGCGCAGACAGCGCAGAGGGGCTTGCCAGCCCCCCGCCAGCCCTTCCGGGAGTCCCAGCAGGGCTAGGGGGGGTCTGGAAATCCTCTGCGCTCTCTGCGCAGACAGCGCAGAGGGGCTTGCCAGCCCTGCCGGGAGTCCCGGGAAGGCTGGGGGAGTGTCTTTAAACCCTCTGTGCTGCCTGCGCAGACAGTGCAGAGGGGCTTGTTGGGGGGCCCTTTAAACAGATCTGCGCCTCCCAACTTGGAGGCGCAGATCTGTTTAAAGGGCCCCCCGCGCGCCTTCAGGGAATACCCCTGAAGGTGCCGGGGGGGCGAATTTTCCTCCGAACTCTGGATCTCCCCCCCCCCGAATTTCAGGGATCCGAAGTGGGGGAGTTCGGACTTCGGCATGGCCCGAATAAAAACGGGCCGAATTTTGCCGAAGCCGAACTATACCAAAAAAATTTTTTCAACAGCCCTAGCTCAAGGCAGTTTACAATATAGATAAAATATATATAATAGAATACATAAATCCAAAATTCACTCACAGTTTAGGCCTGCTAGTGACAATCAAATACAACTCTAAATAATTCCACCTTTCCAATTCTGCCTGAAATGGCAGGGGACAGAGGGCGCTTGTCTTTTTACAGCAGGTCTGTGTTGACATAGAGAGGTCATTTTCTCCTTTCCCCAATCCTCCTCCTATTCCAATGAACCATGGATCGTCTGGCTAGCTGGAGACCACTTTTCTCCCTCAGCCACCGGCAACCTGGTGACAGGAGAGTTTCTAAAGCAACAATTCTATGCAGCTCATGCAGCAGAAAGGAAGCCAGTGGCACGTCTGCCAAAGATGAGCATAAGGAGAGCTGAGGAGCTGGAATCGCTAGGCTTTTCCCTCCATTTTTGAAAGCCTGAAATCATAAAGAACTTTAGATGAGTTGGTTCTTGGGGGTTATCCGGGCTGTGTAACCGTGGTCTTGGTATTTTCTTTCCTGACGTTTCGCCAGCAGCTGTGGCAGGCATCTTCAGAGGAGTAACACTGAAGGACAGTGTCTCTAGATGAGATTTGAGGAAATTGGGGAGGGGATCGAGAGCTGTTTCATGACTGGTAGGTACCATCATCTTGCTAGTGACAGATAATTTCAGCTTTACATGTGTTGGACACTGCTTGTTTCTATGCACAAGGCATACTTTTAAGGACTCAACCTGTGTGGAGTGGAGGTATAAAAAAACCTACATATTTTATTGTTGTGAGTAGACCAGGTCTGCCCTCACCAGGAAAGAGCCAGCTGAAACACAAACTAAAAAACAAAGCCAACATAAGCAGGTGGGTTGAATGTGCCAGGTTTTTTTTTACTATCTTGGAAAGCCAAGTTAATATGTTGATTGTTCTGACATCAACTATATATCAAGAGCTTTGGTGCACTCTAGTGTTTCCTTTCCTTTTTGGCTGTCATTCGTTATCTGGTGAATTTTCCCCCAAAATGAACAAGAAACGCAGGACCAATAATAAAAGACTAGATATTCAGATTCTGTCGCACAAGGGTGTATCTATAATGCCAAGCCCCCTGCCAACAGAGTTTTATAGAACTCCCCCCACTCCACCCAACCCCACAAAAGGTTTTACAGTCTTTTGAAATTTCCAGTTGATTTTATTGTCAACCTTTGGCTTTCTTTTCCTGAAACTATTAATTAAATTGAGTTACATTTTTCAAACTTCATCGAACTCAATGGGCTTGGAAGGGTGTGACTTTAAGACTGCACTTTAAGAGTCCAGCTATGTGTGTCATCCTTCCAGTAGGAATAATTCACAAAAGTGCAGGAATTGTGTCATTTGACTTTGTTAAATTCTCCAGCAGCATTTTATGGGTACAAAACACATGTTCAAATTGGGGAGGAGGAACCACGCGTGTATGGGAACTGTGTGAAGGCTAGCAGAGGACAGCGAAAAACAAATGTAACATGACCAGTCCAGATACATGCACAGGAAAGGGGCAAGAATGCAGAATGGCTCTGAAGTCACTCTGGATTGATGCAACCTTGCACCTGTTTGGCCACTGTGTGAATAGACTGCTGGACTTGAAGGACCTTGGTCTGACCCAGTAGGCTTTTCTTATGTTCTTATGCATTCCTTGGACCTGACCTTGTGCCTTGTACACTGGGAAGATATGACAACAACAGTTTATCTCCACATTTTTCTTCCCAGTGCAAATTTAAGCCTTCTGCTCCTGCTGCACGATCTTTTCCCATGCCAGTTTCACATTACAAAACTTGGTCCTGCTTTTGGCTGCCCTGTCAGTATAGCACCATGTCAAAGTTTCTACTGCAGTTGTCCATAAATTGTGCAACCAAATTAAATTCAAACTGTGCTCTCCTGAAGCACTTGTTTACAATTCCATTGGGGGGGGGGAGAGAAGTTGAACTGAGCACTACAAAATACTTCAGGACCAGGAGCTGTCCACTGCAAACCAAGTTGACTAGCTACAGACAAACAAATAGCGCTTTCCTGACTAGTACTTGTCCTTGTAGCTATCGTGCTACTGCTCTGAAGCTCAGGCTCATTTTGGGTTCATATATTATGTTTTGTTCCTATCCAACAACATTTAGTGTACAAGAAAGAAACTGGGGGGGGGGGGATTGATTCATTGACAGAAATGGCATGAGTCAGTGCCATTCCCACCCACCACCCCAGTGCTATCCAGACCTGGATAGCCCCTGGTTTGCCCAATCTCATCCGATCTCAGAAGTTAAGCATGGTCAATATTTGGATGGGAGACCACCAAGGAATGACAGGGTTGTGACAAAGAGGCAGGCAATGGCAAACCCCCTCTGAACGTCTCTTGCCTTGAAAACCCTACAGGGTCGCCATAAGCCAGCTGTTACTTGATCGCACAAAAAACAACAACCCAGAGTTTGGTATGATTATAGCACAGCATTGTTTTCAACTAAACATTCATCACACCAATGCAAGTGCACAAGGCCTGGATCAGCCAGGAGACCAGCATGACTTCAGGGACATTGTGATGACACTTTGAAAAAAGAGTGATAGAAGGACTGAAGAACAAAAAGGCTGGAGTTAAGCACAGGGGCTGCTGTTCCAGCACACTGCAGACACAGCCGCCGAGAAGGTTGCAGCCAGCATTTGGGATGGGTGATTTTGGCAGCCTACCCTGAACACTGCTAACCCATTCCACTGTCCTGTGATGTCCACTTGAAAAGGTAAATGGATTCTCCCAATAGTGGCACATAAGCAACTGCATTCTATCATTCACTCCTACTGTTGCAGACTCATGACGTTTACAAGGCAGACTATGTTTACGGGGTGGTTTGCAAGACATGATGTGCCATCACCCCATGGGTCAGTGGGTCAGTACTTGCACAGGGGACTACCTTTGTTGCAGACTAAGCCCTTTTCGGGGAGACCCAACAGTTAGGACTAAGGACACCTGGATAAACCTGGGCCTGATTACCTGTATCTGTAGAAAGATTTTTTTCTACCCACGGCTCAGTGGTAGAGCATCTACTTGGCATGCAGAAGGTCTCAGGTTCAATCCCCGGCATCTCCAGTTGAAGGGACTAGGCAAGTAGGTAATATGAATGATACGGCAAACGGGGGTTCGTGGGGGGAGAGAGAGACCTGAGATCAATATTTCAAGAAAACAGTTTACTTGCAGCTGCTGACTCAGAGGCCCTAATGGGCAGAAATCTCTGAGCCCCGATCATACTGAGGAAGTGATATTTATCCAAATTCAAGATATGACAACCCATCAACATTCAGGGTAGTGCTGATAACACTCCAGACATAGAGGCGGCGCAGTACAGTTCAGCTCTATCCAGTTCTTGTTATGGTTTACTGTAACCCTCCATGACTCTTGCCCCACTTCCTTAGCACACAGACATACAGGGATATTCTGCCCAGCAACAAGCTATTCCCTGGCTGTCCTAATACATTTTACAGAAAGGAAAAGAGATTATTACAAATTGCTAAATCAGTGGATCTCCCATAGTCAGGGGAAGTCTACCTGCTGTCACATGAAGAACCTCTGCCTGAGACCCTGGAGAGCTACTGCCAGTCTGAGTAGACAATACGGACTTTGATGGACCAAGGGTCTGATTCAGTATAAGGCATGTGTTCATGAGAAATGCTCATTATGAACATATTATATGACAGGGGAAATGTGTAACTTTTTCTTTAAAATTTTTTAAAGGCTATTGGAATACAAAAGGAAAAGGGGGGAGGGAAGTTTGCAGGCATGACTGGAGGATGGACTGGAGTGTCCGTTCATTCCAGTCTGTGTTTCCCTTTTGTAGGGAAAAATATTCCATAACTTGGTAACATTGTTTTTAGCTTTATGTTGTTCTAGTGAAAAAAATGCAAGCCCAATTAGAAGGACTTGAGTCCTGGGCAGACATCCAGACCTCAATGCATCCCACCTCTGCAACAAGTATTTTGCTGGATGGTGATATGTGCTCCGGGTCACAAAGCAGAGAAAATCTATCAAGGCTCATCATGGAATTCTAGTTGAGGGCTATCCTTCACACTGCAGCCTTCAATGTAAGTTTTTGTGCTGATGTCCTCCCATTTCATTCCTCCGTTTCTGATCTCAACCTCCACCAACCCCCATCCCTGAATGTCTTTACACCATTTCTCAATGGATGTTTGTGTTATTTTATTGATACATCCAGAAATGAATTTGTTTTCCCTCCTACTGTTTCACTTTCCTCAACAGCTGATAATATTCTTCTCCCCCCAACCAGAACACAGCCTATGGATTATCAGGTTCTTCTTTTTCATTTCAAACTTAATCTTTTGCTAAATCTTGCTGCTGTCAGCGCCTTCTGATCTACCAAACTGCTGGACAATTTCCCCATTCTTTCCTACCTGTACTACTATTAAAGGTTCCTTCCTATTTTGTCCATCCTTCATCTCACATTTTATCCTTAGCCTCTGGTGTACAGTTCATCTTTTCAGTTTACTGCTTCAAACATGAGATATAGCGATTACAGTACTGGAATTATTCATTTAGAAAATTAAGAACCTAAGAAAAGCCTTCGTGGATCAGACCAAGGCCCATCAAGTCCAGCAGTCTGTTCACACAGTGGCCAACCAGCATGTATTGCATCTCTCCAGATTAGCTCACAACAATAAAACAACAATAAAAACAAGTCACATTAATAAAAAAAAATCCTACACAATTAAAAAAAAAAGCCACCTGGGGCAATGTGTGTGTAAAGTGCCTTCAAGTCGCAGCCGACTTATGGCGACCTTTTTTGGGGTTTTCATGGCAAGAGACTATCAGAGGTGGTTTGCCAGTGCCTTCCTCTGCACAGCAACTCTGGTATTCCTTGGTGGTCTCCCATCCAAATACTAACCAGGGCTGACCCTGCTTAGCTTCTGAGATCTGACGAGATCAGGCTAGCCTGGGCCATCCAGGTCAGGGCAACCTGGGGCAATACAGCACATAAAATGCACCCATCTATAAAATTATAATGATAAAATGGCCCCTAGGCTAGGAGCAAACCATAAAACATCTCAAAAGAGCCTGGGCAAAGAGAAATGTTTTGGCCTGGCACCTAAAAGAGAGTAAGGCAGGTATCAGGAGGGAGAGCATTCCAAAGGCAAGGTGCAACCACCACAAAAGTGATCTTTGGTCACTGCTTGCCTTACTTCTGCAGTGATCTTTGGTCACTGCTTGCCTTACTTCTGCAGGAAGGGGCACAGAAAACAGGGCTTGAGAAGTGGATCTCAATTGGCGAGGTGACAATATGGGAGGAGACTTGGGAGAGCTGAGTTCAAATCATGCAACTTGTTGAGTGGCCTTGGATCCAATCTGCTTTTGAAGGGTTGTTGTAGGAACAGAGCTGAGGAGAACCAGATAAATAACACTGAGCTCCTTAGAGGATGGGTGGAAAAAACAGTAATAATTCCAAGTGAGGAAGACAGACTTGCCCCAAGCCACACAAAATATTTAATGGCTGGGAAGAAACTGGGCCTGTATTTCAGTGCCAAGATAATTTTTATTTATTTGCTTTATTTACAGTCTGCATTCCTTGCTGAGGCTTAAGGCAGATTTTTAAATAATTTAGCAAAACTCTATAAACAATGCAAAAAGACTGGATCACAAAACTGGAAAATGCAGTAAAAACATATAATGAACAGTGCAACCCAACTCCCTTTCTAAAAGTGCCCTCCTGAACAACTCCATTTTACTCATTCTGAGGCATGATAGTAGTGGGGAGGGGGTACATTACAATAGACTAGGCCTCAAGGTTACTATGGCATGGATCCATGTAAGCAGATCAATTGTGTCAGAGTAGAGAGCCCTCTTCCAGGCTGAATGAAAGTGGAAGAAAGCATTATTCACAGCTGCAATTTATATGAGAGATTCATGATCTGGTCTCTTAAGTCTTTTCCTTATTGATGAATTGTGACATGTGGCAGGTGGAGCAATTTGGACTGAGGCCCATGGTTAATCCTTTCCCTGACTATTTCCACATTAGAAATTACCCCCAGAACTGCTATTAAGGATGATAGTGTGTGTGTGGGGGGGGGGGGGGCTCCAAGGGTAGATTTCTAACAGGTCCACAACCAGGAAATAAAGTATTAAAACCCCTCACCCCAGCACAGCAGATCCAATCCACCACCCCCCATGTTTGTTTGGTCCCAATAGTACATCCAAACCCAATGTTCTATCTATTGTACAACTGACCAAAGACGGAGTTTCTCTGGCAGCATGCTGAACGAAAGACTCGTGGAAAACATACCAGATAGCTGTATGAATTAAGTCATAGATTGGAAAACATACCAGGCAGCTGTATGAATAAAGTCATAGATATACAAAAATAATGTACTGCATATGGGGTGGAGGGAGTGTCCAGAAATAGCATTGCCAACCCCTTGTCCAAAGGTGGCACAGAGGCCTCTAGTGCTGAATAGCAAGGAGAGGGTCAGCTTCTTTTCTCAGTGCACTGGGAGTTATAGGGAGATTCGTCTGTTCCCTTATGCTGCCATCTTCTGCCAGCAGGTGAACACTTTTTTTTTCATTTCACGTTCCCTCCGTGATCCCTTCTTCTTGCCCAGTGATTCAATTGCAGTTTTTGTGTGTATTTTAGCTCTAGTTTTAATGACTTTAATGATGTATCAGGGGATTGCTTTTAAAGGTTTTGAAATTTTGCATGTGTGTGTGTTTTAATTTGTTGGCCACCTTGCTAACTCTTGTAGGGCAGGGTAGAAAATTTGTAAAATATTTTTTTTTAAATGGGTGAGGTGAATGAACACCTTTCAAGACTCAGAGTTGCCGGCAATTCAAAAGTCATCCCTTGAGATCAGCTATAGACAGTAAGGAGCAGGGTACTACTCAGGATTGATTTATATGTGATGCTGGTAGGCAAGAAGCACTTACCTGTGCCAAGCTGCATGCTCCCAGACCCTTGTTTAAGTTGCGCCACTATGCATGTAATCACTTCATGTGCAAAGTTAGTAAAATCACTGGCTATGGATCTTTGGCATGCTAACAGTACATGCGTAGCAGCTGAAGGCCCCATTGAAATGGGCATACACAATGTCACACATTTAAATCAAGCCTTAGTGAGGTCACCCAAGATCCCAGATCTTATTTCTCTACAGGGAATGTTCCTCATATCCAGTTCAGCTGTGGCAGACCAGGAGACACAACAAAATAGTGACATTCACCTTTTGGTCACTAGATGGCAGCATCTAGCAAGACTGGAGGCAAACCCCCCCCCCCCACACACACACACACATAAACACACACACATTTGCTAGGCTACTACAGCCTCCCTAACTATGCTGTTAGAAGTAAAGTATCACTAGTGTTTGGAATAACAGGAGTGGAAGAATGAGACCAACATCGATACATGGCTCTCAGAGGTGTCTACCATCAGTTTACAAGGAAACAGGAGAGTTGGCATTTTGGAATCTATTGATTCCAAGACTGTGACAATGGCATACAGGATAGAGGACCCTATGACTTCCCTTCCTTGTCCAAGTACAGTACTAGCGAGTCCTTCTTCATCAGGCCTCGATTTCAGAGGGCTTGCTATTAAAAACAAGGTGGGTGAGCACCTGGGACAGGACTTACTCTGGGACTAGGGTTGTGCAAAAAATAAATTAAAAAATCGGCCTTTTCGGGTATTGTCTATTTGGCTTAGGGGAGATCCCCAGGTTCTGGCGTTCAGTAAGCCCGAAACCTGAAAATTACTGAAACGGCTCATTTCAGGATTATTTTCGGTTCACGTTTATCAATATGCACAACCCTATCTGAGACTCTTAGGGTTACCAACCTCCAGGTGGTGGCTAGAGAGCTGCTATTACAACTGATCTCCAGCCGATAGAGATCAGTTCACCTGGAGAAAATGGCTGCTTTGGCAATTGGACTCTATGGCATTGAAGTCCCTCTTCTCTCCAAACCCCACCCTCCTCACTCTCCGCCCTCAAAATCTCCAAGTATTTCCCAGCCTGGACCTGGCAGGAACTCCTTTCCAACAGAACTATACCTAGAACTGAACCTATTAGCCATTTAGGCCTCAGGCAAAGGCACTTTGGTTCTCCCCAGCCTTTCACTAAGCTGCTCACTATTTTATATCTGCTGGTAGTCTGGCTAGTGTTTACTGCTGCTTTTCAACCGCAGTACTGCCCTGGTTTCTCTCTGCTCATTTTCCTGCTGTTTCCTGCTGGTTGAAAATTTAAGTATTGCCACCTTAATCTACTTTTTTTCTAATTCATGTATTTTTATTGCTTCATTAAAAAAAAATTTACTCTGTTTTTACTAAACTTTATCTTGTTCATTTTATTGTTCTAAATGGTTGTTGTAAGCCACTTTGTATTTTTTAAAATATGGAGTTCCAGCACATTTTAAATAATATATAAATAAGCAGTCATTCCTACTGTTGACCATTTTCCTTGACTAGTTTCTCCACCTGCTCAAACTTGAGTACTCAACTCATCACTAACAATCAGAACCTGTATTTCTCTTCCGCTACAGACCAATGCAGCTACCCTCTGAAACTGTTTCTTCCCCAAAGGTATCTGGCAGTGAAGCACTGCAAGTGTCTGAAGAAACCATTCTTATCTCAGTAGCCTCTCTTAGCGGATTCTCAAGTTTAGCACTGCTGAAGAAAACGAGCTACTGTGATGGCCTAGAACAGCTGCACAGAGAAAGATGTGTCCACTTTCTCATGTGTAGTCCATGCCTTGTGCTATGAAACCATTCAAATGCTGAGCCTTAGATCTAAATATACATGTTTGTCAAGGAGGTAAAAGCCCTGATCCTGCTTCACATCCCACTACTGCCTGTCATCCTGGCTCCTCACCACAGGCCACACCAGCAAAGCTAACCGTCTACTGCAAGCAGGCATTTCTGCAGTGCTCAGTGTTGTCATGGTAACCCAAACTAGACACTGTGATATTAAAGCATCTTTTGGGGGGAACAATATGTGGGGAAACTCTAAATCACTAGGATTCATGTTCCTACAGATACTTTAAAAGTCAGTTGAAGAGTCACCCCCCCCTCCCTCTTTATGTCTTAAGCCTTTGTGCTCCCCCCAAGGCTAAAGGAGAGAAAAAACATATATCAATCTAGGTTTCCTTGAGGATTCATTATAAATAGCCTGGCCCTCCTTTTCATGCATATGATGAGGTTGGAAGGCTGTTGCCTGGGCCTTAATAGAACAGTTAGCCTCCGAGCTGTTACTGTACTTTTTCTCTTCCTGCTGCTGCTGGCTACCCGGAGAGTTTTGAGCTGACTCTTTACAACAGGACACTCCTAAGGGCTTGCTTACTAAAATGGGGGCAATGCAGATGATGGCTGAATATTGAACTTAACATGCTTCTGTGTTCTTTTACCCTTAATCCAAGAGTTTGGTTAGGACAACAGCAACTGTCTTTCACAATTGGAGGGCCTTCCTACACGAGCAGGGTTTTTGTGCATTCAATAAATGCAGATTTGTTCCAAAGCTGGAATGTACACTCTGTACATCTTCCATCAAGGTTATGATATTCTGCAAGAGAAGCACAGTTTCCAAGTACCAGGACTGCAGTATTTTGTTCCTGGGGGAAACAATGGGATATTTTCCCTTCCTCCACTGTCCAAAAGTGCAACCATTGCTATTGTGATTGCAGTATAAATTCTGGTTGTGATTCATGGGCAACTGATGACACCGGCCACAATGCCTCTCCTGTATATGCCAAACTGGCAATGTCTGGTTTAGCTCTTCTGCTCTTCTGAGGCTTTTCACTCCTGCACTCCTGCTAGACATCAGTGCAACCATTTTTTAATGTTAGTGGGGACAAGACTAATCTACCCTCCCATCATCTGCCATATTGCTTTTGGGTTCTACTCCTTTTAATTCTTGGGATAACTCTTCATTCAGAGAGTGACTTGAAGGAATTCATTACACTAGGGTTGGATGAGCTTGTACCCCTCAGCAGCTAAAAAGAAGCCAGGTATTCCTGAACTGTACATAAAAACTTGGTCTTGGATCCTAATCCTCATTTCCACTTACTCAGAGACCTTTCCATTGCAGAGGCAGTCCCTCCACTGCAGGGTGTGTTCCTCCAGCACTAGCCACTTCTGCTCACACAAGATCCATGTCTTTCAGCAAGATGAATGGTACCTAGCACCTGAGGAATGCACCTGATACAACAGGACTGCCTCTGCAACAGACAAAAGAGGGATGCAAGCAGAAAGGAGGAATAAGATCCAAGACCGAGAATACCTGGATGCTCCAGTGTGAAATAAGATATGGGTTTAGACCCTCATAACTCAAGAAGGAGGGGCCTGGACCAGCTATGAAGGCATCTGCAAAACAAGCTGGGGGAGTTCTACAAGCAGCAGTGACAGGGATCTTACAACCAGCCAAAGTAACAGGTGTATTAGTTTTCATGATTTAATGCATAGCTCCTTCTGCAAGGCCTATTTGGCATCAAGGCCACAAACCATGCAGTATATTTTCCCAACTGATGGTACCAACAATTGCCTATCCATAGAGCACAGACAGTTGAGAACCTGTCAGTGTTGCACCAGATTTCTTACTTTATTTATTGGGGAAATCTATATGCTGCCTCTCCATAGAGCTGCTCAAGACAGTTCACAGAATAAAATAATACAACAAAATAATAAAATCACAACATAAAAATAAGACATAAAAGCCCAGCAGAAAACATGGCATAAACTAACATCCATCAGCTTAAACTGATGTCCACACGACAGTCTCAGGCTAGAAGCATACCATAAAGACAGCTAAAAAAGATGGAACTGCTTCAGTTAAAACCCTGGATGAAAAGGAACTTTAGCCTGGTGCCTAAAGGAGAGTAAGATCAGGCAAGCCTTGGCTGGGACAGCATTTCAAAAGTGAGGTGCCATCACTGAAAAAGTCCTGTCAGTGGTTGGCCCCTGCCTCACCTCTGCAGACTTGGGGACAGAGAGCAGGGCTGGACAGGAGGAGGCACTCCTTGACATACCCCCAACCCAAAACCATTAAAAGCCTTAGAGGTCTATTGCCTCACATACATGGAACCAAAGAAGAGGTTCACCGCTGAACTATTTGCTGGTGTGTTAAATGCAGATGATCAATCTAAACATAATCTAAACACTTCCCACGTAACCACGAGAAATGTTGTGTATAAGATTGCTAAATTTATGATGGTTGCACAGAAGCTGAGGAAAAAGTATGCTGAAATTGCCCAGGCATCCAATTCTTGCAGATAGAAATTACCTTCAGCTTGAATTGTATTACATTGTTTCAACATGTTCTCTATGATCCAGTAACAGATTTACTGGCCAAACTCTATACCCAACTTGACTGTTAAATAATTTCACTGCCATGACATCTCTTTAAGAAGCCATACACACAAAACAAAATATTAAAATGCTGAGCAAACTTCAGTGAGGATTAATTACCTCAGCAAAATGGATATTTCTCCTATGCTTGTTTTCCAGATGGAACACAGGCCAACCCAAGGTGGGTCACACGAACACAATGTTCTTGTTTGTTGTTCAGGGATTTTAAAGAAGATAGTCAAGGAGAGTGAGAATGAGGAATAAAGAGAATAGATGGATATAGGTCATCTGGAGACACACATGGGCCATGTTCCTATAGAAACAGGATACACATCATAATTCTTGCTAGATTGTAAATAATCAGCAATTATTTGCAATTTTTCTACAGCCATCATTGCCAACAAAGACAGGCGTAGCCAAACAGCAGGGTTGAATCCAAGCCCTGAAACAATTCAGTCAGACTAGTGTACCAAATTTTATTAAAGGTATAATAAAAAGCTAGTCCACAGCTTCACTTGTAAGAAAATGGTTTAAAGTTGTATCAAAGGGAGATACATCCCACTTTGGCATTTTGTACATAATGCCCTAATTAACCCAACAGTCAAGTTCATACTTCATGTGGAGTATTTCTCCTATGTATACCTAAGTAGTCACAAAAAGGTCCATATATACGGGGAAATGCACTTTTGGCCCATAACTCATTGTTTGGAGACCACAATGACTTAGTTCAAGTGCAACTGAGAACCATAGCTTGACACAACATAAACAAGCATGAGAGACTCTTGGGGGCTGTGCATTTCCTTCTCCTCTGCCTTCTTCTGAGCAGAGATTTTATCAGCAGAACCCCAGTTTCCTGTTACAGCCACAGGCAAACTATGGCTTGCTCCTGTTTCTGAACTGAAGCAGTGGCTCCTAAGAATATACAATTTGGCCATCTTTAACTTTTTAAAAACATGGCACGGAGCCTGTACTTGCAGCAATGAAAGTCATTCATCATGTTCATCGCTGAACAGTCTAAGAATAAATAATTGACAGTCCTAGAATGATTATTCTGATGGTCATCCTAGATCTAAGTAAATTGTTATCAGAGGATGTCAAGCAATTATGATCAGAGCTGCTGATGCTATAAATCAGCCCTGGGAATAAGATGAGCTGTCTCCAGGAATAATACAGTCATAACAAGAATTGGACTTCAGGGCATGGGAGCCTTTATCATTTCAAGTGTCACTCAGTACTGTTTGGCCAAACTTCCAGCCTGTCAAGAAGGATCACCAGTCAAGATAACTCTGATTAACACAATCCTTTCTTGCCTTGTAGAGGTTTTTCCAAAAGCTTACTACACAAGAGTAGAATCCAGAATGTGGCACATTATTTATTTCTAAAATCTATATGCTGCCTCTCCAGAGACCTGGCCAAGGAAGCTTACAGCTAGATAAGAATACAAAACCATTAAAACAAATGGAGGGCAGGAATGTTTGCATTAGTGTTTGACTCTCATGGCCCTTTCTTGCATGCCCAGGGTAGTGCTGATAGCCACTTTGGGGCCAGGAAGGAATTTTTCCTCCAGGCCAGATTGGCTAGGGATCCTGGAGGGGTTGGGGGTTTTTGCCATCTTCTGGCATCACTGGAGATGTGGGGGGGGGGGGAGGTAGTTGTGAATTTCCTGCATTGTGCAGGGGGTTGGACTAGATGACCCTGGTGGTCCCTTCCAACTTTATGATCAAAAACAAAACCATCCGAACACAACAATAAAAACATGCTAGTGCCATTAAAATAAGCCAGTACATAACTCATAACACATAATTCAATCTTCTCAGGGTTTCAGCTTTCTGGGTAGGCGGCTGTTTATTCTGAAACAAGGATCTAGCCCTAATGAGTGCAGAAGGAGGTTTGAGAAAATGTAAGCTGTGCAAAATGTGTTTCATTCAAATGAAGGTGGGATTCACAGACTTGGGTTCCCTGAACAACTACCTATTTGCATGTTTTGAATTCACTGCCCTCCCTGCTTGTACTAGCCACCAAATTCCAAACTGTATCCTGTTCTTTCCCTGTCCCATCATTTAAAAAAATCCTAATTTATTGTTTAGCTGAATTGACACATTCTTGTTGTGGCAATAGACCAGAGCTGCCCCAAGTGCCATTTCTGTACAACCCCCACCCACCCCACTTACTTAGGAGAACGCAGTCTCCTCCATTTTGCAGTAATTCAGACATTAATGTCAGAAGGAGGATATGAGGCAGCCACAAGACCCACACCCAGGTTCTCTTCGGCTAGCATTTTCAGGCGGTGGCAAAAACCGCTCCCGTCCCCTTTGCTGCAGCTCACTGTACTCTTTTGTCTTGTTGCCAAGGAACACCGACAAATACGGCCTCAAATTAGAACATCCCACCTATCTCTTTGATCAAGTGTGCATTTTCTGTTGGAGGTTTCAACTCATTGCAAAACAAACCATCTGCCTTCTCTCATTACCCTGACTTAGCTTTGACTGTTTACAGGACTTTCATGCCAAGAAAGGTGCTGCACTGGCAAATTTCTCCCCGGGCAGGTAGAGCAAGGGCAAAAGCAATGCAAAACGCTGAATGGTCCAAACTGTACTTTGTGAGAGGCAAAGAGGTCATGTTTGTTTGCCTGTACTGCCAAGGAAATGGCTCATTTGGAGAATGAGCCCTCTGCATTCTGGCTTGAACAACCTATCATGCAGGACGTTACGCCTACACATTACTACCAACTAACTGAGAACCAGAGCACTATTTGCACAGGACTGAACATGCAGCTGATGGCCTTCTCTCCATGAGCAATCCCCTCTCAGTGCCTTGGTTTGGAACTTAACAGTGCCCTCTCCAGCAGCACTGACGGTGCCTAGCTGAGACCACTACAGAGTATGGTGAGACCCCTGAGCTACACTCAAAGGTTTTCTGTGAGGTCAGGAAGGCATATTTTAATATCTGTTACTACAGAGTTTCTGCTGAACCACAAGAAAGGGTAGTGTGGTATATGTATGTGCCCCCTCCCCTTAAGTTTGGAGCCAGGCACATAGTATGCTCACTGCTTACAACAGTACAAAAGAGACATGCACAGAATATGATCTGTAGTTGCAGCAGATGAATTCAGGCTCGTTTTAGGTGATCAAGGGCTCATTTCTTCTTGGAGCACATCAGCAGGTACCCCTGAGCCTTCAGAATCGAACCTTGTTATAGAACTCTCATAACAATTTCTAGACTTGATAGAAATGGGACTTTGATCATCTTCTCTCTTGTTCTCGTTGTTACTCCAAATCAGCCCCCAAAGAGCTCACGGGAGCGTTCTGTCCCTTGTGAGAGATATGTTGGACTGAATGTTGTCAACTGGCCCAAGATCAGCCAGTGAGCTTCATGGCTAAGTTTCATGGTTTTCCCCGGTTCCACTTGGGCGGACTCTTCAGATGACGAGGAGTCCCTCTCAGGCCCTGATATCTCTGAGGCACAGGCCCCTCTGAGCGCTCCACAGGCAGATCCCATGACCCTGCCACAGCAACAAGTGGCAGACCCACCCACAGTGAGCCAAATAATGAGGAACCACCTGGAAAGCCCTGCACTCCATCACCAGGAACCAGTGCAGAAGTCCTGGCAAGGTCCCTCACCCACAGAAGTCCTCCAAATACCTCAGTATCAGAGATAAAGAAGGACCAGGGCAAAGACAGGACCCCCATGAAGAAAAACACATCAAGTAGTCTGCCTTTCTCCAGTCTCTGATAGGAACATGATGAGGTGTAGTAGCTCCTGACAGGACTTGGGACTTTAACCAGGTCATCAGAAAGTGCAGGGGCCCCAGCTTCTTATATAAGAAGCTTGGCAACTTACGCTGGTTCAACAGCTTCCCTAAGGCTTGTGTGACACCCCTTCACCAGTCACACAGAGTGCCTACCGCCCTCTCAACCTGTCTCTCTCAGGTTCAGGGTTGCAAGTAGGTCAGGCCATCTCCTCAACTCCTTTAACATCTCTAGAGAGCCATGACCCTTGCAACTCTCAAGTCCTCTCTCCCATTCACAGAGACATCAGCAGACAGGGTAGCCCAGCCCCCATTAATAACAGGCCCTCACTAACCCACTTTACTTTATTGGGGTTGGGGGCTCATACACTGTTCTATTCAAACGCTGCCACCATTTATTCATACCCAATGGCAAACCACCTCCAAAAGTCTCTTGCCTTGAAAACCCTACAAGGTCACCAAAAGTCAGCTGTGACTTGACAGCAAAACACACACACACACAAAATAGTTCACTGGCCTATATGTCTTTCTTTTCCTGAGTCACACAGCCCACAAACAAGAAGTTAACTATTTATGGTTTAAACATAACACTGAAGAAAGTAAGGTAGAGGTTACATTTCTTTCCCTTGAACTTTTTAACTCTTTCCCTATTCCAGCATTTGGGATCTTTTGTGAAAAATTGACTTTTCTTTCCATTTAGCTTTAAGGTGATCTTCGCCTCAGCTTCACTCAGTCAGACATACTCATTAGCTACCAACTCCCAACTGCTATTTTCCAACTGTCTCTCACTAACATTCCACCAGCTCTCCATTGATCACTCTTAGAGAGAGGCAGAACCTAACCTGCCCATCACAGTTTGCTGTTGTTGCCTTGGCTTCTGCCTGCTTGCTTCCACACCACTGCCCTAACTCTCCCCTGCCTGCCTACAGAAGACTGCTGCCTGTCAGCCGCAAAGCAGGACACTAAGCAGGAATCTGAATCCACTTCTGCCTTGTCCATGTTCAGTATTTTAGCTACTCCATCCCAGCTTTCAGAGCAAGAAGGGGTCAGGCCAAGAGTATGCATTGCACAACTAAAAAAAAAAAAAACAACAGAGCCCTTGAGAAAAAGCAAATAGACTTTCTTTCCCTAATTCCTGGGTTTCGGTGGCTTTATACCAGTGGTTCCCAAAGTGGGCAGTATCACCCCCTGGGGGGCGGTGGGATTACCTGGGGGGCACTAAGAGGCAAGGGGCAGCAGGGGGTGCTAGAGGTGGCCCCTTCAACTGTGTCATTTGATAGGGTAGGGGGCGCTGGAGTTGAGTTTGTGGAACCAAAGGGGGGCAGTGGCCCCAAAAATTTGGGAACCACTGCTTTATAAGCAAGAGGTTTCTGCTTTAATCTTAAACATCACTGGCAACAGGTGCGCAGAGATCTGGCTCTACCCTTTTAGAACTACTAGATGGACCAATGGACAACGTGGAGGGAAGGAGGAAGACAGCTTTCCTGTGTTCTTCAGCTTCACAATCCACCTCCAGTCTTGCTCTACACCTTATGGGTATGTGAAGCACAGGTGGGCCGGATTTCTGAATAAGTCCTCATATCCATGCGCTGCTAATCTCATAAGCAGAACCTCCTCAGCATGGTGTAGTGGTGAAGAGCGGTGGAGTCTGATCTGGAGAACCGGGTTTGATTCCCCACTCCTCCACATGAGCGGCGGAGGCTAATCTGGTGAACTGGATTTGTTTCCCCGCTCCTGCACACGAAGCCAGCTGGGTGACCTTGGGCTACTCACACTCTCTCAGCCCCACCTACCTCACAGGGCATCTGTCGTGGGGAAGGGAAGGTGATTGTAAGCCGGTCTGATTCTGCCTTAAGTCGGCGTATAAAAACCAACTCCTTCCTCTTCCTTCCATCCCCTGCCCCCCTCTGGATAAAGAGTCCCTTAGCCAGCCCAACCAGAGCAGAAAAGAGCAAGAGTCCAGTAGCACCTTAAAGACTAACAAAAATATGTTCTGGCAGGGTAGGAGCTTTCGTGAGCCACAGCTCACTTCTTCAGATACAGCTAGAATGTGAATCCATCTGTCTTTAAGTATAGGAGAGTGAATCCAGACAAGCGTTAGTATGTACATGTGAATAGCAGGCGTGATGGGATTAGGGGTGGTCTGCAGAAGAGTCTGTGACGTCCAGGAGAGAGACGGGTGTGGAGAAATCAGCATTGGCAAGGAGCCACGAATGCGAGGTCTTTCTTCAGCCCAGGGAAATGCATTGACTTTCGGTTGAATATCAACTGTAATTCAGCAGTTTCTCTTTCCAACCAGAGCAGGCAGAGATAGACTCAGAGCGAGGCATCTAAGGCGAGGAGGTACCTTTCGGGAAAGGAGGAGGAGGAGGAGGAGGAGGAGGGGGGGGAGTGGCACGTCTGCGTGGGAAGAGACGGCGCCAGCTCCCCCGGGGCCTGCAAAGAGTGGGCGGCGCGCGTCTGAAAGGGCTCCCCCGGCCAGCCTGGCAGGCCCCCGGGAGCAGGGCGGCTCCCTGGGGCCCGGGGGTGCGCCGGCGGGGCGCTTCCCTGGCGCGGCGGAGCTGCAGCCCGAGGCGAGGCGGCGGGGAGCCCGGCGGGCGGGCCGGCCAGCCAGCCAGCCAGGCAGCGCGCCTCCTTCCCCGGCTGCAGCATGCTGGGCAGGGTGCGCTCGGCCGTGGCGCAGCTGGTCGGGGGCCTGGGCGGAGGGGGGGGCGGCGGCGTCCCCCCGAGCGCCCAGCCCGCCGTGGCCTCGCCGCCGCCCCCTCCAGCGCCCGCCGGGCCCGGCGCCCCCCAGCCCTGCCGGGAGCCGCCCCGAGAGCGCTTCTCCAGACCCGCTTTCCTGCAGCTGACCGCCGAGGAGCTCCAGCGGGCCGACGACCACGCCGGCAGGGCCGTCCAGAGCCCCCGCGAGAACCGCCGCCGCCTGCCATGGAGGACCGGCTACGCCGAGTAGGCGAGAGGGGGCCTCGGGGAGGGGGGGGAGGAGGAGGGGGCGCTGGTCGTGGCGGGAGGGGGAGCGGGAGCGAGGCGGCCCTTGTGGACACGCCCCCCTCCCCGTTTCGGGCCCGCGGTCAAGAGCGCCTCTGAGCATGTGCAAGCTGCTTCGCCGCCTAACCATAATCCGTCTGGGGCTAGAGTTAATGCGCAGTGGGTCGCCGTGTTAGTCTGTCTGCAGCAGTAGGAAAGGGCAAGAGTCCAGGAGCACCTGAAAGACTAACCAGAATAGTTTCTGGCAGGGTAGGAGCTTTCGTGAGCCACAGCTCACTTCTTCAGATCTGTAGTAGTAGAAAAGGGCAAGAGTCCAGTAGCACCTTGTGTGTGTGTGTTAAGTGCCGACAAGTCGCTTCCGACTCATGGCGACCCTATGAATGAAAGTCCTCCAAAATGTCCTATCTTTGACAGCCTTGCTCAGATCTTGCAAATTGAAGGCTGTGGCTTCCTTTGTTGAGCACCTTAAAGACTCACAAAAATATTTTCTGGCAGGGTAGGAGCTTTCGTGAGCCACAGCTCACTTCTTCAGATAGAGTTAAGTGGTTTCACAATGGGGGGGGGGTGCTCCCGTTGAGACCGACTCCAGCCTCCCGGCTGGAAGATACGAGCTGGAAGATACGATGGAGGTGCGGGGGGGGGGGGGGAGAGAGAAGCAAGAGTTGGAGCAGATATTTGATGCTTCGTCTCCGGGCCGGTTGTGCGGCGAGAGGCTGGAAGCGGATCTCGCCCAGGCGAGCCGTGCGCGCATCCTCACGTGCGAGGGCTCTGCGTCCCTGTTACGCTCCGCCGCAAAGTGCCGCGCGCGTCTGTGGAGGTGAGGCGAGGGGGAGGAGCGCAGCCAATCAGCTCTGGCCAATCTTGCACTCCCTTTGCGCTGATTGACGAGGTTCGACAAGTACCGGAATCGATGGCCGAGGAGGGAAGGGGGAGAGAGGCGCCCTGACTCCCACCCTTGAAAGGAAGACTGAGAAGTTACCTGCATCAATTCACCCTGACCTTTTTTGCCAACTTGGAATTAGGCACGGCTGTACCACTAGTTAGGCGTGCCTAGGGTTGCAGCCTTTAGGTACAGATCTTGCCACTTGTCAAAATGTTGATGGAAATTGGTTCTTGTAGGTTATCCGGGCTGTGTAACTGTGGTCTTGGTATTTTACACAGCCTGGATAACCTACAAGAACCAATGAACTCTGACCGTGAAAGCCTTCGACAATATGTTGATGGAAAGTACTGCCAAGTGTGCGGACTTCCGTAGGGTTTTCAAGGCAAGAGAGGTTCAGAGGTGGTTTGCCATTGCCTGCCTCCATGGCACGAGCCTGGTATTCCTTGGAAGTCTCCCATCCAAATACTAGCATCCCTGCTTAGCTTCCAAGATATGACAAGATCAGACTAGCCTGGACCATTCAATGTAGCAAAATTAGTTTCTATAAAGCCCTTGACGGGGGCAGGGAGGACAAGAACAGGAATGTTGGGTTGGTGTAAGCAGTGATGCACGTTGTTGCCAACAGGACTGGAGAGAAAGGTCCTGTCCCTTTAATAGAGGCTTAATGGGATAGTATTTGCCAGGTGCCCATTTCCATGGCATGAAAGCTTCAGCTGTCCATCGCCACACACATTAAGCCCCTCTGTTAAAGGGACAGGGTGTTTTTCTCCAGACCTGTTGGCAACCCTAGTGACAAACACAATTCAGCTAATGATGTTTTAGAATCTTGGCAAAATGCTCTTGAAAAAGAGTTTGAACTCTGATCACATTAGGGATTTGCAATAAAGCTCTCTTTCTCTTAAATGTGTCAAAAAAAGTGAGCAGGCTTTGGGGCTTTGCTCATGTTTGTTTCAAGCTGTACAGTTTGACCCAGCCTCCCCCGCAACCTTTTGGTTCTAATGCTCCTTAAGCCAATTCAAGGAACACCTTTATAGTCAGCAGTAGCCATTAATAAAGAATATCCACGCTCCGGGATCCTTTTTCGTGTCATTCTAGTTGCAGTGTTTCAGCACAGAGATGGGCACCCTGTCCCTCTCTGGGATGAGTGGGTAGGAAAATCCATTGGGGGTTCAGCTGACCCAGTAAACTTATTAGCACTTCAGTAGGAAGTGTATAGCCACTGTGAATATTGCGAGCACAGCTTGCTTGCTGTGTTTGAGTTCAAATAAAAAAAATATGCTACTACTGCTGTTTTATGATAATTATAGCATTCCCACAGTGGTATTTTTGTTGCCCAAATCAGGTTTCATTGTTATTTTTGGTGGCACTCTGGCAGTCTTGAGACATCTGACATTGATCTTGAGCTTGCTTTATTTATTATATGAATATTCCACCTTCTGGGGATCTCCAGGAGGCACACACATTCTTCTCAGAGGGTCTCCCCCAGCTGGGCACCGACCAGACCCACACCTGCTTTGCTTCAGCAAAATTCCTGCATTCTGTGCCTTCAGACCCCTCTGGGGGGGAGGGCGGCTGGAGTCACGTGTCTTAAAAATGGGACAAGTGGAGGAGATTAGTGTGGTCCTTCCACACAGATGACCTGCACAAAAAAATTTTTAATGATGGTGACCATGGGGGAGGTGTAGCTCTCACCTGAATGATAAGTACTTGAAATTGACAGATTATGGAATTTTTCATTGGATGGATGATGTCTCTTACTCCCTGCAAAAGTAGCTTTCTAGCTACTGTAGTTGGGAGAAAAGATTGAAAATGTGACCCAGATGTACTTTTTGGATAGAATCCAGAAAATACAAAAATAGCCAACTACTTATAAAACCTACCCAATCCTGATATTTAAGTCAATGTTGTGTCCTATGTGGGAGAGAGCTTTTCTTGCCTCTCTTATTGTCATGCTAGCTAGAGTTGCTGTGTTTTATACTGGCAGGGTTCTTTAATGGCTTATTGACAGGGAGAAATTCAGCAGGGGAAACTTTCCCTGGCTTTCAGTGACTGGGGAAGCTGTCCCATAGGTGTTAAAGATAGGAACCTTACCAGAGAAAGGCAGAAATTGTAGTTTTTTAAAGGGGGGTGGGATAACTCTCTAGTTATCCAGCTGTACATTGCAAAATACTGGAGTGGATTGGAGCAGGTTCCCTTTTCCACTTTTGATCTATTCCTATTTCCATATCAATACAGAACTTTAGTTTCCAGAACATAGCACAATTTCATGCTTTAAAAGTGCTCTTATGACTATTGCTGCGTCTTGGCCATAACTTGCCTTTGTGGCAGGAAGCCCCTTTGGACTGAGAGGAGATTACTGAGGTTCAGCCCCAGGATATCATTGCATTTAGAACCAATATAACTATCTGGTCAGGGGAGGTATAATCTTTTCTTTTGGAAACTACCGGTATTGGGGGAGAAAATGCCTTATCCTTCACTCTTCACTGAACTCTTGGCTGTAATATACAACACATTCCCTCTTTTTTAAAAAAGTCCCATACCAGGGTAATCTACTTCATTACTGCTTTTGTAAAGGGACTGTTTTAATGACAGTTGCAACATAATTCGCTGTAGAATAATCTGTCTTCAGAGAGTGTGTAGGAGGCTTTGTGATGACTTGCTTGTCTACTGCAAAACGTTCAAGTGTGCACATACAGGATGCATACAGACATAACCTATTTGAAAAGCAGGGCAACTCTGGATCAAACAAACCATTTCCTTTCCAGGGTCAAGGCTGGGAAAAGCCAGTTCCAGTCATTTGCATCAGAAGCCACCTGTGTGCAGGAGATGACACAAACACACCCATCCCAGAGGAGTTTTGCGACTCCTCTTAATATTAATAGTGCTTTTTATGAAATAAAAAGTGGCTGAGAAACCATTTGAATAATGAAATGTCTGTCTGGCATTAGAAACAAATTGGAAGGGCTAATAGCCTACCTGAAACACTGGGGGGTTGGGTAAGGACAACTGAACCAGAGTTTGCTTTGCCACCATGTAAATCTGTCATTTAACGATGCAAATATGGGAGGTGGGGGGGAATCCACTGTGGTTTCTTTTTGAGCTTTATGGCTTTCTGCACCCATATCCATATAATCTTGTTCAGCATTAAGATCAAGCTTACCTTGAAAGACAAGGGGTGAAAAGAGAATAATTGTAATGACGATTCCAAGGTTGATAGCAGTAGGGCAACTACCATCAAGCATCCTTATCCTTCTTATGGCTGATACACACTTGTCATTTTTTAACTATAAAGGGAAATTAATATTTAAAAATAAATCACTTATGTCATGGTTATATATCAAAAATATATGGAAAAGAGTAAAAATAGTACATATTAGATACACAAGGGGGATCATAATTAAAAGAATTAAACTTCCTTAACATGTGACTTTCATGTGACTAGTTATATTCCGCCTTGTAGTTTCAGAGAGTAGCCTTGTTGGTCTGTAGAAGAACAATTAGATTTGAGTCCAGTAGAACCTTAGAGACCAACAAGGTTTTCAGGGTATAACCTTTTGAGAGTTAAAGCTCTCTTCATCAGATATGAGTAGGACTGGAGATCTGAGTCTTTATATTCCAGCCAGAATGTGGAAGGGGTATTGTAAAGAGTGCTTGTAAAGGATGCTAATCTGTCATGTATATTGTAATCAGCTTGATTAGAGCAGAGGGGAAATGCTTGGGAGCAGAAGATTAGCCCTGGGGGGGGGGGTGTCTATAGTTCTGAACTTGTGAATGAACTCAAAGTATTGTTGCTCTCTAAGATACTACTGGACTCAAATTTAACTATTCCATCTCTATGGACATTTGGCAAGCAGCACTGAATGTGGCAGTGCTGAAAGCACACCGATGCATATTTAGTTTGCAATCTTATATTCCCCCCCCCCTTAAATATGAATACGTCCTGTTGAACACACTGGCACCCTACTTTTGAGTCAACATGCATAGGGTCAGGTTGCATAACTTTTAATGAACACAAGAAAGGCCCTGCGTCCTGTCTCACACAGTGGCCGAACAGGTACACAACCAGTGGCCAATGTAACATTAAAAAACTTCTGAGTTTGTCTTATGAAATTTGTGATCTTTGTAAATGTTTTTAATATGAGATATAAAGCACATGAGAGACATTCTTAAATCAAGTGCACACTGCTAGTGTAAGCCTCATATTCACAATTCAGACCTAGCTCAAAAAAGCCAGATTTCAGCTTCATGAGTGAAAACATCTTTAGCATTCTACCACAAACCTGCCTAAAAAGCTTTTGTGTGGTTGCAAGCTGACTCAGACTATGGTGAAGCACTAAAATGAGTAAGCTTACAGCCTTCACATTCTATATGAGCAGACAATGAGAAGGTTGCCATAGATTGACACTACCTCCTCTGATGTTGATTTTCAATCAGCCATTATGCTGTGTGTGTTCTGTTGATATGTTGATGGTGAACTGATGTCAGGAATCTATATGTAACTCAGGGTGCAGGATCCGGGTCAAGATCAGGCCAAGGGTCAGAGGTCCAAGGATATGGGCTAGAGGTAAGGTTGCCAGCTCTGAGCTGGAAAATTTCTGGAACTTTGGGGATGGGTTTGGGGAGTGGAGTGGAGGGACCTCAGTGGGGTATAATGCCATAGAATACACTTGCCAAAGCAAAGTAAGATCTCCCACATTTCTAGACTCAGGAGGGCCAAATCTTTATTCATAGGGAGATATTGGCCAAGTTTTACTAGGGGAGGGGGCGCGTCTCAGTGGGAAAGCATCTACTTTGCATGCAGAAGGTCCCACATTCAATCTCCAGTTAAAAGGATCAGGTAGTAGTGGATGTGAAAGACCTCGACCTGAGACCCAGAAGAGCTGCTGTCAGTCAGAGTAGGCAGCACTGGCCTAGGTGGACCAACAGTATGACACATTTGGGTAATTCTTCCGTTACATTCAACACATCTACAAAAATCTTTTGTGTTGCTGCACTTTTTTGTAGGTTGTCTTAAGGGACTGCCTTTTTCTTTATCACATTCAACTGATGTACAGTTGAACATGTGATTTAAACCACATATTTATCCAGGTATTGGTCCCTCGTTTCATTTGTAAAGTGAATGCACATTGACTCTTTCTTACAAACAGACATAAGCGTGTATACACAGGAAGTATGTGCTTACAGTGTAACGTGAATAGGGCTAATATCAGGTAGCTTCCTGTGTTCATCTGTTAGATTTACTCTATGGCGTTAAAGTCCCTCCCCTCCCCAAACTCCGCCCTCCTCAGGCTCCGCCCCAAAAACCTCTCGCCAGTGGCGAAGAGGGGCCTGGCAACCCTACTTCTGTACATTCCCTTGAGCTTGATGGAGGAAAGGGATGATATAAATGTTTATCTTTGCCCATGCCCAGTCTATGCAATGTGGCTTCTGCAAGATGACATCCCACATGTGCTCTAGATTCGTTAAAAAGTTGGGTTGGTCCAGAGGTACATAGAAGGTTTTTCTAGCCTCTCAGCATGGATAGATGAAGCTGTTTTAAAAAAAAAACTCCTTGCTTCATTCCAATCACACTTCCTCAATGTCAAATCATTTTTGCTCTGCAGACAGAATTCTCTGCAACATAGTGTCCTTGTTCACAGCACACATCCTGTTTTGCATTTCTGCATCTTCCTCCCACAAACCTGCGTTTTGTAACAGATAGGACTTGACCACTCCCCCCCCCCCCCCGGTAGCCAGATGAATGAGAAATTGCTTAACTAGAATGACTAAGAATTTCTGTTGCCTTTTGCCCATTTAATTCGGCATTATGAGATGTATTAGCTGCCGATTATTAGGAACTCTCTTTCAGCAGAGTGTCTGTGGTAAAGTTTGCCTGAAAGGTTAAACCAGCTTATGAAGCAGTTTTTCTCTGTGGAGCAGAAAGAGAGCAAAGTGATGTCACTTGGGCTGGTAGTTCCTTAATATTTAAGGAAGCTGAAAGTGGCTTCAGAGAGACATTGCTCCCCATAATGTAAACCCAACGTGAACCATGGTACTCACTGACCCCTTACCTGGTGCCGGCCAAATGTTTTCAAAAAGTGGGAGGAGCCAGGCCCTTCACAGCTTCAGATAGGCCATTGGACATCTGGTTTACTTTATTCTCTCACTTTTTTCCAATGTATTTTTTAAAATTACCCCTCTTCTCCTCTGCACTTCTCTGGGTGTATGTATGGCTCCACCTCCCATAGCAATGGGGTTGCCAGGTCCCTCTTCACCACCGGTGGGAGGTTTCTGGGGTGGAGCCTGAGGAGGGCGGGGTTTGGGGAGGGACTTCAATGCCATAGAGTCCAATTGCCAAAGTGGCCATTTTCTCCAGGTGAACGGATCTCTTATCGGCTGGAGATCAGTTGTAATAGCGGGAGATCTCCAGCTGCTACCTGGAGGTTGGCAACCCTACACAGCAGCCATTTTGTAGTTGGGCCCACCACCCTGTATCAGAATTCAAAGGTAGCCAGAGGCTCAAAAAAGTTGGGGGCTCCAAAGTAAACACACCTTTATTTTGTTACTTCTGGTCAAATGGGCAATATATAAATAGCAAAAAAAAAGTAGGCAAAAATATGTACACACTGCGACAGGGCTGGTTTTTTAGCAGGGTAAAGCAGTCCATCCGAGACAGCAGATCTTGGCATGCACAAGCGTGTCGAGTTGCCTCTGAAGAACAATTGGCTTCGACTTTCTGAAGAAAATAATAGCCTGTCTCCAACCTCAGGTCCTTTGTATGAGGCATGAGGGGTAGGCAGGCAAAATGAAATCCGCTGATCAAATTGAACATTTGCCCTGAGCGAATTGTGTGCTTCTCTGAAAACTTCTTTCCTTCCCAGGGTGATAAATGCAGGCAAGAGCCAGCACAATGAAGATCAAGCCTGCTGTGAGGCAGTATTTGTGGAAAAGCGAAGAAGTCAGAGGAATAACCCAGCCTCCAAGGAAACATCTGGAGACCCAGAGGGGGTAAGCAGTATAATAATTGAACTTAGCCTCTTATAAAAGTTAACTCCTAGTCCTATGTTTACATCTTATTTCTACCCTGTTTTGAGAACAAGATAGCTTCAGTCCTCAGATACTGTTAAGGGCCAGTTCACGTATGACACTGCCTTCATCATATGTTTACTCTGGACCTTTCTTTATCATGCGTGAGCCAGACCATGTGTGATGCAACTGCCAATGTTTTGCAAACTTTTACGTTGACCATCAACACAGGAATCACTGCAGCTTTACTTTAAGTAAGATGTTCGAGGGGGAGGGGCTATGGGCCAGTGGCAGAACATCTGCTTGGCATGCAAAAGGTCCCTGGTTCAAGACCTAGCTTCTCCAGCTAAAAGAATTAGGAGGTAGGTGATGTGAAATACTTCTGCCTGAGATCCTGGAGAGCCACTGCCAGTTCTGAGTAGACAGTATGGACTGTGATGGGCCAATAGTCTGATTTACAGCCCATTCCTGACTTCCAAGGAAGAAAGTCCTCAGGAGGCCAGGAAGGGCTGCATTAGCATTGGGGGCCCCCTGCGCCGGTGCCTAGGCTACTTACGCCGCAGTGAGTGGCCCCAATGCCGGCAGGGAAGCCCGGATGCCAGTCTCCTGGTACTGCCACGGCAGCTCCACCCCGGGAAACCATCTGGGCCTTCCGCCAGTGTCTCACTGGCACAAAGCCCCACACCAGCATCCAAAAAAGCTGCTGAATGAGGTTTCTATTGGTTAGGGCCAGAGCATCACTACTTGTCTTCTGCATAACCAGCAGAAGTAGATTAAATTCAGCACAGCATAAAATTTTGTGTTGTATGCCACCTCACCCGAGACCTGTTCAGGTGGTTCACAAAGTCAAAAGAATATAATAATAAAACAATAGGAACCATTTGTACAAGAATGAGCGCCAATGTTGTATAGTGGTAAGTAGGTCAGACTACAATTGGGGGATCCCTGGTTCAAATCCTCACTTGGCTTGATGGGTGACCATGGGCCATGTTTTGAGGATACAATTGGGAGTAGGAATCCTATATATGATGGCCTGGACTGCTTAGTAGGGTGGGATAAAAATATAATTGTTAAACAGTAAATAGACCGGAGTCAGTTTGTTTTGGTACAGAATTTGGGATATTTTGGCACTCTATTTTGATTTTTTTGAGGGGCACAGGGTACACTGTGGGTTGGCTCAATGGTAGAGCATATGCTGTGCATGTAGAAGTCCCAGGTGTCAAGGAACCTTACAGCCAAGGTCCCATTTAGGGGCAAGCAGAGCAAGACAGAACCAAAAAGGCTGAGGTGTGAGTCCTCATACTCCAGGGTATCACTGCCACCAGCCTCTTTTACTACCCAGCCAGCCAGAGACCAAGGGTCAGTGTCTCTAGCCATCCTTGGGCTAAGGTCACCCTTGCAAGTTAGAATGCTTCCAAGGTGAGTTCCAAAAAAACAGTTATTCTGGTAGCTGTAGCCAATAAGGGCTAAAGTACAGGATTCAGGTTCAAGCCTTCCGGATTCAAGAATGCCACAAAATAGAAGTAAAGTGTTTTATTATAAAATTGTGCAGAAATATTCAACAAAAGAGCAGTGGGCAGTTAAAAGGATCAGGTAATAGGTATAATGAAAAACTGCTTGAGATCCTGGAGAGCCACTGCTGGTTACAGCAGACAATAGTAACCTTAGTAGACCAATGGTCTGACTACAAAGGAGAATTGCACATCGCAGTTGCCTCTTGCCTGTTATCTTTTTAATGAGGTTTTGTTCTTTCTTTTTTTGCTTTTAATATCTGTTTAGGGCAACCTTTTCATTAATTTTTTTCCCTCCCAGCAGGGCAACAAAGGCCTGTACTTTTACTACTGGGGCTTGTTCGATGGACATGCCGGAAGCGGGGCTGCAGTCATGGCATCTAAGCTGCTACACTTCCACATCCGTGATCAGCTCAGGGAAATAGTAGACATCCTCCAAGACCCCTCACCTCCTCCAATCTGCCTGCCAGATGCTTCCAGGACAGTTTTGGGAGAACCAAATAGGGCTCCCTTGGCAGAGGAAGATGTTGAGGTCCCCAACAATGCTTTGCCACGTTTCCATATGGAGAAGGCAGTTTCCCATGAGAGTTTGGTAGTGGGAGCCATTGAGAATGCATTCAAAGAGATGGTGAGTGAGCTATGAAAAAAAGGGGGGGAAGTTCTGAAGAAAGAGGGCTGATCCGGTGCTGTAGGATGGCAAAGATCCAAAAATCAGTTTCCTGATCTGACACAGATTCTGGATCAGTTTAAGCTGTAGTCCCCAACAGTCGAAACTCTGCTTAAATTGCATAGTTTTAAGAAACCTGTATCATTGGGATGGGAGTGAGAGTTGTGTGCTGGAATGTTGAATCGGAACTGGGAAGTTCCAGCTTCCAATCTCACCTGGCCATGAAACCCAAGGCTTTGGTTAAGTTATTCTCTGTCAATTTAACTTATATTACAAGGTTGAAATGTGATGAGGGTAGATTTGTAACCTGCCCTGAACCGTTTTGACATGTTGGACAGGGGATGAGAGAAATCTAAATAAATAACAAAACATTCTCACACTGGCTCACACATTCCTCACAGTTTCATGAAGGCAAACATGACTGGAGAGAGTCCTGGGATCAGGGATGTGTTCCAATCCTGCCTGGCTGTTCTCCGTCTGGAATATGCATTCACTTCCTTTTGCAGCCAAGATGCCGACATAGCAACCCCTGACTATTTTGGTCTGACTGGGTATTTGCTTACCTAGCTGCAAATTAGGAGACTGCTCGGGTTGGCTTTTCCTCTGCAGTTCAGCCCTGTACAATTTGAGGCCCCAATCTCTGCCTCCGCAAAGGGAATAAAGTTCTCCAAAGGCATATTCACTACAACCCTGTATCAGTTTTATAGTCGTTTAACTGTTACAATTTCCCCAAAACATTGCAGCAAGTGTAGTTTCCTGGAGGTAATTCACCTGCCCCTCTCATAGGGCAGACGAGGAGAGGGAACCATTATCAAATTAGTTTATGGTGTAAATATGCCCAAATCAAAACTTACATTTTGTTGTCTAGACATTTGCATTGAGCTCATTAGTAAATAAATAAATTTAATAAGGGACTTTCGGTATCTGAGCTGGTCCCAGCACACGTCCCTTGGGAGAACCCAAGAAAATCCAAGAAATGCTTTGAATTGGAGTGCTTTTAGCACACCAACCCGGTTCTAAATAGTGGACCGGGACGCAGGAATTCCTCTGCAGCCCGAAGAAAGCGGTGTGACTCCCACACTCTCCGAGGGAGCTTTTTCAAGCCCCCCGGAGGTGTGGATGTTTGTCCCGCTGGCATCGAGGGGAGAAAGCATCACTGCAAGCGTTTCTTTGGCTTTAGGCTCGGACCTCCATTACCTATAACCAACTTATGAACTGTTTAAAGAAGAAAAACCTCACCCTCTGATATCTAAGTGAGTAACAAGAATTCTTTTAATCTTACCGGGAAAGGAAAGCTGAATCGATTGACAGAATTAACTGGGAACTCCGCATTCTCCCCACCCTATCAAAGAAGAACTTTCTTATTTGGATAAGATATCAGATAAAACAGCAAGGACTTTATCAAATAGATCTGTGGGTAGACTAAACAACCAAATCTTTTGAAGGACGGGGCAATTACCAATCAGATTCCGTGACGTTTGAGGGGAAAGGAGAAATAAAACCCTCCTACCCCTTGGTCACGCTGCCTTTTCCAGGTCGGGAAGGTCCTCCAGCCATGTTTCAAGATTCATTTTGAAGTACCGGAAGATCTCTACCAGCACCATTGCATTGCAAGATATACCAGGGAGACGGGAAGGATTGAGGTCCGCAGGACCGGAAGTGATTCCCCTCAGAGTACCAACTAAAAAGTTCGACACTAAAAACTACTGAAAGGGGATGACGGAAGGTCCGCAGCTCTATAGTTTTTGATTGATCGACTTCCTACTTCCTGTCTGCTTGTCGACCTACAGCATCCAGAAAACTCGATGGTACTTCAAATTTTATAAGTTTTTTTTAAGCTGATTTGGAGAATTTGTTCTTAAATATCTAAGCGATTTTGCTCAGCATAAGATTTTAAACTACCCACACTCTGGAACAACATTTTTCAAGACCTGTCAAAATTGTTTAAATTTAAAGATTCTCGCAAGAAGTAAATATGGAAAAGAAAATCCAAGATATGTTTGCCATACAAAGTGAGACAACTGCAAAACAATATCAACAGCTGTCAAAACAACAAGAGCAGATGTCAAAACAGATGGAACAAATGACTGCCATGCTGAACATCTTTACCCAGTCAATCATTCAAAAAATGAATGAGGCAACAGAAGACCTTAAAGATGTCCCTCTAACTGACAAGAGAGATGAAGAACAGAAGAATTTTGCAGAGGAAATGGAGCTCTACAACAAGCAAATTGCAATAACCAAGCTGACAACAATGGATCTGAAAGTGAGTAACTTAGACCTCTGTCTCTTCATTCTGCCGGATGACCTTTTCAATACCTGCTTGGAGGACTTAATGAGTAGAGAAACTGGAGCTGTCAGGATCCTTTTCTTTGAATTTGGGATGGAAGATATTGCAACGTGGATATACTATGAAGATCATCTATCTGTGGAAGAGACTATACCAACAACCTCCAAGGACGCCCTTCGATGCTTACTGTTAATGGGGAAAAGAAGGAAATGTTGCAAATTCCGAGCTAAGGGACTAATTTAAAAGAGTTTAGTTTCTCTTGTGGAAAGGATTAAAAAGAATTGCTTAAAAGGATTGGCTTTAATGGAAATAGAACCATATGTGATATTGATTTACTACAACTATAATATGTCTTAAATGAGTTTAGGGAGAAATGGAGGACTTACAGAATAATTAATTTTTTATGGAAATGGGAGAAATGGAGGGCTTACAGAATAATTAATTTTTAATGGAAATGGAGGGAGGTGCAGGGGAAGTTAATATATCTTTGATTACATACAAATATCTTTAATAATGGTTCTTATCTGTTTTTATCTTTTACTGTTTATGTCAATTGTTAAACTATGTGTTTAATATTTTTGAAAAAATTTAATTCCTAATGGGACCATTTAAAGGATACTCTTTTATCTAATCCCTTATCTACACTTTTATCAATTTTATATTAGGTATTGATCTAATAATGTTAGATAGGACAAGAATATATTAATTAAAATAGTATTGGGATTAGTTCCGTTAGCAAAAGTTTATACAATTTATTTTTAGATGGGAGAGGGGGAAGTCAATTTGTGGTGTAATTTAGTAATATTATTTGACTCTTCAATATTATTATTATTTTTTAACATTGGATAGTGTTTTATATGTTGATATTTTAAATCAAGAAAATAAAAAAAATATTTTTTTAAATAAATTTAATACAGTCCAAGACCAATAAAAATAGAATCAATTTAATAATTCAAACTTCCAGTATATCAAATAACTTTTCAGAAAATAAACATTTTAAAATTATAAATTCACAGAATTATACATTATTTTTATAAAATTATAGCTAAAAAGCCTATACATGGCTTACCCAAGTTTACCTAGTCTTATAGGCTATCCATCCAAATTTGGTGACTTTGAAAGTGATCTCTTGATTCTTATCTGCTAGCGTAACAGAGAGAAGAGTCCTTCTATTTTTGCCGGGATGGCGGGAAATTATGGGGGTAATCAAAGTTTCTCTAATGTGACTAAGGAAAGCTCATTAGTAAGCATTCTGTCTGGTGTTCACTCTGACCTGTCAGAAGGTTCAAGCTACGCTTATTTAGCTAGAAGTTAGAGTAGAAGCTCACCTTCAGGGAAGGTGAAAAGATGCTTTCAGGTGGTGGAAAGGAATTTGTTAACTTTTTGTTCTTTTGAAAAGACTATTTTTTCAGGAGTAGTTGTGGTTTCACAGAAACAAGGGAGTAAAATTGCATAAAGGAGTTAATGTGTAGCTCTCAGCAAGATAAACTGCAGCTGTTGTATTGTTGCTCTTTACTGTAGGACAGTTGTCAAAGATCTACCAGCCATTTTCAGGCATTACGTTTGGCAACGCGTACAGGGAGAATGCCTTAAACACGATTCTCCTGATTCATGTTGATTGCCATTTTGTCTGAGAGGAGCAACATGTGTATTTTCAGTCTTGGTAAAAATATTCTGAAGCTGGAGTATACATGCATTGCTCCTTCCAGACAAAATGGTAATCGTGCATATCAGGAGGAACACATGAGGTGCGTTCTGTATTCAAAGTCAAAAGTAGCACCTGGAAAGGGCTAGTGTTACATATTATTAGCTTCCCTGCATGAGTCTTGATTGTGTGTGTGTGTAAAGTGCCATTAAGTCGCAGCCGACTTATGGCGACCCCTTTTGGGGTTTTCATGGCAAGAGACTAACAGAGGTGGTTTGCCAGTGCCTTCCTCTGCACAGCAACCCTGGTATTCCTTGGTGGTCTCCCATCCAGATACTAACCAGGGCTGACCCTGCCTAGCTTCTGAGATCCGATGAGATCAGGCTAGCCTGGGCCATCCAGGTCAGGGCATGAGTCTTGATTAACTGAAAGAATTTTCCATAGTAGCAGACCTGTGATAGCAGCTTCACACAAGTAAATGAGGAGGGTAGTATCGTGTGTCATGCAGAAAACAGACCCACACATTATCTGACAGTGTGAATCCACTGTGTGACAACAAGGAGGATGAAACAGTGAGAGCTGTAAGATATTTCAGAACTCCTTTCAGAACTCTCTGACATAAGGTAACTGTGGTGTTACTTTTGTGGCACCTCAGTGAAAACATTTTTAGCCTCTTGAATATCCTTAGGTCTCTGCCATAATCCTTTCCACCTTGCTGTCACAGTTACTTCAATGCATATCTGTGCAGATATTATCTGTACTGTGTTTTCTTTTCCCAGCCCTTCAGTGGGGAAGCGATAGGCGTTCTGAGCTTTGTCTTCCTTCCGTCTTGTCTTTTTCCTCAGCTCAGAGGCAAGTCTGGTGCATTATGGGATTGATGTGTGGGCAGCTGAAACACCATATCATCATATGATTCAAAAGCGATTCACATAAACAGATGATATCCCTGGAACACCGCATGGTGCTTTGCAAGACTGTAGTGCAAATTAAAGCCACGCAAACTCCCTCTGCTAGACAAGGGAGCCACTTTTCAAAATAGATTGGGCGGTTCTGCAGCTGAAAGACATGCCCTGCCAGGAGGAGAGAGAGAAACTGAAGGCGGGTTTAATTGTTTGGAATTTTTTGCCTTTGAAAGCAGATTTGTTGAGAGATGAGGTGATACCAGCTATCTGTAAAATAAGGAATGCTGAGAATAGTGCCATTTCTCCCCATGCCCTCGAGCAGGTACAAATGGATTCAAAGTAGAAACTGAGGGGAGCTCCCATGGGAAAAAAATTTTTTTTGTCAAAGGCTATGAATGTGGAAATCCATGAGCTGATTCCAAATGTTAAATAAAATCCAAAAAGAAAATTTACAAGCCCAATTAGAAGAGCTAAGCTGTCTGATTTGGAAGTGAATGTAGACCTTTTGCTTCTAAGGTGAAGCCAGGTCTATCATAGGAATTTACATGAGATGGTGGGAGTGAGCATCTTCTGCATACTCCCCCCCCCCATTTTATTTGGAACACATTTGGTTTCCAAATTGGTAGGACTGTTTCTTATACAAAAATTTGTACATGAGTACAAATGCTGGATTATAAAATACATGTGTGTCATGGCGGTGGTAATAATAGTTGTGTTGCATTCATGCGTGCATATAGGTGGGTATTCTATCCACAGTTTCCCCTTTAAAACGCATGTGTATAGAGACTGGGAAACCTGTGTGTGTCTGTCGAAGTGAAGTGCTGCTAGGGTACCTTTATCTGAATCCCAAACTACTTGTTACATGCAAATAAATGTCCTTCCTTCCTTCCTTCAATGGCTGTCGTAATTGGCCAATGGCCTGAGGCCAAAGGAGATGAGACTGGTATCTAGGGTTTCCAGGTCCCTCTTTGCCACTGGTGGGAGGTTTTTGGGGTGCAGCCTGAGGAGGGTGGGGTTTGGGGAGGGAGTCCAATTGCCAAAGCAGCCATTTTCTCCAGGTGAACGGCTCTCTATCGGCTGGAGATCAGTTGTAATAGCATGAAATCTCCAGCTAGCACCTGGAGGTTGGCAACCCTTCTGGTGTCCCTGAGTTCATCCTGGTGATGCATCACCATTTTCAAGAGTGAGTTAACAGCTGGGAACTCCTTTAAAGTGCGCTACAGAGGGCCAATTCTGGTTGGGATTGGCATGGGAGGGGGGATCCTGCCTACTGTTTTACAACCTGAAATAGTTGCGGGGGGGGGGGAGCAGGGGTTATACTGGGAAATAACACCCCCTGGTGGCATTCTGGAAAAATGTTGGTTGGGTAAATGGGGTGGGGGGAAGGCAAGATCCCTCCTCCCCCACACACATAATGGTGATCCAGACCAGAATTGGGCACCCATAGCACAGTTTAAAGGAATTCCTGAATGGGGACTCTTCAAAAGGGCAGGACAACCCCAGGGTGAACTTGGGGACGCCCTCTCATCTAGTCTGGCCCTCAGGTGTGGTCTTCCCATGTAGCAGAATGAGGCAACATAATCTTGATGTAAGAATGGGCCATAGCACTTCAGACTGTAAGTGGGGAGAGTCACATTTTTACATGCTTTCCCATCCAAAAATTCCCGGCACATTAAAACAAATCAGCACACCAGGGAAAAATTTTTTTTTACATCCTAGTGTTTGGCTTTTTTTCCGGTTACAGGAGAGATTAATGTACTCTAGGTGGCTCCTTTGAGGTGCTCCCTGTGGTTGCTGCAAAAGTCCTACCAGCTCATTTGACTCCATGACCTGGTTTGGTCACTTTCCTGCCTCCTTCCTCCCGTGAGCTTATTTTTCTCTCTCTTCAGGACAATCAGATCGAGCAAGAGCGGGTGACCCGGCATGTATCTGGAGGCTGCTGTGCTCTGGCTGTGGTTTACCTCCTGGGAAAGTTCTACGTGGCCAATGCAGGTGATAGTAGGTAGGAGACATAAAAAGGATTTTTTTTTGGGGGGGGGTTGCTTCCTGAATCATGGCAGCCAAGTAGGGTTGCCAACCTCCAGGTAGTTAGCATGGGAAAGTGGTACACAAATGCATATAACAGGTTGCAAAAAACACGTCTATAATGAGTAATGAAGATGGAAAGAACAAAACAAGTGTACAACATGATTTATACCTACTATTGGATATCCTGCTGAACTGATTAATTTTGAAACTCAGAAGAGGACTTTTTGCCTCCAGATACACACCAATAGACTGTTTCCTGCTTACTTGTACATTTATATATAACCAATCACTTAGTTGCTAAGCTTTCATGTTGTATACTTGTTTTGTTCTTTCCATCTTCATTACTCATTATAGACGTGTTTTTTGCAACCTGTTTATGTGCATTTGTGTACCACTTTCCCGTGCTAATTTCCAAACCTATTTGGTATAGGCACGGAGGTGCCTTTGTTTTTGTTTTGCTCAACCTCCAGGTAGTAGCTGGAGATCTCCTGCTATTACAACTGATCTCCAGCCAATAGAGATTGGTTCACCTGGAGAAAATGGCCACTTTGGCAATTGGCCTCTATGGCATTGATGTCCCTCCCCAAACCCCACCCTCCTCAGGCTCTACCCCAAAAACCACCCACTGGTGGTGAAGAGGACTTTGCATCCCTACAAACAGGGCACATAGGGGGATTGGTCAGCAGGCTTGCCTTCTGTTGCCAGTTTAATGGTACAGGGAAGAGCAACTTGCTCTTCTCAGCTTGCTCTTCCAGTAAAATGCACTGAATATGACATCTCCCCCTCCTTAAAACTTTAAGATTATTTAATTAAATTAGCCTGCTTTATAAGAAACTGTAATGGTTACATACCAGGTTATTTTCTTAGTTTCAGCTGCAAGAAACCATGTGGCTAGTAAAACACATTCCCCAGTCAGAAAGATATTACGGCTGTGCCAAGTTTACGGCTGTACCAGTCAACAGTGGCTATAGCTTGATCTTAGCAGGACACACCTCCCTGGCAACTGCTAACAACCTGTGGCTACTTGGTTGTGAATGTTCTCGCTGTAGTGGGTGCCCATACTCAAGAGGGCATAGTCAGGCAAACCAGGCTAAAATGAGCAAACGTATTGCCTTTAAGCAGCAGGTGGAGATAACAGGGGTGGGATCATGGCTCGGTGGTAGAGTGCAAGTGTTCTGGTATGTCCAAGAGTCATTCTTCAATCTTGAGTTAAAGGATCTCAAGTAGCAAGTATTGAAAGACCTTTCCCTGCTTGAAGAACCTGGAGGTCATACTGTGGATATCATACTGACCTAGATGGACCAGAGGAGAGAAGGCAGCTTCCTGTGTTCATATATATGTCTAAATTTTTAAACCAGTATCAGTAAAATCTGATAATACCACAGGTAGACGCACTGAACCTGCCCTAGTAGGCACATGTCTATATAAGAAGGGTGGGAACAGGAAATTTGTGGTAAATGAGGTTTTAGGGAGTAAGCTGCTCATCTTCTCAGTGACTGAATATGTACATTGTTCACTTTTATGATACTGTAATTGATTCATTTTAATCTGTACTTCATTGTTTTTGACTGTTGATGATATGCTGTTTTGAAAAAATTTCTGGCAGAAAGGCAACATACAGCATAAATAAAATAAAAGTCTCTCCTGTAAAATGGCATAAGGGAGAATCTTACATTGAATAAACTAAGACTGAAGAGACCCAGACTCAAATCCCCAATCAGTCATGAAGATCCCTAGGTGACTCTGTCGCAGTCACTCTCAGCTCAGTCCTCCTCACAGGTGTGTTGTGAAGATGAAGTAGAGAAGGAAAGCCATAGATACTAGCTGAGCTCTTGGGAGAATGGTGGGATGCAAATATGATAGACTCCTCCCATCCCTCCAGCATCCAAAGGCATCAAGAGAGTGCTATGGCTCATCTTCCAACTTACCATTGCTTTGAGGGACTCTCCTGTCAGAAATGGGGAGAGGGGAACTCATGAAGCTTCAGACCACACAATATACCCAATATGCTCCAGGTCATGCTTTCATGACCAGACTCACACTCAGATGTAAGCTAGAGTAAGGGAAGAACTACATGATATCTGTAACAGGTTTGGGTCCAGTAGCACCTTAGAGACCAACAGGATTTTCAAGGTAAAAGTTTTTGAGAGTCAAAGCTCCCTTCATCCTACTTATGTCTTACAAAGAGAGCTTTGACCCTCATAAGTTATACCCAGAAGAAGAGGGGCTGTAGCTCAGTGGTAGAGCATGTGCTTGGCATGCAGAAGGTCTCTGAATCAATCCCCGGCATCTCCAGTTAAAGGGACTAGGCAAGTAGGTGATGTGAAAGACCTCTGCCTGAGACCCTGGAAAGCTGCTGTCAGTCTGAGTAGACAATACAGACTTTGATAGACCAAGGGTCCATTCAGTATAGGGCAGCTACATGTGTTCATGTGTTCATCTTGTTGGTCTCTAAGATGCTACTGGACTCGAATCTAACTGTTCTACTACAGACCCACATGGCTACCCTCTGAAACTATGATAAATGTAAGTTTGGGATTCTTTCTTTCCTGAAGTTTTCTTTTTAACCCAGTGCAATTTAAGGGGAGAGACCAGTGCAGGGGAACCAGAGAGAATTATATGGAAATCAGCCCCCACCTACGTGTCATTGCCACCCTTCTCTGTGTATTTTCTGAGTCCTTTGCTGTCTCCTTCCAAGCCTGAGCTGTGTTTTGCCGCTTAGCAAGCGTTATTGCAGCCCCCTGTCATCTGCCGTGCCAATGCCATCCTGGTGCATTCGTATGTTTTTAGAAATCATTGTTGTCAAGTCATGAACGCTGTTGTCAGCTGTTGTAGAAAATCTGATTACAGAGCAAGTCTTAAGGAACATCCTTGATAGCAACTGTGTTCTGAAGAGGATGTTCTGAAGGTCATAGACAACTCAGAGATACATAAAGGGATCAGTCGTCCAAGTGTAAAATTTCTGAGGGTAGCCACATTATAGACTCTTACCAACTGCTGTTGTAACTTCCCTAAGAGAATCCAGGGAAGTTTAATTTGATGCGGATTTTCTGTTAGAGAGCTGCACAGAACTATACTTCCCAGTGTTCTTTGGGGAGAGGATTTTTTTTTTGGGGGGGGGGTGAAAAAAACAGTTTCTGTGGAAACATTCCACTGGATCCCACCCAGTAGGTGGACATTACAGAAAGATGGGGAGAATTCAGTGTTACTCCTCAAGTCAGTTTAGTGAGCTGAAATTTCAGGAGTGGGCAGCTCTCAGCAGAAGAATATGGCAGGTCCTCTCTCTTGTGCACACTGTTCCAGAGAGATCCAACATTTTCAAGCCATGGTAGTCCATTTTCTGAGGAATACTGTTGGGATTCTGATGATAGCCCTGCTCACTTTGGTCAAAGGCAACTGCCAGTTTTAAGTGTGAAGTAGCATAGGAGTTCAGTTGAACATTGTATTTTCAGGTGATCGTAATAACCTTGTTTGATGTTTCATTGCAAGAACACATCTCTCAGTGGTCAGCAGTGAACAGGGGCCATTGACTGGAGTGTCAAGTCAAGTTTTATTCATGTTGTGGTCACAGACCTTAACAACCCAGCTACTCCCCAAAAATTCAACCCGCAGCATATGACTGGAGTGTAGATTGTGCATATTCCCACTCTGTGCATTGGCAAAGACCCTTTTGCAGTCTTCTTTTTGATGGTGACTCATAATATCAACCATACTTCTCTTTTCATGGTCCCAATCCATTCTTCTCTGTTTTGTAACCAGTTTTTCCTCTTCTACTCTGCTTCTGTATATCATTTGTCTGAAACAGGGTGTGTTTCCTGATCTCCCACCTTTCATCTGAAATGATTAACAGAGATAAATGCAAGATTCATGGAGGGTTAGCTCAGCAGCTACAGTAGAAAATCAGGGCTACTAATAGTTTGTTAATGGAAATAGTTCTTCCTCATAAAATGTTCATAAGTTGGAGTGGTCTTTCTCTTCTTGAATTTATCCAGCCATTATCTGCCATATTCACCCTGGTGTGACACTACTCTTGAAAGGTATATGGATGGCCTGTAATAGAAATAGGCTGCCAAGAGTTTGCCTGCTCTTGTGGTACAGCCAGTGGGTGTAGTGGTTAGAGTGGTGGACTGGGATCTAAAGGGGGTGAGGCTGGGTTCAAATTCCTGCTGTGCCATGGAAGCTCACTGGGTGATCTTGGGCAAGTTATACACTCTTAGCTTCTCCTACCTCACAGGGACGTTGGGAGGATAAATTGGAGGAGAGAAGAACAATGCTGTAAGCTGTGTTGGGTCTTCATTGGAGAGAAAAGTGGGGTATTTTTTAAAAAAAATCAGTGGGGATTCTGAAAGTGGAGAAAGTATCCTTGGCTCCAGGCCTGGAAGCATCCCTCCCTCACATACTTTGCACACACCACCCCTGCACAGACAGGGAATAGTGCTGGAATGAGATGTGACAAATTCGGGCTCACATCTTGGCTCATTCATAAACTTCATTGAATGGCCCTGTGCAAGCTCTTGCCAGCGTGGTGCAGTGGTTAAGAGCGGTGGACTCTGATCTGGAGAACCGGATTTGATTCCCCACTCCTCCACATGAGTGGCGGAGGCTAATCTGGTGAACCGGGTTGGTTTCCCCACTCCTACCCATGAGGCCAGCTAGGTGACCTTGGGCTAGTCACACTCTCTCAGCCCCACCTACCTCACAGGGTGTCTGTAGTGGGGAGGGTAAGGGAAGGTGATTGTAAGCCAGTTTGGTTCTTCCTTAAATGGTACAGAAAGTCGGCATATAAAAACCAACTCTTCTTCTTCTTCCTGACTTAATGTACCTTTCAGGATACCTTTTGAGCCAAAAACAAGGATTGAGCCTAATCCTTGACATAGCGCAGAAAAAAATTCTAAATAAAAGAAATAAAATATGGCACAGGTAGATAAAATATTTTCCTAGATACTATTTTGCTGGGAAAAGAGAAGAAAAGGCTAGAAAGGAAGATTGTGCTTGACAATTCAGTTGATATCTATGTGCTCAGGAGTGTAAAATACTACGTAACCGGTCCCCTGCCATTATCCCCTCCCATAAATGATAAATGTCTGTCCCAGTAGGAAGAGGCTCAGTGGAGGAAAGAGCCTTAGAGCTGCTTCATATGTAGCCTTACACTGTGTGCATCATTCCAGGTATTTGTGCTGCGTACTGCACATGAGAATACATGTGCTTTTTTTCCTACAGAGAATTTACCTTTCTGCAGAGCAAACAGTCACATGCCAAGTGATCTTTGGCTAACACTGAGTTCTCCTTTACCCTATTACTTAACTGCTGCTTGCCCTTTCTATTCTGTCTCTTTCTCTCTCTGTGTCTCTCGATCTCTCTCCCTCCCTCTAATGTCATCATTCCATGTTTCATTGCAGGGCCATTGTCATCCGTAATGGGGAAATCATTCCAATGTCCAGGGAGTTTACTCCAGAGACAGAGAGGCAAAGGCTGCAGTTTTTAGTAAGAAAGAACTTTCTTCCTATATGATTTATTTTAATACACTACATCCGCTGCCTAACACTGCCACGCTGCCCACGAATATACTTTTGAGCAGGTTTGTCAGACATCAGGCCCGCGGGCCGGATCCGGCTCCTTGAAAGCTTTTATCCGGCCAGCGAGCCAGTTGAGGCAGACGCCTCCTCCACTCTCGATCTGGGCTGGTGAGGCATGGCTCGGCCCCCACCAAGTGACATTTATGTCATATCCGGCCCTCGTAACAAATCAGTTTGACACCCCTGGGTGAATAGTTTTTTCCCACCTAGATTTGTAAATAATATATGTGAAAATGTATCAGTTACCCATACCCTGTAAGCTAGAGTAAGGGCAGAACTACATGATCTTTGTAACAGGTTTGGGTCCAGTCACACCTTAGAGACCCAACAAGATTTTCAGGGTATACGTTTTCGAGAGTCAGAACTCCCTTCATCCTGCTTGTGTCTTACAAAGAGAGCTCTGACTCTCAAAAGCTTATACCCTGAAGATCTCATTGGTCTCTATGATGCTACTGGACTCAAATCCAGCTGTTCCACTGGAGGCCAGCATGGCTACCCTCTGAAACTATGATAAATGTAAGTTTGTGATTCTTTTTCTCCTGAAGTTTTCTTTTTAACCCAGTGCAATTTAAGGGGAGAGACCAGCTCAGGGGAAACAGAGACTATTTACTGTTTCCTCTCGGACCATTTTACTGCCCAAAATTGGCTCCCAGAAAGTGCTTTCCTCATATACAATGCAGAAAATTTGTGGGAATGAATATTCTTGCCCCCAACTTGAATAACAGTAATGTTGGGTGGTGATGTTTGCAGGTAAAACCGCAAGGGCAAGAATTCAGTAACCTCTGTCATGCTGCTCCCGTCTCGTATTTTAAATCACAACCCCCCCTTTCATGGTATTCTATTGTATTTAAAGAAGTCAGGAAAAAATAATTACAGAAAACACATAATGTGCTATCCCACTCTAAGGTTCATCTCTAGGTTCTCTTGTTGAAGGTACAATACTGAGAGAATCTCTACACCTTAGGCACAAAGGCGGTATATTAAAACCCTGCCAAACATGGAGAAAGAAGTTTTGAACGATTTGGAGCAAGGAAGCAGCAGGAGAGGAAAAGTGCTCAAATCTTTTCCTGACCTGCCATTTTTCTCCTGCAACTCTGCACTACAGCGTGGCTAGAAAAAAATGCCTGGTGGTGTTGAATACTGTGGGGGTCACTGCACACTGTGCGGGCATGACACGGAGCAGGGTGGGTGGCGGCGGTGGCAGAGGAGCAGCATGGGGACAGGGGATTTGTGAACACATAAACACATGAAGCTGCCTTATACTGAATCAGACCCTTGGTCCATCAAAGTCAGCATTATCTACTCAGACTGGCAGCGGCTCTCCAGGGTCTCAGGCAGGGGTCTTTCACATCACCTACTTGCCTAGTCCCTTGAACTGGAGATGCTGGGGATTGAACCTGGGACCTTCTGCATGCCAAGCAGATGCTCTACCACTGAGCCACAGCCCCTCTCCATTCCTACTCTGCTTGCTGCTGTGGCAGGGGATCCTTTTTGCCTCCACCCCAGTGTGGAAGCCCCCTGAAATACAGTGAAGCTCAAAGGGAAAATCCTGAGCAAGAGCCAGTGGAGGCACTGCTGGCTGGCTGTGTTTCCTGGCTCAGAGCAGACCTCCTTGGCAAGACCCCAGATGGAATCCTATCTGCTGCTCTATGTCCAAGCAGCCTCTGTGCCTTGGAAAGGAGGAAATTTCATTGAGTAACAGATCCTCTTCAGCTGGCTAAGATAAGGAAAGTGCCACTCAAAAACCAGTCCAGCACTTCCCCCCTGGGTCTGAGCACTTTGCTTTGAGCCAAAGCCCTTTTATGGCTCCAGCTCTTTGCCGTAAGAAGCGCTGGAGTAACAATCCTATCGTTGTGCCAGTGTGATCTGTGAGGCTGCTCTTAACCATTTTCCTAATGGTATGTGTGTCGTTTTCTGTAGCTGTATTTCTGTCCCATAAAATTAAGATTCATTCAATCTCTCTGCCCTTCTGCCTAATGTTTGTCCTTCCTCCCCAGTCCTTCAGTGCTTAGTTCCTGCTGTTACTAGCATGCATATTTAGGATTACTGAATATGGGTTACTTTCCTGCTTTGCACTCAGTAAACATACTGTTGAACCCACAATCTAGGTGGTTAAAGAGAGTTAGAATTCAGAGCTTGCCTCCCTTTCAGGGCATGCTTTGGAGTACCCCCGTTCTCAGATGTCCTCTGTCTTTCATTTTCTTTTTTGTGAGTTGGCCCTGGCCCCTTCTTGTAAGGCCTTCTGGGTGGGCTGAATGGGCATGTGTCCATCTGGGCTTGCATTTCTGGCTTTTTAGCTGAGGGTTTGCTCAGTGAGTAATTGCCTCTTTTAGGGATGTTGACAGGTTGTAGGAATCAGAGGGCCATCCCTGACAATTAAACCTTGATGAGGGTGGTTTAATTGTCAGGGATGGCCCTCTGATTCCTTTGTCAGGAAGAGAAACAGTTGTAAGATGACGAGAAGGAAACATAGATATCTGGGAGAAAGCTTCTGGCCCTCATTTCATTGTGTGTGGTAGTTAAATCAGCCCTTCTGTGGGTTGAATCCCAACATGTAAGTTAAGGTGTGCTTCTTGTAAAATTAATGTGAGAAACTGTGGTAAGTGACCAGTTTGCTTCCACAGTACACATTAAAACTGTCTCTTCAGAGTATATTCCGGGATATCAATTTACTCTGCGAGCGATTGTGTGTAGAGGCCATCTAAAAATCCTAGCATTTGGCCAAGCAGGCAGTTTGGTTCATCCCCTTGCCTGTGGTGTCCGCATGGGTTTACCTGGTTTAGAATCCCTCTCTGCAGTGCCAGGATCCTCTGGGGTTTGGGGGGCTTTGTCCTCTATTGTTCTCAGTAGAGTCCAAGCAACTATTGTGGGTCAACCAGTTCTTTTCTCTTACAGGGCTTTTTGAGTCCTGAGTTGCTGGGGAATGAATTTACTCATCTTGAGTTCCCTCGAAGAATCCAGCATAAGGAACTGGGAAAGAAGATGCTATACAGGGACCAAAACATGAATGGCTGGTAACTCCCCCCTCTTTTCATCAAAGCTAAACTCTATTAAGAAGAAGAAATTAAATGTACCATTGACAACATTATGACCCATGTGATGGGAAATTCCTTCTTTCTCCCTGCTTCCTTTGTGTCATGTTACTATAACTGGAGAGAAATTACAGGACGGTTTTGTTTAGTTTTGAGGAAGTTGAATATGGCATTTTATTGCCCGTGGTGTGGGTATTCATCCAGCTATTGGCCTGTACAAACCAGATTGTATAGTGCCTCAGGAATGTGAACAAAAATGACTGTGGGACAAAAGAGATGAGTCTATATGCATCAACAAACAGCGCTATTCGATTGTCTTTTAACTATGCCATAAAGGGCACCTTTTAATATCTCCATTCCTTTGTACCCTTTGTGTATTTTGTTTTTATGCCAATAAAGGAATGATGATGATGATGATGATGATGATGATGATGAGTCTGTATGCAAGGGGCAAAAGTGAAATGTTTCCGACAAGAGTTGGCTGTGGCTTGCTGTTTGGTAGGGCGGAAAATTTCCCATAGCTCTCTGTAGTTCTCTATTTCTGAGATGATGGTAACTTATTCCTGAATTGCATCATATATGTAATGTGTGCATTTCCTTTTCTAACTAGGGCATATAAAAGGATAGAAGAAAATGACCTGAAGTTTCCACTTGTATATGGAGAGGGTAAAAAGGTGTGTTGAGGACATGAGGAAGTGTTTGAAGAAGAGAGAGCACTTCCTGTGAACAACTAGATGAGAGGCAGGTGGTTAGGGTTCTGTTCTGGCATTTTAAATTGTATGGAAAAGAAACCGGGGGGGGGGGCGGTTGGATAAGGACCACAGTACTGAGTAGGAAGGGTTAATCCTTTCCCCTGTGCTATTTCCTGGACAGAAATCCTTTTTCATAACCTGCTGGGGGAAATGTATATGCACTGAATAGTACAGAACATACAAGGCTTGTGGAGTTTCTAAAACCATGCTGTATGAGGAAAAACACATTAAATGAAGCTTGTAATTACTAGCCTAGAAAGAGAAATGTCTCTGAAGCCTTGAAGTGTCCGCTTTCTACCCTTCTACCTGCTTTAGGTTAGAGTAAAAGGCCCTTATTCCACTTACGTAAATTCCTGTACTTGTGGTCATGTTGCTTTTCACGTAGAAATCTAGAGGGGTGGAAGGAGTTGTGTCTCAGTGGTGGTGCACCTTCGTTGCATGCAGAAAGCCTTGTTGAGTTCAAGACCTGTTATCTCTTTGTTAAAAGAATCACAGGGAACAGATGTTGGGGGAAAACATTTCTCAGACTGAGACACTGGAGAACTGCTGCTAGTAGCCCATCGTGAGCTAGAAGGGCCATCCATCTGATTTGATAAACGCAGCTCCACATGGTCATATATCTTGTGACATTTTTCCCCTCTTAGGCGCGAATGATGGCGACCATTGGGGTGACTCGAGGCCTGGGAGACCATGATCTCAAAGTGTACAGCTCTAACATCTACATCAAACCTTTCTTGTCCTGCATCCCAGAGGTAAGCACATCAGAAGCAAGATCTAGATCTCTAGGAACACAGTAAGGCTCTGTGTAAAAAGAGCTGTTGTTGAGCAAATGAGGGACTCTGGACTCTTGCTATTTCTTCTCCCTGAAGTGGAGTTAGACTAAGGAGACCTGGATCCCAGTTCTCTTTCAGCCATGGAAGTCACTCAGCCTAAGAGAACTCACAGAATTGTTGTGAGGATAAAGGGGGAGGCCCATATACCACCCCCAGCTTTTTGGAGGAAAGGCTAAATGAAATAATATACTGTCACAGACTTATTAGCTTTAAATTCTAGTGTTTGAACTGGAATACTTTTTTTCCTCCTTACAGGGAATTTTTAAAAGGAAAATATGTTAAAATATTTGGGGTTCTCACACTAGGGCTCTGAGATGTCTTGGTAATTGTGATGTCAAAACTTGAAATGTTGGCGTTTAGAAAGTAAAATTGATCCAAATTTGAAAGAAAACATGGCATTCAAACTCAGGTTTAGAAATTCCACTTTTAAGATTTTTAAAAAATTATATAAACATTTGTTCTGGTTTTCCTCTTCATATTCTTCCGCGGTACTAGGATCAGCCCTGCATGTATGCTCATGCCAAGCACTTGGGTCCAGTAGAAGATCCTTTCCCACATAAAACCCGAGATGCAGCATGGACACTCCTTACTCTATCCTGATTTTTTTTTTAGTATTACTGAGACAAAGATACCTTGAATGACATGCCTTGTGGTGGTCTCATGTCTGATTAGATGACCCCATTGATTTCCAGAGGGGCCAAAACATGCAGAGGATCCCCCCTTTGTGGGCAGTTCCTCTTTTGGCCCTGCTGTGTAAGGCAAATGAGGAAGAGCAACACATGCAAGGTCTTGCACCAATGCAGTGTTGTACAGTGTTGCACCTGTGCAGCAACTGAAGACGAACAGAACTGGAGAAACTGCACTTATGCCACACTGCAAGGCCTCTTCTTAAATCAGATGAGGGTGAATGGTGAGCATGGCAGCCCCTTTTCAACCTGGTACAACACTGCACCTATAAAACTTGAGTATGACCTCGCTGAGCATCATGTGTCAAGATCCACCCAAGCAGTGCAGAGGAAACTCATTAATTTTGTCCAGTACAAGAAGAAGGAGAGTTCGTTTTTATATGCCAACTTTCTCTACCACTTAAGGGAGACTCAGACCTGCTCACAATCACCTTCCCTTCCCCTCCCCACAACAGGCAGCCTGTGAGGTAGGTGGGGCTGAGAGAGTTCTGAAACAACTGTGACTAGCCCAAGGTCACCCTGCAGGCTTCATGTGGAGGAGTGGGGAATCGAATCCGATTCTTCATATCAGAGTCCACCGCTCCAAACCACCACTCTTAACCACTACACCATGCTGGCTGCGGCATCAGCAGCCCTTTGCAGGCACCCATAAAACCAGACTGGAAGTGACTGAGAGTGCAGCTGTGTGCAAGGCAGAAGGTGCATGGGATATCACAGTTTCCTGTGGGCGAAGAATTTCTTGCTGCAGTTAGTAATGTTTGCAGTAAGGCTGCATTTCTTGGTTTCCCCAGGTCCGCATCTATGACCTCACTCAGTACGAGCACTGCCCAGATGATGTGCTTGTCCTGGGCACTGATGGCCTCTGGGATGTCACTAGTAATCAAGAAGCGGCCAATGTGGTGTTGGATGTCCTCATGCGCTATGAGCCCAATGACCCTTGCAGGTGAGCAGAGCAACATTTCTAAAGGGAGATGTTTCAGAGAGAGGCTGACAGCCAAATTACATGTTATGTGGGAGATGCATGATCAGGTCTGCAGACACCGGCTTCAGATATGAAAAAGCAGCTACAAGCAGTCTCTGTTTGTGTTGGGGGGGAATGGTGCTGGGGTCGAGGGGAGTTAATCCTTTCTACCCCTGCCATTTGACCAATAGAAGCTCCCCAGAGGTGCTTTGTCTAATTAGAAAAATAGATATCCATATTGCACCAGTCTTTTTTCCCCTGCCAGGACTAACAACATCTTAGGAAGGTCAGTTTCTATCAGGGAGACAGTACAAAGTGAAAAGATTGGTCTAGTGCTGTGCTCCCAATCCAGACTACATTCTCTTTCCCTTCCTGCTTTTTAAATGTTTAAAGAAAAAAAATCAGGGGACCTGATCACAGGCTGACCATGTAAAATATGGCTTGACGTTGAGATAGTGCCTGAAGTCATCCAGGAAGCTTCAGTGGGATTTTAATTCCGTTCTTCCTGGCCCAGCTCCATCCATCGTGCTACACTTGGGTGGTCATGTCTTCCAAATATAAGATTTCCCAGTCTGGCTGCATCCTTCTACTTCTAAATGCTACCCTACTATACCAAAACGTTAAATCCAACCTCTTTCCTTCTCACTGTTTGCCACACCCATCAGTATATGATGACGTGAATGGGGTAATTATGGCAAATCCTCTGCATATACTTTAAAAGGGCATGTTGAAACAATAGGGTGCAGTATTATACCTGTTGCATTACAGGAATGGAGGTTGGTGCTGACTAGGTGGCTCTTGTTTTGCAGATACACTATGGTAGCCCAGGAGTTGGTGGTAAGGTCCAGAGGGTTTCTGAAGGATCGTGGCTGGAGGCTGGCCAATGACAAACTAGGCTCTGGTGATGATATCTCAGTCTTCGTTATTCCTCTCGGTGGCCCAGGAAACTATACCTGAAGAGGTCCCAGGGCACCTGATCCACGCTGCTAGACTGTAAGAGACCACTTACTACAAACTGGAAGTTGCAGGTCTCCTTCAGTGGAAACATTCATGCTTCCCGAGTCTTCAGAAGAGGATTAAAACTATAGGACTCCAACTTGGGAACACCAATCGTAGGTTTGGGCCACACAGCTGTTCACAGCAAGGAGGTCAAGGCACAGCAGTTCCTCTCAGGAATATCCCTATTGGACCGTGAGACCCCTAGGAAATCCCATGTTCCAAGGGCTACTTTCATTCAGGGGTCTTGCCAGCATCATCTTAGGGAAGGGAAGGGGGTGCAGGGTGGAGCTGTCATTTTTTTTGGTACAGTTGCATGGAAAGTTTCTCCAAATTGGATATTAGCACTGGAGCCCCCCTGATTTGCTGCAGCATTTAGTTCTATCTTTATAGAGGAGCTTTACAAACGTCCTTTGCAGAGTTCCAAGGACCCCTTGACTTACAATGACAACGGTTCTGAGTTTCCTGCCCTGTCCCTGCTGCTAATTACTGAAGCAAAATTGAGTAAATGCTGTTCTTTGGTTGGTTCCTCAGCCTTGCTTCCAGAAGATCTTGCACAGCTGTCGGTCCAAAGTAGTCACAGCTTGTGCATTCATCTTAGATAGGGATTTCTCCCTGTAAGGACAAAAATGGCTGTACTGTAGACAGAAGATCTTGCACAGCTGTCGGTCCAAAGTAGTCACAGCTTGTGCATTCATCTTAGATAGGGATTTCTCCCTGTAAGGACAAATAATGTACTGTACTGTAAATTTGCTTATTCTCACAAATGAGCTCTCAAAGGGCAGAAGAATGGTACAACAGATTCCTGCAATAGAAAACTGCATTTGAGAATGTCTTCCCTTTTGCTGCATAAGGGTAACGTATGAGAACAAGCAAACACTGTCATAGATTTGCCACCCTATAATGACAATATTCAGTTGGTTTAAAAGCAGAATATTCATTGCAAGATACTACTGCAAGGTAAGGGTATGACAGCTATACATAGGGATGGCAGATGTTCTGCATTTTTAGTTTGTTCATCTATTTCCTTCTATGAAAAATCACACGTACCAAGGTAGGATTGCCAGCCGCTGGGAGAAACTGGGACAGGCTCTCTGGCATTGCAACAGTGTGCGATGTCACTTTCAGCACAAAACTGGAAGTGATATCATCATGTTGTGATAGACCTTGCATTCATGGCCCATTACCAATGCTGATTTCTCCACACCCATCTCTCCTCTGGACATCACAGACTGTTCTGCATATCACACCTAATCCAATCAAGCCGGCTATTCACATTTACATACTGTTCCTCTACTTAAAGACCGATGGATTCACATTCTAGCTGTATCTGAAGAAGTGAGCTGTGGCTCACGAAAGCTCATACCCTACCAGAAAATATTTTTGTTAGTCTTTAAGGTGCTACTGGACTCTTGCCCTTTTTGACTACTGCAAACAGACTAACACGGCTACCCACTGTGAATTATCATCATGTTGTGATGACATTCTGGGATTTGCCAAATAGTTTTGAGTGAATCTCAGAGCAGCATCCTGAAATGATGATGACACTTCTAGTTTTGCACCAGGAATGCTCTTTCCATTTCCCCTGCTGGCAGTAGGGAAAGGGAGACCAATGCTGGGAGGACTCCGACTATAGCAGGAGACCTGGACCCCCCTATCCAGGGCTGATCCCACTGCTAGGTTCTTGGCCCAAATGAATAGAGGATTTCATTATTTTTTTCTAATAATAATTTTAATCATAATCTTCCATGAATTCTCAGTTCGTTACATTGTACAAAAGAGTCCATTGTCTAGAAGTCCTGCAGCTTAAATTTGGCCTGTGCATATCTGTTTACTCTGAGCAATTTATAAAGTAAGGGTTAAGATGAAATGAATCACAAATTTAAAAGAAAATTCTGGCCACTATATAGAAACTCTAAGCATTAAGAGCCAGGTTGGCAGTTTTGTGTTGCAGAACATTTCATTTAGACAAAACCTCCACACTATGTAAAGGCACCCCTCCTTTGAAGTTTGGATTTACCTGTCTCTTCTCAAAGTGATTGAGAATTGAAGAAAGAACCAAGTGCAGGATTGTGGCGATCAGCTGCCATCCCAAAGCAACAACTGGCCAAGAGCGTCTCTTTCTGGAAAACTCTTTGGTATTGATTCTGTGTCCCGCTGTCACTTTCCGGTGGGTGTAATATATGCTTTTTCACCAGTGAGACATGAATAAAAGTGAGTGCCGTTCTTTGGAATCTCAAGAGCAAGTAGGCTTTTAATTTGGTAAAAAGTATGTGAGGGAAAGGAGGACATCGCTGCAATTTGATAGCGCAGCAAGGGCCTTTGTCGCCAATAAAGATACTCTGATTCAAAGGATGCATTGAACAGCTTTGGCAAAGAAGACATTTTTAAAAACTCATCTCAGTAACCCACATTGTCCAGCTGGGGCTATGAAGGATTGTTTGGTTGAGGGCTATTTGGAAATCACTGCTTACCCTCTTACCTTATGAGGGGGGATTTCCCTTCCTCTCTTTTAAAATATCCTTTAAATCTTCTTACTGTTCTCAACAACCTGTTTTCCTGAATTGCGTACAGTCCTCATCAAGTCCATTTTCTGTTTTGTTAACTTCAAAGTCATACTTTTTTTCCCTGGGGAGACCTCTTGCCTTGTCTATGGGCAGCTCTGTTTTGCTGGTGTAATAGACCAGAGAGCCAGCCACTTTGCTGTTAGATGTAGTAATGGGGTTATATTTCTGAAAATTATGTGCATTGAACTAGTGGTTCAATGGCCTGCACAAAGGGCCTTTTCACACAATCTGCTGTTCAGTCATGCACCTGAAATTGTAAATTCTGAGTATGGCAAACTTATGTCTTGAATACATGTACACACTCTAGCATCAGATTGGCTGTAAGTCCCTATTGAGCGTGGCAGATCTGGCTTCAAAACTATGTTTTGAAATGGTCATCTGATTCATCTGTGTCTGGTATAACAAAACTATGGTATAAACAAAACTATGTTTTTAAGCTAAGGTATTAGAAAACTAACACAAACTTTAATGAATTTTAAAGGAAACATCTAAAATTAGAAATTTCAATTTTTTTTGTACCTTGAGGAATTTTTGTTTGAATTTTGGGGTATTTAGAGGGATATTTTTTCCTGTCTGGATGAGAATGGCCATCATGTTGTCATGAAGGGCTGTATCTTTTCAGGGTATGTCAAAAAGCTTTGCTGGAGTACTGTTTTATGAAAATACTCCTGGAGTACCTTCCTATGTCAATATGTTACATGGGTGGCATTTTTTTAAAAGACCCCAGTGGCAAAACACTTTGATTTCTGTGGTGGTTTTTCTACCCCAGATGTTTTTTTTTTTACATAAAGAAATCTGTAAGTGGTAAGGGGCTGTACTTTTGGACACTCTTTACTACTGTACAGGTCACAATATCCAAAGAGGAAAGGGTTCTAGAGCCACTCTGTTCTGCATTCTTCCAAAAAATAGTAAAGCCAGTGCAGGAAAGAAACCTTCAGGGTTGTTTCAGTGCTCATGGTGAGATAGTAATATTTCAACTAACTCTCAGTTCTCTGAGACTTCAACATGATTCCTTTTATCTTCCAAGTCTGTAGAATCCTGAGTAAATAGCACCCTCAGCTGCTCACATGTCAGATTACTTGAATGTTTTAAGTATCTTCGGGATCAGTTTTGTGCCTCCTAACATAATCTGGATGTAAGTTTATGGATCTGGAAATCTCATGTGTCCATCACAGCCCTTTTTATTATTTTCCTTCTCCCCGTCTTCGTTTCCGCGTTATATTCAAGTAAGTAAAGGAATAAAAACAATTTCATCTTGTGCTAGCCACAGTTCTATTGTGACTGTAGAACTTGGCAAAATGGCCAACAGAGGGCAGTAATGCCATTTTTTCCTGCCTGCTCTGCCTTTTGTAGCTATTCAGCACCTCTTTCCATCATATTTTATATTTTGTGCAACAGTCCTACATGTCCCTATTAAAAGGAACAATGTGACAATCCACACTTAAATTAGTTTGAAGTGTGGGGTTTTTACCATGATGACAGGAGGGAGCCATCTTTACACCTTATGCTAGGAAAAGTTGAGGGCAGCAGGAAAAGAGGAAGACCCAACAAGAGATGGATTGACTCCATAAAGGAAGCCACAGCCCTCAGTTTGCAAGACCTGAGCAAGGCTGTTAAGGATAGGACGTTTTGGAGGACATTGATTCATAGGGTTGTCATGAGTCGGAAGCAACTTGACGGCACTTAACACACACACACTATGCATTCCCTTAAATTTATCTCCAGAATTGTTAAAACAATGACTACCAAGTAATTCATTTCAACTTAAAGATTCTCACTTGGTGTCTGATATACAAGGAAAACTGCTGGCTTCTGTAATATCAATGGACAGATACCATTTGTTTTTTTCTTGCTTGCAGAAACCAACAGCACCACTTTAAACCTATGTGGCTGCCCAGCATTAAGTACAAGAATACAGTCAAGAACAGGTCTTAAAATAATGGCCTGAAACATCTTTTTCCCCTGCCTCCAACACACACACCTCCTTTTATTTTGTAACATCTAGCCTGTTGAGTTCAAAAGCTTGCGCACAGTTTGATGTCCTTCTGGTTGGCTCTAATGTTTTGTTTTTGCACAAGATGCTTTCCATACATAGAGGGGCATCATATCAGAGTGGGATTGATTTGTTTCTATCCCATCTAACAAAGCCTTGAGTTTCTGTACCTTCTGTCCCTACTTGTAGGCTGAGATCTGGATTAGAAAATCACACAGACACAAGCCAAAGGATGATACGTCATCATTAGTTGCAAGCGCTAGACCTCAAGAAGGCAAAAAGATGGAGATTACTCAGATGAACGTGGTATAATGGTAGTTATAAACATACAGCATCAACTGCCGAATGCAGATGACAGGCGTCAATAAAAGAGGACAGAAATAATGCTCTTGGTCACAGTTAATGCAAAAATAATGCTCATAGCTATCCATCCAGATTGGCTTGTGGAATCACTCATCCCTTTCTTCCGGAGCATGGATTCTAACTGCTAGCCTTAATCACAGTTATATATTAAGTCCCCTGCAATGCTAACCATGATTAGGCTAATCAGTGTTTGAAAACAGCAGGGAATCCTGGTTAATTGAGGCTAAGCAATTAGGACTGTTGCATTTGCAAAGACTCAAAAGGCTAGATGTTTGCTATTTTTTGCCATCTGAAGGGTACCAATGAAACTCGTGCATTCAAGCCCCACCCCACCCCACCCCCCAAGGGCAAGCAAGCAACAATACATTGCAGTTAGGGTTGCCAACAGGCCTGGAGAAAAATGTCTTCACTTTAATAGAAACTTAATGCATGGAAATAGGCAGCTGAAGCTTTTCCTGGCATGGAGGTAAATAACATCACCTGGTAAATAACACTAGCCTCTATTAAAGAACAGGGTGTTTCTTAATCCAGGCAGTTGGCAACCCCAAAAGCTGTTTGTATGTGAATGACGTGACAGAAGAACTCCATGGACGGAAGGTATCTGAATCCTGTATAACAAGGGAACAAAAACTCTGCATTTCTTGTTTTATAAATCAATGCTCTGGAGAAGCCCTATGAAACGATGCTCTCAAGGGGGCATTTTCAACTGGCAGCATGCGTTGAAATTGATGAATAGTCTATACAGAGTCTACTCTCACACTAAGAGCACATTCCTGTGGTAGGGAGCTGAATCACCTTAGAAGGCAATGTGACCACAACGCTGGCGTCCATGCCACTTGCGCCGGCTCCCCTGGATGGCCACGGCAACGCTGCCCTCAGATGCCAGCTCAGCCTCTTGCTGGTGTCTTTCTGGTGCAAGTCCTCATGCCAGCATCCCGGGAGGCGTTCCAGGGGGGCCAAGCTGCTGGTAGGGAGCTTCCTAACCCCTTTCAGCCCAGGAACACCCCCATTTGTAACAGTGGTGTTGCGCCAGCGTTTTGTTGGCACAGCATTGCTGTTCTCTGTGGGGCTTCCCCCCCTTTTTACATTTTTTTGGGGGGAATGCCCTTTATTCCCCCTGCAGCGGCCACAAAACCTCTATGGAGGCACAGTGGTAGCACTGTGGCCACGCTATCCCCAGCCACTGCAGGTTTCAGGAACTGGCTATAACTTGTGATCAATGGCTTCACAGACCACACCTGGCATTTCAGTGATAGAACAGCAGAGCACCCAATGCCAAGACTACTGAAGAGCCTGCTATTTCAAAGCAATCCGGTACAACAGAACACCACAGAATTAGGAATGTAGCTCCAGGGAATTCCTTTCTGTTTGCAGCCCTGGACTGAGATCTGAAACATCCCATTAACCATTTGAATTCTGAGGGTGCTGCAAAGGCTCAAAAACATGGGGTGGAGTGACAAACAACTCCACTGCAATTTTTCAATGTGTGCTTTCATTCTATAGGGCTCACTGTTGCAGAAGAAGATGCATGTATCTTTGCTGTCTTCTGCTTCAAAACATGCCATGGATAATTTTAAAAACATATTAGAGCACCACATTTTTCAGTTCTGAAAACTTGGTCTCATAATTCCAGAGATTGGGCAATTTGCAGTTACTCAGGTAAATGTACTCTGCACACACACTATACTCTCAGATTCCTTTTAGCATGAATTATGCTTATTATACAGATGAGACCTCAAGTAAAGAGCAAGAGATCAGACCTATACAAGTGGGGACCTGCAAGAAACTTGCAGAAGCAGGTATCCCATTCCCCCCACCTTTGCTTCCTCCCCTCTCCCCCCCTTCTCTCAGTCTCTCACTCTTTCCCCCTCCTGCCACCCTTTTTCTTATTCTCCATGCCTGTCACTTTCTCTTTCTGACCCCACCCCATCACGCTCTCTGCCCCCCAGCACCCTCCTACCCATTAACCTACTTCACCCCCCCACACACACACACACACAGCAGTGGCAGCTCTCCTGGAATTACAATGGATTTCCCAACTACAGAGATCAATTCCCCTTAGGATTGCCAGCTCCAGGTTGGGAAATTCTTGGAGATTTGGGGGTGGAGCCTTGGGAGGGTGAGGTTTGGAGAAGGAAGTGGCCTCAGCAGGGTATAACGCCATAGATTCCTGTTTATATATGCAAGTCTCAGCATCCAGTCATGAAAAGGTTAGGTGCTTCTGTGGTAGTATGTAGCCAATAGGGCGTAGAGTAAAGCAGTTGATTCTAAAAGAGGGAGTTTAACTGACCTTGTGCTATATCTAGGTTCAGTTGTAGTTGTTTTAGCTTTTCCATAGTGTAGGACTTATATCTAGTATGTTAGTTAAGGAATAAATCTTCACGTTTAAGCTAACATTAGCGTCTGTTATCAATTACTCTGCTAAATATAATGTGTAATATTCAACAACTCCACTCTCCAAAGCAGCCATTTTCTCCAGGGGAACTGATCTCTGTCATCTGGCAATCAGTTGTGGGGCTGGGCTGTGGGTACCTGACCCTAAGTGTGGGGGCTGGGGCAACTGCCCCTGTTGCCCGTTGGCTAAGACCACACCTGGTCCTGAATGGCAGAACAGGCACACAGATATTGGCAGGGGAAATCACTGGGTGCAAGGCTGATAGTCAATTTCACAGCAGAATGGAAAGGAGGTCTATATTGAAGAATACAATTCAAAAAGCTCTCTGGCTGATCAGTGCCTAGAATTTCTGTTCTGCTCCAGCTGGAAGGCAGGATGAGCAATTCCCAAATGGTTAGATTCAACAACAAGATCAGAATAATCATGATTACAAAGAAGCCAACATTTTAATTACATCAGCCTCCCAGCTGGTACATAAATACATCACTGGAGCATTAAACAAAGTGGCTGTTACCGCACTTGTATTCCCAGCGATGTATTAAGAGTTTGAAAACGTTTTTAAAAATACTGTTCGCGCTTTCTTTGTATTCCCACCGATGTATTAAGAGTTTGAAAACGTTATAAAAAATACTGTTCGCACTTTGTTTGGCCCCTTTAGCTGTGAAGACGTTTTCCAACCATTTATAAGCCGAAGTATCCCAAAACCCTTTTAAAGCGGTGTTTTTTATAACATTTTCAAACTCTTAATACATCACTGGGAATACAAAGTGCGGTAACCCTCTCTTTGCTGTAAGGTGAAAGAAGGGAGAAGGAAAACCCTCCACCTGGGTAAAGAAGGGAAACAGAATAGGGCCAGAAAATGCAGCAAGGTATGGACTGAATGAAGATGAACTACAAATATGGGGGAGCAGTAAAAAATTTAAGAGATTGTGCTATTCTCAGAATGAGGAGAAAGGCTCTAGTCTAGTGTAAATTGCAGATAAGGGCCAAGTATTCTATTACCCCAATACTCAGATGATATGGAAGTTCATATAAAGATGTTAATCCTAAATATTTGGGTAATAGAGAAGACCAAGAAGAATGTGTCAATTAAGCTATAACCAAACTCTCATCTAAAGGCAGCCAGGGCATTGTCTTTAAAGTGCAGCATGTGATCACAAACATTCCCCCCCCCCCAATAACAACCGAAAGACCCTTGGGGTCAAGATTAGCAAGCCAAGATGAGCGTCTGCTTCATCAGATGTATACCTGTCCCCAGTTGCTGAGCCAGTCACTGGCTAAATAATCTTAACTGATAGTAAGAAAAAGGAAGCTATTAGTATTACTTGGGGAGGGATTAAGCTTTTAATTTTTATCTTCAGTAGGAGTTGTAATGTAGTTATTGCCAGTGTAGGGATAATTGCAACTAGTGCCCCAAAAGGTCTATCCGGTCCTATGAGATCTTTATTGAAGCCTTTAATGGTGCCTTGTGGACGTGTTGTCATTGATATAATTACTTTGCAAATACAAAAAAAAATGACAGTCCTCACACTTGGACTGAGAGCCTTAGGAGGAAGTCCCGCAAAACATCTCTACACCAGCTCTTTCTACTTCCCTAATTGCAGTGTAGGGAGAAAAAATATTGGCCTATTTTACAAAAACTAGTATTGCTGCCTGTAGTAGGTTACCAACAGTCTGGAGTGGGGGGAGTCCTGTCCTATTAATAAAGGCTTAATGAGATGCTATTAACCTCTCTGTCAGGAAAAGCTTTGTCTGCTCATTAGAAAGTCTCTGTTAAAAGGACAGGACATTTTTCTCCAGGCCTGTGGGGAACCTTAGCCATTCATGTGATCCTTCTAAGGTCCAGGTTTGACCACTTGTGGATTTTGACCCTTCAGCTGAATACTTGTAGCCCTCTTGCATTTTTTTACTAACACATACCATAGACATGCTTGCATGCATAAACATACCCACAGAAATATACTGAACGATGCAGCTTTAAGACCAAATGATGTCAGCAGGAGAGGTTCAGAGGGTAGCCTTGTTGGTCTGCCATAGAACAGACAGATTTGAGTGCAGCAGCACCTTAGAGACCCACAACAGTTTTAGGGTATAAGCTTTTGAGAGTAAAAGCTCCCTTCATCAGACACAGAGAGGTGCAACCCAGTCCTATGCTGGTTTATTTAGAAGCAACTCCAACTGAATTCTGTAAGATTTAACTCTCAGTTATGTGACTACAGAACTACAGCCTAAAGAATGACAAGAGTAATACTAAACAAAAACTTTACCAAGCAGAAGAAAAAAATTGAACAGCAATTTGGTACTACTTTGCTAATTAAGATATTAACTGATGCTGTTAAGACTTTTCCTGCTGACCGACATGGCTACCTAAACGTTTAGCCTTAAACTGGGATTGCCAATTTTTAGAGTCCAGTCCTTAGCTGTTCCTTTAATATCAATTTGATCTGCACCAATTATCAGGAGATATTGTTTAACTTAATGTCACAAAAAAGGTCATCTACCCATTTCCACTAATTAAACCTCTGTTAAAGGAAACCCCCCCCCCCCCCATTCCAACTGGAAACCTTACCTTAAACACATGTTTAATTCTTTTCCATTTTTTACACCAATGAAATTTGGAACTATTTAACTGCTGCTGGATAGTTTGCATATAAATTATCTACAAGCATACGGTTCTGATTATACTTGCAGCTAAAGCCCTCTTCCTAAGGATCCCTTCCTAAAATACAACTTTTCAATGGAACCCTTGCCTAACCCTCAGTTCTCACCCCCCAAAGAAGCAGTGAAACCTGATCCCTTGGCTTAGATTCACTGGTTTTTCCATCATCTTCTGCATGTCTTTACTCTGCTCTTTTACCGCTAACTGTACATTGGAAACTATGCGTGCCTGCGGTCTTTACTCATCACTCTGTTAAGTGCCACATATATTGATTGTATTGTGGTCATTGTAATGTACTTGATTGTCACACATTAAATCCTCACCATGTTCATAAGGCCATCAGTAGTATATTGTTAGAAGAGCAAATCCCACTTTCGTACAGATCTATGTTTACTGGGGAGCTAGTGCGGAAAGGCACTAGCAAGCCAAGTTCATGAACAACACATCTCCTTCTCCTTTCCTTGCAGTGGAACACAGATTAAAAAAAAAGAAAAAAGAAAGAAAAATAAAGTAAATGGTTTTGAGATCTGGCTGGGCTAAAGCCAAAGGCCTTGAGTGGGCTTTCTTTTCTTCCAGCGTCACAGGAGTTCATCCCCATAGCTGGAAGGAGGATAAGCTTAATCCCCGTGTGAAAAAGAAAGAGTAAGCTTTTCAACCAGAATTACAGTGCAATCCTAGGCATCCTTGACTTCAATGGAATTAGAAGAATGTAACTGTATTTAGGACTAAGCTGTTAGTACACCAATGACTGGCTTATTTCAGGCCATGTGAGTGTGTATTACCTTCAGTCTGTATTATTCACCCCTTGTATTGTCCCTTTGTATCTTAAGTGTATTTATTCCAGAATTTCTGCTGGAACTTTTCCAGTGCTCTTTTGGTGTTAAAGCTAATTTTGTTCCAGCTAAAAAACTGACAGTTGTTGCAAGGAGAATTAGAGGGACACTTCCAGGATTTGGAGAAACTACTTTGGTCTTTCTGAAGTAGTCTTTAGCACACACAAATTCTCCATGTGCCTTTATTCTATGTGAGAGACCCAGGAGAAAGTGTGAGAAGGAAAAAATCTATGAAGATAGAGAACAGTTTCAGTGGCTTGGATCCACCAGAGGATTTCCACCAAATATTTTAATCTGTAGAGTGTGACTTCCTTATCACCCCGTTTCACTGTGGCCCCAAATCCCAATTTTATTCATTTGTTTGTTTAATTTGTACCCTGCCCTCCCACAGCAAACTGGGCTCAGGGCAGCTAACAACATATATATAAATGTAAGCTTTCAAAACATAAAAGTAAACTCATACCATATACCGATGGCACCTTGAGTAACTGTACCCCTTAGGGAGAATATTCCAGCAAGGCAGCAGTGAACTAGAGAATGACAACAGGGGCCGACAACCAGCAATGATTTCATTCCTTCAGAGGGATGGAAACAGGAGGACAAAGGAAAAAGGAAACCACAAAGGGGAAAAGGGAAGGAATGAGAAAAAGAAGGAAAAGGAAGGGAAGGGGGTCTCCATGGATGGAAATTATTCCCTCTGTAGAGATCCTCTGCTGGATCCAACCCACCATTCCGTAACTGCCTGTGTTTCTTCCTGTGGGGGCAAATAACAACTGCAGAACTAGAGCCACCTGCAGCAGGGGGGGGGAAGCACTGGGAGAGGGGTTGCAGCACTCTCCATGACGCAGATCCAAATAAGTTGCTATTTACACTCATTGTAGACTTATGTACAGAACATCTCTCATTACATCTATCAGCCCACAGACAGATGAAACAAGAAGCAAGTTATCCTCAGTGAAAGCAACATTGAGAGCCAACATGGTATAGTAGCTGGAGTGTCATACTAGGATTGTGGAGGTGATGGAAAACCACCTCTGAATGTCTCTTGTCTTGAAAACTCTACAGCTCACCATAAATCAGCTGTGACTTAACTACAATTTTTTTTTAAACAAAGGGTTGATTTCAGATACTTTCCAGCCTATGGTACCCCTCCAAATCAACACACCCTTAATGCTTGAAAGTTGATAGCTCTTTTAATTTTCCCTAGAAAGTAGTAAATGCAAATGCTGTTCCCATCAAAGATGTCTAAAGCAGATGACTCATCTTCCCTTCCCCCTTTTGTCCTTCAATTGATCAAGCAATCACTGATGACTCTTCACTCCCTGGAGATAAATGCTTTGGCCAAAGACAGGCTCCTGTGAGTACATAAGAAAAAAGAAGGATTTAGGGTCGCCATGAGTCGGAAACGACTTGACGGCTTTTAACACAGGGGGTTACTGCACTTTGTATTCCCAGCGATGTTTTTTATAACATTTTCAAACTCTTTATACATCGCTTTAAAAGGGTTTTTGGATACAACGGCTAATAAATGGTTGGAAAACATCTTCACAACTAAAGGGGCCAAACAAAGTGCGAACAGTATTTTTTATAACGTTTTCAAACTCTTAATACATTGGTGGGAATACACAGAAAGTGCGAACAGTATTTTTTACAACATTTTCAAACTCTTAATACATTGCTGGGAATACAAGTGCGGTAACCCCACCCACCCCCACCCCCACAATACAAAATTCCCACACTTTATAGTACTGAAAATGAAGAAACTTCATAGTTTTCCTAATTATGTGTGGGGTTTTACATACAAGAAATCAAGTAGTCCTTTCTATTTCCCAATTTTGTTTTCCACTGTATGTTACTATATCAAGCATCGACTGTACCTATATATTCAACAATTTGTGAGTTTTTTCTTCTTTTTTGTTTGTTTTTTATTTGAAACTAAATAAAAAGATATTAAAAAAAAGAATAGACTGAAATCAAGACATTGTTGGAATATCACTTTGAAAAGAACCTACCTTACATTTATCTCTGAAGAAGCTTTTTCATGTTTGTATGTTTCATTGCATTGTTGTGAATATGTTTGTTTATTGTGATCTACACTATACACTTACTGCGTTGATTGTTGTTATGTCAATAGAAAATCACTTTGTTATACATTAAAAAAAAACAAGTAGTGTATTGAAGTATTTCCCACATACCAGTTCTCACCTGAGAGCTTGATTTTCAAGAGGGACTTCGGGTGGCTCATTCTCTTTTAACTCTTAAAGGTAAAGGTCCCCTGTGCAAGCACTGGGTCATTCCTGACCCATGGGGTGACATCACATCCTGACGTTTACTAGGCAGACTTTGTTTACGGGGTGGTTTGCCAGTGCCTTCCCCAGTCGTCTTCCCTTTACCCCCAGCAAACTCTTACGTTCTCAAATCAACAAAGTTTTTTGTGTGTTTTTTTAAGTGCTAGAGCTCTCAATTCTTGGCTGCTCCGCATACACCCCTGGTCCTCTGTGCCCAGAATTTACTCCTTGGTCAGCACAACCCTCGTCTAAAAACAAATAACAGGAATGAGAACAGTGTCTTTACGCACGTGCACAGTGCCTCACAATTTCATTCCCTAACAGCCAATCTAAGAAGGAAGGAAAGAGGGAGTGACCTCTTAGGACGGAGGCGTCGTGAATTATTGAACATGGCATCTTTGAAACTAAGGCCATTTCTGCATGGGAGGTTTTGCTTTGGATTTGCTGCTCTCTTGATGTGCATTTTCCCCAGCTGAATTCTCAAAACTCTGCATGAGGGCTTATTGTTGAATTTTGAGAATTTTTGGATGGGGAAAATGCGCATCAAGAGAGAAGCAAATCCAAGGCAAAACGCTCGGCTGTTACCGCACTAGGTATTCCCAGCGATGTATTAAGAGTTTGAAACTGTTACAAAAAATACTGTTTGCACTTTCTATGGCTGTTACCGCACTAGGTGTTCCCAGCGATGTTTCAAGAGTTTGGAAATGTTATAAAAAACATCGCTTTAAAAGGGTTTGGGGATACTATGGCTAAAAAATGGAAGATGTCTTCACAGCTAAAGGGGCCAAACAAAGTGCGAACAGTATTTTTTATAACAGTTTCAAACTCTTAATACATTGGTGGGAATACATACAAAGTGCGAACAGTATTTTTTATAACAGTTTCAAACTCTTAATACATTGGTGGGAATACATAGAAAGTGCGAACAGTATTTTTTATAACTTTTCAAACTCTTAATACATCGCTGGGAATACCTAGTGCGGTAACAGCCTTAGCTGTTTAGACGTCTTCTGGCCATTTTTTAGCCGTGGCATCCAAAACCCTTTTAAAGCGTTGTTTTTTTTTATAACGTTTTCAAACTCTTAATACATCGCTGGGAATACCTAGTGCGGTAACAGAAATGGCCTAAAGCGCCGTCTTTCGCAAGGGCGCTGAGGCTCAGAGCGGGATGAAAGCGCTTTCCGGGACTTTAGAAAACCATTCGTCGGGTGATGAGAAATGCGTTCAGTGTTCAGAAGCGCCCCCTTCCACGCGTTCAAAGGCGGACTTTGGGACGGCAATAGTAGAAAAGGGCAAGAGTCCAGTAGCACCTTAAAGACTAACAAAACGTCAGGAAGGAAAAGACCAAGACCATGGGCACCCGGCCCGGACAGCCCACAAGAACCTCCGGGCACAGTGGTTTCGGAGCAGGCAGGCACGGAAGAGCACGGCCAATGGTAGTCTTTCAGGTGCTCCTGGGCTCTTGCCCTTTTCTACTACTGCGTGTTAAGTGGCGTCAAGTCGCTTCCGACTCCTGGCGACCCTATGAATCAGGGTCCTCCCAAATGTCCTGTCTTTGACAGCCTTGCTCAGATCTTGCAAAGTGAAGGCTGTGGCTTCCTTTATGGAGTCCGTCCATCTCTTGTTGGGTCTTCCTCTTTTCCTGCTGCCCTCCGCTTTTCCTAGCAGGACTGTCTTTTCCAGTGACTCTGGCCGTCTCAAATACGACAGCCTCAGCTTAGTCATTTTAGCTTCTGCAGACAGACTAACACGGCGACCCGCTGGGAATGATCTTTTGGGGGACGTCAAGGCCGGCGCCGAGGCTCCGTCCTCCTTCTCCCCCCCCCCCCCGGTCCATGCAAGCGGCCCGGCGCCGGCCCGCCCCCGGCGCTCTCGCCCCGCGCCTGGCTCCTCCCCGAGGCGGCCGCAGAGGCGCTGCCAAGGCCGGGCAGGGAGGGCCAGTCCGCCCGCCGCTCCTTTGAGCCGCTCCGTCGGCAGGGAGAGGCGAGGCGAGGCGAGGCGAGGGGGGCGCGCGCCGCGGGGGTCCGGCTCCACGCTGCAGGTACTGGGGCGGCGCGCGCTGGGGCAGCCCTCCGACGGTCAGCGGAGCCTCCTTTTGCGTCCCATCCAGCAAAACCCGCGCTGAACTGGGAGGAGGAGGAGGAGGGGGGGGGATATTGGGGAAGAAAGACGGCCGTCTTGGGGCCCAGTACGAATGGGGAGGGAAACGGTGCGGCTGCCGACGAGAAGGGGGGAGGGGGTCGTTACAAGGGGGTCGTTACAATGAGCCGGGCGAGTCCCTGCAAGCCCTCGCCCGTGCTCTTCCGTGCCTGCCTCCTCCGAAACCACTCTGCCCGGAGGTTCTTGTGGGCTGTCCGGGCTGGGTGACCGTGGGCTTGGTCTTTTCCTTCCTGGCGTTTCGCCCGCAGCTGTGGCCGGCATCTTCCGAGGAGTGACACTGAAGGACAGGGTCTCCGACACTGTAACCCCCACTGGAACTCTGCCCGTGTTCAGTAAGGTTGGCTACTTTCAGCGCGCAGGATTCTTGCGACAGCTGTAGGTGGAAGTAAGTTGTGCCGAGTTCTGTAGGGGGGGGGTGTGTGTGCTAAGTGCCGTCAAGTCGCTTCCGACTCATGGCGACCCTATGAATCAATGTCCTCCAGAACTTCTTGTCTTTGACAGCCTTGCTCAGGTTTTGCAAACTGAGGTCCGGGGCTTCCTTTCTGGAGTCCATCCATCTCTTGTTGGGTCTTCCTCTTTTCCTGCTGCCCTCAACGTTTCCTAGCAGGACTGTCTTTTCTAGTGACTCTTGTCTTCTCATAATGTGACCAAAATACGATAGTTTAGTCATTTTAGCTTCTGTAGGGACCTATGCCTTAATTGCTTTTGTAAGGAGTGCTTCTGCCATCCCATAATGTCTTCGAACGGCTCTATGGTGCTTTGCTCATTAGGGTGGTTACAGAGATGAAAAGAGAAGAACTTTCTCCCACCGCTCAAGTACATGATGTAAATCAGTGGTTCCCAAACTTTTTGGGCCACCACCCCCATGGTTCTACAAACTCAACCCCAGCACCCCCTACCCTATCCAACAACACAGTTGCAAGGGCCCCACCTCTAGCACCCCCCTGCTGCCCCGTTGCCTCTTCGTGCCCCCCTAGGTAATCCCACCGCCCCCCAGGGGGCGGTACTGCCCCCTTAGGGAACCACTGATAAATGAAGGGGGGGTGAGTATATTAATGTATGCCACACTAGTATGATTTTATATAGTAAGGAGGCTGTGTAGGGAAGATGGGTCCATGAGGGTGTTGTGGTTTCTGTAGTGAAAGAGATTGGGCTGTGCAGTAAGTAGAAGAAAAATTGTAACTTCAGATGTAAATAGAGTGGAAAGTTTACATGAATGGAAGGCACTTTACACACACACAGAAATTTTTAGAAGGTGCTGTAACTCCATTTTGTCTTCAAAATGGTTGCAATAAGCGCTGACCACCACATCTCCTTACTTCAGGTCCCCAATCCCTGGTCAGATTAAAAATATGTGAGTTGCTTACCGATTGTGGGTTTCAGGGGAGAAATGGTGTCCCACAGCTTGATAGACCAGGCCAACCCAAAAGAGGTGCTGCTTCTACTATCTGGGGTGGGTAGGGATAAGTAGGAAAGACCACAGTGTTCTAGGTAGGGTAAGTTTCTGTGTGGGCTCTTTATCATCTCTGTATTAATCCCTCTTTTAGAACAGGGTCTTGAACCAAACCAGATCGGGTAAGGAGTTCACTTGCAAAGGAGGTGAGGTGCAAAAGGGCAGAACTTATTGGCAGACTGTGAGATGGGGGTGGTGAGGTGCTGACCAATCACACCTCTTGCTTCTTAATGGGCCCCTCCAAATAAACTTGTTGCTGACAAGGTCTATAGTAATGGCCATATTGTTGAGTTTTAACTGCTTTTTAATTTATCAAAGTAAAGATGCTGGGCCTTGAGATGGATTGCTGGATACAAGGGAGGGGAATGTCCTGTCCCTTTAATGGAGGCTTAATAGGATGCTATTTATCCCCATGTCATAATGAGCTTCAGCTGCCCATGTCTATACTTTAAGCCTCTGTTAAAGTGACAAGATACTTTTCTCCAGGACTGTTGGCAATGGTAGCCCCAAACCGTTGTCTCCACTCTGACCTTGAAAGTATTATCCCTTATCCTGGAAGTAAGAGGTTCTGCTTTTCTCTCATCAGTGAGTCACTTTAATTTGCTCACTCTCATAGGGATTTCCTTCTTTATTTCATTATAGTTTAGGAATTGCTCTGCTGTATCTGTAAGCAAGGGTTCTCTTAATCCTTTAGTTTCTGGGCCTCCCTTACTTTTGACAGGGCTTGGGATGTGTCGATTCCCCCCCCCCCCATCACTAGTGAGTAAGGATGGGTGGGAGCTCTGACTAGCTAAGTGAGACGAAGTATATGGTGGCTAAGGACAGCAGCTAGCTGAGAGCATAATTCCCGCTCTCTGTTTGTTTTCCTGGTTTGCTCCGATGTGCTGCCTATTGGGAACTTCATGCCTTTTTATGTTGCTGTAACACTTCCTGGCTTGTCATGTGAAGTGATTCTTTATGCCCTTTGGGGGGAAAAAAGTGATTTCTGCTTGTTTAGCTCACTATTAAACATTTATGGGGGTGGGGAGGAGATTGTGCTAGCTGTTGAATAGCTTAAGAACAAGAAAGCATTCCAAAACCATGACTGAGCATTGCTCTCTCTAAGCAGCTTCTGGAATTTGGCAGCCAAGTCCTTTCATTGCAAACCAGGCCCTCTAAATCCTGCCCCAGCTTAGAGGACCCCAGTGAAAATGGCAGCCGCATTGTTGTGTTGGTTCAAAGTGATCTTTGTGACTGGCAGATGTTTTGTGTGCTCTGTGGGACTCCGGGATATCTATTGGTTAATGGATAAAAAGGTGTCCTTGCACTTTTGAGTAAAGGACTTTCTTAAAAAGAGAGAAATGCAATTAAAAGCAGCTAGCCAGAATTTTTTTTTTCCTTTTAGATTAATTGAAAAAATCTTTGGTTTTCAAATAGTTTTAGCCAAGTGTCATTTGAGCTTTACCTTTTGTTGCACAACTGATCAGGAAGTTCTCCTGCACAAACCTTATTTCAATGGATTTGAGCTTCATGAATATATAACTGTGTTAACTCTTATTCAGATCAGCAGGGCTGGTGGCTCATACTTGGAAGCATGCTACAGACTTTAAACTGTGCTGTTGCCTTAAGAGGCTGCATTGCAATCAGAATATGGGCAGAACTGCAATCCTCTACCAAGAAGTTGTCAAAATCAGTGGTGTCCAAATGTACTTGGTAACCATCTGCTTGTTGTAGAGAAACTTAATGCCATGCAATGCAAGGAATGTTTTCGACAAATACAGATTGACCCAAGCAGGAACAGTAAAGCACTCCATAGAAATTCTCCCTAGATCGCACTGTAATAACACTGACTTTAACATATGTCATAGCAACATATTTTTGGTTATGACGGTTGCATATTTGGAAGTGTGTTTTGCTTTAAATAAGAAAAAAATTTAAACAGCTATTCTAATGGATCTTTCTCATTTTTAAAGTTTAACTGTATGTGGTATAATATACCTTTCAAATGATATCTCAGCCAAAACTGGATTTAGGCAGCAAAGAAACAGAACTGTGTCTCTAGTCTGGAGTTTCCTTGGTTTTTTTTTTTTAATAGATCATTGTCCAGAACAGTCACTGGTTCCTGAATCTTAGAGGACTTTAAAAATCAATACTTTAAGGCTGTAATTTTTCACAGTAGTGGATATTCCTTCATCCTGTACAGGTTCTTTCCTTTTACCTCAACCTCCGAGTTTATTCTTAAGGAGTAGTTATTGCCTGTCGTTATTGCCAAGCAGAAAGTGACAGCTGAATTGGCTGGGAAACTTGGGCTGCACTAAGTTGTCACTAAGTTACCACAGTTGTCAATCTAGTGTGTGAAGATTTTATCAAATCAGAAGAGACAGGTGACTGGATCTAGCTAGACCTGTTGCACGCCTAGTAAGCAAGCAGGTCTTTGTTTTGAGAAGCTGGCAGGATAATGTGCAGGGTACAAGTACCATCAGTAACATAGTTGCTCAGCCAAGATGAATGAATATAGGCATTGTGCTGGCTAAAAGAGATTATTCCATAATCTGATGGGAGTGTAATTCTAGGAAAGAGAGTCTGTATTGGGGGTGGGGTTTACTACTTTTTTGGGGGGTTGCCATGTACTTCTGAGTTCTGAAAGGCAAAGCAGAATATGCCACAAAATGAGATGCTCACTTAAACAATCTGACTGGTTTGGCAGCCTTGAAAAAAAATTTCCTCTTCAGCTATGCTGTGACATTCAACAGCACAAGGCTTCTGAAGTCAGTCATGAGGTCCATGTGACTTATGGACATGCAGGTTACATTAAGCTGCTCATTTGCTGATTCAGGTTTTATGTACAAAGTAAATGCTGCATGTAAAATGAAAGGGTTTTTTTGGGGGGGGCTTCTCCCAAGTCATTGTGGGGGGATCAGTGCAACCTTGTTTATGAAGACCAGTATTTTTACCAAAAAAAGGACTCTTTAAAAATCTTATTTTCTTTTATTCTTGAAAAATTGTAAAATCATATACATTTATGGACCACTTTGACATAGTTTCCACAATGGATGTTGACAAGGTCCAGGGATCAATGAAGGCCACTACTTGTGCCCTGGACCCTTGCCTATCCTGGCTTTTTAAATCATGTAAAGACCACATCAACGAATCTTTAGTATCTATTCTAAATCATTTGGGGGGACATTGATTCATAGAGTTGCCATGAGTCAGAAGCGACTTGATGGCACTTAACACACACACACATAAATCAATCACTAACTCAAGGCACCTTTCCTTGACCACTCTTCAATTGTTATGTAAAGCCCTTAGGCCAAATCATTCATAGTTTTGAGGTTGACTGTCATCAATATGCAGATGATACACAGCTATATATATCTTTATCCAATCTCCTAGTGATGTGGTAAGAGGTCCTAAATGACTGCCTAGCAGCTGTAGTTAAATGGTTAAGAGTGAACAAATTGAAACTCAATTCCAGAAAGACCATGGTAATTCTGGTTGGGAAGGCAGAGGTCTTAAGGATATTATGCTCCTCCCCATTCAGTGGGGTTCAGCTGACTCCTGCCTACCAAGTTAAAAGCCTTAGGGTAATACTGGACCCAACATTATTGCTGGAGAAGCAAGTTAATGCAGTTGCAAGAGATGTGTACTTCCAACTAAGTCTAGCTCCCATCCTGGGCTGCATCAATACTTCAACAATACTATTAGTCAAAAAGGGCAAGAGTCCAGTAGCACCTTAAAGACTAACAAAAATATTTTCTGGTAGGGTATGAGCTTACTCATACTATTGTTATACTACAGCAATAATTGGCAACTTGATTTATTTTATTTACTTCATTTATATCACACTTCCTCCCTAATAGGGCCCCAAAGCAGCATACATTGTTCTCCTCCATTTTATGTTCACAACAAGTTGTGAGGTAGGTTTAGTCCATAGTCCTGCCACAAACTTTCATGGCAGAGTGAGGATTTGAGCCTGGGTCTCCCAGATCCTAATCCAGCCCTCTAACCACTACACTACACTGCTTGTCCAAAAAGGAAAATCCAAGTGCAGGGTAGATTTGATTTAAATCAAATCAATTTAAATCACTAGTCAGTAAAACTAGATTTATATAATGGTTTTCTACATAAAGACTCATTCTTGCTGGTATAATCTTAATATTTACAACCAGATGAAGGTTTTAGTTTTAGAATAATAACTTTTCAAATTATTTTTACAGTTATATCAAAAAATTACTGATTTTATTATACTATTACGAATACATATAGTTGACCTTGCAATAATTTCATAATTACCGGTATCTATCTCCAGTTTCATTCGGGCATTCCTTTGCTGCGGTATTTGCATTTTGCATGCATGCCTGCCTTACCCATTGGAAGAGGAACATCTTTAAAATATTCCCAAACTGGGACTCTTTTACGGCCTACTGCCATTATAGATTTTCTCCTCCAGGGAGAGAATAATAAGATAAACTTCAGGCTATACACACAAAGATCCCAGGATTTGTGGAATATTCTGCTCAAAAGGTTTCCCTTTCATTTTTACTGCTTGTCTCTCCTTCCACACACTTAGCTCCTTGTGCAGATCTGTTCCACTCTAAACAATCTTTTATTCATTGAATTTCTTGAAACTTAGTACTTAAGAGGTAGGGGGTTGATTCTGTGTACAAAGAACAATGGGCGTAAGGTCTTTTTCTCAACTCTGTACATTTATTTTATAACATTTTTGCCTTGAAGAGGAAGCATGTTATCTCTGCAGACACAAATTCAGTTTTGACAACTGCAAAGCCAAGCATCTGTGATAATATCTTCTAGATAGAAAAATAGCTGAAAATAATCTTTCAGAAACCTCTGGAAGAGCATGGCATTGTGAATGGATTAATTGAATTCATTTACCCAAAAAAATGAACATTGCTTGAATATACAGCCTCATGCTACATAATAAAAAACTAATCCTTATTTCATGATGAATAACCTCTGGACTATAATGCATCTTAAATAGAAAACTATCTTTAGATAAGATTTTTCCTCAAAAAGCATTTTATTAAAAAAATCTGATTTAAATAAAAACTGGTTTGTCTTTTTCCAAATCATTGATTTTTATCCATCCTGTCCAGGTGTAAATGAATGTGATAGGACAGTGACAGGACAAAATCCAATGACATAGGGATTGGATGTGGCCCTGGTTTTAAAGATAACTGAGAAAACTGGGCTGTTGTCAGATAGGCCTGTCCTTGTCATCAGTTTGCTTGTAAAGGTCAAACTGCATGTGACGCTTGAGATCTGTGATCAGTAGGGTTGCCAACTGCCAGGTAGTAGCAGGAGATCTGCTAATTCAACTGATCTCCAGCCGATAGAGATCAGATCCCCTGGAGAAAAAGGGCCGCTTTGGCAATTGAACTCTACGGTGTTGAAGCACCTCCCCTCCCCAAACCCCACCCTCCTCAGGCTCCGCCCCCAAAATCTCCCGCCAGTGGCGAAGAGGGACCTGGCAACCCTAGTGATCAGGCTCTCCTGTAGTGTTTGACCATGCACTGCAAACTAGCTGTGTGAAGCCCCTAACTTGGGGGCGGGGGAGTCTTATTTAACCTTTGCCTGTTGTACTGGCCCTGACCTGGATGGCCCAGGCTAGCCTGATCTCGTCAGATCTCAGAAGCTAAGCAGGGTCAGCCCTGGTTAGTATTTGGATGGGAGACCACCAAGGAATACCAGGGTTGCTATGCAGAGGAAGGCACTGGCAAACCACCTCTGTTAGTCTCTTGCCATGAAAACCCCCCCAAAAGGGGTCGCCGTAAGTTGGCTGTGACTTGAAGGCACTTCACACACACACACACTGTTGTACTGTTTCCTTGATCTGAACCTCCTCCCCCACCTTTTCCCCAAAGCTACTATTAACTGAGTTTTGTTTTGTTGATTACCCTATAGAGATAATAAGGCCTTGGTGGCGACTTGAGATTAATGGAAAGGGTTAAGCAACTCTTTCCACAACACCACTTTTCCAATCAAATTAGCAAGCTGTAAGGATGGTTTTAAAAGAATTACCCACACACACACACCCAAAGGTGAGTGACCCTGACCATGGATCCTCCTCTTCTCTTCTAATATCTGTTTTTGGCTTGCGTCTTTCTGATCAGAAGGCATACCCAAATCAGTACTTCATGTAGTAGCCCAGGGGTGAGCGCTCTCTCTCTCTCTCACCTACCTACTCTGAAAGTAAACCTTTTGGGATATAAGTGTGGAGGATGTTTTTATTTTAGTTCAGAAAGAAATTGTGCCTCAGCTATTAAAGGTTTTATGAACACTGTATTAGATTATTTGAAACCCAGATTTTTGCTGGGGAGAGGAAAACTGCATTTTCTCTGTGCTCTGCCATTTCCTTGCCAGGAATGATAAACAGCGTAGTCCCAAAGAATTACCATTAACGGGAAGGATTTTGAGAATCCTATGGGGAGCGGTTAAGATGCTTAAAGCTGTTTAGCTTGGAAAGAAGGCGGCTGAGGGGAGACATGATAGAGGTCTATAAAATTATGCATGGTTTGGAGAGAGTGGACAGGGAGAAGTTTGTCTCCCTCTCCCATAATACTAGAACGTGAGGTCATCTGTTGAAGCTGGAGGGTGAGACATTCAAAACAGATAAAAGGAAGTTTTTTTTCACACAATGCATAGTTAAACTGTGGAACTCCCTGCCCCAGGATGTGGTGATGGCTGCCAACTTGGAAGGCTTTAAGAGGGGAGTGGACATATTCATGGAGGAAAGGGGTATTCATGGCTATTAATTAAAATGGATACTAGTCATGCTACATACCTATTCTCTCTAGTATCAGAGGAGCATGCCTGTTATATTAGGTGCTGTGGATCACAGGCATGATGGTGCTGGACTTGATGGGCCTTGGTCTGATCCAGTAGGGCCTTCCTTATGTTCTTATGTAATCTAACATACACCACCACTTGTATTGCTGTGTCTGGTACTTTATGGGTTCTGATAAAACCCAGATTAGTCTATTCCATATTTGTTTGAAAGTTTGGGTCTGAATATATTACATATTGCTGCTTATGTGATTCTGGTGCTATATATGGCAGGTTGGAAGAATTCAGAGTCAAGCATTCAGATTTGTAACAAAGTAGAATAAAATCTGAAGTTGTCCACATTGCCATTGTGCTTTTAACATCAGGTGTGATATTTAGAAGGGCTTGTTTTGTGCTTGGAGGTGCAGGGCTTGTTCTGTGTAAAGATATTAGTTGACTAATTATTGAAAATTAGTGTAAGCATGGCTAGTTCACATGACCTAATAAAGGGTTGGAGAGTACCAACCACTAAGCACATAGCTTGAGTATCACCATACTAAGGTCTGTCCTATGGTTGCCAACCTCCAGGTACTAGCTGGAGATCACCTGCTGTTACAACTGATCTCCAGTTGATAGAGATCAGTTCACCTGGAGAAAATGGCCACTTTGGCAATTGAACTCTATGGCATTGAAGTCCCTCCCCCTCCAGGTATTTCCCAACCCAGAGCTGGCAACCCTAAGATGGGTATAAGTCACAGAACACCCCACTTAAGCACAGTTCCTTTTTGATTTAGCCTGTCATGATGATTCATGCAAGTACGTGTTGCAGACTCAAGCCTCTTGTATTGAGCAGTCCCCCACACCCCGCCAATTTAACAGCATGGATTTAGGTTTGCTAAAAATCAGATGGCAGCAAGCAGTGATCAGTGCAAAAGTCCTGGAAGATGTGAACTTCACTCTTCCTTGTCGGTTGCTTTTTTGCTTATTTGAGCCAGTTTGTAAAGTCCTGATTGTATCTGAAGCTCTAGAATACTGTCCAATATCTCCCCACCACCACTACCCGCATTTACAGCACTCAGTGCATGATGTCTTTACTGCCTGCAGAAGTTTGTCTCAGTTTAGCTGTGTCTGTTGGGCCACAGCTCACTTCAACATTACACTCTGATTATGTTGTCTGAAATGTTTACTTTTGCTGGCCATCTTCCTGTGTATTTTGTATCAGGCCTCTGCCCTAAACAGATCCCTTGTTTGTTACGCTTTCCTGTATGGTTTCAGCTTCCCTGTTCTAATTTTTCAGTCTTGGATGGTGCTTCTGAAATCATATATATTGTGTTCCCTGTGCAATATTTCTCTTTCAGAATTCTACCCGTTTTTGCAAGGGGGGAGGTATTTCCTTGACCTTCCTACTGGATTCACCAAATTGCTTTTATAGTGTTCCCCCTACCACCACCACCTCTCTTCAAGCACTGAGGCTGCCTAGGCTGCTCTGATAATCCAGTAGCTGGCATTCGTCACAAACTGTTTCCCCGTTTCAAAATTACATAGCACCCTCATTGATTCTACCTATTTTGGGTCTTTGCTGACATATGTACTTGCGTAAATTTGGGGAGAGACTTTCTTTGTGTGGATCAGAAAAAGGTTGGTTATTGGAACAATTTATGAGGATGGCACTGCTGCAAGCTCTTTAAGACCAACCAAAATCCCTAAAGCACTATGCAAGCTTTTGAGTTGTACATAACACCAAATTAGACTGGGTGCTTAATCAAACAATGAAAGCTTCTTCCTTTACCAACTTAATGCTGAAAGAGTTTGCATGCTGCCATCAATATCTCTATTTCTCAACATGGCCCTATTTGTGGGTACTTAAATCCAGAGATTGGAGCCATGAACAGGCAAGACTGATCTTTCTACAAGCCTGAAAAACCCCACATTTGCAGAAAAACCTGAAATCTAAAAAAAAATTAAAAATAGAAGGGTTAAAAAGCCCCCAAATAATAAAAGCAGTGCATGTAGCTTTAAGGAACAAATGCCCTATCAGTGGCAACCACAACAGTATTCCTAGCATGTGCTACAAACTTTGGTTTCTGTCAGTAAAAGGCAGGAGTGGGGGGTAGGTTTCTTTCCAGGGCTATTTTGCCTTTGAGGGAGTACTCATTGGGGCCAGGCCTGCCAGCAAGAGTCGGGCTACTTGCTACCACCCAACTTGCATGACTCACCCAGGCCTGGCTGCTTGAAACTGTTCAATAGCAACCACCCCATGAAGGCCAGTGCAGTGTACTGTTTAAGGTTTCAGACTAGGATCTGGGAGACCCAGGTTCGAATCCCCATTCTGTCATTGTGTTCAGTGGGTGCCTTTGAGCCAGTCTCACTTTCAGCCTACCTACCTCACAGGATTGTGAGGAGAAGGAGGAGGAGAGCAGAATGATGTAAAATGCTTTGGGTCTCCATTGTGGAGAAAGGTGTTAATTCTGTCCCCTTAATAAAGAGGTTCCTATCACACTGGTGGGTACACAACTGTCAGTAGGAAGACAGACTCCAACATCTTACTGAAACAAATTAAGTAATTTATTGAAGGCACATTACCAAAGTAAACAGAATCAGATGCATGATACATGAACACATCTGAAAAGGAATGGATCCAAAACCATCATAAAGACACTCACAGCTGTGTCACATATTATGGGTTACATAAACAGGCAGTCCATAAGCATCAACAAATAAGACATGAGTCTACAGTACAGTGCTAAACCGGTTGCCAGTGGAAGACACTCTAGGTCAGGGGTAGGGAACGTCAGGCCTGGGGGCTGTATAAGGCCTGCAAAATCTTTTGGTCTGGCTCTTTGTGGGTCCTGGCAGATCTCTAGCTCAGAAGGATCTAAGACTGGTGATCCACCCGCTTCCACAGACAGGAATAGCCAGTGTGTCCTCATTTCATCCCTGCAGGTGGAGGTAGCAGGAGCCGGCTGTAGAATCCGGCCCCGACCTTGCGGAGCAGGAGCAACTCCAGCGTGTGACTGGACAGCTACGCCTGGCTGGTGCAACAGACCATCCTGTGCCACCAGGTGGACAAGTGCGCCACTGGTTGGATGCCTGCCTGCTTGCCCACATGGGGGGGGGTCATCTGGGCAGCTGCCTGCTTCGGGCTTGGTTGGTACTCCCTCTCCATTCTTGTTCTTTCCCCTCTGAGTCGGGCAAAAGACCCGCAGGGTGGGAAAGTGCTGAATCGGGACGTTACTGGACTGGGCTCCTTTGCCTACAAGCCCCTGCTTGTCGCTCACTCCATCTTGTGTTTGCTACCCTGCCTGAATCTCTTGGGCCCAGCTGGGGACAGCACAGCTCAAAAGCAAGTTGCTCTACGTGACAGACACTTGGAGCTGTCTCCAGTCATGCCTCTTGGCTAAATGTTTCACCAAATATCGCAGGCTAATTTTTAAGTTGATAATTTTGTATGGCCCACGAATGATGTTATAAATATCCAAATAGCCCTTGGCAGAAAAAAGGTTCCCCACCCCTGATTTAGCCTAATGAAGAGTTTTGGAGAGTTTGAAAGTTTGTACACAGTTTTTGTAGTTAACCTTAAAAGAAATCAATTTTGTTTTGTTTGTTTTTTGTTGGTATGTTGCTTTAGACCAGCAGTTCCCAAACATTCTGAGTCATGGAGCATTTTTCAGGAGAGAAATTTGTCACAGAGCACTAATTTTCACCTAGCACCTATATATTAAACCAAATGACAGTAGTATTTTTCTTTCCAGTCTCTTCACAGAGCACTAGGAGATGTTTCGCGGAGCACCAAGTTTGGGAACTGCTGCTTTTAGACCAACATAAGTGTGTGTGTGTGTGTGTGTGGGGGGGGTGCATCTCATTCCCCTTCTCCAATTCCTCTTTCCCGTCTGTGGAAGCCAGTGAAGTCCACAAGCTAGTAAGCCTCCTGTCTCTTCAACCTGCCAGGATCCTTGGATCAGTAAGCCATGACACTGCATTAGCTTGCTTGCTATAACTAGAAGGGTAGGAGGATAGCAGTTATTGGTTTAATATTCAGGCTGGCTAACATGCATTAGGCTTGTTCGCATGTGTCCAACCTTTTGTTTCAAGTATATTTAAAATGCACAGTGATTTATGGTTTATTTGCCGACTACTTAGAGCAGAGGTGGGGAACCTTCCCCCCCACCAAGGGCCATTTGGATATTTATAACACCATTCGTGGGCCATACAAAATTATCAGCTTAAAAATTAGCCGACCAAGCCCCAAGCAGGCAGCTGCCCCAGATGACCCCCCCCCGACGCAGGCAAGCAGGCAGACATCCAACCGGTGGCGCACTTGCCCACCTGGTGGCACAGGATGGTCTGTTGTACCAGCCGGGCATAGCCGTCCAGCCACACGCCGGAGTTGCTCCTGCTCCGCATGGTCGGGGCCAGATTCTACAACCAGCTCCTGCTACCTCCACCTGCAGGGATGAAATGAGGACACACTGGCTAAGAACTCCCCCCTTCACGCATTCTGGCCCTTCCCCCTTTAACCCCTCCATTGTTGCCACTTCCACCCCAAGCCCTCTTGTAGTACAGAGGGAATACGTTTCTCCATGGCCCAGGTGGGAAAGGGTTAACACAGTTTCTTGGGCAGTCCTAGCAGCTCCATAGCTAACAACTCTTCTGCAAGGGGGGGAAAGGTTCCTTTTCTTGGCAAAACAAACTCACATCCACCTTCAATAGAGGCTATTCCTGTCCGTGGGAGGGGGCGGATCACCAGTCTTGGATCCTTGTGAGCTAGAGATCTGCAAGGACCCACGAAGAGCCAGACCAAATTATTTCGCAGGCCTTAAACGACCCCCGGGCCTGACCCACCCCTGCCTTATGGCATTATAATCCCTCTCCTCCGCAACCCTGCCCTCCCTAGACTCCACCCCCAAATCTGCAGGAATTTCCCAGCCTACCCCAAGTTGGCAATTCTAGACAGGGCCTGTCACAGAAAAAAGCCTGTCATCTAACTGTTGCCATGCAAACAAACGTATGAGGACACCTACTGCAAGTAGAAGGCTTTATGGAAATTATAGCAGAGATGGTGTATTTTAAAGCAAGTAGATATTAAAATCTGAGCACGTTCAGAAATTAAAAGATCAGTCTGAGCATCTGCTTGAGAGCACAGACTTGGTCAGATTTCACTGGGGCCTTGGAAGGTTGCAGAGTATCCTCCCCTTAAATATCTTAGAGCTTACTAAATGTGCTAAAGTAAACATGCTATGAACCGCTAATGGTTCAATATACCAGTGCTGATTTGCGTGTTCCAGATTCCTCAGGTCTATCAGCAAGTCATAGCTAAGTCTCGTATGCATAATAAATATGTCTCTGTATTCAGGTGCCTTGAAAATCTGGTGTCTAAACCTGTTTCTGTAAAGCCTTTTTGTTTAAATTTCTTTTTTGGAATTCCACAAAGGGCCTGCTATTATTCGTGTAGGAAAGATGCCTTGTCCTTGTATGTCTAATGGCCCCACATTTTTATGTTCTGGTTATTTTGGAAGGATGGCTGAAAGTGCTTTTCATCCCTTATTCTGCAGGTAGTGGAAAAACTTGTGAAAAACAGGCAATTCTAAATGTGTGACTGTTTGGTTTCTTGTTTATGGAAAAACAAGCCATTTGAAGTACACTTGTACTGGATTTCTTAATTGTTTGGCCAAGAAGAAAGCTTGATTTACAATTGTGTTTCATCTTTCCTGTGTATAATGAAGTATGTAAAGTTTTGATCATGTAAGGTGTTCTAATGTGCTGGGGTACAAAGATTTTTGACCTGGAGTCACATAAGGCTGCTGAAAAAAATGTAACTATTCAAATCAAACGTTTCACCCAGAATAGCTGTCCTCTCTAACAATGGTCTTGAATCTGGGGGTCTTCTGCTCCAGACTGTGATTCAGACTGAAACATGTGATTCACGCCTACATTTTTTACCATACATGTTCATATTTCTCCTTTCTGTCTTTCTTCCCTAGTCAGTCTTGATTTTAAAAGAAAGACTAGTATGGTGGGGGGTCCCATTGATGTGACTTGTCTCACGGTGGTATACAACCCACTTGTGGGTCCTGTTGCAACACTGGAAGAGTGGTGTTAGCTGGAACAGTTTCTGTTTCTCACAGTTGTTTATCTATTTCTCCCATATTTGTTCCCCAATACGATTTGTTCTGAGATAACACTGCCAAATCAGTCAAGCCCATTTCACATTTCTTTCTGGCTGCCTGTGTCTCATTTGTGTGCCTGACTTGATTCAGAAGGCCAGTGTTATCTCTAACAACAAGAGTCTCCTACATTATGCATTCTCTTGTCTGTTCCCTTCCCCTTTGCCCTTTACTCCTCTGCAGGCAGTATTGTAGTTCTGGGTGACACCAATGCCTGGCTGAAAAGATAAGGTAATCTTCTTATGAAAAGAATGCAGCTGGTATTTTATGAATGTTGATCACAGATCCTGGGGGACGGGCAGCTGATTTTTGAAACAAGCTGGTGACAATCAGGAAGGAGAAAAAACTGAATATGGAGGAAGAGGGGGAGACAAGAGTAGAATCTTGCCTGTGATCTCCTTCAAGGGTCATCTCTCGGAAAGTGTAAAAGATATGCCAGGTCGGTAAATTGCCTCAAAAATATTAAGTAGTAGCAATCTCATCCCATGCCGCTCAAACTAAAATACTTCTGGAAGTGCCTGGAGCACAACGAGGGAAGGCAAGGAAGGGATCAGGTCCACTTAGCCATTCATCTCTTTTGATGTAAAAATTATATCCTCCCCCATATGGAAATGAATGTATGTGATTGCTGCCATCACACCAAAGAGTTTCCTTAAATCTTGTGGGGAAACCTGACAGCTTTCTCATTGTAAGTCGAATGCTGTATTAAATGTAATCTTCAACAGTTATGAGATTTAAATTCAGACCTTCATAGATCACTTCTATGGCCTTGGCCATGTCTATGACATTCCTATTTCTGATTACTTGTATTGTTTCATGCTTGTGTAACCCATGCCATTTTGGTGTTTGCATTTGATCTCTATTAGAAGGTTTGGTCTTTGGGGCCTAGGGAGGGGGTGCTCTCTGAGCACGGGCACTTTGGCAAGGCTGCTTCCATATTACCAACTGCAAGAGCTCTACCCCCTCAGCCAGCCTGGCCTGCAGCAGGAGAGCAAAGGCCCAGAGGTTGACTGAGGGGACTGCTGATTTCCTTGCAGGGATGTGATGGGCCCAACGAGGCAGAGATTGCATATTAGAAATTCCCCCTTACGAGTAGTTATAACAAAAGGGTTTGTTAAGCTGTTGAGTTGTGGTTAAACATATGGTTTAAAACTCTTACCCCTGAGCCAGTCTGGCCCGCAGCAGGAGAGGGCAGGCTCAGAGCTTGACTGAGGGAGCTGCTAATTTCCTTGCAGTCCCAAGACAGCAAAATCTAGAGGGCAGCAGAAAGAACCACCAAAGAGCAGGTGGGGAAGCAGCAGCCCTGAACCTCAAGTTAACGTTTGGGACTGTTTGCTATATGCCATTGTTCTACTTCTAGTTTTAATTCTAGTTGTACAGTTTTTGTGTTTATGATGAATGTTTTTTCCTGTTTGAAGCAATTTCACATTTGTTTACCTAGCTACAGGGGTGCTGTCATTTATTGAATTGAATCCCCACCCCCCCACTCTCCAATAGGGATATATGTAGCCAGGGTTCTACAGGGTTACATTTGTATTCTGTGTTATTGTTTTTAATACTGCAATGACCTAAACAATAAACATCCTTAAAATAAAAATGATCATACTGGGGAGTAGGTTGCCAATCGATGGAATAAATCGTATGGAGTGGACTGCTCAATAAAAGTGAGAGGTCGGCTATTTGTTGTCTGTCACAAGGAACCTTTTGTAGTAGGTTGGGTTTAAGTGTTTGATCTTCCCAAGTTTAATAGGCAGTACTGGAATATGCTGCCATCTTTTGCAGACAGACTATCACAAATTAAACACTTAGCTTTCTGAGAATGGGCTGTCTAAAAGGGCCAGGTTTTTTTGACAGTCATTGGGGGGTTGACTCCAGCTTCAGCTAAATTCTTCCAGGTTCAAAGAAATGATCATAATTCTGAGTACGTGTGATTGCCATTTAGTCTGCATAGGGCAAAATGAATACATTCCAGCTTTGGTACATAATGTCAGAAACCCTGATTTATGCATGTGTTCATCCATACCAAAGCTAGAATATATACTGTTGTCCTATTTGGATAACATCTGTTCTGGGGTTAGGGCAGCTTTCTGTGAGCTGGTCAAATACTGCCAGCTGGCTACCTATTTTCATGAAGTATTTCATAATACTTGACTGGTCAAGAATGTCTTGGAATTTTTTTATTACCTTTTGGGGTCATCATCTGATAGTAATGGCGAGGGCTCCTTTCTTCACAGAGCTGCCGGTCACTCCCCCCCCCCACCCTTATTTATTAGCAGACACTGTCTGTCCTGCAACTCTCTCTTGAAAGTTGTACTCTTCCCTTCTAATTAAGCAATGTGGCCTACATTCTCCTGGCCAGCAGAGGAGGTCAAAATAAACAATGAAGAAGCACAAATATGGGGTTGCTAGTTAGCCAGAGCTCTATGTAGAGTAATGGCGGCTTAATTTGTAGTGGATTGTATGTGAGGATTATGAAAGGTTGTTGCTCTGGAGGTGGCTGGCACTATTGTGCAGGGTAAATTTCAATAAACTGTTCCCCTAGATGCCTTGCAGATAAGCCTGCCTGCCTAGAGCAGAGCCTGAGCCACATTAAATGACTCTCTTCAAGCGACTGCCTACCATCTTGTCCTTGGGAGCTTCTCAGATTTTGCAGGGCATTTGGAGATGCTACCACTCTATATAAGCATGCTTGAGACCACGGGTCACAATGTCCGATTCCACGGTAAGGCGAGGAAGTGTTTCCTTCGTAAAAGACTGGTGCTTTGCACATGCTCTGGGGAAAGTATCCAGTATATTTCTAAACAAAGGAAGGCAATTCCAGAGGGATCTGATGCTCAAGACATTGCCATTGGAGGGACAGTGTGGTTTAGTGCTTAGAGTGTCGTGGCCTGGGCTCAACCTTGACCCCCATCCATGAAGTTCATTGGTAGTCTTAGGATGAAAATATGTGACTGGCCCAACTTACTTCAGCAGGGTTGTTGTAAGGATAAGAAGGCATCCTGAGCTCCTTGGAGGTAAGGTGGGGGGAAAATGGAACAGATAATTGCTCTGTTCTTGCTGTGGGGAGTTGTCGCCATATGATCTGGCATGATGCTTGGAAACACCTCTGGTAGAAACCATCCAGAAGACTACATTTTTAATTAGGACAAATCTTTCTTTGGTTCTAGCTAATGCTGTCCTTTAACACTTGACTGATCAATTGACCGAGTTAGTTTTTTGGTTGGTGGAATGACAGTCTTAGGTAGCAGGCAAACCTTGCCCAGACATCCCCTTTTCAGGTAGCCGTGCCCCACATTGCTGCTATTATGACCTTGGATTCATTCTCCTTTAAATTATATGCCAGAATCTGCTGCCCAAAATGGGGTACTCATCATGTACCTGACCTTGTGTTTGAAAGAAGACTACTACTGATGGATTGTCCTCATGAATGATTTTGATTGTTGAAGGGTGGAGTCTGATATCTTGCCTTGAATATTGTCTCACGTGGCTGGATCTGCCTACCACAAAGTTCGAGAGCTTGCAAAGTGGGGTCTTCAGCACCTTTCTGAATTTGGAGTTCCTTTCATTGGACAAGTGTAAATTGCTGACCATTCACGCTAGCACCTTGGAAAAGCAGAGGTGGCTACATACTCTGATCCTGAAAAGGAATTCTGTTCTGCTCTCTCCTTTCCCTCATTTCTCCGTGTGTCCCAGAGTAGGGATGCAGGGAGAAATCTTCGGGGGGGGGGGCACAGCGCTACCCTGCAGCCAAAATGCTGAATGTTCTGAACCCCCTCCCCCCCAGACCTTGGGATGCAACGGAAATTTCCTAAGGGGTGGGTGAGAATGCCATGCTTCAGCCCAGGGGACAGCTGAAAGGAGGCATTCTGACCCCCATCCCAGAATACATCTGTGGCCCTGAATGGAACCAGGCAACGTCTTGGGATGGCCTCCTGAACTCCATTCAAGATCCCTCACGGCCCACATATCTGTTTGAGCTGTGCACCCATGAACTAAAGGATCTCTGTTAACAAGGGTTGGGAAAAGACTTTTTTTGACTGAGACCATCGAGTGACAGAGTAGACAATACTAATCTCTAGTGATCAATGTGGTATTTAAACTCCTCATGCAGCTTTATATGGGGGAGTGGGTTGGTTATCAGGCTGTAGGGCTGCCCTCTGATTTGCCTTTTAAAAATACATTCTTGGATGTGGTTTTTAATGCTCAGGTTTATGGGGGTTGACAGATTCCAGGCCGGTTAGTATGTAGCTAAACCAACAGTGTGGTACAGCAAAAAGCTTTTGTGGACCGGAACTCATTCCATCTGCTGAAGTGGGTTTTGATCCGTGAGAAACTATTCCTCAAATGTGTCATGTCTTTTAGTTGTTTTAGTACTCTTTGTTGTTTGTATTGGCTGATCCATTTTTGACTAGGTTTATCTACGTCAGTGAAAGCTTGAGGGCTGCTGCTCTATGGACATGCTGTTTGTATGAACTGGGGTAAACAAAAAAAAATCCCTTTTAAAAAACATTCTCCTCATTCCAATTTGTAATAAGTTAATTGTGAAAAGTTTCAGAAATTGTTCAGCTAGTTTTCTGCATGGACAAGTGCTTAAAATGCGTTATGCTTGTTCTGCAAATAGAACCTGTCTTAAGGAATCTTGCAAGTCAGACAAAGGGCATAGTCCAGTTTCTAGCCATATTCTGGTATTTCAGTTTTACAGTTAATTTTTTCTCAAACGGATCTCCCTGAGTTTTCAGGCACGGCATTTGCTAAATGCAGCTGTAAAACACAAGTGAAAAATCTTTATGTGGGGCTTCCAGTCTTCAGAGTGCATTCTGGCAGTTCTGCTCACAGTCTGTACCAGCTCCAGCTCAAATAGTGACACTGTGGCACAAAGCCTTTTGTTTTATCTATAAGGGAAATGCTGCTAGATGAGGTCTGACTGCAGTTTCCTGGGCTAGGAATGTGCTTAGACACACATCCCTTGGAATTCCCCCCACACCTTTGTCTAAAACCCTTTTGTCTGCTGACTTGGCGTGCTAGCAAATTTGCCTCTCCCCTCCATGCTTTTCAATCAGTGCAGGTTTTACTGATATACATTTGGAATTGGGGGGGGGGGGTTTACAGTTGCTGAATTTTCCATTTTCTATAGAGTCACTGGAGTTGTTCCATAACTATTGGGGGGGTTGACCAATGTCATCAGCCTTACGCCTTCTGACTCCATTGGATATACTTTGTTCCAATGAAATTTCAGTATAGAACTTCTGTGACAGCAAGTGCATATTGGTGATCAAATCACTGACGTGTTTGATTCATCACTGAGTCATGACAATGTCTCAGTAGACTGGGATGCTGTGAGCAAAGGTTGAGGGAGACAACCCCATTAGAAAGAATGCCAGGCCAAAAAGCAAGTCTTGAGAAGTCGTACATTTCTGGGTGTGAACATTAAATCATTCTCTAACTGTGGGCAAGTTTATCTTCATTTAGACTTAGTAATGAGGCTTTCTTCAGACATTAAAAGATGATGGGAAGAAATGAGAAAATACCATGATTGAAATAAGAGAATACCATTATTGCACTCATTCATTTTGGGTCTCAATGAAAGCCCTTGTTAAAATTGCAATGGGAGATAAATTACAATCTTAACTACAGTAATGTTGTGTAGTAGCCATGCGGGAAAACCATATTGTAATGGTCTTTGAATGAAGATAAAAAGTCTGGACAATGGAAGGTGTGACATCAATTCTCTGAACAAATTGTATCCTTCCTGTTAAGGAGAATTACTAAAAATGTAGAGGGGGCTCGGAAGCATTTTCTTATCCCACCCCCTAATTGAAAATCAGTACCCTCTAAAGGTGTTCTGTGTCTTGTTCTAGTAAGATTTGTAAGTCAATAGACAGAGATTTTTGGATGTGTCAAGCAGGAGCAAAGTGTAGAAGATAAGCTGCTCTTTGCATCTTAGATTTGGGGTCTGGAAACTGAAGGGGAAGGGAGGTGAAATGCTGCAGCAGTTAACACTGCAGTGGGTGTTCTGAGGTCCAGAGAAAAAGGACAAAAGTGTGCAACAAGCCTGTGATTAGTGTGGGTGGGTGGGAAATACTGTTGATTTTCAGGACCTTAGTCAACACTCCCATTTGAAAAAGCACCACTATCTGGCGTCATCAAACCATAGACGACTACCCTTCCTTAGCAGCTGCCTATATCTACTTGAAGAGGACCACCTCCCACTCTGAGGAGAATGGGGTTGATCCAGAGGGGCAATTTCGCTAGCCTGTATACGTGAGGTGTTGGGAGCCAACTGAGATGTGTATGTTCACACCATTCATACATGAAATAGAAGTGAATGGGTCTGTTTAGGGCACATGGCTTTTGAGGTCAAAACATTGCTTTGGTGTTCCCTCATTAAATCTTATTAGCTGTTGTCCTTGTCTCGGTTTTTATTGTCTCGGTTTTAATTGATTTATATATATTTGAATTTTAAACACTGATTTAATGGTCTGATTTTTAATGATCTGATGTTTGCCGCCTCGAGGTCCCAGTGGAATGGCGGCATACAAAAATAAACTTCTGACACCTCGAAGGCTCCTTGTTTACAACAGGGGAGGAAAGACAAGCTGATAGCAAGGGGCATAGTGGGGAGGAAGAGAAGGGGCTCCCTGTGCCTCCCTTTTCTCAAATGTCAGCATTCTAGAGTTGTAGCCAGCTGGAAAGAGTTGTTAGCAAGGCCAGGGAAGGCAGTCTGGCACACAACACCTTGGGTTTTCTCTTCTTCCCGGCTGCATCAGTGTTCTGATCCCACTAGAACATGGGTGTCAAGCATACAGCCCTGGGGCTGAATCCAGCCCCTTGAGGGCTCTTATCCAGCCAGTGAGTCAGCCGCCCCCCGCCCTGGTCCCAATCTGGGCTGGCGAGCCTGCTTGTGGCCTCACCAGCCGAGGCAGTCACCTCCCCCAGTCCCAAGGTGTCAATTATCAAAGACTGATAAATAACAGAAAATACTGTAAGAGTGTTATGGTTTTAAACATGTTTGTATTTTAAACAAAAGACAATGTAATTAATTGGCTTTGCCTGTGTCTTCTATAAAGTTTGCATCTCCAGTACTTTGCATTAAATTTTATGGTACACATGGCCTGGCCTGACCAAGTGACATTTATGTCATATTCGGCCCTCGTAACAAATGAGTTATACACCTCTGCACTAGAGCCAGGAAGAGGAAACCAAAAAGTGTGTGTGTGGGGGGGGGGGCAGACAGTGCTGCACCCTACTTCTTGCCCACCTCCAGAATTGCTCTCCAGCATTTTTTGTCTACTTGCATACCCCTTTCCCTGTGTTTTGGATTTATGCATTCAGTGTGCAGGTGAAAATTAGTGTTTGGAGAACTTGTCTCAAAAACTTAGCCCTGACATGTTAGTTTTCCCTAGTTTGTTCTCGATGTTGGCTTTGGGTTTCCTTGATGCGAAGTGGCCATGTGTCTGGTGTGGAGCAGGACTCAACTCCCACCTTCCTTCTGTCTCTACAGCTATGGCAGCCATCAGGAAAAAACTAGTGATTGTGGGAGATGGTGCCTGTGGGAAGACCTGCCTCCTCATTGTGTTCAGCAAGGACCAGTTCCCAGAGGTCTATGTACCAACGGTCTTTGAAAACTACATTGCTGACATTGAAGTAGACGGGAAGCAGGTAATTCTTTGATAGCAGCAATTTGCCCTTTGATCCGGAGAGCCTGCTGCAGGCTTTGTCAGCTTCTGTGTCAGTTCATCCATAGCCGACAGACTTCATACTAGCCTTTACAGAAATACCCTTGGAAAATGTTATCTAGTTCACCTCCATTGAACCTTGGTTTTCATTTTATGGAACGAATATCTCAAGTTAAATGTTCCCATCGGTGTAAGCTTGATGATATTAAGCCCTCTTCCTGTAGTTTCTCGAGCTCCTGAAAGGAAGTATAGCAGTGCACCCAACTGACAGCAGCCTGATACAAGGTTAGAAGAATGTGGATGAAAACAGGATGAATGCTAAGCCCACTGTATATTGTCATCTTTTCAAACTGAATTAAGCCCAGGAAGGATCTTGTTACCTGGAGAAACCAGGTGTGTGCATGTGTATGCATACACCCACCCACCCATGTAAATGCTTAAATCCTCCTCATAAACCCTACTGACTATGCCCCTTCCTGCAAAGGTAAGGTGGGTGGCAACCAGAGACTGGCAGTGGCTCAGCGATGGCACCTGGCTTTTGACATGCCCCTCTCCCTTGAGGTTCACCTGATGCCACCCTTACTCCTTTAGATGCTGGGCCAAAACATTTATTTTTATCCAGGCTTTTAATTAAAGGGTTGATCTTTTTAGACTGTTTTTACAGTTTGCTTCTAGCCCGAGAACTGCTTTGAAACTCATTTTACGCTGCTAAGTGTGTTGAGCTGCTTTTAGTGCTTTATTAATTTTTTTAAAAAATTATGGTGTTTGGTGATGTGTTTTACTTTGTAACCGTCATCAAGCAGAGCCTCTAGAAAGGTAGCATGCAACTTTTCTAAATACATGGATAGGTGTTGGTTGCCTGGAATAAAAGAAAAGTTGAACCAAAAACCTGCCTGAAGCATGAGATGTGTGTGTGATCTCTAGTCACAGCTGACTTATGGCGACCCCTTATAGAGAGGTGAAAATCTATGCAAGAGTCTAAACCAGGTACATGTGTCAGTAGAGCAGGAAGGAAAAGCAGCTTTGCAGCTGTAATAGAAACACCTGCTCCTGGGAGGAAGTACACCTGTCCCTCCCCCTAAATGTCTTATTTTAGACTGTAGGAAAAATCTGTTAAGATTGCCTGCTCATAGGACATAGTACAGGTTCAGAGGCTATGAAAGAGTCTTGAAATAAGTTGTCTTTGTAAAAGTCAGAAATGAATATCAAATCCATGGTCAGGATGGTAACCTTACTGGGAAAATGTGTGTGCTCTGTAGGTCCTAAGGACACACTCCACAACCCACTGACTCAACGAATTGTTAACGGCAACTTCAGTACAGCTATTCCAGAGAGAATTATGGATTTCACGCTCTTATCTGTCTGTAGCTGCACTGTTATAATTTGCCATCTTGCATCGGTCAGGAGAGCCTTGGTATCTTCTGACAGCTTTATGGTCCTCTAATACAGTTTAGTGGTGCCCTTGAGGGTAACACTGCAAAACATCCCCATAAAGCAAAAGGCATAATGGCCCTAATCAATTACTGGGCCTAGGCAGCTTAATTAGAGCAGATGTTATGCCAGACAGCCTTATATCTGCCAGAGAGGCACAACAGTGTGAAGTTATAGGGGACACAACAGGTTTCTCCCCTGCTTGCTTCACTCTCTTGCTTCACCCAGAGGGATGGTGATTGTGCTGGGTTACTGATGCAAACTTCCCTCTGTCTCCAGGTGGAGCTCGCGCTTTGGGACACGGCTGGGCAGGAAGACTATGACCGGCTGCGGCCCCTCTCTTACCCAGACACTGATGTTATCCTCATGTGTTTCTCCATTGACAGTCCAGACAGTTTAGGTAAGACTATAAGTAGCAGGCCCTGACCTGGATAGCCCAGGCTAGCCTGATATCATCAGATCTCGGAAGCTAAGCAGAGTTGGCCCTGGTCAACCATCTGGAGTCCACCAAGGAATACCAGTCACTACTCAGAGGCAGGCAATGGCAAACCATCACTGAACGTCTCTTGCCTTGAAAACCCCACTAGGGGTCGCCACAAGTCAGCTGGGACTTGATGGCAAAAACCAACAAAAATAACTAGCAGGGTCATGAATGCACAGGCTCCATTATTCTATTTGTTACCATGATAATGTGGATTTAAGAGGTTCTTTTGGAACCAATGAGAACAAAAGTGATGTACTGGAAATTGCTGGTCAGAGCTGAAAAAACTGTGTCTGAATGTGATCAAACTTCTTTGGGAAATCAAGATATGTTTGTAAGGCGCTTTCAGTAACCAACCAGGACGCTCAACACAGCTTTCCCAGCTTTGGCTGCTACTCAAAATAAATTTGGGGCAGTAGTTTATTATAGCTGCTTGGTATGTCTGCTCTTCTAAATATATGAGTTCTGTGCAAGTGCCAACATCTGTAGCACAAGAATGCTGGTCCACACATAGGAGATTCTGACCTGCCTTGTAGTCCAAATAATTTGCAAACATATTTGGATCCTTTTTAAGAATCTGCTGGAGAAAGGGAGACACTTGATTCCTAGAACAGCTTCAATTACTTTGAAACTTACCATTTCGACATCAGGGCCTCACTTTCTGACTGTTCATTGAGGGTTTTGTGGCAACATAAAGTCGAAATATTGCCTTATTTTGATAGAGAGCCAGAATTTCAGAGTAAAAAGTCTCTGTTCATAGCTTTCATTTGAGAGGCTACAGAGGTTAGCAAAACTTACAGGATGTGACTTCCAAGGTTCACATTGAAAAAAACAGCTCTTCCACATTCAAGACAATACAGTTTATTCAGTATCTTGGAACTCGGTAAGCTTTGTTGGCTTCTTGGGTGTGTGTGTGTAGTACTATGTCCTTCTTAATAATAATTCTGCACAACTTGTAAGCAGTTTGGCAGTAGGGCATCAACAGCTGAATTCAGGAGGAAGGAACTGAATGAATGATGGCAGTATTGGCCAGAGCTGGAATCCACAAAGATGGGGGTGTACAAGTATGCTTGATCTTTTCTGAACAGCTCCTCCTTTGTGGCAGTCTGTCTCTCTGAAGCTGGTCTACAAGGATGCTTCTGGCTGTGGATCTGGGGTTTGGGTGGGGATCTTCTCATGCTCTACTGAGTCATTTTTTTTTCTTTAGCTGGAGGAAGAGTACAATGTTGCTTTACAGCTGTGATAGGGTGCGGTAAACGAAGCAAGCTTACAGTGGCATGCTGGCCAAGACTCTGAAAATAGGGCTGCCATTGTATCCAGCTTTACTCTTGGCAACAGACTAAGTCTGTCTCATCCTTTGGATCTGGGGGTGGCTCTTTCAGAAGAGCACCTTCCTACACATCTGGGGATCATTCCTTTGCATCTTTAACATAAACCCTTGTCCAATGGCAATAATTTCTTCCAACGTGTTCAACTTCTTTTCAGAGAACATACCAGAGAAATGGACACCAGAAGTAAAACATTTTTGCCCAAATGTACCCATCATCCTTGTGGGAAACAAGAAAGACTTGAGAAATGATGACCACACCCGCAGGGAGCTGGCAAAGATGAAACAGGTATGAGCCCAATGGGTGCCACTGCTTTTTTTATTCCATTAACTTTTAGAAATGAAACCTTTCCATTACTCTCAAGAATAGGTAACTGCTTTGACACAGGAGATGCTCACACCAGGTAGAAAACTTGAATTGCATTGTAGAGCATTGCTGGTGTAGATAATCAGTCATGTGGAAGGTAGTTTCCTGCCTTTTCTGTGTAGTGAAGGTAACATGCAGACTAACCCTAAGCTTATTTCTCACATTTTGATGGCAGATTACGTCTTTCCTCTGAAAAATAACTGTGGGATGGGGGAAGCATATTTTGATGAACAAAATCTTAGTTTAAAAGGCAGGTGTGTTAAAAAAACAACAACAACAAAACCCGGACAGTTTTTACAAATGAGAGCTTGTCGAGCACAAACTTCAAAAGTTTATTTGGGGGGGAGGGGAAGCAAACTCTCAAAGGTTTATGGTTTTGTCAAAACTGTATGTATTACTTTTACATTCTGCCTTTCTTCCATCATGGATCTCAAGGGAGTCTCCCATCCAGGCAGACTGGTTTAATTTCAGCAAGGTTGCTGCATCATTCCAGCAATACCCTGGGAAAGGAGCTCTGTGCTCGCCTGGCCTAAGAGGGGGCTGGCATTAGCAGCTCTGTCACCACTTTCTTTAAACAAACACAATAAAAACAGAGCTATTCTGCCAGGCATATGGTTGAGGACAGCTACGGTTGACATCTTCTCTGGCCTCCCTACCCCTTTCCCATGAACTTGGCTGAAACTATGCAATTGAGACAGGGTCTCTGTTTCATCTTCATTGTGCCTAAGTTGATGACCTAGCTGAGTGTCTTGCAGGGGGTTACGTGGAAAGGTTGTCCAGAGAGGGTCTGGTCCCAAAAAGGGATCCACTTCTGTACAGCCTTTTCTACAGCTGGGAGAGCCAGCGTGGTGTAGTGGTTAAGAGCAGTGGAGTCTGATCTGGAGAACCAGGTTTGATTCCTCACTCCTCCACATGAGCAGCGGAGGCTAATCTGGGGAACTGGATTTGTTTCCCCACTCCTACACACAAAGCCAGCTGGGTGACCTTGGGCAAGTCACAGCTCTGTTAGAGCTCTCTCAGTCCCGCCTACCTTACAGGGTGTCTGTTGTGGGGAGGGGAGGGGAAGGTGATTGTAAGCCGGTTTGAGTCTCCCATAAGTGGTAGAGAAAGTTGGCATATAAAAACCAACTCTTCTTCCTCTTTTCTTGTACCCGCTTTACTTAATTTATTCATAGTGCTGATCCTCCCTTCCCCCAAATCCAATGACTTGGGAAAGATACTATCAGAAAAATGTCAAAAAACATTGATTAAAGCCCCAGCTGACACTGTCAGATCATAGTCAAAGTAACGAGCCTTGGCAAAATGTTCATCCTTATTTTTGCCAAGGAGCTGTAATGATTAGAAGTGCTTTTTGATATGCATGTCTGAGTCAGAATAGGGAAATACCTTATCTTGCATCCTTCTTTGAAATCAAATTCTGGGAAAACTTTCATTTTTTTTCCTGCTTTGTCTTTTCTTAATAAGGAGCCAGTGAAACCAGAGGAAGGGAGAGACATGGCAAACAGGATCAATGCTTTTGGTTACCTGGAGTGCTCGGCCAAGACAAAGGATGGTGTGCGGGAAGTGTTTGAAATGGCCACTCGGGCTGCCTTGCAAGTCAGGAAAAACAAAAAACGCAAAGGCTGCCCCCTCTTTTAACAAGGGAGCATCAGCAAAGGAAGTGACTGTGTTGTCTCAACTGTGTCTGTCTCTTTCTACGCACCCCATGGATGCAAGCTTGGGGCTGGGGTGGGGAGAAGAGCTGTTGGCTCTGTCTAGAGTAAGAATTTAATATGCTGGGCCTCTCCCCACAGTAGTTAAGGCTGCCTGGGGCACACTTGGGCGGGGGAGGTCCCTGTAGTCTCTCTCTGGGCTCTGCTGGGCTCCCCAGCACCTTCCGTGCTTGAGGACCAGATGTCTCTTGAACCCTCTCTGTAAACACTGTTGTTTTTGTATAGGGCAGCCAACGTACCTGAATTAACTCTGCATTGCTCTTCACTCCCATTTTATACTAATCTTGCAGTTCAGTGCCTGGTATAGATTTATTTAACCTATCCTTCTGCCTTCCCATTCTTGCAAATTAAGGAAGCGACTTTTGTGTGCTGAATATTGCAGTCTGCGGAGTCATGCCCTGATTTAAGCTGTCTAGCACGTGCACCTGCCCCTCTCTACACAAACTTGTCGTGGCAAGTGGGAAGCCTTGCCAAGATGTCCACCTGTACTTCTACGAGGAGCTGAGCTCTGCTGTCAGAAATGCTCTTTGCTCTGTCTGGTTTTGGTCAGAGCCTTGTATATTACCAATACTGTTTTCTCTCTACTTCTATTAAATTAAATCAGATCTTGACAACAAAAATGGATTCTCCATCCATTTTTCTGTTGGGCCATTAAAGCACATGAAGCTGTGTTGTGTGTGTTGCGTTCTTCTAGTGCAGTTAAGTTGCGTTTGAGCTCTGCTGTAGGACCTGAGGTAAGTTGTCATCTCTCTCCCCCACCCCCAAACTCTCCATGGGATATCGGTTACCTCATGCTTCTTTCCTGGAAACACATTGCGTATTGAAAAGTAGCACCGCAGGGTACAGATGCTAATTTTCTAGGTGCAGGGAGTTTTTTTTAATGCATGGGAACATTAAAAAAATGTGATTTCTCACTTGTGCTCTGAAGTGGCAGTCCATTTTCAGCAATATACCATATCATTCTGCTGAATATGTAGATCTGCCTATGGTACAACCTGTTCAGAGGGATGTATTGCTTAACTCACATCGGGACTGGGAGACGAACGGGGAAAAACAGCTTTAGGGACTATCTCTGTGCACAATGTGTGTTCTTCCAACGTCCTGTTTAAAAGATCAATTTAGACATGATGCTGGGAATTTTGTGATGGGTGCTTTCAAGTGTACTTTCTAGAATGGCTGCTGCTCAGGGCCCCAGTTCAGAGCAGGGAGGTATGGGAGTTAACTCTTCCCCCTGTGCTGAAATGGCCCTCACAGAGCTGCTATTTTGTCCTGTTTGGGGCAAGTTTGTAGACATTGAAATAGCTCTGCATGGAGAAATGATCCAAGTTAGGACCTTGCACAGCTGCTGTTAAGGAAGAAGTGTGTGGGAAAGTTGAGTTATTGTTATTTTTATACATGCATGCCCTGAGACAGTTGTTGAAATCCATACAGACAAAATACTTTTCAGGGGGGTGTAGGCTGGTGGTCTTTGACATAACCCATAATTCACTAGCAAAACTCACTATTGTGGAACTGTAGAATCCAAGCATTGTAATGGATAATTAGGTAAAGGTCCCCTGTGCAAGCACCAGATCATTCCTGACCCATGGGGTGACGTCACATCCCGACGTTTACTAGGCAGACTTGTTTACAGGGTGGTTTGCCAGTGCCTTCCCCAGTCATCTTCCCTTTACCCCCAGCAAGTTGGGTACTCATTTTACCGACCTCGAAAGGATGGAAGGCTGAGTCAACCTTGAGCCGGCTACCTGAAACCGACTTCCATCAGGATCGAACTCTCAGGTTGTGAGCAAAGCTTTTAACTGCAGTTTATCACTCTGCGCCATGGGGCTCCTTAAAGGATAATTACATGCAACAATATACATTAGATAAAGCAGACAAGTCAACAGGGATTTGTAGCCCTATTTCAACTTCAAATCATTATGCACTTCTAAATGAGGAAGATATTTTAAATCCGCCTCAAGAAAACACTGGCAACTTACGTCTTCCAGAGGAACTCCATACTAGTGATGGGGTCCAAAAGTCTTCATTTGGATTGCCTTGTTGTGCCAAGAAGAAAACTAAGTTTGATCTGGACTTTGTGAGTACGCAGTGCCTGCTAATTAGTAAGTTGGCTGCAAAGTAATTTGTGAGTCTATCAGAGATTAATGCAACTATGGACAAGATTAAATCTAGGATGGCCAATATACAGAGTATTCTTACAGCTTTTTCAAAACAAATGTCTTCAAAAGTAAACTTTAGCTGCTCAAAGGATTCACCCTGTGGTCACAATGTTTTCGGACTGAATGGGAACAAAGAAAGGCAAATTTCTGCTGGTGAGTCTGTTGATCCAAATGTGTCTTCTTTGGCAATACAGTCGGTCAACAAAGGGAGAAGCTTGTACCTGTTTAAGAATGCTCTTACATTTTCAGTATTTCCATTGCCTAGTGGTTATTCCCCTAGATGGAGATCAAAACCCTACATTAGAGCTAATTTGGAATTCTTGACTAATCTGCCAATACTATTAAGTGACTGTATTTGTGTTCATTTAAAAAAAAAATTAAATTTAAACAATTTTTACAAATATAACTCAGACAAGTTTCATTTACATGCATTTCTGCACTGTATAATACACTAAACTCATATCTCTTCTAAAAAAATTGCTCTCAAGTCACAGCTTATTTATGGCGAAATGCAAACAAAATGGTCTTGTAGCTCTTTTAAATGCTAATAATTAATGGTGGCTTTATTGATAGGTTGTCTATGATACCATCACCAGAAAGTGACCAGATTATACTTAAAGGAAATAAAATTCTGGGAATGGAGTGTACCAAGTTTGAACATACCTTTTGGACGAAAGGAGTCGGATGCAGATACCTGCTTTCTGGTTTTTTGCAACAGTGGAGATTGAATACTCAATTATTGTGACTTTTTTTGTTCACAAAGTAAAATTTAGAATGGCAGATGAAACTTAGGGCTGGGTCAGATGCGGGCCATGGTTTAAGCAACAACAAATGTGTTTGTGGAGACTTCTTGCACCTAATTTGAGTGTGTATGCTGCAGCTGTGATTACATCAAAACAAATGTGTTTTATAAAGGTGCTCAGTGGTTCAGAGTGCATATTTAGCTATTTTGAAGCATGACTCAATCACAGGAAGTTTGCAGTCCTAACAAGATGCATCTGGATAGGCATCCACACAGCAACAGAGATACAGCATCCTGAACACTGCTTCTGTTTCCTTTGCCCTCTTCCCCAAGCGGAGCTGCACTTCTCTAAGGAGTTTTGCTACCCTGGATGTTCCCAAGCAGCATATTCATTATTGTCAGTATTTATAGGCCTCATCATCATGCCAAGAACTACCCCAGAGACCAGTCTCCTCACTCTTCTCTTGGCTTCCTCAGTAGGCAAAGAGCCAAACGCTGCACCAGCTGCTCCCATAATATGCAGATCTCCCTGGAGCTGGTGAACAATAGTTGCTGCTTGTACCATTCACAGCTCCTTCTCGACAGACAGGAATAATAAACGATGTCACGACAATAAAAGAGATTCATCCACCAGTGGAGACAATGCAACTTCAGCAATTCAAAGGCTGAGATCAGAAATGGCTTAATGAAATATGCTAACTCCGGGGAATTTACCTTTATTTCTTCAGTAGGCTGTAGTGTAACTGATTACATCTTAATTTCCCCCTCTTTATGGTCAAATATTATCAACTTTGAAATAGGCACCTTGACCCTTAGCGATCACTTACCTTTGTTACTCAATTTTAGGATTGGTGGGCACACAGTCTACCCTCAGAAGGAACCTTAGACCCTAGTCCTAGGATTGTTCGCTTCCCTGATTTAAACCAGAGAATCTCAATTACTTGGGTGTAACATAGTACTGACCTTAAAAACACATTATTAAACTCTTAAGCTCCAAGAAACAATTCATTTTTAATTCTATTTGTGACCAGTTCATTACACCAGCAAATTAGTGGGCCAACCGCTAATTATGCAAACCACAAAGGCTGAGATCAGTTTTTGCATTGATACATCGAGTAAGACTTCTCATGTGGGCAGCTGAGTTCTGTGGTAGTACCCTTATTGAATTAAACTGGTACTTTCTATAGTGACATGAATTGGTGCATCATTTCATCCATGCTTCTTGTCAGGCTGCATATGGGTCGTGCAGTAATCATCGCAGGTCTCTGGAGGGGCAGCATATAAATTTTCTAAGTCATTTTCTAAATATATTTGTTCAAAGTAAGCAGACAGTCCATGTACTTCCATGATCCTGAGGTAAGCATCGCAGATGAAGCTGCTATACTTGGCTTGTCATGGTCACTAGGTGTCTGCTCTACCCCATCCTTTAACTTGAGATGCTGGGGCATGAACCAGGGACCACCTCTCTGCAAAGCAGATGCTCTGAACCACAACCTCACCCCCATTTTAATCTAATATTTATGGTACGTTTCCTCCAAGGAGTTTCAGGGTAGCATTTCATTCACACAATCCTGTGAGGTAGGGTAGGCTGAGAGACGGTAACTGACCCAAGGTCACCCATGTAAGCTTCATGATGGAGTGAGAATTTGAATCACAATTGCTCCAGACCTAGTGCTTTTCACCACGCTTGACTTACTCCTGATTTTTTTGGGCAGTCGCTCCACAAGCACTGGAAATTGATTTGAGCATGGTTCTTCTGCATGTCTGCCGTTCTTCTGCATGTCTGCCCTCCCCCTGCATTTTCACAGTTGTGAAATCAAGTTTTCTCCTGAAAGTGTCTTAAATAATGAGGATTTTCAGGTACTGTCATCATCAGTGGCATCACAGCACTACCCCCTCTTTATATTTAGTGCATGCTTACATTCATGACTGCAATTTTTTAAAGGGCACTAAAATATAAATATAGTGTTGTAATGACTTAAGTAGGGTCTCTGACTTCCCAGCATCCATTTAGGGGGAAAAAAGTCTCCAGCCCTTTTTTTCTGGAGATATATGCCCTTTCCCCTTTTATCTCCACAATGGAAAGGGTTAGAGACAGACATTTTTAATGAAAGCTGGGAATTCAGAAAACTATCATTAAAAACTCTACATTGATATTTTAATGCCTTTAAAAAAACTAAACAAAACTACTCGTCTTCAGGGAATGGGGGAGAATGGGAATGGTTTGATGATCACAACAGTCCAATCATGGAAAAGTGGACTGGAGGTGGGTGGGGAGCAGGTGGAACCAAGAAAACCAACAGAAACATTGCGCATGAAGAAAAAGGTGACTCAAAATCACCTTCCAGAAAAAGATCAGGGGGGAGGTGGTCTCAAAAGAACAAGAAAAAATCTAGGGGAAAATAAAACAAAATAAATAATTAAATGCAACAAAAATGTGTGTGGAAATCAGTGAATAAACCAAAACAGTAGGGGAAAACCATGCCAAAGAGCACCTTGTCTAACCACTAGACCACGCTGGCTCACATGCAAGATTTCTAGATTTTATTTACTGCTTGAATAGGTAAATAAATCAGGGTTTGCAATGAGAACAAGTTTTGTAAATAATATAAGGACCATGGCACAAACATAGATCTTGTGGCAAAGCTAGTGTAGGGTTTAGAGTATTGGGCTACGACCAGGGAGACCAAGTACAGAGCTCCTCTTGCTATGAAACTTACTGGATGGATCCTAATCTAGTCATTCTCTTTCAGCCTAGCCTGTCTCCCAGGGTGGTTGTGAGGATTAAGGGGAGGGGAGAACCAGACTCTGAGGTCCTTGGAGGAAGGGGAGCATGAAAATGCTCTAAATAAATAAGGGTTAGATGAACAGGTGGGTGCCACTAAAGTTAGCAAAATATAACCAAGTGAACTGATTATGCTAATAGGTGGATTCACATGGCATCAAATTAACAACTGCAAAATATCATAATTCAGTATTAAAAATAGTGGCAATAGAACATGAAGTCAAAAGAGGACATAGGTATGTGCTGAAAAGGCATATATGGTGGTGTGATTATCCCAGGACTATCACACCTGATGGTGACTTCACACATTGTTAATCAAGAATGTATAGAAGGTGAACATCGCCATGTCTGAAACAGCAACAATATACAATAAAGTTTTCTTGTTGGTAGGGCTGATTTGTTAAGGTTTTATTAAAAATTCAAGTAAAGATAACAGGTTAGTTGTGTTAGTTTCATCAGCTGCCTTGAGCAGATGTGAGAGGCAGCACGATTTTCTCTAAATAATGTAACTGCCTGGGCTTTGGACCTCAAGCTGCTCACTAAGCGTATGCAGCTGCTTTGTAGGGGCAGCAGCACAGCTAAGTTCATTTGCCTTATTCACCCCAAGTTTAAACCAGACCTAAACCACACTCTTGTTGCTGGGTTTCTGCAAAGCAGTAAAACAAATTCTCAGTGTGCTTAATATGGGCAGGGGGGAAAGCACCACCACTCTGAGGATCTAGAGCATTCAGAAAACTCTCGGTTTAGATTGAACTCTCCTGCCTGTGGAAAGCTGGAGGCAGAGATGGGGAGCGAGTTCATTTGATCCTGTTCATTGCAACATCCCTGTGTCCTGTTGGCTTTATATACACTGTGGTTCCCTGGCACAGCTTTTGCAGGAGTCAATGCGCTTTGGTGGCAAGAGAGATAATATGCTTCTTGCTGGTTCATCATTGTCTAACTTGTCACTTCAGCCAGATGTCACATCAGCCAGATGCCAGGATACTAAGGTTCAGTTACCTTCCCTTATTATATTAAACTGTTGTAACATTTCCCAATTCAAATTGGTTTCTATAACTAGTAAAGAACACAGTGTATTTGGTTCCGATTTCGCTTAGTTATCTGAATGAAGGAGAAGAAGAGTTGGTTTTTATACCCTGGTTTTCTCTACCACTTAAGGCAGAATCAAACCAGCTTACAATCACCTTCCCTTCCACTCCCCACAACAGACACCTTGTGAGGTAGGTGAGGCTGAGTCCTGAAAGAGCTGTGACTAGCCCAAGGTCACCCAGCAGGCCTCATGTGTAGGAGTGGGAAAACAAATCCAGTTCACCAGATTAGCCTCCACCCCTCATGTGGAGGAGTGGGGAATCAAACCCGGTTCTCCAGATTAGAGTCCGCCACTCTTAACCACTGCACCCCACATCCTTATTTGTATTATGAGCTGTTAAGCCATCACAGATGTCTTCCTGCTTCAACCTTTGAAAACCCCATTCATGCCTAACATAAAGCAACAGTTGCATATTTCTTCAAGATCTGTTACAAGCTACATACAGAAGAGCCTCAAAAAGCTACATGGGCTGTGCTCCTTGAAAGTTCCCCAAATCAGGGAGTTGGTAAAAGAACACGTGATACCTACCTTCCACTATCATGTTACTGCAATGGAGGGAGTGGATGGGAAAGAACACAGCAGAGGCATCTTTTGGTCTTGTGATTCCATGATTCAGTAGTCATTTTATCTTGTAAACTTTAATGGAAATTCAGTACAAAAGAGTTGCTAAAATCTGATTGTCTTGGAAAAGCAAGGAATAAGCTTTTTTTTTCTTTTTAAATGCAATTCAAGATAAGTCTTAAACACTAACTAGAAATCTAGTGAAAGAAAAACATATGCAGCACTGAGTCTTTAATTAATGAAGAATGGGGGGAGCAGAATCCCTGCACTTGTTACCACTCCTCAGTCCGCTTTGTCGCTTCTGCTGCTCCAACAACTTAGCACTTTTGCAACACTTAGAAAAGCAGGGAGGAAATACAGTAGAGTCCCCTTACTAAGATGAAGAACAAAACAAGAACTCACACTGAATTAACAATGATAACTGCACAAAGTATTCCCATTGCATAATTAGGATGCCCACCTTGGAAATGTGGGATTTGTGTGCAGAATTCCTGCTTCAGTCCCTGAGGGACAGTAGATAGTATGTTCCAACATGATTCCTTCAGCTGGGCTGCCACCTGCATTGCAATCTACCTGTACCTAAGCCGCACAAAGAGAAGTGATCAAATTGGGGAGAGGGCAGCTGTGCTGAGCTGAGGGCTGAACGGAGCTTCAGTGCTCGTGTCTCCATGCTGGCTCCGCTTGTTGCTGAATGTGACTCTCGGCTAAGTTATGGCCTGCAGAGGAAAAGGGGGCGGGGGGGAGAAAGAAGAGACACGTGCTACTTGTTTGTGCCACTGTAAAGTACCATTTGATTTACTGATGGGACGGTTCACAGGGGAGGAAGGGCTGTTGCTGCCCGAACTCCTGTGCTGCACTGGTAATACTGGCAGAGCATTCTGCTACTCCAGCGTCCACACTCTTTTCCTTTAGTGACCTTCAGGCATAGTGCTTTTCTTTTTTTTGGTTTTTCATCCAACAGAAACCTGTTTACACTATACTGTTTTGCAAGCCCTATTCCTTCAAGTGTGCAAGATTCTGCTGCAAAAATCTATTCTGAAAGTACATACACACGCAGCTTCTTAGAAACAGAGGAATAAGCAGGGTTTGGGATCAGTCCAGCAACCATTTACACATAACAGGAAAAGTCATAATTTGTTTTTTTTTAATAACCTGCATGGTTGAAATCTTTTGCCAGACAGTTGCATACATTTTGATGATCTCCTGCCAATCTCTTCCCTATACGTGGATTACAGATTAGTGTACAGAATAGGACTACCTGAGTGGATAGACCAGTCTCCTTGGAGAGCCGACTCTGAAAATGGCCCTTCTGGAGGCCCGCCGTATTAATGGCTACTAGCCAGGGTAGCAGAACAAGCTCTGTGTTGGGATGTTACATATCTCTGACTAGTAATTACTGCAGGACCACAGTGGGAGAAGGGGATTGCCTTCAAGGCCTTGTTGTGGGGCTTTCTTAAGGCACCTGGCTGGGCACTGTAGGAAACAGGGTGCTGCACTAGACGGACCTTTGATCTGACCACGCAGGCCTCTTCTTATGTCTCCTCAGGCCACTCCCCCTACAGTGAAAATTATTATACCTGTAATGGAAAGTCACCTGAATCCACGGAACATGTGTTATTGTTCTGTGAGAAACATAGAGCCAAACAAGAGAAGTTAATCACCCCATGGATAAAAAATAGCGAGGACAGTGAAAGTAGATGGATAGTCCATCGACTATTAAAGGATCACAACCCGCAGCTTTCTGAAGTGGTTGCTAAATTTCTTACTATTACTTTGGAGCAAGAGTGACTGTAGTTAATGAACGAAGGAGTCAGATTATATAATGGTCTCCCTGGCCTCTATAAGGATTATGAAAGTTGTTTGTAGTTACTATTTGTATATGCCTGGCCAAAGAATGGCCATTTTAAAATTGCTCTGCATTTTGCACTGGATGTCTCATTTTTGTATTTGATGTTTTTGCTATCATGCCAATAAATAAGGTTATGGATGGATAAATTATTATAGACCAAGAGATGACGGGTGCAAACCATGTCTCACTGTAGGCTCTTACCTGCCGGTTGCCTATTCAGGCTGAGGGAATTAAGCTCTGCTGCCAGAACGTCATCCTCCTCATTCTCTTCCTCCTCATATGGGTATCCTCGGTACGCACCATTATCCCTGCAGTACTTGAGAAACCTGGAAGCACCAACAACAAGTGGTATTTAAAAACTACCATCCTAAACCAAGGGAGCGAGAGACCCAAAGTTGACAGAACTGCTGCGTAGACCAGGGAGCAACACCCTTTTCAACCCAAAATGGACGACTAGAATGTGACCAGCTAGGATTCAGTTCAGAGTAGGGCTGTTGATTCGGTTCGGCCCGAACGGAAAAACAGCCAAATTCCTCCCGATTCGGCAGTTTTTCGGTTAGGACGAACCGAACCCAAAAAAGAGGGGGAACCGGGAAGCCGAATTGGCCGAGTTCGGGTTGTTCCCGAATGAATTCGGCCAATTCGGGCCCTTTAAACAGATCTGCGCCTTCCAGCTGGAGGGCGCAGATCTGCTCCCCCCCCCCTTGCGCCTCCAGGGAGCTTCCCTGGAGACGCGCGGGGTGCCCTTTAAACAGATTTGTGCCTCCCGGCCGGGAGGCACAAATCTGTTTAAAGGGCCCCCCGCACGCCTTCAGGGAATCCCCTGAAGGCGCGCGGGTGGCCGAATTTTCCCCCGAACTCCGGATCCCCTCGAATTTCCGGGGATCCGAAGTGGGGGAGTTCGGACTTCGGCATGGCCCGAATAAAAACGGGCCGAATTTTGCCAAAGCCAAACTATACCGAATTTTTTTTTTCAACAGCCCTAGTTCAGAGTTTCTGTTAACTGGGTCTCAGATCCAGAGTTTATTTAAAGCATTTTCATCCTGCGCTTTGCACATTTAAAAAACTTTCTCCAAGGTAAATCATGACACAACTTAAAACCGTAACAATAATCAGATTACAAAAATGAACATAAAACAGTACCTGCAGGCAAAAATATTAAAAAAAATTCAAATATGAACCAGAAAACAGCAAGAGTATAGGCAATAAGATTAGAAAGAATAAACATACGGTATCAGTAAAAGGCATATAAAACATTTAGCAAGAAAGAAAGGTATAGATATTGTCGAAGGCTTTCACGGTCAGAGTTCATTGGTTCTTGTGGGTTATCCGGGCTGTGTAACCGTGGTCTTGGTATTTTCTTTCCTGACGTTTCGCCAGCAGCTGTGGCAGGCATTTTCAGAGGAGTAACACTGAAGGACAGTGTCTCTCAGTGTCAAGTGTGTAGGAAGAGTAATATAGTCAGAAAGGGGTTGGGTTGAGCTGAATCATTGTCCTGCAAAAAGTATCAAAGGTAATGTGCTAATCATTGTCCTGTAAGTATCAAGATAATGTGCTAATGGGGGTGTGGTATGTTAATATGGAACCATTGTATCCTGAAGTGATCTGTTAATGTGTGAAATCCAAAGCTAATCTGCATGGCTATTGTGGACTGTAGTCTTTGTTAGTCTGGAGCTTGTTAGTCTGTTAGCCTGGAGGTTTTCAGGACAGGAAGCCAAGCCTTATTCATTCTTTAACAGAAAAGAGAGTTTAAGAATGAATAAGGCTTGGCTTCCTGTCCTGAAAACCTCCAGACTAACAAAGACTAGTCAACAATAGCCATGCAGATTAGCCTTGGATTTCACACATTAACAGATCACTTCAGGATACAATGGTTCCATATTAATATACCACACCCTCATTAGCACATTATCTTGATACTTTTTGCAGGACAATGATTCAGCTCAACCCAACCCCTTTCTGACTATATATTACTCTTCCTACACACTTGACACTGAGAGACACTGTCCTTCAGTGTTACTCCTCTGAAGATGCCTGCCACAGCTGCTGGCGAAACGTCAGGAAAAAAAATACCAAGACCACGGTTACACAGCCCGGATAACCCACAAGAACCAAAGGTGTAGATCATCAGCTAGCAAAGACATGCACAAATATATATATTTTCCCCCCACCCAAAAAGTCAAGGCAACTAACATAGCAGCAATCAACAGACTAAGCAGGACATAACAAAAATGTTTACAAAAAAAATGTACAGCTTCTATAAAACTCCCAAGCAGCAGGTTATGTAAAAGGCTTTAGAGAATAAAAATGTCTTTAACTAATGTCTTCAAACAGAGATCAGTAACCTTTTCAACCCAAGAGCTGAAAACACATATATCTGTGAAGTTGTTGGTGTGCCACTAAAAGGTGCTGGTTTCAATCTTTAAAGCTGCACACTGTCTGGAACCATCGTACCTTCGGGACTGCCTCTCCTGGTACACCCTTTGAAGGACTTTACGATCTGCTAATAACAACATGTTGGTGGTCCCTGGCTCCAGGAGAGTGTGGCTGCCCTCGACAACAGCCAGGGCTTTTCTGGCCCTGACTCCAGCCTGGTGGAATGCCCTGCCTAATAACATTAGGGCCCTGTGGGACCTGAAAGATTTCCACAGGGCCTGTAAGACAAGAGCTTTTCCACCAGGCCTACAACTGAGGGCAGCCGCAGGTAGTTCATCAATGCTGGCCTCCCTACCCACCCCTTTCTCCTCTGGTTTATTTTGGGACATATAAGGGGGTGGCCTGCCTGCTTGGATGCAATACCACTGTCACAGCGGGTGCCACAGTAAGCTGTGTGCCATCTATTTTAATGATTAGGTAATAGTCTGGGAATTGATTTTAATAAGATGTTTTAATTGATATGTATATCTGTGATTTTACTGTTGCTCCTGGCCCTGAGTTTGGTTTTAGCTGGGGAGGGTGGGTTAGAAATAGAATAAATAAATAAATAAATAGACAATGGTTGTACTTGGCTGGACACAGAGGGAGCAGAGCTGGCCCCTCTGACCCAGAGGTGTGTGTGTGTGTGTGGACAGTGAGCCTGGGTGACTGTGATGCACATAAGTCATGCCATCTGCCTGCTCCCAAGCCACTGTGGCTTGGGCAAACAATTGGCCCTGGTTGTTACGCAAAATTCTCTGGCATGCCACTGTCTGACACACAGAGCAGAGCATCCAATGAAGGTTGTAATTTGAGAGACGGGTACATATGGAAGAAGTACCCTTGGGGTCTTATCCCAATGGGCAATAACCAGTACTTTGTATTTTGCCTGGAATCAAACTGTAAACCAGCACAGATCTTTTAAAACCAGTGTAATATGGTCTCTATACAAGCTAAATGGCAACCCCACACAGAGTGAGCTGCAGTAACTTAAGGTAAAGGTCCCCTGTGCAAGCACCGGGTCACTCCTGACCCATGGGGTGATGTCACATCCCGACGTTTCCTAGGCAGACTTTGTTTACGGGGTGGTTTGCCAGTGCCTTCCCCAGTCATCTTCCCTTTACCCCCAGCAGTAACTTAACTGGGCCTCAATGAGTACACGGGTAACTATGGACAAGAAACGGTCACAGTTGGCAAAACAGCAGAAGAGAATTACAGGCGGTACACGCAAGACCAGATTAAGACAGGCTGAGGATCTATGTCAAGTTTAAGACACTTCACAGCATTACGCCCCCTCCCCCAGAAATACGTAAAACCTGACTTTTGTATAAATACCCTTCATAACCTGAGGCCCAAAGCCCTAGCTTAGAAGAAGAAGAGTTGCTGTTACATGCCAATTGTCTCTACCTTTTAAGGAGAATCAAACTGACTTACAATTGCCTTCCCTTCCCCTCCCCACCTTGTGAGGTAGTGAGGCTGAGAAAGCTCGAAGAGAACTGTGACTAGCCCAAGGTCACCCAGCTGGCTTCATGTGTAGGAGCGGGGAATCAAACCCTGTTCTCTAGATTAGAGTCTGCTGCTCTCAACCACTACATCATGATGGCTCGTTCCTAAATCTGGTTTTGGCTACATGGTGCAGAGATCAGCAGTTTTTCCATCTTAATGGCCAGATCTACAAGTAACCTGCAAACCAACACCTTGAAGGGGGAAGGCAATCTATCCATTTCAGACTGATTCTGTAAACCTTGATAGGCCTTGCTGCCTATCAACCTTTAAAAATCATGCATGTGGGGGCCTAAATGGGGCTACACTGTCAGTGGACAGAGGTCATGAGCCTTCCCCTCCATGCCATTTCCCCCAATCTGAAATGGCCCTGAGGAACTGCCCCACTGCTTCAGTACCCATTCTTCACACTGGGAAACAGACAATTACCTGCTTCAGTACCCATTCTTCATTCAACCCAGTACTGCCTCCAGGCAATGACTAAGCACCTTCACTAACTCACCTGCCTCAGTAGAAAAGGAGAAGTAGAGTTGAATGTCATTTTCATATGCATACTGGTGAGGCTTTCCTCATATAAATGTTTAACAGAACAGGTAATCTCCAGCCCAACTCATGCAGAGGTACCTGGGTGTGTCAGTACTGGGAGGGAGGGAGAGACTGAAATCATTTGGGAGTGGGGGTGGGGGTAAAACAGGCAAGGGAGTGAGCAAATTGAGAAGTTTAGGCTGGTGCATTTTAATTTGGGGATTTGGGAATAAACAGGAGGAAGACTGTTCTTAATCAGTTTATAGAAGACATTGCCATTAATAGAACAATCCATAATTTTTTATACATACAAATAAATGAACTGCAGGGAAATACTTACTCGCCCCAGTAGATATCCTGTTTGAGAGTGGTTGGATTGCCTATGACAATCAAGAGTGCTTTGGGTCTTGTCACGGCCACGTTGAAGCGCTGAACATAAAAAACGTTGAAAAGAGAATGAGAGAGAACATTAACGGCCTTGGCCTGCTGGAAAGAAGTTGGTGGTTTGAAAGCAGCCTTTTCCCCTAGCATAAAACCACCACAAATGGAAGGCTGACCAGCAGAAAAATCAGAGCCCCCAGAATGGAATTGCGGAAGCTTAAGAAGGAGAGTCAGGTTAACCTTCTGTGCATATGAAAGACCCTGGCAATTCAGGGCATGGAGACTTTAATCCACACTGGCTCTCTGCCAGTCCATGGTGGCACTAGGAAAATAATTTCCAGTGGGGGAGGGGGACCTCTGTCTTGCACTCTGGAGCTCTAAGGGAAACAATTCAGAAAGCTTATTTGCTCATGCAGCAGCAGCAATTCCTGTCATGGTTAATTCTGTTACTGCTTATAAAATCATAGAGTTGGAAGGGACCACTAGGGTAATCTAGTTCAACCCCCCACACAATGCAGGAACTTCACCACTACCTCCCCCACACACACCCAGTGACCATGCTTGTGGTGCCTTTTAAGCCAGGGAGTGGGAAGAGACAAGTACATGTTCAGAATAGGCCCCTCCACTATCATCTATGCTGCCTCAAACCACGAGGAACATGGGAGTCTTGCCAGCAGGTTTCTGGGCATCAGTATGCCAGAGGATGGGATGAGAGCTTGAGATGCTGTTTTCTGAGGCCATTTCCACAATTCCAGTTTAACTCTGAATGAGGAAAACAGGAAGGTGCTCTGCAGGCATCCTCCAGACAACGAAATATGGCTCAGATTACTGAAGGGGGAGGGAGAATGGGATGCCACTAATGCTCTGGACATGCTCTGGGTCCCAAAAAACAAAGAGTCAGTGGGACTGTAGGGGGAAAACATGCAGAATTGTACCTTGGGATTCTTCAGGAATCCAAGGTTGAACTTTTCATCTATATCAATATATTCACTTCGGCTGCGCACCGTGGAAATAAGCAAAACACGCCGCTCCTGGCCCTGGAACTCCTCCACAGAGCCCACCTGGAAGAAGAGGAAAGGAGAGCAATAGCCAGGTGACAGGAAATGAGATGGAAAATCATCAAGCCTCAAAGCCTTGGGTAAAATGAAACACAACTCTCAGAAAAAAGACAGTATCTCAAAGATGAATAGATTTTGGGCTGTCTCCCATCAAAACGTGTGCCACAATAAAAACTGTATCTTTACAGTGCCACAGAGCTTCTTTTGCTGCATTTGCTGCATTTGCACAGCTGCTTCTCTGGAACTGAGCAACTGGAAGAGGCTTTTTAAAAAGTAACTTAGCAAGAGACCCCCAGAGATGAAACATGGCAACAGAAGCAGATCCTGTCCACACGCTGCAACCCCTGTGGTTGCCAGCTCTAGAACCTGTGGCTTCATTTAAACATGAGAATGGCTGAGGCAAAAAAGGACTAACTCTTGGGACTTTGCACTTGCCAAGATTATGCTGCTACACATCGACAGTCTGTTAAAAACTGTACACACATGCAGCCACAATTTGGACTGGGACCATGCAGGAAGAGGAGCCTTAATCCTTCAAACTGTGTTTGGTTTTGTTCATTGAAACATGCCTGTGGCACTATCAATAACAGTTTTAAAGGGGGAACAAGATGCTCTTTTCTCTTTTGAACAGCTAACAGTAGCACGGAAGGCCTGGTTTCAACTAGTGAAGCCTAGCTGAGGTTGAAGGATTAAATCCCCCCTTCCCTTCCTGCCTGGCTGCAATCCAAAATGCAGCCGTACATGCATAATTTACTTTTCACAGGCTGATGCAGCTCCACCATCTTGGTTTCATTCATTGAAACAGGACTCCCTGCAATAGTTACCAGTTTTAAAGGGGAAAAATGTATTTCCATGATCTCCATCAGGTATGCTCTACCCTAGATTTGAGAGTTTATACCAAAATTCTGAACCCTCCCAGGTGCAGCTTCTTCTGTTATTGCAGCATAATGATGGGCAAAGTCACACCCAGCCAAGCAAATGATTTCTGGAAGCATCTGGCTGGTCACAAGAGTGCTAAATTAGATGGGCTTTTACAGTGCAACCCTAGACAAAGTTAGACCCTTTTAAGCCCATGGACTTCAATGGGCTCAGAAGGTGTCTCTCTGCTTAGGACTATTCTGTCTAACCTAGCCGAGTAATTCTAATGTGTGATGCCCCAATCACAGCATGCTACTGCTGGCAGGACAATGAGGTCTCACCTTTAGATCCTTGACATCTGCCAGGTTCTTTAACTCCGATATATTAATGCCCTTTCTTATCTTTTCCACCTAGAGCAAAAGCAAAATCAATAATTTATTCATTTCCAAACTTCCTGGCTAATTCTTGTGGAAGAATTCTTCTGGCCCATTAAATGGGGGTGATGGCTGTTCCTAACAAAGAGGACAGGAATGATACAGGAAGGACTAGCAAAGGGCTCAGAGACCGTGGAGATGGACAGGACCGGCAGACAAGAGATGACTGCCAGAGCTTACAGCACTTGAAAACTGTGGTACTGCAGTCTCGGAAATAACCACTGGGATACAGAGACCACATCTGTGGATGGCCCATGTCACAGGTTCCACTTACAGCTTTGACAAGATCATAGGCATCTGTGCAGCCAAGAACAGCTCAGGTCACATCAAAGGCATTTGACCACAAGGACTGCCCCCAAACTCCCCAGCAGCGAGTCTTTTTTAATAAGCAGGAACCAATAGAAGACAGCACCTGCTTCCTGTACGGAGAGATGATGCCAATCTCTTTGGGCGATATGCGGGACAGGCCTTTTTTGCCCTGCTGTTCCAGAAGCAGTTTCTTGAGGTAGTCTATCAGCACCTCGATCTCAGCAGTGTTGAAAAACGAAGGGCTCTTTTCTTCCCGTTGGTCTTCTCCACAGACTCCATGAAAGATAATGGGAAACCCCTGCAAGAATGATAGGTAACACGTGAGTTGTCTGAAAGGGGTCACATGGGACTGACAAAGTAGCTCAATGATGGCTTGGTGGCCTCTCACCTGCTTCGCCAGTCCACTCCAGGAGCAGTAGGAATTTGCGATGATAGGGTCGGCGTGGACCTGCAGCTCCCCCTCATAGAACTTCTCATTGGGAAACTTCAAGATAGCACGATGGGACCTTGGGTGGGAGAGTGGGCCTTAGCACACAAATCAACACTGTCTGCATGAACTGGCTGAGGAGAACACAGCGCCTCTTTCCCTTTCTGTATATGTGCACAAGTGAACTGGGTTTGGTCTTTTAAAGCAAAAAATAGAATTTGTGAGTTAGGGGAGCAAGCCCTGCTCTACCTCACTGCACTCTGTTGCTTTCAGCACTCTCCTTCCCCCAAAATGCATGAAAGCAATGAAATGTGGCCAAGCAAGGCGGGAATATAATGTTTAAGGGTGAACAGCAAACAGCAAACTTTCAGCACAATTCAAATCAAATATATGGGGCCCCACAAACATGGGTTCATTTGCAACCCTTAGGAAACAGGCCTTGTTTAGAGACTATATGCTAACGTAGGCTAAGAGGGCAGAACCCAGGAACTACACTCATCACACCCATGATACTTTACAAATTATTAGCAGATTGAAACTTGCATTCTGTCAGACAGGCAGCCAGATACACACAAGACAGTGCTTATGCTCCATCTGCTGGAACTCAGAGGCAGAGCAGGAAATGTACCTGTAGTTTCGCAGTAGTTTGGTGACAAACTGTGGGTTGAAACCTCCATCCTTCTTTTGGTACAGGGGGTTGTCATGCATCAGCCTCTCCAGCAGGGAAAGTTCTACAACAGCATAAATACATCTCAGAGCCATGTCCCTTCCCAATTTTTCTTTCCTCTTAAGTATCTCTCAGAGCAGCACAAAGACCCAATACATGGTCACAATGAAGTCTGGTGGCTGCCAAGGATGTAAATAGTGTAGATGCCACTCTGAATTGTAAGACATATGTGAAAGCACACTCATTTAATTTGGACTGATTTTAACCCTCACACACACACACACAAGAGGAGGAAGGGGTTGTCTTTTTGCCAAGGAAATATCTCCCCAAACCACTTGGGCACAGCCTTATAGAATCAGCTTACCACCTAGAACTGTGGAGCTGACACATTATAAAGGGCAGACTGAAATAAGCTTCCTTGCAAAGGCCAGTGGGCAGAGAAAAATCATCATGCCGGAGGCCATTATTTGAAACATGACACCCACAGTTATTGGAGTTCTCACACAAGGATTTTCCCATTCAATTCAGTACAGAGTCCATTTACTTTGTGTGCCCCTTGGAGGCAGACAGATAACCTATCATTGCACAATACACTGGCATAGAAGGAGGGAGTCCTAAAAGGCATTGCCATCTGTTTTGAACTCACCTAAACCATACTCGATAGCCAGAGGAGACCTTAGGATGGGTCCCAGTTGCTGAGGATCCCCTGCCAAAACAAGCTGTCCTCCTTTGGCATTTGTCTTTGGGTCCATCATGGCTAAGAGACCTGGGGGGAGGGGAGGAAGGTGTGCTCAAGCTGCATGGTCATTAGTTCCAGGAAAGCAATGAAGAGCAAGAAGAGCAGAACACTCAGGGCATGTACTGAGATCCCTCTCCCACTGAAAATGAAAGGACTCTGCAAGATCTTTAGCACAGTCCTGCCTGCAGAATAGGTGGGAGAGCTGATCTGCACTGGATACTGTAACAGGTGAGCCCACGACTTTAAAATCCTAGAACCGCCACCCCAGACTCGAGTCAGAACTTGACTAAGGAACTTTAAAACAAGTCTTAGAGGCTGCAGTTGAGAAAAAGGAAGATTCCAGCTGCAAAGAAAAATAGGAGAAGTTGCTAAACTGTGATTAAGAAAGAGGCAGTGCTCAATGAACAATCATCTGGTAAGAATCTGGAAGCAAGAAAAAAGGGAAGTTTTGATTAAACTGGCCAAAATGTTTAGGAATGCCATCAGCATGAATGCCTGGAATGTTGGGGAATAACTTAGCGAAAGCAGTTTTAGAATACAAACTGCTGCCAAAAGCAACATTCAAAGACAGTCTGGAGGAAGGTGAAACAGAACTGATTAGGGGTTGCTAATTTTTGCTTAAGCCTTTTCTTCACATATACACATTGAACTTTGCTTACATTACACAGGATGTGGTCAGAGCATGTGTGGAAGAACGGTTACAAAACCAAAAATGCGCATTTGGGACAACAGCCCGAAATCTGCCAAGGGACGCAAATAAAATAAAACAAACAGGATACTCCAAATGCTGTTTCAGGGCACAAAGGGGTGGTGTTTCCAGCAACCACCCCCCATCAATTTGAGGTCTTCTAGCCTGTCCTGACCAAAACACCATGACACCTGGAAACACAGCAGCAGGCAGGCAGGCAGAACGCAGAGGATGACATGACTAAACTCACAATGCCTATCTATAACTAACCAACAACGTGAACTGACCCCTCTTCCCCAGTTTGCATTTTATTCACTTTCCAAATACCAATTTAAAAAAAAAAACACCACAGAAATGCAGGTCATTTTCAAGATGAAAAAAGGCTGCAGAGGAATATAGGAAGGCTATCATTTACCTGCAATGGCAATCAGGCTCTCTGGCTCCACAGCATGGCCACTCTCATCAATAAAGACATGAGAAAAATGCCCCCGGGGGAAATCAGCAGAGACCAACCTAGCCAGGAGAAAGAGACAGAAATGAGCATGAACATGCATCGTCTCAGCAAGAGTACCACCACCCTTCCAAGTGCTGAGCAAAAGAATCTCTTTTTCCTGGAGTGTCTCAAGAACTCCCTATGAAAGCTGTGCAGTTTGCAGCAAAGCCAAACTTGTCACTCTCTCTAGCTCCCAAGGACTTCTCTTGTGCTGTACTTTATTCCAAGCACCAAGTAGCAGCACAAATTCATTCCCCCTCCCTATCTGTTCATTTCATGACAACACAATGAGATGGCAGGTTGACAGAGAGGGACTGGTGCAATAAACTTCATTGATAAACAGAGATTTGAACCCATGCACTTGCCCACCATATAATCTTCGTTATGAAATTGTTTCTGGACAGTGAGATCACCCAAGTACCTATGAAAGTGAAAAGACATCTGCAGAAATGCTATTAAAGGGATAAGATGAACTATAACTCTTGTAAAGGGATAAGATGAACTATGACTCTTGGTTTTTTTTTTTTTTACTAACATCCTTACTATGGCCCCGCTGGCCGCTCCCAGGCCGCGGGAAGGCGAGCGGGCCAGCGGCGAAGGACGGTGGCAGTGGTAAGTTTCCCCTCCCCCTCCCACCGTATTGACCCGCGTATAAGCCGAGTTGGCTTTTTTCAGCCCTTTTTTTGGGCTGAAAAACCCGGCTTATACGCGAGTATGTACGGTAATTTATTTTCATCAGCAGAGGGAAGAGCCAGTTCTCAATCTTCTATAGCATTGATTTAATGTACTTTGCCACCTTGAGCATACTAATGGAAGGGCACGGTATCATCATAATAAAGCAACAGGCCCAATTTATACTGGTTGCCATCAAACGTCTCTTCATGCCTGGCTGGGGATCCATACCACAATGCAGACAAATACCAACCAGTCCTGAGAACTGTTTGTTAACATTCATTTTAAGGTGCTCAGTGCTTTATGCTATTTTTATGCTCTGGCTGGGTTTTTAATGCTGGGTTTTAATTATTAGTAACTTTTATGGTGGTTTATGTTTTAATTATATTTTATATAAGCTAGATTCCCTGCTGAAGCTGTACAGAAAATTTCTAAATAGAAAATAACTTTTACCCAAGTTGTGCAATGAATCATGCTTAAGAAAAACAAAGTGGAGAAGTGGAATGAGTGTTTAGAGACGGATGAAATGAATCCTCTGGTCACAAAAATATTCTTCCCTTACATATATTCTTCCCTTACATATATATCTAATAAAGAAGTTTTTCCTTGCAGTATGGAGTGCAGTTCAACATTTTTTAAAATCTTATTTAAAAATGTAATAAAGTCAAACATTTTCCATTTGAACAGTGTAAAATTAATTATTCTTTAAAAAGAATCCCCACCTTTGCAAAAACATACATCAATAAATGCATCTCTCTATTCAGTTCCCATGCATCCTGGTTTATCGTTTTTGTACGGCACCCAATCCTTTTTACCTTCCTGCTGTCACCAGGGTAGTGATGATAACTCGGTAGCTTTCCAACTTCTCTTTACTGGGATAGATGGGACATTTCATTGCATTATCCCAGTTACAATAAGGCTGGAAGCAAGAACATACATATTAGGCACTGTTGGGAGTGAGGTGCCATTACTTGACAGTTTCTTCAGTGTCTTATCTTGAGACAGGTGGGGGGCAACTATTGCTTTAACAAACCAAAATGTAAGCTACTACACACCTTGATATCTTCAGGTATCAGGCGATAATCCCTGCTGTAAGCATTTAACCTGTAGATGTTCCTTTTATCCACATGTTTAATGAGATGCTGGCACAGAAGGTCAGCGGCACTGTTGGAAGGGGCACAGGCAAGTACATGGGAACCTTCAATGCAGCGCAGTACCTGTTGGGATAGGAGCACAAAGTGAAAGTTCTTGATCAGCCAGAAAAGGTCACACTGCCAGGCATACAGGAGTGCAGGTCTAAGACTGTTCAAAGGGCATCCTGAGAGAGGAAGCATGCTAGAGGTGATGCAATACTGGACTTAGCAGTCTCTGCAAGACTCCTGTATTAGGAAAGCATTTAAACCCAGTCATGCAAAAAACACACAAACCCATTAACCAAGCCAGATCCCTTCCCCAAACCATCATACATTTGTAGCTAATCAAATTGTCATGGCCAAAAGACTGAAAATTACTCTGTAATACCTTAAAAACCTTTTTGACTCAATATAGGGCAATTAGCATTTTGGTCACAGGTCCATGTTTAATTAGCCCCTGCTGTTGTGGAGGCTACTTTTCCTCAGCACACTATTCTGATGTAAAAACCAGAATTCTAATGAATGGGCCTTCTGATTTGGCAGCTCCCCTTAGTCAAAGAACACATAGGGGTTCCAGCATTTTAATACTTCATTACACTAGGTTTCTACTTCTTTTAACTAAAGCAAGATATTATGAAAAAACCCACTCACACAAGTATAATACATACATGCATAGATATGAACAGCTATCATTCTAATATTTCTAGTTTAGATCCCACAAGAAATAATCCAGTTCTAGCATCCCAAGAAACCTTTCTCACCCACCCTGTGGCATTGCTGGATTAGCTCTCTGAGAACTAGGAGATTTCTCACTAAGCTGTCCAAAAAGGGATGCACTTCTAGTACTTAAAGAAAAAGAATTCTTAGTCCAAAAACAAGCATTTCTCATAAGTCTTCCACCTAGCATTATATTTTTACCTGAGATGTAGGCATCAAGTTTATGTATCCACAAAAAGATATGCAGCATTTTGACTTTGAAAAGATCAGTTTTCAGTATTGGCTTTCCCTAATAGTGTTCCACATTAGGGATTCAGGGCAATGCCGGTTTATGCAAAACACCATATTTTCTACAACTCTGGGATCAAATACCCATGATGAGCTAATAGTATTCTAGTTCAAAAGAGCCTCTTTGGTTAACTGTCAGAACTATCACTGTCATGAATGAATCTATTCCCTTTATCGTGTCCCCAAATCTCATCTAAACTGTTACAGTGTGGGCTTGAATAAGCTGAAAGTGAAGAAATGTGAATCTCCCCAGCTTTAGCAAAGATCATTAACCTCTATCCAAAGGAACTCAAAGCTGAAAGTAAAATCCACATACATCCAATATGAAAATACGTTTGAGCACACAATAAAAATCACATGGTATCATATGACAAAGTCATACTGAAGAAGTGAACTCCTCACCTGTTTGATGGCCTCTACCATAGTGACTGTCTTGCCAGTACCTGGAGGTCCAAATATGAGGTAAGGGGCTGGTCTGGAAGTGCCTGCCACCACCTGATGGACAGCCCTTCTTTGCTCCTCATTTCTCTCCAGGCTGAGGTCATACAGACTAGTGGGGGAGAAACAGAAAAGACAGTACAGTGCCAGCCACGGCAGGGAAGGAGCAGTGGCCTTGTCTCTACTCCTTGCCACCTCTTCAAGGCCACCTCTTCACCACACACTCTTATGAATCTCATCTCCAGCATCTCCAAGCTGCTGGAGCAGCGATACTCACTCAGTGGCTCAGAAGTCACATGTGACTCTTTGACATGCTACCCATGGCTCTTCTGGGCGCTGTTCCCTAATGTGACATCTCCTCCATGTTTCAGGAAAGTGGGCGAGACCCTTGCCTGCAGGGGCTTGTGGCTGGCAGGTGGTTCCCACCTTGAAACAGCTGCCACCAGAGGAACAGGTAAGCTGCAAGCTTCCCTGAAGTATAGGCCTAATCCCAGGGATGGAAGAAAACGAGGCTGTTTTGGTTGATGGCAACTGGGAATGTGGCTCTCTGCAAGCCACAGAGTTGAGTCACTGTGCTAGAGCATGGATCCTCTACCTTGTTGAGTCATGAACGGGGAGGATTTTTAAAACTGTGAGGGTGGGCAATCAACACAAAATGGCTGTGAGGAATATGAAAGTATTGGGAGGTTCCTGCTGAAGCAGTCCTAGAATGGAGACAGCTGCAGATGAATGGGTGCTCCAAAAGGTGATGCCACCTAAAGTACCTCCTGCTAAAGTACCTCCTGCAATGAGGTTGACAAAAGCCAAGACTGGCTCTTTGCTTTGGGGAGAAAACAAACGGATGCCAGGAAATACACAGGTGGTCACCATAGAACTTGTGGGCGGTATGTAGGGAATCACTGTGCTAGACTCCTCAGGTCATTTTTCCCCCTCTACTCACCTGAGCCGCTGCCCATCAGACAGCAAGGATTCCCGATATGAGAAAGATGGGAAGAGCAAATGCTGAAGCTGCCTCTCTTGGGCAAGAAAAACAGCCCGATGTTGAACCCGTAATGGCAGACGATTGAAGGTGAAAGTCACATCAAATTTCATGTTTTTGATGAACAAGGACCTCAGTCTGGGAACAAGAAATGGGGCTGGTGAGTAGCAGCAAGCAACCAGGCACCTCAGTTCACCTATGCCCCATCACAAGATCCCTCATGCAGGCTCCTAATTACCACAATACTTTCTACTCCTGGCTTCTCGTATCTATTCCTATGCTATTTTCTGTAACACCTGCATCTTCCCAATGACTCTTCCACAACACACCATGTCCAACCATCCATGCCATCTATCAATCAACTTCACTTTCATACTGCTCTAACTTCCAGTTTAACTTCCTGCATCTTCTCTTTTCCAAATGCTGCTCTTACCCATCCAGGCACTGACCTGCCTAGCTTGCTGCCAATACTGCCCTCTATTCTCTATGCTGGGCCTCCTTTTGGTGTCTTTTTCTGCTGGATGGTTTGTCTGCCAAGAACACTAGGCCACTGAACACCCAACACTGTCCAGTAGATGGTGGAGTCCAGGCATCTCAACATTCTACAGTTGCCAAGTCTTGACCCTTGCCTTTAACGGCCCAGTAACAAATTGAAAGTGCTAAGGAGTCTTAAGTCATACCTGCTGACACAAAGCCATTGCAAGAGCAAGCAGCTGTGCCAGGTTTAGGAGCTGGCAATCTTAATTTCATTTCGAATACAGAAGGGTCTAAAAACCATTTGAGCAAGCGGTCACTTACTTTGGGGAGAAGCCCAGCTTGACTTTTTCTAATTCCACAGCATGGACATAGCCCTGGTACCGGACAACTGGACTCTGTCCACGGTTATCAGCCAAAGTCACAAAAAGATGATCACCTCTTAATACCGATGGGCGGTTCTCAGCCACCCCGGGCACCTGGAGCAGAGAACAATGTCAGTTTTACAGAGAAAGAGAGCACGCATACACACACTGTGCCATTCCATCTTTATGCTTTCTATAAGCCCTCCATAACCCTAATGAGTTACACATATTACAGTCGTATCCTATCATTCCTACAAAGAGTTGCTTTTATCCCCATAATAACTCTACCAAGTACAGCAAAGAGGCAGTGACTTACCCAGCCCACTCACTAAGCTGCATAGCTAAGCACAGATCTGAAAATTGGTATTTCACATGCAAACCATAAGCTCTTCCCACTACGCCACACTGGCTTCTAATTGTTTTGATCCTGATGGAAAATCAGCTGATGGGCAGGTAAGAAACATCTCCCCCTAGGTGGTACAAGTGAAGACACACTGTTCTGAGCCCAAAGCCCCCTCACCTTCAGGACAAGGAGACTGCTATTCAGAGGATCGGCCTCCATGCAAACATCTACCATGTCATATCGGCGGATGTCCACTTCCATTTGTATTTCTTCCAAGTGAAGCAGGAGTTTAAACTTCTCGCAATAATTGTTAAACTCCAGGGTGGCTTTCAGCTCGGTCCTGAGAAAGTACAAGAGATCCTCATATCAAATTTTACTCAGAAAGCCCTGCTCATCACAACAGAGGGATCTACAAATGTTGTTCAGGAATGGCAGGTGCTTGAATGGAAGGGCAGAGTTTGCTCCTTGCCCAACAACACACTGTTAATGCACTGTTTAATTTTTGGTTTGCTCATTGGTGTGCTGCTATTTTTATGCATTAAAAAGGTAAAGGTAGTCCCCTGTGCAAACACCAGGTCAATACTGACCCATGGGGCAATGTCACTAGGCAGACTATGTTTATGGGGTGGTTTGCTATTGCCTTCCCCAGCCATCTACACTTTACCCTAGCAAGCTGGGTACTTATTTTACCAGCCTCAGAAGGATGGAAGACTGAGTCAGTCTTGAGCAGGCTACCTGAACCTGACTTCCGCCGGGATTGAATTCAGTTCTTGAGCAGAGCTTTGACTGCAGTACTTCAGCTTACCACTCTGTGCCAAGGGGCTCCTATTTTTATGCATTAAAAAAGGTAAAGGTCCCCTGTGCAAGCACCAGGTCATTCTTGACCCATGGAGTGACGTCACATCCCGACATTTACTAGGCAGACTATGTTTACAGGGTGGTTTGCCAGTGCCTTCCCCAGTCATCTTCCCTTTACCCCCAGCAAGCTGGGTACCCATTTTACGGATCTCAGAAGGATGGAAGACTGAGTCAACCTTGAGCCAGCTACCGGAAGCCAACTTCCGTCGGGATCAAACTCAGGTCATGAGCAGAGCTTTTGACTGCAGTACTGCAGCTTACCACTCTGCGGCATGGGGCTCCTATTTTTGTGCATTAGTAATATACATTAAGATATTGTCGAAGGCTTTCACGGTCAGAGTTCATTGGTTCTTGTAGGTTATCCGGGCTGTGTAACCGTGGTCTTGGAATTTTCTTTCCTGACGTTTCGCCAGCAACTGTGGCAGGCATCTTCAGAGTAGTGAGAGACACTGTCCTTCAGTGTTACTACTCTGAAGATGCCTGCCACAGTTGCTGGCGAAACGTCAGGAAAGAAAATTCCAAGACCACGGTTACACAGCCCGGATAACCTACAAGAACCAATATACATTAAGCTTTGTTCTCTTGGGATGATGGTACTGGGTTAATTTACCTCTGCTGTGTGCAGGAAAAAAGTTACTAATTTCGTAATGGGGTCAGAGACATCCCAAGACAAACACTCCTTTTTTTAAAAAAAGTAGATTATACGACAATGGATCAGTACAGTCCTAACACAGAATAATGGTTCATTTTAACCATGATTAGGCTTGTCTTTAAACCGAACCTTGGTTTCACAACCATTCAATCCTAACTTGCTTTGACAAATCCTGACAACTCTTGGTTTCCTTCCCACAGACAGCAGTTGCTGTCTCAGCCTGCACTACAACATCCAGCTGAGATTCAGTTTCATTGTATTAAGTTTTTTCCCATGGGTCAATGTTACTGCAGGGACATAAATTCACACACACCCTTTTCCCTGACACCAAATCAGGAGACATCCCAATTGAACTGAACCATGTACACAACAACCTCCAAAGGACCAATGAAATACCACCCCCATCACCCCTATAGAGGAACTGAATAGCTGGATACAGAACAGTATTAATTGCCAGTGACATCTCTTACCCAATGGATTCAATAAACAGGTTTTGAAAAAAGTGACAAGATCCATGGATGAATCCTGTGTCTAATAAGCATAAAAGGTCTTGGGGGGAAGGGGACTGAGAGGAAGAATGTCAAGGAAGAACTTAATAGTTCACAGGCACTTACCGAAGCTTGGCAACCATGGCGCGGGAGCTATCATTGGGCACACAGCCCTCGTGAAGATAACTGACCAGGTCTTTCAAGTAGGCTGGATAGGGATATTGCTCTAGAAGTATTTTCTTTTCAAGTTCATACGGTAAAGAGCTGGAGAGGTAGTGCGCATATTACATATAAGCTTATGTTGAGTCAAGGCATTGATTAGAGACATGGTTTGGGGAGCGCTATCATTTAAGCACATTTTCTACCAATAGGTCATTACCTATAGCATGGACATCCTGGTAGCAAGTCCATTACTCTTTGTCTACCAATTCAGTAGCCAGAGTAAGCCAAAACCAGTATTATCAGGAAAATATTAAAACGTCTGCTCAGATTTCCAGGATGGCCTAAGAACGATTTCACATGTTCACTTGCAACACATTATAATGACTTAATAAAGTAATAAAAGTGCACGTCTGAAACTATCACCACAGATCAAATGCCACAATGTTTTGATAACACTAGATATCTGTTTAAATACCAACAATGTGTTTTGTGGTAGCAGTTTGCGTACTGTGTGACTAGTGGCAGAAAGATGAACAAAAAATGAAATGAAATGGTATTTAGACAGCCCCTGTTCTTCTCAATAAGGATAGAATATGGATGACTAAGCTCAAGGGTGTGATGGAAGAGCTACTAGCCTGCAGCTGGCAGAGGAATATGTTGCAGAATCAGTTTTATTTTCAGTAGTAAAGTGCAGATCCCAGCCACTTGCCCTGGAGAGAACCTGCCTGGGATCTGGCCCAACGCCCCCACCCCTCCAGCCATTTTTTCGCCCTGCCCTCCAAACCCCATTACCCTCTCTTGCTTTCTGCCCCAGCACTCTCTCCTTCTGCCTCTGTTCCCATACCCCTTTTTTGTTTTCCTTATCTCTCCCCTTTTTCCTTTTCTTCTCCTCCCCCCTAAAACTTTATCTTCTTTCCATCGTATCTTTTATTTCGGCTCTCTGCTCACCCACTCGCCCCCCCCCAATTGGCTCTCTGCTTGCCCACTCACTGACTCCCTCCAGATGCTCAAAGATTTTATTAATATCAGAAGGTGGGTTTAACCTTCCCCCAGGGTGGTTTTTTTTTTTTTTTTTCAAATTTCAGATTTTGCTGCAAACCCAAGGGGTCCCATGAGTCTGCAGAAAAACTTTTGTTGGGGATGAGTGTGCTCCATCTGTGGATTTAATTATCCACAGGCAGGGGGCACAGTTCAGAATTAGTTATAGAGAGGGCAATCCATAGTAGTCTAGCCCCATCCAAAGCCCAGCTTTTGTCCTCAACTCAGTCTTCCACTGTCTCCTACAGGGTGCTAAGTGCAGAACTGAGGGGAGACAACCTCTAACCCAGAAGATTTAACAGTGTACATCACACAGTCAAGACACACAAAAAGGAAGAAGCTACAGCCTAACTGGGTTGGAGTGGGGTGGAGGAGTTATCAGACTTTGGAAGAACAGGTAAAGAGAAGAAAGACACAGGCACAGGTGGGAAGCAGCTCTGATGACAAGCAGTGCTTAAAAGGGAAAAACTGCCTTAAGGACGAGGAGGGAGGTTGATCCAAATAAAGGAAGCACAATAGAGAATCACCACATACTCATCTGGTAGGAAGCCAGGCTCTGTAGTCACAACCTGAGGTTTACGAAGACTGGCTTGATAGGGTCGATAGTCAGCAGAAGGAGCCAGCTGTTCTGCTAGTCTGCTATTAGCAACAGCTGACACAAAACGCCCAATTGTGAAGAGTTCATTCTGCTCGCTGATGAACTCAAACAGTATGGGCGTAGCAAAGTAGCCGTAGAAGTGTGTCAAGCAGCGAACTGAAATCTCACATGATGTTCCTGAGCGGGGAAAAAGAAAGAAAACCTCCATAACATTTACAAGGTAGCAGGGAGGAGGTAGAGCCCCTCCCTCCCAGTACTTCAACCTAGCCATTAGCAAGTAAGAAGAGACTTATACACATAGCCCTTCAGGATAGGGAATAAAATGTTTTAAATCAGATAAATACATTAAAAGTTCATCAAGAGCATGAAAGATGCCTACTGTTTTCTACAGATTCTAAAAAAACTATTTATTGTGTATGGGCAAATGGCTACTTTTTACTTACAAGACGTGTAGCAATAGTGGTAACATAACTGTGCTATACACACAGTTAGGGAGATAGAGAAGACATAAATGGCAAAAACACAGGTTTCAGGCAGATTCTCACGTTTTGGTATTTGGTGGACCCAAAACCCAAATATTGCCAAAACAGCTAATTTTGGGTTTATTTTCGGTTCAGGTATATTGATATACACAATCCTAATGTCCACTTTCTAGCAGCTACCATGGGGTCTCTTTGTACATGTTTAATTTGTCTGCAATATGATTTTTTTTCCTTCTCAGTTCTCATTGCTACTTAGTGCAAACAATAATTTTCAACAAATAAATACAAGTATTACCTGGCAGAAGTCCCACAGGCAGAGGCTGGGATACCACAAAGGTTAACTCACGACTTTTACGCAGTTTTCTGAAGTTGCATAGAGTCACGTCGTGAGCCCCTTTGTTTTTGACAAGTATAGTAATTGTTTTGGCCTCATCACGAGACACAGGAAAGCGAATGCGTCCATTGGACAGATCATGCTGAGAGACAATATCCACGCCATGCTTCTCTGAAACGAATTCAGCTCTAGGAAACAGAGACTGCAAAGTTACCTATCTCCCACAAGATATCCCATCCCATATGAACATTTTAATGACAGGGCTCAGTTGTTTGGTGGTAATATGCCTAGCTGGTAGCTTACCACCTAGAGCTTTTCAGAAGGAACAGGTGGCATTCAAGCAGTACTGCAGTGATCATTGCACAGAAGCAGAACCCAGGAGCACCCATAGTACCCATACTTTGTATATGCCTCCTGTCATGATTAGGCCAGGTACTAAGGGGCATGGTTAGAAACAACTCTGACCCCTCCACCTTCCTTCCCCAATCTTCCCTACTCTCAGCTGCTGAGAACACACGTCCGCCCCCTCATTCACAACATAGACACACACCCTTCACAAAACAACCCTCGAGTTATCAACTCTGCATTCATTCACTGAGTGACCAAAGGCGGGTCACGGCTTCAGAGGGGGGAAAACCCAAGCTTTATTTAGACAAGGAAGAGATAGGATGCAAACTTGGGGACTCTGATCGGGTGGAATGGTGGCATAACAATGTTTTAAATAAATAAATGGGATACTTGGAGGATTCAAGGACAATCAAAGGGGAAGGGAAAAGAGAGAGCACATGAGCATACACACAGTTGCAAACATAGTCCTAAGGGACCTTTCTTAGCTTCAACTTACATTAGTCTTGAAAAGTCCATTTGAGTAGAGCTTTTACCCTCATCCTATAGATGGACACTCTTTTTCAAGCTGCACAGGACAGGCAAGGGATTTCCTGCTCAATGGGGTTTTTAAGGCACCACCTCTCCCCTGCAGTTTGGCCTGCTCCTTTGATGGGCAGTTTATGATTCCTGCTTCTGCAGAGGATGGCCATTAGCAAGGAATTTGGTTTGAAGAAGACATTGAGTGTGGGGATTCACACATCTAGCTTAACAAAGGAACTCAGACACCATCAGCTAAAGGCATGGTCCAGGGAGGAAACATGCAGCTAAAATGAGCCAACCTCTCTGGAGAGCTTACCCCTCCCCCACCAGGAAAAAAAGAACACCATACCACTCAAGGAAAATTTGATCATGACACTTCCTATGATCACAAAAAAACCAAAACTGTAAACCATTAACAGCTACATTTAAGCAATTTCTCTACTATATAATGTGATGTTTGCTGCCAGCTAGAAAAGGTACAAACCTGGTACAAATGCAGTTGGAATGAAAAGACCTAATGAAGGGATAATGAATGTGGATGCAGTACCCCCTCCCAAAAAAGATAGAGATGCACACTGCCTGTTCCAGAACATCTTCAAGTTCTCATTTGGAAACGAAGCATGACAGATGCCTTTACGACTATCACAGAGGGACCCCAGCCCTGCATAGGCTGGTATACCAGAATGTAATTATTCCTTCCTAAAACATAGGCTGAAAATGGCAATGTGACTATTACTGAACAAGGGACGAGAGAGAGAGAGAAGAACATGCTGTCAAGTCACACTTGACTCATGGTGACTCCATCCATTGGGCACTCCAAGCAATAGATGAGCAGAGGTGGTTTGTCATTTTTCTTTCCTCCACACAGCAACCCCAGCCTTCCTTGGTGGTCTCCCATCCAAATACTGACCATGGCCAACCCTGCTAAGCACCTAAGTTCTGACAAGCCTGGGCTAAGCTGAGCCATTCAGGCTGCTGTTGACTGAGCAAATGAGCACACAATCCGGCTATGCAAGTTGTAATCAAGGAAGTGAAAAGAACTCTAGTGTAACATTATTTAGCAGACCTGTTAATTTTCAAATGAAATCCTTTCATGAGCAAAAGGCCTCCAAGCAGATGAATTGTTCAAAGAAAAGCAACTTTTCCCACATTCTCTTAGATCATGAGCCCTACACAGGTAAATGTTTTACTACACATGAAGACCTGACCTATACCATTTAGTAAGATCGTGATCGGGTAGGCATGTTAGTCTACCTCTAGCAGTAGAAAAGAACAAGAGTCCAGTAGCACCTTAAAGACTAACAAAATTTCTGGCAGGGTATGAGCTTTCGTGAGTCACAGCTCACCTCTTCAGCAGTAGCTCATGAAAGCTCATACTGTGCCAGAAATTTTGTTAGTCTTTAAGGTGCTACTGGACTCTTGCTCTTTTCTACATTTAGTAAGATGATACAGATGATCAAGATATCCTAGAATGAGACCTGAACCTGGGGTAATGTGGTTGGACAGACTCAGATGGCTGCCTTTACTACTTGCACACAGTGGCTAAGTTTCCATTTGATAAATGACCATCATAGCCAACCAATGGTTTGTAACCATTTGGGATTCTAGTGCCTCAGGCTATAGCACAAAGATGCCACAACGTTCAGCTGAATCCTGCCATTCCACACAAAGACAATGAGCCCAGAATTCAGCTTCCTGAGAACTTTAAATTAAAATAATCAAACTGGAAGAACCAAGTTCAACATCCTTGTTCTGCCCAGCTTCTTTTCTCCTGAGCTTTAATGAAGCCTAAGGCATAAGATAAAGACAGGAACCCTTTCTATTCCAGAGTTGCATGTCCATACACACGTGCACACATGCGCTCTGCAACAAAAAGCAGACTCATTTCCCTACATTATACATTAAGGGCACTGCATTTCCCCCCTAATACATGTATTCCACTTGTTCAAACCTCAAATGTGGGAATGAGCAAAGAACTGATTATTTACCCCTTGACAATCTAAAGTTCTTCTCAGCCACTCTGGCTTTGATTTCAGCATTCACAGTTCCCAGGGGCATCCCCACAGCCGCATACTTGCTCACTCATAAATGGACTTTGGTTCCCAGGACTCTGAAAACCATGGAAGATCTCAAAAGCTGCCCGCAACGAAAGCACATGAAAAAACAGTGCCCCACTATTTATTGGGGAGGGGCCATGGCTCAGTGGTAGAGCATCTCCTTGCCATGCAGAAGGTCCCAGGTTCTATCCCCAGCATCTCCAGTTAAAGGGACTACTAGGCAAGTAGGTGACGTCAAAGACCTCTGCCTGAGACCATGGAGAGCCGCTGCTGGTCTGAGCAGACAATACTGACTTTGATGGACCAAGGGTCTGATTCAGTATAAGGCAGCTTCATGTGTTCATATTACAACCTTCTATAGTACATCACTTTCACACTACTCCCAGTCATCCCATACCTGTCCTTGGCACGTGATCTTCGAGGAGGTGGGTCAGCAGCCGATCCAGGACCATGAGGAGTCTGACCTCCAGCATAATTTCCTGGTCTCCAGTACTGATTGGCAAACTTCACTTTCTTCTTCACCTATCCAAAAGAAGCAACAGGAAGGCTTATAGCAATGGTTAAGGCAAAGGCTATAGCATAAAGAATCTGCGTGTGGGGGTGGGGGTCACAAATTAACAGACTTAAGGACAAACCTTAGTTCTAACACAATCCACTGCAGGGAGCATCTCTGGTTGTGTGTTTTGTACATCTATGTGTTTTTACTGTATTGATATTTATATATACATTTTAAGTGCTGTTTTTAGTATTTTAATGCCTTGATGTCTGCCACCTCAAGGACCCTATTGGGTGGAAAGGCAACATATAAATGTTTTAAAGAAAGAAAGAAAATCTGTGGGAGCATGTTCTGTAAGACCCCTGCTTCTAGAGAGTGGATGGGAACCAGTGATCATGGATATGTATGATCTCAGCTTAACACATGCTAGACCTCATTCCAGCAGAGATTTTTGCAATAACTTTGCTCTTCTGACTTACAAAAGTGTATTTTGCTTGTATAAATTATGCAGATTTGCATATATCTGTATATTTTACAAGTTCTATTTGCATGTCTTGCTCCTCAATCTTTTTTTGCTACTTTAAGGACTACACATGGAGTTATCGTTCAACACCAGCTTCATGTTTATGCAGTGCAATGCCCAAATTGCAGCATACCTGCAACTTTGTACAAGCTCTCTCCAGTCTCTGGTTTTAGTGAACGAAGAGTGCAAGAAACAAGGAAATCAAGACGTGGGTCTATATTATAACTATCACAGCAACATCTATTAGACCAAAAAAACTACAAACATTTGCCAAGGAGGGGACTGCCCTGCCAAGCAACTGTGTGTAGGGCTTTTTGTTTTGTTTTGTTTTGGTCAGAGGCTTGCTTTCTTCTCTTGGAGAGTCATTATTTCCTTGTTCCTTATATGGATGCAAACCTACCATACATCTATCTCAGCCCTTTCTAAGCAAATAGGTAGTGGCTCTCCAGAACTCCAGATTGAGAAGTTAATTGCTAGAGAAGTCTAGGAGCACGTTCTACCATATTGAATGAATAGGGTATGCAAAAGCTAGTGCTAAGTATCAGAAGTACTAAAAATGCTTTGGATACTTAAAGATCAGTAACTAATATATAGATGACCCTGGTGGTCCCTTCCAACTCTATGGTTCTATAGTGGGGGGCTTAAAATTTCTACTGCATTTCAGCTCTGATAAACTGGAGCTGCTCTAAATATTTTGATAAAGGAAATGTCTATTCTATGGTAGTCTCAAGACTGGTGATCTTAAAATGCTTTTAACACTAGTTACCGGTTTGATTTAGTAATAGTATTTAGTGACCCTGGGCCAGTCACACTTTCAGCCTAACCTACCTTGCAGGCCAGTTGTTTTAATTCTTCAGATTGGCTTGTCAATTTGATGTTTTAATTGGTTTTGTTTTATATTCCTATTGTATTGATTTGCATGGTATTTATATTTATTGCATTTTTAATATTGTAAGCTGCCCCGAGTCCCTTGTGGAGAGAGGGTATGGGGTATGAATTAAGCAAAAAACTAAATAGTTTTGGATCCCCATTGGGGACAAAGACAGGGTATAAGCTAATAAAACCCAGTTACTTTGTTTGTTCCCAATTTGCATGTGTTGCTTCTGAGCCCCTCCACCTAACCCCCTAACTTGAACAGTCCAGAGTGTAATAGGGCCTTCTCCCCCACCAGTGACCCATACTTCTACGGCACAGTCAAACAGATCAATTCAACTGATGCTTTAAACAGCTGGTAATGGAGCAGTAAATAATACAAGTTAGTACTTTAAAAAAACTTGCATTAAAATTTGTATGAAATTAGCAATTGGAAGAGGAGTCCTGAAAACATAATGGCCCCCTATTTTTGTCTTGGACTTGACAGGTCAGGACAAACACTTCTGGTTTTCCTTTGACTCATCAAGTAAAGTAACCATGCTTAACTATCAGGAAGAAATTTCAGAATCAACAACACAGCCATTTCTTACAGCACCAAACTGTACAGTGTCCTCGGTTACTCCAGCACGGCCACTTTGCCGAAGAACATACAGCACACTCGAGAAATTGGGTCTTCTTTCGTTATCTCTGCCAAGCAAGAACAAACAAAGGCAAGAATGTTAATTCAGTAACTGAAGCTAATCCAGTGGTATGCTGAGGGCTTCGTGTCCAACTGAATGCACAAGAGGACTCCCCTTTTCATATAAGTCCATAGAAGGGGGGAGTGATTCTACCACAGCAGGAACATGGCATGAATATGGCATACAGGCATACCTCGTTTTATTGCCACAGATATTGCATTTTGAGGTGCTATTTACACAGCCCAAATAATGCACTTTCAATCCACTTTCACTGCACCTTAACAATCATTTGCAAGTGGATGCTGCCAGTTGACACAGTAAAATCCACCTTCAAAGTACATTGAAAGTGGATTGAAAGTGCATTATTTGGGCTGTGTAAATAGCACCTTTGAAGTCTATCGCACCATTTCCCCAACAACATGTTCTCACTTTGTGTCTCTGTGTCACATTTTGGTAATTCTCGCAATGTTTCAAACTTTTTCATTATTCTTACAGTACATTGTTTTTTAGACACTGCATAGTTAATAGACCACAGTATAGTGTAAATATAACTTTTATATTCACTGGGAAACAAAAAAATCCACGTGACTCGCTTTATTGCAATATTCACTTTATTGCGGTGGTCTAGAACCAAACCCGTAATATCTCTGAGTTATGCTTGTATACTCTCGCTTCTGTGAATGTTAAAAGCACAGTGTGTCTTATTGCATGTACACACAAATGCACACACTGTACACACCAGAGTTTATTTAAGGTATTTCATGCAAATAACTCATAACTTCAACAACTCTCAGGGGACACATACTCAGAGCATGTGGAATAATGAACTAATTTTCCTTTTTCACTGTGGCCACCTGTGAATTCAGATTACTATTAGAGCAATTTTGCTCAAGGGACCACTGCAAGGATATATACTGGCAATACCACAAGAATGGAAACAAAGCTAAAAGCTACACGCCAACTAGACAAGAGTTCCCATGGGACATTTAGGCACATCAGCAAAGCTCTTGTTTGGCCAGAAGAATTGGGGAGTTATTTATCTCAAAAAAACCAGTTTCCTCATGCTACAAATATATCGCATGTAGCTACTCTATTTCAAGTGAGACCGTGGATGGCCTGAATAGAGATCTGGAGGAAGCAAATGGCCAGGATGAGGGCCAATAAACTGAAGATCAACACAGATAAGGCTGAGATGACAAAGAGTCTAAACTTTCTTGTTCTGGACAAGGCTGTAATCATTCTTGTGGAGCAGATGTGCTTCTTGAGGGGTATTCTAGATGCGGAGTGTAGCATAATGTTTAGGGGGAGCCATTAAGACTGGAGACACATTGGTTCCCCAATCACCATTGACTGACCGTGTCATCCTTAACAGACTTACACACCTCTAAGCCCACTGACTTCAGTGGATTTTGCATGCCATATTTCTGCTTAAGGCTGCACTGAGTGACCTGGTCAGTCACCTTTTCTCAGCCTAATCTACCTCAAAGAGTTACTGTGAGCCAAAACAGAAAAAGAGGAGATCCATGTACTCTGCCCTGTGCTCCTTTGGGAAAGGAGGGAATAAAAATCGACAGACTGATCCATGGCTATAGATGGGAAGCACAGATGCTCTCTGTAGAACACCCAGACTATAACCAGCTTTGGTAGCTCACCAGTTGCAGACCCTTCAAGAAGTATGTCTCGAATACAATCACCCATGCTGCAGTGCACTCTATGAGAACTGCCTGGAAACTTCATCTGGTTCAAAATTTGGTGGTTAGGCTGCTAGCCGGAATAGGTTATAGGGTCCACAGTTTCAAAAGATCCTCACTGGGCACAATTACTATACTGGTAACTATAAAGCAATACACAACCTGGGATCAGGATACTCAAAAGACTACTTTCTCTCATATGAACCTGCCCACAAAATAAGATCCTCTCAGAGGCCTTGCTCTGTATACCCCCACTATCAAGTAACCTCCTCAGTTATGAAACTTCTCACCACAGGAGATTTAGGCATCAGGCACACAGGTTTTTATTCTTTTGGGAATGCCCCCCTCTCTGATACAGTTTTATTAGCTGCCCAGTTTTGATGTCCCCCTCCGGCTGCTCTTTTGGGACCCTGTTTTTATTATTTTTAAAGGATTTTTAAGATCTTCACTCGGTTTTGTTTTTACCTCCTCCAATGATGTTTAATGATTTTTAACTAGGGCTAACAAGCTGAAACTTCATCATGACAAAATGGAGGTGCTACTGGTGTTTGCATGTGTGTGTGTGTGTGTGTGTGTGGGTGGTGGGTGGTGTCATCTGATCAGGAATATTTCCTTTTCGGGATGGGGTTGCACTCCCTGTAAAGGTGCTGCTGGACCCATTGCATCCTGCTGGATAAACAGATGGCAGCGGCGGCCAAGGGTGTCTTTCACCAGTTTAGCTCTGACTGGGCAGGAAAGATTGTGCCACTGTGGTGAATATCCTGGTAACATATAAATTAAATTACTGCAGTGTGCTCTATGTGTGGCTACCCTTGAAGACTGTCTGGAAGCTTCAGTTGGTATACAATGCTGAGACCACAATACTGTCTGGAGTGGGTCGTAGGGACCGTATCACTCCAGTCTTGTTCCATCTACACTGGCTCTGAATTTGCTTCCAGGCCCATTTCAAAAACAAGTTCTCCTTGTTTTTGTGTTGATATACATTATTTGTTTGTTTTTCTGATTTCAATTATAATCTGCCCTTTCATGGCAAGCATAGATATTATATACAATGTGTTTGTATTATGATTTAGCTGTTTTAAATATTATATTCATATTTGAAAAGTATCTAGTGTTTAGTGCCTTAGGACCTTGAATTGGAAAGGCAGCATGAAAAGGTTTTAGATAATTATAGTAATACCTTCACATTTTGTGTCTTGGTTTGCTATTGTTTTTCATTCAGATTTTATTGTTCTTATGTTTCCTTGTAGATATTTATATTGAGTGGTGACTGTTCCAGTTGGATTTTATCAGGTTAATCAACATAAAGTTCTGCACCTGACAAGACGGTCTTCTATTTAGCTTCCCAATAACTATAATCTCCTGGTAAGTTTCACACCTTGATAACAATTCTAGACTCTCCTCTGGTTTTGTACAAGATAGTAATATCACACAATGTTTGTAGCCATTTTCTTTTCATTCTAACACAAAATGCCTTCAAATTTAACTTAAGAGAATGTAAAAATACTATATATACAATATCTATGGTTACATAATATGAGGGAACACTGATTGAACCCAGTTATCCCTCTACACATCTATGCAGACAAGGATGAACTTCAATCTTGTAGAAACTGATATATACTCAAATATTCTTAGACAGCGTGAACTAGATTAATGCATGTATCTCTCCAAATATCATTAACTCATTTTAACAAAAAATAATTGCTTTTAATGACTAAACAGTCTACAAGCATATAATTATTTAGTGGTCATTTACAGATAAACCCTCTCTCTGAATATACTTTTGTTTCATCCCTGACTAAGTGGCATGCTCATTATTCTTCTGGTTGTCCTTGGTTCCCAGTTAACATGCTTTCTGTATCTACTGATATAGTCCAGACTTCTTTTCAAATTACTTCATGAGCATAGAAACTTGGTTACCTCTTATTCTTGAGAAAGCCCTTCCTGATATTTATTAGAACAAAGTATTCCTTGATTTATACCTGCTAAGCACTACCCATGAGGCTGCTGGCCATTTTCAGTATATGTTGGTCAATCCAGACAGCTATTTCACTCAGTCTTACCAAATTCCCCACCTTACTATGCCTCCATCCTGCATGGCTTTTTGGGTAGTCTGACTGCCTGTCCTCTTGCTTTCACCAGCAGAAAACCTCTATGGATCTAACCCAGATAATTAAGCTGAGAATCTGATGATACAGTGGGGACTGCATGTGGCAGTCTGCTACATGAAAAATCCCCTGCCCATGTGGCAGTCTGCTACATGAAAAATCCCCTGCCCACAGAAGACCAGCTGTTCAGAACTCTTTATGAAGGAGTGAATGTCTAAATTTGATCCTCTCCACTTGCGGTCTGAAGCAGTACAGTCTTTTTCTATTCTGCCACCTCATTTTGCTGCAGGTGTAGACCAGACCTTGTTCTGGTTCAGGAAGGGAACAGGATTGCATGTAGAAACAAAGCAGGTCAGCAATTCCCCTCTTACAGTTATTTCTTATCATTTAAACCTCTTCTCTTTGCAAAAGCGTTATCGAGCTTGGGGGCACAGACATAACAATTCACAGAGAAAGACAAAAGTAAAGAGTAAAGACAAAAGTAAAGACTCAAAACAATGCCACTGACAATGCCACTGATTACATTCTTGCATGGATCAGGAATTTGCGGTTTCTGCAAATAGGCCAGTTCACATATCAGTATTCAATACACAACAGCATAACAGAAACAACTGGTTGTGCAGCAAAGCAATGGACAGCAAGTATAGACAGAGTTCTCTTAGTTTATGGGTTATAAAACCAACATACACCAATGAGTAAAGCTTATCATAAGATTATCACCTGATAAATGTGATCTCCAACTTGCATCAACTCTACATTATTTCATGCCTGGAACACACAGGAAATGGCCCTTAAGTTTTTGAAACCCTCCACCTGTGCCAGAATCACTGGACATCCTTTGTATATAAATCCCCATATTCCAACTATAAGCTGCCAATACCCTTAAATGAGACTTGCTAACCTTTAATCAGTAAACACCACAAATGGAGGCTTGAACCCAGAAAACACTGATGGTCTGGGATCTTCCTCAACCTCCCCTCCCCCCAGTCATTTCTGATTCTGGGAAACTGCCACCCTAGTGGCTGCCATGGGGAGGGGGGAAGGGAATGAGATTGCCCCTTTTGCCTCTGGGGTCAGTGGGGCTCCCTGGATTGAAGAAAAAGAAAGGAGTTATTCCTCCCCTTTCCCTCTCACCATAGCAGCTGCCTCAAAACCCCTAGAACAAACTTTTCCAGGTTGGAAAAGGTTAAATGGGAGGAGAGGGGGAGAAGATCCCACAACCCATGGGCCCTGGACCACTGGAACCAACCCAGGGAGATTATGGTATGCTATGCTGCTGGATCAGAGTGTCTGTTATCAAGGGTCCCCCCCCCATTTATAGTCTGCCCTTCTGCCAAGTTTAGAACAAGTCATGAAGTACACATGTACTGTACCAGACGGTCAATAATCACACTCTTGAAGTCCATTTTGCGGACATCTCTCAACTTTCAGGAATAGTGGTTAGAATGTCAGGCTAGGACCGTTTGGATGAGGCCTCTGATATCATTTGCCCTGAGGCTTTCTTGCTCATCATCTTTGTCACATATGGCAGAAGTCTTAGGGAGAGGAAAGTGAGACAAATGGCCAAGGAGTTATAAGAGTCAGTCTTCTAAGACTAGATGAAATATTTTGCGATCTATGATACCAGATGTATCCAGTCAGTGCAACTTGGAAGCAGCTCACTGGAGTCCATCCACACCTGTCTAGAATACCTTGGAAATTTGCCCTTTTGTTGTCTAAAAATGGAGGAGTCGCTTCAAATGTGCATACTGAGGAACAATGTGGTGTAGTAATTAGGATGTCAGACTAGGATCTGGGTGACCCAGGTTCAAACCCCCACTCTGCCATTGAAGCTTGCTGGAACACTCACACACCCTTAGCCCAATCTACCTCACAGGGTTGTTTTTGAGGATAAAATGGAGGAGAGGAGAACGGCATGAGCCACTTGGGTTCCCAATGGGAAGAAAGGTGGGGCATAAATGAAGTAAATAAAGATCTATAATACGCAGAAATCAATGAAGCTAATTCAAGGGAAACATCTGATCTGAGGTCTTTTATGCATGGCTGTTTCCCTCGTGGTCACTCCCCACACTACTTTGGGGCTTTGTTTTGATTATGTGTGCATTTTCCAAACATCAGAGGTTACCGGGAGAGATGCATGGGGACAGCAAGGCGACCACTGATGATCAGAAAATGCATGCATAATCAAAACAAAGATCTGAAGAAGGGGGGTGACCTGAGCGGAACAGACATGCATAAAAGGCCTGAGACAGACTTTACTGCAATTAAGGCTAAACCTAGCAGCATTGCTAAAGGCTAAACCTAGCAGCATTGGCTACATCCCAACAAAGCAGCAGCTTGTTTATATAGCACAACTCTCTTTGAAAGTGACTTTTAGTAATTCCTGCTAGTTCTCCTGCTGTTAATTTCATTTTAAAAAATAGCTGTAGGCTGTGGTATCGTAGGATAAAACCAAACAGAAGAACTATTTAAAAAAACAACGTTTTACACAATACTTAACTGTTTTTGTAATTTGCATAAGTACCAAACAATGATTAAAGTATCTTTTTGTTATTCTAATAATTCAATGATTTAAACATTCATGATCAATGTATTGGACAACTGACCAAATCTTCAACTGTTGAAAAAACAACAAAAACTGACATTCCTGGGGACCAGGAATGAATCAAACCAAGTTAAGACAACTTGCTGTGATAAATTACGAGTATAATTTTACCACCCAAAAAAGCAGATTACCTTCAGAAATAACACCCAAGCCATCTTATCACAGGATGGGCTACTTCTCCCCATTTACCTTAACTATGTTATGAATCTAATGAAGCAGAGGTATGTGTGTGTGTGTGTGTGTGGGGGGGGGGAACATCTGCTTGCCCAGGGCAAGAATGTATGAACAGGGGTTTCAGGGGTTTAGCTAAACTGAAGCTTTATTAACTCTGTAAGAGAAAAACAGTATGACTCAGTGCTTGTCATTGACAATGATGGGGGAAGGAGGTGAGCCACATTACCTCGGGATTTCTCCATTAGTGCGTACAAACTAAGTAAACAAGGGCAGAGCGACCAGAGACCTTTGCCATGTTTTTACAATGGTTGTTGTTAACTGCTAGCTGCCCTGGTAGGGCAGAAAAGCTTGGAGCAAGTTTTGTAAGTAAATAACCCCTCCCACAAATTCCATCCCAAAAGGGACATTCTGGAATGTTAGACTGAATCTTCCTATGTCATCTGCCCTGCCTCATTCTGCCTCCCCCTCCCCCAGCAGTAAATATGCTAATTCCAGGGCTTTTCATATGGACTTTTCTTCAACTTTGAGCATTTAAGGTGCTATTCAAGCAGCAATGGGGACCTTCCTGAGCAGGAAAACGCTGAATTCAGGGGTAAATGTAGAGAGTAATCCCAGAAGAAAAGGAGAGGAAGGATGACATAGCTGCATATACCATTTATAGTGAATACATGAAGTCAAATTCAGTAAGCAAATAGCAAAGAATTCAAAAGCTTACACGACAGCAAAGCTCCACAATTGTCTTAGGATTTCTAAAATAGTTGAATGATGAGAAAATCATTTTGCAACTGTAGCACTTTACATCTTATCGATTTTAAATGACACACTTTTATGCCAGGAGGAGGGCTATGGACAAAGCAGACCTCTGAGGCATTTCCATAACTCACAGAGCAACAATATCCACACCCAACCCCAACCTGAGAATACTCCTCATTTCCTTGAAGTATCAGATTGGACTTCCTAAGTATCAGATCGTGCTCCTTGTCTTTCAAAACGCTGAAAGTTTTTCCTTAACTTTCTAGCCCAACACTCCACTACCAATCTAAGCATCTCTTTTAATAATTCTACCAACATCCACATTCTCTGTGCTTACTCTTCCCCATTTAACTATTCACATCCTTCATGTCTCTGTCTGCTTCCATCTATTATCTGCTCTGTGATTCTTCAGCCCTCAACTAGAACCCAATGCACCATTTCTTGCCAGTCCCATCTTCTATAAGAACATAAGAAAGACCCTGCTGGATCAGACCAAGGCCCATCAAGTCCAGCAGTCTGTTCACACAGTGGCCAACCAGGTGCCTTTAGGAAGCCACAAACAAGACGAGTGCAGCAGCACCATCCTGCCTGTGTTCCACCACACCCAAAATAATAGGCATGCTCCTCTGATACTAGAGAGAACAGGTATGCAGCATGACCAGTATCCATTCTAACTAATAACCATGACTACCCCTCTTTTCCATGAATATGTCCACTCCCCTCTTAAAGCCCTCCAAGCTGGCAGCCATCACCACATCCTGGGGCAGGGAGTTCCACAATTTAACTATGTGTTGTGTGAAAAAATATTTCCTTTTATCTGTTTTGAATCTCTCGCCCTCCAGCTTTAGCAGATGACCCCGTGTTCTAGTATTATGGAAGAGGGAGAAAAACTTCTCCCTGTCCACTCTCTCCAAACCATGAATTTTATAGACCTCTATCATGTCTCCCCTTAGCCGCCTTCTTTCCAAGCTAAACAGCCCTAAGCATCCTAACCGCTCCCCATAGGACAGTTGCTCTAGTCCCATAATCTTTTTGGTTGTTCTTTTCTGCACCTTCTCAAGCTCTGTAATATCCTTTTTTAGGAGTACAAATCCTATCTGTGTGGCAGTTCTTCTCCAGTCTGAGGTAACTATGCTCACCAGCAGTTAGGTGCATGTGACCCACCCACTTCTCCTTTTCAGCAACCTTAATTTTGGCAGACAGCAAGCATGTGTTAACCCATCATTTGAAAATCTCTAACTCTTGACTATTGGCCCAGTAAAAAGCGCCGAATTGCTTATACACATAGTTCTCTGGCTCTGAGAAACACCAACAAGCATCCTTTTAAAGCATGACATGATTTAGTCATCCCACCCCCAATTCTTTGCCTGAACAATTTCTCACCAGAATTGTACTATGTGAAGATCAACTTTCAACTCCCCGAACTAAAGCCCTCCTCCACATTCCTGTGCTGCAGAAATTCCTCACAGCCATCTCTTACATACCCCACAATACTGTCCACATTCTCTTACCAACCTATGCCCCCTTTCCAAACTGATATGGGGATTTAAGATTGGATAAGGAATGGAAGCATTCCTTTCCAATCTTAAACTTGACGTTAAACCCTTTATGTTTGAGAAAACCTTGGTCACCGAGTCTTCCTGGAAGAAAAATTAAATGCTGTTTTCTTGTACTTCAGCCCATTTACACCCAACACCAAATCTTAGGTCTTCAGGTGCCACAAACACACTGCTATATCCAGCCTGGGCCATTTCTGATGGTTTCCTGCCTTTCCTAAACCACACTACACCAAAAGAGTTAGGTTAAAAAAAAGAAACCATTCAGAAGAGAGCTTCCAACGTGCAGCTTCCCTATTACATAGAGCTGTTCTTTGGCCAAGAGAAGAACTCTGTGCCATTGAAAAGTTTGTTATTCAACATGCTCATGCTCGACTCTTCCATTTGGAACCCTTCTGGATTCAACATTTTAGTCATCTCCAGCAGCAAAATAAAGCGGTCCTCTAGGAACATCTTAAAGACTAAAAATCAAATTTTGGTAAGTCTTTAATATGCCACTGGCATGGGTGTGTTACATGCCATCAAGTTGCTTCCGCCCATGGAGACCCCATGAATTAATGACCTCCAAAACATCATTGCAAACCCGAGGGCCGGGGCTCTTGCTCTATTTTGCTGCGACAGGTTTGCACGGCTCCCTACCTGGAGTTATTATGATGAATCTAACAACTATCCTTATTACATGACAAACGACGCACAAGTCCAAAGTTCCCCCGCCTTAACACAGTACTCCAGCCTAGCTTCTCTCCAGTGGCGGACTGGGTATCCAAATACTGGTTGCCAGGAGGAGGAGAAGAAGAGTTGGTTTTTATACGCCGCCTTTCTCTACCACTTAAGGGAGACTCAAACCGGCTTTCAACCACCTTTCCCTTCCCCTCCCCACAACAGACACCCTGTGAGGTAGGTGAGGCTGAGAGAGCGTGACTAGCCCAAGGTCACCCAGCTGGCCTCATGGGTAGGAGTGGGGAAACCAACCCGGTTCACCAGATTAGCCTCCGCCGCTCATATGGAGGAGCGGGGACTCAAACCCGGAGACCAAGGGCCCCTACATTTTTTTACATCTTGTCTAATGTTCAGAGGGGCCCGCTTGCCAGTGAGGAAAAGTGGAGGGCAGCAGGAAAAGAGGAAGACCCAACAAGAGATGGATGGATTCAATAAAGCACTGGTTCCCAACCGGGGGTCCATGGACCCCCAGGGGTCTGCGAGAACCAAATTAAGGTCCACGAAACAAAGTTCTAAACCCATAATAAATTAATATTTTCAATTAAAAGTTCTCTATTATAAAAATATATATTCAAATATTATTCTAAGTTTAATGTTTAACTAACAGTTATGATTAAAGTTTATTTTCAAATTCTCAGAATTTTTATTTTGAACCTTGGGATCCCTGCACCGAACAAAAAAGTCCTAGTGGTCCCTGGTCAAAAAAAGGTTGGGAACCACTGCAATAAAGGAAGCCCCGGCCTCCAGTTTGCAAGATCTGAGCAAGGCTGTCAAAGGTAGGACCTTTTGGAGGACTTTCATTCATAGGGTCGCCACGAGTCGGAAGCGACTTGACGGCCCTTAAAACACACACCCTTGCCATTGGGCAAGCCGACCCAAGGGCCAGTCCGCCACTGCCTCTCTCGCGGACATCGTCTGGGCAGAGCGACCAGCCGCCTTGCGCCCTCGCGCCCTCTCGGGGACCACGCAGCATCCCCATTGCTGGGGAAAGGGGGACCCGCCCGGCAGAACGGGCACAGCAGCCGGCGCCGGGAAGGGACCCGGGCCTCCCTCGCAGCCCCTCTGCCTCCCTTTCCCATGAAGCCCGGCAGGAGAGGAGGGGAGCGGCATCGTTGGGCCAGGCAGGCGCCAGGGCTTGCTGGCCACCTTGCTCCACGCTGGCTCCGGGCCGCCGCCCTTCCAAGCGCTCCTGCCCCTCGCCTCGGCTCCCCTTACCTCTTTCGGAACTCCTCGTTGTAAACCGCCCGGAGTTCCTCCTTGTCGCTCACGGCTCGCCTGCCCGAGTCCTTCAGGAACGCGATGAACTCCTCCCCGATCTCCCTCGTCTCCCGGAAAGTGAACTTGGGGGGCATGATCCGCGCTCCCCCTCGCCTCCTGCCCTCTCCGCCCGGCCCTCCGCTGGCGGAAGCTGCCCCGGGGACGCCGCTCTGCAGGAGGCCGGGCAGGTGAGCAGCCCGGCGGGGAGAAACGAAACTGAAAGCGGAGCGCTCGGCTGGATCCGGGCAGGCGCAGTGGCAGCGTCCGGATCGGGGCCCTCGGGGGACCCGGGGACGCCCTGGCCGGCCGCCTTGGCCAAGCACGGGAGCGCAATTCCTTTTCTCGGGCGCTGCTTGCGATGTGTGCAACCTGGATTGTGTGTTGCAGGGCTCCAAGGGAGGCGGGCGAGTGGGAGCAGTTGGCTGTCCGGGGCAAAGGTCAGACCTCCCCAGCTCATCTGAGCAACTCAGCATTAGTCCAACGGAGAGGACAGTACTTGGAATATTTTTTTAAAGCTCATGATTGGGTGTGGGAAGTGGCGTCAAGTCGCTTCCGACTCATGGCGACCCTATGAATGAAAGTCCTCCAGAATGGCCTACCTTTGACAGCCTTGCTCAGATCTTGCGAATTGAAGGCTGTGGCTTCCTTTATTGAGTCCATCCATCTCTTGTTGGGTCTTCCACTTTTCCTGCTGCCCTCAACTTTTCCTAGCATGACTGTCTTTTCCAGTGACTCTTGCGTCTCATGACGTGACCAAAATACGACAGCTTTTTTAAAGCTAATAATTACTGTTAATAATAAATACAACAGATCCATAGAATGTAGTGAAGTTCTCAAAAACAATTGTAGAATGAATGGATACGGTTACCAGCTGTGTGTTATGGCGACCCCTTTTTGGGGTTTTCATGGCAAGAGACTAACAGAGGTGGTTTGCCAGTGCCTTCCTCTGCACAGCAACCCTGGTATTCCTTGGTGGTCTCCCATCCAAATACTAACCAGGGCCGACCCTGCTTAGCTTCTGAGATCTGATGAGATCAGGCTAGCCTGGGCCATCCAGGTCAGGGCACAGTTACCAGCTCCAGGTTGGGAAATACCTGGAGATTTTGGGGGTGGAGCCTGAGGAGGGTGGGGTTTGGGGAGGGACTTCAATGCTACAGAGTCCAATTGCCAAAGCAGCCATTTCCTCCAGGGAAACTGAGCTCTGTCACCTGGATATCAGTTGTAATAGCGGGAGATCTCCAGCCACCACCTGCAGGCTAGCAATCCTAAATCCAGAATATTACTGAGTTCCAGAAATTTGAATCCTTTTTTGGGTTATGAAGTCCAACGGATTTGGTTCCTCTGTCCCAGCAGACTAAGCTAAGAGCTTCAACTAAGCAAATATGAATTCAGTGCATTAGCAGTTTCCAAGGCCCAGTGGCCTTCAGAAGAACCCCTACTTTGTTATGGAGGGAGAAGAAATTGATTTAATTCAATTCTGCTATATTTGCTTTGTTTGTACCCACAAGTTGCCATTGGCAATACTTTGCCTAGGAATAATAAGGACTTAAATTTTGTTCTTGGCTAATCCTGCTGCAAAACCTCAGGGTTTTGGCTGATTATTCAAGTGTTAACCTGGATTTTGGAGATGATAACTTAGACCAAGTGAGTCGCTTTTTTTAAATGCTGGTTTTAGCTTCAGAATCCAACACAAAGCAATCTGTAACAAAGCAATCTGAAGATAAACTTGAAAATTACAATGTTTAAAACAATTCAATAAAACATATAAACATGCATAGCAATGTAATCAGAGAGATGGAACAATAAGTTACTGGGGGAATGCCAAAGAAAGCAAAAGAGTCTTTATCTGCTGGTCAAAGACAACAGTAGAGGAAACAGATGAATCTCCCTGGGGAGGGAGTTCCAAAGTTTTGGCACCATGAGTGAGAAGGCCCTTTCTTGCATTGCTGCCCATCTAGGCTCAGGTGGTAGGAGCACCCAAAGATGACCAGAGTGGATAGGTAGGTTCATATGGGAGAAGGCGGCCCTTCAGGTAATTGTCTACCTTCCAATCCTCCTTTCAAAGAATATCGGGAAATACAGACCATCTATATATTTTTTAATTATTTTGTTTAAATTTTCTTTGCTCACAGTAATGTGAAAGCTTGATTTTTTAAAATTGACATCAAGTTGAACTGAGAAAGATATCATATGAATGGAGCTGCCAACCTCCAGGTGGTGACTGGAAATCTCCCACTATTGCAACTGATCTCCAGGCGACAGAGATCACCTGGAGAAAACAGCCACTTTGGCAATTGGATTCTATGGCATTGAAGTCCCTCCCCTCTCCAAACCCCACCTTCCTCAGGCCCTATCCCCAAAATCTCTAGGTATTTCCCAACCCGGAGCTGGCAACCTTACATATGAAGGCATCTATTTGTTGCTTTGGCTGCCCTGTGGGCAGTTTGAACAGGTCTGACTTTTTGGTCAAAAGACAAAAAACAGGTTAAAAAAAATCTTTTTCGGGACAAAGTTTTTTTGGGGCGGGGGAGATATATGCATAGAATAGTATCTGGTTGTAAATTACACTGCGTTGAACAGAGGTGATTTTCTTGCAAAGCTGACAAAGGAAGTATTGGGATGTGTCCCCATGGATGTTTCTTGCATTTTGTTTTGTTCAATTTTGTGCTTCAACATAAAAATGGAAGTCCAGGAAGTATTTCTGGGCCCAAGGATTCCATATGATATGGGTTTGCCGGCCTTCTCAGCCTGTCAGGGCCAGCTTCTGCAAAGTCAATATGTGTTACGTAGCAGCAAGACTTACAGAACAAGGGAGAGGCAAGGCCACTCCTGGCTAGGAAAGGTTAAATAAGGCATGAGGGGAGATGAGCTGTATCCAGGGGATCCCCAGGTCGCACCTGGAGACTGGCATCCCTACCTGAAGCTACAGTTGGTGCAGAATGCTGTGGCCAGAGTGTTGACTAAGGTGGGTTGTAGGGATCATATCACTGCAGTCTTCTTCCAGTTACACTGGCTTCCAGTTTGCTTCCAGGCTCAATTCAGGGTGCAGTGATATTGACCTTTAAAGCCCTGTATGGCCTGGGGTCAGCGTACCTTAAGGACTGCCTTCTCCCATATGAACCTACTCATTCCCTCCAGTCATCTTCAGAGCTGTGCTTTGGTTGCTCCTGCCATTGGAGGCTAGATGGGAGGTGACTTGAGAGAGGGCTTTTTCAGTAATGGCACCGAAACTTTGGAAACCCCTCCCCTGGGAGATTCATCTGTCACTCTCTGTCTATGACTTCTGCCAGCGTGTAAAGACGTGTATGTGTGTGTCATACCCTCCAGTTGTTGGATATTGGCCCTCCTTCCTGGTTCCAGTCGTTTGTGTGTTTATATTGAATTATTTTATAATTTAAAATGTTAATTGCTCAGATATTTTAATGGTTTTTATGTGTCCTTCCTTGGGGATGCTGATTGTGAGGAAATGTGGAATAAAAATGTTTTAATCAGATTCAATTAAAAACATAATTTGTTCAAAGGCAGGCCAGGGAAGAGGTACGTTATACGGGGTTTTGTACACTGTCAAGAAACTGGACGTTTAGCCATTTCTTAGCCTTTCAAATTTTGGTTCAGGCTTTTGGTTCTAGTCCAGTTACGGAAGGCTTTTCTCTGGGAAATGGACATTTCATTAGAGATAAGGGATGACATGGAGCCAGGCCCAGGTGCAAGTGAGATAGTGGACCTGGGAGATTCAAGGCCAGAGACCCGGACAGAGTTTTGCACACACATTCCATCTCATTAGTACAAGGAACTCTGAGCGTGGGTGAGTTGCTTGATTGTGATTACATGCCAGCTGCAGAGGTATGGGGTCAAATGTCTTAGCAGCATACCTGATTGGCCAAACAGGATAAGGCCAGCTGCAGGCAGTCCTTAAGGGAACTTATTCCATGGCTGCAAAGCAATTATGAATTGATAACCAGTTAGATGCTGGAAGCAAAACGGCAGGAATGTGCTCATTTATCACAACAGCAGGAAGGAAAATTGGACCCCAATGGATATGGCCAGAAATGGATATGGCCAGAAACATAGGGATGCAGTTGCTGATCTTCACTTAAAAATCATGGAGGTGCTTCTGTAGGCCAGAAACAAGGCAGAGAGGGCCTAATCTCTTAACTAAACACAGAAACATAGCAATTAGGGAGTCCAGAGACCCAAGATAGAACAACCTTGGAGAGGGACAAAGAGCAAAAAAGTAACAGAATAATATGGCCTTTGGTGGATAAGAAATTTACAATATAGAATAGAACACACAACAATATAATATCAATAGGTATACTGTGTCTGGGCCCAGGGGCAAAAAGCTTCTGAGAATGGCAAGAATGTCCAACAAAATATAGAAGTAAATATATACTTTAAAGATGGGTGTGTTGGTTGTAGTCCAACAAATACTCATATGTATGAAAAACCTGTAAACCTTATTTTATAATTTTAGCTGTGATGAAAAATAGTAAGACTGAACTAACATACTTTTAATATATTTTCATAAGATATTCCAGTACAGATAACTTAAAACTGGATTTAAGTTATCAAGAGTAAGTTATAAGATATTCCAGTACAGATAACTTAAAACTGGATTTAAGTTATCAATCGTCAATATATCTAATTCTTATTGTGGCCCCCATGTCTGTGGATACTTAAATCCAGTGACTGGGGCCATGAATGGACAACATAGGTCTTTCTACAAACCCGAGAAAAGCCCTAGGTTTGCGAGAAAAGCTTTTTACTATTTTGGGGGTTTACACCCCCGAAATAATGAGAACCTGCAGCTTTAAGAAATAGATATTTTCAGCAGCTGTTGCTAGGCAATCATAACAGTATTGGCAGGCATTACTAGTGCAAAGCCTGGCAGCAGCCACTAACTTGCTACCTCCTGATTTGCATGACTCATCCAGGAGTGGCTGCTTGCTACTATTAACAGCAGCCACCCCAGGAACACCAGTGGTAAGAGTTTCATATTAGAATGTGGGAGAAACAGATGATGATGAAGAGTTGGTTTTTATACTCTACTTTTCTCTACCTTTAAGGAGTCTCAAAGCAGTTTACAATATTCTTCCCTTCCTCTCCCCACAACAGACACCCTGTGAGGTAGGTGAGGCTGAGAGAGTTCTGAGAGAACTGTGACTAGCCCAAGGTCACCCAGCAGGCTTCATGTGGAGGAGTGGGGAATTGAACCCGGTTCACCAGATTAGAGTTCGCCGCTCATGTAGAGGAATTTGGAATTAAACCTGATTCTCCAGATTAACCATTATACCGCTGTGTTGTGGAAGTTCACTGGGTTACTTTGGACCAGGCACATGCTCTCAGCTGAACCTGTCTCATAGGATTGTTGTGAGGATAAAATGGAGGAGAGGAGAATGATGCAAGCTGCTTTGAGTCCCTGTTGTGGAGAAAAGTGGAATATGAAGTAAATAATAAATATTGCTGAAGATTGGGGCAGATAAGACAGGAGAGAAGGAAGCAGGGAAAAGTGAGGATATAGGAGGGCTGCCAGGAGAAGGGAAAGAGGACATAGTTTGGGGAGGAATACAGGAGAAGTGAGGTTCCCCACCACACAACTGGACCTGGATCAGCTTCCACTGTGCAACCTGGCAGAGTTTTCCCAGGGAGAGGCTGCCTGTGGGAGGGAAAGTTGAAGACAGAGGGAGCAGATAAAGGTAGCTGGTGGGTGGGAAGGGTAGAGGGAGGCCAGAAAGGTGAAAAGGCTCTGGGGGCTTTCAGGGAAGGGAAAGAAGAAATAATGGGGGAGGGGGAAGTGAGATGTTCCCCTACAAGTCCCTGCAGGTCCACCACTTGCGTATCTAATGACCCCATCTGTGGATACTTACATCCAGAGACTGCAGCCATGGACAGCTTGTTTTTTGTTTTTTTTTACACCTGAGAAAAGCCACAGATTTGTGGAAAAATCTGACATCTAAAAAAAGTGCAATGGGGGTTAACCCCCCCATGGTAGAAGCAGCACCTGTAGCTTTAAGAAACAGATGTTCTCAATGGCTGTTTCTAGGCAACCACAACACAATTGTAAATCTTGCAGGCTTTGTTTCTTTCAGTAAAAGATGGAGGGAAGGGGGACAGAGCCCTTCCCAGGCCTGCAAGTCCTTGAGGGTTCTGCACTTCACAACAGCCCAGCCTGGCAGCTGGCCCTGCTCAACTGGACTTGGCAGCCAGCACTGTATAGCATTTGCTCTGGGAGAGGCTGTTGTGGGAGGAAAGGAGGGAAAGCTGATGACCAGGGTGGTGGTGATAAATGTAGGTTGGCAGATGGGTGGGAGAGAAGGGGGGGAAAACTATGGAGGGCTTTCAGGGAAGGGAAAGAGGAAATGAGGAGAAAAAGAGATCCCCTCAAAAAAGTCCTTGCAGGTCCCCTGCTTATAAGGTAAACAGTTAGCCAAGAATGTGAGCCATACCAGGTGGGACTGCTATTGTTGGAAGATGATTTTTGAATACTTCATAGAATCATAGAGTTGGAAGGGACCACCATCGTAGGCCAGCTAGTCCAACCACTTGCACAATGCAGGAAATTCACAACTACCTCCCCCCCAGTGACCCCTACTCCACACTCAGAAGATGGCAAAAAAAAAAAAAACCCTCTAGGATCCCTGGCCAATCTGGCCTGGAGGAAAATTGCTTTCTGACCCCAAAGTGGTGATCAGCACTACCCTGGGCATGCAAGTTATGGGAAACTGAATTGATCTGTAGCATCCTCTTTGAAGTTCCTCCTTGCCTGTAACCTGCTTAATTTTGGTAAGCTATTTTAATAGGCTCAAATAATTGCGCTCCAGTATTATCTATGCATGACTAACATATATTCTTTTAAGTTTGTTAAAAGTGTAAATAATTATGTTTTAATAAAAAGATAAAATGGAGGCAAGTTTCTTGTGATGGATAGCCTTTAGTTCCCTCCTCTGGGCTTCACAGCCAATGCCTACTTGCAAAGGGAGTAGCCAGTGGGAGGCTGTGGAATCCCTGGGAGGGTGAGGCAGGAAAGTTGATCATTGACTCAGATATTGCTTGGGGAAGCAAGGATGAAGGGAAAATTACCAGGACAGATAGGCTTTTCCAGGTGAAGGAAGAACTCAGAAAGCTTTTGTTTAGGTACACAGGACTAAGGGCCCTATGAACAGGCAGGAATAGAGCAGGGAAATAATGGGAGATTGACTTGTTAGGGGGGTTGAGGGAAATATCCCAAGAGATAAGCTAACACTATTTCAAGATGCCGAGATTCTGAGGTTTAAAGGAGATGTTCCAAATAAAACCCTTCTCTCTCACACATAGGAACAGCCTGTCATTTAGGTAAAGCTGGGTGTGTGTAAAATTGTAAGTCCTCTAAAGCATAGCTTCTGCTCTCCTTTGCTGTAAATAGCAACACATTCCTTCACTTATGCACCAATCCACTAAGCATAGACCCTTCTAAAGACAATAAACCTAGTTTATTTTGTTGTGAATTGGAGGTGTTGGTTTGAATTGCTTTGGAAGAAGGGGGTAGGAGCAGTAGAAATCACCTTAGAAAATGTCTATGATTATGTTAGTCTTGAAAGTGAAAAACAGAATCTCCATGTTCAGAAGCCCAAACCTCAGATTATTAGATGCTGGAAACAAAAACAGGGAAGGCTACCTGGCTAGCTACAAACAGAACCAACATTCTAGAGCAGATGGACTTTGGCCCAGCTCAGCAAGGTCTCTCTTGTAATAGGACCTTATTCCAACACCTTCAAGCTCCAAGAGATAATCTCAACAAAGAGCCAATGAAAAGCAGTGCTCATCTTGAGTACACCAGAAGAAAATTGCCTCCACAGAATATGCCTTGGTGCAAATATTTTATTGACCATTTGTACATGTCCATTCATACATCTCCAGTATAAATGCCATCAACTTGCCACAAAGCATTAAAGCAGAGTAAGCCCAACTTTCCGTAAACAGTTCTGTGATTTCTTCTCAGTTTAAACACGATGTCTCAACAGCAATCAGACATTATTTTTTAAAAAAAAGAAAAATGGGGGGAACCATTCTGTAAAAATGCAGATGTCTATATTAAACTGTAATTCCAGGAAAAGACAAAAATTCACTTGAAGAAAATGTGTCTTGAGTCTTTGGATAAAAAAACAAAAAATATACCCCCACCCCTCCCTCCAGAATATCTAGCCTCCTTGGGATTCTTGGGAAGAATCTTGTAAACACCTTGCAGACATTAAAAGCTAAGCATAGAGGATATTGCTAGGTGGAAATTGGCAGTCATGGGGGCAAGTTAGGACAAGGTGTATCTGATGCTGTATGATGCCTTAAAGCTGCCAGCAGTCCTGTTGAACTGAATGCAGCACCTGGAGTGCTAGTAAGAGTTCTGGAACAGTATCCCCAAAATTACCAGCTTGCATCTCTAAGAAGGGCTTTCCCAGGTAAGAAGCTTTCCAACCAACACAAGAACCAAATGATATCACTGGTCTCAAAGTGGCTGAATGAAGGAATCCTACGAAGGATACTTTTGCACAAAACTTTTTACATGGCAGAGGCAAACAATACACAGACAATGCAATGTGTTCAGCAGTCCTTCATGAGACTAGAAAACCTGTTAACTCTGAAAGCCCTAGACAAATGCCAGCATGTCAGAGAAACCTCCTACTTGGCATAGGAACACATCTTGTGGTTTGCTTTGTTTTTGCATGCTAACATTTCCTACACCACTTCAGCTCTGGCCTTAGGCATTCTGCATTTCTTTGCCAATCTTGTAGCTGAGGATTTTGTTCCAGTCAATCTTGGTACGGGTGACAGGCAGTTGCCGGCGTAAGGCTTTGAACGTGGTGTCTGACATAGTCTGGTAATTTTCGCTGATCGCTGTCTGCAAATAATTAAGAAGGCTTGAGGTTAAAATTCTTTTTAAAAAATACATCAACAAGATCATTTAAACAAAGGTTGGTTAACCTAGAGTCAAAGCCTGAAAGAAATATGGCCTTCTTGAATCCCCACAAAGCATGCTTATGGATGGAAGGTCACCCATGAAATCAATTACACAGAAGGAGAACTGGAACTCCTGTCTCAAAACTGTGTAGCAAAAACAGACAAAGAACCAGACCAGATGTGACAGCAGCAGATCAAGAGGTTTACTGCCCAAATCTGCAACAATCATATTGAAAATAGGAAAAGCATGAATCAGATTTGAATGTAAAATGGGAACGGATGACTGTAGCTAAATTCTCCCAAATTTTATCTTCCCACTTTCTGTTCCTCTGGGCCCTCTCCCACTCATGGGGCTCAGGTCTAGTAGTGGAGCCTAGCTCAGATACATGAATACATGAAGCTGCCTTATATTGAAAAAGACTCTTGGTCCATCAAAGTCAGTATTTTCTACTCAGACCAGTAGTGGCTCTCCAGGGTCTCAGGCAGAGGTCTTTCATATCACCTACTTGCCTAGTCCCTTTAACTGGAGATGCCGGGGGTTGAACCTGGGACCTTCTGCATGCCAAGCAGATGCTCTACCACTGAGCTATAGCCCTTCCCCAACGGGAAGTTTGGGGAATGGACTGAGGGAAAGTAAGCTGCAGGCTCAAGTAAGGCCCCTCCATTTTCTATATGACCATGGAAGATCCAGACTTAATCCATCTGTAACTATAGTCTGGCTCAAAGACTGAGAAGGACTGTCAGACGCCAACCCAGATATCTGTAGTACCAATATTCTATTCTGTATTGAGGGCAAGCTCTGGTGTTACGAGGAGTCTGTGTCTTACATTTCCCTCAACACTACTGCAATACAGATAACCTTCTCTCATGCACATGGAACTATGTGCTGATGTAGCAGCTTTCATTGCTCAGCATCACAATTTACGCATGCCTTCAGATCACTCAATTAATGGTAGATTCATGGTAATACCCTTTACAAAAAATGACCTTGCGGCATTGTAAGACATGAGAACCAGCTTTACATTATTGCTCCTACCAGCTAACTGGGGACAGAGGCTCCCCCACTTTTTTTGGATCCACTTTCTGGAGCCAAGTTCATAATCAGATTCGTGGATATATAGGGTTTTTTTTTTTAGTAAAAATGAATTTTAAAAAAAAGTTTTAAAAAGCAGCGCTCTTACCTGATACTCATTTTCTGCATGTTCAATAATTTTAATAAAATCCTTGGCTGTCTGAACATCATTCTACAAAAATAAGACGTAACATTTGGTGTATCATCATGCAGTGAAGCTTCTAAATGAATCTGTGCACACTTCAACAGTACAGAAAATGAAAGATGACTGCCCTCTACAGGAAAAAGCAACGCAGACTGAATGTGTAACCCACACATGTTATTAACTTTCCTCTTCTTTATAAATAGGTCTAAAATTCAGTGAACACACAGCTTGTGGTCTGGAATAAGTTATGTATACTGAATAAATATTAATTTGTTAGCATATAACCCTGCTTGCACAACTTTCTCTCTACCATATTTATTTTGTGATACTAAGAATACATATGACTCTTCAGGCAAACAAAGAATGAAGCAGAACAAACAACTAATCATCTGACACATAAGAGCATTAACTGACATCAGTGAAGTGTTCTAGTATGATACAACATATCATGAAGAAACTGTTAAGTTTCTGTAAAGTTAAAGTAAGGAAATCCAATTCTCTAAACCTGCAGGAGAGGGAGTGTTTAATTTCTTGATGAGTTATAATTCAGCACTCTTGTATTGTATATTCCCTTTTTTTGTTTTAACAGTGACTTTTAGATCTGTAACAGTATGGACTTGGGTTTCCTTGCAGAAACTTTAACAGGCCCTTTTTAGCTGAACTTAAGCTAGCAAGAGATGCTAAACGCAAAAAAAAAGGGTTCCTTTCCTATGTACAGAGTAAGAGTAAGAACAAGGACAAGATAAGCCCATTGCATGGACCGGAAAGTGAAATCGTAACAGGAGATGAAGAGAGGGCAGAACTCCTCAATTCCTACTTTTCCTCAGTCTTTTCTAGTGAGGGAAGTGGTGCTCAACATGGCATAAACATAACATGTGATGAGGGAAGGGATTTGCAGCCTAGAATTGGCATTGGGGTAGTGCACAAACACCTGGTTTCTTTAAATGAAACAAAATCCTCTGGTCCAGATGAATTGCACCCAAGGGTTCTCAAAGAACTTGCAGATGTAATTTCTGAACCTCTGTCCATTATTTTTGAAAAGTCTTGGCAAACCGGTGAGGTGCCAGAAGATTGGAGGCGGGCAAATGTTGTCCCCATCTTCAAGAAGGGGAAAAAGGAGGATCCAGGTAACTACCGACCCATCAGCTTGACTTCTATACCAGGAAAAGTGTTCGAACAAATCATCAAACAGTCAGTCCTTGAGCATTTAGAAAAGATGGATCTGATCACTAAGAGCCAGCACGGGTTTCTCAAGAATAAGTCATGTCAGACTAATCTTATCTCCTTTTTTGAGAAAGTTACTACCTTGCTGGATCAGGGGAATGCCGTAGACATAGTTTATCTAGATTTCAGTAAGGCTTTTGATAAGGTTCCACATAGTATTCTAGTTGACAAATTGGGAAAATGTGGGTTAGATCCTATTATTGTTAGGTGGATCTGCAACAGGTTGACAGATCGTACCCAAAGAGTGCTAGTTAATGGTTCCTCATCCACTTGGAGAGAAGTGACTAGTGGAGTTCCTCAGGGATCTGTGCTGGGCTCTGTGTTGTTCAACATCTTTATACATGATCTGGATGAAGGAATAGAGGGGATGCTTATTAAATTTGCAGATGATACTAAATTGGGGGGGGGGGGTAGCAAATATGGTAGAAGACAGAGCCAAGATGCAGGATGATCTTGACAGGCTGGAGAAGTGGGCTAGAACTAATAAATTGCACTTCAACAAAGACAAATGTAAATTTCTGCATTTAGGTAGGAAAAATCAAATGCATAATTATAGGATGGGGGAGACTTGTCTGAGCAGTAGTGGGTGTGAAAAGGATCTTGGGGTCTTAGTAGACCAAACACTGAACATGAGTCAGCAGTGTGATGCAGTAACTAAAAAGGCAAATGCAGTCTTGGGCTGCATCAACAGAAGTATAGCGTCCACGCGAAGTGATGGTATCGCTTTACTCTGCTCTGGTTAGACCTCACCTAGAGTACTGTGTTCAGTTTTGGGCACCACAATTTAAGAAAGATGTAGACAAGCTGGAATGTGTCCAGAGGAGGGCAACAAAGATGGTGAGGGGTCTGGAGACCAAGTCCTATGAGGAAAGGTTGAAGGAGCTGGGTATGTTTAGCCTGAAGAGGAGAAGACTTGAGAAGGGATATGATAACCATGTTCAAGTACCTGAAGGGCTGTCATATAGAGGAGGGTGCTGAGTTGTTTTCTGTTGCCCAAGAAGGTCGGACCAGAACCAACGGGTTGAAATTAAATCAAAAGAGTTTCTGTCTAGACATTAGGAAGAATTTTCTAACAGTTAGAGCGGTTCCTCAGTGGAACAGGCTTCCTTGGGAGGTGGTAAGCTCTCCTTCCCTGGAGGTTTTTAAGAAGAGGTTAGATGGCCATCTGTCAGCAATGCTGATTCTGTGACCTTAGGCAGATGATGAGAGGGAGGGCATCTTGGCCATCTTCTGGTCACTAGGGGTGTGTGGGGGGGGGGAAGTACTGCATTGTGCAGGGGGTTGGACTTGATGGCCCTGGTGGTACCAACTCTATGATTCTATGATTAGCATGTTGTATAACCCTCTATAGATGTCAGATAATTTTCTTATGCTTCAAATGGCTTCTTCCTTGATTTATTGCTGTTTATCCTTCTAAATCTATACCCTATGATAGGCTGGATGGAACCTTTGACCTCTCATCTTCCATTCTATGCTGGACTTAACGCAGCTACCCCTCAGGGATTACCTTAGTAAAACCCTCCCTTCATGGAACCAGATCTGAAAGCAGAATTGCACGCAGCAAAAGAAACAACAGATGAAACGTTCCACTCACCGAAACTGCTACAGAATCCTGTATGTCTTTGTGACTAACCAGCTGTACGTTACCATCTTCATAGTAATGCACCTACATTAAAGTAAGAACCATACAGATCTGAATGCCATCAGAGTAGTATATAGTGGTCCCAATTCTGTTTGGAGCGCTGCTGAGCTAAGGACTCTATAAACACAAAGGATCTAGGAAAGAATCCTCCCACCCCAACAGTACCTCAGCCCTCATTCATAGCAGAATAAAGGCATAAGCCAGATTAATTCTCTATAGGATACAGCAGTGAAAAAGGGTTCATGGCATAATAAGCTAAAGCTACTGAACTTCTACTGGCATGAGGAGAAGGAGCGATATCACCTGACCCCTTCCTGCAAGGAAGGATCCTTTTCTTCCTATGTGACCATTTGACCACATGGGTCCCATGATCCCCAACATGTCCTTTCGGGGGGTTAAAAAGGATCCTTCTTCCCTCTTGCACCAGTGGAAAAGGTGTGACGATGAAACCCTAAATTTTCATATTTGCTTTAAAACATTCACTGTATACTGAATAATCTTATCACCAGCTTACAATGGCTTCTTTGGGCAAAGCTTTGCTTACAGCAGGGCTGAAGATACTTAAAAAAAAGTCAGATCAGGCAAAATAACTTGTAAGGTTCCACTATATAATTTAAATTATCTATGAACAGATTCCTCCAACTCCATCCTAATTTGGATTCATTTTTCTTTACTTGTAGGGTTTTACTTCATCTATCTTTTGTGGAATTTAATGAAACTGAGTAGCTAACCCAAAAAGTAAAATTTTACCACAGCCCACAAAGACTGTAAAAATTGTGTGTGTGTGTGGGGGGGGGGGGGTCCCCCATGCATATACACTTGCATTGAAGCACATAAACAAAAACAGAAATGTGTTCAAAACTACTGCAGTGTTTGCCAAAATACTAACAACAAAGATACATTTTTAAGCACACAAAAAGCTAGTTTTGAAAAAGTTTACATTTTTTGTTTCTATCTTGCAATACATGGGTGTGCTTTTCCTGGGATTTCCAAATCTTGGGGTTGCATAAAAAAATCCTGCAATGAGTGTTTGCTGACACTGAGGGAAGAAAAGGCAAGGTGCAAACCCCTTTCCCTAAACCAGCCTAACAAACCCCCCATGGATCAAATTTTAATTTGAAAAGTAGGCTGAGAAAGGTAGCCAGGGATGGAGGTTGATTTGTGAAATTCAAGTTTTGTTAAAAGTGTTAAAACTTAAGCTGAACATCATCATACTATGGTTTGTGTTGCATCTTGTTTTGACATACTTCATAGTGCCGATTCCACAGAAGATTCCCAGATACACACCACTCCTTGCAGAAACACTAAAATTACTCCATGCTGTCTGCTTGTACTATGTGAAAACGATTCTATCGCTGTTATCTTCTCCATGTGCACAGATGCAATAGAAGATTTCTTCTAGGCCAATTTAAAAAAATAAAATAATGTTTTCTATATTTGTCATATATTCCATTGCTCCATATGCACATTTATTTTGCTAAAATTATATTTAAGTGCTATGTATTGCTGCTGTATTGTCTGTGCAAGTGAAAATGTGCTAAGAAATTTTCCTTTTCATTCATACATTGCTGGAACTAAGCAAATGACGAGTCTGCTATAGCCAATTATAATGCTAATTTTTACACATTGCAGGTATTTACATTTTAAAGTTTTTGGACAAATCATGGGAGGTGAGCCAACATAGCTCTCATTAAATCTAGACCAGCACCATGAGTTTTCTTCACGGGGAAGCCCCATAGAATCTACCAAGGGAACTATTCCCTGGCATTGTGGGAAGCTCTCTGTATCAAAAGTAAATTCTTCCCCTTGGGGTTCCAGCCTCCTATTGCAGAAATTTCATATCAGGTAAAGCTGAGGAAGATTAATGTAATAGTCCACTTTTAATGAAAAACACAGATGTAGTGCCCCGACTAGGGAAATAATGCTTACTGTCTTTAGCGTGCACTCCTTTCCTTCTAAGGCCCAGACATGGCCTCCAGGTCAGCTTTAGGGGGAGGGTTCTCTTCCACAGTTTCTGTGACCACCTTCGGGCCTCTCTTACTTCAGGACTAGGACATGGTTCGGTTCTCCCTCCACTGCACTGAGTGGCTTCACTGAGCCAGCGTGGTGTAGTGGTTAAGAGCGATGGTTTGGAGCGGTGGACTCTGATCTGGAGAACCGGGTTTGATTCCCCACATGAGCGGCGGAGGCTAATCTGGTGAACAGGATTTGTTTCCTCACTCCTACACATGAAGCCAGCTGGGTGACCTTGGGCTAGTCACAGCTCTCTCAGCTCCACCTACCTCACAGAGTGTCTGTTGTGGGAAGGTGATTGTAAGCTGGTTTGATTCTTCCTTAAGTAGTAGAGAAAGTCGGCACATAAAAACCAACTCTTCTTCACCTCTTCTCCTCTCTTTCGATCTGGAACACCTTTGCCCTTGACCATGGGCTAAGCCTTACACCCCGAAATAGAACAGGCCCTTCCCTGCTCCACTCTCCTTCCTCTGCCATTTGCCTGCTGTTTCCCAGCCATGCCCACTTCCTGCCTACCTTGCATTGCTCATCAGCAAGTTTGTGTTTGTGAGGAAGTTTCTCTCCTGCTCCCCAACAACTACAGCAAATCTGTCCTGGCCATTTGCCACTTCCACAGCAGCACTGGTGTTCCTCATGCTGCCTTCTTTTTCGACCCCCTTACTCTGAGAGTATGGCATGGAATGTCAGCAGTTTAGCATAACTAACCTGGATTTTGAGTACAGCAATCACTTGAGCCGTAGGTGGTGTGATGGTAAACTTCCACTCTGACCTCCAGCGCCCATTCCTACATAAAAGAGCAGATGTTGATCACGAACAAAACAACTTCCCAGAGGGAAAGAACTACGAGACTCAATTTCATATCCCTATAAGGTCATGCATAAATGCAGACTCAATAAGAACCTCTTCCCTAAATAGCTTTATTTAAGCATGATAATGACTTGAAGGTTTTTGCCTCTGCAGGCAAATTCAGCTTAGATGGCAACTTGTACAGAGATTTAACAGTTTCACAGCTGAAGTTCACCTTCTTTACCAAAGAAGGTGAAGGTAGGGAGGAGAGGTGCTGCTAGTTCACTGATGTCATTATAACAAATTATAGCAAAATGATGCCTATTAAGCAACACAGGAGAAGAATGGGAGTCTGTGCCTTATCTATTTCTTAAAGACATATCTGTGATTATTTATTCTTACTCTTAATATTTCCAGACCAAGTTGCTAACTAAGTGAAAACAGATGCATTTTAGATCTGTGAGGAAGGAAGCCAAGGTGGACAGATTTGTTCTGAATACAATTTGCAGAAAAGTATTTTAGAAATAGTTACCAGAAATTTTTGGGCTGAAACTGGTGACTCTCAATGCAAGCAATGACCGTTGGCTGCCCATCTATAGTCTTCCCATAAACCTGTTGCCACAAAGAAAGTTTACATAGTAAGACAGACTGGAAGCCAAATCTGGTTGTCCTTTGTTAAAACAGCTCACCTGAGGGTTCCTCCTACTGTATTGCTTTAATGTTCAGAGGCCTGCAAACCTAAAGACAAGTCTAATTTTTTGGGCCCTTACCATCGAAATCATCACTACCACAGCCACATGACAACGACTCATTCGTCTAGCTAACCTGAAAGAATACCAGACTAAAATCCCATAGCTTTCCTGAGGATTGCTGCAGCCAGAGATGTTTTGACAGAAAAATTTCCTGTGATTTTTGTGTGTGGATAATTTTTCATTTCTAAAGATTTATTGTTTTATACAATGAACAATGAATAAAGTCCATTGCTATTACAACATTAGGTGAATTTGGCAGTTTTCAAAGCTGTAATGTATGATTTTCAGCTGATTATCCCCAGGCAATGTGTACATGCACATATTTTATTGATGTGTATACCGGGGTGGGGAGATAAAACTACACATATAATAATCCAAATTTTAAAAATCAGTTTATAAACTCACCTGATTTTTTGTGTAGGTCAACTCAAAATCAAAGCTAAATGTTCTTATATTTATGTATCTCTTCTCACAGGGTGGAAAAGATATTGTAATCACCAATCTGATATGGAGCTAACAAGTAATACAAGTGATTAGGTGACCCAGTGGCCTCCATGGAAGAGAGTTATAATACTGTTGAAATAGATGAGTTGGCAACCAAGTCCAAGGCATATCAAATACAGTCCTTTAGAAAAGAGATGACTAAGGGGGACATGACAGAGGTTTATGAAATTATGCACAGGGTGGAGAGAGTTGACAAAGAGCTTTTTCATCCTCTCCCAAAAAATTAGAAGTTGAGAGCATCCAATGAATCCGATGGGCAGTAGCTTCAGGATGGACAATAGGAAATACTTCCTTACACAAGGGATTAAAATGTGGAATTTATTGCCTGAGAATGTAGTTACGGCCACAGGCACAGACAGCTTTAAAAGGGGTAAGTCTGTCAGTGGCTACTAGCCATAGCAACTAAAGGGGGGCTCCATACTCAGGCAGTAAATCTCTGAATAGCAGATCCAGGAGGCAATATCAGGGGAAGGCCTCAGCCTCTATGTCCTGTTGTTGAGCTTCCATAGTAACTGGTTGGCCACTGTGTGAGACAGGATGCTGGACTGGATGGACCACTGCTCTGATCCAGCACAGCTCTTATTATGTTGTGCTAAAATGAGTGTGTCAGCAGTTTTCAGCAGCTTCAGTTTCCTTCTTAAATTTAAATAATATAAAGGAAGCACATGCTATATTGCCTTTACACTTGTGCAAGTATTATTCACCATAAAAATAATTTCTGTATAAAGCTTTGAATGTGGTTGAACATTTAAAAGAAAACCTGTCCAGTGGCCCCTTAAAGACTAAAAAAATATATTCCAGGGTGAAATTTTGTGAGCTAGAGCTCACTTCTTCAGATGTTATGAAGAAGGAACTCATTTTGCACACATTTATAACAAAAATTATAGGGGAGGAAGGAAGGAGTTGGGGCAGACAGAAGAACCTGCCATACATTATGCAGATATAATTTTCTGTTTAAGGGACTGGAACAGGTCAGGTGAGGTTGTTACACATAATACATGATGAGAAGTCAGAGGTTACAGCCTCTCTCTCATGGGGTGCAGATGAACAAAAGAGTAATTAACAGGTTCACAACCAAGCCTCTCTGCCCCACCTCTCTGCCGTAATTTCCCTTCAAAATATGTGCAAAATAATTTCTCTCTAATTTGCATCTGAAGAAGCAATCTCACAAAAGTTCATACTTGAATAAATGTTGTCACTAGATTCTAAGTTATTTTGAACATTCAAACCGCCTGGGTTTTTTTTAAACCACCTAGTTAAACTACCCTAATGAAATATTTCAGTATTTGTTCCTACTAGGACATAGTATAAGACAATTTTAAAAATGCGTTTACTAAATATAAATGATAAAACATGCTAAAGCATATCATCCACTCCCTACTTAGGGTATTAGATTGCTTCCCAGGAAGTTTTCCAATTCTAATTTCCTCCCCAAAGCCCAAATCAGTAGTTGCATCTCATGTGTGTTGTGTGCATACTTCCCACTACGCTCCCCTATTGCCTGCACAACCAGAGGATTTAACTTCCATTACACTGAACCTGTAAAGCAAGTTTATGTGATTTCTCCCAAGTAATTCCAGATAATTTCTGCAGCCAAGAAATCAGGAGATTAAGACTGGAAATGACAGCCATGTGGGAACTAGAAAAGTGTCAGGATGTGTTGCTGGTGACCAAGATCATGATTATTCATACTATAACATTCCCTGTTACTATGTATGGGTGTGAAAGTTGGACAATGAAGAAAGCTGATAAGAAGAAAGTTCATTCATTTGAAATGGGGTGCTGGAGGAGAGGTTAGAGGATACTGTGGACCACCAAAAAGACAAATAAGTGGGTTCTAGATCAAATCAAGCTTAAACCATCCCTAGAAGCGAAAATGACTAAACTGAGGGTATTGTAGTTTGGTCAAATTATGAGAAAACAAAACACTGGAAAAGACAACAATGCTAGGAAAAGCTGAAGGCAGCAGGAAAAGGGGAAGACCCAACATGAGATGGATTGATTTCCAGTGTTTGAAGAAAGTCAAAGCCTTCAGTTTGCATGACCTGAGCAAAGCTGTTTATGATAGGACATTTTGGAGGTTATTAATTCATAGGGTTGCCATAAGTTGGAAACGACTTGATGGCACATAATACACACACTATTCTGAAGGTACCTTAGGCCCAGAGCCATAGAACTATTCCACAATTTTCTTCTGAGGGCAGATGAAGGGAAAGGTAAGTTGGTTCCACATTGTGTCCATAGAGGATTGTAAATCTATTAAAGCTCATGGGAAATGTTCCAATGCTCTTTAATTCAACATTAATGGCTTCATATCTCTGGAAGATCATGCATAAATACTGAGACATTCACATAAATACTGAGACATTCATATATTAATATCTTATTCTAACACAGAAGAAACAAGGTATTAACATCTGTAGAGTTCAATTACTGATGTTCTTTATATTAACCAATGTGTCAACATAAAAGGAGGTTGAATACTTAACGGTACAAAAGCCATGAGGGTAGTGATCCTTCACATAGGCTCTTAATGCGTTGTCACAAGCATCCCTCCAAGACTTGAGTGCTGCATCTGTGTCCTCTGGCTGGGAATCACTGGCTTCTTTCCTTAAATGGTCGAACTTAAAGGAAAGCTTGTTCCTTGGGTCTAAAAATCTGCCATTACCCAGGTCACCATGTTCTGTAATTAATACCTTAAAAAAGAAAAAAACAGCCCATATTGAGAACAGTGACTTAAACATACTTTCTGTGCCAGATTTCCTTAGCTGATGTTTCACAAAGATGTTGTGTAATTCCATAGTTTCTTCCAGGATAGAAATTCCTGTCACTTCTTGGACAGAAATTTTTGTTTTCTCCACATATGACCTATGTTGATTACCTCCCCACCCAGCACAATTATGGCAATAAACTAAAGCCCAGGAGTTGAAATTCAGCTTTGTGAAAACCACAATTAGAAGTTGGACTCCCTCCCCCAATTGGAAACAACTCTTCAGGGTACTTAACACACACACTCACACTCACACACAGAGTCATGTCCCACTGGCCCGGGAGCCACCATGCAGCTCTACAGGTCAAAGATGGCCCTCCAGAAATCATTATATAACCCAAAGGGATTTAATGTAACCGTAATGACTTTTGTTCTGCATAAGGAGAGACAGAACTACATGAGTGGCTTATGTCTATGGATAACTCACATGTACCACTGCAACATTAACAGCTTGTCAAAAAGGTGAAAAACCATCACCCTTATGCAGGTGTCCATACTCTATCGCAAGGAAGATATCACCCCAACTTATCAATAGATTAATTCTTTTAATTACTAATATATATATATATATATATATATATATATATATATATATATATATATATATATATATATATGTGTGTGTGTGTGTGTATGTATATATATATATATATATATATATATGTGTGTGTGTGTGTGTGTGTGTGTGTGTGTGTGTGTGTGTGTGTGTGTGTGTGTATATATATATATATCTCCACCTTGAAAACCTGATAATGCACATTTTGTGCTTGATTCAACGTGTGTCCAGATTCATCAATCCCCTGCTATATTTTAAAGCACAATGTTTTTTGTTTTTGGTCACTGCTTTAAAACACACAGGGACATGCTCAAAATTAGGGATCACACAAAGCCTTCTTTTTGAATGCACAGTTCAGTGTAGATGTAGTCAATATCCTTTAAGAATTCCAAGAAGTCACTTTCTGAGCACAACGTTCAAAGAAAACAAAGTTAAGAGAACTGGCGGTCAAGTTTACATTCAACTGCATCTTTCTATCCAGTGTTCTATACAAAGGGGTCTAAGTATCTAGTTATAAAGGAACATTGTGGTTGTTGAGCCCGTTCCTCTTCTTTTTACCTTGGGTCTCTTCTGCCATCAAGGCCTTGCCAGTTTGGCATTTCTCTTTCCCCCTTCACTGCTGATCTGAAGAGAACCCTGGGTCAACCCAGCCGCGGCCTCCCCCCGAGCAGTGCCTGGCCACAGAATCGCATGTCCACTATCCAGGACCTCCAATCCTTTGGCCCCTTTGCTGATGCAACTAAGGGTGACTGCTCACTCCTGGCAGGGACTAAAGATTACGACCATATAAGGTATTGGTAATACCAACAGCAAAATAGGAGAAAAACACTCACTACAGATCAGGGAATTGCAGAGGACTGTGACAAAAAGAAACTTGTGAAAGCTTTCAAAAAGAAATTTGTCTGTAATGATACCATGATTGAGCATCCTGAGTACAGAGAAATGATCCAACTGTAAGGTGACCAGAGGAAGACGTTCACATTGTTAAGGAAGAGCAGCTGAAGGTTTATCACTTCTAAACTGTGTGTGCTTAAATGAAGAACTCTGCAGGCTTTATTCTTACCCAAGCTGGCTACTCTGTGGAATCTGATTTTTTGCAGTAAATGGACTTCCTATTCAAAATCGGATTTGTTTTTGCATGACTACAGAAAACATATGGAGTGTAGACTAGCAACACATAAGATAACTGCAGTAAGATGGTAATAAAAGATCCTTGAGAATTTTAACTGCTGTTAGTTCAGTGAATTACTTGTCATCTGATTTAAATGCTGTATTAAACCCATGAGACACTGTCCTTCAGTGTTACTCCTCTGAAGATGCCTGCCACAGCTGCTGGCGAAACGTCAGGAAAGAAAATACCAAGACCACGGTTACACAACCCGGATAACCTACAAGAACCAATGAACTCTGACCGTGAAAGCCTTCGACAATATTTTAAACCCATGTGTGTTGCAGCTTAAATAAAAGTCTCTTATCTAGTTACTTATAAAGTACAATACCTGGTCATCGTACCCTTCTATCTTCACGGGAGTGAACTGATCCATGTTATACTGAGCAAATGCACTTTCAAAAACAGAAGATGAATAAGTTAACATTAGATTCTCTGCAGGACCACATTCACAAGTCTGTTTTCAATTTTATGAACCCCTCCCCCCATCTCAAGCTTTACTGCACAAAAATCAGCTAATGAACAAATCACACAGTGGCAGCCAACATAGATGCTAGAATGCAGTACCATCCCTGACCTCAGGGAATCAACAAAATAGTGTGACAGGTTAGCTTAGGTGTAGTTATTTAAAAGGTTCTAGCTATGAATTAAAAATATACAAATTTATTAGTTTTTCAATGTTCATAACCAGAAAGTGCTACAGTCAACCAAAATGGATTTTTTCATTTACATCCATTTTGGCCAGGATGTAAAGAACGGCTTTAAATATACCTAGTAGAGTTTTTGAGGTTATTTTGTTGAGACCCTGATGGCACACCACAGTCTGCTTTGGTTTTCAAAAACAGTTTGCTTGCAGCACTAGAGAGGCTGTTCAAGAAATGCAAGCATACATCCCCAGTTATTCTATGCATGGAAAGCACAGACCTGGCCCAGGCTAGCCTGATCTTGTCAGATTTCAGAAGCTAAGCAGGGTCAGTCGACCCTGGCAAGTATTTGGATAGGAGACCTCCAAGGAATACCAGGGTCATGACGCAGAGGCAGGCAATAGCAAACCACCTCTGAACATCTCTTGCCTTGAAAACCCTACCAGGGGTTGCCATAAGTCAGATGTGACTTGATGGCAAAACAAACAAAAAACATATCAAGTACCCCTTCCCTACCCATTAAAGCAAAACAGACACTAATACCACTTAGGGCTCATGTCCATGCCACCAGGAGAATTGACAAGAAGAGTAAACAAGGCAGAATGACCCAGAGGTCTCATAGTCTTACTGTTAAGAGTAACTCCTACCAGGAAACTACAAGACATACTGGGATTATAGCAGTTCTACGGATAATTATGCCACTTAAAAGATAGCTGTTACATGACACTACTAAAACTGAAGCACAGAGTTCTTTATATCATGTTTTGTTTCTTTTAAAACAAAAAGAACAGCAGTACTTACTGGGCTGCCCCTTCCCTAAGAAGATTGTCATTGTTAAGCAGCAACCGGACATCTAGGAAAATAGATAGTGATGTAGATTAGCAACAGTTCCTCTGCTTCAATGTATGCATTTAATGGTACCTAGAAAAGTGGCTGAGTCATAAATTGTCTGGCACTATAGCAAACACAGCTCATTAAAAGGATTAGTTCTCACTAAAAGGATTAGTTCTTTCTAGGAGTAGGAGAACTTCCATTACAGACTAATGAATAACCAATACATAAAGTATATTCTAACAGTGATACACTAACAATTACTTTGGCTACGCCTCGATAAATTTTCTTTGACTGTAGAAGCCAGCTCATAAATTCAGGAGCCAGACTCATTTTCCAGCCTTTGAGGTTTTGTATTTTAATGAACGTATTTTCTAATTATTGCTACTGCAAAACCTAATCCTAGTCTTCTGTTTCTTGTAATTTTATCCAAACTATGACAAATTGTTGCAGTATATAGTTACCATGTTTGTCATCACTGCAACAAAAAGCTAACATCTAACCCTAACCTAATTTCTCCCCAATTTCTAATAATTCCGTTATTGCTTTAAAAAACTTTGTTTAACTGAATTTGGGAGTCAGTCTAGAAAGCAACTGGTTAAGAAATGATTTCATCTACCACCACTGAATGGTGTAAAGTTAACACTTACACAAGCACTGACAAGCACTTCATGCACCTGTATTTTTTATGTCATACAGCAAATCATATTCTGATGTGAAATAATGTTTGTATTCCTCCTGAGGAGCACTGAGACACACTACAATGAAATCACTCCTGGAAATATTAGGTGCCGCAATCAAATTTCTAGGCACCATGGTAACCTGGTGCCTGGGATTTATAAAGTCCTTCTCTAATACTTTTGAAAGTGTTTTGCTCATAATACACTGCTTTCAATACTCCAATGTTCCCTGCTGGGTGTAATTTTATGTCTATGTTTGAATGTTCTTGTTGTTTAAACAGTAGAATACTGATCTTTCAGCTAGCTTAGAATTGCACGGAGAAGAAAAGATATCATTGATTTCTCGGGCAAAAATAACTGATGAGCAAAGTAGCAAGAAAGCTATTGGTTTTCTGCGAGATAAAGAGGCCAGATCTTATTGTTAACTCAATACAAGGATGTTGGAACACTGGGGGTTACCGCACTTGTATTCCCACCGATGTATTAAGAGTTTGAAAACGTTATAAAAAATACTGTTCGCACTTTGTTTGGCCCCTTTAGCTGTGAAGATGTCTTCCAACCATTTATAAGCCGTGGTATCAAAAAACCCTTTTAAAGCGATGTTTTTTACAACATTTTCAAACTCTTAATACATCGCTGGGAATACAAAGTGCAGTAACCCCCACTGAAGGAATACAGACGAGTACGGCAAGTTTTGCCTGTTAAGATTTTTCATTCTCATGAATCACTCTAGAGGACTCTGATAAATCCCAAAGGATACTAAAAAGGTAGATGGCAAAATCAGGGTGCATCTAAGACAAGTGTAACCCCTAAACAAATATACTTTTCTTAGATGGGCTATTAAAGATTAACAGAGAAATTCTCAATGCTCATCTGTTACAGCGGCACAAAAGGGTTCATTCAGCTGTAAGCAAACATATACTAACTTAAGGAAATCTGGGCCTTACATCGTACAATATTGTCTTCTAGTAGGATACTACGAACTTGCAATGTTTTCTTTGCCTATGATAAAATGCAAAACTTGCATGAATAATTTTGTTCTCTTCACTTACCATTAAACACTTCATTGAATTCCCCAGGCGGTGCATGAGTGATGAATTTTGCAGCTATACGCACCTGCACATAAAAGAGGTAAGTATTAGTGGAGTCATCTTATTTAGATATCTCAAACCGTTATGGCCACAGAACACACACGGTGGCAACAGATGCAGCTCTAGCACAGTCATATCTCATCAAGTCAACAGAAGAAATGAGAACTTTGGTGGCTGCATCAAAAGTTCCTGGTGATTTTATCTAGGAAATACTGAAATAACTATATTCATTATTTCCTTTGGCACTAAATAGCAATATGCATCATTAGAGGTTTAAGTCAACTCACAGATGGCCAACCTTTTAATGTTAGGGCCCCTGTATTTAACTGTTGTATATGTAACAGAATTTGACAGGTGCAACCAATCAAACCACTTCTGCAGCGTGACATGGCAAGATGTCAATGCAAAACGTACAAAACAATGCAAAATTTACAAAACTGTCATTGGTAAAGAAGCCCTACAGGTGAAAGGCTGGCCATCCCAGTATTAAACATTTGAATGTGATCTAATTCATTATCATGTTGTACTCTTCTTATACTCATACATCTATTTTAACAATTTAAGGTCATCAACAATTGTGTATTCCTGATCCCAAGAACTACATTTTTCACCCAGAGTCCTGCTTTTCACAGTAAATTAAGACTTGAAGGCTATCTGGAAACCAGACATCAGTTTTCCAGAGTCAAGCATTCAGAACCTGAACAAGACATTTACAAGTAACGGTCATTTTTACTCTCAGTACTGAACCTTCTAATTTTGGTAACAGTGATGTAATAATGCTCTCCTGCTGCCATCCAGCACAGAGTATATGTACTCATTTAGATAAGATTGTCTCAAAGGCTACTGAACAGATTAAAAAAACAGAGACCCTTATATTTTCTGTTCACCTGCTGGGCTTGATATTAGTCAACTAACTTGTCTAATATTTTCAACTGACCGCCTACTATTTGACCACAGTCACATATCAAATATAATCTGAAGCCAAGAATGCCATTAAATAAGTAGCTGCTTAATGGCTTTATGGCATTAATATATATATATTAGCAAAGGCAGGTGTGAGAGCTGCTTCTCCCCAAGACATGCAACCGTAAAGGGCAAACTTAAAAGCACAGTAAAACTTCTCCAGCAGGCAGGGTTGCCAACAACCTGGAGACAAAATGCCTTGCCCCTTTAACAGAGGCTTCACGTATGGAAAGGGGGAGACAAAGCTAAATTGAAGATATCATCCCCACTCAATCTAAGACACCCTGAACTGTAAATAAAATTCTGCCATCAATGTCTGGCTTTGTGCTGGGAGTCTACCAAGGCACAAAGAACCCACAGTGCAAAAAATAGAAAGTACTCCTAGAGGCCTGTATTTTTCTCAAGCCAGCTGCTGAGAAGTTACTCCTTGAACATATCATCATCAGGAAAGGCCTGAGAAACCAGAGAAGGAATTTAGTCCAAAGCCACAAAATCTTCCAGAAACATCAAAAAGAACTAACAACCAGGGTTTTGACATGTTGTGGCAATTGTACTTTGTGTTTACTTGTAGATCAGCAAGTCTAAGGAATTCTCTCTGGATCACAGGATGGATTTGTGTAATCTAGAATGGAGCATTAGGAGTTCAGAAAACAGAAACACATATTCAGTACAACTCAAATATTGAAGAACAAGAACCCCAAAGTCTCTGGAATTACTATAAAATGAAACCAAAGGCACTGTTGCTTCTACTGCATGAACTGAATAATTCTCCAAGGCTTTGCATATTGTATGTACTTTGACTGTACAGATGTATCTTTTCTTCCATACCATTTGCCCTGTGCAGGAAAAACATGAAACAGATTTGGAAACACACAGACGTCAAACTACTTGCATAGGAACAGTGGAGAAACTTTCTATTCAAGCTGCCTTTAACCTATCAGATGATGGCAGAATTTGCCTGGCGCTGGCCTTTACTATTAGACCTCATGGTTTATCACAGGGGTCCTCAAACTTTTTAAACAGGGGGCCAGTTCACTGTCCCTCAAACACTGTTGGGGCCGGACTATAGTTTGAAAAAAATATGAACAAATTCCTATTCACACTGCACATATTTTATTTGTAGTGCACAAAAAATAAGAGAAACAATGCAATATTTAAAATGAAGAACGATTGTAATCAACATAAACTTATAATATTTCAATGGGAAGTATGGGCCTGCTTTTGGCTAATGAGATGGTGGCTGTGGCTAATGGGAGTCGGCGCGGCTCTCCTGTCCTCGCGGCTTGTCTCTCTTCCCTCCCGTGTGTAGAGAGCTGGGAGGAAGTGACCGGTCGTCACTTCACATGAACTCATGAAGCTGTTTTCTACTGAATCAGACCCTTGGTCCATCAAAGTCAGTATTGTCTACTCAGACCGGCTGCGGCTCTCCAGGGTCTCAGGCAAGGGTCTTTCACATCACCTACTTGCCTGGTCCCTTTAATGGGAGATGCCGAGGATTGAACCGGGGACCTTCTGCACGCCAAGCAGATGCTCTACCACTGAGCCACAGCCTCTCCCCTCTAATACAGGAACACATGAAGCTGCCTCATACTGAATTGGACCCTCGGTCCATCAAAGTCAGTATTGTCTACTCAGACTGGCAGCGGCTCTCCAGGGTCTCAAGCAGAGAGGTCTTTCACATCACCTACTTGGGACCTGCTGCATGCCAAGCAGATGCTCGACCACTGAGCCATGATCTCAGGCTGAGGTCTTTCACATCACCTACTTGCCTGGTCCCTTTAATTGGAGATGCCAGGAATTGAACCTCGGACTTTCCGCATGCTGAACAGATGCTCCAGCACTGAGTCAGGGCCCCTCCCCTGATCTCTGTCGTCTGGACATCAGCTGTAATCCCAAGATATCTCAAGGCCGCACCTGGAGGGTGGCAACCCTATTTTAACCCCCCCATTGCACACAAAGAGCCCCACCTAATCCCCCCCAGGGATCAGAGATCTCCCCCCTCCCTCCCTCTGCCCCCGTCTCACTGGAAGCGCCCCCAGCAGTGCTGGCACTGGTCGCCCACCCAGCCGGGCTGGCACTCCGTTGGCGCAGGGCTTGTCGCACTCCTTTGCCTCCGTTGAGGCGGCCACTGGAGCCAGCAGGAGGGCGAGGGCGCCCAGCAGGAGCGGGAAGGCAGCAGCCATGATCGCCGCCGCGCTGCCTGCCTGTCACGGCTGCCTTTGGCAGCGTCGCTCCATCGCCTCAGCTCAGGCGGCGGCTGCTGTGAGAGGCTCGGCAGTCAGTCCGCCGTGGCTGGCGCACGGACGGTGGCCGGCGAGGGCTCCTGCTGTGGCGCGGCCTCCCGGGAGCTACGGTGGCCGGGCGAGCTCATCCCCTCCCACGCTAAGCTTTGCTTTCTTCCCCCCCCCACAAAGGGGGGGGAGAAAAGGTCATCGCTCCGCCCCAGCGCGTCCCTCGGGGATCAACACATTTCCTTCCAGCATTACCTTGCGATTGCAATTTTTTAAAGGGGCCGGGTTCAGGACCCTGACGGGCCGGATCCGGCCCGATGGCCGTAGTTTGAGGACCCCTGGTTTATCATAACCAATGCTGTGTTAGTTTCCATTCTTGAGCTGCTGTGTTTCACAACTTCTGGCTAAGGAAAGAAGTGAGGACAATTCTACACATAATTTGGAATAATATCTGGCACATGGCAGTTCAAGGACTTGATGGAGCTGTTCTATGGCACATTTTCCCCTCATCTATCTGGAAGTAAATGTTTTACTGGAAACTCAACAATAGTCCAATAATCAATTTCCATAAAGTGGTGAGGGAGTTAAAATACACAGTATGCCAATTGCTAAGAATGTCAGATACCAAAAACACTGCTTGGGCTGCAAAAGGTGGTAAAAAGAAAAAAGATAATTTTTACATTAATGGAACAACTTTGTTTCAAAATGTATTGTGGTCATTTTGGTTTATTATATCCAGATTACCAAGCCACTAAAGGGCCACAAAGATGAGAAAGTTTATACATACAGCTGCTTCCCAAGAGGAATTTATTTACCAAAAATAATACAATCAAGTGTACACTGTACGAAGTGTATATTTTTGCCAATATTCATATAAATCCATGTCAGAGAAAAGAGGTACAGTGACATTGGAGCTCACTGGACTGCATTTAAATGCTGCCTCTCCTAACACACACATTTAAGTGCCATTAAGTCGCTTCCGACTTATGGCGACCCTATGAATTAATGTCCTCCAAAACAGCCCTGACCTGGATAGCCCCAGGCGATCTTGATCTGGTCAGATCTCAGAAGCTAAGCAGGGCCAGCCCTGGATGGGCAACCTCCAAGAAACACCAGGGTTGTGATGCGGGGCAGGCAATGACAAGCCACCTCCGAACATTTCTTGCCTTGAAAATACTATGGGATCACCATAGGTCAGTTGTGACTTTACGACACACACACAAAATTTTATCATTAACAGCCTTGCTCAGGTCTTGCAGACTAAGGGCTGTAGCTTCCTAGATTGATTCAATCCATCTCATGTTGGGTCTTCCTCTTTTCTTGCTGTTTTTAACTTTTCCTAGCATTGTTGTCTTCTCATAATGTCACCAAACTATGATTGCCTCAGTTTAGTCATTTTAGCTTCTAGGGAGATTTCAGACTTGATTTGATCCTGAAAAAAGGTAAAGGTCCCCTGTGCAAGCACCAGGTCATTCTTGACCCATGGGGTGATATCACATCCCGACATTTTCTAGGCAGACTTTGTTTACGGGGTGGTTTGCCAGTGCCTTCCCCAGTCATCTTCCCTTTACCCCCAGCAAGCTGGGTACTCATTTGACCGACCTCAGAAGGATGGAAGGCTGAGTCAACCTTGAGCCAGCTACCTGAAACCAACTTCTGTTGGGATTGAACTTAGGTCGTGAGCAAAGCTTTGGACTACAGTACTGCAGCTTACCACTCTGCGCCACGGGAACCCACTTATTAATACAGGAGAAGAATAACAAGCATCATGGTCCTCCTACTTATGCACCAGATGACAGTAATGCTGGTTGCATACATACACATTGAAAGTATTGACTCAGTGACATATTGCACAATTCTCCTCCCCTATTTTTCTTCTTTGAAAAACCCAGTCGTATGTGAACAACCTGAGTACTCCGCAGGATATCTCATCAAGCCTTCACTGCCTTCCAGCTCTGTGCAACAGAATGGAACGAAGTGCTTTTGCTGTCAGCTGGGAAAAGGAATTGCTAAATTTTCAAGTTGTGTAATGTGTGTGTGTGAAAAAAGGAACAACAGAATACATTTTTCCACCATGACCAAGCTGCCTCTGCTTCTGATAAAAAGTAGGGGGGGAGGACTGGTTTGAGACACAAATTACCGTGTTAAAGCTAGTAAAAAGACTTCTACCCCATATTTTCCCCACAGGCTTTACAGAGCACTCCCTTAGATGGCCAAAAGCCTCTTTCAAACTATAGCATGTGCTTTTATTAGAAAGTGCAACTGTAAGCAGTAAGCATGACACTCTGGTTGCATTAAAGCTCTGCTACAAATATGGTGCTCAGAGGACACACAACTTTGTCTAACAAGCACCAGGATCTATTTCAGCAGAGAGCGCACCAGTGCCTTGATCATCCTCAGCTACAGTCTCCCCTCTACGGTGCCCAAAAAGAACAAGCTGGCAAAATGGGCAGCTGAAATACTGGCGGAAAATACAGCCCCTTTTGATCATGCAACTGCTTCATGTAGTCCAGTGGTTCCCAACTTTTTTTGACCAGGGACCACTAGGACTTTTTTGTTCGGTGCAGGGACCACAAGGTTCAAAATAAAAATTCCGAGAATTTGAAAATAAACTTTAATCATAACTGTTAGTTAAACATTAAATATTTGAATATATTTTTTATAATAGAGAACTTTTAATTGAAAATCAATGTGATTTTTGAGCTTGCATCCTTTTTACAAGCTGGGCAATTCTGGGGCTAATACTGTTGCTCAGAGCTACACGAATATCATCACTTGCTTCCAATCGATTTCTGGTCTTGTTCTTAATTATAAGCAAAGCAGAAAACCTTGTTCGCATAAATAAGTTGTGGAGAAGAGCATAAGATATCGCAAGGCGAATCCCCAAACTGTAGGATATGAAATTGCTTTTTTACACCAGAACTCTTCAAGAGAAACTGATTCAAACGCATCCTTACAGTGCCTATCATTTTGGAATTCAATGAGCTCTTCCTGGATTTCTTCTGCAACCTCTTCAACAGCAACACCAAAACGATTGCAAATCAGCTTTTGGGTATCTTTTGATTCGGTCTGGTTATATTCCGGGAATTTTATAACTTTGTTTTGCAGACCTTAATTTAGTTCTCACGGACCCCTGGGGGTCCACGGACCCCCGGTTGGGAACCAGTGAATTATAGTCACTCATAATCAATTATATTCTTACACAGAAATACAGTCCAACCAAACAATTACAGTCCTACCAAAGAAACAGAATCATTTTTGGGATGTTCTTCCTGATAGATTAAACTCAAATACAGGAGAAGTGAATTAGGTCTGTATTCCTTCACATACTCTAACCTGTTTTAAATGTTCAGCCTTTTTAGCAAACTAAAGTAACAGAAAAACTAAAGGTAAGCAATGGACAGCTGTATTCCTGCACCAGGCAAAGCAAGGGAACAATAAACATTTACATCATCCTACAGCAGGAAAAGAGGAAGACCCAACAAGAAATGGATTGACTCAATAAAGGAAGCCACAGCCTTCAATTTGCAAGATCTGAGCAAGGCTGTCAAAGATAGGATATTTTGGAGGACTTTGATTCATAGGGTCACCATGAGTCGGAAGGCTTGATGACCACGACTAAAACTAATGAGCAAAGCTTTTGTTAAACAGAACTGAGTCCCAGTATGCACAATATGATAACCAGAACTTTCAGGCTTCCCTGACTGGTATCTCCTTTTGTTCTCACTCAGATTGCTGATACAGATAGCTCTTGCTGTTCTTCAGGAAGTGAGGACCTATTTTCCTAGTCGACTGCTGTTATTTCACAGTAAATGCAGACTTCCTTTTTCTAAAGGGAAAATTATCCAGAACAACTTTTAATTTGGTTGTCATGGGTACATGCAGACTACACATATTCAAACAGAGCACAATCCACCAAATGCTGCTGCTTCTTCACCTTTCTTCTTTGAAAGGGTAGGAGGGAGTGCCATTTTCCCTACACACACTTCATGAACATAAGACTGACCCTGCTGGATCAGACCAAGGCCCATCAAGTCCAGCAGTCTGTTCACACAGTGGCCAACCAGGTGCCCCTAGGAAGCCACAAACAAGACGACTGTAGCAGTGCCATCCTGCCTGTGTTTCACAGCACCTAATGTAATAGGCATGCTCCTCTGATACAGGAAATTAACAGTGCCTGCTAGACTATGTGCATGAACTCTGATAGCCAGCGGAAGAGAGGATTTACAGATCTAGGTAGTTTGGCTCACTTGCTTTGCAGTAGAGCGTGGGAACAACTTTGCTGATTAGTACAGGCTCTGCTGCTCGTGCTGAGATCTCTGTGCACAGTATTGTCCTGCTTAGGTGCCAACTACCAGCTCCTGCCCCCCCCCCCCCCCGCATCCCCGCAGAACCTGGGAGGCCCTAGTCTAGACCCTGAAGAAGAGGAACTCGTGCTGGTAACGAAAGTTTAAAAGAAAACTATGTCCAGGACAGTAAAATGGGATTTGTTATCAATGCCATATACGCTATGGCCCACGGCCTACAAAACATGCATCATGCCTTATGTCCAGGATATGTTGGACTATGTGATGCCATGAAGCCCATTGATGGTAGCAAACTCTTGGATTTTCTCCTGAATTCATCGTTCATTGGCGTTACAGGAGAAGAAGTTCGGATTGATGGAAATGGAGATGCCCCTGGAAGGTATGACATCATGAACCTGCTTTGCAGTACTGATTCTGCAGGCCTCTGGCTATGTTCCGGGTGGTAAGCTTTGAGCTATGCATGGCTGGTACTGACTTGCAACAGGTGTTTTTGTGTGAGAAAACTACCTTTTAGTCTGTCCTAAACCTCTGATTGCACAACTGTTCTCTCCATCACTAGTGACAGGACGTTGAGTAGGGAAGGATTATATTTGTGTGGCAGACAGAGAAAGTATCCAGTGCTGTGCTGTTCATGCCCAATCTATGTTTGGGGAAAAGATTTTCTGCTACGGGTGCGTAACCTTGGATTTCCCTTCAAGACGTACCTTGAATCACTTACTTGAGTCAGCTAAGGCTCTGTGTTGAACCTTCTTGAGCCTGTGTCCGTGTGGTTCAGAGCATGACAACTGAACAGTGAAATCTGGCTAACCCCATTATGGAGGTATGTGAACTTGATGACAGATACTTTCCATCCCCTAGTTTGATGCAGCTGCTAAAATGTTGGATTTCATTCCAGGAAACTCAAGATTCAAATCCCTGCTCCATAAAATATATTGGGCAGCCTTCAGCAAACCATAGCTTACACAACAGTGTCCTTGTATAAGAAACTAAAAGGAGTTTTGAACAGATGGCTTACTGAATTTATGCCTTTTTGAAATTATCTATTATTGGTTTAATTTTGCTTTCTTTTTTATTATGCTCAACATGCAAAGGTAGTCTTTCTTGTAATAGCTGATCTTTGTCTCATGGAATGCTAGGCTGAAAACATAAACGTGTGGGTGAGTGTGGCTAGGTGTGATTGTGTCCCCTTGAAGGCCATGAGAAGACAAACTACAACAAGCAGATAAGTATGTCTCACTGTTCGCAGCAAACACAAGCAGAAGACACTTTTCCAATATGCAGGGAACTCAAAGGGACACAGTGTGTTGCAATTGCCTTCCCCACCTCAGCCTTTCTACAGTAGTTATCTTAGCTACCTCTAGCCAAGACCCTCCTGGGTCAGGCTCCACCAAGTCTCCTGAATCAGCCAACCAGGGAGAAGAAGGTTTCACCAGGATGTCCCAAAAAGACAGCCAATTCCCCACCAAAGCCGTAACATCACTCACCTGGATCGGACTAATTCCTGCTATGTTCCTAGAAAACAGGTGGGTGCAAACCACATGAGCCGGAGATACAAAGGAGCATAAAACCAGCAATTGGCAAGGCAGGGGCAGAATCTTCTTCACCATCTGTTGGGATTTTCCAATTTGAATTGTATCAGCTGCATCTAAAGCTGCCCTAGGTATGTCTTGGCCAAGCACTTGTGCATGAATGCAATGCAACAAAGTGCTTTTGGATTTTCTTGGTGCGAGTTTAATAAACATTTCTGCATTCAAGAACTTAAAGTGTGGCTTCCTTGCTATCTCCCTCCCTCATCTCTGGAAAAAAATTGTGCTGGGTCAGAGTAGATTTGGGCAGAGGGCTGCTCATCCATTTAGCATATTTGCACTGGGCCTGGGCTCACTTTGGCCTTGAACCTTGTTAGGATATTCCTTTATAAGCTGCCCTGAGCTTCTTGCAAAAAGAGGCACGTAGAAATGAGAGAAAATAAATGTGAACCTAAATTAATTTAATGTTTCTATAAAGAGACTGTCAGATTAAGAGTTTATGCAAGGTACTGGGAACTCATACTCTATAAGCTTCTTTTCTGTAATAATCTAAGTTATATTGCCTGTGTGCATCAGCTCCCCTAGCTGTAGAACCTACAGAAACTACCCAGACCACTTAATTTCTAGTGCTCCCAAAAGTTCAGTCCCATATCAGAGTCATATTCTACATTTTATTACCAATACAGAGATAGTAACAGACTCTTAATTAGCAATACATTGAAGTAGGGAATTGCTGCTTATCATCATGCCCTAAGATAAACCTCCCTAATACCAGACTTGGACACTATGAACAATCCCGCAGATTTATATCTATGCAATCTATGTTACATGCACATGATGACTAAGGGTTGCTCCACCATTACCTCTGTGCAGCCCTCAGCCTACTGGTTACTTTGCAGCCACTTATAATGTACATAGTGTTGCAAGGAGAACTGTTTGCTATAATAAGCCATTTGGCTCCTATTGTAAGGCCTGAAATAACTCAGATTTAACTTAAGCACTATCAAATTGAAAGGAATAACATATGTACAGAGCAAAAGTTCTACAGGGTTCCATGCAAGCAGTCAAATGCAAAGCTGGGGCTATGTTGTAGAAACAAAGCAAACATAAGGTGGTAACTTATTTCCCTTTACTTAGCTTTTAAAGTCATGGTAAGCCAAATGAGTTAAAGCAAATAAAATATTCTTGCTATTACACTGATTGGGAAGGGTAGCAGTTTCTCTACTTCCTGGTGACCTGCGATGAATGTGCATGAAGAGGGGAGTTAATACACATACATGAATAATACCAGTGTGTACATTGTAACAGGAAAGAAAGAAACTCTATAACCTAGTTACCACACCCTTTTTCAGCAGACTTGGAGAAAAAGCAAACAATATATTGGCACATCATGTTTTTTAGTATTCCATTGCTGTGATCAAATCCAAGGACAATGTTCCAGCAAGTTAAAAGTGGTTCTGATGTGATCAATACTTTGTTGTTCCGTTTTTTTAATGATGCTTAATGCAAGCTTTATGCAGCATGAGGAAAAGTAAATACTGAAAAAGAAAATTTGACAAAAGTTCTTAAATTCTTCTCAAGAGTACCCTATGAATCTTTATACATATATTAGGGGACTATTCTTTTTCTGCCATGGCTCCCAACCTTCCCCGCTCACATGTTACATAGCTACACTGCAAACCAATTACCCATTTCACTTCCAAATCCAGAGTCAACCATGTTTCAGGGTGAATCAAATGAAGTTATGTTTATCACAACAGGGCAAAATAAAAATTTAAAAATATGGCTCCTCAAATATTATCTACAAGAGGATACATTGTTAAAAATTCAAACAGAAAATAAGTCTTAACAAGGAATTGACTGCTTCCTTCTTCTAATTGCAACCAAGGATCCATTCCACTATGCCTTGACATGCTTAGTACACCTGCAACTATTTGGAAAAAACCAACAACCTGCAGTCTGGATATCACCTGGGAATGGGCTGCTTCCTATGAGAGAGGGGGGGGGGAAGTCACAAAAATGCATAGAAGGTGGGAAAAAAAACATACAACCTATCTTCTCAGAGGCTAGAGATGAAGAGGTTCTTAGATTGCAGATAGGCAAAACCTTTCCAAACAATTGAGAAAACACTTTGACAGAAGGAAGCCACAGCTCACACACTGTTTTGTTCCACGGCTGTCTCAAACAAAACATATTTCTGAAGCAATATAAAATTCTGTAAAACCTGTTAATTGAGGCTTGGTTAACATATGCTGGAAAACAAGACCTCAGTGACAGAATCCAGTTTTGAATGCCTCTTCATATTAAAAAAACAAACATGCAAACAGAAAACTAGAACAGCACAAACCTTCTACTTCTTCCCTTTGCTTGCTACAGTGGTTTTCTATTTACTGAGAGTTTTTCACACAGTGGATTATTCCACAATGTGATCCCTCCACTTGTAGTCTGACACACAATACAGTCTATTCTGTAAACTCAGCATTTTACTTTCTTCTTCCCAATTGCTTTCACATATGCAAATCAGGCCTGAGGCAAGTAAAATGACACAATACAGGTAATGATCAGCAATTCCGCTTCCAAATTGCTTTCACCTCTCTTTAAAGAAAGTTATTTCCTATGTCCACTCATATTGTCTCTCTGTTCCGGTCTACAAGAACCCAACACTGTGGGTCAAAAATGCTTTATTAGCTAGCTAGGCTTCATTATTTTAACTATCTCAGCAATACCAACGTATTTTCTGCCCCAGGAAATAGCTACTTAAAGGGCACTAGCATAGCATAAACGCAATGTTCCTCAAATTTGTCTCTTCTTAGGAGAAAGGTAAGGCATCACTAAAAACGCTTCCTTAAAATCCAGATTTAACGGAACAGGTCCAACTCAGACGCAATCATTCACACTAGCCAGAGTGGTTTAGTAGTTAAGAGCGGTGGTTTGGAGGGTGGACTCTTATCCGGAGAACCGGGTTTGATTCCCCTCTCCTCCACATGAGCGGAGGAGGCTAATCTGGCGGACTGGATATGTTTCCCCACTCCTACCCATGAAGCCAGCTGGGTGACCTTGGGCTAGTCACACTCGCCCAGCCTCACCTACCTCACATGGTGTCTGTTGTGGGGAGGGGAAGGGAAGGTGGTTGTAAGCCGGTTTGAGTCTCCCTTAAGTGGTAGAGAAAGTCGGCGTATAAAACCCCACTTTTCTTCTTCTAGTCCATCACCAGCCAAAGGGTAACGAAGAACATTTAACGAGCGGCATAAAAAAAAGAAAACAATAGGTGAAAGCACCAGAGAGAACACACGAGTCTCTTACTCCCCTCTCCTTCTTAAAAGAGTAGATTAGATCTTTAAGTTTATGAACCTTCACATTACAGGAGCATGACCGAACGAGGGCAACGAAGGACTTGTCCTCCATACACGGCTAGGATAACTATCCTCTTCTTTCCATACCCAGAAACAGCTCGACAACTTCCTACCTTCTCCTCATCCGACACCCGATCCTCGAAGTCCGCCATTTTGGCTTCTCTGAGCCCAGCCCCACCTGTCACCCCCGCGCAAAGGGCGCCGGGAACGGAGGAGTAGCCGGGGACGTGACGGGCGCCTCTCCAACCGGATGTGAACCTCAGCGTCCGTTCGCTTTATCTCGGAGGTCTCACAGAAGTTGGCGAGCGCCATGTTAGTTACGGGCACGCCTGTTCTTTACAGCCAAGCCCCCCCCCCCCGCCGGGCGCGTGCCACCGACCGAAGCTAAAGCGTAGCCATCGTGACTAAGGGCAGAGTAGCTCAAACGACTGCGGCGCCGGCCCCTCCAGCGACGCTCCTGTCACGCCCGTTGCAGTAAAGCAGGGGTTCGCGGGGGAGAGGGAGACCCAAGATCGTTATCAAGAAAACAGTTTATTAGCAGCTGCTGACTCCGAGGCCCTAATGGGCAGAAATCTCTGAGTCCCGATTATACTGGGGAAGAGAGATTTATCCAAATTCAAGTTATGACGATACATCCACAAGTTGTGCATGTCTGATTGTATTACAGACAGAAAGGCGACTCAGTACAATTGCAGTTTCATCCAGCTTCTCCTATCATTGTTGATCGTTCACTCTGACACTCCGTGGCTCTTAGCCCAGTGACCCAGCGCACATAGCAGGCTTGTAGCGAGGCAGAAATTCCTTCCCTGGCAGTCTGGAAGCCAATTATTACCGGGAGATCTCTGGGGTACTGTCGCAGGCCCTAGCCCTCCCCTTCGCTTGTTGTACTGGCCTTGGCACCACGCCTAAGAATGCCGCCGTCGAGCGGGCGGCGCCGTCGTCCCTCCGTCAGCCCGCCTTTGTGCAAACCCGGCTGCAAAAAACACCCGGGTCCGTTTTAAAGGACAGGCCTCGCCCCGCCTGCAAATAAAACTTTGCGCCCCACGGATGCCGACGCCTATGGTCCCCATTAGACCCCCACCCCACCCCACGTGCTTTGCGTGACGAGACTGCCCCAGCCGGCGCCCGTCCGCACGCTGGAGCGTCGGGTCTTAGGTAGCGAGTTTCACTGTATTTCAGACAGTCGAGGGTTAAATTGTAACCAAGCTGACCAGATCAAAAGGTGAGGTGACCTACAGTACGTGTCAACCAGCTGTTGGTTAAACAGGACAGCTGTAAAAGTGTTTTGCGTACTAGGAGCTTCTTTATTTAGCAAGAAGAAGCCACCGCCGTTGCATTTTAGATCTTACTATGTGAAGAGGTGAAGCTGTAGAAACTCCCAGCTATGAATCGGGGAAGTGATAGGAAACTTAGAATGCAGTAAGGAATTTATTATTTCGAAGTTACCCTTCCCTGACGTCAGTGTCAAGTTGATTTTCACTAAGAGAACAGACTGCGAGTCTTGATTGGGTGCGCGCAACCTGAACTCGCTTCTACCGCTCACACCATTAATATTCAACGACCCGTTTCCTCTGACAAGGGTATTAATTCCCATCACGGAGTCCTACGGGCCGACATCCCAAGAAATGCACAGACTTCAATGGGAGAAGCATATTATGACGGCGTTAGCGCCAGAAGGACCCCCCTCCCCCCAAGCGCCCTTTCGCTCCCCGATGAGCGGCGGGGGTTTCCCTCAGCCGCCGGGGGGGGGGAGGGCGGGGGCGCGCGCGCTCCGAGCCTCCCAGAGCCGCTCGGCATGGCGGCGGGGGCGCGCGCGGCTAGTCCCGCCCTCCTGCCTCCGCTCAGCCAGCCAGGCCGCGGCAAGCGAAAGGCGGGAGTCATGGCGGAGAGCGGCGCGGCGGTTGGGGACGCGGCGCCTTCTTCCTCCTCCTCCGAGGCGACCGGCGCCTGTCCCGGGCGCTGGGAGCGGCTGAGGGGGGCGGCCGGGCCCTGGGCTCGCACGGGGGCCTTGCTGGCGGCGCTCGGCCTCCTCTACTGCCTCAGGGGCCCGCTTCGGCTGCGGGACAACTTGGTGGCCGGTGAGGCGAAGGAGGGGGATGTTTGGGCGAAGGGAGAGGACGGCGGGGGGGGGGCGTCGGAAGGCGAAGGCGCGTCAGGTGTGGCGGGGGAGGGCAGCCGGGCCTGCAGCCTCTCTGGAAGTCTCCTTCTCTGACCCGCCATTGCTGACCCCGAATCAGAGATGCGGGGGGCGGGAGAGAGAGAGAGGTTGTTTCGGGAAAGGAACTCTTCACATGCTCGGCTCGGAGACAACGTTAATTTTTTTTTTTTTACAAAAAAACCTCTTCCGTTTGTCCGGGGGTTAAGCCCTAGCAGTGAAAATAGGGGTCAGGGGTCAGCTTTAAACTAGGAGTGAGGATTTGGGAAGGGGTTCTATGAAAAGGGGGCCAGGAGGAGGAGGGAGACGGCAGTGAAGAAGGGCAGGTTCACCTCTCCATTTGTGCATGTTTTCCAGTGCTGCTGCTCTCCAGAGACCTCCTTATTTATCTCTTGCCGAGCTGGGTAGAAATCGGTCTGTAGAATTCCCCCGTTTGCTTCACCTTTGGCCCTACTACATGGTTTTTTAAAACACCATATAGTTCTTATGCATCATAGGGTTTTACAGATATTTCATTCGAGGTGGGTTTTTTTTCCTCGTTCTTAGTTTTATAAAAAGTGCCTCTCGTCTGTTCTTTGCGTGCCCTGAATGATGACAGCATCAGCGCTAAGAGCTGTCAAGTGCTGCATATCTTCAAAACAGACTCACATGTTGTCGAAGGCTTTCACGGTCAGAGTTCATTGGTTCTCGTAGGTTATCCTGGCTGTGTGACCGTGGTCTTGGTATTTTCTTTCCTGACGTTTCGCCAGCAGCTGTGGCAGGCATCTTCAGAGGAGTAACACTGTCAGAGACACTGTCCTTCAGTGTTACTCCTCTGAAGATGCCGGCCACAGCTGCTGGCGAAACGTCAGGAAAGAAAATACCAAGACCACGGTTACACAGCCCGGATAACCTACGAGAACCAATAGACTCACATGTTGATCAGGAGATGCAGAATACATACATAAGTTTCGTTAGAAGATCAGAGGTTTCGATCCATCAGTAATGTTTTGTTTTCATCAGAGGTACTCATATGCTTCTAAGTGTATATGAGCAAACCATTTAATCTTATGTGCGTTAAGTGCCATTAAGTTGCTTCCGACTCATGGTGATCCTATGAATCAATCTCCTTCAAAAGCATCCTAGGGCTGTAGCTTCCTTTGTAGAGTCAATCCATCTCATCTTCCTCTTTTCGTACTGCCTTCAACTTTTCCTAGCATTATTGTATTTTCCAGTGACTATTGTCCTCTCATAACATGACCAAAGTACAATAGCCTCAGTTTAGTCCACACTTAATTGTTGGAAGGGGTAAGGGTAGAGTGTTATAAGGTTTGCTGTGCCAGCATACCAGTGCATAGTATGAGACTTGCAGCTCAATTCTGTCCATGTTTGTTGAAAAGTAACCTCCATTGAGTGCAATGGCACTTAGTTCTAAGTACATGAACATAGGATTGCAATTTTACTAGTGGTCACAGTGGTAAAGTATGACAAACTATTATGATCTACTGATGTTTCTAGTAGATACTAGAAAACAATGCGTTGGTTGGTTGACAATACTAAGGAAGGGAAGAGTGTGTTTAACTCATCTGCCATGTGGTCTCACCGAGCTCTACCATGCGCTACAGTGCTCATTATTTCCACTAAAAGTTAAGTATAATGTTGACTCCTTGCCTCTTGATTCCTCACACTACCTAATGTCTGTGCCATGTGTTTAATTTTTGTCTTATTTGTGTCATAAATATTTCTCTGTTTTGATAAATTGCTATTTCAAAGGCCTGAGAAAGTGACAGATGAAACCTATGAAACAGTTCATGGTGATGCTGACATTTCTCTAAGAGCAGCCAAATGCAAGTTGTCAACAAACAGAAGAGCACATACAATTTCTTTAGTATCTCTATTTTGTGATTACCTGCACAATCAAAAAACACAATTACACATTGTTGCTTGTTTAGTAAATTATGTTAGGGGATCTATGCAGTTTAACCTAGATTTTAAACCAAATCATAAGCATGTTTATTCAAAAGTAAATTTATTTATTTATTTCATAGTAACTATGTTTAGAATTGTAACAAAGTTAATTTTGAACCACTTCTGGTGTTATATTGCTCCTGCATGGAAACCTTCTTGCGGTGATCTATATGCAAGTTGCTTCCTCTTGCAGGCTATTCTGAAGCACCGACTTAATACTGCAAAAAGCCGTACCCCTGTAAAGTAAAAGAAGCTGAAAATTTGTTATAAGCAACTTATGTACATAGTTAAAATACTGAAATTTCTGCAATGACCAATCCAAATAGTTCTCCAAGAAAAGATGAATTATGCAACATGTATAGATTCATGCAGGAGCCAGTATGGTATAGTGGTTAAGAGCTGTAGACTCTAATCTGGAGAACCGAGTTCGATTCCGCCCTCCTCCCTATGAAGCCTGCTGGGTGACCTTAGGCCAGTCACTGTTCCCTCAGAACTCTCTCAGCCCACACGGAGACAGGCAATGGCAAACCACCTCTAAACGTCTCTTGCCTTGAAAACCCTATGGGGTCGCCGTAAGTCAGCTGTGACTTGATGGTACATACACATTCATGCAAATTAGGAGAATTATGCAGACTTGCACAATTAGCTAAATGTTGCCATTTGTTGCTATTATGCATGATTTACAGTGCAATCCTGCCCTGACCTGGATAGCCCCAGGCTAGCCTCATCTCATCAGATTTCAGAAGCTAAGCAGGGTTGGCTCTGGCTAGTATTTGGATGGGCAACCTCCAAGGAACACTAGGGTTGTGATGTGGAGGCAGGCAATGTCAAACCACCTCTGAACGTCTCTTGCCTTGAAAACCCTAGGGGGTTGCTATAAGTCAGCTGTGACTTGACGGCACTTTCCATCACCACCACAGTGCAATCCTAAGCAGAGTTGCATTGAAGTCAACAGGTTTAGAAGGGATTGCTCTGTTATTCAGGTTTTGCTAGTCAGAGCACTGGATACTGAAGCTTCTACCCCTCAGGCCTCTGTGATTTCAGCAGGTATTACCTATGCATTTTCAAGCATATATTTGATATGAGGTCTTGAAACTTTACCCCACCCCCTTTTTAATGAAAGCCGAGAGGCTCAGGAAGCTAGATTCTGTGTCCACTATATATTCCTTATTTTTTCAGTACTTCCACTGTGTTTTATTGTGAAAGATTGCATATCAGTATTTTTACATTTGTATTCCACTTGTCCTTGCAGTATTGTGGAGAGTAGCTATATGTTTTTAACTTGTTTTAAGTGAAGTAACTCAGTGTAAACCCCTCTTTACTTAACATTTAATACTAAAAAGTAATCTAAACCATGAGCCTGCAGCATTTCTTAATTAAGCTCTATCTAGGATTTTGAGTATTCAGGAAAAGGCGTTTCATGATTCTTTTGTTTTTGTTGGTAGCTGTGTTCTCTCCCTGCCCCTTGGTGAAAAGGATATCAAATTCTGCAGTAACAAGAGCAATGATAATCTTATGAAAATGTGCACAGATGGCCTATTGATTCTGACCTTTCCACAGCAGCGGATGCCCTCTTGACAGTGGCAGCATTCGTGACAAAATAATAATGGACCATCTCCAAGGAAACTTGTTTGGTTGCTACTGATGTTATCAGGGCACTCTTGGCTGGCTTTCAAGTTAGGGAAGGCAATGATGCCCATGCTGCTTGGGAACAGTATTCAGAATCAGCATTTTGAGTCCCACTGGCTTTCTGGTCACACCCTCAATCCGTGTAATGAGTGATCCCTGCCGGGGGATGCCTCTAAACTTCCATGAAGAGTAGGCTTGTGAAGAGCATGTTGCAATAGCTAAATTGATGTGTTTGACTGACTGGTTACAGTGCACAGCACAGAGCATCAGTGCACAGAACTTTTCTTGTTTGCTTATCGCTGCTTCAGACAAATTTCTTCTGAAAATTCCAATGTTCGTTAAAAAACGGAAGATCCTTAGCCACTGTGGGGTTTTGCTGTTCCAGCCATAAGCTGGAAGAGAGGGCTATTCATGGCTGTTAGTAAAAATGGATGCTAGTCATGATGCATACCTATTCTCTTCAGGATCAGAGGAACATGCCTATTCTATTAGGTGCTTTGCAACACAGGCAGGAGAATGCTGCTGCAGTTGTCTTGCCTTCTAGAGGCACCTGGTTGGCCACTGTGTGAACAGATTGCTGGACTTGATGGACCTTGGTCTGATCCAGCACAGCCTTTATGTTCTTATGAGGGTTCATACTTGAGTGATGATGGCTCCATAATCCCAGCTAAGTTAGTACTTTATGCAAAAGTACAACAAAATACGTTTTCAAATAGGAGCAGAACTGTGCGGTTATAAGGAGCAAGCTACTTACAGCTGACCTATGTCCACGGAGCTTTTTGCACACTTAATGAGGGGGATATTGTACATTGCACTGGTACCCATGCCTGTGTGGCTCAAATCAAGGAACTTTCTGCAAAACGAGATGTGTGAATGAGAACTGTAAAGCACTTTGCATGCTGAAAGTGATATGCTAGTGAGATACATTGGTATGGATCGACTCTGATGTTCCTTCTATATAATGTTTTTTAAAGGTAGTAATAGTGAATCTCAATCCCTTGATATAGGACATTTTTGCTAGACAAATAATTTCTCCTACAGGGAAAAGAGCATTTTCTATTCTACCTGTAATCTTTTGAGCATCGTTACCTGCTGAGTGTGCAATTACTTCATCGTGTATTGGGAGATCCTTGTAATGCTCAAAGCTGAGCTTGTGCAGGCTCTGTCCCCATTTAAAATTGATGCAAGTTCTTTTACAGGGTGCTGCCAGTCCAGTGTCAGGGTGTCCATGTCATTCCAGAGCTGCTGGCAAGAGCAGTCAAAGTCAGTGTTGCCGAGGCAGATACAGTGATTGACAAAAGCTACTTTTTTTTTAAATTGACAGTGACTGTCTTCTTGAGCACGTTGACCCCAAAATTCTATGTTGCACTTACGGGGACTTCCTCTTTGATATCCGGCTTGATATTTGTAAGTAACATCTTCTCTTTACTATCCTTGATTGGAATATAAGTAGTTATGTTAGTTCTGTGGAACAAGAAACTGGATAAAAAAGATGCTGGAATTGACCGAGATGGCAAAGCTTACAGCTTTGATAAACCAGAATGATAATGTACAATTTTGGGGGGAATGGGAGGCTTGGAGAACCTACTGTGAAAATCAATTTTCAATGGGACCATTTAAAGGATACTCTTTGATCGAATCCCTTATCTATACTTTGTATTAATTTTATATTAGGTTTTGATGTCATAATGTTGGATAGGATAAGAACAGGTTAATTAAAATAATATTGGGATTAGCTCCGTTAGCAAAAGTTTATACCATTCATTTTTAGATGGAAGAGGGAGAGGGGGAAGTCATCTTATTGTTAAATTAGTGATACTACTTGTTTTTCTTTTTATTACTATTATTTTTAGTACTGGATATTGTTTCTGTTGATATGTTAAATGAAGAAAATAAAAAATATTATAAAAAAATAAAAAGAAACGCGATAAAGTGACTCCAATGAAAGGAAATTAAAAATAAGTATCCAAGATAATTCTTCTTTAGGCATCACATGCTCAGAGAAGAAAAAAAAGGTCCATTGCTAGGATTTTTGGCCTGCCTTTCAGGATGTCCACTCAGATACCAAGTTAATTAATTTGATTGGGAACAGTGTCGTCTTGCATTGAAGACTGGAGTTAACTTTTCCTCCTGGGAAAAATCCATTTTTGGTATGACTGGGAATATAGAATCAGGCGTGTTTGCATCTTTTTAATAGCATTTGAGCTTCTTGGGGCAGCCGGCAATTACAGAACAGATAAAGTTAAATGTTGTGGTATTTGTGTAAAGGCACAGATTATGTATTGTTTGACAATTAAACGGTGTGCAAACCATGTTAATCTGTAGATAAAGGCTGCCTTTGATACACCAGTTGAACTGTAGGTGGTGCTGTTGTACAAAAAAGAACAAATATTTTGATCCCTTTTGATGTGATTCTATACTGTTTTACCACCACCTTACAAGTCAGCTTTTAAAGGCTTGTAAAACTGCAAGGGGCAACTGTAAGAGCAGTGGTATAACCTTTCCAGGTGCGCTCTAGGCGCATGGAGCCTAGTCTGAGAAGGGTTTTGTGGCACAGCTAAGCACAAGGATGGGCAGCAATGTCAAATTTCCAGCAATTTTGAGCCCAGGGGCAAAAAAGAACAAATTACTGTTTGGGATAATTGTTCTACCATTTCCTACAATATATGTAGAAATAAACACAGTTCTATAAAGCTGAATCTCTGTTTAACATATAATATTTGTTCTCATCCTCTAGTGTTCACTTTCTGCCATAACTCTTGCCAATGAGCTTACTGAAGTAAAAGGAGAGATTATTTTCTGTCATTATTCACAAGCAAACCGTTATATTATTGTGCAAAGAAGCTTAACTAAACCATAACTAATCCATCTGTTATTTTTAAGCAAGAGATTTAAGCGACTGTGCGGGAAATTCTAAGTGTGTCTACTCAGAATTAATTCCCATTTTACTCAGTGGGGCTTACACCCAGGAAGGAGGATTGCAGCCTAAGGGAGCAAGCCTAATCAGGTCTCCTCAGATATAACTCCTGTTTTATTCAATGAAACTTACTCCCAGGAAGTTTCAGAGGGTAGCTGTTTTGCTCTGCAGTAGAACAGTTAGATTTGAGTCCAGTAGCACCTTAGAGACCAACAAGATTTTGGGGTATAAGCTTTTCAGAGTCCGAGCTTCCTGTGTCAGATAGGGACCTGATGAAGATGCATAGGGCTGTTTAGCTTGGAAAGAAGGTGGCTGAGGGGAGACATGATAGAGGTCTATAAAATTATGCATGGTTTGGAGAGAGTGGTCAGGGAGAACTTTTTCTCCCTCTCCCATAATACTAGAACACGGGGTCATCTGCTAAAGCTGGAGGGTGAGAGATTCAAAACAGATAAAAGGAAGTATTTTTTCACACAACGCATAGTTAAATTGTGGAACTTCCTGCCCCAGGATTTGGTGACGGCTGCCAGCTTGGAGGGCTTTAAGAGGGGAGTGGACATATTCATGGAGGAGAGGGGTATTCATGGCTGTTAGTTAGAATGGATACTAGTCATGCTGCATACCTATTCTCTCTAGTATCAGAGGAGCATGCCTATCATTTTGGGTGCGGTGGAACACAGGCAGGATGGTGCTGCTGCACTCGTCTTGTTAGTGGCTTCCTAGAGGCACCTGGTTGGCCACTGTGTGAACAGACTGCTGGACATCAAGACTGGCCCAGACTGCTGGGCCTTGGTCTGATCCAGCAGGGCCTTTCTTATGTTCTTATGAAGGGAGCTTTGACTCTCCAAGTTGCTACTGGATTCACATCTAGCTGTCCCAGGAAGGTGTTCTTAGTATTGCAGCCTTCTAGGGTACTCTTAAACAGACTTACAGTCTTCTAAATCCATTGACTTAAATGGTTTAACAGGATGTAACTCTGCGTAGCATTGCACTGTAAGTTTTCTTTCATCGTGTTCTAAATTATACATCGTAATGTTACTTTACTGTTTGATCACTGCATTCTTTAATTTTGTTGGTTCTGGTGTCTTGTACTGTTCTTACTGCACTGTTTTTAGTTGTAATCCACCTGGAGTCTCAACAATAAAGACGGTCTGTAAATTAAGTAATTTTTTTCTGTTTCTTACTGCAGATATTTGAATGGTGGTATTTCAGAAAATATGGCACTTCTTTCATTGAGCAGGTATCTGTGAGTCATTTGCGACCACTGATTGGAGGAGCAGAGAACACTACTTCTCCGCAGTCAAGTTTCTCTGCCACTAATGGAGAAAGTGACACAAACAGGCAAAGTTTATCAGGTGATTGCTTCTGATTTCATACGAACATCTTCATAATTGCCCTAAGCTGAGGCCAGTAAATCTTCCTTATGCTTTGTGTCACATAATGATTTTTTTTATTTTTGCTAAAGGTAGTCAAAGTAAGAGAAGTTGAATTGGAGTGAGAGTCTGGAGGTGGGGTTTAGTACTGCTTGTTTTCTAGAACTCTGGCAAGTTCCAAAGTAATAAGATTTACAGCGCAGTCTTAACGGGGGGCGGGTACTTATGGTGGGCTCGGGGACGGCACAGCAGCTCCACCTCCTGAGCAGCTTGGAGGCCCAGCGCAGAAGGGGAAAATGTATTTTCCTCGTGAAACCCTGTGTAAGTGCCCCATTGAGTTACATGGGGCTTCGCCTTGGTTTTTGCAGGTGCAAGTTCATGCCTGCAAAAGGGGGTGTTCCCCGGGAATGCCTCTTTGGCCCCAGCGTGAGCTCTTGCATCAGAGAAACGCTGCTCTGGCACCCTAGCACGGCGCTGCTCCCCGGCGTAAGTGGCCTACCGCCGGCGTAGATGCCCATTTTTATGCTGCCAGTGGCATCTATGGCGGAACTGGGGTCACGCTGCCTCCAGCGGCCTTTTGCCCCCCCCCCCCCTTTCAGGACTGGGCTGTTAGTTTTATCATAATGTATGTGAACCTCCCACATGTACTTTTGAATTATGGTTTTGTGAGAATCTCTGGGTTTGTGTCTGTCCTGTGAAAGGACAACTCTACTTACTTGAAGTTGTAGTAGAGGAAATAATATATTTTATGTTCAATGTGAAGGTCCATGTCTATTAAGTTAGAATAGCAGACGCTTAAAATTAAGCACTCTTGCTTTTTTTTTTTTTTTTACAGAGTGCAAAGTATGGAGAAACCCCCTCAATCTGTTCAGAGGAGCAGAATATAGCAGGTATTCTTGTCCACTTTCAGAATTTTTACCATTTGTAAAATGAAGGATGATAGGTTATAATGATTTTAGTTCATTAATACAAAACAAAGTATTGGAATGTAGTCCGCATGAAGGAATAGGATTGCAAAGGCTACGGCTGCTTTCGGAGACCACTGTCAACTGGAATGTCCACTGACCTGCCTTCTTGCTGGCTGCTGTACCTCATACTGCGAATCCCAGTGAGAAATTAACTCAATATGAATACAGGAACACAGGCTTCCCTCCACAAACCAGGGCTCTAAAGGAGGTGAGGGGAGAGATGGAGGAGGAAGGCTCCCAAGCACGTCAAGAAGCCAGGGTTGCGCACATCTGTAACCTCAGTTAGAAGGAATGTTAATGTCGTCCCAACAGGCACCTGTTTGTTGAGATCAGAATTCTTTATTTTTAAGGATAGTTAATGCTCTAGAGGAGGGGTCCCTGACGTGGTGCCCATTGACACCTTTTCTGGCACCCACCGTATTTTTGGAAGTAGGTGTGGCCAGGTGGGGCTTTTGCCCGGCAGAGCTTCTTCTTTTTGGCCATTGGAGATCCGATTGCCTCTGATTTTGAAAAAGCAGCTGCCACCACAGCAGAAGGATCTTCACTGTGTGAATGAAGATAAGCTGTGTGTAAACAATAAAATATTTGTAAATGATATGTTCATTTGAAAAGGCATCTTGTTAAACAGAACTTCTGCCTGAAATGTTGAATACTTACTATTAGAGTTATGTATGACCTCACTCCCTGACATTTTGTGGTTGGCTGTGCCTCCTGTGGCAGCCATTTTGTGGTCAGCTCTGCCGACTGCAGTATTCATTTTGTTGGTTCGAAAAGTGCCCACAGGTTGGGGATCCCTGATCTATAGCATTTCTTCTAGGTTGTTTTGTCACAGTCTCTGACATAATTATGGTATTTTGTGTACATGTGCAGAATTAATTCCATGTAGAGCTTGAACAAATTGAACCACAAAACTGCAGAGGTTTGTGTAATGAAAAGCCTGTGTAATGCAAATGTCTTTAAAATAAGCTGACTGAATCCTTTCAGGAAATAACTATTTTACCCTGGTCTTATCCTTAAAGGGAAAAGAACAGAGTTACCCTTTACCATCTACTAAGAAAAATGTATCTGGCATTTCCCTTCCTGACTCATCTGCCAGCTGTCAGCTGCTCATATTTCAAGAGCAGAAAAATCCTGCTATCTTATAGCCTCATATCTCAAGAGCAGAAAAATCTTTACTTTTTGTAAATCTTGCTAAAGGCTCTATTTTCTACTAACCAGCTGGTTACAAGTTGCAGTGTCAGCAATAATTATGTTTTATGCTTTATATAGTTATATATTGTGTTATAGATTTCTAAATGGTCTCATTTAATGCGTATTGTAATAACAATGAGAATGATGTGAAAATTGAGTGTGATCATGGGGCTCAGAAATGATTGTTTATACTTTAAGCAAAATAGACTGAAAGGAAAGGAAGCCCATATATGGTCATGGGGAACTGAACAGCTGCAACTAAGACATTACTGCACTGCTCATGTTATCTGAAAGAGGGAATAAAAGGTATCCCTCTTGATGGATAAAAATGTTGTCTGAAAGTGGGAATAAAAATCCCCCTTCACTCTAAAACAGTATAAATACAGCCACAGTAAGCCCAGAGAATCAGAACCTTCCAAAAGGCTCTCAAGAAAAGGCTGAATGGTATATATGGCTTAAATACATTACTCTAGACTTTGTGAATTAGACACTTTGAACTGAATCAGAATAATTTGACTGTTATATTTTAGAAGTTGGATTTTGAAACTGAATAGTATGTAAGACTTGCTTGCTTTTACTTCATACATTGTAAATACATACATTGTACTTTGACAAGAGTTTTTATAGAAGTGTTAAAGACTTGATAATCTGCATTTATACATATTTTACTAGAAGTATATCAATAAAAAGACTTGGTTTTAAAAAGTAGGTAAAGTTGTTGAGTCCTGCTTACTCGATGATTGGCTGAATAAGATAACTTCACTTCTCAGTAAGTGATACATTCTAAGAGCCTGTCATCTGAACAGCACGACCCACTTCAGTTTCTTTTCTGTCTTCCCGAAATCCATGTTGTACTGTGTATAGCAAATTTACCAGTTTCTAAATACAGTAAGGGCCATGATGGGCCACGATGTGCGTCTCCACCACAAAACATCTTTGACATCTGTAGTGAATCTTATTCCAAGACTGTGCAGTCCTCAATGGAGAAAATGTAATAATAGCCACCTTCTATACAATGACTTGCTATCCCAATTTGGGCTAGGATTTATTATGCATACAGAGAGGACTGAACTGTCCAGTTAAATGCACATCTTGATTTTCTTATGTCAATAAATCATTGATGCAGCCCTTTTTCTTCTTCTTGAAGATACACATGGGTGACTGGAAAGGAGCCACTCACATATTACGACATGAACTTGTCTGCTCAGGATCATCAGACTTTTTTCACATGTGAAACAGATTCACTTAGGCCTTCAGATGCAGGTATTCTTTTTTTTCTTCTGTGAAAGATAGAATGAAAGGTGGATGATGCTCGTAGGATGGAAATACTTCTAAATAACCCCAGATAATAAAATTAATATATCTATTAAACAAATTTTCTAGATCAAAATGTATTACATTTATCTGTAAGTCTGTAAGACCATTTATCTGGCATTCATATTCCTTGCTGCCCTTTTCCGCAAGATAAATTATGCTGTATATTTTCAGTTGATTAAAATGTTCTGTATTTTTCAATTAGCTGTTGCTTTCTAAACCAAAATGCCGGAGTTTATTAATTATCAGTCACAAAAAAATAGCTGCTCTGAAAGGAATCCTGACTGAAAAGGGTGTCCATATCCTATCATTGCAATCCTTAACATAGTTAGGTTTAAAAAGTGTTGATCTATAGAAGATTCTTTATGATTACTTGGAGTTTGTAACCTGGAGACGTTTACTGTTGGGTACATCCCCATGGCACAGAGTGGTAAGCTGCAGTACTGCAGTCAAAAGCTCTGCTCACGACCTGAGTTCGTTCCCGATGGAAGACGGTTTCAGGTAGCTTGCTCAAGGTTGACTCAGCCTTCCAGCCTTCTGAGGTCGGTAAAATGAGTACCCAGCTTGCTGGGGATAAAGTGTAGATGACTGGGGAAGGCAGTGGCAAACCATCCTATAAACATAGTCTGCCTAGTAAACGTCGGGATGTGACATCACCCCATGGGTCAGTAATGACCTGGTGTTTGCACAGGGGACTACCTTTACCTTTACAGCCATTTTAAAATCAAGTCAGAGATTTCATTACAATATCGTGCTTCAGCATCTTTAAATGTCCCTTTATGGGCGTTGGTTGAGAAATATGAATCCTGCTTTGTTGAATAAACAGCATTATGTTGAACTGATTCAAGTGGTATTGTCTGTTTTTAATGGCTTTTACCGTATATACTCGCGTATAAGCCGAGTTTTTCAGCCCCAAAAAAGGGCTGAAAAAGCCGAACTCGGCTTATACGCGGGTCAATACGGTAGGGTAGGGGAGGAGGGAGGGGGGAACTTACTGCTGCCGCCGCCGGGCCCACGCCACTTCCTGCTGCCAAGAGCGGCCTGGGGCGGCCTCCTGCAGCTGCAGGGAGGCTGCCCCGGCCCTCGCCCGGCCGCGCCGCCGCTTCTCGGGGCCGAGGGCGGCCTGGGGCAGCTGCCCCGGCCCTCGCCCGGCCGCGCCGCCACTTCTCGCGGCCTGGGGCGGCTGCCCCGGCCCTCGCCCGGCCGCGCCGCCGCTTCTCGCGGCCTGGGGCGGCTGCCCCGGCCCTCGCCCGGCCGCGCCGCCGCTTCCCGCGGCCGAGAGCGGCCTGTGGCGGCCTTCTGCAGCTGCAGGGAGGCTGCCCCGGCCCTTGCCCGGTTGTGCCGCCGCCAGGCCCGCGCCGCTTGCTGCCAGGAGCCCAGGTAAGCCTGTGGGGGGGGGAGGGGTTATAAGCCGACCCTCGGCTTATACGCGGGTGCCTAATTTTTCCCCATTTTTGGGGAGAAATTAGGCACCTCGGCTTATATGCGGGTCGGCTTATACACGGGTATATACGGTACTTTTCTTGAATAATGTGTATTTCATACATTAAGATTTCCATTCATGATTGGCTTTTGCATAAATTTTTCTTTCTCTTCCAACAGTTATGCAGAAGGCCTGGCGGGAGAGGAATCCTCAGGCTCGAATCAAAGCAGCATATCAAGCTTTAGAATTAAATACCGAGTAAGTGTGGTCAGAAGAATAAATGAAATTTCTGAACCAAAGCCATACAATTCTGTATAGTAATTTCATATAGACTACCCACACAGTTGGCACTCTGATGTATAACTTCAGATTGCAGATGGTAGATCAAATGTCTGAATATGCCGCTTATGTTTCAACCCCTAGCATATCAGAAAACTTTTAAACATGGCAGGGCCTGTAGACATTCAGCTCTCCCATCTTGCACTCTGAAGTGGTACAGTCCCATAGATGTTACATTTTGTGAAGCTGAGTTTTTAAAAACTGGGAGGTGGCCCAGAGGTAAGCATTGCTGAATTTCGTCAGGTAAGCACAACCCCTCTATTATTATTAACTTTGGCTTGATTGTGCCCCCAGGTTGATATAGTATCGATGTTTTCAAATGGCATAAGGAATTTCTAGTATTCATCTGCCAAAAATAAACACAGCAGTTAAAACAATCTTGGTAGTTAAACTCATTTTTGTGATAAAGTGCAGAGTCTACTTCTAAAATATTTTCTTTGTACTTTTTGCATTGTGGTGGTTAAGTGTTAAGGTTCACCACAGCATCCCAATTCTTTTAGCCCTCTCTGGAATTCTGATTTGTATTCCTGCTTCAGACTTGCTTAAATAGGTATAGGCCTACATCCGCCGTTCCCATGACCCTTGATCCAGTTATCTCTGTGTGTACTTGCATACACAAAGATACATTTCTCCTGTGGCTGTTGCACCTTGGACCTATGGAATGCCAATACTACAGCTTTAGCTTCTATCAATCATTGTATTTTCTTTGGTTCTTGTAGGTTATCCGGGCTGTGTAACTGTGGTCTTGGTATTTTCTTTCCTGACGTTTCGCCAGTGTTCCATACTGTATTTGATCACATATCTGCAAAGATTATGTTTGAGTTTGTTCACTTACTATATTGGCAAAAAGGTTAACCACAGATGTCTTTCTGTCCACATGCAAAATAAATCCCCTGGCTGGCTTCTTTCTGAATATTATCTTCTCCTTCTTTCCCCCTCTGTTCAGGTGTGCAACTGCATATGTTCTCCTGGCTGAGGAAGAAGCAACTACAATTGTGGATGCTGAAAAGTATTTCAAGCAGGCCCTGAGAGCTGGAGAAAACATTTATAGGAAGTCTCAGCATTGTGGTTCGCAAAGTCCTCAACATGAAGCTCAGCTTAGTAAGTATTCTTGCTGAAACAGTTGAAGATTTTGGACTGGCTTCATTAAAGTGTTGGGCAAAATGTTGCTGTCTTCAATACTGATTAAAACCTACATGAGCACAAAAACAAAGTGTTCATTTTATGCACAGTTTAGAAGCACAGGTGTGTATCCAGCTATCCATGGGCTTTGCAGAGCAAGACTTCCCTTCTTCCCTGTCCTGCTGCAGACAACTGATAACCCCCTCTGTGTTTCTCCTGGGGGGCAATAGATTAGAAATGTGGAAGCCCGGGGGGAGGGGCGGATGAAAAATTCAGGGGAAAAACAAAGCAAAACATGTTTTCTGTTCCCCCCCCCCGAGGATTACCCCCCCCCCAGTTTTTTTTTCCAATAGGGAAATTTGGAAGAGCACTAAAAATGACTTTTTCCCCTAAAATATGCTAATATATCATATGGTGCAGCAGTTTGCAGCATTCTCTGTTTTAATATATTTGCAATTTTGCTGGAAGAAAACGAAGGTATTTATACTTTTATACCATTTTATATGCAAACAACATTACATTTCATGTTGTTAAAGCAATACAATGTATTCAGGTTTAATAGGAAAGTAAATATTACATCTGTTCCACCCCATCCCATTTCCTTTTTTTCCTTCAAAAACCAAGAGAAAAACCCTCCATTTTTATTTCACGGTCTCATTTCTGGAAATTTTACATCTTGGACCAGCGAGAACAGCATTTACGGGTGAAGTAGGATCAGCAGTGGGAAGAGGGAATTGGCAGGAATCACTGCTCCCTCTTTCACAAATGGAAATACTGTTCCATTGGGGGACCTGCATGGTTGGATACAGATCACTGTCAGTCGTAAGAGAGGTTTCATTTTCAATGCACTAAAAAGTGCTGAACTATTTTATTCTGGTTTGCACAGCATATTCCTATTTATTAAATCTAGTACATTTGTTTCACAATAATATTTATTCTAAAAAGTTTTATCCTGTCATTCAACATGATAATATTTATTCTAAAATGTTTTATGAAGTCATTCAACTGAAAATTCGCATGGCAGTTAACACTCGGCAGTACTATTACAGTACTGTATCTAACAGTACTGGTGGCCTTCCTGAGATGCAGGTTGGCTACTTTAAAATGCTTTGTGCTGTTGTTTTTGGGAATGGAATAACAAAGAAGAGGGACTGTGGCTCAGTGGTATATAGTGTATGGTTTAAATCTTCCAGGTCCACTCCCTGGTGTCTCTGTTTAAGGAACTTAAGGTCACAGATGCAGGGAAAAGGTTTTCCCCCTAAGATCCTGGAGATACATTGGGGGTTACCGCACTTTGTATTCCCAGTGATGTATTAAGAGTTTGAAAATGTTATTAAAAACATCACTTTAAAAGGGTTTTTGGATACCACGGCTAATAAATGGTTGGAAGACGTCTTCACAGCTAAAGGGGCCAAACAAAGTGCGAACAGTATTTTTATAACGTTTTCAAACTCTTAATACATCGCTGGGAATACAAGTGCTGTAACCTCAATTGTCTGCCCAAATAGATAATAATACTGAACTAAATGGACCAATAATAGTTTGATTTGGTACAAGATGGCTTCATGTGATTAGGAGTAATAATACCTTATTGTTGGTGGCAGAGCCCTGCCACCTCTACCCACCCCAGCAGTTCAGAGGCTTAAAAGTTTCATCATCCAGTACCTGCTTAATGATTCTCCTCCCAACAGCAATTCTCCAGTAACTGCTGAATAACTAGAAATCATGATACCCTTCACTGTTTTTTTTTCTTTTCTTTTTCTTATGCCACTGAGTGTGATGTCTTACTTTGAACCCATAAATGATTTCTCAAACCTTAAATGAATGTGATGGAGTAGCAGTATGTGCTGAGGTTATGAATTTCCTATTTAGGTTATAGTGTGTTGAAATTTCTGGTTCCCTATCCATGGATGTGGAGGTGTGGGACCCCTTTAAAGTTGTTCTTTGAATTCGTATCGTCAGTGTTTACCAGATCACATTTTCTTTGCCTTTCCTTTTCTATTTCAGAGTTGGTTCTTAACTCAAATGGACATGTTTACTGACACAAATACTTAATTTCTGTGAAACCAACAATTCTAAAAGAAAATCCTTTGTTGTTTTGACCTGTCTTTATAATGTTTCTGACTGTTAAGATCTCTGTATTCCTACCCCCTATAATGGTCTGCAGGGAGGAGAAGTGTTTCTCAGGAGTAAAGCCCCACTTGTGAAATGGTCAAAGTGATTCAAGAGAGCCTTGCATTATGCACTGCTGTAGAAGATTTAAAACAACATTTGCTTCTGTTTTTTGCATTGGCATTTTTTTAAACCTATCCAACTGTGTTATTCTGCTGTGTTTATGATCTTTTCATGGCCTTCATGTTATCAAAATTCCTGTTTCCACTTAGACAAGAAAAGCATGAAATACCTGATAGAAAAAAGCATGACATGTTGACATATAAATGGAGGTAATTTTCTTGTCCTTCAGGAAGAGACACCAATGTACTGGTATATGTGAAAAGAAGACTAGCAATGTGTTCAAGGAAGCTTGGAAGAATTAAAGAAGCCGTAAAAATGATGAGAGATGTAAGTAATTTCTATTTTTTTTAATGAGCTATTTCTACAGGTGGTTAAAACTGATAATCTGTTACCGTGATGTGAACAGGTCTACATTTGTATTCGCTTTTTGTTTCTATGATCTAACTTATTAGAAAAAAGTCAAAATAATTCTTTTTCATGAGCACATTTTTTAGGCCTCTCACTAAATTTAAGACTGATTTTTATGAATTTAAATTAATTGCAGATTGAGGCAGAATTAAGCATTCATATAAATGAAACATTTTTGTAGAGGAAAACATACTCTCTGTCTTTGGATGATGCTCACATGAATTTGCAGCAGGCTTCCTCACAGAGGCCTTCCCTCATGCTTGAATGAGATGACGCCTGCCAGGTGCTGTTTTTGAAGTTCTTCATTCACTTACAGAGGGGGGTAGATCTGCGGTGGCCAGGAGGAGCACAGCTATGCTGTCTCCTCAGAGGCTTCCCAACTGCCAAATAAAAGGAATTTTAAATTTAAAAGAAGGAAATTGCCCCCGTTGAAGACAGTGAGGCTGCACCACCAAAAAAGGTGGCATAGCCACGCTGCGGCATGAGGAACCATTCCCGGGGCGAAAGCCTAAAGGCAGCTCAGCCCCTAGGAACACCCTGGAATGCCCCCAATGCCGGTGTGGGCTTTCCCTTACAGGAATTCTCTGCCGGTGTGGCTGCACTGGCAGTGGGGGCTGGCTCTGCTCTGCAGCTCCCTGATGTCAGTGTGTTTGCCCACGGGACAGCGTAAGTGGCACTTTATTCTATGATAAGGCGGCACCTACGCTGGTGCGGGGGTCACACAGTTATCCGTAACAACACCAGCTCCTAAGGAGCTTTGCCCCCCCCCTTCAGGAGCATGGGTCATTTTAAAATGTAGCTTGATTAATCAAGACTATTTCTATTGATAGTTTTTTAAATTTCTGACTAAAGCTGGCATCCCTAATCTTTCCCTCTAGCTTTTATCCTAATTATAGACTTCACAATTCCTACCATAAAAACTATTTAATAGAAGAACTTCATAGTGTTGAATACCAGTTTAGGCTTTGCTTATTTGGTCATCTCAAAACAAAAAATCTTTTAGAGTCTTTGGAAGTGTGTGTTGTCAACCTTGATTTCAGTTATGCCAATAAATGGGATTGACATCCTTCCAAATGTATTGTCAGTCCATTGTGATTTTCCTTAAGGAAAAATTATTGGCTACCACATTTTCTGTATGCCTCAAGGCCAAACAATGCAGTACATTGAGTGTTTGGGGCTTTGCTTTATTCCATTCCCCCAGAATTGTACATTTCTATATGCAATGAATCAGAAGCTCAAATACTTCAGATGCAGCATTTTTATCATTGCCAATATTCCGAAATGCATATTACAAGTTACTGTGGCTTACTGACTGACTTTTATTCTTGCTGTGAATTGTGTTAGTAAGTCCTTAAATATCACATGGGGTTGCAAACTTAAGTCTTCCTTTACACGTTTTACTTCTCATAAAGCATCTAAGTTTTGTTTTGTTTTTTAATATTGGGAAATACAGGAAAGAATCGTGTTCTACCTCTGCCATGGCTTGAGTCCACAGTTTTTCTTTACAGAGGGAAAAGCAGCCATTGAGAGGAAGTCATGCTTTTTTCCCCAAACAGGGGCTGTGTGTATGGCAAATTAATCTGGAACCCCCAGCAAAAAAAAAAAAAAACTTTAAGGGAAAGAGTGGGGGAAGCTTGAAATGGCTCCCCTTTCAATACTGCTTTGCTGGGGAGAAGCATTGTTTTGGAGGCTCTTGATTTTGTCTTCTAGTGTGTTGACTACTGAGGCACACTTACCTTATCACTTACTACTCAATTTGCTGGATTAGTGGATGTGATCCTTCTGGTTATTGTCTTACAGAATGATTGTATGCATGTTTACTCAGAGGCACGGACATGCTAAGATGGGGTTGTAAAACAGTAACTTTTGTAACCTGTTAATTAATTTCTCTCTCCTCTTCTCTTTTATAGTTAATGAAAGAATTTCCTCTCCTAAGTGTACTGAATATTCACGAAAACTTGCTAGAGGCCCTTCTGGAACTACAGGCTTATGCTGATGTCCAAGCAGTCTTGGCAAAGTATGATGGTAAGTATACATAAATGCTGTTAGGTGTCATCCTATGTTGAGTTATACTGTTCTAAGCCCAGATTGAAGTAACTCTGCATTCATTTGCACCGTTAATGTGGAGACTGGCCCCTCCTAGGATTGCCAACCTTCAGGGGAGGCCTGGAGATCTCCCAGAATTACAACTTATGACAGGACTTTTCTACCAACTGAGGGGACCCATAAAGCCTGTTACGATTTTGGGGAACCAGGTTTGTTTAGAACTCTAAACCTTCCCCTCAGGTACAAGATATTTTTAGGGTAGCAAGTGTAAAGGATTTGAGTTCACTGCTGTGAGGTAAGTATTGGTGAGCATAAAGAACACAGAGACCACAGAGACAGGAGTTGTATGTAAATAACAGAGAAGATTTATTTATTTACAAGTTATTTTTAAAGAACAGATCAGCAGCACGGGTCTTCAGATAGTCAAAGGAGAAACCTGGCTGAGGCACATAAGTTTAAGCTAGTTATGGCTTCAGAGTGCAGTTTGAATTCTCTTTACTGTTTGCAAGTACAAACAGGCTTTCACTAACTAGCCACTAGGTTGGATCCTTTCATGTACAGGATTCCATCCACACCAGCCTGCCCTTCCCAAGACTCTCATCACAAGGTCTGCTCATCACCAGAGACAGGCCTAACAACCGGGTACTCTATCCTCTCCAAGAGACAGAGCTAAACCACCCTGCCACAATTGCAGGCAGAGCTACCCTTCAAACAGTCTGCTTTTTTGTTGAGGCAGACCTGAAATTTCTCCTGCTGTGTTTCTCTCCCAACAACCCATCCTGCCCCCCGAAAGATGATTAGATGCTGGAGCAGCATTCCCATAAGCTCAGGGATGAAACAGCTGAGTGGCTGTTTTTCTTTTCCAGGACAGGACAGTCTCCTCTCCATCACACAACTGAACTACAAAGATCAGTTCCCCTGGAGAAAATGACTACTTTGAAGGGTGGACTCCATGGCATTATTCCTCACTAAGGTCCCTTACATCCGCATGCTCTACCCCAAAATATCCAGGAATTTCCCAACCCAGAGCGGGCAACCCTAGAGGTCCCCTGGGTTAGGTGGAGATATCCTAGGTTATTTATAATGTTGGTCTATTCATAGGCAGTGATTTAGATGCATGATGCCCACCAATCTAGTTGTGCAATTTTTATTTTGTGTTGACCCTTCTAAGATGGCCTAGTGAGATCTATAGTTGGGAAAAAAATGTCAGTATTACATTCTCTGCCGCTATTCTTATATATGGCCAAAATTTTGCCCCCTCATTTAACTGGAGATGTGATCTTGATTCATTATGAACTAATCTTGACCTGTTGTTGGAAACAGTAAATTGATCTGTTCCTATCACAGATCAATTAATATGAGAGACTGACACTTTTCTTTATCATTTCTCAGAGTTGCACCACTTTTTCTACAGTGCTGGGATTTACTTCTTAAATTCCATTTAAAAGGTACATCAGACAGTTCTGGCAAGCTTTGCTCTACTCTTTAGCCAAGGGTTACAATGAATGCTTGGTATCTTCCCACCAGTTGAACTCACTGGAAAGTTACAGTCTAGAATTGGAATAAATTCCAATAAATAAAGAAATCCACAGATGTTGGCAATGAAACATCATCCAAAACTATGTATACTTATTTTTAACTGTTTATTTACTTTATAGCTCTCTTTCTTGCTGGCTCTCAAGGTAGACAGTGCAAGACATCCGGTGAACAATGCAGTTGGCCTTTTTTTATTGTCAAGTCGCAGCCAGCTTATGGCAACTCCGTAGGGTTTTCAAGGCAAGAGGCATTCATGGGTAGTTTGCCATAGCAAACTACCCCTGCATAGCAACCCTGTACTTCCTTGGTGGGTTCCCATTCAAGTACTGATGCGGGCTGACCCTGCTTAGCTTCTGAACTCTGACAAGATTGGGCTAGCCTGAGTTATCCAGATCAGGGTGTGGCAGGACTAGGGTTGTAGAATTAGAAAACAATGCAAACAACAAACTGTCCAAGGTGAGATATACCAAAAACAAGAGTAGAAGACAATGCAGTAAAAGCAAGATGATACCGACAATAAATGTTGCAGTAAACTACAATCCTATTCCCTTATAAAATTATCCTCCCGAGCTGTTCCAAGACTGACCATGCCAAGTCACAGCAGCTTTTCAGGATCTCAGGGCTTCTTTGTTCTTTTATTTAGAACCAGGCAATTGAACCAGTTTGTAGCATGTGTTCTGTTCTCCCCTTAAGATAGGCCCCTTCTCTTAATCAGAAAAATGGTAATTTATTTCAGGATCACTGTTACAAACTTCAGTTACATTTTACTAAGTACAGCTATATAAACATTTGCCCCTAGATTTGGAACTTTGCAATCCTTCAATATAATATTGTGGAGACGTGCATTTTTGTTTGGAGGTTTCACCTGAACAAAACCTTCACCTTGAGTTTCAAAAAGTTTCTCTCTTCAGGAAAAGCTTCTTTGACCTGGCCTGTGGAAGGAGAAAAAGAGATAATTAAACTCCTGAGAGTGAGGAGGAGGTGACAGAATGATGTGGGGGAAATTTTTTTTTTAAACTGACACACATTGTTATTTTTTCCCCCTGTTCTCCCGAACATTTCCATCAGAATTTTTTTAAGTCCTCGGAAAAAAACAACAGACCCCCCCATCCCCCCTTTCCCCCAGGCCTTCACATCTCTAAGAGCTGTTGTGTGTGTGTTTGTGTGTTAAGTGCCATCAAGATAACATTTAAAATTCTCCCAAATATAAAAAGACAGTGCCCCCACAAACCTACTTTATCTGCCCCATGTCTTAGGTTTTCTGTCTCCCCAACCCCACAGCCTCTGCCTTGGAAAGTTATAGTCTTTCTCCACAGTGGGGACCAAAGCAGCTTACATTAGTCTCCTCTCCTCTTTTTTTATCCATACAGCAACCTTGAGAGATAGGTTAGGCTGAAAGAATGTGACTGGTCCAAAATCACCCAGTGAGCTTCCACAGCAAGATGGGGATTTGAACCTGGGTCTCGCAGACCCCATTCTGAAGCTCTAATTGGTACACTGCACTGGCTTTCGTGGGGTGGCTGCTGTTGAACAGCAGCAAGCAGCCAGGCCTAGTTGAGTCATGCAAGTCAGTTGGTAACAAGGCACCCAGAGGTTGCTGGAAGGCCTAGGCTTGCCAGCCTCCAGGTGGGACCCGGAGATCTGCTGGAGTTACAGCTGAACTCCAGACAACAGAGATCTGTGCCCCTGGATAAAATGGCTGCTTTGGAGGGTAAACTCTATGGCATTATACCCTGCTGAGGCCTCTTCCTTCCCCAAACCCTGCCCTCTTCAGACTTTACCACAAAATCTCCAGGAACTTTCTAACAGGGAGCCGGCAAGCCCAGGTCTGGCCCCAATGAGTCCTCCCTCAAATGCCAAAATAGGCCTAGAAAGGGCCCTGCCCCCTCCCCCTGCCTTTTACTCATAGAAACTGAAGCCCAGAATCTGTGGTTGCCTAGCAATGGCCACTGAGGGAAATTGGTTGCTTAAAGCAGTTCCTCATTGGGTTTCTACTGAGTTGGGCTATTTGGGGCATGATCCAATGGGATTCTTTATGCATGTACAAGAGAAAAAGGTGCATAGCCAGGATTCTTTCTGTAGTTTCCCCCTCTACACCTCCCACAGCAAGGCTTGCAGATTGATTCCAAAGTACCTCTTCTAGCCACCACCTCTGTGGGAGCTGAAAGGCCCCTGTTGCGTGGATTGATCACTTACACAGACTGCTCCTCTTGATGTGCACTTAGGCAGAAATTCTGAGTTCATCTTAAATGTTAATCTTAGAAACATTGCCCACAGCATATGAGCTGAAAAGAAGAAGAAGAGTTGGTTTTTATATGCTGACTTTCTCTATCACTTAAGGAAGAATCAAACTGGCTTGCAATCACCTTCCCTTCCCCTCCCCCTCCCCTGTAAGGTTGGTGGGGCTGAGAGAGTGTAACTAGCCCAAGATCACCCAGCTGGCTTCATGTGTATGTTTTCTGATATGAAAACATATCAGAAGGGAGAATTCAAGATGTTTCAATTATATACAACGTCCCAAATGTAAATGGTTGTATTCAGAGTTAGTGATTTTGAAATGTTTCTCACTTTAGGATCTAAAGACAACCATTTATTGTTCCATAGATATCAGCCTTCCAAAATCTGCAGCAATATGTTACACAGCAGCACTTCTAAAGGCCAGAGCAGTTTCAGATAGGTAAGTCAATTTTAGATGAGTACAATATCAAACCAAACTATTTACAGCATAAACACAAGACTGGGTCAACAGCCCATCCTAAGTGGGTTTTAATAACTCTAAAAGCAAGTTCTTCAGTATAAACCAATTCACATAATATCTTGTAACCTGGTAACCATGTGTCTATTCATGCAAACTGTTCCTCTGACTGATTTGCCCTATATCCATATGTCTGGTCAGCACACAGAGTTACGAGATGTTTGGTGCAGAGCTCATCCCATACTAGCAAGTGATCTCGGCGTGTTGTAAAACAAACAACCACAATGTTGGCGCTAAAAGCTTCTAGCAAGTTTATTGCCTGGCTATTCCGAAGTGACAAGGTTGAATTTTGATTTTGGTGGTTGTGTTTATTTTCTTGAACAGCCAGGCATGCTTCGCTCAAAATGATAACTGCACAAGGGCTATTTGCAAGTGTATCTGGGTAGTGGCTGTTGTATTAGGCAAACTGTTCCTCACATGCTGTTTTCCATGCCTCTTCAAACCGGCAGTAGAAGTATATTACAATGGTATATTGGCAGATCAGTAGTATGTGCACATAAACAGAGAGGGAACAAATCTATATGAGGAGCTGCTGTCTGTAGTTATCTTAACAGATGGAACAGCTGTCATGTGGGTACAATTGCAGACAATACCTATTTGGCTGCTGTCCTTTGTATGAATCAAGTCTAAGCTATGCCTGAAGCTAGATTAAGAGTGTTTGGTTCTCCTGTTTCTTTGAACTTGGTATGACACACTCTTCTGAGATAGCCACGTTCTGTGTTTTTTGAACATTCACCAATGGCTTATGGGATAGGTGAAAGTTTGGCTTGGTCAAAGTTTGGCTTGTATTTCTCACTTCAGACTTGGGAACAAAGGGCTCAGCGCATTGCTGCAAAGCACATAATTGTGCACCGGGCATCTTGGAGTAGCAGTGATTGCTTTGTAGGACTGAAGCCTTGCATCTCAGTCTGCCAGCCCAATTTACTTGCACATGTTTCCTTTTAGTTTATCTTGAAAAAGATAAGAGGCTACATTGTTCTTGGTTTTAGAAGTTTATCAAGCTTTTGGGTGTTGCTTCAGGTTCTCTCCAGAAACAGCCTCAAGAAGAGGACTTAGTACAGCAGAGATTAATGCAGTAGAAGCAATTCACAGAGCTGTTGAATTTAACCCTCATGTCCCAAAGGTAAGTGCATTTGCTCCTTTAACTGTAGCATTTCAGTTATTGCTTGAATATTCATAAGGAAAACCAAAAAGTGATTGCTTTGCTGATGGCACTTTCTTTTGGGCCAAGGACAATATGTACTCAGGGAGTCCCTTATGGTCCTTTTGTTATGAACTCCAGAAAATAATCTTTGAGAACATCAGAAGCTTGTTTGTTTGTCCTTAAATCCTCAGCTGTTCATATGGACAAGCCAGCGTGCAGCCCAAGGAAGAACCCTCCTTGCTTTGACTTCCAAGTGAAAATTGGGCAACTATGTGCAAAACTCAGGATAAAAAGAAATTGGGTAAAAAAATGAAAGGAGCACAGGACGATTGACTCTCCTAGGAATTGCTCACCTCTAGGGAGACCCACCTACCACTTTAACTATGAGAACAGAGCTACTAGCCAGGAAAATATGATCCTGTCAGCATTGTTTTGGACAGTTTGGGACAGTTTAATCTTCAGCTATAGCATATTGTGTGTAGAAATGACTCAAAATAACCTCTCTTGGGAAGAATTTGTTTTTTTGCATGCTCTTACTGGTTTTTTCGAAGAGTGAAATTCTTAATAGATCAGTTTTTGCTTAATAGGAAGTGAAAGCTTTTTCTAAATGGCTGAAATGTAGATTTTTTTCCAGCTAAAAGCTAGATAGATTGGATAACTCATACAATAAGAAACAGATGAGTTCTCAGAAGGATGTTGGACTTTTTACAGTTTAGTTATTTTCTTTCTAAGTATGGTTACTCCTAAGTAAACCTGTATATCATTCTTTCTACACTCGATTCATTCCTTCATGACAGGAACACGGTGCTTGCTTGTGGAGGAATCCCCATAGGGGATGAAAGAGTCTTGTTGTTTCTTCCAAGGTAGATACCCTTGGATGAGGGAACATGCACCCCTCATCCTGAAGCAGGTCTTTCAGTGGATTTAAATTGTTCATCTGAAAGAGTTTTTGTTGTTTGCATGCTGTTTATTGACCTTCAAAACTAGAAATTTTTAGAAACTTCCGGCAAGATGGCTGGTCTGATCGCAACTTCTCTCAAGAGCTCTTGAGAGAACCTAGAGGCGCTTTGGACATGAGTCACTTTCAGTGACTCGACCACGTTCCTAAAAGGTGGAACGTGGAGCAGGCAATTCCTGCTGCCAACCAGTGCGGTTTGACTCCCAAACTCTCCCCCGGGAACGAAAACCGGGGGGGGGAGGGTTGAGGCTGTCCCGCTCGGCTGAGGGAGGACCATCGCTGCGAGCGCCTCTAATGGAACCGGGATCAGATCTCCTCTACCTAATACCAGCTATTGAAAAATTTTAATCATCAGAAACCCCAACATCTGAGACTTGTAAGTGCCAAGAACTTCTTTTGTTTGCTTTTCTTAAAAAAAAAAGAGACGGAGGAGTTTTTTTAAACTAGCTGTACACCCGCACCCCCCCTTCCCAAGACCATGAGATAACTTGATAATAAATAAGACAAATCACTAACCGGACTGAGGATTATAAATCTTTCCTGCGGGTAGACATAACAACTGAGGATTTGAGTGACATTGCACGCAGCAACTGAAGACTCCGAGTTAGAAGGGGGAGGGAAGAAGTTTTATTTCCGATTTGAAATACTTTCGCTTTTGAGCCTTCCTGCCACGTCTCATTGTGAGAGCGAGGAGACTCAGTGAGAAGTACCGGATGTCTCTACAGATCTAACTAGAAGACTCTTGAAACTCGATGGTGGGTGTTACATCAATACTGCCCGCCTATGCAACTAATTCTACAGGGAACCATGGATTACAAAAGAATGGAGGAACTTTTGATGCAGCAAACTGAAACACTTAACAAGCACATTCAACATCTAACACAGCATATGACTCAACTACTCGACCAGAAACTTGACAATCTTATGAATGAGATTATGTCAATTAAAGAACAAGTGAAGGTATTAAAAATAGATATGAATAAGATGGAACTTACTATAATAAAAGTGGAGGAGGAACAAAAGGAAATTTACAAGGAAACCAAAGATAATGAGAAACAAATTGAAAACCTACAAGGAGAGATTCTGAAGGACCAGATTGCATTTTTGGAGATGAAATCGAGATAATCAAATCTACGAATACGCAATCTCGTGGAAAAATATGGGGACACCAGAGAGACTATGATAAAGTCACTTGCTGATATTTTCCATTTAAGTGATCAAAAATTAAACTACACAATAGATAAAATATACAGAGCTCCCCTGTCACCAAAAATACAGAAATCAACACCCAGGGAGATTGTGATTGTCTTTTTTGATCTCAAAATGAGGAATACAATCATGCAAATCCAATATGATAGTCCTCTTTCGGTAGATGGATTACCTTTAATAATGCTAAAAGATATACCTCGCCACTTGGTTGCAAAGAGAAATGCTTACAAAGACTTCACAATGATGCTGAGGAAAAATGGAATAAAGTATACCTGGTTAATACCACAAGGACTTACGTTCATCTATAAACAGAGCAGATGTGCCGTCAACTCACCAGTTGAAGCTGAAAGATTTGTATTAAGCCACAAAGAACTGACAGATCCAATTCAAGACAGAGACCAAGAAGAAATGCGACAGGATGAAGACTCAACTGGGCAAGATGTAGCAACTGGACACCATCGACTTCAAGAGACTATACCGAGAAAGCAAGAAAAGCACAGTAGAAACCCCCGACAGAAGAAGTCTGGTTGGAGGGTATTAAAATAAAGGGAATAAGGGGAGGTGTAGGGAAATATAATCTTTTTTTTAATTTACATGATAATGTTAAGTATGTGTAGTTCTATCCTTGTTTTTGGAATAATTTATACTCTATTAGCATTTTTAATTAATTATAATTTAATTAGCATTTTTAATGTTAATTAATTATATCAGATAGGGTTACAAAGTTATGGCATATGCATGGATATAAGAAAGAAATAGATAAATAAAAATAAATATATACTGTTTTAGAAGGATAGGCAATGATTAATACAAAGAAGTGACCGGATTAAGAATGGGTTAGAGGAAGTTGGGGGGGGGGGAGTTCAAATTGATATATGTATTTTACTATGAGGATATCCATTTAGCATTGTACTATTATTGTTTATATATGGAAAAATAAGCTAGATGGTATATCGAATGGGATTATTGTATCAACTTTATGAAAAAAGCAATATTTTTTTTTATTAAAAATAAAAACTAGAAATTTTTAGAGGCCTAAGGCAGAATTCATTTTTTCCTCCCTTCTTGAGTGACTTAGAGGTGGGCCAAGTGGACCAATACAGCAAACTGCCAAGAGACCCCTGAGTGCATGTAGCCACCTAGGTTAGATGGAAATCTTGAGAGTACAGACCCCGCAGCCTATTCAGGTTCTTGACTTTTCCTCTGGAGAAAGATAAGACTGAGCCAAATGAGACCGAGGAGAAAGCAGCAGACATGTCAGGGCCCACAAGCAGGAAGGCTGTCCGGGCTTCTGCACTGTGCTTTGAACCTCCTACTTCTGGAAGACTTCAAGGCTTTCACCAGCTGGTGTCTCGGCGCCTTCTGCCATAGAATGGCACTCATTGTGTTTCCACCCAACAAGGACACTGAGCTTCAACCCTTCTTCTATGCCCAGGTTATTCAGAACATACAAAGAGATGCCTTTTTTGACCGTTGGCCTCATGTTATTGATGGAGGATTAGATTCCCAGGGCAGATGTTTCAAACACGAGTCCTCATAGAATCATAGAGCTGGGCCATACAGGCCATCTAGTCCAACCGCTTGATCCATGCAGGATCAACCTCAGGCATCCCTGACAAGTGTTCGTCCAACTGCTGCTTGAAGACTGCCAGTGAGGGGAAATCACCACCTCCCTGGGTAGCTGATTCCACTGTTTAACAATACTCACAGTAAAAAAATTTTTTCCTAATATCCATCCACTACCTTTCTGACCATAATTTAAAGCCATTATTGTGAGTCCTACTCTCTGCTGCCAACAAGAACAGCTCCTTGCCCTCCTCTAAGTGACAGCCTTCAAATACTTAAAGAGCAATAATTTCCTTTTACTCATAGGGCTTGGTCTCCAGGCCCCTGATCATCTTCATCACTCTCCTCTGCACTCGTTTCATTTTGTCCACATCCTTTTTGAAGTAAGGCCCCCAGAACTGCACACCGTACTCCAGGTGCGGCCTGACCAATGTAGTATACAGCAGGGCTATGACATCTTGCGATGTGGATGTTATGCTTCTGTTGATACATCCCAAGCCTGCATTAGCCTTTTTTGCCGCTGCATCACACTGGCTGCTTGTATTGAGCTTACAGTCCACCCGTATCTCAAGATCTTATTCACATACACTACTACCCAGAAGTGTATCCTCCATCCAGTATGCATATTTCTCATTTATGTTGCACAGATGTAGAACTCTGCATTTATCGTTGAATTGCATCTTGTTCACATCCACCCACTTTTCCAGTGTGTTCAGATCGCACTGAATTCTGCCTCTGACTTATGGTGTGTTCACTGTTCCTAGTTTACGTAAAGCAGTTGGAGTCCCAGAACGACAGCCATAACAAACAGCGGAGCACAAGCTGTCAGAGCAAAGGAAGTATTCTCAAGGCCTCCATGTTTCATTCACTGAGTATTGTGAGCGAATACTTGACATCTGGCAAGAACATTACAAATACTACCCCCAAAATATGCCTTCTTCAAGAGCTGTTGCTGCTTTTCAGATGCCTCTTTTGGATTGCTCTGTCATGCCTCTTGTCTAAGAGCTGCACTCCCCAAAAGTGGGAATAAGCTCCTTACAGATGCACAGTAAAGAAAAAAGAGGGATGTTGACATTCATTCTTTTTCTATGTCCATCCCCAGGATGTTCTCCAAGAGGGTAATGTCCTGGTTGTGCCAAGTGTGGTCTGTCATGATTATAGTGGGAAATGGGTTGGGGGGGGGGGCAGTAGTCTTCTTGGTTAGAATAGTTAGATTCTAGGGCTTGTCTTCTGTTTTGCTTGTCTCCTCACTTCTAATTTCAACCAGTAGGGCTAGATTGTTTTGTACAGCTCCGAAATTTCCTGAGTTCTTACAGTATCACAAGAACCACTTTCAGCATATTTTAAGAATGGGATCACTCCGCTCAAAGGAGCAGCTTAGTACCTCTGGAGGAAGATGGAAGGACCTGTCCATCCCATAATGTGGCCTGCCTCCATGGATAAAGAGTCCTCAGTGTCTTTCTCTCCCTTGCCCCCTGAATTGTACACACATGTAGGCACTGCAGCTGCCTTCTAGGAGAATGCAAGGTCTGTGAATGCCTTCCATACCCTTTTCCAGAGTTTGTTTTCCCTGACTCAATGGAAGGGAGAGGGCTGGCAGGGTTGCAGATGGTGTGAACACACTCCCTGTGATGTTCTGGTGCAGTGGTCTCGTGCATGTATTGAGAGAGAAACTATTGCTCATGTGAGGGTTCCATTGTGGGCATTGTACCTGCCTTGTACCTGCCTGAGGAAGGGTCAGGTCCATCGTGACTTGGGAAACAAGCAACCTTTCTGTGTTACTCAAGGGAAAGGATGTTTCATGCCTTGCAATAATATATTTTCATGTGCTACCGAACAACAACTAAGACCAGTTCTGAAGAATTCAGAAGATTGCCAAAATTTGCAGTTCCAGGAAAGATGGAATTCTTTGAAAGTTTTCTTGCAGAGCTGTGTCAATAGGGTAGTGCTGTTGAATTTTCCCATTAGCCTAATTGTGAGTGGTATTATGTGTTATTAAATACTGTTGAAATGAAAGCTAAACTTTATTTAAAAATACTTCTAAAGATTGTTTTTTGGGAAAGCATAGATAAGATGAAAATCTTTTCCAGAAAGGTTTTTCTGGGGGTTTTTTGGTCTTGTTTTTTTAGAAATTTCTGGGAGCCATTAGTATATCCTTGTGAAATTACTTTGTTCTGGAAACTAATCTGGTGCAAAAGTGTTTGAAATTCCCTTACAAAACAAAAACACGTCATCTGCATGTTGGGTAGGAAGTGGAGTTTCAGAGAAGAAGGCTTGGCAAAGGACATCTAGTGATTCTTGTAGGTTATCCGGGCTGTGTAACCGTGGTCTTGGAATTTTCTTTCCTGACGTTTCGCCAGCAACTGTGGCAGGCATCTTCAGAGTAGTAACACTGAAGGACAGTGTCTCTCAGTGTCAAGGGTGTAGGAAGAGTAATATATAGTCAGAAAGGGGTTGGGTTTGAGCTGAGTATTGTCCTGCAAAAGTATTGTCCTGTAAGTATCAAGATAATGTGCTAATGAGGGTATGGTATGTTGATATGGAACCATTGTATCCTGAAGTGATCTGTTAATGTGTGTAATCCAAAACTAATCTGTATGGCTATTGTTGAATGTTGTCTTTGTCTGGAGGTTTTTCAGGGCAGGAAGCCAAGCCTTATTCATTCTTAAACTCTCCTCTTTTCTGTTAAAGTTGTGCTGATGTTTATGAATTTCAATGGCTTCTCTGTGCAATCTGACAAAATAGTTGGTAGAATTGTCCAGTCTTTCAGTGTCTTGGAATAAGACCCTGTGTCCTGTTTGTGTCAGTCCATGTTCAGCCACTGCTGATTTCTCAGGTTGGCCAAGTCTGCAGTATCTTTCATGTTCTTTTATCCTTGTTTGTATGCTGCGTTTTGTGGTCCCGATGTAAACTTCTCCACAGCTGCAAGGTATATGATATACTCCTGCAGAGGTGAGGGGGTCTGTGGAGAAGTTTACATCGGGACCACAAAACGCAGCATACAAACAAGGATAAAAGAACATGAAAGATACTGCAGACTTGGCCAACCTGAGAAATCAGCAGTGGCTGAACATGGACTGACACAAACAGGACACAGGGTCTTATTCCAAGACACTGAAAGACTGGACAATTCTACCAACTATTTTGTCAGATTGCACAGAGAAGCCATTGAAATTCATAAACATCAGCACAACTTTAACAGAAAAGAGGAGAGTTTAAGAATGAATAAGGCTTGGCTTCCTGCCCTGAAAAACCTCCAGACAAAGACAACATTCAACAATAGCCATACAGATTAGTTTTGGATTACACACATTAACAGATCACTTCAGGATACAATGGTTCCATATCAACATACCATACCCTCATTAGCACATTATCTTGATACTTACAGGACAATACTTTTGCAGGACAATACTCAGCTCAAACCCAACCCCTTTCTGACTATATATTACTCTTCCTACACCCTTGACACTGAGAGACACTGTCCTTCAGTGTTACTACTCTGAAGATGCCTGCCACAGTTGCTGGCGAAACGTCAGGAAAGAAAATTCCAAGACCACGGTTACACAGCCCGGATAACCTACAAGAACCAATGAACTCTGACCGTGAAAGCCTTCGACAATATTGTGAAAGCCTTCGACGACATCTAGTGACTTCGTGGCAAGGCAAAATTTGAACTAGGGACCTCCCTGATCACAGCTCATTCTGTTAGCAATTATGTTACAATAGCTCCTACTGAAAGTAGTTTAAAATCTCTGCCCCTGTTGGATGCGAATCTTGCAACCACAAATGGGGGAGGGGTCCTTCCTGCAGGGCTGAATGAACAAAGGGCATCATGCAGTACATTGCTAAGCAATTTATTCTGGATTTCAGATATTATGGCAGCTATGTGGTTGCTACCATGAAATGCTCTTGCATAGTTGGCTCCCCACAAGGCACTAGGGTGGTGCTGGTATTAGGACTTGCCCATTCAAATTGAACAATTGATTTGGGGTGCTTGTGTGAAGCCCTAGCCTTGTGGAAGCAGTTCTTCAGCTGTGTCTTTCCTATTTACTTGAGGTTGACCCTGAATGTAAGGCAGCACCCTTCAAAAAAGTTACATACAAAAGAAATTATTATTGGACATAATGAACTTGCATGCAAATATAGGATGACCCCCTTTTTTGATGGCATACCCATGAAAAAAAACTACTCTTGCATTTGAGTAAATACTTTATCGCTGTCCTGAAGATTGAATCAGGTCTGAGAAGAGCAGAATGCCATGAATATGTGGGCACACTGCAGATGGATTGGCACAACAGTTTTATTGCAGTTTTGGAAGGATAAATTTGGGCTGGACCCTGCAGATCTGTTCCACTAGCAATGGTGCTTTCCTCTGCTGAATGGAGCCTTCACTCTTGTAAGAGTCTCTTCCAGTCCTGCATTTATATTGATGGTGAAATTGTACTCCTCAGCCATGAAAAGCTGCTGAGATCATGCTAGCCTATCCAGGCTTCCATAATTTGTGCTTCTTGCAAAGCAGAGGATTAATTTTAGTCACTTCTTTTTTATCCTCCTCCCCCGCTCCCCCCCCCCCCCAGCCCCAGAGCTCAGGGCAGAGCAATCGTATTCTAAACATCTAAAGGATGGGGCCCTAAATATTTGTTCGCACATTTAAGACTGCTTTTGTGTGTGTGTTTGCATTCATGCACATGTGCACACATCCATGTCCCTTTTCTAGGTAAAGTTAAGGGCCAGTTTAGTAGACTGTCCCGAGGCATAAATTTTTGTTAGCTGTTGTCATTATACAACTCGCTCACCCTCCCAAATTTTCCAATGTGTTTGCAACATGCCTTTTAGAAGCATGGAACAATTAATACCTTCCCTTTTTTAAAGTCAAAGCCATATCGCCCTATGGCACTAGCCAGTATGATACACTTCCTCCCCCGTTCATTTTCTCGTTATATGAGTGTGTATAACTGGAACCTCCACACAGCTCCACGCATTCCTGGCATTGATGATATATGGTCATTGCAGACTTGATAGGGAAAGGATGGCTTATCCCTGGGCCTAATCCTCCTCTGATAATCAGGGTGTCCAAATGGTTCTTGCCTTGAAGGTCTGAATTTATCCATCTAGTCTTCTGTCTGCCTGTCCAGTCTGATAGAATGTGCACTGAGCAAGCTAATTGCTGAGAGAATTTGTTGTTTGCCTGCATGACTGATCAAGAGCACAGCAAGTTCATTTCAGGCAGTCTCAGACAGATTTTCCTTCAGCTTCTCTGCCTTTAGGGGAAGAAGATTATGTATTATTATCTATATGTTTGGTGTTCTGTCAGTTGTTTCAGAACGCCTGTGTCTTTGTGGCGTTTAAGATGCTTATAGTGTCAATGTGTAGCGCTGGCTAGTACCACAAGATGACAAGAACATTAGTGCCTTACATTATCAATAATTCTACCATCCTATTCTTCTTGTGTTTTCTTTTTATTTCATTATTTGTATTTAAATTCCCACTTCCAGCCAAGATGGGGCACTATGTTAGACAGAGATGTGAACAGTTTATTTAGATTAACAACAAATCTGCATTTAAAATAATCCAGTTCTAGCATATGTTAGGTGTTTGGCCTTAAGTTTAAGATAATAGTTATCTGGTCTTACTGGTATGGGTTTTTGTTGTTTTGATACATTGATAGTTTGTTTAATCTGTGATACCCAAGAAGAGTGTTCATGAAAAGCATTTGATCAATCTAACAACAAAACCCCTTAATTTAAAGCAACGTAAGTTTTATTTTAGGCATGACTCGTTTTTTCCTGTAATACAAATCCTTAAAATAATCTTCGTGCTCTAAAGATTTAAAGGTGGGACAGAGTAAAAACAGTGACACAGACAGGATAACTCCCTGTTCATACCTTAATAGCAGATCACTGGCAAAATGGAGGTAGAGGGAACCAGGTTGTCAAACTCCATCACCACCATTTAATGTGCGAAGATGGAGGTGAAATTCACGTAATTATTTTTTTAATTAATTTGAAACTATTCAGAAAGGAATTACAATATAATTTTCCTGTTTTCCTTCATTGCAGTCTTGCTTTGCTTAAGTTGGCCTTAGTTTATCAGTGAGAATGGCAAAAGCTAGTGCTTCAGTATATCTCAAGTCTCCCACATTTAGTATATGGACTGAAAATCAGAGCAACTATTAATGTAGATACTGAAAGATCTACATGATTATTATATCTATGAGAAAAAGTTAAGCATTGGTTTTGCATCCTGAGCCATAACTAAAATAACATCAACAATAATATTTGCTCCTTTATTTATTCTCAGAGTAAATAGTTTACCAAAATGCTTCAGGAAACAAACAAACAAAATCTGTTTTCTTGCAACTTTCACTTATTTATACTTTTCTGAATGGCATAAGAGGAACAAGCAGACTTTAGCCCTATCTGGAGAGTTCACAATCACACAAGACATTAATTTAGTCTAGGCTTCACCGTTGATGCTACATTCTCCTTCTTTTATTTATGAAATCCAGCTCAGTACCAAGCTAGTCATTGCAGAGACCATGAGGAGTCATGTCAGAGGTCAGATATTTGAGACAATTTTCCCACAGTGACCCTATGTGAGTGATCCTTTACTGTGTCAAAAAAATAGTCAAAGAGGATTAAATGGGATTAGTAAGAATATTACCCTCCCAGAAGTAGCCCCAAGACATTAAGAGAAGAACCTAGCCAGGCAGTAAATGTGCTTTATTTGACCAGGGCAGAGCCCTGGCTACATTCCTTCAAGAATCTGAATGGAAGAAGTTAAGTCCCTTGAACTGGATTAGTAAATAATCTCATGGTTTGTGGCATCTGCTGAAATAATTTGGTCAGTTGGCCGCATTTATACAGTTTTGGGGAGAGCTGATGGAATCGTTGGTTCTCATAATCAAAGATGGTACTATATTTGGCCATTACTGAGTGGGCCAGGCTAATCCATCAATCAGCATATTTTAAAAAGCCATTCATTTGGGTTTTTTTTATTTCTTTGTTAAAAAGAAATCAAATTCTTTGCATTTGTGGGAAGGGCTTAGATTATGTTGTGTGAATAACAGTAGTCATTAAATATGTTGAGGTTAGGAGAAAAAATGTGACATTTATCTTATTTTTGCTCATGGTGTAGAGCCTTCCTTCCATCTGTGGAGCGAGTGGTTCATACAGATACTAATCATTGGAGACAAAGTCAGATTAGTGGTTCTAACTGTAACAATTCCAAGACTTTCTTACTAAAGAACCGAATGAGAACCTTCTTACCAGTGTGATACCCCAACTAAGAAGGAAATACCATCATCTCCTCCTGAAATATTGACCTCAATAGCTACTTCTAACAGTTGCCCATTACTTTTAATGTTCGTGTGACCCAGTGTTATGTCCAGTTCCATTGGTCTTCAACCCATTTGTTGGGATACACAATTGCGATGTACTCTGATTTACCAAGGGTGACTCAGCAGTTGTGCCACCACATTTTTCATGCTGGGGTTGAGGGAGGAAGAAAGCCAGTCATATATGATCAACAATTAAAAACAGTTCTCAGGTTGAAGTGGTGAGTCCTACCCTTAAAAAAAAATCAAAAGACTTCTACTTCTTTATGCATATTTGGGGTTTAAAAACACATCAGTAGCATGTTGTGTGTTCAAATATGCTGAATGCAACAACAACAAAAAAGGGATGGGCCAGGGTTAGGTATGCCTATAGTGCTTCTGATTAAGTTTTGCTGGATGAAAGGCTACTTGACCCTGTCTACCACTGTAGTTTTTCTTATGACTTGTGTCAGCTGGCTGTCTTTGCTGAGTAGTTTGGGGGTTAAAAGATTCTCCCAAGAACTGGGGTTCAGCTTTAGCTCATAATGTAGTGCTAAAACTGGGAGGTTAAATGCATGTCCCACCATGTGAACCAAAAGGTTTCTCTCATTCCCCCCCCCCCTTAAAATACCTAGCTTCCACTTTGCCTACATCAGCAGTTATTCTTTAGGACCACTTTGTGTATTACAATCTGAAATATTAATGTGGTAATCTTTTACAACACAAATCCTACAAATCTTATGTCCTTTCCCTTTTCTTTGGGAGTTAGAACGATGCATGCATGTCTGTGAGGATTTTGTCAGACTATTAATTTGTATTTGAATAATAGTTAAACATTGTGTTCCAGTCACAGGCGGGATCTCCTTGCTGCAGTGGTATAGAGAGCTGAGCCAAACATAATGTTTGAAAAAACTGGGGGATTGTGCACCTAAGAACTAGCTGTATCACTTCATGCTTTTTCTTTTAGTACTTATTAGAAATGAAAAGCTTAATTTTACCTCCGGAACACATCCTGAAACGTGGTGATAGCGAAGCAGTGGCATATGCTTTCTTCCATCTCCAGCACTGGAAAAGAATAGAAGGGGCCCTTAATCTCTTGCACTGTACATGGGAAGGCAGTAAGTATCCTTTTGTCAGTGATGTGAGCAAATTTCTCTTTCATTTGAAGTTGATATTTTAAAGGGCCATTTCTTCTTGCTGTTCAGATAGGTACTGTGTGAAGCTTGATTGACTTTATATTATCATCATAACTGTCTTAGACCTGTTGCTTACCTCCAAACCAAAATAGCTAGTTTCGGAGACTGAAGTTTATCTGTTTTGTATTTGTTCATTAAAATATTTATATCTCACCTTTCCTCATGGTTCAAGGCGAAGATAAGTCCCTCGCACATAGCCGTGTCTGAACTTTTGCCACATGAACTCTTAAGTTGGTCTACCCGCAAGCCCAGGAAAGACTCCCCATAGGCTATAATGGAATATAGGTCTGCTTGCATTATTTATAACCTGCCTTTCTTGGTGAAACTGAAGGCAGATTACAAAACATAGGAGACAATTAAGCCAGACGACACAATCCCATAAACTATGTAATAGGACAAGGATTACTGAGTTAGAAAATGATGCAAACAATAACAACAAAAAAGTCTAAGGTGTGACATACCATAATGCAGAAAGTAGATCACAAAAGCAGAAGACAATGCAATAAAAGCAAAGTGGTACATATAATAAACATTTCAATAGACTACAATAATTCTCATCCCGTTTTAGCTGGATGCGAACAATATTAGAGACATCCTCTCTTTTTATTAGATCATTTTTAGCTTGTTTTGTGTTTGGATGCCAAGAGGGAGTTCAGGAAATGTGGGCAGCCACTGTACATTGGACCCTTGTCTACCGTTGTATGTGAAAGTTTGTAAGAGTATAAATTGGTTGGGAGATTCAGTGTCAGTGAGAGGGAAAGATGATGCCACTTTTAAAGGAAGCTGTGTTCAGGCCCCTCTGTAAAGAAGCCAGATGTATTAGCAGATGATCTTTCCACCTATTATCTGGTATCTAATTTGTGGTTAGGTGGATGGTTTACAACTGACATCCATCCTGGATTTGCAACTGAAACTGCCTTGGTAGCCATGCTGACCATTTGTTATCTGGAGAGGAACATAGGTAATTCCACACTCCTTCTCCTCTGAGATTTCTCAACAAACTACTGCATTTAGTAATAACACGTTCTAGGTGCTATATAGAATGCAGAAATGACTTCAACCCTAGTAGATGCTAGAAATGTGAATTTTGCATAGGTCAAGAGTCATTGGGGTTTTTTTTGTCTTTTTTCTCTCAGCATTTAGAATGATCCCATATCCATTAGAGAAGGGACATTTATTCCATCCCTATCCCAGCTGTACAGAGACAGCAGACAGAGAGTTATTACCAAGTAAGTAACTGTTCTGTTTCTCATAATTCAGCTATAGTCTGCTGTCTACCGTATATACCCATGTATAAGGCGACCCGCGTATAAGCCGAGGTGCCTAATTTCTCCCCAAAAATGGGGAAAAATTAGTCACCCGCGTATAAGCCGAGGGTCGGCTTATAACCCCTTCCCCCCCCCCCCCGCAGGCTTGCCTTACAGGGCTCTCCAGCGGCGAGGGTCCGGCGGGGGTGGCGGCGCGGCCCGGGGGGGCGGGGCAGCCTTCAGCTGCAGGAGGCTGCCCTAGGCCGCTCCCGGCAGTAGGAAGCGGCGGCGCGGCCCGGGGGGGCGGGGCAGCCTTCCTGCAGTTGCAGGAGGCTGCCCCAGGCCGCTCCCGGCGGGGAGAAGCGGCGCCGCCGCCCGCGGGGGCCAGGGCAGCCTCTCTGCAGTTGCAGGAGGCTGCCCCAGGCCGCTCCCGGCGGGGAGAAGCAGCGGCGCTGCCCCGGGGGGGCCGGGGCAGCCTTCCTGCAGTTGCAGGAGGCTGCTCCAGGACGCCCCCGGCGGGGAGAAGCGGTGGCGCAGCCTGGGGGGGCCCGGGGCAGCCTCTCTGCAGTTGCAGGAGGCTGCCCCAGGCCGCTCCCGGCGGGGAGAAGCGCCGCCGCCGCCTGGTGGGGGGCGGGGCAGCCTTTCTGCAGCAGCAGGAGGCTGCCCCAGGCCGCTCCCGGCGGCAGGAAGCGGCACGGCGGCGGCGGTAAGTTTCCCCCCTTCCTCCCTCCTCTTTCCTCCCTCCCCCCGTATTGACCCGCGTATAAGCCGAGGCCGGCTTTTTCAGCCCATTTTTTGGGCTGAAAAACTCGGCTTATACGCGAGTATATACGGTAAGTATATTTAGTAATGTTCTCATTGGTTCTCCTACATACAAGTGCATTGTGGATAGTATGGATACCTGAACATTGATGTGCAGTTATGTAAAAGAGGTATAGAAAACAGTTAAGAACAGCGTCCCCTTCCCCCTTATTGTTGTGCAGTGAGAACCACTGTGGTATGTTGTCTTTTCACACAGTGCATGTTGTCACAAACTGTAGGCAGTATGGGAGAGGCTAGTTTTACTTCTCCCCATTGCCTGTACTGCTCCTGTTTCATGGAGGGGTGCACTGGTCTAAGGAAGAGCTCTTCCTGCATGGCCTGTTGGATTCCAGAACTCTCTTTGCGGTGGTACAGGAGAGAGTTGTGCTGAAGTGACTTCTGCAATGAGAAGATGACTGAGAGGGGGAATTTCTCTTTCTAGCGCTTCCAAGAGGAAATCAAGTTATAATTGCCACCTCTTGTGTTTTTACTTAACTTCAGGATTGGCTCAATGCTGCCACTTGGTTTTATAGAACCAAGGTTGCACTTCACCACCCCTACTAACCTTTTAGATGGCATCTGGGTCCTTGTCTTCTCTCCTGGCCCTCTCCAGTGCAGCCTGGGGAAAGAAACCATGTATGTCCTCATCAGCCCTGTTCAATGCCCCTTTTGAAGGCAGCCTCACACGCTGTGCCTGCTTCTTGTTTGCCTCCCACTTCCTGTGGGTGGGGTCCCATCCTCAAGGAGGTGGGGGCTGCTTCCCAACATGCCTTTTTCCAGGCTCCTCCCCCTTACCTGCTTCTGTTCACCAGTTAGAGTAGAACTCCCCGGGCAGGGGCTTGTTGTTGCCCTATGGTTCCCTTTCCTCATACTGGCAATCAGCTGGGTGTCAGGAGAGCCCTTAAAGGGCCATCCATGTAGATTGAACCTAGCCTCTCCCAGCTGGTTGAACCTAGCCTCTCTCAGCTGCTGCCCAGCCAATCACTGACCAAGATCTTAGGATGACTGGCCTCCCTACCAGCCACCCAGAGCTGGCCAATGGCCTCCTCTCTCTTTGGCAGCTGCTAGTTGGGAGCGTGACGGTGATAAAAACTGTGTTTCTCTCAACAATCTATCCCCAAGTCTCAATGAGCATTTCTCTCTGGTTGGAAGAGACTCTGAATTTACCAAATTCATTTAGTCCTTTTTAAAGAAGATTCTCAGAACATAGGTATTTGAAAGTGTGATGGTGTCTGTACTTACCCGTGATACTGCTTCATCCTTGCAGAGACCAACCTTTACAGCTTGATTGAAGACTTGCATTCCTGACTGGCGTAGGTTTCCATACATTGGATTGTCTCCAAACATCAGTTTTTGCTTATTCCCTGCCACCCTGCTGCAGACCCCATTACTTACCTCTCATGCTGTTCCTGGGGGTCCTCTGTCCTTCAGGAGCAGCATTTTGGGAAGATTGGTGGGTTGCAGCAGGATGGGGAGGCGGGAAAGTGCCTTCCTTGGCATAAATTTTAGTGGGGATCTGACCTATTTGATTGATTTGTCATGTGTCCGGAGCTTCATATCTTGTTAAAAAAACTCTATTACTTTTCTGGCTTTTAAATGACAATAACAAATGATAAAAAAGGTTAGCCAGGATAATTTTGATGAGCACAGAATCACACTGGTGTTCCGTGCTGGAGACCTACAGAATTCTGTGTGTGCTAGACATATTTGGCACTGGACTTTTATACTTCTCTGATTGGGATTGGGATTTGTCACTTTAAAAATGTGTGTAAATTGAAACTTCAATTAATTGATAGTTAAAGTTCCACAGTCAAAAAGAGTACTCTCAAATGAATCTGGTTGGGAACAGAAGAGGGAATGGTGCTCACAGGCAATTTCTGATGTCCTGGGAAGAATAGTGTGCCCTTCACACCAACTAAATCTCCTAATCGTTTTAGTAAGGCTTCAGATGTTACATGGTTTCTAGCTGTGTGCACATTAGCATTGTATAGATTGCCATGAAAGATGGTTGCACGTGCCTCTGTTCTTCTTTGTGTATGTGCAGTTGTCATATAGGAGCATCTCGCTATAGTTCTTATGTTTCATTCTGTCTGGAATAGTGGTTCTCAACCTTTTTTGCTCCATTCCTCCCTTTCACTATTGTTCAGAATATAATTCCCCCCTTCCCAAGATAGTCTAACTCAAAAACAACCCCTACAATTTTACAGATTGTACATAATCAACAGGACATCACACTTTGCTGAATAGTGGTCCCAATTCCCCCCCCCCGAACCCTAAAATTCCCCCCGAGGGGCAATTCCCCCCTTGTTGAGAACCACTGGTCTAGACAGTTCTTCCATATAGGAAGTAAGTAACATTTAGTAGCACAAAAATGTTTAATTATACCAGGATTCAAGATGCTCCATGTTGAGGAGAATCATTGTTTTTTGTGGAAGCTATAGGGGCTAGTGGCTGACTGTTAATGAGTCTGATAATTCATCTTATGAGACCCTACAGGTTCCACTCAAGGCTTTTGTGTCTGTGCGCTACCCTGTAATGCTGTTTTAGCATTCCTATGGGTTGTAGATTTTCTTATTGAGAACGCTGAGATTTTTCAAGTAGCTGCCGTGCCAATTTTTTTTTGCCATTCAAGCATGTAGCCTAAAAACACATTTGCTTAATTTGAAGAAGAAGGGAGGTCAGAAATGTCTTGCCAAAAATTATCAATTAAATGCTACATACAGGCTGCCACCTATATCGAACCTCCTAATAGAAGGTCTCCAGCTTTGTCATTCTGCTTCAGGGTTCTTCATTGGTGTCTCTGATTAGATCAGAAAAGAGGTTCTCCTCTAGTAAATCAATATCTTGATATTAGTCCATGAGTGATCCTTTGTAAAGCAACCTGAAAATATACTTCTCACTGGCTGAATGTGTGAGCTGTGTTGCCCTGTTACATTATAATGAGGGTTTTGTTTCATGCTAGGCGCTGGTGAGATTCTGTTAAGTGTTAATTCCTGCATCATGTGGAGCCCTTCATTTGCAAAGTGCGGCGCACATATTACCAAAGCATATCTGCCACAAGGGCACTTGCATATATGTGGTTCAATAAAAAGTGTTTAAAAAAAAAAAAAAACCTTGAAAAGCTCTGTTTAAAAACTAATTAAAATCTGCCCCCAGACTGCTCTAAATTACTCATTTCTCACTCATGCAGGATATTGCTCAAGGAATGCCTTGGCTAGTGACTAACCCTAAGCCGTGGGTTTCCCGGTAAAATTAAACTGCAATGTATGCAGACATTTCAGCACAATCACTCACGCATTCCTGTTAAATTTTAAATACAAAACTATCCATAAATAAAATCATCTTAACGCTTTTACACTACAACTCTCCAGCAGTTCTAAAATTTAAAAAATGCAGCTAGTTGGATTTTTTTTTTTAATGAAAGAACTTTTTTGTTTTTTACTCCATTCGGGCTTGCTTGCACTGGTGTACACATAACTGCAAATAATGTATTCAGTATTCTTATAGATTTTTTCCCCATATCAAAAGATAGATCCGAGTTTGTAGGTTTGTGGGAAATTTTCTGTTCATGCTGCTTCCAGCTTAAATTTTTATCGTTTTTCAAGGAGCCTTGGATTTATAAAAGATGATGGGCGTAATTAGAAGTCCCTGTATGGATTAGCTAGAGCTAATTGTGCCAAGGAGATAAGGGTATAGTCACTCTCTGTAGTTTCTGGCTATGTGGGAAAGGGAGATGAGGCAACTCATTCAGCCTGCTGTTATTACTGTTGGCCCAGCTGAGAAAAATTAAGTGATACACCTTATCTTTTTAAAGATACAAGTGTAAAGTATAAAATTAATGGAATTTGGGCCCTCAAGTAGCTTTAAGTGTTTTTTCAGTGCTATCAAGGTGTGGAATACATTTTGGACACACTTTTCTTATAGAAAATTTCATTTAATTTTGACTCAGTTTAATTCAAACTAGTTCAGGAAGAATGACTTACAAACATCTGAACTGGCCCTTATATTTATATAAGTTCTGTGGCGTTTTACAAGGAAACACTGAAAATCGAGAGGCACATTCTTTACTTAGTGTTTCTGTCGTTGTCCCGTCCCCCCCCCCCCACACACAAGAGGTCACATCATACTGCTGGAATGATAAACACCTTCCCAACCCCAGACCACTCTGACAGACCCTACATTTCAATAAAACTGATCATATTTTAGTGGTTTTTGGAAACTGTAATTAGCATTGTGCTATATTTCAGCATTTGTCAACCATGTGTTTTGTTCTAAATGTATTAAAAAATCTGAATGTATCCGTAAAAGTCTGACAGTTTATAACATTAGATTAATCTTCAATATATTTTCCTCTGTTAAATCATGACATTTATAAAGTTATCCCTGAATACCTGAACCATTAAGTAATCGTCACCTTTTTTTTTGTTTTTTGTTCCAGCATTTCACGATGTGTCCGTCTATCCCCAGAAGGAGCTTCCTTTTTTCATCCATTTTACAGCCGGGCTGTGCTCTTTCACAGCAATGTTAGCCCTCCTCACTCACCAGTTCCCTGAACTCATGGTCATTTTTGCAAAAGCTGTAAGTATTATCTCTACTTCAGAGCTTATTTAATAGGGCTGTCAGGTCCCTCTTTGCCACCGGCAGGAGGTTTTTGGTGCAGAGCCTGAGGCGGGCGGGGTTTGGGGGAGGGACTTCAATGCCATAGAGTCCAATTGCCAAAACGGCCATTTTCTCCAGATGAACTGATCTCTGTCGGCTGGAGATCAGTTGTAATAGCAGGAAATCTCCAGCTACTACCTGGAGGTTGGCAACCCTATTACTTAAAGTGTGTTGTGACACTAAGAATGGAAACTAAGAGCTCTGTCTACAGATCTCTAGAAGCTAATTCTCTATCCCTCAGGGTTCTTGGTGCAGTGTCAGCCTGGACTCAACAGCTGGGGTGGGGTGGAGGTAGCTGTGATCTATCATTCTAAAACACCTTCTTTGCCAAGTACTTAATTAAGCAGAGATCTGCTTAACAGCCCTCCTTCCTTAGCTGCTAGGGGTGGTACTGTATTTGTCATCTTGTGGGTCGTCTACCAGAGTGTCTGTCTCCCTTGTCCTGCTATGCTTTGTGTTCTTTGCAGACTTTCCTCTCTTGATTTGTAACTGGGATAATAAGGCCAGTATCGTCTGATGCTGAAGAAGACCATAAATACTGGCTACTGAAAGGAATGAAAATAACACATTCCCCTGTCATACAGAGTAGATACAACTCTGTATGAGCTATTGGTCTCATTTACTATGGTGATTCTTAAGTACTCCTGCACACACTCTAAAAGTCTAAATGACCGCCTTACCAAGTTCCAAACCACTCTCTAAAGTGGTTCTCAAACTTTTTGGGGTGGAACCCACTTCTAAACTTACAGTCGTTTTTGGGACCCACCTGCAAAGTAACCTCATACTGTTTTCTCCGTCCCCAATGTAATATGCAGGAATCTCACCTCAGTTAACAATGGAAATGTGAAGTGGTGGTGGGAGGGGAGACCAGAACATTTTGGGAGAGAAGAAAATGTTTTTTCCTCAAGAATTTTTTTTCTATTTCTTCCAAAGGAAAAAATTGGAAATTTTAGAAGCACTGAAATATTTTATGTTTTGGAATGAGAAAATGGTTTCTAACCAAGTTTTACTCAAAATGTGAATTTTTTTTAACTATGCGACAATCTACACAACATTAGAAGATTCCTGTATAAACTGTAAGCACAGTATTTGTAAGGGTATATTTATTGTTTAGATGTGACTAATTTTGTCTACAATGTGTGTGATGATAATACAGTATTAAGGAGTTTAATATATTATAAAGTTTTAACTTGCTATCCAAATATGGTGCTAGTCTTATTGTGACAAAGACTATTTTTGTTCAAATCGTATACTTTCTTCTGTTACAAAATGCCTTTTCAGTTTTCTTTTTCTTTAATATTTTATTTTTAGAAAAATATAGGATACAGAAAAAAAATAGGGGGGAAAGGGAATAAAATTTCCCAGGGTTTGTGCTTCCGAGTCAATATCAGAAACAAATTCAATAATAACTAAAAAAGAACAAGTAGTTTAGAATTACAAAGTTATAAGTTTGACTAAAATCTATCTTAACCTACAATCTAAACCTCTGAAAACCCTTTCTTGATAACTAAATTTCATCAGCCTTTTCAATTTTCAACGTTTATTTTTTCGTACCTCCCAGTTATATATGCAAAGTAACAGCAGTTTGCAGTTCTTTTCAGTATTGGAGAGTATGTTCATAATTTTGCTCAACAATTTTGAGGCATTTACCGTGCTGATATAAGCAGAGTTATACCTTTCTAAATCCATTCAAGTTAATGGGCTTAGAAAAGTGTAACTCTACTTAGGATTGTATTATCATACTTGTAAAATTCAGAAGATACCAAATAGTGCAATTTTATATGCTACCTAAGTTATAAATGATGGATTGTAGGATAACACAGTTCAATGTTTAGCTTTGATAGAAAGTAAACACTGCTTTTATGTCAGTTTTCCCCAGAATAGCTATATTTTTCTTTTAAAATTGCCCCCACCCCGGTTTTCAAAAATTCCAGAATTTTTTCCATCTCTAGTTATTACTAAACAAACTTTTCAAGTTTAGTATTTATAAATATAGGGCATTGCTTAGCAACAGGTTGTATTTCATGGCCATTTGGCATGTTAGGCAGAAGCAAAACCAAATCTGCCATTGAGTGTCTTCTCCCAGCTCATCCTGTTCATCTTCCCACCTGCTCTGCTTTATGATCCTGACCCACAGTTGCAGAACTGCTACTCTGAGATATCCAGTTTTTATCACACTGTTCTTTATTACTGTACTCTGGAGTACTGGCTGAGGATCTATAGAATAAGTTTGCATGAAATCATTATTTTGCAATAGCATAAACTTGGATAGAAATAATGTTGATAGTCTGCATCCAGGTAATACATTAAATGAGGGCGAAACCAGAACAAAACAGCTTGTCTTCAATGCAAAAATTGCATGAAATCTGTTTTTGCTTGCAGCATTTGAATTGTATAAGTCTGGTAACCAAGGTTAGTTAACTATTATGTGGGAAAACATAGCTGGATGCCAGCGGTGCATTTGTGTGCTGTTCATAACTGGCTGTCTTTGGAGGAACGAGGCTATAACTATCTGCCTGATTAATTCTTGAAGGACTGCATTTGCAAAGTTTGTATGATGTCCAAAAGAGATACAAGGTCAAATGTTATACTAACAAATAATTGCCCAGTGAAGTTCCCTGCTGGATTTCTGTAACTAAAAATTCTGTTACCTCCTTGTTTGCACAGGAAGCACGTTGATTACCATGCGTAAGCAAAAAAACAAATATTGCATACTTGGTATAAAATTGTCTTTTGAAATACCGCTAGATGGGAACTTTTTAATCTCTTATCTCTTGTTTAATTTAATGTTTTGCCACCATGATTATTTCTAGCAGTTTCCCTAGGAGTCGCCTCATTTGGAAAAACAGAGCAGGCTAGCACTGGCTTATGTTGATTTTGTAGTCTGTTATTTTTCCTGAAAGAGTTCCATTCCAGACCATAGGAAAAGATCTCTCCAGTGAAGCTGATACCAAAGTCATCAGTTACTCATAACAAAATGTGGTCCAGTTATTTAAGTGTAAACTGACAGTCTTGTTTCTTCTGCCTCTGAGTAAACTTTGCTGTGTGGCTCTGGATAATTAACTTTGTGAGTAATATGGCTGTTGAGAAATTTTGCTTCATTAATCATATGGGAATTAATTAATAGATATTTGTATATGAATAAACAATTCTGGGGGGAAAGTAAAATCTTCATTTTTAGGCGAGAAATTGTATATTATAGCTGCCATCATATTAGAAGAGCTCGTAAGGCAGGCCCTGCTAGATCAGACTAGTAATCCTTATAGTTCCATATCCTTTTCCCTACAATGATAACAAAATGCATCAGAAGACGTTCAAGAAGTCAAAATGCTACAGATTACCCCTGTTGTTTCTCCCTGGCAACCTCTTCTCAGAGCTATTACCTCTAAACATGGAGAATAACTTAATAAAAACAGAATATCCCGTTAAATTAAAATCACCCCATATTTGCTAAATTTAACTTTTGGACGCCAGTCCAAAGGTTTGCAACTCATCAGGAAAATATTTTGGTTCTGACTTTTTCAGAACTCCAGAAAGAAATCCCACAATTGTGTGGTAGTCACTGTGAATGCCTTTCTTATGTGTCTTTGCTGTTTGAAATTTGCATGCGGATTTGTACGGTCAAGTTGGGCTTTGCTGATGGTAATGGTTATAATGATACAAAGGAGTTGGTCTCTTGAAGTATGTGAGTGATCCAGGCTATTAAGATCTTTGTAGGTCATAACCAGTGCTGAATTAAGCTAAAAAGACCATAGGGGGGCTGTGCAAATGCTGGAAATGTGCTCTTGATGGTTCATCTTGGCAAGGGGAGAGTTTAGACAGCTTGGCGGGGATACTGTGTATTCTCCCTCTTTCTTCTCCATGCTGAGAATCTGGTCTCCATGCACAAGAGGCATTGTCTCCTTTAAGAGGTGTGATTCTCAGGGTTTTCTTTGGCCTTGCTGCTGGGAATGGAGCTCATCCTTTCCCTAATATTTTCATTTTAGCAAAGAGAGTTGATTTTGGCTTTCCTTTGTTCTCATTTTTAAACCATGCAAGACCTTGAGCAGTTGAACAGCCGTGTAGTTGAAGCCATCTTGAACCTCTAACACAACTTGAATACAATGCTGAATGTATAGGGGGTTGGGCCTTGCTGGGCATTTTTAATCTCTAAATCAAATAAAGTATTGAACCTACTGTAAGTAATTTTTGAAACTTATCTTCATGCTATGACTTGCATATTATTTTGAAGACATCTGTTTACATCTTTCCTATTCTGGGTATTAAATGAGAGAAATAATTGGGACATTGAATTTGCTGATTATCCCCTTCGCTCTTCCTCCCATCCTTTGCCCCTTTTGCCTTATGTTTCCTTGGCATTATTTCAAGTTGTAAAGCACCTTGAGCACTGTGGCAGAAAGGTAAAATAGAATAAGCAACTCAGTTGTCTCTTTCTTGAAATGTGAAAATAATTTTACCATGTGGCTTTTACATTTTTAAATCAAGTAAAGCAGATCTTCACGCTTTGACAACTGAGGGCCTAGCTACATGTTACACTGCTTCTGGATCTGACTGTCAAACCAAACATGCATAGGGAGTTGCGTGATGCTGGGTACCCAAGGCTGGGTGGAGAAGGTAAAAATATATAATAGAAAATTATTTTTATTTTAAGGTGCTTAAATCAGGTTAAAAACATTAAAAATGATAAAACAAGGCACATTGGCAATTCATAAGGTTGATAGACTTAAATCACACTGACCATATGTGCTTTGGCCTTCAAGCCTTCATCAGTGGTCAAATAAAAACACATACAATACACACACAAGTAATATACCAATATATGACCAAATATAGATAGATAACTTTATACAAGCCCAGGCATGTGTATAGGATGAATAATACATTTCAAATTAGAAATCCCTCTAGGTAGAATACCTGTAAGTTGTTCTACACTGGGCTGTATTGGTCTCTCATACAAAGTGTGTATGCAAGTATCAACCTGGTAAAGCAGTCTCCCAACATGATCTGGTTTGACTTGGGGCAGACCCAGAAACAGTATAAGTAGGCCCTAACTGTGGGAGGGTTGGGCGGGGAGAGAGAGATGAGTCTCAGCATCTAGACTACAACAAATAGATGATTTTGAGGCCTAGACAAGGTTTTCCTCATAACCTTTGCTTGTTTTAAGAGTGCAGGAGGAGCAGTAATAGTGATCTGGTAGTGGCAGCTCATACAGTTTCATCTCTGCTCCCTGATATTAAATGTGATCCTAAGTCAGTATTGCTTTTAAAAGGTAGGTGGCTATCACACCATCCAACTCTTCTGTGTACTGCAGAGAGAAGATGCTAGATACATTTCAGCTGTCTAATCCATATGGTCAGCTATGTACTCCTGTAGAAGAACAATCTCAATATCTATTTAGCGGAGCAGTGATGACTTGTGTATTTTCACTGGATAATATTTCATTTGTTTCCTCTACAATCAAATTGCCAGACAAGACTCTTGCCAAACTGCAAAAAGCTGTTGAGAAGCCAAAACCCACAGTTAGTCTTTTAATATCTACAGCATATACACAATGGAATATGCCAACAACACAAACCCAGCACTGGCACATAGCTGCTCAACTGAAACGAATGGAAGCTTTCCATCGGATTCAGTGGGCACATAGTTGTTGAGTTTTTTTGATGCAGCAGGAGTTACAGATTTTTCTTGGACCTGCTTTTTTAGACGCTTTGGATATCACTGTGGGAAACCTGAATCCTGTTATTTGAGCTTGTTTATGTGATCGCTTAACCTCCAGCTAACTTGGTTGTTACGTTTATTAGCCCAAGTAAAGGCTAAGTCAGAAATGTTGTTGCCATATCAAGGAGGGGGTACTGTGGATGTGGACCATAGGAGGTCCACTTTCCTCACTTCCATTCACATCTCAGGGTAGCTTATCTAGCAGTGCAGGAAAGAGTAAAAGGATTTGTTCTCCTTCAACAATGACCTGATTCAAAAGCCCTGCTGGTGGTGATACTTAAAAATAGAAGTAAAGGTGCTGGCTTTACCGTGAAGCAATCACTTCTGGGAGCAATTTACAGGGCTTGCACTGTTTTCCTATCTTTAATCTGGATTTGGGGAGGGGTCATTAAAAAAAATTAACTTCATTCCAAGTGTGGGGGGAGGAGAGTAATTAAGTTGATCACCAATTTACCAGGTATGCAAAATATCTGAGACTGGTGCTGTGAGGTTTCAATCCTTGTACACATGAGCAGACTGAAGATGAGTTTGATTTGGGATTACCTATTATAGCTAGAAGAACTATAGAATTCTGCTATGACAGCAAGCAAGTTTTGTTCACTCTGTAATACATATCTATTCATCAACTTGTTTACAGTGGTGATTTTCTTTCATCTATCTCTACATGGACTCTGTCTTGTGGCATCACACTTTTGGTTAATAGCTGTTGGAAAGTACCTAATATTTTTGTTTTCATTGATGCCATAAATGAGTAAAATGTGGTGTCAGTCTTTTGCCCCCCTGCATTCTTGACGATACAGTTGACAGAGGAATTGATTAGGCTTTGTGTAATATGATACCAGGTATCTTTAATCAGATGTCACATTCACTTCAGAGGGATTTATTCCTGCGTAAGTGTGTTTAATACTGCACATCTAATATATTTCAGGAAATGGTGTGATTTAGAAAGATATCTATTGATACTACCTAGTTAATGCCCCACACGAAGTTATCATTTTAAACAACCTGAATTAAGAGCCCCAGTTGTCTACAATACATAATATTTTGTATTTATATAGGGTTGAGCTCTAAGTCATCTTCTGCTAGTTTGAGGGGGAAAGTGGTTTTTGCTCTTTCCCCTTCTCATTGCAGACCCCATCCCATGTTGAATCCCCCATGAACACATGAATCTGCCTTATACTAAATCAGTCTGTTGGTCCATCAAGGTCAGTATTTGCCTACTCAGACTGACAGTGGCTCTCTGGGGTGTTACCTAGAGCTGCTCTGGGTGGGCATGGCATGGCTTCCCCCCACAGCCCCACTCTCTCACCAGGCCAGCTGTGCTGCCACCGCCACTGCTAGACCCATCGCACTTCCAAGATGTGCCATCAAAAGGAAGTATGTTCTCTGCATTTGCTCAGAAAACACTTTATTTAATTTGGGGAGGGGGTATTTAACCCCTCTGATTTTTTTTTTAATTCAGATTTTTCTGCAGACCTAGGGAGTCTCTTGAGTCTGCAGAAAAATCTGGGGTTAAGTGTGGCCCCAATCAGCGAATGTAGGTATCTGCAGATGGGGGCCCCACTTGGGAATTAGATATATAGATGGGGCTTTTTTTCAGTATTAAGTTTTTGCCCCCATCCCACCTTGTTATTCCATACCTGAGGCATTTGCATAGTTGTTGATCCGAGATCAAAGGTAATACCACTGAAACACTAAAAGCCTAAGAACTTGCTACAGAAGTAATTACCTGCACATGTTCAAGAACATTGTCACTACTTAGGCATAGAAACTGAATCTTTTGCCTCTTGATTCCAAGGAGCATGTATGGATTCTTGTGCTCTCTACAAGCAGGAGCTGTCCTTTTAAGTTTCAAGAATGTTCTGTGTATGCAGTTGCAGGTCATGGTGTATCTGAGTTCTCTGTTGCAAGAACACAGCATGCATTGGTTCATAAACCCCTTGCACCTAATGTTCACTGATATTACAGAGAATCTGGCAGTTTCTTGGAAGTTCCAGGTGCATAATGGTTATCTTAATTGTATGCTGGATTAACCAGTACTCATAGTTTGGTAACCCTTGTGTGTTTAAGGTTCCTTTGCACACAAACACACTTTTGTCTAGAGGGTTCAATACCCTGAAATTTTGTAGAATTTGTCAGGGTCTCACCTAAAGTAATGGTTCTAGGGAGGCAGCTTTGTGTTAACAATGTGTGGAAGCCTACCACTAGTTTGCTAGTTGCCTCTCTTTTTAAAATTCCCCTTAATTCCTCACATGTTTATACTGAGCAGGGATCTCCAAATTTGTCTCAAAAACCTGCTTGAAGTGACTTTTTGGTGACAGTTCTAGTCTGTGGGTCATCTTGTTGCCATCTGCTTCAGAGGATTCTCCCACAATCATTTTGGAACTCTGCATATTTTTTGGGAGCCTTAATACTATGCCAAGTAGACCTCTGAATCCCAGGACATTCATTCTGCTAATCTTTATGGCAACAGATTTTGTAATAGGAATAAATCCCTGGACTGTTTTGTTGAGGCTCATTAAGTGACATTGAAAAATTAAGTTACTACACAGCTGCTGAACGTCTCAGATTTATAAACAGTTGAAGCTTTTGCTTATCTGTGAGAATGTTATATGACTTGGAAAGGTATAATGAATAACAATTCTACATTTAAACTTCTGAGATATTCTCCCACAAACTGAATGGGTAGAACTGACAGGCCAAATTTTCTTGCTTTGCTAATCAGCATCCTAATCGGTGTTCTTGATATGAGAGAAGCCACTCATAGACTGATAATTTAAAGGTTGGCTTCTGTATGTTCCTGGGATATTAAGAATGATCTTGTGACTAAAAGTTCCATTAATATACTGTTGGAACTCAGTCACAAACTGTTCTATGTCAAGGCAATTGTGGATAGCCCATTTGCCTCGGCCTGAAGCCATTGGCACAAAGTAGTATTTTTAACATTAACTTTCTGGATTTAATTACCAATGTGAAGAATAGGGAAAGGTCCTAGCAGATTACAGAAGGCAATTAGAAGAAGATGGGATAGTCTATTGTTTAAAGTAACGTGAACGCTGAACGTGAAAGGGCTGAACAAGGTTAAAAGTTTATTTTGAAAGTCAAGTATCGTGCACGTTTGTCTTGGTATAAAGTTGAAACAGAAATGAAGACACTATTAAATGATTATAGCTAACGGTTTGAAATTTTTTACTTCTGGTTTCTGTCCTAGTTCAGTTGTATTTTCTTTAGGATTCTGTGGTCATCAAAATTCTACTCTCTGCTTTTATCTAATAAGGGCAATTTTGAGGAAAAGAATGTCTAGAATTGACTGAATTGTTGCTATAAGAACAAAATGGGAACGAAGGCTAGCATTCTTAAATGTTCAAGACATCTATTGCTTTGATAAACTTCAGATTTTCAGAATATCAATTGAATTTTTCTATTTATGGTGCAGTTTGGTTAAATACCCCCTTTCTGATCTCCCTCTGCTTCCAAATGTTATCAGTTGCTTTGCGGAGAAGACAGAGGCAGCATTTCACTTTGTGAATTTTTAAAAACAAAAGGTTGTCTAAATACGTTGGTTTTGCAAGATACAAAAATGTTGTTGTTTTGATTTCCCTTTATCCCAATGTGTTGATTTGGGGAAGTGATCTTTTAATGTCCTAGTTTGGTTGGACTGTTAAAATTATTTCACTGGTTTTCAAGAAAATCTGTTTCTGGTAGTGATGCTCACATGGGAAAAAAATTGTCCTGGACCTTTATCTGAAGGAATAATTTTTTGTGAAGTTTGGACTTAAGCATCAATGTTTGTTGCATCTCTCTCTGTTTTAATCTTTCAGTTCTTTGGAACTCTCTTGTCACCTTTGAGCTTCATGATGGAGAAGATTGAGCGCCTCATGCCTGCTGGTCTCTGGCATCAACTAACTCAAATTTGAGAGGACCTCAATGGTTGGGCCAGCCATTGTTCTCAGGAACTCTACCATCAGCACCCCCAAAACAACAGCACTTGCAGCTAAGGGTGTGAAGGAAGACAAGTTCTATGACTTCGTTTTGTTTTATTTTACATCCTGTTATTGGTGCTTGAGAGTTGCAGTATCCCTTCTTAAGCCTTAGTGTCTATATTGATTAAAAACGCACAGCTTACATTGTGTGTGAGGGAAGGGTATTGTGCTCACTTGAACATTAGCTGTACCACTTGAAGCTACTGCTTTCTGTGTAAGACCCTCTGGAAAGCAATAAATTTGGTAAGTGGTGTGTTGAAGTTTTCTTCAGAACACAAGGTACATTTAAATGCTTATTGACCAAAATTCTAAAGAGACCCTTTCCCCCCCCTCATTAGGCAACTTCCCAGGTTGTCTCATTATAAATCTGTGGTTAATTTTCTTTTGTAGTGATTAGCTGAATTACAATAACATTGTGAGCCATGTTGTCTGTGAGGTATCTCAGCTTCAACAAGAGGGCAGGATATCAGGTTATCATAACTTTGGGTGTGATCGTCAAAACCTTGGGTCCGCGTGCAAGCGAAACATGTTATTACTCACAAGACCACTGAAGTAGCTGATCCAGCTCCTTCCAAATGTAATGGGTTGAATTTTTCTGATGAGTTTCCCCCTATTACCATTTGATGAGGCATAAATCAAAACTTAAATAAGTGGCCTTTGTCACTGGCGCTTGCAACTGTTTCTGGAATTGGTTTACTATTTCTAGTGCTTGATGGAGACGAGTACCTTGGGAGGAATGTCTTCGAAGTACCGTGGACAGAAACGATGCTTTCCTTGACTTTTGACCATCCAGAAGCATTCACACAGCTCAGTTTTTATACTCCCCTATTTCTTATTCACTCCCAAGCAGCACATATTTGGGGGGGGGGGAGTGTGAGGCCTAAACTCTGTTCCATGGTTGTGCAGTGTTGGATGCCACATGCATCTCTCAAACCTTCATTCAAAGGCTTTGCTAGGATGTCCATTTAATCCAAGCGACTGGTGCTTCACTAGAAAGAGCATAACCCCTACACTAGAAAACTACATAGCAATTTTAACCACGCAAAGGCTCATTTTGATTCCCACAAAGAGGCTGGCTGCTGGTAGCAAAGTGTGAGGTAGTACTGCTGCCCACATGATTTCATGATTATAACTTTTCCTATGTGTTGAAGTTTTTTGTTTAATTTCCTTCCCCCCCCCTCAACATTTGGATCTCATTCTGTTCCCTAAACTAATATCAGAAAGTTGAAAAAGCCGGTCTACATTCTTATTCTTAGTAGTATTTTATGTGGTTCTCATTTTTGGAGAAGAAATCCCTTGAATCACAATCCTGCAGCTATGTTACTGTCTACCACCTGATATTAGCATTCATTTATGATGACATAAGAAAGGGAGAGATACAAATTGCTGAAACTACATAACTACCAGGAGGTAACTTCCCCCCTCAACATTTTCTTCGAAGTGAGCATAAGCCACAGGGGCTGTTTCTCACGCTGGTATCACAGTGATGATTAATAGACATGTTGTGCTCGTGCAATTTCACTTCACCATCCACAGGGGCCCATAAGGTAAGCGATATAATGCTTTTTAAAGTTGAACCTTTTCCAGCATATGTGTGGGGTTATAAATGAAGCACAGCCTCCCATGTATCACTCCCTAGAGCTGGTTTCTCTCACTGTCTCCTCTTTGACATGAGTGTACTAGAGCTGGATGGGCTAGCAGTGAGTGAATGTAAGAGCTGGCAGTGGTCTATGATGTCTAATGCTATCAGCAATTCTTAGTAGAAGAGGTTTTCGGTTTTGTTTTTTAACTTGAGAGAGCCACACAGGCTGCTAGGGTAAAACTGTCTATGCCGTACTGGATGAAGCAAACCAGTTGGTACCTGCTCTGTTCTATAGCTTTTTGGAATTTTGTCATACCCAGTTGCCTTGCAGAAAAATGTGGACAACTGTCTGATTTGTATGAATTCTTTGCTTTAAGATACCAGAGCCAGAGGTCACCAGTCCTATAAACCATAGATAGTCATCCCTTTTGACAAGTGTGGCGCTAGTCAATTCCAGGATACGCTGCTGTATACATGCAGATCCCTTTGCCTTGGAGTGGTTTTGCTTCTACTTCTTCAGGAATCAATTATCTCTACTTTTGAATTGAACATTGAGAATAAGAACTTGCTCCATTTTAGATTTCATTGCTTCATTTTACAGTGGTGGTTTGTAAGTTCTCCAAACTTTATCTAACTCCTGCATTTGAGGAAATGGGCTTTCTTCGCCATTTTGTGATCTGCAAGTGGCAGGTACTGGGTTCAATCCAGCAATCCAGCGATGCCAGAAGTTGCCACACAACCCTTGCCATGGCAGTCCATTCTACCCCAGGTGATTCCTGTGACTGCAGGTCTTATATGGAGTGAAAGCAATGTGGTTTGAAGCGCTGCCCTGACAAGGGGGTAGGGTCTGAAATCACCCTCTCTTCTGCAAGTGCAGCTTCACTAACAGAGGAGGTGCAGCTTTGCCCCCTGCTCAGCCCTCCAGTCTGTGTGGCTATTGGACCACACAGGTCCCACAACCCTGGATATCATGGTTTGTCAGGGTTGGATAGAATTACTGGTGTCGGAGAGGGGTGGTGGCTAAGATCTACGGCCACTGGCATCTTCTATTGACTGATTGTTGGGTCCTAGAGACAAATTGCACAGATGTATTCAATTGATCTCCAGATGTTTTGTGATACTGAGAATTCCCTTGCTGTAGAACCAGTTTATTCCATTTCCTAAACCACCACAATTCTAGGACTTGGGAAAAGGAGCAACATTTTAAAATGCATCAAAATCATTAAGAAAAAGCATTAACTTAAAAAATATTTTAAAATTAAATATCCATATTGCTTAGTCTGAACAAAGCCTTTGCATGATTCTTGAAAATGCCAAAACTCACACTTGTCAAAATCTAAGCGAAAGAAGTTCCACAGTTGTGATAGCTGCTTAGCCTTTGAAAATGTGCTTGATATTCACACTTGGTGCATTGTCCAAGTCTCTTGGTTGATCACAAGAGCCATGCTGGATCAGACCAAAGACCCATCAACTCCAGCATTCTGTTCACACAGTGGCCAACCAGCTGCCTCTAAGATGCCCACAAGCAGGATGACTGCAACAGCAACCTCCCACCCGTGCTCCCTAGCAACTAAGGAGGCATGCTGCTTCTGGCTCTGGATGGAGTAGATATGCATCAGAAGAATTGGTTTTTATATGCTGATTTTCTCTACCTTTTAAGGAGAATCAAACCGGCTTCCATTCTCCTTCTCTTTCTCTCCCCACAACAAACACCTTGTGAGGTAGGTGAGGCTGAGATAATTCAAAGAGAACTGTGACTAGACCAAGGTCACCCAGCTGGCTTCATGTGGAGGAGTGGGGAATCAAACAGTTTTCCAGATTAGAGTCCACCACTCTTAACCACCACACCATTACAGCTAGTAGTCATTATGACTAGTAGCCATTGATAGCCCTGTCCTCCATAAATTTGCCCACTCTTTTGAAGTTTTTCACGTTGGCAGCCATCACCATATCCTGTGGCAGTGAGTTCCATGATGAGCTGTGTGAAAAGTCCTTTTCTCTCCTGAAACTCCCACCTTCAACTTCAGTGGATGACCCCAGGTTCTAGTATTATGAGAGAGGCCTGCCCACTGTCCCCACACCATGCATAATTCTATAGATCTCTATCATGTTTCCCCTTACCTTTTTTCTAAGCCAAACAGCCCTAAGAGTTTTAACTGATCCTCATAGGGCAGTTACTCTAGCCCCCGATTATTTTGGTTGCTCTTTTCTGTACTCTTTCAAGCTCTACAGTATCCTTTTCAGATGCTGTGACCAGAACTATGAACAGTATCCCAAGTGTGGTCTCACCATTGATTTATATAAGGGCAGTATGATATACAAGGGCAGTTTTATTCTCTATTCCTTTTGTAATTATAGCCAGCATGGGGTTTGCCTTTTTCTCAGCAGCTGCACACTGGGTCAACATTTTCATCAAGCTATCCAATACCACTGGAGTTCATATGGTGCTTTCAGTGTGTAAAGAGGTTTTACATACATGCTCTTGTTGTAATTCTTAGAACAATCCTGTAAGGCAGGTCAATATTATCCCTGAATTGTAGATTGGAACTGGGAGGATGACTTGCCCAAGGCTATCTAGCAGTTCATAGCAGAGGTGAAATTTGAATAAACAATTTCCTAAATTATGCACTCCTAGACACTATGCTACACCAGCACCTATTCAAACTGACCTAGTTTCAAAACTAGTACCAGGACTGCATCTGAAAGGGCACTACTGCATTTCTCACCAGATGAATCTGATGAAAAGCACTTCTGGGTTTTCCAGATATAGTGATGGATCACAAGAACACACCATGTCTCAAAGTTGTTATTGTGCTTGTGCTTCTCCCCTTTCCTCTACCCTGCAGGTAGGGTTGCCAACTGTTTAATTGAAAGAATATTGGTACCTGAGCAGGGCTTTTGGGTGGAATTCTACTGTAGGATTGTGGATCAGACAAAAGTAAAGGGTTGAACTAAATACACATACACACACACACAAACACACACACACATGTATGTATGTATATATATATAGGGAACCCTGAAGAATATTAAAGAGAACTGGCAAGATACACAAGGGAAAGTAAGCAGTGCCCATCAGTTTCCTCTTTCCTGTCTACCAGTGAGCTGAGCCATTTTGATTGTGGTCTAGGGAATGCCTGCCAGATCCTGCGTATATGTTCTTAGCCCCTCCATGATTTTAGAAGATCAAAAAATTGGCAAAAGAACTAATGGGATCAGAATGGTACAGATGCAGGTCAAGGACACATCCGCAGTGTCTGTTCCCATTCTAGAGTACCCGTCAGACTGCCAGGAATTTTGAAAACTGATGGCAGGTGGATCTAAGAGAGTTACCCTGATTACTGATCTTTACAGCCATCTCTGCTGGAAGTAAACAGTGCTGGCATAGGAGGGACCTTTGTGGACTCCTACATAACTAGCCCCTGTGATATGTCACAAAAGGTAATGTGGAAAGGTGGCCCAGATTAATGTGCAGGTTCTAATATGTTCTGATAGCTGCTGTTACACTCGTCCCCATCTTCCCCCACTGCATTATAGTCAGCCCAGTCTTACCCGACTCTCTTGTTTCTTGAAATACACTATCAACCAGAGAATCTAGGCCAAGCAGACTGTTCGTGATACTTTTCAGGCAGCGAGTCATCTGTAGATGGAGTTCCTCCATGAAAGAGGTACATGATGCAGTTTTCCTTGAAACTAAATTCTGTTTTATTGGATCTGATTTAAAGTTGGACAGTTTTATTTATTCTCCTCCTGCATTTAGGAATGATTGCAAAGGTGCCAAGTCTTGTGGATCCGTGACTCCAAGCGAGGCTAGGATCAGAGGTCACAGTCAAGACCATTAATAACAAGGTGCAAACGGCTGGTTTATATGTAATGTGAAGCTTTTTACTTATTTCATTTATGCACTTCAGGGGCTCTGTTTGCTTACGGAGCACTTGGTGTCTGGTACTTATTTAGGAGATTGGGTTCATACAGGCCTTTGAAGGAATGCAACAAATTGTTCTCCAGTGTTGTAATTCTGCAGTGGTAGCTGAACTTATTTGTCTCTGCTCATTACAGACGTGCTCTGCTTGAAGATTGTTCTTCACTTTAAGCAGCAATTGTTGAATCAACAAAAATGACAAGCTACCAAGGCTGTTCTGTGTCTCTCACTTTTGCAGGTCTTCAGCAGAAGTTTGAGAGCTCAGGATAAGAGAGGGCCCTCCAGTGATGAGTTCCTGGCATGGGGTTCTCAGGACCATAAATAAAAACCCATCATTTTGGGGAGTAGGATGTAAGTGGGGGAAGTGGCATTCTAGAATTTTTATGGTGGATTGTGGGGGTGGAAATTTAGCAACAATGGAGGACCAGTTTACACACATTTCCAATGTGTAAATTGTAAAACCAGGGAGTTGCAGGAGTGCGTTTCATACCTACCTCCCAGTACAAGAGACAACTTTCTGAGCTGTAAATTCCCTGGAGCATAAGTAGAATATAGAAATGAATCAAGCTGCTGCCTGAGATGTGAAAGTGAAATTCAATTTCTTGAAGTGAAATGGTTTAGAGAATTGCTGAAAGAGAAAGATGGGATGTAGGAACACAGATATATATTCTTGTCCCTTTCCCCATATGAAAGCTCTGTTTTAAAAACCCGCAGATTTTGAGGACCTGGAAGGCAGATTCCAAAATGATAATCTGGCAACACCGATACAGGCTCCAGTTCACAGCAAGAGTTGTATGCATGACAGGAAGAGGTATATAAACCCAGTGGTTGCACCAGCATCCCAGAAAGGGCAAGATCTGCATACTAGGACCACTAGAATGAAGCATAGCCACCATTACCCCCAAATGAAAGGCTGATGGTTTCTACCTACCTTTGGCAAAAAAATCACTGTCCCCTGTTCCACATGCAAGAAGGAAACCCTCTTCCCTGATACTATGCTGTTGCTATAAGTTCTGTTCTTGGTACCGGGGAAAAAAACAGAGCAACCTTTCCTACTTTCACCTTTTCTCCTGACATTCAGTGTACAGTCCAACTCACTCAACATGCACCCTAAAAATGGCCAGTGTCCTACCCAACTACCAGAAAGCAGTAGCTGCCCAAATTAGTGTGGCAAATGCAAAATGTATCTTGTTCGTATCAAGTTCTGTGTGTGTGTGTTTGTTAAGTGCCATCAAGTCGCTTCCGACTCATGGCAGCCCTATGAATCAAAGTCCTCCAAAATGTCCTATCTTTGACAGCCTTGCTCAGATCTTGTAAACTGAGGGCTGTGGCTTCCTTTATTGAGTCAATCCATCTCTTGGGTCTTCCTCTTTTCCTGCTGCCCTCAATTTTCCCTAGCATGACTGTCTTTTCCAGTGATTCTTGTCTTCTCATAATGTGACCAAAATACGATAGCCTCCATTTAGTCATTTTAGCTTCTAGGGTCAGTTCAGGCTTGATTTGATCTATAACCCACTGATTTATTTATTTATTTATTTTTGGCAGTCCACGGTATCCGTTACACTCTCCTCCAACACCACATTTCAAAGGCAGTGGAAGGTTGTGAAAGTCTATGCAGGCACGCTGCATTCAGCATGAGTGCCACAAGTTACCTATGCATTGGGTGCAGGAGTTCTTCCTTCTGGCTGACTAGAACCTATTGTCAATCAATCCGTTAAGGATCAACGTCTTTTTACCTGTGTCAGTTCCTGTGCTTTCCCCGTTCAGTCTTGCTGCAGGCTCTCCCCAGTTACACAACCCCCTGGGTGGCTGTCACATTCCCCTGCCTTGAATCATCAGCCAAGATTCTAAGGCAACAATCCCCCCCCCCTGCCCCCGGCTGCTGCTGGCTGGCTGGCTGCTGGGTCAACTTGGCCTGTCTCCTGTGCACTAATAATGCACTTGAAGGCTGTGTCTAAAACTCCTCTCCCACACAGGTCGTGGCAGGTTAGACAAATATTAGTTCAAACGTCCCCATAAATTGTCCCTAGAGGGCCATACCAGTAACCATCTCTTTTTCATTGCACAAAACCAGCCCTCTTTAAGAGGGAAATTAGTGGCTAACAGCATGTGTGAAAAGGAACTCATGAGAGCGAATTTGGAAAACAGTTTTATATACACAGAATTGATGAGATTGTTTTAAAGGCTAAAGGATCTGCTTGTGTTATCGTCTGGGCAGATTTTAATAATATTTTGTATTTGTATAGCATTTTCAGTGTTTACTGGAATTTTTACAACTCCCCTGCAAGGTAGGCCACTGCTATACCCGTAGGGTAAGGTTTGAACCAGGTAAGGTTTGAACCAACACCCTGGGATTGCACTTAATTCTCTGGGCTGCTATGTTGTAGTAGAGATGCCCCAACCCCCTGCAGCTCCAGTCAGTAGTTAGACCCATCATCCATTCTGCAGCGTAGCAGAGGAGAATGGGGGAGTGTGTGAGGCCTTTCTATTGACCAGCTTGGCCATTCACATGAAGCTGCCTTCTAGTGAGTCAGACCACTGGTCCTTCAAGGTCAGCATTGTCTATTCTGACTGGTAACAGCTCTGTGGGGTCTCATGCAGATTTCTTTCACATCCCCCCCCCCCCCACAACCTGATGCTTTTGACTAGAGATGCCAGGGATTGAACCTGGGACTTCCTGTATGCACAGAATGTTCTACCACTGAGGCACCACCCCTCTTGTAACTGCGCCTGGCCTTTCCCTTCTTGGACTCCATCAGTGTCTGGGCATTCAGGAGCTTTGCTAGGGTTGCCAACCTCCAGGTACTAGCTGGAGATCTGCTATTCCAACTGATCTCCAGCCGATAGGTTCACCTGGAGAAAATAGCCGCTTTGGCAATTGGACTCTATGGCATTGATGACCCTCCCCTCCCCCAAACCTTGCCCTCCTCAGGCTCCACCCCCAAAACCTCCTTCCGGTAGCAAAGAGGGACCTGACAACTAGGGTTGTCAACTGCCAGGTAATGGCAGAAGATCTCCTGCTAATTCAACTGATCTCCAGCCGATAGAGATCAGTTCACCTGGAGAAAATGGCCACTTCAGCCACTGAACTCTATGGCATTGAAGTCCCTCCCCTCCTAAACCCCGCCCTCCTCAGGCTCCGCCCCCAAAATCTCCCGCCTATAGTGAAGAGGGACCTGGCAACCCTACTGGCAACCCTAAGCTTAGCAGAAAGAGAGGAAGAGAGAGGCCCTCACTAGCAGCCTGCCTGCTGGAATTGCTACTCTTTCCAACATCAGTAGCCAGCCACTCTGCAGAAGCGAGATCAAGAGCATGAGGTGTTACATGGGTCTGCTTTCACTAAGTTGTATGTAAAATCTGCCTTAGCCAGCTTGAGTATCTCTTTTGAAAAAGGAAAGAAGTATAGGGATATAAGTGTTTCAAAGCACGTGTCCATTCACAAAATAACATGTATATTTTCTTGCCAGCTTGCTAGGTTTACAACTGTCCAGCCTTTCAGCAGTTTAGCAGGAAGAGAGGGAGGTCCTTTCTATCAGCCTATGTGGCTCAAGTCTCACCTGACCTGGCCTCTGTCATCTTGCTTAGAAGCAGCTGAAAAACATCTGGGCAGGGGTTTTTCTCCTCTGTCTGCAGGTATTTAGGCCTGGTATAACCAGACATGTGAGCCAAAGGGCTCTTGTCCCTTGGCTTGTGTGGCTTTGATTAAGACAGTCCAGTGAATCCAAGGCCAGCTGTGCTTGCCAACTTCCAGGTGGGGCCTGGAGTTCTTCCAGAACTATAATATCTCCAGAGGACAAAGATCAGTTACTCTGAAGAAAATGGCTGCTTTGGAGGGTAGACTCTATAACAGTATACCCTGCTGAGGTCTCTCTCCTCCCCAGGTTCCACCCAAATCTCCAGGAATGTCCCAACCCAAAGTTGGCAACCCTAGACTAGCCCAGGATGTGCTTTAATGTCTTCTTGCTGTTTTTTTTTTTCTTTTCCAATTGTGGTTTGTTTAAATGTTTTTTAAAAGCTATTTTGGGCCCCTCCTGAAAAGAAAAGTGGAATAAAAAGGCTTTTGGGGAGGGGCTGTCTATTGTAATAAACACATTACTGCCCCTGTTTTCTAAATATGGAAAGTTTTGCTTGCTAAGTTCCACAAGTCAGATTGTTATTAAAGGCATCTGAGAGGGGAGACCAATCTTGAATTCTGCCATGTAACATGACGTGGCTTTCATGTCTACCCTTTCTGTTAATACCCAATGGAAATACAGAGTGAGGAGAAACGGGGGACCATGTTAGAAGATGGGTCTAAAATATCATCTGAGTTGCATATTTACTTTTATATGATAGCAATATTAAACTTGTTAGTAATGTTCAGAGTTAAAATGTAGATGGTTATAAAATAGATGGTTTGGAGTTCAAACAGAATGTATGAATACATAAACTAGGCTTTAAAAATATTTTGTTTCTCAACCATAATAGGAACAAGAAACATCTGCCAAACCTTTTCTCCACTCTGGAAATCTTTTTTAGAAGTCATTAATGCTTGCTGTTTGTGTTCATATCCATTCATTGAAACTGGTTATTACATTGTCTTGAACACATGAAGCTACCTTATACTGCATCAGACCCTTGATCCATCAAAGTCAGTATTGTCTACTCAGACCAGTAGCGGCTCTCCAGGTTCTCAGGCAGAGGTCTTTTGCATCACCTACTTGCCTAGTCCTTTTAACTGGGGATGCTGGGGATTGAACCTGGGACCTTCTGCATGCCAAGCAGGTGCTCTACCTCTGAGCCACAGCCCCATAGTGTCAAAACCAAATAATTGGACTGATTATTAGGAACTGAAAAGTATGGTTCAAAATGTACACCAATTTGAATTTTTTCATCTAACAAAATTCCGAAAATGTCATTGCAGTATTTTGAGTTATCTGTGAAAAGTCTGACCAATAGTTGTGGCTCTGGTCACCCAGGTATTTTCCTGCCGCTGCTGCTTTGCAGAACTACAGTAGTGCAGTGTAATGGTTAGGAAGCCAGGCTAGGGTCTGGGAGACTCAGATTCAAGTCCCCACTGTGCCATAGAAGCTTGCTGGGTTACCTTTGGCCAGGCACAGTCTCTCAGTGCATTCTAAGGAGAGTTACTCCAGTCTAAGCCCATTGAAATGAATGGGCTTAGATTGGAGTAGCTTTGCTTAGGAATCCACTGTCTGTCCAACCTGCCTCACAGGGTTGTTGTGAGGGCAAAGAAACGTATTCATTCATTTTAAACATTTTTATACTGCTTCTCCGGAGACCTGTAGCCTGACCAGAGGTTTTTGATGGGATAAAAATATACAAAATAAAGTGTTGGGTTGGCTGCACAAGAGGGAAGTGTACCTTTGGGAAAACTCCATTGTTTGGACCCAGTGCTATATGAGAAGATACCTGCTGCTTCAAACGTTTATCCGTTGTCCTATGGGTTTATTCACATAGATACTGGTGGAGCTACATGTGGAATGAGGAGTACATAGTGATTCTTTTTTCTTGGAACGTGCGTCTGATCCAGCAAGGAATACCTGTGCTCCTAAGCAGCTTTCCATAAGCATTGCTGAAGTGGACATGCAAACTGATTCACATCTTACCAGTACCGTGATATTCATCCAAGCTGCTTCAATGGATGCCTCTTCTGACAAAAGCAAGGGCTGCAGTTTGATTAGGGTTTGCCCGCATTTTAATGTATTCCCCTGCTGCTACAGAAATCAAATGTGGACATTTTCCCCAGCATGCATGTGGAATGTTTCTTCTGTTGATTTCAAGCTTTAATGCTGTTATTTAAGGCACCTTTCTTTTATCAGAACTTGCCCTGTCCCTTTGCCCATCTCCTAAGCTTAGCTTGCCTGCGTGTATCCACTTCTGATGGGACTGGTGTAATTCACTCCAACTCACTTCGATCTCAGTTTATGGCTATCCATCCTTAAACCAATTAACTCGCCTGCTGGCCTTTTATAGCAGACGTGGTGGATTTAAAGATAATTTGAACATGATCTTCTGTAGCAATTCTTCTAGACACTTAATACACATCACTTAGGAAGCGCTCTTGAGTGGAACAGAATCCTGACAAAGCTCATCCCACTTTTAAAAGCTCCAGTAGATAGAAAACATCTGCTTTTGAAAGAAAAATCCGTACGTTCAATGGAAGAGTAAGTAGAGCAGATACATTATGTAATAAAGCACATAGGAGTCCTGAGTGTTACTAGACTTACCAAGGGAGTGAGGAGTTCTTTGGGTGGGGGGGAAAGAGGGGGTGGTGGCTGATCTGTCTCTTCTGCATTGTCTTTGCAAGAGATTAAGCAAGGATGGAATACAAATGTTCAAAGCAGTGTCACAGGATCGGCCTGATCAGTCTTGTGAAGTCTACTTTGAGGGACATAAGCTCTCCAGAGTCCCAAGCTGCTAGCTGGGATCCTTTTTACTGGTGACTTCAGGGCTTTGGATCGGGGGATCTTCTGCATTTATCCTGGTATTGGACTATGTCCCTTCCCCCTTCCTGGCATGCACCAACATGTCTGTTGTTACTGCACGAGCATTCTTCTATGGCAACGGGGAAGTGCTCAGCCTCAACAGAAGTTTCAGATGGGAAAAAAACGTTAAAATCAAATTTAGTTTAGTTAGGAGTCATGCAGCTGTCAACCATGCACAATCCGGCAGTTGCAGCCGCCTTAGGAATGTTAGCAGGGGGAGGATCATCACATTGTCCCTTGACAAGCCATCCGTGCTTCAGTGCTGGGAAAAGTACTTCTTTTTTCCTTGCAACGACAGCATTACTTTTGTAAGGAGGGCATCTGGATCCCCTGCAACAAATGAATAACTCCGGCATTTGTGTGTCACCAAAAATGCTCGTCTGGTGATTTCTCAAGACACTGTTGTCATTCCATGCTAACAAACATATCATGAAAAAAATAGAATAAAAAATAACTTTGCAGCTGTCCCTCGGAGAAAGGGAAAGCAGGATTGCAAGTCATGTTTGTCTTCCATTTTTCAGACCTTTCCCCAAGAGTGCTGCAAACCATTTTGTGTGTTCAGCTTTGATTAAAACGCTTTTCTTAAATGGATCGCTCCCTATCATTATCCCTGAAAGGGCCAGGGCAGCCCAACTCGAAAGAGCAACCTGGCTACCCTCTCCCCTTCCTCATAAGCTGTCAGCTGGGCTCTACAGGACAGTGCATTCGGCCCTCTTTCTTTGCTTCTCTAATGAACATGCAGAGCCAGAAAAAGCCCAAGAAATATTCCAGGACTGTTGTGGGGCAAGGCAAATTAAAGCTGCGGGCCCCCTCCCCTGAATTCTGTCATTCATCAGGTAGGCCTGGAAGCCCCAATATATTCTTGCCAGAGGGGAGCTCCCAGCCATCTTGCAGCACAGACAAGTGTTTATCAGCTGTCACTGCCCCTTAGCACTTTGAGCGCTGAGGTCCTTTCCAGCCCACTGAGCGAGCATTACCCTGAGGGGGAGAGACTTAAGTCTTAAATTGATGGCAGGTGGGGCAATAATGAAGATAAATGAAGGGAGCTCTTCCCGGTAGATTAGATCTCAGTGCTGATGAACATGTCTGTTAGGGCAGACTTGAAAGGCTCTGGGGCTGAGTTTGACTTCTCTGCTCCCCCTTTCACCTGCAGAAATTTCAGTAATGCCTTTTCGGAGAGGGGAGCAGCAAAGCTTTTGCTCCGAGTGGCGAGAGCTGTAAAAGCTGGAGGAGTGTGGGGAGCCGGGGCAGAGAAGGGCCAAATGAAATGTGGACTTGACCCAGGGTTCGAGAGTTGCTACAGAATCTTAACTGCAGATAGGTGGGAGAAGAGTGTTGAGTGTTTGTTTCGGAGTTTTCTAGGAGGGCCCTCTGAAAGATGATGTTTGGTAACCTGACCTTATTCCTTTGCACATGAAAGATTAGTCCAAACTGGATAGTAGGATCTCAAAAAAAGCATGTTTCACTTTGAGTCTCAGTGAGAGACTATGGATAAAGTAAATGAATGATCAATAATTTCTGGAGGAAGGGACATGATCCTCTTCTACTGATACTTAAGTAGTCATCTGTGTAGTGCTCATGCAACACTTTACTTTTACCCTTCAGCAGAACACTCTTGATACTTTCTGGACTGTAATATTTGGAGAGGGAAAAGAAAGATGTCGAGAACAGAAAATATAGGAAACACCTATCAGCTTTTGAAGACATAAGAGAAAATGCAGCATGAAATACATAGGCAGTAGTCTTTTCGTAGAACAGAAAGCCATCGACAGAATACAATGAAGGAAGTAGCATCCCCTATTAAGATTTAGACAAGCTTCAGTTGTAAGAGCCAAGGTTCAGATTCTGCAGGATAAAATAGAAGACAGCAATATTAAAATACCATCTCTTCAGGAGAATACAGGGTAACCGGGTAAATCATTTTTGAAAAAAATCCTCTCACATAAATTAAGCTCTGAATGCTTATGTAATTAATTTTACTGGCATGTAGCCTACCGCTCAGCTCAGCCAAATGTGAAATCTTCCTCCAGTCTCATGAACCTTCCTGCAATTAAAATGACTCTTTCATAGGCTCCTTAGGCTGGAGGAAAGTTTCTGACTCTGCTGAGTGGAGCGGTAGGATATACCCTGATGTGTCATGAAAACTGAAATGGGAAAAGAGATCTTTAATTTCTGTTCCAGAACTGTCAAACAAACAAATAATTTATGCAGACAGCATGGCATAATCCTAAAGTAAACAAAGAAATCCCGTTCTTGCCAGGTTCACCTCTGATAATTTTACAAAAAAGGAGAGTGATTCAGTTTCTAACAAAGACTTATAAAAGAACTCCAGTAAAAATGCAGTTTTTCTTTTAAAATTTCTGTTAAACATAAATGATGGTGAATAGCCATAAGAAATACAAAAGAACAGGGCTTGCTCAAAAATCTAGATGAAGCAGAGGACATATCAAGTTATTCTGATTTAATAATATAGAAATAGAGAAGGTAATAAACATTTGGCTGGTAACCAGTTGCTACCCAGACTGAAGATGTCACTCTGCTAGAAAATGGAAGATTGTCAATTTCTATGAGTTATAGAATAACACATGGAAAGTAGAGGCAGAAAGGGTGCAAACTATTTAAGAAGTGATGAATAAACTTATCAGTGTTTATAACATGGAAGCGTTAAATAGCAGTATTAAAAGGAAGAAAATAATCAGTTATTTAAAGAAAGAAAATGTTGATATGTTTACAGAAAAGGCACATTAAGAAAAATCACCAGTGGTATTAATTTAGGAAAGATTTATGTCATGTGTTCTAAAGGAGTAGGTGGCTTGTTTTCCAAGATAAAAAAAATCTGGCATCCAGGACTGATACTAACTAGTTAAATGAATCTTAAAAAGTTAACTGAGGCATCATAATTGGACCAAATCAAGGCAGAGGACAATTTTATACTACTCTTTTTAAGGGAAGTAGCAAGTTGCTAATGGTGAATTACTTACAGGAGGGAGTTGTAATAGTGTAATTAATATATAATTGATTTACATTATATGTAAACAATATTAATATGTAATACATATTCACCTGAATGGAACATGGTCCTATGAAAAACCTTCCAAACAAGAATTGAACAACATTTTAACAATGTGTGGTATGTTTTATAACTCTTGATCTAGTATTTTATTTTTCCTTGTTCTAGTCAATATTATTCTAGAATCTTGGGAAGCACTATTTCCAGGTCTGTTTTGCAGATGTCAAACCAAGAACGACTTGTGATGATATACAGGTAGAGTACCTGCTTTGTACAGATTCAATGCCCAGCATCTCCAGCTAAAAAGAACATGTAGTAGGTAATATGATAGACCCTTATGCCTCAGCGGTGCTGCACCAGGTTTTTGCTGGTGCAGCATCGCTTTTCTCTATGGGGCTTTAAAAGGTAAAGGTCCCCTGTGCAAACACCGGGTCATTCCTGACCCATGGGGTGACCCCCTTGGAGGCGCTGCAGCCACTCCGTCCCCGGCCACAGCAAGGCTCAGGAATGAGCTCTTAGAAATGGGCAGCTGAAGCTTTTAGTGGCATGGAGGTATATAATATCCATTAAGCCAAAGGACAGGGCTTTTTTTTTTCTCCAGGCAGTTGGCAATCCTACTTGTAGGTAACTATCCTTATTGAAGTTGGGCATTGGGCACAACTTAGTATACGAAGCCTTATTTTATAATGTTCACATCCTTTAAGAAATACTGGGCTAAAACTCGAAAGGAAATTAAGCAAATGACACCTTATGTCTTACCTTTGGACCCTCTGTTATTTTGTCAGGATTTTTGGATAACAATATGAAAAAGTCATTATTTCCCAACTTTTCATTTGTGACCACTGCTAAAATTAATAACAACAACAGTAATAATTTGTGTGCATTAAGTATAAAAGGAAAAGAGCAAACTCCTAAAGTTTGGTATATTTTCCCCCATATGTCAAATTTTACAGAATTTATGAAGTGAAGAGACCAAACACAGACAAAAATTGTAAATATGTGGTGCCCATTTATTAATTTTTTTGAAGCTTAAATATAACATTGACATAAATATTTTTCTCTGCTTTTTCAGTTTTAGAATACCAATTCAAGCTTATTCAGTGGGAAAATAGTCTGTGGAAAACATAGTTGGCTTCCCCCCCCCCCCATATTTTAAATAAAATGGATGTGAAGAGGCTGAGCTATGAACCAAGAAGCCCCCGGATCAAATATTACCGCTGCCTTGAAATTCTTGATCGTCTTAGGCAGACAACTGTCTCTCAGACTCAATCCCTTATTGGCAATCTAAGGATAATAATACTGACCTAGTTTGTGGGGATTACTGAGATAATATATGTGAAATTCTTTGAATATTCTAAAGTGCTAAGTAAATGTTCTGTGTATTATTCAGTGTAAGTAGGTCAAGGAGAAGACAGAGGCACCACCTGAAGAAAGAGGAGGATTTCGAGAATCAAACTCGAAAGCAGAAGTACAGAGTAGACTCCGACAGCAAAAGCAAAGGTGTTTTAAGATGATGCTTTGTTCTTCATAAGAGCCGAAACAAATTGGGAGGGGGACGTATTTGAATTCGCAAATGCAAAATTGGACACCACAGTGGTTCTCTCTCCCCCACCCCCCGGCACTCTTCTCAGCTCAGCTCCCTGCTGTTCCCTTTGCTCAATGCTGAATAGCTCTCTCATCAAAGCTTGTGCGGGCCAGTTAGCAAACTGTGCCAATACAACACTGCAAAGAATGTGAGAGGTGACCTTCTTGCGCAGGTGGGAGAGTTTCAAAGTTGAGCAGCTTGTTGCCATGGAAGCAGAGAACCAGGTTCCCAGGTCTGTGTTTTCTTCCTAACCAGACAAAGTGAAAGGCGGGTGCCATTTGTTCTCAGTATTTCTTAGACGCAGCCCATCCTTATGAACATAAAAATTCAGGCACACAATAGGCTTGGCGGCCTTTCAGGGTAACATTTGATAAGGGAAGATCTTAATGATGATCCAGTTTTATTTAGCCATTAAAAAAAAGTTCTCTAGAGGCGTGAGTGCAGTTTATGAAAACTGCTTTATGTACCTGAACTTTCCGACTGGCAATTAAATCACTACCAGCTGGCAAGAGTTTATCACAAATTTCTCTTATTTTCTATATGAGCAGCCTGTCCGAGCACCGAGGAGCTGGGCTTTGAGCAGCAGCAAGACTTTTTAATGGTGCTCTGTTTTATATTTCAGTCCCTTCACCTATTTTTATGTAATCTCCAGGAGTTGGGAAAACCCTTTTGGATTATGCAATGTCTCAGTGAAAAATTGGGAGTTTGCCACAGAACAGAAATGATGAATTACAGCATTGGCAAGATGCCAAGGGTGAGCGATTCCCTTAAATATTGGACAATATATTGCATTGGATCCAGGCGATGGGGTTGGACCGAAAAGGCGTACTTTCATAAATTTAAAGAGTCCTTCCACTGATGGAAGGGGTTACCTTTTGGATCCAACCCAGTGTTGTTCTATAGGACTGTCCAGTGATAAGCGGCAACGACTTCTGTGTTGTCTGGTTTCTGCAGGGGCACTACCTGCTTTATCAGGCCATGACCTCTGACCCCATTTTTGCAGTTGGAGAGCTAAGAATCATTCCGAGGAAAAAGGTCAATGTGGTACAGTAGATGAAAGGTTGGGTTTGAACATGGGTAGTGTCAGTTTAGGAGCCCCGTGGCACAGAGTGGTAAGCTGCAGTACTGCAGTCAAAAGCTCTGCTCACGACCTGAGTTCAATCCTGACAGAAGTCGGTTTCAGGTAGCCGGCTCAAGGTTGACTCAGCCTTCCAGCCTTCAGAGGACGGTCAAATGAGTACCCAGCTTGCTGGGGGTAAAGGGAAGATGACTGGGGAAGGCACTGGCAAACCACCCCGTAAAATAAAAGTCTGCCTAGTAAACGTAGAGATGTGATGTCACCCCATGGGTCAGAAATGACCCGGTGCTTGCACAGGGGACCTTTACCTTTTTTTTTTAGTGTCAGTTTAAACTTGTCATAAAGCACACTGTCTAATCCTCTTGAGAACTGTCAGGAACCTCCTGCCCTCAAAAAATTTGTGTAGAAATCATTAATAATAAATGAAACAAAAAGTTATGCAGGCAGCAAAACTACGTGTGCTTGCCTGAGAGTGGGCCACGTTGACCTCACTGGGACTTATTCCTGTATCCACAGGTGTAGGATGAGGCTGTTAATATGACACTGTTGGGCTCTGGCTGGTCAGAGATGTGTTACACTTAGGATTGCCAACCTCCAGGTGGTGGCTGGAGATCTCCTGCTATTACAACTGATCTCCAGGCGACAGAAATCAGTTCTGGAGAAAATGGCCGCTTTGGCAATTGGACTCTATGGAATTGAAGTCCCTCCCCTCTCCAAACCCTGCTCTCCTCAGACTCCTCCCCCAAAATCTCCAGGTATTTCCCAACCTGGACCTGGCAACCGTAGTTACACTCCTACTTACTAACAGTGAACTTGGAAGCTACATGCAGATTGTAGCTGCTAAAGAATGTGCAGTGGTATCATTTAAGTCTCTATATTGAAAGTATGTTAAAATTGGTGCAACCCTGTGTTGTGGATATGATTTAGACGGATTTGCTGGCTTCTCCGAGTTCACTGAGGTTATATCAATACTATGAACCTAAGCCAATTGAACTCTCCTGGCTTCGTCCTAAGGAACGAAAAAGTCAGAGACTGCATAGTCATTGTTAAACTGAGATGCTGTGGCTTATGGCTGGGTGAGGGACATGTTACAGCCAAGATTTTAAAAGTGATTACCACTTTTGCACATGCACAGACCCACAATTTTGTGCATGAACCTCCATGTATGTTGAATGAAATGGAAGGCGATCTTCAGAAAGTCTGTGTTCCTTAGGATCTACAGGGCTTTGCTCATCAGATGTCTGATGACAGAAGCAGGGACTGTGCTAAACTGTGGGTGTGCAAACTGTGAGCTCAGGAGCTCTGTGAAAAATTGTTCATTACAGTGAACATGAGTTGATGAAGATGACCCTTGTGCTCGTGTCTGTCCTTTGTGTGGAGGATCAGGGATTTCCTTTTGCCTGTTCCTCTCAAAGGAGTCTGTAAGGAGAGAATGGTTGATACAAGGTCATGGCTGCAGGAGTGTTCAATCCAGTAGAAGGCCTAATTATCTCTGTGTCTGCATATCCGGCAATGGAAAGAGATGAAATATTGGCCAGGGAAGAAATGATGGAAATGAGAGAAGGTGGGGTTGTGATGACATTTATGATGTCTATCTTATGACATAATGAGGTCTATCTTATGAAAACAAAATGACGTCTGCTTTGTGCTTTTTTGGTTATGTAGGGTAGCAAGCTCCCTTCAGCCTTGAGGTCTTTCTTCAGACTTAACTAAAGTGTACCAATAATGGAAGCAAAGACTTGTCACCTAACTAGTCCTCAATGTAGGAAGTCACAAAGCAGAGAACATCTTTTTTTCTGATACAGGTTTATATAGTTTTTGATTTAAAGTATTTAAAGCTGTGTACAAAATGTACAATTGAGTTTGTACAAAACAGTCACCGTTATATTAGTTTCCTCTGGGAACCTACCAGTTTGTCCAGACCCACACGGGCACTCTCACTTTTTATCCCTCTCTCTATTCAGATACCTTTCTTTTTCTTTTTGCAGATAACTTGTCATTCCATCTCCAGCTGAGGAGGAAAATTAACAGTCCGTTTACACAACATTGATTGTGTCCAGCCACTGTCCATAGTGCAGGCATGTGTGGCCTCTGTTTGAGAGAAGACCTTAGCAGAGCATTGGAGTTTCCTTAGGACTGCATAGCTACCTTCCTTTGGGGAAAAGAATGCTTTCTTCCAGGGTTGATAGAGATTTTTTCCCCTCCTGTGTTTTAGTAGACTTATAATTTCTGGCTTTAGGTAGAGTCCAGGTCTTCCAGCTAATTGCAGCCTGATTCTTGGTCTCCAGAGCTCCTAGGCAATTGCATTCTCCCTCCTTTTTTAATACAGAATATCAGCAGATGAAGGAAACTTCACAGTTCAATGTAATTTGCAAATTTCCTTTTTTTTTTTAAAGCAGGGGATGAGTTTTGCTGGTGAGCAGAAGAGCTCATGGTTTCCCCTCCCTGGGAAATGTAGTCTTCTCCTTTTAGTGCTTTGCAGAATTAATTAAATAAAAGCCATGCAGTTGAACTACAACTCCCAGAATGCCCAGGGCCGTGGGTGGCACTATGCCAGTTTTTTCTTTTCTCTCTCTGGCTCCATTCCACACTGTCTCAAGTTTGGTCTACCCACTCTGCCCGTTTTGGTGCTTTGCATGTGTGAATGTCCACGGTGTCCTCACATTCCTTGCAGCGGACGGCGCAGCACCAGTGGAATTTGCACTCACATTTGGTAACTCGAGTCACTCGGGTGGTGTCATAACCTCGGCCACAGCACATGACCTCACACCCATCAGTCCCACGAGATGCCTTGTTGCAAACTCTCCCTGCTGTCCCTAATGAACCTGTCAAAGAAGAAGGAAAGTTGTTTTATTTGCACAGGACAATCTGCTATACCATCCATTGAGAGACAGCCAAGAATCGGGAAATGTTATGCACACAAGCATTGTCAAATATAACAGTGGAGTCTCTTCCACAGTGAGCAAATTCTGGCCTATCAACAAGCCCTTAACCATAAAGGATGCTACTACAGATATCTGTAACTTACAATTACGGTTGGCAATCTCCAGGTACTAACTGGAGATCTCTTGCTATTACAACTGATCTCCAGACCAAAGAGATCAGTTCACCTGGAGAAAATGGCCACTTTGGACTCTATGACATTGAAGTCCCTTCCCTCCCCAAACCCCGCCCTTCTCAGGCTCCACCCCAAAAACCTCCCACCGATGGCGAAGAGGGACCTGGCACCCCTACCTGCAATGAACTTGTCTAGTTCATGCTCATTGCTTCTGAGAATTGCTGTAGGCATCATTTTAATGAACTACAAATTGTTCTGGCTCTGAAACAGTAGGAGATGAGAGGCATTGGAGAGAGATGCTATGGGTGTTATGGCTAGGGTCAAATGACTTGAACTCATGAGGAAAGCAGAAAGAGGCATTAGGAGCACAGATGCCCCCTCCTCTGAACAAAAAAGTTAATTTTGAAAACATTGCCATCATATTTTCAAAGTTATTTTCAAAATAATGGTTAGAAAGTTGGCATTACATTCTCTCCCCCCACCCCCGATATTCTCAGATGCTAGATTTCACATGGACTTTCACACACTTGTAGTTGCCGGGAGAGAAGAGTCCTTCATGCAGTGTCAGACTATAAGTAGACAAGATCCTGAACATTCCTACCTGCAGACTTGTCCATCAGGCAGTAATCAGGAGAGTTCTCAAAATATACAAGGTCAGTTTTCGTGGGTTTTCGGAAGTTCTTATTGGACACAGTAAATCCAGTGCCATCCTGGTTCATGGTGACTTGGATGGCCCCGTTGTATTTTTTCCTTAGGTAATCTCCTGTTCGCCGAAAGTCCGACAATGCCAACCAACACGTCCTTAGAGTGCAGGAGCCACTGACTCCATGACATTTGCACTCGAGCTTCAGAAAACGCTTCACAGCCTGGAAAAGAAGATCCAACGTCAAACATAAGAATGGCCCGGCATGATTCCAGTGAGGGTGTAAACTGCTCCAAAGGAGCTTCTGTGTTAGTCACAGTTGCCATTGCCTTCTCCAGTTTTTGCTGTCTTGCCTTTGCTAAATGTTCGAAAGACTGCCTCTCTCTGCATGCACCTGCTCTCCAGCTTTGGTCAATTGAGCATTTTCTCCTATGAGTCCCCTCCTTTTAGGAGGAAAACTTGCCTTCTGTCTGAACTCCAGCTTTTTCTGTGGCGGACTTTATCCTTTGGAAAAGTTTGCCAGAGGAGGTGTGTATGACACCCTCTCTGGCAAGATATGGGAAATGATGGGAAAACATCTGGTTCCATCAAGCCATTATCATAACTATGGGTGTGAAAAGTGCCATCAAGTCACTTCTGACTCATGGTGGCACTATGTATCAATGTCCTCCAAAACATCCTATCTTTAACAGCCTTGCTCAGGTCTTGCAAATTGAGGGCTGTGGCTTCCTTTATAGAGTCAATCCATCTCATATTGGGTCTTCCTCTTTTCCTGCTGCCTTCAACTTTTCCTAGCATTATTGTCTTTTCTGGTGATTCTTGTTTTCTCATAATGTGACCAAAGTACAATAGCCTCAGTTTAGTCATTTTAGCTTCTTGGGACATTTCAGGCTTGATTTGATCTATAACCATGCTGGGGAGGAGAATGCTTGAAGCAGTGTAAGTGGGGTGGTGGTGGAGATGTATTGCTTCCCCTCACTTGTATGCGAAAAAAATGGGAAAAAAATAGCTCTATACTCCATCTACAATGGATGGGAAAGACATAAAAAAGACCTTAAAGGTGTTAAAAACATCCCATTACATATATGCACGTCTGTGTAAAAAAAACATCTCCCACCCCCATTCTAAATATAATAGGAAATGAGGTGAGGAGACTCAAGCAGTGATCCTTTTCCCTTGGTATCTTCTCTTTTTTTCTCTTTAGCCTTTTTGGGGCCTGGAGTCTGCAGTAAGATAATGGCTGGAAAAGGGCCAGGATGAGGAGTTTTGTGAGGTAACCTACCCATCCCAACCTCCAGCACCCAAATGATAAAACTTCAGCCTGCTTTCTTACTTAAATTTTAGATGCCAGTATTTTGTGCATGTGATGGTCTTCAACATAGAAAGTGTTCTCTGAAGTGTAAGCCATTTGGTATAATTCACGTCCTGGCTATTGCTTAACCCCTAAGAGATAGTGTTACTAACCGTTCTGCCACAGCGGTTGTTATGCAGGTTCATCAGGGCCCGGGCATCTTTCACTGTTTTCTCCTTGGCATCCACAAAGTCTTTTGCAAACTTGATCCCATAGTTGATGTTGTCACTGCAACCTCCCCAGTCAAATTCTCCTCTGTCGTCTTTGGAGCGGCCCCGCTTGTGGGGATCGCAATTGCAGGCTTTCAGCTCACCTTGGCTGCAAGCCCGGGTGATAGCATATACAACTCCAGCAGAAGAGATAGCATAGACGAAGGCAGCTTCCCTACTACCTGCCAAACAAGGAGGGAGACAGTTAGGAGATGGTACCTGCAGGCTCAAAACAGGTGATATGTGTGACTTGAGTTGGTAGGGTTGCCAACCTCCAGGTACTAGCTGGAGATCTTCTGCTATTACAACTGATCTCCAGCCGATAGAGATCAGTTCACCTGGAGAAAATGGCCGCTTTGGCAATTGGACTCTATGGCATTGAAGTCCCTCCCCAAACCCTGCGCTCCTCAGGCTCCACCCCAAAAACCTTCTGCCGCTAGCAAAGAGGGACCTGGCAACCCTATGAGTCGGGTTGAGGGACGCCCCCCCCCCCGCCCAGCCTGACTTCTGTCACATGTAACATCAGGGAAGGAAATGCTATAGAGACAGACTCATCTTGCAAGCATGGCACTCCTGCTGAAATTCATTAAGGACACTTCATGCCATAGACAACGCTCAGGTTATTCACCTGTTTCAACAATATTTCTTCTTCAGAAAATATTGATGGACTGTATAAGGAAACAGACCACAATCTTGCTAGTTCCTTCCCTTTAGAACTTGTATGTTCCCATTGCCGAAACCATTGGGATTAACTTTCAGTAACCAGTGAAACTGGTGCATTGGTCCTCTTCCTGCATTCTAATCTGATTTATGATGTTATTTTCATTTGATGTTTGTGCATTTATATTGTGCAATATTGTGCAATATTGACTAGCCCCAGACCCTCTTTTTTCCTTTTACTGTTGCATACCTTGACATATTTAGCAATTTACACAGAGCATACACATCTCACACAATTTTAAAAACATATATACACAGTAAGTTTGTGTGGAAGTAGTATTGCATACTATATCTGTGGTCCAACACGTAGCATTTTGGAATTTCAAGCTGTGAGAGGACTCAAGTACATTACTTGAGCATGAAAAACAAACAAAACAACAACAAAAAACCTTGGTGTACTGATCAAATGCATATGGGTTGTTGACACCTTGCTCCATTGTCTATTGGATTGTCTAAAATTTCATAGGTATAGAACTATGTTTGTCTCTCCCTTTCCAAAGGATCTGCTTAGCATTCGAGCCCATTGTAACTACAGACCGTTTTGACTGGAAGTGATCATAATATCACCCTGGCAGTTGCCAAGTTCTCCCCCACCATGTAATCAAATCTAACAGTTAGATAGACATCAGAGCAACCTAATACCCTAGTTGTCACAGGGGTTATTATTATTATTATTATTACTATTATTATAACTCTTTGTTGTTGTTCTGTTGTTGGAACTGTTTGTCCTCAAGACTGTTGTCATAAGAGCAGAGAAAGAAAGAAAGAAAGAAAGAAAGAAAGAAAGAAAGAAAGAAAGAAAGAAAGAAAGAAAGAAAGAAAGAAAGAAAGAAAGAAAAGAAAAGAAAAAGATAAATGTGGGTTATTTTTTTTCTTATGACACACAAAATTACTTGTGGCAACCATGAAATACAAAAGTCAGTTTTAGAATAACAAATGTCAGTTTTAGAATGCAGTTATGGTAAAATAGTATCAGTCCTGGCTCCTGGGCACACGCAACAAGTGCCATTGTGCTGATGGATCTATCCAGTTGCTTTTTACTTTCTGAACCCTCTGTTTGCCCATTAAAATTTACCACATGTGGACAGGAGGAGATGCGTTTTTACTTGGCCTGATTGGGTTTTTCACTTTACACAAAACAACGCCTGTAGTTCCAAGTGGTTTAAATGGGTGCAGGGGTAACTGGGAAGGACAGAGAAAGGGGGATTGTAGAAGCTTCCTGAAGAGGGGATGTGTCATTCCTAATGGTTGGTTGTGGGGGCAGCAAGGATGGGGAACGAGTCCTGTGGCACTGGACAGCAAGGATTCTTCGCTCCTAGATTTATTCAACAATGTAGTAGTGCAGCTGGATGACTTTAGACTTTGGATTTAATGGGTTTATGGTGGGATCTCTTTAGATCAGGGATGCATGGCTCATACAGTTACATGGGTCTTGACTGAAGGTATGTGGGCCACCCCATCACATCACCTAGCTCCATTCTGATAGAGAGCAGTTCACCTGGAAAAAAATGGCTGATTTTGCAATTGGACTCTATGGCATTAAAGTCCTTCTCCTCAAACCCTCCCCTCCTCAGGCTCTGCCCCCAAAATCTCCAGGTATTTCCCAACCTGGAGCTGGCAACCCTAACAGAGTAGGGTTGCCAACCTCCAGGTGTGGCCTGGAGATCTCCCGGAATTACGTTTAATCTCCAGACTACGAGATCAGTTCCTCTGGAGCAAATGGCCACTTTGGTGGGTGGACTCTATATTGTACCCTGCTGAAGTCCCTCCCCAGACTCTACCCTCCACAGGCTCCACCCCCAAATCTCCCGGAATTTTCCAACATGGAGTTTAAATGTTTTGCCACATTCCAGAATGGGGATGCTCACGACATTTTTGGGGAGGGGGGTAAAACCCCACCATGTTGTTGCCTTCTACCCCCAGACTCATGAGAGGAGGCTGAGGACTTCCAACATGGCTTTGCCAGGCTGCATGATTTGTACCCCTGCCTCAGATGGTAGTATAGACTTCAAATGCGAGGCTGCAACCTTCTTTTAAGGCCCCTTCCCTAAACCTGAGGCCCTGGTCTTCTGCCCCAAAGTCCAGTTCTGACAGCACCACTGACATGATACACTAACCATTACCCAACCATTCTTGGCTTCATTTGACAATATTTAAGAGGAGGAAAATATCAGGCTTACTAGCCAATTGACTGGTGTCCCAAACTTAATGGAGATAACAGTGAAAGTAGGCTAAGAATAACACTAACCGCTCTAATGTTAATGTCCATCTTTATGATCCTGATAAGAATCACTCAGCTTCATGAGCCGTGAATCCATGCTCTAGTAGCCAAAACAGGGCATTCAGAGCAAATCCTTACATTATGTTTTTGGTTCCAAACAAGGATTACAGTCAGGCAAGCCAAGGGAGTGCCAGAAGACGAGCAACAGCGAAGGTTCAAGGAGAGCAAGCCAGGGGAAAAAGAATTCTTAGAGGTGAGCCATCTTAGGAAAGAGGCTTGTAATTCAAGGGTTTGGGGCCCTAATGAGGAATGGTCTGCTGGAAGAGCAATCCCCTATCTGCCTCTATTACCATAATGTCCCACATTTCTGAGATTTGGGGGCATAAGGAGGATTTCTTGCTTACTTATATGTGTCAGTACATCTGTAAAAGTTTTCCCCACTTTTTTTTTAGTTCCACACTCCCTCTCCTTATACCTCCTGAGTGTGAACAGTATCATACCCTGCCCCCATCCCATTTGGGTGGCTCTTGGCTTTTCGGACAAATGCATACAGTATGGATTCTTCCAAAAGTTGTAAATCGCCTGGCAACTCCCCACACAGTGCAGGATGCTGCCTGGCATTTTATAGTCCTGCTTTGAGTTTGCATCTGTTTTTATAATAGCCATAAAAACAGCTGCAAATCAAAACCACACTGTTGCGTTCTTCAGCCGTAGCCTTAGAAAAGGAGCTTCAAAGTGAGTTGTGCATTCTAGCATCCTTAGGTAGAGACTTGGGAGGGAAAAGATAGGTCTTCTTTCCACCAGAAGGACACAGTGTAAGCTTGGCCCTCTCTCCCTTTTCAGTGCTAGAGCTAAGGCTTCTAAATCCCTATAACCTGTCACTTAAGAATACCCCCTACCTTACATCCACTGTTGTCCAATTGGAGGCCAAGCTTAGCTTCAGAATATGCGAAGCAGCAATAAAACACATTAATGAATTTATTACCACACCACCTGCTAAAATTGGTTCTTGTAGGTTATCCGGGCTGTGTAACCATGGTCTTGGTATTTTCTTTCCTGACGTTTCGCCAGCAGCTGCTAAAATGTTATGGAATTCATTAACAATTCCATAACACTGCAGTTATGGCACTGTAACTGTGCATTCCTGAGGGGAATGCCTGCGTCGGGCTTAGGAGGCAATGCAGCGGCGCTGCCTCCTAAGGAGGTTTTGGCCCCGGCAAAACCTCTGCCCTGCACCAAAAATCTGTGCAACCCGCATCGGCGTTCCCGAGCCGTAACGGTTTAGGAGGCCACCTAACAGGGCCCCTGCCCCCAGGCCAGTGCTGTGATGCCCCAGGAACACCTCCCGGGATGCTGGGACAGCCTGGGAATGCCTCCCAGGATGCTGCTGTGGCCTTTGCCGGCGTCCCGCCCTGGTGGTGCAGTGGCCTGCGCCCAGCGTCCGGGCCTTTATGCCGGAGTTTGGGCCACAAACGCCGGCGTACGCTGCCCGGACGCCGGCACTATAGGCCCTTGCAGGCGCAGGCCTTCACCAGCCTCCAGAAGCCTTTCATCCTGGCTGCTGGCGCAGCTCAGGAATGCGCAGTAAGCGTGCACAGCTGATAACAAATCCCATAATACCTTGCACTATCACAGTGTCGAAAACTGGTAGAAAAATCTCATTCTCAACTTCCTCTCTTGCAATTGAACTCCTCCTCCTTTGGATAAGTTTATACTTATATACTTGGATAATATTATACTTAAACTGCAAAAGATGTTATGACTTGCTGATGAGCTTAAGGGTTGAGTTGTAAACTAAACATTCTTATAAAGTAATATATTTATTAGGTGCCCACAATAAAATGGATTAAAACACTGGGCCTAGAATACAGGCTGCATATAAAACCACTAGTATAAACCATTACAAAAATAATCAACACCGTTGATGATATACAAAATATAAATGACCAATAGACCGTACACCTTTCAGCCTCTTGGGCCTTCCTCAGTGGTCAAATTATATAAAACATGATTATTAAAAACACATCCAGAAATGCACTTTACAAGGTATTATATCAGAAATTTATAAACCTTATATCCTGTGTGGCTAGATGTAAACACCAATCATCGATCTTTCAGCATGGTAATTTGCTCACACAAGTGTCTGGTGCAAAAAAAAAATTGTTTCTGGATGTGTTGTAACAACAACAAGTGACAAAATATATTAGTTATATATAAAGCCAAGCTACAGGAAACATCGATGCACCTTTGTCAAACAGGCAGACAACTTTGCAAAATCTCCTGCAAAAACCAGGGACAAGATCATGCCAAAACCACTCTCACATTTAAGCCTCACTTTCCTAATATGAAGCACACCGTCTGGTCACTTGTCTCTGCTGGTTTTAAAATGAAGAAATGCAGTGGTGGGGACAACTCTGAAAGTTTCCTCTGGACGCAGCCTGTACATGACGCAGGGGATAGGTGGGGCTGTCCTGGGGACACTTCCCATCCCGTGAGCACAGCCCCTGTTGAAGAGGGAGGTCAAAAGTGTGGCTCAGCCTTTTGCCCTACGCACGGTGATGACAAACTCTGCCCTCAGCTGCTGACTCCCCGCCAGCTCTGCTAGCCAAATATTTATATATCCTGTTACAGTTTACTTTCAAGCTCATGCTTCCAGAGGTGTTCTCTCCCATCCTGAAGTGGCTACTTCCAGTGCAGTGACAGATCCCATTACTGTTTGCTTAGCGTATAAGGGAAGCCGAAACATAACACAGGGAGATTTCGGCTCTGCTCTTTCCCCAGTTACTACCTCTCATCATGAGAGCGCAAGAGCATCACATTCTTTAAAGCAGTGGTTCCCAACCTTTTTTTGACCAGGGACCACTAGGAATTTTTTGTTCGGTGCAGGGACCCCAAGGTTCAAAATAAAAATTCTGAGAATTTGAAAATAAACTTTAATCATAACTGTTAGTTAAGCATTAAACTTAGAATAATATTTGAAAATATGTTTTTTAATAGAGAACTTTTAATTGAAAATATTAATTTATTATGGGTTTAAAACTTTGTTTCGCGGACCTTAATTTAGTTCTCGCGGACCCCTGGGGGCTTGGTTTTTAACAGCCCCCTCACCCATGCACCCCTGTTTCTGTGTATATGCTTCTGTGTATATGCTTCGATTTGGGGAACTGTGCATGCAGATCATAAGATTGCCACTGAGTGCCAACTTCACATTTATTCCTTTAGAATGCTGATCAACTGTCTTTCCATCCAAAGGTCCTTGAGATGGTTTACTACAAATCCAAGTATAAAACAGTTTCATTATAAGATGCACACTATAAATTTATAGCAGGCTACATAAGGTCAGTAATAATACATTAAGGTCTCTCTTTTCTGAAACTTCAGCATAAGTGCTAGGGAAATCCAAGATTTTTAAAAACCAGTTTGCAAGAAGTGCATTGCAGATCTGCTGCCAAATGGCGCTGAGAAAACATGGCAGCAGGCAAGTTTGCCTTGGTTGGGGAAGACAACAGCATCACGCTTGCCACTCGCTACTTGGATAAAGTTACCTTTCCTTTAAATGAAGGGGAAAGACATGGCAATTGGCAGCTCTGGTGGCCTTAATTGGCAGCATCCAAGTATGCATAAAAATAAATAGCAAATCAATACCCATAATCATAGATGCTGAACATCTCATTTGTCTAGACTCAAAGATTAGCCAGAATCTTTTTAACCCTAATAATACTGGTAGATTAAAAATGGTTGGCTAGAAAGTCTGTAAAATCTAGAATCTCTCCAATTTAATTCCCAAATAGCTCCATTATAAGGTTTGCCAATGATAGACCCTTTCGGTGGCCAGCTTCCAATTGAAGGAATATACAGTATACAGGTTGTGATAAATTGGGGTAATGTATACAGGATCTTGTGTTGCTGTTATTGACCCATGATGGTATACCTGGAATCAGAAAAGCCAGCCAGCAACACACACACCCCTTATTAGAGATGGATTGTACTGCCTCTACAGCTAATATGGGCCAACATGCCCACACAATGCTACAGTACAAGAGAGTGGAAAGGTCTCTCCCTACTGTCTAGGTCAGGAGTGTCGAACTCAGTTGTTACAAGGGCCGGATATGACATAAATGTCACTTGTGGGGCTGAGCCAAGCCTCGCCAGCCCAGATTGAGAGTGGGGAGGTGGCTGCCTTGGCTGGCTCGCAGGCCAGATAAGAGCTCTCAAGGGGCTGGATCCGACCCCCAGGTCTTATGTTTGACAACCCTGGTCTAGACTTTTGAAAGGGATTAGACCAGGGGTGGGGAACCTTTTTCCTGCCAAGGACCATTTGCACATTTATAACACCATTTGGGGGTCATACCAGGTGTAGATCTCCCGGAGGGGGGGGAGGCTAGGGTTGCCAGGTCTCCGGCCACCACCTGGAGGTTGGCAACCCCAGTGGAGGCCACGCAGAGAAGGCCTGGAGGGCTCCCCCGGTCCTCTCCCCCCTCCCAGGCGGGAGGGCAGCCAGCTGTGGGCCCGAGCAAACGAGGCCCCAGGGAGGCGCAGCCCGCGGTCGATCGGCAAGGGAGGAAGGAAGGAAAACAGAGAAAAAGGAAAAGGGAGAGAGAGAGAAAGAAATGGAAAGAGGGGGAGAAAGAAAAGGACGGAGGGAGACAGACAAAGAAAGAGACAGAAAGAGAGGGGAAGAGAAAAGCCTTCCCCCCCCCCCACACACACACACCCGCCGGCCCCAAGCAACCTGGCCCCAGGCTCCATGCCCTCCCCAGTCCACAAAAGGCCCCCTGAAGCACGATTGGCTCCTGCGTGCATGCTCTGCCGCCGGGAACCACGGGCCTCTTTCCCCCCCTCTCGCTGTTCAACAGCCGACAGGCAGCAAGAGGGGCTTACAGTGTGCCCTGGTATTCCTGCACGCTGCGGCTATAGGGGGCAACCTTGGGGGAAGCGTCCCTCTCCCTCCTCTCGCCGGCCAACAGCCGTTAGTCGGCGAGAGGAGGTCCAAAGGGCACCACAGCACCCCTGCGAGCCGTGGCCCCAGGAACACCCTCAGGGAGGGCCACTCTATGCTGAGCCTCCGCGACGGGGCCCCAGAGCTCCCGAGGGCCACAAAAAATGTCCTTGGGGGCCGCATGTGGCCCCCAGGCCTGAGGTTCCCCATCCCTGGATTAGACAGTTTCATTGAGATGTCTATCAGTAGCTGCCATAGCTAAACGAAACACCATGTTAAGAGGCATAGTATCTGTGCATATCAAAACTGCAGAGAGTCAACAGGGGTGGGATGTTGCCAGCATGTCCTTTCAGTGAACTTCCGTATATGCGGGGCTGTTGATGGAAATGGAATCTGTACTGTTCTGGTCCAGTAAACAGGCCTGAGTCCTTTACTCTCAACAGAATAATACAGCAGTGCTCATTGTCAGTCCTGGCCATCTGTGCTGCAGTAATGTAACATAATGACAGTGGGGCCTTTAAAAAAAAGTTCTCAGTGTACTTTGGAAAAATCAAAATAATTCTAGATCAATGCAAATAGAGAGACCGATTGCTTACAAGACTAATGAAAATGGATGATCAAAAACTGGCCCCTGCCGAGGAGGGCCAGAAAAGAAGAGGTGCTGAAGGGGTACCTACTTCGTAGCATGACTCTGCCAAAGACTGTGTGGTCTCTGTCCAAAGTGCTGCAGTTCCAGCGGTGGTGACGAAACTGGTGCTGGCATTCCCGGATCCACTCCTTTGCTCCTTCCCCAACTGACTGCATAATGTCCGGGTAACTTTGGCACAGATGTCGCTGTATGTTTACCAGTCCAGGGATGTTATCGCAGATTACCCTTGCTCCCAGGGCCCCAATGTACCTGCAGGGATGGCAAGAATACTTTTAAAAGCAACAGAACATCACCAACCATGTATTCAGGGTAGTAGATGAATGGAATGGGAAGACAATAGTCAAGTGCTGGGCAAAGGAAGAGCGATGCATGTGCGAACCAGTCCATACAGATACCGGCAAAGTGAACTGGGAAACCCATGTCTGATCTCACCTCACCCACAATCTCACAAGGACGGCATAGGCAAGCTAGTCTTCTCTTATGTTTTGCGCTCTTCACTGGCTCTATTTTGATCTATTTTTGCCTGTGGCAGCAATGGATGGTAAGGAATCGTAAACAGCATTCGGTTTTAAATTTGAGTTGCTGATAGCTCACTCTTACGTGGAAATCAGACCAACACAGAGGTAACAAGGCATTTCTGAGCCATAATAATATTGTTATGATTAACAAGATTATCCCATGCCTTGAGTCAAAGGAAGAGGAGGAAATCACACAAGCATGCAACTTTCTGCCAGAATGATAGGAGCCCAGCAAATTGGAGTACAAGATTTCCAAGCTGTACTAAAGCATTAGGGCTCTTTAAAAGTGACTCTTTTGTGATTAAAAGTCTTGGTGTATTCTGTAGAGTCAATGTTGCTGTCATCTTTAGATCTTCTAAAATCATGTGCCAAGCATGATCAGACTAAATATAAAATACCTTTTTTAGTCTGTTAGATGCAAGACTGAAGGTTTGATTCTTATTTTTAAAGAAATATGCATGTTGTTTTCTCTTTGGACTCAAATATACTGAAAGAAAGGCTACCAAACTTACTTCCACAGCAGATTATTATACATTATATTTATGGTGATTATTATGTTTCTTTTTCACATGTAACAGGCTTTTCTTTGCTCATAGGCAGCCCCCCAACTTAAAATGGCTTCTCACCAATAACCATCAACTACCCAACAGAGACACAAACCCAGGAACCAAACCCTGCAACAAATCTAGATGCCATCTTTGTTGCCTTTTTTAAATTTTCTGTCAAGTGGCAGCTGACATAGGGCAACCCCATAGGGTTTTCAGGGCAAGAGACATTCAGAAATGGTTTGCCATTGCCTGCCTCTGTATAGTGACCCTGGACTTCCTTGGTAGTCTCCCGTCTGAATGCTAACCAGGACCAACCCCAATCTGACGAGATTGGGCTAGCCTGGGCTATCCAGGTTAGGGCCTGTTACCATATACACTCAGGTAATACTGTTGTGGGACCTAACAACATTATCTACACCATCTGTGGCTCATCAATTTGCATATCATCAAATTGAATATATGCCACCATGTGCCGGCAATGCCCTTCCATTATTTACTTTTGACAAACTTTTGTCAGTCTGTGCTTCAGAGAATCAATGAACACAAATTGGACATACGAAACTACAACATCCGGAAACCAGTGAGAGAACATTTTAATCTTTCTGAACACACTATTACAGACTTGAAAGCAACTGTTCTACAAAACAAACAAACAAACAAAAACCTTTAAAGGGAATATACACTATGAAAGTGCTGAATTACTTGTCATCCTGGCTTTAACATAGGGTTAGGTTTGTTTTTAATCACTACAATATCTAACAACTCTACAGAACCCACTTTATAGAAATTTTGATTGGCTGCTCTTACCACGTTTAACAGACTGTAACTTTGTACCAGTATCAGTGAATGTTCATTAAAATGTATCACCTTGCTTATCTGTTTGAATTTCTGATCTTTCTAATCATCCATTATTTGTAATTGGTAATTCTGTTTGGGACATGGAGGTCACACCTCAAAGTTTTTATGATGGGATTCACACCTCTCTACCCCCTTTCTCCCACATAGGGAATCTACACTTGGAAGATGCATGATGGAATTAACCTTCTGCCTTAACTCTGCCCCCCAATCCTGTAACCTGCCCCATAGCAAGGATTCTCAGTTTGACTTCTATACATATCTGAAGAAGTGACTCTTAAAAACTAATACTGAAACAAATGTAGTTAATTTTAAGGTGCCACTGGGCTTTTGTTGTATCTTATTGTTATTAATATCAACAGCATTTATGTAGTACTAGTGGAGTGTTCAGTGCACATCCACTGTAGCTTATGATACCCATGAAAAGTAGGATATTATTATTATTTCCATTTTGTACACAAGAGTGAGGCAAAGAGAACAGTAGTTTGCCTATGTCTTCCTTGTGACATTATGGCTGAGGTGGAATCTGAAATAGGGGTTTCCCAGTTCACCCCACAACTAATCTGGCTCATTTCATCTGTTTCAGATGAATACATCTGCACTGCCTTGCTTGTTTTTGGTGTCTTCTGTGCTCCCTTAACAGGGCCCTGGAGGCATCGTGGTTGATCTTAAAGTAACACAGACAGTGTAGTCAAGTGTGGAATTTTCCATATCCATCCAAGATCATCCTTTCTTTTAACTTCAGACAGAAAACAGATTTTTTTAGGCTGAAGAATGGCTTTTGCCACGTACCACTAGTTGCATTTCTGGCTGAAAAATTGAGAGATTTGGGCAGCATTCAAATGTTTCAGGCTCCTAGACTGGAATTAAGACCCTCCCTTTAATAATAATAATGAAAAAGCAATACGCCTGGGCAATATTTCACTGTCTCCTTCACCATGTGCTATCATTTGTGTTGATCACAGGGATAGCTTGCAGCCCTAGGGAGACTCTGTGAATACGGACAAGGGCCCGTAATTTTTTCCTTTTAAAATATTTGGTTTAAACTCTGGTGGGAAGTCAAGGTCATCTAGGGTTGGCAGAGTGGCTAATAAACATTGCTCCCTACACCCTTTGCAAGTGAGGAAGGTCTGTTTTGGTTAACACATGCTGTTTTCACAGGCCAACCTATCAGCCTTTCTGCAGTTAGGAAATGCACAGGGAGAGGCATCAGAAAACAGCATAGTGTCAAATGGGAAGACAAGAAGTTAAAGAACACGTTCTGTGCCCACAGAAAACAGCTTGGTATGACTATAATCGTGCTGGGTTTAGATCCAGGTCTGGTGTTTGGATTCTCATCCTTATCTGGTGTAGAAAGATAAACGCATAAACTTTTCTTCACCTTGAAACTGAAAAGCAGTTTTACAGAGCCTAAAATGACCTATTCCAAAAGAGCAAGTCCATAAATACAGCATTCCTCTCTTGGTGGAGCTGCCCATATTTACAGCTGGGGCATCAAAGAAATGAATGGAAAAATCGGGGAGTTCTTTATAACCGACAGAAATACTGGAGAGCCAGTGGGTTGGATCCAGCGCAAGGACTGCATATCTTCCCTGCTTTCCTCTCCTCCCAGCAGCCTGGCAGACCCCAATAAAGTTTAGGGGTCTTTGGACCCATGTGGAGTAACAGTCACAAGGATCAGTGGACTGCAGTGAGGAGGGAAAGATGGAAGAATGGTTATAGTGTTGGCCGAGGAGTAGGGCGATTTGAGATTATATTCTCAGCCTGCCTTGACTTCACTGAGTGACCCTAAACTAGTCACTGATTCTTGACCTACCTTACCTCACAGAGTCTTTGTGAAGGTAAAATTAAAGAGGGAAGAACCATGTATTTTACCGTCAGTTCATTAAAGAGAAGCTGATGTAATAGCTTTAATGGCTCTGATTACACAGTCCTGAGAGTGTCTGTGTTTCAGTGGCTATGACATGTTAGGTTAAAAGCATATTAGCTGACTATCCAATATTATTGATTTCCTAATCTTTCCTTATAATGAACACTTTTCTTAAACCCTTAAGATGTTCCTTAAGTTATTGTTGCTGCTTTTTGCAAGCACCCTGCTATGCTAACAGCCATAGAAACTGGGGTTGGAGAGTAAAGACTGCTTAAGCATGATAAAGCCAACAGCGATCATGGGAAAATTCACCTGAGGGAATCTTGGGTACGCAGAGCAGGGTGGGTTGAACCTGCTACAGATGAGGTGTGGATAGTGTATTAGTGAGAAATGATCATATTCTAAAAAGAAACTCTCATTTCTTAAAAGGAACTTCCCATCCTGGAGTTGGCATTGCTACTCAGAGGCATGGTGAAATTTAGCAGGACAAAACAGAGGAGTAATTACATGGGTAAGCTGCTGTTTGGAAACTTGTTGCTGGTATTCAGCCAGTGCTGCAGGGATAGTTAGGTTGCTCCATTAATAGGGTTGCCAACCTCCAGGTACTAGCTGGAGATCACCTGCTATTCCAACTTATCTCCAGCCGATAGGTTCACCTGGAGAAAATGGCTGCTTGGGCAACTGGACTCTACGGCACTGAAGTCCCTCCCCTCCCAAAACCCTGCCCCCCTCAGGCTCTGCCCCAAAAACCTCCCACCGGTAGCGAAGAGGGACCTGGCAACCCAACCCATTAACTTCTTGTCCTTTCTTCAGAGCTCTTGAAAAACAGAAGCCCTCTCACTTTTGCAATATGGCCACCTGAACCCAGGTCAAACCCGTTCTTAAGTCTTCCAGATAGGAAGTGCCAAAGTGTACAGAAATATGGTTTTCAGAGAGGCAGCTTTCTTGCCAAAACAGCCCACCTTTAAAAATAATATAGAGTAGGGGATCTTTCTGCAGCATTCTTGGAATCTCTTTCTCTCTCCCCCTCTCTCTCCCTCTTCCCCTTGTTAATCCTCTTTGGCTTTTTGACTCTGAACTCAGGAAATTGGACACTAAAGGGAAACAAAACTTTTTGCATCATCATTATAGTGCTAACTAGGCTGTGAACAGAAAACAGCTTATCAGAAAACTGCAGAGCATTGTAAAGCTCCAGCCTATATCCCAGAAAAGCAGCCCATTAGTATATGAAAGCCAGGCTCATCCCCCTCTTGGCCTTGGTTCTGTAGCCTTCACATTAGCTCCCAAGTTTAGGAATCTCCCCTTCAAGCTTGCCTGAGGAGCTGTGGTTTGCTGGTAGAGCAGATGCTTTCTATGCACATGGTTTCTGGTTCAGACCCTGGCATCTCCATTTAAAGTGTTGTGGAAGACCCTGGAGAGCCTCTGCCAGTTAGGGTATTGAGTAGGGTTGTGCATATCAATGGCATCCTGAAGGGGGTCCTGAAGGGGTTGCCCCCACTCCTCCATAAGATTGGCCCCCATAATATTGCCCCCTGACCCAATCTTCAAACTTGGGGGTTCATGCAAGGAGAGTCCCTTAAAGCTATGCTGCAAATTTGGTGGCTCTACCTCCAAATATGCCCCCAGAGTAGCTTTCGAAAAATTCTGCATAGACTATAACAACCCCGAATTTTTTGGGTAAACCCAGAAATAAAGTCAAAATACTCCTTTACCGGTATGGGTATTCAGCTTATTCTGGGTTTACCAAAAAAATCAGGCCCAATAAACCCGAACCCGAAATTTACAGATTTTTTTTTTTTGCACGGCTCTAGTACGGAGCTAGAAGGTTCAGAGATCCGAACTGGTATAGGGCGGCTTTGTATGTTTAAGTTGCAGCTGATGGCACAAAACTCTACCTGTCTTTATGTCCTATGAGGTTTCTCCCCCCCCCTACCCCTTTTCTCTCTTGGCCATTGCTTTGTTCAGTTCTGCATTGCTCCCCCTCTTCTTCAAGTCTCTGACCCCTTTCATAATTGTCAAGTGTGCTGCTCATGAAACAGAAAATAGAAAGTTACTGAGTGTCCGGAAGTAAACGTGTCGTTCAAAAGGTATTTAGCAAACAAAAGGTCATCCAGACGGCTCCAGCAAGTAAACCAGAGCAGAACATGGAGGAAGGCAATTGCCCACCATCTACAGGTGCTTGTGAGTCCTTTCTGGGAGAAAGACTGGGACCCCCAGGATGATCACTTGGCGCATGATCCATGAAGTAGAGCCTCCCCCAAGACCAAATTTCAAGAAAGGTCATGCGTCTACAGCTCATGTAATTGATTTATGCTTCTGTCCACTTTCGCTGCCAGGGGTCCTGACTGAGTTGAATATTATCTTAAGGATAAAGCAGGAGAGAGCGAGAGCACAGGAAGGTCACTAATTGCTTTCTTTTCCTGCAGTCCACCTTGCCAACAAAGTCCCACTTCCAAAGCGCCAGCCTCATGCTGGGAGGTGATTACTGTCTGCAATGACAGGCCAAAAATTTAGGAGACCTGTTTTGGCATTGCTCTGCATGAAATGTTAGTAGAAGTGTTTTTCATATCTGTTGAATGCGGGCATAAATTAAGACCCAGTTGAGAATTAGAACCAGAACCAGCTGCTTGCACATAGCATTGTGTAGTAAAGAAAAACAGAAACATCTTAGCCATGTTTCTGATGAGATTCTAGGTGAGCTTGTTCTAAGGTACCAATAACAGCTTGGGAAAAGCTGTTGTTGTTGTTTTTAATTAAATTTTTATTTTTTCAAACATCACACACATAATATCAACACACGTACCCACAATACAGTAAACACTCCATATTCGTGTGTGTGGCTACATATCTAAAAAAAAAGATATAGATATATATCTAAAGCAAGATCATAATAATACTACATTCTATAACATTGTATCCCCTCTCAAACAGAACTGATCATATCACACTTCATAATTAATGTTAGAATTAATCCAGCTACTGTAACTACTATAAGTTCTAGCTAGAAATTAATTATACATGTATATTATTTTTCAAGCAGAAGAAAGGGAAAAGCTGTTTTTTTTAGTCCCTCACCATATATTTGTGGAATTCCAAATACCCATTGCCTGTATCCCTTTCCCACTTTTACTAGTAATATCTTACTGGGAACACAGACTGGCACACAGACCATGCTTGTGTTTGAAGATCAAAAATCACCCTGAATTCAGCTTATTTGGGCTTTGGATCTAACCTGTATAAGAAAGATACGTTGAAGTTGAAAGTTGTGCTGGACCATCCTACTACTTAAACTAAAATGGGGAATTAAACCAGGGTGATGTAGTGATTTGATTGTTGGGCTAGGACTTGGGAAACCCAGGTTCAACTCCCCCTCAGTCCTGAATCTCACTGAATGATCTTGGGCTAGTCACCCTTTACCAACCTAATCTACTTTGTAGAGCTGTTGTGGGGGGAGGGGAATTGGAAGGAAGAAGCCTCAAAGCCACCCTGAGTTCCTTGAGGGAAAGTTGAGGTGAAAATGCAATGAACACATTGATTTGGCCTAGCACTAGATGATAATTTTAAGAGAGTTGATGGGATTGAGAGAGGTTTCCATTCCTTTGATGTACATATGCACATTTCTTTGTCCCTTTTACCTCTCATCAAGCAGGTATTGTGGGTGAAACATTGCAAACTACCACAAAAGCGGTTTCTCAGAGACAAAACACTGCTGAGTAAGAGTTGGAATGAGCCCTATGGTATTTTGGTATTTGCTGAAGTAGATGCTGAAGTAGAATCTGAATAGATTCCCCCTGAAGAATCTTTACACGAAACACATTGGGGTTACAAAATTTGTTAAAGCATCATTTCCCTTGCACCAATTGTTTCTTTGCCTTCGTTTTACTCATTGAGAGGACAGCAGAAGTATTTAGCACATGCTCAGAAACATTCTGTACTTTTGCTTTAAGTATCTGTAATAGAGCCCTATTACTAGGGCTGTCGATGCGGTTTGTCCTGAACCGAAAAACAGCCAAATTTTCCCCGATTCGGC